>NC_133465.1:44843023-47243023 GCF_048565385.1 Saimiri boliviensis | reverse complement strand
TGCACCTGAAGTCTCAGCTGTTTGGGAGGCTGAGGTGGCAGGATTGCTTGAGCCCAGAGGCAGAGGTTGCAGTGAGCCAAAATCACACCACTACACTACAGTCTGTGCAACAGGCTGAGACCCTGTCTCAAAAAAAAACAAAAAAACAGATGGGGTTTTGCTCTGTCACACGGGCTGGAGTTTGGTGGCATAATCATGGCTCACTGCAACCTTGAACTCCTAGGCTCAAGTCCTGAGGAGTTGGGACTGTAGGCACACACCACCACACCTGGATAATTTATTTAATTTTTTTGTAGAGATGGGGTCTTGCTATGTTGCCTAGGCTGGTCTGGAAGTTGTGGGTTCAAGCAATCCTCCCACCTTAGCCTCCCAAAACTCTGGCATTATAGACGTCAGCCACTGCCCCAGCCAGAGCTGCCAGTCTTCATACTGTGTGCATAGTGTGACATTGGGTATGTCATTCCTCATCTCTGCACTTCAGTTTTCTGACCCCAGGATCCCTGATTCTGCCTCCTGGTCTCCTCCATGCTCAGCCTGTGTCCCAGCCCTTCTTACCCAGGCCGATGCTGCCATAGCCCAAGTGGGGAGGCACAATGAGGCGTCGTCGCTCGTTGACACACATGCCCATGAGGCCTCGGTCCATGCCAGTGATGAGGCGCCCCACGCCCACCACGATGGCCACCAAAGTGTTGCGGTCATAGCTGTGGAAGAGGGACAGATGGGATACAGTGACCTCAGGCACACACACACTGTCCACGGTGGCATAGGTGTACCTGCACACACGTACACAATGGCCCTCACTACACCCAGTTGTGGGTATGCACACATGCTCCTCACCTCCTTTTTTTTTTGAGACATAGTCTTGCTCTGTCATCCAGGCTGGAGGGCAGTGGCGTGATCTCAGCTCACTGGAACCTCCGCCTCCTGGGTTCAAGCAATTCTCCTGCCTCAGCCTCCCGAGTAGCTGGGATTACAGGTGTACACCACCCCCCCCAGCTAATTGTTGTATTTTTAGTAGAGAGGGGGTTTCACAACATTGGTCAGGCTGGTCTTGAACTCCTGACCTCATGATCCATCCACCTCGGCCTCCCAAAGTGCTCGGATTACAAGCATGAGCCAACGCACCTGGCCTCTCCTCACCTCCTTTTCAAGTCCCCCTCCTAGGTTGGCCATGTGGCCCACCGTAAGAGAACGGGCTGTTACAAAAGGCAAGGCCCTGAGGAGGCCAGGGGTGGCTGCTGCCCTGGGATGGGGTTAGGGTGGGATGCATGGGCCTGAATGCTGCTACTATTTGCTGACAGAAAGTGGGGAGTGGCAGGGACAGCACAGAGGGGCAGAGGAACATGTATTGAGCACTTAGCATACGCAATTAAATGCTTGGCATTTTACATTCTTTATTTCTCTCCCCTGTCAGCTGGGGATTCTTGTTCTCATTTTTCTTATGAGAACAATGGAGACTTGAGAGACTACGTGCCTTGCCCAAGGTCACACAGCCAATATGTGGTCAGCTGAGATGGAAAGCCCAGGAAAAGAAGAGAGAGCAGAGATGGGGTGGGGATTGCTTTCACATTTTGAAAAGGCCTATTCTAAAAGTGCCATGGCTTTTGCTTGTTTTTAGTTATACACTTCTAATTAATGTATTTATTTTTACTTTTACGTAAGTATTTTTGGAGATGGAGTCTCTCTGTTACCCAGGCTGGAATGCAGTGGCGCAATCTCGGCTCACTGTAGCCTCTACCTCCCTGGTTTAAGTGGTTCTCCTGCCTCAGCCTCCAGAGTAGCTGGGATTACAGGCGCACCACCACCACACCTGGCTAATTTTTTTATTTTTCGTAAGGTGGGGTGGTCTTTGCCATGTTGCTCAGGCTGGTCAAACTCTTGGCCTCAAGTGATCTGCCTGCCTGGGCCTCCCAAAGTGCTGGGATTATAGGAGTGAGCCACTGCGCACAGCCAATTATATACACTTTTTCTTTTTTTTTTTTTTTGAGACAGAGTCTCACTCTGTTGTCCAGGCTGGAGTGCAGTGGCACAATCTCGGCTCACTGCAACCTGCATCCCCTGGGTTCAAGTGATTCTCCTGCCTCTGTTTCCTGAGTAGCTGGGATTGCAGGCACGTGCCACCCCGCCCGGCTAATTTTTTGTAATATTAGTAGAGATGGGGTTTCACCATCTTGGACAGGTTGGTCTTGAACTCCTAACCTCATGATCCACCGCACCTGGCTATATACACTTTCAATTTTATTTTAAGTTTTCAGAAGTAAAGTGAGGATGGGAGTTTTTTTTTTTTTTTTTTTTTTTTTTTTGATTGAAGGGGCCATGGGTTAAAAAAGTTTTCCAAGCTCAATACTCATGAGCTGGGCCCCCAGAGTCCCTACCAGGGAAGACAACCCCTAAATCCCAACCCCTGTCTCACAACCAGCACTCAAAGGCTCAGGGCTGCGCTCCTGGCTACTACCTATACGTGGATTTGCCCACCAAGCGGGCAGGTTTTAAGTCTGGACTGTTTCTTTCCCAGTGCCATTACAAAGCCTTAAGCTCTGCATGAAGTTTCTATGCGTTAAACAGCATCACATCATTTGGTTCTCCTCAAGGTCAATATTAATGTGTGCTGAACTGGCCAGAGGACTGCCAGGTCCTGTGAGAAGCCCATATTCATTCATCTCTTTCAAGTCCTAACATCACCCTTAGCAAGTAGGTCCTGTTTTTGTCTTCCTTTTTCAGATAAGGAAAGTGATGCTTAAAGAGACAACATTCTCTGTCCATGGTTGTAGCCTGGATTTGAACCAGGGTCTTGGGACTCTTAGAGTTTGTAGGCTTACCCCAAAATATTGCCTGCCTCCAAAGTCAGGGCCTCTAATTTCCTGTGGGCTGAGTTGTGTGTTTCAGGGGAGGGTCTAAGGCTGACTTCTTTCAGTGTGCTGTGGGGTCCGTATGTAACTGGGACCCTAGGTTTACCTCCGAGGCTGGCACACTGCCCTTTCCTGTCCCCACTAACAAAAGTGGACTTGCTGGAGCAGACCAAAGTCCTGGATCAGACCAGGAGGCCACCTCACAAACCCCAAGGCTGGCAAAATGGGCAGCCTGCGCCTCTGGCCTGATTTACCTAAAATGGAGAGAGGTGAGGGTTCCAGGAGAACCCTCAAATCCAGGCTACAACCATGTACAGAGAGGAAAGTATGAAACTCCTCCAAGGAGCCCAGGGTGGCATGTCCAACTGTGCGACACGTAGACAGACAGGGTCCCCGCAGGGAGCCATGCCCTACCCCCAGGTCCAGCCGGCTGCCTTCTTAGAATGCCCACCCGCCTTTGTCCCTGCCCACCGACCGCTGAGAACTCCCACCCTCTCCCAAAAAAGTTCGATTCCCTCTTCTCTAACCACAAAGGCAATGAAAATGGAGTGGAGCCAAAAAGGGAGTCAGGGTGGGTGGAAAAGTAGGGGGTCCAGGCTGATTGACCACCCCAGGATTCTTAGGCAGCAAGGACCACCCCCTTTCCCCCAACACTGTAGACCAGAACATCCCTCTCCATCATGCCATTAAATATAGCCCTGTTGACTACATAGGGCGGTTCACCTTGATTATCGAGTCCTTTCCGGGATGTGGAGGGCTCGTGTGAAAGAAAAGGGGTCCTCTGAGGAGTGAGGGTTTGGAAATGGGGGCAGGAGGGTATCTTTGGGAAGACGGATGTCTGGAGGCCCCAAGGGTGCTGTCTGGGGTTAGAGTACTAGATGCAGAGCTTCAAAGAGGCAAGTAGGAAACAGGACCCCGCGTTCGGGGGATGGAGTGGTGAATCCCGGGGCGCCCAACCCGGGTTACCTTGAGTCAAATTTCTTGCCATCTTCGAAAGTGCCGTTGTAGTGGTAGCGCACAAAATCCCCCATCTGCACTTCTCGGGGACAGGCCCTGGGGATGTGGTACCTCTCAATGACCACATCTTCCAGGGGGCCCCCGGCCGGGCTGGCGCGGCCCAACCCCCTCCCCACGGCCTGCACCACCAGCAGCAGTAACTGCAGCAGGGGGAGCCGGAGGAGGCTGTAGCTGGGGGGGGCCGCGGGGAACATGGTGCCTGGAGCTGGGACCGCCAGCAGTGAGGGCGAGCGAGAGAGCCGCCGCCAACCTCCTTCTCCCCGCCTCCCAGAACTGGCTCCCCCGCTTCCTGTCCTCCTTCCCTACCCCCGCCCTGGCTGGTCCACGTGGAATGGGGGCTGGGAAGACTGAGCTGGACAGGCGAGGGGCGGGGCGGGGTGCAACAGGAGGAGGGGGTCAGGCTGAGTAAGTTAGAGTCGGAGGGAGGCACCACAAAGAACTGCGAGTCTCCCCTCCCCCCATCTCCAACCCTGGCTTCCAGACCGGGGGCCTGGCCAGGGAGGGAGGCTCGGGAAAGATGGGAAGTCTGAGTGGACACCAAAGGGGAAAAAAAAAGTTCAGTGTCTTTTTCCGGAGCCCCCGGGTCCTAAAGCCGGGCGGAGGCGCGCCCCTTGCTTCTTTCGCGGGCACCTCCATTTCTAGTCCCCTCCAGGTGGGTGGTGAAGCCGCGGAGTGTGAGGCATCTCCGTCCTCGTCCGTCAACCCCAACTGTGCTCCAAGGGACGGCCTCTCCAGGAAAGAGCAGCTTGGCCCCGCAAAGGCTGGACTGCAAAAAAGGACTCTGTGACTTGGGACGTGACGGACACGGAGAAAGAGCGGGTGGCGGTGGCAGCGGAAGGTGTGCAGGTGACAGCAGGTGTGTGCCTCCGACGTGGGCGGGGAGACACTCAGAGGGTGCAGGAGGGCGCAGCGACGGCCTGCCCGGCTCCCGGGCTTCCCCGACGCGTGCGCAGCGCCGAGGAGGCGGCCCAGGCCCTCGCTCAGGGTCCCGATCCCAGGAGCGGGCACTGTGTTTGCGGGGGGAGGGGCTTCCTGGGCTCCCCATCTCACTCTCCGCCTAGGGGCACCCCCAAGGCAGGAGCCGGGGCCGACTGAGAGGACTCGGGACACTCTCGGACCCTGTGGAAAAAGAGGGGAGACGTCGTGACCCAGGCCCCGCCCCGCCGCCCTCGTGCCCGGCGCTAAGACCCAGCGGGCGCGCCGCGGGCCCCGGCCCCTTCCGTCCGCCGGGCGGCCAGCTCAGCTCGGGAGAGCCGGCGGCGCGGCGGGCATGGCTCGGGCGGCGTGGGGGCTGCTGTGGCTGCTGCTGGGCAGCGTCGGGGCGCAGTACGAGAAGTACAGCTTCCGGGGCTTCCCGCCCGAGGACCTGATGCCGCTGGCCGCCGCCTACGGGCACGCGCTGGAGCAGTACGAGGGCGAGAGCTGGCGCGAGAGCGCGCGCTACCTGGAGGCGGCGCTGCGGCTGCACCGGCTGCTGCGCGACAGCGAGGCCTTCTGCCACGCCAACTGCAGCGGGCCCGCGCCCGCGCCCGCGCCCGGCCCCGACGGCGGCCGCGCGGACGACTGGGCCCGCGAGCTGCGGCTCTTCGGCCGCGTCCTGGAGCGCGCCGCCTGCCTGCGGCGCTGCAAGCGGACGCTGCCCGCCTTCCAGGTGCCCTACCCGCCGCGGCAGCTGCTGCGCGACTTCCAGAGCCGCCTGCCCTACCAGTACCTGCACTACGCGCTGTTCAAGGTGGGCGTCCGCCCCCGCCCGGGGGCGCGTCTCAGGCTGGGCCTCGGGTCTCCCCGCCGATCGGTCGGAGGAGCGTTGCCTTCATCCGGGGCACGAAGCCCGCTGTGCGCTCCAGGCCGCGAACTCCGGCCCCACTGACCCGCTCCCTCACCCCCTACCCCCCGACCAGGCTAACCGGCTGGAGAAGGCGGTGGCGGCGGCCTACACCTTCCTCCAGAGGAACCCGAAGCACGAGCTGACCGCCAAGTATCTCAGCTATTACCGGGGGATGCTCGACGTCGCCGACGAGTCCCTCACGGACCTAGAGGCCCAGCCCTACGAGGTGGGGTGGAGGGCAGGAGGAGGATCCTGCAGATAGGGCTTGTAGAGGAGGGGGGATGTTGGGGGCGTCCTGACTCCCTCTGCCACGCCCCTTCCAGGCCGTGTTCCTCCGGGCTGTGAAGCTCTACAACAGCGGGGATTTCCGCAGCAGCACGGAAGACATGGAGCGGGCCCTGGCAGAGTACCTGGTGGTCTTTGCCCGGTGTCTGGCCGGCTGTGAAGGGGCCCACGAGCAGGTGGACTTCAAGGACTTCTACCCGGCCATAGCAGGTATCCCCCACCCAGACTATGGTGGGCGGTCCGGTCACCCACAGGCCCGGTAAGGCAGATGTCCCCTCCCTGCACATGGAGCACTGCAAATGCGGAGGAAGGCTTTGTCCCAGCCCTCAGGCAGCCTTCGGTCTGCTGAGAAAGACGCTGGGTACAGGGGCCCCAGCTGGGAGTGTCGAAGGCGCTGGATCAGTGTGGAGAGGCAGTGATATCCCTAAAAGGTCTGGGAAGCTTGGGTTCACAGGCCTTCCAGACAGAGGGCGGTGCAGGTGCAAAGCTGCCTCGGTGAGAAGTAGCCCGGCAGGTGTGTGCAGAAAGCAGCTGGTAACCAGAAATCACACCTAGTCTTGGGATCTCTAACCCCGGGGTCTCTCGAACACGGGCAGAAAGGACTGTCCTTGGTCAGGTGCAGTGGCTCAGGCCTGTAATTCCAGCACTTTGGGAGGCCGACGCAGGCGGATCACAAGGTCAGGAATTCGAGACCAGCCTGACTAACATGGTGAAACCCCGTTTCTACTAAAAATACGGAAATTAGCTAGGCAGGGTAGCTGTAATCCCAGCTAGGAAGCTGAGGCAGGAGAATTGCTTGAGCCTGGGAGGTGTAGGTTTCGGTGAGCAGAGATCACACCACTGTATGCCAGCCTGGGTGACAGAGCAAGACTTCATCTCAAAAAAAAAAAAAAAAAAAGGGCTGTTCTTTAGCTTCTCTGTTTGGACTTCTGCCCCACTTCTGGACCTCACCTCTGTCTCCCAGAATGCCCTGGCTCCCTCAGGCTTGGGGTTGTGGTGGCGTGGTGGGGGTGGTGAGACAGCTCAGCCCACAGTCGTCTTCCACACCATCATTTGTTGTATAGTGTGGCAAGCACTTTACACACATTCTCCCCTGTGATTGCAACAGCAGCACCTTTTCTGGACCAGCAGCCTGGCTCAGTAGGCAGAGCTTGGATTTGGAAACTTCTCCACTGTGGGGAGGGAGCTGTTCATAGCAACGCCAGCCTCTCACTGCTCCTTCCCACCCCCAGATCTCTTTGCAGAGTCCCTGCAGTGCAAGGTGGACTGTGAGGCCAATTTGACCCCCAATGTGGGCGGCTACTTCGTGGACAAGTTCGTGGCCACCATGTACCACTACCTGCAGTTTGCCTACTACAAGTGTGAGCCCCCTGGGTGGGCTTGGGCAGGGGGAGAGGTGATAAGGGAGAGGACTGCATGGGTGCCTCCCAGAATTGTGGGGAGCTTTCCTTCAGTATTGAGGATCCTGGATGACAGGAGAAAAGGCTAGGGATGGTGGGGATGTGGGGAAGTTACTCTGAGAGTCTGGGGCAGGTGAGAGGCTTGTGAGTGGGAACAGACAGCAGCCTCAGGGAGAAGTAGAGGGTCTGTCTCTTGGGCAAATGACTAGGCAACCAACAACTGCAGAGCACTTGACAGTTTATTTTTATTTTTGAAACGGAGTTTCACTCTGTTGTCCAGGCTGGAGTGCAGTGGCACGATCTCGCTCACTGCAACCTCCGCCTCCAGGGCTCAAGTGATAATCCTGCCTCAGCCTCCCGAGTAGCTGGGATTACAGGCACCCGCCACCATGCTCAGCTAATTTTTGTATTTTTAGTAGAGACGAGGTTTCACCATGTTGTCCAGGCTGGTCTTGAACTCCTGACCTCAGGTGATCCACTACCTCAGCCTCCCAAAGTGCTGGGATTATAGGTGTGAACCACTGTGCCCCGCCAACACTTGAGAGTTTACAAGGCACTTAGGTGGTCCTTTCAGCAAAACCATGCAGCTGGCATTGCTGGACCAATTTTTCAGATGGGGAAACTGAGGCTCATAGAGGGCAAGGGGCTATTAGTCTCATGACTAATAAAAAGTGGCACCAGGACTTGTGGCTCTCCTCACTGGAGAGATTCCGACATCCACCAGGGCTGAGATGGACAGCCTGCAGTGTTTCTGTAACTCAGAGATGCCAAGATTCAGACAGAGCCGGGAATCTGAGCAGAGGGGCTGAGAACCAAGGGGCCGGGAGACCCTTCCCAGGAGCAGATACCAGAGAGGTTGAGGGCTTCTAATTCCCTAGAGCCATCATTCTCCAGCTGTGTGAGCTTGAGCAATTTAGCTAACCTCTCTGTGACTCAGATTTCTTGGCTGTAAAATGCGGATGACAGTAAAAGGCAGGCTGGGCGCGGTAATCCACGCCTGCCATCCCAGCATTTTGAGAGGCCCAGGCGGACAGATGGCTTGAGCCCAGGAGTTCGAGACCAACTTGGGCAACATGGCAAGACCCTGTCTCTATAAAGATACGACAAATTAGCCAGGAGTGGTGGCACATGCCTGTAGTCCCAGCTACTGGGGAGGCTGAGGTGGGAGTATTGCTTGAGCCCAGGAGGCGGAGGCCATAGTGTGCCGAGATCACACCACTGCACTCCAGCCTGGGTGACAGAACAAGACCCTGTCTCAAAACAAACAAAAACATACAAAACATTAGATGGGTGTGGTGGTACGTGTGCCTGTAGTCCTAGCTACTCGGGAGGCTGAGGTGAGAGGATCACCTAAGCCGGGGAGATCAAGGCTGAGGTGACCCATGATGGCACTACTGTACTCCAGCCAGGGTGATAGAGTGACATCCTGTCTCTAAAAATAAAAAGACAGGCCAGGTTTGGTGGCTCACACTTGTAATCCCAGGACTTTGGGAGGCTGAGGTGGGTGGATCACAAGGTCAAGAGTTCAAGACCAGCTTGGCCAAGATGGTGAAACCCTGTCTCTACTAAAAATATAAAAATTTAATCCCAGCACTTTGGGAGGCCGAGGCGGGTGGATCACGAGGTCGAGAGATCGAGACCATCCTGGTCAACATGGTGAAACCCCGTCTCTACTAAAAATATAAAAAATTAGCTGGGCATGGTGGCACGTGCCTGTAATCCCAGCTACTTAGGAGGCTGAGGCAGGAGAATTGCCTGAACCCAGGAGGCGGAGGTTGCGGTGAGCCGAGATCGCGCCATTGCACTCCAGCCTGGGTAACAAGAGCGAAACTCCGTCTCAAAAAAAAAAAAAATATATATATATATATATATATATATATATAAATTAGCTGGGCGTGTTGGCAGGCGCCTGTAATCCCAGATACTCAGGAGCCTGAGGCAGAGAACCGCTTGAACCTGGGAGGCAGAAGCAGTGAGCCAAGATCACACCACTACACTCCAGCCTGGGCAACAGAGTGAGACTCTGTCTCAAAAATAAATAAATAAATAAATAAAAATAAAAAGACAATGACAGTGAGGCTTAAATGAGTTAGGGCCTGGCGCAGGTCAGTGCCCACTACATGCTAGCTGGCATTATGCTTGGGTGGGGTAAGGAGCCCAGTAGCTATTCTGGGAGGTGTCTGGGTGGCAGGGGCGCTGGACTGAACTGGGAGCTGGGGTTGACTCTGAAGTGCCAGAGCGACTCCTCACCCCTGTGCTGCTGCAGTGAATGATGTGCGCCAGGCTGCCCGCAGCGCCGCCAGCTACATGCTCTTCGACCCCAAGGACAGCGTCATGCAGCAGAACCTGGTGTATTACCGCTTCCACCGGGCTCGCTGGGGCCTGGAAGAGGAGGACTTCCAGCCCCGGGAGGTGGGCACTGCTTTCTGGGGCACTTGCTGGACATGCAGTTTGCAAAACAAAAACAAAAAAAACCAACACCTGGCTTCCTTGGAAGGCAGGATGGAAAATGGAAAGAAAGAATATGAGTTGAGGTTCGAGCCCAGCCCCACTGCCGTGTGGTCCTGGGAAGACTATAGCCCTATCCAAATCTATTGTCTCACCTGCAAAATGCAGGTAGTACTGCCTCCCTCAGCAGTGTCCAGATGGGGGAGGTGCGAAGGTACATGTCCACTCCTGCCTGCTCCCCTCCCCACCTTCATCACCCTCACTGCTGGCCTTTGTCCCTCTTCCCCAGGAACCCACTAGGTAACCAACTGAGAAAACCCCTTGGAGTTGAGGGCAAGGCTGGCAAATACGGGACACATGGTGCCACTCCTGCTTTCTTGTCAGTGGCAGACATTGCTAATCGATTGAGGGATTCTTTCTTACCAGACCCTCAGAATCCTTAACCCAGTGCTCCAGGCAGTCACGATGATCTGATTAGCTTGTGAGCTGATACCTGATCCTTGAGCTGGAAGAGGGCCAGTGGGCCCAGATCCTAGGAGCTCTGGCTTCTTGCCATCTGGCAGCAGGGTATGGCTCACCCCCCACCCATCCTTCCCTCCTTCCAGGAGGCCATGCTCTACCACAACCAGACTGCCGAGCTGCGGGAGCTGCTGGAGTTCACCCACGTGTACCTGCAGTCAGATGACGAGGTGAGTGCCTCCTGATTTCCAGGACTGGGCTGTGATGGGGACACCTTGCGCCTTTTCCTGGGGCCAACAGTGTGCAAGAGTTGAGCCCCAGCCCCTGGTGGTCAACCTTTGTGAAGCAGAGAGGTTTGTCTGGATCGCCCCTTCCCCAGCCTGAGCATTCTCATGCCCCCTGCTGTACATGTCCTAATCCTGCTCTTCCCAGGTGCAGCTCACATGGTGCCTCCTCCAGGAAGCCCTTGCTGCATGCCTTGGCTCACTGTTCTGGGATAGCAGTGCTTCTGTGTACTTCCCTGGCCACCTGTGGCCTGGACCTGGATGATTTGCAGTCCTGGTCCTTCTCAGGCCTGGCCCCCTTCTCCAGCCAGTCTCCAGGAGGACTGCACTGCAGGACACGGGGCCAGGGTATTCCCTGCTCTCCCAGCTCTCCCATGTCCTACATGGAGCCTGGGCTGAGAAACAGTTTGAATGAACCAGTGAATGAATGAATGAATGAATGAATGCAGGGCATCAGGACCAGAGGACCATAGTGTATTACACTGATTTCGAGTGAGGGTTTGACAGCCTTGAGTTTTTTTGAGGTGTTGCTGCTCAGTGCTTATTTATGTATCCTATCCTTTGTTCATGCCCCCACCCGTCAAACATAGGGGCGAGGGGCAGAATCTACACTGTCAGCACCCAGGATGAGGAGCTAGCCAGACCTGGCTCCACTACTTACCGTTGGGTGGCCTCCAGACAAGCGTCAGGCAACCTCTCAAGCTTCTGTTTCTTCATCCATTGAATGGGGAGAATCATGCCCATCTCATATTGTGATGGTGAGAATAATATGAGATCTGGCCGGGCGTGGTGGCTCATGCATGTAATTCCAGCAATTTGGTAGGCCAAGGCAGAGGGATCACCTGAGATCAGGAGTTCAACACCCGCCTGGCCAACATAGTGAAATCCTGTCTCTACTACAAATACAAAAATTATCCAAGCAGTCGTGGGCACATGTAATCCCAGCTACTCGGGAGGCTGAGGCAGGAGAATTGCTTGAATTCCAGAGGCAGAGGTTGTAGTGAGCTGAGCTGACACCACTGCACTTCAGCCTGGGCGACAGATTGAGACTCTGTCTAAAAAAATAAAAATAAAAAATAAAAAATAATAGGCCGGGCGCAGTGGCTCAAGCCTGTAATCCCAGCACTTTGGGAGGCCGAGGCGGGTGGATCACGAGGTCGAGAGATCGAGACCATCCTGGTCAACATGGTGAAACCCCGTCTCTACTAAAAATACAAAAAATTAGCTGGGCGTGGTGGCGTGTGCCTGTAATCCCAGCTACTCAGGAGGCTGAGGCAGGAGAATTGCCTGAACCCAGGAGGCGGAGGTTGCAGTGAGCCGAGATCGCGCCATTGCACTCTAGCCTGGGTAACAAGAGCGAAACTCCGTCTCAAAAAAAAAAAATAATAATAATAATAATAATAATAGACCGGGCACGGTGGCTCAAGCCTGTAATCCCAGCACTTTGGGAGGCCGAGGCGGGTGGATCACGAGGTCAAGAGATCGAGACCATCCTGGTCAACATGGTGAAACCCCGTCTCTACTAAAAATACAGAAAATTAGCTGGGCATGGTGGTGCGCGTCTGTAATCCCAGCTACTCAGGAGGCTGAGGCAGGAGAATTGCCTGAACCCAGGAAGCGGAGGTTGTGGTGAGCCGAGATCGCGCCATTGCACTCCAGCCTGGGTAACAAGAGCGAAACTCCGTTTCAAAAAAAAAAAAAAAATATATATATATATATATAATAATAATAGTAAGATCAAGTATGTATTTTTATTTTTAGTGGAGACGGAATCTTGCTCTGTCAGGCTAGAGTACCGTGGTGCGATCTCGGCTCACTGGAATCTCCACCTCTTGGGTTCAAGAGATCCTCTGGTCTCAGCCTTTGAATAGCTGGGATTACAGGCACGTGCCACCACACCCAGCCAATTTTATTTTGTATTTGTAGTAGAGACAGGATTTCACCGTTTTGGCCAGGCTGGTCTCAAACTGCTGACCTCAAGTGATCTGCCCACCTCGGCCTCCCAGAGTGCTGCAATTACAGGAGTGAGCCACCGTGCCTGGCTGAGAATCAAGTAATGTAAAGCACTTGATAAAGAGCCAGCACCTAGTAGGTGCACAGTGAATGGCAGCGCTGTTTTTTGTTTGTTTGTTTGTTTGTTGTTTTTTTGAGACGGAGTTTCGCTCTTGTTACCCAGGCTGGAGTGCAATGGCGCGATCTCGGCTCACCGCAACCTCCGCCTCCTGGGTTCAGGCAATTCTCCTGCCTCAGCCTCCTGAGTAGCTGGGATTACAGGCACGCACCACCACGCCCAGCTAATTTTTTGCATTTTTAGTAGAGACGGGGTTTCATCATGTTGACCACGTTGGTCTCGATCTCTTGACCTCGTGATCCACCCGCCTCGGCCTCCCAAAGTGCTGGGATTACAGGCTTGAGCCACCGCGCCCGGCTTTTTTTTTTTTTTTTTTTGAGACAGAGTCTTACTCTGTCATCCAGGCTGGAGTGCAGTGGCGCCATCTCATCTCACTGCAACCTCCACCTCTTGGGTTCAAGCAATTCTCCTGCCTCAGCCTCCCGAGTAGCTGAGACTACAGGCATGTGCCACCATACCCAGCTAATTTTTGTATTTTTAGTAGAGATACGGAGTTTCACCATGTTGGCCAGGCTGGTCTTGAACTCCTGACCTCAAGTGATCCATCTGCCTCGGCCTCCCAAAGTGCTGGGATTACAGGTGTGAGCCCCTGTGCCTGGCCTATGGCAGCTGCTTTGAGGGCTGTTGCTTGTTCCGTGTGGTTTGTCAGACACCAGACTGGGGGCTGGAATAAGTGAGTGAAAGTCATGGTCCCTTTCCCAAGCTCACAGTCTAGTGGGGGAGGTAGAAACTGCTGCTGGAGAGGGCAGCACGCGGCACCAGAGGAGGTCTGCAGCCCAGCCAGGGTCACCAGCAAGGGCTCAGCCTGGAACCGACGCCTGGCTTTGGAGGGATCAGCGCAGGCTGCGCAGGCACAGGGGACAGCAGGAGTTCCTGGCAGGGAAAAAGCATGAGCAAACATTATGCAGGAACTAGCAAGATTCTTGCCAGGGTATTTGTGCTTAAAAGGTGGGGCTGTGCCGGGGTGATGTTTATGCTGACACCAGATTCTACCGGTGGCGCCCTATGCAGCCACTCAACGAGGGGCAGTTTGGGAGACGTCCTCAGAATGGTCTCATTAGATCTTGAGACTGGGGAAGGGGAGGGCCTTTGGGGACCAAGAAGTGGGATGGGAGGTCCCCTTGGCCAGGAAGGGAGCCCGTATGGGTTTGGGCCTACTGTGACCCAGTTTCTCCCACAACCGTGGCACTGCTCTAGATGGAACTGGAGGAGACAGAACCACCCCTCGAGCCGGAGGAAACCCCATCTGACACCGAGTTTGAGGGGGAGGGTGACTACGAGGAGAGCATCTATGCTGACTGGTGGCAGGAGCCGGATGCCAAGGGTGACGAGGCTGAGGCTGGTTAGTGACAAGTCCTTGGGGGATGGGGATGCAGCCTGGGAGGGAAGCTGGGAACAGACAGATTCACCTGCTGGGCTCCGGAACTCATGGTGTGTGGGTGCTGGAGCCCATCCTCCAGGGGCCTGCAGCCTGTTGGCCGCCCCTGTCCCACTTGGGAGTGGAGGTGCAGCACCCACCCCGGAGCTGGGGGCAGCTGAGACCTGTTCCTGGGGAGCCTCACCCCCTTCCCATCAGGATGGCACCTGGACACCCACTGGGAGGGAGTGGGGGCCAACCCCAGTGCTTTCTCCTTTCCTTTTCAGAGCCAGAGCCTGAACTGGCATGAGAAGGGTGCACCCCACACCCCTCGAGCTTGGGAAGCCTGGGCCCGATGGCCCCACCCTCACCAGCCTGAGCAGCAGCAAGAACTTTTTTTTTTTTCCTGAACGTCTTTCTTAAATTAATAGCAAGAACTATTTATTAAAAACTTAAGATGGGGCCGGGCACGGTGGCTCACACCTGTAATCCCAGCACTTTGGGAGGTCAAGGCAGGTGGATCATGAGGTCAGGAGTTCAAGACCAACCTCGCCAAGATGGTGAAACCCCATCTCTACTAAAAATATAAAAAATTAGCCAGGTGTGGTGGTAGGTGCCTGTAATCCCAGCTACTCAGGAGGCTGAGACAGAGAATTGCTTAAACCCAGGAGGCAGAGGTTGCAGTAAGCTGAGACCATGCCACTGCACTCCAGCCTGGGCAACAGAGGGAGACCCCATCTCAAAACAAACAAGATGGACCAGACACGGTAGCTCACATCTGTAATCCCAGCACTTTGGGAGACCAAGGTGGGTGGATCACTTGAGGCCAGGAGTTCGAGAGCCTGGCCAACATGGTGAGATGCCCCTTCTCTACTAAAATACAAAAATTAGCCAGGCATGGTGGCAGATGCCTGTAATCGCCGCTACTCAGGAAGCTGAGGCCAGAGAATTGCTTAAACCTGGGAGGCAAAGGTTGCAATGAGGTGAGATTGTGCCACTGCACTCCAGCCTGGGCAACAGAGCAAGACTCTGTCTAAAAAAAAAGAAAAAAAAAAAGGGCCAGGCACGGTGGCTCAAGCCTGTCATCCCAGCACTTTGGGAGGCCCAGGTGGGTGGATCACGAGGTCAAGAGATCGAGACCATCCTGGTCAACATGGTGAAACCCCGTCTCTATTAAAAATACAAAAAATTAGCTGGGCATGGTGGCGCGTGCCTGTAATCCCAGCTACTCAGGAGGCTGAGGCAGGAGAATTGCCTGAGCCCAGGAGACGGAGGTTGCGGTGAGCCGAGATCGCGCCATTGCACTCCAGCCTGGGTAACAAGAGCGAAACTCTGTCTCAAAAAAAAAAAAAAAAAAGATGGACACGGCTGACCGGACCCCTGTCCTGCCCCACCCATGAGCACTGCGCCCCAGACCCATCCTGCCTCTTCTGTGTCTCTGGACCACAGGATGGTGGTGGCATTGCAGGTTGGCAAGTGGGCTGACGGGGTCTGCCCTCTTCACCGCTGAGCCCCTCACCTGGACAGTCTCCTGGACAAGAAGGTTCCAGCTGCTGACTGGAGTCACAGACCGAATTGCAGAGGGTCCTCCAGGGTCCTGAAGAGCACTGGACTAGGAGTCTAGTGGTTCAATAAATGTTTATTGACCAGTAGGTGCTCAATAAGTGTTGTTGAATGAGTCGTAGCACCTGTGGTCCAGTCTCTGCGGAGCTCAGTTGTGACAGTACAAGTCCTTCCCTCCCTCTCCACCTGTGCCCCCTCATCTGTAAAATGTGGGGTGAGGGGCACCATCTAGGCCCTGCCTGGTCCTCTGCACTTGGGTCTGAGGCTTGTGAGGGAGGACGCAGTGTGCAGACTCGCCACCAGGGGGCCTGAGAGGACACTGCAGACCCGCCGCCAGGGGTCAGGAAAACACAGTCCTCCCCAGGCTTGGGAAGACGGTGGTTTCCGATTTCTAAGATGCGAAGTCCTGTATTTTCCTAGCTCAGGATTAACTTCCCTTGGGGAATGTGGCAAGTGTGGGAGGGGGCCAAGGACATTTGCTCCTGGTGTTTACTTTGTGGGCATTTACTGACGCAGGTTCCTTACAGAGGGAGGTGGCCCTCCCGCTGCCCTGTCTATTCCCCCATTCCAGAGGCGGGTTGAGGCCCCAGCTTCACTGCCAGAGGAGCCCCAGGCATGTGGTTTGATTACTCTGGGCTTCTTGGAGTGCACTGGGATAGCCAGGCCCCTCTTGACCGATTTTACATGGGTTCCAGGGGCAGAGGGTCTGGAAGTGTGCGGGCAATGAGGGTGTCTGGTGGCTACCTCCTAGCCTGGGACCCACTGCCAGAGACCTACCCCTATTCCACAGCAGGTAGGTGGGGCAAAGGGGGTCTCTGCGAGGAACCCAGGGCCAAGGCCAGCCGGATGACAGTTCTGTCCCACATTTCTAGCTTCCCGGGGGCAGGGTAGCAGAGGTATCTTCCTACTCGAAGGTGGAGTCAGGGCTGGGAAGGCAGGTTCTCACTGCCCCACCCCTACCTTCTCTCCAGACGTGCCAGGCGAACTGGCCCAGGCCCTGTCCACCTCTGCGCCCAGGAGGACTCCCTGTCCCACCCCAAACCCCTCCACTAGGCCTTTGGTCAGGATGGGAGCTGTAAGGGCAGAGTCTGAGTCTGGAAAAAGGGCTGGGTCAAGGCTGGGGGCTCGGTGACCTCACTCCCTCCTCCCATAGGTGGGTCCCAGGGAAACACATCTGCAGTGGTAGCCTTTCCTGACAGCCTCTGGGTGCAGAGTGGCCCTGCCCCACCCCACCTCTTTCAAGCTGCTGTGTTGTCAGGTCCAAGGCCCAGCCCGTTTCTGGGAGGGGCTGGCCCTTCAGAGGGTGGGGAGCGGGATGTGCTTCTGCATGTCTGCGCAGACGTGAACCTGCCATGAGCACGAGCCTTGGAATCTGGACGGCTGGGTGTGGGTATAAAAGTGCCCGCATGCTTGTGTTGCGTGGATGTGCGGGTCTGGGTGTGAATGTGTGCCTGCGGGTATGCATGAATGAGGGTGTTTTTGTTTGTTTTGTTTTTTGAGATGGAGTCTTTTTTTGTTTGACGGAGTTTCGCTCTTTTTACCCAGGCTGGAGTGCAATGGCGCGATCTCGGCTCACCGCAACCTCCGCCTCCTGGGCTCAGGCAATTCTCCTGCCTCAGCCTCCTGAGTAGCTGGGATTACAGGCACGTGCCACCATGCCCAGCTAATTTTTTGTATTTTTAGTAGAGACGGGGTTTCACCATGTTGACCAGGATGGTCTCGATCTCTTGACCTCGTGATCCACCCACCTGGGCCTCCCAAAGTGCTGGGATTACCGGCGTGAGCCACCACGCCCGGCGAGATGGAGTCTTGCTCTGTCATCCAGGCTGAAGTACAGTGGCTCAATGCAACCTCTACCTCCAGGGTTCAATCGATTCTCCTGCTTCAGTCCCCCAAGTAGCTGGGATTACAGGCACCTGCCACCACACCTAGCTAATTTTTGTATTTTTGGTAGAGACAATGTTTTGCTATGTTGGCCAGGCTGATCTCAAATTCCTGACTTCAGGTGATCCAGCTGCCTCGGCCTCCCAAAGTGTTGGGAATAAATGTGTTTTTAGAGGGATTCATTCACTCAGTCAGCACATAGAGTACCTACTATGTGCCAGCATCTTGAGGCACTGGGCATAGAAGAGTGAACAGAGTAGGCCAAATGCCGGGCCCACATGGGCTTACGTTCCGTCGGGGAGGCGGTCTGTAAACAATAAACGTCAGAATGTATGAATGAGACGAGTATGGCAAATGAGGAGGTGGGAAAGGATCTGACAGCCGAGGGGTTGCAGTTGAGGTGTGTGGGTAGCCGTGCAAGTGCGCGTCTGAGCGTGGCGTCTGAGTGTGGGGTGAAGCAGCGTGTGTGTGAGGGAGCAGCCCCGCCCCTCTCTGGGCACCACTCAGCCCTTCAGCTCAGGACACAGGCCCAGCCTTGCGTTACTCAGCTCCCCTTTCCCAGGGAGCCGCCAGCCCCTCCTACCTCCCCAGATGCCAGCGTCTCCCCAGAGCCCAGTCAGCTCCCCAGACCGGTGAGACTTACTCCGAGCCAGTCCCAATGTGGGCCCTCTGGGGCCCTCCAGCCCATTGTCCCAACTCCACCCATCCAGACAGCTTCACCTCCGCCACACCTCCGACCCTGATGGCCACCTCCCCACCTGCCCCCACACCCCACCCAGCACCTCACCAGTCCTAGAATCTCGGTATAATGGGTAGGTTAGGGATGACCAAAAGGGCTCTGGGGAGGCTGGCCTCATGCAGTAGGACCGGACTTGGAGAGATGCCGCAGGAAGACTCCATCCTAAGGAAATCAGAGCTGCCACCTGTCCTGAGGGCCTACTGTGTGCCAGGCACTTGGCAGCTTATCATTTTTGACACAGTGTCTTGCTCTGTCACCCAGCCTGGAGTGCAGTCACAATCACGGTTCACTGCAGCCTCCGCCTTCCAGGCTCAAGCCATCCTCCCACCTCAGCCTCCCGAGTGGTGGTGAGCACAGGCACATACCAGCATACTCAGCTAATTTCTTTCTTTTTTTTTTTTTTTGAGACAGAGTCTCGCTCTGTTGCAAGGCTGGAGTGCACTGGCGCTATCTTGGCTCACTGCAACCTCTGCCTCCCCCTCCCAGGTTTAAGCAATTCTCCTGCCTCAGCCTTCCCAGTAGCTGGGACCACAGGCGTGTACCGCCACACCCAGCTAATTTTTTGTATTTTTAGTAGAGACAGGGTTTCACTGTTTGGCCAGGATGGTCTCCATTTCTTGACCTCATGATCCACCTGCTTTGGCCTCCCAAAGTGCTGGCATTACAGGCATGAGCCATCACACCCAGCCCAATTTTTTTGTTTTTTGATAGGGTCTTGCTGTGTTGCCTAAGCTGGTCTCAAACTCCTGGGCTCAAGTGATCCTCATGCCTTGGCCTCCCAAAGTGCTGGGGTTATAGGCATGAGCCACCATGCCAGGCATCTTGAGAAATTATTGATAACCCTTAAAATAGTCCTGAGATGTAGATGTCAGTTCCCCTCCACTCCAGGTGGGGCTGAGGAATAAGAGGCAATTTGTCCAGGATTCCTTGAGGTGGTGGGTGACTGAGCTGGGTTTGAACCTTTTCTCGCTAAATCAGTGCTGCTCAGAGAAGGGGGAGAATGCCCTGGTCACAGGGGTTGGCCTGTTTTTTTTTGAGACTGAGTCTTGCTCTGTCGTCAGACTGGAGTGCAGTGGCCAGATCTTGGCTCACTGCAGCCTCCACCTCCCAGGTTCAAGTGATTCTCCTGCCTCAGCCTCCCAAGTAGCTGGGATTATAGGCACACAGCACTACGCCCAGAGAATTTTTCTATTTTTAGTAGAGATGGGGTTTCACCATGTTGGCCAGGTTGGTCTCAATCTCCTGACCTCATGAGCCACACCCCTTGGCCTCCCAAAATGCTGAGATTACAGGCGTGATGAGCCATCTCGCCCAGCTGACCTGGTATTTTAGGCTGTCAGCTGGGGCCAGGGAGAGGAGATGGAGGGCGGCAGGATGTGAAGATGAATCCCCTACAGGGCCCTGTGCCATGGCTCACACCTATAATCCCAACACTCTGGGAGGCTCAGGTGGGGGCACCACTTGAGCCCAGGAGTTCGAGACCAGTCTGGGCAACATGGTGAAAACCCATCTCTACCAAAAAATAGGAAATTAGGCCAGGGGCGGTGGCTGACACCTGTAATCTCAGCACTTTGGGGGGCGGAGGCGGGCAGATCACCTGAGGTCAGGAGTTCAAGACCAGCCTGGCCAACATGGTGAAACCCCATCTCTACTGAAAATACAAAATTAGCCAGTTATGGTGGCATATGGCTGTAATCCCAGCTACCTGGGAGGTTGAGGCAGGAAAATTGCTTGAACCTGGGAAGTGGAGGTTGCAATGAGCTGAGATTGCACCATTGCACTCCAGCCTGGGCAACAAGAGCTAAACTCCATCTCAAAAAAAAAAAAACAACAAAAACAAAAAGACAATTAGCTGGGCGTGGTAGAGCGCACCTGTAGTCCCAGCTACTCAGGAGGCTGAGGTAGGAGGATCACTGGAGCCTGGGAGGTGGAGGTTGCTGTGAGCCAAGATCAGGCCATTGCACTTCAGCCTGGGACTGGGTGACAAAGTAAGTTTCAAAAAAAAAAAAAAAAATCCCCTATAATGCCACAGCTCAGCTTGCTGAAGGAGGCAGGGAGGGGGAAACAAAAAAATGAAAGGAAGATAGGAGGAAGGGAGGAAAGAAGGAAGACATGAGTGAAGGGGAGCCTGGGACAGAGTTGCTGGGATCACTTAGACTAACAACTTCCTGAATCCTGAGAGTGATGATTGGGGAGGTGGGAGGGAGTCCCCTGGGCTCCCTGCAAATTCAGTAAGTTCCAGCAGAAGAAGTTCCACTCTTAGATTTGAAAAGTTGTTGTCAGGCACAGCTCATGTCTGTAATCCCAGCACTTTGGGAGGCCAAGGTGGGTGGATCACCTGAGGTCAGGAGTTCAAGACCAGCCTGGTCAAAGTGGTGAAACCCCATCTCTACTAAAAATACAAAAATTAGCTGGGTGTGGTGGCACAGACCTGTAATTTCAGCTACTCGGGAGGCTGAGGCAGGAGAATCACTGGAACCCAGGAGATGGTGGTTGCAGCGAGCCGAGATCGTGCCACTGTGCTCCAACCTGGGTGACAGAGTGAGACTTCTCAATAAAGAGAAAGAAAGAAAGAAAAGCAAGCAAGCAGGGAAGGAAGGAAGGAAGAGAAAGAAAGGAAAAATAAAAGTAGTTCTTGAAGTCTCAATCTGGTGCTCTGTCTCCGGGAGAACAGAATCTCCCTTGGGGACAAAGAGTGGCCCCTCCCCCATGTGAGAAGGCTGCGGCCAGTTGTTGCTGGAACCAATAGCTTAACCTGACTGGGGAGGTCCTGGCAGCCATAGGGCTCAGCTCCCGGAAAGTTTTCCATTCTGGGGGCTTGCTCCAGGCCTTCTCTTGTAACTTGTCTCCAGGGGTGTCCCTGGCAGATGGCTTCCATTTTGTGAATGGGGAAACTGAGGCCCGGAGAGTCTGGATTGGGCCCCTAGGGCTGAGGCTCACTCTAAGCGAGGCTGGCACAGCCCTGCCCAGTTCCCTTCACAAGTTCCAAGATGACCTGGGAATTAGATGGGTGTATGCTGAGGGCTGGGGACAGCCCCCTGGTACCAGCCCCATCCCCAACCCCAGGTCTGACCTGTGGACACATCACCCCATAATCACCACCTGCCTGGGTCCCAGCTGGCGCCAGGATGCCTGGATAGCATCTCTTCTGTCCCCCAAACAGCTCTTGGAATGGGAATACCTCATGCCTGTGACTCAGGTGGGGAAACTGAGGTAGCTGGGAGGATCAGGTTGATTGTTTACCCTTCCCTCCACATTCATATACTGTATGACAGTCCCCAACTTATGATCTTATGATTCATGATTCATCATAGGATTTTTCTTTTTTTTTTTTTTTTGAGACGGAGTTTTGCTCTTGTTACCCAGGTTGGAGTGCAATGGCACGATCTCGGCTCACCGCAACCTCCGCCTCCTGGGTTCAGGCAATTCTCCTGCCTCAGCCTCCTGAGTAGCTGGGATTACAGGCACGCACCACCATGCCCAGCTAACTTTTTGTATTTTTAGTAGAGACGGGGTTTCACCATGTTGACCAGGATGGTCTCGATCTCTTGACCTCGTGATCCACCCGCCTCGGCCTCCCAAAGTGCTGGGATTACAGGCTTGAGCCACCGCGCCCGGCCATCATAGGATTTTTCAAATTTAGGATGGTATAAAAGTGATAAGCATTCAGTAGCCGCTGTACTTTGAGGACCCAAACAACCGTGCTGTTTTTCCATTTTCAGTATAGTATTCAATACGGTGCATGAGATAAACAAGTTCTTTTTTTTTTTTCTTGTTTTGAGACAGAGCCTTGCTCTTGCTGTCCAGGCTGGAGTGCAGTGGCAGGATCTTGGCTCACTGCAACCTCCACCTCCTGGATTCAAACGATTCTCTTGCCTCACTCTCTGGAGTAGCTGGGATGACAGGCACCCACCACCAAGCCAGGGTAATTTTTTGTATTTTTAGTAGAGATAGGATTTCACCATGTTGCCCAGGCTGGTCTTGAACTCCCAACCTCAAGTGATCCGCCCGCCTTGGCCTCCCAAAGTGCTGGGATTACAGGGGTGAGCCACTACGCCTGGCCAAGATAGTCAACAAGTTCTTATAAAATAGGGTTCGTGTTAGGCGATTTTGCCCTACTGTGGGCTGAAGTGTTCTGAGCCCATCTGAGGTAGGCTAGACTAAGGCATGATGTCATTAGTTGTGTTAAGTGCATTTTCTTCTTCTTTTTTTTTTTTTTTTGAGACTGTGTCTCACTCTGTCTCCCAGGCTGGAGTGCAGTGGTGAGGTCTCAGCTCACTGCAACCTCTGCCTCCCAGGTTCAAGTGTTTCTTCTGCCACAGCCTCTCATAGCTGGGACTACAGGTGCCTGCCACCAAGCCCAACTAATTTTGGTATTTTTAGTAGAGACAGGGTTTCATGGTCTTGAACTCCTGACCTTCTGATCCACCCACCTCGGCCTCCCAAAGTGCTGGGATTACAGGCATGAGCCACTGTGTAAAAAAATAAAATAAAATAAAAGCCGCCTTTTAAAAAATTTTTATCTTAAAAAAAACCTTCTTTTAAGAGACAGGGCCTCGCTATGTTGCCCAGGCTGGAGTGCAGTGGCTATTCACAGGCTCGATCCCACTACTGATCAGCACAGGAGTTTTGACCTGCTCTGTTTCCGACCTGGGTCGGTTCACCCCTCCTTAGGCAACCTGGTGGTCCCCTGATCCCAGGAGATCACCGTATTGATGCCAAACTTAGTTTGGACACCCGATCAGCATAGCGATTTTTCTGCCTTAGCCTCCCGAGTAGCTGGAATCACAGGCACATGCCACCAGGCCCAGCTAATTCTTGCATTTTCTAGTAGAGATGAGGTTTCATCATGTTGGCCAGGATGGTCTTGATCTCCTGACCTTGTGATCTGATTGCCTCAGCCTCTCAAAGTGCTGGGATTACAGGTGTGAGCCACTGTGCCCAGACTTGACCTTTCTTTTTTCAGCATAAAGGTGTGATACTGTGTTTCTGGAGTGAGATAAGGGGTAGCCAAGACAAATTCCTTTCTTTTGGCTTGACTACTTGGCTAAATCCTCCTGGCCTTCCTGGAGGAGGAGGCTGGGAAGAGGCAAGCTTCAGCCAATCTAACGGGGGAGTTTGGCCTTTCTTCCCTGGTCCCAGGCAGTAGGGAGTCATCTGAGAGCCTTGCAGCCCTCGAAAAACTCCTCCCATTAAAAATTTTTTACATTATCTCTGAATGAGGTTATCAACCCAGTCACAGAGACAGGGGCAGGGCTGAAGTCAGAAAACTCTGTCATATGACTTTAACCTTGAGCACAATTATTTTGATAATGACAGTTTGCTTATTTTAAAATGCATCTGGTGGGCCGGGCGCGGTGGCTCAAGCCTGTCATCCCAGCACTTTGGGAGGCCGAGGCGGGTGGATCACAAGGTCAAGAGATCGAGACCATCCTGGTCAACATGGTGAAACCCCGTCTCTACTAAAAATACAAAAAATTAGCTGGGCATGGTGGTGCGTGCCTGTAATCCCAGCTACTCGGGAGGCTGAGGCAGGAGAATCGCCTGAACCCAGGAGGCGGAGGTTGCGGTGAGCCGAGATCGCGCCATTGCACTCCAGCCTGGGTAACGAGAGCGAAACTCTGTCTCCAAAAAAAAAAAAAAAAAAAAACGTCTGTATGCTCAAAAACGGAACTGTCTCCGTCCTTGGAGCCCCTTTTCCCCAGCTCACACACGCTTTGGTCCCAGCAGCCTTCTTCTCCATCCACCCTTATCAGCGGCCCCGGCCCAGGCTTCCCCCTCCCCCACGCGCCCTCCCCTCCCGCTGGCTGCTTCCAGGTTCTCTGCTGGGGCCAGAAATGCTCCATGAGCTGTAAGTTGGCTGCTGCTTCCACGGGAGGCTCAAGTGCTGATGAAATATTCAAGGATCTCAACTCTCAAATTCCTTCGGGGCCGTGGGATGGGACTGGGAAAGACGGGATGAAAGTACAAGGCCAAGGGCTGCTGAGTCCTGTCCCAGTTCTCAGCCAGGTGGAGTCCAGTGCTCAGAGAGACGTAGGAGGCAGAGAGGGCGGGAGGGGGAGAGGTGGGGGTGGGGAAGGGTCTCTTTGCATAATCGCTGGCGAAGGCTCTGGGTGGTGCCATCCGATGGTCAGCTTAGAGGAAGGAAGGCCTGGGTTGCTGACCTCGCAGAGCTGCCCACCCCTCCCCCAGCCCTCCTGGAGTCACACCTCGGGCTGACAAAATCCAGCTGGCAAAATCAGTTCTCAGTCTCCTCCCCGACCGCTGCCCGCCTTCGCCTTGCCTGGGCTGGAAAGAGACCTACATTGGTGGGGGAGGTGAACTGGCTGGCAGAGAGCAAGGTTCAAGCCCCAGCCCTGCCAGGAATTTGCTTGTGTGATCTTAGGGAAGTCCCTCTCCTGACCCCAGCCTTAGTTTCTTCATAGATGTGGGGAAAGGGGGGCTCTGCTTAGACTATGCCTTCTTCCTCTTCCCAAGGCTCTGCATAGGTGGGGGAGAGTCGGCTGCCTCCGACTGTGTGTGTACGTGGGAGGGATGGCCTCTCCGTGGGAATCGTGCCTTGTCAGGGCAGGCATCTCTCCTGGCTCTGGGAAGAGGGAGGAGTGGGCAGGCTGGCAGGGCGGGTGGGGCCCCAACTGTGTCAGCCTGTGTGTGGAGTCGCCCAGACCAGGAGCAGGAAGCTGGTGACTCAGGTGGCAAGGGCTCAGTCACCCCTCCCCACCTCCAAAACCACTCAGGAGGAAGATGTCACTTAGAGAGTCGGCGAACCGGCTCCAGAGCATGATCTAGATGCCAGCAGTCCTGGAGTTGCAACTTGGGGGTCTTGGGGGGGTAAGGAGGGGCAGCTTGGGATAGGCATTCTCTGGAGAGTCCGACAGAGCTTCCTCCAGCCTCTCCCTCCAGCACCCCTGGCCCCTGCTGTCTCACCCTGGACTGTACTATTTCTGGCCCTTGCTATCTCTGTTTTCTTACCTCCTGTTTTCCTTCTGACATTCCATCCCCACCCACACGCCTTGCAGTGAAGTGTTGCTGGAGCTACCTCTGTAATTAAGAGATACACACCCATAGGACCAGGCTGTGGGCAGTCTCTGGCCTCAGGAAAACAGGCAGGAGACCATCTCCCCTCAGCCTCCCTCCAGGGCCCGGCACCGTCCTGCTGGCTTCCCAGCTTCAGGCCATGCTTGGGCCCACTCCTGCCAGCAGAGTTTGGGAGCCAGCAGACTCTTCTGCAGCTGCGTCCTCCCTGAGCCCTGAAGGGGGCCTCCTGAATGAGGCACCACCCCCAACGCCAGTGGGCAGGGGCAGGGGCACAAATGAGTCCACAAGCCATAGATCTAGGTAAGTTACACAGCATGCTCCCAGGCTGGTTGTGGTGGCTCACGCCTGTAATCCCAGCACTTTGGGAGGCTGAGGCAGGCAGATCATCTGAAGTCAGGATGGCCAACATGATGAAACTCCATGTCTCTACTAAAAATACAAAAATTAGCTGGGCATAGTGGTTGCGTGCCTGTAATACCAGCTACTTGGGAGGCTGAAGGATGAGAATCGCTTGAACCTGGGAGGTGGAGGTTGCAGCGAGCTGAGATCGCACTACTGCACTCCAGCCTGGATGACGGAGCGAGATCTGGCTCAAAAAAACCCCCAAGGCTGGGCACGGCGGCTCACACCTGTAATCCTAGCACTTTGGGAGGCCAAGGTGGATGGATCACCTGAGGTCGGGTGTTCAAGACCAGCCAGGCCATCATGCTGAAACCCCATCTTAAAAAAAAAAAAAATGCAGCATGATCCCAAACTGCTAGGTCAGATGTACCTTGACAGGCACACCCCCACGATGACCTGAAAGTCCATGACGGAGTCCCAGGTTCTCACGGTCAGGGCGCAGCAGCCTGTGGAGAACGCTGGGCCATTTCCCTTTCCTTCCCATCTCCGGCTCTGCCTGCGCCACAAGGGCCTCCAGCCCATGCATGGAGATTCCCTAGCCCACGTGTCCATGCTGCCTCTATCTCCCCATCCCAGCCATAACTGCCCCTTGTCATAACTGCCCCTTGTCATGCCCCTAGTTTGGCCCAAGTGTGTCCATGCACTGTAGCCTTGGTGCCACTGTGCTTCTGGGGAGAAGGACCAGAGCCAGGGACCTGCAGGCCTAAAATTCAGGTCAGTGCTGGGCAGGAACTCCAGAGTTGCTGGTACTGTTCCTGGAGTGTGGTCCAGAAGGGATGTGAAGTCCATGCAGGCTCCTCTGTCCCTTCGCCCCTGTGTAGAGAGGGCGACCCCAGGAGAGCTAGCGTGGAGGCCTTTTAAAGGCCAGGACCTGGTGAGAAACTCTCTTCCCTGGGTCTAAGGATGGCTCTGGCCAGGTGTGGTGGCTCATGCCTGTAATCTTCACACTTTGAAAGGCCAAGGTGGGGATGACTCGAAACCAAGAGTTCCAGACCAACCTGGGCAATATGGCAATACCTCATCTCTACAAAAAAAAAAAAAATTAGCTGTGAGTGGTGGCATCTGTGGTCAGCTACTCAGGAGGCTGAGGTTGGGGGGAATCCTTTGAGCCCAGGAGGTCGAGGCTACAGTGAGCTGTGATTTTGCCACTGTGCTCCAGTTTTAGTGGAGAGCGAGACCCTGTTTCTAAGGAAAAAAAAAAAAAAAAAAAAAAAAAAAAAGGATGGCTTTGCCTCTGGGCTGAGTGATGGCTCACGCCCAAGGTGCCTCTAGCTTTCTGCATTGCCTTTCTTCCAAGTCCGCCATCTGGGAAGAACCTCCCATTGTGTGATTTCCTTTGCTGCTGCTGCAAAGCCCGGAGAAGAGGCTACTGGGTGATGAAAAGGTATTATGATCAGCCTGAAGTTTGGCAACCCAGCTGTTCACCCTGGGCTCCCCTTTATATAAGTGGTCATGTCTCAGGCTACCTGAGGCTGAAGAGGTGGGAAGAAGGTGTATATGTGCGTGTGTGTGTGTGTGTGTGTGTGTGGGAGAGAGAAAGCTGGTGTTCGTGTATCTGAATCTGCATCCACAAGTGTATATCCCTGAGGTGTGAGCATAGAAGGTTTTGTGTGTGTGTGTATGTGGCTTGCGTAGATCTAAATCTCTGTCTATCTCTACGGAAAGGGCCCCCACAGACTAAGGACTATGTTTGAGTGGAGAACAGAAACTCTACCTTCTCCTTGTATGGCCCAGAGGCCTTCTGGAAGATGATGGACTTGTGAGATAAGCAGAGGACAGTGGCCTGGTGGTCCTGGTGGTCCTGGACACTGGCTGATGGTGTGCACCCTCCCCAAGAAACGAGCCTCCCTTGCACAGCCCCTCACTGAACCCCTCTGCGCCAGTTACTTCTGTCTCTGCAGCAGCTTGGGATGGGCCATGTGGTGCCCTTACATTCTCTACTCTGAAGCACTAGCAAGCTGCAAGGTTGAGTTAACCATATGTGTTTTTGGCAGCGCATGGACTCTGCTTCCGCTGAGCTCTGGGCAAGAGGAAGGAGTTGAAACTGCAGGAATAGGAATCAAGTCTGGACATTAGAACAAAGAGACAGGGGCATTCACCATAAGGGAGGTCACAGGCTCTTCTTTCCTGGACTTTTGTCATAGAGAGAATTCTTTTTTTTTTTTTTTTAGATGGAGTTTCGTTCTTGTTACCCAGGCTGGAGTGCAATGGCACGATCTCGGCTCACCGCAACCTCCGCCTCCTGGGTTCAGGCAATTCTCCTGCCTCAGCCTCCTGAGTAGGTGGGATTACAGGCACGCACCACCATGCCCAGCTGAGTTTTTGTATTTTTAGTAGAGACGGGGTTTCACCATGTTGACCAGGATGGTCTCGATCTCTTGACCTCGTGATCCACCCGCCTCGGCCTCCCAAAGTGCTGGGATTACAGGCATGAATCACCACGCCCGGCCCCGAGAATTCTTACCTTTAAAGGTTTGCAGGCAGGGGACTGGATAAGACGAACTTGGGGCCTTTTCTTCAAGTTCAAGCTGCAGGGGAGACTGTGGTCAGAGCAACCCCCAATCCTATCCCTACATACCTCCCCCTCCCAAGAGACCAAATGCCCTATGCAGACAGCTGATGCTAGGAAACATGATTTCTGATTCTTTTCTGTATTCTCAGATACAGATGAATCCTCAGTGCCTGCCAGGCACATAGTAGGTGCTTAATAAATATGAAGAGAATCACTTGATCTGGGAGGAGGGACTCAGCTCTAATCCCAGTCTTTGCTGCTGCTGTGGTGGTGCCTCCACCTGTCCTAACCTGTGTGTTTAGCTCTGGGGCTGGTGTGTTGCAACATGTTCTGGGGACACACACACACACACGCACAGAGCGCAGGCTTTATTCTGAAGTGTTACTTCTGTTCCTCCACCCACATGGGCTCCTCCACCCCTCTCTGCAGTCAACCAGCCCTACCCTGCCTGTTTGCTGAGGTCAGGAGAAATGGGAAGGAGTTAGGCCAGGCTTGGGGCTGGGAAGTCTGTTTGTGTGCCTGTGTGGAGACGGGAAGGTGGGAGATGGGCAGGAGGGGTAAGAAATGAAACCCTGGCAGCTTCAGTAGTCCAGGATTGTGAGCCCTTTCTCTCCCCAGCTGTGGCCTGGCCACAGCTCTATGAGACAGGGTGACAAGCAGGTGGATGGGGCAGGGGTAAGGCAGGGATAAAGACAGGGAGGTAAGCTAGAGGAGGGGACGTTGGGGAAACAAGCAAAGGGCAGTGGCCTCGGGTATGGGATGGCTACTAGTCCAGGGATGTCCATATCTCCCTGGCCCTGCTCTTAGAGGATGGCGCAACTTCAGAAGGGAGAATATTCAGCTGCCAGTCCTTTCTCCAGTGGGGAAAGTGGTCAAGGATGCTGCTAAGGCACCTTCATCCAGCCCATCCTGTGTGCTAGCTTTGAGGCTGTAGAGCTTTGTTGACAGCGGACCCTTTTCTAAACCACCATTCCCCCGGCACCCACCCATGGGCTGCTTCTGCGTATCATTCTATGAGCTCATTGAAGGTTGGGATCATTTTTATTTTCTGTGTCACCAGGTTTTACTTTCTGTGTTCACCAGTGCCTAACAAACAGTTGACACTCAATACTCAAGTGCTGAATGAAGGAATGTTTGTAGGGTCCTTGACACACCATACAGCCACCAGCAGCATGAGCAGGATTCACATCATCAACTACAGAAAGGAAGTGTCCTTGTCTTTTTTTTTTTTAATTTTTAAAGATTATTTATTTATTTATTTATTTAAAAAGATGGAGTTTCACCATATTGGTCAGGCTGGTCTCGAACTCCTGACGTCAGGTGATCCCCCCCCCCACCTCAGCCTCCCAAAGTGCTGGGATTACAGGCATGACCCACCGCGCCCGGCGTCCTTGTCTTCTTAAGCTGCCTGAGAGAAGTTCTTATTTTTTTGAGACAGAGCCTCACTCTGTCACCAGGTTGGAGTACAATGGCACGATCTCGGCTCACTGCAACCTCCGCCTCCCAGGTTCAAGCGATTCTCCTGCCTCAGCCTCCCAAGTAGCTGGGATTATAGGTGCCCACTGCCACACCCGGCTAATTTTTGTATTTTTAGTAGAGACAGGGTTTCACCATGTTGGCCAGGCTGGTCTTGAACTCCTGACCTCAGGTGATCAGCCTGCATTGGCCTCCCAAAGTGCTGGGATTACAGGTGCCCACCATCATCCTGGCTAATTTTCGTATTTTTAGTAGAGACAGGGTTTCGCCACATTGCCCAGGCTGGTCTCGAACTCCTGACCTCAAGTGATCTGCCCACCTTGGCCTCCCAAAGTGCTAGGATTACAGGCATCAACCACCACACCTGGCAGAGAAATTCTTTCTGATCTCTACCCCAGGCTCTCCCACCGTGGAGGGGTATGCTGCCCAGTTTCTTTTTTTCTTCTTCTCTTTTTTTTTTTTTTTTTTTTTTTTTGTTTGAGATGGAGTCTTACTCTGTCATGCCCAGGCTGGAGTACAGTGGCAGGATCTTGGCTCACTGCAACCTTTGCCTCTCGAGTTCAAGCAATTCTCCTGCCTCCGCCTCCCAAGCAACTGGGATTACAGGTGCCTGCCACCACGCCTGCCTAACTTTTTGTATTTTTAGTAGAGATGGGGTTTCACCATATTGGCCAGGCTGGTCTCAAACTCTTGACCTTGGGTGATCCACCCGCCTCGGCTTCCCAATGTGCTGGGATTACAGGTGTGAGCCAACGCACCCCGCCTGCCCCGTTTCTTTCATGCTAGGGCTGGATTTCCTTCAGATCTGCGGCTTGATGTTTCCAAGCCCACCAAAGCCTCCTGACACCAATACTGTATTTTGGGGCCAAGTAATTATTCTGTCTCGCCTCCAGTTGTTCTATCTTGCCTCCATCTTGTGCCTTTTCTCTGCCCCTTCCCCACTGCCTTGACATTTTATGTCTATGCTCTTCTTCCACGAGGGGAACAGCTGGTTTGGTGCTCCTTCAAATGAGAGAAAGGTGGTTCTAGCTTGGGGTGTGTCACTTTGTAGTTTTGTGATTTCTCTGAACCTCGGTTTCTTCATCTTTACAATGAAGATCGTTTGCTTGTCCTATTTTTCAGAGCTGTCACGAGAATTAAAAACAAAAACAAAAAACCCGTACCATTAATTTAAATTCTAATCTTTATCAGTTTCTGAGTGCTTCCACAAACCTGACTTCATTTGATCCCCACATACTCCAGTGAGGTAGATATGGCTAATGTACCCAGTTTACAGATGAGGAGAAACAGGGGGAAGGGTGAAGTAACTTGCCTAAGGTCATAGTAAGTGGCAGAACACAAACCCTGGCCTTCTAATTCTAAATCCCAGGAGTACTCCATCTTTGGGGAAAAAAAATCCCAACCCAGCACAAAGCCTATGAAATGCCATACAAATATGTTATTACCACTTTGGGACAAGGATGAATAAGCCCAAAGAAGCATCATGCCTGACGCTGAGTTGGCTGGCTGGTGAAGGCGTCTGTCCCTTCCCTTGGTATCCCTTGACTTACCTGTTGGACAGGTAGGGGGAAGGGGAGAGTAGTGAGTCTCACCTGCTCAGAGCAAGGGTGGGGCAAGACACACCCCATCCCTTCCATTGGTTTTTTTCGTTAGTCTTACTGACAGTCCCTTGTCCAATCAGGAGGAAGTAACTTTCTATCTGCCAATAGGTGAAGTGTTAGGATGAGACCTCAAGTTAAGAGTCCATCCCTGGAGCCGACTGGCAGTCCCAGGGGCCAATAGCAAGCGGATAAACAGAGGCGGCCGTGGAGGAGGACTGGACCCGAGGCTCCGCCCCTTGACGGGACAGTCAGGCGAGACAGCCAGTGAGCTCGCAATAGTGGGTGGGCGTCTCCCTCAGGGGCGGAGTTTCGAGGTGGTGAGGGGCGTGGCTTGGCTGTCAGGTCTCTTCGCCTTTTGTTCGCTTACTGAGTTGCTGCTTTGGCCAGAGTCCGGAGCAGCCGCCGCCCGAGCGCGCCGAGCTCAGTTCGCTGTCCGCGCCGGCTCCCACCCCGGCCCGACCTCTACCCGGCCAGGCCCCAGACTCAGGTGCGGGCAATCGAGGGCAGGTATCGATGGGGAGAGAAGGGGTGGCGAGCGGCCGCGGGGCCGGTCCCAGCCGTCTCTGGGCAGGTGAGGGCGGGTGCCAAGGAGTGCCACCCTGCACCGGCGGCAGGGGGCGCGCTGGGGTCCTGGGCGCGGCGACTAGGGGGGCGCGCGGTTCGGGCTGAGCGCGCTTAGGAGCTCCGCGAGCCGGAGATCTGAGCAGGGCGGGAGGGCTCCGGGCAGGTGCCTCTGGGGTCGCGCCTCTCCCGGGGCCCGCGCAGCTCGCCCGACGCCGCGTCCCTGACTCTTGTCCTGAGCTGGAGGGGGAGACTTTGCCCTGCTTTGACTGCGTCCCAGGGATCTCGCTGCAGTCAGGAATTTACCGTTTGGGAAACTTGCTGCCGCTGGTCTCTTTGGGGCCACCCTCACCCCACCCCACGCGTCATCCTCGCTTTCCCTCCCTCCCTACTCCCCCAGGCCTGGGTGGGGCCCTATTGTCTGCGCCCAGCTTGCCCAACTGTGGGGGCCGAGCGCACGTTTTCCCAGTGACGCTGGCCCCACCTGCCGAGCAGGTGAGCGCACGGAGTCCAGAGGCCCAGCCCTCCAGCTCCCGGAGCCTCGTCGATACTACCTGCGGCGCCTCCCTCCACTCGGGTGGGTGCCCGGCTGTGGCTTCTCCAGCAGAGGTGGGATGGAGTGACAGTGGGGGCTGGTGCAGGGCTCGGCCCAGTGTCCAGCTGGTGTTTGGCACCCGTGGCTCGGTCTGGGGGCAGGGGTCTGCTCACGGGTGAAGCATTCAGGGTCACCTGGCCCAGTTTCCAGTAGCTGTGGCTGCCAGAGTGTTGGTAGGGGAACAGGAATCGTCTTCTTCTCTAACCTCTTATTGTTGGAAAAATCACCCAAAACAAACTTTGCAGGAGGAAGTATTCACAGCAGCGTTCTCTGGGGGTTTTCCCGTCTCCTTGCCCAGAACTTTCATTTAGGCTTAGGAGGTCCTTTTTGGTGCAAAGTCCCCTCCCCCAGCCGGCCCCCGGCTGAACCTGGGCCTTTGCCTTCGCTCTGACCCAGGCTTCCCTGCCCCCACATCCATCCTGTTAGCTGCGCCCCAGGGGCCTGAGGTGGGGGCCGGGGTGGGGTGGGTGGAAAGGGCCGAGAGGGGAAGCAGCTTCTTCCTTCTCTTCCTGCCTCCGGGGACCACCACACCCCCTCAGACCAGGCCTGCGTAAGTGGCTGTCTCTCAAGCTCTGCCCCCTCCCCAGGAATGGGGGTGGGGCAGGGCTGGGCCAAGCTAGGAAGGTGGGGGGAATGGATGTTCTTGTCTTTTTTTTTTTTTTTTTTCCTCTACCCCATCCCCCACATTACTTAGCTGGCTGGTAATTGAGGCAGAAGAGCATGAGGCTGTGGGGCTTGCCTTCCATTTGATTTCTGAATTATGAAGGTGCATGCTTTCTGGAGGCCTGCATAGACCTTTCCCACCCGCTTTCCTGAAAGAATTTGACAGGGAAAGTGAGACTGGAGAAAGGATTTTGGGGGGAAGGTTTCTTCAATGCTAGACTCCCTCAGGCAGAGATGCATGCCCCCCCGCCCCCCCTCCCGCCCCCGCCACCTTCCCTACTCCAAATTTCCTGAGACCTCTCCCCTCCAGAACTGGGGATCTTCACCAGGCTTTAAACCCTGGTTTTAAAAAGTCCTAAGTGCGGGATTTGGAGCCCAGCCTTGGGAACAGAGAGGAAATATAGGAGTTGGGTTATCTCTCAGGCCTGGGGGTGGGAGAAAGATCGTGGAGCTGGGGATCCAGAGTGCTTGGAGGGGAAGAGCCTGCCACCTCTTTCTTTGCTGTAGATGGGGGAGTGAGGCTGGGGGTCCAGACTCAGCCCCTTTGTCCCAGGTGAGGATCATGCACAGCCCTGGGCCAGGGGGAAGCCAGTGTGGGAACTCAGATCCTTTTCTGCTGGGGAAGGGGGTGCTGCCCACCTCTGGGGAGCAGCAGGCCACGGAGTTTGGGCAAAAATAACCTGCTTTCCCTCTTCTCCGTGCCAAGGTGGAGGAGGGGAGGGCATTGTAATTGTGTTGGCTAAATGATTAGTTTAGCTAATCTGGTTTGTGGCTGTGATGAAAAGATACTACTGAGGAAGTACTGCTAGGAGGTGCCTGGTGAAAACTGGCCACTGACTGGACTGGGGGCGCGGGGGAGGAGGAGAAGGTAGGATCCAGTTAGTCATTTCTTGCTAGATCAAGCCCCAGCTTGGGTGACTTGAGCCCTCCCGCCCTTACTCCACCCCTCCCCTGCACCCTGGCTCCACCCCATTCCCTCTGGAACTTCTGTTTGGAATGCCAGGGCCGAGGCTTTGAGAATTCAGTGCATAGGAATGAGAAAGGACGGGCTAGGGCTGCCAGCCTTTTTCCCTTCCTGGAGCCACCTTAGGATGAGATTGGTCCATTGACTAGTCTATAGAAGGACTGTTTATTTGGAGAGATGGGATGGTGGGGCAGTTCTTTTTTTTTTTTTTTTTTTTTTTTTTTGAGACGGAGTTTCACTCTTGTTACCCAGGCTGGAGTGCAATGGCACGATCTCGGCTCACCGCAACCTCCGCCTCCTGGGTTCAAGCAATTCTGCTGCCTCAGCCTCCTGAGTAGCTGGGACTACAGGCACGTGCCACCATGCCCAGCTGATTTTTAGTATTTTTAGTAGAGACGGGGTTTCACCATGTTGACCAGGATGGTCTCGATCTGTTGACCTCGTGATCCACCCGCCTCAGCCTCCCAAAGTGCTGGGATTACAGGCTTGAGCCACCGCGCCCGGCCTGATGGTGGGGCAGTTCTGAGCACAGGGCTTTGGGCTTGAACTGAGCTGGGTTTGAGACCCACCTCTGTCTCTCGTTACATTACCTGAGCCTCAGTTACCTCTTTGTCAAAATGGGAATACTAATACCTATCTGCCCAGTAAGTACTTGACAAATGGTAACTCAAGATCAAGGTAAGACTTTACAGAAACCCAGCACTTTCGTTAGCTAGTCTCACTTCAAACTGAAGGCTGTCCAGGCTCAATGGCTCAAACCTGTAATCCCAGCACTTTAGGAGGCGTAGAGGGGCAGGTTGCTTGAGCCCAGGAGTTCCAGACCAGCCTGGGCAACATGGCAAATCCCCGTCTCTACAAAAAATAGAAAAATTAACTTGGCATGGTGGTGCATGCCTGTGGTCCCGGCTACTGGGAAGGCTGAGGTGGGAGGATTACCTGAGTCCAGGGAGGTCAAGGCTGCAGTCAGGTGTCACCGTACTCCAGCCTGGGCTACAGAGTGAGTCTCTGTCTCAGAAAAAAAGAAGCGGGTATCATTATCCCCATTCTACAGATGAGGAAATTGAAACTCGGGGAACTTACATAATTTGCCCAAGGTCGTACAGTGAGACCCAAGCAGCACCAAGACTGGCGTTTGGGTCCTCTGATTCCAAGCCCAGAACCCATCCTGCCGTATTGCTTCATGCAGCTCTGAAAAAGATTTTTTTTTTTTTTCCCTGAGATGGAGTCTGCTCTGTCACCAGTTTAAAGTGCAGTGGCGCAATCTCGGCTCACTGCAACCTCCACCTCCTGGGTTCAAGTGACTGTCCTGCCTCAGTCTCCCAAGTAGCAGAGATTATAGGCTCGGGCCACCATAGCTGGCTAATTTTTTGTATTTTTAGTAGAGACAGGGTTTTGCTACTTTGGGCAGGCTGGTCTCGAACTCCTGGCCTCCGGTGATCCACCTGCCTCAGCCTCCCAAAGTGCTGAGATTACAGGTATGAGTGGAAAGGATTTTTCTGCATTCCCTTTTGAGAGCCTCTGGCTGACTGGGGAGAAGAGAATAAAGAATGTGGCTGGTGAATGTAGGGCAGGTTTGGTAGGCAGGAGTGATACCTGTCCCGGCCACCAGCCCTCTGAAACCTCCCCAGTGGCTTGATCTTTAGTTCCCGGTGGAGGAGACGTCTCCCTAAGGCCAGGGCTGTGGTGAGTGTTGGGGAAGGTTGAGCAGTTGAGCGGGAAACAAGGGCCGGGGTCAAAGCTGTGCTGCCTCCTAGCTTGACTTAAGTAGAACCATGGGTGTTTTGGGCCTGTCCCTGTGTAAGGGGTGGGAGTTGCCTGCTTTGCTGGGAGCTGGAGCTGTGCCAAGATAACGGGGTACTGCTCTTTGGGGAGTGGAGGGAAACGGGAGTCTGATTTAGGCCTGGGCTAATGCCCTGCTGGAGTGGGCCAGGCAGTGCTGCCAGGCTGCTCTTGACGGGGAACTGGCTGTCCTCTGCTCTGGAGCCCAGGAGACCTGAGCTAGGCAGCTGCCGGCAGGGCCTTTCTGGTGATGGAGGTGGGGGCATGCGTGCTGCCTGTCAGCCAGAGCCTCGGCCCTCTAGGGAGGAGCTGGTGTCAGATTGTCCTGGTTCTGGCGTTGCTGCCAGCTGGACATCTGACACTAGAATGGGCGTGGATTTGGGGTCTGGGAAATGGGTTCTCTTTATGTGATGGTGCAGCCGGAGTACCGAGCCTGCCACTGCTGTTCTTATGCATCCCGTGAGGGCAGGCAGGGATCCCGGGCCTGGGGATGATTGATCGTGAAGGCTAACGGGACTTGAGACAGAGAAGAAAAGAGAATGCACCCTGTCCCGCTGACTGCTACCGAGTGGGCGTCAGGTTGCAGGTTTCCGCCTCCCATGAGGACATGAGAGCTACAGCACGATGCTCTTATAGTCAGAAGGGATGAAGTCTAGACGGGAGGAAGGGCTTTCTGCCTGCTAAAGACGGATCTTGAGTTGAGGGGTAAGAGGGAAAGTCGGAGGCTCAGCATTGACTCTTCTCTGGTGAAGGCTCTCCTGTCTGGCAGGGAGGCCAGGCAGGAATCATCGCCCTTTGGGGAGACTCCTTATCTTGAATATTTTGGGGGGAGCCGGGCACGGTGGCTCATGCCTATAATCCCAGCACTTTGGGAGGCTGAGGCGGGTGGATCATGAGGTCAAGAGATCGAGACCATCCTGGTCAAGGTGAAACCCCGTCTCTACTAAAAATGCAAAAAATTAGCTGGGCATGGTGGCACACACCTGTAGTCCTAGCTACTCTGGAGGCTGAGGCAGGAGAATTGCTTGAACTCAGGAGGCGGAGGTTGCAGTGAGCCGAGATCGTACCATTGCACTCCAGCCTGGGTAACAAGAGCGAAACTCCATCTCAAAAAAAAAAAAAAAAAAAATTTTTTTTGGCAGAAGAGCGACCTGGCAGTGAGAGGGAGAAGCATCTGTGAGCTGGCCCTGTGACCCCTGTGAAGAGGAAAAGCAGTGTGGCTGGGCAGGCCACCGGGGCTTGTGTTCCGCAAGTGACACCGAGAGGCCTCTTCTGGGATGTGGTTGAGTCTGGGGACATGGAGTATCTCCTTGTGCGGCGACTTCCTCTGCCAGATCTGAAAGGAAGGCTGGCGGACCACTCTGCAGTGCTCAGCCTCCTGGTGTCTTGGCCTTCGGGGCCCTCAGGGCAGGAAGCTCAGTTTTCTTTCCTCCTGTCTTCTCCGTGCCCTCACGCCTGCCTAATTTTTTGTATTTTAGTAGAGATGGGATTTCACTGTGTTGGCCAGGATGGTCTCGAACTCCTGACTTCGTCATTCGCCCACCTCAGCCTCCCAAAGTGCTGAGATTACAGGTGTGAGCCACCACTCCCAGGCTTTTTTTTTTTTTTTTTAGATGGAGTGTCATTCTGTTGCTCAGGCTGAAGTGCACTGGCTCGATTTAGGCTCACTGCAACCTCTTCCTCCCAGGTTCAAGTAATTCTCCTGCCTCATCCTCCCAAGTAGCTGGGACTACAGGCGCCCACCACCACGCTTGGCTAATTTTTATGTTTTTGGTAGAGACAGGGGTTCAACATGTTGGCCAGGCTGGTCTTGAACTCCTGACCTCAAGTGATCCGCTCACCAGAATGCTGGGATTACAGGCGTGAGCCACCACACCCAGCCTCCTTTCCTTTTCTTTTGAGGTAGGTACTCTGTTGCTCAGGCTGAAGTGTAGTGCGTGATCACAGCTCACTGCATCCTTGAACTCCTGGGCTCAAGGGATCCTCCCACTTCAGTCTCCTGAGTAGCTGGGTCCATAGGTTCGCACCTCCATGCCTGCTAATTTTGAAGTTTTGTGTAGAGACAGGTTCTTGCTATGTTGCCCAGGTTGGTCTTAGAGTCCTGAGCTCAAACATTCCTCCCACCTCAGCCTCCCAAAGTGCTAGGATTATGGGCACGGGCCACCACACCCAGCTGAAACTCAACTTTCTGTGTCTTTCCCCACTATGGAGACAGTGACAGGGACCGGGCAGAGTTGGGACAGGGCTTGACAATCAATAAGCTGCTTGTTTAGGGGAGACTCCTCCTCTCCCTTGATTGAGAAAGTAGTATCTGGCCGGAGGCAGTGACTCACACCTGTAATCCCAGTCACTCTGAAGGTTGAGGCAGGAAGATTGCTTGAGGCCAGGAGTTCAAGACCAGCCTTTGTAATATAGCAAGCTCCCATCTCTTTAAAAATAAAAAAAAAAAGGCCGAGTGTGGTGGCTCACACCTGTAATCCCAGCACTTTGGGAGGCTGAGGTGGGTGGATCACGAGGTCAGGAGATCGACACCATCCAGGCCAACATGGTGAAACCCTGTTGCTCCTAAAATACAAAAAACTAGCTGGGTGTGGTGGTGCGCCCCTGTGGTCCCAGCTGCTCGGGAGGCTGAGCCAAGAGAATTGTTGAACCCAGGAGGCAGAGGTTGTAGTGAGCCACGATCACCCCACTGCACTCTAGCCTGGCGACAGAGCAAAACTCCATCTCAAAAAAAAAAAAAAAAATTAGCCGAGCATGGTGGCGTGTGCCTGTGGTCCTGGCTACTCGGGAGGCTGAGGGGGAAGGATCACTTGAGCCCAGGAGTTCAAGGCTGCAGTGAGCCATGATTGTGCCACTGTACTCCAGCTTGGGCAACAGAGTGAGACCCTGTCTCAAAAAAGAAAAAGAAAAGAACTGATCATTGTTTTAAAAAAAAAACAAAACAAAACTGGGAAGTTTAGAAAAGTTTAAGAGAAAAGGAAAAAAATTGCCCATAATTCTAAAAGGCAACTTTCATTAAGGTCACTTCCTCTTTCCTTGGCATCCTTTTATTCATGAGCCTTGATCTTTATGAGCTCATGCTCTGTATATAGTAACAGTTTTTGTTTGTTTGAGATGGGGTCTTTCTCTGTTGTCCAGCTGGAGTGCAGTGGCATGATCTCAGCTCAGTACAACCTCCACCTCCTGGGCTCAAGCAATCCTCCCACCTCTGCCTCCCAAGTAGCTGGGACTGCAGGCACATGCCACCATGCCCGGCTAAGTTTTGCATGTTCTTGTAGAAACGGGGTTTCATCATGTTGCCCAGACTGGTCTCAAACTCCTGGGCTCAAGGGATCCACCAGCCTTGGCCTCCCAAAGTGCTGGGATTATAGAGGTGAGCCGCTGCACCCTGATTACAGTAACGGATTTTAGCCAAACCTTTATTCCAATCCTGGTTTTCCAGCATGTGTTGTATAATAAACGGATTGTCCCAGAAGAGGGTCATGTAGGGATCCTTGCAGAATCACTCCCCAGGGAGTGGGCATCAGTCTGCTGGGGCCGGAGCTGCTGTGATTGAGGAGTGGGCTTCGCGTGAACCCCGGGCTGCCCCAGCCCCACTGGCGGTGGTTGGACGCAGCGGAATGAGAGTGCTTGTGTGTTATGCGTCACCAACACATGTCAGCCTTTTACTGTTGTTTCCTGGGGTTGCGTGAAGTGTTTTTCCATTCCCAGGAGTCCCGTTTTGGGGTTGTCTGCCGGTTTGGGAATCTGCCCACAGGGGTCACCAGCAGGGAATGGAGCTCCAGCTGGAGCCCTCTCCAGGGGAGCCCAGAGGTGCCCGGGTCGAGCCACTTGGCCGTGGCATTTCCCTCTCCTACAAATCCCCTTCATTTTCCCAGCCGAGTTTGTTTGCTTTGGGAAGGAGCCCAGAAGGAGGAAAACAAACAGCAGCTGGTCGGCCGGCCCGAGCCTCCCCCAGCCCCAGCTCGTCCTCAGGCTGCAGCGCGGGCTGCCCTCCAGACTGGAAGTGAGGGTTTTCCTCCGGAAGCCTAAGACCAGCTTCTCTGACACAGCTCCCGCTTCAGTTCTGCGCTCTTGGAATGGACCACTTTGCTGATGGAGACCACAGTGTCTGCCAGAGAAGCTCTAGTCTGCGGGAAGTTCCCTCCCGGAGCTGCCAGCTGAGGGTAGAGGCCCCCCTGGGAAGCCCCAGCCTGAGTGGGAGACAGGCTCTCAAGGGAAGCCGTCATGTCTGTGTCTCTGCACTTTTCTAGAGTCTCTTTTTGTCTGTGCTTGGAACTGCTGGCCAGACCTCAGCGGGAGCCAGGGACAGCGTGGGGAAGGTGGGGGTGGAGATCCCGCTGAGCCCAGCCTCCCCCTGGGACTGCTGCGTGGGGGCCTGGCTGCAGGAGGCAGCATGGACTCATGGGGGCAGCCTCGTGTCTCCACCTGGCCTGAGCGAAGCTCCACTCCCCTCCCCTTCTGCTCCTCAGCCATGTTCCTTCCGCCTCCCTAGGGCCTGGGAGGCAGCTCCCTACCAAGTCCCCATTTCAGGGGTCAGAAAGCCAGGGTGCCCCCAAATGGACAGCCAGGCAGGTCTCTGTGCTGCCCTCACTTTTTTTTTTAAACACAGTCTCGCTGGGCGCGGTGGCACAAGCCTTTAATCCCAGCACTTTGGAAGGCCGAGGCGGGTGGATCACGAGGTCAAGAGATCGAGACCATCCTGGTCAACATGGTGAAACCCCGTCTCTACTAAAAATACAAAAAGTTAGCTGGGCATGGTGGCGCGTGCCTGTAATCCCAGCTACTCGGGAGACTGAGGCAGGAGAATTGCCTGAACCCAGGAGGCGGAGGTTGCGGTGAGCCGAGATCGCGCCATTGCACTCCAGCCTGGGTAACAAGAGTGAAACTCCGTCTCAAAAACAAAAACAAAAACAAAAACAAAACAAAACAAAAAAAAAACCACAGTCTCGCTCTGTCACCCAGACTGGAGCGGCATGATCTTGGCTTACAGCACCTTCAGTCACCTGGGCTCAAGGGATGCTTTAGCTTCTGAAATAGTAGCTGGGACTGCAGGGGTGTGCCACCATGCCCGGCTAGTTTATTTTTATTTTTTGTAGATACAGGGTCTTACTATGTTGCCCAGGTTGGTCTTGAAGTCCTGGGCTTGAATGATCATTCCACCTTGGCCTTCCAAAGTGCTGGGATTGCAGGCATGAGCCACTGTACCAGCTGGCTTCTGCCTCCTCTGCCACCTTTGTTCTTCTAGTATGAGAATGCATGCCTTTCCTGTGGACGGAGGGCTTCCAGAGTCACAGTGACAAAAGAAGTCACTTGATCATCTCCATTTCACGGATGAGAAAAGGAAGCTTAAGAAAACTGAGTAATATGCCCAAGGCCATAGCCAGTGAGTTCTGGGGCTGGAAGGATCCCTCTCCTCACTCCGAATCCTGCATGCATCCTCTGTCACTGTCTGAGCCTGGGCACCCATGTCTGCACAGGGTGCTAGCCTCTGGCCTAAGGAACCTCTGGGGGACCCAGCCCTGCCCTGCTCTGCCCTGCTCCGCCCTGCTCCTCTGTCTCCAAATGCCATGTTTTGAGCCTGCTTCCAGCATGGCCTCTGGGGTGACCCGTTCCTGTCCTTATTTCCAGGTGTCGTCTTTGCACTTGGTGCCCTGCAGCCCAGCCTAGTTGTGCCCATTGCTGGCTGTCCTTGGCAGGTGCTGGCTAGGGAAGGAGCCTGGTGTAGCTCTGGTGGGGCTATTTTCAATGTCAGGGCTGGCCCGCGCTCTGCCAGGACGGTCTTGGACCTAGGGTGCCGGGTGCCAGCGCTCTGGGTTGGCTGTGCCGAGGAGGCAGGAATGAAAATTCCTGAAGATCGGGGTGCTCCCAATGTAGCTTCATTACTTGCTCACACTCTTAGCTGGTGTGGGCTCGGTGGAGAACGGTCCTCTGCACCCCCTCTCCAGGGCCTGTCACCCCTCTTCCTGTCCTTGGGCTGTCCCTGCAGTCTCTGAGCTGGCTTCTTCCTCCTGCGCTGCTAGCAATAGAGCAAGCTCTAAACAAAGGCCCCCCATTCAACTCAGAAACCCGCCCTGACTCTGTCCCTGCCCGGCTGGGATGAGTGGGCAGGGCCCGCGTCTGTCTCTCCCGCTTCCACCCTGGCTCTGTCCGGGGGCATTGTGGAAGGTCTGACTCTGGGTCCAGGGTGGAGAGGGACAGGACTGACTGGGTGTGGCCCCTCCACCCTAGGAACTGTAAAAGCAGCACTTTTGTTTCTTGTGGGAGAAGTTCCCTTGTTCTCCTGGGCAGTAGGTAAGGAGAGGGGTGGGGCTGGTTGACTGTCCTGCCTGAGGTCTGACTTCCAGCCTTCCTGTTGCAGGAAGAGCTCCCCCAGCCCCTTCCTCAGGAGGAGTTTCTGGTGTGTATCCTCTCTCTGAACTGCTTCCCACCTCTGACGTTGCCCACTGTCAGCTTTCTTCTGCCTGTCATGGGAATCCTGGTATTGTATTCCTAGAATCTTAGACATCAATGTTCCTTTGAGATCCAGGGACACAGGGACACCCAGCAAGTTTGTGGCAGAACTGGACTAGAATCTGGGACTTTTTCTTTTTTTTTTTTTTTGAGGCGGAGTTTCGCTCTGTTGCCCAGGCTGGAGTGCAATGGTGCGATCTCAGCTCACTGCAACCTCCTCTGCCTCCGGGCTTCAAGCCATTCTCCTGCCGCAGCCTCTTGAGTAGCTGGGATTACAGATGTGCGCCACCGTGTTTGGCTAATTTTTGTACTTTTTAGTAGAGATGAGGTTTCACCATGTAGGCCAGGCTGGTCTCAAATTCCTGACCTTGTGATCCGCCCACCTCAGCCTCCCAAAGTGCTGGGATTACAGGCGTGAGCCACCGCCCTCGGCCTGAACCTGGGACTTTTGATTCGCAGCTGGGTGCTCTTCTTCCATCTGCAAGTGCCTGGGTCTTCCCCTTGGCAAGAGGGCTCAGCCCCACTCAGGCTTCTCTGGCGGATTGGATGCTGGTCCTGCCAGGAGTGCTGCCATTTTGTCAGTGTGCAGCCATAGCCTCTTTCTTCACCTAGAAATTGAGAATAAAGCCGGACGCGGTGGCTCACACCTGTAATCCCAGCACTTTCAGAGGCCGAGGTGGGCGGATCACCTGAGGTCAGGAATTCAAGACCAGCCTGGCCAACATGGTAAAACCCCGTCTCTACTAAAAATACAAAACTTAGCCAGGTGTGGTGGTGCGTGCCTGTAGTTCCAGCTACTTGGGAGGCTGAGGCAGGAGAATTGCTGGAACCCGGGAGGTGGAGTTTGCAGTGAGCCAAGATCGTGTCACTGCACTCCAGCCTGGGTGACAGAGCGAGATTCTGTTTCACGCACACACACACACACACACACACACACACACACAAAAGAAGGGAAAAAAAATTGGGAATAATAAAACATCTGCCAGCGTTGCTTTGAGGGAAGAATGAGATTCATTTAATAATAAAGGCCACTGTGCGCTCCGCCGCCCCCATGGCATCCTGTGATTCTGCCTCTCCCTGGGCAGCCGTCCAGCCCTCAGCAGTGTCCTGGCGGCAGACCTGGGCTGTTGGGGGTGGTGAGGGGCCTGCTGAGGAATTTCCTCGCCCATGGCCTGCCTTGGCTGTGGTGGTCCTTTTCGATGTGAGGCTGGCGAGGGGTGACCCTGTGGTTTGGACTGAGGCCCACTCCCATCCTGCTTAGCTGAGAAGCCCCAGGGTTAGGCAGTGTCGTCGGAGGAGAGTCCTCTGGCTGGGATGCAGTGTGTGTATTGGCCAGAGCTGCAGATGTCCAGCAGCATCCAGATGTGGCTCAGCCTTTAGCCCAACAGAGCAGTGTTCAGAGGGTTACTGCGGCCGTGTTTACTGGTACATTGCACCTTCCTTCTCTCCTGCTTGAACATCGGGTTTTCTCCCTCCTCCCCGGGGGCAGCTTCTCTTCCAAGCTCTCCTCTGTTCTCTCTTGGGACTCACCCTTGAGGCAGGGGGCTGGTTGGGGAAGGCAGCAGGGCACGAGGAGCGCCCGGCAGGATTTTCCTGTGTCTGTCTTCACTGAGCCCCTCCCTCCCCCGTTTCCTGCCTGTGGCCATTCCCCTCTGCTGCCGGGGAAAGGGTGCATGTGGGAAGGGGGCTGGGGGGCTCCTCCTGAAATAGCTGCACTTGCGAATGTCTGGGAAGCAGTTGTGCACATCTGGTGGCCCAGGGGTTTTGGACCTGCTTCTGTTTCTCACGAAACTTTTTTTTTTTTTTTGAGACGGAGTTTCGCTCTTGTTACCCAGGCTGGAGTGCAATGGCGCGATCTCGGCTCACCGCAACCTCCGCCTCCTGGGTTCAGGCAATTCTCCTGCCTCAGCCTCCTGAGTAGCTGGGATTACGGGCACGTGCCACCATGCCCAGCTAATTTTTTGTATTTTTAGTAGAGATGGGGTTTCACCATGTTGACCAGGATGGTGTCGATCTCTTGACCTCGTGATCCACCCACCTCGGCCTCCCAAAGTGCTGGGATTACAGGCTTGAGCCACCGCGCCCGGCCAGTTTTGTATTTTTAGTAGCAATGGGGTTTCACCATGTTGGTCAGGCTGGTCTCAAACTCCTGACCTCAGGTGATCCACCATGCCAGGCCTCAGCCCGAAACTCTGAGTCACTCGGGATGGCGGGAGGAGAGGGAAGGAGGCAACTGGGAGCCAGCCTGGCCCCTGCCTCTGCCTGTTCCAGGTGTGCTCACGGCTGCCTGCCATAAAAGGCTGGGAGACCTGCAGGAGCATTCGTCATCTTCCTGGAGGGCGGCACTGGGGCTGTGACAGGGAAGACTTATCCTTGGTGATCTTTGTTCCTGGGTGGCGCCAGATTGCCTAGCCGCACCACCCTCACCCTCACCTGGTCCCCATCACAGTGAGACAACCCGGGTGCTGCTTGGCTTCATGGGTGGACCAGCCTGAGTTCTGCTTACTCACTGAGGCTGTGCGGGATATGTAAAGGCCACAGAACTCAGTGCCCCTCACACCCATGCTTGGTCCCAGTCCCAACTCTGCCACTCTGCCATTTCTTTTTTTTCTTTTTTTTTTTTTTTGGCATGGAGTCTGGCTCTGTCACCCAGCCTGGAGTGCAGTGGTGCAATCTTGGCTCACTGCAGCCTCCGTCTGCTGGGTTCAAGCAGTTCTCCTGCCTCAGTCTTCTGAGTAGCTGGGACTACAGGCACGTGCCACCATGCCCGGCTAATTTTTTGTATTTTTAGTGGAGACAGGGTTTCACCTTGCTGGCCAGGATGGTCTCGAACTCCTGACCTCATGATCCACCCACCTCAGCCTCCCAAAGTGCAGGCACCTGGCAGCTCTACCTCAGTTTCTGCATCTGTATGTGGGGGGAACAGCACATGCACTTTGAAACCCACTTGTGAGTATGACGGTGTCTGTGAGAGGTCTGGCTCGTAGTAGGCCCTCATGGGATCACAGTGTCCATTCTTCCTGCGGCCACTGACCTCTGCAGGTCAGTTCCCAGGATAGTAGAGCGAAACACAGACCAAGTGGGAAGTTCACCTCCCTAGTACGAAGTATGGTCCTGCTACTCATTAACGTCCAGGTGCCCCTAAACCTCTGCAGAGAGAGAGAGAGGGGTTCCCGATGGCAGTGACCACCCAGAGGCCTGCCCCACCCTAGATCCCTAGCCTGGGCTTGGGGAGACCAGGAGGTGAGGAAGCACTTCTGGAGGAGAGGCGGTACTGATGGTAATGGCCGTGGCCTCTGAGCACCTGCTATGCACTAGGCGCTGCAGATCCTCACAACCACCTTTGAGGGAGGTGGCGTGACCCCATTTTATGGATGAGGACACTGAGTTTCCGTGGAGAGGGGAATTGCCCCAGTAGTGAGAAGCTGAGATTTGAACTGCTCCGTAGGACTCAAAAAAGCTTCTAGGGGCTGGGAAGGCTGGGAGAGAAGGGGCCCTGGGGCCACTTAGGACCCTGCCCAACCTGTAGGAAAGCCAGATCCTGGAGTCTTGGAGGGAGCCTGGGGCGCTCCATAGAAACCTGTCAGACCGCTTCCCTGCCCCACCCAGTTTCCTGCCCAGCTACCTGCAGCCTTTCCCAGGGAGTCCCAGGGGTTGAGGGTGGGTCCAGGGGACCTCAGAAGCTGCTGGAGGCCCCGAGTGCCTTCTCTTGTCCCTGGGAGAGTTGGGTCAGGGCGGCAAGGTGAGTGAGCAGGGGCTGCTGGCGGCAGCTGGTCCTTTACTGCCCTGCCCCCTGGGGCCATCCCTCTGAGAGGTCAGAGAAGCGAGCCCAGGACTCACACACAGCTACACCCCTGGGGCTCACTGCTCCCAGGGTGTCTCATCATGGGCAGCCCCCCCTGGGCCTGGTGCCCTTCTGGGCACTCCCCTCATCCTCTGCTGCACCCTGATTGGAACCCCTTGGGGCCAGGGTGATGATGTGGGAAGACAGGCAGGACTTGGGGATAGGCTGAAGCTGGGGGCTGGGCAAGGTGTTGGGGTGCCCCACTGGGGCCAGTTGACTTCCTGCTTCCTGACTTCCTCTTTTGTGCCCCCAGTAGCCACGATGGAGGTGATAAATCTGATGGAACAGCCTATCAAGGTGACTGAGTGGCAGCAGACGTACACCTACGACTCGGGCATCCACTCAGGCGCCAACACCTGCGTGCCCTCTGTCAGCAGCAAGGGCATCATGGAGGAGGACGAGGCCTGTGGGCGCCAGTACACTCTCAAGAAGACCGCCACCTACACCCAAGGGGTGCCCCCGAGCCAAGGTCAGGACCCTGGGGACTATCCATGGGGCAGAAAACCTGCCTGGGTCCTGGAGAGAGGCCAGAGTGAAAGGAGGCAGATTGTGAGGGGGCTCCCGGCCTGAGGGAAGAGGCACAGCTTATGCTAACAGGGGCCCACCCAGTCTGAAGGAGGAGGTGCAGCTACTTCAGGGTACTCCATGTGGGAGGGCTGCAGAATCCTCTTCTGAACCGCCGGTAGGAAGGGAAGGCATAGGCCGGGCGCGGTGGCTCATGCCTGTAATCCCAGCACCTGGGGAGGCCGAGGTGGGCGGATCACAAAGTCAAGAGATTGAGACCGTCCTGGCCAACATGGTGAAAACCCCGTCTGTACTAAAAATACAAAAATTAGTCCAGCATGGTGGTGTGCGTCTCTAATCCCAGCTACTGGAGAGGCGGAGGCCGAAAAGTCACATGAACCTGGAAGGTGGAGGTTGCAGTGAGCCGAGATTGCGCCACTGCACTCCTGCCTGGTGACAGAGCGAGACTCTGTCTCAAAAAAAAAAGAAAGAAAGAAAGAAAGGGAAGGCATAGACTCTGCCCTCAGGGTGCCCCCAGTCTGAAGGAAGAGGCATAGTCCTTGCCTTCTGTGAACAGAAGAATCTGATGAGGAGGCTGGGCTCATGCCTGTAATTTGGGAGGCTGAGGTGGGCGGATCATATGAGGTCAGGAGTTCAAGACCAGCCTGGCCAACATGATGAAACCTCCTCTCTATTAAAAACAAAAAAATTAGCTGGGTATGGTGGCGAGTGTCTGTAGTCCCAGCTACTTGGGAGGCTGAGGCAGGAGAATTGCTTGAACCCTCACGGCGGAGGTTGCAGTGAGCTGAGATTGTGCCACTGCCCTCCAGCCTGGGTGACAGAGTGAAACTCTATCTCAAAAAAGAAAACAAAAGAATCTGATGAGGAGGCATCACTACGGCTCTCAGGGAGCCCATGGATGACAGGGAGGACGCAGCTCTTTGGCTCCAGGAGCCTCTTGTTTGATGAGAGAGCCAGGCCCGTATGCCCCAGGAACCCCCCAGGGATTCCCCTTTGGGTAGAGGAGGTGTAGGTCTCAAGCCTGAGGGCCCCTCTTTGGGGCTGGAGGGAGACCAGGCCTCTGCTGCTGACATGCAGGTAGGCTGAGGCTACGGGAGAAGTGACTGACTCAGCTCTGGGGCTTAGCCCGAGATGGGGATACTCTGCCAGCCCAAGGCTCCCCTGCCTCTCTCAGGGAGAGGAGTAGCTAGACCCTAGGACCGTTAGCCACAGGTGCCTCCAGGGTCCTGAACATGCCAGCGGGTGGGCTGTGGGCACTAGGAGCAGTGTGGGTGGACTCTGGCTGGTGGGACTCTATGAAGCTCAGCTCCTGCACACTGGTCTCTTCCCTGACAGCTGGTAGGGGTGGTAGGGGTCTTTTGGCTGGGCAGGGCCAGGCACTGCGTTGGTAGCAAAAAGTACAGCATCCAGGTGGGAAAGCCACGAAGATCTCTCCTTCCCCACTAATTAGAGGGTGGAACCTCTGCCTCCCCCCTCCTGGGGGCATCAGGACAGTTGCCAGGGTGTGGCTGCCTGGGCACCTACCTGTGGCACTCCCAGGCCCACCCAGGGGATGGAAGCTAGAGAGGAACCTGACGTCTCAGCTGAGGACCCAGCTCCTGCTCTCTGAACCCACAGCCCTGACTTTCCCTTTGACCGGCCGTGTGATGTTGGTGGCTCTCTGGGCCTCTGTTTGCCTGCCTGTATAGTGGGACGGTTGCTACCGCTGGGGATGAGGAGGGTGTAATTAGACTCTGAGGTTTCAGAGTTGAAAGAAACCTGATGGGTAAGGGAGGAGAATGAGTAGGGGTCTGGGCCCCTGAGTCAGGCTGCCTTATAACCCCTCTGTGCCCAGTTTTCCCATCTGTAAAGTGGAGCCATTGATAGTACTTATCTTGCAGGGTCATTGTCCGATTATATGAGAAAATATAAGAAAGGCACTGAATTCGGCCGGGCACGGTGGCTCACGCCGATAATCCCAGCGTTTTGGGAGGCCAAGGCGGGTGGATCACAAGGTCAAGAGATCAAGACCATGCTGGTCACCATGGTGAAACGCCGTCTCTACTAAAAATACAAAAATTAGCTGGGCGTGGTGGCGCGTGCCTGTAGTCCCAGCTACTCGGGAGGCTGAGGCAGGAGAATTGCTTGAACCCAGGAGGCGGAGGTTGCGGTGAATGGAGATTGCGCCATTGCACTCCAGCCTGGGTAACAAGAGGGGAACTCCTGTCTCAAAAAAAAAAAAAAAAAAAGAAAAAAGAAAGAAAGGCACTGAATTCATTGCCAGGCACATAATAAGTGTACAAAAAAAAAAAAAAAAAGAAAATCCCATGATGGACAGAGTATGTGGGATCCATTTTACAGATGAGGTTACTGAGGTGACGGTGATTCCCTAGGTCCCTGGTGAGAGGCAGAATGGCGAGTCATGCGCGGGGGCTTTGGGCAGGGTGGGAGGTGGCCCGGATGGTCCAGGTGGGGCTGTCTGCAGCCTGCCCTGCTTCCCAGTGTCTGCCCAGCCCAGCGCCCACACTCAGTCCTTGTCCCCATGGCCCCCAGGTGACCTGGAGTACCAGATGTCCACCACAGCCAGAGCCAAGCGCGTGCGGGAGGCCATGTGCCCTGGCATGTCAGGCGAGGACAGCTCGTTGCTGCTGGCCACCCAGGTGGAGGGGCAGGCCACCAACCTGCAGCGACTGGCTGAGCCGTCCCAGCTGCTCAAGTCGGCCATCGTGCATCTCATCAACTACCAGGACGACGCGGAGCTGGCCACCCGCGCCCTGCCTGAGCTCACCAAGCTGCTCAACGACGAGGACCCGGTCCGTGAGGGTCCCGGAGAGTGGGGAGCTGGGTGGGAGGGGGCATTGTAGGACTGGAGGGAGGTCATGACCTGGGCCCCTCCTGTATGTGAGGAGTCTGACTGGGGTCCTCCTCAGCACTGGGGGAGGGTATCCCGGCCCCTCCTTAGTGCTCACTTCCCCGAACCTGCCTTCGCCCTCCAGGTAGTGGTTACCAAGGCGGCCATGATTGTGAACCAGCTGTCGAAGAAGGAAGCATCGCGGCGGGCCCTGATGGGCTCTCCCCAGCTGGTGGCAGCTGTCGTGCGCACCATGCAGAACACCAGCGACCTGGACACGGCCCGCTGCACGACCAGCATCCTGCACAACCTCTCCCACCACCGGGAGGGGCTGCTCGCCATCTTCAAGTCGGGCGGCATCCCTGCTCTAGTCCGCATGCTCAGGTACCCATCCCTACTCACTGCAGGAGCCCGAGACCCCCTCTCACGTGGGCCTCTCTCCTCCCTTCCCTGGGCTCCCATAAACACCCGCTGAGTACCTCCCATGTGCCAGGTAGAAGCACGCCCCATTGCTGGGCTCACAGCCCAGCAAGAAACACAGGCATGTAAGCAGCAGGTCAATGATCGGGATATGACACAGGCTGTGGCAGAAGAGCATTGAGATTGCTCAGAGGTGGAATCGCTTAATGGCAGGGGATGGACAGATGAGTGGCGTTTGGCTAGCGTAGAGGAAGGAAGAGTGTTCCCGGCAGAGGGAACAGCATATGCAAAGTCCCTAGCACACTTTATCTTTCCTGGCCTCCTACAAAATGTTCACTGGCCTTGTTTCTTGATTTTTTTTTGAGATGAGGCCTCGCTCTGCCCCCCAAGCTGGAGTGCAGTGGCATGATCTCAGCTCACTGCAGCCTCCACCTCCCGGGTTCTAATGATTCTCCTGCTTCAGTCTCCTGAGCAGCTGGGATTATAGGCTGTCTGCCACCATGCTCAGCAATTTTTTTTTTAGGTGGAATCTCCCTGTGTTACCTAGGCTGGAGTGCAGTGGTGTGATCTTGGCTTACTGTAACCTCCGCCTCCTGGGTTCAAGTGATTCTCCTGCCTCAGCCTCCCAAGTAGCTGGGATTGCAGGTGTGCACCACCACACCCAGATAATTTTTTTGTATTTTTAGTGGAGGCAGGGTGTCACCATGTTGGTCAGGCTGGTCTCGAACTCCTGACTGTGATCCGCCTGCCTTGTCCTCCCAAAGTGCTGGGGTTACAGGTGTGAGCCACGATGCCTGTCCAATTTTTCGTATTTTTAGTAGAGACGGGGTTTCTCCGTGTTGTCCAGGCTGGTCTCAAAACTCCTAACCTCAGGTGATCCACATGCCTTGGCGTCCCAAAGTGCTGGTATTAAAGATATGAGCCACCGTACCCGGCCTCATTTCTCATCCCCGTCCCAGGCTGGGAGCTCCCTGAGGGGAGATACTGATTTCACTCCCCTCTGGACGCCTTGCAAGGCCTCTCTAATATGTGGTCTTCCAGTGGTAGTTACTTTGTAGGGATCTGTAGGGGACCTACTATGTGCTCAGCACAGGGCTGGGGGCTCAGAAGCAGGAGGAGTCATTGTCCCAGCTGGGAGAAGAGAGGTGCTGTTTGCTTCATGCTTCAGAGCAGGGCAGGCTCAAGGAATGATGAGATTTTTGCAAAGGGATATTTCCAGAGGGGTGTCAGTATGGGGGAGGTTACCTGGGGGAGGTGGACACCTGTGCCAGGTTCACATGTGTGCCGGGGACATGTGGGGCCTCAGCATACTAACCCCTGCCCACCCCCCAGCTCCCCTGTGGAGTCGGTCCTGTTCTACGCCATCACCACGCTGCACAACCTGCTCCTGAACCAGGAGGGTGCCAAGATGGCGGTGCGCCTGGCCGATGGGCTGCAGAAGATGGTGCCCCTGCTCAACAAGAACAACCCCAAGTTCCTGGCCATCACCACCGACTGCCTGCAGCTCCTGGCCTACGGCAACCAGGAGAGCAAGGTGGGCCCCCCAGCCCTCCCAAGGCCGGAAGCCCACCCTTGAGTCACCTTCCATTCCTGCACAGCCTCAGGCTGCTGCCTGCTTACTCCTTTTAGATGAGATCTAGGTGCGGCGATACATGCTCCATCATGCGACTGAATTGCTCACAATTACTGTTTTGAGGATAAGGAAAAAAATCACTCATCCTCATACAGCCACTATTGTCATTGCAATGCGCTTCCTTAAGAGCTGTTCTGTGGGCATATTACAGATGTGTGCACATCCCTGTCACCATCACAATCTGCAACGTTGCATCTGTTTTTTTGCCTTATTTTTTATTTGTTGAGATGGAGTTTTGCTCTGTTGACCAGGCTGGAGTGCAGTGGTGCGATCTCAGGTCACTGCAACCTCTGCCTCCCGGGTTCAAGCCATTCTCTTGCCTCAGCCTCCTGAGTAGCTAGAATTACAGGCACCTGCCACCACGCCCAGCTAATTTTGTATTTTTAGTTGGGATGGGTTTCTCCATGTTGGTCAGGCTGGTCTCAAACTCCCAATCTCTTTGCAAATAGACATTGATAAAAAGAAAAAAAAAAAAAAAAAACCCTCCCAATCTCAGGTGATCTACCTGCCTGGGCCTCCCAGAGTGCTGTGATTGCAGGCATGAGCCACTATGCCCAACCTTATTATCATTATCGTTATCATTATTATTATTGTATTTTGAGACAGGGTCTCACTCTGTCACACAGGCTGGTGTGCAGTGGTGTAATCAGGGCTCACTGCTGCTTTGACCTCTTGGGCTCAGATGATTCTCCCATCTCAGCCTCTCAAGTAGCTGGGACTTCAGGCACATGCCACCATGCCTATTTTTTCTTTTTTCTTTTTTGAGTTGGAGTCTTGCTCTACTGCCCAGGCTGGAGTGCAGTGGTGCAGTCTCAGCCCACTGCAACCTGCTTCCTGCATTCAAGTGCTTCTCCTGCCTCAGCCTCCTGAGTAGCTGTGATTTAAGGCATGTACCACCACACCCAGCTAAGTTTTGAATTTTTAGTAGAGATGGGGTTTCACCATGTTGGCCAGGCTGGTCTTAAACTCCTGACCTTGTGATCCATCGGCCTCGGCCTCCCAAAGTGCTAGGATTACAGGCGTGAGCTATCACACCCGGCCCCTGTCTTATTTTTTGTAGTGATGGGGTTTCTTCACTTTGCCCAGGCTGGTCTCAAATGCCTGGGCTCAAGTGATCTGCCCGCCTGGGCCTCCCAAATCGCCAGGATTACAGGTGTGAGCCACTGTGCCTGGCCTGGCCTGTATGATGTGTATGTTTTTGTTTTTGTTTTTTTGAGACAGAGTTTCACTCTTGTTGCCCAGACTTGAGTGCAACGGTGCAATCTCGGCTCACCACAACCTCCGCCTCCCAGGTTCAAGCGATTCTCATGCTTCAGCCTCCTGAGTAGCTGGGACTACTGGCATGCACCACCATGCCTGGCTAATTTTGTATTAGTAGAGACAGGGTTTCACCATGTTGGCCAGGCTGGTCTCGATCTCCTGACCTTGTGATCTGCCCACCTTTGGCCTCCCAAAGTGTTGGGATTACAGGCATGAGCCATGACGCCCGGTCCCCAACTTGATAAACAATGCTGTAATTACTGTCTTTGGGCATATGGCCTTTGTCAAGTGGAAACAATTCTCATCAGTGGGGTTAAAGATTTTTTTTTTTGTTTGTTTGTTTGTTTTTTTTTTTTTGAGACGGAGTTTCGCTCTTGTTACCCAGGCTGCAGTGCAATGGCGCAATCTCGGCTCACCGCAACCTCCGCCTCCTGGGTTCAGGCAATTCTCCTGCCTCAGCCTCCTGAGTAACTGGGATTACAGGCACGTGCCACCATGCCCAGCTAATGTTTTGTATTTTTAGTAGAGACGGGGTTTCACCATGTTGACCAGGATGGTCTCGATCTCTCGACCTCGTGATCCACCCGCCTCGGCCTCCCAAAGTGCTGGGATTACAGGCTTGAGCCACCGCGCCCGGCCCGGGGTTAAAGATTTTTAACACTTCTAGGCTTTTATCCAAATGGCGAGATTGATTTCCATGAGGACTGGACTAATCTCCAGCGCTGCAACTGGTAATGGGTATGAATATGAAGATAGTTTTGCCACATCCTTGTCAGCACTGGGTATTATCCTTTTTTCCAAAATGTTGGCTTATGTAACAGTCATGAAACTATTGGGGTGGGCTGGCCGTGGTGGCTCACACCTGTAATCCCGGCACTTTGGGAGGCCAGGGTGGGTGAATTGCCTGAGGTCAGGAGTTTGCAACCAGCCTGGCCAACATAATGAAACCCTGTCTTTTTTTTTTTTTTTTTTGAGACGGAGTTTCGCTCTTGTTACCCAGGCTGGAGTGCAATGGCGTGATCTCGGCTCACCGCAACCTCCGCCTCCTGGGTTCAGGCAATTCTCCTGCCTCAGCCTCCCGAGTAGCTGGGATTACAGGCACGCGCCACCATGCCCAGCTAATTTTTTTGTATTTTTAGTAGAGACGGGGTTTCACCATGTTGACCAGGATGGTCTCGATCTCTTGACCTCGTGATCCACCCGCCTCGGCCTCCCAAAGTGCTGGGATTACAGGCGTGAGCCACCGCGCCCGGCCATGAAACCCTGTCTTTACTAAAAATACAAAAATTAGCTGGCCGTGGTGGCACACACATATAATCCCAGTTACTTGGAAGGCTGAGGCATGAGAGTTGTTTGAACCCAGGAGGTAGAGATTGCAGTGAGCCGAGATCACGCCACTGCACTCCAGCCTAGGCAACAGAGGGAGACGCTATCTCAAAACACAAAAATGAAAACAAAAACAACCTATTGGGTGTTTGGCTGGGTGTGGTGGCCAACACCTCTTAGCCCAGCACTTTGGGATGCCAAGGTGGGAGGATCACTTGTGGCTAGGAGATCAAGACTAACCTGGGCAACATAGCGAGATTGATTCCCCCCCTCCGCCCATCTTTATAAAAAGAAAAAAATACAGCTGGGCACAGGATACACCTGTAATCCCAGCACTTCGGGAGGCCAAGGCGGATGGATCGCCTGCGGTCGGGAGTTCAAGACCAGCCTGAGCAACATGGAGAGACCCCGTCTCTACTAATAATACAAAATTAGCTGGGCATGGTAAATCCCAGCTACTCGGGAGGCTGAGGCAGGAGAATCACTTGAACTCTGGAGGCGGAGGTTACAGTGAGCCAAGATTGTGCCACTGCACTCCAGCCTGGGCAACAAGAATGAAACTCAAAAAAAAAAAAAAAAAGAAAGAAAGAAAAAGAAAAAAAAAATACATTAAAAGAAAAAAACCGAACTATTCGTGCTTTAGCTGAAGCTCAGTAATGACAGATCTGTCTCCTGCCTCGCCCTTCCTTGTTCCCAGTCATATTCCCTGTCCATCTCACACTCATCCCCTCTTCGCCCACAGCTGATCATCCTGGCCAATAGTGGGCCCCAGGCCCTCGTGCAGATCATGCGTAACTACAGTTATGAGAAGCTGCTCTGGACCACCAGTCGCGTGCTCAAGGTGCTGTCTGTGTGTCCCAGCAATAAGCCTGCCATTGTCGAGGCCGGTGAGTGTGATGGCCTCGAGGGCGGCTGGTGGGGGGGGCTCTGCCCAGCCGCCAGGCTCAGTCAGCCATGCTTCCCCGTGGCTGATGGAACCCCTATCCCCGCCCCAGGTGGGATGCAGGCGCTGGGCAAGCACCTGACCAGCAACAGCCCACGCCTGGTGCAGAACTGCCTGTGGACCCTGCGCAACCTCTCGGACGTGGCCACCAAGCAGGTGAGGAGGTGTCTGGGCGTGGGGTTGACTCTTCAGCTGCCCCATCCAGCCTCCTGTCTGGGCATCCGACCTTAGGTACTGTGGGAGGACTGGGGCTCTCATTCTCTTTCGTGTGGCTGAGGCTATAGAAATGCCTTGAAGACCCTCATCTTCAAGCTGGGGTTTTTCTGTCCCACCACAAGGCCCACATGTCCCTCTGGGAGAAGTGAGACGTCTGAGTTAGTGATTTTCCTGGAAGTGGATTTGGTTCCGGGCCCCAGGGTGGTGGAGCAGTAGTGAGGGTGCAGAAAGGTGAGAAGCGATTAGATGTGGCTCAGCTAGGCCGCTGAAGTATGCGGCCCCCTCAACAATTGCCTCCTGGTCTTGAGGCCTTTCTTGGCCACTGTACTTTGGACCGAGGACAGTTCTTCCTGGGTTTGAGGGTCCCAGGGAGAGGCTGATGAGGTGGAGGGAAGAGCCTGGGGCTTAGAGCCAGGCATGGCTTCAGGTCCAGCCACTAGCTGTGTGTCTGTGGGCAAGTTCCCCAACCTCTCTGAGGCTCATTGCCTCATTTGCAGCATGGGATAGTAACATCCTCCCACAGGGCATGGCGGGGCATAGGGATGAAAGTTCCCGGGCACACACAGGCAGGACTGACCCTTTTAGCTCATCCTGCTCCCCTGGGACATATTTGAGAAGGCCCCCTGGAGTTGGCTGCTCCCTGACTCCCCCATCCCTTCCTTCCCTGCAGGAGGGCCTGGAGAGCGTGCTGAAGATTCTGGTGAATCAGCTGAGCGTGGATGACGTCAACGTGCTCACCTGTGCCACGGGCACGCTGTCCAACCTCACATGCAACAACAGCAAGAACAAGACGCTAGTGACACAGAACAGCGGAGTGGAGGCTCTCATCCACGCCATCCTGCGCGCGGGTGACAAGGACGACATCACAGAGCCTGCCGTCTGCGCCCTGCGCCATCTCACTAGCCGCCATCCCGAGGCCGAGATGGCCCAGAACTCTGTGCGTCTCAACTATGGCATCCCGGCCATCGTGAAGCTGCTCAACCAGCCCAACCAGTGGCCGCTGGTCAAGGTACTGCGGTTAGGCGCGGGGAAGGAGCTCCCTGCGGCAGGCGTAGGCACTGTGTCGGCATAGGCAAAGCTGCTGTAGCAAAGAAGCCCCAGATACAGTGGCTCGAATAAGAGAGAAGTTTATTTCTCTCTCGTGTAACAGTTTAGACCTCAACAATGGCTCTGCCCCAAAATTCCAGATTCCTTCTGTCTTGTAGCTCCACCATCCCCTAGGGCAGAGCTCAGAGTTCAAAATGCAACTGAGTACCCCGGGCGGTTTCATTAAACTGCAGGTTCCAGGGCCAGGCACAGTGGCTCACGCCTGTAATCCCAACACTTTGGGAGGCCAAGGTAGGAGGATTGCTTGAGGCCAGGAATTTGAGACCAGCCTGACAACATAGCAAGACCTGTCTCAACAACAACAAAATTTTTTTTTTTTTTTTTTTTTAAGACGGAGTTTCGCTCTTGTTACCCAGGCTGGAGTGCAATGGCGCGATCTCGGCTCACTGCAACCTCCGCCTCCTGGGCTCAGGCAATTCTCCTGCCTCAGCCTCCTGAGTAGCTGGGATTATAGGCACGTGCCACCATGCCCAGCTAATTTTTTTGTATTTTTAGTAGAGACGGGGTTTCACCATGTTGACCAGGATGGTCTCGATCTCTCGACCTTGTGATCCACCCGCCTCGGCCTCCCAAAGTGCTGGGATTACAGGCTTGAGCCACCGCGCCCGGCCAACAAAATTTTTTTGTTTTGTTTTTTGAGATGGAGCGTTTACTCTTGTTGCCCAGGCTGGAGTTCAGTGGCGCAGTCTTGGCTCACTGCAACCTCTGCCTCCTGGGTTCAAGAGATTCTCCTGCCTCAGCCTCCGGAGTAGCTGGGATCACAGGCATGCACCACCACACCCGGCTAATTTTGTTTTTTTGTTTTGTTTTGTTTTGTTTTGTTTTGTTTTTTGAGACGGAGTTTCGCTCTTGTTACCCAGGCTGGAGTGCAATGGCGCGATCTTGGCTCACTGCAACCTCCGCCTCCTGGGTTCAGGCAATTCTCCTGCCTCAGCCTCCTGAGTAGCTCGGATTACAGGCATGTGCCACCATGCCCAGCTAATTTTTTTGTATTTTTAGTAGAGACGGGGTTTCACCATGTTGACCAGAATGGTCTCGATCTCTTGAGCTCGTGATCCACCTGCCTCAGCCTCCCAAAGTGCTGGGATTACAGGCTTGAGCCACCGAGCCTGGCCTAATTTTGTATTTTTAGTAGAGATGGGGTTTCTCCATGTTGGTCAGGCTGGTCTCGAACTCCCAACCTCAGGTGATTCGCCTGCCTCGGCCTCTCAAAGTGCTGGGATAACAGGTGTGAACCACTCCACCCAGCCAACAACAAAAATTAGCCAGGTGTGGTGGTGCACACCTGTAGTCCCAGCTCCTGGGGAGGCCCAGGTAGGAGGATTGCTTGAGCACAGGAGTTGGAGGTTACAGTGAGCTATGATTGCATCAGTGCACTCCAGCCTGGGTGACAGAGCAAAAACCCATCTCTTAAAAGAAAAGAAAAACAGGAGGCTGGGTGCCATGGCTCACATCTGTAGTTCTAGCACTTTGGGAGGCAAAGGGGAAGGTGAAAGGGTCACTTGAGGGCAGGAGTTTGAAACCATCCTGGGTAGTAACATAGTGAGGCACTCACCTCTTAAAAAAAAATTGAAAAGGCGGCCGGATTCGGTGGCTCAGACCTGTAATCCCAGCACTTTGAGAGGCCAAGGTGGGTGGATCACCTGAGGTCAGGAGTTTGAGACCAGCCTGACCAACATGGAGAAACCCTGTCTCTACTAAAAACAGAAAATTAGCTGGGCCTGATGGTGCATGCCTGTAATCCCAGGTACTCAGAAGGCTGAGGCAGGAGAATTACTTGAACCCGGGAGGCAGAGATTTCAGGGAGGTGGAGGTTTCAGTGAGCCAAAATCTCACCATTGCACTCGAGACTGGCCAACAAGAGCAAAACTCCATCTCAAAAAAAAAAAAAAAAAAAAAAAAAAATTGAAAAAAAATCCAAACAAATAAACAATCTCTCTCTCTCTCTCTCTCTCTCTCTCTCTCTCACACACACACACACACACACACACACACACACACAGACTGCAGGTCCCAATTCAGCAGATCTGCTATAACAGCAAAACTCCATCTCAAAAAAAGAAAATAATTAGCTGTGAGCACCCCCAGATCCTGTGGAATAAGTGACACGGGTGGGGTGGTCTCATTCTCTGGAGATCTTCCAGGATGCCTGTGTCTGGCCTCGGGGAAAGGTGAAGGAGGGAGGGGATACCTGAAGCTGGGAAGCTTGGGATCCTTCAGATGTCCCAAGGAGTGCTCCTGATCACTGCCCCTTTTTTTGCCAGGCAACCATCGGCTTGATCAGGAATCTGGCCCTGTGCCCAGCCAACCATGCCCCCCTGCAGGAGGCAGCGGTCATCCCCCGCCTGGTCCAACTGCTGGTCAAGGCTCACCAGGATGCTCAGCGTCACATGGCTGCAGGCACACAGCAGCCCTACACGGTATGTGAGCTGTTGGTGCCTGTGACAGCCTTCCTGGGAGGACAGGGTATCCTCTGGGGGTGTGTGTGTGAATGGGGACGTCAGTTGCAAGGGATGCCAATTCCAAGCACCTGTGAACTTGATTCAGCTGTCAGGGTCGGGAGTTGTGACCATGTCCAAGGTACCCGTCCCATGCCCCCTGCCTCTCCATGCAGGACGGTGTGAGGATGGAGGAGATTGTGGAGGGCTGCACCGGAGCCCTGCACATCCTCGCCCGGGACCCCATGAACCGCATGGAGATCTTCCGGCTCAACACCATCCCCCTGTTTGTACAGGTGAGTCTGGGGCAGATGGGCAGGAGAGGTTCCCCCACCACTGCTTAGAGGGCAAGGTCCCAGATTTGGGAAGCCTGGACCAGGCATCCAGAGGTCTTCGGAGGAGTTTGGAGCAAAGTGGACATACCAGGACTGACTACTTAGCAACCCCTGGATGGGCATGACTTTCTAAGCATCAAAGCAAGGAAAGAGATCAAATGGAAGAAAAAAAATCTTGAAATTCAATCACATAAACATGAAAAACATCTGTATTTCAGAAAGAACCTTAAAAAAGCATTTAAAAAAGTCAGCAAACTGGGAGAATATGTGCAAATACCGTAACAGACAAGCGTTTAGGCCGGGCGTGGTGGCTCACGCCTGTAATTCCAGCACTTTGGGGGGCCAAGGTGGGCGGATCACAAGATCAGGAGTTTGAAACCAGCCTGGCCAACATGGTGAAACCCTGTCTCTACCAAAAATACAAAAAATAGGCTGGGCACGGTGGCTCAAGCCTGTAATCCCAGCACTTTGGGAGGCCGAGGTGGGTGGATCACGAGGTCAAGAGATCGAGACCATCCTGGTCAACATGGTGAAACCCCGTCTCTACTAAAAATACAAAAAATTAGCCGGGCATGGTGGTGCGTGCCTGTAATCCCAGCTACTCAGGAGGCTGAGGCAGGAGAATTGCCTGAACCCAGGAGGCGGAGGTTGCGGTGAGCCGAGATCGCGCCATTGCACTCCAGCCTGGGTAACAAGAGCGAAACTCTGTCTCAAAAAAAAAAAAAAAAAAAAAATTAGCTGGACATGGTGGCAGGTTCCCATGTCCAGCTAATTTTTTGTGTTTTTGGTAGAGACAACAATCTACCCTAATCCCAGCTACTTGGGAGGCTGAGGCAGGAGAATCACTTGAACCCGGGAGGCAGAGGTTGCTGTGAGCCGAGATTGTGCCATTGCACTCCAGCCTGGGCAACAAGGGTGAAACTGCATCTCAAAAAAAAAAAAATGTTTAACATCTTTCATGTCATTGAGGTCATTGACACTAGATTCCAATGGTTAGATGCGGGTAATTTCAAGGTAGCCCATAAACAACGCTCAGCCCAGTTAAAGCAATAACACTCCGTGGTGAGGACGCATTTCCCACTGTGGAATTGCTACAGGGTGGAGGTGGGCAGGGCTGTGGGGTGTGTTGTCCAATCTGCCTCATCCCTTTCCACTGCTCCCTTGCTTCCCGCATCCCCTCTCCCCAGCTCCTGTACGCATCAATGGAGAACATCCAGCGTGTGGCCGCTGGGGTGCTGTGTGAGCTGGCCCAGGACAAGGAGGCGGCGGATGCCATTGATGCAGAGGGGGCCTCGGCCCCACTCATGGAATTGCTGCATTCCCGCAACGAGGGCACTGGTGAGCTGGAGGAAGGCAGGAGACTGGGTCCCCCTCCCCCAGCCATGATGGAGGCCGGCGGCCGTCTGACCCGGCTTTTCCTCTCCTCTCTGCTCAGCCACCTACGCTGCTGCCGTCCTGTTCCGCATCTCCGAGGATAAGAACCCAGACTACCGGAAGCGTGTGTCGGTGGAGCTCACCAACTCCCTCTTCAAGCATGACCCAGCTGCCTGGGAGGCTGTGAGTATCCTAGGCTGGACTGCAGTAGATGGTTGTGCAAGTTGTGTACTGCCCAAGGGCAACCTTTTTAGAGGGACTTCTACTCCTGTCGGCTTTCTAGATCTTTATTTTGTAATTGATCATTTATAACAATTCCTAGCAGATGGAAGTAGGTGGAACCATATATCCACAAAATGCCAATTTTTATTTTGCCCAAATGAGTATACAGTGTTTGAGGAGGGGGTGCCTTTTCCTAATTTGTGTGGAGGTGCTGGATAGGCTATGGGCGGTCTTTTCCTGAGTCCTCTGCCTCCTCCCGTCCTCGCCTGAGCTGCTCTAGTCCAGCAGGAGCCCCCACCCCATGAATGGGGAACCCTCCTCCCTCTGGAGCACTGAGGACATGAGTACATCAGGGGACTAGGTGACTCCATTTCATCATGCTCTATTCCTCCAAGGGCTCTGTTTTCTCTGGCCCCCTCTTTTGTTTATTTTTTATTTTTTTAATTTTTTTTCGAGATGGAGTCTCACTCCTGTCACCCAGGCCGGAGTGCAGTGGCACAATCTCAGCTCACCGCAACCTCTGCCTCCCAGGTTAAAGCGATTCTCCTTCCTCAGCCTCCTGAGTAGCTGGGACTACAGACATGCACCACCACGCCCAGCTAATTTTTTTGTATTTTTAGTAGAGACAGGGTGTCACCATGTTGGTCAGGCTGGTCTGGAATTCCTGATCTCAAGTGATCCGCCCGCCTCGGCCTCCCAAAGTGCTGGAATCACAGCCGTGAGCCATGGCGCCTGGCCTTACTCCCCTTTTTAGAAGCATCTCTCCCTCCCGCTAAGCTGAGATCCAACCAGAGCCTACATTTTCAAACCTCTCCACTCATGTTTCTCTCTCCTTCAGGCCCAGAGCATGATCCCTATCAATGAACCCTATGGAGATGGTAAGTGTGTGCTGGGCTCTTCAGGACCCTGGAGAGCCTGGGCGGCTGTGTGTGGGTGTGGGGGGCAATATTGTGCCTCTAGGGCCAGAGGACTGGTGGCAACTGCTGTGTGTCGTCCACATGCACCCCCCAGTCTAGATGCCCTGTTGTGGGGTTTGGGGAGGGGCTCAGGCCCACCTCGGTGGGCATGGGGGGAGGAGGTGGGTGAGGGCTGGGCAGAATGCCCCCTGCAGAGCAGCTGGTAGACGCTTGGACAGAGCTCCACTTTCCGTCCCCAGACATGGATGCCACCTACCGTCCCATGTACTCCAGTGATGTGCCCCTTGACCCCCTGGACATGCACTTGGACGTGGACGGAGACTACCCCATCGACACCTACAGCGACGGCCTCAGGCCCCCGTACCCTGCTGCAGACCACATGCTGGCCTAGGCGGCTTGGCCCCAGTACGGCCCCCTGTCTTCAGGCTTTTCCTCCTCTCTACAACCTCCTTCTGCTGGAGGCCCTCCCGTCTCCCCAACTAAAACCCGAGCTCCTTTTTTGGGGGAACCTTCGCTGCTAAGCTTCCCCAAGTGAGGCGTGCCCCGGCCTGCCTTCCTCTTTTGTCTTTGGTGGGGGTGGGGAGTCCTCTTCCTGCTGGCCCCTTCTGGGGGTGGTGGGCAGGTGACAAGGAGTGGCATGAACTTTTGGGGAGACAGATCCACCAAGCCCCTGACCCCGGTCTGTCCCCCTCCCCCAGGTGCAGTTCCTCATCTGAGAGGCTCTCCATGCAGGCGATTGGGGCGAGACAGAAAAGTGCCTGAGCTGGGGAAGCCGGGGTGCCACTTCCTGCTGCTCCCCGCGCCTCCAGAGGTCCTCCGTAGGGTCTTTCTTGGGATAGTGTTCTGCTCCTGCTTTTCTGTCCTGGGCATGGGTCCAGGGCCTGACACCCCCTCCCCGCCCCCATGGCCCTGGTCACTGAAGCTTCAGACTCAAGCACCCACTGTGTTTTCCCCCAGCCATACTCCCCACGCCAGCCTCCCTGTCTCCAGCTGCCTGGGCCCGGAAGGGCTTTGGTTCCTCTTCTGGGTCTGATTTTTCTCACCAGACTCCAACAACCAACTGCGCTAAGCCCCCAGGGTCTCTAGAACCCAGATTGAAGACCCAAACCCCCGAAATCCAAAGGTTCTCTTGAAAAGTTCAGGGACCATCCAGGGGAGATGGGGAGGAGGTACAGAGTGAGTCACCCGCTCCAGGAGACTAGGCTTCTCTCTCCGGGGTGCTTAGTTGGCTTTGCTGGCCCCTCACTCCCAGGGGAGCTCTGGGGACAGCTCCCTCACACCCCGGTCCCACCCACACAGCTGCCCTAGCTGACCCCGAGAAGTGCTCTTGGCTGACCCCTCTGGTGTGCGGTGAGGGGCTTTCTCTTCCCCTTCCTGTTTCAGACCCCCCCCCCATCTCCTGCACATGGTATAGGGGGCCGGGGGAGGTCCCAGCAGAGAGTTTTATTATTATCGCTTTATGTTTTTGGTTATTGGTTTTTTTGTATAGACCAAAGCAAAGAAAATAAAAATAACACAGATGCGTTGGAGGCTGTTGAGGGGAATGGGATGGGGAAGTTGAGGCTGGGTCCTGCGGGTCCTCAGGGCTGCCTGGCATGTGGGAAGGACTAGAAGAGGCGAGTTGGGGAGCCAGGAGTGTTGGAGGAGCCAGAGTGGCTTTAACCTGATAAAGCACTTGTAGGACGAGGAGGGGAAAGAGGGAAATGGGGGTGAGCGCCCCACTTCAGGGAGGTCAGCCTGGTTCCTCTTTTTTTTTTTTTTGAGACAAAGTTTCTTGTTGCCCAGGCTGGAGTGCAATGGCGCAATCTCGGTGAGCGCAACCTCCCGGGTTCAAATGATTCTCCTGCCTCAGCCTCCCGAGTAGCTGGAATTGCAGGCATGTGCCACCATGCCTAGCTAGTTTCCTTGTATTTTTAGTAGAGATGGGGTTTCTCCATTTTGGTCAGGTTGGTCTTGAATGCCTGGCCTCGGGTGATCCACCTGCCTTGGCCTCCCAAAGTGCTGGGATGACAGGCGTGAGCCACTGCGCCTGGCTTTGTGCTTTCAAACGGGCAAGCTCCTGGCTGACTCTCCTCCCATCTGGGCTTAATGTGAATATGGCAGATGTCCCCTGTGCTTAACGCTTAAGGCTTATGGGTTGGAGTCCAGGCCCCTTGTTGGTCAGCCGTGGGCACACCCCAGCACCTTCCCACCTCCCGTATCTTTCCCCCACTACCTACTCGGCCCTCAGCCGTGCCCATGACAGCCAGCATGCCCCTTGGGTTCTTTGTCAATGCTGTTCTGCTGTCTGTGTGCCTCCACTGTTCAGCCGCCGGGATTGGCTCAGACCTGACTCCAGGAACACCTGCTCCCCCACCTCTGTCCCCAGTCGGGATGAGCGGGTGCCCCTCCTGCTGTGCTCCACGATGCCCCATGCACACCATCGATGATTTTACCCATTACATTGGTCTGTCCTTCAGCTCATGTGACAGTTCCCCCGCCCACAACCCCATATTCTCCTTTCTGAACGCACCTAGCAAACCTGAGAACATGTGGTGCCTGTGTGCCTGCCTTGGCCGGGCCCGATGCCTGCTTTCTATGCCCACCTGGAGCTCAGGGCAGTGGAGGGAGGCCACGGCCTTATTCACAGAGGATTAGTGGGATGTGGGGCTGGGGCTGGAGGCAGGGGTGCCTCCAATATGGGGGTGGCTGTAAGGTCCAGACATGAAGGGATGAGACAGAGCTGAGCTCTGACCAGAGCCAGGGGAGTGGGGTGGAGGACAGAGTTTTCAGAGCTCTAGAGGATCTCAAAATCTTTTTTAACAATGCCCCCCGACTTTTTTTGTTTTGTTTTGTTTTTTTGAGATGGAGTTTCGCTCTTGTCTCTCAGGCTGGAGTGCAATGGCATGATCTTGGCTCACTGCAACCTCTGCCTCCTGGGTTCAAGTGATTCTCTTGCCTCAGCCTCCCCAATAGCTGGGTATACAGGCGCACATCATGCCCAGCTAATTTTTGTTTGTTTAGTAAAGATGGGGTTTCGCCATGTTGGCCAGGCTGGTCTTGAACTCCTGACCTCAGGTGATCCGCCTGCCTCAGCCTCTGAAAGTGCTAGGATTACAGGCATGAGTTGCTGTGCCTGGGTAAATTATTTTTAAGACTTGTTTTAATAACTTGTCATTCATTGTGGCACAGGTGTGAGCTACCACACCCAGCCAATGGAGCCCTTTGTATGTGCTCTGTGTTCCGGACTCTGGCAGGAAACACTCAAACTGGGTGACTTGAGAGTGTGGTAAGGGAACGGTTTGCAAAGGTTTGGGCAGGTATAGGAAAGAGCAAGGGAGAGGACAGGGTACCAGGCTATTTATAGCAATATCACCTCCGGCCTGAGCCTGGGAGGAGGGAGAGTGCACCCTGGGACAAGATCCTGTGGATGAGGCTTCCTGACAGGGGGAGGCTGTGACCTCACTCCCCTGTACCAGAGCTCCCTACGGGCCCTGCCCAAGCAGAAACCAGAGCCCACCGCCCAGCACAGAGTGGAGAGATCTGGAGAAGCCAGTGAAGATAGATAACCACCGCACTAACACCGTTTTCCCCACCCCAGCCTTCCAAAAGAGGGCTAGAGGCAGCTTACAGAAAAGGACTGATCTCTCAAGCCTCATGACAGGTGGTGAGGACAGGGAAAGGAGACAGCTAAGTCCCCATGGTAAGGGGCAGTGCTAGATTGACTGTAGGCTCTCAGCTTCCTGGCAGCCTGGCCAAAATGGGAAACTTAAGGCCAGTTAATTTCAATGCAGTGAGTTGGCCACTTCAGTTTTCATGGAGGAGCTATCTGAGACTTGCAAACTTGAGAAAGTCTTGAGAAAGCTTCCCTGAACATCAATTTCCTCACCTGTAAAATGAGGATGAGGCCAGGCACTGTGGCTCATGCCTGTAATCCCAGCACTTTGGGAGGCCAAGGCGAGGCAGATCACTTGAGGTTAGGAGTTCCAGACCAGGCTGATCAACAGGTGAAACCCCCATCTCTACTAAAAAAGAAACAAAAAATTAGCTGGGTGTGGTGGGGTGTGCTTGTAATCCCAGCTACTCAGGAGGCTGAGGCAGGAGAATTGCTTGAACCCAGAAGGTGGAGGTTGCAGTGAGCTGAGATTGCACCACTGACTCCAGCCTGGGCAATAAGAGTGAGACTCCGTCTCAAAAAAAAAAAAAAAAATTGTGTAATGAGAAGACTGAGGAAGAAAAAAAAATGAGGATGAAAGCCGGGCGCGGTGGCTCATGCCTGTAATCCCAACACTTTGGGAGGCTGAGGTGGGCGGATCACCTGAGGTCAGGAGTTCAAGACCAGCCTGACCAATATGGTGAAACCCCATCTTTAAAATAAAAGAAAGAAAGAAGCCGGGCGCGGTGGCTCAAGCCTGTAATCCCAGCATTTTGGGAGGCTGAGGCGGGTGGATCATGAGGTCGAGAGATCGAGACCATCCTGGTCAACATGGTGAAACCCCGTCTCTACTAAAAATACAAAAAAAAAATTAGCTGGGCGTGGTGGCGCATGCCTGTAATCCCAGCTACTCAGGAGGCTGAGGCAGGAGAAGTGCCTGAACCCAGGAGGCGGAGGTTGCGGTGAGCCGAGATCGCGCCATTGCACTCCAGCCTGGGCAACAAGAGCGAAAACTCCGCCTAAAAAAAAAAAAAAAAAAAAAAAGAAAAAAGAAAGAAAGAGAAAAATGAGGATGATGCCTTCTTCATCTACCTAATATGAGGATGAAATGAGAAAGTACAGGGGTCCCAGGTAGGCAGAATCAGGGAAAGGGCAATGGGCAATTTCCTGGAAAGTTTTTGCCTTTTTGATTTTCAGAAGGGACATCCACCCTGGGGACTTATCTGGACCTTGGCCTGAGATAGGTCACATGCCCATCCTTTGCTGCAGAGAGAGCTGGGAAATGGAGCGTATTTTAACTGCATACCCCCTCAATAAGAATCAGGTTTTTTCTTTGTTTCATTTTTAAGAGACAGGGTCTTGGCTGGGCATGGTGGCTCCCACCTGTAATTCCAGCACTTTGGGAGGCTGAGGAGGGCCGATCATCTGAGGTCGGGATTTCAAGACCAGCCTGACCAAAATGGACAAACCCTGTCCCTACTAAAAATACAAAATTAGATGGGCATGGTGGCACATGCCTGTAATCCTAGCTACTTGGGAACCTGAGGCAGAATAATTTCTTGAACCTGGGAGGCAGAGGTTGCGGTGAGCCGAGATCGTGCCATTGCACTCCAGCCTAGGCAACAAGAGTGAAACTCTACCTAAAAAAAAAAAAAAAGAGACAGTCTTGCTCTGTCGTCGAGGCTGGAATGCAGTGGCATGATCACAGCTCACTGCAGCCTCAAACTCCTGGATTCAAGTGATCCTCCTGCCTGAGCCTCATGCATAATTGGGACTACAGACTATAGGTACATATCACAATGCCTGGTTAATTAAAAAAAAAATGATTTGTAAAGATGGAGTCTTCATACGTTGGCCAGGCTTGCCTTGAACTCATAGCCTCTAGCAATCCTCCCACCTTGGCCTCCCAAGGTTCTGGGATTATAGGTGTAACCTGACGCACCTGGCATAAGACTCAGGGTTCTGACAGTAGGAAAGATAAATATGGATAAGGCATTGGGTACATCACCACGGGCATCTGCCACAGCTAGGAACGAGTCTCCCCAGACTAACCTTGCCTCTTTTTCAGTAGGCTTGGTCAGGGAGGCAGCAGGATAGCTCTGAGTCTCTGGGTTTCAGTAAGACCAGAGGGGAAATGCAGGCTTCGGTGATGTGAGCAGGCTTAGCGGAGCAGCCATCCGCAGGGAGTAGCAGACGTGGCCCTGTCCATCTGGAGGAAGCTCTCTATCTGCCCTCTGCCAAGGTCAACATTTCTATGTCAGAATCTGCAATACCAGTGGAGACAGGATAGAACTCTCAAAAAGGCAGGTGCTGCACTGAATGACAAGTTATTAAAATAGTCAAAAATAATTTATCAGTTGTGAAACTAAAACTGCTCTTAAAAATTGTGTTAATCCAGGTGTGGTGGCATGGCCCTATCGTCCCAGCTACTTGGGAGGCTGAGGTGGGAGGATCACTTGAGCCCGAGAATTTGAGACAAGCCTGGGAAACATAGCGAGACCTTGCTCAGAAAGAAAGAAAAAAAAAAGCGTCAATTTAAAAATAGTTACTAAAAAATAAATAAGTCATTAAAGTCAAACTAGCAAAAAATTAAAACATGTACACAACCTCATCCCAGAAAGCATGTCACTTGGTTTAAAAGAGGACAGTTGGTGGGTACGGTGGTGCACGCCTATAATCTCAGCACTTTGGGAGGCCAAGGTGGGTGGATTACTTAAGGTCAGGAGTTCGAGACCAGCACGGACAACATGGTGAAACCCCATCTCTACTACAAATACAAAAAATTAGCTGGGCCTGGTGCACACCTGTAGTCCCAGCTACTCTGGAGGCTGAGGCAGGAGAATCACTTGAACCCGGGAGGCAGAGGTTGCAGTGAGCCGAGATTGTGCCACTGCAGGACAGAGCAAGATTCTGTCTCAAAAAAAAAAAGAAAAAAGAGAGGAAAAAAAGACCAACCTAAGCAGTATAGTGAGAGCTTGTCTCTACAAAAAATGAAAAGAAAAAAAAAAAAAATTAGCCCAGCATGGATGGCACCTATGGTCCCAGCTACTCTGAGGCTGAGATGAGCGGATTGTTGAGGCCCAGGAGGTCAAGGATGTAGCAGGCTTTTCTGGTTTGGTTTGTTTTTTTTTTTTTCATTATTTGAGAAGCTGTGAATGACATGTAATGAGCTTTGATCGCTCTGCACTCCAACCTGGGTGACAGAGCAAGACCCTGTCTCAGGCTGGGCATGGTAGTTAACGCCTGTTATCCCAGCATTTTGGGCAGCCGAGGTGGAAGGATCACCTGAGGTCAGGAGTTCGAGACCAGCCTGACCAACACGGAGCAACCCCATCTCTACTAAATATACAAAGACCCGGTTTCAAAAAAAAAAAAAGGACAATTAAAAAAAAAACAATAATAAGTACTCCTGATCTCAAGTGATGTGCCTCAGCTTCCCAAAGTGCTGTGAGTACAGGCGTGAGCCACCGCACCTGGCCGAAATAATGGTTTTGTTTGTTTTTGAGACAGTCTCATTCCGTCACCCAGGCTGGACTGCAGTGGCACAATCTCAATTCACTGCAACCTCTGCCTCCTGGGTTCAAGCAATTCTTGTGCCTCAGTCCAATGAGTAGCTGGAATTGTGGGTGCATGCTACCATGCCTGGCTAATTTTTTTTTTTTTTTTTTTTTTTTTTGAGATGGAGTTTCGCTCTTGTTACCCAGGCTGGAGCGCAATGGCGCGATCTCGGCTCACCGCAACCTCTGCCTCCTGGGTTCAGGCAATTCTTCTGCCTCAGCCTCCTGAGTAGCTGGGATTACAGGCATGCGCCACCATGCCCAGCTAATTTTTTGTATTTTTAGTAGAGACGGGGTTTCACCATGTTGACCAGGATGGTCTTGATCTCTCGACCTTGTGATCCACCCACCTCGGCCTCCCAAAGTGCTGGGATTACAGGCTTGAGCCACAGCGCCCGGCCAACCTGGCTAATTTTTATATTTTTAGTAGAAACGGGGTTTTACCATGTTGGCCAGGCTGGTCTCAAATTCCTGACCTCAAATGATCTGCCTGCCTCAGCCTCCCAAAGTGTTAGGATTACAGGTGTGAGCCACCATGCCTGGCCAGAAATAATGTTTAATCTGGGCACCCCATGCCAGTCAAGTTGACACATAAAATTAACCATGGCACCTACTTCGTATTGATCTTGGGAGAAGTATCACGTCTCCCAAGGAAGGCCATGGGCACTGCCTTGGCTAGATCCTTGGTCATTCATTCATTTTTTCACCAAATGTGTCCCTAGGGCTGCTCTTTGCCAGCCTTGGTTCAAGGTCCTGGGAATAGAGATGCCCAAGATTCTTGTCTTCCAGTGAGAAATCGCAGAAGAGTGTGAGAATGAGCACTGAGCTCGGAGTCTGGGCGCTGGAGGCAGGAGGGTCATTCCAATCCAGGAAGAGGGAGTGAGTGAGATTTGGGGAGGAGGTGTTTGCTGGGCCCCAGGGAAGGCACTGGCATTCCTGGCAGCTGCAGCAGCGATGACTTGGAGATCTGACCTTCCTAGAGAGAGGGTGTGAGAAGTGACAGTGGGTTGACGTGTCCAGTCTGGGAGAGGAACGGGTGAGACAGCCAGAAACAACGCTGGAAAGCAAAGCAAAAGTCTGACGGGAAGGTCCTTGTCTGTCAGGCCAAGGTCTCTGAATTTGATTCTACAGAAGATGGGGGTGGAAACCCCTGACTGATTTTAACTGCAAGCCAGCTGCGACCTGTTCTGGAAGGTGGGGTTCTGTCCTGGGTCATTCTTGGAGAGCCAGGAACAGGTGACGCTTACTGATCAAGCTCTCCTTGTGCTGGGCCCTGTGCTAAGTAAGTGCCTTCCTTCTGACACCCTTGAGGTCGGAGATGTTTCTCCTTTCTTTTTGTTTCTGAGACAGTTTCGTTTCGCTCTTGTTGCCCAGGCTGGAGTGCAATGGTATGATCTCTGCATACTGCAACCTCCGCCTCCCAGGCTCAAGCAATTCTCCTGCCTCAGCCTCTCAAAGTGCTGGGATTACGGTCATGAGCTACTGCGCCTGGCTGTTTCTCCTTTCATTTCACTTTGGAGACCAGAGAAGTTTGAGTGCCTTGCTTAAGTGACTCTACTGGCTCACTCTTTTCGCTCTCCATTTCTTTCTTTCTTTCTCTCTTTTTCTTTTTCTCTTTCTCTGTTTCTTTCTCTCTCCTTCCTTTTCTTTCTTTCCTTCCTTTTTCTTTCTCTCTCTTTCTTTCTCCTTCTTCCTTCCTTCCCTCCTTCCTTCCCTCCTTCCTTCCTTCACATGGGGGTCTTTCTGTGTTGTCCAGGCTGCTCTCAAACTCCTGGACTCGGGCAATCCATCTGCCTCTGCCTCCCAAGTGCTGGGATTATAGACATGAGCTACTGACCCCCTGCTCCTACCTGACACTTATATTTTGTGAGACAGGATCCCACTCTGTCACCTAGGTTGGCTTGCCAAAATCATGGCTTACTGCAACCTCTGCCTCCTAGGCTCAAGTATTCCTCTCACCTCAGCCTCCTGGGTAGCTGGGACTACAGGCATGGGCCATCACACTTAGCTAATTTTATGGGTTTTCTTTGTTGAGATGGGATTTTGCCATGTTGCCCAGGCTCATCTCGAACTCCTGGGTTCAAGCTATCCACCTGCTTTGGCCTCCCAAAGTGCTGGGATTACTGGCCTGAGCCACTGCACCTGGCCAACTCTTGTTTAATAATCATATTAACAATAGCTGTTACCATTTGTTAAGCCCTCATTGAGTACTTTACCGTGTAATCTCAAGAGCCTCAGCCCTGCCAGCTGTGCAAATGAAGGTCAATTAAACAAGAAGTGAAACTGGGCACCGTGGCCCATGCCTATAATCCCAACACTTTGGGAGACCGAGGCAGGTGGATCATCTGAGGTCAGAAGTTCAAGACCAGCCTGGCCAACATGGTGAAACTCCATCTCTACTAAAAACAAAGAAATTAGGCTGGGTGCGGTGGCTTATGCCTGTAATCCCAGCATTTTGGGAGGCTGAGGTGGGTGGATCCCCTGAGGTCAGGAGTTCAAGACCAGCCTGACCAACATGGAGAAACCTGGTCTCTACTAAAGATACAAAATTAGCTGGGCATGGTGGCACCTGCCTGTAGTCCCAGCTACTCAGGAGGCTGATGCAAGAGAATTGCTTGAACCCGGGAGGCGGAGGTTGCAGTGGACTGAGATCGCCCCACTGCACTCCAGACTGAGCAATAGAGCAAGACTCTTATCTCAAACTACCAAAAATTAGGCCCAGTGCGGTAGCTCCTGGCTGTAATCCTAGCATTTTGGGAGGTCGAGTCAGGTGTATCACCGGAGGTCAGGAATTTGAGACCCACCTGGTCAACATGGTGAAACTCCCATCTCTACTAAAAATACAATTAGCTGGGCTTAGTGGCATGCACCTGTAATCCCAGCTACTTGTGAGGCTGAGGCAGGAGAATTGCCTGAACCCAGAGGCAGCGGTTACAGTAAGCTGAGATTGTACTCACTGACGGTACTCACTGGCAGCCCAGCCTGGGCGACAGAGTGAAACTCCGTCTCAAAAACAACCAACAGCAAAAAGAAAGGGGTCCCTGAGACAGAGAGGCCAGGCAACGTGCCAAAGACAGCACAGACTTTGCCAGGATGAGGCTGTCTAGAAGTTCGTGGCCGCTTTACTGAGCTCCCGTCACTGCAGGTATGGGGCGGAGGTGGGAGGGCCATCTTTGCCTGAAGGTGGTGGGAGAGGTTCTGCAGCTACTGGCAAAAGGGCGCATGGAAGGGCCTGCATACAGTCACCCAAGCCTCCCAGAAGTCATCAGGTCTTCAGACCTTGGGGGACAAGGCTTGGCAATAGGGCACCTGTGGGGAGGAGACCTCGGAGGCTTGGCCTGGAGCGGCTGGAATGCCTGGAACCCTCAGTGGTCAGTGGTGCCAGCCACCCTCAGGGTCCTGCTCCCAGCCCTCTCGCCTCCCTTCCCCCAGGGGAATGAACCCCTGCCTCCCAGTGCCTGCACACAGCACTTTGTAGACTCCCTGGCTGAGCTCTTGCTGGGAGGCCTGTCTGTGCCTGTCCCCGCCAATAGCAGCCACAGCCAGCACTGCTCCTTTTTTTCTTTGAGACAGGGTCTTGCTCCATTGCTAGTCTGTTGTTAGTCACCCAGGTTGGAGTGCAGTGGCGCAATCGTGGCTCATTGCAGCCTCTACCTCACAGGCTCACGTAATCTTGCCACCTCAGCCTCCTGAGTAGCTGGGACTATAAGCCTGCGCCACCACACCTGGCTATGCTGATCAACATGGTGAAACTCCATCTCTACTAAAAATACAATTTTTTTTTTTTTTTTTTTTTGAGACAGAGTTTCGCTCTTGTTACCCAGGCTGGAGTGCAATGGCGCGATCTTGGCTCACCGCAACCTCCGCCTCCTGGGTTCAGGCAATTCTCCTGCCTCAGCCTCCTGAGTAGCTGGGATTACAGGCACGTGCCACCATGCCCAGCTAATTTTTTGTATTTTTAGTAGAGACGAGTTTTCACCATGTTGACCAGGATGGTCTCGATCTCTTGACCTCATGATCCACCCACCTCGGCCTCCCGAAGTGCTGGGATTACAGGCTTGAGCCACCGCACCCGGTCTAAAAATACAAAATTAACTACATGAGCCGCCATGACCAGCCAGAATAGTGTTTAAAAATGCCTAATATAGGCTGGGCATGGTGGCTCACGCCTGTAAGCCAAGCACTTTGGAGGCCAAGACAGGCAGATCACCTGAGGTCGGGAGTTCAAGACCATCCTGACCAACATGGTGAAATCCTGTCTTAAAAAAGAAAAAAAAAAACTGCCGGGTGCAGTGGCTCACGCCTGTAATCCCAACACTTTAGGGGGCTGAGGCAGGTGGATCACGAGGTCAAGAGATCGAGACTATCCTGGTCAACATGGTGACACCCCGTCTCTACTAAAAATACAAAACATTAGCTGGGCATGGTGGTGTGTGCCTGTAATCCCAGCTACTCAGGAGGCTGAGGCAGGAGAATTGCCTGAACCCAGGAGGCGGAGGTTGCGGTGAGCCGAGATCGCGCCATTGCACTCCAGCCTGGGTAACAAGAGTGAAACTCCGTCTCAAAAAAAAAAGAAAAAAGAAAAAAAAAGCCTAATATAAAATACATAATATTGAAAAGGAACGCCTGGGCGCAATGGCTCACACCTGAAATCCCAGCACTTTGGGAGGCCGAGACGGGTAGATCACCTGAGCTCAGAAGTTCAAGACCAGCCTGGCCAACATGGTGAAACCCCATCTCTACTAAAAATACAAAAATTAGCAGGGCATGGTGGTGTACCTGTAGCCCAGTTACTCAGGAGGCTGAGGCAAGAGAATCGCTTGAACCTGGGAGGCGGAGGCTGCAGTGAGCCAAGATTATGCCATTGCACTCCAGCCTGGGCAACAGAGAGAGATTCCGTTTAAAAAAAAAAAAGTTATCAAAGTAATTAAAAATTTGCGATATAGTAATATATGAGGGTCTTTGTTACTACACTAAATTATAAGACCTAACAGTGGGCTTGTAAGTACTGTTATGTGGCAGCAAATCCAATGAGCACAGGCAGCCCCAGGGTGCAGGAGAGGGAGGGTCGCCCAGCTCTTTCTCTGATCTGGGAGGCCACAGACAGCAGCACATAGGCTGTTGGTAAGACAAGACTTTGTGATCTTCCCTCCCTGGTACTTCCAGGCTGTGTGGCCTTGGATAAGTTGCTTGACCTCTCCGGGCTTCTGTTTTTCATCTATAACACAGTGATATTTTTTTTCCTTCCAGTGATGATAAAATGAAATATATCCAAAGCATGGCAACTTAGTCAGGTCTCAGTGAATGTGTATTTCTCCCTCTGTCCCCAACCCTGCAAACTGTCCCCGGAAGGGCTCAGAGCCTGGATGTGGACACAGGGATGAGAGGCAGCTGTTGACAGTGGGGACAAAGGTCAGGGAGTGAAGGGCTCCTTGGTGTTATCCCTGATGACACCTGAGCCTGGAGGTAGCTCGGGGAGGCCAAGGGGCTAGGGAACATCATTTGAGGCTTGCCAGCACCTGGCATTGCCTGTGCAGCAGGCTGGACGTGACTGATGGTCCTGCCCTCCTCACAGTGGGTGCTGTGGTCTCCCAACTCCCCACGGCTTCCCGCAGAGCCTCCCAGGTCAGGGAACTGCGGACCTGCTGGACACAGCTCCCTATCAGGCCAGCCCAGGCCTCCTGCTCTGGTTCCTGGGGAAAGGAACGGGGCTGGGCTGAGGGCTCTAGGGAAGAAGCAGGCACCTGGTTGTGCCGAGGGCCACTCCCAGGGGATCTGTGCCTCACGTCCTGGCCAGGCTCCACCCTCTGCCACAGGTGCCCCTGGAGGGTTCCTGGTAGGGCTCACCTGTGCCAGGGAACGAGGAGCCACGGTTTGGGAGTCCAGAGTCCTAGGCTCTCACCCTGATCAGAAGTCACTTCTCCAGGGTGATGACTACTCCCACTTTCCATACCCAGAGAATCCACTGATGTGTTCATTCAACAAATATTTACTGGACGCCTCATTAGAGTTCTGCGAATAAGAGGTGAGCAAAACAGATACTGCTCTCATTGCTATTAAATAGATTATCTTGTCAATGACATCATCTTACCCTGTGAATGGGTAGAGTCTCCCTGAGGCCATTTATCCGGCCCCCCACCACACTGCAGGAAGGGGCACCTCTTTGATTGGTGGTCAGTGAGAGGACCACAGTATGTGGCGGCCCTCCAACGGTCTGAGGGACAGTGAACTGGCCCCCTGTGTAAAAAGTTTGGGGACACCTGCTCTAGAGGGTGCCAGCAGAGGGGAGGACACAGAGAGGCCTCAGCTGGCATAGGGGACCTAACACAGGTGAGCCCCACTAGGGAGGGCTTCTCAGAGGAGGAGTCAGATGTTCGAACCAAGAGCAGAAGTGAGCCTGCGTGGTGGGGGCGTGGCCTTCGTCCAGGATGGGGCCCCCAGGTGGGGAGGAACTTTATCGTGGGTCCCAGCACTCTCCATCTGAGGTCGTGGCCGCCTCAGCCCTTGCCCTTGTCCCCGGCAAGTTCTCTCTGTCCCCTCTCTGCTTCCCTCTCTCTTTTGGTCCTGGCCAGCAGGGGGGGCCTTAGAAGACAGCAGGCAGAGGGCTCAGGCCCCCAGCAGCCCCCAGTACTCCCTAACTCCTTGCTCCAGGCCAGAGGGGCTCAGTCGCCCAGGAATCGGGCTGCACTCTCTGGGAAGGGTAGAAAAGTTAAAGGGGGCCCCGGTGTGGTGGCTCAACGCCTGTAATCCCAACACTTTGGGAGGCTGAGGTGGGCGAATCATGAGGTCAGGAGTTCGAGACCAGCCTGGCCAACATGGTGAAACCCCATTTCTCCTAAAAATACAAAAATTATCCCACAATAGACTGTAAGCTTGAGTTAAAAAAAAAAAAAAAAAAAAAAAAAGAGAGAGAGAGAAGAAAAAAACACAAACATTAACTGGGCATGGTGGTGGGTGCCTGTAGTCCCAGCTACTTGGGAGGCTGAGGCAGGAGAATCACTTAAACCCGGGAGGCAGAGGTTGCAGTGAGCAAAGATCTGCACTCCAGACTCCAGCCCAGGTGACCGTGTGAGACTCCGTCACAAAAAAAAAAAAAAAAAAAACAAAAGAAGAAAAGTTAAAGGGGACCTCTGGGGATGTGGAGGGGCCTCAGCCCTCAAGCCCCCCATTCTCCACTGATGTGAGGAGGGACTGTGCCTGGGTCCTGGGGTGGGGGTGGGGAACTATGGCAGCCACTGCCTGGTTCTGGAGGGGAAGGCCTGGATCAGAGACCACCACAGGAGGGGGCGGAGGGCCCTCGAAAGGCTTGCAGGAGACAGCAGGACTGCAGCGGGGTTAAGGAGGTCTCCCCTGTCCCTAGTCCAGGGTGCTCCTCCACCCTGCTCCCCTGCAGAAAGTAATCCCAGTGCCTGGCCCCACCCAGGTCCCTGGCACCGACCCTCAGGGCTCTATGACATATCCTGTTCCAGGCGGCTTTTTCCAGCGTCAGGTCAGGGGAGGAGGTGGGGGAGGGGCCTGAGCCACCTGTGTGCTCCCCAGGGCTGGCACTGGAGTGACCGTGCCCAGGTTCAGGGGGTTGTGCATAATTAGTTGGGGGTGGTCTGGCTTTGCAGCCTGGCAAATCTTCTGCGCCTTCCTGTCCTCTTTCAGGTCCAGCAGGGTCGGTGGGTGTACACTAGGAGGGAGGGCAGGAGCCCGAGGGTCTCTGCTGTGTCTGATTTCTCTCCCTAAAGCAGCAGCAGGGAAGGGAGGGGGTGGTGGACAGCGAAAAACCGCTTGAGAGGCCCGGATCAGAGACCACCCCGGGTCTTGTGGACAGCCCTAGGCCGTGGAAAGGCAGACATCTGTCAGCCAGGCCAAAATGCTTACTTCCAGAATGATGGGGCCCCGAGCCCTGGTTTCTCCATCTGTAAAATGGAGTCACCATCCCTCCTGTGACTGCTGTGGGGCGACTGAGCCTGTAGGTGAGGAAGCCGTGAGTGGAGGTATGCGGGCTGGCACTGCCCTCTGGTGCCCGTAGCCAGAGTTGCCGGCTGCCGGTGCGCTGACCTAGAGGGGCGGACTACTGGGGGAGCTTTCAGGAGAGGGGAGGACACAGAGAGTCCTGACTTCATCTCTGTCTTCTCCATCCCACTGCCGTATTCTCCCTAAAACTCTCCAGGGGGTTCCTAGGGCTGCTTCCTCATGGGCCAGAAACAGTTCGATTCAGCAGGAGTGTAATCGGCTTCTTGTGTATGCCCTGTTCTGCGCTTGGCAGTTGGGGCTGCAGAGATGTCCGAGGCACAGACTGTCCAGGAAGCTGGGCTACGGGAGGCCCCTCGGCAGAGCCTGCGGAGCTGCAGCCTTACGAAGCCTGGGCTGTGCTCCTGCCCGAACAGCCACCTCCTCGCGTTCCTCAGCCTCACTGTCGCAGCAAACACTGCGGTGGTGTCTCCTTCAAGCTTTCCACTGACAAAGAAACCACAGAAAACACGCACGCTTTGAACAAGGTGGAGAACAGGCTAGCTTGTGAAAGTTCCTTCATTTCCAGAATTATCCTGGGAGATGGGTTCTCTTTTCTGCACCTGTTTTCTCCTCCCTGAGGGAACAGTTCCATCAGCATGGGACAGTATTGTCCTCTCTCCCATCTTCAAAACACACTCCCCAGCGTGCACATCCTCCTTCAGCGCCAGTGCCCTTTTCCAGCGCTCCTCTGTTGCAGATTTCTTCAATACAGTTTTCTGTAATCTGTTTTTTCCCTCCCTCCCTCCCTCCCTTCCGACAGGGTGTTGCTCTGTCACCCAGGCTGGAGTGCAGTGGTATGATCAAGACTCACTACAGCCTCGACCTGTGCGCAGATGACCTCCCACCTCAGCTCCTCAAGTAGTACAGGTATGCACCACCATGCCCAACTAATTTTTTTTTTTTTTTTTTGAGACGGAGTTTCGCTCTTGTTACCCAGGCTGGAGTGCAATGGCGCGATCTCGGCTCACCGCAACCTCCGCCTCCTGGGTTCAGGCAATTCTCCTGCCTCAGCCTCCTGAGTAGCTGGTATTACAGGCACACGCCACCATGCCCAGCTAATTTTTTTTTTGTATTTTTAGTAGAGACGGGGTTTCACCATGTTGACCAGGATGGTCTCGATCTCTCGACCTCGTGATCCACCCGCCTTGGCCTCCCAAAGTGCTGGGATAACAGGCTTGAGCCACCGCGCCCGGCAATTTTTTTTTTTTTTAATTTAAGATGGGGTTTCACCATGTTGGTCAGTCTGGTCTTGAACTCCTGACCTCAGGTGATCTGCCCACCTTGGCCTCCAAAGTGCTTGGATTACAGGCATGAACCACCACACCCAGCCTTTTTTTTTTTTTTTTTTTTTTTTTTTTTTTTAATAGAGGCAAGGTTTTGCCATGTTTCCCAGGCTGGTCTTGAATTCCTGGGCTCAAGCAATCCACCCTCCTAAGCCTCCCAAAGTGCTGGGATTATAGGTGTGAGCTACAGTGCACAGCCTCCTCTGTGTTTTCATTTTGTTACCTCCCATTATTTCCTCACCCCTCTTTGATCTCTCTTATCTCCACCACCATCAAGACCACTCTCTATTTTTAGAGATGGAGTCTTGTTCTGTCACCCAGGCTGGAGTGCAGTGGTGCGATCTTGGCTCACTGAAACTTCTGCCTCCTGAGTTCAAGCAATTCTCCTGCCTCAGCCTTCCGAGTAGCTGGGACTGCAGGCGTGTGCCACCACACCCAGATAATTTTTGTATTTAGTAGAGATGGAGTTTCACTGTGTTGGCCAGGCTGATCTCGAACTCCTGGCCTCAGGTGATCCACTTGCCTTGGCCTCCCAAAGCGCAGGATTACAGGTGTGAACCACTGTGCCCTGCCCTGCAAGACCGTGTTTGCCCAGGTTGTCCATGACCCCAGCTCACCAAGGTTGCCCGTGACCCCAGCTTGCTAAGCTGTCTCTGTCCTCAGTCTTTGCTTGACCCAGCCCAGCAGCACTGCACAATACATGTGTCCACTCTACATGAAACTCCTTTCTTTTCTTTTCCTTTTTCTTTCTTTCTTTTTCTTTCTTTCTAGTTGCTTCTTCCTTTTTTTTTCTTTTTGTCTCTCCGCCCCCCATTTTTTTTTTGAGACGGAGTCTTGCTCTGTCACCCAGGCTGGCAACAGTGCAGTGGCGCAATCTCAGCACACTGCAACCTCTGCCTCCCAGGTTCAAGTGATTCCCCTGCCTCAGCCTCCTGAGTAGCTGGGATTACAGGCGCGCACCACCATGCCTGGCTAATTTTTGTAATTTTAGTAGAGACGGGGTTTCACTATATTGGTGAGCGGAAAACCACTTGAGAGGCCTGGATCAGAGATCGCCTAGGGTCTCCTGGACAGCTCTAGGCCCTGGAAAGGCAGACATCTGTTAGCCATGCCAAAATGCTTACCTCCAGTATGACAGGGCCCCGAGCCCTGGTTTCTCCACCTGTAAAATCGAGTTACCGTCCCTACTCCGTCTGCTGCGAGGCAACTGAGCCTGTAGGTGTGGAAGCCACGTGGGGAGGTATGCGGGCCGGCACTACCTTACCCTCTGGTGGGCGAACTCCTGACCTCAGTTGATCCCCCAGCCTCAGCCTCCCAAAGTGCTGGGATTACAGGCCTGAACCACCACACCCAGACACAGGGAGACTTTTAAGCGCCGTCTCCCCAGGAGAACAGGGGTTCGCCAGCCTGGCAAGAGGAGGGCAAAGCGAATTAGGGTTGGAGGTGAGGTGAAGAACCAGGACTCTCAATCAAATGGAAGACGTCGAGTGGCGGGGGCACGGGGGGTGTGAACGCGAGGGTCGGGGTTGCAGAGCCAGGCGGGACAGCATGTTGGAAGCGCACTGGAGTTTGGAATGTCTCTCCGTCAATCGAGAAAGATGCAGCCCTGCCCTCATGCAGTGGCCACCCAAGACCTTAAGCACAATGTCGGGTTGGCAGCTTCTATACTAGGGAAGGCAGCCCAAGCCCTGGCGCGGGAGCGGGGTAGGGGCTGCCCCCAGCCAGGGACTTGCCCAGTCTGGGCTGGGAGTCCCAGGGCAGCAGCGGCTTTGGGCAGAACCATTCTCTGGAGATGGAGAGGGGAGAAGAAATCTTTTGTTTCCAGCCCAATTCGGAACCATCCAGAACCTGCACTCGCCCTTCTTGCCTTCCTTTTCTTACGGTGCTCTGTTCGGTCACCACTAGCTCCCCTCCCGCGCGGCTCTGAGTCCTGCGTGCCACTAGCTGCTTCTCGGCGGCCCCACCCCTACGGGTGGTCGGGCTCGGCGGGGCGCCCCCTGGGCAGGTTTAAAAGTCCCGCTGCGGCAGCGGAAGGCGGAGTCAAGATGCACCAGGGGCGCGGCTGCGCTGGGAGCCTGCGGGGGCGGGGACTGGGACACGGGGACCGAGCAGCACTCACCTCTGCACCCTCGCCCTCAGCCAGTCCCACTCCGGAGTGCTCTGCGCGGCCACAGGCACGGGGCGCTGCACCGAGAGCAGGATCCCGAGCCGCCTCTGGATCGCGATGCCTCTCGGAAGCCGGCACTGGAGCTTGTCCGACTTCCGAGGCTGGAGCCAAGGCAGGAGCCCGGCGCGCGTCCGCATTCTCGGCCATCCAGGGAAATGCCCGGTCTGTGCTCGACAGTTCGGACGCGCCGTGGACCCGCTTCGTATTCCAAGGGCCGTTTGGTCCCCGGGCCACTGTCCTGAGGGCTGGAAAGGCAGCGGGCATCTGGTCACCAGCCGCCTACATTGGCCGGCAACCCGGGGTGTCCGGCCCTGAGCGCGCTGCCTTTATTCGGAAGCTGGAGGAAGGTAAACCGGACCCCCAGGGTCCTGGACCGGGTGGGGACTGGGGCAACTCGGGGGAGGAAGTGGCCCCTCTGGATCCAGGCGCCAGGTCCCCGCTGGTTCTCAGTGTCACCGTCCACCACCCCTGCAGTGTCACTGCAGCGCCTGTCTGGTCGCCCCTTCCCCATCTCCTCCTCTGCTCTCGTCTCCTGATTTGTGCCAGTGAGTCAGGTCCCGGGGCCTGCGCTCTTGCCCACCCATCTCCACGCGCCTGTTGCTGTGGCAGATCTGTGTCCCCACAGCGCCCCTCTCCCGGGTCTACTGCAGTGCTAGGAGAGGGACGGGGGTGCGGAGGGCACTGCCCGGCGCGCTCTGAGCCTGCGCTGGCCGACAGGGCTCGCGCACGATGGAGAGGCGGGGTGGGCAGAAGGGGAAGTTTTGCCCACCTTTTGGTTGCGGGTTTGGGGGGCAAGGTCGTGCCCTTCACCCCGCCTCTTCTCTTTCCTTCTCTCCTTCTGTGGGTCGGGGAGATCTCTGCATTGGGACTAGAGGCTTGAATGCACCCGAATCTGGTGCTGGAGAAGTCTTCCTCTTCAGGTGCAGCGTGAGTGGCTGCGTCTGTTTGTATGACCCAGGAGACGCCACTGCACTGCTTTCTGGGTAGCGGGTGACGAGCCAGTCTGAGGCAGTACTTCCCCTGGCTGTCTCCATTCCCCTAGGCGCCAGGGACCCAGGTGTCCGGAGAGCCCAGTTCCTGAGCCTGGAGAACTGTGATCCCCTTACTTGATCCAGGCTCCACCAGGGGAAAAAAAAAAAAGCCTCAGTCCACTTGGCCCTGGGATCAGGGAAGGGAGTGTTGAGTGCTGAGGGGTAAGAGGAGGATGTTAGGGGCAGGAGGGGAGCCCAGTCTTTTCTCCTGATGACCCTTGTTGGAGGAGACCTGAGGATAGGAACGGAAACCCCTGGTTGCTGATGGCATCTGCTCCTTTTTCCTGACCTGCCTGGGCCTTTCTTCCCCACCCGCCGCCTCCTTCAGTGCTGTTTCCTAACCTACCTCTGCCAGTCAAAAAGATCACCCAGGAAGACATCAAAGTGATGTTGTATTTGCTGGAGGAGGTGCGTACTGCCTTCCCAGGTCAGGCAGGCCCTCCTTCGAGTTCTGCCCTGTAGGGGTGGGGGTCTTGTTTATTTCCTGTTTGGCTGTCTCTCTGGGGTCCCAGCTAGGGGTCCTTCTTATGGAAGACAGGCCAGAGTGGGATGTTCAGGTTGGAAGAGCTCTTAGAGCCCATCTGGTCTGATCTGCTTTTTCCGTGAGGGGAAACTGAGTAGGAACCAGGCCATGTGACTTCCCTGCCTTCTTTGCCCTCCTTCTGTGTGACTTCTCACTTCACAGGCTGCCAAGGACTCACTGATGTGCCTGGCGAGACTTGCTGGAAGCAGGGGGTGCCCCAAGTGGGGAGGCCTCAGATGGGGGTTCACTGGTTTTGGGTCCTTCCAGTATGGGGCTGAGACTGAGAAGTTGTAGCGGCAGCTGGCCTCGGAGCAGGAGATCCAGATGCAGCTCCAGGGAGAGGTGAGGCCCCTCCCAGCTCCTGCCCCCACCCCGGAGAGCCTCTGGCCCAGAGCATGGACCCTAAGGCCCTTGGCAGCTACCTGACTCTGGAGAAGACTAGCAGGGACTGAATCTTGTCCCTTTCCATCCCCTCCGTGCCTGGCACAGCCCAGCAGGTGGCAGTTCTGTCAAGGTTCAAGTGACGTGGAGTGCAGGGACCTCCCCTGGGTCCCCCACATGGCACTTGGAGTCCAGAGCCTGGGCTCTGAGTGGATAGGCAGAGGTGCTGGATGGGGTGGGCCTGGGTCCCAGGAGAGCCTGCGGGTGGGTTCCCAGCTGCAAGACCTGCAGGAGAAGTACACGGACCGTGGGGGCATGCTGACTGACACACAGGAGGAGGTGAAGACCCTCAGCAATCCCCGGTGTCCACTGGGTCTGCCACCCACTGCCCATACAGCGTGCCTGTGGTGAGGATCCTCTCCTGGCTGCCCACCTTTCTGCTTCTGTGCCTGTGTCTCGGCCTTGGTGTCTGATTGAGATCCCAGTTCCCTTCTGTGCCTGAGACCGTGGCTGGGGGTCCTCTGGTAATGTCTGTTTTCTCCACCATAGGAGACTCTTCCTGGTTTCCAGCAGACCCTGGCTGAGGAGCTCAGAACATCTCTAAGGAGGGTGATCTCAGAACCCATGTGTGTTTTTTTTTTCTTTTTTTGAGACGGAGTTTCGCTCTTGTTACCCAGGCTGGAGTGCAATGGCGCGATCTCGGCTCACCGCAACCTCCGCCTCCTGGGTTCAGGCAATTCTCCTGCCTCAGCCTCCTGAGTAGCTGGGATTACAGGCACGCGCCACCATGCCCAGCTAATTTTTTGTATTTTTAGTAGAGACGGGGTTTCACCATGTTGACCAGGATGGTCTCGATCTCTTGACCTCGTGATCCATCCGCCTCGGCCTCCCAAAGTGCTGGGATTACAGGCTTGAGCCACCGTGCCCGGCCAGATCCCGTGTGTTTTATGGAAAGGTACGTGGCTGGCGCCTGATTGATCTTTCAAAAGATCTTTCAAAAGACACAGCCTGATTGATCTTTCAAAAGCTGCTTCTGAGGCCGGGCGCGATGGCTCACTCCTGTAATCCCAGCACTTTGGGAGGCCTGGGTGGACAGATCACCTGAGGTCAGGTGTTTGAGACCAGCCTGGCCAACATGGTGAAACCCCATCTCCACTAAAAAATACAAAAAAATTAGCAGGGCATGTTGGCGGGCACCTGTAATCCCAGCTACTCGGGAGGCTGAGGCAGGAGAATCACTTGAACCTGGGAGGCAGAGGTTGCAGGAAGCCGAGATCTCACCATTGTACTCCAGTCTGGGTAACAAGAGTGAAACGCTGTCTCAAAAAAAAAAAAAAAAAAAAAAAAAAAGGCCAGGTGCGGTGGCTCAAGCCTGTAATCCCAGCACTTTGGGAGGCCGAGGCGGGTGGATCACACGGTCAAGAGATCGAGACCATCCTGGTCAACATGGTGAAACCCCGTCTCCACTAAAAATACAAAAACTTAGTTGGGCATGGTGGCGCATGCCTGTAATCCCAGCTACTCAGGAGGCTGAGGCAGGAGAATTGCCTGAACCCAGGAGGCAGAGGTTGTGGTGAGCTGAGATTGCGCCATTGCACTCCAGCCTGGGTAACAAGAGCGAAACTCCGTCTCAAAAAAAAAAAAAAAAAAAAAAAAAAAGCTTACTGTGTCTCTGAACCCTACCATCTATTATTCCACCCACACCTGTGGATTCTTGTTCCATGTGGGGCTCTAGGGGACCCAAGGAGAATCCTCAGCCCTCCTCCCTGCTACAGACTCACCCCCAGATGAGTCCCCCTCCTCTTCCCTGCAGCACTGACACAGTCCATGAATCCACTGGAAACTGGTTTATTTTTTATTTGTTTTTCAGGGACAGGGCTGGGGTGGGGTGGGAGGTGGCTGGGCTCTGCAGCTTGGCTCTAGGGCCGTTGGTTCTCGTCATCGACACTGCGCCGGCCGAAGTCCATCCATCCGTAGGCTTCTTCTTCTTCCTCCACCCGTGGGCCCTTCTTCTTGGACAGGTCTGAGGAGGTGAGAGAGGCGAGAATGGGGGAAGGTGCCTACCCTCCAGCAACCAAGGTCAGGGCCAGTCTGGGGAGACCTTGGCTGAACCTGGCCGAGCGGGGCAAGCAGGGAGGTCAGCAGCTCCTACCTGCCACCAGGTGTGGGGGACCCTGGGGTCCCAGCTGCCTTCGGTGATGAGAGGCTGGGCCCTGCTGTTCCAGCCAGTGTTGCTCCAGGACCCTGTTGGCCCCTGTACCTAAGGGTGCATCTGGCCGCTGGGTGCGGGGCTTCCAGGAAGCTTCCGAGAAGGTGGCCAGAGCCAGCGCAAAGATCAGCGCATACACACACAGTCGCTGCATCTTGTCTGCAAAGAGGAGAAGGGCCCAGCTTAAGGGTGGGGCTGTCCCCACACAGGCCCAGAGGCAGGGGACTGAACCATGTGGTTCCAGGCCTCTATCTGCTGATGAGTCTGCAATTTTTTTTTTTTTTTTTTTGAGACACTTTTACTCTTTTTTTTTTTTTTTTTTTTTTTTTTGAGACGGAGTTTCGCTCTTGTTACCCAGGCTGGAGTGCAATGGCGCGATCTCGGCTCACCGCAACCTCCGCCTCCTGGGTTCAGGCAATTCTCCTGTCTCAGCCTCCTGAGTAGCTGGGATTACAGGCATGCACCACCATGCCCAGCTAACTTTTTGTATTTTTAGTAGAGACGGGGTTTCACCATGTTGACCAGGATGGTCTCGATCTCTTGACCTCGTGATCCACCCGCCTCGGCCTCTCAAAGTGCTGGGATTACAGTCTTGAGCCACCGCGCCCGGCTGAGACACTTTTACTCTTGTTGCTCGGGCTGGAGTGCAGCGGTGTGATCTCTGCTCACTGCAATCTCTGCCTCCTGGGTTCAAGTGATCCTCCTGCCTCAGCCTCCCAAGTAGCTGGGACTATAGGCACACACCAACCACGCCTGGCTAATTTTTTCATTTTTAGTAGTGATGGGATTTCACCACATTGGCCAGGCTGGTATTGAACTCCTGACCTCAAGTGATCCGCCCTCCTCAGCCTTCAGAATAGCTGGGACTACAGGCTTCTGCCACCACGTCCAGCTAATTTTATTGTATTTTTTGTAGACATGGGAGTTCACCGTGTTTCCCAAGCTAGTCTTGAACTCTTGGGCTCAAGCGATCCTCCCCTCAGCCTCCCAAAGTGCTGGGATTACAGATGTGAGCCACTGTGCTCTGCCCAAGACGTTATTTAAAGTGAACTTTTTAGGCCAGGCATGGTAATCTCAGCACTTTGGGAAGCTGAGGAGGGCAGATCGATTGAGCCCACGAGTTTCAGACTAGCCTGGGCAACATAGTGAAACCCCATCTCTACAAAAAATACAAAAATTATCCGGGCGTAATGGCATGCACCTGTATTCCCAGCTACCTGGGAGCCTGAAGTGGGAGGATCGTTTGGGCCAGGGAGGCAGGGGTTGCAGTGAGCCGAGACCGTACCACTGTACTCCAGCCTGGGCAACAGAGTGAGACCCTGTCTCAGAAAACAAAAACAAAAATCGAAACTTTTAAATAGTAATAACAAAGGAATGTAGACATCCAGCTGTGTTACAGACCACATGCTTTCACTTTGGAGACTGAGGCACATTCAGCACTTGGCTGGGTCACACTGGTGGTTTTTTTGAGACGGCATTCGCTTTTGTTGCCCAGGCTGGAGTGCAGTGGCACAATCTTGGCTCAGTGCAACCTCTGCCTCCTGGGTTCAAGTGATACTTCTGCCTCAGCCTCCTGAGTAACTGGGATCACAGGCATGCACCACCATGCCTGGCTAGTTTTTTTGTGTTTTTAGTAGAGACGGGGTTTCTCTATGTTGGCCAGGCTGGTCTTGAACTCCTGAGCTCAGGTGATCTGCCCACCTCAGCCTCCCAAAGTGCTGAGATTACAGGCGTGAGCCACCGCGCCTGGCCAGATCACACAGTTTTTTGTGCAGCCCTCAGAGGAAAGATTCCCCTGTCATTTTTGCTTAACTGAGGGAATATCCTGTGATTATAATGAAGCAGTTAAGAAAAACTAAACTGTCACCATTAGCAATTATGTATCAGGGTGAATCAAGTTTAGGGAAAACATAATATAGAACTAAACTGGAATCTCAAACAAACATAAAATTTAAATGGTCACCAGTTCCCTGGGTTCACAATTTTTGTATTATTTTAGCGTCACTGTTCTGATTGGCTTGATAAATCATTTTTTGATTTATAATTTTTATCATTCCTTGATAAGAAAATGATAAAAATGTTCTCTTGTCAGAATACATTTGTATTAATAAAATACTACACTGCTTTTAAGTTTTTCTTTTCTTTCTTTGACACAGAGTCTTGCTCTGTCACTCAGGCTGGAGGGCAATGGCATGATCTTGGCTCACTGCAGCCTCTGCCTCCTGGATTCAAGTGATTCTCCTGCCTTAGCCTCCTGAGTAGCTGGGATTACAGGTGCCTGCCACCACCCCCACCCACCAGCTAATTTTTGCGTTTTTAGTAGAGACAGGGTTTCACAATGTTGGTCAGGCTGGCCTCGAACTCCTGACCTCGTAATCTGCTCACCTCGGCCTCCCAAAGTGCTGGGATTACAGGCACGAGCCACCAGGCTCAGCTTCTTTTTTTTCTTTTCTTTTTGTGAGACAGAGTCTCGCTCTGTCTCGACCTCTTGGACTTAAGAGATCCTCTCACCTCAGCCTCCTGAGGTAGCTGGGACTACAGGTGTGCTCTACCACACCCAGCTAATTTTTTCGTCTTTATTTTTAGTAGAGACAAGGTCTCACTATGTTGCCCAGGGGGGTCTGGAACCCCTGAGCTCAAGCAAGCTGCCTGCCTCAGCCTTCTAAAGTGTTGTGATTACAGGCATGAGCCACCCTGCCTGGCCATCAGGTTTTTCATAATGAGGTTCTGTTAGGTTTTCTTTGGAAGCAAAGAATTCCCTTGCTGAAGATTTGAAAAATCAGTGATCTGGAGCTGTGCTGTCAAATGCTAACCACACATGTTATTCGGCGTCATAGCCACATGTGGCTCTTTACATTTACATTAATTAAATTAAAAAATTACAGCCAGGCATGGTAGCTCATGCCTGTAATCCCAACACTTTGGGAGGCTGAGGCAGGCAGATCACTTGAGGTCAGGAGTTTGTGACCAGTCTGGCCAACATGGTGAAACCCCATCTCTACCAAAAATAGAAAATATCAGCAGGGTGGTGGCAGGCATCTGTAATCCCAGCTACTCAGGAGGCTGAGGCAGGAGAATTGCTTGAACCTGGGAGGTAGAGGTTGCCTTGAGCAGAGATCGTGCCATTGCACTCCAGCCTGGGCAATACGGCGAGACTCCATCTCAAAAAATAAATTACTCCTTTACACTAACCTCATTTCAAGAGCACATGTGGCTTTGGCTACCATATTGAACAGTGCAATAAAGAACATTTCCCGAATCATGGGACATTCTTTTGGATGGCACGGGTCTAGGAAAGGGGTTGAAACGGAATTGGAAGCTGTGGATTCCCATCCTAGACCTGCCTAATACAACTTAAGACTTTGGCGAGTCACATCTTGCCTCTGGGCCTCAGTTTTCTCATCTGAGAGAGGAGAAGAACCCCAGTCCTCCTCACCTCCCAGGGCTGGGTTGACTGTGAAGGGAGAGGCGAAGGGCAGGGTCCCGGCTGGGGCAGAAGGGCAGGTGGAAGGCATGGCTGGGAATACCGGGGTGGGTCCTGGAGCCACGACCTAGTTCCATCCTGGGCTAAAGAAAGAGTCCTATCTCTGGAGACTCCAGGGGGTAAGCCTCAGACTCTGGCTGGTAGCTCGATACCTTGATTGGGGAGAGGGCCTGTCAACACGCTTCCCAGCCTCTCCCCTCTTGTCCTGGGTTTTCTTACCTGCAGAGCTGAGAGGTGTGTGGTGTAGTAGGCCTGGTGTCTCGCAGGTCTCTGCTCTGCTTGGTGCACCAGACCTGCCTTATAAAACCCTCATGGTCCCTCCCAACTGTGCCCCTCCGCCCCTACCCTGTCATATGAGTCCAGGGGAGAGGAATGGGGTGGGGCACAGGTACAGCCCATCACCGGCACCGCCCTGTCATTTAGTGTCGGTCAGTCCTGGATGTGGGGGAAGGATAGAGGAGTGACCTTCACGGTGAGGTACGAACCGGGTGGGGGCAGGAACCAAGTTCCCTGGGTCAGGAGCAATGCTCCTCACCATATCCTGGGGGTCAGGGGCCTGGCACTCACCTCTCGGACTACATAAGGACACTTGTGGGTGGTGGTAGGTGAGGGAGTCAACCCAATGACCTTAGATTCAGGGAAAGTGGATTTCACCATCCGCTGATGTTTGATGAACAGAGTGTGTGTGAATGTGGGGTGATGTATTGATTCCCCATCCCCTCCACTGGACTCTGCAAACACAATGTGTTACCAGGAGCAATGGGTTGTGGGCTGATGGCCTGTTCTCTCCTTCCAGTGGCTCACATCCTGGTCACCTCTGAAGCCCCTTCCCCCTCCCCCTAGCATGGAACACCCTCGGTGCCTTCTCCTTCGGGCCTCTGTGCTGGGCTGGGTTTGGCTGGCAGCTGCCCCATCATCTCCTAGTCGGCTGCCCATGCCCCACTACTCGAAAACCCCCTAGGCAGAGCCAACTCCCAGAGGACCCTGCCTTTCAAGGCTCCTTCATTTTGCTTTCAAGGGGTGATAATGTAATTGTTATGTAGTAATCTACATAACAGTTTTTCAGTATTGAAATATACCTTCCAATGATTACCAGACTAAAGCATTTGCCAAAGATGTACCAGAAAAGAAAATGGTGCCTGGTTGACTTATTTGATAACCTGCTGCCTCCGCATGGTTTGGCCAGATGTAATGAGCTGTTTTTGATTTTTCTACCACTGAGAGCAGAGATTTTGCTCCTGTTCATGCGTCATCGGGCCCCCCTCCTTTTCTGGGAGACTTTGATGCCCCTTGGGTCTTGGTAACGGCAGTGGTACCCATGCTTACAGCCAGCATTGCTGAGAATTGATGGGTGATGAAGGAAGCAGGCTGTGCGGTGTCCATGGCAACGGATGGCTGAATAACTGTTGTGAATAACAACTCTAATCCAGAGCGGGATACAGTGACTCAGCAGATGGGATAAATGAAAATGACAAAAATCGGTGCAGGCATTGGTGGTAATTAATCGAATCACAGCATCTCAGAGGTGGAAGGACTTTGAGGGACTTGGGAGGACAGGTGGGGGGTGTAGCTCTGCTCATACACTAGGGGAATGAAGACATGAGTGTTTCGGTAGTAATGGGAAATGATAAGCTTTCAGCAGAACCCTGGCTGTACCAGAGCCCAAGACTCAGTTTGTGCCCGTGAAGGGGGTTATGTCCCCTTGGCTGTTCTTCCCAGACTGGTTACACAAAGGATGGCAATTTCACCAAATAGAAGCATGTCGGTCAGCGCGGTGGCTCAAGCCTATAATTCCAGCACTTTGGGAGGCCGTGGCGGGTAGATCACAAGGTCGAGAGATCGAGACCAACCTGGTCAACATGGTGAAACCCCGTCTCTACTAAAAATACAAAAAATTAGCTGGGCATGGTGGCGCGTGCCTATAATCCCAGCTACTCAGGAGGCTGAGGCCGGAGAATTGCCTGAACCCAGGAGGCGGAGGTTGCGGTGAGCCGAGATCGCGCCATTGCACTCCAGCCTGGGTAACAAGAGCGAAACTCCGTCTTAAAAAAAAAAAAAAAAAAAAAAAAAAAGAGATCAAGACCCTCCTGCCCAACATGGTGAAACCCTGTCTAAACTGAAAATACAAAAATTAGCTGGGCATGGTGGCATGCACCTGTAGTCCCAACTCCTTGGGAGGCTGAGGCAGGAGAATCATCTGTTTAGTAAAAACTGGCCCAGCTGAGGTGGGCAGATTACCTGAGGTCAGGAGTTCAAGACCAGCCTGACCAATATGGTGAAACCCCGTCTCTACTAAAAATACAAAAATTAGCTGGGTGTGGTGGTGTGTGCCTGCAATCCCAGCTACTTGGGAGGCTGAGGCAGGAGAATCACTTGAACCTGGGAGGCAGAGGTTGCAGTGAGCCGAGAGCGTGCCATTGCACCCCAGCCTGGGTGACAGAGTGAGACTGTCTCAAACAGAGAGCATCGCAGCTAATCCATTTTGCATCTTTTCCCATGTCTTCTCTGGGTCTCAGTTAACCACACTTGTAAAATAGGAATCATTCATTCCTACTTCACAGGGATGCAAGTGAAGGGAAAGGTGACAAGGGCTGTGCGCACACTTTGTACACTTGGGGAGTTCTCCTCCCCCACGGCTTAAAGGAGGGTAAATCCCTAAAAAGCATCACTCTGTGAATCCAAGGGTTTCCCTCCTGCCATCTGTGACTCAGAGGAACACCAGCCTAACTGCCACTGAAAGAGGCAACAAGGACATTCTATGGAGGCTGGACCTTCTGGAGCGGGTTTTGGAACTGGCGAGGCCAGGGATTGAATCGTGGCTCTCACACCGACTAGCTGGGTGAGCAGAAATTTGTTTCTGGGCGTACCAAATTGAAGACCAGATCCCAGATCTTGGGACCTGTCTCCATCCCCCTCCACGGTGCAGGTGTGTGGACCCTGCCCGTCATCACAGTGATGACAATGTGTGTACCAGGCCCTGATAGGCTCTTAGCATGAATGAATGCAGTCACTCTTCACCGTGATCCTAGGACCTAAGTGCTAGTGTGAACCCATTTTTTAAAATTTTGAGATAGTCTCACTCTGTCGTCAGACTGGAGTACAGTGATACGATCTCTGCTCCCTGCAGCCTTCGCCTCCCTGGTTCAAGCGATTCTCCTGCCTCAGCTTCACAAGTAGCTGGGATTACAGGCACACCACCACGCCCAGCTATTTTTTTGTATTTTTAGTAGAGACGAGCTTTCACCATGTTGGTCAGAATGGTCTTGATCTCCTGACCTCATGATCCACCCACCTCAGCCTCCCAAAGCGCTGGGATTACAGGTGTGAACCACTGAGCCCGGCCAGCTCTTAACTTTCTTTAGCTAGAGGCAGAAGAGACATGGCTGAAGGTGAGGTCAGAGAGCTGGAGTTGTAAGGACTCTACAGGCAGTTGCTGGTCTGAAAACGGCAGGAAGGCCACAGGATGAGGAATGCAGTGGACTTGAGTGGAGAGATTCTCCACCTACAGCCAGGAAACGGGAACGTCAGCCCCACAACTACAAAGAATGAAATTTGGCCAGCAGGGCACAGTGGCTCATGCCTGTAATCCTAGCACTTTGGGAGGCCAAGGTGGGTGGATCACCTGAGGTTAGGAGTTCAAGGCCAGCCTGGCCATCATGGTGAAACCCCATCTTAAAAAAAAAAAAAAAAAAAAAGGCCGGGTGTGGTGGCTCAAGCCTGTAACCCCAGCACTTTGGGAGGCTGAGGCGGGTGGATCACGAGGTCAAGAGATCGAGACCAACGTGGTCAACATGGTGAAACCCCGTCTCTGCTAAAAATACAAAAAATTAGCTGGGCGTGGTGGCGCGTGCCTGTAATCCCAGCTACTCAGGAGGCTGAGGCAGGAGAATTGCCTGAACCCAGGAGGCGGAGGTTGCGGTGAGCCGAGATTGCGCCATTGCACTCCAGCCTGAGTAACAAGAGCGAAACTCCGTCTTAAAAAAAAAAAAAAGAAAAAGAAAAAAAAAAAAAGAAAGAAATTTGGGCAACAACCTAGAGGAGCTTGGAAGTGAATTCATCCCCAGAGCCTCTGGAAAGAACTGCAGCCCTGCTGACCTGACTGTGGCCTTGGGAGACCCTAACCGGGGGACCCCGTGAGCCACTCTGTACCAGGACTTCTGACCTACAGGACCATGAGAAAATGAATTGGTGTTTTAAGCTTCTAAATTGTGGTGATTTATGGCAGCAATCCAAAATGGATACAACGGGTCACAGCTGTGTGAAGGTTTCTGTTTAGTAAAAACTGGCCCAGCATGAATTTGCATGTAAATTTTCAAATACAATGAAGGGAGACGTTGTTTGAGTTATTTTGATCTTTCAAATACTCCAAATGCCAGTTACTGAGCACCTGCTGTGAGCTAGGGTACAGACGAGGCTACCTGGGGACAGGAGGTGAATATGGCAGGGCTGGGTGCGGTGGCTCACGCCTGTAATCCCAGCACTTTGGGAGGCCGAGGTGGGTGGATCACCTGAGGTCAGGAGTTCCAGACCAGCCTGGTCAACATGGTGAAACCCCATCTCCACTAAAAATACAAAAAAAAATTAGCTGGGCATGGTGGTGCATGTCTGTAGTCCCAGCTACTTGGGAGACTGAGGAGGAAGAATTGCTTGAACCTGGGAGGTGGAGGTTGCAGTGAGCTGAGATCGCTCCATTGCACTCCAGCCTTGAGAACAAGAGTGAAGCTTTGTCTCAAAAAAAAAAAAAAAAAAAAAAAAAGGGGGGGGGGCCGGGCGCGGTGGCTCAAGCCTGTAATCCCAGCACTTTGGGAGGCCGAGGCGGGTGGATCACAAGGTCAAGAGATCGAGACCATCCTGGTCAACATGGTGAAACCCCGTCTCTACTAAAAATACAAAAAATTAGCTGGGCATGGTGGTGCGTGCCTGTAATCCCAGCTACTCTGGAGGCTGAGGCAGGAGAATTGCCTGAACCCAGGAGGCGGAGGTTGCGGTGAGCCGAGATTGCGCCATTGCACTCCAGCCTGGGTAACAAGAGCGAAACTCCGTCTCAAAAAAAAAAAAAAAAAAAAAAAAAGAGGTGACAGGACAGACCCTTTCATTGCTTTGATGGAATTTAGATTCGAGGGGCAAAAAGTAACAGAACAACAAGGGTCCCCTGTGGAGAAGAGCCCGTTCCCTGAGGAGGGAGGGGCTTTTCAGGGGACCTGGACACACTCCTGCCTGCCAGGCCTGGCTCTGGGAAACAGATCACTATTGATGAGCTGCAAACCGGCAAACCGCTGTCAGAGAGGCAGTGCCTTGGCTTCCTAATTGGTTATTGATGGCAGAAAAGGAAGAGGTTGATGACAGCTCAATCATTCTGGCCCAGGCAACCAGGGCTTTGGAGGATGTGATGGTTTTGGGGACAAACAGTGACACCTGGAAGGTGTTTGCGTCAATGTGGGCCTCCACGCCCCCGCCTCCCCGGGGTAGGGGACTGGGTAGGGGGAGGTGGGTTCTTGGGTTCTGGCCTCACCTGCTGTCTGAGAGTGGTGACGTGGCAGAACCCCGAGGGCAGCAGCCTGCAAGTTGCTCGAGGACTGGGCTGGAGCGGCCCCCCACCACCCCTGGGCCCAGGCCCAGCTGTCCGGGACAGAGAGTCACAGCTCCCCTTGCTCTGGCGTCTGCTTCTCTCCTGAGCCTCCTATCTCCTTTTCTCCTCCGATGCCCACCTGTGCCTTTGAGGCAGTCAGTGGTTGTCAGCCCAGGCTTTGTATTTGGGTCACCTGGTCTTAAGTGAGCCTCCCTCGTGGCCTCCCAAAGCGCTGGGATTAGAGGCATGGGCTACTGCACCTGGCCTAACAGTGTTTCTAACTAGGAAAAATAATCCTTAAGGCTCCTCTGTGAGATGAGAGGAGCCTTTTTTTTTTTTTTTTTGAGATGGAGTCTCACTCTTGTCACCCAGGCTGGAGTGCAATGGCAATCTTGGCTCACTGTAACCTCTGCCTCCAGAGTTCAAGTGATTCTCCTGCCTCAGCCTCCCAAGTAGTTGGGATTACTGGCAAGCACCATCATGCCTGGCTATTTTCTTTTTGTATTTTTTGTAGAGATGGTGTTTCATGGCCGGGCATGGTGGCTCATGCCTGTAATCCCAGAATTTAGGGAGGCTGAGGCAGGCGGATCATAAGGTCAGGAGTTTGAGACCAGCCTGGCCAATATGGTGAAACATCGTCTTTACTAAAAACACAAAAAAATTAGCGGAGTGTGATGGCCCATGCCTGTAATCCCAGCTACTCGGGAGACTGAGGCAGGAGAATTGCTTGAACCCGGGAGCCGGAGGTTGCAGTGAGCCGAGATCACGCCAGCTGGAGTTTCACCATTTTGGCCAGGCTGGTCTCGAACGAGAGGAGTCTTTATTCGGGTGTGTTCCAGGCTGAGCAGCTCACCCCCAGCCCTGCAGGTAGGAGGTGAGGGAGCTGAGCTGAGGACCCCCAGAGTCTTGGACTCCATGTGCTGCTGCCTCTTCTTGGCCCACAGCCTCCCATCCCACCCTCTCCAGAAGCCCTGTTCTGCTGAGTCTGTCTTCACTATGACCTCCATCCAGCTCCTCCCAGCCCACCTACCCCTCCCAGGGTTTGTCATCTGAGTTATGTGTGATACATGTAGATGGCTGCCACTGTCCTGCTTCTGAACCTGCCAGACTGGTCCCAGGTCCCTGCCAGGCCACTCCCACCCCTTCCTGAGCTCTGGTCTCCCACTCCCTGCAAAAACTGACAGGAAAGTTCCAAAAGTGACCAGTTGATTCAATTGCAAATTAATATTCTGCAGCTTGGTTGTTGCCTGGCAACTGTGAGGAATCATTTCTCTTTTACTCCCAAGGTCATGTGACGTCAGCCCCCTTCTCCCCACCGTGAACACAGATGCCTAAGTCCCCCTTCCATCCTTTTCTCCTTTCCTCCGTCACTGGAGGATCTGTCACCCCATTCGGGGTCAGCCCCTCCACCAGGGCGCGTCATCTCAGACCCTCCTGCCTGCTTAGAGACCACGTGCTTTCACTTTTTCATTCATTCATTCATTCACGCATCTGTTTACTCAACACACATTTTCCACGTGCCTGCTTTGTGCCAGGCACTGTGCTGACCCTGGGGGCACAATGGTGTCCAAGTGGGTCTTTTTTCCTTCCGTTTATTTTGTTGTCTATTGAGTACAGGAGTGAGGTTGGAGTGACAGACGGCAGACTCAAGGAGCTATGGGGGAGGTTTCTTTTTTTTTTTTTTTTTTGAGGCGGGGTTTCGCTCTTGTTACCCAGGCTGGAGTGCAATGGCACGATATCGGCTCACCGCAACCTCCGCCCCCTGGGTTCAAGCAATTCTCCTGCCTCAGCCTCCCTAGTAGCTGGGACTACAGGCGTGCGCCACCATGCCCAGCTAATTTTTGTATCTTTAGTAGAGACGGGGTTTCACCATGTTGACCAGGATGGTCTCGATCTCTTGACCTCGTGATCCACCCGCCTCGGCCTCCCAAAGTGCTGGGATTACAGGCTTGAGCCACCGCGCCCGGCCGGTTTCTTTTTTTTTTGGAGACGAATCTTGCTCTGTTTCCCAGGCTGGAGTACGGTGGTGTGATCTTGGCTCACTGCAATATATATATATATATATATATTTAAAGTAGAGACAGGCTCTCCCTATACTGCCCAGGCTGGTCTTGAACTCTTGATTCAAGTGCTTCTCCCACCTTGGCCTCCCAAATGGCTGGGATTTATAGGTATGAGCCACAGCACCTGGCCCGTTATATTTTATATTTATTTTCTCTTGGATCCTGACAGATTCTGCATTTTTATTTATTTATTTGTTTTTATTATTTAGCATGCAGTGACAGTTTACACGTGCACACGCACACACACACACACACACACACACACATAATTTTTTTTGAGACAGAGTCTTACTCTGTCGTCCAGGCTGGAGTGCAGTGGTGTGATCTTGGCTCACTGAAACATCTTCCTCCTGGGTTCAAGCGATTCCCCTGCTTCAGCCTCCCAAGTAGCTGGGATTATAGGAGCCTGCCACTATGCCCGGCTAATTTTTGTATTTTTAGTAAAGACAAGGTTTCACCATGTTGGCCAGACTGGTCTTGGACTCCTGACCTCAGGTGATCCACCTGCCTTGACCTCCCAAGATGCTGAAATTACAGGCCTGAGCCATGGCGCCCAGCCAGATTATATATTTTTAAGAAAACCCCAGGCGACGCTGACGCTGCTGGTCTGCAAACCACACTTCCAATAGCTATAAATCACTTGATAGCTAACTGCATTATAAAATGTGATTTCAAATGACCACCATTTAAATCCACAATATGAAAGCCCCAGTGGAAAGGAGATTGTGAGCAACCGCCCAAAGAACTGGCAGCACACATATCACCTTAAGAACTCCTCTCTCGGCTGGGCGTGGTGGCTCAAGCCTGTAATCCCAGCACTTTGGGAGGCTGAGGCGGGTGGATCACGAGGTCAAGAGATCGAGACCATCTTGGTCAACATGGTGAAACCCCGTCTCTACTAAAAATACAAAAAACTAGCTGGGCATGGTGGCACGTGCCTGTAATCCCAGCTACTCAGGAGGCTGAGGCAGGAGAATTGCCTGAACCCAGGAGGCGGAGGTTGCGGTGAGCCGAGATCGCGCCATTGCACTCCAGCCTGGGTAACAAGAGCGAAACTCCCTCTCATAAAAAAAAAAAAAAAAAAAAGAACTCCTCTCTCGGCCGGGCGTGGTGGCTCAAGCCTGTAATCCCAGCACTTTGGGAGGCCGAGGCGGGTGGATCACGAGGTCAAGAGATCGAGACCATCCTGGTCAACATGATGAAACCCCGTCCCTACTAAAAATACAAAACATTAGCTGGGTATGGTGGCGCGTGCCTGTAATCCCAGCTACTCAGGAGGCTAAGGCAGGAGAATTGCCTGAACCCAGGAGGCAGAGGTTGCGGTGAGCCAAGATCGTGCCATTGCACTCCAGCCTGGGTAACAAGAGTGAAACTCCGTCTCAAAAAAAAAAAAAAAAAAAAAAAAGAACTCCTCTCTCAATTGTTTGAAATTTAAAAAGCCACTCTCTCAAATAGCACTCAAGCAGGAAATGAAAACCACGGAGTAATTAGAATATGACAGACCACAAGAATACTAAGAGAAGAGGGCCAGGCACTGCGGCTCACACCTGTAATCCCAGCACTTTGGGAGGCCAAGGTGGGCGGATCATGAGCTCAGGAGTTCCAGACCAGCCTGGCCAGCATGGTGAAACCCTGTCTCTACTAAAAATACAAAAAATTAGCCAGGCATGGTGTCACGTGCCTGTAACCCCAGCTACTTGGGAGGCTGAGGCAGGAGAGTTGCTTGACCGGGATGTGGAAGTTGCAGTGACCTGAGATCGCACGCCTGCACTCCGGCCTGGGTGACAAGAGTGAGACTCTGCCTCAAAAAACCCAAAAAACAAAAAAACCCCTAAGAGATGGTGCCAAATCTATTTATTTATTTTGAGGCAGGGTCTCTTTCACTCCCATTGCTCGGGCTAGAGTGTAGTGGCGCAGTCTTGGCTTCCTAGGCTCAAGTGATTCTCCCCTGTAAGCCTCCTGAGCAGCTGGGATTGCAGGCACACACCACTATACCTGGTCTTTTTTTTTTTTTTTTTTTTTTTTTTTTTTTAAGCAGAGACAGGATTTTGCCACGTTGCTGGGGCTGGTCTCAAACTCTTAGGCTTAAGCAATCTGCCCGTCTTGGTATCCCAAAGTGCTGGGATTACAGGTGTGAACCACCACACCTGGCCCAAATCTAATTGAGAGCATTAAAAAGTATTCATAGCCAGGCGCGGTGGCTCACGCCTGTAATCCCAGCACTTTGGGAGGCTGAGGCAGGCGGATCACCTGAGGTTGGGAGTTCAAGATCAGCCTGACCAACATGGAGAAACCCTGTTTTAAAAAAAGAAAATAAAAAATAAATTTAAAAAAGTATTCATGGCCAGTCACGCTGGATCATGCCAATAATCCCAGCACTTCGGGATGCTGAGGTCAGAGGATCACTTGAGCTCAGGAATTTGAGACCAACCTGGGAAAGATAGTGAGACCCTGTCTCTACTTACAAAAAAAAAAAAAAAAAAAAAAAAAAAAAAGACTGGGTATGGTGGATCCTGCCTGTAATCCCAGCATTTTGGGAGGCCGAGACGGGCAGATCATCTGAGGTCAGGAGTTCAAGACCAGCCTGACCAAGATGGTGGAACCCTGTCTCTACTACAAATACAAAATTAGCCAGGTGTGGTGGTGCGTGCCTGTAATCCCAGCTACTCGGGAGGCTGAGGCAGGAGAATCACTTGAACCTGGGAGGCAGAGGTTTCAGTGAGCCAGGATCGCGCCACTGCACTCCAGCCTGGGCAACAAGAGCGAAACTCTGTCTCAAAAACCAAAACAAAACAAAACAAAAGAAATTGAAAACTGGAGTTTTTGATAAAGCAGAGAAACATCTGGCAAGGGTAATCATTCAAACAAGAGAAGCCACACGGGGTTAGACATGAGAAAGAGGATTTAATACAAAAAAATTGAGATTAAAGGCCGGGCGCGGTGGCTCAAGCCTGTAATCCCAGCACTTTGGGAGGCCGAAGCGGGTGGATCACAAGGTCAAGAGATCGAGACCATCTTGGTCAACATGGTGAAACCCCGTCTCTACTAAAAATACAAAAAAAATAGCTGGGCATGGTGGTGCGTGCCTGTAATCCCAGCTACTCAGGAGGCTGAGGCAGGAGAATTGCCTGAACCCAGGAGGCGGAGATTGCAGTGAGCCGAGATCGTGCCATTGCACTCCAGCCTGGGTAACAAGAGCGAAACTCCGTCTCAAAAAAAAAAAAAAAAAAAAAAAAAATTGAGATTAAAAAAATATTGACTGGGTGCGGTGGCTCAAGCCTGTAATCCTAGCACTTTGGGAGGCTAAGGCAGGCAGATCACTTGAGGTCAGGGGTTCGAGACCAGCCTGGCCAACATGCTAAAACCCGTCTCTGTTAAACATACAAAAATTAGCTGGGTGTGGTGGTGGTCACCTGTAGTCCCAGCTACTCAGGAGGCTAAGGCAGGAAAATGGCTTGAACCCAGGAGGAGAAGGTTGCAGTGAGCTAAGATGGGGACACTGCATCCTAGCCTAGGTGACAGAGCGAGACTCCAACTCAAAAAAAAAAAAATAAAATAAAATAAATCTCCCTTAAAACAGAGTGCGTGTTGGACAGGAGGTGCACACGCAGCGGCCGAGACCCCGCGGCACTCGGATGTCTGTGGTGGGTCCCTCCATCCACAGCCACCATCGCCAGCCATCACCCAGCCGCAGCAGCCCAGGTCAATGGACAGTTTAAATTGTCTTTAATCATAGTCGTTCACGGTTAATTTATACCCATAATGGACAATTAGTTAAAAACAGGAAGCAGAGGCAGCGCAGAGGCTGACAAATAAGTGACGACTGAGCATAAACATGACGCCTGTTGTGTGTCGAGTCATTGATTCTCGCTCCATTTCTGTGAACTAGGAGGAAACACGCACAGGGAAGATAGATGCAGAGAGATTAGGACTCCCCACCTTGGAGACAGAGCCAAAGATTTTGCTGCTCACCGTCACCTGGGAGCTTGATAGACGTGCAGAATCTCAGGCCCTACCCCAGACCTACCGAATCAGTCTTCGTTTTAACAGTCTGAAGACCAGGTGCAGTAGCTCACGCCTATAATACTAGCACATTGGGAGGCCAAGGTGGGATCACTTTAGCCCAGGAGTTCAAGATCAGCCTGGGTTGATCTTTGGCAACATAGCGAGATCCCATCTCTACCCAAAATACAAAAATTTTAGCCAGGCATAGTGGGGCATGTGCGTAGTCCCAGCTACTCAGGAGGCTGAGGCAGGAGGATCACTTGAGCCTGGGAGGCGTAGGTTGCAGCAAGCTGTAATCACACCACTGTACTCCATCCCAGGTAACAGAGCCAGACCCTGTCTTGAAAAAAAAGTTTGCTATAGCCGGGCACAGTTGCTCATGCCTGTAATCCCAGCACTTTGGGAGGCCGAGGTGGGTGGAACAGCTGAGGTTGGGAGTTCAAGACCAGCCTGACTAACATGGAGAAACCCTGTCTCTACTAAAAATATAAAATTATTTGGGTGTTGTGGCAGGCGCCTGTAATCCCAGCTACTGGAGAGGTTGAGACAGGAGAAGCGCTTGAACCCAGGAGGTGGAGGTTGCAGTGAGCCGAGATGGCGCCATTGCACTCCAGCCTGGGCAACAAGAGCAAAACTCCTTTTCAAAAAAAAAAAAAAAAATTAAACTCCTGACCTCAGGTGATCCACTAGCCTCGGCCTCCTGAAGTGCTGGGATTACAGGTGTGAGCCACCACACCCGGCCTAAATCTCCATTTTACTAGCAATGTGTTCTCATAACCAAACATGATTCAATATCACTTTCAATTTATTTGGCACTTTCTTTTTCTTTTTTTTTTTTTTGAGACAGGATCTCACTCTGACATCCAGGCTGGATTGCCTTGGTGTGATCATAACTCACTGCAGCCTCAAACTCCTAGGTTCAAGCGATCCTCCTGCCTCAGCTTCCTGAATAGCTGGGACTACAGGCACATACCACCACACTGGCTTGCTTTCTTGTTCCAGTAAAATATACAGTATTTATGAGTGAGTCCCTGGGAGATCTACAAAATAAATAAATAAATAAACGAACGAACAAACGATGTTTTGTTTTGTCACTTTTCTTTTTTCTTTTTTTTTTTTTTTTTGAGACGGAGTTTCGCTCTTGTTACCCAGGCTGGAGTGCAATGGCGCGGTCTCGGCTCACTGCAACCTCCGCCTCCTGGGCTCAGGCAATTCTCCTGCCTCAGCCTCCTAAGTAGCTGGGATTACAGGCACGTGCCACCACGCCCAGCTAGTTTTTTGTATTTTTAGTAGAGACGGGGTTTCACCATGTTGACCAGGATGGTCTCGATCTCTCGACCTCATGATCCACCCGCCTCAGCCTCCCAAAGTGCTGGGATTACAGGCTTGAGCCACCGTGCCCGGCCTCTTTTTTTTTTTAAAGATGGGGTTTCACCATGTTGGTCAGGCTGGTCTTGAACTCCCGACCTCAGGTGATCCGCCTGCCTTGGCCTCCAAAGTGCTTGGATGACAGGCGTGAGCCACCACACCTGGCTGTCACTTTTCTTTTGAGATGGAGTCTCACTCTGTCACCCACGATGGAGTGCAGTGGCACGACCTTGGTTTACTGCAACCTCTGCCTCCCCGGTTCAAGTGATTCTCCTGCCTCAGCCTCCCAAGTAGCTGGGATTACAGGTGGCTGCCACTGCACCCGGCTAATTATTTTGTAGTTGTTAGTAGAGATGAGGGTTCACCATCTTGACCAGGCTGGTCTTGAACTCCTGACCTCCACCCGCCTTGGCCTCCCAAAATGCTGGGATTACAGGCATGAGCCAGCACTCAGCCTTTTGTCATTTTTTTTATTTTTATTTTTATTTTTTGAGACGGAGTTTCACTCTTGTTACCCAGGCTGGAGTGCAATGGCGCAATCTCGGCTCACCGCAACCTCCGCCTCTTGGGTTCAAACAATTCTCCTGCCTCAACCTCCTGAGTAGCTGGGATTACAGGCACATGCCACCATGCCCAGCTAATTTTTTTAATTTTTACTAGAGACGGGGTTTCACCATGTTGACCAGGGTGGTCTCGATCTCTTGACCTCGTGATCCACCCGCCTCGGCCTCCCAAAGTGCTGGGATTACAGGCTTGAGCCACCGCGCCCGGCCTTTGTCATTTTTTTAAATGGGCAAAAGTCAAAATAGTCTTGGAATGGTATGATCACCACAGATTAGACTTTAAATGTACTTTAGAGAAGGAGGAACCTATCATATAATTTACCAACCAATTATCTTTTACTTAAAATTCCTAGCATTGTACGGGCATGGTGGCTCACGCCTATAATCCCAGCACTTTGGGAGGCCAAGGCAGGGGGATCACTTGAGTCAAAGAGTTTGAGACCAGCCTGGGCAACATAGTGAGACCCTGTCTTTATCTACTTAAAATAAATACATAAAATTCCTAGCATACACCAGGAATATGATGAAAAACATCTAAAATTCTCAACTTGGTCCTCTAGATTGCTGATACAACAGGGAAAAGGATCATTGGGTCCAAAAAATGTTGAGACTCACTGAGAGAGATGGTAGCTCCTTGGCTTCGGGAAACAAGACAGAAAACAGTCATGTGGGTGATACTGAAAAGCTTGCCCAGCTTTATGACAGTTCCTGGAGGTGCATGTGACCCAGGGTTTCCCAACCTCAGCACTGTTGATATTTTGAGCCAGATAGTTATTTATGTGGGGTAAGAGGCTGCCCTGTGGATCACAGGATGTTCAGCAGCGTCTCTGGCCTCTTCTTACTGGATACCAGTATCACTCATCTCTTCTCTCCCACCCCCACCCCAGGCAACTGACATTGTCTCCAGACTCTGAGAACTACTGATGCAATTCTAGCCTTTCCCTCCGGCTCCACCAAGTAGGGATGCAAAGGAGAGAGAACAAGTCACATAATTTTTTTTTTTCTTTTTTTTTTGAGACGGAGTTTCGCTCTTGTTACCCAGGCTGGAGTGCAATGGCACGATCTCGGCTCACCGCAACCTCCGCCTCCTGGGTTCAGGCAATTCTCCTGCCTCAGCCTCCTGAGTAGCTGGGATTACAGGCACGAGCCACCATGCCCAGCTAATTTTTTGTATTTTTAGTAGAGACGGGGTTTCACCATGTCGACCAGGATGGTCTCGATCTCTTGACCTAGTGATCCACCCGCCTTGGCCTCCCAAAATGCTGGGATTACAGGCGTGAGCCACCGCGCCCTTTTTTTTTTTTTCTTTTTTGAGACAGAGTCTCGCTCTGTTGCGAGAGGCTGGAGTGCAATGGTGTGATCTTGGCTCTCTGCAACCTCTGCCTGTTGGCTTCAAGCAATTCTCCTGCCTCGGCCTCCCAGGTAGCTGGGATTAGAGGCATGTGCCACCATGCCCAGCTAATTCTTTTGTATTTTTAGTAGAGATGGGGTTTCAGCATACTGGCCAGGCTGGTCTTAAACTCCTGACCTAGTGATCCGTCCGCCTTGGCCTCCCAAAGTGCTGAGATTACAGGCATTGAGCCACTGTGCCTGGCCTAGTCACATAATTAAAAAAAAATTTTTTTTAAGAAGAGATGGGGGTTTCACTATGTTGCCCAGGCTGGTCTCAAACCCCTGACCTCAAGTGATCCGCCCACCTTGGCCTCTCAAAGTGCTGGGATTACAGGCGTGAGCCGCTGTGCCTGGCCCTAGCAAGTCACATAATTATAGAGGGTAACTCTGTCAATTTGAAACTTCTCATAGTCTGACCCATTCATTCACCCAATAAATACTTTTTTTTTTTTTTTGAGACGGAGTTTCTCTCGTTACCCAGGCTGGAGTGCAATGGCGCGATCTCGGCTCACCGCAATCTCCGCCTCCTGGGTTCAGGCAATTCTCCTGCCTCAGCCTTCTGAGTAGCTGGGATTACAGGCATGCGCCACCACACCCAGCTAATTTTTTGTATTTTTAGTAGAGACGGGGTTTCACCGTGTTGACCAGGATGGTCTCGATCTCCTGACCTCGTGATCCACCTGCCTCAGCCTCCCAAAGTGCTGGGATTACAGGCGTGAGCCACCGCGCCCAGCTTGGTCTCGATCTCTTGACCTCATGATCCACCCGCCTCGGCCTCCCAAAGTGCCGGGATTACAGGCTTGAGCTACCGTGCCCGGCCACCCAATAAATACTTATTCAGCACCTAGTATGTGCCAGATACTCCTGGAGGCACTGGGATACAGCCCTGGACAAAGGTTTCTGCCCACATGGAACTTATGTTCTTGTGGGGAAAGACGGGAAAAATCAAACAAACAAATTATAATGTTGCCCCATCAATAAGTCATATAGTTGTGCTATGGAGAAAAAAGAGCAGGAAGAAGAGACTGTGCCTCTCCCTGTCACAGGCCCGAATGTGGCCGCTTCTAGACATAGCTGAAATGATGCAGTATTTATACGATGATTGGTTTAGCATCTGACTCTCGGACTGCAGCACTGAAAACCCTGTGAGGAGTGTGGTTTCTCTTGCTCCACTGGGCCCCCACGCCTGGCACAGCGCCTGCACCCAGTGAGTGCACCATGGGTGTGAATGAATGAATGAATGAATGAACACAGCAAAGAGCTATCGATGGAGTCTGAACTTGGGCGAGAAGTCATGGCTGGACATAGAACCTTAGGATCAGGAACACTGAAGACATAAACAAAGTCATGACATAGGGTGGGACCACCAAGGGAGAAGAGATGGTCAGGACAATCCCTAAGAGTGGAAGAAATGAGAGGTTTCAACAGGAGGGGGCAGCAAGGGTGCAGGTGCCTAACGGGAGACATCACTGCATTCCAGCCTGGGCAACAGAGTGAGACTCTGTCAAAAAAAAAAAAAAAAAAAAAAAAAGAAAAAGAAAAAAAAAGTTAAAAATTGGTCAAGGAGCTCTTAATTGTCAAATTGCAAAGCTTGTGTGCAGTAAATTGTTTTTACATTATTGCCACAAGGGGGCGCCATCGAGGCTGCTAAATAAGGAGGAGGGTCAGGTTCAGTTCTCCGAATATGCTGTGTGTTTTTCTGGCTTATTCATAGAGCCGACAGCAATTAGAATAGGTTCTAAAGTCCTTTTGTAGCTTTCTGTGCAGTTTTAGCTGACCGATTTTCATTTTGTCTTCATATCATTTTAAGAAACACTCAGTTTGTCCCGGTGTTTGGCTGTTGTGGGGGGTGGGGATGGGAGCAGGAGGGCTGGGGGTCTGGGGGTGGGAGAGGGGTACTAAGGAGCAGGGACCTGAGGGACCTTTTCACCATAATCAATCCTTTTTTTTTTTTTTTTTTTTTTGAGACGGAGTTTCACTCTTGTTACCCAGGCTGGAGTGCAATGGCGCGATCTCGCAACCTCCGCCTCCTGGGCTCAGGCAATTCTCCTGCCTCAGCCTCCTGAGTAGCTGGGATTACAGGCACGCGCCACCATGCCCAGCTAATTTTTTTTTTTTTTTTTTTGAGACAGAGTTTCGCTCTTGTTACCCAGGCTGGAGTACAATGGCGCGATCTCGGCTCACCGCAACCTCCGCCTCCTGGGTTCAGGCAATTCTCCTGCCTCAGCCTCCCGAGTAGCTGGGATTACAGGCACGTGCCACTATGCCCAGCTAATTTTTTGTATTTTTAGTAGAGACGGGGTTTCACTATGTTGACCGGGATGGTCTCGATCTCTCGACCTCGTGATCCACCCGCCTCGGCCTCCCAAAGTGCTGGGATTACAGGCTTGAGCCACCGCACCCGGCCTCCCCAGCTAATTTTTTGTATCTTTAGTAGAGACGGGGTTTCACCATGTTGACCGGGATGGTCTCGATCTCTCGACCTCGTGATCCACCTGCCTCGGCCTCCCAAAGTGCTGGGATTACAGGCTTGAGCCACCGCGCCCGGCCTCCCCAGCTAATTTTTTGTATCTTTAGTAGAGACGGGGTTTCACCATGTTGACCAGGATGGTCTCGATCTCTCGACCTCGTGATCCACCCGCCTCGGCCTCCCAAAGTGCTGGGATTACAGGCTTGAGCCACCGCACCCGGCTTTTTTTTTTTTTTTTTTTTTTTAAGGCAGAATCTGGCTCTGTTGGCCAGGCTAGCGTGCAGCCGTGCGATCTTGGCTCACTTCAACTTCCGCCTCCCAGGTTCAAGCGATTCTCCTGCCTCAGCCGCCTGAGTAGCTGGGACTACAGGCTCACACCACCACACCCAGCTAACTTTTTGATATTTTTAGTAGAGATGGGGTTTCACAGTGTTAGCCAGGGTGGTCTCCATCTCCTGAGCTCGTGATCTGCCTACCTTGGACTCCCAAAGTGCTGGGATTACAAGCGAGAGCCACCATGCCCGGCTGTTTTTTTTTTTTTTTTTTTTTTTGTGAGACACAGTCTGGCTCTGTCACCCTTTTTTGTGAGAAACAGTCTGGCTCTGTCACCCAGGCTGGAATGCAGTGGCACCATCTTGCCTGCCACCATATCCAGCTAATTTTATTTTTAGTAGAGACGGGTTTTCGTCATGTTGGCCAGGCAGGCCTCGAACTCCCGGCTTCAAGTGATCCGCTGGCCTTGGCTTCCCAAAGTGCTGGGATTATAGGCATGAGCCACCGCACCCAGCCAGTCTTCCAGGTGCCTTTTCACTGGCGAGTGTGACTCTTTTTCTCTGCTCGAAATGCCTGGCTTCAGACAGCATCTCCTTTATGAAGCCTTCCTGGCCCACTTGGCTGCAGATGGGCGTGGGGAAGATTTCCCAGTCCTGAGAACCTGTGGCTCTCTGGGTCGCTTTCTGTCCTGTGTCAAGGCTGTGTGCTGGTCTTACATCTGCCTATCAAGCAGTCAGCTCCCTGAGTACAGGGTGTCTGCCTGACGTGCCCCAAGTGTACTGCAGATACCAACCACTCAACAATCTCTGTAAAAATGAGCATTTATTTATTTCTGCTCCCGCTCCACCGGGAAAATGAGTCACATAAATTGTGAATGTGCAGGTCCAGCTGGAGGGAGAAGTGGCACACAGGGAGTCTGGGATTCTAGATGAGGCTCCACAACTTTCTAACCTTGGGAATGTCTGCATCACATTGTTTTCTCAACCAGCAAGTGGAGACTATTTTTTTTTTCTGAGACAGTGTCTAAGTCTGTCACCCAGGCTGGAGTGCAGTGGTGGGATCTCAGCTCACTACAACCTTTGCCTCCCGGGCTCCAGCCATCTTCCCACCTTGGCCTCCTGAGTACCTGGGACCATAGGCATGCACCACTATGCCTGGCCAATTTTTGTATTTTTTGTAGAGATGGGGTTTAGCCATGTTGCCCAGGCTGGTCTCAAACTCCTGGACTCAAGCAATCTGCCTGCCTTGGCCTCCCAAAGTGCTGGAATTACAGGCATGAGCCACCCACACCTGGCCATGATGCCTTCTTAATTATACTTTTCTTCATTCAGCCTGAGATAGGTTACATCAGTTGGATAAGGGTGCTTACCAACTTCCTCAGTTTTTTTTTTTTTTTTAGATGGAGTTTCACTCTTATTGCCCAGGCTGGAGCACAATGGCATGTTCTCGGCTCACAACAACATCCGCCTCTCGGGTTTAAGTGATCCTCCTGCCTCAGCCTCCCAAGGAGCTGGGACTACAGGCTTGTGCCACCATGCTTGGCTAAATTTGTATTTTTAGTAGAGATGGGGTTTCTCCATGTTGGTCAGGCTAGTCCCCAACTCTCAACCTCAGGTGATCCACCCGCCTCGGCCTCCCAAAGTGCTGGGATTACAGGCATGAGACACCACACCTGGCCGACTTCCTCAGTTTTACATTCACAGATACTTGTTTTGCTTGGCTCCACAGAGCTGACTTAATAGATGCTGAACTTGGAATAATCCCATCCTAGAGAATTGGAGGGCCTTAAAAACGGTGAGATGGAACAGCCTAGCATAGAAGGAATTATCTTCTCTTGCTGTTTCATCCCGATTGTGGTCTTTTGTGCATTTGGCCTCCAGCCTTGTTCTAGAGCAGGCATTCCCAAACTTTTTACACAGGGGGCCAGTTCACTGTCCCTCAGACCACTGGAGGGCCGCCACATGCTGTGCTCCTCTCACTGACCACCAATGAAAGAAGAGGTGTCCCTTCCTGAAGTGTGGCGGGGGGCTGGATAAATGGCCTCAGGGGGCCGCATGCGGCCCGCGGGCCGTAGTTAGGGGATGCCTGGTCTAGAGTTTCCTCTATGAAAAGCCCTTCCTTCTACTTTACGGTCAAATCTTACTCATTTGAAAGTATCACCCAACTATTTTGAACAATGCCACTGTATTTGGAGCCTTGGAGCCAAGTGCTAAATTACTGTGTGTTCATGAAACAGATCAGTTTTGTCTCAACTGATTCACCTGCCTCAGCCTCCTGAAGTACTGCGCATGGCCAAGGTGGGGCTTTAAAAAGGTAATTAGGTCCCGGGACTCTGCCTTCATGAATGAAGTGGGCCCACAACAGTATAGATTTGGCCCTCATTTGCTCTCCAGCCCTTCCACCACGTTATGATGCAGCAAGAAGGCCCTCATGAGACGCCAGTGCCATGCCTTTGGACTTCCCTGCCTCCACAACTGTGAGCCAAATACATCTCTATCCATTATGAAGTCTGTGCTATTCCAACGCAATCGTCACCCAGTTTTAGGGCAGCTGCTACGGGTTCAGCCTCTCACCAGCCCTCCTCCACGCCTCACCTGGTTTTAGGCCGTTTCCTGACCTGACCTCTAACCTAACTCACCCCTTGTACCTTTATCTACAACATGGGCTGGTGGTAAATTTAGTAGTCTTGCATTACTCAGCGGTGGGGATATGTTTTGAGAAATGCATCGTTAGGTGATGTTTTCTATGAACATTATCATGCACTTGCACAAATTTAAGATGGCACAGCCTGGTATGCACCTGGGTGCGTATGGCACAGCCTGTTGCTCCTGGCTACAAACCTGTCCCGCATGTTACTCAATGTTATAGGCCAGGGGTGTCCTATCTTTTGGCTTCCTTGGGCCATACGTAAAATACAGTAACAATAGTTGATAAGCTAAAAAAAAAAATTTTGCCAAAAAAAATTTCATGTTTTCGCGAAGTTTAAGAATTTGTGTTTAAAAAAAAAAAAAAAAAAAAGGCTAATGCCCTTTTCGGCGTTAGCCCACCTGCACCCATGTGAATAAAAAAAAAAAAAGAAAAAAGAATTTGTGTTGGGCCACATTCAAAGCCATCCACACGAGCTTGCTGTAGGCCAATGCAACACCATGTCAAGGATCTGTGTATTTGAACACATTAAAGGTACAGGCTGAGGCACACAACTGCTTGAGCTGGGGGTGTGGAGGCTAGCCAGCCAACATTGCGCCACTGCATTCCAGCCTGGGCGACAGAGCAACACTGTCTCAAAACAAAACAGTATTTATCAAGACACTGCACTCTAGCCTGGGCGACAGAGCCAACAGTCTCAAAACAAAACAGTATTTATCACGACACTGCACTCTAGCCTGGGCGACAGAGCCAACAGTCTCAAAACAGTATTTATCACGACACTGCACTCTAGCCTGGGCGACAGAGCCAACAGTCTCAAAACAAAACAGTATTTATCACGACACTGCACTCTAGCCTGGGCGACAGAGCAACACTGTCTCAAAAAACAGTATTTCTCACGACACTGCACTCTAGTCTGGGCGACAGAGCAAGATGCCATCTCAAAAAAAAAAAAAAAACAACCCCCAAAACCCGCCTCCACCAGAAAGTATTATAATCTTATTGTAGCACAGCTGTGTATGAGGCTCATTGTTGAATGAAGCATCCTTAGAAAGCACATGACTACATCCAGATATGCATGCTCGAGTTTTTTTTTTTTTGAGACTGAGTTTTGCCTGTTGCCCAGGCTGGAGTGCAATGGTGCAATCTTGGCTCACCGCAACCTCCGCCTTCTGGGTTCAAGATACTACTGCCTCAGCTTCCCGAGTAGCTGTGATTATAGGCATACACCATCGTATCCGGCTAATTTTAGTTTGTAGAAAGTGTCTCCACGTTGGTCAGGCTGGTCTCCAACTCCTGACCTCAGATGATCCGCCGTCCTCAGCCTCCTGAAATGCTGGGATTATAAATGTGAGCCACCACACCCGGCGTGGGAGAACTTTTTAAAACTAAATTAATGGCCGGGCGCGGTGGCTCAAGCCTGTAATCCCAGTACTTTGGGAGGCCAAGGCGGGTGGATCATGAGGTCGAGAGATCGAGACCATCCTGGTCAACATGGTGAAACCCCGTCTCTACTAAAAATACTAAAAATTAGCCGGGCATGGTGGCGCGTGCCTGTAATCCCAGCTACTCAGGAGCCTGAGGCAGGAGAATTGCCTGAACCCAGGAGGCGGAGGTTGCAGTGAGCCGAGATCGCGCCATTGCACTCCAGCCTGGGTAACAAGAGCGAAACGCCGTCTCATTAAAAAAAAAAAAAAACAAGAAAAAAGAAAAAAAAAAAAAAACTAAATTAATGGACCCAGGAACAGAACTTGGTCTTTTACTTGTCACTCATTGTCCTTTATGAGGGCCGGCCTCCCAACACTTAACTTGAGCTCTTCAAATACTACAAACTCACTACCCAGAGTATACACACTCCTAGCAATTTGTGGATCCTAACGCACAGCATGACTGTCCTTGTTACAGAGCCTGCATCTCCTTCCATTCTGTGCTCTTAAACCAAGGCTGTTACTGAGGGGGCTCCAAGGTTTCCAAGCAACCTACTCTATCGAAGTTCCTCCACAGCTAACATTGATAGCTCAGAGACCACTGTGTTGTCATTAAGGCTGTTGGCAGCCAAGAATCTCAGCCATGCAGCCCCTTCTTCCAAGACACTGATAAACAGGACAGCATGACTCTGGGTAAATGCTTGCAAAAATAGTTGACCTTCTGAGCAGGGTGGCTCATGCCTATAATCCCAACACTTTGGGAGGCCAAGGCAGGTGGGATCACTTGAGGCCAGATGTCCGAGACCAGCCTGGCCAACATGGTTAAACCCTGTCTCTACTAAAAACACAAAAATTAGTGCCCATAATCCCAGCTACTAGGGAGGACGAGGCATGAGAACTGCTTGAACCCGAGAGGCAGAGGTTGTAGTAACTGATTGTGCCACTGCACTCCATCTCAAAACAGAGACCCCCCCCCCCAAAAAAAATTGACCAGAGAGGGACAAGCTCATCCAAGTTTTCTTGGCCAAGTTCAGACCCCTGTTGAGAAGCTGTGGGTATAGACACACCATCCACTGCTCATTTCTGTGGTTCCTTTACACTCACAAGATGGACTACATATAAATAGAATCTGCAAGTCAGGTATTTCTGAAAACAAGTTTTATTTAAATAAGGGTTTAAATACATTACACATAACATTAAAACTGAAAGGGAAAAAAACCAAAAACCAGTTTGTTACTTCACATGGCATTAGGCAGCCGCTGTTAAGGTGCAAGCGCTACAGCTAGCTACATGACTCATCAGTTTCAGATTTGTTCCCTTGTCAGAAGTTTAACTCTGGTAGAAGGTTGGCCTCACATTCTGATGTTTGGACATCCCTTAGCTAGGATACGTCTAGTCAAACAGACCTTTGTGGCAAACCAGACGTCCTATCATCTCACTAGAGGGAAGGGGGCCTCTCTCAGCTCTGACCAGGTCAGGCTGGAGACACCGGGGGATCTTCTACCACCAAAGGCTCCCTTCTAGTGGTACAGCTGGCTGGTGCTGCCTTACCCCATCCTCTCCTCTCAGATTCAGAGGACTGTTCAGGTGGTAACGTTCTCTTAGGGCAGGGAACTCTGCAGAGGGAGAGTGGAGGAGCTTCTGGCCATGGTTGTCTGTGATCTTAGGGCTCTGGGCTTGGCTGAAACATGATGGTACTGCTTGGTTTCAAGCTTGACACTACCAGGCACCTACTGCTTGACCTCTGTTTAAATGAGGGACTTCAAGACTGAACAGCATGGCTCTTTTCAGTTTATTGCATGAAGGAGTTACACTAGTCCAAGTTAAAAGCGGACCCCAAATGGTTACATTATACAAGCTGTGAGGTTTTTAAACTTGTGACAAGGGACAGAGGGGAAATTCTACTCATTGCAAGGAAATCCTCACTTAAGCTTCAGTGAGCCACAAGCACTTAAAACCCATGAACCTTCAGCTGATCGTCCTTAGCCAGTCCAATCTGAAAAAACAAAAAGGCAAAGTTTTAAATGGTGGACAGGGAGCGTTAAAGCCTCCATTTGCAATGGCAACAACCCTGCCTTCCTGCTACTACACTGCCCAAGAGCCAGGGGTGCACACAATGGTTGAACGGAGAGTCCTCAGTTGAGAGCCACCTTTTTTGAACACCCAGTGCCTTCCAAGATTCTGAATTAGAGAATGAGACTCGTCAGATTATCTGAAATCTCTTCAATTATATCAAGAGCCGACAATATAGTATTTCAGTATTAATACTCAGGAAATTCATTTTTAAAACCTCATATCCTTAAAAATACAGAAACAAGCCAGCATTTAGCTTATTTTGTAATATGTCTGTGTGCTACTGAAATTTGCACCTGTAAACTAGATCCTGCACAAACCGATTAAGTCCCTTCTGCCTTTTTAAAAAATGTAACAGAAATAAGGTGGCTGGGCGCGGTGGCTCACACCTGTAATCCCAGCACTTTGGGAAGCCAAGGCAGGCGGATCACGAGGTCAAGAGATTGAGACCATCCTGGCAAACACGGTGAAACCCAGTCTTTATAGAAAAAGAAAACAAAGCAAAACAACAATAAACCGTAAGTAACTATGTACTTTAAAACCCAACTGTGGTTTTGCTCAGCCTTAGCCAACTTTTATGCCAGCAGCAGAAGCTAATAGACAGGATCTAAAATTTACCAGTAGGGAGGCACAATCAAGAGTGACTGAACTCACCTCTACGAGGAACTGGCATATGTTCTTGCGTTGGTCACCCTGTAGCTGAATTACTTCTCCATATTCTGGATGCTCAATTACAGTACCATTGCAGGCAAACTTCTGCAAGCACAAAGGAAACAAACGAAATTAGGCCGAGCAAGAGCATGAATGCATTTATACCCCTCTGCTAACAATACAACACAACGGGCACCCCCTTGTGGACAAATCCATGATGACTTTTCCGCAATTTCACTTAAGACCCACCTTCTTTTTTTTTTTTTTTTTTTTGAGGAGGAGTTTCACTCTTGTTACCCAGGCTGGAGTGCAATGGCGCGATCTCGGCTCACCACAACCTCCGCCTCCTGGGTTCAGGCAATTCTCCTGCCTCAGCCTCCTGAGTAGCTGGGACTACAGGCGTGCGCCACCATGCCCAGCTATTTTTTGTATTTTTAGTAGAGACGGGGTTTCACCATGTTGACCAGGATGGTCTCGATCTCTTGACCTCGTGATCCACCCGCCTCGGCCTCCCAAAGTGCTGGGATTACAGGCTTGAGCCACCGCGCCCGGCAAGACCCACCTTCTTAAACGCCTTCACTAGTTTCTTTTTATCGTAATCATCAGCGATCCCTTGGACAGTAGTAAGGGTCTTCCTGCCGTTTCTCTGTTGAATTCTTATATGGATATAATCCTCAGTGCCAGCAGGAAGCAGGTCATCACCCTTACTTGCATCAGCAAAGGGGTCTGAAAAGAAAGGTTAAGCTCGTTTAGAGCTGTCAAGGCTCAGATGCAACGGCCATCTCCCCAGATAATTTGCGTGTGCAGAAAACAACACTGAAATTGACAGGGCTTGGGTGAGGCCGAATGAGTTCTTTGCTGGCTCTCCCTGAGCCGGTCAGTCAGGGACGCCCGGGCCTCCCCCTCTGCCCGGGCAGCCGATCACGTGTCGAGGGAGCCCGGGCTGGCAGGCGGTGCCCCACCCGGCTGATGCAACCCGCCGGAACCCGAGCTCCCGAGGCGGGGCCAAGCCTCTCATTCCCATTGGTGCGCACGCCCGCCACTTAAGAGCTGGCACCGCCTTTCCCTTCGGCTCCGTGACAACGGCTGGTGACGTAACGGACGGGACGCAAGGGTGGTGGGAAGGGCGGGTGTGGCCTGAAGAGATCCAGGAGCCATTAGTAAATGCGCCACCGAGACGCCGAGCCCGCCCAAGCGCTGATCGCCCGCCCGCTTTTTCCGGTCGCGCTCAGGGTCCGACCCCGGGGTTCAAATCTCGATCCAGTGCCCTGCAATCCTGGACATCTTTTCCCTGCCCGAGCTGACGAAGGCCCGAAGCGCTTGGCAGCTTCCCGGAACCCGTTTCCGGGCCCGGAAGGCCCCGCTGCCCCACCCGAGCCTGCGACCTTCCCCGTAGCTTACCGAAAGAGTGGAGGTTCTGGATAGCGGACATACGATACGATTCCTTTTCCTCGGTGGAAACGGCCTGCGGAAGGCGGCGGCGGCGGGAGAAGGCGGGCAGGGGGGACGGAACGTCGGGAAGCGAGGGGGCTCAAGGGGGAGGCTGCTGAGTCCTCGGCGGCGGCTCAGTGACTGGGGCAGAGGGGCGGTGCCTGTGTTCACTTATATAGCCGCCCCTGTGACGCCAGCACGCTGCCCTCACGTCCCGACCCCACCCACGGTGTCGTGCCCCAAGCGCCCATGCGGCGCCGCTTCCTATTGGTTCGAGGGCGGGGACACCATCGCGCTTGCGCAGGAAGTCTGCGGCAGGAGGGCGTCCTCTTGACTCTAGGAGAGGTGGGAGGGGGAGGGAAAGCTTCATCTGTCTCAGCGCCTGCGCAGTGCGGGTAGACGGTGTCTGGGCTGTCGAAAAAACCGGCCAAGGTTTCGAGCGCGCCTACGCTCTATGTCCTTTGGTACGTTCCACTTCTTGACCCTGTTGCATCGCTGCCTGCTCGAAAAGGGATGTTTCATAGGTTAGATGGACATTCCTTAGAGGGGATTTAGATGCGGAACCTCCCAAACAGGACAAATCCCCGCTGTGTCAAAACCACCTACCTACCCACCCTACTGCTCACTGAGCCACAGCGGGATTTAGGGCGGCACTTTGATTAATCAAAATAGAATAATATGGCCGGGCGCGGTGGCTCACGTCTGTAATCCCAGCACTTTGTGAGACCGAGGCGGGTGGATCACGAGGTCAAGAGATCGAGACCATCCTGGTCAACATGGTGAAACCCCGTCTCTACTAAAAATTAGCTGGGCGTGGTGGCGCGTGTCTAATCCCAGCTACTCAGGAGGCTGAGGCAGGAGAATTGTCTGAACCCAGGAGGCGGAGGTTGCGGTGAGCCGAGATCGCGCCATTGCACTCCAGCCTGGGTAACATGAGTCAAACTCCGTCTCAAAAAAAAAAAAAAAAAAAAAAATAATATAATCAAAACAGTAACCGCATAATTTAGATTGCCTTTTAGACTATTCTAAAGTGGGTTAATCTAATCTAAATTTTTCATTGAGATTAGATTAATCCATCTAAGGAAAAAGTGTGCCCAGCTCATTGGCATGAGTTGAAGGGATAATAACTGGTTCTAGCTCCCTCCCCATCCTGAGAATAATTCTGGCATCAGAGGGTGTCCTTTATGTCGCACAGCTTGTGTGGAGTAGAGCCTTTCTAGAGCTTACTGAAATATTTCCTTCAAAGCAGTCAATCTTTGTTGCTTTCAGTTTATTTATTTCGACACTCTCAGTTGCAGGGGTAAGTAGAGTGGTGAAAAGAGACCCAGGGTTGCCGGACGTGGTGGCTCACGCCTGTAATCGCAGCACTTTGAAAGGCCGATGTGGGCGGATCACCTGAGATCAGGATGTTGAACACCCAGTCTGGCCAACGTGGTGAAATCCCGTCTCCACTAAAAATACAGAAATTAGCCAGATGCTGTGGCCAGTGCCTGTAATCCCACTTACTCGGTAGGCTGAGACACAAGAATTGTTTGAACCCTGGAAGAGGAGGCTGCAGTGAGCCGAGATGGTGCCCCTGCACTCCAGCCTGGGCAACAGAGCAAGACTCTCTCTTTCAAACAAACAAACAAACAAACAAACAAACAAACAAACAAAAAACAGATAATGACATTGTGATAGGTGCCATAAAGGAGATAAACAGGGTGATGTGACAGGGCTGGGCTCCTTCAGATGGGGTGGTCAGAGAAGGCCTCTGGGGAGGCAACATTCCAGCTGATAGAGAGGGTAGGAAGGAGTCCACTGTGGGGCAGGGCATGTGCCTGCCAGGGGAAAAGTTCTGAGGGAGGTAAAGCTAGGTGTACCTGATATACATATGTATACATATGTGTGTATGTATATGTGTGTGTATATATATGTGTGTATATATAGATACATATATAAAGACAAGGTCTCTGTCACCCAGGCTGAAATGCAGTGGCACCATCGAGGCTTACTGCAGCCTCAGCCTCCCGGACTTAAGCGATGCCCGCCCCCGCCTTGGCCTCCCAAAGTGCTCAGATTACAGGCAGGAGCCACTGTCCCTGGCCTGATAGTTTGTTTTGATTCTTTTTTATTTTTTTCCTACTTGTCTTCTGAATTGATTCTGTATTTACTAAATAAACTTGATTAATAGTGTAGTTTCCTTGACATCAGCAAGGAGGAACCATGGCCAGGTCATGGGCATCCCAGTCTCATGGTCATCCCTGTTTGAGAAGCTATGGACCCAGCCTTCCAACTTGGGAACTTTTACACTCACAGACACCGTTCTTCTGGAAACGGTTTGGGGAAAGTGAATGAATGAATCGGAGCTGTCCTTTCCAGTGTGCACGCAGTATTTTGTTATACTAAAAATTTTTTTTGAGACAGAATTTCACTTTTTCGTCTAGGCTGGAGTGAAGTGGTATGATCTTGGCTTACCGCAACCTTCACCTCCTGGGTTCAGGCTGTGCTCCTGCCTCAGCCTCTTAACTGAGATTATAGGCAGGTGCCACCATCCCTGGCTAATTTTTGTATTTTTGGTAGAGATGGGGTTTCATCACATTGCCCAGGCTGGCATTGAACTCCTGATCTCAAGTGATCTGCCCACCTCACCCTTCCAAAGTGCTGGGATTACAGGCATGAGCCACCACGCCTGGCCAAGACTCAGTTCTTTTTTTTTTTTTTTCTGAGACAGGATCTGGCTTTGTCACTTAGGCTAGAGTGCAGTGCTGCCATTATAGCTTACTGCAGCCTTGAACTCCTGGGCTTAAGCGATCCTTCTGCCTCAGCCTCCTGAGTAGCTGGGACTTAAGGCATGTGCCACCACGGCCAGCTAATTTTTTAAATTTTTAGTAGAGATGAGGTCTCACTATGTTGCCCAGGCTGGTCTTGAACTCCTAGGTTCAATTAAGTCTTTACCTTGGCCTTCCAAAGTGCTGGGATTACAGACGTGAGCCACCACACTGGACCTGAGACTCAGTTCTTGACTTGCCACCAGCTTTATGGGTGACCTGGTTTGCCCCTCAGGGCTTCAGTTGTATATGCCCCATAAAAGGAGAACTGGGTGATCTCTTCCCAGGTCTAAAGTCTGAAGCTCTGTTCTCCCAGGTTAGGAGCATTTTCAGAAGGGTCTTCTGAAGTCCACCTTCTAGTGTGGGAGGTTGTCCCAGCCCCAGGAGCCTGAGAAGAATAATCATGGAGCCAGGAGTAATTAGTTTGAAAGTGACATGCATGTCTGCTGTTAATGCTGGCTTCTTTATTACCGTGCTCCTGGCTCTGAGGTGCTGTCACCTGGGCAGCCAAGGTCAGGGTACAAAGCACAGGCTCCAGAGTGTCTGTATCTGAATATCTTCTCCATCTTGCTGCCTGGACGACTCAGCCCCTCCCAGCCTGCATTTTCTCCTCTGTATGACAGAGACAATAATGCCCTTCTCATAGGCTCTTGAGGGGATTTAAAGAGGAGGCTATGTACAGCAGGATAAAAATGTAAAGTTATGAAAGCACTAAATAGATTATGCCAGTTTCCCAGAGGGGAAGGGAGAGAGAGAGCCTCAGAGAGCAGCAGAGGACAGGAGTGAATCCTCCAAATGAGGATGGGGCAGAGGTAGGCACCTCTCCATGGTGTTCCTTGGGATGTGATAAAGGCATGGCTGTGTGGGACACCTTGGGACCCTCGACCTCAGTAAGATTCTCCAAGGCCACCAATGTGGCACGGAAGCAGCACACTCTCCCTCCAGGAAGGGATTGCATCCTCTGGAGAAATAGACATCTCCATGGTAACTGAGGCAGATGGATGATCTGGTCTAGGAGCTCCTTGTAGCTCTGGTGCTCCAGAAAACCCCGTGAGCGAGTGAGAATCCTGGGAGGGCTGGAGCCCCTGTCATATCCAAGGCTGGGTTTCTGAGCAGCCCAGCAGGATGTTAATTGGCAAAAATCTCACTTGATTTAAAGCAAGTCCAATGAATGCCGTATTTTTTGCATTCCTTATTTGGGACCTACCACCCACGTTTGTAAGTGACTAGAATAGTTCCCCCTCCCCCGCTCCCATGCACATAGAAGATCTCAGCGAATGAAGGCTGCTATTCTTTTTTTTTTTTTTTTTGAGACAGAGTTTCGCTCATTACCCAGGCTGGAGTGCAATGGCGCGATCTTGGCTCACCGCAACCTCCGCCTCCTGGGTTCAGGCAATTCTCCTGCCTCAGTCTCCTGAGTAGCTGGGATTACAGGCACGCGCCACCATGCCCAGCTAATTTTTTGTATTTTTAGTAGAGACGGGGTTTCACCATGTTGACCAGGATGGTCTCGATCTCTTGACCTCGTGATCCACCCGTCTCGGCCTCCCAAAGTGCTGAGATTATAGGCGTGAGCCACCGCGCCCGGCCAAGGCTGCTATTCTTACCACTCGGAAAAGGAGTGAGACCTGGGCCTGCTATAGTTTGACCTGCAGCCTGCACAGGGTGAATTGTGAGATGTGTAAGTCAGGCATCAGCCGGGGTTCTGCTGGTAATACATCACTTCTTCACACCTGCCTAGGGCACATGCTGGGAAGGGACATGGGGGAACCTTTTTTTTGAGATGGAGTCTTCCTTTGTCACCCAGGCTAGAGTGTAGTGGCATGATTTTGGCTCACTGCCATCTCCGCCTCCTGGGTTCAAGTGATTCTCCTGCCTCAGCTTCCTGAGTAGCTGGGATTACAGGTGCAGGCCACCATGCCAGACTAATTTTTGTATTTTTAGTAGAGACGGGGTTTCACCATCTTGGCCAGGCTGGTCTCAAACTCCTGACCTTGTGATCCACCTGCCTTGGCCTCCCAAAGTGCTGGGATTACAGGCGTGAGCCACTGCTCCTGGCCTTTTTTTGTTTGTTTGTTTTTTGAGACGGTGTCTTGATCTGTCGCCCAGGCTGGAGTGCAGTGGCACCATCTTGGTTCACTGCAACCTTCACCTCCCTGGTTCAAGTGATTCTTCTGCCTCAGCCTCCCGAGTAGCTGGCATTACAGGTGTGCGCCACCATGCCCGGCTGATTTTTGTATTTTTAGTAGAGATGAGGTTTCACCATGGTGGCTAGGCAGGTTTTGAACTCCTGACCTCAAGTTATCTGCTGACCTCGGCCTCCCAAAGTGTTGGGATTACAGGTGTGAGTCACTGCACCACACTCAGCCTGACCTGGGGGAACCTTACGGGGTGCCAGAAATGATCTCCCACTTGATCCGGGTGGCAGAAACCTATTGAGCTCTACTCTTACAGCTAGTGTGTGTTTGGTGCGCATGGTGGTGATATTTTATCCTCACCTTCCAACCCGGTCAGCCTTTCTTCTTGTTCTTACTTTCCCTCCCCTTGCCAGGGACCCACTTACACCAACCCACGGCGGAGACTCAGCTCAGTTCCACTTTGCCTGTTTGCTGGCAGAGCGTCTGCTTTCCCCATCCTGCTTCCCACTCCTTCGCCCCCTCTCTTTCCTCCTCTTTCGGAGAGTCCTGCAGGAGCTCCTATAGATGGGGCAAAGCTTCATGTAGGAAGGGAGATAAAGTCCAGAGCCCTTGGTTCCTCTCTCCCAGGCAGGGCCATCCAGGGGGCCCAGCTGCGAACTCAACTGCCGAGGTGGGTGGGAGAGGATATAAATTGCGGCCTGGGCCGGTGGAGGAGGTGGAGAAGGCCGGGCCCGGCATCTGGCCGCAAGGAGCTCACAGCCCATCGAGGGTTCAGACCCTGCTGCGAGGAACCAGGAGCCTAGGAGTGTGGAGGAGGTGCCGGGCACAGGTGCACAGAGGGGTCCCGTGTTCTGAGTGGGCACTGGAGGAGGTGGCCTCTAGCTGAGGGCAGGTGGATACTGCAGATGGAGGGAAGAGCATTAGACATGTTTGATGGCAATCAGTTCGGGTCTGGCCCTTCTCCTGGGACAAGCTCACGGGTGTGTTTGGGTGGAGCAATCTGCCTTGGTCCTGGGCACAGGTCCTCCAGCCCTCCTTTTATTTCATTTCATTTATTTTTTTTTCTTTTTTCTTGCCCCCCATCCCCCTTAATTTATTTTTATTTTATTTTATTTTATTTTATTTTTTTGAGACGGAGTTTCGCTCTTGTCACCCAGGCTGGAGTGCAATGGCGCGATCTCGGCTCACCGCAACCTCCGCCTCCTGGGCTCAGGCAATTCTCCTGCCTCAGCCTCCCGAGTAGCTGGGATGACAGGCACGCGCCACCATGCCCAGCTAATTTTTTGTATTTTTAGTAGAGACGGGGTTTCACCATGTTGACCAGGATGGTCTCGATCTCTTGACCTCGTGATCCATCCGCCTTGGCCTCCCAAAGTGCTGGGATTACAGGCGTGAGCCACCGCGCCCGGCTCACCTGTTTCCTTTTAAAGAAATGTGTCTCCTGGGGGATGTGAAGTTGCATGTGCAGTGTGCACTCTGTTCCTGCTGGACTGAAGCATGCCTGCTGGCGCACACAGGGCGCGCTGTGATCACAGGAATGGCTGTTCTTTCCAGCCTTCTCCTCCGCCACCACCTGCCTCGTTTCCTGGTCTCCTGCTCCCTCCTCCACCCTCTCTAGTTCCCAGTGACTTCGCTCTGCTGTGAGCCTGCATACTTCCCTCCCTGCTCCCAGTTTAGAAGACAGCTTGGTGATGGTCATCTGTACCAAAGCCTGGCCAGGGGTGTGTGGAGGGGACTTTTTCCTCCTCTAGTGGCTTATTGAGTATTCACTCACCCAAACTGGCTCCCTTCCTGGGCCAAGAAGGTGAAGTTCTCTCCTCTTTTCACTAGCCTAGCCCAAGCCAACCCTCCCGCTGGCCAGTGGACAGATGCTGCCGCCTGAGCATGCGCCAGGGTAGTGGGGACATCGGTCTCATCCTTTGCCCCAGACAGCTTAGCAGCCGTCCCTCCAACTTAGATAAGACTCTTCCTGAGAGGAGTTTTGCACGGTACATTTTATTTCATTTTTTACAGTGGTTGGGCGCTTGCTACGAGCTTAGCTGAGTGTTTCACACACTGTCCCACAGAATCCTGACCAATTAATCCTTCTGCAGACAGAGACCTGGCAGGGTGGTGGCGGTGGCCCTCTTCCTGCTAAGCTGCCTGGCCACCCAAGATGGACCAGGATTCCTGAGCGAGGAACCTCTGGGATGATTCTTCCCTCATAAAGGGGTGATCTATTTTCTTGATGGAGGCCAGCAATTCAGGGCATGCACCCCATTTCTCTCCAGAGCTCCGAAGTGTCATGCATGTTTGGAGAGTGAGTCTGGGAGGCTGGTGCTGCTGTGGGCAATCTTGCAGCACACAGCATGAGATTCAAACAAATTTCCTTCCCTTCCTTCCTTCCTTCCTTCCTTTCTCTCTCTCTCTCTTTCTTTTTTTTTTTTTTTTTGAGACGGAGTTTTGCTGTTCTTACCCAGACTGCAGTGCAATGGCGCGATCTCGGCTCACTGCAACTTCTGCCTCCTGGGTTCAAGCAATTCTCCTGCCTCAGCCTCCCGAGTAGCTGGGATTACAGGCACGCACCACCATGCCCAGCTAATTTTTGTATTTTTAGTAGAGATGAGGTTTCACCTTGTAGACCAGGATGGTCTCGATCTCTTGACCTCGTGATCTACCCGCCGTGGCCTCCCAAAGTGCTGGGATTACAGGCGTGAGCCACCGTGCCCGGCCTCTCTCTCTCTTTCTTTCTTGCTCCCTTCCCTTCCTTCCTCCTTTCCTCCCTTCCTTCTTTCCTTCTTCTTGAGACAGGGTCTCACTATGTTCCCCAGGCTGGTCTTGAACTCCTGGGCTCAACCAATCCTCCTTCTTTGGCCTCCCAAAGTTCTGGGATTACAGGTGTGAGCTGCCACCCCTGGCTTCAAACAAATTTTGGATGTTAATTCCTCTATTTGAACAGACCATGGCTAAGCCCTGACTGACAGCTGCTGTGATGGGCACATTCTACCTTTGAGGAGCTTGAAAATGGGTCAGAGAGATCAACATGGTTCACTCTTTTTTTTTTTTTTTTTTTTTTTTGAGATGGAGTCTTGCTCTGTCACCCAGGCTGGAGTGCAGTGGCACGATCTTGGCTCACTGTATCCTCTGCCTCCTGAGTTCAAGCTATTCTCCCACCTCAGCCTCCTGAGTAACTGGGATTACAAGCATCCACTACGATGCCCAGCTAAGTTTTATATTTTTAGTAGAGAGAGGGTTTTGCCATGTTGGCCAGGCAGGTCTTGAACTCCTGACCTCAGGCGATCTGCCCACCTTGACCTTCATAAGTGCTAGGATTACAGATGTGAACCACTGTGCCTGGTGAGAACTGTTACTTCCTTGTACAGATGAGGATGTTACCCAGTGTAATGCCTGCGTGACATAGGTGAATTTCTGCCCTGCCTAAATTTTGCTTATCTTTAGGAAACAGGATGCCTGAGGTCAAAAGCTCCCCCTCCTGCCCAAAGTGGCTAAGACGTGTGGGTGGTGCCCACATGAGCTGCCTTGGCAGGCAGCTCACATGACTGCTGAAGAACCTCTTAACTTCATTAAAACTAAGTTCCGTGCTAAATGACACTCCCACCAGCAGCACCATGACAGTTAACAGTCACCATGACAAAGACAGGAAGAAACCATAAAAGCATAGAAAGGGGCCGGGCGCGGTGGCTCAAGCCTGTAATCCCAGCACTTTGGGAGGCCGAGGCGGGTGGATCACAAGGTCGAGAGATCGAGACCATCCTGGTCAACATGGTGAAACCCCGTCTCTACTAAAAATACAAAAAAAAATTAGCTGGGCATGGTGGCGCGTGCCTGTAATCCCAGCTACTCAGGAGACTGAGGCAGGAGAATTGTCTGAACCCGGGAGGCGGAGGTTGCGGTGAGCCGAGATCGCGCCATTGCACTCCAGCCTGGGTAACAAGAGCGAAACTCCGTCTCAAAAAAAAAAAAAAAAAAAAGCGTAGAAAGGAAGATGGCACTCCAATTTCAAGTTCTCCAACCATTCCCAGAAAAGAAATGAATATTCTTCTGCTTTCTTTTCTTTTCTTTTCTTTTTTTTTTTGAGACAGAGTCTTGCTCTGTCACCAGGTTGGGGTGCAGTGGCGTGATCTCTGTGCGCTTCAACCTCTGCCTCCTGGGTTCAAGCGATTCTCCTGCCTCAGCCTCTCGAGTAATTGGGACTGCAGGTGTGTGCCACCATGCCCAGCTAATATTTGTATTTGTATTTTTTTTTTTTTTTTGAGACAGAGTTTCGCTCTTGTTACCCAGGCTTCAGTGCAATGGTGCGATCTCGGCTCACCGCAACCTCCGCCTCCTGGGCTCAGGCAATTCTTCTGCCTCAGCCTCCTGAGTAGCTGGGATTATAGGCACATGCCACCATGCCCAGCTAATTTTTTGTATTTTTAGTAGAGACGGGGTTTCACCATGTTGACCAGGTTGGTCTCGATCTCTCAACCTCGTGATCCACCCGCCTCGGCCTCCCAAAGTGCTGGGATTACAGGCTTGAGCCACTGCGCCCGGCCTTTTTTTTTTTTTTTTTTTTTTTTTTTTGAGACGAAGTTTCGCTCTTGTTACCCAGGCTGGAGTGCAATGGTGCGATCTCGGCTCACCGCAACCTCCGCCTCCTGGGCTCAGGCAATTCTCCTGCCTCAGCCTCCTGAGTAGCTGGGATTACAGGCACGTGCCACCATGCCCAGCTAATTTTTTTTTGTATTTTTAGTAGAGACGGGGTTTCACCATGTTGACCAGGATGGTCTCGATCTCTCGACCTTGTGATCCACCCGCCTCGGCCTCCCAAAGTGCTGGGATTACAGGCGTGAGCCACCGCGCCCGGCCCCATATTTGCATTTTTTTTTAAGTAGAGATGGGGTTTCACCATGTTGGCCAGGATGATCTTGATCTCTTGACCTTGTGATCTGCCTGCCTTGGCCTCTCAAAGTGCTGGGATTACAGGCGTGAGCCACTGCACCCGGCCCCTCTGCTTGCTTTTAATACCCAAACCTTTTATTAAAGTTGCCCTATATCTGTGACTTCCTGGCTCTCAGGAGCTCAGCCCAAGCTCCCACTTCTCCATTCCATGGCCATCTAATGAAACTTACGCTCCTTGACACTCACTTTCAGTTTTGCGTATTGGTTTTGTAGCAACAGGGAAAGGCTTTGGGGGCCAGCTTTGTTGGTAACAAAGACACCGAATCATAGAGACGTGGAATCGTTTTTGCAAGTTCACAGCCAGTAAGTTGCATTGCTGGAATTCAAATTCAGCGCCTGTGCCCTTAACCTGGAAGGTGTGCCTGCTGTGGGAGATTGTCCGGGTCTGGTCCAGGGCTCCATGCAGACATCCTTGTATTCACTGCTGGTTTCCCTTCCCAGAGCTTGGGGAGATGCTGAATGCCCTGCCCAGGTCAGTGTGGTGTTAAAGGAAAAACGACTCATGACACTTGTTAAAGATGAAGGAAGACTTTATTCACTGGGGAGCTATTACATTGGGGTTTTGTAGTAGGGGAGAGAGATCGTGTTCCACTCTCTCTACAATAGGGAAAATTGGGGATTTATAGCCAAGGATCAGGGTAGTGAGGTTCGTGGAAAATTACTAAGAAGTGTTATAGCTCTATTACTCCCGTAGTTCAATGAGTTCAGAGTTCTTGTCCTATGACTTGAGAAAAATGAGGTATTTGGACGCCAGAGAGTGAGTAAGGCAGAGTAGAATTTGTTGAGGGACAGAAAAGCTCTTGACAGTGAGAGGGGACCCAAAGATGGGTTGCTGGCCGCCATGAGGCTGAGTCTAGGGGTGTTTATGGGCTTGAAATGGGGAAGTGCGTGCTGATTGGTGTGTGGGTATGCTTGAAAAAGCACCATTTGGAAATAGGCATGAAAGTGTAGAGGACCAATCAGGGAAGAGTAGGTATATGCAAAATAGGTGAAGGATAAGGACCAATCAGGAGAGAGCATGCCAGAGCGGAACGGGAGCTCTCAATATGATCTGTGGATTTATCCGAACTCATAGCTTGGTTTCCAGGCTTCAGACTATTGTTGGCTTGAAGATTGAATTTAACTGGGCACCCATCTCTGTCTGCCTAGGAATTTATCTGCCTCCTATTGCTATCAGAAGTATGGTAATTTTTTTTTTTTTTTATTTCTGAGACAAGGTTTCACTCCCATTGCCCAGGCTGGAGTGCAGTGGTGGGATCTCAGCTCATCGAGGCCTTGACTTCCCAAGCTCAAGCAATCCCCCGCCTCAGCCTCCTGAGTAGCTGGGACTACAGGAGCGCACCATCATGCCTGGCTAATATATTGTATGTTTAGTAGAGATGGAGTTTCACCATAGCAGCCAGGCTGGTCTTGAACTCCTGACCTCAAGTGATCCACCTGCCTTGGCATTCTAATATTTTTATGGTTATTTCTTTATCATATACTAAACAAATGGAAGATTATTCATGAATTGTCTGAGAAAGGGGTGGGAAATTCCAGGAACTGAGGGTTTCTCTTTCTTTAGACTTATAGGGTAACTTCCAGGCATTACCATGGTATTTGTAAACTGTCATGGCACTGGTGGGGGTGTCTTTCAGCATACCAATACATTATAATTAGCATATAATAAGCAGTAAGGACACCAGAGGTCGCTTTCATTACCATCTTGGTTTTGGCTGGCTTCTTTACTACATCTTGTTTTATCAGAGGGGTCTTCCTGACCTGTACCTTGCAAAACCAGTCCTTTGGAACTTCTTTCGGAAGATTACACAGGTTAATGGCTTAACTCTACAACACGACCACACCTCATCTTTAAATTTTAATATCTTTCTATCTATCTACCTACCTATCTACCTACCTACCTACCTACCTACCTACCTACTTACCTACTTGCCTATCTATCTACTTTTAGAGACATGGTCTTTCTCTGTTGCCCAGGCTGGAGTGCAGTGGTGATCATAGCTTATTGCAGCCTCTAAGTCCTGAGGACTGCCCCACTGCAATGCCAGCCACAAGTCTGCACTTACGTGCTTCTGGCCAACTGGTTATAAATCACGGGTTCCCACAACCCCCTCCTTGCATTTGATAGTTTGCTGGAGAACTCAGGAAAATAGATGAGTTACTAGACTGACAGCTTATTATAAAAGAATACAACTCAGGGCTAGGTGTGGTGGCTCATGCCTGCAATCCCAGCATCTATGATCGAAGGCTGCTAAAGTCACAAAAAGAGAAACAACATACTTCCTACACCACCTGTGAATTGTCCCTGTGGAGAAGGAGCAGGTAATACAGAGGACAGAGGAACAGGTGAATCCACACCAGGGGAATGCAATCAGCAAACTCCACACTGGAAATTACCGGACAAATGATCTGTTTCTGCAATAAATAAATTGCAAGGGGGAAAGAAACGTGATGGAGGAGGTATATATAGATTGAAAGACGGTGCGTAGAACCAGCTGTTTTGTGTGGACTTTGTTTGGATCCTGACTAAAAATAAAAACAAACAAATTGTTATTTATGAGAGTTAGAAATTTAAACACTGTATTTAATTATGTTGTGAAATTATTATTAATTATTGTAGGTGTGATAATTGCGTGTGGTTATGTTAAAGAAAGAGTCCTGGCTGGGTACGGCTCATGCCTGTAATCCCAGCACTTTGGATTGCCGAGGGGGTGGGTCACCTGAGGTCAGGAATTTGAGACCAGCCTGGCCAACATGGTGAAACTCCATCTCTACTAAAAATACAAAAAATTAGCTGGGCATGGTGGTACGTTCCTGCAGTCCTGGCTACTTGGGAGCCTGAGACAGGAGAATCACTTGAACCCGGAAGGTGGAGGTTGCAGTGAGCCAAGATCGTGCCACTGCACTCCAGTCTGGATGACAGAGTGAGACTCTGTCTCAAAAAAAATAAAACAATAAGAAAAAAAAAGTTTCTGTATGCTAGCTACATACTGAAATATTTACGGAGGAAATGATATGACGTGTGGGATTTGTTTGAAAATATTATGTGTGGGGAGGAAGAGGGGGTGATGGCGTAAGACTGATTATGACTTGATAATTATTGGCTTTGGGTGATGGGCACATGGGAGTTCATTATATATCATTTTTTCTTCTTTTTGAGACAGGGTCTTGCACTGTTGCCTGGGCTGGAGTGCAGTGGTATGATTACAGCTCACTGCAGCTTCAGCCTCCTGGGCTCAAGCGATCCTCCAACCTCAGCCTCTCAAGAAGCTGGGATCCTAGGTGCTTGCCACTATATCAAGCTAATTTTTAAATTTCTTGTAGAGACGGGGGTCTCCGTGTGTTGCCCAGGCTGATCTCGAACTCCTGGACTCAAGTGATCCTCCTGCTTTGGCCTCCCAAAGTGCTGGGATTTCAGGTATGAGCCATTGCACCTGGCCTGTTATATCACTTGTTCTACTTTGGGGCAAGTTTTAAAATTTTCGTTTGAAAAGGGTGACAGATGTGTCTTGACCTCTTTCTATACTGATAAACAGAATTCTCCAACAATGTTTTTGACTGGCTACATAATTTTCCTTTGTCTGGATGTGGCAGAAATAATGTAACCAGTTCTTTTTTTTTTTTTTTTTTTTTTTTTGAGACAGAGTTTCTCTCCTGTTGCCCAGGCTGGAGCGCAGTGGCGCAATCTCAGCTCACTGCAACCTCTACCTCCCAGGTTCAAGTGATTCTCCTACCTCAGCCTCCTGAGTTGCTGGGATTACAGGCATGTGCCACTACACCTTGTTAATTTTGTATTTTTAGTAGATATGGGGTTTTTCCATTTTGGTTGGGCTGGTCTAGAACTCCTGACCTCATGTGATCCACCCGCCTCAGCCTCCCGAAGTGCTGGGATTAGAGGCGTGAGCCACCGTGCCTGGCCGTATCAGTCCCCTTTTATGGGGCAGCTTAATTGCTTCCAACCCCCAGTTCTCTCAGCAGCCCTGGGGTGAACATCCCTGTGAATAATTCAACATGAAGATCCTTCAGTGTTTCTTAGGACCAAGTCCTTGAAGTGGGCTTTCCAGGTGAATAGATAAGCTTATCCTTAAGGTATTTACCTCACTGACCTGCAGAGGCAGACTGGTTCACCTTCCCTCCAGCAGCCCGTGAAAGGTCCTTGCCTCTCTCACCCAGTCACTTCTGAAACTTCTCTTGTCTTCTATGACTGTCTCTCAGATCTCTGAGAAAAGCTTCACCAATCTTAGTTCATCACATCAGTCAACGAGGCAGGTACTTTTGTCATCACCATTTGGAGGTAGAGAAATGGCTCAGAAAGGGTAAGTAACCAGCCCAAGGACACACAGCTCCTAATAAACTGTTGCTCCCCTTCTCTCTCTCAACCCCCTACACGGTCCCCAACTTCTGTTTCCTGCTCCCTTGAGTCCCTTATTCCTTTCTTCTGCAGCAAATGTGTTTCTGACAAGCTCTAAAAGGTGATTCCTGCTGGGTGCAGTGGCTCACACCTGTAATCCCAGGACTTTGGGAGGCCGAGGTGGGCAAGATCACCATCCTGGCCAACATGGTGAAACCCCGTCTGTACTAAAAGTATAAAAAATTTAGCTGGGTGTGGTGGTGGTACGCGCCTGTAATCCCAGCTACTTAGGAGGTTGAGGCAGGAGAATCGCTTGAACCTGGGAGGCGGAGATTTCAGTGAGCAGAGATTGTGCCACTGAACCCAGCCTGGAGACAGAGTGAGATTCTGTCTCAAAAGAAAAAAGGAAAAAAGATGATTCCTAAAATTGCACGTTAGTTCAGTTCAACTCTCATGGGTTTGTATTTCCAGATCTCTATCCAGAGAGGGTGTTAGACTCACAGCAGCTCAGTGACCCAGAAACATCTTTGGGGCTGGGCACAGTGACTCATGCCTGTAATCCCAACACTTCGAGAGGCCAAGGTGGGTGGATGACCTGAGGTCAGGAGTTCGAGACCAGCCTGGCACACATGGTGAAACCCATCTTTACCAAAAATACAAAAATTAGCCAGGCATGGTGGTATGTACCTGTAGTCCCAACTACTCAGGAGGCTGAGGCCTGAGAATTGCTTCAACCTGGGAGGCAGAGGTTGCAGTGAGCCGAGATTGCGCCACTGCACTCCAGCCTGGGCAACAGAGTGAGACTGTCTCAAAAAAACACACAGACTGGGTGAGGTGGCTCATGCCTGTAATTCCAGCACTTGGGGAGGCCGAGGCAGGAGGATCACCTGAGGTGAGGATTTGGAGACCAGCCTAACCAACATGGAGAAACACCGTCTCTGCTAAAAATACAAAATTAGCTGGGTGTGGTGGCTGGTGCCTGTAATCCCAGCTACTTCCTGGAGAATCACTTGAACCCAGGAGGTGGAAGTTGTGATGAGTGAAGATTGTGCCACTGCACACCAGCCTGGGAAAGAAGAGCGAAACTTTACAAAATGACACAACACAAAATCACAACCACAGAAACATCTCTGGGACAAGGGTCCTTAGGCCAGGGCTCTGTTCTTGAGAGCTTCTCTGCCTGGCTAAGTCCCTTCACCCATTTGATTCTCAGTTCCCTCCTATGCAAAAGTGAGCATGAAAACACACAGGGTTGGAAAACAGTTTTTTTTCTTTCTTTTTTGAGGCAGGGTCTCAGTCACCCAGGCTGGAGTGCAGTGGCGCGATCTTGGCTCATTGCAACCTCCACTCCTGGGTTTCAGCGATTCTCTTGCCTCAGCCTCCCAAGTAGCTGGGACTACAGGTGTGTGCCACCTGGCTAATTTTTGTATTTTTAGTAGAGACAGGGTTTTGCCATGCTGGCCAGACTGGACTTGAACTCCTAACCTCAGCTGATCCACCCACCTTGGCCTCCTAAAGTACTGGGATTACAGGTGTGAACCACGATGCCCAGCCCCCACTGATGTTTAATAAACATCTCACCAGACTAGTGGTTCATGCCTGTAATCCCAGCACTTTGGGAGGCTGAGGTGGACAGATCACCAGGTCAGGAGTTTGAGACCAGCCTGGTGAAACCTCATCTCTACTAAACGCCTGTCATTCCAGCACTTTGGGAGGCTGAGGCAGATGGATAGCAAGGTCAGGAGTTCGAGACCAGCCTGACTAACATGGTGAAACCCCGTCTCTACTAAAAATATAAAAATTAGCTGGGAGTGGTGGCAGGTGCCTATAATCTCAGCTACTTGGGAGGCTGAAGCAGGGGAATTGCTTGAACCTGGGAGGCAGAGGTTGCAGTGAGCCGACGTTGTGCCACTGCACTCCAGCCTGGGTGACAGAGCGAGACACCATCTCAAAACAAAAAGCAAAACCAAAACCCCAAAATTAGCTGGGCTTGGTGGCATGCACTTACAGTACCAGTTACTCAGGAGGCTGAGGCATGAGAATCGCTTGAACCTGGGAGGCAGAAGTTGCAGTAAGCTGAGATCACACCATTGCACTCCAGCCTGGGTGACAGAGCAAGACTCCATCTCAACAAAAACAAAAACAAAAACAAACAGTCAAATGCGTGTAAATAAAGTGCTTTATTTACCAAGAAGTCTGTACACATGGGAGCAATTACTGTGTATTCTCTCTGGTTACCTGAGGGACGTCTTCACTGGGTTGCTCTGCCAGGAACTCAAACCCCAGTCCTGGCCTCCCCTGTGTGGACCCTGACTTCCGAGCTCTGCCAGTGGCACCACCGTCTGCGTCGCTCATGCCTCCTCCCGTTCTCCTTCCTTCCCAGTTGCTCTGAAACCTCACCCATTTGCCCTGTTCACTCCCCGGTTGCCCGGCTATCATGCTGTTTTCCTGGACAGACTTCTGGTCAAGCTGCTGGCTTGCTCAAAGACCTTTGGGGGCCCCATGGCCTGAAGGATTGAGTGAAACCTCCTACCTGGGCACCGGAGGACCTGGCCATGCTGCTCTCCCTTCACAGTTGACTTAGACTGGGGGCAAGCTAGATTCCTGAGAATCTGTGTTTCCAGCCCCTGTGCCTTTGCTCAGGCTGGTCCCCCCCACCCGGAGTGCCTTCCTTCATCTCTGCCTGTCCCAGTCCCGCCTGCCCCGTAAGGCACAGTCGCTACCTGGTTTGCTGCAGGAAGGCTTTCCGCAAGTGCTTCTGGCAGGCTCTCTCCATCTTTTGGAACCTTTGCATGACATTCTATTCTGAGCGGCATCTGGCGCTGGGTTGAGTCTTGGATCTTGTCATTGGAAAGCCATCCCACCGGACTGTAAGATCTTTCAAGGCACGGGCTGTGTCTTGTCCCTTTCGATGACACATGTAGCCCCAGCACCGGGCCCGGTTTCACTCAACCCAAGGGTTACCCGGCATTTCGGGTCCAGTGCAGAGCGGCCTGACAGGCGCACTTCCGGCAACGGCCACAGGATGGCAGCACAGACCGGGTTTCGGCAGCCAGGCGCGCGTCCCGCACCCTCCGCCCTCTTCCACGTTTCTCGGCCCTAAGGGCGTACCCGGGCCCCTGGAGGTGTTATGCAGGAGGGTCCTCTCTCGAGGGCTGGGGACTTTAGGGCTGGGGAAGGGGCACCAGGGACAGAGCTGAAGTCCTGTAGTGAGTGCGTTTCCTCCCCTTCTCCGTGGTCCCCTTTCCAACAGAGAACTTGCAGGGGAGGAGGGAGCACTGGGGACGGAGTGGGCGGGTTTGGGTCCTGGTTCAGCGCCGCGGTCCTGGGCAGGGGTCGAGTGTAACGGGAAAGGGCCTGTCACAGAGCGTGCCAAATGTGCTCGTGGCAGATGCCTACCAACGTTCGTCTCCCAGTTCTCTGGCCCCCATGTTTTTGGGAAAACTCCCCTGCAGTTTTCCCAAAGGCAAAATGATGGATTGGACAAACGACCCGAAGTGCAGCCACGTTCGCTGCGCATTTGGGGCCCCAAAGTGTGGGGGGTTTCTGGGGCCCCAGAGCGCTCTGCTCTCATCTCAAGGCCCGTTTGTTCCCGCTTCTGGAGGCAGCGTTAGCTCCATGTAGGCAGAGGCAACACCCCGGGTTTCTTAAGATTCTTGCTGTGTGAACTTGGGAAGTCCCTGCACGCCTCTGGCTGCAGCTGCCGCCTGTGAAGGAAGGGGCTGCACTTCCTGCATGGTGGAAGGTTGCTAAGGTAACCACCAAGTGCCTGCTCAGCAGTAGCTGCCACCATCATCGTAGTTATTATTATTATTATTATTATTATTATTTTTGAGACGGAGTTTCGCTCTTGTTACCCAGGCTGGAGTGCAATGGCGCGATCTCGGCTCACCGCAACCTCCGCCTCCTGGGTTCAGGCAATTCTTCTGCCTCAGCCTCCTGAGTAGCTGGGATTACAGGCACGCGCCACCATGCCCAGCAAATTTTTTGTATTTTTAGTAGAGACGGGGTTTCACCATGTTGACCAGGATGGTCTCGATCTCTCGACCTCGTGATCCACCCGCTTCGGCCTCCCAAAGTGCTGGGATTACAGGCGTGAGCCACCGCGCCCGGCCTCGTAGTTATTATCTTGAAGGTTTCGTCCCGTGCCAGTATTGGACAGTTCTAACCTCACCTGGAGACCAGCTAAGAGAGCAGGCGAGGAGTGGTGCTCGTTTAGGGATGCCTAAGATGTCTGCAGAGGGAGCAGGAGGGAGGAAGGGCAAAGGATATCCATGAGGGTCAAAGACCTGCGTTTGGGGCTTCCCGGGACGAGGGGGTGCGGAGGGAGGGGCTGGCCCCGGGGTCGCGGCGCGCGTGCGCAGGACGAGGCCTGGCCCGCAGAGGGCGCCGCGAGCACCACGCCCGGGCTTGGCCGTGCGGGGCTCGGCCTGGCTGCGCGGGGGAGCTGGGGGAGGGGGAGCTGGGGGAGGGGGAGCTGGGGGAGGGGGAGCTGGGGGAGGGGGAGCCGTCACCGTCTTCAGTCGTTGGCCGGTGCCCTGTGTGGCATTGTGGGTTTGCCTGTAACCACCACATATTCTTTCATCTATTAATTAATTAGACTAGGGCGATCGAACACCCACAAGTTTCAGGCCCTGTGCTGGGAGGAAAGAGGGCAGCGAGGTGCCTGCCCGGAGAACCCGCACCCACGATCCAGGTGACAGAGGCCAGCCCGGGGCTGGGGGAGCTTGAGGAGGGGCCGCCTGCCTGGAGAGAACAGGGAGCCAGACAGAGGGCAGGAAGCACGAGGAGCCGGCGCTGCTTGGCAAGGTGGGGGGCTGGACGGAGGAAGAGCTGTTTGGGGCCATGCTCTCGAACCCGGCGCAGGGCCCGCGGTGTCGAAGCCATGGCGAATCCAGGGCTAAACTACAGCGGACAGGGCGGCTGTCCCTAAGGGGGTTATAAATGCGTGAGTGTGTGTATGAGTGTGTGTGTGACCGTGTGTGTGTGTGTGAATGTGTGTGTGTGAGTGTGTGTGTGTGGGGGTAGGGGGTGCGGGTAGGCAAATATCAGAACTGGAAAAAGTAGAGTCCTAGGATCTCGACCCTCCTAGGCCGGCAGGGGTGTCTTGCCGCCTCCTTGTGAAGGTAGGTGGGCCCTGTGGGGAAGGAGGGGCCAGGTATGTGAGGGGAGAGTGGGCAGAGGGGTGGTGGGGTAGGAACCAGGGGCAGCAGGGAGTTGTGAAGCCCATCTTGGTTCGGTTATGAGGAGTAGAGTGCCCTGATTATGGTGGTTCCGTGTGTCCTGGGTGGGTCAGAGAGTGGGACCTGAGAGCATTAGAACCGGCGGCAGCCTTTCAGTCCATCTTATGTGATTCCTTTCTCTTATACTATATGGGGAAACTGGGGCTCAGAGAAGGGAAGGGAAGGGTACTCCCCCAGAACACGGTTCTGCTTTTAGTGGTATTATTATTCTTATTATTTTTATTTCTGAGCTAGCATCTTGCTCTGGTGCCCTGGCTGGAGTGCAGTGGGTCAGTCATGGTTCACTGCAGCCTTGACCTCCTGGCTTCAAGCCAGCCTCCTGCAGCAGCCTCCCGAATAGCTGAGACTACAGGTGCACACCACCATGCCCGGCTAATTTTTAATTTTTAGTTAGCCCTATGTTGCCCAGCCTGGTCTCAAACTCCTAGGCTCTAGTGATCCTACAGCCTCAGCCTCCCAAAGTGCCAGGATTACAGCCTCCAGCTGCCATGCCCTGCCCTGGTGGCACATTTAAAAGTGCAGAACACTGACTGATGGGAGCTCCTCTAGAAAAGGTCAGTTGGGGACAAGCCATGTCATTGTCACCATCTCTGTTATCACCACTGAATACCCAATGGATGCTAAGTGCTTCCTAACACACCCCCTCACATGTACAGCCCTGAGGCCAGTGATCCATCTTTTACAGAGGAGAGGATGAAGGTTCAGAGAGGTTAAGTAAGAGAGAAAGAACACAGCTGGCAAGGGAGTGAGCGGGGATTCATACCCAGTGCCCTCCCGCCTACCCTGTGTGAGGGCTTCTGCCAGAGAACAGCCTGTGAGGCTGTCACAGGGTGAGGGGCTGTGCTGGGGGCCGGGAAGCAGCTCCACCTGTGTGTATGCCTCAGGAGCCTGTGGACAGGCTCAGAGAGGGCATCAATTTCATCTCAGAATAAACTTTCCAGCCAGCTGAGCTGCCCAGCCACAGAGGGGGTTCTATGAAGGAGGAGAAAGTGCTCTGCCTCCTCCTAGGACATGCAGACCCCCACCTCACCCGTTGCCCCAGAGCAAGGGCAGATGCTTTAACTTTGCAGATTCACCCAGCATTGGTGGCTCTGCCTGGCTCAGCCCCCTTCTCTCTCCAGCTCGATCTCACTCTCCTCATCAGCCTCTGCATTCCTGCTGGTCATTCCTTCTTTCAGCAACTTTCTGGGTACACTTCTCCTCTCTGGACCTTTGCGCATGTGGTTCTTCCACCCTGTCAGCTAGACGACCCATTCTCAGGCCACCGGAAGTCTTCTGTGACACCCAATGAGGTCAAGTCGCTGCCTGTATGTGCTGCCTAAGTGGCTTCTCTGCTCTTCCTAATATGCCTCATCACATCTTGTGAATTATTGGAGGAAAGAGCTGCTTTGCCTGTTCTCAGGTATTGCTCTAGCACCTGGCACAGCACTTCGTGTGATGCTAAAGAAGAGTTTGCTGAAAGAATGAGTAATGAATGAAGGTGAGAAAGAATGAAGAAGGTACTCAAGGCCGAATGCACTAATGCACGTAAGGGAAGGGCTTACGTCGGCTGACCGTCACAAAAGCGCCATCATCTTTTGGCCATAGTTCATGGTCTTTGATCAATTTCCCAGGGGTTACAGATTCACAGCCACAGTTAGCAAACATTTAAACTGTCAGATGTTTTCTCACTGATCAAATAATAAGCAAGGGCTGGGCATGGTGGCTCAACCCTGTAATCCCAGTACTTTGGAAGGCTGAGGTGGGCAGATCACCTGAGGTCAGGAGTTCGAGACCAGCCTGGCCAACACCGCAAAACCCCGTCTCTGCTAAACGTTGGCACCTGTAATCCTGGCTACTCTGGAGGCTGAGACAGGAGAATTGCTTGAACCCGGGAAGTAGAGGTTGCAGTGAGCCGAGATGGCGCCACTGCGCGGCAGCCTGGGCCACAGAGCAAGACTCTATCTCAAAAAAAAAAAAAAAGCAGGGAGGAAGTGAAACTTTTTCAGTGGTCATTGGCTTGGTGGCTTCAAGCCCTGCCTGGAATACTTTGCTCGCTGGTCGTTGCTACACCTGGATGCACCAGCTTGGCTGCTTTTGGAACCCACGTGAGCTTTTTGCTCACTGATCTGGGCTCCCAGCTGCGCTTCCAGAAATGGCCACCAGGTGGTGGCAGAAGCTAAGAGTCCAGGCTCAGAGCGCGCCGGCCAGCCCCGGACCACCGGCAGGGGGCGTTGCTGCTCCTCCAGGTGAGCCGGTGCAGCAGAGGTCGGCCAGGTGTACCTGCTGGACTAAGAGGGGCTGGGTCTGTCCCATCAGGAGTGGGTCTGGAGGGGGAGGTCCTAACAGCAGCCGGGAAGGAAGGCTGGGTGGCGTCTTACTCTTCTTTGTACAACAGGGACTTGACCCCTACTTTATGGGATTTATAGGCAAACTGTGAAGGTCCATAAGTCCTCTATCGCAGCTACTCAGCGCTGCCCTTGCGGTGTGGGACCACCCGGGGGCGCGTGGGGTGGCTGTTCAGATGTCACAAAACGCAGCCGTCCTTCAGGATCCGTGGGGCTTTGATTCCAGGACCTTCTACCTAATACCCAAATCTGCAGGTGCTCACGTCCCATCCTCTGTACACTTTAAAACATCTCCAGATTACTCAAAGACCTCATACGATGTAAATGCTGTGTACATAGTTGTTATACTATATTGTTTAGGGAATAACCACAAGAAAAAAGTCTGCATGTTTAGTACAGATACAGTTTTGTTTTTTGGAATACTGTCCATCTGTGGTTGATTGAATCCATGGGTATGGAGGATCAAGTGTGTTTTTCTTCCATTCTTTATTTTATTTGTTTATTTTTTTGAGATGGAGTTTTTCGCTCTTGTTGCCCAGGCTGGAGTAAAATGGCGCAATCTCAGCTTACTGTAACCTCTGCCTCCCGGGTTCAAGCAATTCTCCTGCCTCAGCCTCCTAAGTAGCTGGGATTACAGGCGTGCACCACCATGCCTGGCTAATATTGTATACATATTTTTTGAGATGGCGTTTTGCTCTTGTTGCTCAGGCTGGAGTGCAGTGGTGTGATCTTGGCTCACTGCAACATCTGCCTCCTGGGTTCAAGCGATTCTTGTGCCTCAGCCTCCCAAAGCTAGGATTACAGGCATGAACCACCATGCCCAGACAATTTTTGTATTATTAGTAGAGACGGGATTTCTCCATGTTGGTCAGGTTGGTCTTAAACTCCCGACCTCAGGTGATCTGCCCGCCTTGGCCTCCAAAAGTGCTGGGATTACAGCACAGGTATGAGCTACTGTGCCTGGTCAATATTGTATTTTTAGTAGTGATGGTTTCACCATTTTGGTCAGGCTGGTCTCAAATTCCTGACCTCAAGTGATCCACCCACCTCGGTCTCCTAAAGTGCTGGTATCACAGGCATGAGCCACCACGCCTAGCTGTCTTCTTTTCTTTATTAGTATTATTATTAGTTTTAGAGACAAGATCCTATTCTGTCACTCAGTCTGGAGTGCAGTGGCACGATCTTAGCTCACTGCACCTTCGAATTCCAGGGCCTCAATGATTGTCCCACTTCAGCCTCCACAGTAGGTGGGACTACAGGCACACACCACCATGTCTGGCTAACTAAACATTTTCTTGTTGAGATGGGGGTCTTGCTTTGTTGCCCAGGCTAGTCTCAAACTCCTGGCTTCAAGTGATCCGCCTGCCTTGGCCTCTCAAGGAGTTGAGAATACAGGCCTGAGCCACTGCACCCAGCCCGTTCTTTTGATTTTTTTTTTTTTTTTTTTTTTTTTTGAGACGGAGTCTCACTCTGTGGCCAGGCTGGAGTGCAGTGGCGTGGTCTCGGCTCACTGCAACCTCTGCTTCCCAGGTTCAAGCAATTCTACTGTCTTAGCCTCCCAAGTAGCTGGGATTACAGGCACGTGCCACCGCGCCTGGCTAATTTTTAAAATATTTTTAATAGAGATGGTGTTTCACTGTGTTAGCCAGAATGGTCTCAATCTCCGACCTGGTGATCTGCCCGCCTCAGTCTCCCAAAGTGCTGGTATTACAGGCATGAGCCACTGCACCCGGCCCTGTTCTTTTGATTTTTAAAAGAATGACCTAAAAATGTGAAAATCATTCTTAGCTCTTGGGGCCGCACGAAATGGGCAGGGTGGCTTCGACTAGATGAAGTCTCAAACCACTGCCTGAACCAAAGTAGGTGCTCAATTCACGGTAGCTGTTGGCAGCCACCCAGGAGCTCACAGCAGGGGCTCCGTGACTCCATTCTCCTGCCACTCCTGGAGTGGGGGGGGGGGGAAGGGGGGAAGTGGGACTCTGTCCTTCCGATTTGGGCCCCTGGCTCTCTTCCTCTTGGTAGAAAGCGCTCAGTGAGGGTTCGCTGTCATCTGTCCTCCCTGGTGGCACCCTGGCTACGTGTCCACACTGCAGGCCTCTGCCCTTGCAGTCCCTCCTAGTGAATCCCCTGTCCCTGGTGTCTTTCAAGGGACAATCAAGACAGAGAACATCCCCTTCGCCCCAAACTCTTCCCTCGTGCCCCTTCCTAGTCGACCTTGACTTTTAAAAAAGCCTCCCAGTTACCAAGTGCTTGCAGCGTGTCTGGCACCACAGAGGCCCTAGGCCAGGTGGTCTCACCGGAGCCTCAGGGACCTGGTGACGTGGGGGCAGTTGTTACAGGTGGTGCCTTAGGGCTGAGGGCTCTGAGGCTGGGGGATGGGAAGCCACACGCCAAGATGGGCAGGAGGCGGAGCTGGGACCTGGGTCCAGGTGTACCCCCAGCCACCATCCGGCCCTGCCTGTCCCCTGGCCCTTCGTGTTCCTAGGGCCACTTCTCTTGTACCTCCTTTACTCCTGACTACTCTGGGTGTGGCCTGGGACCCGCAGCCTGGTGTCAGACCCAGACTACTCTGGGTCTCACCCTGGGACCCGGTGAGACAGCAGAGTTTCAGGCCATGTCCCCAACTACTGAGTCAGCACCTGCTGTTCCGAGGCTCAGAAGCTTTGTCCTGAGGCGGACTCTTCCTGGGGAGTGGTGACCGAGTCTTCACCCCCTTCCCTGCTCACCGTGAGCTCTGGACCGGCGGGCGCTCAGCCCTCTAGTGCTCACTTCAGGGCCTGGAGTGAATCAAAGTTAAATGAACAGAGGAAGGGAAGGGCAGGTGGTCAGAGCTTTCGGGGAGAGGGTGTGGAGGCTCGGACCGTGGCGCTCCGGAGCTGGTGGGAGGAGTGGGGCCGGGGCTGGGGCGGGGGCAGGGCTGGTCACCTGTTTGGGGGTCTGCTTCTTCACTCACTCTGGCTGCTGCCCAGGTGGACTCAGGCAGCTGGCATTCATTTGCATAGATTTGCATGTGCTTAGCATGTCTCTCTGGTGCACTGGGAGGCGCAGGCTGGATTGTGGAGGGGGCGTTGGGCAGGACAGCAGGCTGAGGGCTTTGGGGGCTTCAGGGCCACAGAGGTCTTGGAGCAGGTGTGGAGCTTGAGCACCCATCCTCTTTGGGTGAGGAGAGAGGCCTGCTGGGTCCTCCTGGCTCTGGGTACCTGCTGGGGCTGGGCGGTTCCCACCTCCCTGCCTGCCTCAGTGGCCCTTTTCTGGAACACCCTTTCCCCTGTGTCCCTGTGACAAGCTGGTGATCTGGGCTCTGGTTACACAGGTGGGTCAGTCTGTGAGCATTCACTGAGTTGTACAGCAATTGTATGTGCCTTTTTCTACATAAAAAATGGGAAAAGACCAGAACGAACTTCCAGGAAGAGACCCATGCTCATTCCCCGGCTGGGAGCCCTCCCCAGGTGCCTCTCCCCCTCCCCCGCCATCCTCTGCCGTGAAGGCCCTGGTCAATTTCAGCTGGACTGAGTTCTATGGATTCACTCTCCTCTCCTCCCGGACTGTGAGCTACCTGGGCAGAGCCATGTCCTGTTCATTCCTGTGGCCCCTGACATCGGACCTGGCACAGGGCAGGTGCTGGGCACATGGGTCTAACCTCCCCATCTCTGGGGTGCTCCAGGGGGCCTGGGGCACTGGCCACCTGGAGGGGGGCGTTTCTCCTTACTATCCCCACCCTCAGGCACACAAAAGGCCAGCATTACAATGCCCCTGCTGTGGCCCAGGGCTAGAAGTGGGACGCAAGGGTCCCTGGGTGGGAGTGGGTGTGAGGCACGGCCATTCTCTGGTCCTCAGCACCCCACCCTCCCCTGTTCTCTGCAGCCTGGTGCCACCTCTTCTTGTCTGTGGTTCACCCCCGGCCTTGAGGCCATCTGGGTCCCTGCTAATTTCCTCTTCAGGCTTGGGGAGGCAGAGGCAGAGGCCTGGCGCCACATGCTGAGCTGCTCTGGACATGCCCAGCCTGGCCCTGCCTCACCCCTGCCAATCCCTCCCTCCCCTGCAAGTCGGGGCCTTCCTGCCTCCTGAGTTACAGAGACCTGTAAGCTGGCACATGGCCCTGTCCCCACCATCTGGAAGTTGGCAGAGAAGGACTCTGGGCAATGGCCTGCCCCTCTGCCCTCAATTTCCCTTGACTGTAAGGTGGGGAAGGCAGTTCTGGCAGCTGCCAGGTCAGATCAGTCCGAGGGTGTGGGAGAGCTCGGGACCCAGCAGTGTGCAGAGCAGAGGTCTGCTGGGTGTGCGGTGTTCGTGAGGGGACCCCCATGCCTTCCCCTTCGGCAGGGCTGGGGTCTGCACAGTGGGGACAGGTTGGGGGGACCTTGCTGAGAGAGCACAGGAGTGGCAGGGCCTGGGGTTTGGCCCAACTTGATCCCAGCTGGTTGCAGGCCCATCCCGCCTGGGCCTCACTTTACTTTTCTGTAAAGGGATCCCGGGTGAGGTTGTCCCTCAGCCTACACGAGCTCTGAGGCTAGCTGAATGCCTTGGCGTGTTTGGCCTGCACAGGGTGCTATTTTGGAATTAGTTCCCAAATTTGAAGCATTGGGAGGCTTCCCATACAAATCCAGAGTTCCAGCTTCTTGGGTGCAAAGTGAGAGTATCTGGCCTCCTGGGATTCCTTGTTTGCGGCATGCAGCAAGCAGCCCAGTGGTGGGGAAGAAACCTCAGTCCCCCTGCCCCGGGGCCGACCCTACTGCTGTCCACACCCTGGAGGCCCCGCCCTGCCTAGGACCCTCAGCTCCTGGTCCCCGAGCGCCAGGCCGGTCCTCTGGCAGCTGGTGCTCCTGCACGGGCAGGCCTCTTGCAGCTTGGGAGGCAGGTCTGGATCGGACTGGCATGAGCTCATGCGCTTATCCAAAGAATGCAAAGCAGAGATCTAGGTCTTGGCATTTCCTGGGGGTGTCCGGAGCCGTGGTCAGGGCCCAGAGGCCGTGTCTGCGTGTGGGGTGCCGAGCTGCTCCTGCCTGGGGCTCAGTCCTTCCCGTCCCCCTTCAGCGGCCCCCATTCCATGTCTCGACGTGGTCACAAGGCCCTCGGAGACTGGACCCCGCTGTCTCTCTCTGTCTCTCTCTTTCCCTCTCTTTTTCTGAGTCAGCAGAGGGGTGCTTATTGACCTTGAGACAGGGGAGCTCCAGCCCCATGTGGGAGGCCTGCAGGGCTCCAGAACCCTGGGTTTCTTCCTTGCTTGGACAGAGGTCTGGAGTGGTGGGGGTGTTGAGTTACTGGCTGGGTAAGACGGAACCTTCGACTCCTGCCCCTGGCCTGTGTTCCTCCGTGGTCCGGGGTTCAGAATGGCAAAAGCAGGGCCCCTGGCTCCGAGGCCGTTTAAGGAGGTGGCGATGTAGGGTTTGAAAGCCCTGGACCTAGACAGCAGGGCGAGTCCAAGCAGGGACTCCGAGTCCGCCGAGGGACCCGCCTGGTGTCAGAGGCCCCTGACAGGGGAGCTCCTCTGCCCCACCACATCCTTCCCCTAAACTCGGGGCTGAAAAGCCACACTGAAATTCTTGTCAGTTAGTGCGGAAGTGGGTCCAAAGTGGGACAGAGGGGGACTGTGGGGGAAGGGGGACAGGAGAGGCCATCACTGCAGGGCCTAGAGGGAGACAGAACCCAGGCTGAGCAGGGGCCCCAAGGGAGAGCCCAGGTGCTGCCTGCCACCGGGACCGTGCATTACGGAGGTCCCTCTTGTGACTCAGAGGAACTCACAGAGGTGTCCAGAACTTGCACGTTCCAAATGACGGACAGCGTCACTCTTGGGGCACGAGAGGAGACAAAGCCTGTTCCCCACTCTCTTTCCCAGACTCCACAGGGACCCAGACTCCCCACGTCTCTCATATCCCGAGAGACGCAGACCCTGCCAGGGAAGGGGCACGTGGCTGCGGTGCAGGCGCCTCTGTGCGAGGCTGGGGCCGCCGAGCACTGGTGGTGGCAGCGCAGACCCCGGGGCCTCTCTGTGCACAGCAGGGCCAGGGCAGAGTCTTCAGGGCGCGGGTGCTGCTCGCTCTCTCTCTCTCTGGCCAGTCTGCAAGGCCAGTGGGCCCCTCCTTCCACCATCTCTTGGCCTCGCCTTCCTCCCTCCCCGTGGAAGGCCCGCACTGCTGCGTTCTGCGGCACTGCCTGGCCACGATCTCAAGTCCCCTTCTTTTCTTCCCTACCTGCGCCCCAACACCCCCCAATTCAAGCCTCCCCAAGCCATCTCTACCCCATCAATGAGGGCCGGCTCTGTGGCCCCGATGGCTGCCAGCCTCCTGCACAGGCCGAGTGCTCCCTGACTGCTACGCGGGCCTCGGTCTTGCCTTCGCGACTTCCAGCACAGAGCCCGTCACGCTGAGGCTGTGGCGGGGACCTGGGAGCAGGAGGCAGCAGGGGCTTCCCTGGGCTGTGGCCCTCATCATTGCTGGGGGAGGGAGAAAGGGCCTGGCCGTTCCTGACCACAGCCTGGGCTCCTGCACTCGGCTGGGCACTTGCTGCGTGCCAGCCCCAGGCAGGGCAGTAGGGCTGCCTGGATGTGTACGGAGCCCTTCCAGCCACGGCTCCGAGGCCGGTCACGATGCCCGGCTCAGTGCCCATCTCCTCCACCACTCAGCATCCACCCGCCCAGCTCATGACAGGAGGAGGGAACAAAGGAGGCTCTTGCGGGGCTCTACTGGCCAGCTCCCGACACTATACAGATGGGGAAACTGAGGCCCAGAGAGAGGCAGTGACTTGCCCAAATTCATGGGCCCAGGTGGCCTGAGTTAGGCCATGGTGCCCATCAGTCCCGAAGGTTGGGACACCCACGGCAGCGCCTGACTCGTTGGGGCCCAGCGCCCAGCCCCCAGCCCCCCTTTGAGCGGTAAGGGAGCCTGCCCTGCCCCCAGCGTGTCTCCCCGGCCTGACTGAGTTTCCCAGAGCCAGCAGAAAGGCCGGGCGGTGCAGGTCTGAATCCGCCCAGGAATCTGCAGCCAGCCACCCGCCCTGCCCTCTGGCCCTGGGAGCGGGAAGTGAGCCTCCCCAAGAGCCTCCCCACCCCAAATCCTCCACCTTCCCTGCCCACCCACGCCTTCAGCCTGGGGCCCAAACATGGCAGGGAGCCAGGCCCCTCGCCGCCCCCCCCCTTGGCAACCGAGGCAAACACCCAGCACTGGAGACTGTTTGTCCTGCCAGCGCTGCGCCCCAGCCGGAGCCCGCACGCCCTGCGCCTGCTGGGAGAAGCCTGGCTGGGGGAGGGGACGTGGCAGGGGCAGCCCCCACTTGTGGGCCTGGGGACCCTTCCCTCCACTCCAGCCCCCCAGGAGCTTCCGAGAGAGCACAGGGCAGCCAGGGCTGGTGTCTCAGCACCTTTGGCTGTGAGGCCCCAACCTCAGCCCCTGCTCCAGCCTGAAGGCTGTGCGCCTGGAGGGTGGGGAAGGGCTGGCTGGGGGTGAGAGGGTCTGTGTTTGAACCACAGCAGAGAAGGGAGGGCAGGGGGAGAATGTCCCCTCTGGCCAGATGGGGCTGCGGGGAGGGTTCAGGGAGGGAGGCCTGTGGGCCCTTTCTTGGCAGGCAGGGAGGGATGAGAGATTCTTCCAGCGCCAGCCCTGGGGGGCTCTGCCTCCTGATCCCGAGGGTCTTGGTGGGCCCTGTGAGGCACTCCAGTATCGTGTTTGGGGGTTGGCTGGGTGGGCAAGGAGGCGGATGTCAGGGCCTGGGAGGCTGGGGTAAGGTGGCGCCGGGAGCGGACGGGCAGTCTTTCTGGCCCTCACTGGCCTGTGGTTTCTGCCATGCAGGGCATGGGACCGTGGGGCGATAGAGCAAGGAGGACTGAGTTTCCGTCCCTGTGGAGCCTCTCGTCTGAGGGGAAACAGCCCCCCAGCCTTCAGGGAGCGTCTAGTCAGAGAGGGAGGCACAGCCCTTGTCCTGGGGACTTTGGAACAGCCGTACTGGGGACAGGAATGGAGGATGATGGAGTCACCTGCTCTGGCTAGAGCGTGGGATCACCTGGCTTCACGGGGTTTGGCAGACACTTCTGTTTCTTAGGAAGGGGCGGTTGGAGGGTCTGTCTGCTTGTCAAATGCTTCCTGGGTACCTCCTCCACCACCGCAGCCCTGCGCTGTGGCAGGGTCATCACTAGCCCTCTTTTACAGACGAGGAAACTGAGGCTCAGGCATCTGGGGAGGTGTGCTGTGGGTGGACCCTCGGACAGTCAGGAGAAGGGCAGTCCCCACACGGTGCCCCACACGGTTCGGCCTCTACTCTCAGTCCCCTCTCAGGACATGTCCCCTGGTTCAATCCCAGGCAGGCCAGTGGGGAGGGTGGGGTGGGAGACTGGCTTCTGCTGAGGCTGCAGCTTCCCCGGCCCACCTAGGCTGAGTCACGGCTGGGCCGGAGCTGGAGCCGAGGGCGGCCGCTTTCCCAGGGCCAGCCTGGGCGGCGTCCACATTCCTCACTTGCAGGGTGCGTCTGGGCTTGGCTGAGCCAGGTGTGCTGTGCCCCACCCAGGCCCCCGCCTGCCCTGAGCCAGCTTAGTCCTCACGCCTTGTAAGGAAGTTTCTGGCAGCGGCCAGGAACAGGGTGTGGGAACTGCTTGCCTTGCATGTCCCTGCTGGGTAGGGTGCAGGCTGGTGTGTGTTGGGGGGTCAGCCTGCTAGAGCCCCAGCTCCTCCAGCGGCCAGGGAAATTGGGGTGCCCACTCCTCACCCCTCTGCAGTTGGATTGCCGGAGGCCGAGGCCCCGGACAGCCTGTGGTTTGGAGCTGCGGTCATGGTCATTGCTCAGTGATGCTGGTGGCAGAATGAAAGGTGTTCTTGAGAGCTGAGGTGGTGGCAAGGGCCCGCAGTGGCCAGGGTGGCAGGGGGACACGTTCTGTTTGCTGCCTCCAGCCTCTAAGGGAGGCCTTTGTGCTAAGCAGCTTGGAGCTCGGTGCCAGGTGGGGCCCTGGGGCAGAGGCTGTGAGTGCGGCCTTGTGCCCCTGGGTCCCCATCTCCGAGGGTTGGGGCTGACACCTTGTCACGTGGCCCTGCCTCCCCCACACCCCAGCTGGGCTGTCTCCTTGGCACCTGGGGCTGGAAGGGGTCTGTGTGGGGCTGGTCAAGGTCAGTCCTCCCCCCAGCCACTCCCTCTTTGGGCCTCTGTTTTCTCTCCTGTGAAGTGGAGTAGGAGCTCCCTTTCCCAATGTCCCTGGATTCCTTTTTTCATTTAATAAAGAATTTTTTTTTTTTTTTTTTGAGACGGAGTTTCGCTCTTGTTACCCAGGTTGGAGCGCAATGGCGCGATCTCGGCTCACCGCAACCTCCGCCTCCTGGGTTCAGGCAATTCTCCTGCCTCAGCCTCCTGAGTAGCTGGGATTACAGGCACATGCCACCATGCCCAGCTAATTTTTAGTATTTTTAGTAGAGACGGGGTTTCACCATGTTGACCTGGATGGTCTCGATCTCTTGACCTCGTGATCTGCCCGCCTCGGCCTCCCAAAGTGCTGGGATTACAGGCTTGAGCCACCGTGCCCGGCCCAAGAAAAATTTTTAATGTTTGAGATAGGGTCTCATCTGCCACCCAGGCTGGAGTGCAGTGACGCCATCACAGCTCACGCAGCCCTCCTGGGCTCCAGCGATTCTCCCAGCCCAGCCTCTTGGGCTGTGATTCCAGCTGGAATCACGGGTGCGCACCACCAAGCCCAGCTGAATAGCCCTGGATTCTTGGTGGATGGACTGTGACCTTAAGCCCGAGCTGAGCTGTGCTGGGACCTGGGTCTTCTCCACCACGGGACCCCCCAGCTTAGTGCTGCAGCTTCCCCACCACTCCTGGGTCTGGCCGGGCTCCTGGCTGGTGGTTGCGGAAGGAAACTACAAGTTTGGGATTTGGGAAACTTGCTCCCTGCTCAGCCTCTTCCTGGAGGGCTGCTGGCGGGGCCAGGGTTTCAATCACACCAACGACCGCCCCTGGGGGGCCGTTGCCTCACTGTCACCCAGTTCTGAGGCCTCAGCGTTTCTGAGCACAGCCCAGGGCTGGTCCCCTCTATCATGCCTCACAGCAGGGAGGGCCCAGCTGTTTCCTGGGAACCTGTGATGGGCCCAGGGCGGGCCCAGGGTGGCTTGGTCTGCAGAAATCACTTCCCAAGCCTTGGTGGGAACAAGCAGTTCTTGGCCCTTCGCCCAGGGTGGGCGTGGGAATTCTGTCCTGCACGGTCAGGACGGGTGACAGCAGGGCTGTGGGAGCAGAGGCTGAGGGACGAGGCGGGACGCTGGGCCTGGGCATCTAGCACAGCCTTCATGGTGAGGGCGGCAGGCTGAGCTCCAGGCAGCAGGGTTGGGGAGTGGGGACCAGAGTAGGTGCTTACCTAGCTCCTTGCAGAGCAGTGGTGGGCAAGCCTGGCAGGGGTGTCCCAGGCTGGGCAGAGACCCCTTGGCCCCTCTTTCTGGGGGCAGCTCCCCACTTCCCCAGCTTTTCTTTGGCTGAGCCCTGGGGTGTCCCATTCCCAGAAATCTCTAGGGACTTGGGCTGCTTTCCCGGCTCCTCTGTCCAGGGCCTGTGGCAAGAGGGTAGCGCTTTGTCCTGGCGGTTGCTGCTGCCTGCAGTGGAAGGAAGTGCCCCAGCTCCTGAAAACCCCGCTCTGTCTGTGTCCTGTGGTTGAGGATGGCTCAGTGTGTGTGTGTGCGCGCGCGCGTGTGTGTGCACGCACGCATGTGTGTTGGTGTGTGTGCATATGTGTTGGTGTGTGTGCATGTGTGTTGGTGTGTGCATATGTGTTGGTGGGGTGTGTGTAGTGTATGTACATGCATGTATGTTGGCAGTGTGTATGTGTGTGTGTTGGGGTTTGTTTATGTGTGTGCATGTGTGTTGGTGGTAGTGTGTGTATACACATATGTGTTGGTGGTGTGTATGTTTGTGTGTGGTGGGGTGTGTGTGTGTTGGTAGTGGTGTGTGTTGGTGGTGTGTGTGTTGGTGGGGTGTGTGTATTGGTGGTGTGTATGTGTGTGTGTTGGTGGGGTGTGTGTTGGTGGGGTGTGTGTGTTTTTGGTGGTATGTGTGTGTTGGTGGTAGAGTGTGTGTGTTGGTGGGGTGTGTTTGTGTTGGTGGTATGTGTGTTGGTGGGGTGTGTGTTGGTGGTGTGTGTGTGTGTTGGTGGGTATGTGTTAGCAGGGTGTGTGTGTTGGTGGTGGGATGTGTGTTGGTGGGGTGTGTGTGTTGGTGGGGTGTGTGTTGGTAATTGTGTGTGTGTTGGTGGCAGTGTGTGTTTGTTGGTGGTGTGTGTTGGTGGGGTGTGTGTGTGTTGGTGGTGGAGTGTGTGTGTTGGTGGTAGTGTGTGTGTTGGGGTGTGTGTGTGTTGGTGGGGTGTGTGCGTTCATGTGTGTTGGTGGGGAAGGCATTTGTCTCTGTGGCATGGGCTTCTGGACATTTGCACTGGGGTCCCTGTAGTTAGAGTCTGAACCCTGAAGGATTCTGGGAGCTGGCACTGAGAGCTGGGCCCAGGGCAGCCTGGGAGCTGGTGGGAACAGGTGAGAACAGGCTGGCACTGGCTGGGCGGGAGCCGCAGCACCTGGAATGTATGGACTGCAGCGGCTCCAACCTCCCTCGCCCAGGAACCGGCCCTTGTTTTAGAATCAGGACCCAGCCCTTTGCCCAGCCGTCCCAGCTCTGCCCCACCAGGCCTCCCCAGCCCCTGCTCCCTCCTTTGGGGCACCCCCACTGCCCTCACTCTTGGCTGGGCTGGGGCCAGCGGGCTGGCTGGGGCGGGCTCTTTGGGAGAAGCTGGCAATTTTTCCTCAGGATCCCGGGTTCGGTCCCCTGTGTTTCTGGGTCTGCACAGACCGACCCTCTGTCACTTACAGCGACCTCGTCCTGAGTCAGGCAGGAGCGAGGCTGTGCCTGGGGGGCTTCCCTGAGCCGGTGGTGGGCTCCTGGCCTGCTCTGCTCCTGGAATGGAGGCTGAGGAGCTCCTGCCTGTCCCGCAGGTTTTGGATACAGGCGCCTCTGCAGAACAGCTGTGTCCTCTCCTGTCCTGTGCAGTCAATCTGGGCTCCTCATGGCTTTCAGGAACAAGGGCCAGCTCCCTTGTGTGGCACTCAGGGCCTCTCCCAGGCAGGTCCCTGACCACCTTGCCAGGCTCAGCCCCACCCCTTGCCTCCCCAGTCAGCTCCCCTGGCCTGGACATCTCATGCTTCCCTGAGGGTGCCCCCTGCCGTGGCAAGTGCCCATTACCCTGCCTGGAAGGCTGGCAGCTCCTGTGTCTCCTTGAATCCCTTCCCCAGCTGTCCCACCTCCTGGGCCGGGTCAGGGACCCCTCATGGGCACTCCCACAGGGAGGCTTCCTCAGGCCTCCACCATGCCTTGTGAGGTCCGGGACTCCCCAGGATTAGGGCCTGCTATGTGTCCTCTGTCACATCCCCAGGCCAGGCCCTCCTTTGTACGGGCCAGGGAGTGAGAGGATGAGCTAGTGAGTGAGAGGGTGCAGGAAGGCCTGGGAGCTCCTCTGAGGCCCAGTCCTGGCCCTGACTCTGCTTCCTCCAGGTTGGGAGGAACATTTCTCTACCTTGGGGCTGGTGTCTCCTGGGAAGATTCTAGAAATCTCTCTTGTCATCAGGGAGGATACAAGCCCCTCCTCTCTCCTGGTGAGGATGTAAGATGAATAGGCCAGCGTGGCGATGGCGTCTTTGTGTGAGTGTGTAAGGTGTGAACACGTGAGAGGTGGTGTGAGTGTGAAAGTTTGCACAAGTGTGTCCATGAGTGTGTGACAATGTAGATGTGAGTCTGTGAGAGTGTGAGTGTATGGAGGTCTGTGAGCATGTGCTGGTGTGTGTGCTTCTGGGAGTGTCAATGTGTGTGTGAATGTGCATGTCAGCTGCATGTGAGTGTGTGTGTGTCAGCCTGTGAGCATGTGCCTGTCTGTGAATCTGGGAGAGTGAGTGTATGAGCTGTGTGCAAACGTGTGTGTATCAGTCTGTGTGTGCGTGTCTGAGAGTGTCAGTGTGTGTGTATGTGCATGTGAGCTATGTGTGAATGTGTGTATATGAGTCTTTGAGTGTGTATTAATCTGTGAGCATGCGCCTGGGTGTATAAATATCTGGGAGTGTAAATGTGCATATGAGCTGTATGTGAATGTGCGTGTATGAGTCTGTGTGTGTCTGAGAGTGTCAACGTGTATGTGAATGTGCATGTGAGCTATGTGTGAATGTGTGTATATGTCTTTTGTGTGTGTGAACCTGTAAGCATGCGCCTGTGTGTGAATCTGAGAGTGTGAGTGTGCATGTGAGCTGTGAGTGAACGTGTGTGTATGAGTCTTTGTGTATGTATCGATCTGTAGGCATGGGCCTGTTTATGAATCTGGGAGAGTGAGTGTGTGTGTGAGCTGCTTGTTGACATGCGGCAGATCCTGCAGGAGCGCTGACTTGGCGCTCCGGGCAGTAGAGAAACTTGGGTCCAGGCTCTCCCCTTCCCCAAAGCCATGGTCAACCCCAGAGACACTCAGAGCCTTCTGCATTCTGGGGTCTCTGGGGGAGATCTCGGAGCTTGGAGGCTCACTTTGCTCCAGGAGTTTACCGAGTGATGAGTGTCCTTCCCACATTCTAGAGAGCTCAGAGGCCTTTCTTTCATAAAAAGAGTAATACTGAAGCCGGGCGCGGTGGCTCAAGCCTGTAATCCCAGCACTTTGGGAGGCCGAGGCGGGTGGATCACGAGGTCGAGAGATCGAGACCATCCTGGTCAACATAGTGAAACCCCGTCTCTACTAAAAATACAAAAAACTAGCTGGGCGTGGTGGCGCGTGCCTGTAATCCCAGCTACTCAGGAGGCTGAGGCAGGAGAATTGCCTGAACCCAGGAGGCGGAGGTTGCGGTGAGCCGAGATCGCGCCATTGCACTCCAGCCTGGGTAACAAGAGTGAAACTCCGTCTCAAAAAAAAAAAAAAAAAGAGTAATACTGAATAGATTCAAAATAGTATTTACAAACTATGAGTAGGATTTAAGAATGAAGGCACAACAAACATCTGTGAATCCACTGCCCAGTTTTAGACACTTTGGCTTCGATGTACGCCTCGCCTCGCGCTCTGCCCGCAATGTAACCGCTAGCCTGGATTTGGGATTCGATTCCCGGCTTTCCTTTACAGATCTGAAGTCCTTCCCTCTGGGCCCTGGATGGGAAAGTCAATCGTGCCAGAGCAGCTCAGTGCTGCCCTCTGGGGGCGAGGCCGCGGCTTCCTCCTGCTCAGCCCCAGCCTGGGTGGGACGGAGCCCACCCAGCTTACCGTGGCGAGACCCCACAGAGGGGTGGGCGCAGTCATTGCGCACACACCTGCAGGACGCGCCTGGACGCACATCCACATGTGGGCACGCACAGGTGCCACACGGACTCTCCCCTCGTTCGATCGTATTGTGTCCCCTGTGGATGTCACACCCCGCGTGGGAAGTCCAGAAGCCGCTGCCGCTCCTCAGGGGTTGGCAGGAGGGAGAGGTCCTGGCAGGTGGAGCGTGTCTGCTCCAGGGACCCTCGGACTCGGGGCCGGCCAGGCTGGAAGGAAGGCTGGCTTTTGGGCTAATAGTTTAACAGGGGGACCTGAGCGGGTGGGCGTGGGGGAGGGAGACGTGCCAAAGGCAGGGAAGGGCTTTTCTGAAATGGAGCATTGGGGTTGGGGGATGATACACAACGTGGGCCAGCTTCAGAAGGGAATCTTGTGTCCAAGCGCCTGGAGGCAGAGGCATGGACACAGCCGAGCCGGGGCTTGGTGCTCTGGCGGTCAAGGGACTAGAGACGGTGGAGCTGAAGATGACGAGGAGGAGCCAGGACCCTGAGGGAGAAGGAGCCGTCTGAACAGCGCAGGTGTAGGACGGGTCTCTAGGGGCCCTCGGTTCCTCCCCCAGCCTCGCCGGCTCCTCCCGGGATTGCAGCGCAGAGGGGCTACCCAGTGTGGCCAGCAGAGGGCGCTCCTGCTACAGATTTGGGGCTCTCGGGCGGCCGGGGCGTGTCCCTGTTTAACAGGGCATGAGCCTCGGGAGGCGGCGGGGCCCGGGTTCTCCGTGGGGAGCACGGGTGCCTGCCCCTTGGGAGCCACTGACCACAGGGGTGAGGAGAAGTGACCTCATGAGGTGGGAGCCCCCCAGGGTTTCATGTATCCCTTTCTGCTGCTGCCGGGTCAGGCATCTGTCTGGTCAGTGTGTCCATCACAGGTGGGACTGTGAAGTCACCCCGGCAGACCGGCCCTCCTAACTTGCCCTGGAGGTCTTCCGCCAGGCCGGGGCCCTACTGCCAACCAGCCTTTCTAGAAGTTTCCTGGGTCCTAGCTCAGGGCTCTGCCCCTGCAGCCTCCCTGGTGACCGCATGCTCCTGCTTCCTGTCCCTGCCTCTGGGAGGAGGACTTGCTTGTCTGGTCTCCTTCCTCACCCTGCCTCATCCGAGGAGCCTTCTCCATCGCTGCGGGTGCATCCTGCAGTTCTGAGGGCCAGATGCACCCTTGCTCTTCTGCCGTAAAGAGATACGAGCGTCCACGCAGCTGGTGGGTGAACACTGCCAGGCCCCTTCCTTGGCTTGAGGTGTGACAGCCCCCAACAACTACTGGGGCAGGCCCCTGGCGAGGAGAAAATCCCTTTGCTTGTGAATTCCGCCTTCCACCTTCTAGCATCTCCACCTGGACAGAGGGACCATATATTTGAGTCATTTACTTTTTTAAAAATTAAATTAGCCGGGCGCGGTGGCTCAAGCCTGTGATCCCAGCACTTTGGGAGGCCGAGGCGGGTGGATCACGAGGTCAAGTGATCGAGACCATCCTGGTCAACATAGTGAAACCCGGTCTCTACTAAAAATATAAAAAATTAGCTGGGCATTGTGGCACGTGCCTGTAATCCCAGCTACTCAGGAGGCTGAGGCAGGAGAATTGCCTGAACCCAGGAGGCGGAGGTTGCGGTGAGCCGAGATCGCACCATTGCACTCCAGCCTGGGTAACAAGAGCGAAACTCCGTCTCAAAAAAAAAAAAAATTAAATTAATAGTATTTTTTGAGAAAGAGTCTCTGTGTCCCCCAGGCTGGAGTGAAGCAGCATGATCTTGGCTTGCTGCAACCTCCACCTCCCGGGTTTAAGCTATTCTCCTGCCTCAGCCTCCCGAGTGGCATGTGCCATCACACCTGGCAAATTTTTGTATTTTTAGTAGAGTCAGGGTTTCGCCATGTTGGCCAGGCTGGTATCAAACTCCTGACCTCAAGTGATTCACCCACCTCTGCCTCCCAAAGTACTGGAGTCATTCATTTATTAATTTGTTCATTCATGTATTCGTGCCTGCAGCTATTGGGCACTATTTACTATGGACATTTCCGGGGACAGAGGCGTGGTCCCTGCCTCACATCTAGAAGGGGCGTCAGCTATAAAAACAGGTGTGACCACGTAGGGTGAGACGTGCCTCAGAGAGGGGAACTGCTGTGTTTCTGTGAACTCTGCTTGTCCTAGCTTTCCATTCTACTCAGTGATGTCACCCACCCACCTACTCAGCCCAGAAAACACAGAGTCATCCTGCTGATCCCTGCTCAGACCTGGCTCCCTCTTGGCCATGTGTCCCATCCTCACCTCACATCCCTCCCCCAGGCCACCCCTTCAGCCCTGGGGCCGGCTCTGCCCTATCCGGCGTTCACACTGCCACCAAAGGGAGCTCCTTCTTCAAACTACTCAATGCCCAGAGAAGCAAAAGGAAGGAAAGAATGTGGCCAGAGGGAATTGTCTGTGTGGAGAAAGACCTGTAAACGAAGTTGGAAAATGAAGAAGTAACTGGGAAAATGCATTCACAACACTTTGCCAAGGGCTCTTCCCATGTTCATGAAAAGCTCACAGAAGCCAGGAAGGACAAGACTCCAGACAAAAACAGGCAAAGGATAGGAACAGCCGGTTCTTAAGAAACAGGAAGGAGATCAAGAAGCAACCACAAAACATAGGGAAGGATGTGGTCTTTGCCTGTTCTGTGCTGCTCTAACGGGACACCTAAGACTCGGTGATCTCTTGTTACCCAGGCTGGAGTGCAATGGCGCGATCTCGGCTCACCGCAACCTCCGCCTCCTGGGTTCAGGCAATTCTGCTGCCTCAGCCTCCCGAGTGGCTGGGATTACAGGCACGTGCCACCATGCCCAGCTAATTTTTTGTATTTTTCTTAGAGACGGGGTTTCACCATGTTGACCAGGATGGTCTCGATCTCTCGACCTCGTGATTCACCCGCCTCGGCCTCCCAAAGTGCTGGGATTACAGGCTTGAGCCACCGTGCCCGGCCTCGGTGATCTTTTTTTTGAGAAGGAGTCTCACTCTGTGGCTCAGGCTGGAGTGCAGTGATGAGATCTTGGCTTACTGCAACCTCCGCCTCCCGGATTCCAGTGATTCTCCTGCCTCAGCCTCCTGAGTAGCTGGGATTACAGGAGTGCACTACCACACCCGGCTAATTTTTATATTTTTAGTAGAGACGGGGTTTCACCATGTTGGCCAGGCTGGTCTCGAACGCCTTTCCTCATGATCTGCCCACCTCGGCCTCCCAAAGTGCTGGGATTACAGGCATGAGTCACCGTGCCTGGCTGAGACTGGATGATTTAACATAGAACAGAGATTTACTTTGAGACTGGGAAGTCCAGGGTTATGGGGCTGCGTCTGGCAAGGGCTCTCATGCTGCGTCATCCCATGGCAGGAGGTGGAAGGGTAGAGAGGAGAGCAGGGAGAGAGAGAAAGAGAGAGAAAGAGAGAGAGAGAGAGAGAGAGAGAGAGACAATAATCCCAGCACTTTGGAGGCTAAGGCAGGAGGGACAGCTTGAGCCTGGCAGTTTAAGACCAGCCTTGGCAACATTGTAAGACCCTGTTTCTACAAAAAATACAAAAATTAGCCAGGAAGGTGGCACACATGTGTAGTCCCAGCTACTCGGGAGGTTGAGGTGGGAGGATTGCCTGAGGCTAGGAGATCAAGGCTGCAGTGAGCCATGAACAGTGATCCCATCATTGCATATATGTATATGTATTTTTAAGACAGAGTCTCGCTCTGTGGCCCAGGCTGGAGTGCAGTGGCATGATCTCGGCTCACTACAACCTCCACCTCCTGGGTTCAAGCAATTCTCTGCGTCATCCTCCCGAGTACCTGGGATTACAGGCGCGTGTCACCATGCCTGGCTAATTTTTTGTATTTTTAGTAGAGACAGGGTTTCACCATCTTGACCAGGATGGTTTTGAACTACTGATCTCATGATACGCCTGCCTTGGTCTCGCAACGTGCTGGAATTACAGATGTGAGCCATCACACCCGGCGGAGGTAAGAGTATTTTACAGCACACTCCAGGTTTCATTTCATTTTACTCTGGAAGAAAATTTGGCAATAGCTCTAGGAGTAAAAAAGGATTTACTCTTTGGAGGCTAAGGCAGGAGGGACGGCTTGAGCCTGGCAGTTTAAGACCAGCCTGGGCAACACTGTGAGACCCTGTTTCTACAAAAAATACAAAAATTAGCCAGGTAAGGTGGCCCATGTGTGTAGTCCCAGCTACTCCGGAGGTTGAGGTGGGAGGATCGCCTGGGGCTAGGAGATCAAGGCTGCTAGTCATCCCACTGCTAAAATTTCCCCTGAAGATATATTTGCAAAAATTCACCGTGATTTATGTTCAGGGAGGCTGATGACACCATCGCTTGGAAAAGCAAAAAGCCTTGGAGACCAGAGAGGTGGTTGTCAGGGACGAAGTAAATGAATACATTATAGCTCATGGTCATGATGGATTAAAAAGAACGAGGCGGCTCTCCAAGAGAGATTATTAACCGGGAGACCAAAGCATTGGAAATATTGATAATATCCCTTTTGTTTGATTAAAGTCTGTACGAATAGACACATTGAGAAAACACAGCCGTGTTCGGAGGAGCAAGTCTGGACTCTTCAGCTCCCTGTCATGGTGTCTTCCTTTTCAACCTTTGTCCCAGTCGTTTCTTCCACTTGTATGACTTATGAATTGGCCCAGAGATTCCCAAAATGGGTTCCCAGGAACCCTAGCTCCACAGCTTCTCCTGGAAGTGGCTCCATGTCCGTATGAGTTTGGGAAACAGTGTCATGGAGAGTCACAGTGTGCACTGGCTTGTTCCAGGCTCTGAGAAGTCTGCAGTGAAATAAGCAAACAACAGCTGTCTGTCAAGGATGAAAGGCTCCTAGGCCCATGGGGCTGGGAGTCGCTACACTACTCACTTCTGCTCTCAAGAGCACCCCGGGGGGCCAGCTCTGTACATCAGGGCTTGGACCCTCTGCTCTGATGCTCGGCCCTGCCCCTTTCTGACCTGATGTGGCTTGACTCTGTCCTTTGCCCACTCTGCCCCAGCCACACTGGCCCTTCTTTGTGGTCCCCAAAAGGAATACCTTAGTCCAGCCTCAGGGCCCTTGGACCAGCTGTCACTCGGCCTGGGGTGTCCTTCCCTGCATGTGGCTGGCTCTTCCCACAGTTCAGTTCCTGCCTAACTGTCACCTCGAAGAGGCCTTCTCTAGCCTCCCAAAGCGCTCATCGTCCCCTTTGTATTTTCTTGGAGAATGGATCATCCACTGGTTTGTTGATTGTCCATTTCTCTTGCTAGAATGTCAGCTCCACGAGAGCAAAAATGCAGTTTGTGGTGTTTATTCCCAGAGCCTGGGACAATGCTCAACTCATAAGAGATAAAGAAATGCGTTTCCTTGCAAGATCCATTTTCTTTTCTTTTGAGAAGCAATCTCGCTGTTGCCCAAGCTGGAGTGAAGTGGCATGATCTCAGCTCACTATAACCTTCGCCTCCCGGGTTCAAGTGATTCTCCTGCCTCAGCATCCCGAGTAGCTGGGATTACAGGTGCGCACCACCATGCCTGGCTAATTTTTTTATTTTTAGTAGAGATGGAGTTTCATTATGTTGGTGAGGCTGGTCTTGAACTCCTGACCTCATGATCTGCCCGCCTCAGCCTCCCAAAGTGCTGGGATTACAGGCGTGAGCCACCGCGCCCGGCCCAGGATCCATTTTCCATAGCACTCCTACTGCATTCCCCTAGAAACGCTGATGCAGCCGTGGGTCTCTGGGTGTTCCCCTAATACACCAGGTGCATTCCCGTCTATACCTGGACAATTTTCCACCGCGTCTTCTCAGCCTGGCAAAGTGCTGCCCTGGCTTCGAAACCCAGCTTTGCTGTCCCACCCTGTGAAACTATCCTCGGTGGCCTGGTCTGAATGGGTTGCTCCCTCCCTGGGCCTCCCAAGGTGCCTGTACACACATACCTTTGTCACTGCGCGAGTAGCATTGCGCTGTAGTGAACTGTTTTGTGTCTGTCTCACTCACGGCCTGCTCTCATTAAGGGCAGGGCTCGGCTGACTCAGTACTGAATTCTGAGCACCCAGCCCAGTCAGTGACTGCACACAATGAACGCAACAATTAGATGCTGAATGACGTCCAACTCTGGGCTCTTACTGCCTGCATCCATTCAGCAAGCATCAATAGAACAACTACTGTGTACAAAGAAAGCACTGAGTCAGACCTTGTAGTATGTCCAAAGAGGAATAGAAAACCACCTTTTGGCTGTAAAGAATTATCAGTTGAGAAGGGGAGCAGATCCGCTTCTTAGTAATGTTTTTTTTTTTTTTTTTTTTAGGCAGAGTTTGGCTACTGTTGCCCAGGCTGGAGTGCAATGGCACCATCTTGGCTCACTGTAACCTCTGCCTCCTGGGTTCAAGTGATTTTCCTGCCTCAGCCTCCAAGTAGCTGGGACTATAGGCGCTTGGCTAATTTTTGTATTTTTAGTAGAGACGGGGTTTCACCATGTTTGGCCAGGCTGGTCTTGAACTCTTGATCTCAGGTGATCCACCTGCCCCTGCCTCCCAAAGTGCTGGGATTATAGGCATGAGCCACCATGCTCGGCCCTGCCTCCCGATAATTCTAACATGAGTGTGAGAGGCTAGCACCCTTGGTGCTGCAATGGGCTAGGGGAGTGCATTCATTTCCCTTTACTGCTGTAACAATGATCACAAACTTCGGGGTGTAAGGCGACACATATTCATTCTCTTATAATTCTGAAGGCAGAGGTCCAAAATGGGTTCTAGGGGGCTACGACTGAGGTGTCAGCAGGGCTGTGTTTCTTCTGCAGGTTTCAGGGGGACTGTTCCTTGTCTTTTCGGCTTCTGGAGGCTGTTGCACTCCTTGGCTCCAGGCCACGCATCAGTCTGACCTCTGCTTCTCTGGTTACATCTCCATCTGGGGCCCTGACCTCCCATCTCCTTCCTGTTAAGGTCCCTTGTGGCCGAGTGCGGTGGCTCACGCCTGTAATCCCAGCACTTCGGGAGGCTGAGGCAGGTGGATCACTTGAGGTCAAGAGTTTGAGACCTGCCTGGTCTACACAGTGTAACCCCATCTCTACTAAAAAGGCAAAAAATTAGCTGGACGTGGTGGCAGGCACCTGTAATCCCTGCTACTCGGGAGGCTGAGGCAGCAGAATCGCTTGAACCTGGGAGGCAGAAGTTGCAGTGAGCTGAGATTGAGCCACTGCACTCTAGTCTGGGTGGCATGAGGGAAACTCTGTCTCAAAAAAAAAAAAAAAAAAAAAAAAAAGATCCCTCGTGAACCATTGGCCTCACATCCACAAAGTCCTTTCTGTTCTATAAGGCACATATTTCCAGGTTCTGGGGATTCAGATATGGACATATTTGGGGTTTATTATTCTGCCTTCCTCAGGCAGGGCGGGATGACTTCTCATGGCATGGAGCCTTTGCCCAGCCAGCCTTTGGAGTCATGGAAGCTTTACTGCACCACTAGTTACTACAAGGCCCGTGTTAGCTACTTTTACACATTGACTCATTGAATCCCATGAAGAGTTTGTCACAAAAGTCTAGTCTTGGCCAGGCGCAGTGGCTCACACCTGTAATCCCAGCACTTTGGGAGGCTGAGGCTGGGAGATTGCCTGAGGTCAGGAGTTCGAGACCAGCCTGACCAACATGATGAAACCCCGTCACTACTAAAAATAGAAAAAACTATGCACAGTGGTGTGCACCTGCAATCCCAGCTACGCTGGAGGCTGAGGCAGGAGAATGGCTTGAACCTGGGAGGTGGAGGTTGCAGTGAGCTGAGATCGCACCACGGTACTCTAGCCTGGGCAACAAGAGGGAAACTCCATTTCAAAAAAGAAGAAAAAAAATAATCTAGTCCCCTCATTTTGCAAAGAAGCGGGATTTGAGGCTAAGAGAAGTAAAATGACTTGCCTAAGACCACACTGGGGCAAGAGCCCAGATCTGACCCCAGGTTCTTGGACTTGGAGCTCTTTTCATGATGTCATGGAGTGTGATAGTAGCTAACACAGTGCCAGCCCCCACAGGTTGTGAAGATTAGGAGCTCTGGTTCCTCCCCACGAAACCTTACTGAAAAAAAGCGTGTCATCTGGAAACGCTAAATAACAAGGCTCCCAGGGCCCCTGGGTTCTGAGGCAGAGACGGCAGGGATCACAGAGCTGCAGGAGTGTAGTGCAGGAGCTTGGCCCTGGTTGTCTGGAGGGCAGCTCAGCTTCACGGATGATGGAGGAAGCAGGCCTTGATGGCTGGCTGGGGCTGAGGCTGAGCACTCCCCGGAGCCCAGGCCTCTGCAAAGGAATGCTCCTGCTCTGTCCTCCTGTTTTGCTCTTGGAAAGGATAGATGATGACCTGCTCTGGTCCTCCTCCCCTGGTCCTCCTCCCCTGGTCTTCCCTCCCTAGTCCTCCTCCCGTGGTCCTCCCTCCCCTAGTCCTCCTCCACTGGTCCTCCCTCCCCTAGTCCTCCTCCCCTGGTCTTCCCTCCCTAGTCCTCCTCCACTGGTCCTCCCTCCCCTAGTCCTCCTCCCCTGGTCTTCCCTCCCCTAGTCCTCCTCCCCTGGTCCTCCCTCCCCTAGTCCTCCTCCCCTGGTCCTCCTCCCCTGGTCCTCCCTCCCCTGGTCCTCCCTCCCCTAGTCCTCCTCCCCTGGTCCTCCCTCCCCTAGTCCTCCTCCCCTAGTCCTCCTCCCCTGGTCCTCCCTCCCTAGTCCTCCTCCCCTGGTCCTCCCTCCCCTAGTCCTCCTCCCCTGGTCCTCCTCCCCTGGTCCTCCCTCCCCTAGTCCTCCTCCCCTGGTCCTCCCTCCCCTAGTCCTCCTCCCCTGGTCTTCCCTCCCTAGTCCTCCTCCCCTGGTCCTCCTCCCCTGGTCCTCCCTCCCCTGGTCCTCCCTCCCCTAGTCCTCCTCCCCTGGTCCTCCCTCCCCTGGTCCTCCCTCCCCTAGTCCTCCTCCCCTGGTCCTCCCTCCCCTAGTCCTCCTCCCCTAGTCCTCCTCCCCTGGTCCTCCCTCCCCTAGTCCTCCTCCCCTGGTCTTCCCTCCCTAGTCCTCCTCCCCTGGTCCTCCTCCCCTGGTCCTCCCTCCCCTGGTCCTCCCTCCCCTAGTCCTCCTCCCCTGGTCCTCCCTCCCCTAGTCCTCCTCCCCTAGTCCTCCTCCCCTGGTCCTCCCTCCCCTGGTCCTCCCTCCCCTAGTCCTCTCTCCCTTGATCTCTCTCCCTGGTCTCTCCCCTGGTCCTCCTCCCTGGTCGTCCTCTCCTAGTTCTCCTTCTGCTGTTCCTGCCCGGCTAGTCCTCCCTCCCCAGTCCTCCTCTCCCAGTCCTCCCTGCCCGGCTTCTCCTCCCTTGTCAGTCAGTCACGCGTGCCACACTGTGGTGGGCTGGGTGGTTAGCACCAGGACAAGGAGCTGAGAGACACCCTTCACATTGGGGAGAAAGAGCCCCCAGGTCAAGGGAGCCCCCAGTCTGAGGGGGGACACGGCTGCTACCTTGAGGACGTGTCCAATTTGAGGGGAGAGACACAGCGTCTGTTCTGGGGAGGCTGGCTCCATCTGCCCCTGGAGAAAGCCACTCAAGAGCATCGCAGAGCGGGTGCAAATGAGCGCCAATCAACAGGGAGAAGCCGGCCTCCCCAGGGCTGGGGAGCGAGGAGCCAGCGGGCAGGTGGGTGAGGGAGGGAAGTGCGGCTGGGACACTGGGGTCTTCGAGCCCGGAGCCCCCTCGGTGTCTCTGACTTCCCATTCCCCCAGGCTCTCAAGGCTCCCTCAGCCAGGCTGCAAGGCAGAGTGAAGAGGGGGTGTGAGCCCCAGGCCTGCAAGGGGAACCCACGGGAGTTTCTACCTCTCACCCACCCCCATGCAGCTCTCAAGCCAAGGGAGCAGTGTGGGGAAGGGAAAAGAGGGAGGGAAAGGCAGAGGGACGAAGCCGCCTGGTCAAGCGGGAGTCTGCAGCTGGTGAGAGGCAGTGAGGTGTCCCACGGGTGACCCCCGAGGCCTGGGTTTCCATCTGCAAGGTCCTCTCCACCCATTCCCACTGTCCCCAGCTTTCCCTCCCTCCCTCCCTCGCTGTTTCCTGCCCCCCTTCCCGCCCGCCAGCCTCATCTAGGGCATCCAGTCCTCTAGGCCCTCTTTTGGGAAGGACCCTGCCTGGAAGGGTGGGGTGCTCCTGGGTGTCCATATCCTATGTCTTGGATCCGCCCCAGGCCAGGGGTTCCTGGAAACCAGTCAGAGGCGACTGGGAGGTGCAGAGGGGAAGAAAGGCTGGGTCCACTCGCCCATAAGTAGGGGAGCCCCTGGACAAGCTCTGGGTGTGCAGGGGGTGCTGGGGGATCCCCTTGCCCCTATCTCTTCACACTGTGGCGGAGGCTCAGGGCACTCAGCAATGTCCCGAATCTCCCAGCGCCCTGGGAAGGTGGAGGGCGGGGCCCTTTGCAGCCAGACACAAATCATTAGTGGGCGGATCTGGGTGGGGCTGCCTGGGGCCTCAGGACAGAGGCAGGGTACAGAATAGAGGAAGCGGGATTCCACCTGCGGAGGCGGCGGCAGGTGTGGCTGGGTGAGGGTGCGCGTCTCAGGGGATGCGGGGCCAGGGATAGGAGGTCTGTGAGCATCCAAGTTCCTGCAGGAGACAGGGGCTCTGTGTCTGAGGGCTGAAGGGAAAGGAGCCCACCGGGCCCTAGTGACAGGAGACCAGGGGTGGAATGAGGGTCTCTGAGTTCTCTCCTCATCAGCCAAGCCAAGGGCTCACCTGGCAGCCATTCCGGGCTTCTGGGCCTCTCACTTCGTCTGACCACCTGATACTGACCCTCTTCCTTGGGGGGAAGGGTGAGTGGCCATGTCCCTTTCCTGGGACCTTGTCTCCACCGAAGTCACCGCCCAGGCTCCTTGATCCTAACCATTCAGCAAGCCCTTACACAGCACCTGCTGCATACAACCTGGCCTGATTCTGGGCAGGGGTGTGGGGTGTGGGGTGGGCTGCATCCTAAGGGTTGACAGTTAATGCTTAGGGGATCTGTAGGAGCCAAGCCCAGCTGGGCAGACAAGGCATGACCTTGTCTTTTTGTTTTTGTTTTTATTTTTTGAGATGGTGTCTCGCTTTGTTGCCCAGGCTGGAGTGCAGTGGCTCGATCTTGGCTTACTGCAACCTCTGCCTCCCAGGTTCAAGCAATTCTCTTGCCTCAGCCTCCTGACTGGAGGTTGTAATCACCTGGGATTACAGGCACGTGCCACCACGCTGGCTGTAGAGTCGGGGTTTCATCTTGTTGGCCAGGCTGCCCTCAAATTCCTGATCTCAAGTGATCTGCCTGTCTTGGTCTCCCAGTTGGGATTATAGGTGTGCACCACCAAGCCTGGCCAGATCTTGTCAGCATTAGTACACCTGTATTGGCTGGGCGAGGTGGCTCACACCTGTAATCCCAGCACTTGGGAGGCTGAGGCAGGAGGATTGCTTGAACCCAGGAGCTTGAGACCAGCCTGGGTAATATATAGTGAGACCCATCTCTATTAGAAAAAAAAAAAAGCATCTATTGAAGATCATCTGTCTTGGATGATTGATCAGGGAAAAGTTGAAGGGGTTGGCCAGGGGTTGGCCCCGTGCTCTGGAGGGCCAGGGAGGCCTTCCTGGGGTCATTGAACGATCAGGGTCCCAGATTGTTCTATACCCTCTGCCTCCCCACAACATAATAGGGGCGATGCCAGGGGACACTGTCCCCAAACCCTATCCCTGCTCAAATTCCGGGCAGGTCCGGTCTGTGCTGCGCTCTCCAGCATGCTGGCTTTTCTGCACTCTCTGCAGAGGAGACTGAGGGGGAGTCAAGGCTGGGCTGGCACCTGGGGCACTGGGGGGACGCTTCAAGTTCTCCCAGCCACCTCCCTGGGCCTCCCCCGCTCCCACCTGCACGTGACTCCAGCAGCCTCTGGGGCTGGAAGAGCCATTGGACCTCTCTTCCTCTTCCACGCGGGCCAAGCTGCTGATGCTGCCGGGGCTGCCAGAGACCTCTCCCTGCCGGGGGTGGAGGACAGGCCCAGACAGGATGTGCCACAGCTCAGAGGACCTCTGTGTGGCCCTCTAGCCGGCCCCTGCCAGGCCTTCCTCCCAGCTGGGAGAGTGGAGCTGCTGAGGCCCTGGCTCCAGGCCTAGCTCTGATGCCAACACTGGGCCTCCCGACTGCCCACTGCTCAAGCACCCTGCCCCTTGGTGTCCTTGAGGCACTCTGGTGAGGGTCTCAGGAGGAAGGTCTGCATTTTCCTAGCACTGGCCAGGGTTTGGCCCCGTGCTCTGGAGGGCCAGCGAGGCCTTCCTGGGGTCCCACTTCTATCTCTGTGCTGAGATCTGAGCTGTGCCTCCTGTGCGGCTGGCCTGGCCTGTCCACAGTATACGAGACTTCTCTGGGTTGGGGGCTTGAGGGGAAGTCACAGGCAGTAGAGCCTCTAATGAGCAGAGGCAATGTGGCCTGGGAGTCAGTGGCATGGGGAAACTGAGGCCCAGAGAGGAAGAGGAGCAGGTCCACAGCAGAAAGCCTATTGGGGTGAGGAAGCCCGTTGGGGGCCAAATGGTGGTAGTGGGGGTTGGTGCCTTGGTGATGTTGGAGGCAGAAGGAAGGTTAATAAACTCTCTGCCCCTTCAAATCAGGCCTCAAGACTAAGGTCTGGGTACCCTGGAAGTGGGGTTCCCAGGCAGGGTGAGGGCTGTCGGTGTGGGATCTAGGGGGAGGCAGAGGGGTGGCGGCACCCTCCTCCCAGCCTGGTCCCCTCCCTGGGGCCCTGGCTCTGTCCCACATTTGCTACGGGAAGGCAGGGCAGTCCCTTTTCTGAGCCCAGAGTGAGGCTGAGGATGGGGCCTGGGAAGGGAGAGGCTCTTAGGAGCAGCTCTAGCAGCAGGTGGGGAGGGTCTCTGTTTCGTGTGTCTCTTCACGTGTGAGTGCCTGCTGGGTAGCCCTGACTGGCCACTCAGGTAAGCACAGGTTTTACTGGGTCTCTCTCCTCCCCGAAGACAGTCCTGGATTGCTAGGAAGTCCTTCTAGATGTCTAACCTCATGCTCATGGTGGTCTCACTTTGCTCTCTCTCTCCCTTTTTTTTTTTTTTTTTTTTTTTGAGATGGAGTTTTGCTCTTGTTGCCTAGGCTGGAGTGCAATGGCACAATCTTGGCTCACTGTAACCTCCGCCTTCCGGGTTCAAGCGATTCTCCTGCCTCAGCCTCCCGAATAGCTGGGATTACAGGCATGTGCCCCCACGCCTGTCTAATTTTGTATTTTTAGTAGAGACGGGGTTTCTCTATGTTGGTCAGGCTGGTCTCGAACTCCCGACCTCAGGCGATCTGCCCACCTTGGCCTCCCAAAGTGCTGGGATTACAGGTGTGAGCTTCCATGCTTGGTCGACCCTGCTCTCTAGCCTTGGTTTTGAACCTCGAGCCCTCTCTTCCCCCTGCCCAGCAGCTTCACAGGCTGGGCGGGAGCAGGAGATAAAGTCAGGACTCAACGGCTCTCTTCCAGATAGCTCCTGCCGTTCCCAGCTGGCACAGTCCCCAGCTGGCACTTTCCGCAAGAGACCACCCACTATCTGAGCAGGAAGTCTTTCCATTAGTGTGGCCTCATCTAGGAGCTCTGGGCCACATGGAAAACCCAACTCCCTCCCTGTCCCTATGTGTGGGCAGAGAGCCCAGGCCACCCATGCGTTTCCCTCCCCTCTCCTGTTCCTGGGGCCCTGGCCGCCCTGGGAAGCTCCACAATCAGACAGGCCCGGTGCAGACGCTGGTGTCCTGGCAGCGCCTAAATCATTAGTGCTGCGGAGATTAGGCTGGTAATCTCCTTGTTGCTGGAGCAGTACCAGCTGCCAGGCTGCGGATCATGCGGCTCTCCTGCAGGGGCCGTTCCTCAGGGCACGACGCTGGCTCTGCACAGGTCCTGCTTCTCTGTGCCCTTCCTGGGCTGCCCTCCTCTCTTCCAGGACCCCTCTGGACTGACATTCCTCAGGTGATGTGGGCAGGGAGGCTGCCCTAACCCTCTGGTCTCAGCCCCCTGCTCCCAGCCCCACCCCTGCTTCCTGTTTTTTTAGAGCCTAACTGATGTCACTGTCTCTCCAGATTCCCTCAAAGACTTTAGAAGGCAAGACTGGCCCCCTTGTACAAATGAGGGAGCAGAGGCCGTGGAATCGACTTACTGAAAGGCTTGGGTCCAGAGCTCCCTTAGTTCCGGGGCCACGTCTGTTTCCCACGGAGACACAGGGCTCCGTGAACCTGTGGGCTGCGTCTCTTCTGCAGAATTGAAAGAATCCCCAGGAGGGGGGCTCCCACAGGTCAGAGGCGAATTCTGCCTCCTCTGACTGGGGGTCTCCGCCGGGGCCATGTTGTACCTGGGGATTGAGGTCAGGCCCCAACCTCTCCACCCTCGCCCTGGGGCCCTGGCATGCTGGGAAGGGGCCCTGCCAGCCTCCCGCTCCGGGCCTGTGCAGCCCTGTCCCGTGCCCGTGCTGGCTCCCAGGGGTGGGTTCTCTGGACTCCCCACAAGAATGAGCTCAGCCTCCTAACTGGCTGAGGATGGAGGATCACCCTACCCCAGGCTGCAGTCCCAGCACCACCTTCCTTTCTTTCTTTCTTTCTTTTTTTTTTTGAGACAGAGTCTCACACTGTTGCCCAGTCTGGAGCGCAATGGTGCGATCTTGACTCACTGCAACCTCCACCTCCCAGGTTCAAGCTATTCTCCTGCCTCAGCCTCCTGAGTAGTTGGGATTACAGGTACTCGTCACCATGCCCAGCTAATTTTTGTATTTTTAATAGAGATGGCTTTCGCCATGTTGGCCAGGCTGGTCTTGAATTCCTGACCTCAGGTGGTTCACCTGCCTCAGCCTCTCAAAGTGCTGGGATTATAGGTGTGAGCCACTGCGCCTGGCCACCACCTGTGTTTCTGAACAGACAGTGGATCACTGAGAGGCCCTGGTGCTCAGGCTGGGATCTGGCTATAGAGGGGTCCCTGGGGAGGCACTCAGTGTGTCCAGCCCGCCCCAGGCCCTGGGTGGCTGGAATGGAGGCAAAGTACACTTCTAGGGTTTTGACCCGAACTTCAAGGGCCAGGGTCCCAGCCCCACTTCAACCTGGCTATACAGGGATACCGAGGGTCTCCATCCAGACCCGATCCTTTACCCGACCCCTAGACACCCTGGCTGTCACCAGCACCAGCATCTGCCAGCTTTCCACCTCTGGCTCTGTCAAGGGCCTGTGCACACCTGGGGAGTTTCTCCTGGATGTCATCTGTCAGTGTTTGGGGGTGCCTTTTGGGCCCCCAGCCTCCTGGGAGCCAGAAGCTATGGCAACATGTTGATCTCCTTCTCCTGCTTCTTGGTGGGCTTTCGGGGAGGCTGCAGGGGTGGCTACACCTGCAACCTGGGTGAGGGCTTTGGCTCCCGGGTTGGCATGGCAGATGCCCGGCTGTGGAGGGGGCGTAAACAGGAGACCATGCAGAGCCTCACTGACCATACACACACCACACACACACACATGCACCCCACATACATCACACACACACACACATGCACCACCCATACATCACACACACCACATGCACATCTCACACACACATGCACCACACACACACCACACACACCACACACACATCTCACACACACACATCATACACCACACACCACATGCACCACCCACACACCATACACACACCACACACATGCACCACATACACATCTCACACACACCGTACACCACACCGCACACACCACACACCACACGCACCACACCACACACACCACACACATCACACACACATACCATACACACCACACACCACATACCACACACACCACACACCACACACATCACACACACCACACGCACATCTCACACACACACACACACACACACACATGCACCACCCACACATCTCACACACACACCACACGCACACCTCACACAGACGCACACACACATGCACCACCCACACAGGGGAGGCAGGGGAGGCATGGGAGGCAGGGGGGCCAGGGGAGGCAGGGGAACCAGGGGAACCAGGTGGGAGCCCGGTTAGGCCCAGCTGGCCCCAGCAGTTAGGCCTGCCCAGTTTCCTGGGTGGAGAGCCGGGCTTGGTGCTGCCGATGAGGGGTTTTGCCTGCTCCTGCCCAGAACCTCCACTAGGTGGGAATTCCTGCAATTTCCCCTTGGAAGCAGAGATACTGGAGGTGCCAAATCAGATATTGGAGTTGGTCTTGGCAGCGGGGAAGCCAGGGGAGCCCTGGTGAGTCAGTGCTCCTGATCTTTGGGGTCAGCCAGCGCCTCATCACCAACCCTCCCAGCATAGCACTCACCGGGGCTCCACCTCAAGTCACCCTACACACCTTCTCCTGGCTTTCATAGCTGACCCTCGCTGTGCCCCCAAAACCTCCTGAGCAAGGAGGTGGGGGCTGGGTGGGTCTCGGCCGGATGCAGGTGGGCCCACTGAGGCAGAGGAGGGGGTGCTGGTAACAAACTGGCCTTCGGCTCAGCCTGACCCAGGGTCACAGAACTTAGGGCCTCGGATGGGGTCTGGGAGGGGGTGCGCGGGACGAGCCTGGCGGGGTACTAGTGTGTGCTGGACTTCTCCCTCTTGGGTCCTGAGTGGTCAGTCCTGAGCATCGCCAAAGTCCGGATTCTACACGCTCACGTGCGTCTTCACTCAGCTTCAACCTCTGGGTTGTTGGAGGGGTCTCGCTCTTTTTGGCATGCCCGTGGCCTCAACTGGAAGCCCTCTTGGGCATTTCCAACCTTGCCAACCGCAGCGGCGGTAACCAGAGCGCAACCTTGTGCTCCTTCTGGGCCCCTCCCTCCGTGTTTGCACTGAAACCACCCAGATGACCTTGGAGGAAAAGAAAGCTTTGCCCTGGGTTTGAAGTGGGGCCAGTCATAACCTCATTAATTAATTAACAAATCACTTAATTAAACTAACAAACCCTGGGGGCCAACTCTGGGCCAGGGCACTGTGCCCAGAGCTGGGGATTCCAAAGAGAACGAAACAGACGTGGTCTTCTTCCCTTGGAGCTCAGAGTCCAGTAGGGGAGGAAGTAACCAAACAAGTCATAGAAATAGCTATACATTCACAATCTGGAACAGGGAGGCGATATGGCCCGGAACAGAAACGCAGAAAGGGAATCCAGGAGGGCTTTCTGGAGGAGGTCGAGCTGAGCCTAGAGGTGAATGTAGCTGGGGAAGAGGGAGCGAGGCCTATGCAGCTTAGGCCATGAAATTCCCAGGAGGGTGCTCAGAGAAGACCATGGGGACTCTCATTACCCTCACCCTGGCTCATTACCGAAAGGCTTGCAGGAAGGGCATTGCAGGGCCTCCTGGAGGCTGCCAAGGGTGTTTGCTTAGGAGCCCACATCTCTCCCAGATCCTGGCGGCTACGATCGGTAATCCCAGCTTTGTGCTGGCCGCAGATGGACGATGCCCGCCTGGCTGCTGATGACTTCTGCACCAAGTGAGTCTGGGTCTCTAGAGCTGCCCCAGAGGCTAGACAAGCTGACCCTGGCCGGGGCCAACCTGGAGATGCAGACGGACAGTCTCAGGGAGGGCCTGGTCTACCTGAAGAAGAACCATGAAGAGGTGAGGCCCGCCCAGGGAACGCTGCAGAAATTCACCTGGAAGCCATGCTTTCAGCCCAGTTCCCATCTCCCGTGGACTCCTAGCCCTGACCCTCAGAGGACGCTGGGTGAGGCCTGGAGGAGCCCCTCTTCCCCAAGACACTTCATTTGTCCCTTGAGGCTCAGCTCACTGCAGTTAACTAACGAATGAGTAACGCAGGGTAAGATCACACGATGCTAATTATTATAATTAATTACGATAGTGATAGTCATTAAAACAAAGAACTTCTGCCCAGCACTACACATGACTCACGGCCACGATCTCAGCCGATGCAACAGCTGGGAGAAAGATAAGCTTTCCTCCTTTTGACCCGTGAAGAAACTGAGGCTCAGAGAAAGAAAGGGATTTATCCACCCCTGCCCAGGGACCCTCCTTCAGGTCTATCTGACTCGTATCCACCCCACCTCTCCGCTCCCTCTCCTGCCTCTCTTTTAGCAGGCTCTAGCTCCCAGGGACCCCAAGACTTAACCCAAGGGTAGAGATCCCAGTTCCTGCCAGGGCAGCCATGAGGCCTTCTATGGCCCTGTCCGGTGGCTCCTTCTCGGCTGAGCGCTGTGCTGCTCTGAGCCGGGAGCCGACTCCCCAAGCAGCAGCACAGCTGAGAGGGGTTTTCCCTTGGCTTTGAGGCTAGTCATACAATTGCTTTCTTGCAGCAGATTACATTTCCCAACGGGGCCCGGCACAGCGTAGGGTTGCTTTCCCCGTGCTTGTGCTGTGGGGTTGATGGTGGGGGCAAGGCAGTGGTGGGAGTAAGGCCAGGGCAGTGAGTGAGGTCGCCCGTGGTCATCCTCTGCCGTGCCAGGAGGGTCGTCATCTCTTGAGGTTTAGCACACGTTGCAGTTGGGTAAAGTCCACCCCCAAGTCTCAGTGAGAGTTGGGGGAGGTTGTTGATATTCATAGCCCTGTATGTTTGAGAAATGATGACATCCGCCTTCACCTTCAGGGTGAGGAGCTGTTGGCCCGTCTGTGTCTGCCCGTGTCTGTCTGTCTGTCTGTTATCTGTACCTGTCTCTCCAAGGCAGAGAAGGCAGGCCCCAGGGTCTTTCCCCAGGATGGCCTTGGGTGACCTCTTGTCCTCTCTGCCCAGGAAATGAGTGTCCTTCAAGGTCAGGTGGACGAGAATGTCAGTGTGAAGACGGACACTGTGCCTGGAGTGAACCTGAGCTGCATCCTGAATGAGACGTGTGACCAGAACAAGAAATTGGTGGAGAGAAGCTGCAAGGATGCCGAGCATGGGGTTCTTCAGCGTGGTGGGTGGCCGTGCGTAAGCAGGTGTGCACACGTGTGCTGCATGCTGGTGCAGCTGGAACCCTGGCAGAGCCACAGGCCATCACAGTTGGAAGGACTTTTGGAAACCAGTTGGACCAGCCGCTCATGTTTTTGATGCAAAATGTGAGGCTCAGAGAGGACTCAAGCTCACACAGCCCTTCACTGTGGCCTGCGAAAGAGATCCAGGTCTCTGCAAGCCTGGTCTCGGGCTTCCGCCACAGCTGTTTGCAGGACGTGTGTATCTGAATACATACACCTACCCTTGGCAAGCACAGACTGAGTGTCTCTGGTATCCATGGACAGCAATAGGTGCAAAAAGCAGAACGCCCAGTGCCTGTGTTTGAGGTGCCGCAGTTTGGAAGGAATAACAAACGCAAATGACTGCAGAGCAGGCTGAATTCTCCAAGTGCCAGCGTGGGTGCAGAGGGTCTCTGTGTGCAGGTGCCTTTGGGGTCCCATAGAGGCCAGGGAGGGGCTAGGAGAGGTTCTGGAAGGTGAGGGTTCAGGAGCAGCCCCTTTCCTGTGCCCCACTTCTGAAAGCTTCCTTAAACCCCTGTGGCCCACTCTGCCTTCCAGAGAGAGGGGCTGACCTTCATGGGGGCCACCAACACAGAGGCCCTGCAGAGTGGCAGGGTGGCGATATGGAGCGCCACAGCTCTGTGCAGAAGCTGAGCCGTCCCAACTCAGCAAGGGAGGGCCTCTGTCCTCTCCCTGCCCTGTACCTGTCACCCCAGGGTGAGCACAACCTCGTAGACCCCTGCTTGGAGAACCAGAGTCCCCGCCCAGCCTGCCCCTTCACACTCAGTGGCTGGGTGCATTACCACCCCACTGTGCTGGCAGCACCCACAGCCCCACACAGGAGGGGCTCCTCTCTAGTGCTGTGCTGTGGGGGAAGCGTCCCAGCTCTGTCTCACCCCACCACCTATCTCTTGGCCCACAGGAAGCAATGCTGAAGGGGAGCCTGGTGGGGACAGAGGTGTGATACAGGACCTAGCTGGTCCAGCTTCAGGGGCTCGTCAGAAGCATGGAGCAGCAGCTGTGTGAGCCCTGCTGTGACGCGGAGCACCGGGACCATGAGCACCAGGTCCTTCTGGACTTGAAGATGTGGCTGGAGCAGGAGATTGCCACCTACCACTGCTTGCTGGAGACCGAGGATGCCCAGTGAGTGTGCACCTGGGTACCTGCTGGGGTGGGCTGGAGGCCCGCTTCACCCAGGGAGAAGTTGGTGTTTGAGCACCAGCGAAGTCCAGAAGGTACGAATGTGCGAACCTTTGGGGGTTTCCAGGAGGTGAATCTGAGGGTGCAGGCTGGGGTCTGACTGAGGAGCCCTGAATGCCAAGTTAAAGCGCCTGGATCGGATCACGTAGGCAATGGGGAGCCACAGGGGGATTTGGAGCAGAGGAGGGGGATGAACGTCAAGATATCTTAGAACATTCGCTCTGGCTGCAGAGGGAGAAATGGATCAGAGGGGCCGGGGTGGGGCTGGAGAGATGCGTCAGGGGGCTGGAGAGATGTGTCAGGGAGCTGGAGCAGGGGGTCCCGCCAGAGGAGTCCTGTGGAGGGCAGAGTGGGGAAGGTGGTGCACGCAGAAGAGAAGTTATAGCTCAAGACAGCAGGGCCAGATGCCTGGACTCGGGGTGAGCGGGGCTCACAGTCAGGACTCAATAGTGTCAGGTGAACACGTGGAGGAGGGGGCTTTGATGGCCCTGGGTTTCTGCTTCCGGCGACTGTGTGGATGGTGATACCATCAGCACGGGGTGAGGCGCACAGGGGGTGGGGCTTGGCTTTGCAGTTGGGAAGGTCTATCTGGCCCCCAGTTGAGAGTGTCCTGGAGTTTACATGCTTAGTCACACATTGCAGCTTTTGCTCCCCCAAAATGGTGAAGTCCATCTATAGTCTAACCACAGTCTCTCCTGCTTTAATTGGGTCTGTTTGTTGGGCCCTCTGGGATGTGGAAAAACCATTTGTGCAGCTTCTCCTTGTAGATCCCGGTGAGCAGCCACAGAGGGCCGCTGGATCTGCCGCGGCGCCATTTCTTCGTCTTCTTCCTGCTGCACTGAACCCTTGCCCTTTGATTCTTGGGCCTGTGCTAGTTTCTGTGCATTCCCAGCTATGATTTTCCACCATTTTGGAGGCACCTCCTCTGCCAGGGCCTGCTTCCCCCGAGCAGTGATTACAGGGGCCTGGCTGGCTGGCATCCTCGGGCTGACGGGTGCTCCTTGCAGCCCACCCAGGAAGGTAAGAAGCTGCCCTGTCCTGCTGTCTGGACCCCAAGGCAGGGAAGAGGCTGAGGACCCTTCTGTGTGGGAGACTGGGGGACCACAGGCTGGGGGGCAGGTAGGGGAAGAACTCCTGTCTGATGTTCCCTGTGCCCACCTCCTCCATCGCCCGCAGCCACAGTGACCAGCCACCCGGTGTGCCATTGTGGAAGAAGTGCAGGCTGGAGAGGTGGTCTCCTTCTGTGGGCAGGTCCACCTTTCTGCCTGTGACAGCCCCACCTCGGGGGCCACAGCACAGCCATCAGCTCCAGCTCCCAGCATGCTACTGCCATGCCTCACGTGCCCATCTGGGCCCCGGTCCATGACCTGTTGCCTTTCTGTAGCCCCTCACTGAGGAGCCCTCCTGGGTTTGTCCAGGCCTGCTATTAAAGCTTCGCTCCAAGTTCAATGCCTCGTGTGATCTGGTCTGTTCATTGGTTTGGGGCAGTGTGAGCTGAGGGACTGGGAGAGGTGAAGGGTTTATTGAGTGTCTGGGTATCGACTTGTCACCTGCCAATCTGTTCTGCCCACTCCATCCAGGTCTGGGGTTCCTGGGAAGATGAGCAAGGAGGAGGCGGAGGATTAAAGGTGGAGAGATGGGATAGTTCCTTTTACTGGGAAACGTTTCTAAGAATTAGCCCCTGAGTTCCTGTCACCTGTGGATGGTCCCGGGGTGGGGGGCACACAGACTTTCCAAGGACCACACCTGTTAGGAAGCACTCCCTGCCTCAGCAGGGTTCAAGAGCAGAAGGAGAGGGGCTCAGTGGTGGAGGGCTTCTGAAGGAGTGGTCCAGGGCACTGACGAGTGAGAGGGGGTGGCAGCGACACAGCCCAAGAAACCAGACCGGCTCTGCCCAGCTCGGGGTGTGTGTGGGGTGGGGTGGCCGCCGTGCGTGTGCGCGTGGGGGGCGTCCTGTTTGCTTTGGTGGCTTGGCAGCCACTGGGCTATTGAGGAATCTCTCTCGGCTGCTGGTGGGGCTGTCTGGGCCTGTCTGGGACCTGGAAGCCATCGGCAGTCTGAAACATGACCACATTCCACCCAGCCGGCCTGGCGGGACCCTGGGACCCAGGGCAGGGCTTGGGGTGGTGGGCAGGGCAGGGTGAGGCTGTGGGGTGGGGCACATGGCCCACCTGAGGAGCCTGGAGTGGGGAGGGGGCTGACTGGAGTCTCAACAAGAGCCTCTTCTTGGGCAATGTCCTTCAGGTTTTCAGTGGGCTGAGACCTGAGATAAATGACCCTCACCTTACCCTGAGGTCTCTTGGGGTACACAAGGGTGAGGGGAGTGGAAGGGGCACCCCCCCTCAGCTGGTTTAGAGCCTCTCTTAGCACAGCACTCCCCCACAGCCCACCACATCCCCATCCTATAGCTGAGCCCCTCTTTGCCTGCTCCAGCCCAGGACGCCCCGCCTGGGGAAAGGGTCACAAGAGAAGACTGGGTTATCACGGGCTCCTAGGGATGGGGCGGGGTCAGGAGCTGAGCAGATGGAACTGCGGCCCCTGGAGTGCACCTCTGGGTGTCAGGCTGTGCAGAAGGGGCCAGAGAGGCTGGGGTTCCCGGGGGATGGGTGCTGTGGCAAGATAAGCAGGAAGGATGTTAGCCAGCTTAGCTGGGGTGTTAGGTGGCGCCCCAGTTTCTTTATCTGCGATGTGGGTTGGTCTCTGAGGCTTGATGGCATTTCTGTGCTGTGAGGTGGGCCTGGTGGGCTTGGGTTCAGTTTCCAAGGCGGGATAGGCTCTTGCTCCCCTCTGCCTCCCCCGCACCCAGCCCCAGGCCAGCACTGTGGATAGGGCAGTGTGGGATGAAAGACAGTAACTTAGGGGGGCCACCTGACTCTGTGACCCAGTTCTCTACCAGACGTGGTTGAGGCAGGCTGGGCTGGGGTGGTGGCTGACTGGGAGGGCCTGGGGACGGTGACGTCCTGCCTTCTGCTCTTTTCCGTATTAGGTCATGGGAAAGCATAGCTGGAGGGCCCGCCTGAATCACAGGTGACAGGCCTGAGACCAGAGGCACCCACATGCACACGCACGGCATCCAGCACGAGGATTTGGAGAAATGAGGCAAATTCCTGATGATGGGCGGGGAGGGGGGGGCCTCCAGCCACCTGGGAGCTGGCAGGCGGCCAGTGGTGATGAAAGCCCAGGGGAATGGAAACAGAGGAGCAAGCCTGTTGTAATCGCTACGCCCACTGGTGCCTATAAAGGAAGGAGGCGAACCCCGGCAGCCATACACACCTTGGGTCCCCTCTCCTCTCCGGCACTCCTGCTGTGTGCCTGCCTCCCGACGCCGCCATGACCACCACCATCCGCCAGTTCACCTCCTCCAGCTCCATCAAAGGCTCCTCCGGCTTGGGTGGCGGCTCGTCCCGCACCTCCTGCCGGCTGTCTGGTGGCCTGGGTGGCGGTTCCTGCAGGCTGGGGTCTGCCGGCGGCCTGGGCAGCGCCCTTGGGGGCAGCAGCTACTCCAGCTGCTACAGCTTTGGTTCTGGGGGTGGCTATGGCAGCAGCTTTGGGAGCGTTGATGGGCTGCTGGCCGGAGGTGAGAAGGCCACCATGCAGAACCTCAATGACCGCCTGGCCTCCTACCTGGACAAGGTGCGTGCCCTCGAGGAGGCCAACACTGAGCTGGAGGTGAAGATCCGTGACTGGTACCAGAGGCAGGCCCCCGGGCCCGCCCGTGACTACAGCCACTACTACAGGACGATCGAGGAGCTGCAGAACAAGGTAGGGCCTGCTGGTGGGAGGGTTCTCCGGGGCAGGGCTTCTCCCCACCTTGTGCCCTGGCCGAAGGCCTGGCGTCTAGCCACAGGGTCTCAGGGAGGCAGGGGTGGTTTGGCTGTGGCTTAGCTTCTGGGAACCTGCCTTGGGGATCCTGTGTGGCCCACATCCCCCTTTTCTGGGGGCAGCAGGCTGAGTCAGCAACAAACAGGCCTCGTGGAGCCCCTTGGAGCCTGAGTTGCTCCCTCGTGGAGCTTCTCCACTTGGTGAGGTTGTAGGATGAGGTGGGAGACGCAGATGGAGGGCTGGGCGCATGGCCGCCGGATGTGCGGTGTCTTGCTCCTTTGGAGCAGGGGTCAGCAGGAGGGGGTTTTGGGCGATGCGGAGTGGGGGTGTCTGAGTGAGCTCCTGATAGCGCCTGCTGCTGGGGGAGGCAGAAAGGAAGGGGCGAGACCTCAAGTGAGGAAGGCCTCTGGTGTGCCTTATTTGGGGATTTTTCTGGCTTCTCCTTTCCTCCTGCTGTCCCTTAAGATGGGATCAGCAAACCCCAGGGGCAGGGCTGCTGGCTGGAGCCCAGGGTTAAGGATTAGGAGGGGTCCTGACTTCTGATTTGGAACCACTATTTGGTGAGGACTCCTTTGACCTCCTTTTAGGGGAGCCTCTCAGGGGTACTCTCTCTCTGACTGTAAAGCGAGGGGTTGCCCACATCCCCTCCCCGGTTCCTAGATTCTGGGGCAGCTTCTGCCCTGGGGACACTTTCCCATTCTTTTCTGGTTGCCTCATCTTCCTGGCCAGCTGTCTCTTCTCCTTTAAGGCTGAGCCTGGCATAGGGGTCTGGTGGAGGAGGCAGGTACTGAGAGTAGGGTGGGGGGTGGAGAAGAGGCAGCTTTCAGCCCTTCAGACTCCTGCTTGCCCCTCCTCTGCCAATAAGATAGCATGGGGCAAGGGAGAGGCTGGGTGGGAAGAGAGGCCCCCAGGCAGGAAGACCGCTCAGAACCCTGGTGTGGGCTCAGCCTCTCCCATCCAATGACCCGACTGTCTCCCATTTCCTCAGATCCTCACAGCCACCGTGGACAATGCCAACATCCTGCTGCAAATCGACAACGCCCGTCTGGCTGCTGATGACTTCCGCACCAAGTGAGTCCTGGCCAGTGGACTTGGGCAGCCTGGGCCAGCTGGGGGAGGATCTCAGGGCTCCTTGGTTGCTTGTGGGAAGGCGCAGGAGCTCTGGGTGGGGCAGTCCTAGGAGCCCTACCCCTGAGTCCAGGATGCAGCAAAGGCAGCCAGTTCTGAAGGCTGCTGGGCTTAGGCAGGGAATAGAAGAGAGGGAGAGGAGGCAGCAGGCAGAGAGAAGTAAGGAAGCCGGTGGGTGTGGGATCTGGCCCTGTGATGGTCCCAGGACTCCAGGGCTGGAATTCATCTCCAGTCGACCCTCTCGTCAGCCCTCCCAAACCCTTAGAGTCCCGGCAAAGTGAAGGCAGGTGAGTGGCCAGGACCTGGACCTGCAGGTCCCAGCAGCCTGGGCTGAAGTCTCTGGTTCCCACGGCAGGTTTGAGACGGAGCAGGCTTTGCGCGTGAGTGTGGAAGCCGACATCAACGGCCTGCGCAGGGTGCTGGATGAGCTGACCCTGGCCAGAGCCGACCTGGAGATGCAGATCGAGAACCTCAAGGAGGAGCTGGTGTATCTGAAGAAGAACCACGAGGAGGTGAGGTGGCTGGGGCAGGTCAGAGAGGCTGAGGACTGGGTGGTGGAGCCCTGGGGCTGGGTCATGGCTGAGGCGGTGGGAGAGAGCAGAGCAGGCACGCTGAGATTAGTCACCTCAGAGTGCTGCCCGTCTGCAGAGTCCTCATCCCTGGGTCCAGCGTGCAGGACAGACACCTCTTGTACTGCCCTGCTCCTCTGCACCCACGGGCCGCAGAAGCGTCCCCTACCTGATCTGGCCTCTCTCACCAGGGCAGGGGATAAGTAAGGAAGTCTCCTTGTCCCATTTCAAATTCTCAAATCTGGACACCTACATAGAAGCTTGGAAATTAGAGGGGAAATTTTTGGGGCATAGGTCTAAAACTTAGATTTTATTTTGGAGAGTCCTTGGTCTAATGGGGGAGATTGAGCTGATGGCAGAGGCAGGGCCGATACAGAGCAGATGAATAAAAATCATTTGGAGGGTCAGATAGAGCAGAGGCAGAACAAAGGAGGGGTCTTGGTGGGGAGTGGGATCCCCTTGTGTGGGAAGGCTTGGGAGTGAGAGGTCAGGATGGGGCCAGGCTCACACCCACATCCCCTTTTTCCATAGGAGATGAACGCCCTGCGAGGCCAGGTGGGCGGTGAGATCAATGTGGAGATGGACGCTGCCCCAGGCGTGGACCTGAGCCGCATCCTGAACGAGATGCGTGATCAGTATGAGAAGATGGCAGAGAAGAACCGCAAGGATGCCGAGGATTGGTTCTTCAGCAAGGTGAGGGCTGCTGCAGGCCAGAGGTCTCTCTCAGGGGCTGGGGCTCAGGGACTTTGGCACTGGCAGGAAGCCCACCGCAAGACGTCTTGGAGGTGCCCCCTCCTCGCAGGCTGCATGGACCGCAGAGTCACCCGCTGCATCCACAGACCTGGAGCTGAGCTCAAGCTGGGAATTGGGGGTACGGGTGGGGAGGCAGGGAGTCCCCACAGAATAAAGGCAGGGGGTAAAGACCTTGGGAGTTCCCACGTCTCCCTCAAGAAGTCAGGAACTAGCACCAAGAGCCAGGCTACATGTTCTGGCTGGTTCTCAAGTTTCCGGTCTGTGCTTCCCACACACAGGGATTAACCATAAAAAAGTAACATTTCAAATGGCATGTTTCTGGGTTTTGGGATGTGGGAAGCTGGCGAGAAGGAACCACTCTCTCCACAGTCAGATTTGGGAGGAGGTCTGACTTGGGAGAGGGGATCCAGGCTCATACTGCCCTGTCCTGTGTCCTGTCTGCAGACAGAGGAGCTGAACCGCGAGGTGGCCACCAACAGCGAGCTGGTGCAGAGCGGCAAGAGCGAGATCTCGGAGCTCCGGCGCACCATGCAGGCCTTGGAGATCGAGCTGCAGTCCCAGCTCAGCATGGTGGGAACAGTGGCGTGCGTGGGGGTGGGCCCAGAAGAGGGCACTGACCATCCTCACTGACCCCTGGTCTTCCTGCCCTCCTGCAGAAAGCATCCCTGGAGGGCAGCCTGGCAGAGACAGAGAACCGCTACTGCGTGCAGCTGTCCCAGATCCAGGGACTGATTGGCAGCGTGGAGGAGCAGCTGGCCCAGCTACGGTGTGAGATGGAGCAGCAGAACCAGGAGTACAAGATCCTGCTGGACGTGAAGACGCGGCTGGAGCAGGAGATTGCCACCTACCGCCGCCTGCTGGAGGGCGAGGATGCCCAGTGAGTGGGGGCGCCTGGGGCCAGGGCTAGGGGGCACCTTTTGGCAGGGGTGGGGCTCTCAGACCCACATCTAACCTCCTGTCTGGTTTTTTTTTTTTTTTTTTTTTTTTTTCAGCCTGACTCAGTACAAGAAAGAACGTAAGCATCTTGGTGGCTGAGGCCCTGGGGGTTGGGTGCATGGGACAGGCAGCCCACCTGCACATGGCTGGAGCAGGGTCCCCAGCATCTCCAGGAGTTGATGGCTGGCCCTCAGCAGGGGCGGGAGAAGTGACTCATTAGCACTGAGGGTTGATGCTCAGGAAAGGATCAAATGAGAGAGACACTGTCTGGTCTGATGAGGGTGGGGAAGGGAACTGGTCCTTACCTCGGAGATCCTAATCTGATGGACGAGACAGGTCCTAGCTCCACAGATTGTCATCTGATGGGAAGATAGGAACATGGTCTCATGATCTTTGCTGTTGGCAGCTTTCAGATGAGCAAAAGCAGTCCTGTCTCTGGGGACTCTAGCCTGATGGGAGACAGGGTCATGGTCCTTGTCCTCCAAATTCCAGTCCGATGAAGAAGATACGATCCTGGCCTCAGGGTTCCTAGTCTAATGGAGGAGACAGGGACCTGGTTTTTATCTTGGGGATCCCAGTCTGATGGGGAAGATGGGAGCAAATCTATGTCCTGGAGCCTGCAGAGAACTGGAGATGGGTTTCATGTAGTCTCCTTTCTGGCAGGGCACAGTGGGTCAGAATTAAATAACCCATCTGGGGAGGCAAGACAGGGCCACCGGCAGAGGGATGGGATGGCAGGGAGGCGGTGGTAGGGGCAGGAGGGAGGTGTGTGCAGTGTGATGTCGAGGGGCCAGTGGAGTCACTCATAGCAGCTGGGGGAGGACTAGGGAGAGAGCCGGCTCCTGTCCATGGGGGCTTGGGGGCAAGCGAGGGTCTCCTGGCCCCTACCCACTTTCAAGCACCTGCTTTTCCTGCAGCGGTGACCACCCGCCAGGTGCGTACCATTGTGGAAGAGGTCCAGGATGGCAAGGTCATCTCCTCCCGGGAGCAGGTCCACCAGACCACCCACTGAGGACTCAGCTCCTCCCGGCCAGCTCCCCAGGAGGCAGGGAGGTAGCCGCCTCATCTGCCCCACAGTCTCTGGCCTCTCCAGCCTCAGCCCCCTGCTTCAGTCCCTTCCCCTTGCCTCGCTGCCTGATATCAATAAAGCTTGTTGACTCAGCTATGAAATGTGTCCTTGTTCTGGCCCCTGAAGTGGGCACTAGGGACAAAAGGGTGAACTGGGAAGGAGTGAGGAGGGTGAGGGGAGGTGGTGCTTGGACACCCGCTGTTGTTGACTTGGAGGTCAGGGGTCAGCTTAGATCAGCATAAAGATGCTCGCATCTCCCAGGGGCTGGTCCAGGCTTCGCTAGACTCGGGGTGGAGTTGGTGTATCAGGCAAGGTCCTAGGTGGCCTCTGATTGCCCTGTGAATAGCTCTGTGACCTTGGGAAGTTAGGCAGTCACTTCCCCTCACTGAGCCTTGCTTTCTCATCCATAAATGGATGGGAAGATCTCAGGTGTGGGAGCCTGAATCCTCAGAGATGACTCACTCAATCAATTGCTCCTCCCCATCCTGTGGGCCGTGCCCCTCTTCCCCGATCGGGCAGGAGGTGGGCAAGGGCTGGGATAAGCACGAAGGGGTGTGTGGGGGAGCAAGGCAGGCTGGGTGGTTGCCATCCCAGACTCCTGTGTGAGTTTCAGGAAATCCCTAAGAGGGGCTCCCATTGCCCCCACCCCAGGAACCTGAGCAGGAGGCTGGCATTTTCAGGGAAGGTGGTGGACCCCAGGCAGGTGTGGGAGAAAGGGTGGGGCCTCTCTCAGGGGTCAGCTGGTGCTCAGGATGGGGTGCGGTGGGGGGCACTGCAGATGGGGCAGCTGCGCCTGGGGAGCAGGGCCACTCTCCTTGGCGGTCTGGACCCTCTTGAGTTCCCCACCTAGGGACAACTGTGGGGGTGGGGTGGGGATAGAAACCGCCTCCTGGGAAAAGGAGGAGGAACAGTCCTGCTCCAGCTGCTCCCAGCACACCTTCTCAGCACCAGCCCCAGCTCTTGCTGGTGGCAGCCAGGGTGGCTGTGGGGAACAGTCTGTGGGAGGTGAGCCTGACACCTGGAAATCTTCCTTCTAGTAAATCCGGAAACTGCTGGGCGGCTTGGGCTGCGTTCCTGGTTTTCTTCAAGGAGAGGGTTAGTGGGAGGAGGGTGCCTCCACCCCATCACTGCTGACCTGAGGTGTCTCTGCTGCTTCGGAATCAGACCAGGGCCCCCAAACACCCTCTCTCTCCTGGTGCCTGGAGGCTGAGGGTGGGGCCCGGGCCCCAGGAGAATGGAAGCAGACAGAGCCCTCCAAGCCTGGGTTGGTGGGGCGTTTGGGACTGGCAGAGGCCAGTGAAGGGGGTGGGTACTGACCACTGGGGTATGGGCGACCTTGGGCTGGTCACAGGCCCTCCCTGAACCTTGGAGCTAAGACATGCGGGAGACTGTTTCTCTCTGCAGGGGAGACGGCTGCCTGGAGTAGCGGCATCTGCACGACTCAAAGCAAGGGCAGGCTGTGCTCCGTCAGAGGCTGACGTCTCCCGGCTGCCTGGCACCAAATGTGGCGCCATGGAGGGCAGGAGGGAGGCACTGTTCACGCCAGGCCCCACCACACATCCCGCCACCCCCTGGCACCCACCGCCTCTGCTGGCTCAGCTCTGCGCACATCCCGCCGCAACCAGAAGAACCAGCTCTGGGCTGCAGATGGCTCATTCTGGAGGGTGACTTCATTTATCTGAAAAGTCCCAGGAAGCACGGAGGGTCTGGGGGAAGGCACCTCATTGTGTGCATGGGGACACTGAGGCTCCAAGGAGCAGCGACTTAGCCTTTGTCCTGGAGCCTGGGAGGTCAGTAGTGGAGATGGACTTGGGAGGGGAGTGGACTCCGTGCTGAGAAGAGCCAAGCCCCACCTCCTGCCCCACCCCAGGCTCCAGGCAGGGCTCTCCCTCCCTCCTGTAGATCCTGGGGTTCATGATTACCGATGGGGCGAGTGAGGAGGTGTCAGAGTGTGGGGAGGACCAGAGACAGCCCCGGACTGTGCTCCTCTGCTGGGGAAGAAGCCCCTTTCCACAAAGTGAGTGGGTGGGGGGGGCTCAGGAGGCCAGAATGGGGGAGACCCCTGGTGTGCCCAGAGAGCTGAGCCAGTAGAGGCAGTGGTTGCCAGGAGATGGGGGGAGACTTGAGCGGCTTTGTCCAGGCACCCCCAAGTAGGCCCAGGCTGCTGGGGATGTGTGCCTGAGTTAGACTGGGGACCCAGCTATGGGATTCATGGAGGGACTCACAGCTCATCCACAACCACCCTGCCCGCTGCACAGAATGTTTCACCCCCTGCCATCAAGGCAGAAGCTGTGGATCTGTGGTTGCCCTTGGAGCTGCCACATGTGGTTTCGTGTGATGGACACACACATGATTCTCAGGCCAGGCCCATGCCAGGGGTAGCTGCCTCTGGAACCCCTTGCAGGGGCTGACCTGGTGGCCTGTCCTGCAGGAAGATGATGTGGTGGGGACACTCACCCATGGCATTACCTCGCTCTGAGCCTGGTTTGCACTGAGTCCAGGGGAAGGAGGAGACACGCCCTGACCCAGAGAGACAGTGCCTGAGCAGCCGGGACCTGAGGGATGACAATGTCCCTCAGTCCTTATGCAGTGTGGGTCTCTTGTGGCATCCCAGGTTTTGGGGAGGTGAGGGGAACAGAGGGAGCACAGCCAGGCAGGTCTGCCCCCAAGCACAGAGCCAAGGGGAAAACTGAGCTTTACAGAGGTCTGTCCTCATCCTGAGCTGCAGTGACCATTTGCAGAAACATCCCTGAGAGAAGCCCCCTCTTCCTCCCATACCCGCCTGAGATCCACAGCCTTCCCTGGAGGCACCAGCTTCCAGCTCACATTCCTGGGCTGGGGGCAATGGGAGGCCCTCTTGGGGGTTTCCTGAGACTCACATAGGAGTCTGGGCCCTTGTTTGTACAGAACAGTGTGAAGGGCTGTGACAGCCCCACCTTCGGGGTGGGAGCATCGAATATGCAGGAGGGGAGAGGACACCCGAAGGCGGGCCTGGCACTCACAGGTTTCGCCCGATCCTGGCGCCGTCACAGCGGCACAGCCTGGGCCTGGGCATCTGTTCTCCTCCCAGGACCCTGCTCCCTCTGCATCTCGTGGCCCGACTTTACTGTATGGGATTGTCTTTACCACCTTCTCCCCGCAGCAGCCTATGTCTCCAGGGCTTCTCTGTCTTGTTCTTTGAGTCTGAGTGCCCAGCACGGAGGCAGGCACATAGTAGGTGCTTTGTAAACACCTGCTGATAAACATAACACTAGCCACCGGCCTGTGCCAGGTGCCTTATTTAGCCTCTAATCCTGTAATACGCCTTTGAGGCAGGGCTGTTACTTCCATTTCCCAGAGAAGGCAACGGAGGCTCAGAGAGGCTGAATGTCTTGCCCAAGGTTTCTCTCCTGCTTGCCCCGATCCTGGGCTGCTCTGCCCTGGCTTAATGGGGCTCTACCTTTCCTTCCTCCTGCCCTGAAGCCTATGGCTCTGGCTTGTCCACCCGGGGCTGGGGGCCCTGCAGCAGCTCCCTCTCGCCCCCTCAGCTTCTTTGCCCCCTCCCCGGTCCTGCTTTCCTAGCCTGAGCCGGCTGGGGAGCTTGTAAAACAGCCCCACCGTCAGGCTTGTCCTGAGCGATGCTGATGTGGGGGTTGGAGCAGGGCTGCGAATCTTCATGGGGACGCAGATGATCTGTCTGGTTGGAGAATCACTGCAAGTCGAGGCGTGGCATTGGCCAATGGTGTTTCCTGGCAGCCTCAGGTATGCTGTAATCTCATGCGTCATTCTTGACACGGGCAGGACGGAGGAGGGCGGATGGAGGCAGGGTGTAGGGAGGAATCCCCTGCCTGGAGGATGCTCACTGTGCTCCTCTGTGCCCTGCTCACCAGGCTTAGTGGTCCTGGCTCTTGGCCACCATGGGGGTGTATCACCTCTGCGGAAGAAACGCTTCCTCCTCTGTCAACTCAGATCCTCCAACACCCTGCTGGCGCCTCCCTCTGCTAGGACCCTTCCAGGGTCAGGGCAGCCCCTACTTCTGTTGCTGAGGCTCAGAGGGGCAATGCTTACCCTAGTTGCCTCCTGCGGTGCAGGCGTGGCAGGCAAAGCCCAGCACCCCAGGGTTTCCAGCCAGGTTCTGAATTTTCCAGAGTTAGTTTTCTCTCCAGGATCAAATGATAAGTTCTGCTAAGGATCATGGAAGCTGGTGCTTACAGGGTCAGAGAACCTCAGAAGGTCAGAGACTATGTCATCGCCTCCCTCTCCATCCCCGGCCCCGAGAGCTGTGCACATGGCGGGTCTGTGATCTACGGAGTTGGCTGAGCAGTTTGGTGTGTTGGTCAGCAACTTCCCACAGCTTCTCAGCCCACGCAGATCCCCGGGTCTGCAGTGCTGGGCCTGTGTATAATCCCACCCTGCCATCTCCGGAATGGGGAACTTGGCGGGGGGCAGTGAGCCAGTGAGAAAGGGGTCTGTGTGTGTGTGTGTGTGTGTGTGTGTGTGTATGTACACATGCCGGGGACAGAGAGTGAAGAGTTCCCAGAGACCCCTCTGTGAGAGTCGGTGTGGATCCTGGCTTGGGGGTTGGAGCTGGCTCGAGTCTCTACTCTCCTACTTCCGTTCTCCTTAACCTGGCCCTTGGGTTGGGGTATTGATGGCCTTTGGTGACCTTGAAGGCCATTTTCAGTTCTGAGGGTGATGGGTCTGTGGTTGGAGCAGAACTCCAGGCCCACCCTGACACCTGAATACTGAGGTTTTTGTCCAACGGGGTCCCCGTTGCCCCTCTTTGGGGATGGGGGTGGGGAGGGCCGGGTTCCCTCTCCCAGGTTTGGCTCTGATGGCATGTGCATCCATTCTGCTCTTACCTCTGGGCTGAGTGACCAGAGGTGATATAGCCATGACAAAGCCCTGGTTCTGCTGAGAGAGGGAATTTCCTGCCCCAGAGGAGCTCAGGCAGAGGCGGGTGTCTCTGGGCTCCTCACCTCAACAGAGGCACTGCAGAGCAAGGCCAGTGGCCAGCACCGAGGGGCACCCTGCAGCACCCTGAGGAGGCCCCATCTTGCTGCCCAGAACCCTCCAGCCTCCCTCCAGTCCTCGGTGCTGGACCAGGATCTCAGGCCAAGGCCATGGCCACCGTGGGCAGAGCTCATGCCAGTGACTGTGGGGGGGTAGGTGGGAGTTGGGTATACTGGCTCCACCTGCGGGTATGGTGGGAGCCTGGAGAGGGCCAGAGCTCTGGGTTCTGGTTGCAGCTCTGAAGCTTAACGCAGAGTGACTTTGGGTGAACTTCCACCTGTCTCTGGTTCCCCCTCTGTCCCCTCTGATCAAGAAAATGATGTAACTTTGAGACGCACAGAGAGAGGGCTCAGGATGATGGCATGGGCTGAGGCAAGGAGAATAGGCAGACAGGTTCGCACCTCAGCTTCCAGCGACTGGTGTCGTGGGAAGCCCACTTACCCTCCCAGAATCCCAGCTGCCTCACCTGTGGACTGGTAGCAGGAATCACGTCCCCCTTATTCCCCCTCACAGAACTGTATGGCACACACCAGGCTCTCCATGCTTGCCTGAGTGGGCAGGTGACCAGTGCCCTCCCCAGCTCAGCTGGATGAATGGAGCTGTCAGGCCCATCCTGGGATCCGTGGACACAGAAGAGAGAACTGCTGGGAACGGATCCCCAGCCAGTCCTGTTTCTACAGGGTCGGGGGGACTCTGAGGCCCATGGAGGGGTCAGGGGACACACCTGGCTGTAGTGGCAGGACAGAGCTCCCTCCCACCAGCCTACAGGTGGGGTGCCTGTGATTCGGAGAGGGCAGTAGAGGAGTGGAGGAGCTAGGGGTGGGGGCTGTGGTATTCTTCAGGTGGGAGTGTGGGGCGCAGGGCCCTGCATAGGGGTGTGGGCGGGTACCAGTGTATAGAGCTGAGTATGATGAGCAGGTGGCTGGAGGGGCAGGATGGGGAGGCCAAGGGGCAGTGCTGGCCCTCGGGGAAGGGTTGGTGGGATCCTTCACACATGTTTCTTTGTGGCTAGTGGTGTGTCATCCCCTTTTACAGATGAGAAAACTGAGGACCAAGGGGCTGTAGGACAGGCCTGTGCTGTGCAGCTGGCAAGGACAGAGCAGGGACGCAGGGACCCGGTGCTGCATCTGGCTTCACAGCCTGTGCTGTCTGCATGGTGCACACACTTCTGGAGACCCCTGGGGGCTCGAGGCAGCCTCTGGACCTGGAATTAGATCCCACAGGGGAAAGAGAGTCCTAGGATTTTAGAACCAGAAGGGACTCTGCAGTCACCCAGTCCAGCCTTGTCACCACTGAGGGGAAACAGGCCCAGAGTTGGGAGGTGGGGAGCCTCAGGCCACACAGCAAGCAGAGTGAAGACATGAACTCTGCCCCTGCCCAGAGTGGCCCGTGTAGGATCCCAACTGCTTCCCAAGTCACCCAGATGGCATCTCTGAGGTCTCTTTCAGCCAAGGCTGTCACTGTGGGGCAGGGAGTTCTTCCGAAGGGCTGACTCACTGCCTGAGGACGAAGTTGCCACAAAGCCACCTGTGCCAAGGCCCCACTGGCCCTGAGGGCTCCAGGAACAGAAGCTTGATTCCCGGCCGCCTAGCCTGAGTCACTACCGACTGGCATTTGAGTGTTTTTCTCTCGGCCCCACACCCCCAAAGCTGGGTGGGAACTCCGAGCCGGCACACGCTGGAGTTGACCCTGGGCTGAATAATCCAGAGTGAGGAGTTGGACGGGACCGGGAGTGATGAAATCCCAAGGGGAACCTGGAGTCAGCAGTTAGGAGGGCCCCACCTTCCCCAGGTGGATATAAAGGTCTCTGGGGTTGGAGGCAGCCACAGCACGCTCTCAGCCTGCCCGAGCACCTTCTCTTTTCTGTCAACTGCTCGCTCGCTCACCTCCTCCTCAGCACCATGACCACCTGCAGCCGCCAGTTCACCTCCTCCAGCTCCATGAAGGGCTCCTGCGGCATCGGGGGCGGCTCCAGCCGCATCTCCTCTGTCCTGGCCGGAGGGTCCTGCCGTGCCCCCAGCACCTACGGGGGCCTGTCTGTCTCCACCTCCCGCTTCTCCTCCGGGGGAGCCTGTGGGCTGGGGGGCGGCTATGGCGGTGGCTTCAGCAGCAGCAGCAGCTATGGTGGTGGCTTTGGGGGAGGATATGGCAGTGGCCTTGGTGCTGGCTTCGGTGGTGGCTTGGGTGCTGGCTTTGGTGGCGGCTTGGGCGGTGGCTTTGGTGGTGGTGATGGGCTTCTGGTGGGCAGTGAGAAGGTGACCATGCAGAACCTCAACGACCGCCTGGCCTCCTACCTGGACAAGGTGCGTGCCCTGGAGGAGGCCAACGCCGACCTGGAGGTGAAGATCCGGGACTGGTACCAGAGGCAGCGGCCCACTGAGATCAAGGACTACAGTCCCTACTTCAAGACCATCGAGGACCTGAGGAACAAGGTGGGTGACTTTGGTGGATGGAGCATTGAGAGAGGCTGGGGCTGCAGTGGCCTTTGGGAAACCTCTTTTTAGCAATTACACTTTACACACAGGGAGACTGGGCACCTTTGGGAAGTGGTGGCAGAGAGAGTCCTTTTTCAGCATCTCTGTGCCCGGCTTGTGGCTGGAACCCTGAATCTCTTTTTTTCTGCAAGGGTTCAGCTGCAAGTTCAGCTCACCTGCCTTGAGCCCAGGAAGGGGGTGGTCAGGATGGAGTGCCTCCCTCCATACCCTGAGCCGGTGGCGAAGGCATTCCTGCCCTGCCAGACAGGAGGATTCCAGATCTGGGGACGTTCTTTTTGCCCCGGTCTGCCTTTCATGCTCAAGTAGCAAGGTCCTTGGCTGACCAGGGCTCCTGTCCTCCATCCCCACTCCAGATCATTGCAGCCACCGTTGAGAATGCACAGCCCATTCTGCAGATCGACAATGCAAGGCTGGCAGCTGATGACTTCAGGACCAAGTGAGCAGCCGGCATGGTGGGCTGAGGGCAGAGGGCAAGGGACAAAGAGTGGGGTTGTCCACCCAGCAAGGCCAGCAGATCGCAAGCCTCGGAATCCTCAGGGCTGCAGCCTGAGGATCTGATCTCTGTCCTGCCAGGTATGAGCACGAACTGGCCCTGCGGCAGACTGTGGAGGCCGATGTCAACGGCCTGCGCCGGGTGCTGGATGAGCTGACCCTGGCCAGGACTGACCTGGAGATGCAGATTGAGGGCCTCAAGGAGGAACTGGCCTACCTGAAGAAGAACCACGAGGAGGTGCGGGGGCTACTGGCTTCAGGGGTTGGCAGCTGGTTTGGTTGCGTTGCTAGATGCACCCAGGGCCAGGAGAGGAGCCTGTGGAGCTGACTCCCTCCTGCCATCCCTTCCCAGGAGATGCTTGCTCTGCGGGGTCAGACCGGCGGGGATGTGAACGTGGAGATGGATGCCGCACCTGGCGTGGACCTGAGCCGCATCCTGAATGAGATGCGCGACCAGTACGAGCAGATGGCAGAGAAGAACCGCAGAGACGCTGAGGCCTGGTTCCTGAGCAAGGTGGGGCTCGGGCCTCAGTGTTCCTGCAGCACTTCCCAGCCGGGGGCTTTGGGAGAGCCTCACCTTTCGCTCTGCTTTCCTGCCGCAGACCGAGGAGCTGAACAAAGAAGTGGCCTCCAGCAGTGAACTGGTCCAGAGCAGCCGCAGCGAGGTGACGGAGCTCCGGAGGGTGCTCCAGGGCCTGGAGATTGAGCTGCAGTCCCAGCTCAGCATGGTATGAAGGACCCAGCGCAGCAGTCCCCACCCCCACCCCCAAGTCACCAGTAATGGCCACTGCCCCCTCAACAAGCCACAATCCAGTTCCTTTCTTTTCTCAGGAGTGGGACCAGAGGACTCCTGGGGCCCATTATATAGATAGAGAAACTAAGGCCTGGAATAGGGGGATAGCTTTTCTCCATATTGTCTGGCCCAACAGTACCCCAACTGGGATCCAAATCCAGGCACCTCTCAAAAACACATGTCCAGAGATCCGGAGGGACGGGAGTGACCACCTCCACTGACTCTTTTTCTCTCTCTCACTTGCAGAAAGCATCCCTGGAGAACAGCCTGGAGGAGACCAAAGGCCGCTACTGCATGCAGCTGTCCCAGATCCAGGGACTGATCGGCAGCGTGGAGGAGCAGCTGGCCCAGCTGCGCTGTGAGATGGAGCAGCAGAGCCAGGAGTACCAGATCCTGCTGGACGTGAAGACGCGGCTGGAGCAGGAGATCGCCACCTACCGCCGCCTGCTGGAGGGCGAGGATGCCCAGTGAGTCCCAGGCCCCCCAGTTCTGCCTCCCAGACCCTTTAGTCCCGCTGCTGCTCTCAGCACATCTGACTGCCTTGCCTTTTCCCTCCCACAGCCTTTCCTCCCAGCACGCATCCGGCCAATCCTATTCTTCCCGTGAGGGTAAGGCTCCTGAGGCTCCGGCCCTGCAGCCCCTCTGCCTGTTTCCACAGGGTGGGGGTCGGGCCCTTCTCCCCAGAGCTCTCAGCTCTCTTTTCTCCGGGAGTTTGCTTAGCTCTCAGACCCCTTCTCACCTCCTCTCCTTTCTCCCACAGTCTTCACCTCCTCCTCCTCCTCTTCAAGCCGTCAGACCCGGCCCATCCTCAAGGAGCAGAGCTCATCCAGCTTCAGCCAGGGCCAGAGCTCCAAGAACTGAGCTGCCTCTACCAGAGTCTCCTGCCCCTCAGCTGGCCTCACCTCCTGAAGGCCTGGCTCAGGACCCTGCTCTCCCAGCGCGGCTCCCAGCTGTCTCCCCTGCCCCTCCGCTGGTGGTGGGCTAATAAAGCTGACTTTCTGGTTGATGCACACCTGTGTGATCTCCGTTCTTGAACTGATGGGAGGGGAGTTGCAGGTGCTTTCTGGAAACCCTCTGGAGCCTCACAGCCTGAGAGATGTGGGAAATGGAGCACATCTCAGAAGATCTTGAAGGGTCTTCCCGGAAGACCTCCATGCTCTATGGAAGTGGGAGGGAGGTGGGACACAGGATGGGGGAGTGTCCACATGTGTTGACGGACACTACGGAGGCATTCTACAGAGGTTCTTTTATGATATTGTCCTTGCAACCCTGTGAGGTGGGTGTGGTCAGGCCCATTTTGGAACTGATAACCCCCAGGATTCAGGGAGTTTCAGTAACTTGCATAAAGTCACGCAGGTAGTAAGCAGCACAGCTGGAGCTCAAACTCAGGCCTGTCTGTCTGCAAAGTCCATGCTTTTCTTTTAACACGACTTTGCCTTTTTAGGTATTTCAATCCCAGGACTTCCACGCTTGAATCCTAACTCTACCCCTGGGATCCCCGACATCTGCACACAGTTCCTATGTTGGAGGGTGGAAGGGAGTGCTTTCTGCCTTGAGAATGGCGTCCTTATCAGACCTGAAACCCTCCTTCTCCCAGCCTGCTTCTCCTCACACCCCATCAACTCCTCCTTCCTCATTCCCCTCAGCTGGTGAATTGCGTGCTGATGAGCACCCTAGGAAACACCTGCTGTCCCATGGCCATTGCCAAGTTCGGATCTTCTTCCTCTCTCCCTAGACTTGGGCACAGCCTAACTGGGGCCCCTTGAGGGTCAATCTCATCCACCTTCAATTTCCATTGAATGATTTCCACTAGAATGTGGCCAAGATCAAGAACAAGGGTGAGATCAGGACTCCTCTGCTTAACAGCCTGTGATGGATCCCATTCCCTTCCAGCACTCGGCCTTCGGTCTCAACCAAGCTCGGTGGTGTCCTCCTGCCCCTCCCAGCTCCAAATCCCTGAGTCACCCCTACCTGACTGAGACATGGCCCATGCCTCTCAGTCTCGTTCCTGTTTCAAGATGCAATAGTTTCTCTGATCTCTGAGCCTATTGGTCCTGGTTCCAGCAATGCTTCTATTTCTGTCTTCGTCTCTGTTTCCTCAGTTCCCTTCCTCCTGTTTGTCTTGCCTCCATCTTTCATGTCAGAGGATTTTCTCTGATGTCTATTGGTCCTTAGTAGTTGTTCATATTTAAGAGTAAGTCACTGAGAAACTGACTGGAATCTGTATAGATATGTGCATATAGCATGGAAGCTTGCCACCTGGGAGGTCTCATTATAGAGTAATCTGGTAGAGAACAGCTGTTTCACTGGGGGACAGCATCTGTAGGACTTTTCTTAGCTGGGGTCTTCCTCAGAAGGAATATCTCTAATTTCCCGTCTGGATTGTGAAAGCTACCAGCTTTCTGGAAGCTGAGTAAGAGAAGCGGGCTGAGAAGGTCTCAGTCTTGGCTACTCTGCTACTAATTGATTTCAGTTTATTGACCCTGCTTCGTGTCTCAGAATTTAGAGTCTCTCTGGGGAAATTCTCCAGCATAAATGTCCAGTTTCTCCTGGAGTAATCGTGGAGTGGTTGGGATCAGACAAGGAAGAACAAGAGAAGCTGTGGAGGCCTCTCTGCTTTTTATACAGATCTCTAGCTCACCCTCCCATTTCCAGTTCACTTGTTCCTCACTGTCAGAGGTACCTGGTGCCCCCCATTCCAGAGACTTTCCAGAGTTCCTTTTTTTCTTTTTTTGAGATGGAGTTTAGCATGTTACCCAGGCTGAAGTACAATGGTGGATTTTGGCTCACTGCAACCTCCGCCTCTGGGGTACAAGCGATTCTCCTGCCTCGGCTTCCCAAGTAACTGGGATGACAGGTGCACACCACCACGCCCGGCTCATTTTTGTATTTTTAGTAGAGACGGGGTTTCTCTATGTTGGCCAGGCTGCTCAGGTGTGGTGGCTCATGCCTGTAATCGCAGCACTTTGGGAGGCTGAGGCGGGTGGATCACCTGAGGCCAGAGTTCTTAAAAAATCAGAGTTCAGAAGTTCCAGGGTGTAAATATGCTTGCTTCTTGACTTCCCTCTGGGAAAGCACTGGATTTTCTTTGTCTTTGTTTTCCAGATTCCAAAATGTTATTGCTATAGTCTACTCTCCTGATCTCTTTGTCTCCAAGATTGTATCAATTTACAGTCATTTTAACAATGCTTAGGAGGTGAAGAGAAGCGGCATGTTTAACCTGAGTTTAATCTGAAGTCTCTGCTTTACATGGCAAGACAGTATTCATCTTTCAAGGCCGCTGAGCCTGATTCATTACGCTAGAATGCACAATTATTACTGTCATTGTTGGCTGTTCAGCAAATGAGTCTCCCTTTTTCTGGTCAACCTGTCCCTCAAGCCCTAGGGTAGGTCTATGACTCAGAATGAAACCCAAATCTCAATACCAGAGGTAACCACTGATAATATTTTTACAAGTTTCTTTCATATATATCTACATATACAGTCATGCACCATATGATGACATGCTGTTGTTCAGTGATGGATGGTATATATACACAAGAGTGGTCTCATATGATTATAATACTGTATTTTTACTGTACCTTTTCTATGTTTAAATAGGTTTAGATACACAAATGCTAATCACTGAGTTACAATTGCCTACAGTATTCAGCACAGTAACCTGCTGTTTGATTTTACACCCTGGGAGCAATAGGCTATACCATCTAGCTTTGGCGTGAAGTAGGTTACACCATCTAGGTCCATGTGAGCAGACGGTATGGTGTTCACACAATGACACAATTATTTTATTTATTTATTTATTTATTTATTTATTTATTTTTGAGACAGAGTTTCGCTCTTGTTACCCAGGCTGGAGTGCAATGGCGCGATCTCGGCTCACCGCAACCTCCGCCTCCTGGGCTCAGGCAATTCTCCTGCCTCAGCCTCCTGAGTAGCTGGGATTACAGGCACGCGCCACCACGCCCAGCTAGTTTTTTTGTATTTTTAGTAGAGATGGGGTTTCACCATGTTGACCAGGATGGTCTCGATCTCTCGACCTTGTGATCCACCCGCCTCGGCCTCCCAAAGTGCTGGGATTACAGGCTTGAGCCACCGCGCCCGGCCGACACAATTATTTAATAATGCATTTCTCAGCATGTACTCCTGTTGTTAAGTAATCTGTGACTGTGTGTATATACACATATGTATGAACAAAATACATTTATACATATATATTTATGTATTTATATATAGATGTATAATGAAGTAAACATATATTATCACCTATAATCATGACAACAATTACACTAAATGTCTGTACCATATTGTATTCAATTTTTATTAATATTATAAGAGAAACATTTTTCTGTGTTATTACAAGTGTTGTCCTTTTTTTTTTGAGTCAGTGTCTTGCTCTGTCACCCAGGCTGGAGTGCAGTGGCATCATCACAGCTCACTGCAATCTTGACCTCCTGCTGGGTTCAAGTGACCCTCCCACCTCAGCATCCCTCATAGCTGGGACCACAGGCATGTGCCACCAAGCCTGGCTAATTTTTATACTTTTTGTAGAGATGGGGTTTCACCATGTTGCCCAGGCTGGTCTCGAACTTCTGACCTCAAACAATCTTAATACTTAATACCTGTCTGGGCCAATCCCAAAGTGCTGGGATTATAGGTGTGAACCACCGTATCCAGCTAAAAGTGTTGTATATTTTTCATGCTGTTTCTCCTTTTTTTTCTTTTAAAATAATGCAGCAGTGAACATTTTTCTGTATAAATCTCCCACAAATAGTTTTGATTACTTCCTTAGGCTAGATTCCTAAATGTATGCTAGATGAGAAGATGCAGATGTTTTAAGGTTCTCGATTTGTATGGCCAAACTGATTTAAAGAGAAGTTGTTCCAGTTTGCATATCTTGCCAGCAAGGAATGGGAATGCCTATTTCAAAACACGCTCACCAACTTTGAGTATTATCTTTTTTTTTTGAGAAGGAGTCTTGCTCTGTCATCCATGCTGGAGTGCAATGGCATGGTCTTGGCTCACTGCAACCTCTGCCTCCTGGGTTCAGGAGATTCTCCTGCCTCAGCCTCCCCAGCAGCTGGGATTACAGGAATGAGCCACCACGCCCAGCCTTGAGTATTATCTTTAAAAACCTCTTCGGTAAATTGATCCATCTGATTCTTTTAAAGCTGATGTTATGGAAGGACCCTTACATGAAGATGTAGTCCTGGGTTACTAAACAACTCCTGGGCTGGCACACACTTTCATGAGTTGCTCATTAATGAGATGTCAGAACAGAGGACATAGAATACCCTCCAGCTGGGCATAGGGTGCTATTTTATTTTATCTTTTTATTTATTTTATTTTTTTGAGATAGTCTCACTGTCACTCAGGCTGGAATGCAGTGGTGCGATTTCGGCTCACTGCAACCTCCGCCTCCCAGGTTCAAGTGATTCTCATGCCTCAGCCTCCTGAGTAGCTGGGACTACAGGTGTGTGCCACCACACTCGGCGAATTTATTTTTTGTTTGTTTTTAGTAGAGACAGGGTTTCATCACATTGGCCAGGCTGGTCTCAAACTCCTGGTCAAGTGATCTGCCTGCCTCGGCCTCCCAAAGTGTTGGGATTACAGGCGTGAGCTACCACTCCCAGCCTGGGCATGCGTGCTATTTTAAATAACTTATCTGTACTGGTGTCTTCAGAGTGCTTAACTCCCAGTAGCAGATTCTCGGAAAGCTCAATATGAAAAGTCACTACTGACAGATGCGGAAACTCAGGTTTGCAGAAGTTAAGGGGAAAAAAAAACTTTCTTGGGATTTCACAGTCACTTAGTAAAACTCCTTGTGAGCAGAAATCACATTTCTCTTGTTCATTCCTGTTATCTTGTAGAAACAAACAATGAGCGCCTTTTAAACAGAAGGATTATATTGTGCAGAAATATGAGTTTCCCCTTTAATAAGGGAAACAGCGTTTCCATTTGGAAATGGCTTGCCGCCATTTCTTAAACTGAGATTTCTCAAACGAACATTCAGGTCCCAAATCAGATTGCATTTTTGCTCTTGGCTGGTCTTTCCTACTTCTTAAGACCCTGGCACCTGAGCTGAGAAGGCAGAGTACTCCCGGTGTTCCTTGAAATTTGTCTAATTTGACACCTTCGGATTCCTTATGCTTGACTTACTGTCAAAGTTTGGGAAATACTGTTTTAGATAATTGCAGGAGGTGCAAAAACAATCCTTATGCCTGACTTACTGTCAAAGTTTGGGAAATACTGTTTTAGATAATTGCAGGAGGTGCAAAAACAATGACTAGAGTGAGAATTAATGGTAGCCCATAAAGTGCATCTGCTGCTGTAAATGAATGAGTGGTATGCTTGTAAAGCTCTGCTTTCTTTGGCTCCATTGTTTCTGAGAGTTGAAATAAGCTCAGTGTCCCTCCTAGTGTATGAGATAAGCAATTTCTTAGGCTTGCCTTCTCACTGCTGTAGCTTGTTGTTTTAAGACCTTCTGTCTGCTCCCTGAAACAGAAACAGCAATGAAACTTGTTTTGCTAGTCATCAACAGCCTCTAGGTGGTACCCAGCCCACAAGGGACATGCAGGAAAGATTCATGAAGTCAGGCCATGGAGCTTTGGTTTAGAAGTCTCTGCTGTTTCAGGGTTCCATGGAACTTTCTCAGAAGGTAATTTCTTTCTTTCTTTCTTTCTTTCTTCCTTCATTCCTTCCTTTTTCTTTTTCTTTCTCTTTCCTTCCTTCCTTCTTTTCTTTCTCTCTCTTTCTTTCTTTCCTCTCTTTCTCCCTTTCTCTCTTTTTTTTTCTTTCTTTCGAGACAGAGTCTCGCACTGTCACCCAGGTTGGAATGCAGTGGCACGATCTCGGCTCACTGCAACCTCCGCCTCCCAGGTTCCATCAATTCTCCTGCCTAAGTAGCTGGGACTACAGGCGCATGCTGCCACGCCTGGCCAATTTTTTCTATTTTAGTAGAGATGGGGGTTTCACCGTGTTGCCCAGGCTGTTCTCGAACTCCTGAGCTCCGGCAGTCCACCCACCTTGGCCTCCCAAAGTGCTGGGATTACAGGTGTGTGCCACCGCACCTGGCAGAGAATGTTGTGGAGGCAGGCTTCTCTGGGTTCCATGTGCCTCTCTTTGTGTTGGCACAGGGCGGTCTCCATGGGTAGGTATGGACAAGCTGCCACAGATGTGAAAGCAAGTATCTTCTTGAGCCCTGGAGAGATGGAGCGCCAGCTACAGAACTGAAGCATGGGCAAGTGGAACTCCTTATCTGGCCCTTCCTCTGATGTGCTGTGTGGGCTCCCAGCCAGGGCAAGTATAGCTCTGCATCCTGGAATCCCCAACAGTGCAAGACCCCTGAAGGACTCTAAGCAGATCAGGGGTGTTAAAGCAATAGTGGCAGCTATTCGGGAGAACCCATTTCTGACTTCACCCCTTGTTAACACATTGTGGATTGCAAGGGTCCCTCTTTCTCCTACAATAATAGGATTGTTCCACATAAAACACATGCGTTGGCTGGGCGCGGTGGCTCATGCCTGTAATTCCAGCACTTTGGGAGGCTGAGGCTGGAGGATCACCTGAGGTCAGGAGTTTGAGACCAGCCTGGCCAACATGGTGAAACCCCCCATCTGTGCCAAAAAATACAAAAATCAGCCAGGCGTGGTGGTGCACACCTGCAGTCCCTGCTACTTGAGAGGCTGAGGTGGGAGAATGATTGGAATCCAGGAGGCGGAGGTAGCAGTGAGCCGAGAGTGTGCCACTGTACTCCAGCCTGGGTGACAGAGTGAGACCCTGCCTCAGAAACAACAGCAACGGCAGCAACAACAACAACAACAACACAAATTCGATGCGTCTCCAGCTTTTATCTGCCATATGAATAGCGTGATGAAATAAAAGGAAATACAGAAAAGGGAAATATTCCTCCATTGTTCTGTCACAGAGGTTTTATTCTCCCAGGTTATTTTCCAGCTTTGTTATATGTGATTATACAGCAAAGATGATTTTCAAATTATTTAATGAGCTTCACTTCATGTTAAATTAATAGAAATAACAGACCACTAGAAAAAGGCCTATGTGTCACTACTGTTTGTAGTGACAGAAGACGGCAAACACATTTTTTTTTTTAAAATTGGTAGTGGACAGGTGGAATAAACAATGGTCCACTCCTACCCTGGAGTACTAAGCAGCCATTATAATCAATAAATCGGAGCTGTGTCAGATGGCATGGAGGGATTCCTCCAGGTTTTGGGGAGAGAGAAATGCGTAATGCAGAAAAGCCCATGTAGGATATTGATTTCACTTGTGTGAAATAAACAGCCAATCCTTCAGCCCTCATTTAGGTAAATGCATGTATGTGTGTGTGTGTGTGCGATTATATAAGCACCAATAATATGAAAAGATTCATACAGCGTTATTAACATAAATTACCTTGGGGGTGGTAGTGGAAAAACTCTGGTGACAGAACAGCGGGTGAATGTTTCCATTTTCTATATTTCCTTTTATTTTGTCACATTATTCGTGTGGTAGATAAAAGCTGGAGATGGATGGGATGTTTTTGTTGTTTTTGTTTTTATTGTAGTTTCTGAGACAGGGTCTCACTCTGTCACCCAGGCTGGAGTGCAGCAGCTCACTCTCTGCTCGCTGCAACCTCTGCCTCCTCCAAGCTCAGTGATTGGGGGAAAAAGGGGAGCCGAAAAAAAAATAAAAAACCCAGGAAGGGAACAAAAAGCGTGCACACATTTTAATACATACACATCAAACTGTGTGTGTGTGTGTGTGTGTGTGTGTGTGTGTGTGTGGATGGATAAAGAAAGTACACAACTTAAGAACCAAAGAATCAATTAATTTGTTGAATACCACATTGACTTCCTAATTAGAAACAGATTGCGTGCACTAATATTCAGGCCTGTCAATTTTATGTGATCACAAAATAGATTTTTAACTTACTTTATGCTTAAATAATAATATAACTATACAAGCTAAAACTGACGACCAAAAGAAAAAAATGTTTTATAAAGGTCAGCTCACAGTCCTTTGCAGGAGATGGTGCAGAATAGTTGCGGGGAGGGCAGAGGCTAACCTGAGGCTGAACTTCTAGCGTGAACTTGGAGGGATCCTCCACGCGCCCCTGGTCTCTGTGAGTTTCAGTTTCCTCATCCGTACATTTAGGGTATTAGTATTTATCTGAAGAAATTTATTTGAGGAATAAAGGAGATAAAGGGTGGATAAAACACACAGTGTGTATCCAACAAACATTTTTGACAATTTTTAATGTTGCCTAACCCATTATTGCCTGATTGGATTCTAGCAGCAAGACTGCAGACAGGCAGCTGTGTCCTAATCCTAAACCGGAGCTGGAGCAAACGCCTCCTCCCTGCTGTTCCCTGCATGGCCTCCTCACTGTCTCCATGCACCTGACTCATCCCATTTTACAGGTTAGGAAATTGAGGCTCAGGGAGGCTGAGCGACTTACTCAAGGGTGCATGACTAGTAGATGGGGTGTCAGAATGCCCCGCACCCCAACCCTGTGCCCCCTCTGCGTAGATCTTCCCTAGTAAGCAGAGCCCTGGTCTCGTTTGACTTGATCAGACTTGCAAAGACTATGAGTGAACAGTAGGCCAGTGAATTCAGTCCAAGTCCACTTAGACACAATACCTGGGCCAGATACTGTGCTGGGTTCAGGCTGGGTGCAGGGCGGGGATACAGTGATAAGTCAGGAGCCACCTTGGCCTTAAATAAGATTCTTGGTCACAGTACCTACACAGGCAATGGTGTGTTTCGTCCCCCTTCTCCTAGAGGCACCTTTGGTGTGCGAGGGGATGGGCAGTGCCCCTGCTGGCTGAGCTCTTCCTCAATAGCCGGGCCTTGGAGGGTGTCTCCTCTCTCTCTCCTCCTCTTCTAGGTAAGGTGGTGGGGACTGGGCCGTGGACCTACAGAGGCCTGAACAGTGGCTGGTGTTTGCCCTGTCTGCCCACATGGCCACAAAAATTACAGCCTTAGTGAGTCCTCTACAGTGAGAATAACCACCCCCCGCACTCCTAGGAGCAGATCCGTCTGGGCTTGCATCCCAGCCCCACCCCCCACTTGCCTTGTAGTGTTGCTCTGAGGATTAGAAGACATAGTCAAGTGAAGACCTGGCTGCTGGTAAAGCCTCGATACATGTTCGCCTTTTGGAATGAGACTGTAAGAGGGTATGTTTTGCCCCTGAGCTAGCTCAAGGGGATGACTGCTTAAACCGGTTCTGTTCTGTTCTACCGAGAGACTTGACCCAGAGTTTTGTTGTCATACTTACCTTCTCTAACGCCACCAGCACCATCATCACCGCCATCACCACCATGACTATCACCACCATCACCATCATAATCACCGCCCTCATTACCATCATCACCACCACCACCACCACCATCACCCCACCATTACCACTACCACCACCACCATCATCATTACCACCATCAGACCACTACCAACACCCCCCACCACCATCACCACCACCATTACCACTGCCACCATCACCACCACCACCACTACCATCACCTCACCATTACCACTACCACCACCACCACCATCATTACCACCATTACACCACTACCAACACCACCAACACCCCCCCACCATCATCACCACCATTACCACTACCACCATCGTTCCATCACCACCACATTCACCACCATCATTACCATCACCACCTCCATTACCACCATCATCACCATCACCACCATCACTACCACCACTGCCACCACCGCTACCTCCAGTACCTCCAACACGCTGAGAACCATGACTTCCTTTCCCACAATCACTCCTCTAGTTCTTTGAAAGGGCTGTTGTCTGTCTGTATGGGTTAAGTTAGATGGGGAGTAAGCAAAGTCTTGGAACACACAAACATCGCTCAAGCTGGGACAGTCCAAGGACAGATGCACGCTTAGTGCTGCAGTATAAGAGTCCTCACTAGATGCTGTCAGAACAACCAACAGAACACTGATGTCAGGGTCCCTTGAGATAATGAGGTAGCACAGACTTGGACTCCCCCATGGGACTCCCATGGGGCTCCCTGGGCCCTGGGAGGCAGACAGTACCTGGTCTGCCTTGTGAAGGCTGGGCAGCCTCTGGATGCTACCTCTGCTCCTGTCCACCTAGGCTGTCTCCCTGACCACAAGGGACCACCACCTCTTCTTCTCATTCCCTTGCCAAGATTCTCCCCCAATCTGGTTTTCCTTCTTCCACTTAGTTTTACCCGGAATCAGGGTAGCTTTGCTTTCCCTTTGTCCATCCTAGTCTCTTGCTTACAGCCTAAACCTCAAGGCTCATTGGCACGCCGGAGCTGGCTCATGCTGGCTCTTGAGAGCCAGATATTAAAATTTCGGGAATTTTGCAAGGTGATGGTTAAATACGGACCTCATCAACAATTACATTATATGAACTTAAAATTAAGTGAATTATATTGAGAACAAAGGTAACGCATACTGAAAACTCATTCCTTCCAAATTATTTTACTACACTGTGCTAATACCTGTGCTTTGAGGTTGCGCATGGCCATTTTATCTGTATGGTGGACAGGCTGTAAGGCAGTGAGCTACTGCATGTCTCTTCCCAACCCTGTGTTAAGTGACTCCCTGTTGGTTGCTTGAAATTGGCCACAGTGGGGGTATTTACAACACACAAAAAATAAACGTTATAAATTGGGGCTTGATTTATTGTTTTATTGATTGTCTTTTTTTTTTTTTGAGACAGGGGCTCACTCTACCACCCGGACTGGAATGCAGTGCTGCGGTCACGGCTCACTGCAGCCTTGACCTGCTGGGCTCAAGCAATCCTCCCACCTCAGCCTTCCAAGTTGCTGGGACTACTGGTGCATGCCACCACACCTGGCTAATTATTTTATTTTCTTTATTTTATTTTGTAGAGATGGTATCTCATTACGTTGCCTAGGCTTGTGGTGAACTCCTGGGCTCGAGTGATCCTCCTGCCTCGGCCTCCCAAAGCGCTGGAATTATAGGTGTGAACCACCACGCCCCACCCTGAATTGCTTCTTTCAGAAGTTAATTGAAGCTGAGTTTCCATTGCTTGCAACCAAAATGTGGTCATCAATATACCCTGGTACCTAATTCTTGATTTGTTTTTCTTGTATTCTTGCTGGGTATTTTTAGTTTTATTATAAATGTGTCTCTTATCATAAGCCATCCATGCCCTCTTTCGGGAGGATGAGGAGACAGAAATTGTCTTTTTTTTTTTTTTTTTTTTTTTTTGGCAGATACTGCACTGACAGCTGGGACTGTTGCATAGGAACCCAAGGGGTTGCTTCCCTCTCCCCTCACTCCAGCCACAGAATGTGGGCCTGCTGGATGCTCCCAGGCCTTCTCCCCACACATCTAAACCATTTGCTGACTCTTCCTCATCAGTTTCCAGGCCTGCCCTGTTCCCACAGCCTCCACCCTGGCCAGGCCCTCGCAGACTCACCAGCCCATCACCTGGCCGGCTGACCTCAGCAGCTTCTGGCTCCTGCAACTGGAGCCCCAGTAATATCCTGGACTCTTCCTTGTTCTCTGCCTCAAGGTCTTTGGCTAAATCTTGACACCCGTTCTCCATTTGCACCCCACCCCCACCCCCTTTGGTCCAACTCCAGGGCTTAATTTAAGGGAACTTTTACCAAACATTTCCTCTGTGCCAAGCACCATGCTGGCCACCTGTCCTGACTTACCCACTTGTCTCAATAATCCTGCCAGGCTGCACTGGCACTACTCCTGTTTGATAGAAAACCGAGGCTTGGAGGGTCACAGTGGCCTGTTCAGACCTATAATCAGGGGTGGTGGCACAGATCACAGAGGCAGTGGGAGGGCTGAGAGATGGGGAGAAAGCCAGGTGACCTGAGCTGATGGGATGAGGCTTCTGGGAGAGGAGAGGTCTGAGCCAACACCATCCGTTACCTGGACATGGCAAATTCTCCCTCCTGGTCCCCTCCAGCATGGCTACTCAGTGATGGAGCCAAGACTTGAAAGCTGGCCTTTCTGATGGGGGAGGCCCTGCTCCTTCCTTGATCCGATGCCATATCACTTCTGGGGAAGAGAGATGGGGTGCAAGATGCTGAATCTGCCCCCACATCTCTGACTGTGGGAAATGACTTTTTCTACCTATGAGGCTAGAACTACCGAGCGACCCCTTCCCTTCCTCTTTCCTTTTCCCTCTGTTCCGCCGACTGGAGCTCAGGACTCCTGACACAGACATTCCAACTCCCAGGTGCTGACTCTCCCCACGACTCACCGCTGTGTGCTGGAGTTCCCACAGCCACGCCCCACCCACTCCACCCTCCAGGGCTCTTCCTTCTTTCAAAACCTGAGTCAAAGTGCACCCTTTCCAGGAAGCCTTCTGTGTGCTAACCCACCCCACCTGGTGGCTCCTCTGCTCCCAGCTCCCCTCAGCCTAAGGCACACAGAAAATTCTGGGCTCTACAACCTTCCTCCATCATACTGGACAGCCCACAGGCAAGGGTTGTGTCTCCCCCATCAGATTGGAGTAACACTGAGGACCCACTATGTGAAAAACACTTTGTGGCCCCCTAAGGCACTTTTCAGACCTATAATCAGGGGTGGTGGCACAGATCACAGAGGCAGTGGGAGGGCTGAGAGATGGGGAGAAAGCCAGGTGACCTGAGCTGATGGGATGAGGCTTCTGGGAGAGGAGAGGTCTGAGCCAACACCATCCGTTACCTGGACATGGCAAATTCTCCCTCCTGGTCCCCTCCAGCATGGCAAAGTATGTTCTGCATGGACACCAGGGTGGCTTTTGTGAAACACCCGACAGCATCCCTCGCCAGTTTAGGACCCTTCAGTGGCTCCAGTGTCATCGGGATGAAGCCTGAGCTTCCCAGCACCTTTATCACCACCTGACCTGATGCTCCCAGTTTCATCAGGCAGGCAGCCTTGAGCTGTGAACCCCAGCAATGCGTGACTGCTTGCAGTTTCCATCAGACCGGTCCTTCACACGCCTGCACTTTGCTCAGGTGCTTTCTTAGGCGAATGGGACATCCATCCTCACTTCTGCTGCTTGCTTAGCATCTACTCATTTTCTTTTTCCTTTTTATTATTTATTTATTTATTCATATTTTTTAAAGATGGGGTTTCACCATGTTGGTCAGGCTGGTCTTGAACTCCCGACCTCAGGTGATCCGCCCGCCTTGGCCTCCAAAGTGCTTGGATTACAGGCGTGAGCCACCGCGCCTGGCCCACATCTACTCATTTTCTTTTTTTTTTTTTTTTCTGAGACGGAGTTTCGCCCTTGTCACCCAGGCTGGAGTGCAATGGCGCGATCTCGGCTCACCGCAACCTCCGCCTCCTGGGTTCAGGCAATTCTCCTGCCTCAGCCTCCTGAGTAGCTGGGATTACAGGCACGCGCCACCATGCCCAGCTAATTTTTTGTATTTTTAGTAGAGACGGGGTTTCACCATATTGACCAGGATGGTCTCGATCTCTTGACCTCGTGATCCACCCACCTCGGCCTCCCAAAGTGCTGGGATTACAGGCTTGAGCCACCGCGCCCGGCACATCTACTCATTTTCAAGGTTCAGATCAGTTAAGAGCGCCTCTAGGTTGCTCGCCCCCCTCTGTCCCCAGCTCGGCTGACTGTCCTTTCTCAGTGTGCCAACCATCCTTCGCCCACCTGCCCACCCACCATCCACCCATCCCCGTTCATCCCTCTATCCTTTCATCCATTATTATTCCTTCCTTCCATTCAGCTACTTCCCTGCCTGACCACACCCTACCCATTCATCCCTCCACTTTCCCTCCTTTTTCCCTTCCTTCAACTCATCTATCCATCTGTCTGTTTGCCATCCATCCATCCATCCATCCATCCATCAATCCATCCATATGTACATCTATCCATCCATCCATCCATCCATCCATCCATCCATCTCTCTTCCGGGGCTTCCTCTCCCAGGAAGCCCCACCCATCCATCTCCCTTACCCTTTTCCCTTTCCCCTATTGCTCCTTCTCTCCCTCCTCCCTCCCTGCCTCTCCCTGTCCTTCTTCTCTCCTCCCTTCTCTGACTCCCTCCTCCCTCCCTCTGTCCTTCCTTCACTGAGCACCTACTTTATGCCACCGGGTCTGCAGAAATCATGTCATAAACCGTATTTGGAACTGAGGCTTGGCCTTAAAAGACGTGAGGGGTTTGGGTAGGAGGAAAAGACAGATGTGGAAATTCAGGCAGAGACTGGAAATGGATGGAGATGTGGGGATCAGCAAGGGGACAGGCCTGTTGGGGAGGGGACTCAGTTTACAGTGGGGACTCATGGGTGGTGGGCTGGAGCATTGAAGCTGTACTTTGCCTGAACTGGGAGTTAACGGCAGAGTTGTGAACTAACCTATCCTTTGCCGTCAGCCACCTGACCATCTGTGTTTTTGGCAACCTGAACATGATTCTGGGGTGAGGCGCAGCCCTTTTTACCCCAGGCATATTCTTATCCTGCCTAGCTCAGAACCCTGGGTGACACTTCTGCTGTGTGGCCTTGGACACGTTCCTTCCCCTTGCTAGGACTCACATTTTCCATCTGTAAAGTCAGGAGCCTGGCCTCCTAGAGGCTCTTTTTGGCTCTGACTTTTGGGGACTTTCTAGCAGGAGGGGACCTGTCATGAAAAAGTGGGGCTTGCAGCCAGCTGAGCGGGGGTGGAACCCTGACTGAGCAGCTGGCTTGCTCTGGGGCTTGAGGGGACTCCTCCACCTCTGAACTTGCTTTGTCTATAATGTGGACTGGTCTGTTGTCAGCCTTGTGGCACAGCTCTGGGCTTAGACAAGGCCACAGACACTGGCACAGTGGCTCGGCCCATCTCTTGTGTCAGTCCAGATGGGCAGATTGGCTTGGGAAATCAGCAGGCAGCATAGCTCTCTGGGGGAAAGGGGACTCTGGGGCCTCGAGAGATGCTCTAGGCTCGTGCTGCAATCCTGCCTGCTAGCTCCTGGCCTCCACGCAAGCCCAGCCCTTCTGACAGCAGAGGCTGCTCCCTCCCCAGCCCACTGTCTCTGCAAGAGACAGCCCCGAGCTCTAGGAGCTTTACCCTCTGTCCACACAGTTTGCTGAGGCTTGGTGGGGAGAGGGATGGGCGGGGTGAAGGGGGTGGGGCTCTAGGGGAGGCAGCCCAGCTCTGCCCGCTTCACCTGTTTGGATTGGCACAGGGCTCTCCCATGTAGGGTGGTACAGGGAGACTCACTAACCACAAGAAGCCCAGCCCTGGGCTCCTCCTTTAACAACCCCCCTTCTTTTGGGGCGGTCTGGAGGGAGAGTCAGGTAATGGTGCTCACACAAAGCCTGCCTAGAAGTTCAGAGTTGTGGGATACTCCAGGGAGGGTGTGGAGGGGCTGAGAGAGGAGACGGAGGGACACAGGACTTTGCCCAGGCGGGCTCTGGGGCTCTGGGAATCACAAGGGGGGCTCCAACTTGTTACTTGACTCTGTGCCTGTCTGGACTGAAGACTTCTTCCCATCTGTGACCTGAGAGGAGCCAGATTCCCCACTTCTTTACCCCAGGGCTGGCGGGGGCCTAACAAGGCTCTAGACAAGCATGAGAGAAATCCGTGCTTTCTCTCGCAGTAACACATCGTGAAGGGAAGCCGGGGTGGGAGTGTCTCAGGGAAGGGGTCCCCAACTCCTGGGCCACAGACTTGTACCAGCTGTGACCTGTTAGGATACAGGCCGAACAGCAGGAGGTGAGCTTCGGGTGAGTGAACACTGGTGCCTGAGCACTAGGTGAAGGACACACATGAACTCTCTGTACAATTTTGTAACTTTCTTAAAGGCTAACATTATTTCTTTTTTTGGAGACAGAGTCTTGCTCTATTGCCCAGGCTGGAGTGCAGTGGTATGATCTCTCTGCTCACTGCAATCTCCACCTCCTGATGCCTAATTTTTTGTATTTTTTTTTTAGTAGAGATGGTGTTTCACCATGTTAGCAAGGCTGGTCTCAAACTCCTGGCCTCAAGTGATCCACCCATCTTGACCTCCCAAAGTGCTGGGATTACAGGGATGAGCCACTACACCCGGCCATTTCTAACATTATTCCAAAATAAAAATAAAAAAAAAAAAAGAAGCTGGGTGTGGTGACTCATGCCTGTAATCCCAGTAGTTTGGGAGGCTGAGGTGGGAGGAACGTTTGAGCCCAAGAGTTTGAGACCAGCCTGGGCAACATAGTGAGACCGCATCTCCACAAAAAAAATTAAAACTAGCTGGGCATGGTGGCAGTTCTGGCTACTTGGGAAGCTGAGGTGGGAGGATCCCTTGAGCCCAGAAGATTGAGGCTGCAATGAGCCGTGATCCCACCATTGCACTCCAGCCTGGACAGCAGAGAAAGACCCTGTCTCAAAAAAAAAAAAATAAAATAAAAAAGTGGATGGTGGCAAGTACGGACCCAAGACCCGAGAATCCCGTGCCTCCCTCCATCCAGTCCCTGGCAGCTTCATGTGTCAAGGTAAAGGCTGCTCCCAGAAGCCTTCCAGATGAGACCACCCTCAAATCTCAACCATCTCCCACCCAGTTTTTACTATTGCTTTGCAAATTGATAAGCACGCGGTCTGTTATGTGGTATAGTGGGTCAAATAGGGTTCCCCCAAATCATGTCCACCTGGGACCTCACAATGTGTCCTTATTTGGAAATAGGGGCTTTGCAGAAGTAAGTAAGGGAAGGTTTGGGATGAGATCCTACTGGATTAGAGTGATCGCTAAATCCAATGAGTGTCTTAGAAGCGACAGAAAAGGACGGAGATGAAGGCAGAGGTTGGGGCGATGCTGCCATAAGCCAGGGGACTCAGGGAGGCACCAGTAGTTGGAAGAGGCAAGGAAGGGGTCTTCCCCAGAGTCTTCAGAGGGACTGTGGCCCTGTTGACACCGTGATTCAGGGCTGATGGCTAACCAAACCGTGAGAGATTATGTTTCTGTTGTTTTAAGCCGCCACATTTGTGGTAATTTGCTGTGGCAGCCCTGGGAGACCAATCTTTCCTGTCTGTGCTTTTCTTTCGTATGTTCTTTCGTATGTTTGTATGTTAAGTAATGTTGATGCGCGTTCCTGCTTCTCTTTCATGTTGGGACCTTCCTAAAGGCAGGGATCACTGCTTCCATTAGGCCGTGCACTCCAAGGGCAGTGGCTGACCTGAGGTCTCCTCCTTCCTTAGCGTGCCATCTCCTGGTGCCCAGCGCAGTCCTCTGCACACAATGCGGGCTCTGGGGGTGCTGCCTGGCCTTGCCTGCATTACCTGTTTGGATTGGCAGGGGGCTCCCCCATGCAGGGTGGTGCAGAGAGACCCCGCCCCGGGCTTCTCCTTTACCCGCCCCCACCCCCCACCGCCGTCCTTTTGGGGCAGGCTGGACAGAGGGTCAGGGAATGTTGCTCACATAAAGCCTGCATAGAAGTCCAGAGGTGGGGGCTACTGCAGGCCTCAGCAGTCAAGACTGGCAACCCATTAACCCCTGCTACCCCAGAAAATGCCTTCCCTTAAAATGTCTGAGTCCTAGGCTTCCTTGGCACCAGGGAGGGGACGGGAGTGCAGTGTCCTCTAAGTCTCTGCTCCCTGCCTGGCCAGGCCGTTTGCAGCTCCTTGGTCACTGCGTCCTTGTCTGCAGGGGAAGGGAGGCTGGCCTCAGGTTCCAGGTTGGGCCAGGCTTCTAAGACCAAGTGCCGGGGATCAGGCTTGTGTTCCAGGCTAGGGTTCTAGAGTTAGTGTGTGGGGTTGGGTGGGGCTGCAGAAGTGCCTTTTAAGCTGATGTGCATGGATGTATGTATCATTGGTTGCTTGCCATCTTTATCTTTTGGATTCCCCTGAAGGAGTGGGAGGAAGAAGCTTCTTTTGGGTTCCACTGAATTAGATGAAAGGGAAAGTAGAGCTGTTCCTATGTCCTGGGCTCCGGAGCTTCTATCCCCAATCCCTGTAGAAGGAGACAGGATGGTTGGGGGCGGGGGCGGGGCGCAGAGGAAGCCGGTATTGCGCTCTGCACCCCATTCCTGCTCCCAGATCCCTCTGGACACAGCGTTTTTCTCCGGTGAGCACAGCCTCCCCTTGCCCTACCGCCAACAGCAACATGCCTCCCAACAAAAGCCTCTGTCCCTCAGCCAAAACCCCTGTCGCCTCTCTCTGGGGAAATTGTAGGGCTGGGCCAGGGTGGGGGGACCGTTCTCTGCAGGGAGATTAGGAGTGTCTGTCGGGTGGGTGGAGCGGGGTGGGGCCCTGGCTTACTCACATCCTCGAGAGTCCTTTGCTGGCAGATCTGGGGAGCCCACAGCTCAGGTGTCTGTCTCAGCATTGTCTACCACGCTACTAGGCTGCAGTGGTGGGGGGCGCCCCTCCCTGGCTTCTGAGTTGGTGACAGTCAAGGCGAGGGTGGGGCTGAGAGCGGGTCCTCCTTCTCTTCCAGGAGCAGTGGATCCCAGGAAGAGCATTGGAGCCTCCAGCAGGGGCTGTTGGGGCCTGTCTGAGGAGATAGGACGTGTCGGGCAGCCCCAGACACGACCACATTCCTCCCAACATGCCTGCCGGGGTCTGCGGAGCCGAGGGGCTGACGGGAGGCAGGGTGGGGGCCGGAAGGGTTTGCTTTGGGAGGTTGTCTGGGAGATCACTGAAGTTTTGATATACACACTTCCAAAGCAGGACCAAATGGACTCCTGGAAACATCCCCCGACCCTTGGGGCTTCAGGAGTCAGGGACCCTCATGTCCACCTCGGCCTTGCCCCTGTCACAGCCCAGCTTCACTCCTAGGTGCCTCTATTCCTCCCCAGAACATTTCCTGGGCCAGCTCAGCAAGGGGGTCACATGAGGGTGCCTGAGCCAGACTTCTGCGCACAATAGGGATGTCCTGGGGGGTCTGAGAAGATATCTAGGGTTGGAAGAAAGAAAGGCCGCCTCTAGGCCTGTTCCTGGGTGCAGCTCCACTCACTTTGGGTGGAGCCTGGGCTACCAGTGCTCACCAGGCTTCGCGCCACACTCGGTTTACAGAGCCTATTCACATACATTGCCGCATTGGGTTCTCAGAGCCAACTGCAGTAGGCAGAGTAGATGGTATGACTCCCACTTTGCAGATAAGAACACTGAGGCTCACAGAAGTGCCAAGCCCTGGGCCACAGAGCTGCAAATGGCAGAGCCAGGGCCCACCTGACTCCAGTTTTCCGGCCTCCTGGCTGTGCCCATGAGGCCACCGCCCTGTGCTGTGGGCCCATCTGCTGGTGTGTGGTGGATGTGAGATCCTCACCCTAGGGAGGATATTAGGGTCTATGCCCAGGGCTGGGAGAGCTGCCTGGATTTCCCTTTAATGGGGGAGTTGGGGTAGGAGTCACGATCCGCTTGACTAGCTGCGTGGATTTCAGGGACAGCCTTCTGAGCACGGCACAGCAGACCAGGCCTTCGGGGGGCCCCCAAGACGTCCTGGTCTCTAATAGAGGGTCGTGCTGAGGGAGGGCTGTCTGTGCCCAAGGTGACCTTGCTGTCCGGTGCCCTCTAGCCGGGTACCCATCCCCTGCAGTGGCGGGCTTCCTCTAAGTGGATATTAAAGTCCCATCCAGTTAATGGAGATCTAGCAGGTCACCAGATTTACGGTGCAGAGGCCCTGCTGCCTGTCACCCTGGCTGAGCCCAGTGCGCGGGTTCCCGAGGGCTGGGACTCCCAGGGCCCGAAGGGAAAGTGTAGCCTGCAGGCGCACACCTCCCCCTGTGAATCACGCCTGGCGGGACAAGAAAGCCCAAAACACCCCAAACAATGAGTTTCCAGTAAAATATGACAGACATGATGAGGCGGAGGAGAGGAGGGACCTGACTGGGAGTTGGCCCTAGCTTGTGGGTGATGAAAGCCCAGGGGAATGGAAGGTGCCAAGCCCGCCCCCTACCCATGAGTATAAAGCACTCGCATCCTTTTTCAGCTTACCTGGCACCTTCTCTTCTCTCAGCCAACTGCTCGCTCGCTCACCTCCTCCTCAACACCATGACCACCTGCAGCCGCCAGTTCACCTCCTCCAGCTCCATGAAGGGCTCCTGCGGCATCGGGGGCGGCTCCAGCCGCATCTCCTCCGTCCTGGCTGGAGGGTCCTGCCGTGCCCCCAGCACCTACGGGGGCCTGTCTGTCTCCACCTCCCGCTTCTCCTCTGGGGGAGCCTACGGGCTGGGGGGCGGCTATGGCGGTGGCTTCAGCAGCAGCAGCTATGGTGGTGGCTTTGGGGGAGGATATGGCGGTGGCCTTGGTGCTGGCTTCGGTGGTGGCTTGGGTGCTGGCTTTGGTGGCGGCTTGGGCGGTGGCTTTGGTGGTGGTGATGGGCTTCTGGTGGGCAGTGAGAAGGTGACCATGCAGAACCTCAACGACCGCCTGGCCTCCTACCTGGACAAGGTGCGTGCCCTGGAGGAGGCCAACGCCGACCTGGAGGTGAAGATCCGGGACTGGTACCAGAGGCAGCGGCCTGCTGAGATCAAGGACTACAGTCCCTACTTCAAGACCATCGAGGACCTCAGGAACAAGGTGGGTGAATGGGCAGCAGAAGGTGCCATTCCGGCTAGCTCCTTCTGGGAACAATGGATGCCTCGGGTCACTGGCACCTTTAGATTTCTCTATAGGACAGAGTCTACCCCAGATCCTTTCTTTTGAGGTCTCAGATGCCCTAAGAGCTGATCAGTGAGAAGATGCACTCCCTTCCCCAGGCTCCTCATCTGCCTCTGCTCTCAAATCCTCAGATCAGTGATTCCTAGCCTTACGTTTTACAGAGGAAGCAAAAAGCAGTTGAAGCTTCGAGAGGTGTTGTGATCAGCTGCAGGTCACATAGCAGATTAAAGGCAGAGCCAAGGCTGGAGCCCTCGTACCCTACCTTCCAGCACAGGAGGCAGTTAGCTGTCCTCCAGCACAGGGGAGGGGCGAGGCTCTAACGGGACCAGGCAAGACATCCAAACCGCTCATTAGCTCACTAGTCTGGGCTGTGGCTGCCGCCGCCCATAAGCCTTGTACAGGCTGGATCCTCCCCACAGCCAGGCGGGCATGGAGAGCCTGCAGAGACAATCGGTGTGGCTCCCTGATATGCCCTGCACAGAGGGAGCTGGCAGGCTTTTGCCTCTGACTCCAGCCCCATCCTCCCTGCTCCCACATCACCTGGGAGCTCTCCCTCCGGTGCCTTGCATGGATTAAGGCAATTCAGTGATGAGGTGGGCGACTCCAGCCAGGCTTCTTCTTTTTCCCGAATCCTCTTGTCTAATCCCCTGTGTCAATTGGGTCTTATCTCTTGAGAAAGTCCCACTTGAGTTCCCATGGGCTGTGAGCTTGAAAAGGAATGTGCATATCTGCAGAGGACTGGCAGGGCTGGCTGACAGAGAGGAGAGAGGCCAGCTCAGGAAGGAGGGCTGGGGAGCCTCGGATTATTCTCCCCACCTGGAGGTGTGGAACTTGAAGCTCCAAGACCCATTAGGTTTTGCAGCAAGGGCAGAATTGGAACCAGAACTCCTGTGTTTTTTATTCTAAGCCCAGGGTGGCTTCAACCCCTTCTGCTGAACATGAGTTAGCAAAGTCTTAGGATAGGCCTGGGTCACCTGGGGTTTTCCTTTAGGATCAAGTTTTGTGGGAGCAGAGGGAAATTCAGGCAAGAGCTTCATGTAGGTTACAGTGAAGCCGGGCTTGGGAAGTGCATTTGACAAATGACCTGTGCCCTTTCCATCCTGCAGATCCTCACCGCCACAGTGGACAATGCCAACGTCCTTCTGCAGATTGACAATGCCCGTCTGGCCGCGGATGACTTCCGCACCAAGTGAGTTTGCAGCGGTGGGCCAGAACACCCAGTGTCCGAAAAGCAGGGCATTTTTGAGCAGTGTTTCCCAAATAGAACTAGCTGGTGCCAGGATAGCTGCATGAAAACTCCTTAGGGTGCTTGTAAAAGAATAAGACTCTTGGGCCCCACCCTTGGAGTTTTGATTCAGTTATTTATAGCAGGTTTCCTGGGTGATTCTGGTCCATAGCCAGGTTTCAGAACCGCTGCTTTAGGGAGAGGCACTTCCCACTTCCCCAACTGCCCTTGAAGTACAGGAGGGAATCACAGTTGAAGGACTTAGACATTATTTGTTGGCTGAAGCTGGAAGCGCGACCCCCTCCTGAATTCTGCAGCAAGATGAGCTGCCTTATCCCCAGGCCCCAGGAATGTTCAGATCTGAGCAATCAATGGGCACCGTGTCCAACCACGCCATTTTCAAGATTGATTCCTTAAACCACCCACAAGGCGCCAGCTCTGGGAGAAGCTGGAGGGAAAGAACAAAGCCCTCACTGTGGTGAGGACGGGTGTCTCATTCCTTTTCTCTGGGGTCATTCCAGGTATGAGACAGAGTTGAACCTGCGCATGAGTGTGGAGGCCGACATCAACGGCCTGCGCAGAGTGCTGGACGAACTGACCCTGGCCAGGGCTGACCTGGAGATGCAGATTGAGAGCCTGAAGGAGGAGCTGGCCTACCTGAAGAAGAACCACGAGGAGGTGAGGACTCTATGGAAAAGCCAGCTTAAAGGAGGCGCAGGGAGGCTGGACACGGTGGTGCGGGCTATAGTCCCAGCTACTTGGGAGGCTGAGATGGGAGGATCTTTTGAACCCAGAAGTTTGAGTTCAGCCTGGGCAACAAAGCTAAAGCCTATCCAGAGAGAGAAAGAGAGAGAGAGAGAGAGAGAGAGAGAGAGAGCGAGCAGAGAGGGTCGAGATATAATTGTGATGGTGGGAGGGCACTATTCAGCCCTGACTAGGGAACCCCAATCCACTTTCATGGTGGAACTCCTGACTGTGGACTGTCCCTGGCTGTGCAGGAGATGAACTCCCTGAGAGGCCAGGTGGGTGGAGATGTCAATGTGGAGATGGACGCTGCCCCAGGCGTGGACCTGAGCCGCATCCTGAACGAGATGCGTGACCAGTATGAGAAGATGGCAGAGAAGAACCGCAAGGATGCCGAGGAATGGTTCTTCACCAAGGTGGGTGTCATTTGAGGTGCAAGCAACCCAGACCACCTGCCTTCTGGGGCCTTCCGGTGTGAATGGCGTTCTCTTCTTTTGCAGACAGAGGAGCTGAACCGCGAGGTGGCCACCAACAGCGAGCTGGTGCAGAGTGGCAAGAGCGAGATCTCGGAGCTCCGGCGCACCATGCAGAACCTGGAGATCGAGCTGCAGTCCCAGCTCAGCATGGTAGGAGCCCTGCCAGGCACGGTGGTGAGCCCAGGACTGGCAGGAAGAGAATGGCTGCACTCACTAATCCTCGATTCTCTTTCCCTCCCTCACAGAAAGCATCCCTGGAGAACAGCCTGGAGGAGACCAAAGGCCGCTACTGCATGCAGCTGGCCCAGATCCAAGAGCTGATCAGCAGCGTGGAGGAGCAGCTGGCCCAGCTTCGCTGCGAGATGGAGCAGCAGAACCAGGAGTACAAGATCCTCCTGGACGTGAAGACCCGGCTGGAGCAGGAGATTGCCACCTACCGCCGCCTGCTGGAGGGCGAGGATGCCCAGTGAGTCTCAGCCCTGCCCGTAGTCCAGCCCCTACCATGGCACTCTCACAGCCCCAGCGTGTCTCTAATGATCCTGCCCTTCTCTGTCTTCACAGCCTCTCCTCCTCCCAGTTCTCCTCTGGCTCGCAGTCATCCAGAGATGGTAAGACCTTCCTCCTCACTGGGCCTGGGTTCTGGGCCGCCCTCTGTACCCCAAGCAGGTCTAGGGGCTCCGTGATGGGTTGAGCTATAGTGCTCTCGCCCAGTGTCCCTTGTGAACCTCCTTGGGTGGAAGAAGCTATTTTCTAAACCCTCCTTAGGGCTAGGAGAGGCAGCCCCCACCTCTTACGTCTACCTCGTGTCTGTAGCAGATCCCATTGCTGCAGTGGTCAGCACCACGAACAGGGCCCTGCAGGACTTCCCACCAAGACTACTCCACTGGGTCAACCAGCTGGGTGTGAGCTCTTAGGAAGTTCCAGTCTGAGGACAGAGACTCTGTCTCTGACCTTTGGGAGCCCTAGTCTGAAAGAAATGTTTTGATGGTATCAGTGCCTGGGCAACAGCAGGAAGTGAAGCAGTAATCGGGGAAAGGGCAGCAGGAGACAGCTGGAGTTTCCTCACCTCCTTGGCCTCCCCGCTCCTGATTAGCCCATTGTCTGTCCGCCTCTGGTAACGCCCTCTCCCCGCCTCTTCCCCAGTGACCTCCTCCAGCCGCCAGATCCGCACCAAGGTCATGGATGTGCACGATGGCAAGGTGGTGTCCACCCACGAGCAGGTCCTTCGCACCAAGAACTGAGGCTGCCCAGCCCTGCTCAGGCCTAGGAGGCTCCCCGTGTGGACACAGATCCCACTAGAAGACTCCCTCTCCTGCCCACCAAGCACTTCACACCTGGACCCTGCTTCACCCTCACCCCCTCCTGGCAATCAATACAGCTTCATTATCTGAGTTGCATAATTCTCGCCTCTGTCTGGTCATTGTTAGGAGTGGGCGTGGGGAGAAAGTGGGAGAAGGATCTCTTTGGAGCTTGTCACAGCACCTGGCTGTGGCCCCTGGGACTGGGAGAAAGGTCCTGGGGGTGGGCTGGGCTCAGGTCCCAGGATGTCTTTCACCATCTCTGAAGACACAGATAGATGTGTGTGCCAGGTCATATGTGGTGTCTCCCAGGGTACAGAGGGATATTCATTCATTTACTCACTCATTTTTGTGTGTGTCCATTCATTCACCAGGCACTGAGTGCCTCTGTGTGTCAGGCACTATGCTAGCTTAAGGATTCCTAATATTTTTGTGATCAGGGATTCCTTGGAGAATATTGAAAGCTATAGATCTTTCCCTCTGTGACCCCACCTTCAAATAAGCATACATTTGAATACAATTTCATGGGGTTCATGGGTCTTGTGGAGCTCCTTGATGGAGGTCCATGAACCCAGGGTAGGAACCCAAGCTCTCTTGACAGACTTGTCTCCCTCTACCCCACCTGCTCTTGCCTCCAAAGCTGGATCGAATACTTCCTACACTTGGTTGATCTAGGGCAAGTTGACGGCCATCTCCCAGCCTCAGCTTCCACTTCTGTAAAACGGGCACAATGAAAATACCTGCCTCATGGGCTTGTTGTGAGGATTCACTGGAAGAATGCGTTTAAGGCCTTCAGCACAGTGCCTGGCATAGTGCTGGCTCAAGGCATGGCTGTTTTGGGTGAACCGTCTCTAGGGCATGGTGATTATTCATCCAAGATGAGAGCATGTTTAGAGGGTTTGGGAGGAGACTGGTTTCTAACCCTGGCTCTGTTCTGCAACAGCTTTGAGCTTAGAAAGTCTGAGTCTCAGTGTCTTTACTTGTGTAGTAAGGATGCTGAGCCCTGCTTCTAGAGGTTGATATGAGAATCCAATGAATGACTGTACCTTAAGAGTAGGACTGTAGGAGCCTCCCCTGGATGGGGAATGCCTTTTCTTCTCTTTGGGGGGCTAGAAAAGGAGTGGGAAGGGAAGAAGCCTCACTCTAGTAAGTGGTGAAAATTCCAGAGGTGGGTGGGGTTGACTGCCCCAAGGTAGGAAAGAATTGACTAGTCCTGTGTCAGTTTCAGCAGCTCATTCATTTGGCTATGTGAAGAAAACTTGTAGGGAGAGTCAAGGGTAGGGGAGAGATTGAAAAAAGACTGAATTTGGGCAAGGGATCTAAAAGCCCGGGCTTTTAAATCAGACTACTTGGGTTAGAGTCCTGGCTCCTATGCTGAGTCGCCTCGAAGAGTTTGTGCAAGATACTAAACCCCACATTCCTCTTTCACAAGGAAGGGAATAAACACCTTTACTGCATACGGCTAACACAGGAGTAAATGACCTCATGCAGGCAATGAATGTGGCATTGTGTTTGGCACACAGTCAGCAGCCTATAAATGGTAGTGGGGTGAGTTATTCAGAAAAGGAATGAAGAGATGTTGGTTTCTCTTGTTCCTACCTCCACCCCAGGAAAAAGAGGACTGCTTTGTGTTTCTGAAACTCTGGAATTTTTTTTTTTTTTTTTTTTTTTTTTTTTTTTTTAGATATAGAGATGGGGTTTTGCCATGTTGGCTAGGATGGTCTCGATTTCTTGACCTCATGATCCGCCCGCCTCAGCCTCCCAAAGTGCTGGGATTACAGGCTTGAGCCACCGTGCCCGGCCACTCTGGGATATTTTTTAACCTAAGTTTTGTCATCAAGAAAGGGTGACTTTGGGTGATCCCTGGGTGAGGATGGGTCATCCTGGAGGTGAACTACTAAAGTTTCAGGGGTACAGGGGACAACTCAAGGAGGAGGAAGTTTTGAGGGTGCTTCCTCAGAGAATGAGAAGAGGGAGGTTTGAAGGCCCTGGAGGGTACAGGACCCTCGTGTGGGGAGGGGTTTGTGATTCTTCTAGGAGTGTTGAACTCTGGTTCCTAAAGTTTCCAGTTGGGCAATGAACCTCCTGCCCAAGTGTGGCAAAGAATCTCAGGAGTGACACACATTTGAGAGGTCACATGAGTCTGGACAGAGAGCAAAGTATGGCAAGAATCACCAGTGGGGACTGAAGCCTAGCATACCCTGAACTTCATAAGAATCCCCAGACACCCCTCTACCTTGGAGGTGGTGCCAGATGAAAGTCTCTGTCTCCAAAGGAGATCTGCTTTAGAGGAATATAGAAGCGTGAGATCTCTTGGACTGGGGTGCAGCGGGGCGAGCCTCCTCTCTCAGTGGTTGCCATCACTATTTGGAGGAAATACACAGGAGAGTCGGGCTTGCTTGCGGGTAAAACTGGTGTCTGGGACTTCCTGGCTGAAAGCAGGCTTAGAACCAGGAAGGTTGGGAGGTGATCCCACCCTGTACTGTCAGGCTCCAGGGTCTCCCGTTGACTCCCGTTCTCCATGGATTTCCCCGTCATACCCCATTGGGGAGGGCAGGGCCGATGTTTGGATTCTTCTAATGAACAGGGCTCTTGTCCACAGAGCCTGGCAGCTGCAAGTATCCAACTCAAGACATGAGCCCAGCAGCTCTGACAATGGTGACTGCCTTCCCTTGGCCTCCGCTCAGCTTAACAATAGACCAGCAAAGTGACTCGATAGCACAGTCTAGTGGAGGCAGGTGGGATTGCATCTCTGAGTCCGGGGGCGGGGGGGCAGGAGGGAGGGGTGTTGGTCAGGTGATCTCTTGGTTCTGCCTCCCTATAAACGTCTTCACCTCGCCAGCACTCAGAACTGGCAGTGCTAGGTGAGCCACTGAGAAGCCTCCTCCAACCTCACCGTAGGGAGACCGACTTGCTCCAGGTCCTATCGGCTGAAAGTGGCAAAGTCCTGTTCATGCTCAGGCTTTGCCACATCCTGGGTGCCTTCATTCCTGTCTCGTTCTTTTTCTGGGATGAGATAAAGCTGAGTCCCATGGGATCAATGTGGATTTTTCCTAGCTTACTTCATGCTTTTTGTTTTATGTGGTGGAAGGGTGGAACCAGCCTTGAAGTTCTTAATCCCCTTGATTTGGGGGAGCTTTTTTTTAAAAATAGTTTAAAGATCTCTAACGTGTCCAGGGAACTCTATAGGCAGCAACTGGCCTATGTGCCTACCTAATCAGGCACTTCCCAAGGCCACAGACAGCCTGGCTTGGGTAATGTAGCCGGCTCTTCCTACAGGCAGATGTCAGAGGAGCCAGCCCTAAGGAGGCCTGATGCCCAGGGGCTGGGGAGTCCTGATGTCTTGGTGGGACCGCAGAAAGCTCCCTGGCCCACCTCATTGAGCCTGGAGGCTGTCACAAAGGGGACAAGGGAATGTCACGGGTTTCCAGGGCACCGGACCGGCCTCAGGCAGGCACAGGGCAGGCATCAGCTCCTCCTCCATTGCTGTTTGCTGAGCGAGAGCTTTCCTGATGGGTCTTACCTCTGTGACATTGTCACCTGTAAGGCCAAGCCTGGGAAAGGAAGCCTTTTCCTTTAAGGTGCTCTGATGAGCTTTGGGGGTGACTTGGCATGAGAGAGGGCAAAAAGAGACACACAGAGATAGAGAGAAACAAACGCATATAGAGTTGAGAGAGAGAGAGGGAGGGAAAGGGAGAGAGTCAGAGACAGAGTCAGTGAAAGAGAAGATAGTGAGGGTCCTGGGCTAGTACTAGGCAGGGAGGAGCATTCATTCACACATTCATTCATTCACACATATTTATTGAAACTTACTGTTGTAGATACAGGGGAGATAGGGGTGAATTGAGACAGACTGAATAAGAAAAGGGACGGCATGAGGAAGAAGGCAGAGAGGGACCCAGCGCGTGTGTGGGGCTTAGGGCAGAGAGCAGGAGCTCTGAGCTTGTGTCCACTGCAGCTCCTGCTCACGGGAGGGCAAGCCCTGGCTCCACTCCCGCCTTGTTTAGCTCTGTGACTGTGGCCAAGATATCCTCTCTGAGCCTCAATTTCCTTACCTGTAAAGTGATTTAAAAATTAACACGCACCTCCTAAAACAGTTGGCGAAGATGAAATGCAACAGCACAGGCAAAGCAACGAAGGTCTTGCCTGCAACGCTGGAGGATCCTCGATGGAAGGAACCATGATCCTCCAACCATCCTGTGTTCTCCCCAGGCCCCACGGGCACAGGTCTTTGATCTTAATGGGGGCTGAATAGGCCAGAGGGATGGGCTATTAACAATTGAGGGAGCTGAGAACCCAAGTCACTCAGACGGTCCATGGGGAGGTCGGGAGCAGCCACAATGTCACCGATAGTCAGAAAGATGTCCCACTATGTGCCAGGCCCACACCAGCAGTTTTGCAATATGAGCTCTTCTAAGCCTCACAGCAACCTTGTGATGTCAGAACTTTTTTTTTTTTTTTGAGACCGAGTCTTGCTCTGTTGCCCAGCTGGAATACAATGGTGCGATCTCAGCTCATGGCAACCTCTGCTTCCTGGGTTCAAGCAATTCTCCTGCCTCAGCCTCCCAAGTAGCTGGGATGACAGAAGCCCACTATCACACCCAGCCAATTTTTGTATTTTTAATAGAGACGGGGTTTCACCATGTTGGCCAGGCTGGTCTCGAACTCCTGACCTCAGGCAATCCAACCACCTTGGCCTCCCAAAGTGCTGCGATTACAGGCCTAGGCCACTGTGCCTGGCTAAGGTCAGAACTATTTTTTTCCCCACTGAAATCCTTTGCTTGACTTAACTCCCTGTCCTTTAGCGGCACGGGACTCCTGCCTTGGCCGTCACTTTTCTTGCTCCCACCTCAGGACATTTGCACGTGCTCTATGCTCCTTCCCTTTTTCCTCCTCCTGGCTCACCTCTCCTCCCCCTTCACTCAAGCGTCTCTTTTTCAGGGAGAAGGTCTCTGATGCCCCCGCCCATGCCACATCCCTTATTATGTGCTCCTCTCCATCCCCCCACCAGCCATGCTCACCTCAGTTGTGAACTGCATGCTTATTTTTGCAGGTCTGTTTTATCCCATAACTGTCCATCGAGGTAGGGGCTTGCTCATTACTTTATCCCCAGCACTCAGTCCAATGCCTGGCAAATAGTAGGTGCTCAATAAAGGATGAATCCAAATTTACAGTGAGGAAACAGGTTCAGAGAGGGGAAGCAACTTTCCCCAAAATAAGTGGAAGAATCTGGCTTTATGCTGTGACCTGCCTGGCTCCAAAGCCGGTGCTCTCAGCCTCTCTGCTAGGTGTGTCCCGGCAGACACAAGCCTGGGGTGCCTAGAGTCAGGTGGAGGCACCTATGCGGGCCCACCCCATCCCCTCACTGTGGTCTGATAGGGTCTGGCTGGGCAGGGTGGTGGCAATTGCCTATTGTATGAGAAAGAATCAGTGTTGACAGACAGGAGCAGGTCCCCACAGCCCGGCGCCAGTGGGCAGTGCACGCTTGCCCAGATGGCTCATGGAGGTGGGCCCATGCTCCAGGGGAGGAGCCGTGACTCAGGCGTTGCTCCCTCTCCCTCAGGCTGACTCAGGTCCCTCCCTGGCCCCACCTGGGGCTCAATGACAGACAGCAATGGGGAGCAAGTGCGGGGTGTGGGAGGCTGCTTGCGGGCGAGCACGAGGGCTCCCCCGGCCAGAGCAAAGCTGTCCTTGTGCTGCCTCCAGGTCCCCATGTCCCCAGTGGACGATGTTTTCCCTACAGGGGACACCTTGCAAGTGGAACCTTTGGTTCCCTCTCTGTCCCTCTGTCTGCCTATCCAGGTCCTTACAACCCCTTCTCTCCTACTCCATCTACTCCCCAAGGGGAGGGCCTGCATTTGGGATGCTGGCGCTGGGCACAGGCTGCAGCCTTGCACATTGGCTGGAGAGAGGCAGTGTCGGTTCTCACCGCATCTCAGGTGCCGCCTGCCGCGGGCTCCATGGTTTTCATTCCTGGTTCATTCTTTGGAGGGTTCCCATGGGAGGTGTTGAAGGTGGGGCTCAGAGCGCAGACTCTGAGCCCTGAGAGGCTGGAAGAGTGGGCCACGTCACCGGACCTAGAAGAAATCACTCACTCAGGCCACGGCGGTTGGTCTTCCTCCTCCCTGGCCCATCTTGCCCAGTCTGATTACCCATGCCAGGCAGAGAGCTTGGGAGAAGGGAAAAGATGGTGCCCAGCTGCAACTGGAGTAAGACGTCCTAGCGGGACCACAGGCGCTGCCGGCTCTTCTTTGTATTGGAACAAGCCAGATGTGGGGGGAGGAGGGCCAGTGTGGTGGGGGCTACATGTGGGCAGCAGTTGGGCATTCACCTAGGGGGCCCTCTGTTTTTATGGCCCTTGGCAACACTGCACATAGGGGCTTCACATGAGGAAACTGAAGCCAACTTTGAGGACCACAGGGAAAGGGAGGGTGAGGTTGGCCGGTGGCCCAGCCCTGCCTCTCTGGGGAGCTCCTGCTCTCTCTACCCCACAGTGGTCCCCATGCATAACTCGCTTTCCCCGGGCAGCTGGGAGGAAATCTGGGGGACGAAGCCTGCTGCTCTGGGCTGAGTGAGGTTTTGAGCGGGGCTGGAGGGTGGGAAGTGGAGAAGGTGGGTGAGGACAGGGATTGGGGTTTGGTACCAGGGCTGGAAGCCAGGGCCACCTGTCAAGAAGGCTAGCTGGCCAGGGGTGCCCCAGCTGGGAGCTTTTGCTCAGTCAGGAGAGTCTCAACTGTTCTCAGGATCTCCCAACGCAGACACATTTGCAGAGGACAGAGCAGATTCTGGAAGTGCCACTCTGCTGGCTCTCTCCACAGTGGCCCATCCACAGCACCACCAACTTCTCCATCCAGCTCAGGGGCCCAGGACCAGGGGTGTACTTCCCAACCAGAGTGGCAGCATCAGCCTGGGGATGGGGAAAAAGGTAACTTCCCAGTTCTGGGACCATGCTGCCGGCAGATTCCGGGCCTCCCAGGAGAGCTTGGCGAAGACCTTGAATGGTTTAAAACCATTTAAGAAGTAGAAAGGGGCCGGGCGCGGTGGCTCAAGCCTGTAATCCCAGCACTTTGGGAGGCCGAGGCGGGTGGATCACGAGGTCGAGAGATCGAGACCATCCTGGTCAACATGGTGAAACCCCGTCTCTACTAAAAATACAAAACATTAGCTGGGCATGGTGGCTCACGCCTGTAATCCCAGCTACTCAGGAGGCTGAGGCAGGAGAATTGCCTGAACCCAGGAGGTGGAGGTTGCGGTGAGCCGAGATTGCGCCATTGCACTCCAGCCTGGGTAACAAGAGCGAAACTCCGTCTCAAAAAAAAAAAAAAAAAAAAAAAGAGAAAGTAGAAAGGGAATGAACTGATACCCACTAGCTTTGATCTAAGAGTCTCCCATGTATTAAGCATTCATAAAACGCCTTTAGTATTCTCTGAGTATTGAATAAAAGAGAATTAAGTTCTCTTTTAATTCTCAAAAATAAACCTACCTGTTTAATTTTTAACATATTTTGTACCACCCATTTAAATGTTTATTTGACACATTCTTGTAAATTAACTCACCTTTCATTTAAACAAACATATTTATTTATTTATTTATTTTTTATTTTTATTTTTTTATTTTTTGAGACGGAGTTTCGCTCTTGTTACCCAGGCTGGAGTGCAATGGCGCGATCTCGGCTCACCGCAACCTCCGCCTCCTGGGTTCAGGCAATTCTCCTGCCTCAGCCTCCTGAGTAGCTGGGATTACAGGCACACGCCACCATGCCCAGCTGATTTTTCGTATTTTTAGTCGAGACGGGGTTTCACCATGTCGACCAGGATGGTCTCGAACTCTCGACCTCGTGATCCACCCGCCTCGGCCTCCCAAAGTGCTGGGATTACAGGCTTGAGCCACCGCGCCCGGCTTAAACAAACATATTTATAAAGGAAATCTGACATTACTACCAAAAGAGGAAAATCATAATCACTTGCCGGAAGCAGAAGGAAATGATATACAGAAAGACTTAACTTCTAATTAGATACGGTCACTTTCTAAAGGTTCTGAGCTCAAAGCTGGCTCTGTTTTTTTGAACAGGGTGATTGACAAGTGTGGCAGGGTGTTAGAGAGGCCACAGTGTCTAACTGAGATTTCCTCCTTGATTAATCAGAAGATTGAAAAATAGAAAAAGAGGCGAGGTGCCGTGGTTCATGCCTATAATCCCAGCACTTTGGGAGGCTGAGGCAGGAGGCTCTTTTGAGCCCAGGAGTTCAAGATCAGCCTGGGCAACATAGTAAGACCCCATCTTTATGAAAAAAAAAAATTAGCTGAGCATGGTGGTGTGTCCCTATAGTCCCAGCTACTTGGGAGGCCGAGGCTGGAGGATGGCTTGAGCCCAGGAGGTCGAGGCTGCAGTGAGTTGTGATCACACTGCCACACTCCAGCCTGGATGACAGCATGAGATCCTGTCTCAAAACAAACAAATAAACAAACATGGAAAAAGGAAATCTCTCCAACGGCTTCGGTATTATTCTTATTCTTATTTTTTGAGATGGAGTCTAGCTCTGTCGCTCAGGCTGGAGCGCGGTGGCACGGATCTCAGCCGTGCGGATCTCAGCTCACTGCCACCTGTGTCGCCCAGGCTCAAGCGGTTCTTGTGCCTCAGCCTCCTGAATAGCTGGGATTACAGGCGTGTACCACCACGCTACAGGTAGGTACACCAGGCGTGTACCCGGCTAATTTTTTGTATTTTTAGTAGAGACAGGGTTTCGCCATGTTGCCCGGGCTGATCTCAAACTCCTGAGCTTAGGCGATCTGCCGGCCTCAGCCCCGCCAAGTGTTGGGATTCCAGGCGTGAGCCACTGCACCTACCACTTCAGTATTGTTTAATAGTCTCTGAGCATCACTTAAAATCACCTCGAGAAATACCAGTCATCTACACTGCCTAAACATGTAGGCATTGCCTCTTCCAGGCCCTTGCTGACCATCCTGGCCTCTCTTTCCCTACCTTTAGCTCTTTTTCAGCAATGAGCATCTTCCTGGAATGTCTGGTATCTTTCCTCCCTCTCATATGGGTTGGGATCCTACTTGGTCCAGACGTTCGAGTACAAGGTGAGGAGGGCCAGGCTTAGAGGAGATCTTGCTGCCAAGAGAGAGAGTTTTCTTCTTTTTTCAGTACGTGAACTTTTACTCTTCATAAAGCGCTTCGCAGAGCCTGGGGATGAGTGTGAGAGACTGTGACAGAGCACAGTACAAACTCAGAAGGCCAGAGGACAGGAAGACGGAGGAGGAGGCACACAGAGGGATCACTGAAGATGAGTGATGAGTAGTTTTCTGCGTAGAAAAGATGGAGAGGGACATTGCAATTAGAGATCATGGCAAGTGCTGTGCATTCTTGGAGGGAAGAAGGGCGTTTGGGAGCATTGTGTGATTTTCTAGGGGATCCAGAGGATGGTGGGAGATGGGACAGGAATGGGAAGACGAAGATGGGTCTAAGTGCCAGGAATGTGGCTCTTATCTTGAGGGTGGAGGGAAGCCAGTGACATGACATTGTCAGACATGGATTAGAAAGATCATCCTGGCTGCTGTTCACGAAGAGTTGGAGGGACATGGGAGAGGCGGGGAGGGCAGTTAGAAGCTGATGGCTAAGGTCTGGGTGAGGGCAGAGTTGATGGGGACTTAGGGCGCTGGACGGTCAGAGGCAGCAGAACATTTTGTGAGCGTTTCTCATGAATCTCTTACTAGGAGATGGACAAACTTCATATCAGCCTTTTTCAGAGGAGGAAACTGAGGCATAGTGAAGTTAAGTAATTTATTGAAGTCACACAGCTCGTGAGCACGGAGCTAGATGGAGCTCAGGTAGTTGCACCGGAGACCAGCGCCTTCTTCACCATTCTCTTCCGGCCTTGGTGACCAGAATATACATCCAAGTTTCTGCCAGGAGCAGGGATAAGTCACACTTCTCTATATCCCCTCCCAGGGCTCTGTATGGAGTAGGCGCTCAACCAAGAGAGTTCCACAGCCCCTGCTGGGCCATGCAAAAGGACAGGACAGTTGAGCCACTTGCATTGCTGCTCAGGGTCAGCTAGTGTCAGCACCACCCTGTTTATTTGGTCCACTTTCTTCTTCCAGCCCTTCGTGTGAACTCCGCACACTGTCTCGAGCGCCGGCGGGCACAGTCCCTGTGCCTCTCTCCATCCCTTGGCCACACCACTTGTCTCCTCATCGAACTGGAGTCTCCCAAGGGCAGAGCCTCAGTCTCCGCAGAAAGCCATGACGATCCTGAGAGCAAGGACTGGCTTCTCATCCATCTGGGGCTCCAGAGGGCAGGGGCTGTGCCTCCGCATCCTCTGTGATAACTCCCTAGTGCCCTGGTTCCAGCTCAGTCCACAGCGGGCACCAGGTGGGAGCCAGGAGGGATGAGACAGTGATTACCACCAATTGAGGAGGTGACTTTGCTTCTGGAGTTTCTATCCCAAAGGGGCTAAGTCTCAGACCTGCTGTTGGGGCCAGCCGGAGAGCAGACTCCAGGATCTAGGTCACCCCTGTGGCAGCAGAGCTGATTTATGGTGGCCCTGACAGGCTAATATCATCAAATTACCCCACACAATGGAGAGAGGCTGGGTCGCCTCCAGGCAGTCACCAAAGGACGCTGAGCCTGGGGCAACCCGGCTACCTCTGCATCCCAGACCTCCTTCGGGTCCGTGGGGGGAGGCTGGCACAGACCAAGGGCACACCCAGGCGTGCCACCTTCAGCTGGGGGTATAAGTAGGCAGCCCCAGGGACGGCTCTGTACCCTGCACTTGGGAGTCGACAGCACTCCTTCCACGCTTCTCTGTCCGTGAGCTACCGGCCGTGTCATGAGCTGCAGACAGTTTTCCTCGTCCTACCTGAGCCGCAGCGGCGGCGGGGGTGGCGGTGCGGGCAGCATGAGGTCTTCCTTCAGCCGCTTCAGCTCCTCAGGGGGCGGTGGAGGAGGGGGCCGGTTCAGCTCTTCCAGTGGCTATGGTGGGGGGAGCTCTCGTGTCTGTGGGAGGGGAGGTGGTGGCAGTTTTGGCTACAGCTACGGCGGAGGGTCTGGGGGTGGTTTTAGCGCTAGCAGCATAGGCGGTGGCTTTGGGGGTGGCTCCAGAAGTTTTGGTAGTGTTTCTGGAGGAGGCTATGGTAGTTCTGGGGGTTTTGGAGGTGGCTTTGGTGGTGGTTCTGGAGGTGGCTTTGGTGGTGGTTCTGGAGGTGGCTTTGGGGGTGGCTATGGGGGTGGCTTTGGGGGCCTTGGAGGTGGTGCCGGAGGTGGTGATGGTGGTATCCTGACTGCTAATGAGAAGAGCACCATGCAGGAACTCAATTCTCGGCTGGCCTCCTACTTGGATAAGGTGCAAGCTCTGGAGGATGCCAACAATGACCTGGAGAATAAGATCCAGGATTGGTATAACAAGAAGGGACCTGATGCTACCCAGAAGAACTACTCTTCTTACTATGACACGATTGATGACCTCAAGAACCAGGTAGGTGCGGGAGACAGCAGGCTCTCTTTATCTGTGTCTCCGTCTCTTTCTCTTACATTCTTTACCTTCCAAAAAGGTAAAATACGAGCTCTAAGCTCAGACAATAGCCAGGGAATCCATCTTTTGGAAATGCATGCTTTCATCAGAAACAAACTTGTATTTGGTTTCTGGGGATCCCAGGATAGGACCTTGGCCTGTGCTCTGGGTGTTCATTTCCACTTCCTCAGCTTTCAGAGTTTGGGCGGAACAGAGAGGAGGCCTGGACGAACATGAGCAGGGCTGGGACTGGACGTGGAACGTCCTTTAGGTCTGGTCTAAGTCAATACTCTCTCTTCCTTTGTACTTCTCCTGGGTTCCTTTGGGAGAGTATCTTGATCTTTTAAGGTATTTTGGACCCAGTTGTATATGTTCATTGTTCAAGTGATGGAGAGGATCCAGAACTCTGGGAATGGAAGTTATCCATCCATCCATCCATCCATCCATCCATCCATCCATCCATCTGTCCATCCATCCATCCATCTATCCCTCCGTCCTTCCCTCCCTCCCTCCCTCCCTCCTTCCCTCCCTCCACCCACATGTCCATCTATCTGTCCAATTATTCATCCTCTCAGTTCGGTGAGTGACTATCCCTCAGCGCAGCTCTGGGGAGACAGTGATGTGCTAGACTTAGTTCTGGTGGAGCTCACAGCCTGGCTCTTCAGCCTTCTCACTCATCCCTCTTGTTTTCCCTACTGCATGTCTCTGGGTGTGCTGTTTCTTCTACTCCAAACCTCTTCTGTCTATTCACTCCTGTTTCATCTTAGCCATCCTTCAGGGCCTAATTCAATTCCCAGCCAACTCCTTCCTGAAGTCTTTCTTGATCCCCCATTGCCATAAGCCACCTCTCCTTTCCTTGAACTCTTTTTAGGATACTTTGGACTTTGCAGTCAATCGTGGGCTCCTTGAGGAACAGGATGTCAGTAATTTCTAAACCCTACAGTGCCCTTTGTAGTAGATCTTCAAATACCTGTTGAATGAATGAATGAAGACCACACCAAACATCTTTGCTGAAGGCTGGAAGGGATCTGTGCCATGTCCTGGCTGTTGGAAGTCCCGCATTCTTCCTGAGAATCTTCCTGGATGGAACCTTCACCTCCTGTGGCTTTGCCCGGCCTCTTGCTTTCCCAGCACTGGGCCACAGCATGATTTCATGGCTGTGTCCTTTTTTTTTTTTTTTTCAGATTGTGGACCTGACAGTGGGCAATAACAAGACTCTCCTGGACATCGACAACACTCGCATGACACTGGATGACTTCAGGATAAAGTGAGTCCTGCTCCTCTTTTCCTCTCCCGCCAGCAGCCTGTAATGCCCTGAACCTCAGTGCTCTGGAGGGTCAGGCAGGGCCCGGTTCCCTCTTGATCGTTTTCTACACCTGGCCTGTCTGCAGGTTCGAGATGGAGCAAAACCTGCGCCAAGGAGTGGACGCTGACATCAACGGTCTGCGGCAGGTGCTGGACAATCTGACCATGGAGAAGTCTGACCTGGAGATGCAGTTTGAGACTCTGCAGGAGGAGCTGATAGCCCTCAAGAAGAATCATAAGGAGGTAGCGTGCTGGGGCTTATGGTTTACTGGGGAGAGGGAGGAGCGGAAATGCAGAGACAGCAGGGAAGCGTTGGTGCTTTACCTGAGAGATACCCTCTCCTTTACTCTTGAGGACACTTTCAGCTTCTCCTTAGCATCACCTATGGTAGTGGGTGGCCTTTGGCTTCACAACTATGCCCCCTTTTTGTGCCCTGCGGGACCAGAGGGAGAAAGCTGAAAGGTGTGAAGAGGACTTTATCCCTGATCTCATCTCTCCTTCCTCCCTGGCAGGAGATGAGTCAGCTGACTGGGCAGAACAGTGGAGATGTCAATGTGGAGATAAACGTTGCTCCTGGCAAAGATCTCACCAAGACCCTCAATGACATGCGTCAGGAGTATGAGCAGCTCATTGCTAAGAACAGAAAGGACATCGAGAACCAATATGAGTCCCAGGTGAGCAGAGCGGGCTGCCCATTCACCCTCCTCTCCCTGCGTCTGTGCATCTCTCCATCCCTCCTGTCTCCCGTTCCTTCATCCTCCTACATCTCCATCTCTCAGTGCAGCTACCATTCATCCATATTCCAGCGGATGTCATTCAGCCATCTTCATTCTCCACACACAAACATCATTACGAAGTAGCTTCTTAGTGCCGTGTTTTATGTAAAGTATTGATGTCTCAGAGATATTGATGTCCCAGATATGAGCCAAACAAGACTGCTGCCCTTGAGAATCTCACAGTTTCTTGGATGTGTGTGAACAAAAGCAGAATATGAACAGCTTACTCCATTGCTATGTAATGTAAGATGCTAGGAGAAGGATGCAGTGTGTCTCCCGCACTGTACTGAGCTCTGTGGTGGTTCCCTTCCTCCCTGAGTCTCCAGTGCCTAGCCAGAGCCTGGCACATACCTGAAGGCATGGTCTGTAGTGTGTGTGTGTGTGTGTGTGTGTGTGTGTGTGTGTATGTATGTATGTATGTATGTTTGAAAGGTGGGGAAGTTTGGAATAAGTTTAGATTAGAAAGATGGCCATGAGACAAAGTGTGAAGGGTCTTGCAACCTTACTGAGAGAGAATGTCATGTTGAGAGGACCGGACAACCCTGCACGGCTGGAGGAGACCCAGAACTCAGAATGACTTGTCCTGGCTTCAGCTCAGCCTTGGCCCTGGAGGCGAAGATCCTGGTGAATGGGGCAGAATCTTGCCCACTGAAACTCCTGGCCCAGCCTGATACTGACTGAGCCTTTGGTCTTGCAGATAAACCAGATCGAGCAGGAAGTATCCAGTAGTGGTCAGGAGATGCAGTCCAGTGCCAAGGAGTTGACACAGCTCCGGCATGGTGTCCAGGAGTTGGAGATTGAGCTGCAGTCTCAGCTCAGTAAGGTTGGTAGTGCTGCTGTGGACCCTTTGTCAAGGTGGGGCACAGGAAGGCTTTGCATCCCAGGAGTGGGAAGAAGAGGAATTATGATGTAGCATCCCTCTTAAAGCCTTCTTCTGACCTCTAGAAAGCAGCCCTGGAGCAGAGTTTGGAAGACACGAAGAACCGCTACTGTAGCCAGCTGCAGATGATCCAGGAGCAGATCAGTAACTTGGAGGCTCAGATCACAGACATCCGGCAAGAGATCGAGTGCCAGAATCAGGAATACAGCCTTCTACTCAGCATCAAGACGCGGCTGGAGCAGGAAATCCAGACCTACCGTAACCTCCTTGAGGGAGGCCAGGAAGACTTGTAGGTTCCCCGGGATTCGGTGGAACCCCTGGGGTCCCTAGGCCTCTGATACTACTTCTGTCCCTCTGGACAGAGGCAGCTGAGGAAGGTTCTTACACACAGGGTCTTATGGGTTGAGGACTTCTTCATCCTGGGGTTAGGGGGACCTCATGCATTTGGGCTTTGGGGAAGGAGGATGGTGACACTGAGAGAAGGGGCTGCCTCCCTGCTCCAGGGAGGAGAGGGCTTCATAGTCCCAGCTGGAAGCTCCTCCCTCCCAGCTGTGGTGCCAGCCCAGACTCTGTCCTCTGCTTCCCAGGAAGGAAAACAGAAAGATTCATGTTTGGGTCCTGACTCTGTCCAGGTCCATCCTTCATATATGCATGTGTGGGGAGCACTCATTTTAACTCTCCTTCTTTCTTTCTTTCTTAGTGAATCCTCTGGAGCTGGAAAAATTGGCTTTGGAGGTGGCCAAGGAGGTGGAGGAGGAAGTGGATCTCGAGGTGGAAGTGGAGGCAGTCAAGGAAGAGGATCCAGGGGAGGAAGTGGAGGCGGCTATGGTGGAGGAAGTGGAGGTGGCCATAGTGGAGGAAGTGGAGGTGGCCATAGTGGAGGAGGTGGAGGTAGCTATGGTGGAGGAAGTGGAGGTGGCCATAGTGGAGGAAGTGGGGGCAGCTATGGAGGAGGAAGTAGCTCTGGAGGAGGAAGTGGGGGTGGCTATGGTGGAGGAAGTGGTTCTGGAGGAGGAAGTGGAGGCAGCTACGGAGGCGAAGAAGGGAGTGGAACCAAAGGAGGAAGCGGTGGTGGCTACGGAGGGGGAAGTGGAAAATCTGGTGACCAAGATGAGTCAAAAGGTAAGAGACAATCCTGGGTTGTGGGGTGGAGGGAGGCACAACTCTAGGTTGTGGGGTGGAGAGTCAAGGTATTACCCCCTCCTTTTTTTTGAGTATTTTTGAATCTCTGGGGAATACAGATTCTGAATAGAGTTAAATGTTAGGGAAATCTCCAGTGAGGTGCCAGAGACCCTTTGGTTCTGAATTGATCATTATTTTTGACAGAGCCTAGGATGAGGCTAGGGCCAAATCTACACATGGCAGAGTCTCAGTAGTGTAGGAGATGGGGTGAAAATTGCACATTACCATGACACACCCTATGAGGTAGGCTTTAGTATGATCTCCGTTTTAAGGAGAATGAAGTTCAGAGAAAATAACTAATTTGCTCAAAGTCATACAATCGCAAATGAGGGATTCAGCTCTGTGGAGCTTCACAGCCAGTACCTCCAACACTCATGAGGATGGGGGAGCTGGATCAGCAACAGTAGTTCAGGTGGAAAAGAGACTCAGGGTTTTAGTCAGCGGTTGGCTTGCGCAAGTTATTACATGATGCAACTGCCAAAGGATGAACATAACCTAACATAAGAGAGACTCACACAGGTGAGCTGGCCTCCAGATCAGGGAAGATTTTCCCATGTACATGTTGAATTTTATAAAATAAAAATGTAATATGAAATTATAGTAAAAGATTGTGTAATATGACTGAGAATGTTTAGTTCTGAGAAGTCTTGAGGTGCCTGGGAGCTGCCCTTCAGGGTGTCTGGTATGTTTTTGTGTGTCCAGTGCACTGCAGGGCCATGGATGTGCATCTAGGAATAAGCCTGGGGTCATCTTTGCCTCAATATCCAAACAACTGACTAACAAATCTGTTGAATGGAGGGGGCTGGCTCATGAGCCCCCCATTCTCAGACTTGGGGGTGCATCTGCCAGGGTTGCTACAACAGAGATTCAAGAATTGGATGGGGACCACTAGGTTGGGAGACCACAGGGTCCAGTGATCTCAGGATTTTCCAGCTCCTTGAGCTCCATTGTCCTTGCTTCGAGTTTCCCCATCTTTCCCCAAGTCCCGTCCTCTCTGACTCCTGCTCACAGACCTCCCTTCTCCCCCTCATCTCCCTTCCATCTCTCCACAGGCTTCCTTTTGCGATACTAGAGACTCTGCAAACTTCTCCTGCCCAGCCCCAACTGAGCATCCCCAGCTGGGCAGACCCCCGATGAAGCTTGCTGATTGGATCCTGACATCAGGAATAGGTGGCAATGAGCCCCTGTGCCCGTTTGGGACTGGACTGACTTGGCATATGTGCCTCTGGCTTTCCATTGGCTTCCAGCCCTGCTTGGCTTTGATGACTTCAGGGTTGAGGAGACAGACCTCCTTCCTCTCTCTGGCCTGGGGTGATCTCACACCCTGCATGATCTTGACTATAATAAAGCTTTCCTACTGCAAATCAAACTCAGACTTTCACTCATTTGTTCTTTAGCTCATGTTTGTAATCCTAGCACTTTGGGAGGCTGAGACAGGGGGATCACTTGAGGCCAAGCGTTCAAGACTAGCCTTAGCAACATAGTGAGACCTGTCTTTACAAAAAAAAAAAAAAAAAAAAAAAGTTAGGCAGGCATGGTGGCATTTGACTGTAGTCCCAGCTACTCGGGAGGCTGAGATGGGAGGATTGCGTGGGCCCAGGAGTTGGAGGCTTCAGTGAGCTACGATCGCATCACTGCATTCCATCCTTGGTAAGAGAGTAAAGGGATAATCAATTGAATCTGCTATTAAAAGCATGGGCTCACTTTTCTATGAGTTAACTTTTGGTTGTAACAAAGGAACTCAAATTTAGTGGCTGAAAATAACAAGCATTCATTTAGCTGACAGTTTTGCAGTTTAGACTGGGCAGCTCTGTTTCCCTTTGTGCATCTATGGTTTGCTGCCAGTCAGCCAGGTGGCTCTGCCTCTGGAAGTTGGCTGGATGATGGTTGGAGTGATGGGGATGGATGGGCTATGTGATCCTCATCCTCCAGCCAGCTAGCTTGAGCAAGTGTTCCAAGATAATGAGTAGAAACATGCAAGGTTTCTTGAGGCTTAGGCCCAGAGAAGTCACTCTGGCTGTGTTATATTGGCCAAAGCAAGTCACAACCTAGCCCAGATTCAAGAGCAGGGAGCTAGACTTCTCTTGAGGGGAGGAATTGCAAAGTCACATGGCAATGGGCATGGATATAGGGAGGGCAACAACTGAAGGAATTTTTTGCAATCTACCACAGTCGATTGGCAGGTTGTGTGTTAGCTATGGAGAAAAACAAGACAAAAATGATGTGATATTTGCTTGGAAGTTTTCAAGTAAAAAATATAGGCAAAAATAAAGTCCTTCAAGGCAAAGCAACGGACATTCCACAAGATATCAGCCAACAATATTCTCTAAGGATTCTGATAGTCAAAAATCCTTTTCCTCGCTAGGGACAGATAGCCCTCTCAGCCTATGTACCATGTACCAGATACTATAGCTGCCTATCAAGCTACTCCAAAGTATAGAAGCTTAAAATGACAAAATTCATTTTGCTCAGGAATCTGCAGTATTGACAGGGCTTGGTGGTGACCGCTTATCTCTGCTCCTTTTGATTTCATTGCAGCTCACAGGCTGGGTCATTTGAAGTCTTAGTCACTCACACATCTGGCCTAGCTGGGGCTCCCTGGACATCTCTCTCTATCTCTGTGGAGAGTCTCACTGTGATACCTGCAGGATGGTAGCTTCAGGGTAGCCCGACTTCTTACATGGTGGCTCAGGGCTCCCAAGAGACATGTCCCAAGTGAGAAACTGCCAGAAAGAGGCTGTTTGACTTTATCACCCGGACTGGGAAGTCACACAGTGTCACTTCTTCTGTAGTCACAGGCCTGCCTAGATTCAAGGGAAAGAACACAGAGCTGTGGTAGGCAGAATTCTGAGATGCTTTCACAAGATTTCTGGCCCTGGTGTACACATATCTTCTCCCAGTTATTTCATCAAACACGACTGCGATGGGATTTTGGTAATTAAGTTCTCAAATATGTTGACCTTAAGAGAGATTATCTGGCAGACCTGCATGTGAACCCTTTAAAATCTAAGAGTTTTGTCTGGGTGGTCACAGAAGTCAGAGATTTGAAATCTGGGAAGATTTCAATGTGCCCTTGCTGGTTGGAGATGAAAGGGGGTCATAGAAGAAGGAATGTGGGTGAGCTCTAGAAGCTGAGAGCCAGCAAGAAAAAGGAGATTGCAGTCCTCCAAGTGCAAAGAACTGAAGTTTTTCAAGATCAAGGTAGGCATTGGAAGCAGATTTCCCCTGATGAGAATTCAGATGAGAACTCAGCCTGGCTGACATCTTGATTTCACTCTCGTGATATCCTGCCGAGAGAATCCAATTGAGCCTGTGAAGTGTCAGTGAATTCACAGGTGCTGTTTTCAGCTGCTGAGTTTGCAGTAATTTGTTAAACAGAAATAGAAAACAAACACAGACCCCGCCTCTAGATGGAGGTGTGTCCACGGCACGTTGAAGAACAGAGTGTGCAATGGGATATATTGATGTGGTCATTTTTGGAAAACAGAAATTGCCACAGGCTGGCTGAAATCACTAGGAGAGGGGGTGAAGTATGTGTACACTTAGGGCACTAAGTGACACAGGAACCCAGGGGGACTCAAGATCCTGGAATATGTGGAGACGGGAGCAGGCAGGTCATTGGTGTCTCTGGGTCAATGGTGGCTCTAGCAAGACGCCTGAGCAGTGAGAGTCTGTGATCGCTTTTCTAGAGCTCCACTGTTAATGTGCATCTGATTACTCTTTGTTTTTTTTTCCTGCTACCTGCTGTCTTCCTCATCTACCATTTTACGTATCTTTTTATTTATTTATTTAATTTTTTATTTTTGAGACGCAGTCTCACTCTGTCACCCAGGCTGGAGTGCCGTGGCATGATCTCGGCTCACTGCGACTTCCACTTCCTGGGTACAAGCAATTTTCCTGCCTCAGCCTCCCGAGTAGCTGGGACTACAGATGCCTGTCACCCAGCCCAGCTAATTTTTGTATTTTTGGTAAAGAAGAGGTTTCACCATGTTGGCCAGACTGGTCTCGAACTCCTGACCTCAGGTGATCCACCTGCTTCGGTCTCCCAAAGTGCTGGGATTACAGGTGTGAGTCACTGCACCCAGCCCATTTTATGTATCTTTTCTCTACTTCAACTTGAGAAATTCTCCACCTTGAGTCTGAAGCTCCCCGAGGGAGAGGCCAGAAAGTTGCTTTTCCAACCTCCCCAGCATCTTGGGCCTCTGACAGTTCTGCCACTCGGGTGCGTCCACACAAGACCTTTTCTTTTTAACCACGGCACGCCACTGGAGTGAAGGGCTTGATTCTGATGTAAAGGAGGTGCTGAGTGGGATTTGTTACGGCAGGAACAAGGCTGGGCAGAGACGTAGGGTTTGTTGAGGAAGCGACAGTGGCGGCTCTGGCAAAACGTGCAGTGCCCGCCATCAATAGTTTGAGCTGCAATTGTGGTGGCCAGCAGTGACAGCGGTGGTATCTTCCTAGAGCAATCCTTGACTGGGATTTGTTCTGTTGGCATACCCCCAACCTGATTCTCTGCACATCCTGGAAAAGACGCCCAGTAGTTCCTCCTTATTTCACAGGGAATACATTAGAAGACCCTGAGTGGATGCCTGAAACGGTGGATAGTACCTAGTGTTATATACACTATGCTTTTTCCTAGACATTCATGCTTAAGATAAAGTTCACTTTATAAATTAGGCACAGTAAGAGATTAACAACAATAACTAATAAAATAGAATCGTTATAATTATATACTGCAATACAAATTATGTGAATGTGGTGTCTTTCTCTAAGTATCTTATACTGTAGATCTTAGCAACCTCAGCATACGATTTTTTTTCTTTCTGTAGTAAGTTGAGAACTGTCGTCTTTTCTCTTAAATAAAGCCCTTTGCGTCTTCCGTTTGGCAAATCTGAGTCATCAGCATCACTGCTCTTGCACTTTGGGGTCATAATTAGGTAAAATAAGGGAACACAAGCACGGCAATACTGTGACATTTGACCTGACAAGTGAGACAGCTACTAAGTGACTAGCGGGTGGGTGGCGCATACAGTGTGGAGAGCTGGACTGAGTGACGATTCCTGTCCTGGGCGAGACACAGTGGGGCAGTGTGAGATCTCATCACACTCCTTGAAAACCGGGGAACTGTTTATTTCTGGAATTTTCCATTTAATTTTTTTTTTTTTTTTTTTTTGAGACGGAGTTTCGCTCTTGTTACCCAGGCTGGAGTGCAATGGCGCGATCTCGGCTCACTGCAACCTCCACCTCCTGGGTTCAGGCAATTCTGCCTCAGTCTCCTGAGTAGCTGGGATTACAGGCACATGCCACTGTGCCCAGCTAATTTTTTGTATTTTTAGTAGAGACAGGGTTTCACCATGTTGACCAGGATGGTCTCGATCTCTTGACCTCGTGATCCACCCTCCTTGGCCTACGAAAGTGCTGGGATTACAGGCTTGAGCCACTGCGCCTGGCTTATTTAATATTTTTGAATGACAGTTGACCGCAGGCAACTAAAGCTATGGAAAGTGCAACCATGGATAAGGGAGAACGACTGTATTGCTTTCTCTGTAGGTGAAAACAAATTTATTCTGGTACTCTTTGTTTATTGGGATAGAGAAAAAAGAATTTCCCAGTGATAAACTGTAAAATAATTCATGGCCATCCTCTAACATCTGTTCATGTTCTGCACAGAAAAAAATAGGCAAGTTAACCCTACATTTATCAAATTTTTTTTTTGAGGCAGGGTCTCACTCTGTTGTCCAGGCTGGAATTCAGTGGTGCAATCACAGCTCACTGAAGCCTTGACTTCCCAGACTCAAGCAATCCTCCCATCGCAGGCTCCAAAGTAGCTGGGACTACAAGTGTGTGCCACCATGCCAGGATAATTTTTGAAGTTTTTTTTTTTGAGATAGGGATCTCATTATATTTCCAGGGCTTTAAATTCCTTGGTTCTCTGCTTATCTTGCCCTTCTAAAGTGCAGGTATTACAGGCATGAGCCACCCGCTCCTGGCCCGTCTAATCTTTTATGTGGCACTAATTTCTGTCATTCCCTTAGGGACGTAGTATTGCTGGCCCTTTTTATAAACCACATAATCCTTCCTCCATGGATCAGCAGCCACTTAGTGACTATGTCCAGTGTGATCCAGGCACTGGGAAATAACCACAGGGTTGGTCTGAGATACCACTGGGCTCATGAGAAGCAAACTTGGGCTAAAACTCCATTTGTCATTTGATCTCTGTATTGGTTAGATTCTTAATTGCAACGAACAGAAACTACTCTGGCTATTTTAACAAGCAAGGGATTTTTGAGAGCTCTAGATATCTCAGAGAGTCATTAGAAGGGCTGGAGAAACAGAGTCTAGGCTGATTTTCCAAGAACCCCTGAAATGACAAAGCAGAGTGGGTCTGCCAAGGGAGTTGCTGCCTTTGCCAAGACCATGAAGCCACCAAGTCAGAATGGAGCCTTCTGATCCTTTCTGGACTCATTCTGGACTCAGCTCGAGTTGCAGAGCCACATCGCTTCTGCTGTGCATACCGGTAAGCTGGATGCCTAGGGGCACCTCATTTCCTCCCCCACCTATCTTCTAAACCAAGCCCACACGAGTGCGTCTGACTGGTAGAACCTAAATCGCTCAGCTCATTCGGTGGCAAGGGAGGCTGGGAAATGCAGTTTTTAGATCTGCCTGGAAAAGAATAGTGACCAGATGACAGATACAACCTACATGCACATGAGCTTCCATTCTAGCTGGGGAACCACAGTATTGCTCTGCATTTTCAGAGATTCGAGTTGGTTTGGAGCCAGTGTCCGATCACCCCTAGAGGCCTCAGTAGTCAGTAATTCTTGTAAATACCTGCAGATTCCTGTGGGAGGGTCAGGGTAGCAGCCCCCGCCTTCTCTGCACCCAGGTTCTTGTCTGGTGTCCAGGAAGAATCAGGTCACATGAACTGTGTGAAAGGTGATGAATGCGAAGACTTCACTGAGCGTTGAGCGGCTCTCTGTGGATGTACAGTGCCTGCCTGTGATGTTCCTGCAGGACCCTTCCTCAAAGTCTCCCTTTCATTCCAAGTTTTCTGGGTCTATGAGCCAATTCTGATTTTGGAATTGGAATCACAGGGCTCAAGACAGGTCTCTTCCTGACCTAAAGTTTTCTTTTTGGGGGATGGGGTAGTGAATGTGGCAGGCACGGAAGAGAGACTCACTCCTATCTGTTTCAACATCCTGCTCATGAGCTTTCCTATACTCGAGAGGCTGTTAATCTAAAACCTACCCTTTTCCAAGCTCCCCTACAGCCATAGCGTAGGTTTTTCCAATCAGATGCACTCTGTGAGTCATGAGTTGAGTGGGGAGAGAGTTAGAGGGGGAAAAGTCGAATGCTTTTTCTTTGTGTAGACCTGCCAGGATCGTGCATGGCCCTGGGGCCAACATCTCTGGTAGCGGCTTCCCGATTCCCAAGCTTTCTGACTGTGGCAGACCAAGAGTTCCCTTGGGGGCCCCTTGGTGTTAATATGGAAGCCATGCCCAGAAGCCCAATATAGAGTCTGTTCCTTCAGCCTTCTAATGATTTTGTAAGCACCAAATGCCCTGTATTAAATTTATTTCTGTTAAGAAAGTGAGATTGCTTTCTGTCACTTAAAATTGAAACCTAGCCAGGCATGGTGGCTTACGTCCGTAATCCCAGCACTTTGGGAAGCCAAGGTGGGGGAACCACCTGAGGTCAGTAGTTCAAGACCAGCCTGGCTAACATGGTGAAACCTCGTCTGTACTAAAAATACAAAAATTAGCCAGGTATGGTGGTGGGTGCCTGTAATCCCAGCACTCGGGAGGCTGAGGCAGGAAAATCGCTTGAACCTGGGATGCAGACATTGCAGTGAGCCGAGACCGTGACGTCTCAAAAAACCCCAAAAACCAAAAAACAAAAAAAACCCTGAACCTTGACTGGTGGGCTGCTCATGTATTTTTGTCCTAAAGACCCATGGTCAATTGACCACTATCACAGACTCCTACAGATTTTATCCTAGCCCAGTGCTTCAGCTTTGCAGTGTTGTACCTGAGATGTCATCGCCACTGAAATCACGAGGCCTAATTCAACTGCAGCACCTTCCACCCACATCCCCAGAGAACAACTGTGTGTTTTTCAAAGATGCTGTGTTCCCCCGATCTATGTGTTTTTCTCTCCTTTCCTCCCCTCTTCTCTCCTCTCCTCTCCCTCCTTCTCTCTCTTTCTCTCTCTCGCTTTCTCTCTCTCTCTCCCTGTCTCTCTCCGTCTCTCTTTCTTTTGATGAAGTTTTGCTGTGTAGCCAGGCTGGAGTGCAGTGGTGTCTTGGCTCACTGCAACCTCCGCCTCCTGGGTTCAAGTGATTCTCCTGCCTCATCCTCCTGAGTAGCTGGGATTACAGGTACCTGCCAGTAATTTTTGTACTTTTAGTAGAGACGGGGTTTCACCATGTTGGCCAGGATGGTTTTGATCTCTTGACCTCGTGATCCGCCTACCTCAGCCTCCCAAAGTGCTGGGATTCCAGGCGTGAGCCACCACCCTCGGCTGATCTATGTATTTCTTAATGGCCAGAGTCTACACAGAGTCTTCTGCGCTCTCACAGTTGGTGAATGAGTGAATGGATTCCACACGCTAATTCTACTCCAACGTTCCTGTCTCCCTTGGCAGTCAGATTCCTTCTTCTTTATTACAGAAAGGATTTTCTAGAAACAACTTTATTTAGAATAAGCCATCACTGAGTTCAGTTTCTGTCATCTAACTGAGCAACCATTCCGATCCACTTCCAGATACTCAAGCTAGCAGCTGAACTTCCAATCCCTGGTGAATGCTGCCACATTAACTAAGCTGGATCAAAAATTCATGCCCAATACCAGTCTTCAGGTTTCTGCTCATATAGATTAGCAACAGCTTGAAATTATCCAGGTGTGTAAACCTTTTTCTTGACACTTTGTCTTTAGTAATCTGGCTTATTTGTAATTTTTACAGCAATAAAGGGTGGTAGGGCAGAATGTAAAGATAATTTGGAGTTTGGAGTGCTATGAGTCAGTTAAATTCTCTAATACATTCCTGTTTGTGGGAAGTAGAAAAGTTCCCATTCAAAGTTTCCTTTCTTGTTTAAAAAAATTCATAAGTGTTAGAAATAATAGGTTGTCTCAAACACTTTCTTTGAAAGCCTTCTTGCCTTTTTAATAGAAGCCCTGTCTTGTGTAGCTGTTGGACATGCTTACAGGCATGTAGTACATTCTATGTCCTTGTACTTTAACCAAAATCTCTGTGCTGGACGTGCTCACAGGCATGTCCCAGCTCGCAGCCTATGCCCCTTCCTTATTTGGACTTCCTTTTTTGCTCTCCATTGCTCTTACCTGTTTAGAAAAGCTTCAACTTATTAGCCAATTGGGTTTTAGTTTAGATTGTGAGGTCTAGCTCCAGCCAATGGAGATCAGACACAGCAGTAAGGACAACCCCAACTGCGTAAGAAATAAATATGTCTGCTTTCTTTTGTTCATTGTACTCCTGTGGCAAGATTGCTAGTGGGAGTATCCTTTTCGCAGCAAGTAAAAAGAATTGCTTTGTTGAAAGATCCTTTGTTCCAGTACTAATTTTACTTTGCAGCACCAAAAAGAAAAATTTTATACACAACACTGTTCTAATTCTGTGGGTGTTCGTCTTTCCTCATCAGTGCTCTGTTATACAAGAGAGTTGCCATGTTGTGATTTCAACTTGGAAAAGTCAATTTTGAGTTTATTAACTACTTTGGCTTTCTAACTACAAGAAATGAGATTTTTTTTTTTTTTTTAATGGCATGATTTCAGCTCACTGCCACCTCCGCCTCCTGGGTTCAAGCAATTCTCCTGCCTCAGCCTCCTAAGCAGCTGCGATTACAGATGCCCACCACCACGCCCAGCTAATATTTGTATTTTTTTGTAGAGATGGTGTTTCACCATGTTGGCCAGGCTGGTCTTGAACTCCAGACTTAAGGTGTTTCACCTGCCTCAGCCTCCCAAAGTGATCGGATTACAGGCATGAACCGCCATGCCCAGCCAAAAAATAAGATTTTTTTTCAGATGGAATCTCACTCTGTTGCCCAGGTTGGAGGGCAATGGCGTGATCTTGGCTCACCGCAACCTCCACCTCCTGTGTTCAAGTGATTTTCCTGCCTTAGCCTCCAAAGTAGCTGGGATTATGCCACTATGCCTAGCTAATTTTTGTATTTTTAGCAGAGATGGGGTTTCACTGTGTTGGTCAGGCTGGCCTCGAACTCCTGACCTTAGGTGATCTGCCCGCCTCAGCCTGCTAAAGTGCTGGAAGTACATGAGCCACCACATCTGGTGAAATGAGATCTTTTTAAAGCGTAAGTAATTGTGGAAAGTCCCTTGTCCTCTGACAGTCTACAGAGTCAAGATCTTAGAACTTCGAGTGTATTGCTCCTTCTCTAAGCTCTTCAGTTCAGTTAGAAGAAACTAGCCAACTCCAATTTTATTCACATGCTGCGGGCATCTAGAATCTTATTTTAATCACAGCCAGATTTTCACTGTCTTCAGGCCCATCTAGACCAGATAACCAAAGTGATTCTCATGTCACTCATTCAACAACTTTTATTGGAGAAATATATATCAAGCTCCTTTTACAGCAGGCACTGTTCTAGGTGCTTGGGTTCTATCAATGAGCAGAAGAGACAAAGAATTCTGACTTTATAGAGCTTGCATTATAGGTAAGGGTGGGCAAGAGTAATAAATGTAATAAAGGAACAAATAATGCTATATTTGTTAAGGCAGTAAGTGCACAAAGAAGCAGGGACTATCAAGGGGGACTGGAGTGTTAGGGCAGGGCTGGGAGGAGAGTAATGTTAAATAGGATGGCCAAGGCTGGGCTCGCTGCGAAGGTGAAATGTAAGCAATGACTTTGAGACGGAATTGCTCTCCTGATGCCCTTCATGTGCGGGAACTGGAGCAGTCTGTTTCACTCAGCCTATTGCTGGCCACTCCTTGTGGGAGTGAGTGTGCGAACCAGAGCAAACCAATGCTGGAACTGGCCAGTCGCTCCTCTCTGGCAGGAGCAGGCTTTGTTTGGGCCCCGTAGCAGCATCGAAGTGTGTTATAACCAATGTTCTTTTGGTTCTGCAGTCTAAGGATGGCCAAGTGCCAACCAGTTCAGTGGAGGGTCAGGGTGGCAGCCCCGGCCTTCTTGGCACCCAGGTTCTTTTTTTTTTTTTAAGAATAATAAGAAAAAGAATAAAGAAAAGGAAGAAAGAGAAAGAGGAAGAGGGAGAGAGAATGGGGATATTGCTTTATTGCCCAGGCTAGAATGCAGTCTAAATATGGGTATGCCTATAATTGTCCTTAATAATGGAGACATAAAAGAAAATGAGGGAAGAGTAACAAACAAGAAGCCGACCAACACTTTGTTTAAAATTCTAAGTTGATATGATGTGGTACTGATAAGAGTGTATATTTTGTGTATTTAAAGTGGAGAGTTCTATACATGTTAATTATGTTTACTTGTTCCAGATCTGAGTTCAAGTCCTGGATATCGTTGTTAATTTTCTGTCTCATTGATCTGTCTAATATTAATATTAAAGTCTCCCACTATTATTGTGTGAGAGTCTAAGTCTCTTTATTAGTCTTGTATGTCTGGGTATTCCTGTATTGGGTGCGTATATATTTAGGATCTTTAGCTCTTCTTGTTGTTGCATTGATCCTTTTATCATTATATAATGCCCTTCTTTGCTTCTTTTGATCTTTGTTGCTTTAACGACTATTTTATCAAAGGCAAAAATTGTAACTTCTGCTTTTTATTTATTTATTTTAGCTCTCTGTTTGGTTGATAAATCTTTCTCCATCCCTCGTTTTGAGTCTTTGTGTATCCTTGAATGTGAGATAGGTCTGGATGCAGCATACTGATGAGTTTTAGTTTTTTAACCAAATTGCCTGTCTGTCTTTGGATTGGGGGATTTAGTCAATTTAAATTTAGAATTAATAATGATATATGTGAGTTTAATACTGCCATTTAATATTAGCTGGCTATTTTGCCCATTAGTTGATGTAAATTCTTCATTATATTGATGCTCTTTACTTTTTGGTATTTTTTAGAAAGGCTAATACTGTTTGTTCCTTTCTATGTGTAGTGGTTGGTTCTTTCAGAAGCTCTTGTAAAGCAGGCCTGGTGGTGATGAAATCTCTGAGTGCTTGCTTGTTCACAAAAAACTTTATTTTTCCTTCACTTATGAAGCTTAGTTTGGCTGGATGTGAAATTCTTGGTTGAAAGTTCTTTTCTTTCAGGATGTTGAATATTGGTCCCCACTCTCTTCTGGCTTGTAGGGTTTCTGCTGAGAGATCTGCTGTAAGTCTGATAGGCTTTCCTTTGTGGGTAACCTGACCTTTCTCTCTGGCTGCCCTTAGTATTTTCTCCTTCATTTCAACCCTGGTGAATCTGACGATTATGTGCCTTGGAGTTGCTCTTCTTGAGGAATATCTTTGTGGTGTTCTCTGTATTACCTGGAGTTGAATATTATCCTGCCTTACTAGGTTGGGAAAATTTTCCTGAATAATATCCCGAAGCGTGTTTTCCAGCTTGGATTCATTCTCTTCATCACATTCAGGTACACCTATCAAGTGTAGATTAGGTCTTTTCACATAGTCCCATATTTCTTGGAGACTTTGCTCATTCCTTTTTATCCTTTTTTCTCTAATCTTGTCTTCTAGTTTTATTTCATTGAGTTGGTCTTCGACCTCTGATAACCTTTCTTCTGCTTGATCAATTCGGCTCTTAAAACTTGAGCATACTTCACGTAGTTCTCGTATTGTGTTTTTCAGCTCCGTCAATTCACTTATTTTCCTCTCTAAATTGTGTATTCTTGCTAACATTTCATCAAACCTTTTTTCAAAGTTCTTAGTTTCTTTGGATTGGGTTAGAACAAGTTCTTTTAATTCACAGAAGTTTCTTATTATCCACATTTTGAAGCCTGCTTCTGTAATTGGAACACACTCGTTCTCCATCAAGCCTTGTTCCGTTGCTGATGAGGAACTGGGATCCCCTGCTGAGGGAGAGGCGTTCTGATCTTGGGTATTCTCAGCCTTTTTAAACTGTTTTCTTCCTTTGTTGTAGATTTATCCATCTGTGGTCTTTATAATTACCGTCTTTGTAACTGGGTTTCTGAGTGGACGTCCAACCTATTGACTCTCAGCGCCGAAATCTGAGCAACCCACTGAGCCGACTAAATCAGCGGCGTTAAGATTGAAATGTAACATTTGGAGGGGGGGAAATGGGGTCCTTTAGGATCAAGGTTCCAGGCTTAAGAGTGGGGTTTAGCCGGGATCCCAGCCTTTCTGTGTCGGCTGGTGCTGATGGTCACCCTAACACACAGGGCCTTGAGCAGAGAGGAGTGACAGGACACTTGAGAGGCTTCGGGGGCAGAAGCAGAAGCAGAGAGCCCACTTTGCAGGGAGGTAATCCAGGCGAAGAGCCCCTGGCGAAGACGAAGAGGTGGCTGGATTCTGAGCACCAGCTGAAGATCGAACTTCCTGGCATTCCTGAAAGACTAACTACGGTAAAAGAAAGAAGCCAAGGAGGTCTCTGAGCCTTTTGTCTGAGCTGCTGGATGATAGGAGCTGTGGGATGGACGATGGTTGGGATGGGGAGTCAGCTTCAGACAGGCTAAATTGGCATTGTCTTATGGACACCCAAACAGAGATCTTTTAGAAGTCTCATGCCAGTGATCACTCTTGTTACCAACTTCTGTATGCATCAGGGTTTTTGCCTGCAAAGATCAGAAGGCACACTCTGAAGCCAGTTTGTTAAAGGATGTTAGGTAAACCACAGAATCTCCAGGAAGAACTCCCAGAGAACAGGGCTGAAGGCGGTGCAGCCCAGAAAAATTCCTTGCCCAAGTCATCTATACCAGTGCTGATCTGGCTCCCAATCGCCTGCTCTTAGCACGACCTCTCTGGCCTCTAACAATTTTTAACTTTTTTTTTTTTTTTTTTTTTTTTTTTGAGGTGGAGTCTTGCTCTGTCACCCAGGCTGGAGTGCAGGGGTGTGATCTTGGCTCACTGCAACCTCTGCCTCCCCACTTCAAGCAATTCTCCTACTCCAGCCTTCTGAGTAGCTGGAATTAGAGGCACACCCCACCACTCCTGGCTAATTTTTGTATTTTTAGCAGAGACGGGGTTTCACCATGTTGGTCAGGCTGATCTCGAACTCCTGACCTCAGGTGCTCTACCTACCTCAGCCTCCCAAAGTGCTGAGATTACAGGTATGAGCCACGTCACCCGGCCAACACTTTTTAAGATCAGCGCTGTGGCGTTTGTACCTTTTCTCCAAAAGGTGCCTTGATCTCTCCTCAGGAAGATCAAAGCTATCGGAGGACCTGAGTGTCAGAACCAGAGAGTGTGGGTGCAGAGGGGACCGGGGTGAACACCCAGCAAGGACAGACCGTCCCTAGGGACCGCTCTGCACCCACACGCTGGGTGTGACACTCATGTGTCCTCTGACGTCTTTGATCTTTCTGAGCTTTCTTCCCACCCAGGAATCCCTCAATTCGTCTTTGCTGCCATCAGCACCCTCAGCCTCAGGGACATGCCATCCTCACCTGAACTCAGGCCAAACTCTCAAACACGATTCCTTTCATTTCTTGCCCTCAGCATGACTCAGCCATGTTGGCGCTGTCAGAAGGAGTGTTTGTCAAGACGGAGGGAAACCTGTGGGAAGCAAATCAACACCAAATTCATAAAAGTCAAGCTTGAGATCCAAAGGTGGGGTGTGGGTGGGAGGAAGGTGAGTTTCCCCGAGCTCTCTGCTCACTGGGAGCCCCACTGGAGACTCTGCCTGCCTTTATCAAGTCACTGACCCCTTCATTCAATGGCTACTCACCGAGGGCCTGCTCTGTGCCAGGCATGGGGCTAGTGGCCGGGGCCACTACAGCGACCCAGGTAGAGTCTGTACCCAGAGTCTTGTCAGGGAGACCAACAAGTAACAGCCACCTCCATACAGTAGGCTGCATGCCATCAGGGGGAAGCCCAGGGTCTCTGGGCCACACGGCAGGAGCAACTAACACAGTCTTGGGCGTCAGGGAACATTCTTTGAAGAAAGGGCTGGGCCGAGACCTGGAAGATGTTGGATTCGATATTTGGTGGAGGTGATGATATTCGCTGGAGATGGTATGTGCGTGTGCGTGTCTCTCTCTCTCTCTCTCTCTCTCTCTCTGTGTGCGTGCGTGTGTGTGTGTGTGTGTGTGTGTGTGTGTGTGTGTGTGTTGGGGATGGGCATTTCCGGGCAGGGGGAGCTGCATCAGCAAAGGCCTGGAGGTGTGACTGAAGGCGCCCACCGGAGGAGCTGGGACTTGACCTTCCTGGGGCTACTGTGTGGAGGATGAGGAGGGGCTGCTGAGGGATGAGGGGGATGCTGGTGGGAGTAGGGGCCAGTCCTGGAGGACTTGTTTATAGCAGGGAGACTGAACTGTACCCCCGGTGCCGCAGAGAAGCACACGTTCCTTCTGTTTTCACCTTTTTCTTCCCCTGCGGTTGGGGAGGAGAACCTGTTGGCCTGGCCCTGCCCACAGCCTTTGTTCTGGATAAGACCCTCATGCAGGAGGACACAGGGAAAAGATGGGTCTTCCTCCTGACCCACGGAAGCAGCGCTGGCCTGGGGAGCACCACCTGCCAATAGAGGCTGTTGTCCGTGGAGCACACTCCTGGGAGGGAGGAGGGACCCATCTCCCCACTGAAGATCACACATGTCCCGTCAGAGTTTCCGAGAAACTCCAGCCCTTAGGCAGAGTGGGTCAAGGAGAAACAGGGTTGGGTCTGTACTCGGGACTGCAGAAGCTGAGCATGGGGAATAGTGGGGACAGTGCCCCTCCTCCATCCCCACCCCCCAGCCTCCCAGTGTCTCCTTCTCCCCCATCCTTCCCTTGGTCAGCCCAAGGCTCTGTCATTGTCCCACAAATGCCCACGCCAGTTCCTCGCACCTTGTTTTCTCTGATGTCCTCACACTCACACACCCTGTGCCCCTGAGCTACGAACACTGTCCTTTGCAGTATGTGCTACGAGCACTGTATTGCTGATAACGACAGCATTTAACGACTCCGTGGGTTGAGCTTCTGGTAGGTCCCAGGCACATTAGACAGACTATTTCATTAATTCGCACCTCAGCAATTGGAGGAAGGCCTTGCTGTCTCAGGAATGTGTGGTGGGAAACCCCAATAATCTCTGATGGATGCTGCCAGGTAGCTGCTGCCCTCAACCTGACCTGCCCTCCGCAGCTGGACAGACTTCCAGGAGGAGGGGGTCCCCACGGAAGATGGACACATTGTCCCGTCAGGCTCGGTGACTTGCCCAAGGTCACATAGCTTTTAAGTGACAGGGCCTGGCTGACTTCACTCTAAAGTGAGTCCTCTTTGCAACACTCTACGCACCTGAGCCCCTCCTGTGTGTAGAGGAGGCTTCTCCTCTGAGCTGAGAAGATCTAACTTTGATCTCAGATGGCAGTGGCCCGGCTGGGCAGGAACTAGCTGTACCAACTTCTAAACAAGTCACTTCTGCAAGGAGAGGCAGAGGCTAAGAGCTGGCTGAACTCGTGTGGACGCATCGCCGATAAAGGAATGGGGCGAGAGCTGAGGACTCTCTGGCTCCACTGATTTATGATTCTGAAAGTCATCAGTCTTAAAGAGAGATCTGCACCCCCCGGCTTTCTTCCCCCGACGTGGGGTGGGGGTGCTCTGCTACTCTCTCCAATTTGTGGCTCCCCTCAGGCGCAGAGGAAAGCTTTCTGTTTTTTTCCCAGGTCCAAACCTGAACAAGATAAACTCCTCTCTGCCCTTCTCTTGGTTCTCTTCTCTTCCCTTCCCTTCTTGGTTACACTTTGGAGTTTTCAGAGGAAAGGTTTGCCCAGTCCGGGGAAGGCGTCACGGGAATGAACAAGAGCCTGCGAAACCCGGTGAACGGTACAGAGAAGCGTGACCCGTTGTCTTCACCGCTGTGGCTGCAGCGCCTCCTTGTGGCCGTGCGACACGCCAGGAAATCGAGCGTCCGAGAACCCACCAGTTTAGCGCTGGGAGGGCAGCGCTCCTTCCTTAGAGACGTGGCCTCCTCCCGTGTCTTGTGGCCCAGAGAGGGGAAGACGCATGCCCACGGCCACACAGGTAGCACCCAGGCATCTGGACTTCCAGCCCTCTGGGGGCTCTTTCTCTTGTACCGCTCTCAGCTCAACGTCCCTTTGTTACTGCAGGGGGGTCAGGGAGCAGCCTGGGGTGCGGGGCCTGCCCTTGCCGGGACAGGCTCCCTGTGACGTTCCTCTCGCCCAGCACGGAGCGGGGTCAGGGGCGCGGAGGGAGGCGCGGGCAGGAAGGAGCCCGCGGCGGGCAGGTTGGCGAGTCCCCGCACGGCCTCCAGGAGGCGCTGTGGCGCCGAGTTGGCGAGGTCCTGGGCTCCTCCCGCGTCGGGGGCGGAGGGAGGTGCTCCTGCTGAGGACACGGGGAGCTGCGGCCGGCCTGGGGAGCCCGCAAAGCCGGGGCCCTGTGGCCCGCAGCCTGCCCGGTCCGGAGCCGAGGCTGGCTCCAGAGCGGACATCACCGCCTCTGTCCGGGCTCTGTCCGTGACGGGCCGCCGGCGCACCCCAAAACCACCTCCCCCAAACTTCGCAGACGCTGCCTCGTCCCTCTGAGCCTAATGGCCGGTGCGGTGGGCAGGGGCAGGATCCCTGTTCCTGTTAGGGACTGGAACAAAGTTTCAGAAGGCCGAGGGCTTGCCCAAAGTCAGCCAGCTGATGAAAGGCGGAGCCTGGCCTCAGGGCTGTGGACCACCAAGCCAGCCCCCAAGCCCTTTCCTGCACAACTCATGGCTCCCCCGAGTCTGGCTCAGGGTAGAGGGGGAGATGCTACAGGGGGAGGCAGGGGGCTTTGGAGTCGCTCCACTACCACCCGCCATGCCGTGTAACCCCCCCAGCCTCAGTTTCCTCATCTGTAGACTGGGCAGTGATCCTCTCCCTCGGAAGGTTGTTGTAAGGAGTAGACATAACAGATGTCAAGAGACAGCAGGGTGCCTGATCCAGTGTGGCAGGGTGGGGACCCCGGGGCCCTGTCCACGCGTCCGTGCAGCCGCCTCCCCTGGGATCCAGCCGGCTCTTCCTCGTGGAGGTGAGGTGAGCTGCCTTAGACTGTGGTGCAGAGCGTGGGGGTGGACATGCTCTGGCTGCTGTGAGCCAGTGCGGAGATGGCGCCAAGAGGCGCTGACTTTGGTGGGGTCAGGGACCGGGCAGTGGGAGGACGGTGGGTTGAGTCACTCACCAGCTCAGATTGTGGTATGAAGGGGAAGGAGTGTGGAGGCTGGGCCGGGCTTGGCAGCACCAGGCACAGACCTACTGGGCAGGGAGGCAGCCCTCTGGGACCAAGGCAGGGCACCCCGCCAGGCCACTCGCCCAGCCCCTGCGCTGCCCTGTGCTCCCCAGGGGTGAGGGTGGGTGAAGGAGAAGTGTGGCCTGGGACCTGCCAGCGTGTGGCGAGAGCTGGGGTGAGGGTCCGGCTGCTTTTTTGTCCCTCCTGGTCTTCTCCCAGTGCCAAGGCCTTTCTTCCCACCTGTGTGCTGGGGATGGGGAGTGTCCCTCCCAGCCAGCTCCGTGGGGCCACCATCTAAGACAGACAGACTGAAGCAGCGTCCTCACATCTGCCAGGCGTGTTGCGCCTGGCTGTCCACGTAGATGATCAGCCACACCTGCATCCACCAGGGGCCCTACAGGATACGACGGACTCTCAGGGTTGACCGAGTGTAGAGAGGGAGCTATTCTGGAGGTGTGGACAGGAGCAGCGGGGATCAGACAGCCCAGAGCAGAGGAGCCTGGGAAGCTGAGGGATGGGGAAAGGGAGCTTGAGAGGGTGTGGCCAGGGGAGGGCTGGTCTGCAGGAGCCTCAGAGCCAGCAGCTGCGGCCAGAATCATGGCTGGGCAGGGAGAGGTGGGGGATAGATACACGGGCCCCTTTCTTCCTGTTCTCCATCTTCCGCTGTTGCCTCCCGACGGATGGCTGATTCCGATGAGGCAGCTGGAGGGAAGGGAGCCTGTGACGCAGAGATCGGCCTTCTAGGCACAGAGCAGGGCAGAGGAGGGTGGAGAGTGGATCTGAGGACCCAGGGAGAATTATCAGCACAACTGGTGTCTGGGCAGTGGGGGCACAGATATCAGCCAGACCCTGGCCTTGAGGAGCTCACTGGCTGGTAGAGGGGATAAGAGTCAACGACTTCTCACCCACATGGGGAGAGGACAGTGCCCGGGAGAGGGTCAGGTAAAGCACCAGAGAGCTCAGAGGAGGAAGAGCGAGTGCCAGGGATCACAGAGGCCTGAAGGGAGAGGTGATAGATCAGTCCCACGTGGCTGCTGTAACAAGTGCGGCCAACTCAGTGGCTTAAAACAACACAAACTTACTATCTTCTCGGCCTGGAGGTCAGAAGTCTGAAATGGGCCTTATGGGCTAAAATCAAGGTGTCATCAGAAATGCTTTCCTTCTAGGGGCTCTGGGGGAGAATCTGTCTCCTGGTCTCTTCCAGCTGCCAGGGGCTGCCTGCCTTCCTTGGCTTGTGGGCCCTTCCTCCTTCAAAGTACCTCACTCTGACCTCTGCTCCCACGGTCCCATCTCCTCTCCGTGAACTTGACCATCTTGCCTCTCTCTTACGAGGTCCCTTGTGATTACTTTGGACGCCATCAGATAATCCAAGATAATCCCAGCCCCATCCCAAGATCCTTACTATCATCACATCTGCTAAATCGCTTTCTGCCATGAAGGGTACGTATTCACAGGTTCCGACTGGCACATCTTTGGAGGGCCATTATTTTGTCCACTCCAGGCAATGGCGGCGAGGCAGAGTTTGAACCTGCGATGGCCGAGGGCAAGGACGCTGGAGGTGGAGGGCGCATCCTGAGTAGAGGCAGGCATTTGAGGACCTAAGTACCATTGGCCAGCACCTGTGTGTAATTGCAGGAAGATGGTGACTTTGGGGGACAGGGCTGGAAAGCCTGCCTGGACATGGCCCGTGCCTTGCTCTGTTTCCGAATAAGTGCAATTGGCCTTTGGGGCTGACTGGCAACTGTCGGAGCTTGCGGGCTGGCAGGACTGGCAAGGAGCTCCTGATGTTAGGTGAGCCTTGCTGTTCCGTGGCCATTCCTCCCCGACCCACCTCTTCTCAAGACCCAGCACGGCTTTATTCAGCTCCTGCATGGCGAGTCAGACTCTTGCACTGGTCCCCTTAGGGAGGCCCGTCTCTCTCTTTGTCTTTCTTTCTTTTTTTTTTTTTTTTGAGATGGAGTTTCTCTCTTGTTGCCCAGGCTGGAGTGCCATAGCGTGATCTCGGCTCGCCGCAACCTCTGCCTCCCAGGTTCAAGTGATTCTCCTGCCTCGGCCTCCTGAGTAGCTGGGATTACAGATGCCCACCATCATGCCTGGCTAATTTTGAATTTTTAGTAGAGACGAGGTTTCTCCATGTTGGTCAGGTTGGTCTCAAACTCTCAACCTCAGGTGATCCACCCGCCTCCTTCTACCAAAGTGCTGGGATTATAGGCGTAAGCCACTGTGCCTGGCCAATTGGCTTGTCTCTTATCCACCCCCGCCCTCACTGCCAGCAGGCCCGCAGGCAGCACCGGTGCCCTCCCCGGCCTTCCGAAGCCTCTAGGCCTCTGACCCTCTCCCGGTGTTATTCCTCCAACACACCGACCTGCTCCCTGAACTCCCCGCATTGTCTCACGTGGACAGGCCGTTTCCCACAGCTTTCCCTGTGCTAGAAACCCCCACCACTGGAGCCCCTTTCTTCCCGCTCCTCATTCTTCGAGTCTCAGCATTTTGGAAGAACACATTCCCCTTCCCTCCACCCCACTGCAGAGGGAGCAGTGAGCGACTCCCACACGTTTTTTTGTTTTGAGACAGGATCTTGCTCTGTCACCCAAGCTGGAGTGCAGTGGTGTGATCATGCATGGCTCACTGTAACCTCACCCTCCTCGGCTCAGGTGAGCCTCCCACCTCAGCCTCCCGAGCAGCTGGAACTACAGCTGCACACCACCACGCCCTGATAATTTTTTGTAGAGATGTTGCCCAGGCTGGTCTTGAACTCCTGGACTCAAGCAGTCCACCTGCCTCGACCTCCCAAAGTGCCGAGATTATAGGTGTGAGCCACTATGCCTAGCCTCCCACAGAATCTTTTATAAAAACCCATGCCTGGCCAGGTGTGGTGCTCATACCTGTAAGCCCAGCACTTGGGGAGGCCGAGGCAGGCAGACTGCTTAAGCCCGAGAGTTCAAGACCAGCCTGGGCAACATAGCAAGAACACATCTCTAAAAAAAACATTGGCCCAGGCATGGTAGTGCCTGTAGTCCGTAGTCCTAGCTACTAAGGAGGCTGAGGTGGGAGGATCGGTTGAGGCCAGGAGTTTGAGGCTGCAGTGAGCTAGGATTGTGCCACTGCACTCTACCCTGGGTGACAGAGCAAGACCCCGTCTCAACCAACAAACAAACAGAAACAAAAACAAGAAAAACCCAAAAACCAAACAAAAGCCTCCCCCCAACCCCCACCTGCTGAGTGGTTGTCCCCTGCAGTGATGACTGACACATGACATTTAACCCCCACATCGCTGAGAATAGCTGTGGACTTTACGGCGTGCCAGGCACTGCGCTTCACGCTTGATTTTCCACTTATTCCCCCACTCTGAGGTTGGCGTTATTGGCCTCATTTGAGAGGCAGGGACACTGAGGCTCTGACAGGTGAGGTAATGGCCATCGCATGACGTGGCTTTGAAATAAAATGGTGGCTCTGTGAATGAAACCCAGGCCCCCCGGCTCCCAGGCCCAGGCTTGAAACCGCATGCCATGCTGTGTGATTATGGTTCACGTTTTATAGGGGAGGAAACGGGAGCTTAGGGAGGTGAATACCCGGGCCTGGCTCATAGGTGGCTCTCACCCCAAGGTGTGGCCCTTTTCCAAGGCCAGGCCTGCCACTGCCTTCCTGCATGGTCACTTATTAATCTTACCTGCTGCGCTATACTGCTAGGCTTCTGTTTTGTAGTTATTTGTTTAGATCTTTCCCTCCCCCACTCTCCCGTCTCCCATCTGCAGGACGCTTGCTGGGGGCCAGGCCTGAGTCTCTTTCATCTCTGACTTGGGCATTTGACACAGGGCCTGGCTCAGAGCCCACGCACAGCACACGAGTGAATGAGGGAATGAATGATGTTTCCTGGGCATGGCTTTGGGCAAAGCCAGAAACTTCTCAGGGTGGCCCTGCAGCCAGCAGATCCAGAGAGGCTGAGGCTGTGAGCTCCTGCAGAGCCCGGGGTCCCAGCGTTCCCCAAACTTCCTGGCAGATTGAATGCCCAAGTTAGGTTTTGTTTTTTTACAGATACATAATTTTGTACTGAACTATGCATGTATTACTTCTTCCCAAATATATATATATGTATAAATATGTAAAATGCATGTATGAATTCTTCCCAAATATACATATGTAATGCAGGTATTCATTCTTCCCAAATATATATATATAAAATGCACGTATTGCTTCTTCCAAAATATTATATATAATGCATGTATGAATTCTTCCCAAATACATATGTAATATTATATATTATTGTATATGCAATATATAATTATGTATATATATTTATATATATTATATTATATTAGATTGCACCACCCCACTCTACCCTGGGTGACAGAGCAAGACCCCATCTCAGCAAACAAACAAGAACAAAAAACCCCAAAAAGCAAAACAAAAAACTCCCCCCACCTGCTGAGTGGTTGTCCCTTGCAGTGATGACTGACACATGACATTTAACCCTCATGTTGCTGGTAATAGCTATTGACTATATATTAATATATATACTCTATACTATATATAATATTGCAATTATTATATATTAATATATACTATATTTTATATAGTATACTTTTTTTTAGTATACATGGTTATATATTAATATATACTATATATTTGGGAAGAAGTAATACATACATAATTCAGTACAATGTTTTAAAAGTACAACAGATATTCATAAAACATTAATATCTCTTCATTCTTTGAATCCAGTCTCCCAGCTCCCTTCCCAGAAGCATCCCCTGCTATCAGTTTCTTGTGTATTCTTCTAAAAAAACCAATGCAATTACAAACATAGATGTGCATATCTTCTTCCTTGGCACACACATAAAAATACGAGCAAACTCTCTACATTGCTGTGCCGTCTTACATTTGCATTTAATAAAGTACCTTGAACATCTTTCCTATCAATACTACACAGAGCCGCCTCATTCCTTTTTCGGTGGCACAGTATTCTATTGCCTAGGTATCATATGTAGTTATCGTATGCATCCTATAATGAAATTTAGGCATTTCTGTTCTTTTGCTATTATAAATAATACTGCAGTGAGTCTCCCAGTACTTCACATCATTTGGCACATGTGCAGAAGTACATCTGAAAGATAAACACCTGTGAGATAAATTGATAGGTCAAATAATTATATTAAAAAAAATTTTTCTGAGGCAGGGTCTTGCTCTGTTTCCCAGGCTGGAGTCAGTGGCACAATCTCAGCTAACTGCAGCCTTGAACTCCTGGACTCAAGCGATCTTCCCACCTCAGGCTGCTGAGTAGTTGGGACTACAGGTGCACGCCACCATACCTGGCTTAAGATTTTGATACATATTGGAAATGACTGTTCATAGACTTTATACAATGAGCAATGTGTGGAGTGTCCAGTTCCCTATATTCCCAACAAATGGCAAGTCATCAAACCTTTTTATCTTTACCAAGCTGATATGTAAATCAGAGGATTTCATGGTAGCCTAAATTTGCATTTCTTTTCTCGAGTGAGGTGAAACGTTTTCATAAGTCTAAATGCAACTCGTAGCTCCTTTTCTGGGAACTGTTTGCTCATATTCTTTGCCCTTTTTCCTGCAGGGTTCTTGATCTCTTACTTAGTTATTTGTAGGAGCCCTTTATATATATGAAAGATATTAACCTTCAGCCTGTGGTAAGGGTGTGAATATCTTCCTGCTTTATTGTCTCCATAAATTGTGTTGCAAGATGTTCTCAGTTTATGACTTTCCACTTCCACCCTCGTTCTTTGCCTCCATGTTCTTATCTCCTTATGTTGTAATTGACCTCATATTTCCAGGAACTTTCTCTTGCATTTTCTGCTTTACAGCTTGTTACCTTCATGAGAGATGAATATTGATATTCCCATTTGTTTGGGGAGGCAATTGTCTGTGGATCTCTTGTGTTTCTGCACATCTTGCAGTCAGAGGCACTGACAGCTTTTGTTCTGGTCTGTCTTTTCAAGGACATGTTAGTAGTGAACTTCTTTGGAAGATATAGATGGCATCTTCCTCTGGAAAAGAGGCAGATTTTTTTTTTTTTTTTTTTACTGTTCTGTATAATAATAACGATATTTCTCTCTGGAGCAAAGATCAAACAGGTTTGCTTGCAGCCCATTTAAAAAAATTTGTTTCCCAAAGTGTGGAGTTCCTCAGCTGTGATGCAAAACCCACTGCATATACTAGGGTCAAGCTTTGCGTTGTCCTCATGGTACTTGGGTAGGGGCAGGGGTGGAGGGCTACTTGCTTAAGCTTAGTTTAGCAAAGCACAGAGCTGGGATTTGAATCTACAGCTCTTTGCAAACATAAAGCTCAAGTTGCTTGCTGCCCGTGAGTAATAAAGTTCTTTGTCTCTGACCCAGGGTTTTGTGTCTTCTGCCGGCATCCATAAAACTGTGGCAGGACAACTTTTTAACTTGTAAAAAGAGTGAAATTTTAGACCTTTACAGTTCTTGGCAATTTGTCAGCTGTGCAGAGTGAGGCTTTGATCACCTGTGCCCAGAGTCACCCAGACAGAAAGCAGCAAAACTAGGTGTCTTACCTCACACTGCAAGCTTTAGTTCTGCTAATGTGGACTTCCTCTGTCAGCAGGTAAATGGCCCGGCCCATAGCTAGGCTTTTTTTCAGCTACTTTATCTTTGTGCTTCTCCCATAGTTCATGGATCTCATGCGTTGGGCTAGTGGTTCTCAGACTTTAGTGAGCCTCAGAATCGCCTGGAGAACTTATTAGAAATTCAGACTTATTACATAAGATGCAGGTTCATCCACAAAGACTCGATTCAGTAACCTTGGCTCCCCTCCCCATGGGTTCTGTCCTGAGGGTGGAGGGACCACACGCTGAGTTGCTGCTGTAAAGAACAGGCTGACCCTGAGAATTTGTGAGCAGGGATTTGATCAAAACCCTTGAGACAGAGGAGTCTGGTGTTGGGCTGAGTTGCCGGGGGAGGTCAGCTCTGGGGGAGGCCTTTGTGGTCCTTGGGTCTTGAGGTGATAAGGCGATGATGGGTGGGGGGTAGCAGAGGGAAGGAGTGAGCCAGACGCAGGAAGCCCTGTGTTTCCAGCCTCAGGGCTTCCTGCACCTGGCTGCCTGACCCACCTGGTATTTTGCATGTGTCATCTCCCGGCTTAAACAATCACTGTTGGCTTCTGCAGGAAAAAAATAAAAATAATCAAATCTGGTGGCTTGACCCCTTTGTTGTCTGATTCGAACCAGCTCTGCAGCCTCTGCTCCCGGTTTTCTTTTGGCACCGTGGTTAGCCCGCTTGGTGCAGGCCCAGACCTTGTGGGTCCAAATCCCAGCTCTGTGCCTTACCAAATGAAGCTTAATTAAGCTGGTAGCCCTCAGTTTCCTAGTTGGCAAAACGGGAGTGATGACAGTGTCTGCAGCATAGGGGAGCTTCGACGATTTAAACAAGTTCGTGGATGCCACAGACTTGAACGGAGTTAGGCATAGAGCAAGAGGCCAATACATTTGGCCTGTTTTTATAAGATCATTCTTTTTTACTGGAACTTCCCACCATCTGTCACCTCCGCACCCTCACTCCAGGCACCATTTACCGTGGCTCACCATTTACTGTGGCCCTGTGCAGGGCCCCCTCCTTCAGGATGCCCTCCCTGCTTACCCGGGCCTCGCTCCCTCACTCAGCGTGCCCTCCATCTGAGCTCCAACAGCCCTGGGTCTGTGTCCCTCCTCCGACCCTGGCCTGCCTCTTGCCTTTGTCAGGGGCCTGCAGTGTTTACCTTTTTCTCTTCTCTGAGCTCAGGTTGTCCCCAGAGGACACACATCCTGGGCCCAGGGCACCTGCCTGCAGTGGGTGAGCAGGACACCAGCTGTGGGACTTTAGGCAGGCCGAGGCCCCACTCTGTCTCAGTTTTCTGACCTATGTAAACTACCGGAGATAGGCTAACGTAAATGTTTGAGCTTTAAAAGAGGGAGAATCGTTGCTGAAGCAAAATCTCCCAGAAAGCTGAGTATGTAAAAGCAGCGTGAGCACATGTGTGAGAAGGCCTGGGAGTGTGTGAGCACATGCGTGAGGATCTGTGTGCGTGTGTGCATGTATGTATGGGTGGGTGTGCATACTGTGTGAGGTGTGTAAGTGTGTGTGAGTGTGGGTGGTCACAGCAGATCCGCCCAGCTCCCACCTCTCTGCTTAGGGCTCAGCAGGTGAGGCTTGAAAATCTCTGGGCTAGAAGAATTCTACGCCCCTGAGGAAGGAGACCCAGGATTCCCTCCCCCTCTGTCATCCACTGTGCAGCTCAGTAGAAGAGAAAGCAGGCCAGTTGGCACCTCCTGAATCTCCTTCCTGAAAATAACATGCCTTGGTCTTGGGGAAACTCTCTGGAAGACACTAATTTTACTTAAAACAAGATCAAACCAGAGACCTTTTCACATGTGAGTCCTAAAACTGTAAACCGGAACCCTTTCATATGTGATACCTAAAGCTACAAACCTGATTCTTCCACGTGTAACATCTAAAGTATAAGCCTATATAAAGGCAGAACCTTCCTTTGTTAGAGGAGCTGGGTTTTTGACAAATTACTGCCTGGTCTCCCGGCCGAATAAACTCCTCCCTCCTGTATTCGGTGTTCGGTGTTTGAGAGATCCGTTTCCCTCAGCTGCTCCTGCTACCCCCCCACCCTGCAAGTGTAGTAGTTTTGTCTAAATCATCGTGCTGGGCTTTTAGAAAATGCTTACTGTTTTTTTCTTTCTTTCTTTCTTTCTTTTTTTTGAGACGGAATCTTGCTCTGTTGCCCAGGTTGGAATGCAGTGGCTCAATCTCGGCTCACTGCAACATCCACTTCCCACCCTCAAGCAATTCTCCTGTCTCAGCCTCTCGAGTAGCTGGGATTACAGGCGCCCACCACCATGCCCAGATAATTTTTATATTTTTAGTAGAGACAGGGTTTCACCATGTTGGTCAGGCTGGTCTTGAACTCCCAACCTCAAGTGATACATCTGCCTTGGCCTCCCAAAGCACTGGAATTACAGGCGCGAGCCACCGCGCATGGCCAAGAAGATGCTTACTATGTTTTTTTAGCAGTCAGGGTGAGGATAGGGATGAGTTACCGTGGACATGGCAGGAACGGGAAGCTTGGGGTTCCTGAAGCCTTCTCTCTTCTCTCCATGCTCCAGTCCTTCCTTCTGAAGCCCCAGACATGGATCTCTCTGTTGGGAGGTGTTTGTTTGGTTGGTGTGTGCCAGGCCCTGGTTGTATATTTACCCAGTGAGGACGGATAGTTCTGGTGGGTCTTCTCATCCACACAGCCTCCAGCTCTAATCCCAGGCAAGGCCTTTGGAGGAAGCACTCCCCTCTCCCACTCCAGCACATTCCACTGGAGAGGGAGGGGTCTTGGCAGGTCTGAGCCAGGGGCGGGCAGGAGACAATTCCTGGCTCTGTGGTTCCTTGGTGGATCCCCGTGCCCCCCTGGTGCTGGCACTGCTGGCAGGCCTCGGGCTGGTGCTTGGACATCCTGATGAGGGCTGATGCTGGCACTGGGTAGTTCCTGCCTGGAATGGAAGCGAGGTGCCTGAGGGAGCCAGTGAGCTTTGTCTTCTGCTAACACTTTGTGTGTGTGTCTTTGGGGTGGGGTATTGTTCCCTTTCAACTGATTTCAGAAAGCCCTTCAGATACCAGGCTCCTGTCATGGGCTCAGGTGTCAGCTGCTCTTCCTTGAGACGAAGGGAATCTCCCCCGTCTCCCTTATCTCCCCCTGAGCCCCCAGGCCCGGGCATTCCTGGTGTTCCCAGCTCCTGGCCGCCCATCTTGCTGTGCGATTCTCTGTGGGTTTTGCCTGATGAGTGTTTATTCTGCAGTTGGCTGGAGCCAGGAGGAGCCGGGCCTCAGCATCTTGTCTCCAGAGCGGCTCTGAAGCTCCTTCCAGCCACTCTCAGGAATGCCCCTTCTCCCCCCACTCCCTGCTCAGCTGGTCCAGAAACTCACTGACCTGACCACCCCTGCCTCAAGTCTGCAAGGCCCTGCTTGCCAGCCTAAAGCCTGGAATAAGTCAGAGTTTGAAAATCATAAGCACTCCCTTCGACTCATGATAGAGGGAGACACGCTCACTGTGGCTTTTTTGAAAATGTGGAAAACACAGATCTTCACTGGAAATCGTCTCTCTCTTGGCTGGGTACAGTGGCTCACACCTGTAATCGAACACTTTGGAAGGCTGAGGCGGGTGGATCACTTGAGGTCAAGAGTTTGAGACCAGCCTGGCCAATGTGGTGAAACCCTGTCTCTACTAAACATACAAAAATTAGCTGGGCGTGGCGGCTGGTGCCTGAAATCACAGCTATTCAGGAGGCTGAGGGAGGAGAATCGCTTGAACCTGGGAGGCAGAAGTTTTAGTGGGCTGAAATTGCGCCACTGTGCTCCAGTTGGGTGACGGAGTCAGATTCCGTCTCAAGAAAAAAAAGAAAGTCACCTCTTTCATCCCAACCCCTAACTGTGGGCTCCGTCTGTGAAGGCAGGGCGCAGGCAGACACAGCCCTTGTCCTTCCCCTCCCTGGGTGGGCGTCAGCGCTGGGAGATCGGGGTACAGTCAGTGCTTGGTTAGCAGAATCCAATTCTGCCAGGACTCCTCCCAACACAGATCCAGGAGGACCCCGGGTGTGATTCCTGTCCTTCGGGAGGGGGATCAGATCAACCACCATCCCAGATGAGTTTCCCGACTGCAGTGCAAATGCGAGGCTCACACCTAAACCAGGAGCCACGCAAGGTTCTCTCCTTCCCGGGTCCTCCCCACGAATCTGCCAGCCTGACCTGTTGGCTCTGCCCTTGGGATATTCCTTGCACTAGGCCACAGTTCCTCTGATGTCTCCCCAGAACGAGCCCCCAGTGTCTCTCACCTGGACTCTGCGAGAGCCTCTTATCAGATTCCCAACCCCCTGCACCCCAGAGTCTATTCCACAGGGAGCAGCCAGGGGCGGGGAGGGCATCCCAGGGCTCCTCTGCTCAAAGCACCATTACTCTCAGGATAGAAGCCAGAGACTCCATTAGCCTGCAGACACTGACTGCTCTGTCCTGGCCTCCGCTGGGCTTGTCTCCCGCTCGCCCTCATCCTGGCTCACCCCTTTTAACCACTGGGCCTGCTCGGTGTTCCCTGAACAGACCAAGGTCTTTCTTCCTTAGAGTTTTTGCCTCTGCCGTGCCCTTGGTCTGGAATAATCTTCCCTGGGGATCTGGGGGCTCCTTTGCCTCATTCAGGTCTCTGTTCATGTGTCATCTCCTCAGAGAGGCCTTCCCTGATCACCCTTCAGTGGCCTTCCTTGCTGACCCCTTCCCTGGCTTTGCTACTCTGCCCCCGACCCCTAAATGAAAGCCCCAGGAGGGCAGGCAGCTTTCGACTGGCCTGCTCCTGAAGCCCAGAGTCTAGAAGGTGCCTGGCACACAGAGGGTGGACCATAACTGGTGTTAAATGAGAAAAATAAAAGGGCTTTCAGGAGAAGGCTGTGTTCTGGCATAAATAATCATTAAATGTTTACTAACGCGGGAGGCAGCCCTGGGGCTAGATACAGAAACTCAAAGTCTAGATGGGGAGGCAGAGCTGTGGTGTGTGCTGGGCGGGTGGGTGGGGGTGGGAAGGTGGACCCAGCCTGAGCGGGTCAGGGTGGACATCTCGGGGAGGAGACGCCCGTGCCATTGGAACTGAGAGGCACTGTCGTGGCTGCCTCCAGGTAAAGGGAGGAGGCAGGTGGGCAGGGAGGGTGCTCTGGCCTGTGCTGGGTGGAGGTGGCCTCCAGCACATAGTGGGTGTTCAGTGAAAATGCTCACAGTGTCCAAGACCCCTGCAGCCGAGGAGGACAGTTTGAGTTTCCGGATGGGAACCTTCCCAGGTGAGGGGAGTAAGAGTCGAAGCTTCCCCTCAGGAGTCGTGGGATGAGATGGGTTTGGAATGGAAGGATTTTGCCTGTGGAGGGGTCTTGCCCATTTGGGACTGCCCAGAATCTGTTCTCGAGGGAGGCAGCATCACCCCCACAGCCCACCAGCATCCTGATGGGAGGGAAGTTTGCCACCCAGAAGGGAGCGGGGGACCAGCCGGGCGCCCTCTCCCCGGGGGCTGGGAATTCCGGCAGGTACCGGGATATTTTCTTTCTCTCTGTCCTGTGCCGGGCACTCTCCCTGCCCCAGTCCAGTTGGAACGGGCCACAGCTTGAGGTGGGGCAGAGGGGTCAAATGAGGCTCACATTGACCAGGGGCAGGGCAAAGGCTGAGAGACATACCCCTGGCTAAGGCGGGTGGGGTGGCCTCCCGGTGTGGAGTAAGCCTGAGCTTGCTCACGTAGCCCCTCCAGGGAGAGGGAGTGAGGAGGCGGCCAGGCCCGTGTCTTCCCAGGGTGTGGAATGTGGCAGGGGGAAGGGAAGCGGGGGAAGCTGGCCCCTGGACCTGGGACTAGTCCCTGCAGGAAGGACTCAGCTCTCCCTCCCCACCCCCCGCCCACCATCTGCCCTGGTTCTGGTCAGGCTGGTTTTTCCTCCCCTGAGGACTTGGAGAGGAACGCCAGGGGCCATCCTGACCCAGCTCACCCGCCCTGCCCTCCCCATTTCCTGGGTTTCCGCTTCTCAGAAATCGACTGAGATGGGCTGCAGCAGAAATGGCCAGACCGGGCTGTGGGGAGGCTCAAGTCCCGAGAGCATCAGCCTCTGGACCCGCGTACGGCTTTGGGCTGCTCCTGGCATGGCCAGTGCTGCCCGGTCCTGGCTGCTGGGCTCTTCAAGACAGTGAATAGGATTCTTCCCCTTGTGGGCAAAAGTAGAGTTCCCCAAGAGAAGGCATGGGTCCTCAGTCTGGGGGATGGTGGTGGCAGGGGTCTTGGTCAGCTGAGACTATCCACAACTCGGCCAGCATCTCTGGCACACAGCAGAGCGTTGCGCAGGGGCCCCTCTTTCGTCACTTCCATTTGTCATCAGGTCATAATGGCATGTCTTGTCTCTGTTCTTTACTCTCCTACCACTATGGCTAGGCTCAGACCAGGCTGGAGTGCAGTGGCACAATCTCGGCACGTGCCACCACACCTGGCTAATTTTTTTTGCGTGTTTTTAGTAGAGATGGGGTTTCACCATGTTGATCAGGCTGGTCTTGAACTCCTGACCTCTGGTGAGCCACCATGCCGGGCCCAACAACAAGTTCTTTAGGGTTTTCAATGTCACTATTCATTGTCATCACTCATTCCGCTTAATTTGTATAATTTCTAGTTCTCCGCAGCGTGGATGTTACATAGTTACTGAACATCTCCCGCTATTTGTGACTGTTTCTGTCTGCGCTACAGCAAACAGTGCTGCATGGGTCATCCTTTGATCTGTCTTCCTCAATACACCAGCCGGCATTTCTTTCAGGTGAACATGAAGAGTGGAACTGATGGCTCACAGGGTGTGTGAATGTTAAAAAAAACGATGACGTTGTCAAATTGCCCTGCAGAGTGGTTACCACAACCCCCGCCTCTACCAACGTGTTTGAGGACCTTCATTTGCTCACAGCTTCCCTACACTTGACTTCATCAAACCGTGTGAGCAGGCCAGTCTAACAAGGAAAAGTCAATCTCCTATCTTCTCCTGGATTGGGGAGAGGTGGTCCCCTGGCTGCCTTAGTTGGGTAGGGGTCTGGGAGGGGGCCTGGTGCTATTGACGGGAACTTCCAGCCAGCCCTGCTCAAGGTCCCCCTTCTAGGCTGCACCACAGACTTCGAGAGGAAAAAATTGCTTTGCATTTTTGGTAGAGACGGGGTTTCACCATGTTCCCCAGGCCAGTCTCCTGAGCTTCTCTGGAGTATGTTGAGAATGTGCTTGTGTCTCATGGGCTTCCTGCCCTCCCCTCTGCTAACTTCTTCCTAATCCCCCAAACCCTGGGTCTCAGCTTTCTCCCATCTTCTCTGTTGCCGTTTTTGACCTTTAAAGCTTTTGTTGAAATTTCTCATTTTCTCACCTTTGGTCCTCCCTCCGTCCATCCCTCCCTCCCTCCCTCCGTCCTTCCCTCCCTCCCTCCTTCCCTGCTGGATCTTGCTCTGTCACCCAGGCTGGAGTGCAGTGGTACAATCTTGGCTCACTACAGCCTCAACCTCCCAAGCTCAAGTGATCCCCCCACCTCAGCCTCTTGTGTAGCTGGGACTACAGGTGCACACCACCATGCCCAGCTACTTTTCTGCATTTTTGCCATGTTCCCCAGGCTGGTCTTGAACTCCTAACCTCAAGCGGTCTGCCTGCCTCAGCCTTTCAAGGGTGCTGGGATTACAGGGGTTGAGCCACTGTGCCCTGCCTCTTCTTCCATTCTCTTGAAAGACTCCTTAACTGCCATCATAGCAGGGTTTTAGGAAGGAGTGAACATTGATGTAGCTATTGAACCTACCACATTTCACCAAAGCTAACTCGTTTTTATACTCCCCCTACCGGATTGTCGGGCTCTTAGAGGCAGGAAATGTTTGTATTTATTTCTGTGCCCCAGCCTCTGGCAGCATGAGTAGCACAGAAGCAGCACTTGATGCATGTTCACTGAATGAATGGAGGAGCGGGCGAGGAAGTACCTTGTGCTGGTGGTCCCTGGGGAAGGGGAGGGCGTTCAGGTAAGGAGCTACTAATTGACAGGACATGCAAGCTCATGAAGTTTTCCACGCATTTACCTTTCCTCTCCTCCAGATTATTAAAGAGCCTTCTGCTTTGCTCATGGACACAAGTCTGTCTCCTCTGCTAGGCTCAACTTGGAAGAAACTTGCTTGAATGCCCCACCGACTGACCAAACAAATAATTGTGTATCGGAGCAGGCAGGGCAAGTTGGGATCTTGGCAGATGATGCAATGCCTTCTCCGACTTGATGGCTCTTTCTCCAGGCCAGCAGAAGAAGGCACCTTGACCCCTGTCCTGTGAGGGGAGGGCAGCATTAGTGATTGGGACTGTGGCTTGAGGAAGTTAAAGTTTGGCCAAAATACCCAGTCCGCTACTTACTTGTGTGACCTTGGAAAAAGTGTCAACCATTTTGAGCCTCAGTTTTCTTGACTGTAAAATGGGGACAATAATACTTAATCAGCATGGTTCACTGAGATAATATATGCAGAGTTTTAGCATGGAGCCTGGCCCAGTAGACGTTGGCTATGATCATCTACTGTATTAGTATCACCTTGGTCACCATTATTCTTGTTGTCATTATCACAGCATTTCATTCTATCCAAAGACTAGGTCTCTCGCCCCTGGTTTCTCTTCTGTGGGCTCCAACCAGTATCCCATTTCCCGTGGGATGATGAGAACTGCCCTACCTTTAACCTCTCCGCTCCGGGAACCATCTGCGTCTGCTGAAGGGTAAGAAGCTTCTTGCGAGCGTCTGAGTGGAGATGCGGAGAGGGCCTCAGCCTCAGTGTTAGGAGTCAGAATCCCAGATCTGCCTCAGGTCAGCTGGTTGAATCATCACGTGACCCCAGGAAAGTCACTTGACCTCTCTGAGCATCCTGGGACTGGATTGGCTTTTTCTGTAATTTGTGGGTTATTAATAGATATTTAAAGATACCACGGTCCAGTATGTTTGGGAAATACTGGTTAAAGAAAGTTAAATAGAGCCAGGCGTGGTGGCTCATGCCTGTAATCCCAGCACTTCAGGAGGCGGAGGCAGGCAGATCATGAAGTCAGAAGATCGAGACCATCCTGGCCAACAAGATGAAACCCTGTCTCTGCTAAAAATAAAAAAAATTAGCTGGGTGTGGTGGCGCATGCCCGTAATCCCAGCTACTTGGGAGGCTGAGGCAGGAGAAGAGCCTGAAGCAGGGAGTCCGAGGTTGCAGTGAGCCGAGATCATGCCACTGTACTCCAGCCTGGCGACAGAGCTAGACTGTCTGAAAAAAAAAAAAAAGACAGTTAAATAGTAACACTTTTAGCCAAAATTATAGTAACAAATACTATATAACAGTAACAGTATATAATAATAATAAAATAATAATACTAATGCTGTTTGAGTGCTCACTATTTGCCAGACGCTGTGATAAACTTTTTACAAGCACCATTACATTTATTACTTGAAGCAACCCTCTGAAATTGGTATCGTCATCGTCATCACCACTATCATCATCTCTATTTTACAAATGAGGGACTGAGATTTCCAGGGCTTCTGGTACTGTGCATTGTGAAACTCCAAAAGACAGGCAGAGAGAGCAGAGTTTCTGATCTTATTGGATAGGGACCTCTTTTCCCACGGGAATCTCACGGTGCTGGGGTTCTATAGAGCTGAGCTAGGGAAGGCTGGGCAGGATCCTCCCTGGGATTTCTTTGAGCTCACTGCTCCATATCCATCACTTCCGACCCTCTGTATCCCTCTTCTGCAGACCCCAGAACCCAGACTGGAGACATGACGGTTGGATGGGTGCTCCTCTGGCCAGGTTCTGCCCTCCTGAAGCCAGAGGTCGACAGCAGCTTCCTGGTTGTGAGCACCATCTCCTGAGTGGGAGCAGCAGCCTGACCCTCAATTTCATCTTTGGGCAGGGCAGCCTCTACAGACGGTTCTCCTGAGTTCTTGATGAATCAGAAAGTGCCAAAAGCCACATAACTCATGACAAGGGACTGTTTCTGGACAGAGAGAGGGAACAAGTATTCTTCTTGGCCCAGCCAACAGTTCGGTCTGGGGTTGACTGTCTTTGGAACTGGCATGATAAGATTTTGAGGGAAGGCACCCAGAGGAGTTGTTTTGTGGCTGAGATTTCCCTGGAAGGGAGAGCAGGGCCTCTGTCACTCTTGGCTGACGGTCAAGAAGCTGGAAGCCGGAATCTGATCCTCCTGGCTATGGACCTTCGGCAAGTTACTGCCTCTCACAGAGCCTCTGTCTCCTCATCTGTAAAATGGAGATAAGAACACCCTTTCCACCGGGCTGCTGTGAGGATCCAATCAGATCTGAAAAGGCTTTGTAAACTGCGCTACCCGAGTCAACTGTTCTTCTGTTTATGGTCTTAGAGTAGGAAGCTGGGACTCCAAGCACTTCTGAAGGTTAGGGAGCTCAGAACACCTTAATTTTACCAATAGACGGTTGATTCTATTCTTTGTTCTTTAATACAAATCCCTCCCCAGAGCCTCCTATCAGGCCAGAAAAACAGAGCTGCCTGTGGGGTTTGGTGTGCATGGCAACTATCTGGCCAATCTCCTCTTCCCCCTAACAAGGAGCAGGCCTCCTCAGGGCCAGATAAGGGAGTGACTCACAGCAGACCAGTCCCAGGGCCCTGGCTTTTATGGCCAGTCTTGAGCTCTCCTACCTCCCCCTTGGGCTCTCCAAAGACCTTCAGTCTTCCTGCAACTGATTCACTAGTTAAACAGCCTCATACTGGCCTTCCTGAGGGCTGAGAGCCATTCCTGGTGGGTTAGGGTTGTGTGTTTATGGGATTTCCTGTCCCAGTTCCAGGATGAGTTGGCAGCTAAAAGAAAGTCTGCTGGGGACTTAGGTTTCTGAGGTCAGAGATGAGTCTCCAGCAGTCACAGGTAACCCAGGTGATAATACACAGAGAGGAGGGCTGAGCTGGGATGCCCCTCTTTTCATGAGGGGAAACTGAGGTCTGGAGATGGGCAGGGACGGGGCTGTCTTCCTTAACACCCTCTCAGGAGGGCCTCTGTTCCAAGCCTGGGTGAATGCTCTGCCATAAAGACAAGAAGGAACCATGCGGACAGTTCTGGGGACAGTCAGGGTCACTGGGGACAGGAACTGGGGTGAGGTTGTTGCAGTGCCCTGCAGTGCCTGGTGGGCCTGGCCCTCCAAAAAGGTCAAAAAATGTGGGTGGAGCTGTTGACCAGAGCAGGGCTGGGGCTGTGTGGGGAGGAAGGTCTCATCTCTATTGTCAAAACCCTTACCTTGTTCCCGGGCAGCTTGTGTTACCCCCCACCCCCAGCTCATTCATGCACTCATCTTCATAGGAGGGTGAGGACATGCATTCAGCAGCCCTCTGACAGGAGGGGAGGGATTCCATCTCATTTTCACCTTTCGGTGGCAGATGCTAAATGCCTCATGGGCAAGTTACTGGCCTCTCCCAGACTCTGCTTTCTCATCTTAGAGACATTAAAGCAGCCCAGTATGCTGTGGTTGAATGAATGCATGCTTTGGGGGATGGAAGGGAGGGAGTTATCCTGGTGGCCAGGGACGAGTGGGCTTCGAGAGTTCCAGAGTGGGGGTTAGTCCCCATGTGGGACTCAGGCTTGAGCTTGGTGTTGCAAAGGTGCCCGCTGCCAGAACCGCTCCCTGCAGCTGTTCTCAGGAGCCTGTTGTCACCTGGGGCACTGAGTAGTCACAGCAGGGTGAGGCAGCTTTGTCTTGGGAGAGCTGGGTTCCTGCAGCTCAAAGTGCCCTCATCCGGAAACGTCGGGCCTTTGCCAGAGGGGACTAAAGGGGAGTTGGGCATGGGTGTTCCCAAGAAGCGGGTTCTGTTCCCAAGAAGCGGGCTGTACTTTCCAGTGGAGTGCAGGAATCTGTGAACACACTTTGTGGAGGGTGGGCTGGTTAGGATCGCAAGCAAGGGGCTCCTAACAGCGTTCTGGAGGGAGTGCTCTCAATGGTTAATCATTGGGGCTGAGTGTGGTGGCTCACGCCTGTAATCCCAGCTCTTTGGGAGGATGAGGCCAGTGGATCACTTGAGGTCAGGAGTTCAAGACCAGCCTGGTCAACATGGTGAAATGACGTCTCTACTAAAAATACAAAAATTAGCGGGGCATGGTGGTGGGCGCCTGTGATCCCAGCTACTTTGGAGGCTGAGGCAGAAGAATTGCTTGAACCTGGTAGGTGGAGGTTGCAGTGCGCTGAGGTCACACCACTGCACTCCTGCCTGGGCGACAGAGACTCTGTCTCCAAAAAAAAAAAAAGACCAAAGTCCCTGTGTCAGGGTGCGTAGGAATATGACCCTAGAGGGACTGTAATTCCCAGTGGGTGTCAAACTCTGGGTGATCTTAAAGGGTGAGGGTCAGAACGTGGGTGTATAAGTGCGTCCCTGATGGGGGAAAGCCTAGAAGAGGGTCTCCAGAGCGAGAGTGGGTGAGTGTGGGTGGGGCAGCTCTGGATGGCAAGGGCCTCTGGTCTCTGGAAGGAGAGGGTTGCCGGCAGAGCCGCCAGGAATTGACCAATGGGTAGAGCGCCCGTATTTGCTCTCGGGAGCCTGCAAATTCCTCAGGGCTCAGATATCCACCCCTGACACCATTCCTCCCTTCCCCCCATTCCCCGCCCCACTTCCCGGCCCCTGGCATAAAAGGCGCCCGGTGAGGGCCTCGCCGCGCCTCCCGTGATCGCAGCCTCTGGGACCAGGGTCACTCCGTCCGTGCTCTGCCTCGCCATGACTTCCTACAGCTATCGCCAGTCGTCGTCCACGTCGTCCTTCGGGGGCCTGGGCGGCGGCTCCGTGCGTTTTGGGCCGGCTGTCGCCTTTCGCGCGCCCAGCATACACGGGGGCTCCGGCGGTCGCGGCGTGTCCGTGTCCTCCGCTCGCTTCGTGTCCTCGTCCTCCTCGGGGGGCTACGGCGGCGGCTATGGCGGCATCCTGGCCGCTTCCGACGGGCTGCTGGCGGGCAACGAGAAGCTCACCATGCAGAACCTCAACGACCGCCTGGCCTCCTACCTGGACAAGGTGCGCGCCCTGGAGGCGGCCAACGGCGAGCTGGAGGTGAAGATCCGCGACTGGTACCAGAAGCAGGGGCCCGGGCCCTCCCGCGACTACAGCCACTACTACAAGACCATCCAGGACCTGCGGGACAAGGTGGGCGGAGGCCGCGCGAAGTGCACCTGCCGCGGAAACCCAGCCCCGCGGGCCGGGCGAGGTCCCAGGCGGGGCGGCGGGCGGGAGCCCGTTAGGACGTGGGAGGGCCCGCAGGTGGGGCCGAGAAAAGGGGGGCAGGAGGCGGGGTGGGGGGGCAGGACCTCGGGGCGGGATGCGGAGGCGGGGGTGGTGGAAAGGGGAGGGAACTGGGCGGGGCAGGTAAGTGGGTGGGGCCTCTGGAGACTGCGGGGCGGGGGGCGAGGTTGGAGCGCCAGGAGGGAGAAGGGGGCCGGGTCGGCGAGGCCTGGGAACATGGAGGCCCTAAGAGTGGGAGGAGATGGGACCCGGCTGTGGAGTGCCCAGAGGTCTAGGCCAGGGGCCGCCCTGCCGTTGGAAGATACGAGGGTTTGGCTTCGGTGATCAGGTCCACCCGGGGCCAGTCCTGCCCCTCCGACCGCAGCGTGGGGCCTCTTGCATTCCGTTTCTCTGGCTGCAAGGGTCTGGTGTCCCTCGCGCCGAGGCTTTGGCCTCCTCCCACTCTCCCGCCCTGGGGCCCATTCCTCTAGGAAGAGTGGGAGATCCGGCTGTGGCCCCCGCGCCGGGTAAAGGAAGGATGCTGGGTAAACCTCTGCTGGGGAGGACCGGGTACAGAGGCAGCTCCCTGTCGGGAAAAGAACGGATCTACGTCACAGGCTCTTACAGGGAAACTCGAAGGGGCCCGTGGGGGTAGGGCTTGGTCTCCACCCACAGAGAAGGAGAGATTTATTGGGTCATGAAGACATTTGTCAGAAGCCATGGGACATTTACAGCCTCACACGCCGGGTCTCCCAACACAGATTCCCAAATGTTTTCCAGTGCTATACTCGTGGCATAACCCAGACCCACAGACCAGGAGGAAGAGCTAGAAATGTCAGCAACCAACAAAAACAGTGCTTTACACACTTGTACAATTGTGACCCACAGGGGTGGGCGCTGTTGCTCACACCTGTAACCCCAGGACTTTGGGAGGTCAAGGTGGGAGGATTGCTTGAGCCCAGGAGTTTGAGACCAGCCTGGCCAACATGATGAAACCCCGTCTCTACTAAAAATACAAAAAATTAGCTGGGCATGGTGGCGCGTGCCTGTAATCCCAGCTACTCAGGAGGCTGAGGCAGGAGAATTGCTTGAACCCAGGAGGCGGAGGTTGCGGTGAGCCGAGATCGCGCCACTACACTCCAGCCTGGGTAACAAGAGCGAAATTCCATCTCAAAAAAAAAAAAAAAAAAATTAGCTGGGTGTGGTGGCGTGTCCTGGTAATCTCAGCTATCTGTAGCAGAAGAATCACTGGCACCTGGGTGGCGTGTCCTGGTAATCTCAGCTCTCTGTAGCAGAAGAATCACTGGCACCTGGGAGGCAGAGGCTCAGTGAGCCAGGACTGTGTCATTGCACTCCAGTCTGGGTGACAGAGCAAGACTCTGTCTCAAAAACAAAGACAAAAAACCCAGGCATGGTGGTGGGTGCCTGTAATCCCAGCTACCTGGGAGGTTGAGGCAGGAGAATCGCTGGAACCCAGGAGGTGGAGGCTGCAGTGAGCTGAGATTGTGCCATTGCACTCCAGTCTGGGTGACAGAGTAAGACTTTGTCTCAAAAAAAAAAAAAAAAAAAAAAAATTAGCCGGGCATGGTGGCATGTGTCTTGCAGTGAGCCATATGTGATCAGTGCCACTTCAGCCTGGGCAACAGAGTGAAACTGTTTCAAAAAAAAAAAAATTGTGACAGACAATAAGTACATTTTACTAGGCACCCTAATGCATTCTTTTTCTCACCTGTGTGTGTTTGTGCACATGCACATACACAAATGGGTGAAACAACTCTCTCCATACTACGATAAATCCCCTCTGATATTTTATAGCCTGTTACGTTGCATTGAAAGCTATATAATCAGCTGGGCGCAGTGGCTCACACCTGTAATCCTAGCATTTTGGGAGGCTGAGGCAGGCAGATTGCCTGAGCTCAGGAGTTCGAGACCAGCCTGGGCAATACAGTGAAACCCCACTCTACTAAAATACAAAAAAATCAGCTGGGCGTGGTGGCATGGGCCTGTAGTCCCAGCTACCTGGGAGGCTGAAGGAGAATTGCTTGAACCGGGGGTGCAGAGTTTGCAGTGAGCCGAGATCTCGCCACTGTACTACAGCTTGTGCAACAGAGTGAAACTCTGTCTTCAAAAACGACCAAAAAACCCAAAAAACCAACAATCACCACCTGATGCATTGGCTAATGAGTGATGACCTGCTTTTTGAAAAACAACCCAGTTACCATAATCAATGATAAGCTGGCAGTTGTGAATGCAACCTTTAGGTCAGAAAGACCTCAGGTCGGGGTGAACCTGGATGAGGCATCACCCTAAACTTTAGTTTCTACCTCTGTAAGATTGGAGTAGCCACTGACCTAGCAGTGAGGAACCAGAGGCTATCAAAGATGAGGTTCAAAGTGCCTGGCACAAAATAGATACTCAACAAATGGGTTTCTTTCCCTGGAGGCAAAATGTGCTTTGGGTAGTGGGTGGCTACAGACAAAAGTATAGCCACAATCTCCCTGGGTCTGGTTTACAGACCCGCTTCGGGCCATTTAGAGTTTCACTGCACACAGGTCTTAGAGATTTCCTCCCTTGCCTTCCTGGCCTCCTCTGCCCATGCCTCCCTGGCTCCAGTGTTTCCTCCTGCCCCAGCTCCTGGGCATGGACTGTTTCCAAGACCTCTCAGAGAGTGGGCCAGTGGGTGGCAGATGTTGGCTAGGGCTTTGGTGTCTAGGGAGCAGGGGCATATTCATTTGCTTCCCTTTCTCTTCTGGGAAGAAAATGAGTGGGCACCACCTGTGTGCTGCAGTGGTGCCAACCTCTGCCTCTGCCTTCCAGATTCTTGGTGCCACCATTGAGAACTCCAGGATTGTCCTGCAGATCGACAATGCCCGTCTGGCTGCAGATGACTTCCGAACCAAGTGAGTGTCTCTGCCCCGGCGGCTGCAGAAGCCAGGATCAGGGTTGGGGCTGGGGGGTTTGGAATCTGCCCTCACCTAGCCTAGCTGGCCTGAAGCTAAGCCCCCTGTGGACTCCTGAACTCTGGGGAGGTAGGGAAGTCTTCAGAGAGGCAGAGAAAACTCTGCCTGGCTGCAACTATTTTTTCTGAAAGGTTTGAGACGGAGCAGGCTTTGCGCATGAGTGTGGAGGCTGACATCAATGGCCTGCGCAGAGTGCTGGATGAGCTGACGCTGGCCAGGACTGACCTGGAAATGCAGATTGAAGGGCTGAAGGAAGAGCTGGCCTACCTGAAGAAGAACCATGAGGAGGTAGGTTTTAAGCTGGGCCTTTCTTCCATCCTTCCCTAACCTCTCAGGGCTGAAAACTCTTTTACTCTGTATCCTCTGACCATGGTAACACTTGGCACACCCTCACCATGGCCCTGGGTGTGGGTCATGGATCCCAGGGTTCCAAAAGGCATCAGCGAGGACCCAGTCTGTCCCCCAGTGCTAGTTACTAGGTCTGCACCTGAAAACTAAGCCCCTTTGGCCTGGAGGGTGGTGACCTGGGCCAGTTCCAGAGGGGGCTGGGTCCTGACATGCTCACGTCTGCTGTATCTTTTCAGGAACTCAGTGTGCTCAGGGGCCAAGTGGGAGGTCAGGTCAGTGTGGAGGTGGATTCGGCTCCGGGCACTGATCTCGCCAAGATCCTGAGTGACATGCGAAGCCAATATGAGGTCATGGCCGAGCAGAACCGGAAGGATGCTGAAGCCTGGTTCACCAGCCGGGTACGAAGAGGGAAGCAGGCATGCTTTGGGGGTTGGCAAGGAGAGAGGGCTCGGTGTTCCCTACGCGAAGGTTGGCCTTGCGTATTATTCCCTCTTCCTTCTCTTATTCCCTCTTCCCCCTCTCTCTGAAGACTGAAGAACTGAACCGGGAGGTCGCTGGCCACAAGGAGCAGCTCCGGACGAGCAGCACCGAGGTCAGTGACCTGCGGCGCACCCTCCAGGGTCTTGAGATTGAGCTGCAGTCACAGCTGAGCATGGTACGTATCCCCTGGTTCCTTGTACCACGCACACTTATGCCCTTGGAGCAGCCTAGGGCAGCCTGGCCGGTGGCTATGCCCATGTCCTCTCCAGGAACCAGGTTCTGCCGAGTCATACCCCCCTCTCCCCACCCTCAGAAAGCCGGCTTGGAAGGCACACTGGCAGAAACGGAGGCGCGCTTTGGAGCGGAGCTGGCGGCGATTCAGGCGCAGATCAGCGGTATTGAAGCCCAGCTGGGCGATGTGCGCGCTGACAGCGAGCGGCAGAACCAGGAGTACCAGCGGCTCTTGGACGTCAAGTCGCGGCTGGAGCAGGAGATCGCCACCTACCGCAGCCTGCTCGAGGACCAGGAGGATCGCTACAACAACCTGTCCGCCTCCAAGGTCCTCTGAGAAGGCAGCAGGCCCGGGGCTTCCGCTGTCCTTCGGAGGGTGTCTCCTGGGTGAGGAGATGGGAAGGAAGGGACCCTTATCCCCGGCGCTTCCCCTGACCTGCCAATAAAATTTTATGGTTCAAGGGAGGAAGGACGTTTGGTTTGTTATTTCAGCCCATGGAGAGATGAGTCAGGCCCTGGCCCTGTTTAGGTTTTACTTGAACCAAAGTTTACTCTGTCCCAGGAAAGGGAGGGGAGGATACACACATACCTTGAGTGTAATGGTAATTCCTGTTTGCAGAAGTCTTCATTTTATTTAACCCGGTCCTTAAAATAACCTTGTGAAATAAGTGTTGCTTCCATTTTACAGAGGCAAACTAAGGCTCAGAGAGGTGAAGTGGTTTGTTCCACATGTAACTGCTCGAATGCATGGGAAAGGTGGGATTTGAAATTGTTTTTGCTTCCAGATTTAGTTTTCTTTCTACTCTACTCCCAGGGGGTTGAGGTATCTGAGCGAAATTAATGTGTACCGAACACCTCATATGTGCCGTTGAATCAAAAACAGTCCTAAAAGGCAGTTAGTATGAGCTGCATCTTATAGATCAGGAAGTAGGCCGAGAGAGGTTAAGTCACTTGTCCAAGGCCACACAGCAACTACATGGCAGAGCCAGGGCTAGAACCTAAGTTGCCTGATTCTTAGCCCATGGTGCCATCCGCAGCCAGGTGGTCTCCTAGAGTTGACGCTGCTCGTGCCTGTCTTGCTCACACTCCAGTCTTGCTCCATATGAAGGCTCAGGCTGGGTATCCCTAGGGGCAGTTCCTCCTGACACATTTCTCCATCTTACTGACACTGGGGATTTCGGGCCAGGCACCCTGCTCGGGAGGCTGTACCTGTCAGTGTGTGTTGCGTGTATGCACGTACTAGTACATTCACTGGGCAAGCCCTGCAGAAACCCCTTAACGCCCACCAGCCCATACCTGGGCCCAGAGCCTGGAATGGGACCCAGCAGTGACCCAGACCTCCCACACAGACCCCCCAACCTGGATTGCCTGGGGCCTACCCTGGGCCAGCAAAAGAACCAAGTCCCAGCTTCCTGGTACAACTCTGCCCTTGGGTGGGTATGGGCCTGCTCCTGTGGTTTACAGCTCAGCTGCCAAGAACGGAGGCCAATTCGAGGTGAGGAAGAGGCCCCGAAAGAAGTCCCACTTCTTCCTGGGGGAGAGGTGAGAGCTGCCCAACCCTGTGAGTGACAGGGGCAAGTGAGGGACACTTGTTCCATGCCCACATGCTGCTAAATGTCCTCAGCACCCTGCTAAGGAGGCTGGAGACCCCATCACGGCCATGGCAGTCCCAAAGGAGGAGCTACTTACTCCTTTTCCTGCGGGTCTCAGGTTGGTTAGGAACATGTGACCCCAGAGCCCTGCTGCCATCTCCTGGATTGGGACCCTCTTCTGCCCCCTCCCCAGCCATCCTGTTTTAGCCTCCAGCACCCACAAACACCCACCCCGCCACTTCTCAGGAAGCCTTGATGCTGAAGGGAGAGGCCTGGCTGTACCCTCAGCTGTGACGGCCCAGAGGCACTTGTCCCTGCCGGTGAAAGCCTCCCTTGTCACAGCTGAAACCTTCCCTCTGCCTCAGGGGCCCCTGGAATGTGACTGGGGCGGGGTCTGTGCCCACACAGGTGGGGCAGGTGACTGAGTCTCAGGCCTGAGTGTCAGGAATGAAGCCTGTCTTTGTGTGCACAGTGCAGGGTGGGGCTGGAGTGGGGAGGCTTTTCTGTTTCAGCCTGGATTCCTGGGATAGGAGAGAGAGGGGAGCGGGGAGCTTGGGGGAGTGCCTTTATATCCTGCTGGTCATTATGGCCACTTCAGTCTCTTGAGCATTTCCCTGAGTCATCTTGCTCTATCTGAGTCTGGCTAGGCTGGAGTTATTTCCATTTTCCTGATTGGTAGACTGAGGCTGAGAGAGAGGAGGCATCATTACCCAAAGCCGCACACCTGGTCAATGGGAAAAGACAGGTTTAAAGGTAGCTCTCTAGGCTTCAGTCATGCCCTCTGTCCCTTGTTTCCCTGGGGAACAGGGGAGGTGTGGGAGGTTCTAAGGTAGATGGAGACTTCCTTTTTCTTGTGTCCTTATTGCTCACTATAGCCCTGAGGCTGGGGGAGTCTGTGTTAATGGCCCAAGTTGAAATCAGGAACCAGGCTCAGAGAGGTTGGGTCTCTTTCCACTGGGCTGCACTGCCTCATCCCAGAGAGAAAAGGCCAGCTCCAGAGATGGCCCCATCTGGCTGCAGTGGGCAAAGGTCAGAAGCTGGCACAGCGTCCTGGGCAGCTGCCTGGGGCAGGGCCTGGGGCTACAGCCTGGGCTGGGGCCAGACAGAACTTTATCCTCCCAAGGCTGTCCCACCTGGCGCTAATGAGGAAGCCCCGCGCCCCACCCAGACCTGGAGCTCACAGTAGCGGTTTGGACTGAAACCAGGGATTTGTGCGTGGGACAGCGAGGGGCGTAGCTGCCACCCCTCGCCTGGGCCTGCGAGTGTAGGGAAAGCCACCTCGAGGGGCTGCTGGAGGAGAGTCAGGTGCAGAAGGGGATCTGGCTGGGGCCCAGCCCGCCCTCACCCCAGGGTGACGGGAGAGTAATTGCTCATGTGTTAATTGCTGGGGCCGAAATGTCTGCGGAGGCTTTTAATGAGCTCTGGATGATCTGAGTTTGATTATTTTTCTTTCGGAGAAAAAGACAATATCCTCCTACCCATGAGACAATACCACACTGTGCCCAGCATTGGAGGCTGGGCTCACTGCCAAGCTGGGTGAGAAGGAACCCACCCCCGGCCTCGCAGGCTTGCGGTTCCCCTTGCCATCCCAGCTCAGATGCAGGAATTTGGGGTCTGCAGGAAGGACTCTTTCTGTGCCCTGTTTCGTTGAGGGTCTGAGGACCTGTTTGAGTCCCGGCTATGCCATTTACCAGCGGTGCCACTTTGCACAAATTGCCTCACCTCTCCAAGTCTCAATTTCATTCCTTCCGAAACTTGGGCGGGGGTCACCCTCTGTTGTGAGGATGAGAGGAGGCGACGGATACAAAAGTGCTTCGTAAATTGTGAAGTGAAGGGTAGAAGTAAAGGATTATGTTATTATAGCAAAGTAAGAATGTAAGAACAATCTGTGCTGCCCCATAGGAGCCGGCTAAGGAGGAGTGATGCCGCTGAGCCGAAGAACGTGCTCAGGCTCCCAGGGCATGTTCTGAAGCCCAATGCCAAACCCCTCCTGGTGAGGGCACTCAGGAGGCCCAGGTGTCCGTCACGTACCCTGGCCCCTGCACATCTGGCACCAGGGTGAGGAGCCGAGAGGAGGCAGGATGGGGGCTCTTGGGCCTCAGGGCTTCCCTGGAAAGTGAGAGTTGGGAGCACCCCTTCCCTCAGGGTAAACTGAGACTTAAAAAGGTAAATGTCCACAGTCTTACTACGGTAATTGATAGAGCCAGGATTTAAACCCAAGCCCGAGGGGCTCCAGAGCCCTGTCCACTTCACCATGCTTCAACCTGGGCTAGGAATCCTCTTCCTGTGTTTCTGTAAACCCTGGGGCCAGGTCCAGAGGGCAGAGCCACGCCTCCAAGTGGCACTGCCCACAGGTATCAGGTGTCCCTGGAAAGGTTTCCCTGAGCTGGTGGCAGAGAAAAGGGCTCTCCTGAGTGTTCAACTCCCCCATCTGCATGAAGTGATGCCTTGGTCTTTGAGATCTCCAGTGCCTTCCAGCCTGCCTGCCAGCCTCCCGCCCTTCCTTCCATAGCACTCAGGTACATGGAGCCTTCTGCAGGGGCTCCTCCCCAGCCAGCACTTGACAGGACAGATGGGGGCTAATCTGGCCCTGCTAAGCAGTGACATGCCTCTCCTGGAGAAGGCAGGGGCTTCCTGGAACTTGCCCCAGCCTTATCAGCAGAGGTTTGCCCCAACACATCCCAGAATCGAGCAAAGGTTCAGCGACGTGCAGCTGGCAGGTGTCGGGATCATCAGTCATCCCCTTGTCAACCCTGAGCCCGCTGGGCTTTTGGGAGGATGCCAGGGACACAGGCTGGAGGCTGGCAGGAGGGGCGTAGGGGTGGGAGGAGGAGAGTCCATCTCCCACACCAGGGAAGGGACAGATGCTGGCTCCTCTGGTCACTTCAGCTGGACCCTGGCTTCTGTCCTCCACTTGCCCCCAGGGACCCTGCATTCCCATTCCCAGAGGCCTCCTCACTCACTCACAGGGTTTTGAGTTGGATAACACAGCGCAATGATCGGGAAGTGGTAACTCCCAAACTGAGAACACGGAGCTGGCCCCTTGGGGAGAAGCTCAGGGCTTGGGGCAGTGGAGAAGTCCAGCTGAGGGCACAGTTGGCCTGAGCTGCTCTCAGTACAGGCAGAGGCCTTGGTAGCCATTCGCTCCCTGCTGCTCTCTTCTGGCATGGAGAGATGAACCTGTAATCCAAGTGTTAAAACGGTGCCCTGGGGGAAAACACCATTAATTCTGAATCATCTCTTTTGTTGCATTAGGAAAAAAAAGCAGAAGAGAAAGACTTCACAGGAGGCACTCAGGGTGTGCAGGCAGCTGGGTTTGTCAGGAAGACAGAAGGAGTTGGCTTTGCTTTGGGGGAGGAGACCAGGTCCCACAATACCCTCAGAGGGGTATATAAAGAGCCCCACCTGGGGGGTGGCAGACGCCCTGCTCTGAGTGCAGCCTGGCCTAGCACCTCCTGCCAGCATCTCCTGAGCTTGTTGAGAACTCACAGGCACTGGCTACCTGGCCATGACCACCACATTTCTGCAAACTTCTTCCTCCACCTTTGGGGGTGGCTCTATCCGAGGGGGTTCCCTCCTGGCTGGGGGAGGTGGCTTTGGTGGGGGGAGTCTCTATGGGAGAGGTGGAAGCCGAAGCATCTCAGCTTCTTCTGCTAGGTTTGTCTCTTCAGGGTCTGGAGGGGGATATGGGGGCGGCATGAGCTGTGGCTTTGACGGAGGGGCTGGTAGTGGCTTCGGTGGAGGCTTTGGAGGTGGTGTTGGTGGGGGTTTTGGTGGTGGCTTTGGTGGTGGAGATGGTGGCCTCCTCTCTGGCAATGAGAAGATCACCATGCAGAACCTCAATGACCGCCTGGCCTCCTACCTGGACAAGGTGCGTGCCCTGGAGGAGGCCAACGCCGACCTGGAGGTGAAGATCCGGGACTGGTACCAGAGGCAGGCCCCGACCAGCCCGGAACGTGACTACAGCCAATACTTCAAGACCATTGAAGAGCTGCGGGACAAGGTGAGTCCTCAGATGTCAAAGAGAGGGGAGCAGGTGGCTGGCGCCCTGCACGCGCCTCTAATGTCAGTGTCACTGCTGACTCGAGAAAATCCTTTCCTGCCCAGCAACGACTGTCTGCTGTGCAGCCTCAGCAAGTTGGGAATGCACCTGCTGTCCAGTGCAGAGGCAGGCACACACCTTCTCTACTTGCTGGTGTCGGGGAGGGAGGGAGGGGTCTTGGGAATCTGGCTAGGACCAACGGGGGCACAGCTGGGGGCAATTATAAAGAGCAGCTTGCCAGGAGCGGTAGCTCACACCTGTAATCCCAGTGCTTTGGGTGGCCAAGGTGACAGGATTGTTTGTGTCCAGGAGTTAGAGGCTGCAGTGAGCTATGACTGTGCCATTGCACTCCAGCCTAGGTGACAGAGTGAGAACCTGTCTCTAATTAATAATAATAATAATTAAAAAGAGCAGCTCACCCTCCCTACCTCATGCACCTTGCAGGCTTCTGCATAGAGCGTTTCTTTACCTCTTTGGCAAGAAAGGGATTGGAGTGTAGCCTCATGAGTCCCAGATGCTACAGCCTCTTGTGTTTTCCTGTAAAGAGGGCTTTTGTGCTAAAAGTACTGTTGGGTCTTCCGAGACCTGGGAACCCATAACCCATTCTGCCACCTACTCACTCACCGTTTTGCTCCCTGAGACTGGGTTCCTCATTTGTAAAATGCCTTCTTTAGCTGCCCTCTAGGTTGCCACTGGCTGGAATGTTCTGTAGATCCATGGCTGTGTCAAGGTGTTCAGGAGGCAGTGGCCATGACTTGGTCCATGGGGGGCTGGTGGAGTGTCTCTGAGAGGGCCATTGTCAGAGCCGACTGCACCTCACTCTGTCACTCTCTGGGGCCACCAATTCCCATAGGCAATACTTCCTCCTTGGTCTTTCATACCCTGGAGACAGGGAGGGCAGCTCCTCAGGTGTCTCAAGGAGGGTGGCATGCGGCAGAACAAGAAATGGACACTCAACGTGAGGCTGGACTCTGCCCCCCCAGGGGCCCTACGGATGTTTGCTGGTGGTGTCAGAGGGGTGACTGTTAGTGAGGGGCTGGCTTTGGGTGCAGAGCAGAGAGCAGCAGGGGAGAGAAAGGAGTCCTCTAGGCACCAACCCTGTCTCCTGCAGATCATGGCCACCACCATCGACAACTCCCGGGTCATCCTAGAAATCGACAACGCCAGGCTGGCTGCGGACGACTTCAGGCTCAAGTGCGCTCCCGCCTCCCTCAATGCTTCCTGCCTTGCCCACTTCACTTGGCCTTCTCCTGGCTCGGACTCAGGCAGCCCAGACCCCTGCCACTTCCTTTTTTGGCCTCCCTCTCTCCTCTCAGGTATGAGAATGAGCTGGCCCTGCGCCAGGGTGTGGAGGCTGACATCAACGGCCTGCGCCGGGTGCTGGATGAGCTGACCCTGGCCAGGACTGACCTGGAGATGCAGATCGAGGGCCTGAATGAGGAGCTGGCCTACCTGAAGAAGAACCACGAGGAGGTGAGAGATGGTCCCCATCATCCCCGAACCTGAGAGAGGTAGGGAACCTCTTCCCCAAACGCACTTAAATTGCCCAGAGGGAAAGACTGCGGCTCCAGGAAGCCCTCCCAGATTTTCCGGAGATTAAGTTGGTGGGAGGCAGAGTGGGGCTGCTGGTGCTTCCTCATAGTTGGCCTGGGGCTTAGTGGTTCGGTTCAGAAACACCCTCCAGCCCCCAACCAGGTGTCCTCATGGAGAGGAAGGGGTTCTGTCCCCTGGTAGCCCAGACCACAGCCAAGTCGGGTGGCTAGTATGAATGGCTATCTTCCTGACTGGCTTTGTGAGCTCACGTCAGAGACCTGCCATCTCGGGGTCCTCCCTTGGTAGGACCTAGAGCAGCAGAGAGCTCCTCGTGACCAAACCTCTTCGTGTGCAATGGGGAACAGCGGTTGGGGTGTTAGGGGCAGAGCCAGGATTGGCATGTGGGAACGCAGATTCTCAGGTCTCTCTTCTGTTCTCCATCTCTAAATGGCCCCTCCCACCCTGCAGGAGATGAAGGAGTTTAGCAGCCAGCTGGCCGGCCAGGTCAACGTGGAGATGGACGCGGCGCCAGGCGTGGACCTGACCCGCGTGCTGGCGGAGATGCGGGAGCAGTATGAGGCCATGGCGGAGAAGAACCGCCGGGATGCTGAGGCCTGGTTCTTCAGCAAGGTGGGCTCGACCTCCTGCTCTGCCCTGCCCTGCCCGCCCCAGGTCCCTCAGTCTCCGGGGAGGCACCAGGGCTCACTTCTCTCATGCATCACCTACAGACTGAGGAGCTGAACAAAGAGATGGTTTCCAACACAGAGATGATCCAGACCAGCAAGACGGAGATCACAGACCTGAGACGCACGATGCAGGGGCTGGAGATCGAGCTGCAGTCCCAGCTCAGCATGGTACGGCCACCCACGTCCCCCATCCCGGCCTCTCGGCTGGTAGAAGCTCCCACCCTTCCTGGCTAGTTAAGCCTTGGAGTTCTCAAGTGCCCTCAAAAGGTGGTTCCCTGCATTCCATTCAGTGCCCGCTGCCTTCCGCCTGCCCTCAGTGGGTTCCTTTTCAGCCTGATGTGTCTATGTACCTGTCGCTCCCCCAGAAAGCCGGGCTGGAGAACTCTCTGGCCGAGACAGAGTGCCGCTATGCCACGCAGCTGCAGCAGATCCAGGGGCTCATCAGCGGCCTGGAGGCACAGCTGAGCGAGCTCCGATGTGAGATGGAGGCTCAGAACCAGGAGTACAAGATGCTGCTGGACATCAAGACGCGGCTGGAGCAGGAGATCGCCACCTACCGCAGCCTGCTGGAGGGCCAGGACGCCAAGTAGGCGCCTGGGCACAGGGGGAGGAGTGCTGAGGGCTGGTGGTGGCTAGGGTGCAGGGTCATCGTAAGGGAATGGCAGGGTGTGGCAGCCTGGAGGAACTGTGAAGAGAACTGAGCAAGGAGAGAGGATCTGGACTTTGCACTCTGGTCCTTGACTGTTACCTGGGGCAGGTCACTTCCTCTCTCTGGATCTGTGTTTCTTCTGCAAATAATAGAGGCTGGGCTAATGATAGTGAAGATCCAGTGCTCATTCTGTTCTCTGCATGAAATAGACGGGTATTCTTGTAGATCAGAATCTCGGCCAGGTGCGGTGGCTCATGCCTGCAATCTCAGCACTTTGGGAGGCTCAGGTCAGGAGCTTGAAACCAGCTTGGCCAGCATGGCAAAACCTCATCTGTACTAAAAATACAAAATTTAGCCGGGCATGGTGGTGGGCATGTAATCCCAGCTACTTGGGAGGCTGAGGCACAAGAATCACTTGAACCCGGGAGGTGGAGGTTGCAGCGAGCCGAGATCATGCCACTGCACTCCAGCCTAGGCAACAGAGCGAGACTCAGTCTCAAAAAACAAACAACCCCCCCCCCCCAAAAGAATCTATCTACTTGGGGGTGGCAGGCCTGGATGGGCTAGCAGGATGTCCCACCCCTAAAGGAGTTAGGTGTGTGAGTGGTGTAGGTTCTGGAGGAGACTGCATAGCTATCCACGTGAGCTTCCCTTAGGGACACCTGAGCTTCTGCCCTTTGCTTAAGTGAGCTTCCTTCTTTCTTTCAGGATGGCTGGCATTGGCATCAGGGAAGGTAGGAAGGCTTCACTCTTCTGGTGTGGGATGGGGAGGGCCGCCACTCCCTGAGGACTAGGGAGGGAAGGAGAAAGAGCCCAAACACCCCATTAGGCAGCAACGTTCCCATTCCATTGGATGGATACCTCTTCCCCGGCGGGCCCTCTATCAGCCCCAGGTGAGAGTAGGGTTGGCGATTTATTGAGAAACTTCCAGGTTGAGTAGGCTTCGTTCAGGGTATGTCTCTCCCCAGGCCCCATCTTCATGTACTTCTGCTAAGATGCCCACGGTGAATCCCCTTTCACACGCAGCTTCAAAACCCTCATGTCGTCGCTCCCTGCTGGGCAGACGTGCCATTGCTACTGCCCAGCCCTGTGACAAGGGATTCAACCACAGATCTCTGGCGGCTCTTAAGGGGTTGGTCGGTGGCCATTCTCAGGGGTGCTGTCTAGTTTCCCCAGAGCCCCATCAAGGTCCCGGCCACTTTGGGAGAGGGGGCAGGTTCCCCCACTCCAAAGCCTGCTCCTTCTCTCTCTAGCCTCTTTGGGAGGTGGCGGTGGCAGCAGCAACTTCCACATCAACATAGAGGAGTCAGTGGATGGAAAGGTGGTTTCTTCCCGCAAGAGAGAAATCTAAGTGCCCGTCGCAGGAGAAACGTCCCTCGCCACCCCCCACTCTCATCAGGCCAAGAGGGGGACTGGCCAGAGGGGCTGCACACGCAAACCCCGGTCCCTCAGCCTCTTATTTCAGGGCTTTGCATGCGCTCTGTTCCCCCTCTACCTCTCCCTGACTTCCTCAGAGCAAGGAGGTGCAAGAAGCAGCTGTATTGTGTAATGAGCTCATTTGTACGGTGTCTGTTCCTGCAATAAAGAATTACTTTTCCTTTTGCAAATATATCTTGGCAATATGCCCAGTCTTTCTTGATGGGGTCCCGGCTGGCCTCTGACCTCTGAGGAGACCCAGGGTCCACATGCTGACTGACATCTCCCCCGACTTGGGCCTCTTCCCTGTGTGGTCACAATTCATTCTTTTGGGTACCCAGGGTGCTGGTGGCTGGGACAAACACAGTGCCACTCAGGCGACTTGCTCTTCTGGGTCACCATGGGGTGACCAGGGAAGTGAGGGTTGGGAAGTTCCCTTAGAACAGTTGGGTGTACCCAGCACAGAACTCAGCACATCTAACAATTGTTCATTTTTACCAGGTGACTGATTGCATTGATTGTGCTGGTTCAACCACTCCATGGCTGGCACGATGCCAGGCACACTCACCCACGGGGCTCCTTTAATCCTCACCACTGTAGGTGGTCAGGATTTTATTCCCACCTTAGAGATGAGGTCACTGGAGGCAGAGAGAAGAATGACTTGCCCCGGTCCTTGTGGATGGATGCTAAGCAGCAGGGCTGGGCCTGGGCCTGCGTCCCTAGGACTCCCAAGACCAGCCTGCTGCCGGGACCTTCCTCCTTGCTTCTGACCCTCACCACATGTGCTGCTCCAATCTCCCCTCCTTTCTAGCCAGGCATAACTGACCTCCAGGGTGGCCAAGCCAGTTCCCATCTTGACTGACACCTCTTCCCAAAAGGCACTTGAAGCTGACACCTTCTCCCAAAAGGCACTTGAAACTGACACCTTTTCTCAAAAGGCACTTACATTGCCCAGGGGGAAAGATGACGACTCTCGGAAGCCCTCCTAGATTTTGCCAAGATTAAGTTGAAAGCAACATCGACCCCTGTTACCCTCCTTAATCCAAATCCTGCTCCTGCTCCCCTGTCCCCGGTGTCTCTGCCCTAGTCCTGATAGAGCAGTAGCATCCCTGCACACATTGTTTGTGGCCTCTGGTCTCAGGCTGTTTTCTCTGAGCTTCTGGATTGATAGTCCCAAACACAGGGCAGGAATTGAGGAAGCGGAGAGCTCTGGGTGTAGAGGCTGGGCTGGCTCAGGCCTTGGGGTGAAGATTGGGGGTGAGGAGGGAGAACCGGTTTCTCGGTCTCACTGAGAAGAGCAGGCTAGAGGTGGCTCTGCTCTTTGGAGAATCTGATCTTTTGAGGGAAGAGTCAAGCCCTCTGAGAGGGTCCTCGTATGTCTCGCTGTGCAAAGCCCCTTCCCCACACACCCTTGGCTGAAGAGAAAATGGTACCTGCTCTTTCTAGGGGAGATTTAGTTAAGAATCTGTCTCCTGAGAACACACAGAGGCCAGACTTCCCTGGGGCTGGAGGAAGGAAACAGAATTTATTGAGTGTCTACGATAAGTCAAGCCCTGGGCTCTGGGTTCCAGGATGGCGTCTCATTAACTCTTCCAACAGCTCTTTCAGTTAGTAGCAGCCTTCAGCATCAGTTTCAGAAGAGGAAACTGAGGCCTGGAGAAGTTTAGTAACTTGAATGAGGTCACAAGCCAGGAACTGGTGAAGCTGGGTCTGGGACTGGTCGCTCTGATTCCAGCCCCTCGCTTTGCCCTTTAAGACGTGGGTTGACAGAAGCGGCAACACTTTTCTTAAGAGGTGTGCTAACCAAAAATCTAAAACCCGCCTCTCCCTCCTTCTCTCTCTTTTTTAAGAGGCCATGTCTTGCTCCATTGCCCAGGCTGGTCTCAGCTCCCGGTCTCAAGTGATCCTCCTGCCTCATCCTCCCGAGTAGCTGGGATTGCAGGAGTGAACCACTGTGCCCGGCAGAAACCCATTTTTTAACCTCTGTGGGCAGCATGTCCAAATGCCATACAGTCCATCAGTGTCAGAAAGATTGTCCTCGCATCTAACCTTAGTTTCTCACGCTGTGGTTTAAGCTCACCCTGACACCCAACCCGTTAGCTGCCAGATCCCTCAAGTCCTGGGAACAGCCAGTCTCCTTCCCACCTCTTTTGGTCCCTGGCAGTCAAAGCCGGTGGCCTGGCTGCTGCCTCACTGGCCTTGAGGCCTCTGTCAAGAGGTCTGTCCAGCGTGCCTCCTCTCCGGGCCAGACTCTGGCTTGATGGTAGGAGGAAAATCTCCTATCTCCCTGGAGTACCGATTTTTGCTCTCCTGGAATGCCTGGAGGGGCTGTCAGAGAATTTCTGGGAGCTTGCCAAGTCCCATCCCCAGCCTGAGCCTGGAGTGAGATGCCCGCACCCAGGGATGGCTCATGCCCTACTGAGCCTTTAAATAGTCTCTGGGCAGAGAGGGTGCACCTTCTGACTGCCCTGGGCTGAGGTCAGGCTTGGTTTCCAGCCAATCAGAGAAGCAGGCAGTGGGTGATGCCTCTCCCTTCTCCCCACAGAAAGAGGGCGGCTTTCCAACCGGAGATTAGGGCCTTGGGTGTGTCCTCTGCTCAGGCTGGGTTTCCCAGATCAGGCAAGAGACATGCTTGCCGCTATCTCCCTGAGGACTGTGGCTGGCCCCTGCCTCTCTCTGGGTTTCAGTTTCCCTGTTTTTTATTTTATTTTATTTTTATTTTGAGATGGAGTTTCACTCTCGTTGTCCAGGCTAGAGTGCAATGTTGGCAATCATGGCTCACTGCAACCTCCGCCTCCCGGTTTCAAGTGATTCTCCTGCCTCAGCCTCCCAAGTAGCTGGGATTACAGGCATCCGTCACCACATCCAGCTAATTTTTTGTGTTTTTTTTTTTTTGTAGAGACAAGGTTTCACATGTTGCCCAGGCTGGTCACGAACTCCTGACCTCAGGTGATCCACCTGCCTCGGGCTCCCAAAGTGCTGGGATTACAGGCGTGAGTCACTGTACCTGGCTCAGTCTCCCCATTTTTCAACTGGGAGTCTGGTTGGACAAGAGGATCATGAGGGTCTCTATGAGACGATCTGTATCTTGGGACCTCAGAAGGGAACCTGTGATGGCATCGACTGTGTTCACTCTCTTCACTGCTGAATTCTCAGTGCAGGTGCTAAACAGAGCTTTGTTTAACGCGTGAACTTGCTTCTCCTTTGTTTTTTCCTGCCTTAGACATTCGTCAGTACGCTGATCATGTGCCCACCTTGTGGTCACCTATCCCTCCATGGGCAGCTGGCAGCATAGAGGGACATAAGGAGCAGACAGCTGTTCTCCTGAGATTTTTTTTTCGATTACCACCTGTGGCTTTCCTGAATTGGAGCTGGGGCAATCCCATTGGACACCAGTCATGTTTGCGAATCCTCACCTAAAGCCAGCTGACAAAATTTCCCCGAAATGGCATCTCAGGCATTCATCCTGAGCTTTCCTGTGCCAGGAGCAGGATTTGGGGATATATTCAGCGAAGGTCCCATCTCGGGGAACTGAGATGGAGTAGGAGAAATAAACTAGGAAATCTACCTCCTTTCATTTGCCTGGTGGCCGTGGGTGCCATGCTGGCTGTAGGGACCAGAGAGAAGGGGGCTAAGCAGTGTGTCCCTGCAGGGTAGAGGCTCAGAGGAATCCTGACAGGTCGCTGAACAGTGCTGAGCTTGCATTTCCTCATGTGTAAAAGGGAGGCAACAGCAGCCTCCTGCCCGCCCAATGCCTCCCGGGTCTCAGGTATTGAGGATCCTGGAACATGAACTCATCTTGTGTCCAGTTTTCAGGGGTGGCCACTGAGGCACTGAGAGCTTGAGTGACTTTCCCAAGATTACACAGTGAGTCGGTGGCAGATGGAGGATTGAAACTCAGGTCTATCTTGTCCAAAGCTCTTGATGAACTCGTTGGGTGTCTGAGAAGCCTGGGCGGCATAGAAGGGATTTAAAAAAGTTGGGTGTTATAGAGATACAAGAAGAGCCTAAGGCATTGAGGCTTAGCCTTGAAAGACTTCTGAGTGGTGCTGTGCCAAGCAGGTATCTCTGAAGAGGGGGAGTTGCCCAGAGCGCCTGGGGTGATTCTCTGGGGAGGGGCTGCCTTTCAGGACAGGCCTCTTCCCTGTGGAGAAGCCTTGAGACCCTTTTTGAGCTTGGTCAGTTGTCCTGGACCCTGGGTCCCACCGAGACCAGGGAGAGAGGTGCCTGATCCAAGCAAGGAATTCCAGATTAGAATCTGGGGACAGGGTTGAAGCCTCACCTCTGCAGATAAACAACCTAATGACTGTGGACAAATCTTTGAGAATCAGAGACTCAGAAAGGCAACTTGTTGAAGGAAACTTAGAAATCATTTCAATGTACGGCCCACGATGGGCTGGTGATACAGCTGGAAATTCATGCACTTTTCCCCCTGATTCTTCTTATTCCTGGGCCTCAGCCTTCTGAGCCTTGGCATTCTGGGCCTCAGTTTCCCCAAAGGTGACACTAGGGGGTTGGATGAGAAAGTTCCTACAACAATTTTGTGCTGAATGAGCACTCCCATGGGCCCCCAAGCTTTGGAGCTCAGACTAGGGACAGACAGTAGGCAGGCCAACCCGTCAGGCCACCAGCTGCTCAGGCCTAGCTACTGTGGGAAGCAGGATGGTCCACTGGCCAAGCCTGGGGTGACAGGTTGGCTCGAGAAAGAGTAAGGTCACAGAAGATGCCCTTGCTTGGATGGGGATGATGTCAGCACTGGCCTGGAGGGATTTACCGTGGACACAATTGCACTTTTGAGTTTAAGCAACGTGTTTAACCTCTCTGGGCCGCAGCTTTCCCACCCGAGAGAGGAGTATAATAAAAACAGAAGAGGGGTTTTGAGGACCGAATGAGATTACACAGGCTTCAATAAATGGTAGCTAGTGTTATCTTTCAACCTATATAAAAATGTGAATATAGAAAAAAAAAGCCCTACTTTTTCTTATCTATACTCATACCCAACATAGGACAGCTCTGTGACCCCATACCAAACAATTCTCTGATACTAACTGGGTGTCCTACAAGTCCATGCTATTCTGACACTAACTATAATTAGCACGGACCCCATAGATTAAGGGCTCAGTACCGCAAGGCTGTCCCCACAGCCAACTGCAGATGCCATCTGCAAAGAATAGGTTCCCGGGGGACCTACGTCTGTCTGATTTGGCTACAAATCATCACAAGGGGGTGATGACCCCCTTGAATAATTTGGCCACACAGCTCACAGAACCCAGGAAAGCAGGGCACTTACTTATTGTTGTCAATTACTGACAAAGGGAATTTTAAAGGCTAAAAATGAACAGCCAGACAAAGAGATACACAGGGTGAGGTGCAGAGGCGTCTTGAGAGCAGGAACATCTGTCCTTGTGAAGTTGGGGTGCAGCACCCTCGTGGCACATGGATGTGTTCTTGGTCACCAACCCGGAAGCTCTCTGAACCCCGCAGTTCAAGGATTTGTATGGAGGCTTCATCGCATTGCTGTAGGACCCGGGAGGACCCGGGATGGTGTGGGCTGAAAGTCTTTGCAGTGACCAGCCCCCATCCGGAGCCCACTAAGAATCACCTCATTAGAAGAGAAGACGCTCCTTCCACTAGGAGATTCTAGGGGAGTAAAAGTTCTATGTCAGAAACTGGGCTCAGAGACTCAATATTGGAACAAAGATGCCCCTAGCACCCTTATTACTCAAGGAATGACAAGTATTTTAGAAACATGCAGAGATCAAACATCTGAATTCACAGCAAGGCTGCTGAGATGCCGTCAGGGTAGAGAGGGTCAGAGGCCAGGTCTAAATCTTGCTGTCTTGGTGTCCTTGGACAAGCGACTTTCCCTCCCTGAACCTTGGTTGTCTCACCTATAAAATGGGGCTGATGTCAACCCTCTCCTGTTGTTGTGAGACTCCGCGACAGTGTGTTAAGCCCAGCCTTGCTTGCAGGGGTGCTCATGCATTCAGGTTTCCCGCTCCTTCCCTTGAAGGGTTGCCGGGAGGAGACTAGAGTCATTGGGTTTCTTTTTTTGTTGTTTTTGTTTTTGCCGAAAAGCAAAGCAGAAAGCTTAAGACGAGGTAGCAGTGCCTCAGCCCCAGCGCTCTCTCCTTCTTCTATTAGGGCTGGGTAGAAATCAGAAGAAAGATGGATCCCTGAATGGATCTCTGCCCAGCTCCCTCCCAGAGGGCTCTGGGATTCACTGCAGGTTGGAGGAAGGCATTCCTGTGTCAAGGCATTACAAGTCCCTGCTCAGCGGGGAGGGGGTGTGCCCTGACCCCGAGAAGGCAAGAATGTTACGGGCCACTCCGTGTTTGTGTTACTGGGGCTTTGGAGGATCTGCCGCATTGTACTCTAAGAGGCGTTGGCCTGAACCTGCTCGTCAGCCCTGGGAGGTTTGGGGCATTGTCACCCCAGGCCCGGCAGGTTCCATTAATCACCTTCTTGTCAGTTTTGATCCTCTACCGGGAGAGCAAGAGCTCCTGCTTTGGGCTGAATCACCCCTTTTCAGAGAGAGAGCTGAGCCATCAGCTTGGGCAGGAGGGCCGGGCAGGGTCAGGGGTCAGCCCAAACCCCCGGCCTTGCCAGGCTGTTAGAACACTGGCAACATGCCCTGGCTCTGTCCCTGCTGATACCCGTGCGTGAAGCAAAGGCCCGCTTCTCTACCCCAGAAAACAAAGGGCCAGAAAGCCCTGACTCAGATCTCTCCTTTCTGATCTTGCTGAATCAGTGAAGGGGGTTCCAGGAGAACCTCATGCCTGTGCCGCCCCACCCAGCCCCTGGCCTCGTATCATCCAGACCCTCGTGGCTATTGTGAGCCAGAAAGCTATTTCCAAGATGCCGTCTGCAGCAACCCTGGACCCTTGGTGAGGGGGTTCCTGGGAGTCTGGGTCCAGGGTCCTCCATTGTTAGCCCTGGAATGGAGGACCTCCTATCTGAGCCTCACAGATGCCAGCTGAGGGCCTTTTCTTCCAGCCTGAATGGGGAATCCGCCTCTGGCAGGGTCCTTCCCTAGTCCCTGAGTTTCTCAGCTCCATCTCAAGATTCTAAGCTGAGACCCTAGGCCCAGGTCCTGGGTCACATCCTTTTATGTGGCCTCTTGGTCAAACACTCATAAGCTGGGACAGACCTCATGTGACTGGCATACTAGAAAGGGCCCTGCTCACGTTATTACAAGACTGTCTTCCTGCCCCTAAAGCAGCTAGTGTAATGGAGTGAGTAAACCCGAGGGCCAGACTGACCCAGGGCATCTCAACCTCAACACTATTGATATTGTGGGTCTGATAATTGTTTGCCGTGGGGACTGTTCTTCACCCTATAGGATGTTCAGCAGCATCCCTGGTCTCTAGCTACCAGAAGTACCCCCAAGTTGTGACAACCAAAGTGTTCCTAGACATTGTCAAATGTCCCCTGGGGAGCAAAGCAGCTCCTAGCTGAGGACCACTGGGCTTGTCTATGGGGACAGAAGTTGGAAGAGTGGTGGAATAAGGGGCGTGGAGTCAAGTAACGGACTGGGAAAAGGTGCAAGGAGCTTTATGGGATGCTGGGAATGTTCTGGGTGGTGTTTACACAGCTCACGCCTGGGTCAAAGGACATCAAGCTGGACATGTGATCTATACATTTTACTGTATGAAAGATATACCTAAAAAATGCACCTTAGTGCCAGACAGAACCGGACTTGGATTTCAGTCCTCATTCTGCCCTTAAGGTTCATTTTCCTCATGTGCAAAATGTAAGAGTAGGCACCTCCTCCTGAGGTGCTGTGAAGGTTAAATGAGATGATGAGTGTGAAGTACCTTCACCCAGTTCCCACCTAGGGTGAGGGCTCTGAGAATATTCGCTGTGATAATGGATAGGGCCACTTCCTCTTTCCGTGCCTGAGTTTTCTCAGCTGCGTCTGACGGTCCCTAAGATCCCCGAAGGTCTCTGTCACTGTGACTTTTTCTGATGCTTTGGGGCCATTGCGTTCTCAGCCTAAACACTTTCAAGGCGGTTGATTCGATCAGACCAAGTGAAGTTTGTCTTCAGAGTTGCTGGGACCCCTGGAGTAGATGAAGTACTGAGAGGGATCCAGGACATCCCAGACAGAAGTTGTAGGTATAGAAAAAAGGAAGGTCGAGGGCTACGGTGACCTGACACAGCACAGAGCCGCTTTGCAGCCACCACTTCCCTTGCGGAGGCTCCTGGCAGGCCTTTGCCTCTCAGGTCCCGTTCTAATGCTGGGTGGGGCTCAGAGCCTGCAGGGTGAACTCTTTAAGTGGAGGTGAAACAGAATTCGCTTGTCAAAAGGGCAGTCTCAGGCAGAATGCTGTCCCCTCTGAATCATTCCTTTTGTTAAGGATTAAAAAAAAGCCACCCCCGAAAGGCACAACCCACCCTGGAGAGAGCAGAGGTAACTGGGCTTGTGGGAAAAAGAAGTGCAGTTGGCACCAAGTCAGAGGGTGGGGAAGGGAGGAGAGAAGATGTCCAGCCCCTGTGGAGGTGTATAAAAGGTGTCCACTCTGGGGAAAAGCCACAGTCCTCGGCCCAGGCCAAGCAAGCTTCTGTCTGCCCCTGCTCTCAGTCTTGTTCTCACCATGAGCCTCCGCCTGCAGAGCTCCTCCGCCAGCTATGGAGGTGGTTTCGGGGGTGGCTCTTGCCAGCTGGGAGGAGGCCGTGGTGTCTCTACCTGCTCAACTCGGTTTGTCTCCGGGGGTTCGGTCGGGGGCTATGGAGGCGGCATCAGCTGTGGCTTTGGTGGAGGGGCTGGTAGTGCCTTTGGAGGTGGCTACGGAGGTGGCCTTGGAGGCGGCTTTGGTGGGGGTTTTGCTGGTGGTTTTGGTGACTTTTGTGCTGGCGATGGCGGCCTCCTCACTGGCAATGAGAAGATAACCATGCAGAACCTCAATGACCGCCTGGCTTCCTACCTGGAGAAGGTGCGTGCTCTGGAGGAGGCCAACACTGACCTGGAGGTGAAGATCCGTGACTGGCACCTGAAGCAGAGCCCATCCAGCCCCGAGCGGGACTACAGCGCCTACTACAAGACCATTGAAGAGCTCCGGGAAAAGGTGAGCCCTTGGAAGCTGAGGAGGGCACCCCCATGCAGGGCAGAGCCTCCAAGGCCATGGAGGTCCCTCAGTGTCGCAGGGGACCAGGTGTTGGCGAAATTCACAGCCTTCTTGCTGGGTGAAAAGCCTGATCTTTTACCACCAAGAGTCTCCACCCCGATGGACTTTCTCATGCCACAGCTCCCCAAATGCCTTTTCTCTCATTTTTCATTTTTCTTGTTGTTATTACTCATGTCATTTTTTTTTTACTGCTTTTCAGACAGTTATATTATTTGTGACTCGATCTCTATAATCCCAACCCACTGAGCTATTTGGAAACATGACAGGTTTAAAAGCCACTAAGAATGAGTGAAATCAACAGAGAAAGAGAGACATGTTCATTCATTGCCCTGGGAATAATTGTTTACTTTGCAGGGGACCCATGCAAACTGATATTCTTAACTGGTGATGGCTAAGTCGGGGAGAGAGGCAGAGGCTTAGGCAGTGCTCAGCCTGCGTGCCCTCTGTTGAACCCTGCCTGTTATGCTGTGATACCAGCCTGCTGGAGCAGAAATCCACCAGCCTGGGCTGAGTCCCGGCCATATGGACTAGGCTTTCAGTGCTTTGGAATATAAATGTTTAGACAAGAAATTCAAATGGAAGGGAATATTCGTCGGATTTCCCCTCCACTCAGCTGGGAGGTCAGCTCCTGCAACGTGATTGGGAGACATGCAGCACCAATCTGAGTCCCTCCTGACTTTCAGGGGAGGGCTCTCAAGACAGTGGCCTGGGGAAGGTGCTAGTCCCAGGCTGCGGAGACAGGACGAACCAAAGATGTTCTCAGCAGGTCATTCCTCAGAAATGCACCCCCTGCGTCTTTCCCAGGGTGCTCAGACATCGAATGTTCAAGCAATAGGAGCAATTGGAGGGAATGCAGCCTCACCCCTCACTTTACAGAAGAGCAATGGAGGCCCAGAGGGAAATGCCTTGTCCCAGCTCAAGTTAGAGGCGGAGCCCCCTGGGAACCAGGTCCTGCCCATGTTTTCCCAGCCGCCTCCTCAAGCACGTGGACCTCCCTAGAGCAAGCTTGTCCAACCTGGGCTGCATGCGGCCCAGAACGGCTTTGATTGAGGCCCAACACAAATGTGTAATCTTTCTGAAAACATTATGAGTCTTGAAATTTTTTTAAATTAAAAAAAATTTTTTTTAGCCCATCAGCTATTGTTAGTGTTAGCATATTTTATGTGTGGCCCAAGACAATTCTTCTTCAGTGTGGCCCAGGGAAGCCAACAGACTGGACACACATGCCCTACAGGTTACCTTCTTTTGCATTTTGTAGATCCTGACTGCCACCATTGAAAACAACCGGGTCATCCTGGAGATTGACAACGCCAGGCTGGCTGCGGACGACTTCAGGCTCAAGTGAGTTTCTTCCCTCCCTCTCCTTTCTCAGCAGCCTCTTAGTTTAGACCAGGCATCCCCAGACTTTTTACACAGGGCGCCAGTTCACTGTCCCTCAGACCGTTGGAGGGCTGCCACATACTGTGCTCCTCTCAATGACCACCGATGAAAGAGGTGCCCCTTCCTGAAGTGCGGCGGGGGGCCGGATAAATGACCTCAGGGGGCTGCATGCGGCCTGCGGGGGCCGTAGTGTGGGGACGCCTGGTTTAGACAAATGCTCATCTGGCTAATGACATTGGAGCGTCCCAGGAGTGAAGGTCTAGGAGAAGTATCAGAGTCCAGTGCAGGGGTAGGGGGATAGTTTAATATCATTTATGTCTTGCTTTTCCAGAAAAACATTTTATTTTTTTTACTATTTCAGGTATGAGAACGAGCTGGCCCTGCGCCAGAGTGTGGAGGCCGACATCAATGGCCTGCGCCGGGTGCTGGATGAGCTCAGCCTGTCTAAGACTGACCTGGAGATGCAGATCGAGAGCCTGAATGAGGAGCTGGCCTACATGAAGAAGAACCACGAGGAGGTGAGCGGGGACTGCTGGCTGCCCTGGGCTGAACCACTCCAGTGAGAAGGAGGAACCCTCCCCTGCAGCCGGGCACAGCCCTCCACTGTGGGCCCTGGGAACCCTTCCCAGACCACTCTGCCAGCACTCAGAGCCAAGGATAGGGAGGATGAGGAGCCTCACACATCTTCCTTTCCCATCCCCACAGGAGATGAAGGAATTCAGCAACCAGGTGGTCGGCCAGGTCAACGTGGAGATGGACGCCACCCCAGGCATTGACCTGACCCGTGTGCTGGCAGAGATGAGGGAGCAGTACGAGGCCATGGCAGAGAAGAACCGCCGGGACGCTGAGGAATGGTTCCACGCCAAGGTACCTGGCCCTCTCACCCCACATGGCCAGGGGAGCTGGGCGGATACAGCCCCTTGGTCAGGCTGTTTGAGCTGAACTTCCCCATTACCTTCTTCCTGCTTGCATTTCAGAGTGCAGAGCTTACCAAGGAGGTGTCTACCAACACTGCCATGATTCAGACCAGCAAGACGGAGATCACGGAGCTCAGGCGCACGCTCCAGGGCCTGGAGATCGAGCTGCAGTCCCAGCTGAGCATGGTACGCCTGCCACCTCCTGCCTGGTGGCCACCACCTCTAGATATCCCCCGGGCCTGGCTCCCCACGTAACATCTTCTCTGTTGCTCCACCAGAAAGCCGGGCTGGAGAACTCGGTGGCGGAGACGGAGTGCCGCTACGCCCTGCAGCTGCAGCAGATCCAGGGGCTCATCAGCAGCATCGAGGCGCAGCTGAGCCAGCTCCGCAGTGAGATGGAGTGCCAGAACCAGGAGTACAAGATGCTGCTGGACATCAAGACGCGGCTGGAGCAGGAGATCGCCACCTACCGCAGCCTGCTCGAGGGCCAGGACGCCAAGTAGGTCCTCTCCAGGCTCTTTATTTTTTTTTCTTTGAGACGGAGTCTCACTCTGCTACTCGGGCTGGAGAGCAGTCGGGCAATCTCGGCTCACTGCAACCTCTGCCTCCTGGGTTCAAGTGATTCTCCTGCCTCAGCCTCCCCAGTAGCTGGGACTATAGGCACATGCCACCATATCCAGCTAATATTTTTGTATTTCTAGTAGAGACAGGGTTTCATGTTGGCCAGGCTGGTCTCAAACTCCTGACCTTGTGATCCGCCCACCTTGGCCTCCCAAAGTGCTGGGATGACAGGTGTAAGCCACCATGCCCGGCCTCTCCAGCCGCTTTCTTAGGATAGTGACCACAGGACCCGTGGGTGTCAGAGCAGGCAGGGTCTTAGAGATCAGTGTCCTCATGTCAGGAGGAGACCCCTCCCTGTTTGAGTTTATGGGGACATTTCCTTGGTGCTTTCTAATTCGGGCCTCTGAGTTAGACTGGAGGGAATAGGGACCATGGAGGGAACATCTGATATTGAAAAAATAGGAGCTTGGATTCAGCTCACCTGAACAAAGCATTACTATGGTGCTTCAACTGCCTTTAGACCCCTTGCAGAGAGATCAAGCCACCCTTGTGGTCTCAGGGCTCCGGTGGAGGGTTGGGGGTTTGGATAATCCAGAGGAGGGACAAGCATCCTGATCTTGGGGCCAATAATATCTCCCCTTGAGCCCTCTCAGACAGACACATACACAGACAGGACAGGCAGACAGACAGTCCTGGCAGGCATCTGCTGCTGCTGCCCCTTGAGTTGGGGCGCAGCTTGGAGGCACTAGAGTCCAGCCCAGGGGCTCCAGATAATAACCCAAGGCACTCCCCCAGAGGAACAGGTAAGCACCTGCCCTCGGTTACCCTCTGCTCATGGCGGCCCCTCTCCTCTCTTCCAGGATGATTGGCTTCCCCTCAGCAGGTAAGGGAACAGCTCCACGGACTGGGACGGGTGAGGTGCAATTAGGCTCCTGTTTACCACCAGCTGTGGGTGGGAGCTGGCTGGGAGGGAGGGAGCCGGTGCTGGGATCTCCAGTGTAGGGAGCAGGAGAGCTGGGATGGAAGTGGTCATTTCCTCATCAATTTTCCTTTCAAAATTGATGGCTCTGCCCCATAGAGCTGTTGGGCTGTCTTGGCAAGAGCCACCTTTGGGGTCAATAAAGAATCCTACCCATGCACCACCTGTCTAATGAGGAGTTTGTGAGCCCACCTGGGGGGCCCTGCCCCGGCCGCAGGTGGGTCATCTCCAGCCTGAGCATGTCCTGTCTCCTGTTTCCCAGGAAACGTCAGCCCCCGTAGCACCTCTGTTACCACCACTGCCAGTGCCTCTGTCACCACCACCTCCGGTCGCCGCACTTCTGATGTCCGTAGGCCTTAAATCTGCCTGGCATCGCCTCCCTCTGTCTTCAGCACCTGGAGGAGGAGAGAGCTGACAGTTCCCCGAAGGAGAGAGGAGGGTGTGCTGGACCCCAGGTTCAGTCCCTCTGTCCTCAGGACCCCGGTCCTGACTCTTCCCTAGTTCTTGAGAATGGGCCTCCCATCTCTTCTCTTCTCGCTGGATCTCCCTCCTCCCTGACCTGGCTACGCTTGGGATTCTCAACTTCTCTACCCAAAAGAAAAGATAATTCAATAAAGTTTCCTGCCTTTCTGCAAACGTAGTTTTGATTCTGGTCTGGTTTCTGTGGTGGCCCCTGCTGCGGCCCTGGTTTGGGAGGTGAGAGGGACACAGCTGGGCGGAGCAGCAAATCCAGACGAGGACAGGCCTGGGGAGCTTCCTATCGAGGAAGGACAGATGCAGCCCCAGGGGCCATCTGAGCACACAGGCACAACAACTGCAAACACAGAGGACCCGGGCAGCTCACAGACCACGTCCCACAGACACGGACAGACGGAACACCGCGGAGACGGCGCACGGGCATGGGAGCCAGTTCCACAGCCTAGCAGATGAGGATGTTCGGTCAGAAAGGCAGCAACACGATGATAGCAGAGTCAAGTGAGGGGAAACGTGGGCGGAAGGTACAGAGACTTCAGGTTTCCAGGTTCTCTAGGATAAAGGGCAAAGAGGCAAAGCCTGCCACTCCCAACCAGTCCTGGGACCAGCTCCCTGGCTGGCCGTGGCACTGACCTGGCCCCCTTCTCTCTGCAAAGCCTCCTTGCCTTTTATCCTGAAGAACCTGGAAATCTGAGCCGGGAGCCAGGAGTCACGTTGGCCTCCTCTTTCTCCCTCCCCTGCTTCACAAGTGCTTCCCGTGGGCACCTTCCTGGTCCTCACTATGGGCACATGGCCGCAGCCTCCTCGCTGGCCTCCATGCCTCCATGCGCCACACTCCAGCAGGGGCGATTGCTGGAAACCGAGTCATCTTCTCAGCTTAGAGACCCCCCAGTCGCTCCTCACTGGCCACTGAGGAAAGCCTAGACTCCTTGCCTGCCTCCAGGTCCTGGTGGGCAGGCTGCAAAGGGGCGAGTGAGGGGAGATCTGGGGAGAAGGAGGCCTAGCCCCAGCCTGCTGCCTCCCTGCTTCCTGCAGAGAGCGTTTCCTCTCAGGCTGATGGCTCCCTTTTGGCCTGAGGCCTCCACTCCTAGTGTCCTCCCTAGCCCACCCCTAGGTCCTGCCACTCCTACCCACTCCTGGGACCAGCTCCCCGGCACTGATCTGGCCGCCTTCTCTCCGCACGCCCCCCTCCCGCTCTCCCTGCCCCTCTGGCCGCCCCAGCCTGATTCGCAGCCTCCTCTTGCTCTGCTCAGTCCTTACACGCTGACTCGCCCCCTGGATTCTGGTGTAGGTGGTCTTCCCTTTTCCTCTTCACCGTCCCCATGGGTCATCCTGGACGTGCCCATGGTTACCATCGCCCGTATGTTCTGATGACATTCAAACTCGAATCTCCACCGAGGCCCCTCCCAGCCTCAGATTCCCATTGCCAACTGTGAGCCGGACATCACCTCCTTCAATCCACCCATGCAGAAGACCTGCCATCATTCTCCCAGATCTGCTCCTTCCTTACCCTTTATCCTGGAAGACCTGGAAACCTGAGCTGGGAGTCATCTGGGCCTCTTCTCTCTCCCTCACCCCCTTCATGAGTGTTTCCCGTGGGCACCGCATTGGCTCTAACGTCCTTCCTGGTCCTCACTATGGGCACGTGGCCACAGCCTCCTCGCTGGCCTCCATGCCTCCATGCTCCACACTCCAGCAGGAGCGATTGCTGGAAACTGAGTCTTCTTTTCAGCTTAGAGATACCCCAATCACTCCCCGCTGGCCACTGAGTAAAGCTTAGACTCCTCACCTGCCTCCCGGTCCTGGTGGCGCAGCCTTTTCTGGCCTCTCCCCAGCTCTGGCTACTACACTAGTCTCCTTGGCCCACCCAAGTTCCTGCCACCCCAAACTGCCCTCGAGGAAGCAGGAAGGTGGCTGGGGACCCTGGGACTTTGTTCAATGAGACACCTCTGTCTGAGCCAACCTTTCTCTCCTCTTTCTCTCCACACTCCTGTCTTTGTTTTATTGGAGACTACCAGTTTTTTTTTTTTTTTTTTCTCTAGATGGCATCCTGTTCTGTCCCCTAGGCTGGAGTGCAGTGGCACAACCTTGGCTCACTGCAACCTTCGCCTTCTGGGTTCAAGCGATTCTCCTGCCTCAGCTTCCCAAGTAGCTGGGACTACAGGCACACGCCACCGCATCCAGCTAAATTTTGTATTTTTAGTAGAGATGGGGTTTCACCATCTTGGCCAGGATGGTCTCAATCTCTTGACCTCATGATCCACCTGCTTCGGCCTCCCAAAATGCTGGGATTACAGGCATGAGCGACCGCACCCAGCCTGGAGACTACTAGCTTTTTATTTAAAATTCATACTGAGATGGACACCCCCTCCTCTGCAGCAGCTGGCTGCGGCAGGGCACACTTGGGTGTTCACATGTGTGTGCTCGTCTGTCCTGGCACTGACAGTGTGCTCCAAGTGGGCAGGGCTGTGCCTTCCTCAAAGCTGGGGGGTCTCTCATCCAACAGAGTGCAGGCGGGCTCTGTCAATGCTGAGATGAATGAACAAACCAGGGAAATGTCCCTCCAGTGCCATTTGATTTTTGTCAAGGGGCTTAAGGCAGAGACTAGATGGAGCTTCGGCGTTCTGGCCATCTGCGACCTTCCTGTGGCATCGTCCCCCTATTCCCTCCCCTCCCCTCTCCTGCGCCCCTGTGGAGCTTATTCTTCCCCTTCATAGTCTTCCTTCTCTTCCCCTACCTCAATCCCCGACTATGGACTGCACACAGTTGTCTTTTTTTTTTTTTTTTTTTTTGGAGTTTCGCTGTCACCCAGGCTGGAGGTCAACAGTGGGATTTTGGCTCACTGCAACCTCCCCCTCCAGGGTTCAGGCTATTCTCCTGCCTCAGCCTCCCGAGTAGCTGAGATTACAGGCACCTGCTACCACGCCCAGCTAATTTTTGTATATTTAGTAGAGACAGGGTTTCACCATGTTGACCAAGCTGGTCTTGAACTCCTGACCTCAGGTGATCCACATGCCTGGGCCTCCCAAAGTGCTGGAATTACAGGCATGAGCCACAGCCCCCGGCCCACACAGTTGTCTTATTCACACAGTGGCCACTCAGACATGCCCGGCCCAGCTTGCTAAGCCAGCAGAAAGGTGTCCACCCTCCACCATTCCAGATCCCACTCCAGACCCTGCGGCCAGCACTACAGAGCAAGGTGGGGCTCGGCACAAGTTCACGTGCCTGGAACTGAGCCTGGAGCTGAGGCGTCAAAGAGAAACAGGACATGCCCTTGCTCCCAGCACCTTTTTACATTGTTGGTGACCTACTTGGTCAGCAGCTATCTATTGAGTGACCACTGAATACCAGGTACTATGTGGGGTCCCAGCAAAAGAGAGGCAGATGAAAGGAAGCCTCTGTCTTCAAGGAGTCCATGGGTTGACAGGAAGGGAGGAGGAGACACCCACACCAATAAACTGTCAGTCTTCAAAACTCCGCTCAGCTTTTAGCATTTGCTCTAAGTCTTCTCTGGTCTTCCCTCCGATCTCAGCAAGGCTCTGTGCTTTCAGCAGTTACTGGGGTGCAATGTTCATGGAGCCTAGAGCCACAGGGACCTGATTTGCATTTGTAAACCTGGGCAAGTGACTTAACCTTCCTGGCCTCATTCCTCATCTGCTGAGTCTTCCTTCCTCATAGGTGATTCAAGTTAAGTGCTCAGAACAGTCACTGGCGCATAGTAAGTGCTCAGTAAACAAGATACCTCTGGTCATGAACTTTCTGATTCTCTTTTCTAAGCTATGAGTTCCTTCCAGGTAGGGCCGGTTTCATCGTCAATCTCGTCCTCCTACCTAGAATGGTGTAAGCTCAATAAACTGTAAGCCTTATAAGGGCTCAATAAATCTATTGAATGGAGAAATGAGGGAATAAATAGTTGCAAGCTATGGGAAATGAAAGCGGTAGGTAAGCATTGTACAGAGGGCACAGGAAACAGGATCCCCTAACCCTAGATTGAGAGAGGAGCCTGGGGCCTCAATGCTGAGCTACCCCGGCTGCTCCAAGGCACCCTGGGGTCCAGATCCCGGGCCTTCCTTACTGGGCCTGGGGCAGCCCCTTTTCCTGAGACCCTGGGCAAGGCTATTTAGGGGCAGCCCCCTCATTTTCTGAGCTAGTTTTGCAGAACATGGTGGGGTGTGAGGGTAGTCGCCCATGGGAGCAGTGAAATAAACCACACTCTAGGCCCAGTGGGGACTCTGGCCTGGGAGGCTCTCACCCAGACCCCAGGGAGGACACTGAGAAGCTGGGCCCCATCTGAAGACTTCTGTGGCCCTATCAGGAATTCCGGGGAAGCTGAGAGGGCAGGCCAGGAGCAGGTGTTTCTGTCGAAGCTAACCCAGGAAGCTTCCTGAGCTGGGAGTAGAGGGTAGTCACCCCAGCTCTGTGGTCTGAAGGGTGGGGAATTCACCTCATTCTGCCTGGGACTCAACTCTTTATCATCTGTGTGGGGCGGCCATTCAAGTGAGGGCAGATTTAGCTGGCCTGCTGGGTCAGGGATTCCCCTCCTGGGGCTGACCTTGGTGCCACGCCCATGCCAGTCTCACACGGCTGCTTCCCAGTGCTGTGGCTATGAGGAAACAGCCCCTTTCGACTGGCACCTGGCTCATCTCCATGCCAATGACTGTTTGCGAATGAGGCCAGGTCAGCGCCAGAGATGCCAGAATGAAAGAGATCACGGAAAGGGGAACACAGTGGTGCATCCTTTATTCTCATCTTTCATTTCATTCCGTCTTTATTGCAGTCCCGCAAATTGGGGCAGCTGTGCCCATTTTACACATGGAAAGACTGGATGGGGTGAAAGACCTGCCCAGCGGGAGAGCTGGGACCTGCGGTCCCAATGTGCTTTCCAAGACAAGGGCTGGTTCTTTGCCAAGGAGCAAGCATTAGGCTCCAGGAATCTGGGGGAGAAGCAAGGCTGTCTCCCAGACCCCAAAGCCTAGGGGTTGGGGGAATCAGCTTGTGATGTTCTTGGGGTGTGTTGGCGCCTCAGAGCCAGGTCAGGTTCTGGAGGGAGGAGAGCAGTGGGTGCCCCACGCAGGTGGAGAGACTCCTGGAGCTTCTGCCACCTCCCCCTCACCTGAGCAGCAGGCACCTCCCTCTTTTCTGGGCTCCACCCTGGGGAATGGGCCAGGCTGCTGGCCTCCTCAATGCGGTGGCTGTCCTGCCCGGGCCCTGCAGGGGGCAGCCTCACCCCAGAAAGCAGGTCGGTGCCTCAGTGTGGCCACCTGCTGGGACACAGAGTGGTGGGGCTGGACCCTAGACCCAGTCCTGGCCCGGCCTGGTCTCAACATGAGGCCCCATCCGCTTCCCAGCTGGGCCCTTGACGAGCAGAGTGTGGCTGCAGGCAGATTCCAGGCCAGAGACCCCCTTGGTGCCTATTTTCCCTTTGTATTGGGTGAGAGCTTGGAGGATCCACAGAAGATCCTGAGTATGAGAAGGGGTGCCTGGGCCTTCCTGGCAAGGGGACTCTCACCATCCCAGAAGTCACAGCAGGGGGAACAGGGCGATAGGTGTGATGATAGACTCTTTCAGCTTTTTTTTTTGAGATGGAGTCCTGCTCTGCCACCAGGCTTCTGTGCGGTGGTATGATCTTGGTTCACTGCAACCTCTGCCTCCTGGGTTCAAGCGATTCTCCTGCCTCAGCCTCCCAAGTAGCTGAGATTACAGATGTGGGCCACCACGCCCAGCTAATTTTTGTATTTTTAGTAGAGACAGGGTTTTACCATGTTGGCAAGGCTGCTCTGGAACTCCTGCCCACCTCGGCCCCTCAGAGTGCTGAGATTACAGGCGTGAGCCGCTGTGCCCGGCCACTTCCAGCTTTTCTTATCCAGCTGCTGGGGCCCTTCCTTCCTCCCTCCCTGCCTGGGTCAGGGCATCTGAGGGCTGCCCAGGGACCTGCCCTCGTTTGGATGGTATCCCTGGGGCTGTTGGTGGCTGGATCAGAGCAGAATATGTGGACTGTGTCCCTTCGAGCAGGGGCTCCGGAAGAGCTGGGCACACTTCACACCTTCCATCCTCCTGCAGACTTGAGAGAAAGGAAGTGGGTGGGGGAGCTGCTGAGACTTGTACAGGCACCTGTTGGGGGTGGGTATTTGGGGGACTTGGCCAAGACCTGGTATCCATTTTTATGAACAGTCATAATGACTCCGTGGCTTCTTTCATCCAAGGATCTCAGACCAGTTTGAAAGTAAAATCCGTAGTGTCGGGCATGGTTAATCACAGCCTAGAGCCCGTGGTCTGGTTTGCAGACACGCTGTTGTTCGCAGGAAGAGAGCTGAATCAGCTGTATGCCGGCCCCTGTAAATGCAGACTACAAGTCCAATCGAACAGCGTGTCTGGGAAATTCGCTTTATGGTTGAGCTAAGTGATACTTGAGTCCAAGGGACGCTAGACACTGAGGTCCCAGCTCTTTTCTCCCAGTGGGCCTGGCCGTGCGTTTCCCACAGTCACAGCTTCTCCAAGCACACCAGAGAGAGAAAGGACGCTCTGAAATGCTCCAACCATAAAAGTGGGGTGGGGGAGTTAGGGACTCAGTGGGTCCGAGCAGGAGACTGTAGACTCTTCCAGATGGGAGCTGGCAGCCAGTGCAGCTTTGCGGGGAAAGCTGGCTCCAGGTGAGAGGGCAGTGGACCCTGAGATGTGGGAGGCCGAGCTTGGCCACAAGAGGACCAGAGAGGTATGGCTTAAGGCTGGGGTCAGGGTGGCTCTCTGGGCATCTACCATGGCAAAAGCAGCTTGCCGCAGAACCTTGAAGTCCTGGGCAAGCGCAAAAACCACATGCCAGTGGGAGAGAAAATACTTCTGTATTTTTAGAAGCGATGAGATTTCTAGGGTAACTTTGGGCCTCGCAAAGTGGGACTTCGAAGGCCCGATTAAGGTCAAGGCCTGATGGGGGTTCAGGACCAAGCCGGGAACAGCAGGTTGGGAAGCTGGACCCCTGCTCCTCGCAGGGCCTTAGAGTCTCAGGAGAAGCCACTGCTCGGGACCAGGACCAACACTGTGGAGGGGCACCCAGGCAGTGGGTGGCGGCGGGGGGAAACCTCCTTCATTGTTGAGTGCCTGTTCAGATGGTCCTGAGCCTGGTGAGGCCGGTAATAGCAGTGGCAGGCAGATATTTGTGGCACAGTCAGTGGGGTGGGAAATGGAGCAGAGAGAGACTTGCCAAATCTTGCCTAGGAAGGTCTGAGTCACCCTGCTGAAGGCAGCTGCTGTGAGGGCGGAATGTCACTGAGGTGACCAGGATGGGAAGCAGGATAATTCAGCCTTCACATCTCCACAAGTACTGTGTGGACTTGGGAGGGCGAGAATGGCATCCACTGACAGCAGGCATCAGGGGACAGAAAGGCACGATTCTCTAAGGGAAGCCCTCTATGCCTGACAACAGCCAGCCATGGTGACAGGCCACCAGGGGAGGAAGGAAGAAACAGTGGCATTTGTTGGCCAAGGCTCCCAGCCGGCGATGCTTCCTCGCTGAGGGTTTCAGACACAGGACACTCAGTTAGATCAGAATTGCAGCTAAACAACACACACTCTCTCTCTCTCTCTCTCTCTCTCTCTCTCTCTCTCTCTCTCTCTCTCTCTCTCTCTGTGTGCTCCAAATATCACATTTTAAAAATTTGCTAAATCTGACAATTCTCTCTTTATTAGGTCTGTGAATGGCCCTGACTTTTTCACCATCAAAACCAAATAAACAAGACTTTTCCTGGATTCTTGGAAAAAGTTACACTGGTGGCCAGAAAGGTTTTAATTGTAGAGTTTCCCCCTTCTGTAATGTGTTCTGCAGCTTTGTGAACCTGTTACTGCATGTCTGTACTCGAATCTACCCTAAGCTCTCAGTGGATTTGGCCTGAGCCGTTGATGGGGTTATTTGACACGGAATATACAGGACCCTCCTTTTCAGGGGAGGAGCCCGGGATCCCAGGTGCTTTGTCCCTTGAACATATCCTTTGTTGCAAGGAAAAATCAATTGTTTTGGGGAAATGAGGATGAGTCGGGGGTCTCCCAGGGTCCTGGGTGACCGCTGGGTGCTGAGTGGGTCTGAAGAGGTTAAAACATGAAATCAGCATTTCTTCTGGTGGAAAATTCTCTAGGATCTAGGTGTGTGGACCTCGAGGGTGGAAGAGGCAGTGGGAGAAAACCGAAAGGATGGAACCGAAATCAGCAGGCTGCTCTCGCAAACCACGGGTCTTCTGCGGAGATCTTATTCTCGTTGGTGCCCATTTGTGGGCAGCCTGGCTACCCCACAGGCTGCTGTCTGGTTTGCTTCCTCCACTGTCTCTGAGGCCCTTGGGTGGTGGTGACCAGCACAGCCTGACCAAAGCCCAGAGAAGCAGAAAAGGAGATGCCGTGCTTGAAGAACTCTCTTCCTCCTTGGGCACACTGTGACAGCTATGCCTTGTGCTTCGGAGGGACTGTTCAGAACTGGGCAGAAGGAGACTTGGGCCTGACATTTTGAGTCTTTGCCCATGGAGAACGTTGGTTTTCAGATGGAAGTTCATCTGAGCGTGCAGACTTCTTTCAGCCAAAGAAGGGGCCGCAAACTCAGCGGTAGATGTTGAATTCGGTGGCGTTCCAAGATGGGCTTGGTGAAAGGCCAGCATGCTTTCTGTTCCTATGGCAGCAATTACCTTCTTCCCCTTTCCCCAAGCTGGGATCGTGGTGGACAGGACGTCCTGTCAGCCCTGCAAACTGCAGGTGGGGTGAGGGCTTTTGGAAGCTTCTAGAGTAAGTGTCAGAGGCCAGATGGAGACTCCTAGCTCCACCTAGGAGGGGACCGTGGCAGCTCTGGACACAATTCCAGACCCTGCGTCTCTGGGCAGCTGTCTTTTCTCAGACAACTGAGTTAGGCCTCTGAATTAGGATTCCATTAAACCAGGGCAGGCGGTTTGTGCTCTGGAAACAGCATTGGACTGGGGTTCTGACTATATGGGTTCTAAGAGCAGTTTCAGTCTCTTAAATCTCTGAAACCATTTCCTGTTTATGAAAGCCCCTTTGGATGTAGTCCTCACAATCCTGTGATTGTGGCGTTATGACCTCCACTGAACGAATGTGAAAGCTGGGGCTCGGAGGGACCCAGCAGCTGGAACTCCACTCTTGCCGAGTCCAGGCTCGGGGCCCTTGCCCCTGCTGTTCAGCCCTCTATTCTCTGAGTTCCTTCTTCTGCAAAGCAAAGTCTTTGACTCAGTTGGCTAGAGATGCCATTTCAGGCCTGACATGCTGGGCTGCTGGCTCAGTGTCCCCGTGACAACGCACAGCTGATCGGGCCTTTTCGGGGAACAGCCTGGGGAGGGGGTTCATGCTGCCACTTGGCCTGTGGAGGGAAAGCCAGGAGGAAGCCTGCACCATTGCTTCCTGGGTGTGCGGTGCTGGAGGCAAAGGGAGATCTGAGGCCCATGGGTGTTTGGACAGAACATGAAACCCAATTGTGTCATGAGCTTGAACCTCCTTGATGCTTCTTCATTCTGAGGATCAAATGCCAGAGAAGGGACAGGGCGATGGGGATGGTGAATGAGTCACATACACATCCAGGCAACTCCCGGGCCCCACAGGGTGTGCTCGGGCACCTGATCCTATGCTGTCTGAGATCATGGGTGCCAGCTCATTGTCCAGGCCCTTCCTTGTTCACATTGGGGCTCTGAGGCCCAGTGTACAGGTGCCTCATGCTGTACTGGAATTTGGGGCAGAGCTGGGCCTGGAATCCAGGTCTCCTGACCCTTAGCCCAGTGCACTTTGGATTGATATTAGAAAAATGGTCTCAGAATACAATTCTACTTTAAAATAAAACCGGATGCAGGGCAGCCCTGGTTTATAACAACTGGAAGTTCTCTCCAGCTGGGCTAGCACGGGAGGGGGCGGCCTCTTAGAGCTGCCAGGGGAGAAGAGCAACCCTGAGCCCCGGGTTCTTGTCTCTGATACAGGTCGAATATTTGTTGCTGTAAGCCTCACCCCATCCTGTGTTCGCCCAGGCTGCTGGGTGGGAGAGGGCAGAGGAATTCCTTCCTGAGTCTCCCTCCGCACTTCCCTTGGGTCGGGGGTCGGCTGTGCAAGTCAAAAATAAGGAAAAAGGCGGGACACTGAGGGCAGCTGAAAGACTTTCTCCTTTGACGAGCTGGTCACCTGCTCCAGGGAAGTTACACTCCTCTCTCCACAGCCCTAGGGGTGCCTCTCTCTGGTCCACAGCGGCCCTTGTGATGCTCAGGTGAGAATGATGGGGGCATTTGGACATTCGGATCAGCAGACTCATTGCTTATTCAGTTGTCCTGAGAGAAACCTAGGATCAGCCTCAGATATGGATCGTACAGTACAGGGGTTAAAACAAAAAAGAAAATGAGAGTATTAACTTCAGAAGCCGGCCAGCCACGGATCCCAAACAGAGAAGGGCTGTGCAAAGGGCTTTGTGCGGGCTGCCCTTGGCCCATTTTGTAGGACAAGCACGCTGTGTCACAAACAAGGTAAACTGAGGCATAGGTATATTGAGGGCTTGCCTGAGTGGGCCCAACAGGGACAGCCAGACTCCGCACTATTGTCCCAGAAAATCAAGTTGGGGGTGCTTAGGGGATGTTGGGTCAGAGCCCCAGTCTTGGTCCTGATAGTCCAGTGGTTCTCAGCTGGGGGTGGTTTTGTCCCCTGACCCCCAACTCTGGGGACATTTGGCGATGTCTATAGACATCTTAGATTGTTAACACTGGGGCAGGGGGTGGCTACTGGCATCTGGTGGGAGAGTCCAGGGACCCTGCCAAACGTTTTACAATGCACAAGGCCGCCCTGAACAGCAAACACTGACCTGGCACAAAGGGCTGAGGTTGGAAACCCTGTGACGATCCACTCCTAAGCCCCACCGGGAGAACTACGGAGATTGGGTGGCTGTGAGAAAACTGTTCCGAGGGCAACTGGGGCTCTGGGGGCTGATGGTCTCCTCTTGCTCCCAGAGGGGCTGCATGGGGGGCTACTGCCAGCTGCTTCTGGGCGTCTTATCAAAGTGTCCACCTTGCTGGGACAGGCATGTTCCCCACAGCTAGTCCTCCCTGGGTAATTTCAGTGAGAAGCTTATAAAACGTTTTAAGAGGTTGGCAAATTACAAGTTGAGAAGCACATAAACGCTTCCATAAACGCCAGCTTTGTAAACCAAGCGTGTGTGGGGGCAGAGTGAGCAGGTTGCCCAAGCCTTGGGAAAGTCTACATTTCAAGGCGGCAGACCCAGACTTATCTTTGGCCCTTAATTCTCAGGTTCTCCTCTCTTGGCTTGCTTAACTATCTGGCAGTATCTAGCTTTTTTCTTTGTATTCCTCCTCTGTCCAAAGAGTCTGCCGTTGGCCATTTCTGTGACCTGTTCAGGGACCAGGAGGGTCAGAGCAGGTCGTTCTAGGCTCCTGATTCCACCCTCAGAGGTTCAAAACGCTGACGGCCACAAAGGAAACTGCCCTCCAGCTCTGCCCAGGGATCCAAGCATGCAGATTCCCTAATGGCAGGAGTCTGTGATGATGTGTTCGTTGACTAAGGGACTGGCTATGGGGCACCCCCTTCTCCCACTGCCACCCTGCTGTGCTCAGTGGGCAGACAGACCATGCTTAGCAGGGCTCACACTTATGAACCTTTGCTGGCCACAGCCATAAACCATCATCAAAGATTCTCCTCCTGACCTAACCAACACTTCTGCGGGACCCAGTGGCTTGCAAAACACTTTCACATCATATCTGTGGGAAGCAGATGGGACAGAGGGATGATCTCTACTGTTCCGACGAAAACACTGAGTTTCCCAGGGAGGAAGTGATGTGCTCAGTGTCTCTGAGCAAATTAGCCACAGAGCCAAGATTTGAGTGAGGTCTCCTGTCCCTAAATTCTGGGTACTCAGACTTGACCCCAGTTCCGTGGGAAAGCAGTGGGGCAAGGAAATTGGATTTGGTGTCTGAGAGCCCTGGTTTCAGACCCAGGCTCTACCAGTCACTTCCTGTTCACCTTGAGCAAGCTATTAAACCATTCTGAGCCCCAGTTTCCACATTGGTACAAATGAAGATAACATCAGCCACCTCCTAGGATTGTTACGAGGTGTGAATGAAATAACCACTAGTCTGGTACATCACGGGTGCTCCCTGAATTTCTGTTCCTTTGCTCTCTTTTACCATCCCAGCAGCCCAGGCAGGGTGAGCGACTATGAGGGGTGGTGGCAGTGGATGGGGGTGACAAGTTACAGACTAGGCTCCCCAGGGGAAGGCAGATGGAGAGAGCAGGAACCAAATGTCATTCGTGCAGCCACTCCCGATTTATGGGATCTGGTGCAAAGACTCTTTGAAGAGGCAATAAAACTCGTTTTCTGCTAGGAAATGACAACAGTCGAGAGTCCTGACTTAGCAAACCAAATTCAACAATTTTTTTTTTTTTTTTTTAATAAGGCATGGGGTTCTGGATGGGTAGCAAAAATCACATTCTAATGAGATTAGCTTTCGGGAATAGGAATAGGCTTTCCCAAGAGCAAGGGATGTGTACCACGCCACCACCCCATGGAGACTGTATATAAATGCTCCGCAGAGGCCTTGAGTCTAGAACCCGAGCTGCTTGCTAAGCTACAACCTTCCTCTGCTAGCACCATGGCCACTCAGATCTGCACTCCGACTTTCTCCATGGGGTCTGTCAAGGGCCTCTGTGGCACAGCAGGCGGTATCTCTCGGGTGTCCTCCATCCGCTCTGTGGGCTCCTGCAGGGTGCCCAGCCTCGCTGGTGCTTCGGGGTGCATCTCTTCTGTTAGGTCGGGCCTTTCCAGCCTTGGGGGCTGCTTGCCTGGCTCCTACCTGTCTGCTGGGTGCCACCCCTCCGGCTTTGTTGGGAGCGGGGGCTGGTTCTTCGAGGGCTCCTTCAACGGCAGCGAGAAGGAGACCATGCAGTTCCTGAACGATCGCCTGGCGAACTACCTGGAGAAAGTGCGTCAGCTGGAGCGGGAGAACGCGGAGCTGGAGAGCCGCATCCGGGAGTGGTATGAGTCTCAGATCCCGTACACTTGCCCAGACTACCAGTCCTACTTCAAGACCATCGAAGATTTCCAGCAGAAGGTAAGAAAGACCTGACCCCTCTCTAGCTGAGCAGCCTAACTCGTAGGCGGCATCTATCTTATTCCAGGGCCTTTCCAGATGGGATGGTACCTTTTAGGGAATTCTCCTGGTAGATCCAACTTTTCTCTCTAGGCCTTTGGTTTCCCAGGCTCCTCTGCTGGTCTCTTGCTTGCACCTTGTTGCCAGCCATTCCTCACACCCCCTTGCTGTCTCAGCTGTAGGAAAGGAAGGAACATGTACCAAGCCCCTACTGGATACAGCACTGTGCCTGACACTTTCCTACTCCCTGGCTTATTTATTCTTCATCTTGGAGAGTTGGGTATTGCTGGACCCATTTAACAGATGTGGAAGCTGAATTTTGAGGGGTTCAGCAACTTTCTCAAGATCACACTGCCTGAGTGTTAGACGCAGAACCTGAATCCAGGTCTGTCTCACCGTGGTGTATCTCACGGTGCCACCCTGAAGGCTACAGGTGCCAGGGCTGATGGCCGCTGACATGCTTGGGATGCCTCTGTGGGGTGCATGCTTCCCCCATACCTGGGGTGTGGCTCAGGGCTGGTAATGCTAAAGGCAATGGTGATACATAGTAGCATGGCCTCTGTGAGCTGAGCTATCCCCCTACCTGCCCCCACACTGCTGGGCTTCCTGTAGCTCATGGGAAGCCTCTTGTTCCCCAGATCCTGCTGACTAAGTCTGAGAATGCCAGGCTGGTTCTGCAGATTGATAATGCCAAGCTGGCTGCTGATGACTTCCGGACCAAGTGAGTGGGCCTGAGCAGGGAAGGTTTGTCACGCCACTCCCTTGCCTCTGTCTCCTGCCTTTGGGAGCTGGTGAGGTGGGAATAAGGACCATCATGCTCCTGACCGCAAGTCAGCCACTGCAGCTGGACAGTAGGGCAGAGGACCCTGCCTGTGTGGGGTTTCCCTTGCTGCAGATTCAGGAAGTTCTGTGTGTGCAGGTACGAGACTGAGCTGTCCCTGCGGCAGCTGGTGGAGTCGGACATCAATGGCCTGCGCAGGATCCTGGATGAGCTGACCCTGTGCAAGGCCGACCTGGAGGCCCAGGTGGAGTCTCTGAAGGAGGAGCTGATGTGTCTCAAGAAGAACCATGAGGAGGTGAGGCCGGTGCCACGTGACCGACCTCCCAGCATTTCCCATCCAGCTAAGGGAGCCCCTGCTGGACCTTGGGCTTAGAGTGTGACAGGAACCATACATTTCCTGACATTTCATTCTCTTTCCATTTCATCCTTACAATCATCCCAAGAATTATAAACTCAATTTTACAAGCTCCATTTTACAGATGAGAAAGCTTAGGTACAAAGAGGTTAAGTTGCTTGCCTAAAGTTGTAGAGGGTCTACACTTCTGTCCACGACACTAGATTTCTTTTCTTTTCTTTCTTTTTTTTTTTTTGAGACAGAATTTCACTCTTGTTGCCCAGGCTGGAGTGCAATGGCGTGATCTCAGCTCACCACAACCTCCACCTCCTGGGTTTAAGTGATTCTTCTGTCTCAGCCACCCAAGTAGCTGGGATTAGAGGCATGTGCTACCATGCCCAGCTAATTTTTGTATTTTTAGTAGAGTTTCTCCATGTTGGTCAGGCTGGTCTCGAACTCCCGACCTCAAGTGATCCGTACACCTTGGCTTCCCAAAGTGCTAGAATTATAGGTGTGAGCCACTATGCCTGGCCAGCGCTAGATTTCTATTTGGGCTCTAGTGCCTGATAACGGCAAATTAATTTGCCTAGGGCTTGTATCATCTCACAAATATCCCAAAGAAGGAGGTAGGTATATACAGACAGGGAGACCAAGACTTAGAGAGATTTAAGTATCCTGTCTAATGCTATGCAGCTGGCAACTGAGGGAAGAGGGTTTGAATCCAGGTCAGTGAAACCTGCAATCCAGCATCGTTTTCACAACCTCGTGTCACCCTCTCTCCTCTCTGCAGGAAGTCAGTGCACTCCGTTGCCAACTTGGGGACCGACTGAATGTGGAGGTGGATGCTGCCCCCCCAGTGGATCTCAACAGGATCCTGGAGGATATGAGATGCCAGTACGAGGCCCTGGTGGAGAATAACCGCAGAGATGTAGAGGCCTGGTTCAACACCCAGGTGGGGCTGGGGTGCCCTGGGACCACAGGCTCCTGGGCTGGGGTTACCCTTTGCAATAACTTGGTCTGACCATGCTCTGAGCCCTCGCATGTGTTTCAGACTGAGGAGCTGAACCAGCAGGTGGTGTCCAGCTCAGAGCAGCTGCAGTGCTGCCAGACTGAGATCATCGAGCTGAGACGCACGGTGAATGCCCTGGAGATTGAGCTGCAGGCCCAGCACAGCATGGTGAGTGGCTCTCGCCTGCGTGGCTGGCCACAGCCTGCAGCAGGTCCCCGACCCACCAGCCTCGGCACACAGGATCTCATGGGGTGTGATCACAGGCCTATGTAGATGTGCAGGGCTGTGGGTTTCTGGGGTCGGGGGATTCCTCCCCATGGACAGCTCTTCCTCTTTGCCATTGCAGCGGAATTCCTTGGAATCCACCCTGGCGGAGACCGAGGCCCGCTACAGCTCCCAGCTGGCCCAGATGCAGTGCCTGATCAGCAACGTGGAGGCCCAGCTGTCTGAGATCCGCTGCGACCTGGAGCGGCAGAACCAGGAGTACCAGGTGCTGCTGGACGTCAAGGCCCGGCTGGAGGGCGAGATCGCTACCTACCGCCGCCTGCTGGAGGGAGAGGATTGCAAGTGAGTGGCCCTTGGGCTGGGGGAGGGCTTGACTCAACCCCCAGTGCCATGTGGAGGGCATCAAGCCCAGAAGCGGTTGTCGCCCAGATGAAGGGGACTAAGCCAAAGCCTCTCGAGATTCTCCATCTAGTCCCAGGCTTTGGCAGTGCATAGTGGGAGAATCCAACCCAGCACACACCGCGTGTTTTCAGCCATCTTTTCGGGTTGGCAGTTTCTGCTCTTCGTACCTGCAGTTTGGCCCTCTCACCCTAGGGGAATTTGGAGGCACTGAGACGGTCCGAGGCCACCCATCTCGCTTGATCCTCTAGACCTGTTTAACACGAATCTCAGCTCAATGCTCCAATGCCAATGCACCCGGAATGATTTTGTTTCCCCAGGCTTCCTCCCCCACCTTGTGCCATGGCATGCAAGCCTGCCATTAGAATTCCTTCTGTCCCCCCGGCGCCCTGTGCCCCAGCTGTGGCCTGCAGCCCCGCTCCCCAGGTTGGCACTCAGATCCGAACCATCACGGAGGAGATCAGAGACGGGAGAGTCATCTCCTCCAGGGAGCACCTGCAGTCCCGCCCGCTGTGACAGCCTACCTGGTCCACCAGGGCAGGGCCCCGACCACAGGAAGGGGGACACCCCTGGGGCTCCTGGCAGCCGAATGACCCTGTTCCTCTCTAGAGGGGTCCCTCTATGCTTAGCAGGTTTTTCTACCAAAACACTCCCGGTATTGTGTTTCTGGACTTCACTGTGCTTTATGCCATGCAAAACCAGGTTTCCTGGAAATTTACCCAATAAAGTGTGTTCTCCTGGCATAGCAAACTCAATTTTGGGTGACTCTGTTGATGCTCATGTGCTCGTGTGGTCCATGGAGGTGTTTGATCAGGGGCTGCAGGATGGTTGTAGTTGTGGGGTTTGGGTTGAGGTCTATCTTCTCCAGCTCTGAGTGGGAGGAGGTGGCAGGGTGATTCAAAGCATTTAATAACAAAGATGCTTCACGCCCTGCTCAGTGAGAACAGACACTGACCCAGTCTGGATGGGTGCTGGCCGTAGCTCTCAGCTTGGCGCTGACCATGAGTAGATACCTTAGGGAGGCCCCCAAAGAGGCAAAGGCTCCCAAACCAGTCCTTCTCTGCAGCAGCCCGACCAGCCTCTTTCCCCTGCCCCGCCCCTTCCCCCTCCTTGTTCCACTCATGCTCTGGGGCCTGAGGTCTGCACCCCTGAGAGATTTGGTGGTGATCTCTCTTTTTCTCTCAGCTTCTCCTCTCTTGCCCAGCTCCTGTCGTCCTGCTGCCTGACACTGGGGATGGTTCAGGAGTTGGGGGGGCTGGTCCCAGGAACAAGCAGAGAGGGCCAAACTCTAGGCAGCCAGCCTGAGCCGGCCACCCCGCGAGGGCAGTCAGGGAGAGCAGGGAGGTGAAGGTGGAGGGCCAGGTGAATCCATGTCCCAACAAGGCACATAGGATCGAACTGAAGGGTGCCAGGGACAGTGGGGTGCGGGTGAGGGCTCAGATGTGGAGTTGGAGGGCAGGACAGCCAGGCTTCATTGTGGAGCAGAGTTCAGGGCCTGGATTCCACTGGCTGGGTCGGGCAGGTCTGCAGGTGGGACCTGACCATACCAGACCTGGACACCCCTCTGATGAGAGAAGCAGCCTGGGAGAGGTCTGAGGGCCTCACGGTTGGTTCCTTTGCCCCCTGCTTCAGTCGTCTTTTGAGAACGCAAGACCAGAGAGGGCAGTGACTTGTCCCAGGCACAGAGCAGGGAGTGGCAAGACCTGGCGATCACCCAGCTCTTCTGGCCCTGACTCTGGAACTCTTCTCAGTAGCTCCTCTCTCGTGCTCACTTCCCTCCGGGTTCTCCTCTGGATCATGGCCAAGACCTCCATCACCTGACTTTGCGTCGTGTCGTCTGCTATTTGGTGCTAAACATGACTCTTCAATCACTTGCTGGGCAAGCCAGAGGCACAGCAAACACATATCAGACCCCAGGATAAGATGTGCGTAGGTAGCATCAGAGCACGCTGCCCCGAGCCCGACTCTGTCACTCTACATGCCTTGGTCGTGTCATGAGCCCTCTCTGGTCTCCGCAGGTTCATCTGTGAAATGGGGCTGCTGAGAGGCTCCAATGAGACAGTGTGTGCAGCTTCCAAAAAGCAGAAGCTATCAGTGTTGCTCTTACTACAAATGCAGAGTCCCTGGCCTCAGAGTGTCAAACAGGAACCCCCATTGCGTGGGCCAAGCTCTTTGCTTTGTATCTGGCAGGGTGCTGTGGCGGGGGCTGCAATGCCAGCCTTGCCCTTGGAGCTGGAGAGTGAACCCAAAGGCCTCAGCCTCAGAGGATGCACCTGGCTCTGGGAATGGGGGACAGTCTGCATGGATCTTTCCCCCGTACCCCCCTTCCCCCTCCCTGCTCCACTCATGCTCTGGGGCCTGAGGTCTGCACCCATGCCTCTGGCCTGAGGCCGGAGGGTGACCAGGCATGCACAGAGAGCACTGCACCTCTGTGCAGAAACAGCCAAGGGTCCGGGAATGGGCCGAGTCTTCTAACTGCAAAACACCTGAGCTACCTTGTCACCGTGGATGAACCACACAGGGCGTGACCTGACAGGTAACCATGTCATCAGCACTGTGCATTGTACAGCACTTTCCCTTTTAACGGTCACTCTCCAGTTCACAGGACACACTCACAGCCTCATCTAATGCACACATTCAGCCCGGAGCGGCCGTATGCTCTTTATTCATGCATCCTTGCCTAGCTTTTAATGACATCATCCAGAGCATCTGCATGGTTAAGAAATGCCTCCTGTCTCAACCTCACACACACCCTTAACTGTGTTGCAATTGAAATCACTGACCTACGTGCAAATCAGAATTCAACTGTGTTGTGGGATAGGTGGTGACTGGTCTAAAGTCACACAGCACGTGGCAGACTTAGGAGCCTTCTTGGGTCTTTGGGCTCCTATTTCATTGATACCAAGAGAGAAAGGATAGAAAGCATTTAATACAATTTCCCCAGAGTGAATATGATGCTTTAGTTCAAGGTGGTCTGTTTTTTCTGATTTTTTGTGCTTTCCAGATGTGCTATCTGACTGTCTTACTCATGCACACATACACATCAATTAATCAGCAAAGAGATCATGTGTGGGACACGGCCTACATAGCCAATCCAATCTTCAGGTTCAGGCCTATCTAGGAAGGAGCAGGGGTGGCGGGAGTGGCTGGAACAAAGAGTGGATAACAGGCACAGTTCCCAGGGAGCTCACGTCCCGCTGTAGAGACACCTCGGCCCCCACACTCCCGGCTGCACTGGGATAGCAGGAGCCGGCGTGGGCAGGGTTTCAGGTTTTGAGGAACAGGAGAGATCACTGAGAGCTGGGGTGACCAGGAAAGGCTTTAGGGCAGATTTGGATTTGATGGGCAGAAAAAGGAAGAAGGAGGGAAAAGGGTATTCTAAGGCCATATTTATGTAGCCAAGGCATGATCCGGGACAGCCTGGACCTCATCTGAGCAGAGTGCAGTGATCCTGTAAGGAAGGTTACGAGGAATTTGCTAAACAATGTCAGTTCTTGCTGATAAGGGTTTCTAGATAATTATTTCGTTTAAGAAAAGAATGCTAAAAAGGCATAGAAATAGACCAGATCACTTTATAAAATACCCCAAAACAGCTTTAAAAACACATACATGTTTTATCAAATCTTATCAAGAATTTTTTAGCCATACCTTTAGCACTAAATTGGCTTACAGGATTCGTTTCCCTTGGGCAGAATGGCTTTTGGCCCAGAGAACACTTTGTTCTTGGCCAAAGGGGCTGGTTAGTCTGAGCAGGCGTTGCTCACCTACACAGAGAAGCCTGGTCCCCTTCCACCTCTGAGTCTCTGTTTCCTCATTTATAAAAGTAGGAAGAGTAAGACGGACTGTTTGTCTTTCCCTGCTCCCTATTCTCTTTTTTCCCCCACTTCCATTCTTTTTTTCCTTTCTTAACACAATTCTCCATGGGAAAATCACTCATTCATTGATTTATTCATTAATTCATTCAGAGACATGTAGAAGCCCAGCACTGTGCTTGATGCTACAGAGATTTCGAAACAAACTATAAGATCAATTCCTGCCCCTATACTTACAGTCTCCCTGGGAAAATAGGGCTGAAACATAGGACAATCAGAAGGTTTCAGTTAATAGGAGGCCAAGAAATCCACCAACAGTCACTGTTGTGGGCATTCAGAGCTGGGAGGGCACAGCAGGGCTGGAGCAGGGCCCAGGCTCCAGGGGGAAGGCCTGGCCAGGACTGGGCCCTTAGAGGCTTTGAGGTGGGCCTGTGGTTTGGAGCCGGAAGGCCTGGGTTTTAGCCTCCCTGGGAAGCCTGTGTGGACCTCGGTTAAGCCATTTTCCACTCTGACTGTTGGATCCTTCTGTAGGAGTCAGCATCTTTCGGTCCACGTCTGTGTTGCAGGGCGTGTGGGGGTCTTAAAGAAGATAGGGTGCCTTGAGCAGTTGTACAGATGCTTGCTCAGCTGTGATCTGGGCCAGGCTCCTGAAACAGCCTAAGACTCATCTATTTAATGGGCTACTGGTGGTACCAATCGCATGAGGTTGTGTGAGGACTGAATAAGAGAGTGCATAGAGACAGATCATCATGTGGGGGCTGGTGGGTACTAAATGCTCATTGAATGATGGTTACCATCAGCCTGGTTATTGATACAGCTGTGTGAAAAGAGCTCCGATTCAGGCAACCAGAAGGAAGAGCTTCTCCATTTCTCAACCAGAGCTGGAGAAGACACACCCTCCTAGATGTCATCATGGGCAGGTGTCCAATTAACTGACCTCTAGGCATTGTGGCTAGAACTTAGACTCTACAGCCTGGACAGACTTCCTGGCAAGGGAAAGAGTTGGGAAGTGTCCATCAGGGCTCTGGAGCATCTAGGGTGACGAGCTGCTCCATTTTGCCCAGGACTGAGGGTTCTCTGGTATATGAAACTTTCAGAACTAAAACCAGAAAATTCCTGGGGAAACCAGGAAAATTGGTCACCCTAGTCATATTTTCTGGGCCAATTCAAGAGCCTTCTGTGTCTCCGTGGCTGCAAGACCCCTGCCTTCCTGCAATAACCAAGTTTACTCTTCCACCTCCTGGGAGCTCCCAGGAGACCTTCTCTACTCCCTCGGGCACATAAAAGAAGTCAAAATTGGAGAAAGTCAAGACAGTGGCTGAACTCCCACGCCTGCTTAATGCAGAGGCTGAGGTCTGGGCTCATGACAGGTCCCTTTGAAGAACTGATGGGGACTGAGTCTTCCCAGTGATGCGGGGTGGTGGAGGTGAGTCTTGACATAGCAGCGGGGCTCCTATTTTATGAGGCTGATAAATTTTCACAGAAAACTAAATCAGAGGTTAATGAGGGGTTTTAATAGAAAGTGGTGTTAACTTTAATGAGGAGAAAACACTTTATGAGGGCCAACCAACGCCCACTGGGGCAGAGATATAAATCTGGAGTAAGGAGCTGCTTTTCTGCTTTGGGGTATCTGGTCTTAGAGATCCATCAATTGCCTCTGAGTTGCTGGGGCCATGGCTTCCAAATGCCTCAAGGCTGGCTTCTCTTCTGGGTCTCTCAAGAGTCCAGGAGGGGCCAGTGGGGGCTCCACTCCTGTGTCAGCAATGTACTCCAGCAGCTCTTGCAAGCTCCCAAGTCTCTCCCATGGGGCCCGAAATTTCTCTGCCTGCTCAGCGGGGCTGGGCAGAAGCAGCTACAGGGCCGCCAGCTGCTTCCCTACTCTCTGCCTCCCTGCCGGAGGCTTTGCCACCAGCTACAGCGTGGGTGGGGGCTGGTTTGGGGAGGGCATCCTCACTGGCAACGAGAAGGAGACCATGCAGTCCCTGAATGACCGCCTGGCCAGCTATCTGGAGAAGGTGCGCCAGCTGGAGCAGGAGAACGCCAGCCTGGAGAGCCGCATCCGGGAGTGGTGTGAGAAGCAGGTGCCCTACATGTGCCCCAACTACCAGTCCTACTTCCAGACCATCGAGGAGCTCCAGAAGAAGGTAAGAGCTTCAGAGTGGCTTTGGATTCCCAGAAACTTGATGTCACCAGCATTCATTGGTAGTTCTGTTCCCATAGGGCATGTTGGAAGTCACCAAGCGCGTTCGCCTCTGGGGCCTCATTTGTTCCTCTCAATAACTTTCTGTGGGAGGTATCATTAGCTCATTATACAGATGAGAACACTAAGGTTCAGGCTGGGTAAGTGACCCAGATGGCAGGTACTGGAGCCAGAGCTTGAACATAAGCTCTGTGCATTAACTCTGAGACCTTTGGTACTATTGCTCACCCCTCTGAGTTTTCATTTCCTCTTTTATTTAAAGTCAGGGGATTGGGTTCGATGTATTTAGTGCAGTTCAGCTTCCCATAAGTAACTCAGGGAAGAAAATGTCTGGCAGAGAAGTTTCCTTCTTGCCAAGCTTCATATCTGCTTCTTGCCTGTCCCAAACTTACAGCTGAGTCCTGTGAGGGATCATTTATGACCAGAGAATTCTGGGGTATGTTGATGACAAAGAGCTGCCCTGGGTCCCTAGTAGGGCTGGGAGACAGGGAGAGAGGAAGAAGCTTCTTTCATCGTGCCAGGCCCTTCCTGTTTCATTGTCATGCAGCTATCTAACCTGTGTCACAGGTCACAGACTCACTGCATTGGAAGGGACCCTGGAGTTTCCATAGTTGATCCCCAGAGCCTGCCTTTAATCCCCCAATGCCCATGGAGTAGCAGGAATCCAGGATGGCTGACTTCCTCCCTCCAGAGGCAGTCCTTGTCAGCTTTAGGGCGCTCCAAGAAGTAGAATGTCCTTTCTTGCAATGAAATAACGTTTTTATACCTCCAGACCCTGTGCAGCAAGGCAGAGAATGCCAGGCTGGTGGTGGAGATCGACAATGCCAAACTAGCCGCAGATGACTTCAGGACCAAGTGAGTTGTCCTGCTTGTCCTGTGGTTGGGGGTTGCTAGAACTGGACACAGGTGGTGTCGGGGCTCAGGGTTTTGGCTCTGTCACCGAGGCATGAAAGCAGGACTCACAGCACCTGGCTAGCTTGAGGGCCGACCTGACTTAGATGCAGAAAAGAAATGCAGATGTAGGTGCCCTGTTCTGTGTCTGCAGGTACGAGATGGAGCTGTCCCTGCGGCAGCTGGTGGAGTCGGACATCAACGGCCTGCGCAGGATCCTGGATGACCTGACCCTGTGCAAGTCTGACCTGGAGGCCCAGGTGGAGTCCCTGAAGGAGGAGCTGCTCTGCCTGAAGAAGAACCATGAGGAGGTGAGCATCGGGGAGGAGATGAGTGTGGCAAGCAGGTGAGCTTGGGGGAGGAGGTGAACATGGGGAGGAGGTGAACATGGTGGAGTAGGTGAGCATGGGGAACAGGTTAGCATGGGGAGGAGGTGAGCATGGGGAGGAGGTGAGCATGGGGAGGAGGTGAACATGGGGAAGAGGTGAACATGGTGGAGTAGGGGAGCATTGGGAACAGGTGAGCATGGGAAGGAGGTGAGCATGGGGAGGAGGTGAGCATGGGGGAGCAGGTGAGCATGGGGAGGAGGTAAGCATGGGGAGGAGGTGAGCATGGGGAAGAGGTGAGCATGGGGAACAGGTGAGCATGGGGAGGGGGTGAGCCTGGGAGACAGGCCTCTGGGAGTTAGTAGTGACCCTGGTCTGTGCTATAGGAAGTGAACTCCCTGCGCTGCCAGCTTGGTGACCGGCTGAATGTTGAGGTGGATGCTGCCCCACCTGTTGACCTGAACCGAGTTCTGGATGAGATGAGGTGCCAGTATGAAACCCTGGTAGAGAATAACCGCCGGGATGCTGAAGACTGGTTTGACACCCAGGTCGGTACCTGGGAAGAGTCAGTGCAATAGGGGTACGTGGTGGCTCACATGGAAGTGACCCTGGGGCTCTGAATCAAGAAACCTAACTTTGAGTCTCACCTCTGTTTTGACCTTGCTGTGCCTCTCGGGCAGGTTGCTGTCATCTGAGCAACAATGTCCTTGAGTATCAAACACATGAGTGGGACTGGGTGATTGGGAAGGTCCTTCTTGGCTCACAATTCTAACTGGCCTCTGTAGCTCCCTGAAGTCAAGTCCCTGGTGTTGCTGACCAGGTCTTGTGTATGTATGTTTCAGACTGAGGAGCTGAACCAGCAGGTGGTGTCCAGTGCAGAGCAGCTGCAGTCCTGCCAGGCAGAGATCATAGAGCTGAGACGCACCGTCAACGCCCTGGAGATTGAGCTGCAGGCCCAGCACAGCATGGTGAGCCCCAAGGCAGGGTGGAGCTGCTATTGCACCAAGCCCAGGAGCACACAGGCTCCCCAGCTTCCATGCTCCAACCACACAGGCAGGCTCCAGGGGTCTATGTTCTTGAGCACCAGGACATCTCTACGCAGAAAAGAGGGAATGAGGGACCAGCCCCAATCACGAATCCCTTAGTAGTAAAAGACAAGAGACCCGTAGCAACTGACATGTCCAAGCAGTAGCTCCTATATTTTTGTAAGCAGATACATCTTCTGAATAATTATCAGTTATTCAGAGATGACATGACCAGGGGATACTCTCTCAATCAAAGAAGCCACAGGGGCTAATTAGCTCATCTCAAATAAGATGTCTGATTGTGGTTTGTCCTAGATGGCTCAAATCCTGATTCTCTGAGCGTCCGTTCTTGGATTCTGAGGCCTCACTGAGACCCAGATGAAGCTTCCTTGCTTCTTCTCTGACCTCTAGCCTTTTTATCCTTACACAACTCTTGCCCTCACAGAGAGATGCTTTGGAATCCACCCTGGCGGAGACGGAGGCCCGCTACAGGTCCCAGTTGGCCCAGATGCAGAGCCTGATCAGCAACGTGGAGGCCCAGCTGGCTGAGATCCGGGCTGACCTGGAGCGGCAGAACCAGGAGTACCAGGTGCTGCTGGACGTCCGGGCCCGGCTGGAGAGCGAGATCAACACATACCGGGGCCTGCTGGAGAGTGAGGATAGCAAGTGAGTATCACTGCACGTGCTCTAGTCTTCTCAGTGCAATCTACAAAGCTCTGGGAAGATAGCATGGTGCCTGGAAAGAGTCTGGCACTCGGAGTCTGGAGTCCTGGCTTTTAGTTCTGGTCTTCTTGTAAATCATCGTGTAACTCCAGCAAGCCCCCTTTCCTCTCAGGGCCTCTGTTTCCCTTTTGGTAAAACAAGAGAGTTAGGATCAGGTGATTTTTAAGGTGCTTTCCCGTTTGCATAGTCTAGGATCTGCTTTGAGTTACAGCAAACAGCAACTGGAACATCATAGTAATCCGACTGTTTTCTTTTTTCTAGGCTCCCCTGTAACCCATGCGCACCTGACTACTCGCCCTCCAAGTCCTGCCTTCCCTGTCTTCCTGCGGCCTCCTGCGGTCCCAGTGCAGCCCGAGCAACCTGCAGCCCCCGCCCCATTTGTGTGCCCTGCCCAGGGGGCCGGTTCTGAGAGTGGCTGACCCAGAAGGCCATGGCCATTGTCTCCAGGGCTTGAACTCGGCCTCTACCCAACTTTAACCCTTATAGCCCAATCCCCTTTCTTCATGCAGAGCTCAGGCCCAGGGTCTGGTCCTGAGAATGATCACTGCAAATACATGCCTTAAAGTTTCTCAGAGCCTGTCACGAAGGCCGGCTGCCTCCAAAGGTCTCAACTCCTCATCATTTCAATGGGTGCTGGGGTCTCTGTTCTTGGGCTGCCTCCTGGGTCAGGTTTTCCTTCTGGGTGCTGTTCCGGTGGATTCTGAAATGCAGTCGAGGGCTTTTGTTGGCAGAACAATAAAGTGCGTTTGCTCAGGCCCCTGATGCTCAACTCGCCCCATTCTGGTGTGGTTGGCTTGTGTCTCTGTTCTGTTCAGGGGTGACTGCCGGGCAGATGAATGGGAGATGTGTGAACAAGTATGACCCTTTGGATGACAGGGTTACTGTGCCCTGTTTGGGGTGGGTAGAGGCCTACACTGAGACCTTTGGCTTGGCTTCCCCAATGAAGACCTTTCTCCAAGATTCCAGTGTGTGCCAGCTGTTTCCAGACCTCTCCTGAATCCCTCTTAGTGTATGTGGTCACCTGGGATACCAGAGTGGGGTGGACAAAACTGAGACTGAAGCCGAGATCAGCATCATGGGAAGGGTTTTAGGCCACTCTATCAGCCTCATGTCTGTGGTCCTTGTAAGACCAGTAATGGGGTGTCTCCCGCCCAGGATACTTTTAGGGGTGCATTTATATCACCCCCCCTCTTCCATTGCAGCCCTTTCACGCAGCCCTCCAAGTTTAGCAACCCCCTTAACAACCCACAGCCCATCATAAGCAGGAGATGGAGAGTGCGCTCGCCTTCACGACTTCTATCCCGAACGCTAAGGCTCTTGTCTTTGGGAGGTTCACGCATGTGCTTGTGTGCTCTTGGCATCTGGCGAGGGGTACAACGAGCCCTCCTCAGATGGGTGTGAGAGCTCCCAGCATCTTGACCCAAAGGCTCTCATCTGTGTCCAGAATGTCCTCCCCAACCAGGCCAGGCAAATAGCAAGTTCCGTGAATCCCAGTGGGAAAGGGAGAAGGGCCAAGACCAAAGTTTCTGAGCTAAAAAGGAAGATGTGCATTCCCAGCTGGCATGTGCTTCTCGTAAGATGCTGACGGTACCTGCTGAGGGTCTTCAGTCATGTTAAGAGAGCTGTAGCTATGTCCAAGGGGGAGAGAAGACAGCTGGTAGATGCTGAGCAAGGCAAGCTGGAGACCCTTGTCCTTCAGGACATCTGGTATAGTTCATTGTGATTTGAACACAGAAGCCCCTCTCTAGCCCCCCTCTGGTTGCTCCCTGTCCCCCTTGCTCCTGGCATCTGGCACCGCCTCCATGCTTGTCTTTTTGGAAACCCTTCGCTAATCTTGCTGAGGCTTAGGCTCTGAAAGGGATGGTTGCCTCAGGATCATTCACTTCACTCAACAAACCCTTACCGAGCAACCTCCTGTGCCAGGAGGTGTGTTAGGTACCTGGGAAGGACTGGTGTGTGTAGGAGCGAGCCTTTGGGAGGAAACATGAAGGATGCTCACTTGCCATGTTTTTTCTTTTCTACCTCAGTGGTGGCAGGAGACTGGTTGAAGGGGGCCTTGACATTAGTGCAATGAATGTGGGCTCTGAATGTGGCGTCGGATGAACCTGGGTTCAAATCTCCACCCACCACTAACTACATGTGGGAGCTTCAGCAGGTCATAGTCCCTTTCTGAGCCTCAGTAAAACAGACAATATGACACTGATGCTGTGAAGTCCCCAATGCTTTGCCCAGCACATGGAGGGCATTTGAAGATGGGTCATCACTACCAACTCTTTCCAGCTGGATGGCTGGATTGCTGTGAGGTAGGGTATCCACATTTCTCTGCCCAGGGTTTCATTTCTGACACTTCCTTCCTGGAAAACCAGGCCAGCTAAAGTGAATGTGCAGTTGCATGGTTCATTACCCAATTCCAATTCTGAGCAAAGTCAGCAGGGAGCCTCATGGTCAGCAGCACGTGGGTGCTGCCTGGAGCACATGGGCTCCAGTTAACTGTGCTGTGTATAGGTCACACTCTTCTTTTTGGTGTTCTCTGTGGCACAAGCCCTTTCCAAACCCATCCTAGCTTCCTCCAAGATGTAGCTAACTAAACCGTGTGTAACCCTACCTCTAATTATTATTTACCTCATTTGCTCGTGCTTTTTAATTATAATGCTGTTTCCACCCAGCCACAAGTTCTCAACCTTGCCGGTACACTGGAATGACCTGGAGGGCTTTAAAAAATACCGATGCCTGCTCTGAGCTCCAGAGATTCTGCTTTAGTTGGTCTGGGATATGATCTGATATTGGGATTTTTGAAAGCTCCCTGGGTGATATGAACATGCAGCCAGGGTTGAGAGTTCGTCTGTCAGGTGGAGGAGCTTTTGGCAATCCAATTGGGAGTTGCAGTCGGGTTGCTAATAGGTCCTCCACCTGACTCCAACCCACTGCAGGGGGCTCAGGGGAACTCTGACATAGACTCTAGCACTATTAGGTCTGGTACCTATTATGCTTGAGATGGAGTCTCGCTCTGTCACCCAGACTGGAGTACAGTGGCATGATCTTGGCTCACTGCAACCTCTGCCTCCTGGGTTCAAGCGATTCTCCTGCCTCAGCCTCCTGAGTAGCTAGGACTACAGGTGCATGACACCACGTCCAGCTAATGTTTGTATTTTTAGTAGAAACGGGTTTCACCATGTTGGCCAGGATGGTCTTGATCTCTTGACCTCATGATCTGCCTGCCTCAGCCTCCCAAAGTGCTGGGATTACAGGCGTGAGCCACCGCGCCCGGCCCCCCGTTATGCTATTGACTTTCTCATTTCTGCCTTTCTCTCTCTTTTGATTTCAAATATTTGAAATAAATTTTAAATTTGTTGTTTTTTTCCTTTTTTTTTGTGGCTGCATAGTATTCCATGGAGTATATGTGCCACATTTTCTTTCTCCAGTCTACTATTGATGGGCATTTGGGTCAGTGCCAAGTCTTTGCTATTGTGAACAGTGCTGCAATAAACATACATGTGACTCTGTTTTTAAGGTCTCTGTTTTGTCCCCTTGGCCAAGACAGGGTCCTTTCAGTCAATTGGGGACTTAGGATTTTAGTTTTATTTCTCAGTGGTGATACTGACCCTTTCCGGATATTTCAGAAGAGCAATTTGCCTTTGTCCTGAGAAAAGGTGATCTCCCTGACATTCCTTTCTCTTATCCTCCAAGGAAAGCACCATGGCAGAGATAAGAACTAAGGACTGCTTTCCCTAGACCCATGTTTCCCGCTGACAAAACACCATCAAACGTAGATACAAGTTTTGCTTACGATTTTATACATTGAACACTAAGAACAAGGTGTATTTACTGTGTTGGGAACTTTGAGCTCTCACTCACAAAGCATGCAACAGGGTATTTGGGAGGTCCTGTTCCTGGTGAAGGCAGCTGAGAGGTAACTATCAGTGGACAGTGATCCCAGCATGTGTGGAGAACTGCCAAGCTAAATTGAACAAGGGTGATTTGCATGAAGCATGGAGGTGGCTCCTGGGAATGAACTCACCCTGAGGAAAGAGAGACTGGAGTCCACACACTGGGTCTAAGATATTCTGAGCACAGCATGGAGCGCCACTCAGATGATCTTTCAAGGTCTCCTTCCTAAGCTGCAGCAACATCAACAACAAAGGAGGAAACACTAAATGAACTAGAATATGAGACCGCAAGAATTTAAGACTGGCCAGGCACAGCGGCTCACACCCATAATCCCAGCATTGTGGGAGGCTGAGGTGTGCGGATCACTTTAAGCCAGGAGTTCAAGACCAACCTGGATAACCCAGCAAAACCTTGTCTCTACCAATAATACAAAAATTAGCCATGCATGGTGGTGTGCACCTGTAGCCCTATCTACTCAAAAGACTGAGGTGGGAGGATAGCCTGAGCCTGGAGAGTTCAAGGCTTCAGTGAGCCATGATTGTGCCACTGCATTCCAGCTGGGGTGACAGAGTGAGACTCTGTCTTAAAAAAAAATAAAAAATTTTAAAGAATTTAAGACTGAGATGTGACAGTAGACGGCATCAACCCACAGCAGGGGAGATAGTATCAGCATCATCTCAAAGAAAGAAGACATAATTAGCAGATTGGTTATCTGGGGACAATCTGCGGACTCGGGGAGTGGCCTTGGCACAAACCACAGCACACACCGTGATGGGAGCCATTAACCTTGGTTAGACATCAGAGGGCAGCAGTAGGAGCTGGGCACCAGCACCATGGTCACTGTTAGCATTTGCAGGCACCTGACTTGTAATATCCTAATCTGATTCTAAATAACTTTGTGGGTGAGGGTCCCAAAAGACATATGTAGTTCCCCTGGTTAAATGATTCAAGCGAGAAAAGAAACATTTTAAAAATAGGTTGGTATTGCTCAAATATGGAAGATGGCAAGATGGTGCTTTTTACCTTTGAGTTATTCCGTATTTCACAAAGGAGGGTTTCAGAGATGCTTTGAAAACTGATAGTATTGTGTCTCCCAGGAGGATTATGAGCTCTGGGTGCTTGTTGATTTATTTAAGCTCCTTGTAGATTCTGGATATTAGACCTTTGTCAGATGGGTAGATTGCAGAATTTTTCTCCCATTCTGTAGGTTGCCTGTTGACTGTGACGCTAGTTTCTTTTGCTGTTCGGAAGCTCTTTAGTTCAATTAGATCCCATCTGTCAACCTTGCCTGTCGCTCAAACTGTCTTTGGTGTTTTAGTCATGAAGTCTTTGCCTATGCCTATATCATGAATGATGTTGCCTAAGTTTTCTTCTAGGGTGAAAAATTGCATTTCTAACACGTTCCTGAGTCAGATTGATGCTGCTGGTCTAGGAACTACACTTTGAGAACCACTGATAACACCTTATTAAAATAATCATTATAGTTTTTGGGTCAGAGGATTAAATGGGCAAATGAGTGCCAAGCACTCAACATCATGTCTGGCAGTTGTATATGTTCCACAAGTTCTGGCTATGATTCTGAAGGGTGGTCTGATGAGTCTCATCCCATATAGTTGGTATTGCCATCACACCTCCTTCCATCTGATGCCAACATCTCCTCTAAACAGGCAATCCAGACAAGGTCCTGAAATTTATGACTGTTGCAGAGAATCAAATTGTGAGAGTAATCGATCTGACCCTTTCAACTGGCATGAGGAAACTGAGGTCTGGAGAGACAAAATGACTTTCCCAAGGTCACATGGTAAGTCAGAGGCACCATCTCTATGCTCTACTTTTTTTTTTATGCAGTGTAGGGGCTAGGTGGCATTTTCTCTTTCCTGTTCTTGTACTGACACTTCTGGGAATGCATGAAACATAATGCATGACACTTCTGGGAATGCATGAAACTTGTGCCCCAACATTATATCAAGAAGATTACTGAATAAAAAAGCGGCTATAACACACACATACTAAATGTGAAGCTCACAGCTTTTGCAGCCAGGACTGAAAACAATGCTCCAGCATGTTACCTTCTTAAGTGAATGCCCAAGGCTTCTATAGCTGGGCTCATCTGCTCCCTGTCTCCTGGCTTAGCTCATTCCAGGGCTAGACTGTCCTTTCCCAAGGGAGTTGATTCACACTGCTTCCATGCTCTGAGATCCTGAAGCGAGCCTTCCCCATCTGCCACAACAGAGAGTAAAAGTAGAACCTGTTCCAACTGTTCTATCTCAGTCTGTTCAACAAACAGTTATTGAGCACTTGACAATTGTGTATGTGGTGCCGAGATAATTGAATGGATGGTCCAGAGAGGGTCAAGATAGAGCAGCTGCCACTTGGAGATGTTCATGATATGGGCTTTTCCAAGAGGAAGGGTCCAACTGGAAAGATGTACCTGATTCTTAGGCTTCTGTTTGGGTCATTATTATTATTATTATTATTTTTGCCATTTGAAGGGGTGCACCATTCCTGGAAGTACTGCAATACCAGGTCAATGCACAGAGTGGACAGAGCAAGCTCGTATTCCATCTCCCTGCTCCAAAAATCCATTTACTATATTGTCCTTGGATAGAGCACGTATCAGATATTAAACTGATACCACACTTGATCTTACCTAAAAAGGCTGAGAAGTAAGGCTGCCTGTGTCTTGAGTTCATTTTCTCCCCACTGATGTTATTTTCTTCCCCTTGGCAGGAAGATGATGCCTGTTAGAAAGCCTCTGACGCTCCTTTTCCTATCTGCCTGGATTTCTGCGGCTGCCAGTATCGGAGCAGTTTCTACCACCCACACATTTCCTTGTTAAATGGTCAGGCCTCTTCCCACAGGGAATACCTTCATTAAAAGAGGCAGCTGCTGCCACACAGACCTGCAGGATTTCTCAGGACTAGAGCAGGCGGGGGTGCAGTGGGCCAAGCCAATGGAGACACAGGCCGGGTCGCGGCGGTTTCCTGGAGGCCCCGCCCTAGTAATGAGGGCCCAGGCATGCAGCTGACCCTTTGAAGATGTGTTCTGAAGCTCTCTCATGGTGATCAGTGGCAGGAGCCCGGACTCCTGCTTTAGCCAAATGATAAGGTTGGGCTCTTTTATGAGGAAAGGAACTCATCATTGGAAATCAAATTACAAATTAATTAGCAGCTTCCTCTGGGGCTGAGTGTAAACATCAACACCACCCAATGAGGAATTTCTATCATGAGCCCCCTCACTGCAAGGGCATAAATGGCCTGGGTGGCATGGGGTCTGTAGACATCCAGGCAGCTGTGGCGGAGGAGAAAGGGCCTCTCCAACATGACATCTGCCTGCTGTGTCACCAGCAACTTGCAAACCTCTCTCAAGAGCTTCCCCCGGCCTGCCTCGGTTTGTTCTGGCAGTGTGAACTGCCGGCCTGAGCTGTGCCTGGGCTATGTCTACCAGCCCATGGCATGCCTGCCTTCTGTCTGCATGCCCACCACCTTCCGGCCAGCCAGCTGCGTCTCCAAAACCTATCTATCCAGTTCCCGCTGGCCAGCCAGTGGCATCTCCAGCGCCATGGGCCCCGGCGGCTGGTACAGCGAAGGGGCCTTCAATGGCAATGAGAAGGAAACCATGCAGTTCCTGAACGACCGCCTGGCCAGCTACCTGGCGAGGGTTCGAGAGCTGGAGCGGGAGAACGCAGAGCTGGAGAGCAGGATCCAAGCGGCCTCTCACTCCCAGGTGCTCGCCATGACTCCTGACTACCAGTCTCATTTCAGGACCATTGAGGAGCTCCAGCAGAAGGTGAGGGCAGTGGCGAGGTGAACGGGCTCTCTGGGAAGGGATCTGGACCAGCTGGCATTCCAGATTTGAATCTCGTTAGCTTATTAAGCTACGTTCAGGACAAAGAGACCTCCCTAGGGCACAGGGGTATTTTATAATGTGAGCACTTAGCCTGAGGATTTCAGGTGGAGAGATCTGGGATTTATTCTCGATTCTAACGTTGCCTCATTGCATGACTTTGGGAGGTCCCTTCCCTTCCCCAGGCCTCAGTTTTCTCATCTGTAAAACAGGGATAATAATGGTCATTATCTAACGGGGTTGTCAAAGGATTCGATGAGATGATGCAGGTCAAGTGCTTGGAACAGTCCTTGGTTCATGGTGAGTTTTCAGTAAATGTCAAGGACCCTTCTAACCGTCACATGACTGACTTCAGACATGAGATTCTTTCCTCCCACATTGCTCAGCGCATCCAAAATGGGGAATTTGACTTTACAAAGCTCCAGGTTCCTAAAGAATACATCTCGAGTTCTTCAAGGACTAGCAATTCACTAAATATCTCCCAGAGTTCTGGGGGAAGAGGGCCTTCTGCAAGGCTGGCTGCAAGGGTGCTGGATCCTACCTTTGCTGCTGTCTTCTCTTCCTTTGGATTCTTCTTCCTTCTTCTCACCCTGCACTAAACTAACCCTCTCCATGTGCCTTGGCCCACAGATTCTGTGTACCAAGGCAGAGAACTCCAGGATGGTCGTGAACATCGATAATGCCAAGCTAGCTGCTGACGACTTCAGGGCCAAGTGAGTTTGGCCAGGGGACAGGGGTTGGGAGAGATCCTGTCCTCATAGGCTCTCGGGCAGCTTTCCATTAGTTTCACGGAGGGTTGGGAAATGCCAGCAGCCTAAGGCCTTCCCTGAGTGCTGCATTCAGTTTGACCCTCGGTTGCTGACCCCGTACCTGTGTAGGTACGAGGCGGAGCTGGCCATGCGGCAGCTGGTGGAGGCCGACATCAATGGCCTGCGTAGGATTCTGGATGATCTCACTCTCTGCAAGGCTGACCTGGAGGCCCAGGTGGAGTCCCTAAAGGAGGAGCTGATGTGCCTCAAAAAGAACCACGAGGAGGTGAGGCTGGAAGTCACGCTGAAGTGGCCCCAGGAAGCAGAGGGGAGAGAACGTGGGGTATGGGGTTGGATAAACACGGGTTCAATTCCCAAGCCTGCCACGTGTTGTTTCAGTGAATATGCCCAATTTATGGAATCTTCCTGAGCCTCCTCATCTGTAAAATGGGGACGACACTATCATGCAGGGTTATTGTGAGGATTTAATGGATAGGATATGGAACATGGAAATCCCCAAGGCATGGGTATGAAACACCTGCCACTTGGTCAGCGCTCAGAAGTGTAGTCCCCTTCCCGTCTGCATTTCCTGGGCTAGTGACTGCCAAGCGTTCATTCCTGGTGACTGCATGTGTTTTCTCGAGAGCCACACACCAGAGGTAGAGTGGTGCCGTGGTGCCGGGGTGAGCTGTGTGCCAGATCTCATGTTGAACGGCCTGTCCATCTCTGCCCAGCCAAACTCTCAGAAGCAGTCCCATCTCTTCTGAGAGGGCGTAGAGCTGCAGTGGTCTCCTCCTTGGCCCCCATTCTTATTTTATCCTCTCTTCTGTTTGCACATAAAATACTCAAGCTGAAGCCACAGGCAAGCCCTTCACTTTCTGTTTTTTCCTTATCTCCTGAAGTTTCTCGGAGGGAAAGCCATCTGCTTTGGGCACCTGTGTGCTGCCAAGCCCATCTGAGCCATGGCGTTTTGTTCCCTCCTCCCTGGTTGACTCTCAGCCCCTTGGCTTGGGATTTGAATGAACAAGTGCCTCCGAATCTTGGCTGGGTTTCCTCAGGCTTAAGTGCAAAGTAACAGCCAGTAATCACGTACTCACTGAGCACCCCTGGGTGCCTGACTCATCTCACTCAAATCAGAGAACTGGGAATGACACCAAGAAGCCACTAATGAGAAGTTATCACACACCCTGGCAGCCTCAGTGATAACTTTCCCTCTTTGGCAGCCACGCCTGGGAGGCAGCTGCCCTAACCCGGGCCTTGAACTAGTCAAGCCGGGCTCCTGCTACCCTCCTCCCAGGATGAACATAGGCTGGGAGGGTGGCTGGGAATACTAGGGGGACCGATTTCCCACTTTAGCTAAAGGCATCCAACAAACCCGGACGCTGCTCTTGGCATCTGCCAAAGTGACAGGAAATGTGCTGCAGTGAGGCTCCTGCCACAGGGGTATTCAGCTGGAGTCTGAAGAGCACTGGGATGCTGCCGGGTGGACTGCAGTCCTTGGGGGCCGTCTAATGCTTCCATCTTCAGCATCTTCTGTTGCATCTTTTCATGTCTCCCTGGGGAGGTGAGGCAGGATCGTATGATTGTCACACTTGCCTGGAGCTCTTGCGCTTTTTCAGGAAGTCGGTTCCCTTCGATGCCAGCTTGGGGACCGCCTTAACATCGAGGTGGATGCTGCGCCCCCAGTAGACCTGACCAGGGTGCTGGAGGAGATGCGGTGTCAGTATGAGACCATGGTGGAGGCCAATCGCAGGGACGTGGAGGAATGGTTCAATATGCAGGTGGGCCTCTCACGGTGGGGGCAGCCTCCTCCATGTCCCTAGGAAGGGACTCCAACCTTCTCCTTCCCCCCACTGCAGATGGAGGAGCTTAACCAGCAGGTGGCCACAAGCTCTGAGCAGCTTCAGAACTACCAGTCAGACATCATTGACCTGAGACGCACGGTCAACACGCTGGAGATCGAGCTGCAGGCCCAGCACAGCCTGGTGAGAGCTGCTGGGTGGGCACCCTCCCTCTGGATCCTAGGCATAATGAGCATAGGTGTGAGCCTCCAGGAAGGAGGAAGAGGAGGCCCAGATTTCAGCCACTATGGATGCTCATCCTGTTGACCTTTCCTGGAGGGAGCTTTCTTCTGAGATTCAGCTCAGAGATAAAAGAGGCATATTTCAAATCAGACATGGGTTAGCTGGACACTGTCAAACTCGACTCCGCAAGAAGACTTGCTCTGTGCTTAGCCTGCCTTTCCAAACCTAGGAATCTCAGTATCACCCGTCCTGATGCCCAGGTTCTTCTCTGGACCAACTCAACCAGAGTCTCTGGAGGTGGCGTCAGGTCATGGGTATTTTTTGAGGGCTTCCATGTGGCTCTAATGTGCAGCCAGGGTTGAAAACCACTGTTCTAAATGCTGCCATCAGGGAGGTACTTGGGGAATCTCAGATCCAAAGCCTGAGGCCAGACAAAGGTTGCAGAAGGAAGGAGAAATTTAGGATCAGACTTACAAATTGAAACTGTGGTTCTGTCATGTACCAGCTGTGTACCCTTGAACAAGTCATTTGACCTTTCTGGGCTTCTGTTTCCACAGTGCCTCAGGAAGGGAGGGCTCATTCCCAGTACCAAAGGGAGGTTTCGCCCTTCTTGTTTCTTTCTGAAGCAGGCCATGGCAGACAGCTCCCCTCCTCATGGTTATGTCTTCCTTTGCCTTAGAGAGACTCCCTGGAAAACACGCTGACGGAAAGCGAGGCCCGCTACAGCTCCCAGCTGGCCCAGATGCAGTGCATGATCACCAACGTGGAGGCCCAGCTGGCTGAGATCCGGGCTGACCTGGAGCGGCAGAACCAGGAGTACCAGGTGCTGCTGGACGTCCGGGCCCGGCTGGAGAGCGAGATCAACACGTATCGGAGCCTACTGGAGAGCGAGGACTGCAAGTACGTAGGCACAGCTGAGGCTCAGAGAGATGCGGGCGAGGATTCTGGGAGGTTCTAGGAAGCAACTGGGTCTACCCTTGAGGGACCATCAGCTTAGAACCCTGTCCTGACCATGGAGCCACTAAGGAGCTGGTATGCTCTGAAAGAAGTCAGGCAGTGGTGTTCATGCCGCCATCTCGTACCAGGCCCCTTGGAGACAATTCTGTCTCATTCCAAGCCAGAAAACTCCTTCTAATTGCCCACCATGGGGCAGGCTCTGTGGACGATACCAAGACAGAGGAAGGCATGGCATCTGTCCTCCTCTTGTTTCCATGTGTTCAAGGAGATAGGCAGACAGGTGACTGGAGGTCGTGGCATGTAGGGAGCTTAGGATGAAAGGCAACTTTGCTAATAGGACCTGCATGATCCTGCTCCCACCTCTTACCCCAGCCTCACCTCATAGCTCCATTGCTCTCAGAATGGAGATTTTGGCATATTCGGAGGACAATCAGTAGCCTCATGTAATTGAGTCCTGGTGGGGAGCAGGACAGGAAAGATCAGCTGTGGCCCATTTATGGAGAACCACACAGGTCGTGTGGGCAAGGGAGGGCTTTATTTTATAGGCAAGTGGAAGGCCTTACTATTTTTTTGAGGAGGAAATGAGAGAATTTACTGTGTGTCTTCTCCACTAGATCATAAACATCTAGAACGCAGAGACATTAAAATACGTTTTTATTCCCTGTACATGGCACACAGTAGATCCTCAGTAAAGGTCTCTCAAGCTCAAAGCTGTTCTTCAAGAAGATGGCCCCGATAGCAGCAGGAAGAGCTGAGTAGAGGGAGGGGAACCAGGCAGAGAAACTGTTCAGTAAGCCTAGGTAAGCCGTGGGGAGGGCCTGAGTTAGGGCAGCAGAGGCATCAGCTCTAGACACTGTGCAGGTAGAATCAGCAGGACTTGGTGGCTGTCTGAATGCAGGGTACCTCTGGGTCATGGACACCTGGTGGACTAGTGACTGATGTAGCCGTTTCTTATTCTGCATTTAGCCCTGCTTCTCTCCCATTCAGAACCTGTAACTTCAGGGCAAGCGTTGCAAAGTCAAATATTTGCAAGGGCCAGGTCATTAACATGCATGAATGACATGGATCATACGGAGACTGTGGAAAAGCAGACAGCTCTTGCCTTGTCCAATCCAGGCAGTGCCATGTCCTCAGGGCCATTTCTATTCTGTGAGAAGCAGGTCCAGTATTGCTGGATCTTCTGATAGTTCCAAGGAAGCTGAGAATCTGGATTTTTAAAAATGTTAAATTCTCCTGATGCTTAAATATTTTCAACAAGTTAAGTTTGGAATACATGTGCGGAACGTTCAGGTTTGTTACCTAGGTATACATGTGCCACGGTGGTCGGTAGCACCTCTCAATCTTTCATCTAGGTTTTAAGCCCTGTGTGCAGTAGGTATTTGTCCTAATGTTCTCCCTCCCCTTTCCCCTGCCTCCCTGACAGTACCTGGCGTGTGATGTCCCCCTCCCTGTGTCCATGTGAAGTTCTCATTGTTCAACTCCCACTTATGAGTGAGAACATGAGGTGTTCGGTTTTTTGTTCCTGTGTTAGTTTGTGAGAATGATGGCTTCCAGAGGAAGCTGCTTTTCATCCTAAGCTCACATGGAAGCCACTGAAGGTTTTAGGCAGGGGAGAAACATAATTGGATTTGTGACTGCAGAAGATTGCTCTGACCACTAAGTGGACAGTGGTTAGAAGGGGCTCAAGCAAGGTTGGGGAGATCAGTGAGGAGGACATGAGGTGACTAGGGCAAAGATGGTGGAGGCTGGGACCAGGGAGGCTGGGCAGAGACAGCATGGTAGATGGGGTTGAGAGGCATCCGAGGGGTAGAATCAGCAGGACCTATGCCCGAGTGCGCCTTCTCTACTGATCCTGTCCCTCTGTGACTTTCTCCTGCAGGCTTCCCTGTAACCCGTGCTCCACTCCCTCCTGTAACCCCTGTGCACCCTCCCCGTGTGTGTCCCGCGCCGTCTGTGTGCCACGCACCGTCTGCGTGCCTTGCTCGCCCTGCCCGCAGGGCCGCTACTGAAGTCCCTCTGCATGAGAGGATCCTGGAGGGCCTGGTATTCTGTGGCCACCAAAAAGAGCAGGGACAACCCCGGCCAACAAGGAAGATCCTGAGCAGGACCGTGGATCACCTGCAGCACTCCTGGGGGTGCTCCAGCCCTCACCTCTTTTTCCCGTGGGTGAACTCTTCTCGTTGGTGATGTTTCTGGTTGTCTGTGCTGCCTCAAAGAGCGAGTGTTCTTAGTTAACTGGCAAATAGAGCAGCATTCAATGGCCCTGCAAACATGTCTGTCTCTGCGTGTAATTTACGCTGCTGCGTCCACAAGCCAATCCTACTCAACTGAGCTCAAGAGGAATGTGGGCAAATTCTTTCTTTGTTTTTATGCCTCTTCTGCTTCCATAGAGGCTTGAGAGGTGTTCACTAAAATGGCCCGCATGCCATAAACCAGTTAAAACTAATCAATTGCTCTGGGGCCAAGTAATAAAAGAATAAAGAGAGGAGGGAGATAATTATGCCAGAAACTCAGGCCAAATTACTGTAATTGAGAATAATAAACCCACCTCTAAATCTCATTACAGCTGGGACAATGGGATCATTCATTCTTTCAGAATATCTTCACTGAGTAGCTACTGGGTGCAGGTTCTGCATTAGAGGCTGGCTAATCCAGGGGAGAGTTCCCAGAAGCATTGTTAGTAATGCCTCGTTAGATTAAATGAGCCATTCCTTGCAGCAATCTATGAAAAAGATACCATTATTTCATCCATTTTGTAAATGAGGAAACTGAGGCCCAGAGAAGTGAAGAAACTTGCCCGAAGTCACACAGCTGGTAAGCGGCGGACCCAGGACTGAAATTGAGGCCTTCAGGCTCTAGAGATGCTCAGACAATTCACATTCACAGCCCTCACTATTTGCAAACTACACCTTGTTGCAGGGGTATAAAAAAATGCAAGTGATCACTACTATTCAGACACTTATAATTACAGGAGGAGCTAAGACCAGCGTACATGAGACTGCACTTCTTTCTCTGTAAGGACGACGTAACAGTAACAATAATAATGCTGACAATGGTTACTACTTCTCGAGCACTCATAATGCACCAAGTACTTTGTGGAGCATATCACATAAATTAACTCATGCAGTTTCATGACCACCTTGTAAGGTATGCATAGTGTCCGTTTTAGACATGGACCTGGAGGCATAGGGTGGTCAAGTCAGTCGTTCAAGGTTGCATGCAAGGACAAAGACTTGAGCCCAAGTCTAGCAGCACAGCAGTGTTATTTTAACGTTCTAACTGCCAAGTTCCTACCCGGAAAGAGTAAAGACTAGTCAAAATTGGGAGACAGTCTTAGCCCGAGAAGATCTCAAGTGAGTCTTGTAGCTGGTGGCGTTTGAAATGGGTACTGGAGGTTGAATAGGGCGTCTATAGGGCACCAGATAGTAAGTAAGTGTGTGGGGGTCTTCAGGAGAGCAGGGGTCATGCTTGGGAGGCCTTTGGGGACCTTGCTGGCTGGAGCAGTGGGTTCCTGTGAGAGGCTGATGGGGATGAAGCTCAAATGGTAGAAAGGCATCAGACGGTGGGGGAGGGGGGGTCTTGGGTACCCCACAAAGATCCTGGACTCTGGACTCTATCCTGAAGGCAGAGGGAGGGCTGCTGCAGGATTTCAGCCCCAAAATAACATGACTGGAGTGGAATCTTAGAAAGTTTCACCGAGGAACACAGACAGGATGGCTGAGAGGAGGGGATAGGCTGTGGAAGAAGCGAACAGGGTCTCAGCTAAGACAATTCCAGGAGTCATGGAAAAATGAAGAATCAATGTAAGAGCCACTGTGATGGACCTGGCTTGCCAATGGACTGGCCATGGCAGGTAAAGAGGAGAGAGCTGGGGACAGGAATCTTGGACATCTTTCTGAACCTCACCTTCCAAACGCAGAGTGCTTTTTTAATGAGCTGAGATGATGTTTCTATTAAGTATCCTGCCTCTGGCCTTGCCAAGAAATGATGAAAAATGAATTGGATCCTGAAGCTGCCTCCAGGGTCTCCAGACATGATCCTGCAGGCATTCCTGGCAGACAAGGTCATTAGCCTGACAGCGGAGACATGAACATACTGCTCGGCGAGCTGTAGTTCCTGGTTGATGGGTGGGTAAAGTTTCAAGGAGCTGAAATGCCAAGGGAGGGGGGCTACTGGCTAATTGGATTTTCTCATAACTGTGTGCAAACCAGCAATCCTTAATTTCAAACCCAGTGCACAACTTTTCTGGAATGTGCTTAGCCTGATAAGCAACACACTGAACAGACAAATCTTTGGTTCTATAATACTAGACCTGTTCTGTCCAGTACGGTAGCCCGTAATGACTTGTAGCTGTATACTGAGACATTCCCTGAGTTGCACTCGTCACACGTGGCTAAGTGGTAGTAAATAGGACAATACACACATGGAGTGTTTCCAACACTACAGAAAGTTCAATTGGACAGAGCTGTCTTAGACTGTCAGAACTAGAAGGAGCCTTCCAGATGATCTGGCCCAGCTTTCCCAGTTTTGCAGAAGAGGCATCTCAGACCCAGGGAGGTGGAAAGATGTACTCACAGACACAACCAACAGGTGGGAATTAAAGCCAAGGGTTTTGATGGCAAGCCTCGTAGGTCTCTCCAAGCACTTCATGCTTTCTCCAGGCTCCCTAGGTTTATTATTATTTCAGGCTAATACATATTTCCCCGTTCCCTTTCTTTCGTTTCCCAAAGAAGGGAGACATTTTCTCTGAGAAGCTGAAAATTCTTCCTGGGAATATAGTTCTCTTAAAAAGCATCATTAGCAACTACCAAACTCTTTGAGCACTGGGCTCAGTAAGAGCAAAGACCTTGAGCTGCAGCCCAGAGCCTCAGCAGGAGTGATGGCACAAGAGTTGCAGGCCAGAAGTCCCCGCCCCTGGGTGCCCTGGGGACTTCCACAGTCTCTGCTTCCCCAGCCCATATTGTTCCAGTCTAGCTTGGTCCCCATTCCCACACCCCTGTTTCCTTCCCACTTGCCAAGACCTGTCTGACTCCCCAGATGCCTGTTAAGGCTTTTTATATGAAACCAAGCCCCACGGCCCAGGGCCAGGAGTACCCCCTCTGCTGGAAATGATGCCACTCATCTTTTCTGTCTGGGTGGTGCTTCAAACCAGAGGTGTCACGAGCTACCCTCCTGCCTAGCCTGTCTCATTTGATGGATGAAGAAGCTCTGGGAGTAGAGTTTGGGACATATTTATCCCCCACCAGCACTGGGATCTCCTGGAAACTGGACTCAATATACCATGCATGGAACTTCTCAGAGGAACTCTCCTCTCATATCAAAGCACTTAGGTCTAATTAACTCTTTAAAGGGGAAGAGTTTATCGGGAAATGTAGGCAGGACCCTGGTCAAGTCATAAAACCTCTGTCATATTTGATAGTTTGGAGAAATCCTCATAGGTGGATCCTCTCTGAGTGGGACTGGAAAAAAAAAGTTGTTCTTTTTATTTACTGATTTATTTATTTATTTTTTTTGAGGTGGAGTCTTGCTCTGTTGCCAGGCTGGAGTGAGGTACACAATCTTGGCTCACTGCAGCCTCATTCTCCCAAATTCAAGCAATTGCCCTTCCTCAGCCTCCTGAGTAGCTGGGGCCACAGGTGCGTGCCACCACATCCAGCTCATTTTTTTTTTTTTTTTTTGTATTTTAGTGGAGAGGGGTTTCACCATGTTTGCCAGGATGGCCTTGATCTCCTGATCTTGTGATCTGCCTGCCTCGGCCTCCCAAAGTGCTAGGATTACAGGCGTGAGCCACTGTGCCTGGCCAGGGTGTGCTTTTTAAAGACACACTTTCCCCGAGGCTATTAAAGAGTCTGGGACTTACCCCTGCTGCTCACTGCCCTAGTGCAAAGCATCCTCTTCTGGGGGTGGCTGTGAGGGCCAATGGGCAAAACTGCCATTCAGGGAAGACTGTCTAGAGGGCGACAGCTTCTTGAAATATTCAGGAGTTGGGTTTGGCATCTGGAAGATGCGGCCATGTGTGGACTCTGAATTGTACTAAATGAATTTTTTCCTCCCCACTATATTAGGAAGCCTTTTAGAGTGTGATCAGAAAAAGAATATACCTCTTCCAGGCTATAACCAGGAAAATCATTAATAATAAAACAACATTCTTTTTTATTTCATATATATATATTTTTGGAGACAGAGTCTTGCCCTGTAGCGTCAGCTGGAGTGCAGTGGCGTGATCTCAGCTCACTGCAACCTCTGCCTCCTGGGTTCAAGCAATTCTCGTGCCTCAGCCTCCTGAGTAGTTAGGATCACAGGCACATGCCACCACCCCTGGCTAATTTTTGTATTTTTAGTAGAAATGGGGTTTCACCATGTTGGCCAGGCTAGTCTCAAACGCCTAACCTCAGGTGATCCATCTGCCTTGGCTCCTTAAAGTGCTGGGATTACAGGTGTGAGCCACCACAGCCAGCCTGTATTTCATAAAATTTAACACTTGAATGCAAAGATATCAATTCAGCTAATGGGAAAGTTCCTAAGATCATTTGATGTCTATTGTTTTTTCCAACTGGCCAAGACAAATTTATATCTATTTTTAGTATATGTGCTGCCGAAGCGAGCACGACAAATTTATATCTAAATAGCAGTGTCCCTTCATCCTAATATGTAAACAAAGTCACAAATGAGCATCTTGGCATAATGGAGATCAGTGCCTTTGGCTTCAGAAAAACTGGGCTAGACTCTCAGTTCTGCTCCTAACATGCTGTGTGATTTTGGCAGAACTCTTAATCTCTATGCATCTCAGTCTTCTCCCCTTTAGAAATGGGAGTAATTCTACCTTTTTCGCAGAAAAGTTGGGAAGAGTTGTTGGGATATGATGCATATAAAATGCCTGTCATGATGCTTGGCATATGATGAATATTGGGTAAAGAAAATATGCTTTGGCAATGAATTTCCCTTCTCTTCTAATTTTTCCCAGTTGCAATGACAGCTGAGTCATATTTTGGAGCCATTCTGAAGCCCAAGTTTCAGAAACAGCAGCAGCAGCAGCAACAACAACAACACACGGTAGCTTTGCTCTGCTCTGAGAGCACTGGATGAATTTCCAATCTTGGTGTAAATGCCCTGGTAGTGTGGAGGCCCTGGTGTCTGAGGCTCGGTGTCCAGTTCTGGAATCCGTTGTTCATTCCCAGGTGCCCTCCCTCTGCCCAGCCCTCTGGCTCCAGAGCAGACTGAAGGTCTCCCGTGGGCTCAAGAGATCCAAATTTTAAACCTCATTCATTGTGCTGGGTGGAGCAGGGATGGCAACTACAGCTCACAGGTTAAACCCAGCTGCGACCTGTTTTGGTAAATCAAGGTTTTTTTTTTTTTTTTTTTTTTAGTTGGAGTTTCGCTCTTGTTGCTCAGGCTGGAGTGCAATTCCACCATCTCAGTTCACTGCAACCTCTGCCTCCCAGGTTCAAGTGATTCTTCTGCCTCAGCTTCCCGAGTAGCTGAGATTACAGGCATGTGCCACCATGCCTGGCTAATTTTGTATTTTTAGTAGAGATGGGGTTTCACCATGTTGGTCAGGCTGGTCTCGAACTCCTGACCTCAGATGATCCACCTGCCTCGGCCTCCCAAAGTGCTGGGACTACAGGTGTGAGCCATTCCCCGCCTCAGTAAATCAAGTTTTATTGGAGCACAGCCACACCCATTCATTTCCCCGTTGTCTATGTCTGCTTTGTGCTACAGCAGCAGAGCTAAGTAGCTGTAGTGCAAAGAGAGTATACGACCTGCAAAGCCTAAAATATTTACCATCTGTCTTTTAAACAGAAAAAGCTTGTCCGTCTTGGAATGCACTGGGAGCCCTGGGACCAGTCCTGGCTCTGTCTCTGACTTGAGTGGCTTCCCTGGGGAGCTCACAGTCCTTCTCTGGTCTCTGAAGCATGAAAGGTTGAATTAGTATTTGAAGTTTTCTTTAGTTCTAATAACTTAGCAGTATTTGCTCTATTACTCTTTAGGGATTCCTGACGCTCTTATCAGAGAATTGTACCTTTTTGTGTACTGAGGTTCAGTGGAGAGGATGCTTCATCTTAGAGCCAATGCCACTCCTAGAGAAATGCCAGATAGTCATTCAGGGAACAAAGCCTACCTTTTCAATGGGGCATCTTTAAAGAGAGAACATGGAACATTTCTTTTTGCAATAGAAGGCAGTAACAAGAAGTTCAAAGTCAGCCCTCTGTTTCATAAAGTGGGGAGCCACTTCTGAGGAACTGAGTAACTGCTGATGGGTTGTTTCGATGGCAGAAAAAATGAGGATTCATGGAGAAAAGCTTGTGTATTGCATCTGCTCCTATGGCAGGTGCATAAAAGCTCCAGGCAAGGAAACACTCACACCTGAGCACTTGGTCCTTGTCACCAATCTGCAACTCAATTAACCATCACAGTTAACTAACACTCCCCCCCTCCCCCAAATGCAGAAATCCCTGCTCCTCAAGCTTTGGGAAGAGCCATTGGAAGGCTCCTTGCTCCGGGCAGGCTGTGGCAAGCAGCCGCTCTGGAAACTCTGTACCCAAGGTCTGTGCAGATCCCAGCACTAGGGCTGGGGTCCACCTGTAAGACAGTCACCAACCTAGTAGCCATGTCCTTAGAACTGTGGCTCATGATCAGTCCAGCCTGGTCCTGCCAGCTGTCACTCTGCATGTTCTCTGCCAGGGACCGGGAACATCCCTGCCAGCATGGACACCTGTGGCTGGTTCAGTGAAGACATCCTCAGCAGCAGTGGGAAGGGGATCATGCAGTTCCTAAGTGAGCACTTGGCCAACTGCCTGCAGAAGGTGCAGCAGCTGGAGCAGGAGAATGAGAAGTGGGGGGTGCTGAGAACCAGCAGTGCAGCAAACTGCAGAGCCCCAACATATGCTCCAATTACTGCTCACATTTTGAGACCATTAAGGAGCTTCAATGAAAAGTAAGATGAGACCTTGAGCTCTGGCATCAGTGGCATGGAAATAGAAGGTTGAGTACTGGTGATGGGAGAGTTGGAGGGGTTTCCTGGAAGGATGCCATTCCACGAATGTTCATGACAATGGACTGAAGGTGCCAGAAATGAACTGGGATGTCAAGGGCCCAACCGCTTGGTTCTACATCCGGTTCCATTCAATAAGCAAGTTCAGGTCTGAGCTGGGCACTGTGCCCACTGTGGAACTGAGCATGTCAGGGGAGATAAGGGGCCAGTGTGAGGCCATGGCAGAGACCAGTTGCCAAGATGTGGAGCAGTGGTTCCAAGCCCAGATGAAGGGAGGCTGCAAAGCAGGGAGGGCCCGGCTTCCACCCGGGCAGCAAGGTGATTGTGTCTCTCTGTAGTCCAGTCTGAAGGCGTCAGCCTGCGGGCCATGTCCTGTGCCAGGTACTGCAGTACTGTCAGTTGGAGATCCTGGAGCTGAAACATTCCGTGAATGCTCTGGAGGGGGAGCATCAGGCTCAGCACACATTGGTGTGTCCCTCTGCACACGTGGGAGACCCAGCTTGGCTCCCACTGCCCACGAGCAGTTCCCTGGGGGTCAGTACAGGCCTCACTTAAATACCAACCGGGGACTCAGCTTAAACCGTGGTTTCATCTCCTTTGAAGGCAGTTTCTCTTTTTTTGGAATGGAATCTCACTCTGTTGCCCAGGCTGGAGTGCAGTGGCACAATTTCAGCTCACTGCAATCTCCACTTCCTGGGTTCAAGCGATTCTCTTGCCTCAACTTCCCGAGTAGCTGGGACTACAAGTGCCTGCCACCATGCCTGGCTAATTTTTGTATTTTCAGTAGAGCTGGGGTTTTACCATGTTGGTCAGGATGATCTACATCTCTTGACCTTGTGATCTGATCGCCTCGGCCTCCCAAAGTGCTGGCATGACAGGCGTGAGCCACCGCACCCAACCTGGAGGCTCTTTCTTGTAGATATGGATGGTGAGTGAATCAACATTAACTCAGGTGAGGAGGCTCTGATCTTAAAGGTCTATTGTGAAGAGGAGTAACACAGCATTGGTTCTTCTGGCTGAAGACAGCTAAAGGGAGTTAGATTGCTCTCTGGACCTGGCAATGTCTTAGAGGGAGGTAGGGGAAAGAGACTCACCTGCAGCTGGGCCCACCTTGTAAATTGCTTATCTCCGAGAAGAGGCAGGTACCTTGCGGCTCTGCAGCTTCTCACAACTTCGACTTAATGTTTTGCTTTTCAAGGAGTTTGCTCGGTGGGGCAACTTTCTTTCTTTAATGCTTGGGCAGCTGCATCTTCTGGTTCCTGGGCAATGAATTAAATGAAATTGCATATTGAGAATGTATATACTGTTGTTACTTCAGTGGGTTTTGGTGAATATCCCGTTTGATGCTTTAAAAAAATACATTTTACTGTGTATATTTAGAGTAGACAGCATGAGGCTGGGTGCAGTGGCTCATGCCTGTAATCTTAGCACTTTGGGAGGCTGAGGTGGGAGAATCATCTGAGGTCAGGAGTTCGAGACCAGCCTGGCCAACATGGTGAAACCCCGTCTCTACTAAAAGTACAAAAATTAGCTGGGCGTGGTGGCACATGGCTGTAATCCCAGTTACTAGGGAGGCGGAGGCAGAAGAATCACTTGAATTCGAGTGGTGGAGGTTGCAGTGAGCCAAGATTGCACCATTGCACTCCAGCCTGGGGTCTAGAGCGAGACTCTGTTTCCAAAAAAAAAAAAAAAATAAAAATAAAAATAAAAAATAAAGTATACAGCATGATATTACAGGATGCATACATATAGCAAAATGGTTATCATAGTGAAACAAACTAACATTTTCATAATCTCACAGTTATCCATTTCCTGCCCCTCCTTCGCCCCCATAGCGAGAGCAGTTATAATATACTCATTTAGCAAAAATCACGAATATAATACTCTATTATTAACTACAGTCCTCTTGTGCATTAGATCTTTAAACATGTTCAGCCTATACATCTGCTACTTTGTATCTTTTGACTTGTGTGGTGTATTTAAAACTGTGGCTATGACGTATGACTGGTCTATGAAGTCATTTTAGTGAGTTTTGATAAGCGTGAGAGAGATAAACACTATGCAAAGACAGAAACAGAATTGTCTATTTTCTTCCCTTCTTAGGGTCCTGATTCTCGAAGATTTTCCAACTTTCCCAAATCATCTTCTGGAGTCTTTCCCCCTCACTGTCGCTTGCCAGAACAGGGTGAGCCTCCTGAGATACTCTCCCAGTGGGTCAATTGCAGAGAAGCCCAGATCAGCAAAAGACACCATCAGAGGCAAGTTTGAGGCTCACAGGTCCCAATGCATGGGACCCAGTTTCTGTGCCTGTGTGCAGAGATGGAAGCTCATGATTGTGCTAGTTTACACCCTCATCCACAGGATAGGATGGGACTTGTTTCCCATGCTCATGCCAACACTCTGTGCTATTACCCAGCTTATCAAAACCTGATAAGAAAACAATATCTCTTTAGTTTGTATTTCTTAATCACAAATGAGCATACATTCATGTATAGATAAAATCATATTTAATTTGAATGGAAGTGTGCCTTTTCCATTCATCAAAGCCCCAGGAGTTGGATCCCTAGAATAATAAATGTATATGCTCAGCCTCTTCTCTCAGGAGTCTTCATGGTTTCCTGATCTACAATTGTTTGGGACACCATGACCTGACACCCTGGAGATGTGTCAGCACTAGCTCTACACACAGCACTTGTCATAAAATCTTTCCATTCACTGCTATGTGTGATGGGTGACGTTCCCACACAGGGCACAATTCGCTAGATGCTTCCCTGCATCTTCTAGCAGTAGGAGCCATGACACAGGAACGATAAGCTGTGAGTCAGGCACAATCTCCAGGTGCCAGTCTGCAGCTCCACACCTTTCTCTCCCACTGGTCGAGAGACTCCCATATGTATCAAAATTAGTGAAAATGGCATTCCAAGACCACAGCTCCTCACCTCCCTTTGCAGTAGACTTCATGCCTCTAGAGACTGGTATGTCTAAAGTCAGAATCCACCCAGAGAATGTTGTGCACGTAGGTGAATGAAGGAGGGTGACAGGTTCCCATCTCTCACACTCCGTGTTCATCGCTTCTTGTTACTGAACCTGGCCTCATATCCGGACACCAGTGACCACAGGGACTCTTTTTAAAGGGTTGGGAAGGAAGTCTTAGGATCCCTACCCACTCCTTCACCTCCTTTGAGAAAAATACAAATCAGCGGAACCAAGCGACTTTACAAAGAGTCATACAACATCAGTGTCATTATGCAAAATGGCACACTCAATTGAAGCCCAAGCCAGGACCCAGGCAAGTTAGCAGAGAGAGGTGTCGTCTGAACACAGAAGGCTTCAGCAGTGATGTTATAAAGTAACTAACCAGCGTCATGTGTTGTGAATGAACGAAATCATGGCTTTTAGCCCATGGAATGGATCTGGACAGAGGATAAAGTCAAAAGATGGGTGCTACTTAGCAAATCAAAGGAAACGACTTTAAAAGTCTGGTTCTCTGATTTATAGAGAAGCTTCTTGGTATGTGATGAGGTGGAGGAGAGTAACAAAAGGGTGTTTGAAGATGTAACATATGCAGATTGCACCCAGGGGCCTCTGGAGGTTGGGACAGCCTGCCCTGGCAATGTCTCCTAACAATGGTGTCTGTAAAGGGTTATTCACTGGTGAGCTCTGACTAACCCTTAGGTAAGAGCTAACCACTGCTTACTTTCCTGAGAAACCCAGTCTGGACTGAATGCTCAAATTTTGTATTTCTTCTTGATAGAAGTCCAATGGCCTGTGTTTCACATATGCATATCCAATCTCTATAGAGATATATGTTCGGTTTTTGTTCAATGCTCAGGGGACTGGCAAAAAAATCTCATTTTCCCAAACATCTAGTTATAATCACTTTGGAAGTTTTGTTCCACAGTAGGTTTTTCTCAGTCTCGGGGTCTATGTATCTATTGCCACAAATTTTGGGAGAAAACTTTTGGGCTCTCAGCAGTCATGTGTTTTGGATCGCTAGTATCAAGACCTATCTGAATGTAGAATGTATAATATGACCATTGTAGAGACAGGGTCCCTGGCATCTCCCAGTTTAGCCCTCGGAGAAACTGTCTTATTGTACTAACACCCCCACATCTGTATTTTCTGAGATACAAAGGGAAACATACACAAGGTCGGATTTTTGTTTTACATCTTAATTTCAACTTCTTGCCCAGTTTCTAGGCCTTTTAATCCTTCTTAGTTCAGCCAATGACACCAGTAGTTCTCTTTGGGGGAGGAGGACTTGGTGGTGGTCAAGGTGAAGAAAGATTCTTGGAGTTGAAAGAAACTGATGTGGAGAATAGGCTTTATACTTTTTTTTTTTTTTTAAGGTGAATCATTTTTATTAAAATGTAGTTTGTTTTTATTTTATTTTTAATTATTTTTTCTGTCATTTTGCTGTTTATTTTCAATATGCCTTGTAAGTTTTTTTGTGCCTCATTTCCTGCATTACTATCTCTTGTATTTTTTTAAAAATTTATTTATTGTACTTTAAGTTCATTCTCAGCAAACTGACATAGGAACAGAAAACCAAACACCGCATGTTCTCACTCACAAGTGGGTGTTGAATGATGAGAACACATGGACACGGGGGAGGGGAGCATCACACACTGGGGCCTGGTGGGTGAGGGGCTAGGAGAGGAATAGCAGGGGGTGGGGGGATTGAGGAGGGATAGCATTAGGAGATGACAGGGTGATGGGTGCAGCAAACCACCACCATGGCATGTGTATACCTGTGTAACAAACCTGCACCATCTGCACATGTACCCCAGGGCTTTATACTTTATAGTGAGGTTGATCTTAGAAAAATGATTTCACATCTCTGGTCCTCAATGGCTTATTTATTTATGTTGTAAAATTAAGAGTACCCACCTCCCAGGTTGGAAGTAAAGATGAAAAGGTATCATTGCTCAATCCCCTAGTACGTAGGGTGAAGGTTCAAAACTAACTTTAGAATCAAGGAGGCAAGGCATGAAGAGGGCCCACTCAATGTGCTGATCACGCAACGTCCTTTGATTTTCATGGCCAAGTCCTTACTTGAGGTTCAGCATGATTATTGCTCATTTCTTTTTGTTTGTTTCTGGCTTCTTGAGCTTGCCCTGCTTGGTCGAGATAAGCGACAGTGTTCAGAGTCATCCTCATTCTCATGAGGTTCTCAGGTGCCTTGTTTGAAACATCATGTCTACCCAAGTTACAGTTGTTTCCCAATGGCAGGAACTGTTCTGTGCTTAACCAACTCTATGCCAAGCGTCAGCACAGTGCCTGGCATCCAGAACGTGCCCAGGGGATGTGTGTTGTGAACGGATTTGTCTGAGTCTTGTTGCTCCTCAAAGTGAGTCTGAAGGGCAACCAACTAAAGAAAGAAGAAATATAGGACATCTTGATAACCCAATGCCATAACATTCACCAATACCAAGACTCAGTTTCCTCCCTGGATAGGGAAGGCTGGTTGAGTCTCAACCCAAGTGAGCACCACTGTCATCACAGGGGTTAGTCCTGCTGCACCACTGACCAACAGGAAAGTCTGTGTCTCTGGAGTGGACACATCCATAAAGAGGCCAAACCCTGTCAAAGTCTAAGCATCTGATGGCTAAAATAACATGGCTTCCTTGAAAAATAATAAAAAGCTTCTGACCTCCCACCAGCAGCCAACCTGATATCAAAGAGGCAAGAGGCATCTCAGATTCGTCAACATTCCTTTAATGAGCTGAGAAACTTTTCATGGTAAACTCAGCAGCTGAGTAACAGGATGATGGTACCACAACAGGTAGATAATCAAGGCAGGAGGTCAAAGCGTTGGAGCCAACACCCACCCCGGATGGGGTATAAAAGGGCCGGGAGGAGAGGAGGCTTCAGACTCAGTGGCTTGGCCTTCCCAGCTGATCTGAAGCTCCTGTGCAACCTCAGCCCAACACCATGACCTCCTCCTACAGCAGCTCCTCCTGCCTTCTGGGCTGCACCATGGCTCCTGGAGGAAGAAATGCCTGCGTCTCTCCCATCGACACTGGGTGCCAGCCCGGGGCAGAGGCCAAGGCTGCCTCCATGTGCCTCTTGGCCAACGTGGCACACGCCAACCGAGTCCGTGTGGGGTCCACCCCCCTGGGCCGCCCCAGCCTCTGTCTGCCCCCCACCTGCCACACTGCTTGTCCCTTGCCAGGGACCTGCCACATTCCCGGCAACATCGGAATCTGTGGGGCCTACGGCGAAAACACCCTGAATGGCCATGAGAAAGAGACCATGCAGTTCCTGAACGACCGCCTGGCCAACTACCTGGAGAAGGTGCGCCAGCTGGAGCGGGAGAACGCGGAGCTGGAGAGCCAACTCCGTGAGAGGAGCAAGTGCCACGAGTCCACCGTGTGCCCCGACTACCAGTCCTACTTCCGCACCATCGAGGAGCTCCAGCAGAAGGTGAGGTGTGGGATCGCCTGGGCGTGCTGGGTCTGAGAAGCCAGACGGCGTGGCAGGAGGAATCCATGTCAGGCTCAGGGAGCTCTGGGTTCTTGGCTTCTCCTGGACATGAGCACAGACACCACACGTGGAGCGGGAGCCTAAGGTATGATGCTTTGTGTGTGAACTGTCTTCCTGTTTTCCTCAGATCCTGTGCAGCAAGGCTGAGAATGCCAGGCTGATTGTACAAATTGACAATGCCAAGCTGGCCGCCGATGACTTTAGGATCAAGTAAGTCTGGCAGAGGAGGGCCAGGATGACCCCTTCCCCATCCTCCTGCCCAATGCCCAAATACTTGTTGAGTGAGCGAATCATTGTCCTTTCTTCCTTGCTAGATTCTCCCCAGTAAAATTTTCATTACAATCAAAACTGATAGAAGATGGAGGGGAAAACCCCTCATTAATCCAAGCATGTATGTTTGTCCTTCTTCATTTATTTCCCTAAAATGGAGGATAAGGCAGCCTGAATCCATTAGCCAGGAGCAAAACGAAGTGATTTCAAGGATAAACTGAGCAAGACAGCCATTCGTTTTCATACATAAGTCAGGGGAGTCATAGATGAGTCTTTGTCCAGATTTAACTATGGAGCCCTAAAGTACCAGGTATGAGGTACTTAGGCAAAAACCAGAGGGCAAGGCAGCTGAAAGCAAGGGATAAGGAGCCGCGGATCACAATTGGGCCCCTGGCTATTGCTTATCTTGGGTAACTGACGGCCGCTGCAATGGTGTGAGCACTGGACTGGGTCCCAGGACACACAATCTTAGGCAAGTCAGTTGATCTTCATGAACCGCGGTTGCCACAGAATACAATGGCAAAAATGTGTACAGTGCAATGTAGTGTTGTGATTGCTTCATCAGACCACGAGCTCTTTGAGAAGGGCTGTGTCTAATTCACCTTTGAGGCCAGAGAGCTAAACAGAGTGAACAAATGAGGATCCAAGGTGGTGTGGGAGGTGGGGGCCCGGGGCAGCCGAGAGGGGCTCTTGGGGGAATTCTTGTTGACCCTGTACCTCCTGTGACGGAAGGCTGGAGAGTGAGCGCTCCCTGCGTCAGCTGGTGGAGGCGGACATGTGTGGGACACAGAAGCTCCTCGATGATGCGACCCTGGCCAAGGCGGACCTGGAGGCCCAGCAGGAGTCCCTGAAGGAAGAGCAGCTCTCTCTAAAGAGCAACCATGAGCAGGTACGGCCCTGGCCGCTCAGACTCCCGGGGAGGGCACTGGGTAGATAGGGGAGATTCCTGGCCCTGGGGCTCTCAGGGCAGAGCCTGGGCTCAGCTGGCATCGGCACGCAGGGCTGAGGTGGGTCTGAGGGTCCAAAGGGCCTCTGTGGAAGGTGCAGACTTGCCTTGGCACAAGGAAGGTGTCCAGGTGGGCTCTCCCGACTGCACCCTGGGCAAGACTTTCCCATTTGCTTGCGTATGGGGCTCCCCTCCTACTGCTTGCCAGGGGTGGGGTCCTGGTGCCGTCTGCTCCATCGACGGCCCTCTCCTCACGCAGGCTGTCTGTCCCTTCCTCCCTTCTGCAGGAAGTGAAGACTCTGAGGAGTCAGCTGGGGGACAAGATGCGGATCGAGCTGGACATTGAGCCCACCATTGACCTGGGCAGGGTGCTGGGGGAGATGCGGGCTCAGTACGAGGCCATGGTGGAGACCAACCGCCAGGACGCGGAGCAGTGGTTCCAAGCCCAGGTGAGCAGGGGTACAGAGCCGGGGGCATCCGGCCTCCATCTGGGCAGGGAGGTGACTGTGCCTCTCTGTGCTCCAGTCCGAAGGCATCAGCCTGCAGGCCATGTCCTGCTCCGAGGAGCTGCAGTGCTGCCAGTCGGAGATCCTGGAGCTGCGATGCACCGTGAACGCCCTGGAGGTGGAGCGCCAAGCCCAGCACACCTTGGTACGTGACCTTCACCCTCACTACACTGCAAACGCCAGGTGCCATGGGCTAGCAGCATTTTATTTCGGAGGTCTCCCTATTCCAGGTTTCTCCTATTTGCAAACTCATTGATCGTGGATTTCTTTTTTGTCTTTATTAGAACGATCAGGTCAAATCCAGAAACACAGCTTAACAAAACAATGTCTCTTTTAAAACATATTTAAGAATAGGCATTTAATGCACCAAAATTTACTGAGTTCTAATTTTTTGGGGGGCATTGGAAATATAGAGATCAATAACATGCAGCCAGTTAAGTTTTGGAGGCAGTGCTGGTTTGGGAAAAGACTTGTTCACTGTCAACTTGATTTATCAAGGGCTCTGGGGTATGAGTTCCTGGAATTCACCCTGTGCTAGGTGAGTTTCGACACTGCAGCATTTTTAGCCACTTTGATGGTTATCACCATCAAAATCTGGGGCATGTGGCAGTTTCTCTGGGGACCTTGGGTATTTTATCCCCACAATTTCCCACTGCAGAAGGACTGCCTGCAGAACTCCCTGTGTGAAGCCGAGGACCGCTTTGGCACGGAGCTGGCCCAGATGCAGAGCCTGATCAGCAACGTGGAGGAGCAGCTGTCCGAGATCCGCGCTGACCTGGAGCGGCAGAACCAGGAGTACCAGGTGCTGCTGGACGTGAAGGCCCGGCTGGAGAACGAGATTGCCACGTACCGAAACCTTCTGGAGAGCGAGGACTGCAAGTACGTGTGATCTGGGCAATTCCCGGCCAAATCATTGACCCAGTTCTCATGAGGTCCTCAGAGCAGCAGAGGGGCTGTCTGTCCATAGAACGAGGCTCTCTGTGCACTCCTTTTCCATGAGTCGTTGCCTGGTCCTGCACCCTCCATGTGGTTGACAGAGTGAAGGGAATGACCATCCGCTTAGAGGACACTGATCAGGTCTCCGTGGGGGCTGCTTGAGGTAGCCATGATCCGATGAGAGTAGACACGGGGTCGCTGCTCAAACAGGAGACATGACCACTGATCCAGCATATTTTTGGACTTGCTTTTCTCTTCTTAAATACTTCCTAGGAATTTTTATTCTATAGGATCACTTTAATCATATAAGGCCTTTTAGAAACCACCTATGTAGTCTAACCCTAGAGGTGCTTACTCTGCGAATGGTCACAGGCTTCAGCAGGGTCCATGTCCTGTTGTTTTGCAGCAGGGACCCCTTCCTCATGCCCCCACATGGCACTGAGACCCCATTTATTCCTTGCCTCTGACTTCACTCACCTTGTCTCTCTGCAGACTCCCCTGTAATCCGTGCTCCACGCCTCTCTCCTGTGTGGCTGCCCCCTGTGCTCCTCGCCCAAGCTGTGGCCCCAGCACCACCTGTGGAGCCAGCACCGGAAGCCGACTCTGAATTCCTGTGGACCCGTGGGGGCTGGCTAAGGCGAGGGATACCCAGACAGAGATGCTTGTTATACCTTTAGAAAACTTGGCTTCTAACTTTCTGTATGTATAGGCCTGTCCAAAGGCTATAAGACACCAGGGACAGAGAAATCTTGATGCAAAATCCCTCCTTTCCAACTCTGGATTTCCCAGATGAGTTCTATGCCCTCAGCGGATGGATTCCAACCACCCATGGTGGTTCAAAATATCTGGATTGGAGAGACGTAAGGTTGAAAAAGCGTTCTGCAGTGGGAGTACAGCATGATTCAAAATTGCACCTGCACTTCAAGGACACCAAGTTTAACTTGAAATTTTTAAAGTTTGTGACAAAGGAAGTGAAGAACAGGCTTCCCTGTCTGAGATTCCCCATGTTTCTTGGGTTGGTTTTAACACTGCCAGCCTGGATTATGGCATCAGGGAGAGGGAAATAGAACCAGAATTGTACCTGATCTTTTCTTTTTCAATTCCCTTCTCCTATCCTCCTGCCTCCCTACCTTGGATGCTGATTAAGTAGAACATTTCCTGGTATCAAATCCTGAGTTCTCTCTACGTCAGGGTTTCTACCTTTGACAAAGGACCAGATTTCCCTTTTCTGTGTCAACACAGCCTCTTACATATGGCTTACATAGCTTCTTGCTATGTGAAAGGAACTTTCATAAGAAATGTCTCTTTTTTTTCTCTATAAATTCCGACTCTCAAGACTCGTCTGGCTATAACCCCTGTCCCTATCTAATTCTCCTAGTTTAAAATCTAAACAATGACTTCAGTCTTTTCCTAGTATTTCCTCCTGAAGTGCTGAAACCTGTTGATTTACCAGGTGGAGAACTGCTAGGTATGATGTGCTTCCACCTCTTCTCCTACTCTCTACCTTCCTTACCGTGATTCAGCCACACTGGCCTTTCTGTTCTTTGGACATGGCTGGAGACCTGTCCCTGCTCTTCTACTCTCTGGGCTGCTCTTCCCCCTCCCTGTAAATGTTCAGGTCAGTTGCCAGTTTCCTTCCTCGGAGAGCTCCTGCTTGACTATCCGTGTAAAGGACTCACAACCCCTGACACTGTCCTGCTCATTTAGCACCTCCAACAGCTGAACTTGCCTCTGTATCTATCGTTTTCCCAATCAAAATGCTTACCCAAGATTAGCAATTGCTCACTGCTGCATCTCCAGAGCCTAGCCCACTGCTTGGTACATAATGGATGCTTAATAAATATCTGTCGCAAGAACGAACGTTTCTAGTCCTGACTTTATCTCTGACTTACGGGGTTTTTTGAATCATCGCTTCACACACCTAAGCCTCAGCATTTTTTTTCTGCTACGAAACAGAGATAATGTTATTGTTCATACTTATATCCCAGGTCTGTGATGAATTCGAAGATAACAGAAACAAAAATACCCTGAAAAGGAGAGAGCACACCAGAAATCCTCACCCAGAGCCAAGATTGATTGTATAATGTTTAAGGAGTGCAGGGGCTGACCCACATGGCCAGATTTAAGGGCCACCCATGACCTCAGGCTTCTTCTTATAGGCAGGTAAATAAATTTCCTCTAGCATCTAAATTCAATCAGAAACAAAATAGCGCACGGAATAACTTACTTCCCAGAGCAAACTGCATTTGAGTATTTGCATTAGGCCAAAGAATGAGAAAACTTGGCTCGAAGGGGCAGAACCTTCTAAGCAACTTCTTTCTATTGAGTCCATCCAAGAAGAGGGGACCCACTTTCACGGGGGGTCTTGTTTCCATTTTTCCCTTTGGTTTCACCAGGGATAAAGTGATGGGAGAACACACCTCAGTCTCGTGAGGCACTCTGTCATTCCAAGAGCCATCACGATCTCTGCAGAACTTCAATTTGGAGACTCGGGGGAAGGCAGACTAGGCCCATTTGTGCTCCTGATTTCTGAATGCGATTACCAGCTATTTTTCACTGGAAAAAGCTCTGAGTTTAGTCTCACTCCTCATCACGTCTTACAGCTTCATTGGAGAAAATGCAACAAGGAGAAATGGATGTGATGTGGACCATTGATGTGAGGGTAAAGGCATGGTTCAAGCCAGCCTCCTTTTCCTAGGGAAGGAACTGTTTGGTTGCATGTGGGGGCTCCAGCTTGTGGTGCTAAATGCTAAATGTGGGCCTGGTGGTAAAGGCATATCCTTCTAGAAGACCCTCTCATGCTCCCAAGCCATTTTCTCTGAAGCTGATTGACTAGGTTAGGCTATGTTATGTGGCAAGAACAGAAATCTTGGAGATGCTGCTTTTTAGGAAAGAGTCTCCTGCTTCAGGCCAGCCCCAGTCTCCTGACAGTACCTGGGAGATTTCCTGCCTTACTACCAACGGCAACATATACATCACCTGGAGCCTGCTTTTGCGTTCCTTCTCTTTGATTGTTAAAATAAACATTTGAAAGTAACTTACGGTTTTCAAATGGAGTTTTATACCACAGTGGTTTCTCCTGCCTGGTGTTAAAGGCAGTCTCTTCCCTCTGAGAACAGAGAGCCGCACTACAGCTCTTGTAGGGCAGACATCATAACTGCTTCTAAAAGATGAAGCTCACAGAGGTTAAATCACTTGACTGAAGATATGCACTTAGCAAGTGTTTGAGCCGGGACTTGGACCTAGATTGCTCTGGCTGCAGATCAACTCTTACTGTGTCACATCGCCTGAGTGTTTCATCTGTGTTCCTTCGAGTGGCTCTGAGCTGCCTTTTTTTTTTTTTTTTTTTTTTTGAGGCGGAGTTTCGCTCTTGTTACCCAGGCTGGAGGGCAATGGTGCGATCTCAGCTCACGGCAACCTCTGCCTCCTGGGTTCAGGCAATTCTCCTGCCTCAGCCTCCTGAGTAGCTGGGATTACAGGCACGTGCTACCATGCCCAGCTATTTTTTTTGTATTTTTAGTAGAGACAGGGTTTCACCATGTTGACCAGGATGGTCTCGATCTCTTGACCTCGTGATCCGCCCGCCTCGGCCTCCCAAAGTGCTGGGATTACAGGTTTGAGCCACCGCGCCCGGCCTGAGCTGCCTTTTAAAGGGAGATCCTGCAAAGTAAGCCTTGGATGCCCCTGTCTCTCACATGCAGGGTCACCGACACAGTGTGATTTGGAAAGGAGACAGAGGTGGGTTTATTTAGCACAAGACTTACAGAAGGACAGTTGTAAAAGTGAGTTCCCCGAACCAGCTATCCTACCCTGAGCTCATTGCTACCCAAACTGTTGCAAAGCGCTTTGTCTGTGTTGACCATTTAAAGTGTCATTATCAGTGTTGAAGGCAGAGTATATCATTACCAGAGAACAGCCCTTCCCAGTGATGTAAAACCAAATGAGCCGGCTCTTCTCTTGCCAGAGATTGCCTGCCCGAGTGGTGGAATGAAGCAGCTGTCGGCTTTAAGGCGACCAGACAGCCAATTTATATAATTCTCTTATTTTCATAAAAGGACATGGGTTAAATGCAAAGTTAAATGTGATCTACCTCTGAATGTTCTGTAGGACTTTTCAAGCAATCTCATTACTGGCTATATACCCAAAGGATTATAAATCGTTTTATTATAAAGACACATGCACATGTATGTTCATTGTGGCACTGTTTATGATAGCAAAGACTTGGAACCAACCAAAATGCCCATCAATGACAGACTGCATAAAGAACATGTGGCACATGTACACCATGCAATACTATGCAGCCATAAAAAACGATGAGTTCGTGTCCTTCGCAGGGACATGGATGAATCTGGAAACCATCATTCTCAGCAAACCGACACAAGAACAGAAAATCAAACACCGAATGTTCTCACTCACAGGTGGGTGTTGAACAATGAGAACATGTGGACAAAGGGAGGGGAGCATCACACACTGGGGTCAGTCGGCGGGGGGGCTAGGGGAGGGACAGCAGGGGGTGGGGAGTGGGGAGGGTGGGGAGGGATAATGTGGGGAGAAACACCAGATATAAGTGATGGGCAGATGGAGGCAGCGAACCACCTTGCCATGTACGTACCTATGGAATGATCTGCATGATCTGCACATGTACCCGAGAACCTAAAGTACAATAATAAATAAATATATTTTTAAATGAAAACAAGTCTTGCCTTAATTCTGACTTGACTTGGCAGCACAGAGTTTAGAAGTTTTGTATCGTTGGTGCAGCATGCTCTGGTTTGGCTTTATGCTGTGTCTGTGCACACAGCATGCAGGCATTCCTTCAGCACATAGTAACTGGGTATTACCGTGCACCAGTTACTGAGAAGGATAATGCTGAGTATGATTTGCTCCAGAGCTGAGCTCATTTAGTCACTTCTGTTTTTATCAACTGAGTGCTTTGTTATGTTAGGTGCTGTACTGGGAATTACAGAGATGAACAAGACAAAAGCAGTAAGATAAAATTTCTGCCTCTAAGGGGCTTCCAGGAATCCTAACAACAAAATGAAGTGGGTTACATTCAAGGCAAGCTAACAGTCAATGTGAGTGGAGAAAAGGAACTGATTGAATGCTCTGCGAGGCTGGAGAAAGCTTCCCCTTGAAGGAATCTCTTGAGCTGAGAAGCACAAACTCTCAGGAATAGACTTGACTTTCAGAACCTTTCAAAATCACAGTATTCAATACTACTGGCTTTTTTCCCCCCTGAAATGGAGTCTTTCTCTGTCGTCCAGGCTGGAGTGCAGCAATGTGATTTTGGCTCACTGTAACCTCCACCTCTCGAGTTCCAGCAATTCTCCTGCCTCAACCTCCAGAGTAGCTGGGACTACAGGCATATGCCACCAGCCCCGGCTAATTATTGTATTTTAGTAGGGTTGGGGTTTCACTACTACTGCTACTGCTACATGATGGCCGGGCTGGTCTCGAACTCCTGACAGGTGATCCACCCACCTCAGCCTCCCAAATTGCTGGGATTACAGGTGTGAGCCACCGTGCCCGGCCACAATACTGCTGTATTTTCAATGAGGAAAATCAAACAGGCTTGTCAGTATTTCTCTAGTTTACTGTGCATAATTCATGAAGTGGGCCAAATAAATAGTTCTACAATGACGCATCCAGAATTTAATATTTTATCTAATTCCTAAATTACTCACTCTTCGAGTTCCCATGATTGTGATTTTCTCCTTTCTACTTACTGCACCTTTGCCCCATGACCATCTACAGCCAGATCAGTGAGAATTTTATTAGCTTAACACCCATAGGAAATGGTCCCCTGAAAGGCACAGAGGAATGGACTGATAATATTGAGGGGAGACCCATAGGCTGAAGTGGGCACAGAACAGTGGAGATAGTTCCTGGCCTAATACCCCAAGGGTTTCTACAGGGTACCCCTATACTTCTCTCTATGTAAGCACGTCTATAGGATAAATTCCTAGAGGTGAAAATTACTGGTCAATGGGTGCATTTGTAATTCTAACAGATACTGCTGAACTGTTTTGTAAAGAGGTTGTACACTTATTCTTCCCCTCAACAGTGTATGCGAGTCCTGTTTTTCTACATTTTGCTATGATCATGACATGAATCTATTTCATTTTATTTTACTTTACCATGGTAAGAATACCTAACATGAGAGGTATCCTCTTAAAAAAACTTTAGGTGTACAATAAATTACTATGGACTCCAGGTTCAATGCAGTACAGGAGGTCTCTGGGTCTTATTCATCTTGCTTGACTGAAACTGTATGTTCATTGATTAGTAACTCTCTGTTTCCCCTTTTCCCTCGGTCTCTGGAAACCGCCATTCCACTCTTTGATTCTATGAATTTGCCTATTTTAAATACTGTGTATAAGCAGAATTATGCAGTCTTTCTGTGACTGGCTTATTTCACTTAGCATGTCTTCAGGGTTGAATTGGACTCTTTTGGATATCTCATGAAAGCAGAATCATGCAGTATTTGCCTTTTTGTGATTGGCTTATTTCATTTAGCATAACGTCTTCACGGTTTATTCATGTTGCATATTGCAGTATTTCCTCTTTTTTAAAGGCTGAATAGCATTTCAGTGTTTGCATATACCAATTTCTTTTTCTATTTATCTGTCAACTGACATTTAAGTTGCTTCCCCATTCTGGCTACTGTGACTACTGCTGCAATGGCCACAGGAGTGTCAACATCCCTTTGAGATCCCGATTTCAATTCTTTTGGATAATACCCAGAAGTGAGGTTGTTGGCTCATATGGTAATTCTATTTTTAATTCTTTGAGGATTCTCCATATTGTTTTCCCTAGTGGCTGCACCATTTTGCATTTTCCCAACAGTGTGGAACGGTTCTAACTCCTCCATATCCTCACCAATACTTGTCTTTTTTTTTTTTTTTTTTGATAGTAGCCATCCTGAGTGGTATGAAGTGACATCTCGTGGTTTTGATTTGCATTTCCCTTATGGCTAGTGACTTTGAGCATTTTTTCATGTACCTGATGAGCGTTTGTTTGTCTGCTTTAGAGAAATGTCTATAGAAGTCCTTAGCCCATTTTCAAATGCTTTTTTTAAAATTTTTATTTTTTACAATTGAGTTGTAGGACTTCCTTACATATTTTGGAGGCTAACGCTTTATCAGATATTTGAATTACAAATTTTTCTTCTGTTCAGTGGGTTGTATTTTTACTCTGTTGTTTCTTTTGCTGTGCAACAGCTTTTTAGTAAGATTAACTTTTTGATCTTTGCTAAGTTAAATAAGTGAAAAAATAGTGATTTAATAAGCATTTTTTGAATTACAAATGGTGTAAGCATCTAAACACACCAGTAAAAGCCATTAAAAAACACAACACCTATTTAGTGCTTACCATGTACTCTGTGCTAGACACAATTTTACACAATTTACAGGTATCAATTTCTTTAAGACTTAAATCCACTAGCTAGGTGCTATTGCCACTCCATTGTGCATAGGCAGAAATTGAGGCACAGAGAGGTCAAGTCACCAGTCCAAGTTCACACAGCTAATAAATGATAGAACCAAAATCTGAACCCAGGCAGGCTGGCTCCCAAGTTCATTGTCTTAACCCTCTACTATACTGCATTAAAGGATTTTGTAATGGGTCTTGGTATGAGGTAAATAAGGGGAAATGTCTTGCTCTAGCATGTAGCTGAAGAAACTCTAGGATCAGGAAACAAAGGGGATGGGAAATGATGACAATGTTTTCATGATTTAGTCTCTGATGACCTCAAGACAAGAATAAAACAAAATAGGCAGGGCTTGGTGGGTCATGCCTGTAATCCCAGCACTTTGGGAGGCCAAGGTGGGTGGATCACCTGAGGTCAGGAATTTGAGACTAGCCTGGCTAATGTGGTGAAACTCCATCTCTACTAAAAACACAAAAAATTAGCCAGGCATGGTGGTATATGCCTGTAATCCCAGCTACTCAGGAGGCTGAGACAGGAGAATCCCTTGAACCCAGGAGGTGGAGGTTGTAGTGAACCAAGATCACTCCCCTGCTTTCCAGCCTGGGCAATAAGAGCAAAATTCTGTCAGAAAAAAAAAAAGACAGAATAATAATTTAAAAAATACTAAAAATCAAACCAAAGTTTCCCAAGTAACTTTGGAGCATGCCTAAGGAGCATGCTCCAAAGTTTTTAAAGATTTTAAAATGCAATTTAATAGAAAAGAAAATGGTGACTTTTTTCCCCCCAAAGCCTGCTGAGGTGGACTTTTGAAATCACAAAAGTATTTCGGGGTATCCTTCCTCAGACTCCATTCTCCTCACCCAGCACGTCTGAGAGCCTTGCAGGCACAGTGGCACCAGGACAGACCGCTCGTCGTGGTTTGCAGATGTCTTCCTGGTGTAATTCACATCAGGATGTGGTGTGTGGGCAGCCCCTGTCTCCTTAGGTGTCTTCAGAATTTCCCTCCTGCAGCTGGAGCAGGGGGCTGCAGATTAGACTCACACCCTGAGGGCCGTCCAGTGGCTCTGCTTCGCTCTCACTCAGAGATGTGTCAGAACGGTCTCTGAGTTCTGCACCACGGCACCAAGTCATGCTGTTCTGGATCCAGTGTCTCCCCTCTGCCTGAAGACAGACTACAGCTCAAAAACTTTACTCCTGAAGAGAGAAGAGGTGGCCCCCGTGAAGGAAGGAGGGCTGCAGGACTTCCTCTCTCTTCTCTCTTCATCTCTAATACTTCCCTTCATGCAACTTGGTACACGTTTGTTTTCAGGGGCCAGGAACTCTTTTTTTTAAAATCATTTTTTAAAAAATTATAATTGTACTTTAGATTCTGGGGTACCTGTGCAGATCATGCAAGATTGTTACATATGTCTATTCATGGCAAGGTGGCTTATAAATCATTCTATTATAAAGACACACACACATGCATGTGCATCACGGCACTGTTTACAACAGCAAAGACCTGGAACTGACCCAAATGCCCATCAATGATAGACTGGACAAAGAAAATGTGGCACATATACACCATGGAATACTATGCAGCTATAAAAAACGATGAGTTCATGTCCTTTGTAGGGACACGGATGAACCTGGAAACCATCATTTTCAGCAAACTGACACAAGAACAGAAAACCAAACACCACATGTTCTCACTCATAGGCAGGTGTTGAACAACGAGAACATGTGGACACAGAGAGGGAAGCATCACACCTGGAGTCCTCTGGGGACTCTTTTTAAAGAGGAGCAAGAGGAGGCTCATCCAATCATCTTCGATGTTAAGGATAGGCTCCTTCCCACCTACACAGCTAAGTGTATCCCAGATACCTGCCTCATGCCTTCCACCTACTGCCAATTCCTTTGAGATTGAAGAAAATCAGCAGAGCCCTCTGCTTTACAAAGGACTAGGTAGTGTCTATGTCATTATGCAAAACTGACCATGCAGAGCCCAAGCTAGAGACACAAATCAAGCTTTGGAGAGGGGAGTCGGGACGCAAAGGTTGCAAAGCTTCAGCTGTGATGCTTAAGAAGTAACAAGTGTCATGTGTTTTGAGACAGAAGGAACCGTCATTTTAGCCAATGGGATAAAATCCTGCCAGAGGATAGGATCAAGAGATGGATCCTATTTAGCAAATCAAAGGGAAACATTTTATTGGTCCAATTCTCTGGATTATAGTGATGCTATGTGATGAGGCAGAAGATAGGAACAAAGGGGTCTTTGAAGATGGAAAATGCAGATTGCACCCAGAGGCCTCTGAGGGATGGCCTGGCAGGGAGACGCACTCTAAGGATTGCCCCAGTAAAGAACGAGTCATGGCTGACCTCAGGGCCGCTGGAGCCACAGCTGACCCAGAGTGTGTCTTTCTCTTGGGAAGAATTCCAGAACCCTTATTTCTTCTTGAGAGAATTCCAAGAGCCCAGGATTCATCAACACTCACATCCCCTGACTCCCATTTTATTTTCATGGGGCTGCTTGTTCAACATTTTCTCAGAGCAAAGATGTATTTATACTCTTTAAAAAAAAAAGCACACAGTTTTATATATAATTTGGCATCACACCTATTAGGGCATCCACTCTTATTTTATACATTCAGATATGTTTTTTTTTTTTTTTGAAACTCTTCTTAAGGCTACACAACAGAACATAGGAAAATAAACAGGAATGTATTCAACAATTACAAAACATGATATGATAAAGAATACAAAGTACTAGTTTCCTTTCAGTACTTCAAAAGATATGTATATAAACTTTAAACAAAAAGCTCGACGTCACTAACGATTAGGGAAATGCAAATCAAAATCACAATGCGATACCGGCTTGCTTCTGTAAGAATGGCCATAATCAAAAATAAAAAACCAGCAGACGTTGGCGTGGATGCGGTGATCAGGGAACACTTCTACACTGCTGGTGGGGATGTAAACCAGTACAAGCTGCTATGGAAAACAGTGCGGAGATTCCTTAAAGAACTAAAAGTAGAACTACCATTTGATCCAGCAATCCCACTACTGGGTGTCTATCACGAAGAAAAGAAGTCATTATACAAAAAAGATGCTTGTACACGCATGTTTGTAGAAGCACAATTCGCAATTGCAAAATCGTGGAGCCAGCCCAAACGACCATCAATCAATGAGTGGATAAAGAAACTGTGGGCCGGGCATGGTGGCTCATGCCTACAATCCCAGCACTTTGGGAGGCTGAGGTGGGTGGATCACCTGAGGTCAGGAGTTCAAGACCAGCCTGGCCTATATGCTGAAACCCTGTCTCTACTAAAAATACAACAATTAGCCAGGCATGGTGGCGGCACCTGTAATCTCTGCTACTCTGGAGACTGAGGCAGAAGAATCACTTGAACCCAGGAGGTGGAGGTTGCAGTAAGCCGAAATGGCACCACTGCACCTGGGCTACAAGAGTGAAACTCTGTCTCAAAAAAAAAAAAAAAGAAACAAAAAAGAAACCATGGTACATGCATACAATGAAATACTCAGCCATAAAAAGGATGAATTAATGGGATTTGCAGCAACCTGGATGAGACCGGAGACTATTATTCTAAATGAAGTAACTCAGAAATGGAAAACCAACCAAACAACATATGTTCTCACTGATATATGGGAGCTAAGCTATGAGGGTGCAAAGGCATAAGAATAATACAATGGTCTTTGGAGACTTGGGGGAAGGGAGGGGAGGGAGGGACAAAACGCTACAAATAGTGTAGTGTACACTGCTTGGGTGCTGGTGCACCAAAATCTCACAAATCACCACGAAAGAACTTACTCAGGTACTCAAATACCACCTGCACCCCAAGAACTTATGGAAAAAACCCTAAATATTGTTTTACAAGTAACATCACAAATGCTCACATCTCCACATGCTTTTAAATAAGTATTATTTGTACTCAGTATAAGACTATTATCATTTTTCATAAATACAGCTCTTTTTTAGCTGTGTAACAATGCAATTTATAATCCATTCGAGCAAATTCAACCCCAAAGTTGCTGCTTCCCAGCGTTAAGACATATACCCGCCCCTCTTCTAAGACTTTGTAAAACTTGTATTTCAGGGGAAAAAATGTGTAGCTGAAGGGAGTTCATATTCCATGCCTATTTGGCCACACTATTTCTGTTGCATTTTGCTTCCTATTGTATGTCTAAATCCAATTATTTTTGTTTAAAATCTTAATAATGGCTCATTTTCAGTATGTCAGTCTCAAAGACTTAAGGTTTTGCTGCTAGTACTGGCCATTTACTTTCTCACTAATTGGGATTTTTTTTTAAAAGACGTTATTTATACTCTTTTAGAGCTTGTCCCATGTCCTTCAGGTTTTCCCTCTGCCACGTGGAAGGGATGACTCCTGGGAACACAGCCACTGGTTGACTTGTTCTCCAGCTGTGCTGGAAATCTCTGGGATTTGGGATATGCAGTCACAATATTTTGGTCAACAACAGACCACATATGGGGCCGTGGTCCCTTGAGATTATAATGGAGCTGAAAATTCCTATTGCATAGTGATGTTGAAGCGGTTACAACATTGTAGTGCAATGCGTTATCTTTTCCATGTTTAGATACACAGATATTTACCATTGTGTTACTGTTGCCTATGACACTCGGTACAGCAATATGCTGTACCGGTTTGTAGCCAGGAGCAATAGGCTGTACCATACAGCCTAGGTGTGTAGGAAACTCTACCATCTAGGTTTGTGTGAGTTCACTCTACAATGTTTCCACAATGAGGAAATCTCCTAATGACGCATTTCTCATAACACACCTGTCTTAGGTGATACATGTGTTTCAAACTAGTGTAAGTTTTTAATGTGCATTTTCTTGTCCTGACTGCCATAGTATTTAAATCTTTTCCTTTGCTGGAACACAAAGACCTTCAGTAATTTTCTTTTCACTTCAATTTCTTGTCCAATAACTAAGCCTCTTCTTGCCCTCCCCTTCGGCCCAGCATGGACAGGGTGATAGCACAATTGTTCCACTGCCGGTCATGGTGAAGTGAAGAGAGAATGGGTGCAGCAGATGTGAGGCTGAATCGAGCCTTCGCCAGTTCACTAACTCTGTCAACCAGAAAATGTACTTCACTCTAGTTTTCTCATCTGTACATTGAGGCAATGAGTAACCACCTCATGAGTGGTAAGGGTTAGATAGGAAGGAACCTGGTAGAGTGCCCAGCACAACTACGTACTCAATCAATGTTAGTTCTGGACCTTTCGTTTGAATCCTGCTTGAGCTCTGTGCCCAGTCTCCCTTTCTTGGATCAAATAAGGTTTTTCTTTGTTAGTAGTTTCTAGATATTCCCTTGGCCAGAACTATAGATCCCCCGTCTTTCACTAACTCTCAATGATCTATGGTTCCCATTCAAGTTTGTGTAGAACACCCAGAGATTTCAGTGGCATTGTTTTCTCCTGAAGAACAGGGAGCACTGTGTGTCCAGGAACCAGTACCTGGCCTGAGTTATGGGGGATATTCAGGAAACATGCTGAACCAATGAGTGAGTGAATGAATGAATGAATAGCTGATTCTGACTAGTCAACCAAGACTTAATTAGCACCAATGCTTCTGGATGCTTTATTGCTTCTCAGGTGAGCATGCAATGCAAAAGAAGAAAGAAAAAAAGGTACCTCTCCATCATCAATTATCAGTAGATCCATTGGTTTTATAAACTGATATTTTCTCTTCAAAGGAAAGACTGGTTGAGTCTTGCACAGGCGAAAGAGCCACTGGGTCCCATTGGTTCTCTGTCTCTCCTGCTACACACATCACTAACTGAAAGATTTGAGCCTTCATTGTGGCTACCTTCACAGAGACCATAGTCCAGAGAGAGCATTTGGGGCCTGAATCAACTGTTGGTGTTTGCTGAGCAGAAACAATGAATCTCTGACCTCCCACCAACAGCCAACCTGATATCAAAGAGCCAAGAGGCATCTCAGATTCGTCAACATTCCTTTAATGAGCTGAGAAACTTTTCATGGTAAACTCAGCAGCTGAGTAACAGGATGATGGTACCACAACAGGTAGATAATCAAGGCAGGAGGTCAAAGCATTGGAGCCAACACCCACCCCGGATGGGGTATAAAAGGGCCGGGAGGAGAGGAGGCTTCAGACTCAGTGGCTTGGCCTTCCCAGCTGATCTGAAGCTCCTGTGCAACCTCAGCCCAACACCATGACCTCCTCCTACAGCAGCTCCTCCTGCCTTCTGGGCTGCACCATGGCTCCTGGAGGAAGAAATGCCTGCGTCTCTCCCATCGACACTGGGTGCCAGCCCGGGGCAGAGGCCAAGGCTGCCTCCATGTGCCTCTTGGCCAACGTGGCACACGCCAACCGAGTCCGTGTGGGGTCCACCCCCCTGGGCCGCCCCAGCCTCTGTCTGCCCCCCACCTGCCACACTGCTTGTCCCTTGCCAGGGACCTGCCACATTCCCGGCAACATCGGAATCTGTGGGGCTTACGGCGAAAACACCCTGAATGGCCATGAGAAAGAGACCATGCAGTTCCTGAACGACCGCCTGGCCAACTACCTGGAGAAGGTGCGCCAGCTGGAGCGGGAGAACGCGGAGCTGGAGAGCCAACTCCGTGAGAGGAGCAAGTGCCACGAGTCCACCGTGTGCCCCGACTACCAGTCCTACTTCCGCACCATCGAGGAGCTCCAGCAGAAGGTGAGGTGTGGGATCGCCTGGGCGTGCTGGGTCTGAGAAGCCAGACGGCGTGGCAGGAGGAATCCATGTCAGGCTCAGGGAGCTCTGGGTTCTTGGCTTCTCCTGGACATGAGCACAGACACCACACGTGGAGCGGGAGCCTAAGGTACGATGCTTTGTGTGTGAACCGTCTTCCTGTTTTCCTCAGATCCTGTGCAGCAAGGCTGAGAATGCCAGGCTGATTGTACAAATTGACAATGCCAAGCTGGCCGCCGATGACTTTAGGATCAAGTAAGTCTGGCCAAGGAAGCCAGAGTGACTTCTCTCTTCTGCTGTATTTCCAAGGGCCTGTCCCACTACCCAGCATATATCGTAGGTGTTCAAAAACAGTTTTTGACTAGATGAAGAAAGGAATGAATAAATGTCCACTTCCTTTCTCTCCAAACCTTAAATTAGCTTATTGCTAGAAATCATCATTATGTAGGAGGAAAGAGGTGGCAAGTATTAAAAGGAAAAGAGGGGCATAGTCTAGATTGGTTAGAACCTGTGTCATTTCCCCCCATATCTAGAAGATAAGAGGATTTGGCTTTTCAACCAGAAGTCAAATGGAGTCATCACAAAAATAAAGTGTCAATGCATAAATTGTTGCTAGACTCACCAACTCTTGGCCAAATCTATCAGTTGGAAGAATTGTCACTGATGCTCTTTGCTAGCAAGAGTTGTGCTTGAATAAATGCAAAGGGCAGAAAACAATGGGAAATAATGAACCCAAGAGGTAAAGCAGTGAACGGAAGGTCCAGAGGCCGATTTTTAGTCATTCTTTTTCCTGGCCAAGTGACTCTTTTTATGGCCGAATACATGCTGCATTAGAAGTCAGAACACTTAGGATAAGTCCACGCATTTAGTATTAACTGGGCATAGAATTCTGAACAATCCACATATTGTTTTGGAGCCTCAGTCTTCCATCTGTTCAATGCAAATAATGTCCTGACTGCAAACTCCATAGCTACAGGGTTGAGCATAGTGTATGTTGCCCACGTGAACAAATGAGGATCCAAGGTGGTGTGGGAGGTGGGAGCCCGGGGCAGCCGAGAGGGGCTCTTGGGGGAATTCTTGTTGACCCTGCACCTCCTGTGACGGAAGGCTGGAGAGTGAGCGCTCCCTGCGTCAGCTGGTGGAGGCGGACATGTGTGGGATGCAGAAGCTCCTTGATGATGCGACCCTGGCCAAGGCCGACCTGGAGGCCCAGCAGGAGTCCCTGAAGGAGGAGCAGCTCTCTCTCAAGAGCAACCATGAGCAGGTACGGCCCTGGCCGCTCAGACTCCCGGGGAGGGCGCTGGGTAGATAGGGGAGCTCCCTGGCCCTGGGGCTCTCAGGGCAGAGCCTGGGCTCCGCTGGCGTCGGCACGCAGGGCTGAGGTGGGTCTGAGGGTCCAGAGGGCCTCTGTGGAAGGTGCAGACTTGCCTTGGCACAAGGAAGGTGTCCAGGTGGGCTCTCCCGACTGCACCCTGGGCAGGACTTTCCCATTTGCTTGTGTATGGGGCTCCCCTCCTACTGCTTGCCAGGGGTGGGGTCCTGGTGCCGTCTGCTCCATCGAAGGCCCTCTCCTCACGCACGCTGGCTGTCCCTTCCTCCCTTCTGCAGGAAGTGAAGACTCTGAGGAGTCAGCTGGGGGACAAGATCCGGATCGAGCTGGACATTGAGCCCACCATTGACCTGGGCAGGGTGCTGGGGGAGATGCGGGCTCAGTACGAGGCCATGGTGGAGACCAACCGCCAGGACGCGGAGCAGTGGTTCCAAGCCCAGGTGAGCAGGGGTACAGAGCCGGGGGCATCCGGCCTCCATCTGGGCAGGGAGGTGACTGTGCCTCTCTGTGCTCCAGTCCGAAGGCATCAGCCTGCAGGCCATGTCCTGCTCCGAGGAGCTGCAGTGCTGCCAGTCGGAGATCCTGGAGCTGCGATGCACCGTGAACGCCCTGGAGGTGGAGCGCCAAGCCCAGCACACCTTGGTACGTGACCTTCACCCTCACTACACTGCAAACGCTACATGTCCTGGTAGTAGCATCTCTTAAAGTCTCACAGATCAGTTCCTTCAACATTAAGTCAAGATCTGAGTTCCTCTATACCCGATGGAGACATCTTTTTGTCAAGTTCAGTGTGACCCAGGGAAATGGTTTTTTTTGAAAAAGTCAAGTCCACCTGCTTTACAACACAGTGCAGAAGTTCAGGCACTGATGCCACCAGATTTTACTAGGTGGCTGCTTTTTGTCAAGCACTGGGGATACAGGGATGAACATGACAGTTCTGAAGTTAGATTTGCGCGTGTGTGTGTGTGTCTGTGTGTGTGTGTGTGTGTGTGTGTGTGTGTGTCTGTGTGTGTGTGTGTGTGTGTGTGTGTGTGTGTGTGTGTGTGAAGTCATGGTCCTATTGACAGTGATCTCTCCAGAGCTCTGAGAATGTTCTGTGACATGTTGGAATTCGCCCCATGTCTGGTGAGTTTGGACATACTTTTCACTGCTGAGTTTTGGGGCACCAGGATCTCTGACCCCACAATTTCCCACTGCAGAAGGACTGCCTGCAGAACTCCCTGTGTGAAGCCGAGGACCGCTTTGGCACGGAGCTGGCCCAGATGCAGAGCCTGATCAGCAACGTGGAGGAGCAGCTGTCCGAGATCCGCGCTGACCTGGAGCGGCAGAACCAGGAGTACCAGGTGCTGCTGGACGTGAAGGCCCGGCTGGAGAACGAGATTGCCACGTACCGAAACCTTCTGGAGAGCGAGGACTGCAAGTACGTGTGATCTGGGCAATTCCTAAGCCTGATGGTCAGGCGATTCCTCAGAAATAATGGAAGTGCTTGCAGAAGATATGATCTAACAGACAAGCCTTCCTGTGCTTTCTTGCTCCATGACTCATTAACCTCTCCTGGTCTGTGCAGACTGAATTATTGAGAAAATGTTTCCTAAAGAATAGCCAGGTCCCTAAGCCAAGCCTTCCCCCAGGTCTCCTGGATGTGGAAAGACACAGATGAGAGAACTGTCGGTATAAATTCTCTGGTCTGTGTGCCTTGTTGATGGCAGGCCTGGCCTTCACCCTGGTCTTACCCTTGTCCGTCAGTCACTGAGGTGTCTTTTTCACGTACCTCTTCTTCTCTCTCTCCCTGCAGATTACCCTGCAATCCCTGCTCCACGCCTGCCTCCTGTACTTCTTGTCCAAGCTGTGGCCCCGTCACCTGTGTACCTCCCTCTGGCCATGGAGCCAGCACGGGGAGATGTCTCTGAAGGCCCGCGTTCCTGTGCAGGTTGAGGCAGGTTGCACTGGGGTCAGGAGTGCCTTCACCTTGCTCAGTCTTCCTTCCAGAAACACTGGACTCACTGAGGCATTTTCCCTCCATCAATGGGTAGCAGGCACTTCCAAGCAGTGGCTGCCTGTCTATGCCTCTAAGCCGTATTTCTTGTTGTTGCTGAAATGTCGTAATTATCTTCCATGAAAGCAATTATTTTTCCCAGTGTCCCTTCTTTTGGCTCTACTCCAGTGTTTCAGAATCTCCTAAAATGTAACTGGCCTCCCTGCATTAAATGGTCAATAAACCTCCTTCCTGTATCAAGTGCTTTCCTGCCGGTGTTGGCTGTATGTGAGGTGTCAGAGAGTCCTGGTCATCTGGTCCTGTGTCCTCACTGGCCCTGACATCTCACTTCCAGGAGCTCCCTGGGGTGCTCTGGGGCCTCTGGATAAAGGTCTTTTCCTGACATTGCGTGTGTACTCACCTTGCCCAGGGATCCCTGTAGACTGGTGGAAGGAAGTGATGCCAGTTGCCAAGTTTGCATTCTTTCAGAACAGCTCCGCGCTAACATGCCTCTACCATGCTTTTGGCATCTTCAGCCTCTTGGTATGTTGTCCAAGAGCAAAATCACATCACTTAGCATTCTAATCTCATCAAAGGGAGGTCGTGTTGAGAATTGCCTGGGCCAAGTTGCCAAATTTTTCCTCTTACTCCAGTTGGCTCCTTTCATGGAGGCATGGAATTCTCACCCACTCTCCCAAATGTAGAGGCCCAGATTAGGCACTGGAGACCAGGGGTCTTGGTCCTGGTTCACTTCCAGGCTATAGTTTTCTCTAGAGAGACGCTGCCACTGATGTGTCTGCTGTCTACTCTGCTGCTGCCTTGGAGGTGCTGGCGGCGAGGGCTGCCACTGCCATCAGAGTACTCCGAGTCCCTGCCTGCTTCCAGGATGTGACTCTGGCACAGGCCAGAGTAGTTCACAGCCAGAGGTAGTTCTGAGCAGGTGGAGGAGCAGCCCGGAGAGGCTTCTGCGTCCCATGCCATGCTAGTCAGTTTATGGCACCCACCAAGGGTGTACAGAAGAATGAAACCTTTGGGTTTCCACTCGTCCGTGTGCCCTGGTGCCAAGAGCAACACACAACTGGTCCTTCTTCAGGTAGCATAGTGTGGTGGAGGTGGATCTTCTCTAGGGTGAGGCACACTTGGGTTCAAATCCCACCCTGGTGACTCTGAAGTGGCATTTGAACCCACCTCACTGAGAGAGGTTGGCCAGGTCGCTGCACTCTCTTGAGACCTAGTCCTTGTTTGTGGAAGTAGGATAGTTATATTTCCCTCTCACTGTGGTTGAGAGATGCAACCACTGATGCTCCTGGCATCTAGAAGTTTGATTTATTGGGGGTCCCTGGGAACCAGCAGGTACAGTCTCTTCCTTCCAGAGAGAAAAAGGAGCTGAAGAGGCAGTAGAAGAACCCATTCAGCACCGGGGGCCTAGATTTCTATGTTGGTGGCTGGGAAGTTTGGCCATACTCCTTGTTCATGTATACATGGTAATAAAAGCCACCTTCCAAAGGATTATAAATCATTTTATTATAAGGACACATGCACACGAATGCATTATAAGGATGATGCACACATTGCAGCACTGTTTACAACAGCAAAGACTTGGAACCAACCCAAATGCCCATCGATGATAGACTGGACAGGGAAAATGTGGCACATATACACCATGGAATACTATGCAGCCATAAAAAATGAGTTTGTGTCCTTTGTAGGGACATGGATGAACCTGGAAACCATCATTCTCAACTGACACAAGAACAGAAAATCAAACACTGCATGTTCTCACCTACAGGTGGGTGTTGAACAATGAGAAAACATGGACACAGGGAGGGGAGCATCACACACTGGGGTTTGTCGGGGGGAACTAAGGGAGGGGCAGTGGGAGGTGGGGAGTTGGGGAGGGATAACATGGGGAGAAATGCCAGATACAGGTGATGGGGAGGAAGGCAGCAAACCACATTGCCATGTATGTACCTAGGCAACAATGCTGAATGTTCTTCACATCTACCACAAAACCTAAAATGCAATAAAATATATACATATATAAAAAAACAAAAGCCACCTTCTGTTGTCATTATTCCTGTTTCTTATTCCAAATAGCCTAACTGAACTCAAAAAAGCATTCTTTGGGTCATCAGAGACAAGATTGTTTGGTGGGCTCTTGTGGGCTCTTCTAACAGGGAACCCACAAGAGTCATGTTTTAAGAAGTGGCCATGACCCTTCCTGACCCTCCACGTGACAGGGTTGTGGAGATCTGGCCTGTCCCCACCTTTCTTGGCCAGGTCACACCCTTAACAAGCTCTACCTGTGAGTTCCCATGGCTAGGTGTGGTAGGAGGTGCCACTCAGGTGCACAGAAAATGAAGGCTGGAGGCTGGCAGGTGGGTAACTTGCCCGATCAGGACCCTGGACCCTCGGGTTTTACTCACCTCGGTTATCCCAGCCTGAGAGCTGGGCTCCCTCTGGTATCAAATCCCAGACATCTCTTCTTGCAAGCGGTTCTCCTGCCTGCACGTTCTGTGCCTCTCTGGCCTCTCTGCCTCACACACTCGCCGACCGAAACGATATGGCCCTGAATACTGCACAGTAGGCTTTGCTTTGGCTGCAATAATTGCAACCAGGTGTCTCTTATTTTCCTTCCCCCGAGGCTTTTGCTCTCTTGGCTGGGGGTGGCATCTGGTTCTGAGCCACCTAGTGTTGAGCCCGTCCGTCTTCAGTTCACCAATTCTGCATTGCCTGCGGGCTGACGTGTGATATTTCTTCCCAGCCTTCTCATGGCAACACCAGTTGGGCCTCACGAGACCCCTGCACGTATGTATTGTTGATGCCAAATGCCATTTCTCACAAATCCCAGCAAAGTGGAAAGGAGAAAGGGTGAACAGATGCAGGCCGCTGGGGTGGACCCGGCAGTCACTGAGTGTGCTCTGGGCCCTTAGTGCTCCCACCACTGTCTACACTGGGAAGCCAAGAAGATCAAAGTGAATTTCTGGACTTTCCTGAACCGGAGCATTTTTTATTTGGATAGTTTTTTTTTGTCGACTATGATTTGTGGTACCCAAGGCTGACAGTGTGTGCTCTCACTTCTCTCCTTCCTCCCGGCATCTTCTCTTCGTCTTCCTGATCAAGAACAAAATCAGTTTCATCTGTTCTCATGACCACTTATAGTCTTCATGAGCTCGGCTTGGTGAACCATTTTTAATTTATCTTTTTTCCACCTAATTCAGCGTTTCAGAACCATGCCTTCCCACTTAATGAACATAAAGATACCTTGCCTTCTCACTGAATGTTGTTTCAATTTTCAAAGATGTGCACACCCAACTAGTATCGTGACTAAAAGACAGCTCCTTTTGAATACAGGTTATGCTTGTTTTCAAATAACAATTCCTCTAAACAAAATAGCTGCCACCTGTTTTAGAGATTCCAAACATCACCTCCCCGCTGGGGGTTGAGGGGGACACACGGACTCCCAGTTAGAATCGCTATTCCTATTCAGGCATGAGCCCTGGGCTAAGACTACTTGCTTTACCTGACTGCCAGGTTTAGCATCTGAGGAGGAGGGTTTCTCTGTGACCCAGGCTGCTCTGTCCTGGCCCCAGGCCTTTGTCTCTGACCCCCTAGTGGCCAGTCCCAGGTAGCTACATTTCACACTCACCCTCTCCAAACCTGAACGCAGCTTCTTCCGCTCCAGCCATCGCTTTCCTCTGACTTCCCAGCTCCCTGGAAGCACACGATTGTCCTAGGAACTTGGGGGTGATCTCGGGGCCATTTTTGGTTTCTCTTCCTCCTTTGACCCCATATACAGTAAGTCGCCCTGTCTTGTAGAGACCTTCCGCAGCATCTCTGTCCTCTGTGCCTTCTTTTACATCAGCACTGCTGGTGGCTGGTTTTGGCTTCCATCACCTGCTGCCTGGATTCTTGTAAGAGCCTCCTCCTACCCTGTCTCTTCTGTGCCAAGTTTGTTCTGCACACACCACCAGCCCTTCACTCTTTCATGTCCTATTGATTGAGTAAATATCATGTACCAGACACTGCATGACATGCTAGAGAGCATACGAAATAGAGATTGGGTGTCCCCACTCCACGGTGCACACTGGCCATGTAAAAGGAAAATGAGGCTGGCACCGTGGCTCACACCTGTAATCCCAGCACTTCGGGAGGCCGAGGCAGGCGGATCGCCTGAGGTCAGGAGTTTGAGACCAGCCTGACCAACGTGGTGAAATCCCGTCTTTACTAAAAATATAAAATTAGCCAAGCATGGTGACACATGCCTGTAATCCCAGCTACTCTGGAGGCTGAGGCAGGAGAATTGCTTGAACCAGGAGGCGGAGGTTGCGGTGAGCCGAGATCACACCACTACACTCCAGCTTGGGTGACAGAGCAAGACTCCATGTTAAAAAAAAAAAAAAAAAAAAAGAAAATGAAACATCAGGGCTTTCTAAATTTATTATGCCACGGTGAAAAGTTAAGCCTTGGAAACTGGGTCATGCCATATAGCTGTTTTTCTTCTCTCTTGCAAGGACTATTGCTTCCTGGCTTGTGTGTTGACATATTATATAGTAATCAGACTCCCTGGTCTATATTCAAACCTAGAGTAAATGTCATTGGAGAAGGAGGCCCTTGTGAGGGCTAGCACTTTACATTAGAATGTTAAGCAACCCCTTGAGAGTGTAATCAATAGCAGCCAATCAAATCTTGTATCTGTACATTAGCCTTTGTATGGAAAACATTGCTCCTGTTCAGCACAGAAAACGTTGTAATTCTGTTCAGTACCTCTATTTTTGCCTATATAAATGATCTTCATTCCCCACCTCTGCATTGGGAGTACTGATTGCCACTCTTCCGTGTTCACGTGTCTCCAGGAGACCACTCTCACATGCTATGCTTGAAAAAACTCTTTTAACCAGATCCTGAGCCTTTTGATTATTTTAGGTTGACAAGCTCTGGATTAACTTTCTAAGATTTCTCCTTTGATTCTCTCTCATCTGCTCAAAAACCTCCAGAGGACTCTGTTCTGTTTCTAGCTATTTAGGCGAGTGTGTGGCACAGAGCAGGAACTTCACATGTATTTGTTGAATAAATCCAGTTGGACAGCTGATGGCTAAGAGTCTTGGCCTGGTGCTTGGTCCAGACTCCATCACCTGGCCCTTTCTGGGTCACCCAGCAGAGCAGAAAGAACTTGGGCTTCAGGATCAGGCAGACCTGGGCTGACATTTCAAGGCCCATACTTCCATTCCAACTTTGCGAGCTCAGACCACTTCCTTAACTGCTCTGAGCTTTGTCTTCTTTACTCTACAGTGGGATACTTGTAACTGCTTCGTAGTGTGGTTATCAGGATGAAAAGACATGACTATATGGGAAGCACACGGTATAATATTTGGTGGCACATAGTAGGTAATAAAATAATAACATTGTAGGTGGCACATAGTAAATGTCTATCTAATTTGGGTATATAGATTTGTGTGCATGTGTGAGAGAGAATTAAAGTATTGTGTACCAAGTGCCAAACCTGATTCCCAGCACGTAATTGATGTCAATAAATACTACTTCGCGTGACCTTTATCTGTCCTCTACAAACATTGTTTTTCACACGGACCAGCCTCTTCTCCACAGGCGTAAGCAACACAGTGTGATGTTTTCCTTCTTGCCTCTCCTCCCTCCTTCATCTTAGATATCCTCCTAAAATAAATCTCAGCAAAGAAGAGCGAACGAGGAAAACGAACAGAGTTTGCTTATTGTGTTGAAGAAAACTGCATACTAAGTGATTTGAAGTGCAGTAATCCAAACATTTCCTCCTCTTGAGTTCATCAAATACTGTTTTGTGACCTGGTGCTTCGTTTACATAGGATGAAGTCACAACAAAGCTTGTCTCTTGCTATGGAGCAGTGGTTCCGTCTTCCAAGGGTGGTCCCCAGACCAGCAGCATCAGCGTCACGTGGGTACTTGTTAGAAATGCAGACTGCCTGGCCTGACCCCAGGTGGCCTACATTAGAAACCATGGTGTGGGGCCTGGAAATCTGCATTTCTGCAACTCCACTGAGTGATTCTGAGGCTGGTTGAAGTTTGACAACCGCTAGTGGAGATGTTATGAAGATAGAAGCAGACAACGTTTTTAGCATAGAGGAGTTCAAAGGTCAGTGTTATAGGCTTTGGAAATGCAATTTGGGTCTTTGGGTTGACGTTTTTGTGCCATTCAAACTCATTTTTTTGGGGGTATGGTACTTGGAACAGGTCTGCTGCTGGCTGTGTATTTGTATTTCTAAAGTAGTACCCAGTACTCTTGAGCCCATTTCTGCTTCTGAGTGTTTTCTTGTGTTCTTCCTCTTCTTTGTTTTTTTTTGAGACCGAGTCTCTGTCGTCCAGGCTGGAGTGCAGTGGTGCAATCTAGGCTCCTTGCAACCTCTGCCTCCCAGGTTCAAGCGATTCTCCTGCCTCAGCCTCCAGAGTAGCTGGGACTACAGGCGTGCGCCACCATGCCCAGCTAATTTTTGTATTTTTAGTGAAGACGGGGCTTTACCATGTTGGCCAGGATGGTCTCGATCTCCTGACCTTGTGATCTGCCCGCCTCAGCCTACCAAAGTGCTGGGATTACAGGTGTGAGACACCGCGCCCATCCTCTTTTTCTGGAAAACTATCTTCCCTCTTTCCAGCCCATCCAAGTCTTCCCAATCTTAAGTTTCAGACAAAGTCTCTTTGATGGCCCCTCTATATCTCTAAGGCCTAGTCACCTCTCCATCTGCTGAGTTACGTAACCTCTGTTTCTGCTCTCAGCTTTTTGAGTGTGGAAAATTTTCCTTTTCATCTCTGCATCCCCCATCTCCTTGAGAAAGGCTTTGGTATAACACGAGTTCAGGAGTATTAGACATTGGGAGTAAGTCACCAGGACAAGGTAAACCCTGCCTTGGAGAATATCACCCGCATTGGTATAGAGTTACAGAGAAGAGTCCCCATGGAACTCATTGACTGTATATGGGACGAGTTGGTGGCTAGGTGGTTGCCATGGTTGAACAGCCAGTGGCACCGGCATGGTTTACACAAAAGTCCTGGACAAGGAGGTTTTCTGGTCATCTACTGGGCAGCCTTTTAATCTAAACTCATCGGAAATTCCACTTTAGAGCTCCCACTTAAGAGTGATAGAAACTTCTATCATGGAGCATGTCCAGAGGAATATTCATGGGATGGCAAGGAGACTTAGAACCATGCTGAATGCAGACCCAGGAGTGAGAAATCTCACATCTGCCGCAAGGAGCTGAAGATCTGCCATGAGGCAAAATGATTAGATTTATCCTGTATGGGACACTGTGGGTAGAACTGGAGAGTAAATGAACTACAATGCCTGCTCTCTGACTTACTTGCTAATGTCTTACCAGCCTCCAGGTCAGTACCTGGCTGGCACAGAGTAGGTACTCAATAAATATTTGTTGAATGAATGAATGAATGACCCAATGAAAACTATAGGCAGAGGTAACACAAAGGCAGATTTGTGTCTGTATAAACGTAACTAACAGACTTCCTAACAATTCTTTATAATAACACAAAGGTAGATTTGCGTCTGCATAAATGCAACTAACAGACTTTCTAACAATTCTCTATAATGTGAGTGCCTTAAGGCTGAGCTAGCTGCTATAATTTTCTGGATACCAGTGTCTTGCACAAAGCCTGGGAAGCGTTTGTAAGCCATAGGAACTGATGGTGGTAGTGTGAGCTCTCCTGGAAAATGGTGGACTGGATGACTAGTTGGAGGAAGGTTATCAAAGGGGATTTGATGCAAATGGGTACTAGACTAGAGGACCTTGAAGTCCCTTTCATCCTGGAGATGCTATGTTTTAGGGCCAGCTGAAACGCACATTTGCTGCTTCAAGGGCCCTCGTGGTGAATTCATTCATCTTAGGAATGGGGTCAAAGTAGCATCTTTGTTAGCATAGACTAGAAGCTGGCTAGCTGCCCTTTTCCAGGGTTTATTGAACAACTGGCCATTGGCTGATGTGTTTTAGAAATAGGGGAGGCTATAAAGCTTCTGATGCTCTGAGTGTGTCTGAAGATTAAGGAAATTTAAATTTTGTTCTAGAGTCTCCCAAGCAATGGACAATCAAGGTAGGTGCATTTCAAAGAAATGCAAAAATCTTTCAAAAGATGAAAGATCAAAGTTCTTGAGTATGTATCTTCTGTAAACAAGGGTGATGAGGGTCAACAGAAAGGGAAGATGCCTAGGAAGGAGGGTGTGGCCCTGAGAACAGACACCATAAAGTGTTAATCACTGCCCATCTTAATTAGCCTGTAGACTCCAGTACACAGAAACATAATTTTATTTCCTGAAAATTGCAAACCATCCAGTTTTATTATAAGCCTTTTTTCTCACTTCCAAAACTGCTTATCTGTTTCTCGTATGCACAGGGAAAGTCTTAATTGCCAACATCTGTTTTATAGCTTGTATTTTCTTTTTAATTCAGTTCAAAATACTTAAAAACTTTTTCATTTGATTCCTTCTTTAATCCAAGGATTATTGAAACGTGTGTTAGTTTTCAAACACCAAGATCAATTTGGAACTTAGGTTTCATTTTCAGTTTTCCAATAATTTTTATAAAATAACTTTCCACCTTTTTTTCTGTTACTTTCCTTCAAAAGGAACCTGGCTGTTTACTTTTCCTTATACTTGAGGAATGTCAGCTTCCAGGGCAGATCCTTACCTTTCACTTACCTTTACCTGAAGACCATGGTTCTAACATTCAAGGCTTTTCACAACCTGGTCTCAATGTAACTTTTCAGGCTTGAGAATAATGTCTCCATTAGAAGCATGAACACAACTAGACTATTTTCCATTTTCCGAATGTTTGATTCTGTTTATCTTGTTTTCTATGAGAGAAACTCACTCCCCAACCCTTTATGGAAAATATCATTCAAAACACATTTGGAAAATCCCCTACTCCATGAAGTCTTGTTCTGGTCTCTCAGTGAGCTTTCTTCCACCTTGAAATCTTTGCAGCTCTCTTAAAAAATACCTCCTTTTACTGTCTTCATAATATCAAGATCAGTTCCTTTCTTTTCTTTCTTATTAAAACCTAAAATCCCCTTCTTACAAGACAGCTTGGATGCGTGTTTGTCCTGCACTGGGCACTCTATAAATATATCTATCAAAACAAACAAGTCACGATTTTTCCCTTTTCTCAGTGTACCTGATTGACTAATAGTTTATGTTTTGCTGCAATGGGAACATTCAGAGGTAGAAAAAGAATCGGGGAGTGAGAGAAACTTGCAGAAAATTTTAGGAGTCTTTAGTTCTTGATTATTTTATAGACATAAGCTGACAGAAGGGGAAAGATTTCACAGCCACAGGAAGCTTGCTGCTTGAAAAGACCCTGATTTCTGTTTTCCAGGACCCTGCAGTGATGGGAAGCAAGAGCTTAGGGCCTCTTTCATAAGCTCATTAACTCTTTATAGGAAACAAAAACCACTGACTAATAGAGCGATTGTATAACAATTGACATAAATATTAATGAGGAAAATGCCAGTTTTCTGGCACCAACACCCACTAAGGCCTATATAAGGTGTACTGGAGAAGGAAGTTTTGGTTTCCAGCACATCCAACTGTGGGCAAAGCAGGATCTCACCGTTTAGCACCGTGACTTCTGACCATTGCAGTTCCCTCCTCAGCGGTCGAGTTTCAGAGGTCAAGGCTGCCTCACTGTGCTACTTGGCTAATGTGGCACACGCCAGCCGAGTCCGTGTGGGGTCAACCCCCCTGGGTGGCCCCAGCCTCTGTCTGTCACCCCCTTCCACCTTTCACACTGCTTGTCCCTTGCCAGGGACCTGCCACGTTCCTGGCAACATCGGAATCTGTGGGGCAAAAACACCCTGAACAGCCACGAGAAGGAGACCATGCAGTCCCTGAATGACTGCCTGGCCAGCCACCTGGATAAGGTGTGCCAGCTGGAGTGGGAGAATGCGGAGCTGGAGACCAAACTCCCAGAGAGGAGCAAGTGCCACGAGTCCAGCATGTGCCCGGACTACCAGCCCTGCTTCCGAACCCTCGAGGAGCTCCAGCAGAAGGTGAGGTTTGTGGTGTACCAGATCAGGGCTCAGGAATCTACTTACTGCCCATTGGCTAAATCCGGCCTGCCACCTGTTTTTGCAAATAAAGTTGTATTGGTTCATGGCCATGCTCATGCATTTGTGTGCTATCTACGGCTGCTTTTGTGCTACAGTGGCAGGGGTTCAGTGGTTGTAATGGAGACTGTATGGTCTGCAAAGCCTAAAATATTTACTATCTGACCCTTTACAGAAGAAGATGACTGACCCTGGGTCAGCAGTGGATTTTTTTTTTTTTAAATGTGGGAAGAGAATCTCTTGAGTGAAGGTGAATGGGAATTTGTAAAGATGAGATGTAGAATTTCTCTCTCCAGGATTTTGAGTTCATGCTTACTTAGCTTCAGCACATAAAATTCCTAAATCGTAGTCACAAAAACCATGCTAATTTTATGAAAACCATGTGCTGAGTTTATGAAAGCTGCAGCAAACAGAGCAAAAGAAGTATTTCCTAATATCCTTGCCGAGGCAGTGCCTATCCACACAACCGCATCGACCTCTTATGGTTATCTGTTGTCACCTTTGATGATCCAGTCAAAGCTTCTGAAGCACTTGATTCTTAGTTTTGGAGACAGGAAGACAAAGAATGCTAAAATAGGGGTCACAGAAACCTGACTAGATTCAGAGAAGACCCGTGGGGAGGTTGGACAACCAGAGGAAAGAATTTATTTAGAATGGATCCTACTTTATCTAAAACATTCATAGCCAGTCCACTGTTTTGTGGCCTAGATTCCGGACTTTTTTTTTTTTTGAGATGGAGTCTTGCTCTGTTACCCAGGATGGAGTGCAGTGTTGCAATCTTGGCTCACTGCAACCTCTGCCTCCTGGGTTGAAGTGATTCTTGTGCCTCAGCCTCCCGAGTAGCTAGGATTTCAAGCATGTACCCCAACTCCCAGCTAATTTTTGTATTTTTAGTAGAAATGGGGTTTCACCATGCTGGCCAGGCTGGTCTTGAACTCCTGACCTCAGGTGATCCACTTGCCTCAGCCTCCCAAAGTCCTGGGATTGTAGGCGTGAGCCACTGCGCCTAGCTGGATCTTCTGATTTATATTGGGCTAAGCATCATATCTGGAAAAATGAAAGCAAGTCTTCATTATATGTTCAGTTTGCTACTGTCTTCCATCTCCTGGTTCCTTTGACTCTATGCCTTCATCCTTTGCCAAGAAGTCTCTTGCACGTCTTCCTTCCCACACCACGAAAGCATCTCTTGCATGTTTGGGAGTTTGTGTTGTCCAGGGGGATGCTGTGGTTTCAACTTCAGCCAAGGAAACTTTCTCTCACCTAAGGCCATCGGTGTCTCTGGGATCAGTAAGTCACTCACTTAGCCTACTTTCTTATCCCAGATTCTGTGCACCAAATCACAGAACAGTAGGCTGGTTGTGCAAATAGACAATGCCAAGTTGCTGGGGATGACTAGTGAGTTGGGGTCAGATGGGGACAGGGAGGAGCCAGATACCTACTTTGGCTGCTTCTGTCTCATGTGGCATCAGGATGTCATCGACTCAGACCCCAACCCAAATAGTTACAGCAGGAGAGAACAAAGGGCATTAAGCTCAAGATCTTGAAAAACGATCTGCTCTCCAGTGGTTTAGCATTAACGGTTTATAACATGTGCTAGAATGCATCATCCACCTGGTAAGATCCCTGTGAAGCAGGTGGGCAGGAATAGCATTTCCTCCACAGGTGGGCTTGGGGTGCTGGTGTGACCTGCCAGAAGCCAGGTGACTACTGAGTGGCAGAGCTGGGACTTGGCCTTACATTTTGTACAAAATTTTCCTTTCTTGAGGCTATTTCCTGGGGGACTCTATTGCCTTAATATGTTTCTATGCTGCAGCTTGATTAATTTGTAAGTGCTGATAATTCATTGCAAAAATCATGCTCCATAGCCTAAAATGAAAACATGGGAAAGCCAGAGGGTTGACACCACCTGAGAAGGGTCTGCCCTCAGTGCTGAAATGGGCACTGTGTTTTATTATCTTTCTTCAGGGTACTCTGCAAGTCTCACTCTTCTAGATCTAAAGAAAGCCATTTCCTTCCTCTCACTCTGGCAATGTGGCTTTTACTCCAAGAGGGAATCCAGGGTCCCTTTGAATGCGGGGCCGGCACGGGGGTTGTAGAGAGGGGTCTGCAGTGATTACACCATGTTGCAAATGCCTGGTTACTTTGCCACCTCCCTTTTGGGCCATCTGCCTGTAAAGGCAGGTGCTGGCTGCGTGTCCATCACAGTATCCTCAGTACCAGCTGCTCTACTTGGTTCATCTCAGGTGCTTAGTATTGACTGAGTGGGGAACATCCTGTTGCTTTCTGGGCTTTGAGCACACTACACAGGAAAAGCCAACTCACAATTACATGGCAAAGGGCAGGCCAGTGGACTTACAGCTATGAGCTGGGAGTCATGTCCTGGTGCCCCTTCCTGCTCTGTAACTGTAACTCCTGCACCTTCCATGTTACAGGTACGAGACAGAGCACTGGCTGCACCAGCTGGTGGAGGCTGACCTCTGTGGCCTGCACAGGGTGCTGGACAACCTCACCCTTGCCAAATGTGACCCGGAGGCCCAGCTGGAATCCCTGAAGGAAGAGCTGCTTTGCCTCAAGAAGAACCACGAGCAGGTGTATGGCCCTTGGTGTGATGCATTGAGACTTTCTGGAGGTGAATTTAGGCTCATTCAGGGAAAAAAAATGGAGTCTTCCTTCTGCTTGGGATTGAAGCTCTGCAAGTGAGCTCTGGCTCTTCGTGGGAGATTGCTTTTTATCCACAGCCTCCGGAAGCTGCTGGGCTGGTGCAGGCAGCAGTTCATCTTCAGAGGAGCACAGGGAAATCACTGGGGAGGATGGGAAGTGGGAGCTGAGAGTTTGGGTGGAGGGCAGTGGTGGGGGGTGGCTACAGGGGCATCATACTCCTCTGATGACCACAGGAAGCCTGCACTCCGAGGGGTCAGCTGGGAGACAAGCTCTGGATCAAGCTGGACATCGAGCCACCACTGACCTGAGCAGGGTGCTGGGGGAGATGGCGAGGTCAATACGAGGCCAGGGTGGAGACCAACCACCAGGATGTGGAACAGTGGTTCCAAGCCCAGGTGACGGGCACTGCTGAGCTGTGGGGATTGGCTTCCATCTGAGCAGGGAGGTGGCTATGCCTCTCTGTGCTCCAGTCTGAAGGCATCAGCCTGCGGGCTCTGTCGGGCTCTGAGGAACTGCAGTGCTTCCAGTTGGAGATCCTGGAGCTGAGACGCTCGGTGAATGCCCTGGAGGTGGAGCTTCAGGCTCAGCACATACCGTTGAGTCCCTCTGCACATGTGGGAAACACAGCTTGGCTTCCAGTACCCATGAGCAGTTCTCTGGGATCAGTACAGGCCTCAAATACCAACCACAGACTCAGCTTAAACCTTGATTTCATCTCCTTTGGAAGCACTTTCTTTTAGATGTGGATGCTGAGTCCATCAACATTAACACAGGGCAGAGGGCTCTGATCTTAAAGGTCTACCAGGAAGAGCAGTAGCACAGTGTTAGTTCTGGCTGAAGACAGCTAAAGGCTGTTAGATTGCTCTCTGGACCTGGCCATGTCTAGGGGTGTCACGATCTTAAGAGGTTGGAAGCAGAGATCCATGATTTTTAACTTGTTTCCCCCTTTCTTTGATATCACAGAAGGACTGTCTGCAGAACGCCCTGTGTGAAGCCGGGCACCGCTATGGCATGGAGCTGGCCCAGATGCAGGGCCTCATCAGCACTGTGGAGGGGCAGCTGTGGAGGAGCCGCATCAACAATGTGGAGGAGCAGCTGTGGAGGAGCCTCATCAACAATGTCGAGGAGCAGCTGTCCGAGATCCAGGCTGACCTGGAGCGGCAGAACCAGGAGTACCAGGTGCTGCTGGACGTGAAGGCCCGGCTGGAGAACGAGATTGCCACATACCGGAACCTTCTGGAGAGCGAGGAGTGCAATTACGTGTCCTGTTGTTGTCTATGTCAACACTGTGTGCAAAGAGAACTTCTCTTGGGAATAACCTAAAAGGAGCTCTGGAGGCCAGCTGGGGGCGGCATTGCAGACGCCATCGCTGGAGACAAACTTGCTACGAGTAGACCTGGTGAGCTGATGCCTGCCTAGACGTAGATGAGGGTGTGCAGGAGTTTTCAGGTCATGGCATTTGTTTTGCTGACCACGCTGTGCTCCCAGTTGCTGGCTGCTCCCACAAAGGGCTAAAATACTGAGTGCCCAGTGCACTTAGGTGTTGCTAAATTCCCTCCAGAAGAAGTATTCCAATACGGAGTATCTTTGTGCTCATAACATTTTAAAGTATTGCTAAGGGCATGTGCGCATACTCTTTCATTTTAGTTCCACAATAGCCCTGTGAAAAGAGTAAGAGGCTGATCTACCCCTCTAAGCACTAAGGAACACTACTAGGGGCTGTGTTTAAGTGGAGTCGGTGGCTGACATCTGGGTGGTTCTTGTTCCTCTGGTCTTTTTCTCTGCTGTGTTCCTTCCACATGGAATGTGACCCTGGCTTTGCACACAGGTATGCTGAGTGCTGGTCTGAGCTCCACTGTGGACTCTGGGCACATTCTTGCCCCTTTCAGGCTTAGAGAGACCTCTAAGGTCTAAAGTCCTTTTTCACTCTTAATTCTAAAGTGTCTATAATATACTTTTGTCTTTCACATACTTCTCATGCCAATGTTTCAAACATCTTTTTTTCTCTACGCAGATTTCCCTGCAACCTGTGAGTGATCCCAGCCTTCAGCAACCCCAGTCCCACCCCTGCAGCCTGTGCCCTCTGCTCCTGGGCCACCCATGGGCCCTGCTCATCAACTGGATACTGACACTCTCAGCCCGAGGTGCTGGGAAAGGGGAGGCGTCTTCAGCCCCTGAGGCTCCACTGTGCAGGCCTGCTACCTGGGTTTTGCCTCCCTGGCCAGCCAGGCGGGAGGCTGGAGAGAGGCAGTACCACTCTGTGGACAGGTTTCTGAGTCTAGCAGCTCAGCCTCTGTGGCTGGATTTGTGTTTCCTTCCCTCAAGGTGTCTCGAGTGATCCATTTTCTCTCTTCTGTTGCCTCCTGCGCTCTCTGAGATGGGGCAGATGTTTTTATTATGCTATTAGACTTCACTTCTGCAGCAGAATGGGCCCAGTACATTCGGACCTCAGCATCTCCATCCCACGTGGAGAGCCTTGCTGGGAACCCCCTTGGGCCACCTGCTCCTGTAGACAGGGGTTGTGGCTGGCTCACCAGAGTGGTTCTGGGAGATGGCAAAGCCAGTGAAGACCAGGGTGAAAATGGGACTGCGGCAAAGTGGCACAGAGGAGAGATACATAACCTTTGACCTGACCAAGCGTATTTAGAGACAGATTAACAGAACTTTTAAAATACAGACACTAAGTAAAATTTCCCTTTTATCTGGATAAGCCACCTGGTCCTTCTGCAAAGGAAGAGCTTAAGTCAGTGGTCTGCAGCACTACAGACCATTGCAAAACCCTGAAAATATTAAATGATGGTGATTGCTATCAGTCTAGAGAGGCCCAAACAACCTGGTCCATCCAGGCTCCCCAGATAAGTCCCACTGGTGAGTCCCGCAGCTCTCTGGCTTGAAATTTGCAGACAATAGAACATGAACCAGAAGCTCCAGAACAGGTTGCTGAAATGGAGCTTTAGGATGACATGCCTATTGTGAGCAAGGCACTGGCTGGGGCTTCACAGACACTGTGTCATGGGCCCCACATCAGCCCTACAAAGAAGCAGCAGCTGTTATTATTCTCAGCCGGTGGCTGCGTCAAGACTTGAAACCCAGTCTCTTTGAACCAGATCCAAAGTCTGTCCTTTGGAAGCTTTGAGGGGGAAATGAATTAGACATAAGAAGGTTTAGAATAGTGGTTCTTAAAGCGTGGTCCTCCAACCGGTAGCACCGGCATCACCTGAGAACTTGCTAGACATACATTCTTGAGCACCACCCCTGACTTTCGGAACCAGCAGTCTGTTTTATTATGACTTGCAGGTGATTCTGATGTTGGTTCAAGTTTGAGAACCAACTGGGTTGGGTGGTTTATTTGAGGAGTGAGCCCCTGACTAGCCAGACCCTCTACAGAAAGGGCTGGTCTTGCCCTCTTGGTATGCCGTTCAGTGAGGAATCCCTCATACCATCAGGATGGAGCCTTTCTCTTTCACATTGCAAAACTCTGAAAATGTTTAATGGTGGTTATTCCTATCAGTCTAGAAGGGCCCAAACAAGCTGACCCATCCAACCTCCCCAGTAACCCCCACTGGTGAGTCCTTCTGGCAACTGTCCTGCTTGGAATTTGCAGATAATAGAACATGAATCAAAAGCTCCATATTTTGATAGCCATGGCTGAGAATCAGCACATCCCCGGAATTCAGGATCACAGCTGGCCAGAGAAGAGAAGCAGTGAGTTCCCCGTCCTTGGAGACAGGCAGAGGCTTCAGAATCACTGGTGGGGATGTTGAGGGGACACTCAGGGGACTGATGGTTCCTGGTTGAGATGGCTGTAGGTCTTCTGGCCACTGCCCCCAACTCTGCTTCTAAGTCTTCTTGATCAGCGAAACCACAGGCATTGAAGTGGAACCACCAAACCTACTCTAGAAGCTGGTTTTCGCCTTCCCTTTCTGTCCTGTAAATTCTCTGAATCACCATAGTTTGCTGAAAAATTTACAAGTACAGCTAATGCTAGTTTAATCCAGCTTTTCTTGGTACAGAGCTGTGGTGCCGAAGTGACCACAGTCCCGAGTCCCAAGGCTGGAGGGAGCTTAAGTGAGAATCTGGTCACTCTGCCTCCAACTGTTTTTCAAGCCCAGGGTCCTACTTGTTGGTCACTGCTCATGTAGAAACAGGATGGATTTGCTTGAGAGACATTGGTATTTCCAGCCTAGGAAGCCCAGAAAGGGTCAGAGGCTGCCACAGCCTCCCTTCCTTTGTTCTTTTTCTCAAGTGGTAAAAGTGTTTTGGCACAGGTGACACACCCCTTGGGCACCTACCCAAGAGAAGGTCTCAACAGTAAAGAGCGATCTCGATTAGTCTTAATTTAGCACCTAGCCCAGCCGCCCTCACCTCCTCCTTTGTACTTAAATAGCTCCTTTCATCCAACAAGTTCAAAGCTGTCTAACAAAATAAACCTGCTTATTCTTGCACCATGATAGCGTAGGCAAGCATTGACCTTCCCATTTAAGGGAGAGAGAGGGAAGGTGAGTCATTCAATGGTTGAAGGAGTTTGCTGGTGACATAAAGTGAGTCAGTGGGGCCCAGGGTGACTGACCTGTGTTTCTTGAGTTCACATCCAATGCTCTATCATTTCTAATTAAAAGATTAGCTTTGATGAGACCATACGTGTGTGTGTGCATGTGTGTGTGTGTGTGTTTGTTGTGTGTGAAGAGTTTCCCTGGAAACTACACAGCTCATTATTACCATTACCATCACCAGAATCATCATCATCATCATCATCATCATCACATATCATATAGCTTCATTCATCATCATCATTATTGTCATAGAAGCATATGTCCATCAAGCTCTTACTATGAACCAGGTGCTGGTCTAATTTATAGATACAGTCGTATGTGTAAACTCATTTAATCATTACAACAATCCTAGAAAGCCAATGCTATTGTTTCTTCATTTTGCAGACAAGGAACCAAGATTCAGGGAGGTTAAGTAACATGTCCAAGGTCACACAGCTATTAGGTGGTGAAGGCAGGATTCAGATTCAAGCAGCCTGCCTTCAGCAACTGTGCTCTTAACCACCCTGTTTTATAGAGGCCAAGTGTAGGTTTTGTCAACAGGATGAGAGAATCATAATGACCCCATTGTTTCGATTCCTTTCCTTAAAGGAAATGAGAATGTTTACGATAGAAGAAACGTTTCTGAGAATGCATGCCACAGAGGAATGAAATTTATGTAGAAGGAATGAACGTTCTGTAGTATCTCACAGGATATTGAAGCTCGAAGACTTTGGCAGTTTTAATAAACTGGGAGTTGCCAAAGAAGCTCAGCTCACCTCCTGCCATTGTAAAATCACCTTGTCTATTGAGAAAGAGAAGAAAAGAATAGAATCCCTATAGATATTCATTGTTTCATCATTTACAAAGTACTTGGTAAAGTACTTTGTGTTGTATCCAATTGGAGGCCCCAAGCAACCTTGAGAGAGGCGAGCAGGCATCACAGTCCCTATCGTGCAGAGGGAGAAGTACGGGTGTAGGAAGGTGAAACGACCCCTCCGCACCTTACAGCAGCTCTTGGCAGCTCCTTGCCCTCAAGCCCAAGTCTTCTCATTCCTGTTCTCTGCCCTTTCTCTGTTGCCAACTGTGCTCTTTCCCTGTTCCCAACAGTGAGGGCCTTGCTGGAGGAAGATGTGGGTAAAACTTCACATTCGGACCACTCTCAAATGCTGGGATGGGTTTTACGGGAAAGGCATCCTAGGGTCTGGGATCTCCCTAGGGGTGACCTTCCCGGTGCTATCTTTCATCAGCATTTTAGACTCAGCTTCTGGCCTTTGGCCATTGCCTGGGGGCTCCCCGCTTGATGCCGGTTATTGTATCCAAAACCCCCTTTCCCTTCCTTCCTCCCTGGTTCTTGGACATTCCATACAACCTGCCTCAGTCATTCACAGTGGCCTCCAAGGCCCTCCGCCCTCAGGAGTTCTCTCTGTTCTTGGGGGTGGCACAACTGTGTCCACTCACCAGCAGGACTGCATCTTCCCTCTGTTTCTCTCCACCAGCCTTATTCCCCTTTCTAGCTCCTCTGTCCATTTGCTTGATCTACTGTGGGTGCTTTTCTTTTTCTGCCCCACACCACATTCCTGGAATGATTTCTTACTCTACACCTGCCAAAAGCTCTTTCATTTGCTTTGAAACTTACCTTGACCCCCACGGACCCTGTGGGGGTGCCACAGGGCTGAAGCCATGGGCCATCACCACCACCCCTCCTGTGGTCTCCAAAGCAACAGCAACCAGATACCAAAACAACTCGTTACTCTGCCTGGCTGAAGACTAGATTATTAAAGGGAACAAGATTCTAATGAGAACAGTTCTCTGAATCCTGCCTGTGAGTCACTTAGAGAGTGAAGCACAAACAACTATTTGGAACACAAATGCGTAACCTGAAAAGGCTTCATCCCCTCACCGTGTGGCTGAAAATCATGAGCTGGACTGAAACGCCCTGAATGGGGTTTGGGTCAGGGTGGGTGTAGGAAGAAATGGGCTGGGTAGGGGAAGGAGCTATTTTTGGGCGAAGGTCCAATCACATTACATTATGCTAGCTCTGGACCCACCTGTCTGCTCAGCAGGACTCCGAGTTCCTTGGGGGGCGGGGATATGATACACCCCCACTCCCCACCATGTCCCCTGCTCCCAGGACTGTGCCAAGCACACAGTGGATGTTCAACAAGTGACTAATACCCATAATGCCATGCGTACAGTTTTAAAATTTATTTTTAATTTTTAGATGGGGTCTTGCTGTCGCCCAGGTTGGGATGCAGTGGCGTGATTATGGCTCACTGTAACCTCAAATTCCTGGGCTCAAGCAATCCTCCTGCCTCAGTCTCCCAAGCAGCTGGGACTAATGTATGCTCCACCAAGCCTGGCTCATTTTTTTTTTTAGATGGAGTTTCACTCTTGCTGCCCAGGCTGGAGTGCAATGGCACGATCTCAGCTCACCACAACCTCTGCCTCCCAAGTTCAAGCAATTCTCCTGCCTCAGCCTCCCAAGTAGCTGAGATTACAGGCATGCGCCATCATGCCCAGCTAATTTTATAACTCATTTTGAATTTTTTTTGGAGACATGGGGTTTTGCTATGTTGCCCAGGCTGATCTTGAACTCATGGGCTCAAGTGATCCTCCTACCTCAGCCTCCCAAAGTGCTGAGATTACAGATGCAAGCCACTGTGGCCAGTACCAGTTTCCTATTCACCTTGAATACAAGCATATTTCTAAATGTCCATCTTACACTTTCTAAATATCTCATCTCCATAGCTTCTGGCTATTTATCATACATACTGGGGACCCATCTTGGCCAGAATTGTTCACAAAAAGATTTTTTTTTTCATCAGAACTATGATTCTTCTGTTTTAGTTTAGTCTTATGCTCAGCACAGAGAAGCTGCCTAACAAATGTGTTCTGAAGTAAACTGAACTAAATAATGAATGTGGGTTTCATTGTCCATTGACTGCTCAATTTCTCCTTGAATGAAAAAAGTTTGCAAATATTCCAACTAAGAAACCAAGAGAATACGTGAAGTCTATCCCTCACCTGTGTGAGGTCATGGGGATCTTACAACCCTGGAGTCCTATTTTCCCCACTAATTCAGGGAGCGAATCCACCCCAGCCCACTGAGATCTTGAAAACACTGCAAGAAAGAGGCTAGATTGACAAGAGGTGGCAGCATTGTGTTTACTCACCAGCCAGTCTGTCTGCGGTCCCCATCCTGAATTCTTGCACCAGTTCACATTCTGCAGGGAGAAAAAGCAGTCCCTTGTTCTCTCCTGTATCTTCTGTGTGGCTGCCGACTGGCCATGACCTGAAGCCAGCACAGGACTGACTCTCCCTGCTTTGTTTCTCCTTTCTTCTCTCCGCACAACTTATTCCTTCAGGAAAGGCAATGTCGCTCCTTTTAGACTTCCCAATGCTGTGTGTAGATGGGAGTATATTTCTCAGCCACAAAGAAATCTCAAGCTGGATCACAGAGGTGATGCTTCAGTCTGGGCACCTTGGCACAACGTCACTTCTTTCAGAGGCCTCAGAAGCTGTAGTCCTGTGTCCATAGATTTTGTATGAGTCATCTCCATTTCTGCCTCGCAGGACCCTCAGCAGGGTGGGCCACTCTCCAGTCTATTTGCTTATTTTGTCTTGGCTTCTTCTCAGCGTTGCCTTCTCCAGTTTAGCCCCTTGGAAGCTGGGCTGACTTTGTCAATTTGCTGCATGATTCTGAGGATACCTCCCAAGTTTCTTCCTTGTCTTTTCTTTCTCTTGTTGTCACTACTTGTCTCCATCTCTTTCCATTTCTCTGATCTCTCTGCGTTGTACAAAAATTCTATTTTTTCTTTCTTCCCAACCCAATCCTTGAGTCTTCTCATACTGAGAGCTCTTCTTTGACTACAGTCTCCATGGGGCTATGCCAGCCAATCAGTAGATCGGACCCAAGAGCTTGGAGAATACTGCTGGCATTTAGTTTGGGCTTGGGTTAAAGCCTCCCTGGCTGGGGAAGCAGAAAGGGCTGAGGAAATAGCTGATTGCTGCAAAGCCAGTGCTTGGAGTAGGCTGACTAGTTAGGAAGCAGAAGGCCTGTGTTGTCATCTACAAGCGAGTAGTCGTCAATCAGGTGCATGAGCCTTTCCATTCGTCCCAAGCCCAGATGAAATGAGAGAGAAGCTCCCCACAGGACGCCTAGCCTTGCGTCCTTTCTCTGGAGAGTCTTAGGGGTACCAGCCTCTAGACCTGCCTATTTCTCCCCCTTTAATTGTCTTGCAAGGAAACAAAGAACTATTGATTTTATTATAAGTCTAGGTCTTCTTTGTAGTGCTATAGGGCTTTTCATCTGAATGGCATCATAATAAGCAGTGATAATGGTCTTGGGGAGTGTAGATGAAGGACCTTTTATCTGAGACTCAAGCAGAGTGCAACAGGAATACTGTCATGAAAGCTCATTGGGAGAAACACTCCAACAAGCTGTCAATAAAATGGCAGCTCTGGCTAGCAGCCAAAGCCACAGTGGAGATTGGGGTGCTGCCTCTTGAGATGCAGATGGTATTTGATGGTGCCTATAATTATACAACTTTTATATATTCAGAACTTTGGCTACCACTTCCTCAGATCTTCTGGTGCCTTCCTTCACCTCCTAAAGCAACCCTAAATGACTCCAGTTTGCCTTGCAAAATCCCCTTGCTCATGCTGTGCTCGGCATTTTCTTTCCCGGTGCCCAGGCCCTTGGGTTTAATTACACGATCATAGAGACCTCCTTTGCTATCTTCAGATGTCTGGTTCTTAAAGCAGGTGGCATATGCAGTCAGGCTGGAGATGGGAAGCCCAGGACAGAATGTGGTACATCTTTCTGGTGTATCCATTTCTCTTAGAGAATTGGGCAAAATATTTGAAAGTTTAACTGGAAATTTAAAGGGAGCTTTTTAAAAACATGAAAGCCAACATGGATATATGATGGACTATAGGGTCAATTCATATGAAGTTTAAAGGTCAACTATAAGTGATTTCATGCCTGTGGAGGCCCCTTTGTGCTATCTCCCGACTTTCCTAACATACCCATCTACTCTGTTCGGATACTACGGATACCCCGAGGAAATGTTTGACAAACACCTCTTTATTCCTTTCTCTTTCGTCTGCCCCAAATATCTCTCCTAGATCATTTAAATGCATTTTGAATGGCTCTCTCAGTTTGCACGTTTCAGCCTTCTTTCAAAGTGCTCTCTTACCCCAGGAACTTCTCTGTTCTAAACTAATTATCAAAGCCTCTACCTTTAAAATTCTCTCCTCTACAATTTTCTTAAGTAATATGCAGTGGTGGGGGCAGGGGAAGTATTAACATAGACCCGTAAACCACAAATTGCTGTCCAATCTTTTCAGCCATGTCCTCCATTGATTTTAGCCATCCACCTTCAGGCTTCTAAGATATGGGATGCTCCAGCATTTGAAGACTCTTCTCTAAATGCAGAGGGAAAGGCGGTCCACTGTGGCCTCCTGGTGCAACTTCTTCCTCAAACCAATCCGTGTTTCTCCCAAATGCCAGGTGGACCAGGACATGAGTATGCTTATGGGCCTGTAGGATTGTGACAAAGTTATGACGAAAGAACGTCACCGGATGGACCAACACCTCAATTAATGAGGGCAGATACTTGGGCTGGCCTGTGTCGCTTCTTTGAAGGCCTACCACAGAACTCTGATTTCATGGGGTGGACTGTCTGTGGAGGAGTCCTGACTTAGCAAGAAGCCCAAGTAAAGAATTTTATGGGACAAGGGACTCTTCTGAGGAAGGCAAATAACAGACTGAAGGAAAGGGTGTTTGAAAAGAAGTATAGAAATAAAAAGACAAAAGACATTGCATACTGCGTCCACACCCTCTGCAGTGGGATATAAATGCTCCTAGAGGAAGGAGACCCACAGCTCTGTGGCTTGGAGAATTCAGACTCTGTCTTCAGCCAGGCACTCACTTCCTCCCTCCCAGCACGATGCCCTACAACTGCTGCCTGCCCAGCCTGAGCTGCCGCACCAGCTGCTCCTCCCGGCCCTGTGTGCCCCCCAGCTGCCACGGCTGCACCCTGCCCGGGGCCTGCAACATCCCCGCCAATGTGAGCAACTGCAACTGGTTCTGCGAGGGCTCCTTCAATGGCAGCGAGAAGGAGACCATGCAGTTCCTGAACGACCGCCTGGCCAGCTACCTGGAGAAGGTGCGTCAGCTGGAGCGGGAGAACGCGGAGCTGGAGCACCTCATCCGGGAGCGGTCCCAGCAGCAGGAGCCCTTGCTGTGCGCCAGCTACCAGTCCTACTTCAAGACCATCGAGGAGCTCCAGCAGAAGGTGAGGGGCATGGCTGTCATCTCGAAGCAAGAGAGTTTGCTGTGATTCTCCGTCTGTGATAGAGAAGCGTGTTTCTTGCTTCTGTGCTATCATAATTCTTGCTTCCTCTTTTATTTCAAAATGCCTTTTTAAGTCATTTTTAAAAAGTTGATGGTTTCATATTTATTTTCAGTCCTCACTAAGCAACCTCTCACTCCCCAGATCCTGTGTACCAAGTCTGAGAATGCCAGGCTTGTGGTGCAGATTGATAACGCCAAGCTGGCCGCGGATGACTTCAGAACCAAGTGAGTTGTTTGGAATTCACACTGGTGTCCATTTCTTCTGTTTAGTCTTTAAAGAAAAGGGATTTCTATGGCTGTACTGAAAAAACAGATCTACTTACCTGTTGTGAAGGATCCTGCACAGGGTTGGGGAGAACCAAGCAAAGAAATCACAAAAATAGATGAGGACTCAAATCAACCTGTTCTGAGATGAATATTGGGTATTGACGGAGCCTCCAGAACCCTCTGTCTCCTGGGCCTATTCATTGCAGAAAGTGGAAAGATAAGGCAAACGAGGTTATCAGAAATCATTCCTATGAGTCTTGAGGATCTACCACTTAGTGCTCTGATCCTGACCTTGTGCAGGTACCAGACTGAACTGTCCCTGCGGCAGCTGGTGGAGTCGGACATCAACGGCCTGCGAAGGATCCTGGATGAGCTGACCCTGTGCAAGTCTGACCTGGAGGCCCAGGTGGAGTCCCTGAAGGAGGAGCTGCTGTGCCTCAAGAGCAACCACGAGCAGGTGAGACTAGAAATGAGAAATGCACAAACCTAACTCAGCATCTAGCTGAGGGTAGCTTGAGTGAATTGGGACAGCAGAATGCAGAGTATGAGTACAAGGCTGAGGGTTTCCTTTAATAACATCATGGCAAAAGAAAAATTGGAGAGAGATAAGACCTATTCACGTCCCCAGACAGGAAACATCTTTCACTTGAAACAAGCACATTATCTGAGTTGCCCAGAGCAGCCCCACACGCTGGAAATTGGTCAACAGTTATAGATTGAGTCCTAGCATTGCTGTGCAGTCTTTTTTTTTTTTTTTGGCAAAGGCCGAGAAAAAAAATCAAACCTTATAAATGCGAGTCTCTACTCTTTTAAAGTATTAGTGAAGAATGTTTGTGAGCTTCTTCTTCTCTCTCCTGGGAGAGGCCATGACATGCTCTTACCTCTTAGTTGATTGCAAGAGGTTTTTGATATACAATCTGAAATTGCACAGCCTTTTTTTTTTTTTTTTTTTTTTTGCATTCTAAGTTCCTCTCAACCAATTATAAGCTGGTAAAGCTGCACATCACACAGTTCATTCTTCAGTGGCATCCAAGCAAATCTTTGGAATTTTTTTTCTGAAGCCAAGTGCCATGGAATACCAGATGGTGAAGAGGGGGCTACGCCACGTGGAGTGCCTTGAGCTGTAACAGACTGCACCCCGCTCGGAGTTTCTTTTCTGAGAAAATAGACTAACAGGGTTTCAACAAGCAATGCCATTCCTTAGAGTACATTCTTTGCTCAGTATAGTAACTCTTGTATTTTCTGCATCTATAGGAGGTCAACACCCTGCGCTGCCAGCTGGGAGATCGCCTCAACGTGGAGGTAGACGCTGCCCCCACTGTGGACCTCAACCAGGTCCTGAACCAGACCAGAAGTCAGTATGAGGCCCTGGTGGACACCAACCGCAGGGAAGTGGAGCAGTGGTTCGCCACGCAGGTGGGCATCTAAGCACGCAGTCACTCAGGACCCGAGGACCACCCCAGGGCCCCAGAGGCAGGGGCTGATCCTTTCTCCCCTTGGGTGTTTCAGACCGAGGAGCTGAACAAGCAGGTGGTGTCCAGCTCGGAGCAGCTGCAGTCCTACCAGGCGGAGATCATCGAGCTGAGACGCACGGTCAACGCCCTGGAGATCGAGCTGCAGGCCCAGCACAACCTGGTGTGTATTGTTCAGCCCTGCTGGTGAGCGGTGGGACGTTGGGAGGCAGAGTCCCGGGGCTGCCCTTGGGACCACACGCTCTCCTTAGCTCTTGGAGCTTGTGACTTCCTTGGAATCCTATGAAGAAACGCTTTGAAAGATCAGCCCTCTGACATTCCTGATCTTTCCCACCACAGCGAGACTCTCTGGAAAACACGCTGACGGAGAGCGAGGCCCGCTACAGCTCCCAGCTGTCCCAGGTGCAGAGCATGATCAGCAACGTGGAGTCCCAGCTGGCGGAGATCCGCTGTGACCTGGAGCGGCAGAACCAGGAGTACCAGGTGCTGCTGGACGTGCGTGCCCGGCTGGAGTGTGAGATCAACACGTACCGGAGCCTGCTGGAGAGCGAGGACTGCAAGTGAGTACCTGGGCAGAGGTGTTTGATGTAGCGATGCACATGTGAGTGTACTATTCAGGTAGACACCATGCAAAGATTGCATACCTTGGAAAGGAAATTATGCCTTCACACTAGACATGCTCAAACAGAACTCAGACAACATAATATGGACATCATTTAAAACATAAATGGTTTGGTAGCAAGAGTTGTTTGATGTACAAACTGAAATTGCACAGCCAAGTCTTTGCATTCTACTATGATAACATGCGTGATTGCATGATATGTGATTAATGCCTTACCTTTTACAATACTGTATTCTGTAGTGGGTACATTCCCATAGACTACCTAATTTGATCTTGTCATTACCACCAGGTGGGCTGGATCAGAATTCCCTGCGTTCTATAGGAAAATAAACTGGGTCTTAGAGAAGGCAAATGACTCACCCAGTGTTACCAGTTTGGCATGAATGGATTTGAGAGTAGACATCAGAGTTTCAGAGTTTCTGTCTACCTTGGTGCTCTATGGCAGGGAGACCATTCACAACTTGAGAGTTATCTTTGTAGCAGGGGAGCCCGTGCCTTCTCTGTTCCAGGCCAGGCCAAGTCCTGACAGGCATTCTTATCCTTGGGGGATATCTCTGGCATTTGATTTTAAAATCTCCCTTAACTCACCTTTCCACATCATTCTTTGTCTCCAGTCTGCCCAGCAATCCCTGTGCCACAACCAACGCGTGCAGCAAGCCCATCGGACCCTGCATCTCCAATCCCTGCACCCCTTGCGTGCCTCCTGCCCCCTGCACACCCTGCGCCCCACGCCCCCGCTGTGGACCCTGCAACTCCTTTGTGCGCTAGAACCTAATGCCGGAGGAGCAAGGATGCTCAGGACTCCAGAGCTGTGACCTGGCTCTGGTTCAACAAAAGGGGCCTGAAAACATCATTTGCATGGCTGGAGTGGCCCCAGTAAGGCAGCCAAGAAACCTACCCAAAGCCTGTAGCCTCCGCAACTACTCCGGCCTGTCCTGCTCACTCTTTCCTTCCCGGGGGTCTGTTCCTTCTTGTGCTCACCCAGAGAACTCCCTTGTAACCTTCTAATAAATGTTATTTCTTTGGCAAAACAGATGCCTTTCTCATTTGTATTCATTTGTTTCAATGTGCTCATCACCTGAGTATGCTATAAAAAGCCACTTGAAAGACAGACCATATAATGGCCCGACTCTTGGCTACAAGAGCAGTTTCATGCCTTGCGGGGGCAGTGGCAGACAGCTAACCTGGCACCCTGGACCCAGGAGTGAGGCAGGCAGGCCTGTGGGAAGGAGGGTGGAGGTGCTGATGTGCTGCACCTTGGCCTTTTTTAGATTTTCCTTCTGACCTGGGCGTCTCCCAGAGCTGTTTGTATCCAAATCTGAATGGAGAAGGCATGAGCTGGGGGCTGGAAAGAAGCTCTGGAAAACTCATCTTTTTTAAGCAGAACTTTCGGGTTCAGTGCTATACTATTCTGGGTTGTTGGTGGCTCAGGCATTTCCCAGCCAAGAGACTCTCTGCCCAGGAATTCCTCCACTTCCTCGTGTGGTTGGATCATTGTCAGCCTGGGCTTCCAGCTGCTCTCTTCCCTCCTCGACTCCAGGTCTTAGAGACCCCACCAACTCTTCATTTGATCCTTTGGCCTTTCTCAATTCAATCCAACCAGTGCCTATTGAATACTTACTTTGTGCAGATGTTGGATGGTGGGACGGGGAGAGACACGAAGAAAGACATAGTTCCTGACCACTTATTTACAATTTGTTAAAAGGGATAAAACTAGCCCTCAAGTAGTGCTGTTATAAGGCCCAGTTCCCTGGCACTGTGAACAGCTGGTGGAGGCTAGAAGGAACTCTGAGTACTGAAAGGGACAATGCTGGGGCTACGCAGGAGGCTGAGACAGGAGAATCGCTGGAACCCAGGAGGTGGAGGTTGCAACGAGTGGAGATCACACCACTCCACTCCAGCCTGAGCGACAAGAGTGAAACTCTGTCTCCAAAAATAAATAAGTAAATAAACTTCATAGTCGAATTAAAAGAGTGATTTACCTGCCACCATGATAGTATTCAGCATTCTATGTTTATCAATATATTTATGTCTATCAGCAAGTTTTATACTTTCATATGCATTTATATTACTTTTAACATCCTTCTGTTTCAACTTAAAGAACTTCATTTAACTTTTTTGTAAGGCAGGTCCAGTGATGATGAACTACCTCAGCTTTTGTTTATCTGTTCTTCAGTTTTGAAGGATAATTTTGCTGGGAATGATATTCTTGGTTGGCAGTTTGTTGTTTGTTTGTTTTCAGCACTTTAAATATATTATCCCATGTCCTTCAAAGTTTCTGCTAAGAAATTCACTAACTGCCTCATGGAGGTTCCCTTGTACATGATGTCACTTTATTAAATAATGTTCTTCTTCCCTTTTGTGACAGTTTTTGATTTAAAGACTATTTTGTCTGATATATAAGTATAGCCATCCTGCTGTCCTTTGGTTACCATTTGTATGAAATATTTTTTCCCCATTCCTTCACTTTCAGCCTATATGTATCTTTAAATCTAAAGTCAGTCTCTTCTAGATAGCATGTAGATAGATCTTGCTGGTTTTTTGAAAATTCATTCAGCTACTCCATGTCTTTTGATTGGAAACTTTTATTTACATTTCAATAAATTATTGATAGGGAAAGACCTATTATTGCCATTTTGTTAATTGTTTTGTCTTTCTCAGAGTTCTGTGGTCTCTCTCTTCCTCTCTTGTCATCTTCCTTTGTGTTTCATGGATTTTTGTATTGATACGTTTTTATTCTTCTTTCTTTTTATGTATCTTCTATTGGTATTTTCATGTGGTTACCATGGGGCTTGTATAAAACAATTTACAGTTTTAACAGTCTCTTTTTAGCTGATAACAACTTTCATTGCATGTAAAAACTGCACTTTTGCTTCTCCCCAACACACCTTTTATGTATCGATGTCACGATTTACATCTTGTTATACTGTGTATCCATCAACCTATTTTTATAGTTACAGCTATTTTTAATACTTTTGTCTTTTAAAATTTATATTAGAGGGCCAGGTGTGGTGGCTCACGCCTTGTGAGTAATCCCAGCACTTTGGGAGGCCAAGGAGGGCAGATTGCCTGAGGTCAGGAGTTCAAGACCAGCCTGGCCAACATGATGAAACCTCGTCTTTTTTACAAAAATGCAGCAGGGTGAACTTGACCTGTGGGCTGTTGTTTGCAGATGCCCCTTTTAGGCATATTCCCATCCATTCCGTTGGTTTCCATTTTACTTTCTCATTTCCCAACCAAGAACGTGCAATTGTTTTCAATCTCTCCACATGTTGGCAAGTTCCCTAAACCCCAACCAACAGTAAGATCAGGATCCTTTCAGCTAATACAGGTTGAGTTTCTGCTATAAAAGCAAGTTGAATACTGAGACATGGATGAACGTGGGAGGAAAGAGTTACCTGGAAGAGGAACTCTCAAAGCTCTCTCTCAAAGCTGTCTTTCTGGGGACAAAGAACAGTGGCAGAACCTCCTGGGTGAGGAATCCCTGATTCCCAAACAACTCCACCCCATGTCCCTGGCTGCCCTCCCCTCTGAGTAATGCGGACAGCCTTTTGGGGCTGTGATGATTCTCCCTCCTATGAAGCCGTCTGATGAAACTCTGATTTCACCAATCACTAGCGCCCAGGAAGAGCCTGGTGTGACATAAGCTGAATGGAATAATTTTATGGGATGAGGGGGGACTCTTTAGAAGCATCTAACTAGCATATTTTGGAGAAAAATTAGCTGAAGCATTAGGAAAGGAAACTATGCTGTATGCCAAGCCCCCACCCACCATTAATGGTATAAAAGGACCGCAGAGGAAGGAGAGACTCAAACCTGCTCACATCCACTTCCAGCAGCTTACCTGCCTTTCCATTACCCATCCCAGCACCATGTCTTACAGTTGCTGCCTGCCCAGCCTGAGCTGCCGCACCAGCTGCTCCTCCCGGCCCTGTGTGCCCCCCAGCTGCCACGGCTGCACCCTGCCCGGGGCCTGCAACATCCCCGCCAACGTGAGCAACTGCAATTGGTTCTGCGAGGGATCCTTCAATGGCAGCGAGAAGGAGACCATGCAGTTCCTGAACGACCGCCTGGCCAGCTACCTGGAGAAGGTGCGTCAGCTGGAGCGGGAGAACGCGGAGCTGGAGCACCTCATCCAGGAGCGGTCCCAGCAGCAGGAGCCCTTGCTGTGCGCCAGCTACCAGTCCTACTTCAAGACCATCGAGGAGCTCCAGCAGAAGGTGAGGGGCTGGGCCATGTGGGGGCACGGCAGCAGCTGGCTGTCTTTGAGCAGTAAGACACTCTCAAGTTCAAGTGTACCTCATGAGAGAAATTTCTTTTCAGATTCTGTGTGGCAAGGCTGAGAATGCCAGGCTGGTGGTGCAGATCGACAATGCCAAGCTGGCCTCTGATGACTTTAGAACCAAGTATGTTGAACTTCTGGGGCCAGATGTTCAAGGTCCCTGTGTTTCTTTTATGGTCCTAGGGACCTAATATTGCCTGGAAGGGAGGAGAAAGCCATTTCTCTCCTTTTCTCCTCTTAGGGTTGGTTATGTAAAATCAGTTTCAAACAGAGATCCAGACTTATGGGCTGCCTGCTCTTCAGTCTACACTAGTCTTTTCGGAAGTGTTTCTTAAACCACACGATCCAGAGATTGAAATGAATTCTTCTTTGGGAACCGATTTGGTGGTATATTAGCTAACAAAATTGATAGCACAGCGAGAGACTTCATCTCATGAGTGCCCCTGGGCTTCTTGTGGTGTCAGGGCGAGTCAGGGAACCTCTCCATTCTATCCATGCACAGCTTGAGGGAAACGTGTAGAAGAGAAGAGGCAGAAAATGGTGTAAGTTCAAGAAGATTCAGGCCAATTCTACCCAAGCAGCACATAATAGAGGAAGGTGGTTTTCTTTTCTGACTTATCCTCCCACTCCGATGCATGCAGATACCAGACGGAACAGTCCCTGCGGCGGCTGGTGGAGTCGGACATCAACAGCATGCGCAGGATCCTGGATGAGCTGACCCTCTGCACGTCTGACCTGGAGGCCCAGGTGGAGTCCCTGAGGGAGGAGCTGCTGTGCCTGAAGAAGAACCATGAGGAGGTAGGAAAAACATTTACAAAAGCAGGCCTCAGAGCTAAGCTACTAGCACTGGGAATCAGAAGACAATCACTGTCCGGATCTCTGGTCTGGGACCCTTCTCTGAAGAACCCAAGCTATTCTCGGAGAGTAAAGGTGCTACATCCATATCAAGGAGTGAAGTGAGCTCCTCATTCTCCAGTGGCTGGCTGAGGGTTAGGCAGGTGCTGGAATTGCTGAGGATGGACATCATTCATTGAGCTCTGCTCTCTGATGGTCATGTTAGGTCCTAAATTTGCTAGTAGAGATGGAGGGATACAAATGAAATAAAACATAGCCCTTTTCTTCAAAGAGCTCACAGTTTAGTATGGAAAGACAGCCATGTAAACACAGTGATATAAACAAGGCATAGTGAAACAATTACCATATGAGATGTACAAGCAGTATGCTCCAGAAAGAGTCCAGTCTGGGCCAGGCATGGTGGCTCATGCCTGTAATCCCAGCACTTTGGGAAGCCAAGGTGGATGGATCACGAGGTCAGGAGTTTGAGACCAGCCTAACCAACATGGTGAAACCCTGTTTCTACTAAAAATACACAAATTAGCCGGGCGTGGTGGCACACGCCTGTAGTCCCAGCTACTCAGAAGGCTGAGGTAGGAGACTCACTTGAACCTGGGAGGTGGAGGTTGCAGTGAGCCAAGATTATACCATTGTACTCCAGCCTGGGCAACAAGAGCAAAACTTCATCTCAATTAAAAAAAGAAAAAAGCAAAAAAAAAAAAAAAAAAAAAAAAAAGAAATAAATAATTCAGTCTGCCCAAGAGGAGATAGATGGGCAACTCTTCTCAGATGCAAAGAGAAGGATTTCAGTACTTGGGTGTTTCAGACTGAGGGAAAAGGTTGAACAAAGACACAGAAGTGGCAGAGCAGGGTATATCTGGGTATGGCTGGGCATGCAGTACCTACAAGGGTGTGACGAAAGTGAAGATATGATGAGAAGCAATGAAGGACTTGCATATGCCAAGGAGTTTAGACTTGGTCTTGTAGAAGATGCGGGGTCGTTTCAGTTTTTATGGGACAATTGATGTGATCCCTGTTTTAGTTTATTGCTAGGAAATGTGTGTGTCACTCTTTGGGAATGCTCAGAATATTCCTTTTAGTGATTTTTGGGCAGTATCGTGCTCATTTTCCTGGAGGGGTAAGATGGCAGATCCATTGCCATAGATTCATTCCTTTTCTTTTCTCCATCAGGAGGTCAACACCCTGCGCTGCCAGCTGGGAGACCGCCTCAACGTGGAGGTGGATGCTGCCCCCGCTGTGGACCTCAACCAGGTCCTGAATGAGACCAGGAGTCAGTACGAGGCCCTGGTGGACACCAACCGCAGGGAAGTGGAGCAGTGGTTCGCCACGCAGGTGGGCATCTAAGCACGCAGTCACTCAGGACCCGAGGACCACCCCAGGGCCCCGGAGGCAGGGGCTGATCCTTTCTCCCCTTGGGTGTTTCAGACCGAGGAGCTGAACAAGCAGGTGGTGTCCAGCTCGGAGCAGCTGCAGTCCTACCAGGCGGAGATCATCGAGCTGAGACGCACGGTCAACGCCCTGGAGATCGAGCTGCAGGCCCAGCACAACCTGGTGTGTATTGTTCAGCCCTGCTGATGAGCAATGGGACGTTGGGAGGCAGAGTCCCAGGGCTGCCCTTGGGACCACACGCTCTCCTTAGCTCTTGGAGCTGTGATTTCCTTGGAATCCTATGAAGGAAGGCTTTGAAGGAGCAGCTCTCTGACATTCCTGATCTTCTCCACCACAGCGAGACTCTCTGGAAAACACGCTGACGGAGAGCGAGGCCCGCTACAGCTCCCAGCTGTCCCAGGTGCAGAGCATGATCAGCAACGTGGAGTCCCAGCTGGCGGAGATCCGCTGTGACCTGGAGCGGCAGAACCAGGAGTACCAGGTGCTGCTGGACGTGCGTGCCCGGCTGGAGTGTGAGATCAACACGTACCGGAGCCTGCTGGAGAGCGAGGACTGCAAGTGAGTGTGGGGCAAAGAATGTCGGGGAGGAATGTGCATGGTGGGATAGTGTAGGCACACAAATGGTGGCCATATTTGCAACTAGCCAGGCAACACACATTAACTGTGCAGTGTGTGTCCAGTGGTCTGTGATAGCTAAGCAAAGGGAGGCCAAAGGTAAGGGAACAGCCCCTGCCTCAGGGGGCTAACAACAGAGGAGTGGTGGTAGGACCTGGCCAGTCATAGGAATAACATTTGTGTAAGGCACATCGTGTTAAGTTTCCAGGAAAGCACCAGGCACAGTGGCTTACGCATGTAATCCTAGCACTTTGGGCGACCGAGGTGGGTGGATTGCCTGAGCTCAGGAGTTTGAGACCAGCCTGGGCAACACAGTGAAACTCTGTCTGTACTAAGACACAAAAACAATGAGCTGGGCGTGGTAATTTGTGCCTTAATCCCAGCTACTTGGGAGACAGAGGCAGAAGAATCGGTTGAATGTGGGAGGCAGAGGTTGGAGTGAGCCAAGAGCTCGCCATTGCATTCCAGCCTGGGTGACAAGCGAGACTCCATCTCAGATGAAAAAAAAAAAAAAAGTAAAAAAGTTCCAGGAGAGCCTTAAGAGCATGAGATAATATTTTTGAAAAGGACAATTTTTCCACCTGTGAACATGGCATTCTGGGAAAGGAAGAAGGATTTGGTAATAATCAGAACTTGATTCTGGCTGGGTCCATTGGCTCATGCCTGTAATACCAGCACTTTGGGAGGCTGACACGAGTGGATTGCTTGAGGTCAGGAGTTCAAGCCCAGCCTGGCCAACATGGTGAAACCCCATCTCTACCAAAAATACAAAAAATTATCCAGGTGTTGTGGTACATGCCTGTAATGCTAGCTACTTGGGAGGCTGAGGCAGGAGAATTGCCTGAACCCTGGAGGTGGAGGTTGCAGTGAGCTGAGATTACTCCACTGCACTCCAGCCTGAGCAACAGAGCAAGACCCTGTCTCAAAAACAAAACAAAAGAAAAAGAACTTGATTCCAACTAACTCCAGCCACTGAGAATTCATAGGTTGTGTCGTTAAGCCCAAGGTATTCTGTGCACCCTATTAGGGCTCTCTCCCCTCTCCTCCCCTACCCACTCTAAACCTCCTTGTCCTCCTAGGCTCCCCTGCAACCCATGTGCCACCACCAATGCTAGTGCCAACTCCTGTGGACCCTGTGGCACCTCTCAAAAGTGTTGCTGTAATTGAAAAGCCTGTATCCTCTTTGAAGACATCTGCAAAGCCATTTAGATCAAGCACAGGAAATATCCTCAAGTCCTGCCTTTTCTGGAGGTCAGCTGACATCAAGAAACCTCATCTTGCCTACTGTGTTATTTCCAGAATGCTGAAAAGCTTTCCCAACCCAACAAGCAAAGACACACATCATCAGCTTCCAATGTCTGGACAACTCCTTCCTGTTGAAGGTCGAGACTCTTTGTTTCTAAAGATCTTCAGCTCCCTGTAATCTGAGCTCCAGTTACTACTTTAGGGTGTTTCCAGAACGTGTTGCATTTCCTGTTTTCCTTTATTCTTTGGCATTCTCTGGAATGCAAGGAGGAGACTTCAATTACTTCCCAATAAACTTTATTTCTCTGGCATAGTAAATGTTTCTCATTCATATTCATGCATTGTAAATTACTCATCATGGCTGTTTCATAAAAATACCCCTTCATTAGGAGAATAAAATGAATTAAATGACTGAGGCAAGCCTTTATGCTTCACCAGAAACACTGATATAGACAGGGAAGGATGTCCTGGGAGACTCCCATCAAGGGCAGGCCATGCAGGAAACGGCCTTCAATACCCATGCTTGCCTTGCCTTGACTGCAGACAGGGCTCTTGGCAATTTTTAAAAAAATTGTACTGTAAGTTCTGGAGTACATGTGCAGATCTTGCAGGATTGTTGCATAGGTAGACACATGCCATAGTGGTTTGCTGCCTCCATTACCCTGTCACCTACATCAGGCATTTCTCCCGCTGTTATTCCTCTGCAACCTCCCTAATCCCGGCTGTCCCTCCCCAGCACCCACATGTTCTCATTGTTCAACACCCACCTATGAGTGAGAACATGTAGTGTTTGGTTTTCTGTTCTTGTGTCAGTTTGCTAAGAATGATGGTTTCCAGATTCATTCATGTCCCTACAAAGGACATGAACTCATCCTTTGTTATGGCTGCATAGTATTCCATGGTATATATGTGCCACATTTTATTTGTCCAGTGTATCATTGATAGGCATTTGGGTTGGTTCCAGGTCTTTGCTATTGTAAACAGTGCTGCAATGAACACACGTGTGCATGTGTCTTTATAATCGAATGATTTATAATCCTCTGGATATATATCCAGTAACAGGATTGCTGGGTCAAATGGAATTTCTCTTTCTAGATCCTTGAGGAATCGCCACTCTGTCTTCCACAATGGTTGAATTAATTTACACTCCCACCAACAGTGTGAAAATGTTCCTATTTCTCCACATCCTCTCCAGCATCAGTTGCCTCCAGATTTTTTAATGATCGCCATTCTAACTGGCGTGAGGTGGTATCTCAATGTGGTTTTGATTTGCATTTCTCTAATGACCAGTGATAATGAGCATTTTTTCATGTTTGTTGGCCTCGTAAATGTCTTCTTTTGAAAGGTGTCTGTTCATATCCTTTGTCCACTTTTGAATGGATTTGTTTGTTTTCTTCTTGTAAATCTGCTTTAGTTCTTGTAGATTCTGGATATTAGCCTTTTGTCAGATGGGTAGATTGCAATTTTTTTTTTCTTATTCCTGTTGGTTGCCAGTTCACTCTAATGAATGTTTCTTTTGCTGTGCAGAAACTCTTATGTTTAATTAGATCCCATTTGTCTATTTTGGCTTTTGTTGCCATTGCTTTTGGTGTTTTAGTCATGAAGTCCTTGCCTATGCCTATATCCTGAATGGTATTGCCTAGGTTTTCTTTTGAGAATCCGCCCCACAGTTCACTGCTATCTCTGGCTTTCACCCTCATCAGAAGAGAATGTTCTGCTTCCCTTTTTCCTAAACTGCCTGGAGAAACAACAGAAACTGCCTCTACAGAAGCTGCTCAAAGAGCAGTGAGTCTCTCCTCTCAGTCCCTCTGCTGTTCCTGCCTTGCTAATATAGATACTTGCTCCTCCCTCGAAATGCATCTTCATGATTTCCATAATCCTGCAAACTCTGGGCTTTCTTGTAATATCTCTAATTACCTGTTCTCTGTTGTCATCTTAGCTTTCTTCCCCTTTTAGTCCCAGATGAAAGAAACACTTACATCCTCAGCCCTCTGTCTTTCTCCTTCTATGTCCCTGTTCATGTAGAACTAGCTCCTCTATGCTGATGGCTCCCACATCTCCCTCTCATCTCAGCTCGATTTCTGGGTTTTCTGTTGCGCATGGGACAGTTTCACTTGGTATCAGGTCATTATATCATGTTTAATTGGACTAAACCTTATTGTTTTCCAAACTGGTTCATCTCACTGCCCACTTGTTATACCTGACATGTTGTCCTCCAAATAGACCCTTTAAATTCAGTCCTTACCTTTCCCCTTTTCGAGTTTATTCTTTCCCCTAGGTCTTTGCTCTTATCCGTAATGTTCTACCACAGCCTCTTATTTCATTTTCTGTAATTCCAAGAAAGGCCAATGTTCATTAAGCATCTCCCCCAAAACATTAATCTGAACCCACTCCCCACTTGCCTCATCTCTGAATTTCTAAAGCTTTCAATTTTATAGGCACAACCTCAATTATCCATTTAATTTCATCCTATCTGATTGACACAACTGCAATCAATCACCTATTGTGTGTGCCGGGTACTGTGGGGGGTGCTGAGAAACACAAATCAGTGAATCCCAGTCTCAGCCAACAGCCTGTTTTATAGTTTAGAGTGGATGAGACAAAGATACAGTCATCATGGACAAATACCAGTGTGGCTCAAGAAAGGTGTAGATAAAGAGTTATGAATGTCAGAGATGTGAGAGAATGAAAAGAAGAGGCTCCAAAGAAGGGGGCAGCACTCGATCAAAGCCTTGAAAACCCAAATGTTCTGTTGACATAAGTTTTGTCTGCCTGTCTTATTGACTGCAGGACCTTCAGCAGAGACAATATCATCACCTAATTAAATCTTATGTAAACCATGGAATACTGGAAGTGGAATAAATAAGGAAGAGTAACACTAATGAAAATTCATGAGAAGGTTATTAAAACTTTATATACATCCCATAGTTTCAACTTCAATCAATGATTACTGTATGATATTAGCATAATTCTGAAATAAAGTTTGCTGGGAAATGTCTGGAAAGATGAGGGTGTGTAGGCCATAGGAGAGAGAAAGTTTTCCTGAGGGTGAACTTTGCCTGGAGGAGTGATGAGGTGTGTTTAGAAATTGACAACCCAATTCCCAGGCTAGCACAGAGGGTAAAGGTGGTAACAGAAGATGAAACTGCAAGGTAGTTAGGTAGGACCATATCTAGCAGTGCACTGAATGATTACACATGAGGTTTTCTTATAAGGGAGGTTGCCGTATGACATAACTGGCAGCTGTGTACAGGTTGGGTTGTGAAGAGTCCTAGAAGCTCAGTGAGATAAATGGAAGATCAGTAAGGGTTGAGGTAAGTGGAGGTGAGTGAAGCAGAAGACGGGTAGATTTTAGAGGCATGGCCTAGAATATGGAAGCTGAGTAGAGGCAGAGGAACAATGGAGAGAGAAGAAAGGAAACTAGTATTGATCACACACTGATTAGTCAGGGTTGTCCAAAGAGACAGAAACAATAGGCTATATAGAGATATATAGAAAGAGATTTATTATGAGAAAATAGCTTAGATGTTGTGGAGGCCAAAAAGTCCAATCATCTGCTGTCTTCAAGGTGGAGGCCCAGCAAAGCCAGTGGTGTAGTTCCAATCCAAACCGAAAGGACGGAGAATCAGGAAGGCTGCTGGTCTAAGTCCTGGTTTGAGATGAAGCCTCAAGAACTGGGAGCATTGATGTTAGAGGGCAGGAGACGATGGAGCTCAACTCTATTCTCATTGGGAGTGCAGGACCGAGTGTGGAGAAACAGTGACAACTCTGGGGAAGGTTTGTGGAACTAGCCCCTGAGTTCCATTTTGAGGTGTCTGTATTTGTCTTTACTCAGCATAGCTTACTACTGACCTGGCTTATTCTCCAGACCATCTCCTGCTTGTCCCTTACAGGCCAATAAAAGAGAAATAATTTGCCTTTCTTCTATCTTTTGGTTCTATTTGACTACCCATGTTGGAGGATACCTGCCCACACTGGGGAGGATGATCTTTACTCACTCTCCTGAATCAAATGCTGCTCTCTTTTAAAGACACCTTCACAGGCATACCCAGAAATAACGTTTTACCAGCTATCTGGGCTTCCCTTGGCCCAGTGAAGTTGATACATTAAATTAACAGTCACAAATACCTACTATGGGTCTGAAGATTTTCAGCCTGAGAAAACGAAACAACAATGAGTCTCCATTGGAAAGACCTGGAAAAGAATGACTAGATTTGAGAGAGAGATGTCAGACAGCTAGGTGAACAAAGATGATAATTAGAGCTATAGAAATTGTTAAGACTGTCCAATGGAGGTTAGCTGGGTACAGAAGAATTTGAGGACCACTGATAGAAACCACAGAGTTGACTGGGGGCTCTCCAAAGTCCTTGATGTGAGGTTCAGCCTCGGTTTTTGCCAGATCTTGAGGACTGAGATGACATCTTGTGGGAGCTAAATGATGAGAACACATGGACACATAGAGGGGTACAATACACACTGGGGTCTTTCAGAGGGTAGAGGGTGGCAGAAGGGAGAGGATCAGGGAAAATAATGAATGAAGACTAGGTAATGGGTGCTGAAATAATCTGTACAACAAACTCCCATGACACAAGTCTATCTATATAACAAATCTGCACTTGTACCCCTCAACTTAAAAGTTAAAAAAACACATAGCATAGATGAACTTTGCATTTTTCTGACTTGGCCGGGTCCCTGAAGACTTCAAGACCCCATTCTCATTGGGAGCCCAGGACTGAGTGTAAGAGAGACAATGGTGGCCCCAGAGAGGGTTTGTAGAACTAGCTCCTGAGTTCCATTTTGAGATGTTTGTATGTTTTTGCTCAGTCTAGCTTACTGCTGACCGGCTCCTTCTCCAGCCCTTCTGCTTCTTGTCACTTATCAGATGCCCTACTGAACAGAGCCAAACCTGTTGGCTTAGGTCCTGAATTACCCTTTCAATTTCTCCTCTTAAAGTCCTAAGGCTGGAGGATTGATAAATTGGCAACAGTTGCCTTTATGGAACAGTTTATGGAAGCCCTATCTTCTGCTCTTCTAGGAAACTCTAACAGGCTGGCCCAGAACCATGGGCTGGGGTTGATACTGGACAGTGTTTCTGCTTTTCTCTTTTCCCTCTGGGATCCCTCTTTGACAAAAATTCTATCTTCTTGATCTGTGTTTACGCAACGATACCGCTCCTGGCATCTCCTTGCCATTCATACACATTAAAATATAATTAATTTTCAAGTAGCCCAGCGTTACTTCGTGTTTCTAAAAGAATACATTTTATATTTCTCATGGTGAGAATTTCAAGCACCAGAGCCTGGACATTGGGGAAGATGACTTTGGGAAGAAGGAGGGAGACCTCCCAATGCCTTTATAGTCCCACAACAAGGTGGCCTCAGCAGAAGACCTGTCGTATGTCCACTCTATGGTTAAGCATCACTGGTGAGTTTGCATGTGATCTCTACCATGGAAATAGCCTTGGCTTCTGTAATAAATAGCAACCTTACACCTCAATTACAATTTGCTCATATCTTAAGACCAGAAGACTCAACCACAGCATCCACCACAATTACAAGGGCATGTATAAAACCTTTTGGTTTGTTAGGATTTGATTTGCTCATCATGTTTATGGAAGGGTCATTGAACAGAGACAATTCCATCACCCATGTAAAGGTAAGAATTCACAGTACACAGCAAGTGGAATAAAGAAAAAGCAATTACCTTCCAGACTTCCTGAGAAGTGAATTGAAATTTGGCTCTTTTCTCAATAGACCCACGTTCTTCCAACTATTACTACACGATAGCCAAGTAGCTGTGCAGAAAATAGTTACTTCTACTTAAGATGTGGGAATAGTGTTTTCTAAAGTTCTGACCTCCATTTTCAAAGACACAAGTATACTTATCTCTGGATTATTCCACTGTGACTGAGGTAGAAGCTACAGCAATGGTTATAGGGATCCCCATGGATATATTTACTAGTCTATGACACACTATTCTTCCCCCCTCATTTTTTTTTTCTTTTTTTCTTTTTTAAAAAGTGCCATTGTCAGATTTTTCTCTTTTGAAGCTTGGGGCATAGAAGAAGGAGAGAAGAACAGAAGGTAATTAGAGAAAAGTTAATGAATTCAGCTATTTGCTTTATGTTATTTGATCTCATTCAATAGGACTTTAATCAGTTTGCTACTGATTTTAAACCAATATGCCCACGCCAAATCTCACTGATGGTGGAATCATTTTAAAGGTAGAGATTCAGGCTGGGCACAGTGGCTCACGCCTATAATTCCAGCACTTTGGGAAGCTGAGGCAGGTGGGTTAGCTGAGGTTGGGTGTTTGAGACCAGCCTGGGCAACATGGTCAAACCCCGTCTCTACTAAAAATACAAAAATAAGCCGAGCGTGCTGGTGTGTGTGTGCCTGTAGTCCCAGCTACTAGGGAGGCTGAGCGGGGAGAATCATTTGAACCTGGGAGGTGGGAGTTGCAATGAGCTGAGACTGCACCACTGCACTCTAGCCTGAGCAATAGAGTGAGACTCTGTCTCAAAAAAATAAAAATAAAAATAAAAATAAAAATAAATGGTAGAGATTTAGGCAGGAGGCGCTGTAAGTTGAGGATTGTGAATGTAGGGGAGGATATCAGGACTTCCAATGCATTCACTCTGGAAGACCACACATTTGCTCCAAAGCTGCTGTCCTTTATAAAAGTATATTTGAAACTCCTCCTTGGAAATGGCTTCCAGAGTCACCCAAGAAAATGCACACCATTATTTTGCAGTCACAATGTGTTTCTGACCCATTAAAGATGGTATGCAGCTTGGTTTCTTACCCTACTCACTAGGTGTGGTTTCAAATGACATCTGGCTGGTTCTGAAAATAAACACACCCTTAGAAGATGAAGGTTGGCCTTCAATGAGGATAACCCAAAAGAATGTGTTCCAGGCTGTGAGGGCAAGTTTGAAGGAAGGGTGATCTGAGAAATGGCAGATCGCCCACAGGAAAAGAATACCTGTATGGCAAGACCTAATATGTAGCTTCCAAAAGAAACAACTTGGAGGAGCCTCTTTCGGGATTTGAGCACTAGTAGACTAAACACAAAATCCTTGTCATTCATGGTTCCATCTGGAATGGATGAGGGCAGAGCATCTGCTTGCCAAAATGTGCCAATGGTCATAAAATGCCATCTCAAGCACATGACAAAGTGGTGGCTTTGCAGGGTCATACTCTTTGGAGAGTTAGGTTCAGGTATTTCCACAACAGATCAACTGAGGGTTCCCTTTTTTTTTTTTTTTTTTTGTTTTCAAGCTTCTAGTGGGTATAATGCATTTTCACTTAGTAAACTTCCTTCCGTCAGAATAGAAGTGACGTTATTTCTTTAATAAGTAAAGAGCAGGCTTGTTATTTCTTGGCCCATTCTAATTTGGGATATTGTCAGCACTGATTGAGCTCAGTGGAGATCAATCTGTATTTCTGCATTATTGCATCTCAGGAGTGAGAAGACTAGAAGAGAGAGACATGTAACATGATAGTGAGACTGTGTACAGTGGAATTAGATCTGCGTTTGAATCCTGGCTCCACCACGTAGGAGCTCTGGGACCTTGGGATACCTCTCAGAGGCTTAGTATTCTTATCTACAAAGCCTTGCAGCATTTTGAGAGGACTGAAGGAGCTCGTGCACAGGAGGTGCCTGGCACAGTGCCTGGTGCATGGTGGAGGCTCAGCAAGCAGGAGCCATCACCAATGACAGAGTCACACTGTGCACAGGCACAGAGCACAGTGCTTCATGCAGAGTACATGCTCCAAACATTTTAGTGTTCTTATAGTTCTGATGAACACTGAATAGTAGCAGAAACAGAGGTGGGTAGCTTCCTACAGGCCCATAGGAAGAGGGGAGAGTTGCCTCCATCTGCGTGGATGGAACTGCAAAGGGTCCCTGAACCAACAGCCTTGTACCTCCTTTCTGAGCTCGGCTTCCAGGATTCCCTATCACATAGTCTAGTTTCTAGATGGGTTTCCTTATATGGATTTTCTCAGAGAGACCTAATTGAATATGAACTGGATGAGACAGAAGCCTTTCCTTACTTAGGAGAAAGAGACACAGATGTGCCCTCTGCTCTGGGGACAGGGCCCAGCTGTTACTCCAGCTTAATATCCTGTGGATAAGCACTGCTGTGGGCAAGATCAGTCACTTTGAAGCCGAATCATGAAGCTCTTACTTAATCAATCAGCGTGTTTTGTGAGGAGTCCTGACTTAGCAAGAAGCCAGAGTAAAACATTTTATGAGGTATAGGACTCAGGTGAAGTGGCCAAATAACAGATGGAAAAATTAGCAAAGGAGGTGAAAAGGGGGAATGCTTGACATGGTTGCCACACCCACTGCTGACAGAATATAAAGCCCCGAGAGGACCAGGGCTTATCCCAGAGAAAAGGAATCAGGTTTTGAAACTGACTTCCAGAGCTCCACTCCCTCCCAGCACGATGCCCTACAACTGCTGCCTGCCCAGCCTGAGCTGCCGCACCAGCTGCTCCTCCCGGCCCTGCGTGCCCCCCAGCTGCCACGGCTGCACCCTGCCCGGGGCCTGCAACATCCCCGCCAACGTGAGCAACTGCAACTGGTTCTGCGAGGGATCCTTCAATGGTAGCGAGAAGGAGACCATGCAGTTCCTGAACGACCGCCTGGCCAGCTACCTGGAGAAGGTGCGTCAGCTGGAGCGGGAGAACGCGGAGCTGGAGCGCCTCATCCGGGAGCGGTCCCAGCAGCAGGAGCCCTTGCTGTGCCCCAGCTACCAGTCCTACTTCAAGACCATCGAGGAGCTCCAGCAGAAGGTGAGGGGGTGGGCACCACACTGCCAGTTTAATGAACTATTTATCTGTATTTAACATACTAACCTGTAAATGGACCCAAGTCTGTTCACAGTAACGTTGGGAAGGATAAATACATAGATTCATTGGCTTAGGTATGACATCAAGTAGTCTTAGAAAATCTGTTGTAGAGCCACAAGGGAAGGATACAGGCTGGTGTTACACTAAAGCATTTCACCAAAATCAGTCATAGCAATCTTACATGGCTTCTCACCCCAAACCAGAATATCTGATTTTTTAGTTTGATTATGATATCCTGGTTTTGTTTTCAGAGCATCATAGCATTTTTACAAAGTATGCACCTGAATTATTTTCTATTCTAAGAATTTTCTAAGTAAATCTTCAAATATTTAAACCTTTCAAAGCTTTAGCAAAAGATAGCATTTATAACAACACAAGACAGCCGTTGACTCCAAAAGTATCTGCAGACACATGGACCATCCTCTAGAGCATCCATGTATACAGATGACAGTTTGGGGCCATACATTCTGGAGGAGAAGTGGATAGAAGTAAAGAGTCCACAGAGAATTGGGATGGAGTACCTGGTGCAGGTTTGGGAGGGAATCCCGGAAGAGGCAATATCTGAGCGGGGTTTGAAGGATAAGTGGGAGTTTATATCCAATCCTACAAGCCCTTGATTCTTGGAGGAAATTGACTAACCACTGTTCTGTAGATCTGGAAATGCAGATGCCAGAAGGGGATTGTGCTATTTGAATATCATTCATTTATTTACCCAGAGTTGGAGAGTATTAGGCACAGTGCTGGGGTCGGGGATGAAGTACTGAGTAAGACGGTCTTTTTCCTTCAGGAGCTCACTGTCTTAACAGGGGAGTCAGATGTGGAAACAAAATCATCACACAGAGGTCATAAGAAGTGTTATTGAATAAGTATGTGGGTTAAACACATACTGAGGTCTTGCTAGTGGGTGAGGGCATTCTGGGTGGAGCAAGAAACTTTTTGCAAAGGCAAAAAGTATGAGTGAGTATGTGGGTTATACATGTACTGAGGTCTTGCTAGTGGGTGAGGGTGTTCTGGGTAGAACAAGAAGCTTTTTGCAAAGGCATGAACATGGGCAATGTGAGGGGAGAGTAGAGAGAAGTCAACAGGTGGAACAGAGGTGGTATGAATGTTGGATAACCACCTTGTTCTGGCTTGCCTGGGATTCTTCACATTTTAGCATCCTAGGAACCCCTCAGTCCTAAAAAAACTGGGATGGTTGGTCACGCAACATGAGGGTTGGATACCCAGTAGTAACCTCAAATATTGCAGGAAGCCAGAAACAGGTAAGAATTCATGATGAATTCACATTGGCTGTCCTGGTTTTGAAATGGTCAGTTTTATGATCAAATCCTCCTTTTATCCCAGAGCTGAAAATCTGAAAGGTCTCAAAGCTATTTGGGAGGAATGTGGCTGAAAGAAAATAGCATTTCACTTTAGGGCACAAGGCATTTCTTAGTATAACTCATTTCATGATCAATCCTATCCCCAGATCCTGTGCAGCAAGTCTGAGAATGCCAGGCTGGTGGTACAGATCGACAATGCCAAGCTGGCTACAGATGACTTCAGAACAAAGTAAGATTTTCCTAACCCTCAGAGCAGTCTAGTAATGGGACAGGCTGAATTACAAAGTGATGAACTCCATATCCTGGGAGTGCGCAAGCAGAAGCTTCTGGACGATATTGGGAGGATTCTTGCATTAGATTAGGGTTAGGTTAAATGTCAAAGTCTCCTCAATAGGTGCTCAGATTCTGTGTTTTAAGTTTTTTTTTTGAAATGGGAGTCTCCCTCTGTCACCCAGGCTGGAGTGCAGTGATGCGATCTCGGCTCATTGCAACCTCTGCCTCCTGGGTTCAAGCGATTCTTCTGTCTCAGCCTCCCTAGTAGCTGGGATTACAGGCATGTGCCACCATGCCCAGCTAATTTTTGTATTTTTAGTAGAGTTGGAGTTTCACCATATTGGCCAGGCTGGTCCTGAACTCCTGACCTTAAGTGACCCACCTGCCTCGGCCTCCCAAAGTGCTGGGATTACAGGTGTGAGCCCTGTGTTTACCCTGTGTTTTCAGTTTGATTGTAAGACGCCATCCATTCTTACTCCTTTTCGACTCCAGATTTTCACATTTTCTCTTTGTATATGTTAGTCACTGTCAACCGCCAAAAAGAAGTTATTAAACCACAAAAATGGAAGGCAAAATCCATTGCCTTTCAGAGAATCAATCAATACTTTCAGGTCTATTATTACAATCATGAGAATTCTTGGCATTTTCCTGGAAGCTTACAGCTTACAATATAATTTTACCTATACCACCTTCAGTCTAACCCTATGAGATGTTAGTTTTGTCTTCATTTTACAGATAAGGAAATCAAGGCTCAGAGAGATTAGGGTATCTGTCCACAGCCATTTAATGGCAAGACTGATTCTAACTGACTCTGAATTCAGTGTTTCTTCAACAGCACTAGATTGCCTCTTGGCATGGCTGGAAAGGATGGGAGGACAGCATGGAGCAGACTTATGAAGGGCACCGATTCACTTGAGATAGCAAAAACAGCGGGGCTTGGCTTAGCTGATAGCAAGTTGTGGATGAGATTCTTAGAACAAACGTAGTTCGTATTAGACTAACCTATACACAGGCATCCCACCAATACCTTTTCTGTGCGTCTTAGTGACAAAATAGGCCTTCTCACTCAGCATGGAGGTATTTTCTCCCGTAAATTTTTAAAAATTCAAAATATTTCAAAGTAGAATGAAATTGACTATGTCAGCCAAGTAAAGGCCAGGAAACAAAGGTTTTTTTTTTTTTTTTTTTTTTTTACCTCTTTTGATCTCTGGCTGCGTGTGCAGGTACCAGACTGAGCTGTCCCTGCGGCAGCTGGTGGAGTCAGACATCAACAGCCTGCGTAGGATCCTGGATGAGCTGACCCTGTGCAGGTCTGACCTGGAGGCCCAGGTGGAGTCCCTCAAGGAGGAGCTGCTTTCCCTCAAGCAGAACCATGAGCAGGTGAGAGTTCCAGCCCCCACTATCCCAACACTGAGAGCTCCCTGACCCGCCTGAGTAGGATAAGGTAGGTCTTGATTTGCTAAGCACCCTAGACCTAACAACATTTTGCTGGTTACTCAAACGTACTTTGGGGTTTGTTGGGGAATGAATGGTGCTTACCTCTCTTACATAAAGGAGTGTAGTAAGCTGACCTATTTCCCCTTGAGGCCAAATATGTGTGGCTGAATGATCACACAAATATCTTTAAACTACTGTCTACTGTTTGATGCGATCCATTAGCTTCTGAAGAGGTGCCAAGTTAATGACAGAGACTGGAAGGAGATAGAAAACATTCTTCGACTCTGTTTCACCTAGATAACTAGAACTCAGTCTGGATAAATGGATGGATGGATGAGTGGATGGATGGATGAACTGATGGATGGGGAAAACGGGAGAAATGAAACAACTCAGATAATGGTTGATTAAGATCTCACGGTTGAATGCAATACTAGGAAATCAGATGCATGTCTTAAGTATTAGATGTTTTCATGATGAAAACACGTGTCATACTCTAATAGTATCCCATGAAATAGACAGGAATTAAACCTGGTTTCTCTATATTTAAGTAGCAACAATTATAAGCCGATTATCATGTCAGGCTTTTCACTAAGCAAAGGGGAAATAAGAAAGAAATGACAGAATCTTGGATTGGGTAGAAATACTAGCAATCATTTAATGAAGCAGACTTATCATATACAGATGAGAGAAGAAATTCAGAAAAGAGGCCATAAATTCCAGAGGTGACAACTGGGCTTTAATGCATGTTTCCTAATCTGCAATGCAATTTTCTTCCCATTATATTGAACTGCCTCAAAGTTATTTATAGACTTCTTTCTGTGAGTTTATTACTTACCTTTTCTCCATCAGGAGGTCAACACCCTGCGCTGCCAGCTGGGAGACCGCCTCAACGTGGAGGTGGACGCTGCCCCCGCTGTGGACCTCAACCAGGTCCTGAACCAGACCAGGAGTCAGTATGAGGCCTTGGTGGACACCAACCGCAGGGAAGTGGAGCAGTGGTTCGCCACGCAGGTGAGCATCTAAGCACGCAGTCACTCAGGACCCGAGGACCACCCCAGGGCCCCGGAGGCAGGGGCTGATCCTTTCTCCCCTTGGGTGTTTCAGACCGAGGAGCTGAACAAGCAGGTGGTGTCCAGCTCGGAGCAGCTGCAGTCCTACCAGGCGGAGATCATCGAGCTGAGACGCACGGTCAACGCCCTGGAGATCGAGCTGCAGGCCCAGCACAACCTGGTGTGTCTTGTTCAGCCCTGCTGGTGAGCGATCGGAGGTTGGGAGGCAGAGTCCTGGGGCTGCCCTTGGGACCACACGCTCTCCTTAGCTCTTGGAGCTGTGATTTCCTTGGAGTCCTATGAAGGAAGGCTTTGAAAGATCAGCCCTCTGACATTCCTGATCTTCCCCACCACAGCGAGACTCTCTGGAAAACACGCTGACGGAGAGCGAGGCCCGCTACAGCTCCCAGCTGTCCCAGGTGCAGAGCATGATCAGCAACGTGGAGTCCCAGCTGGCGGAGATCCGCTGTGACCTGGAGCGGCAGAACCAGGAGTACCAGGTGCTGCTGGACGTGCGTGCCCGGCTGGAGTGTGAGATCAACACGTATCGGAGCCTGCTGGAGAGTGAGGACTGCAAGTGAGTACCTAGTAGGCGGCATCCCTGCAAGGCATATGTACAATTCTACTATAGGATAAAATAGGGACTTCAAAGATCAAGTTTGAGATGCCTGTCTGTCTGTAGAGGCCAGGGTTTTATATTACAGCTGTGGGAAGTACAGGATATTTATTGCTAACATTACCTGGGCTAAAGATGTTTTTCGTTTCAAAAGATAGTGGACCTGACTGCGTCCTCCAGTAGAGATTTTTTGGATGATGATGTGCAAATCAAGCTTTCTGTCTTCAGGAGTGTCTTGTTATCACAAAAAAGAAAACAAAACTGTAACAATCATCACTCTTTCTGATTTAAACAGAACTTTCAAATCCACTGTTTCATTAATTCTTGTTAGTATCATCTGAAGCAGGCAGCGTGGGAATCATCACCGTCTTCTAGATGAGCATTTGAGTGTCAACAGGGATGACGATCAATAACTAACAGAGGATCGCAGTTGCCAGTGAACATAATATTTTTATGAACACAGTCTTGTGGGGTTTTCATAGTTCTGTGGGATTCGTACTATCAGTCCTACCTTACAGGTGGGGAAGCTGAGGCTTAGAAGGAGGAATTGACTTCCTTGTGTGTCCAGGGTCATAGAAAGAAGGCTGGGATTCCACCTTGCATGTTCTTTGCTCATTTCTACCACTGTATCTCAGCTCTGTAGAAGGAGTGATCCAAACTAAGGCAGGGCTTCCTAGGACATCAGAGAACGGGTTCTGCTTGTTTCCGAGTCTCCCCGGGTTGAGCCTCCCTTGTTTTAATAACAGTTCTCATGCTGACAGTCTAATGCTTCCATATCCCAGGTTGCCCTCCAACCCCTGCGCCACCACCAATGCATGTGAAAAGCCTATTGGATCCTGCGTCACCAATTCTTGTTGTCCTCGGTCCCGCTGTGGGCCCTGCAACACGTTTGGGTGCTAGATACCCTGGGGCCAGCAGGAGTACAGCATGAAGACACAACTACCATTGGCCGGTCGGTTCTGCCTCTCTGACAACCATCAGCCACTGGACCTCACCCTGAGGCGTCACCATCAATCAGGGTCTGGAAGGAGAACAAATGCCCTGCATTTGGGCCTGACTCTGAGCTGAGGCCCAGCTGATCCTCCTTACCCCAGGCCTCTCTCCTTTAGTCAGTCTGTGTTCTGATGGTCTGAGAGTTTGGAGCTGTCACAGTGTCATACGAGGTGCTTTGTTCTTTCTGCTGCTTCTACCTTTATTGCAGTTCCCCAACTCGTCTAATAAACTTTCCTCTTGCAAAGCAGACATGATTCTCATTTGTATTCATTCTTTTCAAAGTGTTAACTCTCTGTGTGTGTCTTCTAAGGCCACTTGAGAGCAGAAGGAGGACTTTATAGGTTAATCATCTCCTAAAAGGTCTTCATCACCTTCATTAACATTCATTAAGCACAGTGAGTCCTGGCATCCACTCAGGCCAGCGTAAAACAGGTGGGTTCACTAAGACCAGAGGCCTCATCTGAATATGATAACGTATTTCTCCTGGGAGCTTACTTAGTAAAATGCAACGGTTAACATCCCCAGGCAGTTCTACTTTTTCTTTGAAGTCCCTACCAGAGCATGACAGAAGTTAACATTTATTGAACACCTACCAAATACCAGGAATTGTACTACTACTCACAGTGGGGAAGGAGAAATGGGAGGACCGAATCCAGAGTTCATTCCACTCGTTAGTTACACAGGAGGTGTGGCTATGAGAGAGTGAAACTAATTTCACACAAGCACTCAGAGCTCATACATCCTCCTGGGGAGACACAATACTATCAGTGTTCAAAGCATCTCTGAAACCCGCCTTTGTGAAATACTGAAGAACTCAAAGGTAAAAAGCACCATCTTGCTATCTTCCACATTTGAGCAATACCAACCTATTTTTAAAGTGTTTCTTTTCTCACTTGAATTGTTGAACCCAGGGAACTACATATGTATTTTGGGATCCTCACCCACAAAGTTATTTAGAATCAGATTAGGATATTACAAGTCAGGTGCCTGCAAATGCTAACAGTGACCATGGTGCTGGTGCCCAGCTCCTACTGCTGCCCTCTGACGTCTAACCAAGGTTAATGGCTCCCATCATGGTGTGTGCTGTCGTTTGTGCCAAGGCCACTCCCCGAGTCCACAGATTGTCCCCAGATAACTAATCTGCGTATTAGGTCTTCTTTCCTTGAGATGATGCTGATACTATCTCCCCTGATGTGGGTTGATGCTGTCTGTTGTCACACCTCAGTCTTAAAAATGTGTCTCAGAGTCTCACTCTGTCACCCCAGCTGGAATGCAGTGGCACGATCATGACTCACTGAAGCCTTGAACTCTCCAGGCTCAGGCTATCCTCCCACCTTAGCCTCTTGAGTAGATGGGACTACAGGCGCACACCACCACACATGGCTAATTTTTGTGTTATTTGTAGAGACAAGGTTTTGCTGGGTTATCCAAGTTGGTCTTGAACTCCTGGCTTAAAGTGATCCGCCCACCTCAGCTTCCCACATTGCTGGGATTATGGGTGTGAGCTGCTCGCTGTGCCTGGCCAGTCTTAAATTCTTGCGGTCTCATATTCTAGTTCATTTAGTGTTTCCTCCTTTGTTGTTGATGTTGCTGCAGCTTAGGCAGGAGACCTTGAAAGATCATCTGAGTGGCGCTCCATGCTGTGCTCAGAATATCTTAGACCCAGTGTGTGGACTCCAGCCTCTCTTTCCTCAGGGTGAGTTCATTCCCAGGAGCCACCTCCATGCTTCATGCAAATCACCCTTGTTCAATTTAGCTTGGCAGTTCTCCACACATGCTGGGATCATTGTCCACTGATAGTTACCTCTCAGCTGCCTTCACCAGGAACAGGACCTCCCAAATACTCTGTTGCATGCTTTGTGAGTGAGAGCTCAAAGTTCCCAACACAGTAAATACACCCTGTTCTTAGTGTTCAATGTATAAAATCGTAAGCAAAACTTGTATCTACGTTTGATGGTGTTTTGTCAGCGGGAAACATGGGTCTAGGGAAAGCAGTCCTTAGTTCTTATCTCTGCCATGGTGCTTTCCTTGGAGGATAAGAGAAAGGAATGTCAAGAAGATCACCTTTTCTCAGGACAAAGGCAAATTGGAAAGGGTTAGTGTCACCAATGAGAAATAAAACTAAAATCCTAAGTCCCCAATTGACTGAAAAGACCCTGTCTTGGCCAAGGGGACCAAAGGGAAACCTTAAAAACAGAGTCACATGTATGTTTATTGCAGCACTGTTCACAATAGCAAAGATTTGGCACCAACCCAAATGCCCATCAATAGTAGACTGGAGAAAGAAAATGTGGCACACATATACCACGGAATACTATGCAGCCACAAAAAAGGATGAGTTCATGTTCTTTGCAGGGACGTTGATGAAGCTGGAAACCATCATTCTCAGTGAACTAACACAGGAGCAGAAAACCAAACACTGCATGTTCTTACTCATAAGTGGGAGTTGAACAATGAGAACACATGGACATAGGGAGGGGGATATCACACACTGGGGCCTGTCTGGCAGTGGAGGGTTAGGGAGGGATAGCATTAGGAGAAATACCTAATGTACATGATGGGTTGATAGGTGTAGCAAACCACCATGGCGTGTGAATACCTATATAACAAACCTGCACATTCTGCACATGTATCCTAGAGCTTAAAATTAAAAAAAAAAAAAAGAAAAAAGAAGAAAAAAAGAGTCCCTGACCAAGACAGGATAGGAGGTCAGACATGCCTCAGTATGTCCCTTCCTTATTAACCTTTAACCAGAATTCTTTCCTAAGGAGTAAGCAGAAACCAGCTCCAGAAAATAAGAAACAGGTGAAGCCCTCCTTCAGCCAATCATCTGAAGCTGTGACCGGATTCATCCTCCTTTCTGCAGTTTCAACACAACAGCCCACCAGCATTCCTTCCTGAGAAGGGACCAGCAACCACGGAGTGGTTCTGACCAGTCTACAGAGGACGTGCAGTGAGGGTTTTCCCATCCATCCCCTGCCTCACCTTTCGACATCAGAGGGCCAAAAACTCCATACTTGGATCATGCTAATGCCACCGTTTTTGAACATGTGACCGATGAAGAGGCATGAAGCTCGATTGCACATATTTATGTTTGTCTTTTCATAATCATGACTCCTCTCACAGCTTATTAAATAGTGCACTTGGCCACCTAGCTCAGCATACGTTCCTTTCTCACATTTTCCCCCTTCAAGCTGCTTACTCTTGGCTTCTGCCAGAGGCTACATTTCCCAGCTTGCAGGATGGCCAACCTGGAGTCTCCAGCCTTTGATGAGAAATAAAGCTCTCTTTTCCAACTTTACGAATCTTGTGATTTTTCAGTTGGCCCTACTCAGCTTCCTGACCTGGCTGTAAAATTCACCATGATATTGTTACAATCTGTGACAAGGCAATGCTGCTGATGAAATGTGGGTACCGTACTAGCTTGTCTCACTTTGTAATTTTAAAATTTCTAGTGAAATTAAACATTTAAAAACGTTTTTATTGGTCATTCATGTTTCTTCTCTATAAATTCAATTCAATTCAACATATAATCATTGAGTGCTTATGATGGTGCCGGCTGGGCAGAGCAGTGAACAAAGCAAAGACCAGCTCTAAGAAGTTTACTTTCAAGTGGGAGGAGGCAGACAATAAAAGGGGCAAACAAGTATGACCATGTCAAGCAATAAGTGCTGAGAGGAAAAATAAGCAAGGGAAGAGAAAAGGAGGTGGAAACTTTTGGATAAGGAGGTCAGGGCACTCTAGTCTGATGAGGAGAAATAGGGTTTAATCTATTTACATTTAATTTTATTACTGACTTTTAGGACTTATTTAAAAAAACCTTACTTTGTGCTTTCTATTAAGCATGATTTTTTTTCTTTGCTTATTGTTTCCTCACTTCCTGACACCTGCAGATTGATGTTTTCTTTGTTCTTGCTTTAAATACGTGTTCTCAATTTTTAAATGTGCACACTTGATTTAGCACTTTCTAATTTAATCTCTTTCTTCTTGCATAAAAAACAAGGCCCACAGAGGTGTTTTTGCTTTTTGTTTTTAGGAGGCAGGGTCTGGCTGTGTTACTCAGGCTGGAGTGCAGTGGTATAATCACAGCTGATACAGTTTGGATGTTGTCCCTGCCCAAGTCTCATGTTGAATTATAATCCCCAATGTTGGAGATGGGGCCTGGTGGGAGGCGATTGAATCATGGGGGCATTTTCTCATGAATGGTTTAATACCATCTCCCTCTGTACTGTCGTCGCAACGATGAGTGACTTCTCACAAGATCTGGTTGTTTAAAAGCGAATAGCACCTCACCCACTCCCCAACTCCTCCCACCATGTGAGAAACCTCACTCCACCTTTGCCTTCCATCATGATTGGAAGCTTCCTGAGGCCTTCACAGAAGCAGAAGCCTCTATGCTTCCTGTACAGCCTGCACAACTGTGAGGCAATTAAACTTCTTTTCTTTGCAAATTATCTATTCTCAGGTATTTATTTGTAGCAGTGTGAGAATGGAGTAATACAATGGCCTAAGGCAGGCTTCCCCTCCCAGGCTCAAGCCTCCGAAGTAGCTGGGACCACACATGCATGCCACCATGTCTGGCTAGTTTTTCACTTTTTATTTTTGTAGAGACAAGTTCTCCCTATATTGCTTAGGCTGGTCTTGAACTCCTGGGCTCAAGTGACTCTCTGTTGGCCTCTCAAAGTGTAGGGATAGCAGGTGTGAGCCACTGTGCCCTGTCAGAAATTTTTGTTTATGTTATTTACTTAAGCTTTACCTTGGTTTATTGATTGATTGATTGACAGGATCTTGATCTGTTATCCAGGGTAGAGTGCAGTCGTAGGATTATAGATCACTGCAGCTTCAACTTCCTGGGCTCAAGCTATCCCCCTGTTGCAGCCTTTCAAGTAATTGGGACTATAAGCACATGCCACCATGCCTAGCTAATTAACCTTTTTTTTTTTTTTTTTTTTGTAGAGATGTGGGTCTTTCTATGATGCCCAGGCTGGTCTTGAACTCCTGGGCTCAAGCAATTCTCTCACCTTGGCCTCTAAAAGTGCTAGGATTATAGATGTGAATCACCACGTCCAGCCTTACCTTATTTTTATGCTCCAAAATTTGGTCATTATTATTATTTAGAATTACCTACATGTTTACCAGTGTATTTGTTTGCGGTGTTCCTTGGACTTTATTCCTCCTTTCCACTTTTAACTTTGTATTATCTGAAATACATTCTTTGGCAGTTTTTATAGAGTTTGCTATGGTTTGAATGCCCCCTCCAAAACTCATGTTCAAACTTAATTGCCAATGTGTTGGTATTAAGGGGTGAGACCATTAAGTGGTGATTAGGCCATGAGGATCCTGCCTTCATCAGTGGATTCATGTCGTTTTATCATGGGAGCGGGGTAGTCATCATGAGAGTGGGCTTGTCATAAAGTGCGTTTGGCCTCCTTTTGCTCTCTGGCTGTCATGCTGTCCTGCATTTCCACCTTCTGCCATGGGACAACACAGCATGAAGGCCCTCATCAGATGCCAGCATCTTGATATTGGACTTCCCAGCCCACAAAACTGTGATAAATACATTTCTTTTCTTTATGAATTACCCAGTGTGTGGCATTCTGTTGTAGCAACACACAGCTAAGAATCTATAAGTGATGAATTCTCTGTTATTTTCTGAAAATGTCTTTTCTTAAATGATGATTTAGTTTGCATAAAATTCTTGGTTGACAGCTATCTTACTTCAGCATTCTGGAAATACTATACCATTATCTTCTGGATTTTGTTGTTGATGCTGAAAAACCTATTGCAAATCTGTATTTCCATTGTTGGTAATTCTTTTATTTGTTCTCTCTTTGACTGTTTCTAAGATCATCTCGTTGTCTTTGGTGTTATGCAGTTTCGCTATGTTATTTCTAGGGATGGTTTTAGTTTAGTTTTCCTATTTAGGAGTTATGTGCTTCTTAATTAATTCATGTATTTCAATACCTGTGGAAAATTCTGAGCCATTGTATTTTTTAAATATTACTTCTATCTTATACTCCATGTTCTACTTCTGAATTCCTTTCTTTAAAAAATAGCTTCACTGAAGTATAATTAATATGTCATATATATAATTCATAACTATAAAATTTACCTACCTAAAGTATAAAATCTAATGGTTTTTAGGATAATGATAGTTGCAACTACTGCTACATTTTAGAGCATTTTATTACCCCTAACAGAAACCTTGTACCCATTAGGAGTCACTCTCCCTGCAAGCCTCCAGGCCCAGGAAATCACTGCTGCCTCTATAGATTTGCCTGTTCTGGACATTTTATATGAATGAAGTCATACAATATGTGTTTTTTTTGACTGGCTTTGTTTACATAGATGTTTCAAGGTTCATCCATGTTGTAACATATAACATGTATTATGGAGGAATAAGTGCATGATCCTAACCCAGGATCATGAAGATTTACTTCTATATTTTTTTCCCTAAGTTTTCTAGTTTTAGCTGTTACATTTAGGCTCTGCTCCACTTTCAGTCATTTTTTTGGTCTGTGGTGTAAGAAAGGGGTCAAACATTTTATTCTTTTGCATGTGGATGTCCAGTTGTCCCAGCATTATTTACTGAAGAGACTATTTCCCCCCATTAATTCTATTGGGATCTATGTTGAAAATTAATGGACCGTAAATGTGAGGGTATATTTCTTGACTCTCAATTTTATTCTGTTGGTCTTTATGCCAATAGAATACTGTCCGGGTTACTGTAGCTTTGTAGTAAGTTTTGAAATCATGAAACGGAAATCCCCCTACTTTGCTCTTCTTTTTCAAGATTGTTTTGGTTATTCTGGGTCTTTTGCATTTCCACATGAATAAAAGGAACAACATGTCAAGTTGTATAAAACAGCTAGCTGGGATTTTGGTAGGTGTTATTGAACATTTAGATCAACTTGGGTGATATTGCCATCTTAACTGCGGAGCCCAGTGGAACATCTCTCTTGTAACACAGAGGTGTGCAGGAAAGAAGGACTGTACTCTTCAATCCACCCTGCCTGGATCCTCCCTATGTAGAGGGAATTAGGGTTAGAAGTGGGTGAGCTATAAAAAATGGGATCTGCTGATGTGTATTGGCTGCTGGAAGGATTGGGAACTGCCACTCAACTGCCCAGCCCATGGTGCTTCTGGAAGGCAGAGCCATGAGAAATAATGGAAATCCCTCATTTAAACATTGTAGCCCCCGGTGTTCTGACCAAATTTTGATTTTGTTGTTGTTGTTGTTGAGTAAATGTTTCTCAGTTTGTTGTAAGCCCTTTAATCAATGTCTAGAGCCTTTGACTGATGTCTTTGCTAATTTTGAGTGGCTTAATAATAGATGTCTTTCTCGGAGAAAGACTTCCCCAAGCTCTTCATACCACCATTTTTATACTCCTTCAAACAGATATTGGACCTTCACATTCTAGCTTGTCTGTCATCTCTTTCATATTTTCAATGTCTGAATATTTCTGTGTTATATTCTGGTAAATTTCCTTAGATATATTTTCCAGTCGACTTATTCTCTTTTCATCTTTGTCTAATTTAATGTTTAACCTATCAATCAAGTTTTAAAATTTATTTTATTTTACTTTTGTAGAAAAGAAAGTCTCTTTTATTAATAATTTTTTAGACTTGGCTTTAATAAATGCAATTCTAACAGAGATGACAATACTTTATTTGGCTTTTTAAGAAAGAGCTATTTCAGTCATTAAAGCAATTTGATATATAAAAAGTGATTGAATACATAAAAGTAAAGGGAATAATGAGGCAGAAATGTATATTTTATATCTTAACAGAAATGAATCAATGTGACATTCGATTTGAAAACTATCAAAATTACATCAATGCTCAGACAAAAAATTATTGAGTCTACTTAATTTTATAAAAATGAATGTATCATTTAATGAAAAAAGTAAAAGAAAAACAGTTAAATTTACTGACTCCTAGAACCCTGGGGAAAGATTTTTGTGAAGCTCTGTGGAACAATTATTAATAAAATTAAGCTGACAAAACAAATACAACAACCAAACAATTTCTGTGACTTAATAGGAGAAGTATAAAATATCTAAAAATGTCCAGTAGAATTACAAGAGCTACAACTTTGTTTTTAATGAAAATTTCATTAGTTCAGTAGGAGATGAGTGAAAATGCAGTGCCCTGAATAATATTCTTGATATCAAAAGAAAAATTTGACTTCTTGAAGTCACAAAAGACCTAGGGATGAAATTTTACATTTAAAAATTGCACTTTAAATTATACTCTTCACTTTTAGAAGTTCTGTTTGACATTTTTAAAAACATGCCTGTTCTTTTGACATAGTGGCTACCTTTTTTAAAAGGGATTTGGTAGCTTATTTTGTTTTATAAGCTCTTTAAACACAGTTATTTAATATTCTTGGCTCTAATCTTCTGTTTCTTGTGTCTTCTCCTCCTTGCTAATGGTGAGTTATTTCCTTGGGTGTTTTGTTAATTTATCAGCATGAAGGTTCTTGAATCATATGAGTAGCATAGATTCAACTCTCAAAGCTTAATGATAAACAGGTCACTAGTTTAACAATCTCAAAGGAGATTTTTACTACTTTTTTTTTTTTTTACCATTTTACTATTTCAATATTAACTATTATTTTAAAATCAGGGTCTACAAGAGATAGTTTAGCTTTTTAAAGTCTTCCTTTAACAATAAGCATACTTTATTTTACTAGTTTACCGTTTTACTAAGGGTGTAGTGTTTAGAGAGACTTGCATCATTCAGTAGTCTTAGCCCGAATTCTCTCATAAAGACTAAAGGCCTTGTCCCATTTCTTTAGTATAATTTATCCTTTTTCAATTTAGACACTTTCACAAGCTGTTTGGGCAAGTCCCTTCTTCTTTTGGGTCAAAGTTATCCCAGTTTTAAAATGAAAGAGTTGAGTGAAACGACCAGTTAGGTCCTTGGTAGGTAGCTCCAGCATTCTAGGCTCGTAGGTTTCATGTGACTTAGATAGTATTTTCAGAAAAGAAATTTAATTATCCTTTATGTGTATGGGAAGTATAGTTTACAGATGCGGGTCAATATGAGGTGGTTCTAGCAGCTGATTTGGACCATGAGTTAGCAGTCAACAGCAGAATGTTTCTCCAAGGTTTGCTCCTCCTTGTTTTTTCTTTCACCTGAAGCTCAGACCTCATGCCAGTCAATTCATGAGCTAAAGGTAGCTTGATTTCCCTTCATCCCTTCTTAGTAGCTCACCTTTGGAATGGGCAAAGTTAGCAGTTATCATAAGGGCATGAATGCCAATCACAACAAAGGCTTTATTTGTAGGACAACAGGCTCAAGTGCAGATCAGATTGGTTGTGAAGTTCTTCAACATTTCAGTAGCATGGTGATGGGGATGGTAATGCAGTGGGAATCAGAAGATCTGGGTCCTAACTAGATGATACTAAGCAAGCCATTTCTTCATTCTGAGCCTGTTTTCCCTTTGTAAAACAAAGTTGGATGAGATGACCATTAAGATCCCCAATATCTCTCTTGTTCCAAGGTTTTCCCTCTCTCGTTTAATCATTTTCATATTTGGGACCTATGTTAGGAGATAAGAGGGAGGAAGAGAAGAGTCAAATGCAAAGCCATCTGGTTTCTGATCTGTAGCTGTGGCTGGGAGGCTTGGAATCTCTATGCTCTGCTCCATCCTCTGCTAGCAAGGACACAGGGAGCCCCTCCTCTTCCTCGGCAATGTATGCCTCCTCAGGCACATACTTGAATTTTTTCCTCATTGCCTCTTTAGGATATCAAATAAGGTTCATCTTACATCTTGCAACAAAACAGAAGTGGTGTCATATGCATGGGCAGTTCAGACTACTCATGCTTCTTGGATAATTTTTCCTAAGTCACAAACTATTGTGAATCATCAAGTTCAAACAAGTCTGGCATCTGCTTAAAGCACACTCCAATTATTGTATGAAAGTCTGTATTGGTAAGATCAAAGCTCCAAGCTTTATAATCAGGTGTACAAATGGATTGCAGCAGAACTTCTGTAAGTAATGCACATCTCAACTCTGTGTGTTTGAAGTCTTGGTTTACCGAAGTGGACATTCATTACTTTAGAATGTGCACAGGCATACAGCATACAGCAGATGCACTTGCGTGACCCCCGAAGAGTCCTGGTAGCTTGCTGGTCAATGCAGCCAATATCCTCTCCATGGTCCTGATCATGCGTGGCCCCTTTGCTGCACTTGGCACTTCTGATGCCACCTCCTCTTGGAAGCACCCTCCTTCCTGCCCTTCTGGGATGAACTCATTTTCTCATTTTTTTCTTACCATTTCTCCATTTATCACAGAGTCTTTTTCCTTCTCCTGATCTCTGATTGGGAAATTCTCCAAAGTTTGGTCCTCAGCTCCTTGTTGCTCTTCTCTTGTTTCTCTCTTCTCCCTTAGCCCAGTTCTCTAACTCTGTCACTTGCACGAAGATTTATCTGTATTGTCATCCCTGACATAAATTGTAGTCTTTCCTGGACTGTTGCAATAGCCTCTTTGCTGAACTCTTTGCCTCCAAACTTTCCTTCATTTTTCTAAAACAGGTAAACACTTGCTAAAACATTTTCTAAAATGCCTTTTGTCACATCACACTCAGGTTCAGAAGCTTAAACTGGCTCTACAGCTCCCAGGGAAGTCCAAGCTGCTGCACTTCACCATTGAGTCCCCTACCCTAGGGTCCCCATACAATCCCCCATAAAGCTTTAATTTCCATCACTTCCCTTCATAACCCTCCTCTTCCTGCTGCCTAGACTTACCCTGGTCCTTCAACCATGCCTTGGACTTTCCCACCCCATCCCCATGTGCACATTATTCTCCTCACCTGCAGTTCTTACTTTTCTCCCCTCTGCTTCTTAGAAGCCTCCCCATCCCAGCACAAATCCATTCCTGAGAGCCTCCAATCCCAGAGGTGCTCGCCCTTCCCAGCGTGTGAACCACCCACTTGTCACTTGTCAACTCCTGCCTCAGATTACTATTTCCCATTCATCCCTTCATCCCTCTATACACACCCATTCAACAGTGCCTACTGGGTGCCTAGAGCTGGGGATTCAAAGACAAACTAGATGCTGCCCTTTCCTTCAGGGAACTCAAATATATATAGAGAGACAAGCATGTAAGTCATGACAATGTCATGATCCAGGTAAGAACAGAGGTTTGAGAGGAGCTAGACGACCGGTCTGAAGAAGGAAAGGACGTAAGCCATTTATATTTAACCACATGTTGTGATGAAAAGAAGAGATATCTGCGTTAGAATCCTGGCTTCACAACTTTTTATACCCTACCCTCTATGCCTTGGTTTGCACATCTATAAAACGAGAAATATACAGCTTATCCTGAAGAGTTGTGGTGAGGAGTTATGGACATCTTAATTGTGTGTGTTTGATCATGTCTGTAGAAAGGGTCTAGTTTATGAAAAATGTCCTGCACTGCCTTGGGCTTGTGCAGGTTCCTAACAAGTAAGAGCTTCTTCTGCCCATAGCATTGGCCCTATCTCCAACCCCTCCCAGTATCTACTATGCCACCCTGGATGAAATTGTCCTAGTGGATATCTATTATTTGGTTGATTGACGGCATCATGGATATGAAAAAGGTCCATCATATCAGGAAATGTGGCCATCAGGAACTGTCCCAGAAAGGATCTTTTCCTCTTTCTGAGAACCATGAATTTGGAATTCGGCATTTGGAAATGTGACCTAGCAAAAGACACATGGGCAAGAGCTATGCTTTTCCATTTCATCAGGGAGAGCCAGAGGCTTGCCAAGGAGTTGGGGGCGTCAAGCCAGGAAGCAGAACAGCAATACTGTCTCTTGACCTGCTGTACCCCACTGATGAAGGCCAGGGCTTTCATGAGTCCAGGTCTTTGAAGTCATACCACGAAGCTCTTACGTTATGACACACAGCATGGAAGAGGAGTCCTGACTTAGTGAGAAGCCCAAGTAAAGTCTTTTATGAGAGGAGAGACTCTTCTAAAGAAACATAACAAATGGAGGGAAGAGCTTTTGACAATCACCAAATAAGCCAAAAAAAAAAAAAAAAAAAAAAAAAAGGAGGTGGGTGTTACATGTCCACACCCTCCACAGACGAGGTATAAATGCTCTCCAGAGCAAGGAGACCCACTGCTCTGCAGCTTGGAGATTTTGGACTCTGTCTTCAGCTGGGCACTCCCTTCCTCCCTCCCTCCCAGCACCATGTCTTACAGTTGCTGCCTGCCCAGCCCGAGCTGCCGCACCAGCTGCTCGTCCCGGCCCTGTGTGCCCCCCAGCTGCCACGGCTGCACCCTACCCGGGGCCTGCAACATCCCCGCCAACGTGAGCAACTGCAACTGGTTCTGCGAGGGATCCTTCAATGGTAGCGAGAAGGAGACCATGCAGTTCCTGAACGACCGCCTGGCCAGCTACCTGGAGAAGGTGCGTCAGCTGGAGCGGGAGAACGCGGAGCTGGAGCGCCTCATCCGGGAGCGGTCCCAGCAGCAGGAGCCCTTGCTGTGCCCCAGCTACCAGTCCTACTTCAAGACCATCGAGGAGCTCCAGCAGAAGGTGAGGGGGTGGGCGACACAGTGCCCCTAGCAGGAAGTTGTCAGGAGAGAATCTGAGCCCTGATGGAGAAACAATGTGAGCTCTTGATGTGAATAAAAAGCTGAACACTGGCCTTTTTATTTTGTTTTCTTGAGGGCCCATCTAATCTTAGGCTTGGGACTGTTAGGTCTAAATATTTGCATAGTGTTAGTCTATGTGGAGGTAGCAGCACTTTGCATAAAAGAGCTGTAATTAAAGATGACCTCTGAATGCTTCCCTGCACTTGCCAAGCTCCAGATGATTATCCTTGAGGTGAGAGAAAAGGACTGAGCCCAAAGGAAGCTGGGGAAACGGACTCTTTTGTAAAGATTGGGTGGTTTCCTCTCTCCCTCATCTGAGCTTTTGGCTGCTTGGACTGCTGGCTGCCTCTCTTCTGGGTTCCTACTTACCCTGACTTTATCGTCCTCACCTTCATGCCTCTGGGCTTTTTCTGGTGCACAGTGTCCAGTGAGAGCCTAAAATGTTTGGCCAAAATCAGGAAGATTGGAAATTACCTAGGACAAAGTAGTCCCAGCTGTCTGGGACATCTGGGAGCAGGTGGCTTCTTCCCTGATCCAGCCCGTTGCACTTGCTAGTTTACCTATTTATCTATTCCACTTGATTGAAGGTTTCTTGAGGGCAGGATCAAGCACTTAGCGAAATTTGTGTCCTCAGCTCCTACTATCATGCCAGAAACATAGTAGGTGTTTTTCATAAATGTCAACTATTATTATTATCAGCTTCTCAGTATTGCTCATGAGGAAAGAAAAAAGATTATCTACTTATACTTTTTGCAAACTTTGATGTTCTTTTTCCAAATATAATTTTGGAAATAGTCATTGAGTACCTATTGTATATGGAAAGCATTTAATAAGATAGACAATGATTTCTCATCCTGATCCTTCCAAGGAAGTGAATTAGTAAGGACTGCCATTGGTGAAAAATGACGAGGTCCTTGCTCATTCTTGAACGTTTTGGGTCTTCTAGATCCTGTGCGGCAAGTCTGAGAATGCCAGGCTGGTGGTGCAGATCGACAATGCCAAGCTGGCCTCAGACGACTTCAGGACCAAGTGAGTGGGCAGGCGGGCTGTTGCTCTTTATTCCTCTTCTCTGGCTGTTCTCCTTCCCTTTAGCCTGTTGTCAACACAAGCTAAACACACATTGACTGAGCTATGTTCTAGATGCTTTCCCCAAGATTCACAGAGCCACTGCACACCGTAGCTGAGAGCCTTTCCCCAGGCTCTAGACTGCCTTCACCTCTGCTTCTCCTCCGTAGAGTGGCAGCCCCAGTCATACTGTGAGTCAGTGTAGACATCCTGGTCCCTGATGTTCTCCTATGCACAGAACCCATTCATGAGAATACAGAATGTGGGAAGCATATTATTTTGGAAATCTTAGAGTTTATCAGCTTTTATCCTAAATCCACTGGCTTTTTTCTCTTTTTTTTTTTTAGAGACAGGGTCTTTCTCTGTCACCCAGGCTGGAGGGCACTGGTACAATCAGAGCTCCCTGTAACTTCAGATCCTTAGATTCCTGGGCTCAAGCAATCCTCCCTCCTTAGCCTCCTGAGTAGCTGGGAATACAGGAGTCTGTCCGCTGGATCTTTAAAAATAAAATGACCAGTGCCTTTTCCTCCAGAAACTACTGCTTGATGCTGAAAACCTAAACAAAAGAGATGGCTATAAAAACTACAAACCCTAATTTCTAATTGCCTGACAAACCAAACTAAAGCAGCATCAAGGCCAAGCCTGTTCCTGCTTACCCTGTCCCTGACCCTCCTATGATCACAGATATGAGACAGAGCTGTCCCTGCGGCGGTTGGTGGAGTCGGACATCAACGGCCTGCGCAGGATCCTGGATGAGCTGACCCTGTGCAGGTCTGACCTGGAGGCCCAGGTGGAGTCCCTGAAGGAGGAGCTGCTCTGCCTCAAGCAGAACCACGAGCAGGTGAATTCCCTGAAGAGTGATGGGCTCAGACTCGCCGGGGCCTGTTTCACAACCGCCACAGGATCCAGGACAGGCTGTCAGTAGAGGCTCAATTAGCCGAGGAAGTCATTCTACATACAGAAAGGGATATGTAGAGATGAGTAACTTAAAGATCCGTGACATGAGATTAGGATTTTTCTGCCAGAGGCAGGAAGGAGAGTGAGGAAGTTGGCAAGCCCAGTAATGAGGAACGTTGAGTAACAAGGCAGCAGCCACAGCCTCTCTGGCACCCAGGTTAGGGTGCACGCTGTAGCAATCTTTTATTCCAATTCTCCATTTGTAGCTGGAGAAACCAGGAGGGCACAGGCCCACGAGGAAGGGGGCTGAGCTGGAACAAAAGGCAACTCTCCTCGTTCCTATCCAGAGCTCTTCTGCTGTTCAGTGTTGCTTGGAAACAGCCTTGAGCAGAACACTCACTGTCATGGCTTAGTCAGTTGGACAAAAAAGAAAACATGTATTTTATGCAACCAGCAATCCGAGAACCATGTAAACAGTGACAATATTAATCAAGTGCTTAGTATATGCCAAACATTGTGCTGAGTGCTGTAGAACTCCGGAGGCAGTTCTCATTTTAAGATGAAGAAATTGAGGCTTCAAGAAGCTTCTAAAGCAATGCATTAAGTGGTAGAGATGAGGTTGAATTCGAAGTTGTCTGAAATCCACCTAAGCCTAAGTACCAAGCTATGCTTAGCAGTGAAGTGAACGGATAGTTACTGCCTTCAGCAAAATCTATGCTGGTGGAATTGACAAATCACCCTTTAAGTCTCTTCTCTGCGAGGATGGCAGATTTTGAAGTAAGCGTTCTGTATTTCCTCTTTTTTTTTTTTTTTTGAGACGGAGTTTCGCTCTTGTTACCCAGGCTGGAGTGCAATGGCGCGATCTCGGCTCACCGCAACCTCCGCCTCCCGGGTTCAGGCAATTCTCCTGTCTCAGCCTCCTGAGTAGTTGGGATTACAGGCACGTGCCACCATGCCCAGCTAATTTTTTGTATTTTTAGTAGAGACGGGGTTTCACCATGTTGATCAGGATGGTCTCGATCTTTTGACCTCGTGATCCACCCGCCTCGGCCTCCCAAAGTGCTGGGATTACAGGCTTGAGCCACCGCGCCTGGCCTGTATTTCCTCTTTAGCCAGACTCTCTTCTTTTTATTACCCATGCTTAAGAGAACCATATGAGGCCATACATAAACTAGCAAAAACACTGAACTGGGCATTTGGGGACCAGTGTTTAAATCATGGCTTGCCGTGTATCACCTCTGAGCCCAAATTACTCAATCTCTCTAGATGAGGAGTGGTGGATGGAATACAAAGAGCAGAGAGAGATCCTGGGCTTGAGAGTACTTTGTAAAAAGTGAAGCATGCAGATTAGTCATTGAATATGGATCCTGGTTAATGAGAGGATCAGAGAGAACAAAAATTTCTTGAAAACCTAAGAATGATCAGAAGTTGAATTGCATTCTCTTAAGGAGAGCAGCAAGATCCTTTGTGGGATTTAAAATGTTGCCCTTTCTCCATCAGGAGGTCAACACCCTGCGCTGCCAGCTGGGAGACCGCCTCAACGTGGAGGTGGACGCTGCCCCCGCTGTGGACCTCAACCAGGTCCTGAACCAGACCAGGAGTCAGTATGAGGCCTTGGTGGACACCAACCGCAGGGAAGTGGAGCAGTGGTTCGCCACGCAGGTGGGCATCTAAGCACGCAGTCACTCAGGACCCGAGGACCACCCCAGGGCCCTGGAGGCAGGGGCTGATCCTTTCTCCCCTTGGGTGTTTCAGACCGAGGAGCTGAACAAGCAGGTGGTGTCCAGCTCGGAGCAGCTGCAGTCCTACCAGGCAGAGATCATCGAGCTGAGACGCACGGTCAACGCCCTGGAGATCGAGCTGCAGGCCCAGCACAACCTGGTGTGTCTTGTTCAGCCCTGCTGGTGAGCGATGGGACGTTGGGAGGCAGAGTCCCGGGACTGCCCTTGGGACCACACGCTCTCCTTAGCTCTTGGAGCTGTGACTTCCTTGGAGTCCTATGAAGGAAGGCTTTGAAGGAGCAGCTCTCTGACATTCCTGATCTTCCCCACCACAGCGAGACTCCCTGGAAAACACACTGACGGAGAGCGAGGCCCGCTACAGCTCCCAGCTGTCCCAGGTGCAGAGCATGATCAGCAACGTGGAGTCCCAGCTGGCGGAGATCCGCTGTGACCTGGAGCGGCAGAACCAGGAGTACCAGGTGCTGCTGGACGTGCGTGCCCGGCTGGAGTGTGAGATCAACACGTACCGGAGTCTGCTGGAGAGCGAGGACTGCAAGTGAGTGTGGGGCTAGTAATTATTTTCCTTGGGGCATGTGAGGTTGCTGTGGAGATGAATAGTCTTCTTGATGAAAATAAATATATAATCTCAAGCTTTTGTTTGGAGGCAGTCCAAGGAAGAACAATATTCTTACACAAAGCCCTTTTAGTGTTTTCCTATCTCTTCAGCTCATTTTACTCTAACTTGCTCCAATGATTTTCCGTCCACAGGCTCCCCTGCAACCCCTGCACTACAACCAATGCATGTGACAAGCCCACAGGGCCCTGTATCTTGAATCCCTGTGGCGCACGTGCTCGGTGAGGGCCTTGCAACACATTTGGGTGCTAGAGGCCCGACCCCCAGGAGGAGAAGGAAGGCATCAGCCACACCTCAACTCGACTTCATCCCAACATCTCCAACAGTGACCATGCTTTAGAAAGAGGCGGAAGCCTTCCTATTAGCCCTGGCTTCCAGGGGTCAGCTGTAGCCTTCCACTGTATTCCCTGGCTTGATTCTCCAGCATAAGGCTGCAAACTCTGTCTTCTGAGTCGCAGAGAGAGACCTACAGCAGGATGAAGTAATATCTATGATCATAAAGACACATTTGCATGACATGTTATACTTTAACAAAATGTATCTAAATGTGATTTAGAGATGATTCCATTAAGTGTACTAGAGCCGGCATGCATGCTATGAAACAGGACATAATTGGAGTAAATCTTCTTCGTCACTCTTTTGGTCTCTGGAGATGCAATAAAAATCCTTTGTTAACCTCCTAGTAAACCTATTCAAAAGCTATAATTGTCTATTTCACTCATTAATTCTAAAATTGGTTGTCTTGCATACATTAAAAAAAAGTGTTTTTCCATCAGATAAAGGGCTTATTCACCCCATATATGGTCTGTGACTACCTTAAATGGAAAAGTCTCCATGAAACACTGTTAACCTAGATTTATTATTTGGGAAGAAGGTGGTGGGGAAGGAGAATGGCAAATTCATATGAAAGTGTCTTTAGAGATACAGAAACTATTTATTTTGAGACATGAAGTGCAGGGATCTGAAAACATTTGGAGTAAAAAGAAAACTGTACTAAGGTAATATAAATCTATCACCTTAACATACGGTATATAGTCTCATATACACAGATGCATAACCACATATCATATAGGCATATGTACACCACACACACAGGAACAGATGCATGTGCACACACACACACACACACACACACACACACACACACGCTGTGCTGAAATGTTTAGGTAGAAAGTTGGAAGGAGCAGCAAAGGGTAGAGGGGTATAGTTGCCAGGAGGAGTGTCGGATCTGCTAGGCTGGATGGTGGGATGGTGCCTCGGGTTCACCTTCCTTTCTTTGTCCCTGCCTTGGTGGTCAAGGACGCCTTGTGATCTTCTGTGATGTGGACTTGTTCTCTGCTGGAGTTTACTCTCTTTCTCAGTCGCTTGGGATCCACGTCAGGTGATGGAGAACTGTGAGTGGGCTATTGGATGGAAAAGCCTTTTGTCCTAGTGAGCCTTGAGATTTGGTCTCATCCGTTTTTATTTACATGCAGTTGGGGCCATTGTTCTGTCACATTACCGCCTTCAGTGGCGTCCAGGTTTACCAATGTTTAAAAACACACAAACGGTAATCAAGTATTACCCTCAGATGAGATTGATTCGCATTTTTCACTTCTCTACTCCTACTTTTCTAAATCAATGATTGAAATGAAGAGATATTAAGAATGAGAACTCTTTTTTTATTGCATTTTAGGTTTTGGGGTACATGTGAAGAACATGCAAGATTGTTGCATAGGTACACACATGGCAGTGTGGTTTGCTGCCTTCCGTCCCCTCACCTGTATCTGTCATTTCTCCCCATGCTATCTCTTCCCACCTGTTCTCATAGGTTGATGATATTCTCATCTTATTAAGAATGAGAACTCTTAATAAGATGAGAATATCATCAACCTATGAGAACAGGTAGGGAGGGGCAGGAGGTAGAGTGGGGGTTGGAAGTCCTCTCTAAAACTTGCAGACCATACATATATATTCAGGTGTGATAGAGATGTTCAGGGAAAAACATCAAAAACCCTCCATCTGGGCTGTGGATACCAGAGGACAGCTAAGGAGACCAGCCCTCAACACTTGTTCATGGCCACCTTCTCTCCTTAGGTGTGGGCCAGTCCTCTCTCTTGCGTTAGGCTAACATGGAGAGAATGCTGAGTCTCAAAGACTGACCTCTCACTGTTCCATTCATCTTCAGCAGCACAATCCTATGGAGTGGAGAATAGGTGCTCCTGAGGATCTGAGAGTCTGTGCCCTTTTTTAGTGGAAGATTATGCATGCAAAACATTTCTTTGAGTTTGGAAGAGAAGAATCAGCAGAAAATATCTTTATCAACTTTCAAAATAAATAATGTGGATAGGATACAGATTTCAATTAAGTCAATGTAGAAAGTCACCTCATCATTAATCATGAACGTCTGCTGCTTGCTTGGAAGGAGGAGATAAATAAATAGGTTCAGAATGCTGTCTTTCTCTCTTGTGTATTTCAGCAACAGTGCAGAGGCAGGAAAAAAATCAAGAATTCTTTTTTGTCTGAGTCGGAGTCTCACTCTGTTGTCCAGGCTGGAGTGCAGTGGTGCGATCTCAGCTCATCGCAAACTCTGTCTCCCGAGTTCAAGCAATTCTCCTGCCTCAGTTCCCCGAGTAGCTGAGATTACAGGCATGCACCACCACATCTGGATAATTTTGTATTTTTAGTAGAGATCGGGTTTCACCATGTTGCCCAGGCTGGTTTCTAACTCCTGACCTCAGGTGATTCACTCACCTCAGCCTCCCAAAGTGCTGGGATTACAGGCTTGAGCCACTGCTTTTGGGCCTGGCCAAAGCAGTTCTTAAAGATGAGCTTCTGCAATTCAACCCTGGGCTCTCCCAGGTGTGGACTTATTTTCTCCTTTCCACAGGTTCCCAGGTCTGCAATCGCTGAGGTCATCAGCTCCTAGAGCCAGGCCTTCTCAGAAAACAGGGCTCTGAGGGGAGAGGCTCATAGCAAGGAAGCAAGGAAACCAGAACCTGGAAATGTCTCTTAATCCCCGCCCGGCCCCTCCCTGTGAAATAAACCATGATGGTGCTGGGCTGTGAGTCTTACTCACTGGGACATGGTGTGGGATGTTGTGATGAGAAGAAGAATTATGGCTTATTTTGAAGGCAGCATTTTTGGGTCCTGGTTTTGCCCTGACCTTCAGACTCCTTTTTTTGAGAGACTGCCCAGCCTTGTGGGGTTGGGAAGATCCCCTGTGTATGGAAGTGCTTTATAAATGGTGCAGCATAGTACGTAAAGCTCAATATTCTTGTCATTGACACTTTGACCTTGAATACGAATTCCTGGGTTCTTGGGGTCTAAGTTTGATATTGTCTAGTGCCAGTGAAACATTCTACTCAGCCTCCTACAAAGCCCATTTGCTCCTATTTTTGACGGATGTGAACTGGCTGCTATTTTCTCAGTTTGGAGAGCTTGCCTGTGACATTTGTATTGAGACCTGAAAACAGAGAAGAAACACAGCAGAGGGAAAGAGCATTCCAGAGACAGGGATGGCAAGTCAAGGAGGGGAGTGAGGTGGATGCCTTTGAAGGAGAGAGCAAGGCCTCTGGAGTGATAAGTAGGGGAGAAGCCATCAGCCTGTATGTGTCGGTAACCACCAAGGTACATCGGGGCTCACCAGCTCTGCAGAGGATCTGATTTCATTTCAAGGGAAGAAGAAAGCCTTGGGAGAGTTAAAAGGATGAATTTGATTGACACCTTTATTAAAAGGAGTGCATTGGCGGCTGAATGGAAAATAGGTTTGCTGAACACTAACATTTAAAGTTTCAGGGTAGTGGATGACAGTTATAAGTCAGATATGTCCCTTTTTTGTGTTTGAAAAAAGAATAGCTGGCATCTAACAAGTGCTCACATTTCTCATCAAACACAGGAGAGTCTCAGGCTGGGCACGGTGACTTACGCCTGTAATCCCAGCACTTTGGGAGGCTGAGGTGAGCGGATCACCTGAGGTCGGGAGTTCGAGACCAGCCTGGCCAACATGATGAAACTCCGTCTCTACTGAAAATACAAAAATTAGCCGGGCGCGGTGGCAGGCACCTGCAATCCCAGCTACTCGGGAGGCTGAGGCAGGAGAATCACTTGAACCCGGGAGGCAGAGGTTGCAGTGAGCCAAAATGGCACCATTACACTCCAGCCCAGGGGACAAGAGTGTGACTTGGTGTCAAAAACAAACAAACAAAAAAAAAAACCTAACCCAAAACAAAACAAAACAAAACAACAGGAGAGCCTGGCAGGAGGCACCAAAAGTCACAAGAATGGCTCCAATTATAAAAGGATATGAGGATGACGAGGCCTGTCCCTTGTTACTGCAAAATGCACACTGACCACTTGAGGAAGTTACGCGCAGGCAGATGGGCCCCAGCCCTGGCGGGCTCCTAGCTGAGCCTGCTGCAGGTGTGCAGAGGTAGCATTCCCTTACTCTCACTTTTTTACTTTTTTTTTTTTTTTTTTTTTACATGTAGGGACAAGCATAGGACTGAATTGTAAAGCCCAGGGAAGATTTACAGCGTCCCCAGTCAAAGACATATTTACAAGAAATTCAAACACGTGCTCAGCTGTGGCCTGGACGTGACAGCATCTACACAAGATGACTTCCTACAGTGGCACACATGAAACTGTGGGTGACCCCGAAGAGCTGAAGCCTGGGTGGGGCACATGGGAGTGTATGTGTTTAAAGTTTTACGAGTGGTTAAAAGGTGAAAAAAGGAAGGGTAGAAACCAAGCCCCAGAAAAAGCATGCATTTGAAAATGACTGCTTTAGTTTTTAATCTGGTTTCAGTCTTGTAACCTCTATCTGTATCTCAGCCCACAGTGTTACTAGGCTTCTTGAGCTTCAGTTTTTTAAACTGAAAATGAGAGACTAATAATCACCTCATTTTTTTTTTTTGAGATGGAGTTTCACTCCTGTTTCCCATGCTGGAGTTCAATGGTGCCATCTCGGCTCACTGTAACCTCCACCTCCTGGGTTCAAGTGATTCTCCTGCCTCAGCCTCCCGAATAACTGGGATTACAGGCATGGGCCACCATGCCTGGCGAATTTTTTGTGTTTTTAGTAGAGATAGGATTTCACCATGTTGGTCAGGCTGGTTTTGAACTCCTGACCTCAGGTGATCCACCCACCTTGGCCTCCCAAAGTGCTGGGATTACAGGCATGAGCCACAGTGCCTGGCAGCCACCTCATTTTTTAAAAAACAAGGCTAGAATGAGATTATGTTGCAAGGGTGCTCAACCCAACCAGATACATCGTAGGTGTGCAGTAAATGGAGTTCCCATTCACTTCCTTAGCAGTCCTGCATTCTGACTTCTTTCCTATTACTCAGGACACGGACTCCACAGCCTTGAGAATAAAAGGTTTTGCTCATTCCAGCTCTTCAGAACCCAGGTGAGAATCTAGTTTCAGGTTCTCTCAAATAGAGGGTTATAGAATACTGGCCGGACAGGGCAAGAAACTGAAGCATCTGAGCTCAAAGGCTGAGAATCAGAGAGAAATGAATTCAGATGTGGCTGCGTGCATCTGTGTGGATCTGTGCACCTATGCCTGTGTGTGTGTGTGTGTGTGTGAGTGCTGGGTTAGGAGGAAGATGGCTAATTATGATTACGAAACTGGTGGTACTGTCGCTGATTATAACAATCAGAATTTTCAAATGGAAAGATAAAAGTAAAGCATAGAGCTGGTGGTGTCAAAGTCAGAGGAATTTCAGTCACTTTATGGGAACTGGTTTCCAGGTATGCCCATTTTCTACACAGGAAAGCAACACTTAAAGTATATCATTAAAGTCCTGGGTACAATGTAACTTATTTGTATTTCGTTTTAATAATTATTTCAGGCCTGCACACGCTGGCTTCATCTTGGTTGGTCGTGGAGCCTGGCTGACTGCTGGCCACTGGGAAACATGAGGGTTGCCAAGACCCTGAGAGCAGAGAGCGTGTGGTCCATTGTCAAAGAGCCAGAGAGACATGGGGGAAGGTCACCACGGGCCATGCACGGTAATGCACAGGTATGATCAGCACAGAGGATGTTCTTGTAAGAATGGTGCACTCTGGGGTCAGGGAGAGGGCATGGATGACAGAGTTTTGGTCCATTCTTGATAAATGCTCAATTAGATTGGTTCTCCAGGGCAGCAGCATATCATGAACCGAAGTGCAGAGACACTTCAGAGGGCTATGAGAGGGAAAGTATTCCACGGGTGAGAGATGGAGAGAGAAGCATCTAGAGTTTTGCAACTGAGCTTTAGTGAGCTCTGTTTCACATTTGGATGTCAAGGATTTCAGAAAAGCAGATGTTGTATGTTTGTTGGCTGCATAAATGTCTCCTTTTGATAAGTATCTGTTCATATCCTTTGCCCACTTTTTGATGGGGTTGTTTGCTAGGGCAGGGATAGCATTACAAGAGTACCTAATGTAGATGACGGGGTGACGGATGCAGCAAACCACCATGGCGTGTGTATACCTATGCAGCAAACCTGCATGCTCTGCACATGTACCCTTGAACTTAAAGTACAATTAAAAAAAAAAAAAAAAAAACCAAACCAACAGAAAAGCAGATGTCTGCCTCACTGCTGTGCGTTTAACTGAGGGTTTATACTTGTGCTTTGAGATTATTACTAAAAGAGAGAGAGGAAGGAGAAGAGGAGGGAGAGGGGGAAGGAGGAGAATGAGTGAGGAAGGAAGGAAGGAAGAAAGGCAGGGAGGAAGAAGGGAGGAGAAGAATAAAGCAAACCATCTATTGCAGTTGTCTGAGGCATTCAGTAAATTGTCAGCTTCTTGCTTGGTTGCTGTTTGCCGCCCTATTTCTGCCATTCCCTTGCCCTCGTCTCCATTTCTAGCCCCATGTTTACTGCTTGGATTTAATGGTCGATCCAGCTTCTCTGGTTCCGGCCTTGGGTGCCTCTAGGACATAATTTGCCCCTATTCTCTCTAGCTTTTCCTGGTTCTGGCCTTTGGTGTCTCCTGATTTCTGTCCCTATTCTCTCTAGCTTTTTCTGTTCTTGGCCTCTCAGCCAGGTCTGTAGTAACCTACGCGCTGGAAAGGCTAGAACCATTGATGGTTTAGAGAAAGGCTCCCTCTCTGGGTGGATGCAGCCTGCAGGTGCCTGGTTTGGCAAGCAGCACATAGGCTGGTCTCCATCCCACCTGCAGCTGGGTGCTCTTGCGCCTGGCACAGCTCATACCTGCATATTGCCACCTTGAAACAACCCATGCAGCCTGCTTAAAACCTGGTCTTGTGAGCGCTTCTAAAAGAAATACCAGAAGCTGCTTGTGTAATATCACGAGATGAACACTAGAGGCCACCAGAACAGATGGCATGACTGGGTTTTTGGTCTCTGCATTCTGTTCTGGTACAGAAACTATTTATCTTTTTATTTATTAGCGACAGGGTCTCACTCCGTTGCCCAGGCTGGAGTGCGGTGGCTTTATCATGGCTCCTTGAGCTCAGTCACTGCAGCTTTGAGCTCTTAGGCTCAAGCCATCCTCCTGCCTCAGCCTTCTGAGTAACCGGGACTACAGGCATGCACCACCACACCCAGCTAATTTTTTATTTTTTAATTGTGTGTAGAGGCAGGACCTTGTCAGTAAACCTCATTTAACAGGCACTCAAATTCCCCAATCAGGAAAACTAGGATTGTTTGTAAAGCAGTATCTACCATACACCAAAGTAAATTCCTGATGGATAGCAGCATTGAGTGTAAAAAATACAGCCATGAAATAGATGAAAATAAAGTGAATAGTTGTCTGATTTGGGGATGGAGGAGAACTTTTGAAACATAAAACAGTAGGAAAAAAAGATTTGCTTACATAAAAAGAAAATTCTATGGATAAAAATATCATAGACACAACTAAAAGAAAGTGGGATACACCCTGAGACAAATTTTGCAACGTATGTGACACAATGAAAAGTTAATATGCTTAGCATAAAATAAGTTGATGTAAGTAAGGTGGGAAGGATGGGTAGCTAATTAGAATAGGCAGATAATTTCCAAAAAGGAAATAACAGTGGCCTGTAAAAACACATGCAATTAACAAGTAATAAGCACAAATAAATACTACAATGAGACTTTATAATTGGCCTAGCCAATTGACAAAGAGATTTTAAAAAATAGTAACTAATATTGGTGAAGGCACAGTGAAGTGAAAACAAATGAGAACTTTTTTTCTGGAGAGTAATTAAAAATAATTTCAACTTTTCTTTTGAAATCTGGGGGCATATGTGCAGGTTTGTTACCTGGGCATATCGCGTGAGGCTGAGGTTTGTGGGACTGTTCTAACCAAGCGAGTTAGAAGGAAAGCAACACTCTGAGTTCCAAATTAAGAGTCTTTTATTTGCCGGGGAGACAGATGGCTAATGCTGAAGATTCTCTCAGCCCTGAGGAAGGGGCTCCATTATCTTTTATACGATGATTTAGGTAGGGGAGGGGGTACCTAGCTGAAGCGGAATTTTACAGAGGCACAAAAAACAGGTTAGATAAGGAAGCTGGTAACCAGGGGGCAGGAGGTTCCCGGGATTGTTGGTTGCTAAGGGTATTTCCATACAATCATCAAGGTGGGTAACAGGGGAAACTTTCCATACAGTCAATAACCAAGGAGGGTCTTCACAAGAGCAGGTGGACTGGCCAAGCAGGACGTGGTTACAGTGGTTACAGGTGCTAAGAACAGTATGCTTCAAACTTTAAAGCTTCAAAGCTTCTAAGTGCAGCATGACCTGCCTATGCACCTGTGGGGGCTGTGGCAGGGAGGGAGAAGCTAGGCTGGGGCTTACTGCTCAGATGGAGTCAGTTAGGCTAACACAAGTGAGGTTATTACAGGATGATTGATCCCATCATCCAGGTAGTGACCAATAGTTAGTTTTTCTACCCTTGCCCCCCTCCCTCCCTTCCCCCTCTCATAGTCCCCAGTGTCTGTTGTTGCCATCTTTACATCTGCGTGCAGCCATGGTTTGGCTCCCACCACTTATATGTGAGAACACATGGTATTTGGTTTTCTGTTCTTGCATTAATTCATTTAGGATAATGGCCTCAATGCAGCTGCATCCATGTTGCTGCAAAGGAAATATATATATTTTAAAGGCCAGGTAGTACGGCCACGGTGTATATGTGCCACATTTTCATTATACAGTTCACTGCTGATGGGCATTTAGGCTGATTCTATGTCTTTGCTATAGTGAATAGTGCTGCCATGAACATGTAAGTGCATATAATTGGTAGAACAATTTATTTTCTTTTGGCTGTATATTGAGTGATAATGATTTGGATCTGTGTCCCTGCCCAAATCTCATATTCAGTTGTAATTCCCAGTGTTGGAGGTGGGTCCTGGTGGGAAGTGATTGGATCATGGGGGTTATTTCTCACAACTGGTTTAGCACCAGCCCGGTTGGTTGCCATAGCAAGTGAGTTCTTGTGAGATGTGGTCATCTAAAAGTGTGTAGCACCTCCTCACTCTCTCTCTCCCTCCTGCTCCGGTCATGTGAACTGCTAGCTCCCCTTTTACCTGCTGCCATGATTGTAAGCTTTCCGAGGCCTCCCTGGAATTCAAGAAGATGTTTCCGTCATGCTTCCTGTGTAGCCTGTGAAACTGTGAGCCAACTAATCCTCTTTTATTTCTCAATTATCCAGTCTCAGGCATTTCTTTATAGCAGTACAAGAATAGACTAATACACCAAGTGGTGGGGATTGCACCATTTATTGAATAGGGACTCCTTTCCCCACTGCTTATTTTTATTGACTTTTTCAAAGATCAGATGGCTGTAGATGAGCAGCTTTATTTCTGGATTATCTATTCTGTTCCATTGGTGTATGTGTTTGTTTTTGTACCAGTACCATGCTGCTTTGGTTACTGTAGCCTTGTAGTATAGTTTGAAGTTGGGTAATGTAGTTTCTTCCACTTTGTTATTTTTCTGCTTAGGACTGCATTGGCTATCTGGGATTTTTTTCTGGTTCCATATGAAATTTAGAATAGTTTTTTTCAAATTCTGTGAAAAACGATGTTGGTAGTTTGATAGTGTTGAATCTGTAGCCATGTTGGAATAGATACTGTATACTTATATCATTTTACACACATCTTGATACATCCCTGTCCTAAACTCTTAGAATATAAATTACTGGATCAATTAGTTTTTGCATTAGTAATTTTGATGGATATTGTCATAAAGTTTGTACCAATTTACACTCCCATCAGCAATGTGTGAGACTATCTGTCTCTTCATTCCTTATTACACAATGTGTTATCAAGGGGCATGACCTTGCAAATCTGATAACAGATAGGATATTGGAACAGCTTTAATCTATTTTTTCTGTTATTATGAATGCAACTAAGCAATATTTCATATGCTCAAATGCTATTCATCTTCCCTCTTCCATGAACTATCTTTTCATCTGCATTGTCAATTTCTCTATTGGGTTGCTGGTCTTTCTCTTGGATTGATGGAAATCCTTTGTTAAATAGAAAATGAAAGCAAGCTTTGTCTATATTATGAATTACATATATTGTTTCCACGTTGTCATTTGCTTTTGACACTGTATTCACATAATTTTAATAATAATAAAATATTTACATTATAAATTTCATACCTACACACTGGAAATTTCTGAAAAAGGCAAAAATGAGAAGAAAATAAAAATGACCTATCATTCCACAAAAAATATGTTTAGTGCTAATATTTTAGTTTTCTTTTTAGTGTTTTTCTAAAGATCTGCATGTAAATGTTGATATTAATGTAGATAAGTATCCATACAGATATATACATATATAAATATATAACATATATTAGTTACAAATTTCAAAATTCATGTTCTGAGATATGTTAAAAATACGTAACTTTATTTTTCTCTGAGACTGCTTAAACTTACTTCAAACCCTCATTCCAGCTTACGGGGGGATAAATAAAAGTCAGTTCTGTGTAAACTCAGAAATCATTCAGGATTTTTTCCTTCAAACCTCCATCTGGAAGTGGTGTCTGAGCTTTGAGGGGTGTTATGTTTGAATACAATGGAGATTTCATAGCCTTCAAGAGGCTGGCAGTAGGTTCATGGTGGGCATCTGCTGAAATATACGTGATCTTCTCTTATTCTTGGCTCAATCGTCCCTCTCATGGCATCAACTAAGATACTGGAGTTCTCTCTGATCTCCAGTCCACAAATTCTGCATCCTCCCATCCTCTGCATCACCCCATTCAGGAGGCTAGATGGTCCCAGTCATCTGACCACTCACTCTCCCGCACTACAAAAGTCTACTTTGAGTTGCATAAGCTAAGCATTGACCTAAGTCACTCTCTCTGTATTTCTATAGTAATAACTCTAACCTAGGGGCAGTGAATATAAAAAGTCCCCACTGCTGCCCAATTTGTGTGGAAAGACCAACAGTGAAAGAAATTGCAGAAGGAAAATAACACCAATGAATACTTCAAGTCCTCATCATGACATGTACCTTTACACAATTGAAATTATAGTGTAATTTGAGCTGTACACTGAATGTTGTATTTAATCTGAGGAAATGCTTATGAGTATATAAATTGTTAAATATAAAAGTTTGATAATTTATATTTTCCAAGTTGTTCAATCAATCAAGTGTTCAATATGTATACATTTATATTCACTCATTTAATCAAAACAACCCTATGAAACTGGCAGTATTATTATTTTAATTTCTATTTTATAGATGAAGAAATTCAGGTACAAAGGGGTTAAGTAATTATGGGAACAGCGAAGGGGCGGGTGAGAGGCAGGAGAACTGAATGGTGAGACATCGGAAGATGAACTAGACTTTCTAGTCTTTGGTACCTTTTACCCTGGGAATGCTTTACCTCTTATTAAAATAAATAAATATGTAACAGGACCTGTCGGCTGGGTGTGGTGGCTCACGCCTGTAATCCTGGCACTTTGGGAGGCCAAGGCGGGTGGATCACCTGAGGTCAGGAGTTCCAGATCAGCCTGTCCAACATGGTGAAACTCTGTCTCTACTAAATATATAAAAATTAGCCAGGTGTGATGGTGCGTGCCTGTAATCCCAGCTACTCAAGAGATTGGTACAGGAAAATCATTTGAGCCCAGGAGGTGGCGGTTGTAGTGAGCCAAGATCAAGCCATTGCATTCCAACCTGGGCGACAGAATGAGACTCTGTCTCAGAAAAAAAAAAAAAAAGGCGCATCTGCCATAGCCATTGCTGTATTATGCTCACCCAGAGGTGCCCATCTGTGGATGTGGCATGGTGGAAGAAACACTGGACCAGGATGGAGAACATCTGGGTCATGGGTCCAATCTACCATGGATGTTTCGTCTCTGGGCCTTGATATCATCTTTCATAAAACAAAAGAGCTTGGGGTGATGATCATGATGGGATTAGATTCTATCAGTGTTTCCTAATGTAACCTGAGTTACCTGAGAAAGTTTAAAATACACAGTTTCTCAAGCTCTCATAAACACATATTCTGATTTATCATAAGGACTGGGATACAGTTTGGGAACCTGTATTTTTCAAAAGGCCCCGTTTTAGGCAGTTCTGTCGTAAAACCCTGGACAAGATGATGTTTCAGGGGTTCCTCCCAGCTCCAAAATTCCACTTCCTGTGAAATACTGAGTATCACATCAGATCCAAGTAACCCATTCATCATTTACCCTCCCAACCCTGACCCTGTCCTTGGTCCTTCCAGCCCTTAGAGGCTGCCTTACTTCTAGCTCGTCTGAAAAAGAAAAGGAAATGAAAAGGGAAGGAGTGGGTCCCCTGATCCAGATCCTCACTCCCATCCCTCCTTGCATTCCCGCCCACCCCATCTCCTGTCCTCCACCCTGAATAGATGTTGGATTCCAGCTTCAGGGGTGCCATGGGCACTCCAAGAGGGTGACAAGGTACCAAAGCCACACATGGAGACAGAAATTTTGATCCATCTCAGAATTTACACATGGATCTGAACCATATGTGGATCTTAGGCTTCTTCCAAAGGAACTTTATTCCTTAGGATGGCACTGTGGGTATTTTGTATTCTAATTTCTCCTTCTGCCAGGCGGTCTATAAGGTAGGAGCTCTTTAAAAAAAGTGCCTAACATTTTCATTTTAATACAGCATTTTGGATATTTACGGATCTCCTTCCTGCTTGCTTCCTTCTTTTCTTCCTCCTCCTGCATCTTTTCCTTCCCCTGTCAAGGAAAAGCCTGGGGCTGGAGTGGGGATGGGTACAGGGTTCTGACCTCAGTTCTTCCCAACTATTTAGAGAGAAGTGTGAGTATTCAACTGACCATTCAGCAGAGATAGACCGTGCCTCACTGGCTTCTTGCAATTTTACGATGAGTCTCTCTCCATTTCACAGGGCAGTTATTACTCATGATTGATGTTCAGGGGCCAAACCTAATGTGTGGCACACTCCACATACCACACACAGACACAAACATTTGCCTGGCTCGCATGGGCCGGGATGAGGATGCCATTTCTACCTGGGAGGAGCCAGGTGAGCAGGCCTTCTCAGCAGCCTCCCCTGGTGTCGGAAGGAACAGGGCATTTGGTTATTGCCGGTCTGCTTTTCCAGGACTAGCATCCACGGAAGATGGGGTCCACTGCCAACCTGTGAAGGTGCAGGCGGTGAGCCCCTCATTCCAGAGCCAGAGCACGTGGCCGGCTTCCCCCTCCCATCTTCAACCTGGGCTAATGACAGCTGGCAGATGCTTGGCCACGATGACTGGTGTTTGTCGAAGATGTATTTTTACCCTCTGGACAAATGGCAGTTGGCAGGAGTGGGGCGTTTTTATGAGTCGAGGTACTCAGGGCTGGAAAATAAACAGTCAGTTAATGAGCCGGTCTTATGGAAACTGGCATAAATAATAACAAAGAAAGCATCCTGTCCCTCATGCGTGGGTGAGGGGATATAAAAGCTGCAGCTGGCTGGCCACGGTCAGTCTTGGGGAGCTCCGGCTGCGTTACTGACCTGAGAGCTGACCGGCTGGGATCATGGGGTGCTGCCCTGGGGACTGCTTCACCTGCTGCACTCAGGAGCAAAACTGCTGTGAAGAGTGCTGCTGTCAGCCGGCCTGCTGCGGCTGTTGCGGCTCCTGCTGTGGCTGTGGGGGCTCTGGCTGCGGGGGCTCTGGCTGCGGGGGCAGCTGCTGTGGATCGTCCTGCTGTGGATCTGGCTGTGGGGGTGGAGGCTGCGGAGGCTGCGGAGGTGGCTGCTGCGGGTCCGGTTGTTGTGGGTCCAGCTGCTGCGGGTGCTGTGCACCTGTGTGCTGCCAGCCCACACCTGTGTGCGACACAAAATGAAGACCTCTCCTTCCACCACCGATGCGGTCCCACCAAAAGCCTCCATCTGCTCCAGGGGGACAGCCCCTTCTGTCCAGAACCTTCCATGCCCTCAAGACCGTGTCTTGCCTTTTGTGTGATTTGTAGAGGAGGGCTTGCTCTCCAATGCCTGCCCTGGTCTTTCGAGGCACTGAGAACAAAAGCCATACTCTGATGAGACATTAACTCTGGGTCACAACAAAGTGATCCCTAAGCTCAAGGGTGAATCCCCATGACTTTATTTATTCACATGAAGTTCAGTGTCTTGTACTATAAGGCATCTTCTTCTTCAAGGTGTCTTTGGGACCTATCCTCTGCCCTGGCTTTCTGCTGCCTTTGAGATGCAAAAAAGCCCACCTTCTTTGTGAGCCTCTTAATAAATTTGAGCATGCTGGCATAACCTAATTAGTTCTCTTGCCTCTTCCTTGACCTCCCTGCTGAGGACTGGGTTAGAAAAATTTATTCTGGCATCTGCATTAGGATTTTTGAAATGTGATTTGTGGATCACCTGCATTGGAATCACCTGGGGGCTTGTTCAAACTGGAGATTCTGAGGCCCTCCCTGAGACATACAGAATCAGAATCTACCAGAGCGTGGCCTGGAAATCTGTGTTTTTAACAAGAACCTCAGATAATTCTTATACTGAAGTTTGAGAACCATAGATCTACATGGAAGCTTCCATGTGCTACATGAGATTCACTTGAAAAGCTTTTAAAAATATAGATCCTTGGGTTTTATCACTGGAGATTTTACCCATTAGCTCCAGGGCCCAGAGTCCCCTGGACCTGCATTTTGAAAAGCTTCTGGGTGAGCGCTGATGCTGGCCAAATTTAATGGTAATTGAGGGGCATGGCTTTCTTCTGCACTACAGTTCTCCTAGGATGGTTCTGCAGGAGGGCTTCAGGTTTGATCAGAAATTTTTGGCAAAGTTGGAGAGGAGGCTTTACTAAAACAAGATTGGTTCCGAATGGAAAGAATTTCTTTTTTAGATTTTTACTTATTTATTTATTTATTTATTTATTTATTCATTATTATACTTTAAGTTCTGGGGTACATGTGCAGAACGTGCAGGCTTGTTACATAGGTATACGCGTGCCATGGTGGTTTGCTGCATCCATCACCCCGTCATCTACATTAGGTATTTCTCCTAATGCTATTTCTCCCCTGACCCCCCAAACCCCTGTTATCCCTCTCCTAGCTCCCCAGGCCCCGACAGACTCCAATGTATGATGTTCTCCTCCCTGTGTCCGTGTGTTCTGGTTGTTCAACATCCACTTATGAGTGAGCACATGCGATGTTTGGTTTTCTGTTAAAGGATTTCTAGTGGCAAAGCTTGTGAACTCACAGTTTCGGAGGATGTTCTGCTCAGCACGGTTCCTTCTTCCAGCCTCACGGTTGGCCCGGTCTTACTTTTCTGTGCTAGGTTGTCTTACCTGGAACTGCTACATTTCTTCTGCCTGAGTCCTAGGGAGGAAGGAGTGAGTATACCTCTGTTAGGTAGGGCCCAACCAAGGTGTGTGGGTCTCTCTGGGAGGTTAAAACTCAAAAAAGAGTTGATTCGACCTCTGTTGAAAGTGACCTTAAGCTGTGTATGGAATAAAACTAATTTTGCTCTTGTCCTGGAAAAATAATATTTATTTTTATGCCTACAAAGCAATGTTTCATTTGACAAAGAAATTTTTTTTTCTGATTATAAGCATAGCAATGATCTCTAAAACATGAAAAAATTAAAAAAAAAAAAGGACTGATAATATCCTGCAGGCTCACCACTCAGAGTTTATTACTGATAAGCTTTCCAGACTCCTTTCTTAGCATATTTATGAATAAAACTGAGATTATGATACCTTTACCTTTTTCTTTAATTTTTTATGGTCTTTATTAAAATATAATTTACATATAATAAAAGCTCCCATTTTTAGTGAACAGTTTGATGTGACCCAACATTTGTGTATACTCACGTAACCACCATCGCACTCAAGAGATGGAACTTGCCGTCACCCCCTAAATTCCCTAGCTTGTCCCTGCAGTTCATCCCTCCGCTGTCCCCAGACCCTGGCACTCATCAGTCTGTTCTTTATGTTACTACAGATTTTACCATTTCTAGAATTTCATACAAAAGAAATAATGCAGTGTGATTTTTTTCATTTTGCCTAACATGTTTTATATCTATTCATCATTGCAGGTATCAATAATTCAGTTTTTCTACTGAATAATATCCCATTGTATAGATAAACCACATTAAAAATATATTGACCTACTTCTGGGCATTTGGATTCTTTGAGTTTCTGACTATTATGAATAAAGCTGCTATGTGCATTATTGTACAAGTTTTTTTTTTTGTGTGTGTGAACATATGTTTTATTTTGGATAAATACCTAGCAACTAGAGGGCTGTTTAAATGTGAGTGAATGCTTAATGTTATATGAAACTGCCGAGTTGTTTTGCAAAGTGGCCGCAGCATTTTGTAGTCCAACCAGCAATATCTGAGAGTTCCAGTGTCTCTGTGTCCTTGCTGACACTTAATATTCTCAGTCTTTTTATTTCTAGCCATTCCAGCAGGTGTATAGTGGTAGCTCATTTTGTTTTCATTTTTTCTTTCATGAACCAACCAAGCACTATTATTAGTGTCTTCTTTTGGAGAGAACCTGAGATTCGACTCTGCCCTGGTTCAGTTTCAGACCTACTATTTGAGCCATTTTCATTCTGACTGCAATTGGCCTCCTAGGATCTGGCTCTTTAACCCCTAAGACAAAGCCACATCGGAGCAGGAGCTGCCAATGGGACACACTTGTCCAGAGACCAGCGAGTCCACGTTGAGTAGCTGTGATTCAGAGCAGCTGACTATTCTATTGCTCATGGTCGTGCCTCCTGGATGCATGAGTGGAGGTAGTGATTTCTGAATTATTGATAAAGGCTTGCCCTTCTTAGCTACCCACAGAGGTTCTCATTTATTCACTCAATAAATGTTGATTGTGTGCTTCCAATGTATCAACTGCTGCTCTGGCTGCTGGGTATACATCTGTGAATAGACAAAGTCCTTGCCCTCATGGTGTTTATATGAGGTCAAGGGGTGATAAGAGCTATAAAGAAGAATAAAGTAGAAATGGGATACATAGTTGAATGAACTGCCTCTTCATTTAGCAGGGAAGGATTCTTCGAAGAGATGACATTCTGGCACAATAGATGAGTTTCTTGACTGAGAGAGTTAATAAGAAATTTGTTTGTGTGTGTGTGTGTGTGTGGGGGAGGGGCGGAACTTGCATTCACAGCTGGTTTAGCTGAGGAGTTAATGGAAAAGAGAAGGGTCTCAGCAGCTCCTCTGCCTTTCCCCTCTTCAGGGCTGTCTAAAGTCCCCTTTGCCACATTTAAAAGAATGGCACTGCCTGTTCTTAATCTTCTGTTTTCAACCACCGCAACCCATCTCTCATATTGCTTCAGCCCCAAGGTACTGCCCAGTTCAGGTTGTTGTCATGAAGCTTCTGGGTAATTACCACAGACCCCGAATAGTCTCCCTGCCTTCAGTCTTGCCCTCACCCTCCCTTCTCCACATCCAGAGAGCGAGAGCACACATCCTTCTGAAAGAGCAACCCCAATCAAGTTACTCCCTGGCTTAAACCCTCATTATGATTAAGAAATCCAACTTCTTGATTATGGTCCACAAGGCCTTTCATGATTGGGTGCCTAGTAACCCCTCTAGCCCTACTGCTTTCCCCTCCTATCCCCTCTGCTTTTCATCCTGGCTATGTTGAACCATTTGCTGCTTCCCAAATGTATTGTGCTCTATGTCTTTGATTTCCACATCTTATCCTTTTTTTGCCTTACGATCCCCTTTTTATCCACTCTCCTTGAGCCTTCATATTACTTGAAAAGGCTTTGCTAATTCTCCAAAAATCATGGCCTTTTTCTCTCTCTCTCTCTTTTCTTTTTTTTGGTGGGGGCAGAGACAGAGTCTCACTCTGTTGCCTGGGCTGGAGTGCAGTGGTGCCATCTTGGCTCACTGCAAGCTCTGCCTCCTGGGTTCTAGCGATTCTCCTGCCTCAGCCTCTGAAGTACAGCAGGAGTTACAGGCACATGCCAGCATGCCCAGCTAATCTTTGTATTTTTAGTAGGGATGGGGTTTCCCTATGTTGGCCAGGCTGGTCTCGAACTCCAGACCTCCCAACACTTTGGGAGGCTGAGGTGATCCACTTGCCTCAGCCTCCCAAAGTGTTGGGATTACAGGTGTGAGCCACCATGCCCAGCCTCCAAAACCCATGTCAATATCTCTCCTGAGTGCCTCCAAAGTGAGGGCCTCACAATGCTGAGAGGTCACAGGCAGTGACTCATGGCCACCATCATGTCTGGCAGTTGCTGTTTTAGGAAATGCCTCTCCATGCCAGCTATCTCTCTCTGCTGCATCTACCCTCAGCATCCCTCTTTCACAGCACTTGAATTCTGTACCATGCCTGCTTATAGATGTGTCTATCTCTCTTCTAAATTTTTTCTCCTTGTGGCCAAAATTGCAAGTCATTCTTTTTATATCCATCACACAGAACCCAGTGTTGGCTGAGTTAAGTGCATGAATAAAAGAGAAACTGAGTCAATGATTGCATCAATTAATAAACGAAGGCAGAGATGAAAGGACTGCACAATGTCTCAGCTTTTCCAAGCGAGAGCCTGCCTTTTGCATGGATGAAAACACATGGTGGAGGCAAAGTAGGCTCTTCACTGAGCCCGAGGTCAAGCTCTGGTGCTCAGAAACCCAGGATTCATTTCTCCCTTCATCTATTTCAAGCAGTAGCAAAGATGAGTCTTTTGTTCACAATGTCTTTGAGAGATACACCTGAGAAGTCTTGCTTTTACTCTTTACCCTTTGGGTCTTGGAGACTTGCTTTTTTTTTTTTTTTTTTTTAAAGGAACTGTCAAAATCATTAAAAGCAAAGAAGAACCTGGAGGAGCAGAGAGGATGGGTCATGTCCTTTCCAGGGACCGGTCAAGCCAATGTTCTATGGTCATGGGAAGGCATGGAGGATGGTTGTGGGCTGAGCCTGTGATATGTGACTTTGATGAAGTCCTTTGAGAAAGCTAGGTCTAGACAGGTTGGTGAGGAGGAGGGACTGCAGTCTAGATCAGGGACAGGTTGTGTGTGGTCTTCAGCAAGTGACTGAAACTTTCTGACCCTCTGCTCCCATTTCTTCATTTCATTTTTATTTTTTGAGATGGAGTCTCCTTTTGTCACCCAGGCTGGAGTACAGTGCCATGATCTTTGCTCACTGCAACCTCTGCCTCCCAGGTTCAAGTGATTCTTCTGCCTCGGCCTCCCAAGTATCTGGGATTACAGGCATGTGCCACCACACCTGGCTAATTTTTGCATATTTAGTGGAGTTGGGATTTCATCCTGTTGGCCAGTTTGGTCTCGAACTCCTGACCTCAGGTGATTCGCCTGCCTTGGCCTCCCAAAGTGCTGGGATTGCAGGCATGAGCCACAGTGCTCAGCCCATTTCTTCATTTCTAATGGTGGAGAAGAATCTCTGCCTCATGGGATTGCTGGTGGTTTTAAGTAAGATCATTACTGCAGTCATTTAAATCCAGCCCAGTTGTTCCTCTCCCAACTGAGTTCATCATCTCGCCTCCCAATTAATCTCTGTATGTCTATTGTCAAACTTATCATTGTGTGGCAGTGAGTCTGTCTGCATGCTTATCTGCCCACCAGACAGCGAGATCCATGAGAATGGGTGAATAGGTCTTATTCCTGTGAGCCCAACCCAGGGCCTTCCTTGTATGGAAGACGAGAAGGTAGATAAATTATAAGTTTCATTCTTCTTTCCCTGTTCACAATGCTCAGAAATATAGATCATCCAGCTTGGAGGTGAGGATGCTTCTTCCAAGACTACCTGTAGCTCTGAGGATTCCAAATTTAGCACATCAATAAACAAACAGCTTCTTTATGGGTAGATAAACAGCTTCCAGATCAACAAATAGTGGTATAATAAGATGTTCCTCTGCAAACTGGCTCAACAGCAATGAGGAAAAGATGCAGGAGTCCCAAACAGAACGTCAGTGAGGGGGTATAAAAGTGAGGGCCTCGGGGAGCTGTCACAGTCAGGCAGCGACCTCTCAGCACTCAGCGCAAGGAAGCACGGCCACCTCCACCATGTCTGGCAGTTGCTGTTCTAGGAAATGCTTCTCCGTGCCAGCCATCTCTCTCTGCTCCACTGATGTGAGCTGCAGAGGCCCCATCTGCCTGCCCAGTTCCTGCCAGAGCCAGACGTGGCAGCTGGTGACTTGTGAAGATAGCTGTGGATCATCCAGCTGCGGGCCACAGTGCTGTCAACCCTCCTGTCCCGTGAGCAGCTGTGCCCAACCCCTGTGCTGTGAGCCTGCTGCGTGTGAGCCTTCTTGCTCTGTGAGCAGCTGCTGCCAACCCGTGTTCTGCGAGACCACCACCTGTGAGCCTTCTTGCTCTGTGAGCAGCTGCTGCCAACCCGTGTGCTTCGAGGCCACCATCTGTGAGCCTTCTTGCTCCGTGAGCAGCTGTGCTCAACCTGTGTGCTGTGAGCCTGCTATTTGTGAGCCTTCTTGCTCTGTGAGCAGCTGCTGCCAACCTGTATGCTCTGAAGCCACTTGCTGCCAACCAGTCCTATGTGTGCCCACTTCCTGCCAGCCCATTCTCTGCAAATCCAGCTGCTGCCAGCCAGTCGTCTGTGAGCCCAGCTGCTGCCCAGCTGTCTGCACCGTGCCTAGTTCCTGCCAACCTGTGGTCTGTGAGCCTGCCTGCTGTCAGCCGGTGTGCCCCACACCTACCTGCTCTGTGACCAGCAGCTGCCAGGCTGTCTGCTGTGACCCCAGCCCTTGTGAGCCATCTTGCTCAGAGTCTAGCGTCTGTCAGCCAGCTACCTGCATGGCTCTGGTCTGTGAGCCAGTTTGCCTCCGCCCTGTCTGCTGTGTTCAGAGCCCATGTGAGCCACCTTGTGTCCCCAGCACGTGCCAAGAGCCTTCTTGTTGTGTCTCCAGTATCTGCCAACCCATCTGCTCTGAGCCCAGCCCCTGCTCACCAGCTGCCTGTGTGCCCAATCCATGCCAACCTACTTGCTATGTAGTCAAGCGCTGTCGTTCTGTCTGCCCCGAGCCAATTTCCTGTCCATCTACCTCCTGCCAGCCTCTTTCCTGCCGTCCAGGATCTTCTGCATCTGTCATCTGCCGACCAACTTGCCCTAAGACCTTCTACATACCTAGTTCCTGCAAACGGCCTTGTAGTGCTCTGGGTTCCTACCGCCAGCTCTCCCGTCCGATCTGCCGCCCGATCTGCTCTGGACTCCTCACCTATAGGCAGCCATACGTGACCTCCATCTCCTACCGTCCTGCCTGCTACCGCCCATGCTACTCCATCCTGCGCCGCCCGGCCTGTGTCACTTCCTACTCTTACCGCCCAGTCTGCTCCCGCCTGTCTTGCACGGAGTCCGACTCTTCCAAACGGGCTTGCAAAAAATCCACGTCCAGCCAACTGGATTGTGTTGACTCAACCCCCTGCAAGGCGGATGTTTCAGAGGAGGGTCCCTGCCAGCCCACTGAGGCCAAACCCATCAGCCCAACCACCCGTGAGGCCGTAGCAGCTCAGCCCGCTGCCAGCAAGCCTGCCAACTGCTAAACTGGCTTCGGCCCTCCAATTCCTGCAAAGCAAGCCACCAGCTAGAGACAAAACTGCGCTGTTTTCTCCAAAGCTCATTGTGACTTAGCTAGGAGCTCTTTCTTTCTGCGTTGTTACTCACCATCTGCTTACGCCTCAAAGAACTCATCCGAAATGTCAGTATCCTAATCACTTAACTGAAGGCCTCCTGGACAGCAAGAGGGAGACATTCCAGGTTCATGCCTTCTGCTGCGATTAAGCTGAGAAAAGCCGCTTGGCTTCACCATCTAGGGTCTCTTTCCTGACATGAAGTTTTTTCTGTCGTCATCTATGTGCTCCCTTGCTCTGCACACTTGTGTTCCTTAGGGACTTCTCCGATCAGGTAGAATATGTAACTGTGCAATAAAGGTGGCTAACCTGAAGCGACTTGCTGTTCTCTTTGCTCTCCCGTCAATGCTGTAGTCTCATCAGTGAGTTGCTTCATCTTTGACAGCAGCTCCATTCAACCATCCGTCCACCCACTCATCATTCCTCAGGCATTATTAGATAGCAGCTCGGTGCCGGGGACTGTGCTTAGCTCTAAGAATACACATAAAAAGTCTCAGTCTTTGCTCTCAAGAAGCTCACTCTCTGGTGAGCTTTTGTGCAGAGTACTTGGAGATAAGCACAGAGCCCCATGAACTCAGCAGAGTATGGTGGGGGAACAAGGAAAGAATTCTTGGAGAATGTGATACTGGCATCAAGTCTTCCCATATGAGTAGGAATTAACCAGTTACAAACAGGAAAGCAAAAGCTTCCTAGGCAAAGGAGACATGTACAAGTGAATAGGGCTTGAGAGCAAATTGTTCATGAGGTGAGGCGTGGACAGAGTCGTTCTTAGAGGAATGAGCCATGCGGTCAGATCGTAGACAGTGATCTGCCTGTGTTGGGCCTTGCATGCTAGACAGAGGTGTCTGGGTTTGATGCAGGGCTGACATGAAGGCTTCAAGAGGCTGCATGCAGGGTGGAAGTGACAGGAAGAGCACTGGGTTTTGGAAGGTCCCTCTGGCCTTGGTGTGGAGAATTCAATTGAAGAACATGGTTCTGGAGATAGAGAGACTGGGGAAGACATGAAGCCGATCGTTTTGCGGTCCACAGTGGAAGAAAAACAAGAAGTGGGGATCATAATTGCAACAAAGAAGGTTGGGGAACTGAATTTCTTGTGTGAAAATTTTCCTTATGTTCTCCTAGTTCCTACGAGACACTCTTAGGATAAATTCCGTGTCTTATAATTGCCAAGGACAGAGTCTCTTCAAAACAGTCACTCCCTGCCCTTAGTTCACTGAATGGAGGCCTATTCCTTGTCCGGCAGGTGCAGCTTGAGTAATCACAAGCACAGTGTAAGGGCAGACCAGGGCTTCTCCATTTCGGCCTTATTGACATTTTGGGCTGGGTGATGCTTTGTTGTAAAGGCTGTCCTGTGCCTTGCAGGATGTCTAGCAGCATCCCTGGCCTCTAGGAACCAGATTCTAGTAGCATCCCTTGAGGGTGACAATCACTAATGTCTCCAGACATTGCCAAACATTGCCTGGGAGTAACAAAGGTCACCTCTGTTTGGGAACCACTGGGTTAGACAACGGCAGTGGGAGAAAGTCAAAAGCAAAACTTATCCTGTACCCTGGTGTTGGAGTTACTTTCTCATCAAGCCATTGGGATTTATTGTCGTCTCCTTCCAGAGTCAAGAGGGGGGTTGGCCAGCAGGATGCGGTGGCTCACACCTGTAATCCCAGCACTTTGGGAGGCTGAGGTGGGAGGATCACCTGAGGTCAGGAGTTCAAAACCAGCCTGGCCAACATGGTGAAAACCTGTCTCTACTAAAAATACAAAAATTAGCTGGGGATTGTGGTGCACGCCTATAGTTCCAGCTATTCAGGAAACTGAGGCAGGAGAATTGCTGGAATTCGGGAGGCTGAGGTTGCAGTAAGCCAAGATGGTGCCGCTGCACTCCAACCTGGGTGATGGAGGGAAAAATCAATCTAAAAACAAGGAGAGAGAGAAAAGAAAAGAGAGGAGTTGACTAGGGTTTTGAACCTCTTTGCCAAGCACTGGACTAAGGATCTCCTATGGATTACAGCAATTCTGTGTAGTAATATTTATTCTCTCTGATTTTCTCCTTTACATATAAGATGCGGAATTTGAAGGACAAACCATCCAAGTGCCCATCAATAGACAAGTAAATTGTGGTATATCCATACAATGGGGTATCATACTGTGAAAATGACTGGACAGTGGTGACCTGCAATAGCCTGGGTGAATCTTACTAACATAATGTTGACTGATATAAACAAACTCCAGAAAATCCTATGTGTGTGTATATATGTATGCATATTAATATAATGTGTGTGTATATACATATATACACACACTCATACATGTGTGTATTGTTCAGAAACCACAGACACCACATATGTATGGGTATACATGCACACACACATAAACACACATATATGCATAAATGGAGTGATAAACAAAATTCATGATTGTCGTGGCTAATAAGTAACATACAAATAACTAAAACCCAGTTCTTTCCAAAGCCTATGTTCTGTATGGATCATCATATTTCTCAGTGTGGTCACAAGGTGTCTTTGTTGGTACACTAGGTGTTTTTAGTGCCTTGAACTACAGCAAGATGGAAGTCGGATGCTCTCGCTATTGAGAGGCTCCTTTAGGAGGAAAGGAAACAAGAGCAGAATCACTTAGAGAAAAACAAATGTAGAACGGATTGCTTTAAGACTACAAAAGTGGCATAGGATATTGGATTGAAGTTGATGTGATTTTTCAAATATGCCTATGTTCCCATTTTGATTGACATATTTGGTAAGACCAAATGTATTAAATGTTTCCTCTGGAAGATGAGCTTTGGGGTGTAAATATTCAGCAACGAAACCCAGTGCATGGATTCCTGCAGATTGAAAGATGGCAACATGAATAGAAACAAGAAGGAGGGCCGAAGAAGTCATCCATGGCATGACATAGAAACCAACTGTGGGGAAAAAGGTGGTTCAGTGACAACGGGAAAGATTTTCCAGACATTTTTCTGACCAAAAATGTTTCTCTTCTTTTTAAAATGAGGGTGAGGAGGGTGCCAAGAAGAAGGCATTTTGTAGCTAGAGCTGGTGATTTGCAAATTACCCTCCAGCGTTTCCAGCATTTTCAAGGCAATCAGAAAAAAAAAAACAAAAAAACAAAAAAACAAAAATCAAAAAACCAACAACAACTAACCTGAAACATGGCAAGGCAGTTGATGAATCTCCATTCTTTGAAGACTTAGGTAATTCGCTAACACATCCAACAGACTGCGTTAGTGGCAAAGCCAGAAATCAAGGCCAGTCCTGTCTGGCTCCCCGAACTGTGATCTTTCCATTCTGTCATGCGCCTCCTGCATGAACCAGGTCAGGATGTGGGCTGGTGTAGAACATGACCTGGTTGGTGATGCGGAGCCAGGACAAGCCCAGAGGAAAAGCAGAAGGGCCAAGAAAGTTCCGAATGAGTTCCCCTTGGAAGGGATTAATGTAACATTAACACCATTTTACAGGGATTTTTTTTTTATTATCACTTCTGGCTGTTGTGTTTTTATTTTTATAGAATTCATATGCTGTTGATGCCTTAGGGTGGGTTTGATCCTTCTTGAAGATATATTTGGCAGTTTAAAAAATTTCCAAAATGAAAAGACTGTTTGGGTGTATTGATAAGTAGAGGTAAGTACTCGCACCAGTGTGGCCGAGCTGCTGATTAGTCACTGGAGTGGGCGGAGGAGCCCCTGGATGGGGCCTGGGCAACCTGCTCACCAGCCAGCCTGCTGCCCTCTCCCTGCCTCCCCAAAGTCAGGGGCTCTAATAGGTGGTTAAGAGGAGGTGTTTGAAGGTCAGACAAAGCTAGGTTTGAATTTTGTTTCTACCCCTTAACATTTGCATCATTTGGGGAACATCATTTAAACTCTGTGCGTTAGTTTTGCCGCTTCTTCTGCTTTTATCTTTTGTTTTTAAAAACTCTTGAAAAGAACCAATTTGGGGGAGATTCTAAGCTTCCTAAAAAGGCCAATGAAGTTTTACATTTTAATCTTAGCTTCGTTTTAAACCTGGTTTCTGCTTTATTTATCACTTTTTTTTTAGTTTTGCCACTTCTAACATAGTGATGGCAGTTACACTTACTAAAGTTACTGTGAGGATTCAATGAAAAGTGCAGTCGAGGGCTTGGTCTGGTAGCTATGCAATAAACAAAAGCCGTTTCTATTGTTATTAGCGACGGTGCTGGTAAATAAGTTTCAGGAATGCTAAATGGGAAGGTTTTAAAAAGAGGTGGAGGCACTTAAGTGTCCTTGGGTTCCATGAACTAATTTTCCATTTCCCATCTTGACACCCTCTCCCCAAACTGGGTCAGAGCTTCATTTCTGATTGTCTGAATGGTGCAAAGCTGCATTCCTGGAGGAAGAGCAGGGCCACTCTGGCTTGGCAGAGGCCTCCTGATGAAAGGGTAGTGCTAGGAAGGGCCTGCTTCAGTGAGGCTGGGGAGCAACCTGTAAAAGAGACAGCTCATCCGGAACGGGAGCAGTCTCAGCGAAGCCAAATGCAGCGCAGAAAACTCCCAACTTGACAGGCACCTTTTAAAAGTTGGAACAACATCTCCCAGGCTCCTGAAGCCTGCTAATCAGATGTTTGCCTGCAAACGAGTAAAAACAATAACAAGGAAAATGCTGCATGTCACTCCAACACCCCTAGTGAAGGACTATAAAAGCCCCTATGTATCGGATGTCTTTCAAATGCAGGTATACTGAGCTTGCAACTTCCCAGCAAGGTCCACACCAGCACCATGGGAGACAGCAGTGGTCCTGGAAACACCACGGCCCTTCCAGCTGTGCCCACCATCTCCACATGCCCAATTAGAGGCGGTTTTCAACATGCTATCTGTTTGCCTAGTTCCTGCCACAGCAGGACGTGGCAATTGGCCACATGCCAGGAAAGCTGTCAGCCATCCAACAGTGCCCCATGTGGCTGTGATCCTGCTTCGTGTCAACCCACCTGCCTTCCAGGAACGTCGTGTGTGGGTTTTGTTTGCCAACCCGTGTGCTTCTGTGCAGCCTGCCATCAGTCCGGCACTGGTCAGCCTCCTCGTCTGGTTAGCTCATGTCAACCACCCTGCTCGGAACCTATGAGTTGTCAGGAAGAGTGCTGCGATGCCAGTCCCTGCCCACAAAGCTCCTGCCGGGAACCTGGCTGCATGTCTGGGTCATGTCAGGCAGCTTGTGGCCAATCAGTCGGCTGTGATGCCGGATCCTGCCAACCATCCTGCTCTGAAGTGACCTCCTGTGCTGAAACTTCTTGCCTACCAACCATCTGTACAGCTAGCCCATGCCAACCAACCTGCTGCCAAGGAAGTTCCTGTCAACCTGTCAGTGGTGAAGTCCAGCCCTGTAAATCAACTTATTATCAACCCATCTGCTGTATTTTCAAGCCTTGCCAACCAGTCCTCTGCATACCCGTTCCCTGCCAGCCATCAACTTGTGTGTTTGGTTCTTGCAATACTACTTGCTGCGTGCCTTCCCTTTGCCAGCCACTTCACTGCCAACCGGCTCCTTCCATACGCTTCATCTACCAGCCAGTGGCTAACTGCCAGGCCCCTTGTTCTGCAAAGAACTCTTGCAAACCAGCTTCCTGTGACACTGTGATTTCTGGCCAACCAACTTGTGATGGACCCACTTCCTACAACCAGAGTGGCTGCAAATCAGCTTGCTGTGTGACAGGTTTGGGTGCATCACCCAGTGGTGGCTCCAATTGCTTGCCGACTTCATGCCAACCCAGCTGTGAGTCCAGCTTCTGCAAGGGAACACTTTGTTAACGGAGCACGTCTCACACCTCCTCTGAGGGTCTGCAGCTGTCTATAAATGCATAGCCATCCCTGGGTGCCTGCATCCCACTGAGTACAAATGCTGCCTGTTTTCTAACTTTACCCTGAGTCCGCCTCCACATTCTCCCCAGGTGCTGACCAGGGAACTTGTTCAGGCACGAAGAGATACTTTTTAACCAAGAATAACCTTTCAGCAACTGTGGACTACCACACTACTGCTTGCATTTCCTGATGATGTCAATTCATTTCACTTTAAAACCTCTCTTGTTTCTTTTTCTTGATGCTGCCTCGTCTTTCAGAAGACTCCTTTGCTGCCAGCTGCTAATAAAAATGTGGTTAGGTGTAATAAATAAGACTTTTGGAGTGCTTTCATTCCTGCACACACCCCTATGTAGATTTCCTTCAGGTCACATTTGAACACAACGAGCTTGAGTCATCTAAGTCAGTGGGTCTGCAGTGGTCTACAAGGGGAGCTGGTATCTGGGATTATAGATTCTCCAGCTGGAAGACAGTAAGAGCAAACAGTTCACTGGCTTCAGAAATTTTCACCACCAAGAGTTCTTTTGAGCTGCGTGGGTGCAGTTTCTCCGTAATGAGTAGACAGAAAGCCAACAACAAAAATGGTTTTGGAAAGCCACAGACAAAAGCAAGCATGAAGTGTCAGCCATGGAGAATCGCTTAGGGTTAATTTACTTAAGATTCATTTTAATGATCAATTTACCTAGTCGCCAATTTAAATAAAATTAGAAACTCTTTAGAATTTTTTTTTTGTCAGTTTGCTGTGTTTTTGACTCTAAGAGACAGTTTCAAAAATGATTAATTGAAGGGAACTTAAATGGGTGACTGATTTTCTTTCGGAGAAAACTTGGAGGAAGATTTATAGGGTGTTCTTGTAACGATGGTACAGGGTCTTTCCTCCAGGGGATTCAGCCGCTCCTATAATCAAGGAGCTCTGTGTCTGTGGAATAATTTAGATCTAAAATCGAATGAAAGGTCATGATCCTCCACTGTGACAACTCAAGTCATAGTGTTTGGCTACCAGGCCATAAGTTTGTTAGGTAGACCAAGTTATGCCCTAATAGGCCACCTATATATTTTGTGTCTGGGGACGCTCTGATCAATAAGCCACTGCCAAAAACCCCTGCTGTCCTTCCCAGTAGATGTGCCTACCTCATCTTTTAAGGTGGGTAAGAACTGCTACCTGTTCTCTACTGAAATTTGACTCTAGTTATAAATATTGTGGCAACAGTTGTGGCTGTGGTGTATTTTAAGGAGAGCAAGCATAGTCTTTCAAGGCCACTCCAGCTGAGGGTATCACAGGATGTTCAATAAGAGCAGGCCGATCTTCTCAAGACAGTGCAGGGACAGTTTACTTGTTTCCACTGCAAAGGAGGTTCAGAGTGACTCTCACACAATCAAATGTTGTGTTTGATTTTCAGAAATCTTGGTCCCGTGCTTATAAGGAATAAATGATTCTCTTAGGGTTGTTGCGGAAACTCTAGATGGTGACTTGAGCTGAGGGTTAAATGACCTGAGCCCAAGATTTCTTTCCGCCAGCACTCAAAAGCACCCAAAACGATATACCACCTGAGTCCTTAGACTGATCATTGCAGCCAACATGTTCAAGTGGCCATTTGACTCCCATGACGCTTGACTTGATTGGCACTTCATCACAATTAATTACAAGTGATGGCTTGATGAATCATGATGGTACATGGGTTATTTTCATCTCATTTTCCACTGGAAAGAATCTTAGCACTGTGCTCAAGCCCAAGGGTATGACAAAATCCATCTCCAAATCTCACCTTTATGGAAGATCTTTTTCCTGGTATCATTCCCACTACCAATTCTTTATCAGTCAGAGTCTAATCAGAAAGGAGGCAAATCCATATATTAATTTGTACACGGTTAATATAAAGAATTATTAACAATTACAGGGGATTGAGATAAAGGGGGACTGGCTTGTGAGAGGGAAAGAGAAACGAAACAATATAGGAATAGTAGATATTAAAATCTGTTACTGCTCCTAGGTCTGAGATAGGAAGGTAACTCCCCACTCCCACCCCCAGACTGAAATCCAGACTGTGTTGGAGAGACCACAGCTTTGGCTCACTGGATGGTGGGGAGGTTTCCTGAGATGGTACACTGGTGGACTTGCTGGAAATTTGCTCTGTGGTAAGCCACGTGCATTGCAAGAGCTGGTCGCTGCTGAATCCACATGTGCTGTTTGTGCCTGGTGAAGGATATAGAAGCCAGGGAGGGAACACTTCTTTACTCCAGTGTCTTTCCCACCCTTTCTATTGACAAAGCTTAACATTGTGTCAACTGGCCAAGGATAAACATTCATAGGATCCCTGTTTTATCATAGAGCAGGCAATGAAGCCCTTGCAGGTGAGCAGCAAAAATTTAGTAACTAGAACACAGATCTTTATAGCTCACATTTTTCTGTCACTGATGTATACTTTGGAGCTGTAGAGAGATTATTAATGGTTGTGTCCTCAGTTGTAGAATCACAAGGATCATAGTCATGAAAGAAGTTTCTGGGGTAAAAAAGAGTGGGATGGCCATAAGAACAAAATCTAACACCTGAACATGGAAAGGTCTAGGCGGAGAATTTCTGTCAGTAGTCGAATTGACTAATGTCAGCATTGATAATTCTGCTTCTTGAATCCCTAGGTATAGGTGGACTTATAATTTCAACAGTTCAATTGGTTAGATCCGTTCTGGTCTCCTGATGGGTATTTTTCTCTCATTTTTAACTATGTATGGGTATTGCCTTCAGTACCTTTTTTGTTTTTTTGAGATGGACTCTTGCTTTGTCACCAGGCTGGAGTGCAGTGGCATGATCTTGTCTCACTGCAACCTCTGCCTACTGGTTCAAGCAATTCTCTGGCCTCAGCCTCCCAATAACTGGGATTACAGGTGTGCACCACCACATCCAGCTAATTTTTGTATTTTTGGTAGAGGCGGGGTTTCACCATGTTGGCCAGGATTGTCTTGATCTCTTGACCTTGTGATCCGCTTGCTTGGGCTTCCCAAAGTGCTGGGATTACAGGTATGAGCCACCGCGCCCGGCTCCTTCAGTACCTTTTCTACTCACACACATGCACAAACACATACGTGCATACACATACACTTCACACACACACACAGACACACATGCACACAAACACACACACACACACACACAAACACACATCACATTTCAACTTAGTTGTATGGCGGTACTTACGGTTGATTTGTTTGCTCCATAATTTACAATTGCCTGTAAAACATGCCTGAGTAAAGAACACTAAAAGACTGATTTTAGCATTTTGGTCTTCAGCACAGAATTGGCACAGCTGATATCACCCTCTTCTTCCCCACTGCCCTTTGGATGACACCTGTCCCACTTTAAATGATTAGGCTTCCGTCACTGTGTCTTTAGGATCAGTGCTCTGACTTTCTCTCAGACTGGGCCTTCTTTCCAACCCAAGGAGTGACCTTAGGATCTGCTCATAAACTCACTCAATCTCGCTGGCTGAGTATGCCTTGTTCCAGTCTTCTCAATCAATGTGGTCTGTGGTTCTCAGTAGTTAAACAGGTCTTGTCAATATGTGTGGAACATTCTAAAAAAAACTTTATAGATGAAATTAACCAAAAGAGCCCTGGAATAATGAGACATCAAGGTCCGCACTGTGTGTGCATAGGCTGAGCTGGGACATGAGTGGAAGGGAGGGGCATGATGTCAGGTGTGGAGGGTGGGCTCTGTGTAGAGATAACTTCCTCAGAAACTCCCCAGCCTCGATATCTGATCACCCTTAATATCTGATCGGATCTCTTATCCTCCACCATTCTCCAAGTGATGTTTGATCACCCTGGCCTGTCATCAGCAAGAATACTGTTAACATCAGTTTAGCCAAAATGTCCCCATTGCTGATGCTTCCTTCTAGTAATTTTCTATCCACTGACCCCCACCTTGCTCCTTGGCTGTCAGTTCTCACTTGCTCATGCTATATTAGGAGATGAGTCCAATCTCTCTCTGCCAGTGCAAGAAGCTGTTATGTGGTTCCTTTGCCTACTGCAGTGTTCCTGAATACGTCTCCCTTACCATGCTTTCACAAGTGTCACTGAATAATTATTTTTAACAAGACTGTGATGAATTTTTAAGAGCCACATCCTTGTTTCCCTGATAACATATTATTTCATCAGAAAAATAAATATAAGAAGTCCATTTTAAATGTATCTCAAACCATCAGAAAAGGACTTAACCTTATTGAACTGAGCTACCAGGAAAGAGGAGGGAAGAAAAGTGGGTAGGATAGGTCACTCAGTGCAAGCATTGTCCAGCTGCCACCAATGAGCTAGCGGTACCTGTCTTAGGACAGAGCTGTACAAAGGAAGTTAATATTTACCGGTGAAAAGCAAAGTAAAAGAAGAAAGCAGCAATTCAGCCCTAAACAGAATTAAGAGTCAATCACTTGAAATATAGAAAACCCTGGCAATACTATTACAAACAACAACAATAACATAAATCTTCTTTTGTATAATGACACATTGTGCAATAACTAAAAGATAGATTATTTAAAGTCTTCTTGGATGTTGTAAGTTATTTTCAGGGCCAAAAAGTCAAACAAAAAACAAAAAACAAAAAACTTCTCTCGCAATTCAAGTTCTGGTGTATATTTTGCAAATGCTGGAATGCTCAACGCTTCCTGAAGAAGGAGCTATCCTTATTTTGATCAGTTTAGATTGAATGAAAATTGTCTCTGATGCAGATATAAATCCAGTCTCCCAAATCTTAGGTTCCCCACAAGTCTTCAGACATCACCAATAAGAGTTCAATGTTTTCACTTGGATGTATCTGAGAAGTAGTTTGTCCAAGGTTGGGGAACTAGAACTCATCTAAAGAAATTAAATTTTCTTCAATGCTGTTTACATCTAGACAACAGATCGTGAAGGGAGTATAGAACTTGTGGTAATGAATGGGGATTATGAATCTCAGGGGAACCCTATTATAGTAGTAACTGTATCTTATTCCATTGGCTTTTATTTTATATCTCTCTTTCCCTTCTTTCTTCCTGACTTCCTTTCCTCTTTCCCTCCTTCCCTTCCACTCTGCTATGCTTTTCATATGGACAACAGTCATATTGAATCAGAGGCCCCGTTTATTCCAGTGTGACCTTACTTAACTAGTTACATTCTCAGTGACCCTATTTGGTGACAAATTTCTGGGGAAACGAATCAATCCAAATATTGGAGTATCTCAGAGTGTGTCCATACCCAGTGGCAGCCACAAATGAGTAACAGCAACCACAGTGGACAGTGGTATAGTCGCCAGAGGCTCGGACACTGCTGTCCTTCTTCTTCCTCTCCTCCTCCCTCCTTCTCCTAGAATTTCTGGCTGTCCGTCACAGTTAAGAAGCAAAGATTAAATCTGAGTGGAGCAAACGGCAGGTCATAGAGAATGTTTTTCATTATCCCGCCGGTATGTCTCGGATTTTACTGTGCTTGGGCCATTTTCTATCTGCCAGAATCTGCATCTCTGTGCATAAGGGCTCTTATATTGCAGCTGGAGAAAGTCATGTCACATGTGCATGCCACACAGAGGAATATCACTCAACCAATGATTCCTGAGAGCTTATTTACAAAGACTCTAGCTCCCTTATTCTTGAAGTTGGAGCATGCTGATATATGTAATTTTAAAAAAATCATTTCTGAGAGTTTTCCTTTTGGTTTAAACTTTAGCTGGTCACTGTGATACTTATTGGCTCGATAGTGTACCCTTTCCTGTATCACTTCCCTGATCCCTACTGGTGTGATCTGTACTTCCCAGTAAACTACTTTCACTAGAATGTTCTTCTCAGTGTCTCTTCTGGGAGAAACCACACTATGACATTACATTATCTCTCTCAGCCTCAATTTCCTCATTTCTAAAATGGTAACATTAACATCTACTGTGCACATTTCTTTAAGAATAAATATGAATGAACATAAAACATTTAGTCACTATCTATCAAATGGTAGGCAACCTAGAACATGTTAGCTCTTTTTTCGTTCAGAAAACTTTAAAAATGATTATAATATTGAAGATAAGAATATTATAATAACTAACTAGATCAACTAAATTCTTTTACTAGTTTTATTGAGATATAATTAACAAATGAAATTTGTGTATATTTAAGAATGTTTTGATACATATATTCATTGTGAAATAATCACATATTTATTAACTCACATTGTTATTTCCTTTTTATTTTTGTGGTGTGAACATTTAAGATCAGCTTTCTCAGCAAATTTCAGGTATACAGTGAAGTATTTTATCCACATTAGTGTACACCAGATCTGCAGAACTTATTCATCATATGTAACTGATGTTGGCCAAAGAGATGTGATAGTTCTTTGTCTCCTTTACCCCATCACCCAATGACTATCACAGTCAGTGGCTTTTCTCCTTTTCTGGAATTTTCGGAGCATTCCAGATGTACGCTCTCAAAAGATGGCATCTGTACTTTATAAGGAACAACTGAAGTTTATTTTGCTGTGTCGAAATGTATTCAAGAGAAGACGAAGGAGGCCAATATGTAGTCAGGAGAGGAAGAGAAGTAAGAGGAAGAAGAGGATGAAAAGGAAAAAGAAGAGGAGGAAGATGAAGAAGAAAAGGAAGAAGGAGGAGCGGGAGGAGGAGGAGAGGAGGAGGAGAGGAGGAAGAAGAAGAAGGAGGAGAAGGAGGAGGAGGAGGGAAGTGTTATCGGCAAATACAGGAGGTTATTCCTCTATTGATGAGTAAAATTAAGTGCATGTCTTGCTAATGCTGAGTCCCAGTGTAATTCTTACTTTATTGAGTTAAATGTAAGTGCCCTTAGACAGAAAGAGAGGACCACACCTTGCGTCTGAGTCTGTCCATTATTAGCTAAATAACATCACACATTAAGATTTTCTCAGCTGGAAAGTAAAGGTAATAAAACCTGACTGTTTTGATAATCAAATTAGGTTAACATATATGATACACAATATGTGTGTTAACCCCTTATCAGGAATGCTGTAAAATAAATTTAAAAACCCCATCTATGTCAGATGAAGAATGGTTTTGAGTTTATTAAGAGATATATAGGCAAAAATCCCTGTTTCTAGGGAGATAACCAAAAGTGATCATGAAAAGAAGGATACAAGAACCATGAGGAGGACACTGAAAATGAAAAAGACTGTGAAGATTATTGATCACTTGCAAAAACTGAGTTTCTTAGAGAAAGAGAATGAAGCTCTTGATTTTAGAGTCAAGCTGAGATCATGACTCCAAATTGAAAATACATGAAGCTAGCACATGATCCACAAAGTGTAAAGAAAGAGAGAATCAGGCTGAAATATTCTGCCCTCACTCAAGCTGATTCTTAAGATGTTAAATATGCAGAGAAGTCATAAAAATTAGAGCGACCATGCTGGTTGTCAGCAAAGTTTGAAAGGAAATTTGTCCTCCAAGTGAAGGACAGAAGGTTGCCAGAACATTGTCTTGTGAGGATGATGGTCCTTTTGGGAACTGATCAGCAGCAGGAAGGCTGGCAGCAGCTGGTCACACAGGTGGGCTGGCAGCAGGTGGTCCTGCAGCAGGTGGTCTCACAGCAGGCTGGGCGGCAGCAGGGCTGGCAGCAGCTGGATCCACAGCTCTGGTTTAGGCAACCAGGCAGGCAGACACACGTGGGGTGGTAGCAGGTTCTCGTGCAGTACACAGGTGCACAGGAGCTGGTCTGGCCACAGCTGGACCCACAGCTGGTTTGGCCACAGCAGCTGGACCCACAGCATGTGGGCTGGCAGCAGGGTGTGCTGCAGCAGGAAGGCTGGCAGCAGCTGGTCACACAGGTAGGCTGGCAGCAGGTGGTCACACAGGTGGGCTGGCAGCAGGTGGTCCTGCAGCAGGTGTTTTGACAGCAAGTTGGGCGGCAGCAAGGTTGGCAGCAGCTGGACACACAGCAGGAGGGCTGGCAGCAGGGTGTGCTGCTGCAGCTGGTCACACAGGTGGGCTTCCAGCAGGTGGTCCTGCAGCACGTAGGCTGGCAGCAAGGGGAGCAGCAGTGGGTCATGGTGTCAGGGGTGGATGGTGGGCTCCTGTTCACAGGTGAGTTTCCCAGAATCTGATGACTCCTTCCAATCTGGGCCTTTTATACATCGGGCCTCCAACGTTTCCACCAATCAGCAGGACTTTTCCTTGTTGCTGTTTACATTGTTTTCCACAGTCCGTTTGGGATTGTCAAAGGGGAAGTTGTTTCTGAAATCTTATGAATCTTTTGAAGGTAAGGTTTAATCTGTTTCTTAATTGTGAATTACTCACAGAATCTTTCTTTCAGATAAAAGGAAGCCCGTGTCATCATCAGCATGGTTCCTGCTCTGACCGTCTTCTGGTCATGTGATAGTTCCTGGTGACTGGGGAGACTCAAGTTCTCTCTGCCAATCTCCTTCTTTGGCTGTATGTAGATTGGGAAGTGTCTGCAGGGAAAAGTGTGATGCTTATATTTTTACAGTGACCAAAGAAACCCATGTGTGCGCCCAAAACTGCTCAGCCACCAAAGTCTGATTCAAGGCTAACAGGCATCTCTCTGTAGAACACACACCACCTGTGTCTTTCAGTTCCATCAAAATCACTTGGGAAGAGGGTGTTTGGCTCAGTGTGTTCTATGTGGCAGAGCAGAATCAAAGTCGGTGGGTACAAGAAGAAGTCAACTGGGATTTAGACAGCATCAAGCAAACTTTGCCCTGGGGTGACCATTCGTCCTGATTTGTCTGGGAGTGAGGGGCTTACCAGGAATAGAATGTAGGACTTTCTATGACATAACTGCTTTAGATTCAGGCCAACCAGCATGAGCCGTGGCTCAGCCGTAAGCCTGGTTACCAGCACAGTCAGTGCCATTTCTTCTGTATTTCTTTTAATGCAGGAATTAGGTGAGTTGAGATGACCCCTGATTCGTCTTGGAGTTCCAACATATTTAAACATTTTTCAGGTACATGATTCATTTAGAAAGAATGCAAATTATGAATTTCCGTCTTGAGTTAACTTTGTAAATGCATCTATGATCCCATTACCAGGTTAGGAAACAGAAATTGATCCCATTGCCTTTAGATTATATTCTCTTACTCATTACCCAAAACAGATAATCCCTCTACCAAATTGTAACACTGTTGTTCAATTTGGCTTTTTCTTTTTTACTTCTGTGTGAACTAAAATGAGAATATTTCCTTCTCTATTTCCTTTGCATAATCAAAAGTAATAGTTATTGCCTAGTCATTTTGCACTCTTCATGTCAGCAGAGCAGAAGGCAAAGAACAGAGTTCCTATTTGGTGAGGAGCTATTATTCTGAAGTCGGAGAATGTAGGAGCATTTATCTGTAGCTCAGGAGATTTACAGAATATATTAATTTACTAGCACTGCCATGATAAACTACTACAAACCAAGTGGCTTAAATTGATTTTCTCATAGTTCTGAAGGCTAGCAGTCTGAATTCCAGGTGTGGACAAGGCTGTTTTTGCCTGAAGACTGTAAGGAAAGTATCTGTTCCTGGTCTCCCTCCTTGACTTGTAGATGTGTGTCTTTTCCCTGTGTCTCTTACGTTAGCTTCCTTCTAGAAGCACACTGCCTCTGAACTTCCCCATTCTATACAGGCATCAGTCACATTGCATCAGAGGCCTAACTGATTCCAATATGACCTGATCTTAACTAATTACATTTTCAGTGACTCTATTTGAGTATGAATTTGTGGAGACACAGTCAACCCATAACACTGAAGAATCTCATAGTGTGTCCATGCCCGGTGATAACCACCAGTGACTGAAGACAGCAATCACAGTGGACAATGGCACAGTAACTAGCAGCTCAGCCCTTTCAGACAGGAAGGTCTGGTTTACTCCTTCAGGAAAGTACACAGAGCAGAGAAAGTGCTGGACAGTGGTGACAGAAGTATAGAACTTGTGGTGACTTGTGGAGATGATGAGTCTCAGGTGCACCTTACTGTAGTGGCAGTAACTGTTCCTTGTTCCATTGGCCTTCATTTTATATCTCGCTCCCCCTCCTTTCTTTTCTTAGCTTCTTAATTTCTCCTTCCTCCCTTCCTTCCTTCCTTCTCTTCCTTCTTTTCTTTCTTTCTCTTTCTTTTTCTTTTTTCTTTCTTTTGTCTTCCTTTCTTCTTTTTTCTTTATTACTTTCTTCTTTCTTTCTTTTTCTTTCTTTCCTTCCTTCCTTTCTTCCTGCCTTCCTTCCTTCTCTCTTTCATCTTTCTGTCTTTCTCCTCTCATCTTCCATTCTTCCTCTTTTTCTTCTTCCTCTCCTCCTAGTCTTCCTTATTCTAGATTTTTTCGTTGCTTAGCACATTTAAGAAGCAAAGATCGGGTCTGTGTGGAGCAAATGATAGATTGTCGCTAAGATTTCATCATGCCACCCCTGTGTCTTGGATCTCAGTGTTCTCAGAGCAATATGCATTTGCCAGAATCTGCATCTCTGTGCCTAAGGGCTCTTGTATTGCAACTGAAGAACGTCAAGTCACCTGTGCATGTCACACAGAGAAAGCATTCAACCAATGCTTCTGGAGAGTTGATTTATGAAGAGTCTAACATTGCCCTTCCTGAAGTAGGATCATTCTAATTTGTCCTTTTTCATCATTTCTGACAATTTTTTTTATTTGCTTTAAGCTTTAGTTGGTCACCGTGATGCTAGTTTAATAGTGTACCCATTTCTGTACTGCTTCTCCAGCATCTGCTGGTATGATCGGCACTTTTCAATGAACTACTTTCGCTGGAATATTTTTCTCAGAGTTTGTTATGGGACAACCAAACTCTGATATTACATTTTCTCTCGCAGCCTCAATTTTCTCATCTCTGCAATGGGAACATAAACACCTACTTTGAGTGTTTCTTCAAGAATTAATGATAATGTCCATAAAGCATTTAGTCAATGCCCATGAAATAGTAGGCAAGCAAGGCAAATTAGTTGTTTTTGTGTCCATAGAACTTCTAGTTTTAATGTTGAAGATAAGAAAACGTGAATAATAATTAACTACATCAACTGATTTATTTTTTATTAGCTGTATGGAGGAAAATTGACAATAAAAATAAAAAATGTGTATATCTAAAGTGTATGAGGTGGTGTTTCAGGATATATACATTTATTGTAAAATCATAATAAATTCCTTAGCTCACATAATTGTAATTTCCTTTTCATTTGTATGGTGTGAACAGCTCAGATCTACCTTCTTAGAAAATTTCAGGTATACAATAAAACATTGTTGTTCACTATAGTCACTTTGTTGTACACTAGATCTGCAGAAGTTACTCATCTTGCAAAACTGATGTTGATCAAAAGAATGTGATAGTTCTTCACCTTCTTTACCCCACCACACAATGACTATCACAGTCAGTGACTTGTCTGTTAGCTGAGTCTTCAGAGCATTCTAGATACACCACCTCAGAAGTAGGCATCTGTCTTGGAAGCCTACCTTGTTAGCTCATCAGAGGTATTTTTACCCATCCCATGCTGGTAGGAGGTCCCAAGATGGTGGCCCAGGTCCCTAACTTTTCTAATTCTCTTAGGGACAGTACCAATCAATTCTTCCATGACTGAATACTTCAGGTGCATCAGCAGTTCAGGAACAGAAGTACCAGTCTTCTGTCTATTGTGTCTTCCACAAATGAGAAAGTTCTGCCACTTTTCCTCCTTCTTAAATTCTACTGATTTCCCTGGAAATCAGAAGAATTCGTTTCTTTACGTGCTTCCTATTTGCCTCACAAAACACAGAAGGTTGTTTTCTACCTTTAGTCTGCACAGAGATTATGGTTTGTGCAAAGCCATACATGCCCACTGGTTAGTCCCTCAATCCCTAAATTTGTTTTACATAATTTTCCTAATAACAGTTTGATTTGAGGGACAATTTGACTTAATGGGCTTAATGTATTGTCCATATTTTAGAGGAAATAACTTAATTTCATTTTACCTTCTCAACAGGTTTTCAGGAGAAGGAAGCCATATAAGAATATTATTTATATGATATACATTCTCAGATCAGGCTCTCTTTCATGGGACACAATACATTCTCACAAATGTTTGATGCAGATTAATTGAATAAGTAGCTGGTCAGAGGCAGAGAGGAAAAGAGAGCCACGTTCAGGGGAGCTATTAAATGCAGTCCCTGTTTTCATACCATGTAGCTATTGCTCACTGAGGTGTGGAAAACTAATTTGGGAAGACCTTTGTGAACAGAACAGAAATGTTATCTGCAAATATGAGAGATTATACCGCCCATGTTCAATAAACTCAGTGCATGTCTTCTTCTTACTGAATCCCAATATCTTTTCTACTTTACTGAGAGTTATATAGGAGTGTTGTTGGGCAGAAAGAGAGGATCTCACCTTGGACCCGAGTCTGTCCTTTATTAGCTACATCAAATCACATAACAAATTGTTCTCAGCTTAAAAACTGAAGAAATAACACATGAGCATCTGTTTTCAGAATCAAATTGGATATTACTTATAGCATGCAATATGTGTATAAATCCCTTATCAGCAATTCTGTGGAATAAAACAAAACACCATATGACATGGAGGATGGTTCAGAATTTATTTAGAAACATATAGGGAAGAATCTGTGCTATAAGGGACATAGTCCAGAGTTATCATAAAAAGAAGAAAGAAGGGTAAAAAACCATGAGGAGGAAATTGAAAATGAAAATATGATTGCAAAGATATGGATCAGTTGCAGAAACCTAAATTTCTGAGAAGCAGAGAATGAAGCTCTTAATTTTAGAGTCAAGCCTGAGACCATGACTCCAACCTGAGGGCACAAGAAGCTGGCCCATGATACCCAAAGTGTAAGGAGAAGAGAATCAGGATGAAGTACTCTGCCCTCCCTCAAGCTGATTCACACTATTTTAAACATGCAGAAATATTTAAAAAAATAAATTTGTGAGAGCATACTGTGTTTGAAATAAATTTGTCCCCTGAAAGATAAGTCAGTTGGGGTCGGGGAGGATGGCTCACGCTTGTAATCCCAATATTTTGGGCTGCTGAGGTGGATGGATCACTTGAGGTCAGATGTTTGAGACGGCCTGATCAACATGGTGATACTCCATCTCTACTAAAAGTAAAAAAATTAGCCAGGTGTGGTGGAACAGGCCTGTAATCCCAGCTAGTTGGGAGGGTGAGGCAGGAGAATTGGTTGAACCTAAGAGGCAGAGGTTACAGTGAGCCAAAATCATGCTACTGCACTCCAGCCTGGGTGACAGAGTGAGACTCTGTCTCAGAAAAAAAAGTCAGAAGGTTGTTGTGTTAGGATGATGGTCCTTGGCAGGGCTGATCAGCAGCAGCAAGGCGGGCAGCAGCTGGACACACAGGTGGGCTGGCAGCAGGTGGTCCTGCAGCAGGTGGTCTCACAGCAGGCTGGGTGGCAGCAGGGCTGGCAGCAGCTGGATCCACAGCTCTGGTTCAGGCAACCGGGCAGGCGGACACATGTGGGGTGGTAGCAGGTTCTTGTGCAGTACACAGGGGCACAGGAGCTGTTCTGACCACAGCTGGACCCACAGCTGGTTTGGCCACAGCAGCTGGACCCACAGCATGTGGGCTGGCAGCAGGGTGTGCTGCAGCAGGAAGGCTGGCAGCAGCTGGTCACAAAGATGGGCTGGCAGCAGCTGGTCACACAGGTGGGCTGACAGCAGCTGGTCACACAGATGGGCTGGCAGCAGGTGGTCCTGCAGCAGGTGTTTTGACAGCATGTTGCGGGGCAGCAAGGCTGGCAGCAGCTGGACACACAGCAGGAGGGCTGGCAGCAGGGTGTGCTGCTGCAGGTGGTCACACAGGTGGGCTTCCAGCAGGTGGTCCTGCAGCAGGTGGTCCTGCAGCACATAGGCTGGCAGCAAGGGGAGCAGCAGTGGGTCATGGTGTCAGGGGTGGACGGTGGGCTCCTGTTCACAGGTGAGTTTCCCAGAATCTGATGACTCCTTCCAATCTGGGCCTTTTATACATCGGGCCTCCAACGTTTCCACCAATCAGCAGGACTTTTCCTTGTTGCTGTTTACATTGTTTTCCACAGTCCGTTTGGGATTGTCAAAGGGGAAGTTGTTTCTGAAATCTTATGAATCTTTTGAAGGTAAGGGTTTAATCTGTTTCTTAATCGTGAATTACTCACAGAATCTTTCTTTCAGATAAAAGGAAGCCCGTGTCATCATCAGCATGATTCCTGCTCTGACCGTCTTCTGGTCATGTGATAGTTCCTGGTGACTGGGGAGACTCAAGTTCTCTCTGCCAACCTCCTTCTTTGGCTGTATGTAGATTGGGAAGTGTCTGCAGGGAAAAGTGTGATGCTTATATTTTTACAGTGACCAAAGAAACCCATGTGTGTGCCCAAAACTGCTCAGCCACCAAAGTCTGATTCAAGGCTAACAGGCATCTCTCTGTAGAACACACACCACCTGTGTCTTTCAGTTCCATCAAAATCACTTGGGAAGAGGGTGTTTGGCACAGTGTGTTCTATGTGGCAGAGCAGAATCAAAGTCGGTGGGTACAAAGAGAAGTCAACTGGGACTTAGATAGCATCAAGCAATATTTGCCCTGGGGTGACCGGTCATCCTGATTTGTCTGGGAGTGAGGGGCTTACCAGGAATAGAATGTAGGACTTTCTATGACATAACTGCTTTAGATTCAGGCCAACCAGCATGAGCCGTGGCTCAGCTGTAAGCCTGGTTACCAGGACAGTCAGCGCCATTTCTTCTGTATTTCTTTTAATGCAGGAATTAGGTGAGTTGAGATGACCCCTGATTCGTCTTGGAGTTCCAACATATTTAAACATTTTTGAGGTACACAATTTATTTAGGAAGAATGCAAATTATGAATTTCCAACTTAAGATAACTTTGTAAATACATCTTTGATCCCATTACCAGGTTAGGAAACAGAAATTAATCCCATTGCCTTTAGATTATATTCTCTTACTCATTAACCAAAACAGATAATCCCTCTATCAAGTTGTAACACTGTAGTTCAATTTGCCCCCCTCTTTTTTTTTACTTCTGTGTGAACTAAAATGAGAATATTTCCTTCTCTATTTCCTTTGCATAATCAAAAGTAATAGCTATTGCCTAGTCATTTTGCACTCTTCATGTCAGCAGAGCAGAAGGCAAAGAACAGAGTTCCTATTTGGTGAGAAGCTATTATCCTGAAGTCAGATAATATAGGAGAATCTATCTGTAGCTCAAGAGATTTACTGAATATATTAATTTACTAGCACTGCCATGATAAACTATTACAAACCAAATGGCTTAAACTGATTTTCTCATAGTTCTGAAGGCTAGCAGTCTGAATTCCAGGTGTGGACAAGGCTGTTTTTGCCTGAAGACTGTAAGGAAAGTATCTGTTCCTGGTCTCCCTCCTTGACTTGTAGATGTGTGTCTTTTCCCTGTGTCTCTTACGTTAGCTTCCTTCTAGAAGCACACTGCCTCTGAACTTCCCCATTCTATACAGGCATCAGTCACATTGCATCAGAGGCCTAACTGATTCCAATATGACCTGATCTTAACTAATTACATTTTCAGTGACTCTATTTGAGTATGAATTTGTGGAGACACAGTCAACCCATAACACTGAACAATCTCATAGTGTGTCCACGCCCGGTGATAACCACCAGTGACTGAAGACAGCAATCACAGTGGACAATGGCACAGTAACTAGCAGCTCAGCCCTTTCAGACAGGAAGGTCTGGTTTACTCCTTCAGGAAAGTACATAGAGCAGCGAAAGTGCTGGACAGTCGTGACAGAAGTATAGAACTTGTGGTGACTTGTGGAGATGATGAGTCTCAGGTGCACCTTACTGTAGTGGCAGTAACTGTTCCTTGTTCCATTGGCCTTCATTTTATATATCGCTCCCCCTCCTTTCTTTTCGTAGCTTCTTAGTATTTCCCTCATACCTTCCTTCCTTCTTTTCTTTCTTCCTTCTCTCCTTCCCTCTCTCTCTTCCTTCCTCTCTTCCTCCCTTTCTTCCCTTTCTCCTTCCTTCCTTTCTTTCTTTCCTTGTTTTCTTTTCTTTCTTTCTTTCCTTCTCTCCATCCCTTCCTCCTTACCTCCCTCTCTCCCTCCCTTTTTCCTTCCTTCCTTCTCTCTTTCATCTTTCTGTGTGTCTTCTCCTTCTCATCTTCTGTTCTTCCTCTTTCTCCTCTTCCTCTCCTCCTTGTCTTCCTTCTTCTAGAGTTTGTGGTTGTTTACTACATTTAAGAAGCAAAGATTGGGTCTGTGTGGAGCAAATGATAGATTGTCGCTAAGATTTCATCATGCCGCCCCTGTGTCTTGGATCTCAGTGTTCTCAGACCAATATGCGTTTGCCAGAATCGCCATCTCTGTGCCTAAGGGCTCTTGTATTGCAACTGAAGAACGTCAAGTCACCTGTGCATGTCACACAGAGAAAGCATTCAACCAGTGATACTGGAGAGTTGATTTATGAAGACTCTAGCTTTGTTCTTCCTGAAGTAAGATAATTCTAATTTTTTTCATCATTTCTGACAAATTTTTGTTTGGTTTAAGGTTTGTTTGGTTACTGCGACACTAGTTGAATAGTGTACCCTTTTCTGTATCACTTCTCCAGCATCTACTGGTGTGATCGGCAGTTTTCAATAAACTACTTTCACTCGAATACTTTCTCAGAGTTTGTTATGGGAAAACCGAACTCTGATATTACATTTCCTCTCTGAGCCTCAATTTTCTCATCTCTACAATGGGAACATTAATACCTCCTTTGAATGTTTCTTCAATCATTACTGAAAATATCCATAAAGGTTTTAGTCAATACCCATGAAATAGTAGGCAACCCAGGACATATTAGTTGTTTTTTGTCCATAGAACTTCTAGTTTTAATGTTGAAGATAAGAAAACATGAATCATAATTAACTAGATTAACTAACTTCCTTTTTACTAGCTTTATTGAGGCACTACTGACCAATAAAAATAAAAATTGTGTATATTTAATGTGTATGAGGTGTTGTTTCAGGATATATATATTTATTGTAAAATCATAATATATTCCTTAGCTCACATAGTTACAATTTCCTTTTCACTTTTATGGTGTGAACAGCTCAGGTCTACCTTCTTAGAAAATTTCAGGTATACAATAAAACATTGTTGTTCACTAAAGTCACGTTGTTGTACACTAGATCTGCAGAAGTTACTCATCTTGCGATACTGATGTTGGTCAAAAGAATGTGACAGTTCTTCACCTTCTTTACCCCATCACACAATGACTATCACGGTCATTGACCTTTGTCTGTTAGCTGAGTCTTCAGAGCATTCTAGATACACCACCTCAGAAGTTGGCATCTGTCTTGGAAACCTACACTGTTAGCTCATCAGAGGTATTTTTACCCTTCTCATGCTGGTAGGTGGTCCTACGATGGTGGCCCAGGCCCCTAACTCTTCTAATTCTCTTAGGGCCAATATCACTCAATCATTGCAGGACTGAATAATTCCATTGTATCATCAGTTCAGGAACAAAAGTACCAGTCTTCCATCTATCGTGTCTTCCACGGATGAAAAAGAAAAAGTTCTGCCACTTTTCCTCTTTCTTAAATTCTACTGATTTCCCTGGAAATCAGAAGATTATGGTTTGTGCAAAGCCATACATGCCCACTCGATAGTCCCTCAATCCCTAAATATGTTTTACATAATTTTCCTAGTAACAGTTTGATTTCAGGGACAATTTGACTTAATGTTGCTTAATGCATTGTCCACATTTTAGAGGAAATAATTTCGTTTTGCTTTGTCAACAGGTATCCAGGAGAGGGAAGCCATATACAAATATTATTTACATGATATAAATTCTCAGATCAGACTCTCTTTCTTGGGACAGAATGCATTCTCACAAATGTTTGATGCAGATTAATTGAATAAGTAGCTGGTCAGAGGCGGAGAGGAAATGAGAGCCACATTCAGGGGAGGTATCAAATGCAGTCGCTGTTTTCATACCATGTAGCTATTGCTCACTGAGGTGTGGAGAACTAATTCGGGAAGAACTTTGTGAACAGAACAGAAATGTTATCTGCAAACATGAGAGATTATACCGCCCATGTTCAATAAACTCAGTGCATGTCTGTTTCTTACTGAATCCCAATATCATTTCTACCTTACTGAAAGTTATATAGGAGAGTTCTTGAGCAGAAAGAGAAGATCTCACCTTGGACCCGAGTCTGTCCCTTATTAGCTACATCAAATCACACACTAAATTGTTCTCGGTTGAAAAATTGAGGTAATAACACATGAGCATCTGTTTTCAGAATCAAATTGGATATTACATATAGCATGTGATACGTGTGTGGACCATTTATCAGGAATTCTGTAGAATAAAACAAAACACCATATGAGACGGAGGATGGTTTAGAATTTATTGAGAAACATATAGGTAAGAATCTGTGCTATAAGGGACATAGTCCAGAGTTATCATAAAAAGAAGAAAGAATGGTAAAAAACTGTGAGGAGGAAATTGAAAATGAAAATATGATTGCAAAGATTATGGATCCATTGCAGAAATCTAAATATTTGAGAAACAGAAAATGAAGCTCTTGACTTTAGATTCAAAGCTGAGACCATGACTCCAAACTGAGAACACAGGCAGCTGGCACATGATCCCCAAAGTGTAAGGAGAAGAGAATCAGGACGAAGTACTCTGCCCTCCCGCAAGCTGATTCACCAGATTTTAAACATGCAGAAGAAAATAAAAGAAGAAATAGATGAGAGCATACTGTGTTTGAAAATAAAGTTGTCCCTTGAAAGATAAGTCAGTTGGGCCTGGGCACGGTGGTTCATGCCTGCAATCCCAGCATTTTCGGGGGCCAAGGTGGGTGGATCGCTTGAGGTAACGTGTTTGAGACCAGCCTGATTAACATGGTGGAATTCCGTGTCTCCAGAAAATACAAAGATTAGCCAGGCATGGTGGAACAGGCCTGTAATCCCAGCTAGCTGGGAGGCTGAGGCGGGAGAATTGGTTGAGTCTGGGAGACAGAGGTTACAGTAACCCAAGATCAAGCTACTGCACTCCAACCTGGGTGACAGTGTGAGACTCTGTCTCAGAAATAAAGGTCAGAAGGTTGTTGTGTAAGGATGATGGTCCTTGGCAATGCTGATCAGCAGCAGGAAGGCTGGCAGCAGCTGGACACACAGGTGGGTTGGCAGCATGTGGTCCTGCAGCAGGTGGTCTCACAGCAGGCTGGGTGGCAGCAGGGCTGGCAGCAGCTGGACACACAGCAGGAGGGCTGGCAGCAGGGTGTGCTGCTGCAGCTGGTCACACAGGTGGGCTTCCAGCAGGTGGTCCTGCAGCAGGTGTTTTGACAGCAAGTTGGGCGGCAGCAAGGCTGGCAGCAGCTGGACACACAGCAGGAGGGCTGGCAGCAGGGTGTGCTGCTGCAGCTGGTCACACAGGTGGGCTTCCAGCAGGTGGTCCTGCAGCAGGTGTTTTGACAGCAAGTTGGGCGGCAGCAAGGCTGGCAGCAGCTGGACACACAGCAGGAGGGCTGGCAGCAGGGTGTGCTGCTGCAGCTGGTCACACAGGTGGGCTCCCAGTAGGTGGTCCTGCAGCATGTGGTCCTGCAGCACCTAGGCTGGCAGCAAGGGGAGCAGCAGTGGGTCATGGTGTCAGGGGTGGACGGTGTGCTACTGTTCAGAGGTGAGTTTCCCAGAATCTGATGACTCCTTCCAATCTGGGCCTTTTATACATCGGGCCTCCAACGTTTCCACCAATCAGCAGGACTTTTCCTTGTTGCTGTTTACATTGTTTTCCACAGTCCGTTTGGGATTGTCGTAGGGAAAGTTGTTTTTGAAATCTTATGAATCTTTTGAAGTAAGGTCTGATCTGTTTCTTAATTGTTAATTACTCACAGAAACTTCGTTTCAGATAAAAGGAAGCCCCTGTCATCATTAGCATGGTTCCTGCTCTGACCATCTTCTGGTCATGTGATAGTTCCTGGTTACTGGGGACGCTCAAGTTCTGTCTACCAACCTCCTTCTTTGGCTGTATGTAGATTGGAAAGTGTCTGCAGGGAAAAGTGTGATGCACATATTTTTACAGTGACCAAAGGAACCCACGTCTGTGCCCAAAACTGCTCAGCCACCAAAGTCTGAATCAAGTGGTGTTGCAAATTATATATTAAACTGAAAAATAAAAATAAAAGAAATTGTGGCGTGTATATACCATGGAATACTACACAGCCTAAAAACATTGAGTTCGTGTCCTTCATAGGGACACAGATGAATCTGGAAACCATCATTCTCAGCCAACCGACACAAGAACAGAAAATCAAGTACCACATGTTCTCACTCATAGGTGGCTGTTGAACGATTAGAACACGTGGACACAGGGAGGGGAGCGTCACACACTGCGGTCCGAAGTGGGGGTCTTGGAGAGGGACAGAGGGGTTGGGGAGGGTGGGGAGGGCTAATGAGGGGAGAAATACCAGATATGGGTGATGGGGGAATGAAGGCAGCAAAGCACCTTGTCATGTGTGTACCTATGCACCAATCTTGCATGAACTGCACATATACCCCAGAACCTAAATTACAATCAAAAATAAATAAATTTAAAAAAAAGTCTAACAGGCATCTCTCTGTAGAACACACACCACCTGTGTCTTTCAGTTCCATCAAAATCACTTGGGAAGAGGGTGTTTGGTACAGTGTGTTCTATGTGGCAGAGCAGAATCAAAGTCGGTGGGTACAAGGAGAAGTCCACTGGGATTTAGATAGCATCAAGCAATCTTTGCCCTGGTGTGACCCTTCGTCCTGATTTGTCTGGGAGTGAGGGGCTTACCAGGAATAGAATGTAGGACTTTCTATGACATAACTGCTTTGGATTCAGGCCAACCAGCATGAGCCGTGGCTCAGCCATAAGCCTGGTTACCAGCACAGTCAGTGCCATTTCTTCTGCATTTCTTTTAATGAAGGAATTAGGTGAGTTGAGATGACCCCTGTTTCGTCTTGGAGTTCCAACATATTTAAACATTTTTTAGGTACACAATTCATTTAGGAAGAATGCCAATTATTAATTTCTGACTTGAGATAACTTTGTAAATACATCGTTGATCCCATTACCAAGTTAGGAAACAGAAATTAATCCCATTCCCTTTAGATTATATTCTCTTTCTCATTACCCAAAACAGATAATCCCTCTATCAAGTTTTAACACTGTAGTTCAATTTGGCTTTTTTTTTTTTTTACTTCTGTGTGAATTAAAATGAGAATATTTCCTTTGCATAATCAAAAGTAATAATTATTGCCTAGTCATTTTACACTCTTCATGTCAGCAGATCAGAAAGGAAAGAACAGAGTTCCCGTATGGTGAGGTGTAATTATCCTGAAGTCAGAGAATATAGGTGAATCTATCTGTAGCTCAGGGGATTTACTGAATATATTAATTTACTAGCACTGCCATGATAAACTACTACAAACCAAATGGCTTAAACTGATTTTCTCATAGTTCTTAAGGCTAGCCGTCTGAATTTCAGGTGTGGACAAGGCTGTTTTTGCCTGAAGACTGTAAGGAAAGTATCTGTTCCTGGTCTCCCTCCTTGACTTGTAGATGTGTGTCTTTTCCCTGTGTCTCTTACGTTAGCTTCCTTCTAGAAGCACACTGCCTCTGAACTTCCCCATTCTATACAGGCATCAGTCACATTGAATCAGAGGCCTAACTGATTCCAGTATGACCTGATCTTAACTAATTACATTTTCAGTGACTCTATTTGAGTATGAATTTGTGGAGACACAGTCAACCCATAACACTGAAGAATCTCATAGTGTGTCCACGCCCGGTGATAACCACCAGTGACTGAAGACAGCAATCACAGTGGACAATGGCACAGTAACTAGCAGCTCAGCCCTTTCAGACAGGAAGGTCTGGTTTACTCCTTCAGGAAAATACATAGGGCAGTGAAACTGCTGGACAGTGGTGACAGAAGTATAGAACTTGTGGTGGCTTGTGGAGATGATGAGTCTCGGGTGCACCTTACTGTAGTGGCAGTAACTGTTCCTTGTTCCATTGGCCTTCATTTTATATATCACTCCCCCTCCTTTCTTCTCTTAGCTTCTTAATTTCTACCTACCTCCCTTCTTCCCTTCTTCCCTTTCTCCCTTCCTTCTCTTCTTTCCTCCCTCTCTTCTTCCTTCCCTTTCTTCCCTCCTTTCTTCCTTCCCTTCCTCCTTTCCCCTACTTTCTTTCTTTCTCTTTCTTTCTTTCTTTCTTTCTTTCTTTCTTTCTTTCTTTCTTTCTTTCTTTCTTTCTTTCCTTCTGTCCTTCCTTCATTCCTTCTTTCCTTTCTTCCTTCCTTCCTTCCTTCTCTCTTTCATCTTTTTGTCTTTCTTCTCCTTCTCATCTTCTGTTCTTCCTCTTTCTCCTCTTCCTCTCCTCTTCATCTTCCCTCTTCTAGAGTTTGTGGTTGTTTACCACATTTAAGAAGCAAAGATTGGGTCTGTGTGGAGCAAATGGTAGATTGTAGCTTAGATTTCATCATCCCACACCTTTGTCTTGGAACTTAGTGTTCTCATACCAATATGCATTTGCCAGAATCTCCATCTCTGTGCCTAAGGTCTCTTGCGTTGCAATTGAAGAAAGTCATGTCACCTGTGCACGTCACACACAGAAAGCATTCAACCAATGATTCTGGAGAGTTGATTTATGGAGACTCTAGCTTTGTTCTTCCTGAAGTAAGATAATTCTAATTTGTTGTTTTTCATCATTTCTGACAAATTTTTGTTTGGTTTAAGCTTTATTTGGTCACTGTGATACTAGTTTAGTAGTGTACCCTTTTCTGTATCACTTCTCCAACATCTACTGGTGTGATCGGTAGTTTTCAATAAACTACTTTCACTGGAATATTTTCTAAGAGTTTGTTGATAGGAAAACCGAACTCTGATATTACATTTCCTCTCTCAGTCTCAATTTTCTCATCTCTACAATGGGAACATTAACACCTCCTTTGAGTGTTTCTTCAATAATTAATGAAAATATCCATAAAAGTTTTAGTCAATACCCATGAAATAGTAGGCAACCCAGGACATATTAGTTGTTTTTTTGTCCATAGAACTTCTAGTTTTAATGTTGAAGGTAAGAAAACATGAATCATAATTAACTAGATTAACTAACTTCATTTTTACTAGCTTTATTGAGGCACAACTAACAAAAATAAAAATTGTGTATATTTAATGTGTGTGAGGTGTTGTTTCAGGATATATACATTTATTGTAAAATCATAATATATTCCTTAGCTCACATAGTTACAATTTCCTTTTCATTTGTATGCTGTGAACAGCTCAGATCTACCTTCTTAGAAAATTTCAGGTATACAATAAAATATTGTTGTTCACTACAGTCACTTTGTTGTACACTAGATCTGCAGAAGTTACTTATCTTGCAAAACTGATGGTGGTCAAAAGAATGTGATAGTTCTTCACCTTTTTTACCCCATCACACAATGACTATCACAGTCAGTGACCTTTGTCTGTTAGCTGAGTGTTCAGAGCATTCTAGATACACCACCTCAGAAGTTGGCATCTGTCTTGGAAACCTACATTGTTAGCTCATTAGAGGTATTTTTACCCGTCCCACGCTGGTAGGAGGTCACAAGATGGTGGCCCAGGTCCCTAACTTTTCTAATTCTCTTAGGGACAGTACCAATCAATTCTTCCATGACTGAATACTTCAGGTGCATCAGCAGTTCAGGAACAGAAGTACCAGTCTTCCGTCTATCGTGTCTTCCACGAATGAGAAAGTTCTGCCACTTTTCCTCCTTCTTAAAAATTCTACTGATTTCCCTGGAAATCAGAAGAATTCGTTTCTTTAGATGCTTCCTATTTGTCTCACAAAACACAGAAGGTTGTTTTCTACCTTTAGTCTGCACAGAGATTATGGTTTGTGCAAAGCCATACATGCCCACTCGATAGTCCCTCAATCCCTAAATTTGTTTTACATAATTTTCCTAATAACAGTTTGATTTCAGGGACAATTTGACTTAATGTTGCTTAACGTATTGTCCACATTTTAGAGGAAATAACTTAATTTCGTTTTGCTTTGTCAACAGGTATTCAGGAGAAGGAAGCCATGTAAGAATATTATTTACATGATATAAATTCTCAGATCAGACTCTCTTTCTTGGGACAGAATGCATTCTCACAAATGTTTGATGCAGATTAATTGAATAAGTAGCTGGTCAGAGGCAGAGTGGAAAAGAGAGCCACATTCAGGGGAGCTATTAAATGCAGTCCCTGTTTTCATACCATGTAGCTATTGCTCACTGAGGTGTGGAAAACTAATTTGGGAAGACCTTTTTGAACAGAACAGAAATGTTATCTGCAAATATGAGAGATTATACCGCCCATGTTCAATAAACTCAGTGCTTGTCTTTTTCTTACTGAATCCCAATATCATTTCTACTTTACTGAGAATTAAATCGGAGTGTTGTTGGGCAGAAAGAGAGGATCTCACCTTGGACCTGAGTCTGTCCTTTATTAGCTACATCAGAGCACACAATAAATTGTTCTCGGCTGAATAATTGAGGCAATAACACATGAGCATCTGTTTTCAGAATCAAGTTGCATATTACATATAGGATGCAATATGTGTGTAAATCCCTTAGCAATTCTGTAGAATAAAACAAAACACCATATGAGATGGAGGATGGTTCAGAATTTATTGAGAAACATATTGGTAAGAATCTGTGCTATAAGGGACTTAGCCCAGAGTTATTGTAAAAAGTAGAAAGGAGGGTAAAAAACCATGAGGAGGAAATTGAAAATGAAAATATGATTGCAAAGATTATGGATACGTTGCAGAAATCTAAATTTCTGTGAAACAGAGAATGAAGCTCTTGACTTTAGAGTCAAAGCTGAGATGGCAGCTGGCACATAATTCCCAAAATGTAAGGAGAAGAGAACCAGGACGAAGTACTCTGCCCTCCCTCAAGCTGATTCACAAGATTTTAAACATGCAGCAAAAAAAAAAAAGAAAAAAAAAGAAATTGGTGAGAGCATACTGTGTTTGAAAGCAAATTTGTCCCCTGAAAGATAAGTTAGTAGGGCCGGGCAGGGTGGCTCACACCTCTAATCCCAGTATTTTGGGGGGTTGAAGTGGGTGAATCACTTGAGATCAGGTGTTTGAGACCAGCCTGATCAACATGGTGAAAATCCATCTTTACTAAAAATACAAAAAATTAGCCAGGCATGGTGGAACAGACCTGTCATCCCAGCTAGTTGGGAGGTTGAGGCAGGAGAATTGGTTGAACCTGGGAGGCAGAGGTTACAGTGAGCCAAAATCAAGCTACTGTACTCCAGCCTGGGTGACAAAGTGAGACTCTGTCTCAGAAAAGAAAGTCAGAAGATTGCTGTATAAGGATGATGGTCCTTGGCAATGCTGATCAGCAGCAGGAAGGCTGGCAGCAGCTGGTTACACAGGTGGGCTGGCAGCAAGTGGTCCTGCAGCAGGTGGTCTCACAGCAGGCTGGGCGGCAGCAGGGCTGGCAGCAGCTGGATCCACAGCTCTGGTTCAGGCAACCGGGCAGGCAGACACACGTGGGGTGGTAGCAGGTTCTCGTGCAGTACACAGGTGCACAGGAGCTGGTCTGGCCACAGCTGGACCCACAGCTGGTTTGGCCACAGCAGCTGGACCTACAGCAGGTGGGCTGGCAGCAGGGTGTGCTGCAGCAGGAAGGCTGGCAGCAGCTGGTCGCACAGGTAGGCTGGCAGCAGGTGGTCACACAGGTGGGCTGGCAACAACTGGACACACAGGTTGGCTGGCAGCAAGTGTTTTGACAGCATGATGGGTGGCAGCAGGGCTGGCAACAGCTGGACACACAGCAGGAGGGCTGGCAGCAGGGTGTGCTGCTGCAGCTGGTCACACAGGTGGGTTCCCAGCAGGTGGTCCTGCAGCAGGTGGTCCTGCAGCACGTAGGCTGGCAGCAAGGGGAGCAGCAGTGGGTCATGGTGTCAGGGGTGGATGGTGGGCTCCTGTTCAGAGGTGAGTTTCCCAGAATCTGATGACTCCTTCCAATCTGGGCCTTTTATACATCTGGCCTCCAACGTTTCCACCAATCAGCAGGACTTCTCATTGTTGCTGTTTACATTGTTTTCTATAGTCAGTTTGGGATTATCAAAGAGGAAGTCATTTACTAAATGCTATGAATCTTTTGAAAGTAAGAGTTTAATCTGTTTCTTACTTGTGAATTACTCATAGAAATGTTGTTTTAAGTAAAAGGAAGGCAGTTTCATCAACAGCCTGCTTCCTGCTCTGACCATCATCTTGTCATGTGATAGTTCCTGGTGACCAGGGAGGCTCAGGAAGTTCTCTCTGTCCAGCCTCATCCTTTGGTTGTATGTAGACTGCAAAGCATCTGTGAGGAGATACTATTTCGTGAGGGATAATTTTCACAAAGCCATGATGCTGGTATATTCACAGTGATGAATTGAATCCATGCTTGGGACCAAGACTGTTTACCCACCAAAGTCTGATTCAATACTAACAGGTATCTCTCTCTGTACAGCTTACTTTACCTGTTTCTTCCAGTTCTATGAAGCCTCTTGGAAAGAGGGGGTTCAGCACAACGTGCTCTAGGAGGCAGTGTGGAACCAAAGCAGACAGGTAGAAAGAGGAGGAGTTCACTGGAATTCACAAAGCCTCAAGCAATCTACATGCTGGGGTGAGCATTCATCCTGATTTGCCTGGGTCTGAGGGGCTTACCAGCAAGAAAATGTAAGAGTGGGAGTTACTGTGACATAACTTTGGCTCTAGCCCTAACCCAGGCTACTGGGACGGTCATTGGCATCTCTCTCTCTGTTTTCAATGAGGAGATTAGATGAGTTCAGATGATACCTGATTTCTCTTTGAGGTCTTCCATGTTTAAAACTTTTTAAGTTATACCATTTGTTTCAGAAGAATGCAAATTATTAATTCATATCTTCATATATTATATTGTAAATACATCTAGGTCTCCATTACCAGTTTACAAAATAGAAATTAATTTAATTCCCTCCAATATATTTTCTCATTTGTCTTCAAAGGTAGCTAGTCACTCTATCAAGTTATAATCCTGAAGGTCAGTTTTGGCTTTTTCTTTGACTTGTATGTAAATTATAGAATTTGCTTCATTGTGTTTTTGGCGTAATCAAAAGCAGCAATTATAACCTGGTCATTTGGACCCTTCATGTCAGACCAGCAGCAGATAGATAAAGGAGTTACTATTTCATGAGGGATAATTTTCACAAAGCCATATAGTGTAGGGAGAATGTATCTGGAACTCAAGAGATTTACTGGATATATTAATTTATTACACTGCCATGAAAAACTATGACAAGTGGCTTAAATTTACGTTCTCACAGTTCTGAAGGCTAAAATTAAGGTGTTGGCAATGCTGTTTTCCTCTGAGGGCTGTGAGGGAAGTGCCTGTTCCAGGTTGCTCTCCTTGACCTGTGGATATCTATCTTCTCCATATGTCTCTTACATCATCTTCCCTCTCTATGCATCCTGTTTTAATTCTCCCTTTTCATACAGACATCAGTCATATTGAATCAGAGGCACAATTTATCCCAATATCACCTCATCTTAACATATTGCATTTAAATGACCCTATTTGAATATAAATTCTTGGGGACACAATTCAACCCATAACCCGGGAGTATCTTATAGTGAATCCATACACAGTGATACACACAAATGAGTAACAGAAGCAACCACAGCTGGACAATGGTTTAGTAGCTAGAGAGTCAGATCCATTAGTCAGGAAGTTCTGAGCTACTCCTTCAGGCAATTATCTACATCAACCAGAGTGCTGGCCAGGGGTGAAGGGAATATAGAACTGGTGGAAACTGATGGAGATTATAAATCTCAGAATTAACTCATTACAGCAGCAGTATCTTTTCTCTTCTTTTCCTTTCTTTGCATTTCTTTCTTTCTCTCTCCTTCCTTCCTTCCTTCCTTTCTTCCCTCCCTCCCTCCTTCCTTCCTTCCTTTCTTTCTTTCTTTCTTTTTCTTTCTTTCTTTCTTTCTTTCTTTCTTTCTTTCTTTCTTTCTTTCTTTCTTCCTTTCTTATTCTCTCTCGCTCTCTTTCTTCCTCTGTATTTTTTATTGTTCTCATTTCTTTCTTAGTTTTTTTCTCCTCTCTCACCTTCTGTTTCTCCTCTTCCTCCTCCTTTTCCTCTTTCTTCTAAGGTTCATGATTGTCCACCAAATTTAAGAAGCAAAGATTGGATTTGAGTGGAGCAAATGGTAGATCATAGACTGGTCTTCATTACCACACCTGTTTATCATGAAACCTAGTGTGCTCGGACCAATTTTCATCTGCCAGCATCTGCTTCTCTGTCCCTTAGGGCTCTTGTATTGCAAATACAGAAAGTTATGTCACCTGTACATGCTAGAGGGAGAAAAATATTCAACTAATGATTCTGGAGAGTGGATTTATGAAGACTCCAGCTTTCTCATTCCTGAAGTAGGACAATTCTGATTTGTGTGTTTTTCATCATTTCTGATAAATTTCCCTTTAGCTTAAGCTTCAGTCGATCTCTGTCATGCTGACATCATAGTCTACCCTTTTCTGTATCACTTCCATAATCCCTCCTGGTGTGATCTGCACTTCCTGATACACTACATGCATTGGAACCTTTTTCTCAGAGTATCTTCTGAGAAAAACCAAACTATGACATTACATTACTTCTCTTAGCCTCAGTTTCCTCATGTCTATGTTTGGAACACTAATGCCTGTTTTGAAAGTTTAAGAATTAATCATAATGTACATAAAAGATTTAGTCAATATCCATCAGATAATAGGCAACTGAAAACATATTAGTTCTTTTCTATCTAGAAAATTCCTAAACTAATTTTAATATTGATGATAAGAATATGTTTATAACAAATAACTAGGTCAACTAACTTTTTTTCTTTTAACTTCTGGGATGCATATGGAGAATGTGCGTGCTTGTTACATAGGTATACAAATGCCATGGTTGTTTGCTGCACCTATCAACCCATCATCTAGGTCTTAAGCCCAGCATGTTAGATATTTGTCCTAATGCTCTCCCTCCTTTTGCCCCCTACCCTCTGACAGGCCCTGGTGTGTGATGCTCCCTTCCTTGTGTGCATGTGTTCTCATTGATCAACTTCCACTTATGAGGGAGAACATGTGGTGTTTGGTTTACTGTTCTTGTGTTAGTTTGCTGAGAATGATGGCTTCCAGCTTCATCCATGTCCCTGCAAAGGACACGATCTCTTTTTTTGTGTGTGTGGCTGCATAACGTTCCATGGTGTATATGTGCCACATTTTCTTTATCCAGTCTATCATTGATGAGTACCTGGGATGGTTCCAAGTCTTTGCTATTGTAAATAGTGCTACAATAAACATATATGTGCATATGTTTTTATAGTAGTATCATTTATATTCCTTTGGGGATCTACCTAGTAGTGGCATTGCTGAGTCAAATGGTATTTCTGGTTTTAGATCCTTGAGGAATTTCCACACTGTCTTCCACAGTGGTTGAACGAATTTACAATTCCACCAACAGCATAAAAGCATTTCTATTTCTCCACAGCCTCACCAGCATCTGTTGTTTCCTGACTTTTTAATAATCACCATTCTGACTGGCATGAGATGGTATCTCATTGTGGTTTTAGCTTACATTTCTCTAATGATCAGTGATGATGAGAATATTTGTAAACTATGCATCCAACAAAGGCCTAATATCCAGAATTTATCCACAATCTTATTAGAAAGTGGTAAAAGGACATGAACACTTTTCAAGTGGCCAAAAAGCATGTGAACAAATAACCAACATCACTGATCATTAGATAAATTCATGTTAAATCCGCAATGAGATACCCTCTGACAAGAGTCAGAATGGCTATTACTAAAGTCCAAAAATAAAAGATGCTGCCAATGTTTTGTAGAAAAAAAAACACTTATACACTGTTGGTGAGACTGCACATTAGTTTAACCATTGTGGAAAGCAGTTTTGGGATCTCTCAAAGAACTTACAGTTATTGTTTGACCCAGCAATCCAATTATTGGGTATATACCCAAAGGAATGCTATACAGACATTAAAAAAGAATGAGATCGTATCCTTTGCAGCAACACAGATGGAGCTGGAGGCCATTATCCCAAGGGAACTAACACAGGAATGTAAAACCAAAAACCACATGTTCTCACTTAACAGTGGGAGCCAAACATTGAATGCATATGAACACAAAGAGGGGAAAAACAGACACTGGGACTTATTTGTGGCTGGAGGGTGGGAGGAGAATGAGAATCAAAAAACTGGTTCTTGGGTATTATGCTTATTATCTAGGTGACAAAGTAATCTGTACACCAAACCCTGCAACACACAATTTAACTATAAAATAAACCTGCACACATACCCCTGAACCTTAAAAAAAGTTAAAAATTCACTTTAATGCAGGTGAATTGAACGATTGGCTGGTATAGGCTGAGACAAAGTAGAATCCTTGCATTCAGGGCAGCTGCTAAATGCAGCCCCTGCTGCTGTACCATGTAGCTGTTCCTCATTGACCTGTGGGAAACTAATTTGGGAAGACCTTTGTGAACCAAAATGTTGTCTCTTGCCAAATACTAGAGGTCGTTTTTTTCCCTTGTGAGGTAAACTCAAGTGCCTAACTTGCTAGTGCTGGGTTCCAATGTCATTCCTACTTTATTGAGAGTTAAATGTAAGGGCTTTGGACAGAAAGAGAAGACGCAACCTTGGTTCTGAGTCTGTCCACTGTTAGCTACATAACATCACACATTAAAATTTTCGCAGTTGGAAGATGGAGGCAATAAAACATGACTGTCTATTTTGAGAATCAAATTGGGTAATACATATAGTGTGTGATGTGTGTGTAAACTCCGTGTCAGGAATGCTTTAAAATAATACAAGACACCATATGAGATGAAGAATGGTTCTGAATTTATTTATTAAGAAATATATAGGTAAGAATCCCTGCTTCTAGGGAGATAACCCAAAGTGATCACTAAAAGAAGAAAGGAGGGTACAAGAATCATGAGTACATTGAAAAGAAAACATAATTGTGAAGATTCTTGATCAGTTGCAGAAACTTAAGTTTCTTAGGGGAAGAGAATGAAGCTCTTGATGTTAGAATCAAAGCTGAAACCATGACTCTAAATTGAGAACACATGAGGCTGGCACATGAACCACAAGGCGTAAGGAAAAAGAGAATCAGGATGAAGTACTCTGACCTCCCACAAGCTGATTGACAAGATTTTCAACATGTAGAGAATTCATAAAAATGTGGACGAGAGCATGGTTGCCAGCAGCAAAGTAAATTGGTCCACCAAAAGATAAGTTGGTTGAGCAGAGAGCTGTTGTGTGAGGATGGTGGTTCTCTTGGGAGTTAATCACCAGCAAGAAGGCTGGCAGCAGCTGGATCCACAGCTCTGGTTTAGGCAACCAGGCAGACAGACACATGTGGGGTGGTAGCAGGTTCTGCTGCAGTACACAGGTGCACAGGAGCTAGTCTGGCCACAGCTGGACCCACAGCTGGTTTGGCCACAGCAGCTGGACCCACAGCAGGTGGGCTGGCAGCAGGGTGTGCTGCAGCAGGAAGGCTGGCAGCAGCTGGTCACACAGGTGGGCTGGCAGCAGGTGGTCCTGCAGCAGGTGTTTTGACAGCAAGTTGGGTGGCAGCAAGGCTGGCAGCAGCTGGACACACAGCAGGAGGGCTGGCAGCAGGGTGTGCTGCTGCAGCTGGTCACACAGGTGGGCTTCCAGCAGGTGGTCCTGCAGCAGGTGGTCCTGCAGCACGTAGGCTGGCAGCAAGGGGAGCAGCAGTAAGTCATAGTGTCAGGGGTGGAGGGTGAGTTCCTGTTCAGAGGTGAGTTTCCCAGAATCTGGTGACTCCCTCCAATCTGGGCCTTTTATACATCTGGCCTTCAAAGTTTCCACCAATCAACAGTACTTTTCCTTGTTGCTGTTTACATTGTTTTCCACAGTCTGTTTGGGATTGTCAAAGGGGAAGTTGTTTCTGAACTCTTATGAATCTTTTGAAAGTAAGGATTTAATCTGTTTCTTAATTGTGAATTATTCATGGAATTGTTGTTTCAGATAAAAGGAATGAGGTCTCATCATCAGCATCACTCTTGCTCTGACCATCTTCTGGTCATGTGATCATTCCTGGTGACCAGGAATACTCATGAAGTTCTCTCGCCCAGCCTCATGTTTGGCTGTGTGTAGACTGGGGAGTGTCTGTGGGGAGAAGCATGATGCCGATATATTTACAGTGACAAAATGAATCCATGCCTGGGCCCAAGACTATTCACCAACCAAATTCTAATTCAAGACTAGCAGGCATCTCTCTGCAACCTATACCACCTGTGTTTTTCGGTTCTGTGAACGTCACTTGGGAAATGTCTGGCACAGTGTGTTCCATGCATGTGGCAGAGCCAATCGAGCGTAGGTGGATGCAAAGAGAAATCCACTGGGATTTTGGCAGCATCAAGCAATCTATGCCCTGGGGTGACCACTCATTCTGACTTGTCTGCGAGTGTGGGGATTACCAGAATGAGAATGTAGCACTTTCTATGACATAATTGCTTTAGATTCAGGCCAACCAGCATGAGCTGTGGTTCTAGCCCTAACCCTGGTTACTACACAGTTAGTGTTATGTCTTCTCTCTCTCTCTCTGTTTCCTTTGAATGAAGGAATTAGATGAGTTGAGATGATACCTGATTCAACTTGGAGTTCTGACATGTTTAAAATATTTTTCAGGTATACCATTCATTTCAGAAGAATGCAAATTATTAATTTCTAATTTGATACAGCATTATGTTGTAAACACACCCATGTCCCCATTATGAGGTTAGGAAATAGAAATTAATCCCCTTCTTTCCCAATTATGTTCTCTTACTCATTCCCCAAAACAGCTAATCACTCTATCAAGTTGTAATCCATTAGATAAATTTTAGCTTTTTAAAATTTTCATGTGAATAAAAGTTATGGTATTTGTGTCTCTGTATCTTTGGCATAATCAAAAGTAATCGTTATTGCTTAGTCATTTTGGACTCTTCATGTCAGCAGACCAGCAGACAGAGAAAGGAGTACTATTTGGTGAGGAGTAATTATCCTCATGCCACCTATTGTAGGAGAATATAGCTCAGGAGATTTACTGAGTATATTAATTTACTAGCACTGCCATAAACAAATTACTGCAAACAAAGCGACTTAAATTTGTTTTGTCACAGTTCCGAAGGCTACTAGTCTAAAATTAAGGTGTTGGCAATGTTGTTTCCTTTCTTTTTTTAAAAAAAAATTTATAGTTTAAGTTGTGGGGTACAAGTGCAGAATGTGCAGGTTTGTTACATAGGTATACACATATCATGGTTGTTTGCTGCACCCATTAACTTGTTATCTACATTAGGTATTTCTCCTAATGCTATCTCTCCCCTACCCCTCCTACCCCCTGACAGGTCCTGGTGTGTGATGCTCCCCTCCCTGTGTCCATCTGTTCTCATTGTTCAACTCCTACGAATGAGTGAGAACAGACAGTATTTGGTTTTCTGTTCTTGTGTTATTTTGCTAAGAATGATGGTTTCCAGCTTTATCCATGTCCCTGCAAGAGACATGAAGTCATCTTTTTTATGGTTGCATAATATTCCATGATGTGTATGTGTCAGGAAATGTTGTTTTCATCTGAGGGCTGTGAGGGAAATTCCAGCTCTCTCCTTGACTTGCAGATGTCTATCATTTCCATGTGTGTTTGACAACATTTTTCTACTATCTGCATGCTGTCTGTGAATTTCCCCCTTCTATATAGACATCAGTCATATTTAATCACGAGCCCGATTGTTTCCAATATGACCTTGCCTTATTATATAACATTTAAAATGATTCTATTTGAATATGAATTTTGAGGGACACAAATTAACCTGTAACACTGGAGAATCTCATAGTGTGTCCATGCCCAGTAATAATCACAAATAAGTAAAAACAACAATCACAGTGGACAATGGTATAGTAACTAGACTTGGCTCAGACACTTCAGGAAGGAAGTTCTGAGGTATTCCATCAGGCAGTTCTAGACCAACAGGAGTGCTGGCCAGGGGTGAAGGGAGAATAGAACTGATGGTAATTAACGGAGTTCATGAATCTCAGGTGCAAATAGCAGCAGTAAGTGCAGCTTATTTCGTTGACTTTCATTTTATATCTTACTTCCTCTCCTTTCTTTTCCTTTTCTTCTTCCTTCCTTTTTTCGTCTGATATACTTACTTTCTCTTTCCTCCCTCCCTCCCTCCCTTCCTCCTTCTTTCCTTCTCCCTCTCTCTCTCTTGCTTGCTTTCTTGCTTTCTCTCTTTCTTTCTTCCTCTTTTTTCTCTCTTTTTTCTTTTCTCTTTCCTTCTCCTCTCCTCTCCTGTCCCTTCTCTTTCTCCTCCTCCTCTCCTCCTCTTTTTCCTTCTTTTAGAGCTTGTGGCTGTCCATGACATTTAAGTAGCAAAGATCTGACTTGAGTGGAGCTAATTGTAGATTGTAGAAAAGTTTTCACGACTGCACCCATATAACTTGAATCTTAGTGTGCTTGGAATAATTTCCATCTGCCAGAATCTGCATCTCGGTGCCTAAGGACTCTTGTATTGCAGCTGTAGAAAGTCATGTCACCTGTGCATGACACACAGAGAAAAACACTCAACCAATGATTCTGGAGTGCTGATTTATGAAGACTCTAGCTTCCTCATTCCTGAAGTAGGATAATTCTAGCTGTATCTTTTTCATCATTTCTGATAGTTTTCCCTTTAATTTAAGCTTTAGTTGGTCACTGTGATACTGGCTTAATAGTGTACCATTTTCTGTGAACATTTAAGATATACATTACATACATTATACTTACTTTATACATATACTATAGACATATACTTACATTATAATGTATATAATGTGTATACTATATACATATACTTACATTATAATGTATACATTATACAATCCCTACCAGTGTAATCTGCACTTCCGAATAAACTACTTTCACTAGAATCTTTTCCTCAGTGTCTCTTCTGAGAGAAACTAAACTATGACGTTGTGTTAACTCTCTTAGCCTCAGTTGTCTCATCTCTATGATGAGAACATTAATACCCATTTTGAAAGTTTGCTAAAGAATTAATGTACGCAAAGCATTTAGCAAATATGCATCATAGAGTAGGCCACCCAGAATATATTGCTGTTTTTTTGTTCAGAAAATTCCTAATTTTAATGTTGACGATAAGAATATTTTTATAATAATTAACAGATCAACTACTTTTTTTCCTAGCTGTACTGAGGAATAACTGACAAATAAAAATTATTCATATTTCAGGTATACAAGGTGATGCTCTGATATATATATATATATATATATATATATATATATACATTGTGAATTACATCTTTATTAGCTCACATAGATACCATTTCCTTTTTATTTTTATGATGTGAGCATTTAAGATATAACTTCTGAGCAAATTTCAGGTACACGATAAAGTATTTTTAACTGTAGTCACATTACTATACAGTAGACATGCTGAGCTTATTCATCTTGCATAGCTAATGTTAGTCAAAGAGAATGTCCTAGTACTCCTCTCCTTTATTTCATCACTGAACAATGATCACAGTAAGTGGCCTTTGTCTCTTAGCCAAGTCTTCAGAACATTTTAGATTCACAGTCTCAGAAGTTGGCATCTGTCATGGAAATCTACATAGGTAGCTCATCAGATGTATTTCTACCACTCCCATGCTGGGTTGGAGGTCCCAAGAAGGTGACCCAGGTGCCTGACTTTTCTATTTCTCTCAGGGCCATGATTAATCAATCCTTCCATAAGTGAATGCTTAGCTTGTATCAGCTCAGGACCAAAAGCACCAACCTCTGTCTATCATGGCTTCTATGAATGCACAAGTTCTACTTTTCTCCTTTCTTATGTTCTTCTGATTTCCCTGGAAACACGAGATTTTAGTTTCTTTAGTTGCTTCATGTTGGTCTCACAAAATGCAGAAGGTTTATTCCCTTCCTTGGCTCAGAGATCATGTATTGTGCCAAGACTTACACCCATTGCATAGCTTCTCAATTCCCAGCTTTGTTCTTACTTAATTTTCCTCATAACATTTCAATTAGGGAACAGATAGTCTTCATGTGGCATAATGTATGGTCTGTATTTTACAAGGAATAACTTAGTTTTATTTACTTTGACAATTGATATTCAGGAGATGGGGGCCATATAAGAATTTCATTTACATGATACCAAGAATAAGTCCCTTCAGATGAGACTCTCTCTCGTGAAGACACAATGAATTCTCATGCATTTTTTGGTGCAGATGAATTGAATGAATGGCTCGTCAAAGGCTGAGACAAGAAGAGATCCCTGCATTCAGGGCAGCTGTCAAACGCAGTCCCTGCTGCCATATCATGCAGTGGTTGCTCACTAGAGTGTGGGAAATGAATTTGGGAATATTTTTGTGAACAAAAATGTTATCTTCAAATATGAAGGATTATTCCTCTTATTGTTAAACAAACTTAAGTGCATGTTTTGCTAGTGCTGACTTTCAAGGTCATTTCTACCTTATTGAGAGTTAAATGTAATTGTCGTTGGGCAGAAGGAGAGGACCTCATCTTGGATCAGACTCTGTCCTTCTGTTTGTTTTTTTTTCTTTTTGAGATGGAGTCTTGCTTTGCCACCCAGGCTGGAATGAAGTGGCACAATCTTGGCTCACTGCAACCTCTGCCTCCTGAGTTCAAGCAATACTCTGCCTAAGCCTCCTGAGTAGCTGGGATTCCAGGCACCCACCACCATGCCCAGCTGATTTTTTTGCTTTTAGCAGAGATGGGGTTTCACCATCTTGGCCAGGCTGGTCTTGAACTCCTGACCTTGTGATCCACCCCACCTCAGCCTCCCAAAGTGCTGAGATTCCAGGGGTGAGCCACCATGCCCAGTTGAGGCTGTCCATTATTACTACATAACATCACACATTAAATTTTTCTCAGCTGAAAAATGAAGGTAATAATCCATGACCATCTGTTCTGAGGATCAAATTAAATAATACATATGGTATGTTATGTGTGTAAACCCCATATCAGGAATGCTTTAAAATAAAACAAAATACCATATGAGATGAGGATGGTTCAGAGTTTATTCAGAAACATGTAGGCAAGAATCTCTGCTACCAGGAATATGACCCAAAGTTACCACAAAAAGAAGAAAGAAAGATACAAGAACAATGAGGAGGATACTGAAAACAAAATTATGACTGCAAAGATTATGGATTAGTTTCAGAAACCTAAATTTCTGAGAAACAGAGAATGAAGCTCTTGACTTTAGAGTCAAAGCTGAGACCATGACTCCAAACTGAGCACACAGGAACCTGGCACATGATCCACAAGGTGTAAGGAGAAAGAGAATCAGGATGAAGTACTCTGCCCTCCCTCGAGCTGAATCACCAGATTTTAAACATGGAGAGAATTCATAAAAATGTGGGTGAGAGCATGGTGGCAGTCAGCAGCAAAGTAAATTAGTTCCCCAAAAGATAAGTCAGTTGAGCAGAAGGCTGTTGTGTGAGGATGGTGATTCTCTTGGGAGTTGATCAGCAGCAGGAAGGCTGGCAGCAGCTGGTCACACAGGTGGGCTGGCAGCAGGTGGTCCTACAGCAGGTGGTCTCACAGCAGGCTGGGCGGCAGCAGGGCTGGCAGCAGCTGGATCCACAGCTCTGGTTTAGGCAACCAGGCAGGCAGACACACGTGGGGTGGTAGCAGGTTCTCGTGCAGTACACAGGTGCACAGGAGCTGGTCTGGCCACAGCTGGACCCACAGCTGGTTTGGCCACAGCAGCTGGACCCACAGCAGGTGGGCTGGCAGCAGGGTGTGCTGCAGCAGGAAGGCTGGCAGCAGCTGGTCACACAGGTGGGCTGGCAGCAGGTGGTCGCACAGGTGGGCTTCCAGCAGGTGGTCCTGCAGCAGGTGTTTTGACAGCAAGTTGGGCGGCAGCAAGGCTGGCAGCAGCTGGACACACAGCAGGAGGGCTGGCAGCAGGGTGTGCTGCTGCAGCTGGTCACACAGGTGGGCTTCCAGCAGGTGGTCCTGCAGCAGGTGGTCCTGCAGCACGTAGGCTGGCAGCAAGGGGAGCAGCAGTGGGTCATGGTGTCAGGGGTGAACGGTGGGCTCCTGTTCAGAGGTGAGTTTCCCAGAATATGGTGACTCCTTCCAATCTGGACCTTTTATACACCTGGCCTCTGAAGTTTCCACCAATCAGCAGGACATTTCCTTGTTGCTGTTTACATTGTTTTCTACAGTCAGTTTGGGATTATCCAAGGGGAAGTTGCTTCTGAAATCTGATGAATTTTTTAAAAGTAAGGTTTAATCTGTTTCTTAATTGATAATTTGTCATAGAGACTTTGTTTCAGATAAAAGGAAGGCAGTCTCATCATCAGCATCATTCCTGCTCTGACCTTCATCTGGTCATGTGAGTGAGTTCCTGTGGCTGGGAGGCTCAGAAAGTTCTCTCTGCCCAGCCTCATGTTTGACTGTATGCAGACTGGGAGGTGTCTGTGGGCAGGGGCGTGATGCTGATATGTTCACAATGATGAATTGAATCCATGCCTGGTTCCAAGCCTGTTCACCCACAAAAGTCTGATTCAAGAGTAACAGGCATCTCTCTCTTTCTCTCCAACCTACTCCACCTGTGTCTTCCAGTTCTATCAAACTCACTTGGGAAAAGGGTGTTTGGCACAATGTGTTCCAAGATGCAGAGCCAGACCAAAGCAGGTGGGTAGACAAAGGGGTCCACTGAGATTCATCAGAAAGCATCAGATGGTCTCTGTGGTGGTGTGACCATTTATCCCGATTTGCCTGGGACTTACAGGTTACCAGCATGAGAATGTGGAACTCTCTGTGACATAAGTGCTCTAGATTTGGGCAAATCAAGCTGGTCCTAGCCTGAACCACAATAAATGCCACAATTAGTGGCATTTCTTTTCTCTTTTTGTTTTCAGTGAGGAAACTAGATGCATTGAGAATCATTTTATTTATCTTTGAGGGCTAACATACTAAACACCTATTTTAGGGATATCATTCTTTTATAAAGAATGGAGATTATTACTACTCAAGTTGATATAATATCACAAAGTGAATACATCCACATCAATTTAACCAGGTTAGGAAATAGAAATTAAGCACACTCCTTTCAAATTATTTCTTCTGACTAATCCTCAAAGGCAGATAATCACTCCAAAGACTTGTAACCCTGTAGGTCAGGTGTTTTTTTTTTTTTGTTTTTGTTTTTTTTAACTTTAATGTAAATGAAGAAAGTTTAGAATTAGGTTCTCTATCTTTGAGTTAATATTGTGATATTAATCGAAATAATTATTTGTAGTTTATTCCTTCTCATTGTTGTATAATCGTCCACTGAATATGACACAATTTATTTGTCGATTGCTTCCTAAATAAATAGTTAACTTGTTTGCAGTTTGGGGCTCATAAAAATAATGCTGCTATGAAAGGTTTTATACAACATCTTTGGGAAACGAATACAAACCTTTTTGTTGAGTATACAAGCAGAAGTAGTGTTTACAGAAATGCTTGGTGAAATTTTTATTCTGTGCTCCTTTATGCCTTTTCCATCTTTTAGTACATTTATTCTTATACATTTTAGTTCTTATACTTTTATGCATATTATCATTTAAATTTTAATTTTTGCTGTTTCTAAAATATAGAAAGACACTTATTTTTATGTTGATCTTTATTGAAACTGTCTTGTTAATTCTACTAGTTTTTTGGTGTGACAGGATATTTTACATATGCAGTTGTGACTCAAAAAACATAGTAAATTTTCTTCATTTTATAAGAGTCTTTTTAATCTTGCTTTTTTTTTTTTGCTCTGGTCCAGTAGTAGACCCTCCAGGAAAAGGCCCTGTATCCTAGGGATGAGGCTGACTTGATTGTGGTAGATAAGCTTTTAAAATGTGCTGCTGGATTCGATTTGCCAGTATTTTATTGAGGATTTTCGCATCAATGTTCTTCAGGGATATTGGCCTGAAATTTTCTTTTTTTGTTGTGTCTCTGCCAGATTTTGGTATCGGGATGATGCTGGCCTCATAAAATGAGTTAGGGAGGAGTCCCTCTTTTTGTATTGTTTGGAATAGTTTTAGAATTCGGCTGTGAATCCCACTGGTCCTGGGCTTTTTTTTGGTTGATAGGCTGTTAATTATTGCTTCAATTTCAGAACTTGTTATTGGTCTATTCAGGGATTCACCTTCTTCCTGGTTTAGTCTTGGGGAGTGCATATGTCCAGGAATTTATCAATTTCTTCTAGATTTCTAGTTTATTTGTGTAGAGGTGTTTAGAGTATTCTCTCATGGCAGTTTGTATTTCTGTGGGATCAGCAAGGGCCGTGGGTAATGGTGTCAGGGGTGGAGAGTGGGTTCCTGTTCAGAGGTGAGTTTCCTAGAGCTTGATAACCCTATTCAGTCTGAACCTTTTAGACATGGTACCCCAAAGTTTGGACCAATGAGCAGAACTTGGCTGTGATATTGTTTATGTGAATTTCTCTAGTCCACTGGGAAATGTTCCAGAGAGGAAGTTGTCTCTTCAGTGCTGTGAATTTTCTTTGAGTAATTGATTTGTTTGCTTTTTTAATTGACAAATAACCATCAGAACTATTTTCCTGAACTGAGAAATGAATCATTCTCCCTATCAATTAAGCACTGATCCTCATTTTTAAAGCTGAGTACAGTATTTGGTCATCTCACAGATTCTACGTAGCTTGGTGAGATGTCAGGACCATTGTTAGTCACTAGCTATTTTTCCTTATTGCTATTTACTTTGGGAAGCACCTTTGAAATAGGAATGATGTTGAATCATGGTGATGACTTAAAAACCAAGTTTAGGGAGGCTTCTGATGCCACCTGCAATGTAGAAGCTAGCATAAGATTTATCTTCTGGCTATAAACAATAATAAAAGCTTTGTAAATATATGAAACAACTGCTTGCAGATATTGGATAACAATCAGCTTTGGGTTATGGTTCTTGAAGGAAGATACATGGGGTTAAAAAAAGAAACACATGGGTTTGTATATTTTCAAAATTTCAATGACAGAAGAAATAGAGTCTATATAGCGAGCAAGAAGAGAGAGACAGGCATTGAAGGAGTTTATCACAATTGCTTCTCTCAGTCTGAAATGCGATTTTGGATGGTTACATCTTGACCCAGGCAAAATTATCAGTTATTTCTTTTAAAATAATACTATTTTTATCCCGGTCAGGAGGTATTTATCTACCTAAAAATAAAAAATATTCACCTACATTATCTAGTTAGGATTTTAAGATTTTTTTTTGGCTTTCAAGCTATTAATACACCTGGAATTGATTTTTTTCGTACATGATAAGTGATCAGAATCCAAGTTCATCTTCTCCATGTAGATAATTTTTACCAGCTTTGATTATGGAACATTCTCAGCTTTATTGCTGGATATGTTCTCATTTTCATCCAGAGTATTATTTATTTGTGTCTTCTTTATATATCTTGATCAATCTTGTCAGTGGCTTGTCATTTATTAGTATTTTTTTTTAGAAAAAGAAACAAATTTTGGCTTTGTTCATATTCTCTGTGATATCTTTGTTAGCTAGTTCATCAATTTACATCTTATGCTTTTTGGCTGTTTTTCTTTTTCCTATTCACTAAGATGCACACTTAGTTCATTTATTGTTAGGTTTTATTCTTGTTTAATATTTAAATATTAAAGGCTACTTAAAATGTATACATTTTATCACAGACCATTTTTATAGCACCCCACAAGTCTTGATACGTAATATTTTCATTCTAATCCAGTGACACTTTTTTTCCTTTACATTGTGGTTTCTTCCCCTTTGGTCTTCCCAGTCAGTGTATCCCCTGTAGTTTATCTCACTTATTGTGTACTTCAATGACTATATGCTCTGTTATTACTTTTGTGTCTAATATTATGCTTGGTTGTGTCTCTTCCCCATCATACATGTTTATTTTTATTAATTTTTAATTTTTGAAATAATTTCATACTCTTAGAAAGTTGTCAACATAGTACAAAGGATTCCCATATGCCTTCACTGGATTCCTCAAATATTAACATTTTACCATGATTCTTTAACGTTATTTCTATACATGTAGTTGTTACTACTGTTGGTTTTTCAGAGTAAGTTGCAGTTAGAATTTCCTTTTATCACTAAATTCCACTTCATCCCTATGTACTTCAGTGTGTGTTTCTTTGGTCACAGCCCAATGATTAAAACCAAAATCTTAACACCGATGCAGGATATTATCTCTGGTTGGTTCTTACTCATGTTGTATGTTTTTTTTTTCTCTGTATTTGTCTATATTGGTAATAGCTTCCCTTATGTCAAAATGTGTTTATTATGTTTAGTTAAAACCCAGTTGAAGATTTGCTGACCGGGAAGATGGAGTGGGTATACTTTTCCACATTCTTCCTCCTAAGTACAACTACAAATTCTGGATATTATACATAAAGCAAACACAAGAGGACTCTGAAAGGTGGAGTGAAGAAAGCAGCCAAGCTAGAAAGCTCAGGACTTAAGGAACAAGAAGTCTGGGTTTTCTTTTTGCTGCAAGTATTCTAGACATGGAGCTTGAGAAGCCTGCAACTCTGAAACTCTAATGGATGCACACACACAAGCACACACACACACACATGCACACGCACACGCACACACACACACACACAGTTCCAATAAACACCTCTCTCTACCTAAAGGGTCAGAAAAGAGGTGGCTTAGCAAGAAGAAAAAATTTAGATGCTAACTGCTGTGCTCCGGAAGCAACTATGGCTTCACTGCCAATCACCCCAGTAAAAGTCCGGTGGGAACTAGGCTTCGGTCCCTGAGAAGCTGTAATTAGTTTCCCTAACACTCCCACTGGGATAGTGAAAGAGAAGGCCAAGTAAGGCTGTGAAACTTTAATGTGTGCCAGCCAGTAATGACCCCCACCCCCAACAGACAGACACAGAGTGTCCTTGGAGACCATGTGGATGGCCAGAGCTCTCATCTCTGCTCAGCAGTAATGAGCTGCTTCCCCACCTTGGTTGCCGGCACAGAGTGAATCGGGGAACTGATCCACTTTCATGTGACAGTAATGAGGCAGCCTCTATTTCCCATTCTCTTGCTAGAACAATGTGGGAAGTCAAAACAAAGGTTACGTAAAATCCAGAGTTTCATAACATAATACAAATAGGGCCAGGTACTAATAAAAAAATCACTTAACATATAAAAACCAGGAGATACGTAACTGGATGAAAAAGACAATCAATAAATGCCAATGTTGAGATGCCAGATATGTTACAATTATCTGACAAAGATTTTAAAGCAATCTTGATAAAAATAAATCAATGAAGCCAGGCATGGTGGCTCACACCTGTAATCCCAGCACTTTGGGAGGCTGAGGCGGGTGGATAATGAGGTCAAGAGATAAAGACTATCCTGACCAACATGGTGAAACCTCGCCTCTACTAAAAATACAAAAATTAACCAGTGTGGTGGCACACATCTGTAATCCCAGCTACTCTGGAGGCTGAGGCAGGAGAATCGCTTGAACCCAGGACGAGGAGGTTGCTGTGAGCCGAGATCACGCCACTGCACTCCAGGCTGGTGACAGAGCAAGACTTCATCTAAAAAAAAAAAAAAAAGTCAATGAACACAACATAAAGTGTATGTTTAAAATATACTTTTAACAAATGAAAGAGTAGAAACCATCAAAAAGAAATAAAAATATAATAAATAACTATATTGATTATGTGTATGTAAATTTTAGAACTAAAAAATGCGATAACTGAAATAAAAATCTCAGTTGATGGCTCAACAGCAGAATGGAGTTAAAAAGAAAAGTATCAGTGAACTAGAAAATAGAACATTAGAAAATGTCCAACCCAAACAACTGAGAAAATATACTGAAGAAAACTTAAAAATTTAACAGAGCTTAAGGGACCTGTGGGACTAAAACAAAAGATGTTATATTCGCCTCCCCAGAGTCCTAGAAGGAAAGATGAAAAAGGGCAGGGCTGAAAAAGTATTCAAAAGAAACATAGTTGAAAATCTCCCCCATTTAGCAAGAGACATAAACCTACAAATTCAACAAGGTGAGAAAATCCCAAATAGGAAAAGCTCAAAGAAATTTGTGCAAACACACATAATAGTTAACTTATGAAAAGTAAAGATAAAGTTGTAAATACAGTCAGAGAAAGAAACACCTTATCTTTAGAGGAAAACAATTAAAATTGCAGTGGATTTCTTTTTTTTCTTTCTTTCTTTCTTTCTTTCTTTCTTTCTTTCTTTCTTTCTTTCTTTTTCTTTTTTGAGACGGAGTTTCACTCTTGTTACCCAGGCTGGAGTGCAATGGCGCGATCTCGGCTCACCGCAACCTCCGCCTCCTGGGATCAGGCAATTCTCCTGCCTCAACCTCCTGAGTAGCTGGGATTACAGGCACGTGCCACCATGCCCAGCTAATTTTTTGTATTTTTAGTAGAGACGGGGTTTCACCTGTTCACCAGGATGGTCTCGATCTCTCGACCTCGTGATCCACCCGCCTCGGCCTCCCAAAGTGCTGGGATTACAAGCTTGAGCCACCACGCCCGGCCTTCTCATTATTTTTTTAAGGGTTGAAATAAAAGAACTATAAGCACAGAATCTTTTACCTGGTGAAAATATACTTCAGGAATGAAACATTCTCAGGAGAAAGAAAATAAAGAGAATTTGTTGCCAGCAGAGTTATTCTAAAATATAGCTAAAGGAAATTCTATAAACAGAAAGGAAATGATAAAATAAGGACCTTGGAACATCAGAAAGAAAGAAAAATCACAGCAAGTAAAAATATGGGTAAATATAGTAAGCTTTCCTTCTCCTCTTGTGTTTCCTAAATCATTTTCATTTTGACAGCTAAAGTGAAAATTATAACACTGAGTGGTTCTAAACAAACATAGAGGAAATATTTAAGACATAAACAGAGTAAAGTAAAGGGACATAAACGAAGTTAAAGTTTCTATACCTCACTAGAACTGGTAAAAAAAAATGACACTAGTAACAGGTGATAAGTTGTATATACATATAAAATAACATCTACAGAAACAAATTAAAAAGCTAAGCAAAGAGGTACCCTAAAAAAGCACTATAGATAAATCAAAATAGACTTCTAAAAATATTCAGTAAGCACGCAGAAGTCAATAAAAATAGAGTAACAACAACAACAACAAAAAAAAAAAACAGAGCAAACATAAAACAAAAATACAAAATGGCAGACTTGTGCTCTAATATGAATAACTACATTAAATGTCAATGGTTTAAATCAACCAATTTAAAGACAGATTGGCAGAGTGTGTTAAAAAATATGTCCCAACTCTATGCTGTCTAAAAGAAACTCATTTTAAACATAATGATATAGGCAGGTTGAAATTAAAAAGATGGAAATTAAAATAAAATGTCATTTACAATTTCTGTAAAACATACTTAGGTGTAAATTTAAAAAACATGTACAGGACTTATCAGAGCAAAATTTTAAAAAATGGATATCAATAAGATTCTTCCAAAATGTGTATAGAAAGGCAAAAGAACTAGAATAGTTAAAACAATTTCAAAGAATAATGTGAAAAGAATCAATCTATTTAATTTCAAGATTTACGATGTAGCTTCGGTAATCAAACCTGTGTGATACTGGGGCAGGAATGGACAGCTAAATGAATGGATTGAAAAAAAGAAACCTAGAAACAGACCTAAACAAATACAGTGGATATGTTTGAACTGCACAGTTCCACTCATATGTGGATTTTCTGCTTCTGCCACTAAGGAGACAGCAAGACCAACCCCTCCTGTTCCTCCTCCTCCTCAGCCTACTCGACATGAAGACAACCAGGATGAACACTTTTATGGTGATCCACTTCCACTTAATAAAGAGTAAATACGTTTTCTCTTATAATTTTCTTAATAGCGTTTTCTTTTCTTCAGCTTACTTTATTATAAAAATCCAATATATAATACATATAACGTACAAAATATGTGTTAATTGACCGTTCATTTTATTGGTAAATCTTCCATTCAACAGTAGGGTATAAGTAGTTAAGTTTTGGGGGAGTCAAAAGTTATATGCAGATTTCTAGCTGTGTGGAGTTTTGCTGCTCCTAACCCTTGTGTTGTTTAAGGGTTGACTGTATCCCTAACTAATTTTTGATAAATGTAAACCAACAATCAATGGAGGAAACCTATCTCTTTAAACAAATTGTTCTAGAGCAATTAGACATCCAGAGGGGAAAAAACCCTGAAAACTAACTCAAAATGAATTACAAACTTAAATATGAAACTCAAAATTATAAAACTTTTAGGAAAAAATAGGAGAAAATCTTTAGCACGTAATATCCAAGAGTTCTTAGGTAGCACCGAAAACATGATCCATTAAAGAAAAATTAATAAACTGATTTTTAAAAATTATGTTCTGGCTAGATGTGGTGGCTCACACCTGTAATCCTAGCATGTTGGGAAGCCAAGGCGGGCAGATCGTGAGGTCAGGAGTTTGAGGCCAACATGGCGAAACTCTGTCTCTACTAAAAGTAAAATAAAAAAAAATTAGTTAGGCATGGTGGGGAGGGGGTGCTCCTGTAATTCTAGCTACTAGGGAGGCTGAGGCAGGGCAATCACTTGAAACTGGAAGGCGGAGGTTGAAATGAGCAGAGATTGTGCCACTGCACTCCAGCCTGGGTGAAAGAACAAAACTCCGTCTAAAAAGAAAAAATTATGTTCTGCAAAAGAACAGAGGATGAAAAGCCAAGCTGCAAACTATACATGATACATATTTGCAAATCACACATTTGACAAAGGACTAGTATCTAGAATACATAACTTTAAAAACTGAACAGTTAGAAAACAAACAGTAAAAGTACAGCATGAGCAAAAGACATGAATAAATGTTTCATGGAAGAAGATATACAGATGACGAATAAGCATGTGAAAAGATGTTCAACGTCATTAGCCCTTAGGGAAATGCAAACTAAAACCACACTGAGCTAGCACACATGTCAGAACAGCTTAAATGAATGCTGGTGAGTGTGCAAAGAAACAAAAACACTTAAACATATAAAATGGTGCAGGCACTCTGGAAAACAGTTTATGCTGTTGCTTAAAAATTCGACATGCTGGCCAGGCAAGATGGCTCATGCTTGGAATTCCAGCACTTTGGAATCTGAGGCAAGCAGATCACTTGAGGTCAGGGATTCAAGACCAGCCTGGCCAACATGGTAAAACCCATCTCTACTAATAATATAAAAAATTAGCTGGGCATGGTGGTGCATGCCTGCAATCCCAGCTACTTGGGAGGCTGAGGTGGGAGAATCTTTGGAACCCGGGACGTGGAGGTTGCAGTGAGCCCAGATTGTACCACTGCACTCCAGCCTAGGTGACAGAGTGAGACCCTAAAAAAAATAATTAAACATGCAATTACCATACAACTCAGTAATTGTACTTGTTCACACAAAACTTTGTACATGAATGTTTATGGCTGCTTTGTAATGGTTTAAAACAGGAAGCGACCCAGAAGTCCTTCAACACGTGGTCAAACAAACTGTGGTAGATACATACCAGAGAATACTTCTCAGCAACAAAAAGGAAAAACTGTTCAACAATCTGTTTCAATTTTCAGGGAATTAGGCTGTGTTGATAAAACCCATCTCAAAATGTTAAGTACTGTATGATTCCTTTTACATAACATCCTTGGTTGCCGGGTGTTAAGAAGGGAGTGAGTGTGTGAGGGGGGTGAGTGTGGCCATAAAAGAACAATGGAAAGAGATCGTTGTGGTGACAGAAATGTGTTGTACATTGGCTATGTCAATATCAGCATCATATGCTGGTGATGATGTTTTTCTACAGTTTTGGAGGATGTTACTATTGGGGAAAACTGGGCAAAGAGTATATGGATTTCTTGTATCACATCTTACAACTGCATGCCAATCTCTATTCTTTTAAAATAAAAGTTTTAATTATAAATTCAATTTAAGACAAGAAGAAATGGTTTCTTGTTTTTTGTTTTTTTTTTAGACTGAATCTTGCTCTGTCACCCAGACTGGAGTGCAGTGGCACAATCTCAGCTCACTGCAACCTCCACCTCCCTGGTTCAAGCAATTCCCCTACCTCAGCCTCCCGAGTAGCTGGGATTGAAGGTGCATGCCACCAGCCTGGCTAATTTTTTTGTGTTTTTAGTAGAGATGGGGTGGGAGTGGTCACCATGTTGGCCAGACTGGTCTTGAATTCCTGATCTCAGGTAATCCACATGCCCTGGCCTCCCAAAGTGCTGGGATTACAGGCATGAGCCACCGCATCCAGCTGAAATAGTTTTAAGAAGCATTTTATCTTTAAAAGGTAGAAGAACATGGGTTTTGGAGATTGGTCAAACATCTGACCACTTTCACTGTTACCATGAGATCATGCATCAGATAGAGCAGAGCAGCTTCTTCTTTTTTTTCTTTTAAATTGTATTTCCATAATTTTTTGGGGAACAGGTGGTATTTGGTTGCATGAGTACGTTCTTTAGCGGTGATTTGTGAGATTTTGGTGTACCCGTCACCCAAGTAGTATATACTGAACCCAATTTGTAGTCTTTTATCCCTCACCCCTCCCATCTTTTCCCCTGAGTCCCCAAAGACCATTGTTATCATTCTTACACCTTTGCATTCTCATAACTTAATTCCCACTCACAAGATTTTAGGTTTGTTTTTCCATTCCTGAGTTACTTCACTTAGAATAATAGTCTCCAATTTCATCCAGATTGCTGTGAGTGCCATTAATTCATTCATTTTAATGGCTGAGTAATAATCCATCATATATACAACCGTTTCTTTATCCAGTCTTTGACTGATGGCTATCTGGGCTGGTTCCATATTTTTGCAGTTGTGAATTGTGCTGCTATAAACATGCATGTGCAAGTATCTTCTTCGTATAATGAGTTCTTTTCCTCTAGGTAGATAACTAGTATTAGAATTGCTAGATCGAGTTGTATTTCTACTTTTTGTTTTTTAAGGAATCTCCACACTGTTTTCCACAGTGCTTGTATTAGTTTACATTCCCACCGTAAGAAGCTTCTTAAATTTAAAAAAAAATCCTAACTTCCTGATGAATCTGGATTCATAATATCTGTACCCCATTCTGATTGGACTTCAGACATTGGCGTGATTTTACTTCAGTATGTGTTTTAAAAAGGAAAGAAAAGTATGTGATAATACATGTGTGTATCTCTTGTCTCCCAATTTTCTCCATTGATCTGTATCTCTCATTTCACCAGTACTTCCCCCAAACAGCTTTGTTTTGGAAAGTAGAAAGATGTTGTATTATTTGTGCAACACATGCACTTTGCTTTAACTCCCTCAACACTGATTTCCTTAGCTTGAACGTGGAGCCACTAACACCTGCCTTTTGGGATTGCATGAGAATGAGAGAGATTGTGGATGAAGAAACTACCTCAATAGTTAGTATATAGCAGGATCTCAGAAAATGTCGGCAACTCACCCATTCATTCCCCCGTTGGAAAGTTTAATAACCTGGCAGAGAATTCCAGATACATCCTCTAGGAAGATTGTGCATCTGTCACATCTAGTGGTTAACTTACTGAAAGCACCTTTATGTCCTCTAAAGAAGGTGGCCACAGTCAAAACCTTTAAGTGTCATCCCAAAGCTGAATTAGCCCTTGTACTGCCGTGTCCCCTGTATATTCTCTTTCTTACTCAGTTTTTCATCAGAATTTCCAAGTTCCTTCATTTGGGAATCAGCCTAATGCCCCTCTTGACTTTAAATAGTACATAATTTCCACTCATTTTCTTATTTCTACCATTTCTCCCTTTTTTCTGAAAACTCTGATTTTTACTTCCTTTAGCATAACTGTCTTTATCTTCTTTATTTCACAGAACACAGGAAGTTATTTTGTTTCCTTTTATGGCCCAGAGATTATGATTAGATCAAAGGACATAAGTCCATTGCATGGTAACCTTAATTCTTAGGATTCTGTACAAATTTATCTTCCCTTAACAAAGTTCATGTTAGGAAACAAAATTGCCCCAAAGCTTGAGAACTCAGGAAGCATGGTCCAAATTCTACTTGTGTGCTTTGCAAAGGTAATTCTTAATCCTAATTTCTGTTAAGATGAATGAAACGATACCCAAATGCTCAACCATGACAGCAAAGAGGAGGTTCCTCTTGGTGAGGGTAGGGCCAGGAACACCCATGGTGCTCACACTAGTTGTTGGTGACAGATTCTTCAGTGGTGGATCAGAATCCAGAGATGTAAAGCTCTTTTCATGGACTAGAACTCTTTTTAAAAAATCTTGTTTATTTTTATTTTTTTATTTTACTTGAAGTTCTGGGATACATGTGCAGAATATGCAGGTTTGTTACATAGGTATACATGTGCCATGGTGATTTTTTTTTTTTTTTGCTATGAAAACATTTTATTAGGTCAAGCTACTTGCTATGAAAATGCTTTAAAATGCAGGAGGAGATGTAAAGACTCAAGTGTGTAGTGACAACGGCTATCATAACACACTAAAAAAATCCACACTGCTTCCCCCTTTACCTAGAAAAGGAAGCTTCTAGGCTACCTCCTCCTCCTCTGCACACTCCTCAAACTCCTCCTTCTCAGCTGTGCTGTCTTGGTATTGCTGGTATTCTGACACCAGGTCATTCAGGTTGCTCTCGGCCTCGGTGAACTCCATCTCATCCATGCCCTCGCCCGTGTGCAGGAAGGCCTTGCACCTGAACATAGCTGTAAACTGCTCAGAGATGCGTTGTTACCAATAAAGGTGGCCGACATTTTTAGCCCCTGGGGTGGGATGTCACAGATGGCTGTTTTCGCTTTGTGAGGAAGCCATTCGGCAAAGCAGCTGCTGTTCTTATTTTGAATGTTGAACATTTGCTCATCCACCTCCCTCATGGACATGCGACCTCTAAAAATGGCAGCCACGATGATTTGCTGCACCCATCAACACGTCGTCTAGGTTTTAAGCCCTGCATGCATTACGTATTTGTCCTAATGTTCTCCCTCTCCTTGTCCCCAACCCTTGACAGGCCCTGGTGTGTGATGTTCCCCTTCCTGTGTCCATGCATTCTCACTGTTCAACTCCCACTTATGAGTGAGAACAGGCCGTGTTTGGTTTTCTATTCCTGTGTTACTTTACTGAGAATGATGACTTCCAGCTTCATCCATGTTCCTGCAAAGAACATTATCTCATTCTTTTTTATGGCTGCATAGTATTCCATGTATATGTGCCACATTTACAGTAATCACAGTATTCCTGTCTATGTGCCACATTTTCCCTGTCCAGTCTGTCATTGATGGACATTTGGGTTGGTTCCAAGTCTTTGCTATTGTAAATAGTGCTGCAACAAGCATACGTGTGGAGGTGTCTTTATAGTAGAATGGTTTATAATCCTTCGGGTATATACCCAGTAATGGGATTGCTGGATCAAATGGTATTTCTAGTTCTAGATCTTTGAGGAATAGCCACACTGTCTTCCGCAGTGGTTAAACTAATTTACACTCCCGCCAACAGTGTAAAAGCATTCCTAGAGTTCTTAAAAGTGTCTCTAATGGTAGTAGAAGGAGAGAGTATTTGCTTCATAGATAGAAAAGTGTTTGCTTGAGAAGTGACTTAGAATGTCTTTCCTGCACTCTATCATCACTGTTGCATACGTCTGTAGAAAAATGTTTAAAAAAGCAAAAGATGAAAGGATCTGGTCATTGGACCTTCTGTTAATTGGCAGTTGTATGGCAAATCATTTTCTCAGCACTAAAATGTTTGCTCTAACTTGTAGGTCATCGTGAGACTTGAATGAGATAATCAATATAAAGCAGAACTCAAAAGTAAGGCTTCATAAAGGAACTGCTGCAAACAAATAAATGAAACAAAATCATACCATAGAATGCAGGATAATATAAATTTTATTAGAAAAGACTAGGTAGGGAGACAATCAAAAGCGATCACAAAAGAGTTTAGTAATCTGGCAGAGGTTACTAAATAAAACGCATATATCTAAAAGGATGATCATTATAGAGAGTTAGATATGCAGTCATAAGAATTTCTTTTTAAGTTCCATAGGGGCAAAAGCTGATGATCACTTCCTGAGGCTGAGACCATGTATCCATGTCAATTAGGTGGAGCTGACTGACCATCATCTGGTACATTAATCCAGAGGAAATGAAGAACAATAAAATTAAAGAAAAGTAGACTGTATACCTTCAGTAGAATCCCAAGCATGGTAGGAAGAAAATGGTCACAAAGTTCTGTGTCAGAATGTTGTTTCTCAGAAAAGCTTAGCTGGACTCATTGCAGGTTTGGCTACAACAGCTGGACCCACTGCAGGTTGGCTGGCAACAGGGTGTGCTGCAGCAGCTGGTCACACAGGATGGATGGCAGCAGGTGGGCTGGCAGCAGGTGGTTCTACAAGTGCTTTGACAGCATGCTGGGTGGCAGCAAGACTGGCACAGTTGGACCCACAGGTGGGCTGGCAGCAGGTGGTCCTGCAGCAGGTGGTTTGACAGCAAGTTGGGCAGCAGCAAGATTGGCAGCAGCTGGTCACACAGGTGGGCTGGTAGCAGCTGGACCCACAGCAGGTGGGCTGGCAGCAGGGTGTGCTGCAGCAGGAAGGCTAGCAGCAGCTGGTCACACAGGTGGGCTGGCAGCAGGTGGTCCTACAGCAGGTGTTTTGACAGCAAGTTGGGTGGCAGCATGGCTGGCAGCAGCTGGACACACAGCAGGACGGCTGGCAGCAGGGTGTGCTGTTGCAGCTGGTCACACAGGTGGGCTTCCAGCAGGTGGTCCTGCAGCAGGTGGTCTCACAGCAGGCTGGGCGACAGCAGGGCTGGCAGCAGCTGGATCCACAGCTCTGGTTTAGGCAACCAGGAAGGCAGACACACGTTGGGTGGTAGCAGGTTCTCGTGCAGTACACAGGTGCACAGGAGCTGGTCTGGCCACAACTGGACCCACAGCTGGTTTGGCCACAGCAGCTGGACTCACAGCAGGTGGGCTGGCAGCAGCAGGGTGTGCTGCAGCAGGAAGGCTGGCAGCAGCTGGTCACACAGGTGGGCTGGCAGCAGCTGGTCACACAGGTGGGCTGGCAGCAGGTGGTCTTGCAGCAGGTGTTTTGACAGCAGGGCTGGCAGCAGCTGGACACACAGCAGGAGGGCTGGCAGCAGGGTGTGCTCCTGCAGCTGGTCACACAGGTGGGCTTCCAGCAGGTGGTCCTGCAGCAGGTGTTTTGACAGCAAGTTGGGCGGCAGCAAGGCTGGCAGCAGCTGGACACACAGCAGGAGGGCTGGCAGCAGGGTGTGCTGCTGCAGCTGGTCACACAGGTGGGCTCCCAGCAGGTGGTCCTGCAGCAGGTGGTCCTGTAGCACGTAGGCTGGCAGCAAGGGGAGCAGCAGTGGGTCATGGTGTCAGGGGTGAATGGTGGGCTCCTGTTCAGAGGTGAGTTTCCCAGAATCTGATGACCTCCTCTAATCTGAATCTTTTATACACTGGTTCCCAAAGTTGGGACCAATGAGCAGAATTTTCCTGGTTATTATTTATGACAGTATTTTTCATGACCTATAGGGAATTGCCCTAGGAGGAAGTGTTTCATAAGTGTTATGAGTCTTCTGAAAATAAATGATTGTTCTTCTTAATAATAGATAACCCATAAGAACTTATTTCCAGAAGAGAGAGAAGTGTTCAACATCAATAGCATCATTTAACTATAAAGTGTGTATTTTTATTTATTATTATTTTATTGTTATTTTAGAGACAAGGTTTTGCTCTGTCCCTCAGCTGGTGTGCAGTGGTGCGATCACAGCTCATCGTGGCCTTGAACTCCTGGACTCCAGCGATTCTCCCACCTCAGCCTCCCAGAGTGATGAGATTACAGGAATGAGCCACTGTGCCTCCCCAGAATTGTCATTCTTTAAGACAGAGTACATTGACTGATCCCTGACAACTGACACTAACTTGAAGAGGTCAGAACTATTGTCACCACCTACTTTTTCCATCCAGCACTGGAACATGTTGATTAAGTCAAGGTGACAAATGTAAACCATATTTTAAAATATTTTGAGTTACAATTTATATTTTATGAAATTTTTCATCCGTGTCACACAAACACAGATTCAGTGATGGCAATTCTAATAGTAACAGCAACGCCACTTGGGTATCTCATTCCCTGCAATGAGGGACTGGGCTCAATTGTAATTGACATAATCTTTTCCATGCTGAGCTCCACATCAGCATGCTGTTGATGGCCCTGAATACAAACATAACCTGGGTACATGATGTTTACATGGAGTGGTGAAAAGAAAAGTTTAAAAGTAGTTAGTCTGACAACTAAAATATTTTGCTTTGAATCCGCAGTTAAAAATACAAACACCATTGTGTGTTTTAAATGCAGGAACAAAAGGGACGAGAATGACTCCATCATGTGTATTAATGGGGAAAAGACAGAAAAAGTTGCATCATATTTTGGATGCTTAGCAATTTCCACATCTGGCTAATCTTTGGAAATAGTCTCTTATTTTCACTGGCAACAAAATGGTCTTTTGATACAACTTGATTTGTTCTGACTAAAATTGTGGCTAGGAATTTCTGCCATCTCTGCTGCTGAGGCAACCTGACCTTAGCTGCAAAGGTGGACACAGCCCCTGTTTGCTGGTCTAGCATATGGGTAATGGCATTGCCAGTTCATCCTGTAAAGGGATCTGGTGCAGTTCATTGAGTCAGAAGGAAGTTATAGTGAAGGAAGTGATGGTGTGGAGTATTTTTTGCTTGTGTCTCCATCCTGAGAATGGGTCTGGCCCATAGTGGGAACGAAAACATGGTTATTGAAAGAAGAACTGTACATTTACTAGCCTTTTTTGGGGGGGTGGGGGATGGAGTCTTACTCTCCAGATGACTCTGAGGCATGCCTGAGTTTGTCTACTACTAATTAGGGGTTAAGGCAAAATCTTCATTCAGTAAGCTGGAATTTGCTCAAGTCTTCCAACATTACAGATTGATCGAAAAAAAAAATGAGTTTTGTAATTTCCCAGCACTGGAACTCAGTTCTGATACGATGCAAGTTCTGATCTTTCAATATTTTTGCTGTAATGAAGAATATTCAAAATTTAAAATGAAAGGAGGAATAAAAATGAGGTTATGTCTTCTAGAGTCCGAGAGACCAGCTGGAGAGACATGACAGAAACCTGTAAGACGCCAAGTAGGAACTTAAGAAACTGTGACATTTTAGTAACACCAGCTATCCAGGTAAGCAGCCTACCAGGATTTAAGGATATAGGACAGGATCCAAAGTTTGAAATATCCAGGGAAACCCCTTCCGGTGTAGAGGCTATCAAGGTCACATAGAGGAAGAGCTATCTCTTTCCTCATTGCTCAGAATGACACACAAAATAGGACCTTTTCTTCTTGTCCCAGGCCAGATGCCACACTGAGCAGAGGGGCTTTCCTCTCCCTTGGTCATTGGAAGAAATGCATAATTAGTAGTGTAACTGACTAAATCTCATTCTGGTGGTGGGTACAGGAAAAGAGAGTAAGAAATGTAATTCCGAATGCAAACCACCACCTGATTGACCTGTGTGGAGGAAGAGGAAGATAGTTTGGTCTAGAAGATGCCATCAAGGTGAGAATCAAGGAAAAGTAGATGGTATAGATCTTATTACATCTGGACAAGAATATTTTCTTCCCAGTGATTTTAAACTATTAAATGGACAAACATTATTGTGTAGCCTGATAATTATTTAGCAATTAAATAAACAAAAACAAGAAAGAGATATTGACAACAGGAAACTGCGACAGTATACAAGAGGCTGTGGCTCAAGGAGATTTCTAAACCCCAGAACCCCATTCTCCTGGAAACCCACCCAGAACCTCCACCCTCTGACACCATGGTCAGCTCCTGTTGTGGCTCTGTCTGCTCTGACCAGAGTTGTGGTCGAAATCTCTGCCAGGAGAGCTGCTGCTGCCCCTGCTGCTGCCAGACCACCTGCTGCCGCCCCAGTTGCTGCAGGCCTTCCTGCTGTATCTCCAGCTGCTGCAGACCCAGTTGCTGCCAGACCACCTGCTGCAGGACCACCTGCTGCCGCCCCAGCTGCTGCATCTCTAGCTGCTGCAGACCCCAGTGCTGCCAGCCCTCCTGCTGCCGCCCTGTTTGCTGCATTTCTAGCTGCTGTCCTGCCAGCTGCTGTGTGCCCAGCTGCTGCCACCCCTCCTGTTGCCAGACCACCTGCTGTAGAACAACCTGCTTCCGCCCCATCTGCTGTGGCAATTCTTGCTGCTGAGTGACCTGCTCTGGATTCGTGCACCTTCTTGCTCTTATCCTTCATTCAGACAGAGAGCATCGATTCAGAGAGCATGTGGACTTTCTGATTTCATGAAAACAGAGGCATGGACTGATTTGGAAAAGCCCAGTCTCTTTATTAGTGTTTATTCTCTTTTATAGAAGCTTTCTGTTACTATTGAATATGAATTTACAGTCAAATTCTATATCATATGTTTTAGAATTCTTTATTCCGATTCAATATACCTAAGTCTTCAAATGGTACCCTTCTAGATGTTTCTTTCTAGTGTTTTTCTATGGAATCAATTTTCATGTCCAATTGTTTGATGCTCCTCAATAAAACTTCATAAAATTCAAAAGCACCAAAATGCTCATCTCTTTTCATTTTTTATTAATATAATGATATATGTGTATTTCTGTCTCTTTTTCTGCACAAAACAGGCGTACATGTTGTCAAACACCCTCATAGTTAAAACATTCAGTTGGCATTTTCCAGTGAGATTTTATCCAAGCCAGAATTCAGTCTCATAATAAAAATAGGAGAATAATTTAAGAGACATTTTTGGACCTAACACATATCATGTGAAAGCTGTGGAATGTAACTGCCAGCACAAGTCTTCAATAAACTACATTCCATTATGTGATTTCAATTGATTTAAGTAGAAGCAGCTCAGTGTAGAATAGATTCTGTGAATGTGAGAACTCTACAGAGTTGAGGCTGAATTCTCACTGTACTGCATACCAACTATGATCTTAGACATGGTATTTAAACTGTCAACCTAGGATTACTTTTATCTTAAGAAAGGATCATAATAACTCAAAAACACATGAAGGTTGTCATAAAATGTCAATGAGATAAAGATACCTGATCAACAAATAAAAGCATGCTCTCTTTTACTTCCAATTAGCCTCTGTTGTATTTTTTTTTTTAACTCTTTGTTTTGAAATTACTATAGATTAACATGAAGTGGAATAAGACAAAGTTCCCTGTACCTTTCACCCGGTTCCCCCCGATGGTCACTTCTCATAGAACCATAGTGTGTGTCAAATCCCCAAATCTGACACTGGTACTAAGTTCTAGGGTTCTAATAACTAGCATGGTGACTATAGTTAATAACACTGTATTGAGAACTTAAAATTTTCTGAAAAAGTAGATCTTAGTTATTCTCACGACACACATAGAAAACAATAACTAGGTGAGGTAATAAGGTATTAACTAACTTGGTTGTGATAATCATCTCACAATACATACATATCAAGTTATCATGTTGCACACTTAATATAGACCAAATTTTATTTGCCAACTATACCTCAATAAAACGGGAAAAATGAAAGTGCTAAAGTACTAGAAGAAATCATGAGAGATTTCTAAACATAATGCAAACTTATATGAAGAAAAACACACATGCTCATCTTAAAAAGAAAAGAAATAGCCAATTAATGTAAAGAAAAGTGATCACTACTGAGTCATCAGTATGCACCAGTCATCAGGTTCCTCAAGGGTGTGATTCTTTTTTGAAAATACAAGATCTCAAGGAAATCTTTTTTTTTTTTTAATTTTTTTTTTTTATTGCATTTTAGGTTTTGGGGTACATGTGATGAACATGCAAGATTGTTGCATAGGTACACACATGGCAGTGTGGTTTGCTGCCTTCCGTCCCCTCACCTGTATCTGTCATTTCTCCCCATGCTATCTCTTCCCACCTCCCCACCCCCAGCCCCTCCCCCATTTCCCCCCAACGGACCCCAGTGTGTAGTGCTCCCCTCCCTGTGTCCATGTGTTCTCATTGTTCAACACCCGCCTATGAGCGAGAATATACGGTGTTTGATTTTCTGCTCTTGTGTCAGTTTGCTGAGAATGATGGTTTCCAGGTTCATCCATGTCCCTACAAAGGACGTGAACTTATCCAAAGGATTATAAATCATTCTACTACAAGGACACGTGCACACGAATGTTCATTGCAGCACTGTTTACAATAGCAAAGACCTGGAACCAACCCAAATGCCCAACGATGATAGACTGGATAGGGAAAATGTGGTACATATACACCATGGAATATTACGCAGCCATCAAGGAAATCTTAGAGTCATTCTCAATCACCATAAAGGTGCTCACAGAGTTTTAACCCTGTAACAGCTCAGAAACCCTGCTTCTGTTCACACTGACTGAAGAAAAAGGCTCAGGACTGCAATATGATGCTGTGTCTGGGTCCATCACAGCCAGTGCAGGCTCAGAACACCAGCCAGTGCTCCAAGCAGGGGTCCACTCACAGAGCCCAGATTGTTATCATCCTGGTTATGTAAGCCTGGAAATCAGGACCAAGGCAGTAGTAGAAACTGGTTAGCAATATGCAGCAGTAGAAAAGGGTTAGCGATATAATAGCATCATATTCCATTTATTAGACTTACATGTACCTGAGTGCAGAGAGGGAAGCTCAAAGCAATTTCATCCAATTCCCTGTATCTGGTTCTTGCATGTACCTCAGTCAGCAACAAGAGCTCACACGGAAGCCCCCATAGAACACCTTCTTCATGGTGAGTCAGATTTTGTTTCTTCTTAGGAGCATCCCGTCTTCCCTAGCCTATATCAGGCCATGGTAGCCATCTGGGCAAATCCAGTCTCACACAGAGCCCCTTCAAGCTGCACGGCCATTGCTTTGCTCCAGTTTTCTCCTTTTTAGGTTAAATCTCCAAATTGTTTTCACTCGTTCCTCACTGATCATAATGTCACTCTCAGAGCAACGTTACTTTTCATAAACTTCAATTTACCTGTATCCTTCTAGCCTGGTTTGAAATGCATTTTCCAGGTGTGTTTGGAATACTCTGTTAGGATTAGAAATGCCTCATCTGCCTTAGAAAATGTCCCACTTTTATGAATGTTTCAAGTTTGCATGCAGGAGCTAACGCAGGGTTAGTGGCAGTAAGTGGTTGGCAGTAAGTGTGAACTAATACTGAGGTTGGTAGAGTGTGCAGCACCTAGTAGTCTTCATTATAAACTGCTTCAAGCTCTTATACACACACAGTGGTTGTTTCTAGACCAGAGTTCTCAACCTGTCTTTCTACTGCATGGCTGGAGTAATAGAGCTCATTGTGGTGATCCAGGTTGAGTGCCGCATATCTGAAATGCTTGGCACCAGAAGTGTTTCAGATTTCAAGTTCTTTCAGAGTTTGAATATTTACATTATACTTGCTGAGCATGCCTAATGCAAAAACCTGAAATCCTAAATGCCCTATTGGGCATTGTCTTTGAACATCATGTAGGTACTCAAAAAGTTTTGGGCTTTGGAGCATTACAGATTTCGAATTTTCAGATAAGATATCCTCAACCTGTAATATTTTATCTGGTGAAGGGGTGCTAATAGTGGACACAACCTTAGGGTGTGTGCATTGTTAAATAAATACTCCCAATAAATGTAGATATATTTACTCCTCCCCAATCTTGTTTACCATGGTGCATTAATAACCACTCATTTGATCTGCAGTTGGTTCTGATATTTCATCTCATTAGGTTTGATCCCTTGTGAGAGTATTTCTGTAGCTTCTGGAACCATGATTCTGCCGTTTGGCATACTCACTCTTTCTTAACTTCGTGGCCCCCAAATATTTTGAGGAGCATGTTTTACGGAAGGACCCTCACTCAGAAGAGTTGATGTGCCCATAGCTATCCTTAGAGAGACCAGTCCAAACAGGAATTGCTAACCCAAGAGCATCCTAAAGTGGAGGGTGACACATAATTGGAAGAATGTGGCACAAAGACTGGAAGTTTCTGTGCCGATCCTTAGGTTTCCTTAACACCCAGGTTTGGAGGACTGTGTGTATGTGTGTGTGTGTGTGTGTGTGTGTGTGTGTGTGTGTGTGTGTGTGTGTAATATTCCTAAGGTAAAAGGCCTTAGGAAATAAAGGTAAATACATATATGTATATGTATATATACATATATATATATACACATATAAAATGTGTATTCCTGAATATGTTATTATGTACATTATATATTTATACATATTATTAAATACAAATACATATTAGGAATATATATTAGGAATGTGTATTATACATATTCATAAATATATATGTATATATAGTCCTATATTACCTATTATATTAGGAATATGTATTATACATATTCATAAATATATATATATAGTCCTATATTACCTATATATAAAGTACTATGTGTATATATATATATATTCCTAAGGTTTTTTGCCTTAGGAATATATATATATATAACCCCAAACCTGTATATGTTTGTGTGTGTGTGTGTGTGTGTGTGTGCGTGTGTGTATGTCAGTATATTTATATATGGTATATATAGATATGTATGCATGGGGATATGTGTGTATGTTTACATATGTTGTGTGTGTGTGTGTGTGTATGTGTGTATATTTATATATGGTGTATATATGTATGTGTCTGTATATCATATACTGTGTATGTGCATATATATATATATATATATATATATATATATATATATGGCAAGGACACTGGGCCCTTTACCTCAGGTTAGCAAGTAAACCTTAGAAATGGAAGTGATGACTCAATGTGCCTGTTAAAGTCAGCGAGACAGGAAAGAAAAGTCAAAAGGAAAATCAGCCCCTCAGGGCAGAGAGCTGAGAGACCTGAACCCTTTAGTATAGCTCTGAGGCCAATTTTCCCTAAAGTCCTTGAAACTGAGTTTTGGAGTGTTGTTTCTCAAGAAAAAGAAGCATCAATAATTGATGACTTAGATGTCCACCTTAAAACAATTCTGCTTTCCCCATCAGAAAGTCTAGAGAATCGGTTATGATTCATTGTATGGAAGGGGGCAAAGAATATATCCTAATAGTATTTGTGTTTTCATGCCGCTGGTCACCTGTTTCACATTCAAACCTTCATTGTCTACTTGATCCATAACAAACATACCATGAAATTAAAGCACAGCTTTCTCCTCCTGAGTTACCAAAAGAAAATTATGGGCCTAGAAGCATCAAAATCACCCAAGGTCAGACATAATGTATTAAGGAAAATGAGGCTGCAGTACATGGTATGTACAAGCAGATGTCACATGGCAGCTCCAGGAGGAAGCTACAGCAAGAGACATGCAAGAGGTTGTTCAAGAAGAGCTGACCTGAGGAATCATAACCTACCAGGGGAAGGAAATAATGCTTTCCTCCATGTTGACAAATTTAACCAGGAAAACAAACCATTTGGCTAATTTGGTAATTAACTACTTATCGGGACAAACAATAACAAGGAAAGAGTGCTGCATCTGATGACATTGGCCCTTAGCAGGGTATAAAAGAGGATCTGGGGGCAAGGAGGCTTCCAAACCTTCCAAACCCACCTTCCTGGAAACCCATCCAGAACCTCCACCCTCTGACACCATGGTCAACTCCTGTTGTGGCTCTGTCTGCTCTGACCAGGGCTGTGGTCTGGAGAACTGCTGCCGTCCCAGCTGCTGCCAGACCACCTGCTGCCGCCCCAGCTGCTGTGTGTCCAGCTGCTGCCGCCCCAGTTGCTGTGTGCCCACCTGCTGCCACCCCAGCTGCTGTGTGTCCAGCTGTTGCAAGCCCCAGTGCTGTCAGACAACCTGCTGCAGGACCACCTGCTGCCGCCCCAGCTGCTGTGTGACCACCTGCTGCCGCCCCAGCTGCTGTGTGTCCAGCTGCTGCAGGCCCCAGTGCTGTCAGACAACCTGCTGCAGGACCACCTGCTGCCGCCCCAGTTGCTGTGTGCCCACCTGCTGCTGCCCCAGCTCCTGTGTGTCCAGCTGCTGCAGGCCCCAGTGCTGCCAGACCACCTGCTGCAGGACCACCTGCTGCCGCCCCAGCTGCTGTGTGTCCAGCTGCTGCCGCCCCAGCTGCTGTGTGCCCACCTGCTGCTGCCCCAGCTCCTGTGTGTCCAGCTGCTGCAGGCCCCAGTGCTGTCAGACAACCTGCTGCAGGACCACCTGCTGCCGCCCCAGCTGCTGTGTGACCACCTGCTGCCGCCCCAGCTGCTGTGTGTCCAGCTGCTGCAGGCCCCAGTGCTGCCAGTCTCTTTGCTGCTAGCCCATCTGCTGCTATACAACCTGCTGCAGGACCACCTGCTGCTGCCTCAGCTGTTGCATTTCCAGCTGCTGCCAGCCTTCCTGCACTGTCTCTAGCAGCAGTAGCTCCTCCTGATGTGGTTCCAGCTGCTGCAGGCCCTCCTGTGCGATTCCAGTTGCTGCCACTCCAGCTGCTGGTAGACCACCTGCTGCAGAACCCAGTGTTTTCAACCCAGCTGCTGTGTGTCCAGTTGCTGCCACCCAACTGCTGCCAGACCACCTGCTCCCGCCCAACCTGCTCTAGTGGTTCTTGCTGCTGCTGCTCTCATCTGGACTCACCTGATTCTCTGCAACCAGCATTCTTGATGTAGTTCATCTGTGAGCTGAGTTATGAGAAGCTAGTTAGAAAACTTCAGTTCCAACTGATTCTTAGATTGAATCTGGCCTCCAAATATATGCCCTCCCCCGCCACATTTTACCTCTGTACCAAACAAACATAAGTTGTAATTTGCTCTGAAATCTGTCAGCTACCTTAATTGAAATATTTGCTCTCTGTCATAATTTCTCATATGAAGCTATTCCATTTTAAACAAATATTTATCTAAATAAATCTTAAATAAATTTTTCAGACATAGAAATATACGGATACTGTGTATCATTAGTTTTCTTTTTTGAGTGTCATCATTACCAGTCAATTTTTCTGTTGTTCTTCTCTGCAGAGGAGAAGACCACAACACATATTTTCAGGGGTACTACCTCGATTTCCTCAGCACTCTTTATTCTAAGATACAATGGTGGTTTCTTAGAACAAGCACCTGGAACTCTCTTCTTGAAGAGTTTCTCTAGTCAAGGAGCAAGCTCTGGACTGCAGAGTTGAAGCCTCTCGGAATACTATGCAGCCATAAAAAAGGATGAGTTCATGTCCTTTGCAGGGACATGGATGAATCTGGAAACCATCATTCTCAGCAAACTGATAGAAAAACAGAAAACCAAACACTGCATGTTCTCACTCGTAAGTGAGTGTTGAACAATGAGAACACATGGACACAGGGAGGGGAACATCACACATTGGGGTTTGTTGAGGGGTGGTGAGCTAGGAGAATAATAACAGGGGGTGCAGAGGTTGGTGAGGGATAACATTAGGAGAAATATCTAATGTAGGTGATGGGGGGACGGAGGCAGCAAACCACCATGGCATGAATATACCTATGCAACAATCTTGCAAGATCTGCATATGTGCCCCAGAACTTAAAGTATAATAAAACACACACACACACACACACACACACACACACACACACACACACACACAGCCTCTTGGGACAGCACTCAACAAAGTGGGGGGTTGGTGAACACATGCTTTAGTTATTTCTCCTCCAGTTGGGAACATGTTGTACCAGCCTTTCAGAGGTCCTCAGAGAGACCTAATTCCAGCTGCCTACAGGGGTATTCTGATTATTAACTCATCTTGTATCTGCTTCCCTCCCTTTCCTGGAGCATTTTTCATGTTCCATTAAGCACTTCTTGGGACCATCTCCCATGTATACTCCTGGGTCTGCTCCAGTGGGTACCCAATCTAAGACATCAGTGTTTCTAATCTCAGTATTAGTGTCCTTCAAGACATTTTTTCTTTTTTATTGATATATAACAGATGTACATATAAAATGTTGATGCATTCATATAATGTGTAAAGATTCAATCCGGGTAATTGGTTTATTCATCATAATTTATCTTTATGCTAGGAACATCTGAATTATTCTTTTTTACTTTGAAATATTTAATAGATTATTGTTAACTATAGTCATCCTACAGTTCTATTGAACACTAGGTCATAGGTCATATTTTTTTAACTTATATTTGTACCCATCAATCAACCTCTTTATTTCCCCCAGCCACTCCCCTTTGACTCTGATAACCAGCAATCTATTCTTCTTCATGAGTTCTATTCCGTTAGCAATTTGTCTTTCTGTGCTTGTCCTATTTCATGTAACATAATTAAATCATTTTTGTACAGTATCAGTGGTTACCCTGGTGTCATGGTCAACTCTTGAGTGTACTGTCTACTAAATTCAAAAATATTCTGAATAATCTTCTCCTTCTTTTTCTTGTTCTTCTTCTTCTTCCTCTTCCTCCTCTTCTTCTTCCTTCTCCTTCTCCTTCTTTCTCCTTCTCCTTCTCCTTCTCCTTCTTCTTCTTCTTTTCTTCTTCATCATCATCCTTCTTCCTCTCCCTTTCCCTCCCCCTCTCCCTCTGCCTCTGCCTCTCCCTCTCCCCGTCCCCCTCCCCGTTTTCCCTCCCCTCCCCCTCCATCTCCCTTTCCTTCTCCTTCTTCCTCCTCTTCTCAGTTTTGGCACAATTATCTCTAGACTAGTTGTCTTTAATCTCTCTCTCTCTCTCTCTCTCTCTCTCTTTCTCTCTCTTTTTGAGATGGAGTCTTGCTCTGTCACCCTGGCTGGAGGGCAGTGGTGCCATCTCAGCTCACTGCAAACTCCACCCTGCAGGTTCAAGTGATTCTCCCACCTCAGCGCTCTGAAGAGCTAGAATTATAGGCATGTGCCACCACAGCCAGCTAATTTTTGTATTTTTAGTAAAGACAGAGTTTCACCATGTTGGCCAGGCTGGTCTTGAACTCTTGACCTCAAGTGATCTATCTGCCTCGGCCTCCAAAAATGCTGGGATTACAGGCATGAACCATCATGCCCGGTCTCCAATCTCTTTTTCTTCCATATCGTTATATCTGAAGACATACAAATGGCCAATAAGCATATGAAATAATGTTCATCAACTAAATTGTCAAACAAATACAAATAAAACCACAATGAGAAATCATCTTATACCAGTCAGAATGACTATTATTAAAAAGACAGAAATAACAATTGTTGATGAAGATACAGCTGAGAGGGAACCCATCAACAGTTGGGAATGTAAATTAGTACAACCTCTATGAAAATCAGTATGGAGATTTCTCAAAGAACTAAAAATAGAACTACAATTTGATTCAGCAATCCCATGACTGAGTGTCTACCTGAAGGAAAAGAACTCATTATACCCATAATATACCTGTACACATGTTTATCACACCACTATTTATAGTAGCAAAGATATGGAATCAACCTAAATGTCCATCAATGGGTGACTGTAAAAAGAAAATGTGCTATATATAAACAATGGAGTAGTCTTCAGCCATAAAACATAATTAAATCATGTCTTCTGCAGAAACATGGATGGAACTTGAGGCCATTATCTTAAGTGAAACAACTGAGACATAGAAAGACAAATATGGCATGTTCTCACTTTCTGTGGGGCCAAATGATGTGTACACATTGACACAGAGTGTGGAATGACAGACAGTGGAGAATCTAAAGGGAAGGGTTATAGGAGGGGAATGGATGATGAGAAATTACTTGAAGGGTAGAACGTACATTATTTCGGTGATGGATACTATAAACATCCTGACGTGACCATTATGCAATATATCCATGTAACAAGATTATACTTTTATAAATTTACATGAATAAAATATTTTAAAGATATCTGAATGGAAAAGGAAGAGGTTAAATTGTTTCTATTTGCGGATGACATGATCTTTTATGTAGAAAACCCTAAAGACTCCACTAAGAAACTGTGAGAACTAATAAATTCAGTAAGGTTGCAGAGTATAAAATCAACATACAAAACCCAGCAGGTTTTCTATAAACTAATAGAAAACTATCTGAAAAAGAAATCAAGATAACGATTTCATTTACAATAGTTACAATAAAATAAAAACTTGGGAATAAATTTAACCAAGAAAGTGAGCATCTCTACACTGAAAACTGTCAAATAAAAATGAAAGAAATTGATGAAATCACAAATAAATGGAATGTCCTGTGTTTATGAACTGAAAGAGTTAATATTGTCCAAATATTTTAAAAGCAATTTACAGATTTCATGCACTGCCTATAAATATACCCATGGCATTCTTAATAGAAATAGAAAAAAAAGTTCTAAAATTTGTATAGAACCACAAATAACTAAAGTAATCTTGAACACTAAGAACATAGCTAGAAGCATCACATTCCCTGACTTCAAAATAAGCCACAACACTACAGTAACCAAAATACCATCATTGTGACATAAAAACAAACACACAGACCAATGGAATGGAATACAGAGATCAGAAATAAAGTCACATATTTACAGCCAATTGATTTTCAACAAAGGTGAGAAGATAGGGAAAGGACAGTTTCTTCAATAAATTGTGTTAGGGCCAGGTGCGATGGCTCATGTCTGTAATCCCAGCATTTGGGAGGCCGAGGCAGGTGGATCATGAGGTCAGGGATTCGAGACCAGCCTGGGCAACATGGTGAAACCCTGTCTCTACGAAAACACAAAAAATTAGCTGGGCATGGTGGCAGAGGCCTGTAATCCCAGCTACTTGGGAGGCTGAGGTAGGAAAATCGCTTGAATCTAGGAGACAGGGGTTGCAGTGAGCCGAGATTGTGCCACTGCACTCCACCCTAGGTAACAAGAGCAAGACTCTGTCTCCAAAAATAAATAAATAAATAAATAAATAAATAAATAAATAAATAAATAAATAAATAGTTGTGTTAGGAAACCTAGGTATCCACATGCAGAAGAATGAAATTAGTCCCTTATTTCTTAGAATATATGAAAATCAGTTCAAATCGATTAATGGCTTGAATGTAAGATCAGAAACTGTGAAACTTTTGAAAGAAAGCATAGGTGAAAGATTCATGGCATTGGTCTTGGCAATGACTTTTTGAATATGACCTCAGAAGCACAGGCGATGAAAGAAAAATTAGATGGCTGAGATTATGTCAAACTAAAAAGCTTCTGCACAGCAAAGGAAACCACAAAAAGAATGAAGAGATAACCTACAGAATGGGAGAAAATAACTCTCATAAGAGAAAATACATCTCATAAGGGGTTAATATCCAAAATGTATAAGGAGCTCAAACAGCTCAGAAGCAAGAAAACAAAAAACCGATTAAAAATGGGCAGAAGACCTGACTAGACATTTCTCAAACGAAGACACACAACTGGCTAACAGGTATGTGAAAAAGTATCCAACATTACTAATTATTAGGAAAATACAAATCAAAACCACACTGAGATATCACCTTACTCCTGTTAGAATGGCTATCATCAAAAAGACAAAAGATGACAAGTTATTGGCAAGGATGTGAAAAAAAAAATCCCTTTGTTTTCAACAAAATGTTCTTGTCCAGATGTAGTAATATCTATTCTTACTACATCTGGACAAGAAAGATGTAGAATACCATAGAGAATGTATTATCTCTATTCTCTGTGAATAGAGATAATACATTATGTTCTTTACAATAGAGAATGTGTTATCTTTACATTCTTTACAATAGAGAATGTATTATCTCTATTCTCTGTGAGTAAAGATAATACATTATGTTCTTTAAATGTTTTCAACAAGTTTAAACCATTAAATGGACAAACATTATTGTGTAATCTGATAATCATTTAGTTATTAAGTAAACAAAAACAAGGAAGCTGGGCAGTATATAAGAGGCTGTGGCCCAAGAACACTTCCAAACTTGAGAACCCCGTTCTTCTAGCAACCCACCCAGAACCTCCACCCTCCGACACCATGGTCAGCTCCTGTTGTGGGTCTGTCTGCTCTGAGCAGAGCTGTGGCCCGGAGAGCTATTGCCGCCCCAGCTGCTGCCAGACCACCTGCTGCAGGACCACCTGCTGTCGCCCCAGCTGCTGTGTGTCCAGCTGCTGCAGGCCCCAGTGCTGCCAGTCTGTATGCTGCCAGCCCACCTGCTGCCGCCCCAGCTGCTGTCAGACCACCTGCTGCAGGACCACCTGCTGCCGCCCCAGCTGCTGTACCTCCAGCTGCTGCCGCCCCAGCTGCTGTGTGTCCAGCTGCTGCAGACCCCAGTGCTGCCAGTCTGCGTGCTGCCAGCCCACCTGCTGCCGCCCCAGCTGCTGTGTGTCCAGCTGCTGCAGGCCCCAGTGCTGCCAGTCTGTATGCTGCCAGCCCACCTGCTGCCGCCCCAGCTGCTGCATCCCCAGCTGCTGCTGCCCCTCTTGCTGTGAATCCAACTGCTGCCGCCCCTGCTGCTGCCTGCGTCCAGTCTGTGGCCAAGTCTCCTGCCACACCACTTGCTATCGCCCAACCTGTGTCATCTCCACCTGCCCCCGCCCCATGTGCTGTGCCTCCTCTTGCTGCTAAACTCTCCTTGTAATATTTGTCATACTATGAATGTCTTCATTAGTCATATAAAATGCGCTGTAGCTAGCCAGTCATTGGAAAAATGAACACTTCCTTGTCAAGTCGTCTCATGTGGCATTCAGAGTGGACATTCAGTTCTTCTAGGAAATGACAGACATAAGCACATTCATTAAAATGTGTTATGCCAGACCCCACTGCAGTTATTTTTAGATAAAGCAGTGTCTTCATTCTAAGGGGACACTACCTGTGATGATCTCATATAATATTGTTTTCATATATTAATAAACAGCCATTTCCCTAATATTGAAATTTCCTGATCTGTTAGTGATTTGACGGTCTGTGCCTATGTGTGTGTGTGTATATGTGTGTTTATGTGTATGTGTGTGTGTGTATGTGTGTTTATGTGTATGTGTGTGTGTATATGTGTGTTTATGTGTATGTGTGTGTATACGTGTGTGTATGTGTATGTGTGTGTGTATATGTGTGTATGTGTATGTGTGTGCGTGTGCATGTGTATGTGTGTGTATGTGTGTATATACGTGTGTGTATGTGTATGTGTGTGTATGTATATGTGTGTGTGTGTGTGTGTGTGCATGTGTATGTGTGTGTGTGTGTATGTGTATATGTGTGTGTCTTTACCTGTCACTTCACACCAAGGGCCATCTCTCCTCAAATGCAGGAAGGAAAAAGTACCTCCATCTCTCCTTAAAAGCATGTTTAAGAGACTGGGCCTTGATTCACGTTACCTATATTGGACTCAAGACTCCACTGGGTATTTGTTGCGTGGCGTGGGGCAAGTTGTTTAACCTCCCCAGATCTCAGTTTTCTTTCTCTGTGAATAGAGATAATACATTATGTTCTTTAAATGTTCAGAGACACAATCCATGTAATATATTCACCACAGGGCCTGGTACCTAATGCAGTATAGGCTCTTAATGAATACAGTTTCTGGCTGAGTGAGGTGGTTCACATCTGTAATTTCAGCACTTTAGAAGGCTGAGTGGGTGGATCACTTGAGTCCAGGAATTCAAGACCAGTGTGGGAAATATGGTGAAATCCCTTCTCTACTAAAAATACAAAAATAAGTTGGGTGTGGTGGTTGTAGTCCCAGCTACTTGGGAGGCTGAGGCAGGTGAATCACTTGAACTCAAGAGCCAGAGGTTGCAGTGAGCCGAGATTGCCTCACTGCACCCTAGCCTGGGTGACAAAGCAACTCTGTCTAGATAAACAAACAAACAAATAAACAGTACTCTGGGCTAGAATAATATCGCAGCATAATGTTCTTTTTTGACAGAAGAGCAAGAAAATTTCTAACATTGTCACACTGTCTTCTATAACTTAAAATTAAGTTTTGGGATATGCCTCAAATGTCCCTTAAAAACTCCAGCAAGTTGAACATCATGAATTTTGTTTCACTGTATTTCTACTTCCAGTATGTTCCATTATTGGCTGTGGAAATTTTGAGTGTTCTCTCTACCTCAAGTACTTTTTCCTTCCTTCCTTCCCTCCCCTCTCCCTCTCCTTCTAATCCCTTTAACTTCCTTCTGCCTACTATCCCCTTTCCTTCCTTCCTTCCTTCCTTCCCTCCCAACTCCTCCTTCCCTCCTTCCCTCCCTTCCTTCTTAACATAAAATTATCTTTCAGAATATAAAGTGTACCTTCTAAGTCAAGATTTCTGGAAATTTATGACATCCATGGAAGCTTTCTCATAAAAGTTTTACATCTTTTAAATAATAGATACTCAAAGTCTTAGTATTTCCAGACTGAAACTCCTTTATAATTTTAGCCTCTAATGTTACAGAGGTTTCTGCATTTTCTTGATGGTTTTACTCCCTCGTTTTGGGCTTTAACCTCCTTGCTTCATCTTAAGAGAACATGGGTGGGACTTTTCCTTGGGACTCAGTTTCTCATCACCAAAACTCAAATAAGTGTTATTCTATGTAGATAAGAAAATGTGTCACAATATGTGCAATATATCTTATTAATATAAATAAAAGGGTTTTATGTTTCAGCTAACAATCCAAAGCATATTAAAACTGTTAAATCCAAAATTTCTACAAATCATAATTTTTAAATTAGCTGTGTTATATTTCCAAAGAAATGTAACTAAGAGCTGATTAGCATTTCTGAAATGTAAAAATAAAGAAGTTTTAAGTTGTCAAGAGACAGCATGAATAGAAGTTAACATTATGTGGGCTCACTCCAGCATAGGTTAGGTGCTGTATTCTTAGCATATCATAAAAATGCCTTGCAGACACTTTTGGCTTCAGCCGTTTCCATTCACTCTAAATTATTCTACAGAGTACAGACTTGTCAATTTATACATCAGAATTAACAAGTCTTTTATCTCCCATATGTTCTTCTTTGACAACTGCCCATTAAAGAATGCTGGCTTTGGTTTTAACATTATGCTTTATTAGCTAGAATGAAATCAGACTGCAGATTTTATATGGTCTTTTCAGTATTAAAGTATATGAGGCTTGTAATTTCCTCTTTCTACAAGAACTGGGCCATAGGAGGAATGAGATGACACAGTGTATCTGTGTAATAAAGAGACTATTTGCAAAGGTGTAGCTAGAGTTCAGGAAAAGCAACAAGGAAAAGCTTGGTACCCCAGGGCTCACAATAACAAGGAGTAGGTACCCCAATTCTGAAGGCCTATGCAATGATTTGGGTGGAAATGCCCAGAGGGTGGCATGTGAAACTTTTTAGGATTAGTATGCACAGACACTGAAGTACAGTCATTGCCTTTGAGGAGAGTTATGGTGCTCTAAAAAGTCCAAAGATGATATGGGAGACATTGTGGTGGTGAAACCCAAGGTAGATATAAATTTATGAATGGGAAAGTGTGACTGGAGTGATTACTCTGGCCACATCAGCTTTACCTAAATGCACAGTACAGATGGATTTTAAGTGAATGAAACATTGACTTAGTTGATGTTTCATTCACTTAAAAGTCACTCAGCATTATTTGACCATGCTAAATAAGTACGTTCGGAATTGCTCAAGCCTTTCTAGCTAGTAAAAACTAAGCAAGATAGAATTCCAGAAGGGCAACAAGAGAGGCCTGTTTTGATTAAGGAAGTACCTGAAACAAGAGTTATTTTAATTCCCATGAACTCCTTTATAACAGTCCCCTCTGGCCAGTATATAAGGAAGACAGTTACTGGAGGTTAACAATAGTCTTGGGGATTAAAGAAGTTTGCTCCCCCAATTGTTTCAGCTGTACCTACATAAGTCAGAACTTTGCAGGGAACTCAACAAACATTTCACCCCAAAATATATTTCTTTGCCATATTTTAACTAGTGAACTAGCATCTGAAGTGCCATCTTAAATTTTAAAATTAACCATAGGGTTTTGAAAGAGAAACTTGGCATGGGACATCCTGGTGCAGGGTGCAGAGTTTGCGTGTCTTGTTCTGATGGCTACCTTGGGTGTCTGGAGGTTTGGGTGGCATTATTTTGACTTCAGCCCAGTGGTGGTTCAAGATTCCCCCTAAGTGAGAGGATTCCTCAGGGCTCTGTGTCTGCTTTATTTCAAGATTAGCCTCTGGAATTTCTTAAGCAAGATTACAACTAGATAAGCATGTGTTGCCAGAGGGGAGTGTGCAGAGAGGGGAGGAATGAAGAGGTGAGAGGGGAGGAAAGGAAGACAAAGTGGGTGATTTTAAAAATTGAAGTCCACAGTTACATAAGTAGTTGTAAGTTAAGAAATATGTCTTTCATATTCCTCTCAATGCTTCTAAAAATATTTAATAAGTCACACACACACAAAAACCCTGCTAGATGTTTTAGGTCAGAATGTATGAAAAGTATTTTAACAAAATGTCAATAAAGCATATTACACATTTTGATATTTAAAAAGGCAGATCAAAAACTATGACCCACATTACTCTACCTCAGCCTGTATGACATTTTTGAAGACAGACACAGCTCAAACCCAGATGATGCTTTGTTCCTTAAAAACAGTGAGTCACTGCTAACTGTTTCAAGGTGCACCAGAGTGATGGGAATTGACATAGCTTGGAATGACCTAGGAATCTGGTTAACTCAATGACCACCCAGAATACACACAGTGAATCATAAGCTTCCTCATTTCTCACACTCAAAAACAGGAACATTCTTTTTTTCCTGCCAGCATTCCAGCTGATTGAAACATGCATTTCTCCACTAGAGATCTTAGCCCTGTCAGAAGCTCTCCCAAAATGATGTCAAGATGAGAAACAGACAAGTGACAGTGGCCCTCCCATGTCACATGATACCCAGAGACTGAAGTTATGTGACACTGAAACTAAGGAAAGGTAAACAAGAGGTGACTCATATGGGAACACCAGGGTGAGAAAAGGGAAATAATCATTTTCTATATATTGGGATTTCTTACTAGAAAAACACGTGATATAATTTAGTAATTGCATTTGTGTCATGTAAACAATAACAAGGAAATAATCTCATAATCACAAAGGCTCCTCAGCTGGGTATAAAAGGGGACATGTAGCAAGGAGACTCACAAACTTAGGAAACTAACTCTCCTGGAAACCCACCCAGAACATCCACCTTCTAACACCATGGTCAGCTGTTGTGGTTCCGTCTGCTCTGACCAGGGCTGTGGCCTGGAGACCTGCTGCCGCCCCTGCTGCTGCCAGACCACCTGCTGCAGGACCACCTGCTGCCGCCCTAGCTGTTGTGTGTCCAGCTGCTGCAGACCCCAGTGCTGCCAGTCTGTGTGCTGCCAGCCCACCTGCTGCCGCCCCAGCTGCTGCATCTCCAGTTGTTGCCGCCCCTCTTGCTGTGAATCCAGTTGCTGCCACCCCAGCTGCTGCCAGACCACCTGCTGCAGGACCACTTGCTGCCGACCCAGCTGCTGTGTGTCCAGCTGCTGCCGCCCCTCTTGCTGTGAATCCAGCTGCTGCCGCCCCTGTTGCTGCCTGCGTCCAGTCTGTGGCCAAGTCTCCTGCCACACCACTTGCTATCGCCCAACCTGTGTCATCTCCACCTGCCCCCGCCCCATGTGCTGTGCTTCCTCTTGCTGCTGAACACCTTTCCTGAACCCGCCTCCTCCCTTTCATCTCACTTATGACAGAAGCAAACCTTCTGCATCTCATAGACAACTCAGAAGAGGCCATCCCCACCAACTATGTCCATATCCTGGACATATATCTAGGATATATGTCCTAGATATACATCTAGAATATATGTTCCCCATGTTGACCGAAGTATGAAATTAGATGTTATTTATAGCAAGAAATTAAAAGAATTTACAAAATTGTATGCCCTACATTTTTATTTATGGATACCAAGTCCTTCTGTTCCAAATGTGGACATTCTTGCAGGGCTAGTGGGGGCAAGGATGTCTCACTCTCAGATCTGAAAGTCTGATGGTTTCACCCTATACTTCCTTTTACAGCAATGTTTCTGTATCTTATTTTTGCTGATTCTAAATAAAACTCCACTTTCATTACATAGAAATACAATGTTCTTTTTGCATTGCTTTTTAATGATTGTTCTCAGTTCCGGAGAAATTATAACCAAAACACAACTGTAGTTACGTAGAATAAATAAATTCTAAAAATTTAATACACAGCATGTTGACTACAGCTAATAATACTGTACTGTATGCTTGAACTTGCTAAGAGAGTAGATATGAAGTGTTTTCACTGACACACACAAAGACAACTATGTGAGGCAATGGATATGTTGATTAGCTTGCCTTAGTAATCATTTTACATTCTATGTCAAAATATTATATTGTACATCTTAAATAATATATACGTGCTTTTATAATAAAATAAGTAAAAGCAACAGGGGAAAAACAGCACACACTTTCCCAAAAAGAACAGGAAGCCTAAAATCTAACTGAAATAATGGAAGTGAGAAGATGATGAAGAGACATCTTATGAAGGAAAACACTGCCGATAGACAATTATATGCCCAGAGAGACAAAAAAGATAATGAAATTAAGTTATTTTCAGAAAAACAAAATGAGAGAATATGTTAACACCAAACTTTACTAAAAGAAATAGACTAGGCCAGGCTCTGTGGCTTACGCCTGTAATCAGCACTTTGGGAGATCAAAGTGGGTGGATCACTTTGAGGCCAGGATTTCAAGACCAGCCTGATCAACATGGTGAAACCCTGTTTCTACTAAAAATACAAAAATTAGCCAGGCATGGTAGTGGGTGCCTATAATCCCAGCTACTCTGGAGACTGAGATAGGGGGATTGCTTGAACCCAGAAGGAAGAGGTTGCAGTGAGCTGAGATCACACTACTGCATTCCAGGCTGGGTGACAGAGCAAGACTGCCTCAAAAAAAAAAAAAAAAAAAAAAAAAGTAGAAGGAAATTGACACATTGATGCAAAGTGATAGAAATGATGATCTCGACAAAGAGTAAATCTACGTTGTTCTTTTCCAAATCAGTCATTTTCTATATTCCATTTCTTCATTATGATTTCCATTTAAAACATTTTTATTTATTATACTTTAAGTTCTGGGATACATGTGCAGAACATGCAGGTTTGTTACATAGGTATACATATGCCTTGGTGGTTTGCCGCACCCATCAACCTGTCATCTAGGTTTTAAGCCCCACATGCATTAGATATTTGTCCTAATGCTCTCCCTCCCCTTCCCCTCTTCCCAATTTCCATTTTTTGTTTACCTTTTAATCCCATTTATATATAGTCTCCTTCAGAATCTTCAGTTATCTCAATTCCTGGGGGTTATATTCCCTTTTCCTATGTCTACTATAATACTCATGATACATTATTTTCTTACACATTTTGTAATATTTGCCGGTGCATTTATCTTACGCAGAAATTGACCCCTGTGGGCATCCCATGGAATTTGCGTGTGGTTTCTTAGAGGGTTATTTCCGCTTGTGCTTAATGTTTTCTGATTTTGAGTTTTTTATTTTGGGGGGCAGGAGTTCTTTCTGTGGGCTATCCCTTTTGCTTTTGTTTCTGATTATTTCAAGGACATGTAGTATTTAGTATCAGCAGTCTCCCACCTTGTGATTCCTTCACTATGCATATATTGTGAATTAGGAAGCTTGGTGATACTGCATGGTTTAGTTGTTCATTACTTTATTACCACATAAAATTCCTATGGGCAGACTAAGGTTTTCTTGTCTTCATCTTATGCACAAGAATGCTTTCAGAATGTAAATTTTAAGTTATGTTCTTCTCTTTTGACTTCAAAAGGGATCTTGGCATCATGAGAACAATTTGCCCAAACTGCATTCTTAAGAATGTGAACTTTACATAACGGTCTTACTTCCTAGATCCTGCCTTGTGACAATTTCAGGTCCCATTTCTTGTACCTGCCTGAGTTTTAACCACCAGCCTCCAATTCTGAGGGCGTGTAACTGGGTGCCAAACCTTCCCACAGGCCACAGGACATCAGCTAGTGTTTGCTGTTTGAGTTCCCTCTTAGTTTCTGAAAAATGAGAATTTTTCTATACTTTTCTCAAGTTCAACTACATGATTGAATTTTTTTTTGTAATTTTTGAAGCATTTATGCTTGCTTGTCCCAGGAAATGGGTCTGTCAGTATCAATTGTCAGCCACTTTGCCAGAAGTTCTTTATTTTCAGAGATCCAAGGAGATAAAAAATTTACTGTGTTAAAAATATTTTAAGGAGTTTTTATACTAGATGCTCCCATGAAGTAAATTTTATTATATATTTCAGCATTTCCTCCAAAAGTCCCAAACTCCTCATTCTTATTATACCAACAATTGTTAAATTAAGTTTAACCTAAAGCTGCCTCTTTACATATTTTAGGTTTGGCTATAAAGGTTTCTCCATGCATAGTAAACTGGAACCTCACTGAATGTGTAAGCAAACTGTAACCTACCTTTCCAGCAACTATCCAAGTCCACAACAGCCCAGTTTTGGTCAATCAAAGTTGGCCAACTGTTTAAACCACGTTCAACTAAGGCAAACACTGAGCTGCAACCAACCCAGTGATTTCTGTCCCTCATTTTAGTTTTCTGGACATCACTTTCCTTTTCCATTTTTTTTATTAAGATTAAGGCTGCCTTTAATAATTGAGATGTGTGATCACATTTCTTTTTTGTTTTTTATTTAAAATTATTTATTTATTATACTTTAAGTTCTGAGGCACATGTGCAGAACGTGCAGGTTTGTCACATAGGTATGCACATGCCACGGTGTTCTGCTGCACCCATGAGCCTGTCATCTACATTAGATATTTCTCCTAATGCTATTCCTCCTAATGCTATTCCTCCCTTAGCCCTAGCCCCCCAACCCCAACATATGTGTGGTGTTCCCTTCCCTGTATCCATGTGCTCTCATTGTTCAACTCCCACTTATGAGTGGGAAATGTGGTGTTTGGTTTTCTGTTCTTGGTTTGCTGAGAATGATGGTTTCCAGCTTCATCCATGTCCCTACAAAGGACGTGAACTCATCCTTTTTAACGGCTGAATAGTATTCCATGGTGTATATGTGCCACATCTTCTCTATCCAGTCTATCATTGATGGGCATTAGTTCAATTCTTCATCTTGCTCTTCAGATATTTAATAGAGTCTCATATGGTCGCATTTACAACTATTCAAATCACTTTCCTTTTTCTATTCATAAAAGTTATTCTACCAGATGGCAGCCAAAGAGTTGCTCTGAACCTGTGCTGGTCTGGCAGCTGCCCAATTGGTGAATTATTCTTTGATGAATTAAAATCTGTTAAATTTAATTTGTCTAGATTTTTCTTTTAACACACCAAAGAAAAAAATTCTTTTTCAAGCCTAATTCCTTTTATTTTAAAACTTTTTATTTTTGAAAAGATTTCAAACTTACAGAATAGTTACAAGAATAAAACAAAGAATTCCTTTTGTCACATAGCCTTCACCTAGATTCAACATTTGGCCACACCTGATTTCTCTCTCTTTCTAGGGAGATGACATGGATAGAGATAGACTAATGTCCTAAGACTAAGGACACTTTCTTGTATAACAACAGTACAGATATCAATTAAATTAAATGTTGACACAATATTATTACCTAATATACACACTATATCCAAATGTTGCCATTTTCCGATAATATCTTATAGAGCAATTTTTATCCATGTCCATACATTGCATTTAGATAGCATGTCTCCTTAATTTATTTAGATCTGAAATACTTGCTCAGACCACCTTTATATTAGATGGCTCTAACATTTTTTGAAGATAGCTGGCCAGTCATTATGTGGAGTGCTTCTTAGTCTGAGTTTATCTGATGTTTCCCCATGATTATATTCAGGTTTTGCATTTTAACAGAAACACATAAGTAATGTGTCCCTTCAGTGTGTGACTTCAGGAGATACATTCCAGTTTGTCCATTACTAATGATAACTTCGATCCTATAATCAAGGGTATGTTCTCAAGTTTCTCCACAAGAAAGTTAACATTTTCCTTTTGAAGCAAATAAATAATTATTAGGGAAATGTTTTGAGGTATATAAATATTCTGTTCCCCATCAAACTTCCAACCAATAGTAGTAGCATTCATTGATGATATTTACTTGATCAAATTTTATTATAATGGTTGTAAATGGTGATTTTGAAACTCCTTTATTCCTTCTGCATTTACTCACTGACATTCTACTGTCATGGATAACTTTCTCATCTTCCTTTTTTATTTCTCCATTTAATTCATATCAATATGGAGTCATCAATCCTTAATTTATTTGATGGGTTATAATGTATTCCTGCTAGTATTCATTTTGGTGCCCGAAGTGTCCCATATTCGGCCAGTGAGAGTTTCTTCAAAGTAGCTCCAAACGCCTATACACATTTAAAAACAATGGGTCATTGATAACAGTTTCAAATGGAGTAAAGGAAATAATACCTGGTGCATACTTTGAAGAAGTCTAGCGAGTCTACTATCTAATGAGCATTTATGACTAACAAATAGGATATTTCTTCCTCATTGCACACAGGTAACTAACTCACAAAGATGAGCTTGTTTTTTTTTTTTTTTTTTTTTTTAATTTCCCTGCTCTAATTCTGCTTCTCTTTGATATCAAAAGAGATCTTGGCATCATGAGAACAATTTGCCTAAACAGGATCATGGCATGATACACAGATCACAGGTACATACCAGTGGCTGAATCCATGTGATGGGCCATCTTGAGAAGACACAGTAGAAAAATAAAGAAATAGGCAAGGTAATTCAGTGAGAAAGTCCAGATTGCAAAATCTTAACATACTAGGAAAGGGAAATAATATTTTTCTTCATCTTAAAATATTTAACTAGAAAAAACGTCATGACCTAATTTCATGAATAATGTTTCTATAGGTGAGTTTTAAACTTTCCCTCTACTGTCTAAATACCTGAGAATTTGTATCTCTGGAAAAAAAGTGACAGCAGACAGATCAACAGGAGAAAAGGCATGCAAATTTATTACATGCATATGCAGAGCCTCACAAACTGTAAGAGTCGAAGAAGGGTCAACAATGGAAGTTTGTATAGCATCAGAATAGGGTCTTGGGGATTCTTAGGGGAAGAAATATACGGTGAACAAAGGTTGTCTTGCTATGCAGGTAAAGTCTTTCAGGTAGCAGCCTTCAAAAGAAGGCAAAGCCTCTCTGGGGGTGATGTCAACATTTAGCCTCTGTTCCTGTTATATATCTTTCCTGGATGTCTTCAAGCAGGTATGGGAACCACAGAGAACACCTCTGCTTATATTTGCTGTTCCCCACCATTCCCCACTCAACACACCAAAGCATTATATTTTGAGGTTTTGTTTGCTGAGCCCCAACATCTCCATAAGAAAATCAAGTAGAAAATGATCCAGGACATGGTCACAGCAGCTTCAGCAAAGTATAAAAAAGGACAGGCAGCAAAGGGACTTTCAAATGCACTAAACTCACTCTCTTACTAATATATACATATTTAGAATTGTTATATCTTCTTGCTGAATTGATCCCTTTATTATTATATAATAACTTCCTTTCTCTGTTTTTACTGTTGTTGATTTTAGGTCTGTTTTATCTGCTACAAGCAGAGCTACTCCTGTTGGAAAAATAAGCTCATAATGGTCAAAATTGAGACATACATTATAAAAGCATTTAATTTTAAAGACAAATATAATTATTTAAAGAAAAATAATCACTTGAACATCTAGGCAAAATGTCCATGTTAACTAGAAGGAAAGAGAACTATGTTGTTTTCACACATTTTGATGAAAATGTCAGAAGATAATAGAGTAACACTCAAAGAAAGAAAATGTGAGGCAAGGATTTTAAATTCAGCCAAACTGAACTTCAGGTATAAAGGCCACAAATAAACTATTATAAGCATGAAAAAGCTCAGTGAATATTCTCTCCCGTGAGTGTATCCTGAAGAATTTATTAACAAGTGAACTTCACAAAACCAAAATGACTGAAGATATTGGAAGGACATCTACATGAGATCTAGATCTATACATATCCCATGGAATTAAGAACAAGAGTGAATGGTAAGCTTAAGAGAGGAAGCGTGATATGTAACAGCTATGTATTGACAGTACAGCTATCAAAACATGAAGGAAAGGAGAGCAATTATATGTAGTAGAAGTTTGCTGATTGCCTTATAGATATTAACCAGGAATTCACACCTCATGCTCAAGGAGTGAGGAGTAAAGATGTAACTAGATAATTTCAATATTTATGTAAGCAGAGAATCAACTGACAGTTGCTAAAAAAAAAATAGAGCTCATGAGGTATGTAAAGGTAGCCATTAGAAAAAAATACAAACTTTCCTACATACCAAAAGGCATACTGAGAAAGAGAGAATGAGAGAGAAAATTTAAAAGGTGAGAGATTAGAATTTTAAAAGTGAAAGGCAGAGAAAAAGATAAAGAGGCAGGGAGGAGAGAGAAAAATATTTAACATATTATATATAAAGATAACTTATTATATATAAGTATAACAAAAATGACATAATAAAAGTCAAGCATATTGATTATATCAATACATATAATAGGCTCAACTCACTTCAAACAAAGACTTTCAGACTGGCTTTGAAAAAAGGAAGATCAACATTATGCTGTATATAAAGAGACACAAGTAAATCAACAAGTGTCAGAAAGTGAAAAGTGAAAAGATAAAGACAGAGATACAGGTAATGAAAATGCAGATGGAGGAAAGCAAGGGCCGCAATTCTTATATCCCACAAGTTAGACTTAATACCAAAAAGCATTGCAGAAGACAAAGTAGGAAAAGGTATTATGCTAAAGGCCACAATCAACATATAAATATAGAGATAAAACTTCACATACAGAAGCTACAGGTAATACAAGAATAAAAATAAGACAAGCTAATAATCAAATACTCCAATCCTCTATGGACCTAATGAGAGAGGCTGTGGAGGAAAATTAATAAAAATATAGAATAAGTAAATGAAATAATAAGGTAGATTTTACAGGGATTTATTGAATATCCTTTGCTTTCGAGTCCAGAATGTTATTTTAATAACAAAAGCCTAGAAATAACCCAGATATCCAACAGTGGGAGACTAAGTAAGCTCTGTTATGTCCATGAAACAGAATAGTTTTTCACTGAAAATGGAATGAGAAATATTTAAACATACTCCAGTGTAATAAACAATATATCACTACAAGTGACAGTGAATTGAAACCAAGCATTTCTAGAATGTGATCACTTATCTAACAAATAAAGAAGACATAAATATGTAAATACAGGCACACATATTTAAAATAAAGATATAAAGAAAAACTTTAAATTTAAAAAAATGATGATTTATGGGAAAGGAGAGACTATAAGGAGGGAACAGAAATAGAAGCAAAACCTCCTTCAATAGGCCTCGTTTTTGTAGAATTTATTTTGGAACCATAAGGATTTTGTGTAATTACAAAACAAACTTAAATTTAAAAGGGATTTCCAGAAATTAAAAAAAAACAAACATGAATGATGTACTCCTTTTCAAGCATGATGATAACAACATATGAATAAAATATTCATCTTGGGTGTTTACTTTCCAGCTGGAGACACATAAATAAACACCTACCTTCATGTTACAGTCAGTTATACTGAGTTAGAGTGCTCTGTGGCATAATGTCAGCCACAAAGGAGGAGAAGATTAGATGTCAGTAAAATAATAGGCCAAGGAAAACATCACAAAGGAGAGGGCATCTGGCCTGGAACTTAAAGGAAGAGTAAGAATTTATTACATTGACGTGGAAAAAGGAACATTCTAAGGAGAGGTAAGAGCACAGTCAAAGGTGCAGAATTACTGTTGTTTATACTTTGTAAACTCTTACTGGACTAAACTCACAGAATAATGAGTACCTCATGTATTCTTTGAGAATAAAGATCAAGACAATAATTACAAAGCATTCAACAGAAGATCTGGCACGTGGTAAGCAGTCTCATATGGTAGCTGTCTATGTTATCTCATTTTTCACTGAAAGTACATGAAACTTGGCTGACCATGGTGGTTCATGCCTGTAATCCCAGCACTTTGGGAGGCCAAGGTGGGTGGATCACTTGAGGCCAGGAATTCAAGACCAGCCAGGTCAACATGGCAAAACTTCATCTCTACTGAAAATACAAAACTTAGCCAGGTGTGGTGATGCATGCCTGTAGTCCCAGCTACTTGGGAGGCTGAGGCACGAGAATCACTTGAGCTGGGAGCGGAGGTTGCAGTAAGCCAAGATTATGCCATGCACTCCAGCCTGGGCAACAGAGTGAGACTCTTGCCTTAAAAAAAAAAAAAAGAAAAAAGAAAAGAAAAGAAATAGAGCAAGTATATGAAACTGAAATACATGATTGTTTCAAACTCTAATCTTATGATAATTCAAATTGTCACCAAAATCTTTCCCTTTATTATATTATATGTAAGTGCCTATAGACACTTAAGAGTAAGGCTTATCTTTTTTTCTGAATAGAGTTGCAACAGGATTTAAAAAATATTTATTATTTTTCCATAAGTTATTGAGGTACAGGTGGTATTTGGTTACATGAGTAAGTTCTTCAGTGGTGATTTGTGCATCCATCACTGGAGCAGTATACACTGCACAATACTTATAGTCTTTTATCCCTCGCCCCCACCCCCACTCTTCCCCTGAAGTCTCCAAAATTCATTGTATCATTCTTATGCTTTTGCATTCTCATAGCTTAGCCCCCACACATCAGTGACAACATACATTGTTTGGTTTTCCATTCCTGATTTACTTCACTTTCTACCTAGTCTCCAATCTCATCCAGGCCATTGCAAATGCTGTTAATTCATCCTTTCTATGGCTGAGTGGTATTCCATCATATACCACAGTTTATTTATCCTGTTGTTCATTGATGGTCCTTTGGGTTGGTTCCATGATTTTGCAATTGTGAATTGTGTTGCTATAAACATGCATGTGCAAGTATCTTTTTCAAATAATGACTTGGGATTGCTGGATCAAATGGTAGCTCAACTTTTAGTTATTTAAGAAATCTCCATGCTGTTTTCTACAGTGGCTGTACTATTTGACATTCCCACTAGCAGTAGGAAGTGTTCCCTGATCACCGCATCCATGCCAACATCTACCGGTTTTGTTCTTTTTTTTTTTTTTTTTTTTAGTTTCTTGATTGTGGCCATTCTTGCAGGAGTAAGGTGGTATTGCATTGTGGTTTTGAGTTGCATTTCCCTGATCATTAGTGATTTTGAGCATTTCTTTTCATTTTTGGTCACTTGTGTATCTTCTTTTGAGAATTGTCTGTGTCTTTAGCTCGCTTTTTGATGAGATTTTTTTTTTTTCTTACTGATTTGTTTGAGTTTGTTATAGATTCTGGATAGTAGTCCTTTGTCAGATGTATAGATCATGAAGACTTTCTACCATTCTGTGGGTTGTCTGTTTACTATGCTGACTGCTCCTTTTGCCATGAAAAACCTCTTTAGTTTAATTAGGTCCCAGAGAGTTACCTCTGTTTTTATTGCATTTACTTTTGAGGGATGACACTAAATTTGTAGATTGCTTTTAGCAGTATGATCATTTTCACCATATTGATTCTATCCATCCTTGAGCATGGGATGTGTTTTCATTTGCTTGTGTCATCTATTATTTCTTTCAGCAGTGTTTGAAAACCCTAAGGACTCCTCCAGAGAGCTCCTAGAACTTATAAAAGAACTCAGCAAAGTTTCCAGATACAAGATTCATGGACACAAATCAGTGGCTCTCCTACACACCAACAGCAACCAAGTGGAGACTCAAATCAAGAACTCAACCCCTTTTTCAATAGCTGCAAAAAAGTACTTAGGAATATACCTAACAAAGGAGTCAAAAGACTTCTACAAGGAAGACTACAAAACACTGCTGAAAGAAATCATAGATGACACTTTAAAAGATAAAGTACATCAGCATTTCTACTGAGAATTACAGGGTTTTTACTTAGCCTCATATCTTTTTCTTACAAATCTCTTTTCTTCTTGGCCAAAAATAACAGTTCCTCGATGTAATTACTCATTTTATTTATTACATAATGCTTGCACAACAATCTGGAATAATATTGCCAATACGTACTAAAGACAACAATATAGTTATTGCAAACAAACTTGACAGGCTTTTGAAAAAACATTTTGGTCTTAGAATAGTTACTTTCTCTGAAGTTATGCTTAGATATACAGTTATATTCCATTGTTGTGGTGGTGGCTTTAGTGATTTTGAGAGATTTTAAAAATTTAATATTTTTATAAATATGTAAAATATTTACACAGGTGCAAAGTCAAAGCTACAAAAAAATATAAATTCAAAAAAAATCTAGTGTCTATTTCTATCTTCTCTATCCTATTCCCTTCACCCTCTATGAGTCAACTTCTAAAAAGCAAATATGGGCCAGGTGCGGTGGCTCTTGCCTGTGATCCCGGCACTTTGGGAGGCTGAGGAGGATAGATCATGAGGTCAGGAGTTCAAGACCAGCCTGGCCAACATGGTGAAACCTCATCTCTACTAAAAATACAAAAATTAGCCGGGCATGGTCGTGGGTGCCTGTAATCCCAACTATTTGGGAGGCTGAGGCAGAGAACTGCTTGAACCCAGAAGGTGGTTGTTGCAGTGAGCCAAGATCACTCCACTGCACTCCAGTCTGGGTGACAGAGCGAAACTCCATCTCAAAAACAAAAAAAAAAAAAACAAAAACCCACAAATATGGTTTATTCTTCCATTTTTTTTCTTTGTTTTTCAGCTACATTAAGTTACAATGGCATATAATAAACTGCATATACTTAAAATGCAAATTTGATGTTTTGACAGAAGTCCCTCTTTCCTTTTTTAAAATCTCTTTTCTCTATTCTTCTATCATTTTTAAAGTGTAAGCAAATATACTTTTGATATTTATATCCTAGATTTTTCAGACATATTGTTGTAGAACATTGTACACATTATTTTCTACTGCTTTATTGTCTCTTAACAATATCTCTTGGAGATTAATTTGTAGCAGTGTATAGAGACACTCCTTATTCCTTTTGACAGCAGCTGCATAGTACTCCATCATGGAAAGGGACCACAGTTTATTCACCAGTACCCTATTGATTGAAGGACACCTGGGTTGTATCCAGTGTTGTTGTAGTTTTCACTTGTTTTTTCCCAAATAGACCTGTTACAAATCATCTCATGCAACACCTTTCATTTACTTTCCTGAGTATCTTTGAGATATTTTATGGAATTGGGATAGCCGAGTCAAAGAATAACGGTGCTAGTTATTGCCAAACCCTCACCAGAAAATATGAGCATGCCTATTTCCACATCATCTCCCTCCCAGAGAATGCCGTCAGATTTTGAATTTTTGACAATCTGACAGGTGAGAAGGGCCATACCGTATGATTTCATTTCGTTTATTATGCATGAGATTGAGTATATTTATATGGTGGTAAAATATTTACATTTTAAATATCCCATTATTCTGTTGGTCTGTTTTCTAATCTATTTTCAGAAGTCATTTTTCTTTTTCTTCTCGATTTTTGAGACAGAGTCTCACTCTGTCACCCAGGCTGAAGTGCAGTGGTGCAATCTCGGCTCGCTGCAACCTCTGCCTCCTGGGCTCAAGCGAGTCTCCTGCCCCAGCTTCCTGAGTAGCTTGGCAGATGCATACCACCTTGCCAGCTAATTTTGTTTTGTAGAGACGGGGTTTCGCCAAATTGACCAGGTTGGCCTCGAACTCCTATGCTCAAGCAATGCTCCTGCTTTGGCCTCCCAAAATGTTGGGATTACAGATGTGATTCACCGTGCCCAGTCTCAGAAGTCTTTTATGTACTATTAACCCTTTGTCTGTGATATAAATTGAGAGTCTTTTTTCAAATTTGGTCATTTGTGTTTTTACTTTGTTTATGATGGTTTCTTAACATGCATCTTTAAAATAAAAATTAAGTTCTGGGCTACATATGCAGAACATGCAGTTTTGCTTCATAGTTATACATGTGCCATGGTGGTTTGCCGCACCCATCAATCCGTCATCTAGGTTTTAAGCCCCGCATGCATTAGGCATTTGTCCCAATGCTCTCCCTCCCCTGGTCCTCAAGGCTCTGGTGTGTGATGTTCCCCTCCCTGTGTCCATGTGTTCTCATTGTTCAGCTCCACTTACAAGTGAGAACATACCATGCATCTTTTCAATTACAAACAATTGTTTTTAAATATCAGGAGGGATTTAATTGCAAAATGGGTATATGCAAATTGTTCCTCGAACACTCTAAGAGAGACATACTTTCCCTATTATAGACCATGTGACTTCAATCTATCTGGGCATCAAGTATCTTGGATGTAAAAAACACGTGTGTCTACCTCACAGAATCCTTGTGAGGTATAAACAAGATAACAATTACAGAGGACTCAGAAAATTCCTGACACATAGTAAGCACTCAACAAATTATAACTATTAGTATTGTTTCATCTTTCATTGGAAGTGTACAGATTAAATTATAATTGTTATCTTGTTCACTAATCACACAATTCTCTAAATAGTTGTTAAACTCTTTTTTATACATGTGCTTATTTGTCTTGTTTAAATGTCTATAGGACAGAAATTAAAGCTTGACCCTTTATTTCTCTGTGTATCAAGCAAAATATCTCCAACATATATTGTGAGAGAAAACAGCTTTCAAGTATGAGAAAATATACTATCAATAACACTTCAGTTAAACACATTTGTTGGGTATCTTGACTTATCAACAAAATAGAACAAAAATGTCAACTATGATCCACGTCTCTGAAGAACATGCCAATAGTAATTTATAAAGCGACCCATCATGCCAATGTGTTCTTACTTTTAAAAGCAATGAATCATTACATTATATCTGTTTCAAGCTGAATAGATTCAATAACAAAACACAAAGGAATTTCAGTGGGATCTTTTATATCACTGGCCAGCCACAAAATGCAAAGGAATCACAGTGTTCCTCATTATACGCACCTCCCATCACCCCCTAAAGATGAATCTTTCATCCGATTTTCCTACTAGCATTCCATGTAATTTATGTTTAACCTCTTTGAGAGCAGAGGAGATTTAGTTATCATAAAATCTATTCTCAACCTGTTATTCTGGAATCAAATAAATAAAGAATTAACACTTATGAAATCCAATCACACAATGTCATCTCTACACATCTGAAGACACCTCAGATGAAAGCTGATTCACTTGGTGTAACCAAATTGGATAGCTCATAATACAACAGGAAAAGGAAATGGTGCCTTTTCTATTTATAGAAACAATTACCAGATAAGCTCAACTATCTAATTTACTAAAAAAAAGAACTGATTCTCTGTTGGTAATGTGTAAACAACAAGATCATTTACATGGTCATAGTAGCCCTCAGGAGGGTATAAAAAGCAAACGAAAGAGCAAGGAGAGATCAAACTCAGAACACTCACTCTCCTGGAAACGAATCCAGAACCTCCACCCTCTGACACCATGGTCAACTCCCATTGTAGCTCTGTCTGCTCTGACCAGGGCTGTGGCCTGGAGAACTGCTGCCGTCCCAGCTGCTGCCAGACCACCTGCTGCAGGACCACCTGCTGCCGCCCCAGCTGCTGTGTGTCCAGCTGCTGCAGGCCCCAGTGCTGCCAGTCTGTGTGCTGCCAGCCCACCTGCTGCCGCCCCAGCTGCTGTCAGACCACCTGCTGCAGGACCACCTGCTGCCGCCCCAGCTGCTGCATCTCCAGTTGCTGCCGGCCCAGCTGCTGTGTGTCCAGCTGCTGCAGACCCCAGTGCTGCCAGTCTGTGTGCTGCCAGCCCACCTGCTGCCGCCCCAGCTGCTGCATCTCCAGTTGCTGCCGGCCCAGCTGTTGTGTGTCCAGCTGCTGCAGACCCCAGTGCTGCCAGTCTGTGTGCTGTCAGCCAACCTGCTGCCACCCCAGCTGCTGTCAGACCACCTGCTGCAGGACCACCTGCTGCCGCCCCAGCTGCTGCATCTCCAGCTGCTGCCCCCGCTCTTGCTGAGAATCCTGCTGCTGCCACCCCTGCTGCTGCCTGCGCCCAGTCTGTGGCCAAGTCTCCTGCCACACCACTTGCTATCGCCCAACCTGTGTCATCTCCACCTGCCCCCGCCCCATGTGCTGTGCCTCCTCTTGCTGCTAAATCTGCTTGAACACACCACTTCATTATCACCTCCTTTCCTACAGATGAAGGCTCTGCTTTAAAACATGTGGAGTGTTCAAGAGAATTGATCTGTGTCCCATAAGCAAACCTCATCCTTAGAACATCTGTATTTGCACTCTGCCTTTTGTCCAAACTCCCTGCCTTCCAGATGAATTCATTGACAGTCTCCTAATAAATCTACAAATTTCTCTCCAGCATCCCCCCACCTCTTTGACTTCAGGATATTTATTCATCATGCCTAAAGAATTTCAATATTGCCTCCATCATCTGTAGGGCCACAGATCTTAACGCCTCTGACTGCGAAGTCCAGTGAAGTCTCTTAAAGTCTTTTGCAAATATTTTCGTACCTTGTCATTTCCATGTACCAAAATAAACCTCCATTCTATTGGCACTAAAAATTGAATATGATTCTTATTCCATTTCTTATAAAGGTTTTATACTTGGGTTCTGGGTGATTATATTTTATCCACACCTGTAGTGCAGACAGCACACATTAGTCAACCTACCAACAGAGGTCAACTTACATCAATCACTGCCTAGACTTTCTAGAAAAGTCTTTTCAGGCTTAGGAAAATCAACTAGTCATTTTGTAGGCTTTAGTAAAAAGAGTGAAACTGAAGTCATGAAATATACATGAATATAACAACAGGGGAAATGTTTTGGAAAGATTGAGTACAATTCATTATCTGTAAAAAATAATTCCAACTTTTATTTTAGAATCAAAGAGTACATATTCATATTTGTTACATGTTGTGTGATGCTGAGGTTGGGGGTACAAATGATTCTGTCACCAGGTAGTGAGCAATGGGCCATTCCTAGCCCTTCCTCTCTCCCTCTCTCCCCCTTTGTGGAGTCCCCAGTCATTCCCATCTTTGTGTCCACGTGTACCCAATGCTTAGCTACCATTTGTAGTGAGAACATGCAATATTTGGTTTTCTGTTCCTGGCATAATTTGCTTAGGATACTGTCCTCCAGACACATCTATGTTGCTGCAAAAGATGTAATTTTATTCCTTTTTATGTCTGTGTAGTATTCCATGGTGTAAAAGTGTCACATGTTTTTTATCCAATGCACTGTTGATGAGCACCTAGACGGATTCCATATCTTTACTATTGTGAACAGTGCTGTGAGCTTTTAAAGTACCATCTTTCAGTTTCTTCCTTCCTTCTCCTCCCCTCCTTTCCCCACCCCTCTTTTTTCCTCCCCTCCCTTTCCCTCCCCTCCTCTCCCTTCTTCTCCCCTCCCTTCCTCTCCCTGCCCTTCCTCTCTCTTGCCTCCACCTTCCATCCTCTCCCTTCCTTTCCCCTCCCTTCCCCTCCTCAGTGTTAATCCCAAGAGCTTTAATAAACCTCCTGCAAGTTGCTCTCCATCTCAGTGTCTGCTTCCTGGGGAACCCAGGCTGTCCCCCAAAACAATTTGAAATTCATGATAGCTAATTTGAGAGCTGAAATGACAGACTGAAAGGTACTTTTAATACTTTAGTTCATGAAAGAAACAAGAAGGTAGACACCATAGCAGAAAAAATATTTAATAAACTGTAGAAAAATTATGAATTTCATACAAATCACATTTATTATTTTCTGAGGATTTTTATATCAGTTGTACACAAATATATGTGCTTCAAACATTTAGATGATACAAAACAATGCGACCAAAGGTAAGTTTCCCATCATGGTCTTTGTCAATCCCATTCAAGACCTAATGTTACAAATTGAGATACATCCCCATTAAATGCATTTGTACCACATGTATGTATTTATTTGAAAATCTGGCTTTGGTTGCACATCTCTTGTTCTGACATTTATTCAAACATTGTTTTATGTCTTCCAGAAAATGTTAACACTTTTCTTCACATAGGCTTGTCAGATTTATTTATATATTTTTCTATTTACTCTTGAGAATTGTAAGTACATTTTTCCCATTAAATTTTAGAGAGAACGATTGCTAGTGTATAAAAGTCTATAGATTAGTATAAATTCATATTTTCTCTGGTCTCATGATTAATACTAATGCCCAGATGACTCTCCAGGTGTGCAATTTTGGTGGCCAAGTGCCTCCAAACTCAGGCCTGTCCCCAGGGATTTTCCCCAGATGCCCACATTGGGGACCTATGATTAGCACAAACATTCTTGGGATTTTCTAAATTTCCTGTCTTACTTTCCCCATTTTCTCACTTGTGCTTCCTGGATCCATCACCCAAATAAATTAGGTGCACTGAAGTCTTTTTCCAAGGTTTGCTTTGGGTAGAATTCAAGCTAAGACAATAGACGTTCAGCAAACATTTTTGACTGACTGGTATCAAATGGGCAATAAGAGTTACACCAATCAATAAAAGCAAAAGTGGGAAGTCAGGAGGTGAAGGAGAACCAGTGTTACCATTTGGTGTTTACCTGCTTCCTGTCTTTTTTCTTGTGTGAATATAGGCGTGAGTGTGAAACACGGCATTCCTGGTTATTTATAAACAAGTCTCATTCTATAAATTGAATCATAACTTCCACAACTTTCCACATGTTATTTATCAGGTGACATGTTACCTATCACATAAAAAAGTGTAGTTTTTCTGAAATGAAACTATGATCTCTTTGTTTGGAATGATTTTCCCTCTCTTATCCAGAAGTCAAAAGATAGATACAATTTTAAAGGATTTACACACCTCTGTGTCATCAAAAAGCCTTCATTCACTCAGCAAACATTTACCACGAGTGTCCTCTGTGCTGAGTATCAAGGTCACAAGAATAAATGCCATAGCCCATGCCTTCAGGGTATTTGCAATGCACATGGAGGAATGACAGAAGTAAATGATTATAACAGGGTAGAATGTATCAAATTATGAGCACAAGGCAGAAAATAATGCTACATAAATGGGGTAGCTTATTAGGAAAAATATTATTGAGGAGGAAATATGTTAACTGGGTCTTGACATATAAGTAGGAGTTTGCAGAGTGGACAAAAAAGATGAAATCTTCCAGGAAGATAAAACAGTTTCAGAAGGTTTAGTAAATTTAACTCTTTATGACTTTCGTGGCTACACTAAGACATATTAGACTTGCTTTCTCTTTAATCTTGGACAAGTTTTTGTTTGTTTAACTTTTTTTTTCTTTTTTCTTTTTTTATAGCATGTTAGGTTTTGGGGTACATGTGAAGAACATGCAAGATTGTTGCATAGATCTTTTTAATGCTTCTTTTGAGTATTTCACTAAAAGAGTAATAAAAATATACACTATTTCATAAGGTTGTATTAAAGAGTAAAAATGAAACAAAAATATTTGGCATGATGCCTGGTACCTAGTCAATACTTCACAAGTAATATATACACACTGAAGCTGTATGGAACTTATCCACATACTATACGATTTTATTTTAGTGGTTTAATGAACATAATTGTAATTATTTTTATTTTTGCCAAACTCTGTTTCCTATGAGTGTGTCTTATTCAAGTACCTGCAAGAAAAAGATGAGCGCTTATCCATTCTACACCCGGAGTCCCTAGTAAAACATCTCTGATGCATGTTGTTGAAGACTTAATAATTCTGAATATTGTTTATATATAACAATTACTTTTGTAAATGAAAAATCCATCATGCAATTTTGATGATCAAAGATAAATCAGGCCGGGTGCGGTGGCTCACACCTGTGATCCCAGCACTTTGGGAGGCCGAGGCGGAAGGATCATGAGGTCAAGAGAGTGAGACTGTCCTGGCCAACCTGGTGAAAGCCCGTCTCTACTAAAATACAAAAAGTAGCTGGGCGTGGTGGCACGTGCCTGTAGTCCCAGCTACTCAGGAGACTGAGGCAGGAGAATCGCTTGAACCCAGGAAGCAGAGACTGCATTAAACTGAGATTGCGCCACTGCACTCCAGCCGGGGTGACAGAGCGAGACTCCCTCTCAAAATAAATAAATAAATCAATCAAAACTTCCTACTCTTAATGCCTATACTACAGGACATACAGCAAAATGTTTTTTTACCCTTTAAAGGCAGTGAGTCATGGGTAAGTACTTTCACTGGAGGCTGTGGAATAAGATCTGACACAGAGTTTAGAACTTCTTTGGGATCTGACCATCTCCCAGACCATCCAAGATGCACACATGGGATCAGAGTCATCCTCATTAGGACATCCTTCTCCCAAATAAATCCTTCCTTCTAATTCTTTTCCAGCGTTTCACCTGACCAAGACATTCTTTGACAACAAAAGATACATCCATATTACAAACATCATACCGCACGATTTGCAGAGAGCAATCTACAGGTAGGAGGGAGAGTCACGCTTAAAAAAAAGGCAGAGAGTCACATGACCAGCGCTTTGTAAAAGTCACTGCATAGGCCAGGGTCGAAGGTGACACTGACTAAAGAAGAAATATGACAAGCTTTTCCAATGAAAACGCAGGAGCACAGCAGGAAAAGGAAATATGTTATGTTTTCTGTTTAGAAGAATTTAACTAGAAACACACAATTATGTAATTACATGATTAAGCTTTCCAGCAGGTAAATAATAACAAGAAAATAATGACATGATGGCAATGGGCCTTCAGCAGCGTATAAAAGTGGTCGTGGGCCCAGAAGACTTCCAAACCCAAGAACTTCACTCTCCTGGAAACACACCCAGATCCTCCACCCTCTGACACTATGGTCGACTCCTGTTGTGGCTCCGTGTGTTCTGACCAGGGCTGTGGTCAAGACCTCTGCCAGGAGACCTGCTGCTCTCCCAGCTGCTGCAGGCCCCAGTGCTGCCAGTCTGTGTGCTGCCAGCCCACCTGCTGCCGCCCCAGCTGCTGTCAGACCACCTGCTGCAGGACCACCTGCTGCCGCCCCAGCTGCTGCATCTCCAGTTGCTGCCGGCCCAGCTGTTGTGTGTCCAGCTGCTGCAGACCCCAGTGCTGCCAGTCTGTGTGCTGCCAGCCCACCTGCTGCCGCCCCAGCTGCTGTCAGACCACCTGCTGCAGGACCACTTGCTGCCGCCCCAGCTGCTGCATCTCCAGTTGCTGCCGGCCCAGCTGCTGTGTGTCCAGCTGCTGCAGACCCCAGTGCTGCCAGTCTGTGTGCTGCCAGCCCACCTGCTGCCGCCCCAGCTGCTGTCAGACCACCTGCTGCAGGACCACTTGCTGCCGCCCCAGCTGCTGCATCTCCAGTTGCTGCCGGCCCAGCTGCTGTGTGTCCAGCTGCTGCAGACCCCAGTGCTGCCAGTCTGTGTGCTGCCAGCCCACCTGCTGCCGCCCCAGCTGCTGTCAGACCACCTGCTGCAGGACCACCTGCTGCCGCCCCAGCTGCTGCATCTCCAGCTGCTGCCCCTGCTCTTGCTGAGAATCAAGCTCTTGCCGCCCCTGCTGCTGCCTGCGTCCAGTCTGTGGCCAAGTCTCCTGCCACACCACTTGCTATCGCCCAACCTGTGTCATCTCCACCTGCCCCCGCCCCATGTGCTGTGCCTCCTCTTGCTGCTAAATCTGCTTTGAACACACCACTTCATTATCACCTCCTTTCCTACAGATGAAGGCTCTGCTTTAAAACATATGGAGTGTTCAAGAGAATTGATCTGTGTCCCATAAGCAAACCTCATCCTTAGAACATCTGTATTTGCACTCTGCCTTTTGTCCAAACTCCCTGCCTTCCAGATGAATTCATTGACAGTCTCCTAATAAATCTACAAATTTCTCTCCAACATTCCCCCACCTCTTTGACTTCAGGACATTTATTCGTCATGCCTACAGAATTTGAAGATTGCCTCCGTCATCTGTAGGGCCACAGATCTTAACGCCTTCAACCGCGAAGTCCAGTGAAGTCTCTTAAAGTCTTTTGCAAATATTTTTGTACCTTGTCGTTTCCATGTACCAAAATAAACCTCCATTCTATTGGCACTAAAAATTGAATATGGTTCTTATTCCATTTCTTACAAAGGTTTTATACTTGGGTTCTGGGCGATTACATTTTATCCACACCTGTAGTGCAGACAGCACACATTAGTCAACCTACCAACAGAGGTCAACTGACATCGATCACTGCCTAGACTTTCTAGAAAAGTCTTTTCAGGCTTAGGAAAATCAACTAGTCATTTTGTAGGCTTTAGTAAAAAGAGTGAAACTGAAGTCATGAAATATACATGAATATAACAACAGGGGAAATGTTTTGGAAAGATTGAGTACAATTCATTATCTGTAAAAAATAATTCCAACTTTTATTTTAGAATTAAAGAGTACATATTCATATTTGTTACATGTTGTGTGATGCTGAGGTTTGGGGTACAAATGATTCTTTCACCAGGTAGTGAGCAATGGGCCATTCTTAGCCCTTCCTCTCTCCCTCTCTCCCCCTTTTTGGAGTCCCCAATCATTCCCATCTTTGTGTCCACCTGTACCCAATGTTTAGCTACCATTTGTAGTGAGAACATGCAATATTTGGTTTTCTGTTCCTGGAATAATTTGCTTAGGATACTGTCCTCCAGACACATCCATGTTGCTGCAAAAGATGTAATTTTATTCCTTTTTATGTCTGTGTAGTATTCCATGGTGTAAAAGTGTCACATGTTTTTTATCCAATGCACTGTTGATGAGCACCTAGACGGATTCCATATCTTTACTATTGTGAACAGTGCTGTGAGCTTTTAAAGCACCATCTTTCAGTTTCTTCTTTCCTTCCCCTCCCCTCCTTTCCCCACCCCTCTTTTTTCCTCCCCTCTCTTTCCCTCCCCTCCTCTCCCTTCTTCTCCCCTCCCTTCCTCTCCCTGCCCTTCCTCTCTATTGCCCCCACCTTCCATCCTCTCCCTTCCCTTCCCCTCCCTTCCCCTCCTCAGTGTTAATCCCAAGAGCTTTAATAGACTTCCTGCAAGTTGCTCTCCATCTCAGTGTCTGCTTCCTGGGGAACCCAGGCTGTCCCCCAAAACAATTTGAAATTCATGATAGCTAATTTGAGAGCTGAAATGACAGACTGAAAGGTACTTTTAATACTTTAGTTCATGAAAGAAACAAGAAGGTCGACATCATAGCAGAAAAAATATTTAATAAACTGTAGAAAAATTATGAATTTCATACAAATCACATTTATTCTTTTATGAGGATTTTTATATCAGTTGTACACAAATATATGTGCTTTAAACATTTAGATGATACAAAACAATGCGACCAAAGGTAAGTTTCCCATCATGGTCTTTGTCAATCCCATTCAAGACCTAATGTTACAAATTGAGATACATCCCCATTAAATGCATTTGTGCCACATGTATGTATTTATTTGAAAATCTGGCTTTGGTTGCACATCTCTTGTTCTGACATTTATTCAAACATTGTTTTATGTCTTTCAGAAAATGTTAACACTTTTCTTCACATAGGCTTGTCAGATTTATTTATATATTTTTCTATTTACTCTTGAGAATTGTAAGTACATTTTTCCCATTAAATTTTAGAGAGAACGATTGCTAGTGTATAAAAGTCTATAGATTAGTATAAATTCATATTTTCTCTGGTCTCATGATTAATACTAATGCCCAGATGACTCTCCAGGTGTGCAATTTTGGTGGCCAAGTGCCTCCAAACTCAGGCCTGTCCCCAGGGATTTTCCCCAGATGCCCACATTGGGGACCTATGATTAGCACAAACATTCTTGGGATTTTCTAAATTTCCTGTCTTACTTTCCCCATTTTCTCACTTGTGCTTCCTGGATCCATCACCCAAATAAATTAGGTGCACTGAAGTCTTTTTCCAAGGTTTGCTTTGGGTAGAATTCAAGCTAAGACAATAGACGTTCAGCAAACATTTTTGACTGACTGGTATCAAATGGGCAATAAGAGTTACACCAATCAATAAAAGCAAAAGTGGGAAGTCAGGAGGTGAAGGAGAACCAGTGTTACCATTTGGTGTTTACCTGCTTCCTGTCTTTTTTCTTGTGTGAATATAGGCGTGAGTGTGAAACACGGCATTCCTGGTTATTTATAAACAAGTCTCATTCTATAAATTGAATCATAACTTCCACAACTTTCCACATGTTATTTATCAGGTGACATGTTACCTATCACATAAAAAAGTGTAGTTTTTCTGAAATGAAACTATGATCTCTTTGTTTGGAATGTTTTCCCTCACTTATCCAGAAGTCAAAAGATAGATACAATTTTAAAGGATTTACACACCTCTGTGTCATCAAAAAGCCTTCATTCACTCAGCAAACATTTACCACGAGTGTCCTCTGTGCTGAGTATCAAGGTCACAAGAATAAATGCCATAGCCCATGCCTTCAGGGTATTTGCAATGCACATGGAGGAATGACAGAAGTAAATGATTATAACAGGGTAGAATGTATCAAATTATGAGCACAAGGCAGAAAATAATGCTACATAAATGGGGTAGCTTATTAGGAAAAATATTATTGAGGAGGAAATATGTTAACTGGGTCTTGACATATAAGTAGGAGTTTGCAGAGTGGACAAAAAAGATGAAATCTTCCAGGAAGATAAAACAGTTTCAGAAGGTTTAGTAAATTTAACTCTTTATGACTTTCGTGGCTACACTAAGACATATTAGACTTGCTTTCTCTTTAATCTTGGACAAGTTTTTGTTTGTTTAACTTTTTTTTTTCTTTTTTCTTTTTTTATAGCATGTTAGGTTTTGGGGTACATGTGAAGAACATGCAAGATTGTTGCATAGATCTTTTTAATGCTTCTTTTGAGTATTTCACTAAAAGAGTAATAAAAATATACACTATTTCATAAGGTTGTATTAAAGAGTAAAAATGAAACAAAAATATTTGGCATGATGCCTGGTACCTAGTCAATACTTCACAAGTAATATATACACACTGAAGGTGTATGGAACTTATCCACATACTATACGATTTTATTTTAGTGGTTTAATGAACATAATTGTAATTATTTTTATTTTTGCCAAACTCTGTTTCCTATGAGTGTGTCTTATTCAAGTACCTGCAAGAAAAAGATGAGCGCTTATCCATTCTACACCCGGAGTCCCTAGTAAAACATCTCTGATGCATGTTGTTGAAGACTTAATAATTCTGAATATTGTTTATATATAACAATTACTTTTGTAAATGAAAAATCCATCATGCAATTTTGATGATCAAAGATAAATCAGGCCGGGTGGGGTGGCTCACACCTGTGATCCCAGCACTTTGGGAGGCCGAGGCGGAAGGATCACGAGGTCAAGAGAGTGAGACTGTCCTGGCCAACCTGGTGAAAGCCCGTCTCTACTAAAATACAAAAAGTAGCTGGGCGTGGTGGCACGTGCCTGTAGTCCCAGCTACTCAGGAGACTGAGGCAGGAGAATCGCTTGAACCCAGGAAGCAGAGACTGCATTAAACTGAGATTGCGCCACTGCACTCCAGCCGGGGTGACAGAGCGAGACTCCCTCACAAAATCAATCAATCAATCAATCAAAACTTCCTACTCTTAATGCCTATACTACAGGACATACAGCAAAATGTTTTTTTACCCTTTAAAGGCAGTGAGTCATGGGTAAGTACTTTCACTGGAGGCTGTGGAATAAGATCTGACACAGACTTTAGAACTTCCTTGGGATCTGACCATCTCCCAGACCATCCAAGATGCACACATGGGATCAGAGTCATCCTCATTAGGACATCCTTCTCCCAAATAAATCCTTCCTTCTAATTCTTTTCCAGCGTTTCACCTGACCAAGACATTCTTTGACAACAAAAGATACATCCATATTACAAACATCATACCGCACGATTTGCAGAGAGCAATCTACAGGTAGGAGGGAGAGTCATGCTTAAAAAAAAGTCAGAGAGTCACGTGACCAGCGCTTTGTAAAAGTCACTGCATAGGCCAGGGTCGAAGGTGACACTGACTAAAGAAGAAATATGACAAGCTTTTCCAATGAAAACGCAGGAGCACAGCAGGAAAAGGAAATATGTTATGTTTTCTGTTTAGAAGTATTTAACTAGAAACACACAATTATGTAATTACATGATTAAGCTTTCCAGCAGGTAAATAATAACAAGAAAATAATGACGTGGTGGCAATGGGCCTTCAGCAGCGTATAAAAGTGGCCATGGGCCCAGAAGATTTCCAAACCCAAGAACTTCACTCTCCTGGAAACCCACCCAGATCCTCCACCTTCTGACACCATGGTCGACTCCCGTTGTGGCTCCGTGTGTTCTGACCAGGGCTGTGGTCAAGACCTCTGCCAGGAGACCTGCTGCCCTCCCAGCTGCTGCAGGCCCCAGTGCTGCCAGTCTGTGTGCTGCCAGCCCACCTGCTGCCGCCCCAGCTGCTGTCAGACCACCTGCTGCAGGACCACCTGCTGCCGCCCCAGCTGCTGCATCTCCAGTTGCTGCCGGCCCAGCTGTTGTGTGTCCAGCTGCTGCAGACCCCAGTGCTGCCAGTCTGTGTGCTGCCAGCCCACCTGCTGCCGCCCCAGCTGCTGTCAGACCACCTGCTGCAGGACCACCTGCTGCCGCCCCAGCTGCTGCATCTCCAGTTGCTGCCGGCCCAGCTGCTGTGTGTCCAGCTGCTGCAGACCCCAGTGCTGCCAGTCTGTGTGCTGCCAGCCCACCTGCTGCCGCCCCAGCTGCTGTCAGACCACCTGCTGCAGGACCACCTGCTGCCGCCCCAGCTGCTGCATCTCCAGTTGCTGCCGGCCCAGCTGCTGTGTGTCCAGCTGCTGCAGACCCCAGTGCTGCCAGTCTGTGTGCTGCCAGCCCACCTGCTGCCGCCCCAGCTGCTGTCAGACCACCTGCTGCAGGACCACCTGCTGCCGCCCCAGCTGCTGCATCTCCAGCTGCTGCCCCTGCTCTTGCTGAGAATCAAGCTCTTGCCGCCCCTGCTGCTGCCTGCGTCCAGTCTGTGGCCAAGTCTCCTGCCACACCACTTGCTATCGCCCAACCTGTGTCATCTCCACCTGCCCCCGCCCCATGTGCTGTGCCTCCTCTTGCTGCTAAATCTGCTTGAACACACCACTTCATTATCACCTCCTTTCCTACAGATGAAGGCTCTGCTTTAAAACATGTGGAGTGTTCAAGAGAATTGATCTGTGTCCCATAAGCAAACCTCATCCTTAGAACATCTGTATTTGCACTCTGCCTTTTGTCCAAACTCCCTGCCTTCCAGATGAATTCATTGACAGTCTCCTAATAAATCTACAAATTTCTCTCCAACATTCCCCCACCTCTTTGACTTCAGGACATTTATTCGTCATGCCTACAGAATTTGAAGATTGCCTCCATCATCTGTAGGGCCACAGATCTTAACGCCTTCAACCGCGAAGTCCAGTGAAGTCTCTTAAAGTCTTTTGCAAATATTTTTGTACCTTGTCATTTCCATGTACCAAAATAAACCTCCATTCTATTGGCACTAAAAATTGAATATGATTCATATTCCATTTCTTATAAAGGTTTTATACTTGGGTTCTGGGTGATTACATTTTATCCACACCTGTAGTGCAGACAGCACACATTAGTCAACCTACCAACAGAGGTCAACTGACATCGATCACTGCCTAGAATTTCTAGAAAAGTCTTTGCAGGCTTAGGAAAATCAACTAGTCATTTTGTAGGCTTTAGTAAAAAGAGTAAAACTGAAGTCATGAAATATACATGAATATAACAACAGGGGGAACGTTTGGAAAGATTGAATACAATTCATTATTTTTTAAAAATAATTTCAACTTTTATTTTAGAATCAAAGAGTACATATTCATATTTGTTACATGTTGTGTGATGCTGAGGTTGGGGGTACAAATGATTCTGTCACCAGGTAGTGAGCAGTGGGCCATTCCTAGCCCTTCCTCTCTCCCTCTCTCCCCCTTTTTGGAGTCCCCAATCATTCCCATCTTTGTGTCCACGTGTACCCAATGTTTAGCTACCATTTGTAGTGAGAACATGCAATATTTGGTTTTCTGTTCCTGGAATAATTTGCTTAGGATACTGCCCTCCAGCTACATTCATGTTGCTGCAAAAGATATAATTTTATTCCTTTTTATGTCTGTGTAGTATTTCATGGTGTAAAAGTGTCACATGTTTTTTATCCAATGCACTGTTGATGAGCACCTAGATGGATTCCATATCTTTACTATTGTGAACAGTGCTGTGAGCTTTTAAAGCACCATCTTTCAGTTTCTTCTTTCCTTCCCCTCCCCTCCTTTCCCCACCCCTCTTTTTTCCTCCCCTCTCTTTCCCTCCCCTCCTCTCCCTTCTTCTCCCCTCCCTTCCTCTCCCTGCCCTTCCTCTCTCTTGCCCCCACCTTCCATCCTCTCCCTTCCCTTCCCCTCCCTTCCCCTCCTCAGTGTTAATCCCAAGAGCTTTAATAAACCTCCTGCAAGTTGCTCTCCATCTCAGTGTCTGCTTCCTGGGGAACCCAGACTGTCCCCCAAAACAATTTGAAATTCATGGTAGCTAATTTGAGAGCTGAAATGACAGACTGAAATGTACTTTTAATACTTTAGTTCATGAAAGAAACAAGAAGGTCGACATCATAGCAGAAAAAATATTTAACAGACTGTAGAAAAATTATGAATTTCATATAAATCACATTTATTCTTTTCTGAGGATTTTTATATCAGTTGTACACAAATATATGTGCTTTAAACATTTAGATGATACAAAGTAATGCGACCTAAGGTAAGTTACCCATCATGGTCTTTGCCAATCCCATTCAAGACCTAATGTTACAAATTGAGATACATCCCCATTAAATGCATTTGTACCACATGTATGTATTTATTTGAAAATCTGGCTTTGGTTGCATATCTCTTGTTCCAACATTTATTCAAACATTGTTTTATGTCTTCCAGAAAATGTTAACACTTTTCTTCACATAGGCTTGTCAGATTTATTTATATATTTTTCTATTTACTCTTGAGAATTGTAAGTACATTTTTTCCCATTAAATTTTAGAGAGAACGATTGCTAGTGTATAAAAGTCTATAGATTAGCATAAATTCATATTTTCTCTGGTCTCATGATTAATACTATTGCCCAGCTGACTCTCCAGGTGTGCAATCTCGGTGGCCAAGTGCCTCCAACCTCAGGCCTGTCCCAGGGATTTTCCCCAGATGCCCACATTGGGGACCTATGATTAGCACAAACATTCTTGGGATTTTCTAAATTTCCTGTCTTACTTTCCCCATTTTCTCACTTGTGCTTCCTGGATCCATCACCCAAATATATTAGGTGCACTGAAGTCTTTTTCTCAAGGTTTGCTTTGGGTAGAATCCAAACTAAGACAATAGACGTTCAGCAAACATTTTTGACTGACTGGTATCAAATGGGCAATATGAGTTACACTAATCAATAAAAGTAAAAGTGGGAAGTCAGGAGGTGAAGGAGAACCAGTGTTACCATTTGGTGTTTACCTGCTTCCTGTCTTTCTTCCTGTGTGAATATAGGCATGAGTGTTAAACACAGCATTCCTGGTTATTTATAAACAAGTCTCATTCTATAAATTGAATCATAACTTCCACAACTTTCCACATGTTATTTATCAGGTGACATGTTACCTACCACATAAATAAGCGTAGTTTTCCTGAAATGAAACTATGATCTCTTTGTTTGGAATGTTTTCCCTCACTTATCCGGAAGTGAAAAGATAGATACAATTTTAAAGGATTTATATGCCTCTATGTCATCAGAAAGCCTTCGTTCACTCAGCAAACATTTACCACGAGTGTCCTCTGTGCTGAGTATTAAAGTAACAAGAATAAATGCCATAGCCCATTTCTTCAGGGTGTTTGCATTGCACATGGAGGAATGACAGGAGTAAATGATTATAACAGGGTAGAATGTATCAAATTTTGAGTGCAAGGCAGGAAGTAATGCTACATAAATGGGGTAGCTTATTAGGGAAAATATTATTGAAGAGGAAATATGTTAACTGGGTCTTGACACGTAAGTAGGAGTTTGCAGAGTGGACAAAATGATGAAATCTTCCAGGAAAATAAAACAGTTTTAGAAAATTTAGCAAATTTAATTCTTTATGACTTTCTTGGCTACACTAAGACGTATTAGACTTGCTTTCTCTTTAATCTTGGACAAGTTTTTGTTTGTTTAGCTTTTTTTTCTTTTTTCTTTTTTTTTAATAGCATGTTAGGTTTTGGGGTACATGTGAAGAACATGCAAGATTGTTGCATAGATCTTTTTAATGCTTCTTTTGAGTATTTCACTAAAAGAGTAAAAATATATACACTATTTCATAAGGTTGTATTAAAGATTGAAAATGAAACAAAAATATTTGGCATGATGCCTGGTACCTAGTCAATACTTCACAAGTAATATATACACACTGAAGGTGTATGGAACTTATCCACATACTATACGATTTTATTTTAGTGGTTTAATGAACATAATTGTAATTATTTTTATTTTTGCCAAACTCTGTTTCCTATGAGTGTGTCTTATTCAAGTACCTGCAAGAAAAAGATGAGCGCTTATCCATTCTACACCCGGAGTCCCTAGTAAAACATCTCTGATGCATGTTGTTGAAGACTTAATAATTCTGAATATTGTTTATATATAACAATTACTTTTGTAAATGAAAAATCCATCATGCAATTTTGATGATCAAAGATAAATCAGGCCGGGTGCGGTGGCTCACACCTGTGATCCCAGCACTTTGGGAGGCCGAGGTGAAAAGATCACGAGGTCAAGAGAGTGAGACTGTCCTGGCCAACATGGTGAAAGCCTGTCTGTACTAATAATACAAAAAGTAGCTGGGCGTGGTGGCACGTGCCTGTAGTCCCAGCTACTCAGGAGACTGAGGCAGGAGAATCGCTTGAACCCAGGAAGCAGAGACTGCATTAAGCCGAGATTGCGCCACTGCACTCCAGCCTGGGTGACAGAGCGAGACTCCCTCTCAAAATAAATAAATAAATAAATAAATAAATAAATAAATAAATTAATTAATTAAAACTTGCTACTCTTAATGCCTAAACTATAGGACATACAGAAAAATCTGTTTTTACCCTTTAAAGGCAGTGAATCTTGGGTAAGTACTTTCACTGGAGGCTGTGGAATAAGATCTGACATAGAGTTTAGAACTTCCTTGGAATCTGACCATCTCCCAGACCATTCAAGATGCACACATGGGATCAGAGTCATCCTCATTAGGACATCCTTCTCCCAAATGAATCCTTCCTTCTAATTCCTTTCCAGTGTTTCACCTGACCAAGACATTCTTTGACAACAAATTACATCCATATTACAAAAATTATACCCCATGATTTGCAGAGAGCAATCTACAGGTAGGAGGGAGAGTCATGCTTAAAAAAAAGTCAGAGAGTCACATGACCAGCGTTTTGTAAAAGACAGTGCATAGGCCAGAGTCGAAGGTGACACTCACTAAGGAAGAAATATGACAAGCTTTTCCAATGAAAACGCAGGAGCACAGCAGGAAAAGGAAATGTGTTATGTATTCTGTTTAGAAGTATTTAACTAGAAACACACAATTATGTAATTACATGATTAAGCTTTCCAGCAGGTAAATAATAACAAGAAAATAATGACGTGGTGGCAACGGGCCTTCAGCAGCCTATAAAAGTGGTCGTGGGCCCAGAAGATTTCCAAACCCAAGAACTTCACTCTCCTGGAAATCCATCCAGATCCACTAACTTCTGACACCATGGTCAACTCCTGTTGTGGCTCCGTGTGCTCTGACCAGGGCTGTGGTCAAGACCTCTGCCAGGAGACCTGCTGCCCTCCCAGCTGCTGCAGACCCCTGTGCTGCCAGTCTGTGTGCTGCCAGCCCACCTGCTGCCGCCCCAGCTGCTGTCAGACCACCTGCTGCAGGACCACCTGCTGCCGCCCCAGCTGCTGCATCTCCAGTTGCTGCCGCCCCAGCTGCTGTGTGTCCAGCTGCTGCAGACCCCAGTGCTGCCAGTCTGTGTGCTGTCAGCCCACCTGCTGCCGCCCCAGCTGCTGTCAGACCACCTGCTGCAGGACCACCTGCTGCCGCCCCAGCTGCTGCATCTCCAGTTGCTGCCGGCCCAGCTGCTGTGTGTCCAGCTGCTGCAGACCACAGTGCTGCCAGTCTGTGTGCTGTCAGCCCACCTGCTGCCGCCCCAGCTGCTGTCAGACCACCTGCTGCAGGACCACCTGCTGCCGCCCCAGCTGCTGCATCTCCAGCTGCTGCCCCGCCTCTTGCTGAGAATCCTGCTGCTGCCGTCCCTGCTGCTGCCTGTGTCCAGTCTGTGGCCAAGTCTCCTGCCACACCACTTGCTATCGCCCAACCTGTGTCATCTCCACCTGCCCCCGCCCCATGTGCTGTGCCTCCTCTTGCTGCTAAATCTGCTTGAACACACCACTTCATTATCACCTCCTTTCCTACAGATGAAGGCTCTGCTTTAAAACATGTGGAGTGTTCAAGAGAATTGATCTGTGTCCCATAAGCAAACCTCATCCTTAGGACATCTGTATTTGCACTCTGCCTTTTGTCCAAACTCCCTGCCTTCCAGATGAATTCATTGACAGTCTCCTAATAAATCTACAAATTTCTCTCCAGCATCCTCCCACATCTTTGACTTCAGGACATTTATTCATCATGCCTACAGAATTTGAAGATTGCCTCCATCATCTGTAGGGCCACAGATCTTAACGCCTTCAACCGCGAAGTCCAGTGAAGTCTCTTAAAGTCTTTTGCAAATATTTTTGTACCTTGTCGTTTCCATGTACCAAAATAAACCTCCATTCTATTGGCACTAAAAATTGAATATGATTCTTATTCCATTTCTTACAAAGGTTTTATACTTGGGTTCTGGGTGATTACATTTTATCCACACCTGTAGTACAGACAGCACACATTAGTCAACCTACCAACAGAGGTCAACTGACATCGATCAATGCCTAGACTTTCTAGAAAAGTCTTTGCAGGCTTAGGCAAATCAACTAGTCATTTTGTAAGCTTTATATAAAAAGAGTGAAACTGAAGTCATCCAATATACATGAATATAACAATAAGGGAAATGTTTTGGAAAGATTGAATACAATTCACTATTTTAAAAAAATAATTTCAACTTTTATTTTAGAATCAAAGAGTACATATTCATATTTGTTACATGTTGTGTGATGCTGAGGTTTGGGGTACAAATGATTCTGTCACCAGGTAGTGAGCAATGGGCCATTCCTAGCCCTTCCTCTCTCCCTCTCTCCCCCTTTTTGGAGTCCCCAATCATTCCCATCTTTGTGTCCTCGTGTACCCAATGTTTAGCTACCATTTGTAGTGAGAACATGCAATATTTGGTTTTCTGTTCCTGGAATAATTTGCTTAGGATACTGTCCTCCAGACACATCCATGTTGCTGCAAAAGATGTAATTTTATTCCTTTTTATGTCTGTGTAGTATTCCATGGTGTAAAAGTGTCACATGTTTTTTATCCAATGCACTGTTGATGAGCACCTAGACGGATTCCATATCTTTACTATTGTGAACAGTGCTGTGAGGTTTTAAAGTACCATCTTTCAGTTTCTTCCTTCCTTCCCCTCTCCTCCCTAACCCTCCCATCCCTTTCCCTCCCTTTCCTTCCCCTCCCTTCCTCTCCCCTCTTCTCCCCTCCCTTCCTCTCCCTGCCCTTCCTCTCTCTTACCCCCACCTTCCATCCTCTCCCTTCCCTTCCCCTCCCTTCACCCACCTCAGTGTTAATCCCAAGAGCTTTAATAAACCTCCTGCATGTGGCTCTCCTTCTCAGTGTCTGCTTCCTGGGGAACTCAGGCTGTCCCCCAAAACAATTTGAAATTCATGATAGCTAATTTGAGAGCTGAAATGACAGACTGAAAGGTACTTTTAATATTTTAGTTCATGAAAGAAACAAAAAGGTAGACACCATAGTAGAAAAAATATTTAACAGACAGTAGAAAAATTATGAATTTTACATGAATCACATTTATTCTCTTCTGAGGATTTCATATCATTTGTACACAAATATATGTGCTTTAAACATTTAGATGATACAAAACAATGCGACCAAAGGTAAGTTTCCCATCATGGTCTTTGCCAATCCCATTCAAGACCTAATGTTACAAATTGAGATACATCCCCATTAAATGCATTTGTACCACATGTATGTATTTATTTGAAAACCTGGCTTTGGTTACACAACTCCTATTCTGACATTTACTCAAACATTGTTTTATGTCTTTCAGAAAATGTTAACACTTTTCTTCACATAGGCTTGTCAGATTTATTTATGTATTTTTCTATTTACTCTTGAGAATTGCGAGTACATTTTTTCACATTAAATTTTAGAGAGAATGATTGCTAGTGTATAAAAGTCTATAGATTAGTATAAATTCATATTTTCTCTGGTCTCATTATTACTACTAATGCCCATCTGACTCTCCAGGTGTGCAATCTTGCTGGCCAAGTTCCTCCAGCTTCAGGCTTGTCCCAAGGTTTTATCCCCAGATGCCCACATTGGGGACCTATCATTAGCACAAACATTCTTGGGATTTTCTAAATTTCCTGTCTTACTTTCCCCATTTTCTCACTTGTGCTTCCTGGATCCATCACCCAAATAAATTAGGTGCACTGAAGTCTTTTTCCAAGGTTTGCTTTGGGTAGAATTCAAGCTAAGACAATAGATGTTCAGCAAACATTTTTGACTGACTGGTATCAAATGGGCAATAAGAGTTACACCAATCAATAAAAGTAAAAGTGGGAAGTCAGGAGGTGAAGGAGAACCAGTGTTACCATTTGGTGTGTACCTGCTTCCTGTCTTTTTTCCTGTGTGAATATAGACATGAATGTTAAACACTGCATTCCTGGTTATTTATAAACAAGTTTCATTCTATAAATTGAATCATAACTTCCACAACTTTCCACGTTATTTATCAGGTGACATGTTACCTACCACATAAAAAAGTGTAGTTTTCCTGAAATGAAACTATGATCTCTTTGTTTGGAATGTTTTCCTTCACTTATCCCGAAGTCAAAAGATAGATACAATTTTAAAGGATTTACACACCTCTGTGTCATCAAAAAGCCTTCATTCATTCAACAAACATTTATCACGAGTGTCCTCTGTGCTGAGTATCAAGGTAACAAGAATAAATGCTATAGCCCACGCCTTCAGGGCATTTGCATTGCACATGGAGGAATGACAGAAGTAAATGATTATAACAGGGTAGAATGTACCAAATTATGAGCGCAAGGCAGAAAATAATGATACATAAATGGGGTAGCTTATTAGGGAAAATATTATTGAAGAGGAAATGTGTTAACTGGGTCTTGACACGTGAGTAGGAGTTTGCAGAGTGGACAAAAAAGATGAAATCTTCCAGGAAGATAAAACAGTTTCAGAAAGTTTAGCAAATTTAATTCTTTATGGCTTTCTTGGCTACACTAAGATATCTTAGGCTTGCTTTCTCTTTAATCTTGGACAAGTTTTTGTTTGTTTAATGTTTTAGTGTTCTTTTGAGTATTGCAGTAAAAGAGTAATAAAAATATACACTATTTCATAAGGTTGTATTAAAGAGTGAAAATGAAACAAAAATATCCACAATGCCTGGTACATAGTCAATACTTCACAAGTAATATATACACACTGAAGGTGTATGGAACTTATCCACATAATATACAATTTTATTTTAGTGGTTTAATGAAAATAATTGTAATTATTTTTATTTTTGCCAAACTCTGTTTCCTATGAGTGTGTCTTATTCAAGTACCTGCAAGAAAAAGATGAGGGCTTATCCATTCTACACCCGGAGTCCCTAGTAAAACATCTTTGATGCATGTTGTTGAAGACTTAATAATTCTGAATATTATTTATATATAACAATTATTTTTGTAAATAAAAAATCCATCATGCAATTTTGATGATCAAAGACAAATCAGGCTGGGTGGGGTGGCTCACGCCTGTGATCTCAGCACTTTGGAAGGCTGAGGTGAAAAGATCACGAGGTCAAGAGATTGAGACTGTCCTGGCCGACATGGTGAAACCCCGTCTCTACTAAAAATACAAAATCTAGCTGGGCATGGTGGCATGTGCCTGTAGTTCCAGCTACTCAGGAGACTGAGGCAGGAGAATCTCTTGAACCCAGGAGGCAGAGAGTGCATTAAGCCGAGATTGTGCCACTGCACTCCAGCCTGGGTGACAGAGCGAGACTCCATCTCAAAAATAAATAAATAAATAAATCAAAACTTGCTACTCTTAACGCCTATACTATAGGACATACAGCAAAATATTTTTTTACCCTTTAAAGGCAGTGAGTCATGGGTAAGTACTTTCACTGGAGGCTGTGGAATAAGATCTGACACAGAGTTTAGAACTTCCTTGGGATCTGACCATCTCTCAGACCATCCAAGATGCACACATGGGATCAGAGTCATCCTCATTAGGACATCCTTCTCCCAAATGAATCCTTCCTTCTAATTCCTTTCCAGTGTTTCACCTGACCAAGACATTCTTTGACAACAAAAGATACATCCATGTTACAAACATCATACCCCATGATTTGCAGAGAGCAATCTACAGGTAGGAGGGAGAGTCACACTTAAAAATAAATCAGAGAGTCACGTGACCAGCGCTTTGTAAAAGTCACTGCATAGGCCAGGGATGGAGGTGACACTGACTAAGGAAGAAATATGACAAGCTTTCCAACGAAAATGCAGGAGCACAGCAGGAAAAGGAAATGTGTTATGTTTTCTGTTTAGAAGCATTTAACTAGAAACACACAATTATGTAATTACATAATTAAGCTTTCCATCAGGTAAATAATAACAAGAAAATAATGACGTTGTGGCAACGGGTCTTCAGCAGGGTATAAAAGAGGTCATGGGCCCAGAAGACTTCCAAACCCAAGAACTTCACTCTCCTGGAAACCCACCCAGATCCTCCAACTTCTGACACCATGGTCGACTCCTGTTGTGGCTCCGTGTGTTCTGACCAGGGCTGTGGCCAAGACCTCTGCCAGGAGACCTGCTGCCCTCCCAGCTGCTGCAGGCCCCAGTGCTGCCAGTCTGTGTGCTGCCAGCCCACCTGCTGCCGCCCCAGCTGCTGTCAGACCACCTGCTGCAGGACCACTTGCTGCCGCCCCAGCTGCTGCATCTCCAGTTGCTGCCGGCCCAGCTGCTGTGTGTCCAGCTGCTGCAGGCCCCAGTGCTGCCAGTCTGTGTGCTGCGAGCCCACCTGCTGCCGCCCCAGCTGCTGTCAGACCACCTGCTGCAGGACCACCTGCTGCCGCCCCAGCTGCTGCATCTCCAGCTGCTGCCGTCCCTCTTGCTGTGAATCCAGCTGCTGCCGCCCCTGCTGCTGCCTGCGTCCAGTCTGTGGCCAAGTCTCCTGCCACACCACTTGCTATCGCCCAACCTGTGTCATCTCCACCTGCCCCCGCCCCATGTGCTGTGCCTCCTCTTGCTGCTGAGCCCACTTGCCCTGGCTCACCTCTCCCTTCCCTGCTGGCCCACAGATATAGACCCTTCTTCTGTGCTGACCGTTAGGATGCAGTGAGTGGTATTGATGTAATTCCACAGGGTAGACCTCATGTTTCCAATGAGCCCATCAGCATGCCGCTGACTCTGTGAGAACATTCTGGTTCATTTTAAACTCCCTCCCTTGCTTTCTTTTTCTTCCAGTGATGGCACCAAATAGGAATTAATTTGTAATCCACTAGCTAAGAAATTATTCCGATCCTGTAAAGTATTCATTCTCTTTATCATTTTGAGCCTATAGATTGTCCTTCCCAATGCGGTAGACATTATTTCCCTTTCAAAAATATTTGTCTATCAGCCTTTCAGTCATTCTTTTCTCTTATAAAGATAGGAGGCTGCCCGTCCCATGCTCTCCTGCTTTCTCCCTGCTCTCCCATCCTCTCTCTGAACAGGTTTGCCAGACTTTTTCTGTTTTATTAGTTCTTTATCTTTATTGTGTTCACAAAGTAGATTTTATTAAACTTTTCATTTAGAAATCTTTTATTATTGTTTGTCGTATTTTTTGTGATTATATGCATTGAGTTTACTGATTCATTGAGGTCAGATGGGAATGCAGTGCAAGGGGAATCTCAAAGCATGACTCCAAAGTAAGACTTCAGGTATAAACTCATAGTGCCAAACTGCTCCCATGTCACAGATAAACTAAAATAAGATAGAAGCTTTTCATTGTTTCAGTTGATAAGCAGAATGGTTTGGGATAGATAAAGCCCCCGTATCTTAGTTTATAAGTTCATTCCTGATTTTAGAACTTACCATATCATGGTAATACTCCTCACCCTTCTGTGTCAAATTTTAAAAGTGCATCTCATCCCACTGCATTGCATCTTGATTCAAATCAGTTAAGGCAGACTCCAAATGTCATACAAGGGAATTTTGTTATTTTGTTAGTGGACCAGTTCGGGTTCTTGAATTTGCTGCACAAAAGAATTTTAGAGCAAATCCAAAGTAAGAATAAGTAAAGAAGTTCATTGCAAAGCACAAGTACGCTCTGAGAGGCAGAGTTCACAAGGAGAGGCAGCAGCTAGTGCTGTAAGATGAACTCCTTTTATGGGAGCTATACATACATAATGATAAAATACCAGTGAGGTCATGTATGCAAAGGCAGACCTGCAGTTGGCACATGTGCCCAGGATTCTCATGGTCTAACACCCCTTGTATGTATCATTAACATACAAAATCTCCATCTAGGGGTGTTTTTCTTCTTGTTGTTCTTTTTACCATTAAAGTGAGGAAAATATTACTATAAGCTGAACCTTGAGCCTAGCTGTGTATGCAGGATCCCAGAGAAGTCCCTGGCCACCTTCCCACCCACCCCACCCCATCTCAGGAAGGAACTTGTAGCTAATAGTTTCTTGGGCTTTTGGTGCAAATTGGCTAGAGATTTGGGAAGCTACATCAGGAATAAAGGGCTTTTGTTCCTCGGCTGTCCTAGGTATCAGGAACTTGTAACTCTCCGGTGGTCTGCTGGTATTCTGTAGGATCCCTTATCTTGCAAAGGAGTTAGGTGCTGATGTACAAAGGTGCAAGCGAAAAGAGCCTGCTCTGAAAAGTGCCTGCTGGGCTTCACACAGGGGACAAGTCAGTATGGCCTTGTGAAAATTTGAGACAGGTCTCAGTTAATTCAGAAAGTTTATGTTGCCAAGGTTGAGGATGCACACCTGTGACACAGCCTCAGGAGGTCCTGACAACATGTGCCCAAAGTGGTCAGAGCACAGCTTGGTTTTACACATTTTAGGGAGATATAAGACATCAATCAACATATGTGAGATGAACATTGGTTCAGTCTGGAAAAGAGAGGATAACTGTAAGCAAAGACGGGACAACTCTAAGCGAGGAGGGGACTTCCAGGTCATAGGTAGATAAGAGACAGTTGGTTGCGTTCTTTAGAGTTTCTGATTAGTCTTTCCAAAGGTGGCACTCAGGTATGCATTTATCTCAGGAGCAGAGGGATGATTGAATAGAATGGGAGATAGGTTGGCTCAAAGAAGTTTTCAGCCTGACTTTTCCCTTTAGCTTAGTGTTTTCAGCCCCAGAGTTTATTTACCTTTCACATTTCTCCCCTTTTCTTCTTTTTCTTTTTCCTTTTTCCTTTTTTGAGACAGAGTCTTGCTCTGTTGCCAATCTGGAGTGCAGTGGCCCAGTCTCAGCTCACTGCAACCTCCGTCTCCTGGGTTCAAGTGATTCTCCTGCCTCAGCGTCCCAAGTAGCTGAAATTACACGCATGTGTCACCACACCTGTCTAATTCTTGTATTTTTAGAAGAGGCGGGGTTTCGCCATGTTGGCCAGGCTTTTCTTGAACTTCTGACCTCAGGTGATCTGCCCGCCTCGGCCTCCCAAAGTGCTGGGATTACAGGCATGAGCCACTGTGTCTGGCCTCCCCTTTTTTTCTTAAAAATCTTTTGGAGAAAGCATTTTAGAAGAAAATTAGTCTCTGGTCTCAAGCTTCTTCTGATATCTCATGGCTAGGATTGTTTATTCCTAGAAGGTAGGTCCTGAGTTATTAGGAAAGTTCATTTTTAGCAGTTTGTGAAGTTTCATGCTCTATGAAGAGAAAATAGGGGGGAGGAAGGGAAAACAACAAAAGTAAACAAAAGAACAATCCTGGAAGATCAATATAGGCCACATTACTCTGAAGCCCATACATCAGCAGGCAGGTATGAATGTGGCGTATGTATGTAAATAGACTGCTGATATTTTCTTCTGAGGTTTAAATTGTCTAGCTTCAGCTCGCAGCGCTTTGCAAAAGCACAACTGAGTTTTCAGGGACTCCAACTTAGGAAAAATTGGGGAAAGAAGAAGGAAAAAAAACTGAAAACAATCTTTCGAAGACTTGTAACCAAGAAAAATTAGAATTCAGTCCAAACTGTAGAAAATAGTGAAAATTAAAAAACATTAGGCAAGACTAGAATCTAACAACGGGTGTACTATCATTTTTTGAAACATAATTCTTCTCTCTCCAGTTTCCTATTTTTACTAAAGAAAAATCATAGCAGGACTTATTTGCTGTATTATATTTGGCCTGGTTATTTGTATACAGTGCAACAATAGTAATAACTTTTTTTTTTTCTTGCATAAGCTCTTAAATTGGCTTTGATGGAAGTGAAGCAGGATGTTTCCCTGATCCCTTTGTGAGACTTGTGACAGAGGTGCCTCGTTTATTCAGCCTAACACTCTCAGCTCCTTGCAGGAGGGAGCATGAAAGTGAATGAGGCGGGAACTGGAGTGCATGAATGCTGGAACCGGCATTTAGAGCTAGTGGGATCAACTCCACTCACTCAGACTTGCAACAGTCCCCGCTCTTGGGAGGAAGCATGCATATGAATGGGTACAGGAGCCTGAGTGAGTGCTTTTGGGCGCTGGCAGGAGCAAACTCTGTGCGGGCCCCACAGCAGCATCTAGGTGGGGGTGCCTTCGACCCCCATAGCCCCAGAGGGCATGTTACAGTACTCTTTTAACTCTGCCATCCATGGATGGCTTAAGTGTTAACAGCTCAGTGAGCCCTCTGCCTTTTCACATCAGGCAGCTACCCACCACCAGCAAGGGCAGAGGGCCAGTATGACAGCCTTTTGTATTTGGTCTCCTGGCTCCCAAGCTCTTGTCCGGTGTCCAGGAAAAATGAGGCCACACAAACCTATTGAAGAATGGTAAATGTGGGGGATTTTGTTGCCGATGAAGGTGACTCTCAGCAGGAAGGGGAGCTGAAAAGGGATAGGGTGGGTAGGTAATCTTCCCCAAAGTTAGGCTATATCTAGCCAGATTCTTCTCTGAAGTTATGTCATCAAGCTGTCCCTGTGAAGTCAAGCCACTTCTCTGTGATGTCCATCCAGCTGTAGTCCCTGATATTCAGCTGCTTCTTGCCTCTGCCAGATGAGTCTGGGATCTTTATAGGCACAGGATGGGGCAGGAGCAGGCCATTAGCAGTTTAAGAAAAGGCAACCTTCGAACAGGAAAACAGGAATACAAGTTCTCACTTTGGGCCGCAGTTTCAGGCTTTTCAGCTTGAAGGTGGGGTTTTCTCAGGGACCTACTCTTTTCTGCCTAGAATTCCCCTGCCCCTTGTCCCTGTCAGAACTTTGTTCCGTAGAAGGAATCTCAGGTAAGACTTTTGAAAAGCTGAGCACAGTCATGGATTTGTACCATCAAATATCTATGAGTTGGGTGAATTCCTCTCATCTTGAGGTTCCAAGATAAATGTGGGGCTCATGGATCTGTTAGAAAGTGACATGCTTTACTTACCATAGATCAGGAACCCTGTACAGGGACTGTGTAGACAAGGTATGAAGCCAGTTTTCCCAAGGGGATTTTATTGGTTCCATAAGTCAAGTTTGATTCCTTAGAGAAGAGCATGTCATTCCAGTCAAAGCCTTGGTAAAATGACCAATTTCTCCAACTGTGTTCTGTTACAAATAAAACCAAATTCTTATTGCTGTTATGCAAATAACTGTATTGCCACAAGTTAAGAATACTCACAAATAGTTTCCAATTCTGGAGAAAATCAGGTAGAAAGAAACAAATATGCTTCAAATTTTGTTTATAGGAGTATACTAACCTGTTAAAAGCTGTCAGTAGCTCAAAAGAAAAGTTTCCTTGACTGAAAAAACAAAACAGGATCAGCAATGTTTTAAGCAAAAAGTCAAAAAGATTTCTTCAGTCTTCTATTAGTTCAGTTCATGTGGTTAATTCCTGTTTTGCTTGATATTCATGAACATTTCAGCTCTCCATGAGTCCTAAAAGTTTTTCCTCCATTCTGATGTCACAATCTCCAAAGTTATCAGAAACCTACATTATGGAACACCTGCTGGAGTTTCATAGCTGATTATAAAACCATCTTCTAAAGAGGACCAAAACAAGGCAACAATTGTCCATGGGTGACAAAAAGTTTTAGGGCAGCCATAGTCAAAAACACACTTGACAAAAAAATTTGTTACTACTATGGTACAGAATAATTTAACATAATAATTATAATTATTACTGAGAATGTACACTATGTCATATTAGAATTATAGGAGTTCCCCATAATTTTGGAGTACATATCAATACAGCCCAAAGAAAACCAAACACCATTTTATATATGCTTCCTGTATAATTTTCATACCAAATAAGTCAAATTATGTCATTTTTGGAGTCTAGGGAAACTAATATCTTAAAGAATTAATTAGATAGGGAAAATACATACTTTGTAATTTGATTTAGAAAGTTTGTCAAATATTAAAGATTTAAAAACACATGATATGACAGGTCACTACAAAATAAGTCAATTTTTGAAACACTAAGTCCTAATAAAGCAACATGAAGCCAATTAAATTTGTTTTTCAAAATGTTATAAATAATCTATAAAATTTTAATCTTGACCATAAAATATAACTTCCATAAGCCTTTTACAACCTTTATAACCTTTATTAAGGGGTCGGTTAACATTTCAAGAAAACCTTGTTAATCTGACACAGGAGCCCATACACTGTTCTTGCATCAGTGTGCCTTTGGGGGGAAATGGGGAAGGGGCGGGGGGGTGGGGAGGCGGGAAGAGATAGCATGGGAAGAAATGACAGATACAGGTGAGGGGACGGAAGGCAGCAAACCACACTGCCATGTGTGTACCTATGCAACAATCTTGCATGTTCATCACATGTACCCCAAAACCTAAAATGCAATAAAAAAAATGCAAACAAAAATGCATACTGGCATTTCTTAAGACATTTCTAATATTACTTTGCCAATATTTTTAAAGCTAGCTTATTTATTAAAGATTTTACTTAAGTTACATAAATTTGATTGGTTCAATAGCTTAGGGTCACTTCAAAGCTGATCATAGGCAAATAAAAGTAAAAACATCAAGAGCAGGTGCTCCCACTAGAATACTATGTTAATAATCACTTATGGTAATCTTTCAGATTCAAATGAAGGAACCACTCTTGGAGATTCTAATTAGGATATGCACCCCAGATGAGAATTACTCAAAGCTATGAACTAATTCCAATAAAATAATTCTTAAAAAGAAAAGTGAGCCTTGACATTTTCAGCCTTGCTGGGTTTATATATATTAAAATGTTAAGTGTGGAGGTGTTTGAATTGTAAGGTAAACCCTTAGAGCCCACAGTCAGAAATACACCACACTATCCAGATGAAATACAGCTCAATATGTATTTTTTCTCATATGCTAAACTCGTTTAGAAATAAAAACCACTTTTTGATTATAAATTCCCAAATGTTATTTATTGAGTGAAATGAATCGAGTACATTAAATTCTTTATAGAAGATTTCTCTTCTTTCATTGATGTCTGCTTTTCAGAAATTGGGTTTTATCCTTTTTGTCAAAATATGGACAACAGTATTATGAGATATAATATGTTAAAGATAAATGTGTTTCAAGAGCCAAGGCATGAATTAAATCTGTCCTAATTTAGGATATTAAGAACATGTGCACACACACACACACCACTTTTATTCTATTGCCTTAAATTATCTATATTTGAAATAGCATATATCTTCAAAGTGATTTCAATATGAGTTGCTCTTCCTGTGTCTTTGTGTAAAATATAATTGCCTAGGGAATCAGTAAAATGATATGAAAGCAATAGAGGATGATACCAATGAATTCTTATGTGCAGAAAAGTTTATTAGAAAGCAGAGATGCAACAAAACATAAGAAAGTCACACTCACAGGAAAACAATATAACTGGACGCCTGGGTCTGAGCGTGCAACATCAGTGAAAATACTGGTCCTGCAGGTAATGTCTACCTCACTGAGAAGGAGAATCTATAGCCTCAAAGTGATAAAGAATATGAAGAATTTAGAGGATCGGAATAATTTCACAGCTAGTGGATTACAATTAATTTGTACTTGTTGCCACCACTGGAAGAAAAGAAAGCAGGGGAGGGAGTTTAAAATGAACCAGAATGTTCTCAGGGAATTAGTGAAATGGTTATGGGCTCATTGGAAACATGAAGTCCATCCTATTGAATGACATTAATCCCACTCCATGTGTCCTAATGGTCAGCACAGAAGAAGGGTCTACATCTGTGGGCCAGCAGTGAAGGGAGAGGTGAGTCAGGGCTCAGCAGCAAGAGGAGGCACAGCACATGGGGCGGGGGCAGGTGGAGATGACACAGGTTGGACGATAGCAAGTGGTGTGGCAGGAGACTTGGCCACAGACTGGACGCAGGCAGCAGCAGGGGCGGCAGCAGCTGGATTCACAGCAAGAGGGGCGGCAGCAGCTGGGTCGGCAGCAGGTGGGCTGGCAGCAGCTGGATTCACAGCAAGAGGGGCGGCAGCAGCTGGGCTGGCAACAGCTGGAGATGCAGCAGCTGGGGCGGCAGCAGGTGGTCCTGCAGCAGGTGGTCTGACAGCAGCTGGGGCGGCAGCAGGTGGGCTGGCAGCACACAGACTGGCAGCACTGAGGTCTGCAGCAGCTGGACACACAGCAGCTGGGCCGGCAGCAACTGGAGATGCAGCAGCTGGGGCGGCAGCAGGTGGTCCTGCAGCAGGTGGTCTGACAGCAGCTGGGGCGGCAGCAGGTGGGCTGGCAACAGCTGGAGATGCAGCAGCTGGGGCGGCAGCAGGTGGTCCTGCAGCAGGTGGTCTGACAGCAGCTGGGGCGGCAGCAGGTGGGCTGGCAGCACACAGACTGGCAGCACTGAGGTCTGCAGCAGCTGGACACACAGCAGCTGGGCCGGCAGCAGGTGGTCCTGCAGCAGGTGGTCTGACAGCAGCTGGGGCGGCAGCAGGTGGGCTGGCAGCATACAGACTGGCAGCACTGGGGCCTGCAGCAGCTGGACACACAGCAGCTGGGGCGGCAGCAGGTGGGTTGGCAGCACACAGACTGGCAGCACTGGGGTCTGCAGCAGCTCGACACACAGCAGCTGGGCCGGCAGCAGGTGGTCCTGCAGCAGGTGGTCTGACAGCAGCTGGGGCGGCAGCAGGTGGGCTGGCAGCACACAGACTGGCAGCACTGGGGCCTGCAGCAGCTGGGAGGGCAGCAGGTCTCCTGGCAGAGGTCTTGGCCACAGCCCTGGTCAGAACACACGGAGCCACAACAAGAGTTGACCATGGTGTCAGAAGTTGGAGGATCTGGGTGGGTTTCCAGGAGAGTGAAGTTCTTGGGTTTGGAAGTCTTCTGGGCCCATGACCCCTTTTATACCCTGCTGAAGGCCCGTTGTCACCACGTCATTATTTTCTTGTTATTATTTACCTGCTGGAAAGCTTAATCATGTAATTACATAATTGTGTGTTTCTAGTTAAATACTTCTAAACAGAATACATAAGACATTTCCTTTTCCTGCTGTGCTCCTGTGTTTCCATTGGAAACACTAATCATATTTCTTGGTCAGTGGGGTCACCTTTTGTATTTTACAAAGCACTGGTCACATGACTCTCACATCTTGTTTTTACATGTGACTCTCCCTCCTACCTGTAGATTGCTCTCTGCAAATCATGTGGGGCAATTTTTAAAATGTGAATATATCTTTTGCTATCAAAGAACGTCCTGGTGAGATGAAATGCTGGAAAGGAATGAGAAGGAAGGATTCATTTGGGAGAATGATGTCCCATCCATAATGAGGATGACTCTGATCCCATATGTGCTTCTTGGATGGTCTGGGAGATGGTCTGGGAAATGGTCAGATCCTAAGGAAGTCCTAAACTCTGTCAGATCTTATTACATCACTTTAAGTGAAAGTACATAGCTATGACTCATTGCTTTAAAGAGTAAAACCACATTTTTCTGTATGTCTTACAGTATAGGCATTAAGAGTAGGAAGTTTTGATTTAGCAAAACTTCTTTGATCATCAAAATTGCATGTAAACAATATTTGAAGTTATTAAGCCTTCAATAATATTCATCTGAGATATTCTATTGGACACTCTGGGTGTAGAACAGACAAACCCTCATCATTTTCCTGCAAGTACTTGTATAAGACACAGGCGAAGGAAACAGAATTTGGCAAAAATGAAAAAAAAAAAAAAACAATTATTTTTCTTAGATAACTAAAATCAAAATGTATAGTATATCGATAAGTTCCATACATCCTCAGCGTATGTATATTACTTGTGAAGTATTGTCTGTGTACTAGGCATTGTGCCAAATATCTTATATTTATTTCATTTTCACTCTTTAATACAACTTTATGAGGTAGGGTACATTCTTATTATTCTTTTAGCAGAATAAATGCTTCTCAAAAGAAGCATTGCAAAGCTAAAACAAACAAAAAGACTTGTCCAAGATTAGAAAGAAGGTAAGCCTAATATGTCTTAGTGTAGCTAAGAAAGGGGTAGAAAATAAAATTTGCAAGGCTTGCTGAAGCTGTTTCATCTTCTTGGAATGTTTCTTCTTTTTTGTCCACTCTGCAAACTCCTACTCCTGTCAAAACCCAGTTAAAACATTTCCTCCTCAGTAATACCTTTCCTGATAAGCTACCCCATTCATATATTATCATTATTTCCTGTCTTGTGCTCATAATTTGACACATTCTAGTCTATTTATAATCATTTACTTCTGACATTCCTCCATGTGCGATGCAAATAGCCTGAAGGCATGGGCTATGGCATTTATTCTTGTTATCATGATACTTAGCACGGAGGACACTGGTTGTAAATGTTTGTTGAGTGAATGAAGCCTTTTTGGTGACATAGAAGAATGTAGGGTCCTTTCAAAATGTATACATCTTTTGATTTCCAAACAAAGAGATCAGAGTTTCCTTTCCAGAAAACAAATTTTTTATATGGTCAGTAACATGTCCCCAATAAATAACATATGTGGAAAGTTGTGGAAGTTAGGATTCCGTTTATAGAATGAGACATGTTTATAGACAACCAGGAATACTGTCATCCCATTGTGGAAGGGAAAAGAGAGGGTGAGACAGAGAAAAAGGGAGCCAAACTCATCCTTTCATAAGGAACCCACTCTCGTGATAACAACATTAATCCACTCATAAGGGTGGCATCACCATGACCCAAATATCTCCTGTGAGCGCCCCCCCAACAACACTGCTTGGGAATCAAGTTTCCAGCACATGACCTTTGAGGCACACATTCAAACCATTGCATTCCCCCCTTGGCCCCCAAATCCATGTCCTTCTCATATGCAAAATCTATTCAGTAGTCCCAAAGTCTTAACTTGTTCCAGCATCAGCTTAAAAGTCAAAATGTAAATCTAATAGTCTCATCTAAATCTGATATGAGTGAAACTCAAACCAGGACTTATCCTGAGGAAAATTCTCCTCCATACGTGAACCTATGAAAGAATTTACCTAGTTCCAAAATACAACGGCGGGACAGGCATAGGACAGACATAGCTATTTCAAAAGGGAGCAACAGGAAAGAAAAAAGGATAACTGGCCCCCGATGAGTCCAAGAGGGAAAACAGTATTAAATCTTAAGACTGCAGAATAACATTTGACTCCGTGTGCTGTCTCTTGGACACGCCTGCCATGGGGCACGGCTGCCTGGAGGTCTTGGTGTTAGACCCCAAAAGCCCTCAGACAGCCCTGCTCCACAACTTTGCTGGGCTCAGTCCATGCAGCAGCTTTCTGATTGGTGTCTCTGCCGGTAGCTCTCAGGCTAGTATCGCAGGCTGATAGTTCTACAGTTCTAGGGTCTCAGTGGCTGCTCTGACCCCTAGTTTCCCTGAGCATGGTCCTAGGAGAAGCTCTCTGCAGTGGCTACACCCCTGTGGCAGGTGTCAGAAACATCCTTTGATACCTAGGTGGAGAGCACCATGCTCCCACGACTTCCGTAGTCTGTGTATCTAGTCAGGACTACGTGAATGCCACCAAGACTCACAGTTTGTGCCCTCTGCAATGGCAGCACAAGTCTCGTCTAAGCCCACTTTAGCCACCACTGGAGCAGCCAAGGGCATTGTGGTAGAAAGCGGAGAGTACCAAGCCCTTTCTGACCTCAAGATTCTCATATTTGGAGCCTGTGATGGGAGGGACAGCTTCAAAGATCTCTGAAATGCCTTCAGAGTTATTCTCCCATTGATTCGATGAACGGCACCTAGCTTCCTTCTATTCATATCAATCCTTATATCAAAGCATCACTTGGCCACATCCTTGCATGCTTTTTCATTCTTTATATGGCCAGGCTGCACATTTTCTGCATCTTTATGTTCTGTTTCCCTTTTAATTATGAATTCCATCTTCAAATCATTTTTTCCTCTTGTATTTTACTGTATGCAGTTCAAAGATGTCATACAGCTCCTTCAACATTTTTCTTAGAAATTTCTTTTCCCCGCCGGGCGCAGTGGCTCAAGCCTGTAATCCCAGCACTTTAGGAGGCCGAGGCGGGTGGATCACGAGGTCGAGAGTTCGAGACCATCCTGGTCGACATGGTGAAACCCTGTCTCTACTAAAAATACAAAAAATCAGCTGGGCATGGTGGCGTGTGCCTGTAATCCCAGCTACTCAGGAGGCTGAGGCAGGAGAATTGCCTGAACCCAGGAGGTGGAGGTTGCGGTGAGCCGAGATCGCGCCATTACACTCCAGCCTGGGTAACAAGAGCAAAACTCTGTCTCAAAAAAAAAAAAAAAAAAAAAGAAAGAAATTTCTTTTCCCCATATACTGGTTCATCTTTCTTGAACTCTGCTTTCCATAAAGCCCTCGAACATGAGCATAATTCACTCAAGTCCTTTGCCACTTTGTAACAAGGATGACCTTTACTCCAGTTTCCAATTCTTGTTCCTCATTTCCATCTGAGATCTCATCAGAATAGCCTCTAGTGTCCATCTTTCTCCCAGATTCTTATCATGATCATCTAAATAAACTGTAAGAAGATTCAGACTTTCCCTACAGCTATTCTTTTCTTCCGAGCCCTGACCAGAATCACCCTTAATGCACTGTTCATGGTATTACTGTAGTCTTTTCCTATCTGTGGATTTACTTTCCACAATTTCAGTACTCATGGTCAACCATGGTCCTAAAACATTTAATGAAACATTTCAGAAATAAACAATTTGTAACTTTTAAATTGCATGCCATCCTGAGTTGTATGATGAAATATCATCAATCTTGCTCTGTCTTGCCTGGGACAAATATCCCTGTGACCACACTGTATACATGACCCATCTTTTAACCCCAGAATAATTGTCTTAGTTACCAGACTGTTGCAGTATTGCAGTGTTTGTATTCAAATAACCCTCATTTTACTTAATAATTGCCCCAGAGTGCAGGCTAGACTAATTTGGTTGGCTTGGACTTTAAAAAATAATATCACTTAATGCTATTCAGTGATAAAAAATAGTAAAATCATGTCTTTTTCAGCAACATGGATGGAACTGGAGGTCATTATCTTAAATGAAATAAATCAGACACAGAAAGACAAATATCACATGTTCTCACACGTGGGAGCTACATAATGTGTACACGTGGATATGGAGAGTGGAATGATAGACCATGGACACTCAGAAACCTTAGAGGGTGAGAGAGGGGTTGACAATGAGAAATTACTTAATGGGTACAATTTATGTTACTCAGCTGATGGATACCCTAAAAGCCTTGACTTGCCAACTATGCAATCTATGCATGTAACAAAGTTGCACTTTTACCTCAAAACTTAAAAAATAAAATAAAATAATAAAGTGAGTTAGTTTGTCCCCAGTACATGTAATCATAATTAAGCATCACAGCTAAAGAATGCTTCTAAGTAATAATATGATTCACTTGCAATTAGCACAAAGTACATGCTGGGTTAAATACATCTTCTATAATTACATTTACCTTCCCAATTTGCCCATGAATTTTTTGGAAGATGTCAATTTTCTCTGCCTATGTCCTGAATGATATTGCCTAGGTTTTCTTCTAGGGTTTTTATGGTTTTAGGTTTAAGTCTTTAATCCATCTTGAGTTAATTTTTGTATAAAGTGTAAGGAAGGGGTCTAGTTTCAGTTTTCTGCATATGGCCAGCCAGTTTTCCCAACACCATTTATTAAGTAGGAAATCCTTTCCCCATTGCTCATTTTTGTCAGGTTTGTCAAAGATGAGATGGCTGTAGATGTGTGATGTTATTTCTGACGCCTCTGTTCTGTTCCATTGGTCTATGTATATCTGTTTTGGTACCATTACTCTGCTGTTTTGGTTACTGTAGCCTTGTCGTATAGTTTAAAGTCAGGTAACAGAATGCCTTCAGTATTGTTCTTTTTGCTTAAGATTGTCTTGGCTACACAGGCTCTTTTTTGGTTCCATATGAAATTTAAAGTAGTTTTTTTTCAATTCTATGAAGAAAGTCAGTGGTAGCTTGATGGGGATAGCATTGAAACTATAAATTACTTTTGGGCAGTATGACCATTTTCACGATATTGATTCTTCCTATCCATGAGTATGGATAACTTTCCCACCATTAGAGACAAGATAATATATTTTCCACCTAGTATAGGAGCAGGTTAATGTCACCCAGGGGTATTCTGCAGATGATGGGCCAGGGTGGATGAAGGCAGTATAGATACGGCTTGTGGGTTGTGCACCCATATGTATTAAAAGGCATGATAATAGCATGCCAGAAGCTAAAACTGGTAATATAGGATGGCTACCAGGACAATGTAATATAGTCTATCTCTTCAGGTAACCAGTGGAATGTGATAGCATTGTAACCGATCTCTTCAGGTAACCAGTGATACGTGACTGCGACGGCAGAGTGACTCTCCATGTGGGGACCTATCCCACCTCTTAGGATGGCTGTGGGCATGTGGCATCCACAGTTGGCCTTACTTACCCTATAACTGGACTGGTAGATGCACCTGGGGGCATCCTCATTTGATGGGACACACTGGGTTCAGTTTAGACACCATTCTTACTAACCGGGCAAGTGTAAAAGCCAGGCACTATTGGAACCATGCATCCTGGTGGTTTTCCCCTTTGGCCACTTTTGCCATCCCCCTTCCTGCCTCCCAAGTGTTGACAAGAGACACAGAGCTGCAAGCTGAGGCCCTGGCCAAACATAGGGCTGCGGCCTTTAATGATACCTGCCATGATATTACTCTTCTCACTGAAGAAACTGCCCACTTAGATGCATTACTTTGCAAAATTGCATGGCCCAGGACATCTTAACTGCCTATCAGGACAGAACCTGTGTGTTAATTAAAACTGAATTTTGTACATATATCTGATTACTCTCACAATATAACACAGGCCATGCTGGCCCCAGATACCCCCATTTCTGCTATAGAATCTCTGTCTTATGACCCTGAAACCACATGGTTTAATCAACTCCCAAGCGCTTGGAAAAACTTTCTATATGGTACGATTGTTGTTACAATCATTATTCTTTTTTATTGTAGTAGTTTGTATTGCTGCTGCGATATCTGGTTGCAATGTTTCTCTGCATACCCTGGCCCAAGGAAAATCCCAGAAGAATGGTGTGATTAGAATGTAAAGGCTATTCAAGGGTGTGCTGGGGTGGAGGGTGGAGGGTATGGAAGATACACCTGGCAGCAATAACTTAACTTAAGCATACATTGAGAATGACCCTACAATCAAAGACGAATGTATGCTTGGATTTCTGAGCTACAGATCGGGAGTGGCCAACCTGGAGATCCATCCCTTATCTATGAAGGACATTTGAATCTCCAGACCAAAGGTTAGAACACGGGTCATACCGGGGATTGAGGTCCTTGTTTTGGATTAAATGGAGGTTGTTCGGTGGAGGGTTCTAGGTGAAAATGCTATATGAACTGCATGCTTTTTAAATATGGTAGCAGTTCACCTGTCCAGCCACTTCCACTGGATCATCCTTGTATGTAAGTTCCCCTAAAAAACCCTGTGTCATGTAGCTGTCTCCAGGCCTCTTCTCCAGCCTCTCAGACAGATTGCCTCCTTATTGGAGTCAGTAGGGGTCCAGGACGACAATTTGTCATCTGTGCAAAACATTTCCCTGATTCTCTTCCAGTACCATTTCTAACTTTGCTGCTAAAATGAAAGTTAATTTTTTTAAAATTTTTGTTTAATTCATATAAATTTAAGAGGTACAAATGCAGCATTGTTACATGGATGTGTTGCATAGTGGCATGGGCTTCTACTTTAATGCATGTTTTCTTTCCTGTCTAAAGACTATGGTTCACTGAGCCCAATAAGCATAAAACTCATAGTAGAGGCTACTTACTGAAGATTGAGGAGATCTTGACCTCAGACCTCATATGGTGACCTCATTGTGTGACCTTGGTAAACTCTCAGGACCTCAGCTGTAGAGGGAGGGCATAAGCTGACATATTCTCTGCAATCCCTTCCCGGATTCTACTGATGCAATGCTTAATTCCAAATAAATCACAAAGATAATTGCAGTGCATCCTTGAAGAGGCTTTTACAATCAAGGTAGAAGTTGAGTTTGGATTGGAAGGATGAGGAGGGCATTCTAGGTGAGTGATGAGACAGCAAAACCAAGGCAGGAAAGCCCAGGTCCTAGTCAGGGGAGAGTGACCACACCAGTGAGCAGGGATCTTCATTCCATGTGGTCCCTGCTCACATGAAAAACCACAAGCCTGCCTTTAAGTGAGTCATGGAAGGAGCTATCTGTAAAGCAGGTGGCTACTGGTCTGCACTAGGGTAATGCTATTAACCTGCTACCATCATGCCCATGTGCATTAATAAGGAAAGTCATTGCTTGGGTGGTGGTGATGAGAGTCTTTGAAGACAAGAAATAACATGCTAATTTTAGCGCCAAAGGGCAAAGTGATTAGACACTAGCTTAGAAAACACATTCTTTTCTTTTTCATGGGTTAGGAATAGTTCAAGGGAAAATTAATCAGAATTAAATCCAATATCTAAATCTGGTAAGGATAAACAATAAAAGACAATGAATGAATATTTGTGGTGTATGTACATGAATAGGTATGAGGTGAAGAGTGACCAAAAATACTAGTAGTCAATGTTAAATCTTCACTTAATTGGCCAGAAGAGGCACAAGAAAAATGACCATGTGTCCAGGGGTCATTATCACCCGGCCAGGGTATATAAAGAGCCCAGAGGCAGAGGAGGACATTCACACCTGAGAACACCCAGCTCCGCTCAACAGCCCACCCCACACCAGCCTCAGACACCACCATGTGCGGCTCCTGCTGCGGATCCACCTTCTCCTCCCTGAGCTGCGGGGGAGGCTGCTGCCAGCCCTGCTGCTGCCAGCCCTGCTGCTGCCGCGACCCCTGCTGCTGCCGCCCCGTGACCTGCCAGACCACCGTGTGCCGCCCCGTGACCTGCGTGACCCGCTGCACGCGCCCCATCTGCGAGCCCTGCCGCCGCCCAGTGTGCTGCGACCCCTGCTGCCTGCAGGAAGGCTGCTGCCGCCCCATCACCTGCTGCCCCACGTCGTGCACCTCTGTGGTCTGCAGGCCCTGCTGCTGGGCCACCACCTGCTGCCAGCCTGTGTGGGTGCAGTCCCCCTGCTGCCGGCCCCCCTGCGGCCAGCCGGCCCCTTGCAGCACCACCTGCAGGACCTCCACCTGCTGCTGAGACCCCACCTCTCCCGGCAACACACAAAACATTGCCAGGTGCACAGAACCATGCAGACTCCTCCACCCCTTCTGGATCAGATGAGAGACTCCACCTTTGAAGCCTAGCTGATCCTCAACCACTACTAACTCAACAATAACATCCTATTTCCCCACATAATTATGCAGTTAATCCTGGCCCTCTCTGAAAATCCTCAGAAAAATTCTAGCTTTCATCATTTGAATTCCTGGCTTGAAAAAAAACAACAACGAGTGAATAAAAATCAAAGCTCCTCTTGAATAGAACTCTGTCCCAGTGACTCATCACCCTTTTTCTACTATTTCAAGGTTCTCAGATGAGATTTTTTTTCTTCTAAGATAATACTATTTGTATGCTGTATTTTTGCATTGTAAAAAAAATATAAAATAAAATTTTATTTCTGGGGAAGCAAACACATTTCTTTTTATTTATTGTTTATCATTCTTCAAAAGCTCATTTTTAGCTTACATTACAGGATACAGAATCAGAAGAACGAAAGGAAGGATTTTCTAGGGGCCATTTTTGAGTTTTAGAATCGGAACAATTCAGGTGGAAGAGCTATAATTTTAATAGCATTTCAGATAAATTCAATCATCTCATGTGATTCACCTTCATATTTTAAGTTGCAGGTTTTATGGTGATGCTGAGGAAATGATGAGATTACAGTAAGTCTCTGTAAACATAAACTTGACTCATGAATAAGTTACACTCATGATAAGGGGGAGGAAGTCTAAGTTACAGCCTGTTTGTTCGTCCATACAGAAAACTGTGCAGTGATTGATGTCAAATAGGACCTGGGAATCCCTAGCCCCTGTATATCTTACGCTGGAGGAACCACTATCCCATCTTCTCTACGGTTCCCAATAGCACCACCAAGGCCAGTTCTACTTCCAGTGGAGTAGCTGCTGCTGAGAAGACAGGGAGAAATGAAGCCTTGGTTGTAATCATCCTAGTTTTGAGCTCCGCATACATACATCTTACCATTTAAACAACGCCCATGCAGTTGAAATGTTGATTACATTAATCCATACTGGGTATATTTTTGATATTGTTAAACATGTGTAAATTGGTAAGGAAGGCTAACCACTATCATTTCCCTGAGAAATACGTTTTTAGTACGTAGCATCTGATATAAAAGAGGCTTTTTTTTTTTGGACTGTTCAGCATGTATTCCTGGGCTTATCTATCTGCCCACTGAGAGAAGGAAGGGAAGGTAAGCTTTGTGAGGGCAGGGATCTTTTTTTTTTTAATTTTAATTTAAGTCCAGGAGTACATGTGCAGTTTATTATATAGGTAAATTGTGTGTCACAAAGTTTAGGTATACAAATTATTTCATTACCTAAGTAATAAGCATAGTAACGGATGGCCAGGTGCAGTGGCTCATGGCTGTAATCCCAGCACTTTGGGAAGCTGAGGTGGGTGGATCACTTGAGGTCAGGAATTCAAGACCAGCCCGGCCAACATGGCAAAACCCTGTTTCTACTAAAAATACAAATATTAGCTGGGCATGGTGGCACACACCTGTAATCCAGGCTACTCAGGAGGCTGAGGCAGGAGAATCACTTAAACCCAGGAGGCAGAGGCTTCAGTGAGCTGAGATTGCACTACTGCACTCCAGCCTGGGTGACAGAGTGAAATTCTGTCTCAAAACATTAATTAATTTAATTAAAGCATAGTAACAGGTGGTTTTTTGATCCTCACCCTCCTCCCACCATTCGCCCTCAAGTAGGCCCCAGTATCTGTTGCTTCCTTGTTTGAGTCCATCCATACTCAGTGTTTAGCTTACCACTCATAAATGAGAACACATGGTATTTAGTTTTCCGTATCTGTGTTAGTTCACTTAGGATAATGGCCTCCAGCTTCAGCCACATTGCTACAAATGACATAATATCCCTTTTTATGGCTGTGTAGTATTCCATAATGTATATGTACCACATTTTCTTTATCCAGTCCACCCTTGATGGGTATTTAGGTTGATCACATATATTTACTATTGTGAATAGTGCTGCAATGAACATATGCATGTGTGTGTCTTTATGTAAGAATGATTTATATTCCTCTGGGTCCATACCCATTAATGGGATTGCTGGGTCGAATGGTAATTCTGTTTTAAATACTTTCAGAAATTGCCAAACTGCTTTCCACAATGGCTGAGCTAACTTACACTGAGGGCCAGGATCTTGACTGACTATGTTCACTACTAGATTCCCACTGACCTGCACGATATTTGGCATATTGAGTATAATGAGAAATGATGTATTGAATGATGAATGAATAAGTTCTAAGGGGACTGGTAAGAAGAGAGAAAGACATCCTCATTCCGTCCCAACTGTCAACTCATGCCGGATGTGCATATTCTTACAATAAAACAATAAACTGATTCATGAAGAAGGATATTTTTTCTGCAAATACAGTAAAACTTTCTCAACAAGACTATTATATTCAAAATCTTTACATTTTCAGTACGTGTATAATGCAGTTTTATCTTTGTTAACAATTTGGTAATTAACCAATGACTTGGCTCACAAATCTGATTTCTTTCTATATATTCTTGATCACTGTTTTTAAAATTTGCTAAGTACATTTGTTTTTCCCCTCTCAGAGTTTTTCTTGTTAGCCTTCTAGAGACCTCCTTATTTAAAAATGTTATCTTGGGATTTCCAGCTCCCTGGAATCCCCTCCCACATAGTGGGAGCTCTCTTTCCCCTCCTGGATTTCCCCTCTGGAGTCCCCTTCCACACTCTTTGTGGAAGTCTTTCTCTCTTCTTTTTCTCTTTCTCTACCTAAATAAAACAACTTTCTGCAAAACAAAACAAAACAAAACAAAAACTGTTTTCTCAAATGGAGAATGCCTTGTTTCCTCCCAAACCTATCATTATTATTGGGTCTCGTTTATTTCCACAGTCACCCTATCCTCTGGTTGACCAGAGTGATTGGTGCAGGTTTGGGTAAACCTGTAAGGAACAATGCAAGAAATGGGGTCAATAAGAAGGCTTATACTTGAACTTCAACTTCAGATCTATTAGGTTGGTGCAAAAGTAATTGCAGCTTTTGCCATTGAAAGTAATGCCAAAAACTGCAATTACTTTTTGCACCAACCTAATAAAACAGACTTAGTTGTAAAGGAAAAAGTCAGAACCCCAGCAAATTCATTCATTCTATAAGCAGAAATGAACCCCAGCATAGCACAAAGGGAGATGCTGAAGACACTGGAATATGGGTCAGATGAGGCCTGGGAACACGTTCAACCAGGATCACTACCTGAGGGTTTTGTTATACTGCAAGATTGCAACCTTCGTCTAGAAAGACTCCTTTGACTGCCTCACCATATTGACAGCTTTGTTCACAGTATCCCACGATCATTCAATTATGTCCAACTATGATACTATCTCCTTAGGATATGTTTCGACATTTTCAGAAGGCTGAACAGGAAGTAATTCTTCCCATTCCTGAGGCTATTGGTAAGACATAGAGTCCTTTCAGCTGACTCTAAAAATTAGTCATATCACAAATAACTGTTTTCAAAGTAAACACACTGTAAAAGTTCCTAAATAAAATAGCCATTCCCTAATACCTGGAAATGTGGTACCTACAATCCATTCTTTAGCTATAGTGAGTTCTTCAGCTTTTTGGGCTGACAAATAATGTTCCCGCAGATGTTTCTGGAATGAGTATTGGCTCCAAAACTTACTAGGTATATGACCTTGGGGAAGTCACTTATCTGGTTCCTTACATGTGAAATGAGGAATAAACAATATCTACATCCTAAGAATGTTATGAATATTAGATTAATACATGTATTTTTTAACATGATGCTTGGAACATAGTTAGAACTTAACGATACTGGCTGTCATGAAGATTACAGTGAAATTTACCTTGGTCTGGAAAGATACGACCATAGAAATCAATGAACATGTCTCCAAGACAAAACAAACAAACAAACAACAACAACAAAAAAACCCAAAAAACAAAAAACACCGAATGATGGAAGCCTACTGAAATGCATTCTTGTACCTCCAAAAAGTGGACTGGAAAATTCTTCTTTCATGGAGAAATCTTGACTTTTAAAGTATTCCCGTAGTATTATTCTCAACTTCTTTTGCCCAGGAAGCTTAGCAGTGGAAAAGAATGCTAACAGCTTAAGGTGCTCACTTCACTTCAACCGCTAGCAAGTAAGCCTCAGAGCATGACAGCTACTTTGTGGTATCAAAACAGCAACTGGCAAAAGCGTCATTGAATTATAACAATAATTGGAGACTTTGAAGTTAGGGTCATTAAGTTCATATATGAAGCATAAATAGCAAAATATAATTGAGTCTCTGCTAAATAAGGAAAACAAATGGAATTTTGTGTGTACCTGAGCATCTAAACAATGTCTAGAGAACTTACTAATCTGCTGGTGTTATTTCAGAAAGAATAAGTGAAAACAAGGAAATGACCTCATGTCCTGGGGGTCATCAGCTCCCAGCCAGGTATATAAAGGGCCCAGAGAGGGAGGAGGACATTCACACCTGAGAACACCCAGCTCCGCTCAACAGCCCACCCCACACCAGCCTCAGACACCACCATGTGCGGCTCCTGCTGCGGATCCACCTTCTCCTCCCTGAGCTGCGGGGGAGGCTGCTGCCAGCCCTGCTGCTGCCAGCCCTGCTGCTGCCGCGACCCCTGCTGCTGCCGCCCCGTGACCTGCCAGACCACCGTGTGCCGCCCCGTGACCTGCGTGACCCGCTGCACGCGCCCCATCTGCGAGCCCTGCCGCCGCCCAGTGTGCTGCGACCCCTGCTGCCTGCAGGAAGGCTGCTGCCGCCCCATCACCTGCTGCCCCACGTCGTGCACCTCTGTGGTCTGCAGGCCCTGCTGCTGGGCCACCACCTGCTGCCAGCCTGTGTGGGTGCAGTCCCCCTGCTGCCGGCCCCCCTGCGGCCAGCCGGCCCCTTGCAGCACCACCTGCAGGACCTCCACCTGCTGCTGAGCAGCCCATTTTCACGAAAGGTCCCTCAGTAGATGGCCAGGTCCATCCTGCTGCCCCCCCCTCAGGGCTTCACTGCAGAACAATACACGTTTCCTTGAGAAGCCGGTTCCTCATCTCTTCATACTAGCTCATACTATGCATTGAAGACACCTTTTCAGACCAATTACAGCTGAAGAAAACTCTTTTTTCCTAGGACTCCAGTCTAACCCCTCTATCATCTTGTCTTCTTTCTAATAAACTCAATACTCCTGGCATAGAAATCATGGTCTCTGTGATAGTTCCTTCTGGTAGATTGTCTCGCTTTTTGTCTAGAGATATGCAGAATAATCCTCTTACATAGTTCTCTGAAATAACCTAAGTCTGAGTAGGTTTCTTATAAGCATTGTAAATGGCATTTATGGAGCACAGCTGAGTGAGGAGATGGTTACAACTATGTCTCTATCATGTGTACAGAGTCACGTGTGCTCAGAATTCCAGGCACTTATCAAACACCTGAGAAATGTTCTGCAGCAAGAAACACTCTGGGAGGCTGCACCTGGGTTAAAACTTACGTTCCCAGCCTGAGGGTGTGTTTACTGTTCTGACACGTGTTGGCACATCATAGAACACCCAGGATGTTAGAGGTGGAAGGAGCCTTAGGCAACTTCTGGCTAATTACCTCTGTTTTTGAAGTTAAAGAAAAATGAGTAATGTAAGATTAAATAAGTTACTTACTAATGTAATTATAATCACAAAGGTTCAGAAAAGACCCTGGAGAATAAAAGTTTCCTGACATTAGACCTTAAGTCAAACACGTCTTCTAAGTATGGTGAGATACATGTTAATCACAAAATGGTTTTGTATTTTACAACTTTCTTTTACGCTTCAATAGCCACACACACATACACACACACACCCTAGGACTACATCTAACCAAAGAAGTGAAAGATCTCTACAGAGAAAACTACAGAACACAGCTAAACGAAATCATAGATGACACAAATTAGTGGAAAAACATCCCATGCCAATGGATTGGAAGAATCAATACCATTAAAATGGCCACAGCAACCAAAGCAATCTACAGATTCAATGCTATTTCTATGAAACTACCAATGTCATTTTTCACAGAACCAGAAAAAACTATTCTGTAATTCATATGGAACCAAAAAGAGCCCAAATAGCCAAAGCAACCCTAAATAAAAAGAAAACCAGAGGCATCACATTACCTGACTTCAAACTATGCGATAGGACTTTAGTAAACAAAACAGCATGATACTGGTACAAAAACAGAAAGTTGTAAAATATAAAGTGACATAGACAAATGAAACCGAATAGAGAACCCAGAAACTAAGTCACACACATACAACCATCTAATCTTTGATAACATTAACAAAAATAAGCAATGAGAATAGGACTCCCTATTCAATAAATGGTGCCGGGATAGCTGGTTAGCTCTACGCAGAAGATTGAAACTAGACCCCTACCTTTCACCAAATAGAAAAATTAATTCAAGATAGTTAAAGACTTAAATGTAAGACCTCAAACTATAAGAATCCTAGAAGAAAATCTAGTAAACACCCGCTCTTGTGTCAGTTTGCTGAGAATGATGGTTTCCAGGTTCATCCATGTCCCTACAAAGGACGTGAACTCATCGTTTTTTATGGCTGCGTAATATTCCATGGTGTATATGTACCACATTTTCCCTATCCAGTCTATCATCGTTGGGCATTTGGGTTGGTTCCAGGTCTTTGCTATTGTAAACAGTGCTGCAATGAACATTCGTGTGCACGTGCCCTTGTAGTAGAATGATTTATAATCCTTTGGATATATACCCAGTAATGGGATTGCTGGGTCAAATAGGATTTCTATTTTTATGTCCTTGAGGAATCGCCACACTGTCTTCCACAATGGTTGAATTAATTTACATTCCCACCAACAGTGTAAAAGTGTTCCTATTTCTCCGCATCCTCTCCAGCATCTGTTGTTTCTCGATTTTTTAATGATCGCCATTCTAATTGGTGTGAGATGGTATCAAAAAAAAGAAAAAAAAGAAAAAAAAGAAAATCTAATAAACACCATTCTGAACATCAACCTTGGGAAAGAATTTATGACTAAGTCCTCAAAAGCAATTACCACAAACACAAAAATTGATGAGTGGGACCTAATTAAACTAAAGAGCTTCTGCCCAGCAAACAAAACTATCAACACAGTAAACAGACAATCTACAGAATGGGAGAAAATATTCACAAACTATGCATCCAACAAAGGCCTAATATCCAGAATCTATAAGGAACTTAAACAATGGAACAAGCAAAAAACAACCCCATTAAAAAGTGGGTAAATGACCTGAAAAATCACTTTCCTAAACAAGACATACAAGTGGCCAAGAAACATGTGAAAAAATGCTCCACATCATTATTCACCAAAGAAATGCAAATCAAAACCATAATGAGATACCATCTTACACCAATCAGAGCTGCTATCATTAAAAAGCTCAGTAATTGAAGCCCCATACTTTCAGAGTAAAGAAAAAAAAAAGTTAAAGACAACAGATACTGGCAAAGCTGTGGGGAAGAGGGAATGCTTATACACTGTTGATGGGAATGTAAATTAGCCACTATGGAAAGCAGTGTGGAGAGTTCTCAAGAACTTAAAACAGAAGTATCTAGATATACAATCATGTCATCTGCAAATAGAGACAATTTGATTTCCTCCTTTCCTATTTGAATACCCTTTATTTCTTTTTCTTGCCTGATTGCTCTGGCTAGAACTTCCAGTACTATATTGAATAGGAGTGGTGAGAGAGGGCATCCTTGTCTAGTGCCAGATTTCAAAGGGAATGCTTCCAGTTTTTGCCCATTCAGTATGATATTGGCTGTTGGTTTGTCATAAATAGCTTTTATTACTTTGAGATATGTTCCGTCAATACCTAGTTTATTGAAGGTTTTTAGCATAAACGGCTGTTGAATTTTGTCAAAGGCCTTCTCTGCATCAATTGAGATAATCATGTGGTTTTTGTCTTTGGTTCTGTTTATGTGGTGAATTACGTTTACGGACTTGCGTATGTTGAACCAGCCTTGCATCCCTGGGATGCACACAAATGTTCATTGCAGCACTGTTTACAATAGGAAAGACCTGGAACCAACCCAAATGCTCATCGATGATAGACTGGACAGGGAAAATGTGGTACATATACACCATGGAATATTACCCAGCCATCAAAAACGATGAGTTCGTGTCCTTTGTAGGACATGGATGAACCTGGAAACCATCATTCTCAGCAAACTGACACAAGAACAGAAAATCAAACACCGCATGTTTTCACTCACAGGCGGGTGTTGAACAATGAGAACACATGGACACGGGGAGGGGAGCACTACACACTGGGGTCCGTTGGGGGTAAATGGGAGAGGGACGGGGGGTGGGGAGGTGGGGAGAGAGAGCATGGGGAGAAATGACAGATACAGCTGAGGGGAAGGAAGGCAGCAAACCACACTGCCATGTGTGTACCTATGCAACAATCTTGCATGTTCTTCACATGTACCCCAAAACCTAAAAGGCAATTAAAAAAAAAGAAAGAAAGAAATTAGCCCAAGAATAGACAAATTGACCAACAAAATGGAATAAAAAGTACAAAGGCAAAAACAAACAAACAAACAAAAAAACAGAACTATCATTTGACACAGCAATTTCTTTACTAAGTCTGTAGCCAGAAGAAAACAACTCATTCTACCAAAAAGACACATGCACTTGCATATTTGTCACAGTACAATTCACAATAGCAAAGACATGGAATCAACCTAGGTTCCCATTAGAGGTGGATTGGATACAGAAAATACGGTATACATATTCCATGGACTACTACTCAGCCAAAAAAAGGAATTAAATCATATTTTTCACAGTAACATGGATGCTGCTGGAGGCCATTAGCCTAAGTAAAGTGACCCAGGAACAGAAAAACAAATACCACATGTTCTGACTTACAAATGGGAGTTGAACATCAGGTACTCATTGACATAACGATGGCAACAATAGACATTGGAGACTACTAGAGTGGGGAGAGAGGGAGGGAGACAAGGGTTGAAAAACTATTGGGTACTACGCTCAGTACCTGGGTGACAAGATCAGTCACACCTCAAACCTCAGCATCACACAATATACCCACATAACAAACAAGCACATCACACAATATGCCCCCTGAATCTAAAGGAAAAGTTGAAATAATGAAAAAAATAATGAAATAATGAAAAAAAGTGTTCATAATGTTATTGTTAAACGATAAGGTGAAATAAAGCTGTAGAGTTTATTTCCATCACCACTAGAAATCTGTCTAAATCAATTTGGAGGCTTCTTTTTTTTTTTTTTTTTTTAGGATGCTTCTCTAAGACCTCATTCAGTGTTGCATGGGCTGTGGGTTCTCAGTAGGGCTGTTGTTGTTATACACAGTCCTGACATCCTGACAGATGTGCCGCCTGTCAGTTCAACAACAGCTGATTCCCCTTAACAGAGGTTAAGTGCTTGATTAGAGGGTATGCTATTTCTTCCTTCCAGGTGTTTTTAATTTATTTCATGCTATTAATGGAACTCACTACTGAATAATGTTATTTCATGTGTATTCTTTGGTGACTGAGCAGAGAATCGACCATTTGCCATAACAAATATGTTTGTCTTTGTTCCAAACTTAAAGTTTAAAATTTAGAAGTTACCAAATGTAAAGTGACCTTTTACAACATATTTACTTATTTATTTAACAAATACAAGACACTAAGTGCCAGGTACTGCTTGTTCCTAGCACTTGACAAATATCAGCTCATGTAATCCTTACAACAATTCTGATATGAACTATTATTACAGCCCAAGGACATACAGCCAGTAAGTGGCAGAGGTTTAAATGAGCATTGTCTAGTTTCAGAATAAGTGGGATCAGAAAATAGGATGTGATTTGCCACCAGTGTCAAACTGCAGAGTTGTTTGGGCTCTCACAACTCGGGCATGAATAACTAAAGCATGGCCCATTTTTTCTCTGCCTGAAAATGAAGTTTGGCTATGGGGTGTGGATAAGAGTATTAGAGTGAATAAACACTAGAAAGGTTTACTGAGTGATGCACAGATTATCTTTTTGGATCTTTATAAAGGGGAGAGACAAATATCTTTGGAATGACCTTGAGTCAGAAATTTTTGCAGTAGAGAAATGAGTCTTGTTAACGTGACGATTTAAGTCTTCCAAAGAGGCTCCATCGAATAAAATGTGATTATCCGAAGACCCCACAGCAGCATGAAAATAAATTATGAGATAATATGTCTAAAAAAAAGCAGAATATACTATACAACTTTTTATCTAGTTACCTCTGGTTACCACTTTGAAAAACAAAATCCCCTGTCCATGAACAAAAGAATGTAAAACAAAAAAGTCGAAGGTCTTTAGCGATGAGATTGTGCCTGATTTCTCCCTCCTCTGTTTTCCTAATTGTGACTACAGGTTCAATTAATTTACATGCTGTTTAAAGTTTTGAAATTATGCTTAAAATTCCATTTGGGGAGCTTTAGATGGCGGGGCCCAAGGCACATTCTTTCCAATAAAGAAAATGATCCTGAAGTGATTTAAAATTCTTTCTGGTGACTAACAGGAGGAGTAAAGCTGGAAAGTGATGGAACTCTTTCCCCCATGTAGTTCCTAAACTGCCCCTGGCAACACTTCCTAAAGAAGCACCTCCATCACCCTTTTGAGCAGTGCCCCCCACAGCAGAAGACTGAGCAACCTCTCAATGTGTCTCTCCTGAACAGTGCACTGTATATGTGTGCAATGTTGGTTGAAAAACCCTTTCTGGTCACTTGCTAGTCATAGTGCCTACATCAAGGTATGCATATATGTGTGTGTGTGTATATATATATATATATATATATATATATATATATATATTTTATATATGTGTATATACATATTTTACACATATATATTATTATGATTATTTTTGAGCCTCCACCTCCAGGTTTCAAGTGATTCTTGTGTCTCAGCCTCTTGCGTAGCTGGGACTACAGACACCCGTCACCATGCCTGGCTAATTTTTCGCATTTTATGAGAATTAGGGTTTCACCATGTTGCCCAGGGTGGTCTCAAACTCCTGAGCTCAGGCGATCTGCCTGCCTCAGTCTCCCAAAGTCTTGGGATTACAGGCATGAGCCACTGCGCCTGGCCATCAAGGTATATTAAGAAAAATTTTCCGTTAAAGAATTCTTCATTACATGCACAAGAAAGGCAAAGCTAAAAAGTGACATGTTTCAGAGATAAAAATCAGCATCTTATGAACAGAAGGATCAGAGGTGCATAGAGCCTGAACTAGAGAAAGCATGCAAGGCAGTCTTGGGGGTTTTATTCCAATATTTAGTGGTTTGCAAAAATAAACTTTTGTCTGTCCTGTACAACTATATGAGCTGCTATCCCATTCAAGGCACAGGTATCCTACTATATCAAGTGATAATCAAACATATTCCCAAGCAGACTACATGAGATGGCTTGTCTAACACTTGTATGATTCACTTTTCACATGTAGGTGCTTCCAAGGACTTACTGAGTTCACTGCTGGGGGCAGGATAGGCTCTAGTCAGTGTTCTATGTACTCCTCTATATTTTTAATTTCTTTAAAAAACTGAAGTGTTTTTAGACCATTTTGTCTAGATTCAATCCAGTGCTATCTACTCAAAGTAAGCATCAAGAGCTACTATCACATCAAATGATGATGAGTTCTTAGATTTTCACACAGTGTGACTACATCCATACTTGGAGTTACGACAAGAGCTCTTTAATGAGATAATGAGAGTGTCACAAGCAACCATTAGTCAAAACGAAATTCTACTTAATTGGCCAAAAGGTAAACGAAAGGGATCACCTGCACCCGGCCAGGGTATATAAAGAGCCCAGAGGCAGAGGAGGACATTCACACCTGAGAACACCCAGCTCCGCTCAACAGCCCACCCCACACCAGTCTCAGACACCACCATGTGCGGCTCCTGCTGCGGATCCACCTTCTCCTCCCTGAGCTGCGGGGGAGGCTGCTGCCAGCCCTGCTGCTGCCAGCCCTGCTGCTGCCGCGACCCCTGCTGCTGCCGCCCCGTGACCTGCCAGACCACCGTGTGCCGCCCCGTGACCTGCGTGACCCGCTGCACGCGCCCCATCTGCGAGCCCTGCCGCCGCCCAGTGTGCTGCGACCCCTGCTGCCTGCAGGAAGGCTGCTGCCGCCCCATCACCTGCTGCCCCACGTCGTGCACCTCTGTGGTCTGCAGGCCCTGCTGCTGGGCCACCACCTGCTGCCAGCCTGTGTGGGTGCAGTCCCCCTGCTGCCGGCCCCCCTGCGGCCAGCCGGCCCCTTGCAGCACCACCTGCAGGACCTCCACCTGCTGCTGAGCAGTACACTGACTGCCTGGAGCACGCAAGTCACCTTCTGAAAAAGCCACACTCCCGTTTCTCTGCCTAACAAACCTCCTGCCTGAGCCTGCAAGATCCCACATCAACCAAGCTGGAACCGATAACCGGGCTCATCTATTAAAACCTGGGCCATTCTGCAGCCTTTGTAAAAGAAGCAATTTCCTTCCTCCCATCTAAGATTTTGTGGCATGTGTCCTTTCTAATAAATATCTGTTCTTTGGCCTTGCAAAGAGCTTTGGTTTTATTTACTCATTCTAATATTTTGTATTAAATGTATTTTTTATTTTAAAAAAACGGACACAAAATTGTACATATTTATGGGGTACAGCGTGATGTTTCCATACATGTGTACATTTTGTAATAATCAAATTAGGGTGTTTAGGATATTTATCACCTCATACATTCATCATTTCCTAATGGTAAGAACATTTAAAATCTTCTCTGATAGCTATTTTGAAATATATGACACAATATTAATAACCGTAGTTGTCCCTACTGTACATTAGAGTACCAAAATGTATTCCTCCTATCTACCTGTAACTTTGTACCTGTTGACCAGCCTCTCACCCTCTCTCACCCTCCCCAGCCTCTGGTAACAACTATTCTACTCTCTACTTCTATGGGATTAACTTGTTTAGATTTCACATAGGTGTGAGAGCATGTGTGATTTGTCTTTCTGTGCCTGGTTAATTTCACTTAACATAAGGTCCTCCAGGTTCATCCATGTTGTTGCACAAGACAGTATTTCATTCTTTGTTTCATGACTGATAGTATTTCATTGTGTGTGTATCTGTGTATGTGAGTGTGTGTCACATTTTCTTTATCCATTCATCCACTGATGAACACTTAGATTGTTTCTGTGTGTTGGCTGTTATCAATCGTGCTGCAGTAAACATGGAAATGTAGATGTCTCTTCAACATACTGATTTCATTTCCTTTGGATATATACTCAATCGTGGGATTGCTGGATCATATGGTAGTTCTATTTTTAAATTTGGGGGGACCCTCTATACTGTTTTCCACAATAGCTATGTTACTTTACATTCCTTACAGTCCTGTATGAGTTCCTTTTTTTCCAATCCACACCAGCATTTGTTTTTTTTTTTTTTTTGTATTTTTGATAATAGCCATTCTAATTGGGGTGAAATGGTATCTCATTGTGGTTTTAATTTGCATTTCCTGATGATTGGTGATGTTGAGCACTTCTTCATATATGTGTTGGCCATTTCTATGTTTTCTTTTGAGAAATATCTATTCAGGTCTTTTACCTTCTTTTAATTGAAGTTGTTGTTATTATTCACTGTTGAGTTGTTCAAGTTTCTTGTATATTCTGCATATTAACACCAGTCAGATGTAAAGTTTGAAAGCAATTTTTCCTATTCTCTAGGATGTCTTTTCACTCTGTTGATTTGATTGTTTCCTTAACTGTACAGAAGGCTTTTAGTTTCATATAATCCCATTTGTCTATTTTCACTTCTGTTGCCTGTGCCTTTGAGGTCTTATCACCACCAGAAAAAGTCATTGCCCAGACCGGTGCCATAAAATGTTTCATGTATGCTTTCTTCTAGTAGTTTTATTATTTGCAGTCTTATACTTAAGTATTTAATCCATTTTGGGTTGTCTTTAATACGTTGATAAATAGGGTCTAAATGTGCTGCTTGCCTACCATATGCAAGTCACAGGCTACATGGTATAAAATAAAAATTAAAATTGAATTTAAAATGTTCCCCTCCCCAAAAAACTTCTAGGGATGTGAGTCAAATTCACCTATAACTCATCTAAGAAGTAGAATATGAAAAAATAAAAGTACGACGTACTATGTGGTGTCAACACAGAAATCACTACTGATTGGGGAAAATAAGAAAGATTTTTTTAAAAAGCTAACATTTTAAATGGGTTAACATTGTGGTGCCCAGATCAGAGGGATGGCATTCTCAGTAATAGAAATAGTATGAGCAAACGTATGGAGGGAGCGGACCACAGGATTGTTCAGAGTACAGTTTGCCTGGGGGCACTGGATATATGGAGAGTGATCAAGAAAGAAGGATTTGGAAAATTTGCATGCTTTGAATACCAGCCAAGTGAGTCCACCATTAATGCAATAAGCACTAAGGAGCTGTTGAAAGTTTTGGAAAAGGAGAATGGTATAGCAAGTGCTGGGCATTGGGACAATTCTCATGATAGCTCCTTATATAGACAGAGGTCAAAGGCCAGAGAAGTAAGTCCTACAGAACTATGCAAAAACTAATCAGAAAGACATTGCCTTGATCCAAGTGATGTACAATAAGAGCTCAACTAAGATGTTACCCATGGAATAACAAAGACACAATGAGTATGGAAGACATAGAAACCCAGAAAGTATATCAACTTAGCTGAATGTGGGAAATGAAAAACAATTAGGAAGCAAATGTGACTTATTGCAATTATAAGTCTCTGGTGCAGACACTTAAAAGAACTTTAACATATTTATACTTATTTATTGTGTATTTAAAAAAATCGCTATTCCACAGTGTAATCTGTTTACCATATAATATTTCTATTCTTGAGCTTTTAGAAAAAAAGACAAAGACAAAGAGCTTTACTAACATTAATTGATTCTGGAAAGCAACATGATATAAAATAAAAAGAACTGGTTTAGGAACGAGTGATAAGAGTTTTATACCTAGCTCTTCTGACTGTGTGCCGTGTGAAAGGAGCAAATCACTTAACTTCTTCAAATGGTAGCCATCCCCAGACTCAAGAGTATTCTAACATCAACCAATGTTAAGTGAAAATGAAAAGCGCTCCATACCACACAAGCAATGTTTCCATTTAGAACTTTGAGAGGAAATGGTTCTATGCAAAACTCTTTTCCTTAATTGATCCCTCCTATTGCTGCTACATTGATTTTTACACTAGAGCAAGATATGAGACAAACAAATGGGGCCTTGCTTTCTGTATAAGCCTTGCTTTCCGTAGAAGTTAATAAATATGTGCCATTTATAATAAGAATGATGTCAGTTTCTACACCTATAAAATTAAGTAGTGGAACAAGATACTTTACTATGTTTTTGATCTCCAATATTCAGTGATTACATATAACCATTTTCAACTTCATACCTACAGTCACGGTTACCACATGACATGAACATCTTTACTGAAGCTGGTATGAATCACATTTTAATATAACCCCATTCCTGTACATACGAATACCACCACTTCATAAAAAGCTAACTATGTGTTTCTGTTCATAATTGGAAGGGAGAAATAAACCTACCCCAAGTAGAAATAATATGTTTTTTGACCAGTCTTTTTAAAATTATCTCATGTAACCCTAAACTCCCAGTGGAAAATCACATTGTTTCTTCTGCCAATGACCAAGAATTGTTTTAACTTTTATTTTGCCGAAATTTATCTTCATTTCTTTGCATTTATTATACTACACCTCTTAAAGTATATTTGGTCACCCATTTTCTAACCTGCCTTATAAAATAGATAAAAGTATTTTCTAACTCTTGCTTTTTCTTTGATTGATTCCCCTTCCTAAATTCAGTTGTCATGCTCTTTGATCTAATACTTTTTCACAGGACACATGGTTTAGTGACATAAAATGACGTAAATTAAAAGTAAATTCTGTCTTTGAGAAATTATATGCCAGATAATTCACATACCAGTGATTTTTGTCTTTCATAGAGAAGTGTAAATTTTATTAAAATATTTTGCAATCTTTTTCCAATTATCGAATATGAATTTTAGCCTCTCTCTGAAGAGACACTGGAATGAAATGGGTTTTGTTTTATATATCCTCCTGAGTGATCAATGTTTCCTCAAATACAAATGTGAAGTTTAGGAGATATCACAGAAATTGGAAAGATTTCATTTCAGGAGAAATCTATGAATTTCTACGAATGTGTAGTTTATCAAAGTTTCTATCTGTAAATAAGATTATATAGAAAGAGTATAATCTTATTAGTCTAAAAAATATAAAGACAGTCTTACATGAAGGACAGTGATGATTAACAATTCTTTTCTGGAGACTTGAGGTTTGGTGAATATGAGCCCCAGAATCACAACATCTTTTGGGTGAGAGTCACCTCATCAGGTGATACACCCACAAGTGCAAAACTGAAGCTGAAGCTCCAGTGGAAATTATACCATTGTTAGGAAACAAAATAACATTTTTACCAAGGACAAACACATTTGGTGAGCATTAGCTGAGCAATAAGGAAAATCAATTTAGAGATATATTTAAAACAATCCAGCATTTGAACAACCAGAGGGCCCTCAACAGGCTGGTTTAAAGAGTAACAAGATAAAAATGCTGCTCGCCACAAACAGAGGAATTGGCCAAGGCTTATAAAAAGCCCAAGGTGGAATAGGCAGCCATAACTCAGAAACTCCTCCAAGCAACCCAACCTTCAGACCAACTCCCGACACCATGGCCTGCTGTGAGAACACCTGCTGCGGATTTCCCAGCTGCTCCACCAGTGCAACCTGTGGCTCCAGCTGCTGCCAGCCAAGCTGCTGCCAGACCAGCTTCTGTGGATTTCCCAGCTGCTCCACCGGTGGGACCTGTGGTTCCAGCTGCTGCCAGCCAAGCTGCTGCCAGACCACCTGCTGCCAGCCAAGCTGCTGCCAGACCAGCTCCTGCGGAACCGGCTGTGGCATTGGTGGTAGCATTGGCTGTGGCCAGGAGGGCGGTTGTGGAGCTGTGAGCACCCGTATCAGGTGGTGCCGTCCAGACTGCCGTGCGGAGGGCACCTGCCTGCCAGCCTGCTGTGTGGCAAGCTGCACACCCCCATCCTGCTGCCAGCTGCACCATGCCCAGGCCTCCTGCTGCCGCCCATCCTACTGTGGGCAGTCCTGCTGCCGTCCAGTCTGCTGTTGCTCTGAGCCCACTTGTTGAAAACCTCCTTCTGATGGGAATCCTGTTAAGATGGCACTTCAAAGCTAACCAAATTAGAATCCTAACAAACTCCTGAACTCCAGTCCTATAACTGGGTTTGCAACCTCTCATTACACAGCCGTGTAAATTCCCTAGGATGTAAATGCATTTACAAGGGAAGACCAAAAGTCTTTCCTAAACCTGGATGTCAGTCAAAGTCCTACAATGTGAAAAGAGTTGCATAACATTTTACTATAAATATCATCTGAAATATTTCAGTGGTTGTTGTGACTTAGATTTAATAAAATTTTTTATCTTTTCAATGATGAAGTCGTTGTTAGAACTTTCTTGGCTTTGGAATTTGTTAAAGATATTGGGGCACTGGGATTTTTCAAAAATATCAACATGGCATGGCACTATGGTTTTTTGGTGTTTTTGCTCTTTTAATGATGATCTTTAAAAGTAATTTTCCTTTGTTTTACCATCAAATGGTCCAGTATTTTTGCAACCAAGGCATATGATTAAAGGAACATGACGACACTTAGGAACTGTTTCCTGAGGTCCTCACATGTGCAAGGTGGTGGGCTGGGTGTTCCAACTGATTGATTTTATAAAAAGGAACTTCATGTCATTCAGCTTCTTGAGGTTTTGTCAAATCTATTCATCCATTCATTTATACAGGAGGCTGTGTACAATTATTTCTATCAACTAAGATATACAAAAGCATAACACAAATTGTGAAAGATCACAAACACAAGATTATAGAGTAACAGCACATAACAAATATAAACATTTTCATTCAAGGTCCTGGGTTCATAACTCCCATAGCCTTAGTTATGATTTTAGGGCACTTTAGACTTCAGATGCAGGCCTCAGAAAACAGGATCTCTCTCTCTCTCTCTCTCTCTCTCTCTCTCTCTCTCTCTCTCTCTCTCGCTCTCTCTCCCTCCCCCTCTCCCTCTCTCTCTCACATTCTCCTCCCCTCTTTTTATCTGCTCCTTTTACTCTTCAAGGCAAGAGTCTTCCCTCACTGTTTTTGACACTGACCATCAAGATATTCTCCTACCTACCTTGTCTGATTGTAGGTCATAAGATTTCCCATTTCAGAAGAGGTTCTGCTCCATGTCCTGGAGGAAGGAAGGCTGCTGCACAGAGAGACCAAAAAGGATCTGAACAGACAGGCTTTACTGGGTTTCACCACTCACTCTACTAGCATTAGATCATATCCTTTTTGTCCAATCATGTTTCTAATGGTTGTTCATCATGCCTATCCACGGAAGTCTCCATAAAATGTCCAAAAAAAAAAAAAAAAAAAAAACACCCACAGAGTTTCAGGAGCTTCCAGATAGCTGAATATGTGTGGAGGGTCCTGGAAGGTGCTGTGCCCAGAAAAGGTATGAAAGCTCCTCACCCTTTCCCCATGCCTCACCCTATGCATCACTTCCTCTGTACTTTTTGTAATTTCTTTATTATAAACCAATAAGCTAAGTGTTTCCCCGAGTTCTGCGAGCCACTCTAGCACATTAATCAAACTTAAGGAGGGTGTCGTGGAATTCCCAATTCATGACTGGTCAGTCAGAAGCACAGGCAAAACAACCTGGAGCCTGTGCTTGGCACTGGAAGTAGAAGGCAGTCTTATGGGGCCAAGACCTTGCCCTGTAAAACCTGACGCTATTGCCACGTAAACAGCGTTAGAATAGATCTGGAGTGGAGAACACACAGCTGGTATCTGCTGCAGAATTTATGTCCTTGCTTATTGATGGGGAGAAATACCCACACATTTGGCCACAGAAGTTTTCTGTGTTGATTGTCATTGAGTGAGAGAATAGAAAAAACATTTGACTGTGTTGGTTTTTTTTCCCACCCAATAGCATAAGATATAAAAGTTATTTTTACATGAAGCATAATACCCTAAGATGTAAAAGCCATTTTTTTACATTTTATGTTATTGGGTAGAAAAACAAAAAGCTAAAGACTCCTGAGTTCTAGTTCCAGTGTTGTAACTAACTATCCATGAATCCTTGAACAAGTCCCTTCACTTGCCTGGGTACCTATTTCTAACTTGGAAAATGAGAGAACTGAGTCATTACTGACAATATCCTTCCAGGCATAAGAGAGTAGATAATTTCCTAAACAGGTGACACATTGACTAGTAATTGCTTCAGATGCTTAAAGAGGAAAAAATGTAGAGTGATTAAATAATGTTGTATGGATTATCACCATCTTGCAAGTTTATAAGGCCACATTGGAATATTAAAGGAATTGAGATGCCTTGCAATAAAGAAAGCTCTATAACCAGTGGCTGGGCTTAGTGGCTCACAGCTATCGTTCCAGCACTTTCGGAGGCTGAGATGGGTGGATCACCTGAGATCATGAGTTTGAGACCAGCATGGCAAACAGGGCAACCCCATCTCTACTAAAAATACAAAAATTAACCAGGTGTCATGGCAGGCACCTGGGGTCTCAGCTACTCAGGAGGCTGAGGCAGGAGAATCGCCTGAATCCAGGAGGTGGAGGTTTCAGTGAAACAAGATCACGCCACTGCATTATACCCTGGACGACAGAGTGAGAGTCTGTCTCAAAAAGAAAAAAAAAAAAGAAAGAAAGAAAGAAAAAGAAGAAAAAAAAACCTCTATAACCATCACTCCCAAACTAACTTAGCTGGAAAATTCTCTATATTTATATTACCTGTTAACATCATGTAACACCATTACTCAAAATATACTTTGAAAAATGATGAAAAGGAGTATCAACTGATAATTTTATAATAGCTGTGCGATCTTCTTGTGTATTGTGAAGCAGACAGTAAATTTTCACCACAAGGATGAATTTAAATGAGTGTGGCTATATACTATCCCATTCATTCTAATTTTCAGAGAGAGCTCTAGAATGAAGCAAGCATTAAATGAAAGACGTATAGTGAGGCTTTCATTCCAAAGTATAAAATCTTTGGTCATCAAATCAAAGTGGTGAGCCAATGACTGGGAATAGAGAGGTATGGGAAGTGATTGCCTGAAGGGTATGTGGGGTTCTTCTGGAATGGAAAAGTTCATTATTATTATTATTATTACTGTATAATTATACTTCAAGTTCTAGGGTACATGTACAGAACGTGCAGATTTGTTACATAGGCAAACACCTGTCATGGTGGTTTACTGCATCCCATCAACTCGTCATCTATGTTAGGATTTCTCCTAATGCTATTCTTCCCCTAGCCCCCATCCTCCGACAGGCCCCAGTGTGTGATGTTCCCCTCCCTGTGTCCATGTGTTCTCATTGTTCAACTCCCACTTATGAATGAGAACATGCGATGTTTGGTTTTCTGTTCTTGTGTCACTTTGCTGAGAATGATGGTTTCCAGCTTCATCCATGTCCCTGCAAAGGACATGAACTTCTTCTTTTTTATGGCTGCATAGTATTCCGTGGTATATATGTGCCACAGTTTCTTTATCCAGTCTATCTTTGATGGCCACTTGGGTTAGTTCCAAGTCTTTGCTATTGTGAACAGTGCCACAATAAACATATATGTGCATGTGTCTTTATAGTAGAATGATTTCTAATCCTTTGGGTATATACCCAGTAATGGAATTGCTGGATCAAATGGTATTTATAGTTCTAGATCCTTGAGGAATCGCCACACTGTCTTCCACAATGGTTGAACTAATTTACTCTCCAAAAGTAGAGAGAGACGATGTGGCACAGCATTATGAATACACTAAATGTCACTCCATTTTTAAAAGGGTTAATTGCAGGTTATGTGAATTTCACCTCAATCTAGAAAAATCAAAGAACAGGATCTCTACTAGCACAACTTTACAAGAATTAGGACAAGGCACCACTTTGGGGTAGATACAAACAGAGAAGTGCACAGCTTGTTCAGCCTCCAGCTTGATATAAAAAATAATGTGCTCCTTCCTCTGAGCGGACAAAGCCACAGAGCCCCACATCAGGGCACAACCTGTACATCTATACTCAATGGCCCTACAATGTGTTCAACATTTTATTCCTCTCAGAGCTCTGTCATCTCCCGTCAGGATGGGAGGGTTTAGATTTGACGTACCTTTTAACTAAAAGGACTTTGGCTCAGCAGCACCCCCAGAAAAGCCTGGTTGGCATTCAGGAGGGAAGAGATAGATCACGTGACTTGGCTTAAGATGAACATTGGGGGGTAAGAGGAGGTCCTTGAAGTTTATGTGTTATCCATTCTAGATCACTAGGATGGAAGCCCAGAGCAGAAGCACAGAAGGCCTGCATAGGAATGCCGTATTCATTTGACTGGTACATCAATATATTTTATTTCTCAAGAATCTAAGTAAGGCAGTCACAGCTGAATTAGAGAACTAGTAATATGGAGATGAAGATATTGGGAGAACCCCCAGAACTTGTAACTAGGAAATCAGAACCATGATATCTTAAAGAAAAATAATTTCAAACATTAGTATCTGGGTTAAATAAAAGTCCAATGTTCAAGAATAACAGACAAACATATTCTTTCTTCATATGGTACTGGAATGATCTGGAGCCCATAACTTAAATGAAGTAATAAAAGCCAGAGGGAATAACCACAGTAATAAGAAATGTGGTATGTACACACAACGGAATACTATTCGCTCTATAAAAAGAAGAAAATTCTGTCACACATTACAACATGCCTAAGCTTGGAGGACATTATGTAAAGTGAAATAATATAAATTTCATTTTCTTGACTTACTTAGAGCAGGTAAGGGAATGTTCGGATTAGTCTTCATTCTGTGGCATAGGAGTCAAATTCTCAAGTAAGTGTCATATCTTAAATTTTGCACCGAGGAAGATGTTGAAAACAGTGCCACAGTAAAAAAAAAGCCCAGAAAGGGAGAACTGATAGGCAACGCCACTGCCTCCAGCACCCTTGTCAATAATGTATTTCAAGTCCTCAGATAGCTAAGCCTTCTGGAAAGGGAGACACATCTTTGTGGTGTCAAGGATTCTGCTAAATTTAGATCTGAATTAAATAGCTCCTGAGATTGTTATCATGACACATCCACATATTTCAGGCATCCAACAAAAAACAAATTAGCTAATCAAAGAATCTGTGATGTAGCTTTGCTTGAGAAGAAGCAAGGAATTCACAAAGAATCATCTTTTAAACCAAATTTGATGTGGAATTTGAAAATATGTCTTAGGTCTGACTCAGAAAGAGTTATGATGTAAACTCAAAGCTGTCATTTCTAGAGGAGCGGAACTACCACTTGGTGCACTGGTTCAAAACCCAAGAGTAGCATTGTAGCTTGTATTTCTCTGTAACAGAGCCCATACTCCATGGAAGCCTGGCCACCTTTTATTGCATCTAAACAAAACCTTCATCTTCACCATCATCAGCTGTCTCATTCAAATTATATGAACTTTCCAGTTAACTGGATTAGTCTCTTTCATCTACAATAAACTGCATAGAGCAGATTGAACACACAGTAATAAATCACATATTCCAGTATTGATAAATTAAAAGTATAAATTTATGCAGTTAAAAAACATCTGAATCTATAGAACATCCTAAGATAAAAGATAAGACAAAGTTACAAGTTAAGTAGGTTAACTTTTTTAGTACTTGGTATTTTCTTGAAGTGTCCTTATTATGCTGTCAAAAAAAAAAAAATAGTATCTCAAGAAATGTCTCTGGCAAACAGTATTATTGCTTACCTTAAGCTCTCCCTTCCTTTTATTGGCTCTCAAAAAAGTCTGTAAGTAAGTAAGGAAGCCAAGTTTTACATCTTGTTTTCACCCTTGGAATTTCCTTAGAATTACTGCTTACATTAAAAAAAAAAATGAATGAAAGAACAAAAGAAAAAAAGAAAGAAAGGAAGGAAGGAAAGAAGGAAAAAAAGAATTGACTATAGAGTTTAAAGAGTTTAGTCTGGAATCAGATAGTATGGATTCAAACTTCAGATTCACTAGATAGTAATGTGAACTTGGGTAAATTACTTGTGGCTCAGTTTTCTCACATGGATGATGCAAGTGGCAATGATACCTAGTCCATAGATTGCTGTGAAAATTCAGCAAATTGATACATGCAAAGTACTTGGAACCACTTAGGCACACAATCATTGACGGAAAAATGTTATCAATAACAATTAATGCAAATCCCCCAGGCCCAAGAAAGCATCTGGCCAGCTGAATATAGCCTTGCTTTACAGTCAAAGTGAAGATAAGGAAGGTGAGAAGGAGCCGCAGTTAAAATTGGAGGGAATTAAATTGTCATGTGAGACTGAATAACCCAGTTGCAAGGGTCAACAATACTGAGTAATATTGACAGTCCTTAAACATGAGGCATCAGTCAGTTATTCCTTGATGAAGAGAAAATTTTAACAAACATGGGGAGTTAGGGATTATATTCCTAATTAATGCCAGTGACTACTTGACCATGGTAAAGATGCCTAATCGCATACCAAATAAAATCAATTTTTAAAGGCTTTCAGAAGGTTCAACAAATAACTCAGGGAAAGGCCAATTATCATTCAGAGGCAAATTATCAAACACAAACAAGGAAGAGACTTCAGGAATTATATAAACAGTAGCTGGCCAAGGCTTATAAAAGGCCCAGTGTGGCAGCCATCACCAAAACTCAAAAAATCCTCCAAGCAACCCAACCTTCAGACCAACTCCCAACACCATGGCCTGCTGTCAGAACACCTGCTGCGGATTTCCCAGCTGTTCCACTGGTGCGACCTGCGGCTCCAGCTGCTGCCAGCCAAGCTGCTGCCAGACCAGCTGCTGCCAGCCAAGCTGCTGCCAGACCAGCTTCTGCGGATTTCCCAGCTGCTCTACTGGTGGGACCTGCGGCTCCAGCTGCTGCCAGCCAAGCTGCTGCCAGACCAGCTGCTGCCAGCCAAGCTGCTGCCAGACCAGCTGCTGCCAGCCAAGCTGTTGTCAGACCAGCTGCTGCCAGCCAAGCTGCTGCCAGACCAGCTCCTGCGGAACCGGTTGTGGCATTGGTGGTAGCATTGGCTCTGGCCAGGAGGGCGGCTATGGAGCTGTGAGCACCCGTATCAGGTGGTGCCGCCCAGATTGCCGGGTGGAGGGCACCTGCCTGCCCCCCTGCTGTGTAGTGAGCTGCACGCCCCCATCCTGCTGCCAGCTGCACCATGCCCAGGCCTCCTGCTGCCGCCCATCCTACTGTGGACAGTCCTGCTGCCGCCCAGTCTGCTGTTGCTCCTGCTGTGAGCCCACCTGCTGTGAGCCCACCTGGTAAAAGCCAGGTTGCAGATTTTCAACTTGAAATTTCCACTTCCAGTTCAATTCATGAATTAATTATTTCTTCAAGCACTGTGGACCACTAACAAATTCTTGAGCTTTAATTTGGCTTTTGTTATGGGGGTTACCAAATATTTAGGCCTCAGAATTATCTGATTCCTTTGTGGTCCAGAAAAGACTGTGGTCTTCTCTCTGAGGATGTCAAAATACAAATTTGACGCAAGAAATGAAAAAGCCAATTTACAAGCACCGAAGCCTATGCTCTGAGGCTCAGCATCGCCAAGACCATGGAAGAGCTGTCTGTCCTTCTCAGGACACTCACTTACTCTATTCCACTGCCCTGAATTGCACTCCATATGAAAGAGAAATAATATAACAAGGTCTAATAAATTATAACTATTGGTACAACAAACATATCTCTTTTTTATTGAATGTACTCAGGATGTATATTTCATGGAACACCATATGAAAATGTTTTAATCTGCTTTTGATATCCCTTCTCTTCTGAAACCACATTAGGAAATTTGGTACCCAGAGGTCCATTGGAGGTTAACGCCTGTAAAAAGATACAGTAAAGGTAGTTACTTAGGGCCTCAGAAATGTCAAAGGCTCTGTTGCCATAACCTAACCTTACATGGTGCTTTCACACAACTAGGAAGTTATAGAAGTCAAAATCTCTGCTTGGGTGTGGTGGCTCACACCTGTAATCCCACTTTGGGAGGTCGAGGTGGGCAGATCACAAAGTCAGGAGTTCAAGACCAGCTTGGCCAACATGGTGAAATCCCATCTCTACTAAAACACAAAAAAATAGCTGAGCATGGTGACACGCGCCTGTAATCCCAGCTACTCAGAGGGCTGAGGCAGGAGAATCAATTGAACCCAGGAGGTGGAGGTTGCAGTGAGCTGAGATGACCCCATTGCGTTTCAGACTGGGCAACAGAGCAAGACTTCATCTTGAAAAAAGTTAAAAAGCTCTGAATCTAGAGCCGGGATATTACTTATTTTTCCTTTCTGTTTAGAGAAATGTTCTTTCAGGCATTTGTCAAATGATGGTAATGTATGCTAGTAAATCACACTCTTCCATTCACATGTAACCTTGTGAAGGAGCAGAAGAGAAATATAAGGTGGAAAAGCCTCTCTAAGGAAACATGCTCTCAATTAGATGGAAATTTTTACTCTAAATTTTCTCCCAATTTCTAAACAGAAGTGAAGATAATAATAATTTTACTCTATTTTTAAAATAAACATATATACTTTGGTTTAAAATGCTCACTTCAAAATAAACATATACTTATGTATAAATACGTTTTTATATATAATACACATACAGAATAAATTTATATACATTTAAACACAAGTATCAGAGAATGCTTTATGAATCTGAATAGTTTTAGAAAAAAGATTGGAATTAATTCATGGTTCCTTGGATGTAGAACTAAGAGTATTAAAGATATTTTTTTAAACTTAGGTTAAAATTACAATGCTTTATTCAATGATTAGTGAAAATCAGAAAATTAGAAAGCATGAACAAAGAATAACATTTGCAAAGCAAAGAATCAATTTTCCCAACGTATTATCTAGAGACCTAATCTAATCCAGAAAACTCCCTTGAACAACAGAACAGAAATGAAGACTTGTTCTGTTCTCATGCCCTTTGATCCTAACTACGAATATCGCTACCTAAGAAGCTCCTGCTAAAAGAAAAAATAAATAAAAAATGACAAACAACTTAGTTAAAATGTAAATTTGGCTTTTCAAAATTACTGCACATTGCTAGTCCTTCATTCCTTCTGTTATTAACAAGCATTTACTGAGCATCTATGTGCAAAATGGTGCAGAAGGCACCACAAAGGATGCCCAGATGAACTAGACATAGGCAGATTATGCCTTTAAGGAATGGACAATCTGGTAGATCCCTGAAAGGTGTCTGAGAGATCATCTCATTTTACAGATAATTAAACCAATATTCAGGGAAATTACATGACCTTCTTAAGGTCATTCAGTCACTTAGTGGTAGAAGCCCATTTAATTTAATTAATTTAATTCTCAGTCAAGAATTTGGTCCCATACATCATGTAACCATTTAGATGATTAGCTACAGCTGGACCTAGTTAAGCTTAAAATTCAATGATTGGTTTTAAATTCAAAAGCACAAAAAAAAAACTGAGGTTTTATCAGTGAGGGATAGTTTAATAAATTGTGATATGATCATACTCTGGAATATTATAGAGCTATTAAAAATGAGTAATATGTATAGAATACACCTACAAATTGTGTAATCTACATGAAGGACAAAGATACTATGTGAAAATAAAACTACAGACCTAAATCCCCAATGAATATTCATGAAAAATCCTTAAAAATACAAGCAAATAGAATTAAACAATACATTAAAAGGACCAAATGCTATAATCAAATGAAATTTTATGCTGGAACGCAAGGATGGTTCAACATACAAAAATCAGTCATTAGTAGAATAAAGAGGAAAAAGCACATGCTCATGTCTATTGATACAGAAGAAGCATTTGACAAAATTCAAAACTCATGATTTTTTTTTTAAAAAGCCTAACAAACTAGGGATAGAAGCAAATGACCTCAACATAATTAAAGCTATATATGAAAAGCCCAGAGATAACATCATAATAACAGTTTTTTTCTAAGATTAGGAACAAGACAGACATGCCCACTTTTGCCCACTCTATGTATCATAGTACTAGGAATCCTAGCCAGAGCAACTAGGCAAGAAAAAGAAATAAAATATATCTAAATTGGAAAAGAAATTATCTCCATTCACAGATAACATAACTTTGTATATAAAAAAAAAAATCTGAAGATTTTACAAACACACGCACAGAGTTATAACTACTAAACAAATTCAGTAAAGTTACAGATGCAAAACCAATGCACAAAAATCAGTTGCATTTCTATACAGTAACCATGAAAAATCTATTAAAAAATTTAAAAACAATTTCATTGACAATAACATCAAAATAATGAAATACTTATGGCCAGGTGCAGTGGCTCATACCTGTAATTCCAGCACTATGATAGGCTGAAGCAGGTGGATCACCTGAGGTTAGGAGTTTGAGATCAGCCTGGCCAACATAGTGAAACCCTGTCACTACTAAAAATACAAAAATTAGCCAGGCATGGTGGTGGACACCTATGGTCCCAGCTACTGGGGAGGCTGAGGCATGAGAATCACTTGAACCCAGGAGGTGGAGGTTGCAGTGAGCTGAGATCACACCACTACACTACAGCCTGGGTGACAGACTGAGACCCCATCTCAGGAAAAAAAAAAAAAAAAGAATAAAATACTTAGGAACAAACTTAACCTTAGAGGGGAAAGACTTGTACACCAGACACTACAAAATGTTACTGAAATAAATTAAAGAAGATACAAATAAATGAAAAGGCATCCTGGGATCATGGATTGCAGGATTTAATATTGTTAAGATGTCAATACTACCCAGAGAATCTACAGATTTAATGTAATTTCTATAAAAATCCCAATGAGGTTTTTCAGAAATAAAAAAAAAAGTCCATCCTAAAATACATATGAAATCAGAAAGGGTCCTATATAGCCAAAACAATCTTTAAAATGAACAAAGCTGGTCCACATTTCCCTATTTCAAAATTTACTGCAAATTTACAGTAATCATAATAATGTGATAATAACATAATGACAGACATATAGAGCAATGGAAAAGAATAGAGAGCCCAGAAATAAACCCTCACATACATATATGGTTAAATGAATTTATTTATTTACCATTTATGTCTTCATTTGAATTGACAAAAATTGTATGTATATTTTTGTACAACACATTGTTTTGAAATATGTCTATCTTATACAATGGCTAAATCAAGACAATTAACATACACATTACCTCACATAATTTTTTTGGTTGTGAAAACACAAAATCTATTCTGTTAGCAATTTTCAGGAATATAATATATGGTTATAACTGTGTTATACAATAGATCTCTTGAATTTATTCCTTTTATCTAACTGAAATTTTGTGATCCTTTGACTGACATCTCCTGAAAACACTCCACCACCACCCTAGCCCCTGGTAACCACCATTCTACTTTCTATTTATATGAATTCAACTTTTTAATATTCTACATATAAGTGAGAAAATGCATTATTAGTCTTTTTCTTTGTCTGACTTATTTCACTTAGTATAATGTTCTCAAGTTTCATCTGTGTTGCCCCAAACAGTAGAATTTCCTTATTTTATGACTAATAATATGCCAGTGTGTGAGTGTGTGTATGTGTATCACATTTTCTTTATCCACTCATTCAATGATGGACATGGACACTGAGGTGGCTTCCATATCTTAGCTATTGGGCATAAGGCTGCAATGAACATGGGAATGCAGATGTCTCTTCAAAATACTGATTTAGTTTCCTTTGGGTATATAGACGGAAGTGGGATTGCTTGATTATATGATAGTTCTATTTTTAATTTTTTGAGGAATCTTCATATTGTTTTCCATAATGGCTGTACTAATTTACATTTCCACCTGCAGTGTACCAGAGTTCTCTTCTCTCCACTTCCTCTCCAGCACTTGTTATCTTTTTGTCTTCTTGATAATAACCATTATAACAGATGTGAGACAATATCTCATTGTGGTTGCAATTTGCATTATCTGATGATTTGTGATTTTGAGAACTTTTTCATATATCTGTCAGCCATTTGTAGATCTTCTTTTGAGAAATTCCTATTCAGATTATTTGCCCATTTTTAAATTAGACTGTTTGTTTCCTTAGTACAGGAATTGAGTTGTTTGAGTTTCTTCTACATTTTGGATATTAACCCCTCATCAGATATGTGGTTTGCTAATATTGTCTCCCGTTCTGTGGCTTGTCTCCTCACTCAGTATAGTATTTTATTGGCTATGCAGAAGCTTTTTTGTTTGATGTAATCCCATTTGTCTATTTTTGCTGATGCTTTTGGTTGATGTTCACAATATCATTGGCCAGACAAAAGTCATGGAGCTTTTCCTCTGTTTACTTCTAATAGTTTTATCATTTTGAGTCTTTCTTACATTTCAGTCTTTAATCCATTCTGAGTTGGTTTTTATATATGATGTGAGATAATGGTCTAATGTCATTCTTCTGCATGTGAATGCAGTCAAATAATTTTCAACAAGGATGGCAAGACTATTTGCAAATGGTTAAGATGGCTAACAAAAATCGTTAACATAAATTTTATGGTATGTATATTTTACCACAGTTAAAAATTTGTAAGTACAAACATGTGTAGGAGACTCAAACTTTACTGAAATAGAAGATATATATGTATATATGCTGGTTTATATTTGCAGAAGCAGAGATAAAGGTGTTAAAGAATATGCACCAAATTCTTAATGTTGATTACTTCCAGAGCATTAGTTCTGGAAGAGATATGTTCATCTTCAGGAAAGGGAAAGGATGTTAATTTTTCTTTATATGCTTCTGTCCTCTTTGACTTGTTACAATGTGTATCCATTACTAGCACATATGTTTAAGTTAATCAAGTCAGAAAACAATCTATAAGCAAAAGTCATTAAAGGTTTTAGTTAGCCGTAGGTACACTGACCACTACTGAAGGCAAGAATATTAGATAGAGCTCTGAGGATCCTATAACTTGCACAAATTGATCATAAAAAAGCATACTTCGTTTGAAAGTTGATACATCAAGTTATAGTTCATATTTTGATGACACTGCTATTAGTCTTTCCACATCTAAACAAATTGTTTATAAAACGATAATCATGGTTAAGTGACCACTTAGGGAAAAATGGTAAGTTAAGATAAATATTGCCTAAAGGTTATCAAAGGAAAAGTATGACAAAGCATGCCAGGGCAACACTTGGTTCAAGGCTAGTCTCTCATGTGACTTGCATAGAGAGACACTTCTGTGATTGGCTTCCATGATGAGCCTTCACTTAGTCTAGAGGGCAAAGAAGAAACATAATAAGACTTAATTTTAATTGAACAATGGACAAAGCAGGCAATTGCAATGTTGAAATGTTATTTACAACTTTCTTTCTTCGTTTTTTTTTTTTTTTTTTGAAAGAATGAAGTAAAACTCTCTTTATTTGCCTAAGACATGATTCTATACGTAGAAAATTCTAAGGATCCAAATACAAATAACAAGTCTATTTGAATGGGATATTTAGAAACTCTGTACTATCTTTACAATAATTCTATAAATCAAAAGCCATTTTAAAACTAAAAGTTTATTTTAAAAAGAAAAAATTAGTTGAACTAATAAAGGAATTTACTATCCAAATAATAAAAGAGTTCAGCAAAATCACAAATGAACTTACAAAACTTACAAGATCAACTTACAAAAATCATCTTGTTTTTATATATACTTTAGGTTCTGGGATATATGTGCAGAACATGCAGGTTGTTACATAGCTATACACGTACCATGGTGGTTTGCTGCACCCATCAACCCCTCATCTACATTAGGTATTTTTCCTAATGCTATCCCTCCCCTAGCTCCCTACTCCCCAACAGGCCCCAGTATGTGATGTTCCCCTCCCTGTGTCCCTGCGTTCTCATTGTTCAACTCTTACTTATGAGTGAGAACATGCTGTGTTTGTTTTTCTGTTCCTGTGTTAGTTTGCTGAGAATGATTGTTTCCAGCTTCATTCATATTCCTGCAAAGGACATGAACTCATTCTTTTTTATGGCTGCATAGTATTCCATGGTATATATGTGCCACATTTTCTTTATCGGGTCTATCATTGATGGGCATTTGGGTGTGCTCCAAGTCTTTGCTATTGTGAATAGTGCTGCAATAAACATATTGTGCATGTGTCTTTATGGTAGAATGATTTATAATCCTTTGGGTATATACCCAATAAAGGGATGGCTGGGTCAAATGGCATTTCTAGTTCTAGATCCTTGAGGAATCACCACACTGTCTTCCACAATTGTTGAACTAATTTACACTCCCACCAGCAATGTAAAAGCATTCCTGTTTCTCCACATCCTTTCCAGCATCTGTTTTTTCCTGACTTTTTAATAATTGCCATTCTACCAGTGTAAGATGGTATCTCATTGTGGTTTTGGATTTGCATTTCTCGAATGACCAGTGATGATGAGTTTTTTTCATATGTTTGTTGACCGCATGAATGTCTTCTTTTGAGAACTGTCTGTTCATATTCTTTGCCTACTTTTTGATGGGATTGTTTGTTTTTTTCTTGTAAATTTGTTTAAGTTCCTTGTAGATTCTGGATGTTAGACCTTTGTTAGATGGATAGATTGAAAAAATTTCTCCCGTTCCATAGGTTGCCTGTTCACTCTGACAGTAGTTTATTTTGCTGCGCAGAAGCTCTTTAGTTTAATTTATAACTTTCTAAACACTTCAGGTATTAGCCAGAGACTCACATTGAAATTGACATCAAGGAAAGATGTTAGGTAAATGTGCAGCTCTAGGGAACATATAAAACGACAGATATAGAAGGTGCAGCCCAAGCTCAGAAACCTCTCTTCACAACACAGCTCTCAACCCAATTCCTGACACCATGACCAGGTGTTCCACCAGTGAGACCTGTGGCTTCAGCTGCTGCCAGCCAAATTGCTGTGAGACCAGCTGCTGCCAGACAAGCTTCTGCCAGCCAAGCTGCTGCCAGACTGTGGCACTGGCTGTGGCCAGGAGGGTGGCTGTGGCATTGGCAGTGGCATTGGCTGTGGCCAGGAGGGTGGCTGTGGAGCTGTGAGCTCCCACACCAGATGGTGCTGCCCAGACTGCCACATGGAGGTCACCTGTCTGCCCCCCTGCTGCCTGGAGAGCTGCATGCCCCCATCCTGCTGCCAGCTGCACCACACCCAGGCCTCCCACTGCAGCCCTTCTTACTGTGGACAGGCCTGCTGCTGTCCAGCCTGCTGCTGCCACTGCTGTGAGCCCACCTGCTAAAAGCCAGGTTGCTGACCACTTAAGGATGAAAGGGGAAGCACAGCAAAATTGTGCTGATTTCTGAAGAATTGTTCAATTTTACTTGGATGCTAAGTACCATGATGTTGCTAAGCTGTTCAGAAATCATGAAACTCCTAGCTAGCACACTGTGGATGTGCTGAATTTGCTCACTGAAACATGTACCAATCAGTGTTCTGGATAGCTTGCCTTGCTTGAGCAGAGGACCAGGATGGAATAGTTCATCATTTCAATGACATCTCTGCTCCCCCAACTCTCTCTTGATGCCCATGCATCTTCAGAACTGATTTTTCCTTGAATATCACCGATTAATTCAAGTTATATATCTTAATGTGCAAAGCAAACTGAGTTATGTCCTTCTACCTTTAAGCGTGTCTTCCTATAGTTGGAATTCAAGAGTGGATTTGCATTTTATTAATAATACCAAAGCATACCCATAAAGCCTAAACCAGAAAGGTTAAACACAAAGTAAATTATGCTTGAATCCATCAGCTTAAAAGTGCTCCATGAATTAAATAAATTTTTATAGTTATTCAAATACTTATATGCTTTGATCGATTATATTAGGTCTAGATCAATAAAGGTTGACCTGTAGCTAAAATTTTAAGGTTGATCAAAGCTACTGATTTCTACCTAAATGTACTTCTACCATCTTTTGTCTCCTTCCATTTAATATACTAGATGTTCTCCTTCATTTATGCCCAACATCTAAAGAAATTGTACTGCCTTCTAAGTAGATTTTAAAATATCTACTAGATACTACCTATTTTCCAAGAGTATTTCGGTTTAATTTCTATACCTTAGACTTCCACATTCTTCCCATTGATCCCTGAATTGCTCTGTAAGCTTCAACTCCCACTATTCACCTTCATTTGATGTAGGTATGCATAAGGTATATCTCTAGTCTAAATGACAACAGAACAAACAGCTATAAAAGCACCCACTGATTTCTACCATTGCCATTTGTCAGACAGATGCATTAGAATTCTGAAACAACTCTGTTATATTTTGTACTTTGCAACCCAACTTAAAAGATGTGCTCTTAAGAAGTTGTCACAACCTAGAACAAAACAAAATAGCTTTTACCATTTAATTTTTAAATCCCTCATTAGGCATTAGAGTACAATATACAAAATACGATAGGATGCAAATATAGAACATACTAAGAAACACATTTTCCATACTATTTACAAGCTCCCGGAACTTATCTCTCTCATTTAATTGGTGGCTATGATGGATTATACACAAGATTATGCGATTTCCAAGAGGAATAAAGTAGATGGCAGTACTTTCTTCAAAGTGTCATAACTCCTAGATGTTTTTTCCTTAGCGCAGTTCAGCTACTTAATTTAAAAAAGAAAATACACATTTCTTAGTCTTTTTACAGCAAATAACGAGACTCTTTCATAAGAAGTACTGCAGCTTGAAAGTTCTCTTTAATTGTGTAGGAGTGGTGTTGACATCCATGAATCGTGCCTTTTACTCCACCTATTCAATTAACATTTATTGAATCAGATTCAATAAGCATTTAAGGTTCTACCACAAGCTAAGCATTCTGCTGGATACCTTCCTATATACTGTGTCAATTTGGTTCCCAAGAAAAGATTTCTGCCCTGGAACAGGAATAATACTTACACATTCCAAATTGGTTGAAATTAAAGGAACTATAATCAGTAATTCAATATGACGTTGGAATAAAACAAGGTGAAATCTATGAATTATGCATGACCAAAGGTACGCTTTCAGTTCAGTAGATATCCAGGTATCCAAAATTCAATAGGATTTAGCCTATATATCCAGGAAGAAAAAATAATAGTTAAACAGCACAATTGTTACTCTTAGCCTTAGAGAACTGGATAGATTGTCACGTGGAATAACTAATATATAAAATGAGAGCATGTATTTGGACTAAGATGGAAGGACTCTTTGAACATGGGAAACCACAAACATACTCCAAAGAGCAAAGGACTGATATGAGGAGTCCCGAAGAAACTATAAAACAGAGTAATTTCTAAACTGTTGCTCACAATGTGTCATAAGTGTTTCAATGTAAGCCAATCAGAGACCCACTGAGAAACAAATTTAAACAAAAACAAAGAAAATATGTTAAGAATTTTGTAAACAGTAGCTGGCTCAGATATATAAAAGGGCCAGTGTGGAAGTCACCACCAAAACTCAGAAACTCCTCTCAGCAACCTAACTCTCAACCCAAATCCCGACACCATGGCCTGTTGTCAGACCAGCTGCTGCCAGCCAAGCTGCTGCCAGACCAGCTTCTGCGGATTTCCCAGCTGCTCCACCGGTGGGACCTGCGGCTCCAGCTGCTGCCAGCCAACCTGCTGCCAGACCAGCTGCTGCCAGCCAAGCTGCTGCCAGACCAGCTGCTGCCAGCCAACCTGCTGCCAGACCAGCTGCTGCCAGCCAAGCTGCTGCCAGACCAGCTCCTGCGGAACCGGCTGTGGCATTGGTGGTAGCATCGGCTCTGGCCAGGAGGGCGGCTATGGAGCTGTGAGCACCCGTATCAGGTGGTGCCGCCCAGATTGCCGGGTGGAGGGCACCTGCCTGCCCCCTTGCTGTGTGGTGAGCTGCACGCCCCCGTCCTGCTGCCAGCTGCACCATGCCCAGGCCTCCTGCTGCCGCCCATCCTACTGTGGGCAGTCCTGCTGCCGCCCAGTCTGCTGTTGCTCCTGCTGTGAGCCCACCTGCTGTGAGCCCGCTTGTTGAAAGCTGGCTTGCTTATTTTCAGTTGCATAGGTCACAGTATCTCTGAACTGTTCATCTCTTGACCACTCCTGGACCACTAGCAAGTTCTCAGACTTTTATTGCTTTTCCTGTGATGGAGACTACTAAGTATATGAGCTCACAATTCTACCTGACTCCATTCTACAATGAATACCTTGACCCTTCACTGGGGACACAGAAAGGCTACAAAGCCACCTGTGGATCATCAATTTTGCTTGGGATATACTGTTTCTCATATTACTGCAGGATTAAAAATTACCCACATGTTGTGGAATTTATCCATGAGAACTATCCAGAAGTCTAATGTTTCCATGCTTTATAATCTATTTTTATCTTCTATTTACCTAAAATTTTTTGCAACATCAAAGACACCAAATTATACCCAAGTGACATTCCTTGGATGTCACCAGAGAAAATCGAAGCTCATCACCCAACATTCAGCTTCTAAGAAGTAGGCCGGACTTTCTACATTTTAACATCTGATCCATTCCTTGGTTTTTGGATCATAATAATCTTGCCTGCTGGACTATTTCAGTTATATCTGTGATACCGTATCTTCTGTCATTTCTTAATAAACATTATGTACTAGGCAAAGAAACCTTGGTTTTCGTTTTCACTTGTACATCCTCTGGTTTAACTGATTATAATTTAAGAATGTCTACTTGAGGCCAGGAGCAGTGGCTCACACCTGTAATCCGAGCAATTTGGGAGGCTGAGGCGGGTGGATTACTTGAGCTTATGAGTTCAAGACCAGCCGGGGCAACATGGTGAAACCCTGCCTCTACTAAAAATACACACACACACACACACACACACACACACACACAAATAGCTGGGTGTGGTAGTGTACACCTGTAGTCTCAGCTACTCAGAAGGCTGAGGCAGGAGAATCACTTGAACCTGGGAGGCAGAGGTTTCAGTGAGCAAAGATTATGTTACTGCACTTCATTACACTATGCAATAAACTGCAGTAAGCGCTCAAAATGGCAATTTCCTATATATGACACCAAAGAAGACATAAGGTGCACTAAACAGTTAAGTAATGGCAAAAAGACACACATTTCCAAGTCCAAAGCAAAAGTGGGAACCTTTCTTTTATTGAAGATCATTGACCATATAAGCGTAGGTAGACAGTAAAAGGGATGAAGGAAGATGAATTAAGGTATTAAAAGACGGAGAAAAGAATGAAAAGGGGAAGAAAAGAACAAAATAGAGGCGAAAAGACAGAAAGAAGACACAGTGAAAAAGGCTAAGTACAAGAGGCTGAAAGAAAAGGAGGAAGAGTGATGGAGAAGACACACCTGAAGGGGAAGGAGGTGAACCAGCATAGCCTTGTCAGTACCATATGCTGTGCACCTGCCAAGTACACATCATGCCAACTTTGGTTCACATAACATTTGTGTCAATCCTGTGAAATAGATATGGTGATCCTGGCTCATAGATAAGTAAGTCTAAAAGAAGCTAAATAGCGTGCTTACAGTCACATAATTCATGAGTTTAGAAAGAAAACTGAAATCTGTCTGACTCCAAAATTTATGAAGAGAATGAAATTAAGAGAATAGATATAAACGAAAGTGTGGGAAAGTTTATAAGATTTAAAGATGGCTATTTCAGAGACTGTGGGCTTCAGAATGAGTTACTCTGTGCTGCTGGTTAAGCTGTAGTCTCAGAACTCCACACCCTCCCTTCTATACTCAGATTTTTGATGTTAGAGATAAAATCTGCAAGCCACATTGTTGCTTTTCCAGCTCTCCATGTTAGGCCTTGCTCCAGCCAGCCAGCACCCTATCCTCAGAGGTCTGAGTCAGATCCGCTGGGACTGTCCTTCAAGTTCAGAGACATCAGAACCTGTCGAGAAAAAACACGACTTTCAGTTCTGCAGGACTCATCCTCTAAACTTACACATTATAATGACTCCTAACTCTTCCTTTGTTCCTTCAACCCTAGAGTCAGTAGCTGCTTCCTATAGTTGCTACTTCCATGTTCAAATAATTGGCATGGTTTTTGTCTTCTCAGGAGAAGCTGACTGATAGAAAAGTTGTCTTTAAGGGTGCATATAATTACACTGGGCCCACCTGGATAATTCAGGATACTCTCACTATCTTGAAGTCAACTGATTAGTAACCTTAATTACATTTGAAATGTCCCTTTTTTTATGTAGCAGAATGTATTCATGGTCATAACACAAGGGCTCAGAAGCCTTGGAGGCTGACATTTTACCAATCACAGGAGCTATTAGACACTAAGTTGACACTGATTTCTAGAGACCCAAATGCCCTGGTCCTCCAATAAAAAATGGTGACTTTTGGTGGCCAGATGGTAGGTAGAATCTTGGTCTACATTTGAACCACAGTGGATTCAGTGAACCTGCAGACCAATTCCCCAGTTTGTGAATGTATAATTGGAATAATCATGCTTGACAACTGGTAGAATCCCTACATTGACACACTGGCCTGAGGAATAAAGCTCATTTGGTAAAAAGGGCCAAGATAAAGCCCCCAGAAGTTTCCCTTGATATAAAAACAGTAAATAAAAAATAAGACTATATTGATGGGAAAATTTTGAAGATGGGTGCCATTGTCAGAGACTTGGAAAAAGCTGGGTGATGATACCAGCCATCTCCCCATTGAGCTTACTTGTTATCCTGTGGAGAAAGCAGATAAATCTTGGAGTATAACAGGACAATTAAGTATTATTATTTTAAATGAATTCAGGTGGTGACCTCCACTGGAGATGATGTTCCAAATGTCATATCTTGAATGGAGCAAATGAACACAGCCCCTGGCAACTGGTATGCAGCTACTGACATGAAAATTCATTTTTCCCTGTATCAAGGCAACCAGAAGTACTTTTCTTTGACCTAGCATAGCCAACAGGAACCTTCCAAGCATTGCCTCAGGGCTATGCCAACTATCTTGTTCTCTGTCCTAATATACTCATGGCCTTAATCATCTTGACTTTCCTTACAACATCATAGCAGTCTACTACATCAGTGACCTCATGCCGGTTACATGTGACGAGCAGGAAGTAACAAGCACCTTAGAGGACTTAGTGAAGCATTAATGAACTCCAGGGTGAGGAACAAACTCTACAAAAATTAAAAAGCTCATCACCTCAGTGAAGTTTCTTGGAGTCCAGTTGTTGGGAACACATTGAGATATCCTTTCCAAGGTGAAAGAAAAACTGCTGTATTTTAAGCTAACTTCAGCTAAAAAAGAACAACCCTTGGTGGGCACTTTTGTATTTTGGGATCAACATATACCACATTTGAGTGTGCTATTTCAACCCACTTAATGAATAACTCAAAATGCATCCAAGTTTTAGCGGGGACAAGAGCAAGAGAAAGCTCTAAAGAAAAGTACCAGCTACGGGTGTGGTGGCGTGTGTCTGTAATCCCAGCTACTCCAGAGGCTGAGGCAGGAGAATAGCTTGAACCCGGGAGGAGGTTGCAGTGAGCCTGGATCACGCCACTGCACTTCAGCCTTGGCAACAGAACAAGACTCTGCCCTAAAAGAAGGAAGGAAGGAAGAAAGGAAGGAAGGAAGGAAGGAAAGAGAGAGATAGAGAAGGAAGGAAGGAAGAAAGAAAGGAAGAAAGGAAGGAGTCAGGTACAATTCAGGCTGTTATTTCATTTGAGCCTTATAAACCAGCACATCCAGCAATATTTGAAGTGTCTATGGAAAATACATGCTCAGTGTGTGTAGACTCTGGCAAGCATCAGTAGAAGAATTACAGGTCAGACTTACAAGGTTTTGGAGAAAATCCATGCCCCTTTCTGAAAATAACTGCTGTCCTTTTGATCAACGACTTCTGGCTTGCTAGCGGGCAAGAACTGGAAAAAATGGAATGATCGTGCAACCTGAGCTTCTCCTGCTGAGCAGAGGCTATCTACGTACCAAACCATAAGGTTGGATGTACACAGGAGCAATCTATTAAGGCAGGGGCCCCTAATCCCTGGGCAGTGGATTGATACCAGTCCATGGCCTGTTAGGAACCAGGCCACACAGCAGAAGGTGAGCCACCGGCCAGGAGATTTACTGTCTGAACTCAACCTCCTGTCAGATCAGGGGTGGCATTAGATTCTCAGAGGAACGCAAACCCTATTGTGAACCATGCATGTGAAGGGTCTAGGTTGTGGGCTCCTTATGAGACTCTAATGCCTGATGATCTGTCACTGTCGCCTATTACTCCCAGATGGGGCTGTCTAGTTGCAGGAAAAGAATCTCAGGGCTCCCACTGGTTCTACATTATGGTGAGTTGTATAATTATGTCATTGTATATTACACTATAATAATAACAGAAATAAAGTGCACAATAAATGTAATACACTTGAATCATCCTGAAGCATCCCCATTCATTGGTCCATGGAAAAACTGTCTTCCATGAAGCTGGTCCCTCGTGTGGAAAAGTTGTGGACCTCTGCCATATGCCATACCCCAAGCTAAGTAAGCTTCATATGAACCTAATTTCATTGAATACTTACATCAATCCTGTAAAATAGATATTGTTACCTTACCTTTGTAGATGAGGAAATGAAACCTAAATGGGGTTCAATAGTTTGTTCATAAGTAAAAAAGAGAAACACAAATCCAACTCTGACTCCCAAAATTCATGACGAGACCATGAAGTTAAGGAATTGGAAGGAAAGACTGGTGTTGGGAGATTCAGAAGATCTAACTACATCTCTTTGGGAAGCTGTGGGCTTCAGAATAAGTTCCTCTTTGTGCCCATTTAGTTCATCTTTCTCTGCTCTAAAACCTCCCTGCTGTACTCTGCAAAACACACTATGGCATTGCCCATGGCTCTGTTGGGCTTTTCCACCAGGGGGTGACAGAGGAAAACTGCAAAGCTGGAAGAGGAGGACGGGACTCCTTCCTTCCTTCCGCTTCACTGGGTCTTCCTGTATGCTAAGCAGATCCCAGGATAATCGCCCCAAGTCACACTTCTCACTCCAGTAGGTGCAGATCCTGCCCATGGCAGCACATGAATTCAGTTTGCAGTTTTCTCAACACTTGTAGAACCGGCTTTATTGTCTCCTTTGCAGGACCAACCAGTCCTTTCTTAAAACAAGAGTTTCAGCTCTTCAGGGAATATCCCTAAGTTTTAATTCCTTGCCTCTTCCATTTAAAGACAGGCCTTTAAAGCTTCCCTTGAAAACTAGGGCTTTCTGCAGTTCCCACATTTGTGGTATCTTAGGGTTCTCTCTCTCTCTTTTTTTTTTTTCTTTCTTTCTTTTTTTTTCTTTTTTGAGATGGAATCTCACTCTGTCACCAGGCTGGAGTACAGTGGCATGATCTCGGCTCACTGCAACCTCCACCTCCTGGGTTCAAGCAGTTCTCTGCCTCAGCCTCCTGAGTAGCTGGGATTACAGGTGCCCACTACCATTCCCGGCTAATTTTTGTGTTTTTATTAGAGAAGGAGCTTCACCATGTTGGCCAGCCTGGTCTTGAACTCCTGACCTCGTGATCCACCCACCTTGACCTCCCAAAGTGCTGGGATTACAGGTGTGAGCCACTGTGCCCTACTTAGGATCCTCTTTTAATCCTTTCAGTTACCTAGCGAACAATTTAAAAATTCTTCATATGAATTTTAAAAGGATTTGATTCTCATCTCCTGTGGGACCCTAACTGTTATACTCTCATTGCCTTTGAAAAATTAGATTATTTAGTGAGCCATTTGTACAGAATGTTCACTTACTCCCTTTCATTAGTCACCATAGTAGATTACGAAAAAAATATTATCTCTGAGCTTTGGAGATGGCAGCCAGAGAATCACAGCCACTTATGCCTGATAGAATCCAATTAAGAAACTAGAAAGATTACTCCTTGGCAACATTAGGCTCTGTAGTTAAGAAAGTTCCACCTCCTCTATCAGAAGCCTTCCATGAAAAGTGGGATGTGCCCAGAGACCTGACTGCAGACGGCCCTTTGTTAATTACTGACTTATCCCCAAAATCATAACCCTGACTTAAGAAACCTGTTTCCATCATGATTATTCTATTAAATGCCATTAGACAGAATTAGTTTTAAACCCTCAAAGACACAAGGGGTTTTCAGAAACTTGAAGGGATAAAATGTTGAATCATCACATCAACTAAAGCATGAAAGCCTTGGGTAAGACTGGAGATTTGAGAGTTTAGTGAAATTGTTTTGTGAGCTTGAGAGAGGCTAATCCAAAACACCAAGTATTATTAGCCTATGTTGGGTCTATTCATTTCTAAGCACGTTCTCTTTCTTCTTCTTTGTTCCTGCATTACAAATATGAGAAAGAGAAACAGGGCTGATACACTACATGACACAAAAATCAAAATTCCTGGCTTTTAATGGGTTAATATTTAACATACAAGCTTTCAAGACTTTTGCTTTCTCAAAAGTCTTGAAATAAAATTTTTACTATCTTACTTATTTTAGTTGCATAAGTGAAACAAACCAAATATTTTCCCAAAAGGTTCAGAGAACTCTTGGTCCAAGTGGGGCCAGAGTAAAGAACTGTAATTACGTTATCTCTAAGACAGTATTAACTTGTTCCAAAGAAGACACCTGTGAAACCTGGAAAGAAAGATCCTAGTAGGTCGATAACCTGGTGGTAAGAAGACGAGAAAGAACTCAGGATTTTCAGAGCAACTGAAGCCAGGAAGCATGAGGAAGTCTGAAAAGAGTTAGAGATGACAGAGATTGACAGCAACAGCCACCAAAAAAACATGAAAAGAGGCCGGGCGCGGTGGCTCAAGCCTGTAATCCCAGCACTTTGGGAGGCCGAGACGGGTGGATCACGAGGTCATGAGATCGAGACCATCTTGGTCAACATGGTGAAACCCCGTCTCTACTAAAAATACAAAAATTAGCTGGGCATGGTGGCGCATGCCTGTAATCCCAGCTACTCAGTAGGCTGAGGCAGGAGAATTGCCTGAACCCAGGAGGCAGAGGTTGCGGTGAGCCGAGATCGCGCCATTGCACTCCAGCCTGGGTAACGAGCGAAACTCCGTCTAAAAAAAAAAAAAAAAAACATGAAAAGAGAAGAAAATTAATTCAAGACTCTCTAATCAGGAGGGGGTGAGGGAGACAAAATAATAGAATCCTAAGGATGGAATTCAGGAGACTCTGAGGTTAACATTTTTGCACTTTACTCCAACTCTCATTGGTTTCGTGATCAGAAGAGACCAAACTGAAAGAGAGAACTGAACAAAAGTCAGGAATAGAAGTTAGAGTGGACCAGAGCTGAGACTAGAAGCAATACTAAACACTTGTTTTGTGTATTAACAGGTACTAAGCAAAACAAACTTCTTGTGTTATATTTCAGGGGTCCCCCGACTCCAGGCTGCAGAGCAGTATCTGTCCCTGGCCTGTTAGGAACTGGACCACACATCAGAAGGTGAGGATCAGAGGAGCCTGCGCTCTGCCTCTTGTCAGATCAGTAGATCAGCGACGGCATTAGATTCTCATGGGAGTGCAAAGCATTCTGTGAACTGTGCACTGCACATGCGAGGGATCCAGGTTGCACACTCCTTGTGAGAATCTGTCTGAGGTGGGACAGTTTCATGCTCAAACCATCCCATCTTCACCCAACCCACACAGTCCATGGAAAAATTGTCCTCCATGAAACTGGTCCCTGGTGTCAAAAAAGTTGGGAACTGTTATTGTATTTGAGTATAAATTGACACTTTGATCACTGTAAAGATTTTTTAACTGTAGGAAGAGACAGAGAGTGGGATGAGAAAGGAATCAGAAGACTTGAGCTCAAAATCCTAAATCTACTCACTCACCGACTGTGACCTTAGACAAATCTTCTCAGAAGCTCAGTTTTTGCCTTGTATATCAAATGGGGGTTGTAATATGTCACAGTATTGCTGTGAATAGCAAATAAGGTTTTTAATAGTAATATGCCTGGCACAGAGTAGATGCTCAAGAAATTTTATTTTCTATTCCTCTTCTCCATTCAAGTGTATGTCTTGAGGAGCAGAAAACCCTTTTGGCTATGGAAAGGACAGCAATAGCCAGATACTCATGTGTGTGTGGAAAATAGCCTTAAAAATGGGAAGAGCATTGCTCAGGGTAATGTTCTATCCCATTTGAATAAAATGAATTACATAAAAGTGATCATCTCACCGGGCACAGTGGCTCACGCCTGTAATCCCAGCACTTTAGGAGGTCTGAGGCGGGCGGATCACAAGGTCAGCAGTTCGAGACCAGCCTGATCAACACGGTGAAACCCCATCTCCACTAAAATTATGAAAATTAGCCAGGTGTACTAGTGCATGCCTGTAATTCCAGCTACTCAGGAGGCTGAGGTAGGAGAATCATTTGAACCCAGGAGGTAAAGGTTGCAGTGAGCCGAGATTATGCCACTGCTCTCCAGCCTGAGCAACAGAGCAAGACTCATCTCAAAAAAATAATTTTAAAAAAGTGATTATCTCATTCTCATTCTCAGTCCAAGTGCTTCATAGTAAGCAAAATTTTTATCTGGATATTGAAGGCTTCCAAATCTTCACTTCCAGATCGGAGCATGATGTACTCTCGAAAATCAAAACACTGTTAATATTTGTGGGGAATTTTTCTCCCGTTATCTTCCTCCTTTCTGCTCTTTGCATCCCAACAGACTCAGAAGTCAAATTTCCACTCAGGAAAACTGACCAGCTATGATTACAAGCTGTTGCAGTACATCTTATTCTACAGAGGAAATTTCTAACTGTGTCGAAAGGTAAATTTTATCACTTCGTGTAAATCACAGATACTAATGAGAAAGACAGAGTGAGGAAGAAGTCACGCTCAAGCAGATAGAGCGTTTCTTCAGTCCCCTCTGAGTAATAAATCCTGTTGGGCATTTGTGATGACTGCCTCCTTAAAAAAGGCAATATGGCAGAGGGGACGGGAGAAGCCCACACTGCTTCCCAGTGATCTCACAGGGCTCCAGCAAAGCAAGGTCGAGGATGCTGCTTCCTTTGTGGGGGTGGGGTCTCCACTGGTTACGAAAACTGTAAAGAAGACTATCAAGCTTTCCAGACATGAGAAACTTAAAAGCTAAACTCCCAAATGCAGCCCTCCATGCCCCATTGTTGGAAAGAAAGAATACCTGAAAATGATAGGGGGAAAAAAAAAAAAAGACTCCAGCTTCCCTCTGCTTATTTATTAACAGCCACCACACCTATTAGAATCATTTATTGAACACTCACTCTGTTCCAGACCTGCATTACACATTTTAATGCTTTGTTTAATTTATTCTTTAAGCATCCTATCGATGTGATAGTAACATTAGCCATATTTACAAATGAGGGAGTTAAAGAAGTAACTTTCCTGCCTTGGAAAAATACATACCAGTGGTTCTCCATGAGTCTACCTAATTTAAGTTCAAACTCCACATCCTGGGAGTCAAGACTCTACATCTTGCTTTTATCTCACACAATTGTTCTCCAGACACAGTGCACTAGTCATAGCTTCCTAACAACAATTTGTTGTTTTCCACTTCTATGCATTTACTGCTGCTGTTCCCTACAGCTGAAACGCCTTTCATACTCCTCTGCTTTGCATCCAAGCCCTGTGTACCCTGCAAATCCCAGTAGATTCTAAGATATTTAAAAGTACACCATGTACTGCTTGTCCTTGAATGCCCTTAATCTCCAAGCACAGTACAAAGCAAATAGCAGGTGCTCAACAGAGATTGAAATAAACCAAATTATATATTTTCTCTTGAAAAATGTAGTAATCAATAACAGAGAGATTGTAGACTAATGTATAGTGATTAAGAACACAGACTCTAGGGCCAGGTGCCCTTGGTTCAGATCTTGATTCCACCACTTACCAGCATTGACCTTGAGCAACTTACTTACCTGCTCTATGACTCAGTTTCCTTTCACAATAAAAGAGGATAGCTTTAATACCAACCTCCTAGAGCTCCTGTAAGAATTAAATGACATAATACATGTAATGCACTTTTAAAAAATCTATTACACGGAAAATTCTGCATGAGAGTTTGCTCTTACTATGTAGCCAACTATATGATTAATAAAATAAGCTAAAAACTCAAAGTATATTTTAAAACCATAGTGTCAGCTAATATTTAAACATATAACAATTAAGTCTCTTAATTTCAAAAAATTTCAAATACCACAGGAGCTCTTTGGAAACCAATGGTTATTTGATTCAATGAAGTAATCAGATTTATCTACTCAATGGAGAAAAATTTTATTTTGAATCTCTGATTCAAAATAAAATTATAAAGTACAACTATTGTTAGAAAATAATTCCAAGGATGAAAATTACAAAGCTTACTATAAGACAATTATAAGTTTAAATATCTCAATATTTTACATAGTAGATAGCTGAAAATTTATTTTCCCAGTGCCTGCCATATATTAGGTACTCAAATTTTATTGAGTGTCTATTTTCCTAAACAGATTAACTGTACTTAATGTACATGTTTATATATTACTTAATCATATATAATTATCTGTTACTATCTGTATACTTCACAGCCTACAATAGTACATGAGAATTAAACTGAAAGCTAGGATTCCCAGGAAAAATAGGTTAACACTTTCAGCCAGCTGGCTAAGCAACCACTTACAAGAATGTTGCATGTGCCATGTGACTAAGAGCTATGAGATCAGCTCTGCAGGTTACCAGATGACAACTATAGAGACTATCAGATGTCCTCAAGTGGAAACCACCACTACTTCCATTTAAAAGAAATTCAATTTGGGCAGTGTAAGCTAAGAAAGTGGCAAGAGTTATATCAGGCTTGAGTATAACCACAAACTGTAAAAAAAAAAAAAAAATCTGATGCAATTGGATAACAACCCCAAAGGCCACCATTTAACCCAAGCTCAGAATCCTTTGCAAGAATGTTCAGCAAATAGCAAAGTAGACAAAGAATAAATCAATGTCAGTGGCAGCCCTGATACCAGCCATTCTTTGTTTCAATCTATATTATAAAGGAATGCACTGGCAGTTTAAAAGATCATGCAATTCAGGAAATAAAGACCAAATGTTTTTACTTACTAAGCACTTTTATTAGGATGACAAATTTTAAAGGTTTCTATATCCTGCTTTTGTGAAGGGATGAAGAATTCCAACAGGCTTTAGGAAAATTGACTGGCCCTGAAGTGTGAAGCTTTCTAACATCCCTACTGATTCAGGAGATGCCAGGGTGGAAGGGGGTTCCCAACAGCCACCCAGAAATTCACCGAGTTGCTGCTAGATAGATATTGGTAAGGCACAAAGAGGCTCACAGCAAAACATGACCAACACACACAAAAGTGACTATCTCATTCTCACTCCAGGCACATCATAGTCAGCAAAATTTTTCCTGTATGTTGGAGCCTCCCAAATCTCCACCTCCAGCTCTGCTCCCTCTCACCAACTCAGGATGCTTTGTCTGTAGGTCCCAAACTAAACTCATCTCCAGTCCCTTTCCTATCACCCCAGACAACAGTCTTTTTGCTAAGCTAGCCTCTCACCATGAGTAAATCTGACATCTAGACATGATCCTTGGCTCCATAGGTCCTCTCAATCAGCATGATCTATCATCTCCAGTTTCAAAAGGTCTTCCAAACTCTACCACCTCTTAACAGATCATCAACAACTAGCTTCGACTGTTTATCCTCTCACTTTCTAGTCGTGCCACACTGCTTGGCTTCAAATGCCAGCTCACTAGCTACTTAGCCTCTCTATGCCTCAGGTTCCTCGTCTGTCAAATGGCAAGGATAATATCATTGCATACGTCATCATAAGGCTGTTGTAAGAACTGCATGAGATAATGCATGCAAAGCACTCAGCTCATTACCTAATAGTAAGTGACAATGATGATCATGATGAGCCTCCCCTCAAAAACTACAGTATCTTTCAAAAATCCAGTCATGTCACCTACCTGCTCAGCAACCTTTAGATAATGCCCAGTGCCTACAAGATAAAGTTCAAAATCCTCAGTGTAGGATACTAAGCAAAGTACAACTTCTTCATACTGTTGCACTAGCCCACCTTTCCAGCTTCATTCCAACAGATGCAGAACCTGTACTTCAACCAGGCCACAGTTTTTATCATCTTATGGGTGCACCATGGCATTGTGTTTCACTTGCTGAAATCTCCTTCCTATTTATTTCTACCTGCTAAGCTCCTTTTCACTCTTCAAGACCCAAACAAATGTTCTCTTTTTGTGAGGGGCTTCCTAAGTTTTCCAGGTAAAGTCTATGGCTTCTGCCGCCACACTCTCATATCATAACCTGGAAAACCCAAATGTACAATCCTTTGTTATTGTTTGTTGGTTTACTTCTGTCTGTCTCTCTTCTTTTCTATGACCCCTGTAAAGGCAGGAGCCTATTGTGACTTTTTGCATCATACCCAATGTACAACAGGTGTTCAAGCAATGAACATTTGATATGTAAATTCTAATTTTGATACGAAAATATCTAAGAGATATGTAAATTCTAGCATAGGAAGCCAAAACTGCAAAATCATTCCAATAAGAAAATGGCTAAAATAAAAGCAGTTTCATCCTAAGCATTTTTTTTTGATCCATCATCTTGTTGATTTGCATCTCATTTGGCTTCTGATTCCTCTGCATGGTGCAATCTTCTACTTATCTTCAGAACTTGAGCCATCTTATCTAAAAATTGGTTCAAGAAAACATATACATGTTTTTAAGCCTTTCTAAGTAAGCTATTGCTAAAGGTTTTACCAGTTCAATATTTTTCCTACTCTAAAGTAATTCTAAATCATTATACTAAATTTTCTACCTTTATCTACTTTTAAAACTTTATTTTTAGAGTTTTAGTGGTTTAGATGTAACTTGGAAATGTCTCTATTCTCCTGGACCACAGAGCCTGTGAAACGGGGGTGTCCAATCTTTTGGCTTCCCTGGGCCACATTGAAAGGAGAATTCTCTTGGTCCACACATAAAATACACTAACACTAATGATAGCTGATGAGCAAAAACAAAACAAAGCAAACCTCATAATGTTTTAAGAAAGTTCCCGCATTTGTGTTGTGCCTCATGCATTCAACACAATTCTGGGCCCCATGTGGCCCGTGGGCCGCAGGTTGGACAAGCTTGCTTTAAGATGTTGCTAAATCTCCCCAAGTATGTTCCATAAAGCACTGACCTGTAAAGCTAATCTATGAAAACAAACAAAATGCAGCCCATGGTCAAGTAAGTTTGGAGAAAAATATATGCTATAGCTATATATTGAAAAGTCACAGAGCACTTTAGCACATTCAAGGCTCTGAGAGGCCCAACAATGAAGAACTCAGTATTTCCCAAACTTATTTACCAGAGAACCCGTTCAAGTCCCTTGGAACCGGTGTTCATGGAACTCAATCTGGGAAATACTGCACCATTGAGCTTCGGAGTGGCCCAATACAACTAGCTTTTTGGTCATAAGCAATGTTCATTTGTAACGCGGTTGGACGGAGCTGAAAGGACACCCATCTTTATCACTTATGCAGGTCTTGACTCCCATCTGCGTGTTCTTACCAAGTTATCATTTGGAGCATATTTGAAGGCAATGAAGAACAAACGGCTTGTTACAGCTCTGTTAGCAAGTGCCTCTTTACACAAAATCTATTTCTCTGTAGATTCCATCCATTCATCTTCGTTCAGTTTCTTGGAGCCACAGATAATAAATCTAAAATGTTGTCACTTTTTCAGCCAGAGGGCCTAAAGGAACACATAGAACCTTTGGTCACTGGTAGAACAGCAAACAAAAAGCTTACTTGTCCTCTTCATCTGAAAAGTAAACACCACCAGTGGGAAAGGTTTGCAGACGCCTGGCATACCAAGCCATTATTGGTAAGGGTGTAATGATTAGAAGATAATGGCCCGGTGCCTTTGAAGACTGGAATGAAGCTTTCTGTGCAGTGACACACAGGCAATGTGAAGAGTCCTAATTTGACAACAAAACAACCTAAATCTCTTTTATGAGGTGAGCCGTGTATCTTAGGTAATAAACACTTAAGTAATTAGATGGTTTTTATGGAGATAGCTATAAACTGAAACATGGGGAAAAATCCCTCGGTAATAGGCTGACGCCCAGGAAGACGGGTATATAAGAGCCAGGGCAGAAGAGAGGAGCATCAAGACACCAACAGACTTCTCCTCTCAACTCAGCAAAACCCCACCTCCCATAGCCATGGATTGCTGTGCTCTTCGCTCCTGCAGCGTCCCCACCGGCCCTGCCACCACCTTCTGCTCCTTCGACAAAAGCTGCCGCTGCGGAGTCTGCCTGCCCAGCACCTGCCCACATGAGATCAGCCTCCTTCAGCCCATCTGCTGCGACACCTGCCCCCCACCTTGCTGCATGCCTGATACCTATGTGCCAACTTGCTGGCTGCTCAGAAACTGTCACCCGACTCCCGGAATGAGTGGGATCAACCTGACAACCTACGTTCAGCCTGGCTGTGAGAGTCCCTGTGAGCCCTGCTGTTAACCAGCCGAGGCTGCACAGGTTCTGTGAGGCGGCTGTCCAATGTCCTCCGCATCGTCTGAGCTTCAGCACTCACTATTGCCTACATCAAGGCTAAGGCCCTCCCAATTCCTGGGGCCAAAGTCTCGATGAATCTTCATTCTTTGCTTCTTTGGGTACAGTTGGAGACCTCCTTTCTGTCTTTTAGGCTATTTCATCCCTCTTTGAGAAATAACCAATTTGACTATTTGTTAATAAACTTTATTCTGGCTTAGCAGATATGACCTTGTGATGATTTATTTTCTTTTTATTTTAGGATTAGTTATTTAAAAATCAATGTAAAACACGTTATCCCCTGTCTCTTCCTACACAAAATTAGATATGACCTCTATTATCAGAAAGCAAAGAAATTTAGACCTGAGACACTTTCAAAGTTTGAACAGAGTTGATGGCACAGATGATACCAGAATGAAATTTGGAGTGTAGCAGTAGTATAGTCAACTTTCAATTTATTTTTTCCTATTTTTTAAACTGTACTTTAAGTTCTGGGGTACATGTGCAGATTCTGCAGGATTGTTACATGGGTATACACGTGCCATGGTGGTTTGCTGCATCCATTCCCCCATCATCTACATTAGGTATTTCTCCTAATGTTATCCCTCCCCTAGCTCCCCAACCCCCCAACAGGCCTTGGTGTGTGATGTTCCCCTCCCTGTGTCCATGTGTTCTCATTGTTCAACACTCACTTATGCGTGAGAACATGCGATGTTTGGTTTTTCTGTTCTTGGGTCAGTTTGCTGAGAATGATGGTTTCCAGCTTTATACATGTCCCTGCAAAGGACATGAAATCATCTATGGCTGCATAGTATTCCAAGGTGTATAGTATTTATTTTCCTATTTCCCATTAGGGAAAGTGGAATGCCTACCTAAATCTGGACAGCAGGTTATCACACTATCCAAGATTTACCCCAACAGAATAAAAGCTCTCACAGTGGAATTTATTGAAAAAATAGATATGGTTCTTTGTGGTAAGCTAAAAAGTAAAAAATGTGGTAGCTCATTTTATGGGATCTTTTTATTTAACAGATATTTATTTAATAGATATTGCTGGAAGATGTCCACTGTGCCAAGCACTCTGCTAGAGTCTAGAGATTAATAGATTGTTTTAAAAATACTTGATTTTAGTTTCTATTGATTCTGACATTGATTTTTCTTTCTTCCTTAATTGACTACATGAATTTATCACTGTGCTGGTACATATAAATAATTTATAATCTTAGTCACAGTCATCTCAAATTCTGAGCTCAAAATGCAAAACAATTTTGAAAAGTATATATATCCATTACTTCATATATTCTGTCTTCCCCCAAAAAAATCCATTTCGACTTAAAATTAGCATTTATTGAGTATTCATTGCACCCTCAAATGGGGCTTACATTGGTTTACATTAGTCATGACTATGATTAGACGTTTGCTAATCTAAGTGACATATAATATCATGACGGAAATATGCTTAAAATATCAGACTACAGTGTAGTATTTTCTACACACCAGAAACAGTCACACAATTCTGAGAGCAAAAAGACACAGTTTCCTCTTAGCACAAAACTTTTATGATAACCACTAATTCATGTCCTTATTTGTCTTGGAAAAATCTAAGTGCAATTAGATCTTTGTAGAAAATAAAGATGCCATTGTATTTTTTTTGGCGGCGGGGGTGGGGGGGACTTGCCTTTGGCCGTTGGGTCAATTGCTTCCCTCTCAGTCTCAATTTACCTTTTAGTAAAGTGGTTTCCTACCTATAGCTTGGTTTCCTGCAGGCGCAGTTTTCTTGTTACTACTCTCTGCCTTGCTTTTGTCTCAGGATTCTTGTGAGGACCAGATACCCCGAAGTGTAGAAAACACTGTGTCCACAGCATCAACCTTTGACACATGAGAGACTCTTAACGATTACTGCCATATGGCAGGCCCCAACTTTCTCACCAAAGGCATCTTTTAAAAATATGTATGTATGTATGTGTTTCGGTATTTTAGTGGCTTTTGGGTGATAAGCGGTTTTTGGTTATGTAGGTTAATTATATGGTGGTGGTGAATTCTGAGATTTTAGTGCACCTGTCACCTGAGGAGTATACGTGGTACCTAGTGTGCAGGGTTTTATCCCTGGCCTCCCTCCCACCCTCCACCTTTCGAACTTCTAAAGTCCATTATATCACTCTGTATGCCTCTGCATACTTAGTTCAGCTCCCACTTATAAGTGAATATATATGGGTTTTGGTTTTTCATTCCTGTGGTTTCCCACTCCACTTCACTCAGAATAATGGCCTCCAGCTTCATCCAAGTTGCTGCAAAAGACATTGTTTTATTCCTTTTAACTGCTGAGTAGTATTCCATGGTGTACAAATACCATAGTTTCTCTATTCACTCATTAGATGACAGACACTTAGGTTGGGTATCTTTTTATTTCCTGAAATATGTATTTTTCCCAAATGGCTTTCTTTTTTTTTTATTGCATTTTAGGTTTTGGGGTACATGTGATGAACATGCAAGATTGTTGCATAGGTACACACTTGGCAGTGTGGTTTGCTGCCTTCCGTCCCCTCACCTGTATCTGTCATTTCTCCCCATGCTATCTCTTCCCACCTCCCCACCCCCGCCCCTCCCCCATTTCCCCCCAACGGACCCCAGTGTGTAGTGCTCCCCTCCCTGTGTCCATGTGTTCTCATTGTTCAACACCCACCTATGAGTGAGAATATACAGTGTTTGATTTTCTGCTCTTGTGTACCAAATGGCTTTCTTAAAAAAGTTTATTAATCCCTTCATTTTTGTTCAGAAATACATTCATAAATATCAATGAAATGTTTAGGATTATTATAGGATAACCTTTGTTACCTGTCAAGTTATCTTTTTTCTAGTCAAAAACAAAGTAGCTTTCATGTTTTCATACATGTTAGTAAGGGATAAAAATTGAGAGTTTATTTTTAATGCTGAAAATAACTTGAAGCTCCTATTACTACTACTATGGGCCTTTAACATTCAAGGGCCCTTGTCTAGTTATAAATCCCCAACTGGAAACCAGAAGATGTGTTGTTTTAGCCCTGGCTTTGCCTTGAGCTGCCTCTGTGGCCCTGAGCAAGTCAATTAATTTCTCGGGGTCTCAGGTGTTAAATCAGTAAAATGAGTTGTTTGATCAGACCATCTCTAAGGTCGCTTTTCATTTTATCATTCTGTGATTCTAGATCATCCAGAAGCAGTCTAAGTAACAAGTACCCCATGCAACTAACCAACCCCATTCTACCTCATTACTTTTACTGCTTTCGTTAGGAAGAGCTCACATCCAGTGAATATCTACTGGGCATACTAATGAGGTAGAAGGTGGGACTCTACTGCAGAGGCGGGCTCAGATACTCGACCAAATTGAGGACTAGCTAAGACAGTGTGAGGGCAGAAACAGCTTTCCAATCAGACATGCCTGCTGTGTCAATTTGCCATTGCCATGGCAACACCTGAGTTGCCACCCCTTCCCATGGCAATGATCCAATGACCTGAAAATTACTACTCTTTCCCTAGAAATGTCTGCACAAACCACTCTTTAATCTTCATGTAATTAAAAGTAGGTACAAAGATGCAAAACTGCTCTGAGCCGCTACTCTCTGCCTACAGAGGCAGCCCTGTTCTGCAGGAGCAGTTACGGAGCTATAAACCTGCTGCTTCAATAAAGCTATTTTCTACTTCTGGCTTGCCCTTGAATTCTTCTCTGAACAAAGCCAAGAACCTTTCTGGCTAAGCCCCACTTTAGTGCTTCCCTGCCCTGCATCACTAACAGGTGCAGAAAGTGCACTAACGGGCAGAAACTCAGGCTGAGAATGATTAAATTACTCGCAAAGCACAAGTTACGTAAGTCATAAGTGAGAGAGAAGGAATTAAACCCCATACCAAGTCCAAAGTCGCTTCTCTTTCCACTACACCAAAGCACTCACCGTCTCCACAGACAGCAGTATGTCAAAGAGAAATGTGATTATTGGTGGTTCTATTTATTCAGGAGAAAGTATATGACACTTGACAATACATTTTCCCTGTCAATTGTATCTTTTGTTGTACACAGCAACTCTGCTTTCTCTGAGGTGATTATAGTGTAAAATAAACTGAGTGTATACAGTGAGTAGAAAAAAGGTATCTGTGTTTCTAAGGTAAGAACAAATCGTTTTTTAAAAGTCAGACTTTACTGATTAGCAGTTTCAGCAGAGAAGAAATATTGGCTGAATCATTAACTTTGAATTGAAATGCAAAATGTTTGACTAGTCAAACACATTTTCAGTTTTCTGATGAGCATCAATAATCAAGGTAAAACAACTGCCCTTAAAGTTAATAATTGTTAATCCTTGACAATATAATTTAAAAAAACAAGGTATTCCATTTTTCCTTCAAATTGTTCCTGAGGCTGGGCGCAGTGGCTCACGCCTGTCATCTCAGTACTTTGGGAGGCCGAGGCGGGTCTACCGTGAATCCATTAAACCTCTTTCCTTTATAAATCACCCAGCCTCGGGTATGTCCTTATAGCAGCATGAGAACAGACTAGTACAATATGGATGTGTCTACATGTGATGAAGTAGAGAACTACACCAACACCATTTTGAAACTGCAACAGGAAGCAAGTTTGAATGCAGCAACACAACCAGATAGAACTGAAGGAGAGCTGATCCCGTGTCTGATACATAAGAAGTTAGTGAGTTATTTTTACAGGATGATGTAAAAGCAGCAAGGATGTTTCGTCCAACATTCTGATGGATGGGAGCCACGTTCCCTGAGATAGGTGGATATAAAAGACCTACAGAGGACAGCTTTGCAGAAGAAAGCCTTCCTTTGCAAACAAAACATTTTCCTGGTCCACTGGCACCACGTCTTGCTGTGATTCCTGTCTCCAAGGATGCTATAGCATCCCCACTGGCCCAGCCACCACCATCTGCTCCTCTGACATAAGCTGTCAATGTGAAGTCTGCCTGTCCTGCACCTGGACCCATGGGATCAGCTTCCTTCAGCCCACCTGCTTTGAAACCTGCCCACTGCCCTGCTGCATGCCTGACTCTCACGTGCCCTCCTGTTGTCTGCTCAACAACAGCCACCCAGTTCCAACCCTGACCGGGCTCTCTGTCACCACCTGCGTCCAGCCTTGGGAGTGTGAACCACCTTGCTGCTAGCCAAAGAGTTTGCCCACATTGCCCTAAGAACCTTCAGTAGTCATTAAGGGCTGCTCAGCAAATGGTCTTTAATTAGGTGCTCCTGAAGAAAATATTATAGCACTGTGCCTTCAGTTTTACAAAAGTTTTCTCTTCCTGCTGTGAGCAATGATTTCAAATGAGAAATGGAAGAAAAATGCTATCATGGATCTCCTTACTTCAAAACTAAATGAACACCTCTACTCCCAACCACATACTGTCTCAACATTTAATGCTATAATTGCCCAATGACTCTTGACACATGCATCATAAACTTATAAATATATCCAGCAGAATTACACTTTCTGATGACATCAACATAAATTTCATAACCAAAAAGAGACCTCTCAGGGATACGTAGATACCTGAAGTAAACTGTGAGGATAGTGACATGCATGAGGCTCAAAGCTCAGAATTGTTTTAAATGCCAAGCTCAGCACCTACCTTTGATTTTTTTTTCCCCTGCCTCTAAATAAACTCACATGTGTCCTTTAAAGAGCCAGGGAAGCTGGCAATTTGAGATCAATATGCTCACAGAAAGGACCTTAAAGATTGAGTTAAGCCCTATTTTTTCACCATCTCATTTAGGTAGATCTTTGAATTTAAAAATGTTTTGACAACTGTAAAGCAATTCACACAAAAAATGAATCACTCTCCTTATATATAGGGTTACTATCTCAGAAGGTCATTATAAAAATAAAAAATACCTGTTTAATTCTAATCTGTAATTTAATCCAATTCAACAAATATTTATCAAACGCCTACCATGTTTCAGGCCTCATCCTAGGTGCATAAGAGAGACAAACGAGACTAAGACACGATGACCACTTCCAAGGGCCTTGCATCGGAGTGAGGAAAACAAATTGAAGTGACAAACTATAAAGCACAGCAGAAAGACACGAGGTTGGAATGGAAGAATAGGCAGCACATTTTATAAGAGCAGAGAAAAGGATGACAACATTTAGAAGAATCACCTAAAGTTTCTTTATGAAGGGGATGCTTGGCTGAATCTTGAGGAATCAACAGGGTTTGGAAAGCAGAGAACTGGAAAGGACACTCTAAGCTAAGGAAAGAGCAGGAACAAGGTCACAGAGGGTACAGTACCTAGGAGACTCCAACCTTCACTTTATGTGTTGTGCTGCATGATTAACACACACACGGCCTCACATAGTCATCATTTTTGTGATGAGAACACTCAATCCATTCTCTTAGCATTTTCCAAAAATGTAGTATATTGTTATTCACTAGAGTCACTATGTTGTACGTGGAGCTCCAGAAGCTGTATAATATTTCAAGGTAAGTTTTAAAAGAGAAGTCAGAGAGAACACAGAGAACGGGAGAGGGTCTGCTTCATATATCCTGCTTGCCAAGCCACTGACTTACTACAGATGAGAGAGACTGGTAAGTCGAGAGTAAGTAAACATTAAACATTTCCCTGATGATTTCAATACCAATTGATTAACTTTGAATTTTATACTATACTGAGAAGGCCACTTGAATTTGTTTCTCTGTTCTTCAGTGGTAAAGTGTAGGTAAGGATTGAGGCAGGAGAATAGCAAAGGGAATTAAAACTTTGATAAAGGGCGGAGTGAATAAAAGCAGAGAGCAGAAGCAAAGTGAAGGAGCAGATAAGCAAGATAAGAAGCAGAAGTTAGACCGGGTACGGTGGCTCAGTCTTAATCCTGGCACTTCGGGAGGCCAAGGCAGATGGATCACTTGAGGTCAGGAGTTCGAGACCAGCCTGGCCAACAAGGTGAAACTGCCCTCTCTACAAAAATTAGCCGGGCGTAGTGGCAGACACCTGTAATCCCACCTACTCAGGAGTCTGAGGCAGGGGAATCGTTTGAACCCAGGAGGCGGAGGCTGCAGTGAGCCGAGATCATGCCATTGCGCTCCAGACTGGATGACAGAGTGAGAACCTGTCTAAAAAAAAAAAAAAAAAAAAAAAAAAAGTGGCAGACATTAAACAGCCAAAACAAAAACTAAGGTAGAGAAGCAAGTAAGGCCCTCATGACCGGCAGGATAAGGGACCAAACCAGTAAGGGGCAACTCTTCAGGAATAGGCATGATGACCCTGTATGAAAATCAGCTCATTAAAGCTTATGCATATGAATTGCATATCATCCTGCACTGAAATTAGGGGCTGGAGATGACGCGCAAGCACACCGGGGCCAAAGTAACTAAACAACGAGCCTGTCAATCAAAGAGGAGGCCACTGGCTAGAGAGTAGGCAGCCTACAGATTAGGCAGCCTTGGGAAGAGAAAACACACACACACACACACACACACACACACACACACACACACACACACACAGAGACCCAAACTGCACCAAGCTGGTGCTAATCTCATCTCGTAGAGGTCAGTCCGCTCTCCCGCTCTGAGAGTGTAATACTGTTCTCAGTACGCTTTTGCTGCTTTACTTTGCTCTGCGTGTCTCCTCCAATTCTTTGTCTGGGACACCAAAAGCCTGGAACTGCATGGCGCCATCTGGTAACAGTATGATGCTCAACACCCTTGGCATTTGTTATAAATTCCTGCTAATAAATATGATTTGAAGGTTATTTTCTGGGTTTTTTTGTTTTTAACTTTTAAGTTCAGGGGTACATGTGCAGGTTTGTTACATAGGTAAACTTGTGTCATGGAGGTTTGTTGTACAGATTATTTCATCACCCAGGTATAAAGTCTAGTACCTATTAGTTATTTTTCCTGATCCTTCCCTCCTTCCACTCTCCACCCCTCTTAGGTTCCAGCGTCTGTTAGTTCCCTCTATGTGTCCACATATTCTCATCATTTAGCTGCCACTTGTAAGTGAGAACATGCCATATTTGGTTTCTGCATTAGTTTGCTAAGGATAATAGCCTTCAGCTTCATCCATGTTTATTCAAAGGACAGGATCTCCTTCCCTTTTATGGCTGCACAGTATTCCATGGCATATAGATACCACATTTTTTGTTGTTGTTAAAAAAAGATAAACTGGTTGTTTTAACATATAACATAGAAGGTTTACACCAATAACATTTGATATTTTCCACTGATTTTAGTGAACTTACTTCTCTTTTAAACAGATCATACTGGTTTTTGGTAATGTCCCCTCAGAAACCACCCACCAAGAATCTTTGCTTTCTGTTTATTCAACAATCAAATTGCCATGCAACAAGTATGTAATTTAAATTAGATAATACTATCTGAATGGATTTGTGCTGATCATGGAGAGGTATGGGAAGATGTTGGAATCATAGAACAGTACACATTTCAGATTATCTGGTTCAGTTTCTGGCTGACTGAAGTAAAGAATGTTGTTTAAGGCATACCACAAAGGAATTTCAATCTAGTTCAAGACCCAAGATGTGAAAATAAATAAACACGCATAGGGAATAAGTTAGTGAAAAAGTGATTTTTATGAATGTCATAGTTCTAAATTGCATTGGGTCAGATCTCCTGCCAAAATCCACTGTTGTTCTGTGACTCTTAGGATTTCTCCTTTTAATTCCTATTTCATCTTATTTTAAAGTATGTACACCATTCATGTGAAAATGAATCAAGGCTGAGTTTTTTTTTTAATGGTACATTCAATAAAGAATAACCACTGTGTGGATCCTTCCTTCCAGTGAATTTATACTATGTTTCACCACAAGATAGGCATAGCTTTGAGAATAGAGACTCTTTTAGAGAAAACAATCCATAGGATAATACAACCTTGAGAAATTCACTACGAATTTATTAAAAATAATAAAAGGGGTTACGTCCTGTATCATTCTGTCACTTTGTTTGCTCAGCAGAACCTGAATTATAATATTAACAATGTAAACATTTCTGAGATGCCTGTAGTCATAGGAAACATTTATCTGTAAACAGTCATATTCTTGTTGACTTTATTGAGTTGAAAATAGTCCCATTAATCATTTGCATTGCTCATTCTGAAACTAGTAATTGGAAATCACATTATATTATCCATAGTATCTTAAATTAAGAGGGAAAAACAAGAAGAGTTTAGCCTCCAAAATTACAGCTGAATTATCACTTGGATTGATAACCTTAAAAGTCATGTAAGGTTTGGCATGCCAGAAACCTGTGCAGACAAAATGTGATGATCTTGTGACAAAAATGACAAGACAATGAGTCAAAAATATGATTAACTTAATAAGAGTGGGAACTCTTAATGGACTTACATGTAAATGCCAAACCGATTAGAGAATCTTAGTGGAAAAGGGTGCCATCAACAAAACAGGAAGCTTTCCGGTTGGACCAACGCCCAGTGGGGAGGGTATATAAGAGCCCTAACAAGAGAGGAGTCCTTTGTACCTCAGAAACCTCATCTGTCTAAGAAGCTGAAAGCCAACCAGACGCCCATCGCCATGGATTGCTGTGTCCCCTACGGCTGCAGTGTCCCCACCGGGCCGGCCACCACTATCTGCTCCTTCGACAAATCCTGCCGCTGTGGAGTCTGCCTGCCCAGCACCTGCCCACACACAGTTTGGTTACTGGAGCCCACCTGCTGTGACAACTGTCCCCCACCCTGCCACATTCCTCAGCCCTGCGTGCCCACCTGCTTCCTGCTCAACTCCTGCCAGCCAACTCCAAACCTGGAGACCCTCAACCTCACCACCTTCACTCAGCCCTGCTGTGAGCCCTGCCTCCCAAAAAGCTGCTGCTGATGGATGACTACTTTGCTCAGTGCCCGAGAATGAAGAACCTCGAAGCTGTCTCTTCCGTATTCACTTGCCTCAGTAGTTTACCAGATGTTTAAGTAGACCAGATCTGGCCCAGATATGAAGAACTTACCTTTGGTTTTAATGGAGGGAAAAAAAAAACCCCTCCATTAAATTTTTATGGTTACCCCTCCATTAATTTTTATGGTTATTTAGCTGAATAACCATTTGGTTCATGTAGGCAGGTGAAGGTGTTTTATTAGCAAATTACTGTTTGAATCTTTAAGACCTCAGAATACATGTTCTTGGTCACCTTCCTTCCTGGCTCTTATTTCTTGTATTGGGTATTTTCATTGAAGCAAAAGAATTTCTCGGCGGGTTTTTGAATAAACTTTATTTCTCTGGCAAGATGTGCCCTTTGCTTATGTTAGTTTTGGGTATATTTCTTCCGTAACTACTCCTCACCTCTGAAACTGAGTGACCAAATCTAGGTTTTAGTTATTCTTCCTGTATGCTAGCCTGACATGCTGCTCACCTCCCAGTCACTGCAGAATCACTCAGCATTAGAAGGGAACAGTTGTTCCATACAGAACAGCAGCTTCATAAATCATGGAGGCAGCTGAGAGGTTGGCGTTTTTAAACCACAGGAGGTAGTTGGGAATGACTGAACGAGCAATGCATTGAAGAGGGTGAGGCAGAGAAGACAGAAATACTAAAACCTGGACACCAGGGATTCCCCAAAGCAAAGGGGTTTGGACTGAAACTTTGAAGCAATGGAAGATTTCAAGCAAGAGACCGATATAATCATGTTGCGCTTCAAATTGAACTGTCCCTTTTCATTATTAATCTTTGACTTATGTCTTCACTATCCCAGATCTCTCTATTGACTATAGAAAGATGTAGTTAAAACTGGACAACTTCTTGGGGTGTGTCTGTGTGTGAGTGTGTGTAGATTTTTAGCACTCCAAAAATCTACCATCTCATCAAAGATCACCATGTTTTTCCTACATTAGCTTAACAAAAAAAAATCCTTTATTTTTAAAAATAAAATGCTTAGTATTTCTGACACATAGTTTAAACTTCCATTTTTAACCACATAAAAGGTAACTCAATCCCAATAGGTCCTATATTTAGTTTTTAACACATCGGCTCCCAAACCATCTAAGGCAAATCATCTCACCTCTCTATGACTCAGTATCATCCTTTATAAACAAAGGAGAGTAATTTCCAGGTCTCTTAGACCACTGCAGAGAAAATACATTCTAATAAAGTGCTGAAAGTCTTGTCAATAAAAGAGATGAGCTTATTATAATAAACTTGTTACATTACAACTGTTTCTAATTTGTAACCTTGGCTTATTTATGATTAGAGAAACATAATGTGCTGCGTAAACAGTAACAATTTCTCTAAGCTTTTATGGTGAACTCAAAGCATTGTTGTATCCTGGGTTAGAAGCTGATAGCTTTCTGCCATGAATTCTAATCCTGAGGGTCTGCAAGCCATGTTTCCTTTGTGATGTTTCCCTCAAAATAATTTTTTTCTTTTATTTTTTGTCTTTTGGCCTTAGAACCCAGTCTTTGTCCTTCCTATTTTAATGCATAACAGCAGCAATTTATAATAATGTTATGTGTATGAAAAACTCTTCCACCAGACTATAAACTTCATGAGGTCAAGGATGATGTCTATTTTGTTTATTGCTATATATCCAACACTTATCACAGTGACTGGCACATAGTAATTGCTCAGAAAATGTCTGTTGAATTATTTTTAAAATAATAAGTGAAATACTAATCAGTCCTAAGTAAAAGGGTGTACACTTCGGCAGGTATTCATACAAAGATAAATCTGGGGAAACTCCACGAACCAGTAGATACAATGAATTCTCTCTTTCAAGCAGAGCCATAGAAACCTTTTCAAATTTTTAAATTAGTTTATATGCCAACCACTTTCTCTAATGGATGTGATTATTTATTTATTTGTATAAACTTTTAATATATGTGTTTGCTCTTTCCTATAAGGTTGCTGTCTTACTTCCCTTCATCTCTTTTTCTTTTCTCCTTTTGACTATGTTTCTTTTATCTTTCCCTTGCCTTGAATTTGATCTTTAATTTATTTCAATAATGTTAATAATTTATTTTTGCATAGCACTACAGGATTGTTCATGAACTTTCACCCTTTTCATTACATGTGAGCCTCACATGTAATGAAACTTTCTCACATGTAATGAAATTCCTCCACATCTTCTGAGTGGAGGAATATACATGTTATTAACCTGATTTTGCAGAGAAAAGAGATGAGGCTCCTAAAAGTGAATTACTTACCGTAACAAGGAAGATAACCAGCAGCACTGGGAACAGTCAATAGCTGTTCTGACTCCTCACATGGTCCTCTTGACTATACATCCTCATTCCCAAAACATACTGAAATACCCTAGCTTGGCTGTAATAAATACATTTTGAACAATCCTGCCAATTCCATTTTGCCCATCCTGAGCTATGTAAGGCATTCTGTTCCTAGAGCTTGTGGTCTGAGACACCTTGCATCTTTGTAACCAATTTTCTGAGAAACAGGGCCCACTGGCCCATACATCCTGTACCTGCAACTGTGTAAGTGCCTACCCAACATCCTGAGTAAAAAACAACTTTAAATAGAATTTTGTTAGGCACCTCTCCCCCTTCCCCTAACCTGCTCCTTCTGCTTCTGTAATAATCTGCTTGCTGTTCACTGACCCTGAACTGATAGAAAATGTTGACCGCCCTTTGTTCTGGGCCAAGAGGTTTGAGCTCTAGCTGACTCTCGGATGCTGGCCATGAAAAGTGGACTCTCAACAAACTCAGAGTGTGGCACTTCTGTTTAAACTCGCTCGGGCATAACAATACAAACATGCACACTGCTGTGCCTGGGTCTACAGGTGTGCCTAAAGGAGGAGGTGGGAAGAACATGAGAAGAACCATGGCTTGCAGGACACATGAGACCAGGCTGAGGGGAAATGATTTGAGGTGTATAAAAGATATTGGCCACAAGCCCACCTTGTGCTCCGTCTTAAACACTGAACTATGCCTAAAGTCTAAATAGCATACTGGTACTAGAATCCAGGTCTTTCCTCCTACAGCTACATTTGATTTCTGGAAAAAAATGCAAAACCTGTAAAAAAGAGAGAGAGAGAGAGAAAGAGACAAAGAGAGAGAGAAAGCATGAAATCAAATGTCAACAGATTAATCTAGCTCAGGGTTGTGAGTTTCCTTTTGTAACAATTTTAATTGAATTTTAGTTTTGTATTCTTATTTTATTAAGTCTATATAGACGGAAGCTAAATATTCAACTTGCTCACAATTAACAGTGAAGGAAACAAAGCAAGCCAGCTCTCAATAGAAGATAAATGACCAGTATGCATACGAAAGAATGTTTCAATCTAACCGAGTATAAAAGAAATACAAACACGACAACCACAAAATTTTGTTTTTCACCTATGAAATTGGAAAACACCTTTAAAATAAAATATCTATCAAAAATATAGGAAATGGGAATTCATACATATATTGTTGCATTTTAGGTTTTGGGGTACATGTGAAGAACATGCAAGATTGTTGCATAGGGACATACATGGCAATGTGGTTTGCCACCTTTCTCCCCAACACCTATATCTGGCATTTCTCCCCATGCAAATTCTTAATCAAACACACCTGGTGGAAATAGGTAACTTGAAAAAAAAATAGGTAAATAGAACCATTCTGAAGAGCAGTATGGCAATAATATGAAAGGCCTTAAAAATACTGAAAATTAACATTTGTCCCTATAATTCTACCAAATAATTAATTCTGTTTCTGAAATAAACAAAAATATACACAAAGATTTATATGCAGAGGTTCTCTCTATTGCCACAATTACTGTAGAGAAAAGTTAAAAAATAACCTCAATGAATAGTAATACAAAATTTTAAAGTAACTTAGAAGTGCAATTAAAAAATAAATACTAGAAAGTATTAAAAGATCCTTTAAAATATAAGATTATATATATATATATACATATACACAAGTTTCAGAACCTATGCACAATATGATTCCAATAATATAATAATAAATGTTACAAAATATTTTATAATAAAAAACTAGAATAAGTGTTTTTTGAAGTTTTTCCATATTTCTCAATAGCATGTTTCTCCACATTAGTGTAATTTTGACCTTCAAATGCCTCAAAGATAAAAGAAAGTAAAATTAAGCTCAACTTTTTAAAACAAGAATACTTTATCAGAGAAATTGGAATAGATAAAGTGAAAGATTAAAAATCCAGCAGCACTGGAGAGCAGACCCACATATCACAGACCCACTGTCACGCAGTATTCCCCAGCAGGGCTGGTGTTGAAAATATAGTAGCAGAAGGCTTTGGTGATACCTCATAAAGCTTGCGTTCCGTGACAAACAGCAAGAGTAATCAGCTCAGATTTAGCAATGAACTCAAATAAAAGTTAATTAGGAAAATGGGGACTCTTTATGGAGTCTAAATGTCAAACAAATTAAAGAATAATGAGTACACTAACATAAACAAGGACCAGGAAAGAAGCCTCTTGACTGGACCAACTCCCAGTGGAGAGGGTATATAAGAGCCCCAGAGAAAGGAGAGACATTCACACCTCAGAAGCCTCTTCTTTCTTTTCAACCAAACCCATAAATACCGCAGACGCCCATCGCCATGGATTGCTGTGTCCCCTACGGCTGCAGTGTCCCCACCGGGCCGGCCACCACTATCTGCACCTTCGACAAATCCTGCCGCTGTGGAGTCTGCCTGCCCAGCACCTGCCCACACACAGTTTGGTTACTGGAGCCCACCTGCTGTGACAACTGTCCCCCACCCTGCCACATTCCTCAGCCCTGCGTGCCCACCTGCTTCCTGCTCAACTCCTGCCAGCCAACTCCAAACCTGGAGACCCTCAACCTCACCACCTTCACTCAGCCCTGCTGTGAGCCCTGCCTCCCAAGAAGCTGCTGCTGATGGATGACTACTTTGCTCAGTGCCTGAGGTTGAAAAATTCAACCTAGAAGCTTTAGAGTTCACCTAGCTCAGTACCTGCAACTATTTACTCTGCTTAAGAAATTGGGACAAGGACGGTACAATCACAATCACCCCCTGCAAAAAAAAAAGAGACCAAGAAATTTTCAGTGACCATTTAGCTATAACCAACTGCAGTTTGAATAGGTGGATGCCAACAGCTTCCTAAAGCTGTTCAATTCCTTCACATTAAAGTGTCTCTTTCTGTGGGTGCTTTGGGAATTCTGTCTCCAGTCGTGGGTCATATCTTTCTGAAAATTAAGGAAGTTCTTCATGATTATCCTAATAAACGTTACATTTCTGGCATAGCACAAATGTCTACAATTACTTCTGTTTATTTCTGTTCTTTCATTAAATATCTTTCTTAACTTTGATCATTGGCATTTTAGGAAAAACTGGAAACACGGGAAACAAAAAATGGTGGCAGTATGGACAAAAATTTCTTAATTTTGCGGTTCTTGCTGTTTTAAGAAAATTAAACGTCCTTGCATATAAGATGGCCTAGCACATCGGCATATTTGAAAGTAGAGTTTTCCTGACTTGTCCTCCCAAAAAATGGTTTCAGACAGGTTGAGAAATACTGAACATTACCCAAACACCAACTATGACAAAATATATAAACGAATGCAGATGACACGATCTATTTATAAAGAAATTATAATATAATAATGTAAGTATTTATTCAACTAAAATTTATTAAATGTCTATTGTATGTCCTGTGTTTTATTGTGTGCCAAAAATCTATTTATAAAGAAATTATAATATAATAATGTATTTATTCAACTAAAATTTATTAAATGTCTATTGTATGTCCTGTGTTTTATTGTGTGCCAAACATAAGCTAGCCATCTGGCGAGTGAGGCAAATACAAACACAACACCCATTTGTTTCTTCCTATGGTTAATAATTATTTATCCAATGCCTACTGCTATGTTATAATGAAAAATATGATGTGTTCTACCAGCAGTATTAGTAAAGTTCTGTGACATCATAAAATTGAGAACACTGAAGACGGTTGTCATGGGGGTAAAGTGGGAAAGACATAGTCAAGGAGGAATTGACTGCAGCTGGTCATCAAAGGGCTATGGAGGAAAAGAAAATGTCAAAGAAAGACTAGACAGTGGAGTTGTGTCACCAATCGAGCCTAGGAGCAGAGAAGAAGGAGAGAATTGGAGATGGAAATACTCTGTTCTGCTTGTCCTAGACGTGTCGAGTTTGAGACATGAGTAGCTGTGTCTAAGTGAGGAGTTTGGAAAGCTATTCTGGAGAAGAAGAAGAAATATGCAGCCATGGGCAGAAGACAGTGTAAAAGTTCTCGAGTACTTGCAGAAGGCGCAGTTGCACATACGCTGGCTGAAATTCCATCAGGCATAGCAAAGAGTGGCTGCTAGGTGATAAGAAGCGGAATGGAGACACCAGAAGTCATTCACTATTAACAGACATTGAGGTTCCTGCCTAGCCAGGGTAGAGAAAAAGAATTGAAAAAAAAAAAAAAAAATTAAAGAACCTAAGAAGCCTGTGGGAAAGTATCAAGTGGTGAAACAAACATGAAATTGGAGTCTCAGAATGAGAGGAGTTAAAAAAAGTAGGAAATAAACATTTAGGAAGAAATAAAAGGCAAACATTTTCCAAATTTGATGACATATTTTACTAACCCATTCAAGAATCTCAACAAACTCTTAGCAGGATAATTGCTACTAATTACACACACACACACACACACACACACACACACACACACACACACCCCACCTAGACATATCATAGTCAAACTGATTAATAACAAAGATCAGTAGGATATCTTTTAAAAATTTAAGAAAAACAAACAAATCAAATAGAAGGCAGCAAAGAAAAGGGGAATGTCTGACTTCTCTTCAAATAAAATGGATGTCAGAGGAAAATCAAACCTCATTTATAAAGTCCTGAAGGGAAAAAAATGTGAACACTATAGTCTGCAAAAACAACCTTCAAAATTAAAGAAAAATAAAAACATTCTAGATGAATAAAGCTGACTTTTTTTTTTAAGTGCATAAAGATCTACGCTATAAGAAACACTAAGGAAGTCCTTTTGGTTTAAGAGTAATTTTACCTCAACAACAAAAAAAAAACAAATAAAGCAGTTCAAAAATAGACAGAGAATGTGAATAGATATTTCTTCAAAAAAGATATACAAATAGCCAATAACCACAGGCAAAGGTACTCAGCATCGAGTCACTAATCATTAGCAAAGCACAAATTGAAGCTACGAGATACCACCTCCCAACCATTAGGATGCCTACCATAAAATAAATAAATAAATAAATAAATAAATAAATAAATAAATAAATATAAAAAACAAAAACAGTCAGGTGTAGTGGTTCCTGCCTGTAATCCCAGCACTTTGGGAGGCCAAGGGGCAGGTCACTTGAGGTCAGAAGTTCAAGACCAACTTGGCCAACATAGCCAAACCTGTCTGTACTAAAAATACAAAAATTAGCTGGGCATGGTGTTAGACGCCTGTAATCCCAGCTACTCAAGAGGCTGAAGCAGGAGAATCACTTGAACCCAAGAGGCAGAGGTTGCACTGGGCTGAGATCCCACCACTGCACTCCAGCCTGGGTGACAGAGTGAGACTCTGTCTAAATAAATAAATAAATAAAATTTATTAGCAGGATAATTGCAATACACATACACACACACACACCCCACCTAGACATACCATAGTCAAACTGCTTAATAACAAAGATCAGCAGGATATCTTTTAAAATTTTAAGAAAAACAAGCAAATCAAGTAGAAGGCAGCAAAGAAAAAGGGAATGTCTGACTTCCTCAAGTATTGCTTGTAGAAAGGCAAAATTATGCAGTGACTGTGACGAACAGTATAGCAGTTCCTCAAATAATTAAATGTAGAATTATTTTATGATCCTGCACTTCCACTTCTGGGTATATACCCAAAATAATTGAAAGCAGGGTCTCTAAAAGACATTTGTATACTTGTGTTCATAGCAGCAATTATCTCAATAGCAAAAATATTAAAAGAGCCCAAGTGTTCATTGACAGACGGATGGATAATCAAAATGTGGTACCTCCATACAATGGAATGTTATTCAGCCCTAAAAAAGAAGGACATTCTGGCACATGCCACAATATGAATTAAATTTGAGGACTTTGTGCTAGGTGAAGTAAGCCAGTCACAAAAAGATTTTATTCACTTACATGCTTTCACTTACATGAGGTAGTCAAAAGTAGTACAAAAAAAAAAAAAAAATCACAGCAATGAAAAGTAGAACAGCCAGGACATGAGGGTGGGGGTTAATGGACAGTTGTTTAAAGGGCACAGAGTTTCAGTTTTAAAAGATGAAAAAAGTTATGGAGAAGGATGGTGGTGGTGGCCACACAACATTTAAATGTGCTTAATACAACTGAATTGTACACTTAAAAATAGTTAAAATAGTAAATTTTATGTTACTTGCATTTTGCCACAATAAAAAAAATTTAAAGAGTAATTATACAAAATGAAGTTTCGGACCTTCAGGAAGAAAAAAAAAACACTGAAAGTGGTAAATACATGGGTAAAATATGATATTGTCTCTTTTCCTTTTCTCAATATTCTAAAAGACAATTATTTAAAGCAAAAACAATGGCATTGTGGGGTTTCTATATACAGAAGCAATTTGACAATAATAGCACAAAGAATAGAAAGGGGCAAAAAGAACTCTGCTGTGGTAAAGTTCTCATACTTTACATAAAGTTCTACAATATTAACTCCAAGTGGACTGTGATCATATAAAGATGCATGCATATTATAGTCCTGGGGGAACTCCCCAACCCTTTAGAAAAACCATTGAAAGATGCAGACTTATAAAGTGAGTATAGAAAATAAAGTAGAATGTTCGACTAGCCTAAAAGAAGATGAGAAACAAAAGAGAAAGGAACCAAAAACACGTGGAAATGGAAAACAAATGGCAAGATGGTAGACTCTAAACGAATGTTATCAGTAATTACATTAAATATAAAGGAAGCACTCCAATAAAAAGTCAGAGGAGGTCAGATTGGATTTAAAAAGAAGACCTAACTCTATGCCATTTAAAAGAGATTCACGTTAAATATAAAAGCAGAAGAAAACTGAATGGTATAGTCTGAAAAAAAGATACACCATGCAAATGGTAATGATAAGACAGAAGTCTGGTCATTTAAATATTAGATGATTTTTAAGGCGATATTTCATAATGAAAAAAGGGGAAATTCATTAGGGAATTCTACAAGTAATAAGAATATAACCCAGTAACAGAGTTTCAAGATAAATAAAGCAAAAAAGCACAGTAATCAAGAGAGAAGTAGATAAATCGAAAATGACATTCGGTGATTTTAATAGCCCGTGTCAGGAGCTGAGAGAACAAATAGGTAAGAAAATTACCAGGGATAAACAAGATTTGAATAATAGTATCAAACGATTTTCCCAGTTGCATTCATAGAACGTTACCCCTTATAACTGCAGAACATACATTCTTTTCAAAGGCATAAGGAACTCTCACCAAAATAGATTATCTTCATGGCCATTAAATTCGTCTCCATAAATTCCAAAATATAACAAAATATGTTGATCACAATGGAATTAAATGAGAAATCAATAAGATACTTAGAAAAATCACCAAATATTTGAAAATTAAACAAACACAGTTCTAATAACCTATGGCTCAAATAATACATATCAATAAAACTTAAGAAATATTACGAGCTAAATATTATTGGAAACACAAGATCTAAAAAATTTATGGGATACATATAGCATTGGATTAGTAGAAAACAAACAGCAAATGATTATATTAAAAAACAAGATTTTCATCTTTATCCTCTTTGTTTACATCTTCATCAATCATTTAAGTTTTCATTTTAACTAGATAGAAAAAGAACAATTAAAATTCAAAGTAAGTAGTAAGAAATCAGTAATAAACATAATATCAGGAATCAATGAAATAGAAAACAATTGAGGAAATTAATGAACCTAAAATTTGATTCTTTGAAAGGATTCATAAAGAACTTCCATTTAGTTATTTTTTAGTTAGCCAATAATAATTGTGTATATGTATATTTGTGGGGTACAATGTAATGTTTTGATTTATGTATACGTTGTGGAAAGAGTAAATCAAGCTAATTAACATATCCATCACCTAACCACCTTACCATTGTTTAATGGTGAGAACGTCAAAAATCTACTCTTTTAGCAACTTTGAAATATGCAACCCATTAGTATTAATCTGATGAACATCTAGCCAGATTGATGGGGGAAGCATAAGATAAAACGCAAATTACTGGCCGGGCGCGGTGGCTCAAGCCTGTAATCCCAGCACTTTGGGAGGCCGAGGCGGGCGGATCACGAGGTCAAGAGATCAAGATCAAGACCATCCTGGTCAACATGGTGAAACTCCGTCTCTACTAAAAATACAAAAAAATCAGCTGGGCATGGTGGCGCGTGCCTGTAATCCCAGCTACTCAGGAGGCTGAGGCAGGAGAATTGCCTGAACCCAGGAGGCGGAGGTTGTGGTGAGCCGAGATCGTGCCATTGCACTCCAGCCTGGGTAACGAGCGAAACTCTGTCTCAAAAACACACACACACACACACACACACACACACACACACACACACGTGTGCGCACGCACACACAAATTACCAATATCTGGAATTAAATAGTGTCTTATATAGACACTACAGAGACTAAAAAGCGTAATAGGATTATTATGAACAACTGTATTTCAGTTTCTTTGCAACTTAGGTGAAGTGAACAAACTCCTTGAAAAAATGCAAGTTTCACACAAAATGAAATAGAACAACTGAATAGCATTGTGGGGTTTCCTATATGTAGAGGTAAGCAATTTGATTTGTTTTAAATATTTGATGTAGAGGTAAGCAATTATATATACATGCATATATATATATATATATATATACATATATATATGTATATATATATTTTAATGGAGTCTGTCTCTCACTCAAGCTGGAGTGCAATGGTGTGATCTCAGCTCACTGCAACCTCTGCCTCCTAGGTTCCAGCAATTTTCTTGCCTCAGCCTCTGGAATATCTAGGACTACAGGTGTTTGCCACTATGCCCAGCTAATTTTTGTGTTTTTAGTAGAGACAGGGTTTTACCATATTAGCCAGGCTGGTCTCAACCTCCTGCTCTTAAATGATCTGCCTGCCTGGGCCTCCCAAAGTGCTGGGATTACTGACTTGAGCTACCATGCCCAGACTTTTTTTTTCTAGTTAAAAAAACCACAACTTTTTCACATGGGTAACTCCTAGAAGAGATGGCTTCACTGAACTCCATCAAACATTTAAGGAAGAAATAACACTAATCTCATAGAATCTCTCTCATGAAATAAAGAGGAAACATTTCCCAATTTAATTTATGAACTGTATTACTCCATTCTCACACTGTTATAAAGAAATACTGAGACTGGATAATTTATAAAGGAAGGAGGTGTCATTAAGTCACAGTTCCACATGGTTTAGAAGGCCTCAGGAAACTTACAATAATGGTGGAAGGGGAAGCAGGCATGTCTTACATGAGGGCAGGTGAGAGAGAGCATTTGAAGGAGGACCTGTCAAACACTCAAAAAACCATTAGATCTCCTGATAATTCACTCACTATCACAAGAATAACATAGGGGAAACTGCCCCCAGGGTCCAATCACCTCCCACCAGGTCCCTACCCCAACACACGGGGATTTGGGGATTACAGTTTGAGGTGAGATTTGGGTGGGGACACAGAGCCAAACCATATCATGAACACAGTATATAAACTTGATACCAAAACCTAACAAGGCCATTACAAGAACAGAAAATTGCAGGCAATATTTCTCATGAACATGGATGGGAGGAGAAAATCAGTTTGCTAATTCTATCAACTAATTGAATAAAGCAACTTATATAAATGATAATGCAGAGTGACCAAGTCATTCAATATGATTGATCATATTGTAGAGTCCCCCAGTCCATCCCCACTTCTTTCTTTGCCTTGGGAAACACAGAGTGCCTTGACCACCCTTGTGGCCCAGCCAGCTGCATGTTTTCCCTGCAGCCTGAACCCGAGCCGGGCCTTGAACATTCCCAGGCACTGTTAAAGTTATTTAGGTTGTTATCCAAATCAACCATGCTGCTGCATGTAGATACTAGCCCTGGCCCTGAGTCAAAGTTCTTAAAGCCTCATGTAAACTCTTATTACCTGACGCACAAATGTTAAAAGCAGCAAGACAACTGCTGCAGTGGAGATGCGTGCAAAGTGCTCTGGGAGGAGCCCATCTCAACATGAGGTAGTTGAATGACCTTTCAGCTGAGTCTTGACATGTGAGTTCATCCAGGAAAGGAATGGCAGAAGAGGATTTGACCAAGAAAACAGTATCTACAAAGCTTGCAGGATGGCTGGAGCTTGGGGTTTGTGAGAGAGAACATCAGGAAGTGAGCCTAGAAAGGTAAATTGGCACCAGGTTAGGGAAGGTCATATTTGCCAAAGTAGAAAGTCTGCACTCCGTAAGTGGAAAGTGAAAAAAAACAGGTTTGTATTTTAAGAAAATGATTCTAAGTGGATGTTGTAAGATAAGAGCATATTATTATACGAAATAAACTACTGTGTTCTTCTCTTATTTTTTTTAATCATGGCCTTTCATGATGTCTATTTCTTTTCTCTATTCCCAATGTTCCTTTCATCCGATGATTATGTGCTATAGAAATTGTCATGGGTGATTAGCGACTCTCTGGGGCTGGTGGCATGGGGGTAAGAAGAATTTATCAAGATAGTTGTAGGTAATGAAGGGCAGATTTATTAGACAAAGTATGAAAATAGGTTGCAAGGGAGCAACAGGCAGCATAGCAGAGAAGGAGTTGTCTTTAAGGAGACAAAGGCATGCTGGAGATTTTACAGGATGGTGCTTGTGCTGTGTGCTGAAGAGGGTTTGTGCAGTACTGATAACACTAAGGCTGCAGTGAGCTAACTCGCATTTTTCTATCAGCTGAAAGTCTGGTGATAGCTAGGTGAAGGAGGATTGTGAGTTATTTGTGCGGGAGGGCTATGGGCTATGTGTCCTGGACCATGAAGAAGGTAGATCAGTCTTATAGCTTATCCGCTTTCTTTTTTTGTTTTTGTTTGTTTGTTTGATTGGTTGGTTTTGCTTTCCTGTGGTCCTGCCAGCCTGACTTCTTTTCCCTAAGGAGGGCATCATAGAAATGAATTCTGGGCAATTTCCATATTCTACAATGGAGACTACAACTATAGATGATTCTACAACATTACCTAATTCATCAAGACCAACATAAATAGTCGTACCCTGCAGGACAATAACCAGTAACCAACACTTTACAATTAGAATTAGTTCAAGACAAAAGGAAATATTTTCCATTTTACCTGCAGTTACAGTACTGCATTTTAACTAACTGGAACCTGTGATGGACAATGAAAACATGGGTTTTCTTCAAAGATATTTTTCTTTTGACTCATTAGGTTATTGTGAAAGGATAATTTTCTTTCAGAGAGTTGTGATTTTTCAAAAGTGGTTTTGAATCCTTGAACTCATGTTTGTTGCAAAGCAGCATCAATATACCATGAAGCACTCTAACAACTTTTCGCATACGTGTTGATGTGTAAAGAGAATCACTAAATGCAAACTCAGCTCTGCCCAGGGAGTAATAATTCCTAAGAGACTATTTTAACTCACTTACGTATGTTCTTCTGGTTTGGTTTGGTTTGGTTTCTGTTATCAGCTTCCTAGGAAGCAGCGCTCAAGATTAGAAGAAGAAGTAGGTTTATTCTGAATCATAGATTTTTTAACTTTTTCAGATTAATGTGTTTTTTTCTATAATGTTCTTAAAAATTCTAGAGGCAATTTTCTCTGTGCACCTTTGAAAATGAAATACATGTTTCGACTAAAGCCAAGCAAAGTGGAATAGATTATACTTCATAACGGAGGTGAAATTCAAGAGAGAATCCAAAAAAGTCACATATCTCAAGTTCCTATCTGTCAGATTTGGCATCAGAGATTCCGTCCAGTGGAATTACTCATTTGGAACTTGAATAGAATTTTATTTCCCAAGTTCCAGTATTTTTATACATCTCAGAAGCAAAGACTCCTGTGGGTTCCTCGCCTCTTTTCTGAAGTATAATCACTGAGGAATTCCCAAGGGACTAAAAGATTATAACTTAGAATTTTATATTTCACTCTTATTAGGAATACAGGTAAAATAGTATAACTTATCTACAAATAAGAAATGTGGAGAAGGCAAGTTTCAGGAAATCAAAGATCATAATTCCAGCTCTAACCAATTTATATTTGAACTTACAGGAAACAAGTTATTCCTATCAATTATGTAAAGAGACTTTTCCATTTGTATGCAAGTAGACATGGTTTCTACACACACACACACACACACACACACACACTTTAAAACCAGTATGTACCTCACTCCTCCAGTCCTGTCAGCACATGCTCTAAGATCACAAAAAGCACCGGAAGATCGCTAACCACACTGACCATTTTTATCGTGGTGGCACAAACAAATGAGTGTCCTTTCATGAGCTGTAAGACTAATTTTAAAGAAGACACAAGCAATCAACGCACAGAATCAAAATCTGTGGGAATATTAATTTCCTGATTTGTAAAGAGTTGTATCTGTAATTATTGATTGGCCAAATGTTCTCTTTCTTTTCTTATTCTGTCAACAGGACAATGCTTCCTATGACAATTTTCCGAAGTAAGTGTTTTGTCTTGCACATGGAAATGGTATGGACCCTGCTTTGGTAACCTAAAGTTATCCCTCTTTTATGAGGCATACAACTCTTCTTCAGCAAATAAACAACTCTAATGAGATGTTTCTATAAAAACTGGCACCATAAATGATAAAGAAAACATCCGGTGCAGCCTGTAAACACCCATTTTGAGGGGGGGGGCTATATAAAACTCTCAGGAGGGAGGGAGCGTTTTGGAGTCAAGGCAGCTGGTGTTTTGCAGCCAGTCTCTGTCTTTGCTTTTAGAAGGATGTCTTCAGACTGCTCCTCCATGCCCTGCTCTCCTGAGTCCTGTACCAGGGCTTCCTGTTGTGCACCTGCCTCAAGCTGTTCCATGGAGGCAGCTTGTCTCCCCGGTTCCTGTGCTGCATCCCGATGTCAGACCCCTAGCTTCCTATCCAGGTCTCTCGGGCTGACCGGTTGCCTCCTGCCATGCTACTTTACTGGGAGTTGTAGTAGTCCCTGCTTGGTGGGGAACAGTGCCTGGTGTGAGGACGGAGTGTTCACTAGCAACGAGAAGGAGACAATGCAGTTCCTGAATGACAGACTCGCCAATTATCTGGAGAAGGTGCGCAGCCTGGAGGAGACCAATGCGGAGCTGGAATCCAGGATCCAAGAGCAATGTGAACAGGATATCCCACTGGTGTGCCCCGATTATCAGTGTTACTTCAATGCCATTGAAGATCTCCAACAAAAGGTGCATGTCCTGTTACCCTAGTCCTTCAGCTTCCCGATCTATGGTTTGCTTTATCTTTCTACTAGAAGGGGCTGTTTTACGGAAGGAAGCCAAGAGAAAGGAGACTTCTGAGAGTTAATGGTACATAGGGAAGAGCACTGTACTGGAAGTCCGGAAACCTCAGCCCCAGCCCCAGAGCTACTACCCCTGATTACTGAGTAACTATAACAAAGTAACTTGTCTGTAGACTTTTCCTTCATCATCTATAGAATGCAAAAAGACTGTATTATATCCAAAATTGCTTTTGTATGTGACACTGAACATTTATGTTACCTGAACACAGATCATGAAATGCCATCTTTTTAACCACCTAGTCATGTTCTTCCCTCCCTGATGAATTTCCATTCTTATGGGAGAAGATATAATCATAATACAAACTCCTGATGGAGAAAAACGTTCATGGCGTTCAACTGCCTAGGAATAGAGCAAAATGTCTTATATTATGAAAAAAAGTAAACCTTTTTATTTCTCTATTTTGTCTCTAAATTGGCACTGCTTGTTTTCTTCATGAAGTGACATGGTTAATGAGGAAAGCAGGCTGAAGGCGATTTTACACTTTCTTATAAAGACTTTTAAAAGATAACTAATGGCATAGCTGTTAGATAGAAGTTTATTTAGGTTTCTCTCAAAGAATAATTTATGAAATAAGGACTTTCTTCCCAGATCTTATGCACAAAGGCAGAGAATTCTAGACTTGCTGTACAACTTGACAACTGCAAACTGGCCACTGAGGATTTTAAGTCAAAGTAAGTTTAATTTAATTTAATTATTTCTAGATGGAGTTTCACTTTTGTTGCCCAGGCTGGAGTGCAGTGGCACTATCTTGGCTCACTGCAACCTCCATCTCCTGGGTTCAAGCGAGTCTCCTGCCTCAGTCTCCCAGGTAGCTGAGATTACAGGCAGGCGTGTGCTGCCACGCCCAGCTAATTTTTGTATTTTTAGTAGAGAAGAGGTTTCACCGTGTTGGCCAAATGGTCTCAAACTCCTGACCTCAGGTGATCCGCCCGTCTTGGCCTCCCAAAGTGCTGGGATTACAGGCATGAGCCACTACACCCAGGCTTAATTTTATTTTGAAAATAATTTATGGCTCTCTTGCGCTCTCTCTCTCTCTCTCTCTCTCTCTCTCTCTCTCTCCTCTTTCTCTTTCTCTCTCTCTCTCTCTCTCTCTCTCTCTCTCTCACACACACACACACACACACACACACACATATTCTCTATATAATATCTTAAAGTTAAGAATGTCTTAAAAGCTTGAATTTATCATTTCTCAGGAATTAAGAGAAATTCTGCATGTGGCTTCCTGAAGTCCATATGTCAATTCTCCGTGTATCCCCACACTTTGCACAGCATTTAACAGAGTAAGCGCTGGATTTCTCTTTTGCTGTGAAAGGTACGACAGTGAACTGTCCCTTCGCCAGCTGTTAGAGGCTGACATCAGCGGCCTGCGTGGGATCCTGGATGAGCTGACCTTGTGCAAATCCGACCTGGAGGCCCATGTGGAATCTCTGAAGGAAGATCTCCTTTGCCTTAAGAAAACCCATGAGGAGGTAAGGAAAGTGGCAATTCCGTTGAAGGACTCCAAGAGTAACATGGTTACACTGACAGACGATCTGTTGAGGTTTGTGAATTGAACTAGAGCAGACGTTTAAGCTGGACTAAAACTACTGGAGGCATTATTACTGTTCAGCCTGATCATTCCAGTGTGTCTCTGAACTAAGATGTTAAATAGCCCCTGGCCAGTGCCAGACGAAGAAATCAAACTCCTCTCCTGCCCTTGCCTTTGTGGAGAAGGTGAATAACTCCACAAATGGCTTTTCTTGAAGCTTTATGCCACCCCTAACTCCAATCCACAGGGTATAAAAATTAGGCTGAGAAACACACTGTGAAGGCCATTTCAAAAAGGGATAAGGACCCATGCGCTATCTGGACCAGTGTTTTTAAATATTCCACATTTATAGACTTTTAAAAATCATAAAATATAAAGCAATTGATACATTAATAAAGCTAGAAAATGAAAAGCTGAATGATGTAGCAAATTACATTTGCTCTTTGAACATTTGTTGATGGCAATCATAGCTAACATTTATCGAGAACTTCCTATGTGCCAGGACTTTTATAAGTTAATTATATGTAGATTAACTCTTCTGGATCTCACAATAACCTTCGGGAGAAATGTCCAATTATTATCCCCATTTTACAGATGAAGAAACTGAGACCCTTGTAAGTGGTGAAAAGATTCAGCCCAGGCAATCTGAATCAAAATCTCATACTTTTACCCACTACTCCAAAAAACAGAAGTAGAACGCCATTGGATGTCAAATGAATTTTTTCTTCACCATTCTGTGACATTCTTTACGACATTCCACTTTCAGGAAGTCAACTTGCTTCGTGGACAGCTTGGCGACCGCCTCAGCGTGGAGCTAGATACTGCCCCGACCCTTGACCTCAACAGGGTCCTGGATGAGATGCGCTGTCAGTATGAAACGGTGCTCGCCAACAATCGCAGAGAAGCGGAAGAATGGTTCGCTGTTCAGGTCAGCACCCAGATCAAAAAAATGGCAGGCTTACATCTGCCTTTTTTGAATTCTCTAATGGTACCTGTGTTTCAGACAGAAGAGCTGAATCAGCAGCAACTGTCCAGCGCGGAGCAGCTGCAGGGCTGCCAGACGGAGATCCTGGAACTGAAACGCACAGCCAGTGCTCTGGAAATTGAGCTCCAAGCACAGCAAAGCCTGGTGCGTGAGGCAAAGGCAAAGTGTCTGTTGTGTCACGGATAAGTCAGACCCTGAGATGTTAAGCCCTCTTCCATATCCAGGGATCATATTTCCTTGCCTTTCCCAAATACTGCCATTTACCCAGCTATTAATAGAAGCAGAAGTGACAGGTCGACAGCTTGTATTGCTCTCTAAGATGCCTCGCCTTCACTCTTGGGCTTGAGTCTGATGCTTCAGCAGCTTCCAGAGACAGGGAGGGAGAAGCAGAGTGAGAGAGAGACCTCCAGGCTAAGGTCACTTAAGCATTCCAGCAGGTTTTAATTCTCATTTGATTCAGGCCAGTTTTCCAGGCTCATTGTCATATCTAAAACAAAGAATCATTTTCAAACGTTTCATCCTACCATTTCCCAGGATCTACTTCAACCTGACACTTCACTGCCTCCCACCCCACTCAAGCAACAAGAACACCGTGTGTTCAAGATTACATTCACCAGTTCTGGTCAAGCACCACTGTGTGCATTTCATTAGGTCCTGCAGAGTACCTAGAAGAATGATAGCTGAGCATTCATCCTGTGAGAGGCATCATGCTCATTTAAGCCTAACAATAACTTTATGGGATAGATACCTTTATCCCGTAACACAGATAAGGAAAACTGAGACTCAGATTAAGTAACTTGCAAAGGATGCAATTCTAAGAAGTAAACATGAAAGCTGACTTCAGCCGGATGAATCCCAGAGTCTCTTCTCTCTCTTTTTAAATTTATTTTTATTGATACATAATATTCACAAATATTTATGGAGTACATGTAATATTTTGTTAGATGCATAGAATGTGTGATGATCAAGTCAAGATATTTAGGGCATCCATCATCTTCAGTATTTATTAATTCTATGTGTTGGGAACATTTCAAGTCTTCTAGCTACTTTGAAATACCCACTGTATTGTTGTTAACTGTAGTCACCCTTCTCTGCTGTCCAACATGAAAATGTATTCCTTCTATCTAACTCTATGTTCGTACCCATTAACCAACCTCTCTTCATCCCCTTACCACACATATACCCTTCCCAGCCTCTGGTACCAAGAGCCTCTTCTCTTAACAGCACTATACTACCCATCTCTGCCCAGAGCACAAACTCAGTGTTTCCTTTCAAATGCTGTTGATAGTCCTTAAGCTTCACAAATATGTCATGGATTGCTGTAGTCATAGTGGTGGTAGTAAGAGCTGACATGCAGAATGGTGGTAGTATGGCTGGCACTGTCCTAAGTGCTTTACACATACTAACTCTTAATCTTCACAACCCCCTAATGAGACAAATGCTTTGCATTCCCCAATATATAGAGAATAAAACTGAGGCTCGTGGAAGGTAAATAATTTGCCGGTAGTCACATAGCTAGAAAAGGGTAGAGCAAGGATTTGAAAGTAGGCACTCTGGTGGCTCACCCCTGTAATCCCAGCACTTTGGGAGGCCGAGGCGGGTGGATTGCCTGAGCTCAGGAGTTCGAGACCAGCCTGGGCAACATGGTGAAACCCCCTAAAACACAAAAAATTAGGTGGGCGTGGTGGCAGGTGCCTGTAGTCCCAGCTACTCGGGAGGCTGGGGCAGGAGAATTGCTTGAATCTGGGAGGCAGAAGACTCTGGCCCCAGACACTGCACTTCATGGTCCTTTGGACAATGTTTCCTCCTGCAGACAGAATCTCTGGAATGTACCGTGGCAGAAACTGAGGCCCAGTACAGCTCCCAGCTGGCCCAGATTCAGTGCCTGATCGATAACGTGGAGAACCAGCTGGCCGAGATCCGTTGCGACCTGGAGAGACAGAACCAGGAGTACCAAGTGCTGCTGGATGTGAAGGCCCGGCTGGAGGGCGAAATCAACACGTACCGGGGCCTGCTGGACAGTGAGGACAGCAGGCAAGTTCCACAGTTACTCATGAAACCCCCCCGAGTCTCAGAGACGCTGATGGAAAAGAATCCCGTGTCCCCAACGTCTGGCCCAGTCCAAACCTCCCTAATGTGTTCAGGGATCTTCTTAAAAGAGTGCTGAAAAGTAGCTGAGGCTAAGTGCATGACAAGAGAAATATTTTAAAAATATTCTAAAGGCAGTTAATTATTAGTGTAGTATGTCATGCTGGCATCTCTCTTTGTTCCTGTTTTCCACTGACAGAAAATCAGGAATAACCCTAAGATAACATTTGCAAAATCAAGAGAAAAGATAAGAGACGGCTCAACTGCCACTGCTGCAGTGAACAAGAAGTGGCAATTCGGGGTTCGAAGAAATAGGCTTCGGTCAATGCTACTGTGCAGAGTTTTTTTCAGAACATCATTTATAGGGCAAATTTTTGACATGGGTTTTCTGAGTTGCCATTTTATCAGGATTACCCTGTTAAGCTTAGTTTAAAATCGGTTTTCCCCAGGCTTTCCTGTAACACATGTTCGACCGCATGCACACCGAGCAACACTTGTGAGCCATGCTCAGCCTATGTCATCTGCACAGTTGAAAACTGCTGTTTGTGAATGTGAAGGACAGCAGGTGGAGGAACCAAAGCCAGCAGCGTCCTAGAAAGGAGATGGGGCTTCAACCAGGGACGCCCGAACTGGAGCACAAGTCCAGGGGGTTTCACATCCGGGAATTGCCCTCCTGGCATCCTCAGTCTTTCTGTTTTACTATTTCCTCTCCTTCTGGCTTATTTGTGGTATGCTGGGAGCCCATAAAGCATTCTTGCAAATCTCCAGATAAAACGTGTTTTATTCCTTTAACATGGTAAGTGTAGTTCTGTGGCTGATTGCTGTTGATGGAATATTCATTTTATGGAAAGGGAATCATCTAAACCAGGAGTCCCCAAACTTTTTACACAGAGGGCCAGTTCACTGTCCCTCAGACCGTTGGAGGGCCGCCACATAGTGTGCTCCTCACACTGACCACCAATGAAAGAGGTGCCCCTTCCTGAAGTGCGGCGGGGGGCTGGATAAATGGCCTCAGGGGGCCGCATGCGGCCCACGGGCCATAGTTTGGGGACGCCTGATTAAACCCATAACCATAGTTTCAAAGTACATAAACCCAGGCTGAAAACATTTTTTAACTCCTCAAATACAAATAAATTAATGAACCCATGCAAAATGTCATATATCTTAGAAGATAGTTGTATGTATCTTTCTGAGAGAAAATTTAGGAATAAAACGTGATAACATTTATTTTTTGATTATAAAAGTACTAGATTCTCTTTTTTAAAATTTTGGCTCATTAAAAGGGAAAAGGTCACTTACGATTTCATCTTCCAAACAGCCATTGTCAGTATTTTGGTTTTTCCACATTGCTATAATCATACTTACATATGCACACAGTTGTGTAATCTTTCTTTCATTTATGTCATCTGAACATTTTTAATTTTAATAAAAATGTAATATTGTATTGTGGCCATCATTTTACCAGTTGCATAATATACCGTGAGTTGCATTGGTCTGTTATTGGACATTTAGGTTATAAGAATAATTATTCTCATACATTTAAAAAACAAGGTAGAGAACTTCCAGAATGATGAAGTATTCCTCCCTCTAAGTCTACCTAAAAATGCTGGAAACTACATATCTAATAAACATAGGAAGACTCTGAAAAGTAGAAGAAGCAGCCTAACCACCTAAAGGTGTTGAGACCCCAGGAGTGACACTGTGGTGGGCTCCCTGGATTATCTTTTTATCTCATATATCCCAGAGTGGGAGCCAGAGAAACCAATAATCAGAAACACCAACAGGTGCAGACAAAACAAATAAACAAACAGGAAAAGCTTGCTCTGCTTAGCTAAAGAACCAGAAAAGAGGCAGCCTGGAAAGACAGAAAACCTTTAGACAATAACCACTCAACTCAGCCAAACACCACAGGAAACGTCGCTTTGCCCACCCCTATCCACACCAGGAAAGGCCAGGTAGTGAGTCCAGACTTCTGTCCTTCCCAGGCTATCACAAGGCACTCAAACTTCCCCACTGGGGTAGAGTCAGGGAAGGCTAAGTGAGAGATTCAGGACTTTCATTCCTGCTATGAGATGTGGAAGCACCCGCCTCCCACCACCACCACAGTGTCAGTGGAAACCACACAGGCAGCCTAGACTTACCTCTGCAGGCTGCAGTGAGGCTCTTCTCTTCTTCTCTAGGGCTAGAGTCACAGGAGGCCTGCTGGACAGCCAGGACTCTTTCCCTCCCCCAGCAGTACCAAGGCCACTCCCCATGCAGTGTCAGTGGAATCTGCATGGAAGCAATATCAAGATATTTCTGCCCCTCCTGGCCAGGGTGGTATCTGCAGAGGCCAGGTAAGCAGTCTAAAATCCCCCCTCCCAGCAGTGATGAGGAGCTCTCCCCTTGAGTGTCTACAGAGGCAGAGTGGAGAGAACCTGTATTTCCACTCCCACCTGTTAGGAATGAAGCAGCATCCCCTTCCCCTACCAAAACAGTGTCAGAGGAGACCAGCTAGAACAGAAGATTAAATAATAACCTGAATTTTATAGCATAATATCCCAGCGTCCAGGTTTCAATCAAAAATTGCCTTTCATACCAAGGACCATAAAATCTCAACTTACATGAGAAAAGGCAATCAACAAATTCCAACATCAAGAGGAAAAAGGTGTTAGAATTAACTGACGAGGGTTTTTAACTTTTTATTTTTTATTTTTCTGGGTACCTAGTAGATGTATACATTTTGGGGGTACATGAGATGATTTGATTACACAGCCAACAAACATATGAAAAAAGCTCCTCATCACTGGTCATTGGAGAAATGCAGATCAAAACCACATTGAGATACCATCTCACACCAGTTAGAATGGCGATCATTAAAAACTCTGGAAACAACAGATGGTGGAGACGATGTGGAGAAATAGAAACGCTTTTACACTGTTGGTGGGAGTGTAAATTAGTTCAACCATTGTGGAAGACAGTGTGGCGATTCCTCAAGGATCTAGAAATAGAAATTCCATTTGACCCCACAATCTCATTACTGGGTATATACCCAAAGGATTATAAATCATTCTATTATAAAGACACATGCACACATATATTCATTGAGGTACTGTTTACAACAGCAAAGACTTGGAACCAACCCAAATGCCCATCGATGATAGACTGGACAGGGAAAATGTGGCACACATATACCATGGAATACTATGTAGCCATAAAAAATGATGAATTCATGTCCTTAGTAGGGACATGGATGAATCTGGAAACCATAAATCTCAGCAAACTGACACAAGAACAGAAAATCAAACACTGCATGTTCTTACTCATAAGCACATGTTGAATAATGAGAACACATGGACACAGGAAGGGGAGCATCACACACAGGGGTCTGTTGGTGGGGCTAGGGGAGGGACAGCAGTGGGTGGAGAGGTTAGGGAGGGATAACATGGGGAGAAATGCCAGATACAGGTGATGGGGGGGGGTGGAGGCAGCAAATCACATTGCCATGTGTGTACTTAAGCAAAAATCCTGTATGATTTGCACATGTACCCCAGGACCTAAAGAACAGCAAAAAAAAAAAAAAAAAAAAAAAAAAAAAAAAAAAAAAAAAAAAAAAAATTATGAAAGCAGTAAGAGAGGAATGACACCTTACCAACAGAAGAAAACAATTTAAATGATGGCAGGTCTGTCACCATGAACTATGGAAACCAATAGGAAGTAGTACGATAGTTTCCAAATGCTAAAAGATAAAAACTGTCAACCCAGATTTATAGACCCTGTGAAAATATCCTTCAGAAAATCAAAGAGAAATCAAGATATTCTCAGATGAAGGCAACTTAAAAGATGTGGTTGCCAGCAAACCTACCCAAAATGACGATTAAAGAAAGTTCTCTAAACACAAACAAAATATAAAATAAGGACACTTTCCTATAAAATAAGGAAACTTGGAACATCAGACAGGAAAAAAATATAATAAAAAATTAATATATAAATAATTTAAATAAATTTCTTTCTCTTCCTGTTTTCTAAATTATGTTTCATGGTTGATGCAAGAAGTATAACACTGTCTGATCGGTTCTCAGTCTATGTGTAGAAGATACTTAAGACAATTATATTAAAATGGAGGTGAGTAAAGGAATTTAAACAGAGGTATGTTTTCTATACTTGATTTAAACTGATAAAACGTTAAAAACTAGTAGACAATGGCAAAAAATAAGAAGTTAGAAGGTCCCTGAATTCTAGGTTCTGTGTACAGCTCATCATAAGGACCCTCATGCCATAGCCTCAAGCATTACCTGCTTTAAATGCCAGAAGCACTTATGATTCAGGGACTCATGCTTCTCAGTGTAAATTTAATATTTACAATTCATGGATTCCTCACTGGCTCTACAGAGGCAGATAAGGCCTTCCTAGTCCCCAGCCACTGGGCTCAGGCTGGCCCCAGTGCCCATTCTTCCTATGTTGTGCACAACCCCTTTCTTAGAAAGATAGGGGACAAAGCTGTCAAGAACTTTCTATCATTTCCAGATTTGATCTTCCAGGACAGTGTGGACTAAAGTTTTTACAGCTGAGATTCTCCAAAATGACACTCAAAAAAAAAGAAAAGACAGAAGCACTTCTAGAACATGTTGCCTTCTCGGCCCCTGGGGCAGGGAAGAAACATCCCAAAGGCCTTCAGCCAGACAACAAAGCCTCGGTAATACCCTGCCTAACTGCAAAGGGGCAAAGGAGAGTAAGTCTCCCATGTGTCCCAATGGGGAGGACAACCAGATATGCATGAGCCCTAGAGTCTCTTCCAGGGCAGTCTTGAAACACACAGATGAGGAAAGGGTAAAGGGAACCCCAACAATAAATGTGCAGTGGAGGGACAGGGCAGGAAGAGTCTGAGCAAAGGCAAAGGATGCAGTTGGGCTAGAATGGATGGAGTGGGTCGGGGTCCAGGAATATGAGGTAAAGTCAGCTGCGTCGAGACTGTGGAGGGCCTTGATTACCAGGCAAACAAGAGTTTGAGCCTTGCTCTGCCTATAGGAAGGTTGAACGTTTCTGCACCTGCAGTGGAGCTGTGTGACAGTAGATGAAGAAGCTCTCCAAGGTGGAGAATGTATTAAAGTGATTACAGGCTAGCCAGATTGACAAAAGTTAACAAATGACCTGGTGGCAGAAAAATAAAGGTGACAAATATCCACTAGTCTGTCAGAAGTTTGATAATGAAAAGAAGGCAGAAGCCACCTTCATGGAAGAAGGGCCTCATGGTTATGGGTCAGACATATTGTAGGATCACGTAACAGATGCACTTACAGGGAAAGAAAAAATGATCCAATAGTAAAGAAGACATGAAAGAGGCAAGAAAAGGGGCGAGCATAATGGATGACATGTTGCCCTGAAGAAATAAAACAATCAGCCATGGAAGGAAGGAACAACTCTGCCTGTGAGACACAATGAGGAAAAGAATAAAAATGATAAGATAGAAGGGTATGGAAGCAGAAAAAACTCTGAAAAACTAACGAAGCAGAAACATTAGTTTTTTAGTCAAGTTTTGATGATTCTAAAAGGGATACATTCAATTTGTGAAATGTATATAAAAACATAAATAAGAAAATAACAATCATCAATAACTACAAAATGCAAAGAATTTCACTGCTAACCTCTTGATGTATTTCCTTTCAGTGTTTTTAACACATTTTCAAACTTATGGACTATTGCAAACACTGCTATTTTATAGAGTCAAATTTATCAAATTTTTTACAGTTTCTTAATTTCAAGTCACTGTTACAAAGGCCTTCCTCATCCGAATTTGTAAAATAATTCACCTATATTTTCTTTTAGTACATTTATGACTTCTACTTTTCACATTTGAATCTTTGATCCATTTGTAGTTTAAGTATATGGATCAAGTAGTGAACATTCGTGCAGCTACCCAGTTGTATCAAATCTTAACTTTTTATGTTAACTCTACTTTATTGAGATATAATTTTCTTTTTTTAAATTATACTTTAAGTTCTGGGGTACATGTGCAGAACTTGCAGGTTTGTTACAGAGGTATACACGTACCATGGTGGTTTACTACATCCATCCCCCTGTCATCTACATTAGATATTTTTCCTAATGTCAGCCCTCCCCAATCCCCTTACCCCCTGCTATCCCTCCCCTAGCTCCCCAACCCCCCAACAAGCCCCAATGTGTGGTGCTCCCCTCCATGTGTCCATGTGTTCTCATTGTTCAACACCCACTTATGAGTGAGAACATGCAGTGTTTGGTTTTCTATTCTTGCGTCGGTTTGCTGAGAATGATGGTTTCCAGATTTATCCATGCCCCTGCAAAGGACATGAACTCATCCTTTTTGTGGCTGCATAGTATTCCATGTGTACATGTGCCACATTTTCTTTATGCAGTCTATCACTGATGGACATTTGAGTTGGTTCCAAGTCTTTGTTATTGTAAACAGTGCTGCAGTAAACATATGTGTGCATGTGTCTTTATAACCGAATGTTTTAGAATCCTTTGGGTGTATATCCAGTAATGGTCTTGCTGGGTCATATGGTATATCTAGCTCTAGATCCTTGAGGAATTGCCACACTGTCTTCCACAATGGTTGAATTAATTTGCACTTTCACCAACAATGTAAAAGCATTCCTATTTCTCCACATCCTCTCCAGCATCTGTTGTCTCCTGATTTTTTTTAATGATCACCATTCTAACTGGCGTGAGATGGTATCTCAATGTGGTTTTGATTTGCATTTTTCTAATGACCAGTGATGATGAGCTTTTTTTCCATATGTTTGTTGGCTGCATAAATGTCTTAAAGGACTTCATGACTAAAACACCAAAAGCAATGGCAACAAAAGCCAAAATAGACAAATGGGATCTAATTAAATTTAAGAGCTTCTGCACAACAAAAGAAACTATCATTAGAGTGAACCGGCAACCAACAGAATGGGAAAAAAAATTTTGCAATCTATCCATCTAACAAAGGGATAATTTTCACGGAATAAAATGCATCCATTGAAAGTATGCAGCTCAGACCAGGCACAGTGGCTCACAATTGTAATCCTAGTGCTTTGGGAGGCCAAGGTGGGAGGATCACTTGAGGTTAGGGGTTTGAGACCACCCTAGGCAACATAATGAGGCCCCATCTCTATAACAATATTTTTAAAAATTAGCCAGGCATAGTGGCATGTGCCTGTAGTCCCAGCTACTCAGGAAGCTGAGGTGGGAAGATCACTTGAGCCCAGGAGTTCAAGGTTGCAGTGAGCTGTGATTATGCTACTGAACTCCAGCCTGAGCAATAGAGTGAGACCCTGTGTCTAAAAATAAAAATAAAAGTATGTCGCTTCATGGAGTTTGAAAGCACATGAACTTGTGTAATCAACACCCAGATCAAGATACAGAATAGCATTTCAAAATGTAGAGCAACAACCTTAGAAATTCTTTCTTGCTGCTTTCCAGCCAACACATCTCTTCCACAGAGACAACCACTATTCTGATCTCTAACCGTGCCAAAAATGAGTTTTGCGTGTTTTTGAAGTTAATATAAATGTAGGCATACTGTTTGTACAGTTTTGTGCCTGACTTCTTCAGCTCAACATGTTTTTGAGATTTTTTTCCATGGTGTCATGAGTACCAGCAGTTCAAATACTTTTTGTGTGTATAAAATAAATACATTCATCTCTCTATCTCTCGTGGACATATACTTAGCCATAAAATTGCTGGGTCCTTGGTCCTTGGGGAGGTCCTGTGTGTGTGTGTGTGTGTGTGTGTGTGTGTGCGCCTGTGTGTAAAGTGCATGACTATAGTGCATATATATATATATATAGTGACTATATATATATAATGACTGTATATATATATATATATAGTCATTCACTATATATATATATAGTGAATGACTGTATGAATAAATACATGTTTATTTATTTTTATACACTATATAGTCATGTACCACATAATGACATTTCAGTCAACAATGGAATACACACACAAAAGTTGTCCCAGAAAACTATAATGTCATATTTTTATTGTGCCTTTTCTAAGTTTAAATGTGTTTATAGATACACAAATGCTTACCATTGTGTCACAATTGCCTACTGTATTCAGCACAGTAACATGCTGTGCAGGTTTATAGCCTACGAGCAATAGACTACACCAAAAAGCCTAAATGTGTTATAGACCATACCATCCAGGTTCATGAAGCCCACCGTGATGTTCACACAACAACAAAATCACTGAAGGTGAAGTTCTCAGAATATATTCCCATTGCTACAAAACATACAACTGTGTGTATGTATGTGTTCTAATGTGTGTGTCTGGAGGGGGTGGTATATGAAGAGAGACAGAAAGAATATTTTCACCCAGGCTGTGGCTTGCCTTTTCACTTTTCTTCACTATTTATCTGATCAGCAGAAGGTTTTTATTTTGATGAAGTCTAATCTATTTATTACAATATCTTCCATGAGCCAAGAAGTCTTCGCATGGCACAAGGTTATAAATATAATCTTTTAAGCTTTCTTCTAAAACCTTTACACTTGAAATCTTCACATTTAAGCATTTAATCCAATCTGAATGAATTTTTATACACAGCATGAGTATAGAAATCAGGATTGATTCATTTTTGTGATACAAGTAGCCACTTGGTTCAGCAACAAGTATTGAACAGTATTGAAAAACAGTACTGAAAAAGCTTTCCTTTTCTCATTGACTTGCTTTGGGATCTTTGTCAGAAATCAATTGACCACATATAACTGAATCTGTTTCTAAACTCTATATTCTTTCTCATTGATCTGCTTTCCAATCCTTACACCAATATCATACTGTTTCCATTATGTACTGAAGTAACTTGCATGAATTTACATTTCATTGCCGCAAGTGATGAGAGTGCTAAGGGCAGTGCAATGTATCTGTTACCAAACTTTGATTTTCTTCAGTCTGATAGGTAGAAAACTGAAGTATCTCAGTATAATTTAAATTTACATTTCTCTTTTCATGAGTGACATAGAGTACTTTTTCTTATTTTAAGTGCCTTTTGTATTTTCCTTTTGGTCACTGTCTATAGTGTGATTGCAATATTGTTTCCCAGTTTATCATCTTGTCTTCTGGTTTTACAGGTCACATTTTTCAGCCAAGCAAAAGTTCAAACACTGTTATTTTATGGAGTTGAAAGTGTAAGATTTTTATGGTTTCTTAATTTTGAGTCATCATTGGAAAAGTCTTCTGACTCCAAATTTATAAAATAATTATCCTCTTTTAGCACATGTATTATTTATTTTTCATATTTGGATCTTTGATCTACTTGTAATTTGTCCCACTATAAAGAATGCATATGGTTTCAATATTCTGTGTCCCCCACCAAAGGGAATACACAATTGTCGCCAAAGTACATATAATGGTCTACCTTTTCCCCCATGGCTTTTATTTTTTATTTATTTTATTTTGTTAAAAATGAAGTCTTTCTATGTTGCCCAGGCTGAATTTGAACTCCTGGTTCAAGTAATCCTTCAGCCTCAGCCTCCAGAGCAGCTGGAACTATAGGTGCAGGCCACCATGCCCAGTTGTCTCATTGATTTTAAATGTCATGTTTATCATGTACTAAATTCCAATCTGTTCAGGAATCTATTTCTAGATTCTCTATATTCTGTTGGTCTGTCTGACTATGCATCAGTGCCATGCTATTTTAATAACTGAAGTTCTAAAACATATTTTAGTATCTGGAAAGACTATTTTTCAGGATATTCTTGGATATTCCTATTTGTTTAATTTTACTCATAAAACTTCAGAATTGTCTGAAGTTTATCAGGCTGTAAGTTAAATTAAAATAGAGACAATCAATATTTTTAATGATGAATACTATTTTTCTCTCCAAGAACAGGAAATATCTTTCTGTTTATTCTAGTTTTCTGTATTTCAGTATGTTTTAACATTTTACTCATGTAGATTTTGTACCTTTCTAACTTTATTCATACATATTTTATATTTGTTGGGGCTACTGTAAATTATGGGTTTTTCCCCTTCCATTCTATAATACACAGAATAATGATCCCCAAAGTGGTTCATGTCCTAATCCCAGAACCTGTGAATATGTCAGGCTACAAGGCAAATGGGAAGAAAAGCAAATCAGCTGAGCTTAAAGTAGAAAGATTATCTTGGATTATCTGGGTGGACCCAGTGTGATCACAGGGGTCCTTAAATTTGGAAGAGGGAGGCAGAAGTCTGTACCAGAGACTTTTTTCTCACATACCAGGAGATAGGCTCAAGTGGGTCTTGCTGGGTTTAAAGATGCTCAAAGAAATAAGAGAGGACAGAAACAAATGGAAAAACATTCCATGCTCATGGATAGGAAGAATCAATATCGTGAAAATGGCCATAGTGCCAACATAATTTATAGATTCAATGCTATTCCCATCAAGCTACCACTGACTTTCTTCACAAAATTAGAAAAAACTACTTTAAATTTCATACGGAACCCAAAAAGAGCCCATATAACCAAGACCATCCTAGGCAAAAAGAACAAAGCTGGAGACATCATGCTATCTCACTTCAAACTATACCACAAGGCTACGGTAAACACAACAGCATGGTATTGGTACCGAAACAGATATATAGGCCAATGGAACAGGACAGAGGCCTCAGAAATAACATCACACATCTACAAGCATCTGATCTTTGACAAATCTGACAAAAACAAGCAATGGGGAAAGGATTTCCTAGTTAATAACTGGTGTTGGGAAAACTAGCTAGCCATATGCAGAAAACTGAAACTAGACCCCTTCCTTACACCTTATACTGAAATTAACTCAAGATGGGTTAAAGATTTAAACATAGGACCTAAAACCATTAAAACTCTAAAAGCAAACCTAGGTAATACCATTCAGGACATAGGCATGGGCAAAGACTTCGTGACTAAAACACCAAAAGCAATGGCAACAAAGCCAGAATTGACAAATGGGATCTAATTAAACTAAAGAGCTTCTGCACAGCAAAAGAAACTGTCATCAGAGTGAACAGGCAACTTACAGAATAGGAGAAAACTTTTGCCATCTATCCATCTGACAAAGGGCTAATATCTAGAATTTACAAGGAACTTAAATTTACAAGGAAAAAACCTAATCTACAAAGGATATGAACAGACACTTCTAAAAGAAGATATTTATGTGGCCCAAAAATATGTGCAAAAAAGCTCATCATCACTGATCATTAGAGAAATGCCAATCAAAACCACAATGAGATACCATCTCAGGCCAGTTAGAATGGTGATCATTAAAAAGTCAGGAAACAACAGATGCTGGGGAGGATGTGGAGAAACAAAAATGCTTTTACACTGTTGGTGGGAGTGTAAATTAATTCAACCACTGTGGAAGACAGTGTGGCAATTCCTCAAGGATCTAGAACTAGAAATACCATTTTACCCAGCAATCCCATTACTGAGTATATTCCCAAAGAATTACAAATCACTCTACTATAAAAACACATGCACATGTATGTTTATTGCAGCACTATTCACAATAGCAAAGACTTGGAACCAACCCAAATGCCCATCAGTGGTACACTAGATAAAGAAAATGTTACACATATACACCATGGAATACTGTGCAGCCATAAAAAAGGATGAGGTAATGTCTTTTGTTTGCAGGGACATAAATGAAGCTGGAAACCATCATTCTCAGCAAACTAACACAGTAACGGAAAACCAAACACTGCATGTTCTCATTCATAAGTGGGAGTTGAATAATGAGAACATATGGACACAGGGAGGGGAACATCACACACCTGGGCCTGTTTTGGGGTGCAGGGGTTAGGGAGGGATAACATTAGGAGAAATACCGAATGTAGATGACGGGTTGATGGGTGTTGCAACCCACCATGGCACGTGTATACCTGTGTAACAAACCTGTGTGTTCTGCACATATATCCCAGAACTTAAAGTATAAACAAATCTCATAATTTAAAAAAAAAAAAAAAGATGAAAAGAGGCAACTAGCTGAGGATATGGACAGCCTCTAGAAGCTGGAAAAGGCAAGAAAATGGTGTTCCCCTAGATCAGGTGTCCCCAAACTACGGCCTGCGGGCTGCATGTGGCCCCCTGAGGCCATTTATCTGCCCCCACCCCCGCCGCACTTCAGGAAGGGGCACCTCTTTCATTGGTGGTCAGTGAGAGGAGCACAGTATGTGGCGGCCCTCCAACAGTCTGAGGGACAGTGAACTGGCCCCCTGTGTAAAAAGTTTGGAGATGCCTGCCCTAGATCCTCCATAAAGGATTAGGAACAAGTAACTTTCTTAAGAAAATGCTGAGTATTCCTCAGAAAGAATAAAGAACAAAAGAATTCTTTCTGAGGAATAATTACTCAGAAAGAAAACACACATCTTTCGATGGATCCTATTTAAACATCCAGTATAAACCAACACTGTGACGAATTTTTAGCTAAGGTAATACCACGAGCAAACACAAATGTGGGCTTTGGAAAACTGAAAGATAGCAAGCCTCTTTTCCAAAAAATTTCTTATCAGCAATCAAACCCTACCTTTTCCCTGTGGCTTTTGTTTTATATTTTATTTTATCATATTTTATGAAAAGCTAAAACATAAATCTAGCAATTATCTTTAAAACAAGCCTTTTAAAAGACTAACATTTTAATTCATACGCACAGTGCCCTGACACTAAAAATGGGGAAATCATTTGGGCACAACAAACTAAAATATTGATTTCTGATTTCTAAGTCTACCAATTATTATTTGACATTAATAGTTTCCCTTTTCTAGAGAAGAAAGGAAAAGAAGGATGTACTCATTCCTGGTTAAGCTCAGTGCCAAGTGAAGAGGTCAACAGGAACGTAATGAGCTTAATATACTCACACCTGCTTAATAATGGATGCTGTTAGGACAGTTCCTTTTGAAGACATAATTTGAAGCTCTGGGTCCAATAGACAAGTAGTAGTTGTGATGGGTAATAACTTAGTAACAGCCTAAATGCACATTTTTATGAGACAAGTAACTCTTCTTAAGCAAGTAAAAAGCAGACTAATAAGATGTTCCTATGGGATTTGATATAAACCTGAGAAAGGAAAACATCCCACCTGTGTGACACCATGTAGAGGAGAGGCTATATAAGCACTTCAAAGAGGAAAACACCGAGAGCCTTGGAATTTAGACTCTGAGCAAGTGGCTTGAGCTTTTCATCCTGGTGACCACAGACTTGGAAACAAACTAAAGCCAGACACATAGTATGGATACCAAAGGCCGTACAACAACCAATTCTCCTTCAACCCCATGTCAAAGCTGCTCTAGGATTACAAATGTTAGTACCATCTCTTCTAACAACAGCTGCCAACGTGGCGGTCTTAAAGTCAACAACCGTCAACCAGCTGGCCACGTTCAGAGAATTTTCCAGGACCAGGGCTGCCGACCCACCCTTTGCTCTTGTTGCATGCCCATCTACCTACTAAACAACTTCAATGCTCGCTCCTCTCTGGATGACTGCAGCTGGTATAGTGAAGGCATCAACAGTAATGAGAAGGAGACCATGCAAATCTTGAACAACCGCCTTGCTAACTACATGGAAAAGGTGCGGATGCTAGAACGAGAGAATGCTGAACTGGAGTCTAAAATCCAGGAAGAGAGTAACAAAGAGCTCCCTGTTCTATGTCCTGATTACCTGTCTTACTACACTACCATCGAGGAGCTCCAGCAGAAGGTAAGATTCCTGGGAATTGTTTAATCATGTTGTGAATTGATGCTTTCCAAGCAACAGCTGTTTGCTAAACATTAATATTTTTGTTCATTTGATGCTAAAATTTTTTTTGAAGAATTAAAAAAACCCTTGAGTGAAATTGTCATCTTGAGGCAATATTCAGAGTCTTGATAGTATTTCCAGCCAGGCGTAGTGGGCACACACTTGTAATCCTAACACTCTGGGAGGCTGAGGCAGACAGATCGCTTGAGTCCAGGAGTTCTAGACCAGCCTGGGCAACATGATGAAACTCCATCTCTACAAAAAAATACAAAAATTAGATGGGCATGGTGGCACATGCTTGTGGCCCCAGCTACATGGGAGGCTGAGGTGGGAGGATCACTTGAGCATAGGAACTAGAGGCTGCTGTGAGCTGAGATCCTGCCACTGCACTCCAGTCTGGGCAAAAGCAAGACCCTGTCTCAAAAAAAAAAAAAAAGAGTCTGTTAGTGTTTCTTTTCTCCAGAAATACACTCTACCATTATAACTAGATAACTCAGGACCAAAAAAAATGTTAACAGCAAGTTGCTGTCATTTTTTAAATGAAAATAAGACAATGGAGATCAGAGAAAACAAATTTTGTTTTAATGAGTTCCTAAACAGTTTAGTTTTTATCCATTTTGCAACCATCACCACCCTTTTTCTCCGTTGATGCTTGTGTTATCATGTCCACATTGCTTGGTTTGTTTCTACACCAAACCTAACTTTGTAATGCACAGAGATATTCTGCTACTACACATCTGGATTTATTCAGTTTTAGTCATTTGACAAATATTTATTGAGCAGCAACAACAACGGGCCAAAGATTGTTCTAGATTCTGGGAAAATATTGATGAACTTTGAAAAGCCCCTGCCTTCATGGAGTTGACATTCTAGTAGATCGTGGTATTTATATAAATTTAGGATGGATTTTATTTTATTTTTATTTATTTATTTTTTTTGAGATGAAGTCTCACTGCTGTCAGGCTGGAGTCCAGTGGTATAATCTCAGCTCACTGCAACCTCTGCCTCCTGGGTTCAAGCGATTCTCTTGCCTCAGCCTCCTTAGTAGCTGGGACTACAGGCATGCACTACCACACCCACCTAATGTTTGTATTTTTCGTAGAGACAGAGTTTCACCATGTTGGCCAGGATGGTCTTGATCTCTTGACCTCGTGATCCACCCACCCCACCTCCCAAAGTGCTGGGATTACAGGCATGAGTCACTGTGCCTGGTCTGGATTTCATATTTTAACAACAACAACAAAAATACTTAAAAGTTAAGTAATCTTTGCTGATCTTTTAGGACAATAACAGAAAATCTGACTTTCCAAAGTTTTCCAAGTTTCCTGAGCATAGCTATGAAGATTAATCAAAAGTCTACTTCATCTTCCCCTGTTACGTGACACACACACACAAGCCCCTTGGTTCTTAAAGAAGGAGATCCTGGTGTGTGTTTCATTTGTGTGTACAATTTCTTAATTCTAGATCTTGTGTACCAAGGCTGAGAATTCCAGACTGGTCTCGAAAATTGACAACACCAAACTGGCTGCAGATGACTTGAGAGCCAAGTAAGCCCACCCAACTCTGTCATCCATGACAGAGCTCATCCTGAGTCTGACCAAGATGCCCTCAGCAAAATTATCCCCACACCTACTAACCTTGCCCCAGACCATGTTGGCACAAGCCCAGAAAAGACTTTCAAATTCAATGAATGATTAAGATTAATAACGGTTAAGTATACAGTACCTATAGTTTCTAACTTGTGAACCCATCTGATTACCTACACAATCGTTTGGTAAAATGGGTAGATTGTTGTCCCCTTTAAGGTGAGAAAGCTGTGAGGTTAAGTTGCTTACCCAAAGGTAAGCACAGCTAGTACAGGTCAAAGCCAAAATTTGGACCCAAGTTTTCTGAGCTCTAATCCAGTGCTTTCTTCACTTACATTGCATTGCCACTAGGGGCAGAGGAAGGACAATAAATTCCCACATCTCAAAGGGCAGCGATGCAGATGGCCCTAGCAAACTATTCTGGGAATAATAATTAAGTTATGATCTTTATCAAATGGTTTCACCTCTAAAGAGAATAAAACCTTCAGTGGAAATACACCAAATGAGATGCCCAGAGTAAAATACAGACCGGAGTTCTTCTTGGCTTAGTTTGCATCATCTCATTTCAGATGTCTCGCTTTTCCCGTCTGGTTTTTAAAGGTATGAAGCTGAGGTGTCTCTACGCCAGCTGGCGGAGGCAGATGCCAATGGCCTTAAGCAGATCCTGAATGTGCTGACCCTGGGCAAGGCAGACCTGGAGGTACAAGTTCAGTCTCTGAAGGAGGAGCTCCTTTGCCTCAAGAACAACCACAAAGAGGTGAGAAAAGAACCAAGAGAGTAATCACAAGCTAAGCCCTTAAGAGTAGCATCAGTTCCTTTGAGTCGCACCTGACAAAGGGTGTCCCTGTTTATATTAGTTCATTCTCACACTGCTATAAAGAAATACCTAGGAGTAGGCAATTTATAAAAGAAAGAGGTATAATTGAGCCACAGTTCCACATGGCTGGGGAGGCCTTAGGAAACTTACAATCATGGCTTAAGGGGAAGCAGGCATATTTCACTTGGCAGCAGGAGAGAGATCAAAGGGGAAAGAGACCCTTATGAAATCATCAGATCTTGTGAGAACTCACTCACTATCCTGAGAACAGCATTGGGGGACACTGCCCCATGATTTAACCACCTCCCACTGGGTCCCTCCCTTGACATGTGAGAATTATGGGAATTACAATTTAAGATGAGATTTGGGTGGGACACAGAACCAAACCATATCACTGTTACATACTATTCTGGTTTAGCCCTGAAAATACCTACTGCTACTACCACTGGTTCAATGGAGTATTTCAAATCCACTGGCTCCAACACAATATCTGGGGCCATGAGGGAAAGAAAGTCCTCCACCATCCCCTCCAGCTCTTCCACAAGAAGGAACCCAATTTTTCTGTCCTTACAGTCTTCACCTGTGCCTAGGCATCTCTGCGCAGACTTCTGCCACCTCCCATTGGTACGAGTCAATATTGGCACAATCCCATATTTGCACCATAGAGACTACAATCTCTTATGATCGATTTCACCTTTATGCTGTTTCACCCATTATCCAGCCCTGGAAATGATCGAAATTTTTTGGAACTCTGGTCTTGCTACTCATTTTTTTAAAATTTTGCACATATTTAAACACACAGTCCTACTTGAAATAGCCTTAAATCATTTTATAGCCGCTTAATAACACCTGTGAAGCATGTATTCCTTTGTTGTGGGCTGTATTTTAGACACAATTATGCTAAATCACAGCAGTTAGACTGAAGCAAGAACACAAGGGAGTCCTCGGTTCACCGAGTGACTTCACATTCTTTTTCTTCCCATAGGAAATCAATTCTTTACAGTGTCAGCTTGGGGAGAAACTTCACATTGAAGTGACTGCTGCTCCTTCTGTTGACCTAAACCAGGTCCTACAAGAAATGAGATGTCACTATGAGTCCATCATGGAGACAAACCGCAAAGATGCAGAACAATGGTTCAACGCGCAGGTGGGGGAAATAGAAAAGTCAAAAGCAATAAGCTGATGCTGCATTTCTAGGACCCTTTACTCAAAGTTGTGTTTTCCTCCCGTAATAGCCTCAGTCTCTGGCTGTGTTTCAGATGGAGGAGCTGAATCAACAAGTGGTGACCAGCTCTCAGCAGCAGCAATGCTGCCAAAAGGAGATCATCGAACTGAGATGCACTGTGAACACTCTGGAGGTTGAGCTGCAGGCCCAGCATCGAATGGTACCGAGCAAGCTGGCCAAGCCTACCACAGCAAAAGTGGCAGCAGTCCCTGACACCTGTGTGTTGCAGTATTTCCCAAACTGTGTCTCTTAGAACAATAGTTCCTTGTTTGTTAAAGGGTCTAAGGCTAAAAAGGGACTTTGTGGCCAAATAAGTCTGGGAAATGCTGGACTAAACCAGGGTTAAACAGGGTGCCTTTCTGTGAGCCTTTAATAAGCAAATATACACCATGAATCTCCAAGAAGGGGATACGCGTTATGCAGCATTCCAAAACTTATTTGACTATGGATCCCTGCTTTGTTTAGAAAATCTCATGGTATTAATGATTCATGAAATACACTTTGGGAAACACTGGGAGAGCATTTTATTATATGCAAAGCATTTTTACAAGCTATCACGTGAGATTTATAAAGTAATCCTATGGGGGGAGTGGCGTAATTATTAATGAATGTTACAGATGAGGTTCCAAGAGCTAAGGTGATTTTCCCCAGCAAACCCAAGGTAAGTTTCAGCCCACCTATTTTATAAAGAGAGACACTGAGATCCTGACACGTTAAGAAACTTGTCCAGAGTCACAAGAGTCTGAGCCAGAGTTGAGATTCCAATGCCAGTGCCATTCTGTCTCATGATAATGCCTCTCTGAAGCAGAGAACTGCTTAAATGCTCCGACGTGAAGGGTTTTAGGAAGACCTTGCCCCACACTGGTTTTTTCACCAGCTAGTCATGTGGGCTTGGACAACATATTGAACATCTTGAACCTCAGTTTTCTCATCTATAAAAATTTGGGATAATCATGCAAATAATAGGCGATTCAAACCTAAAATCCCATCATTATCCATAGACTTACAGAATGATAGCGCAGGAATCAAATTTACTCATCAGTTTTAACTTTCATAGTTTACATATAAAGGAATTGGTCTGGTGAAGAAATTGTATATAGTTAAACACTGCTTGCTTTCTTTTTAAGACAGAAACACTCACTGAATGAAGTGCCATGGTAATGCATTTTTAATGCCTGTATGTGCAAAAGTTAATTTTTTTTTCTCTCCTAAGTAGGAAAGTGTGGTGGGAGATTATCAGGTGGTCAAGAAAAAGGAATCGAAACACTTAAAGAGAGGCAAAAAAGAGAGAGAAAGAGGGAAGAGATCAAGGAAAGCAGATTTTAGCATAGTTGATCATTTGGGGTTTTGATTTATTTGATTAGGAAGCAAGAAATAAAGGGCTTGGAAATCTATTAGTAGTGTCACAAAGAAACCATTTTTTTTTTAATGATACAGGTCACAGGTGACCTGGATTTATAATCATCAGTCATCATTATAAATCCTACTTTCCTCCTCCATGATAGAGAGATTCCCAGGAGTGCATCCTGACAGAGACAGAGGCTCGCTACACAGCCCTGCTGACCCAGATCCAGAGTCTGATTGATAACCTGGAGGTTCAGCTGGCAGAGATCCGGTGTGCCCTGGAAAGACAGAACCAAGAATACGAGATCCTGCTGGATGTCAAGTCCCGGCTGGAGTGTGAGATTACTACATACCGCAGCCTTCTGGAGAGCCTGGATGGCAAGTATGTAAAATAACAACAACTTCTATGACAAAGAAGTGCAAATGAATGCATATATGTACTGCCACTGGCAATGAGGGACAAGTGCTTTGTTTGACCTTCTGGCCGGTGATGTGGAGCTTAGATAGAGGCAACCGCAGGCCCTCTCAAGCTGTGCCATGGGGAAGACTTACAATTGTAACCTCATCCAAATTTGAGGCGTTGGCTAAGCTGAGCTGTTTTAAAGAGCCCATGTGCAGGGTTAATTTCTTACAGGTTGCTTAGCTTCTTAGAGTTTTAAAAACGACTAGAGAAAAAATGGTTTTCCCATAGATGAATATTCCTAGTGACCATTACAGATCTTTCCCCACTGAGATGAACATCTGCTTTTCATGAGCTGCTACAAAACAACCCAGACTCCTTTGGAGGACCATTCTGCTCAGGCTGAAACCCCTAACCCTATCTAGTCACTAGTTCTTGATGCCAACAGCAGCAAGTACACGTGTGTGTTTTTACATCTTTTTTAAAAAATAAAAGTTGTTCATGCCTGTAATCCCAGCACTTTGGGAGGCTGAGGAGGGCAGATCATGCGGTCAAGAGATTGAGATCATCCTGGCCAACGTGGTGAAAACTTGTCTCTATTAAAAATACAAAAATAAATAAATAAATAACTGGGCGTAGTGGCACATGCCTGTGGTTCCAGCTACTCGGGAGGCTGAGGCAGGATAATCGCTTGAACCGGGAAGGCAGAGGTTGCAGTGAGCCAAGATTGCACCCCTCCACTCCAGCCTGGTGACAGAGCGAGACTCTATCTCGAAAAGAAAAACTGAATTAAAAATTAAAGTTGTAATTTTTGTAAACAATAAGAAGCTAAACAACCCATAAGAAACATACCTGGAGGATGAGTTCCCTGAAGTAACTCAGTCCAAACTAACACCCCAGAGACTTAGTTACAATGGCAAAGGAGACCTACTTCCCCAAAGTAATCAGTGAACTCTTCATAGCATTCTTCTAATTGGCACAACCACATTATATGAGCACAATGGTAATCAATGCTGTCACCTTAGGGAGCTATGATCATATACCAAAGTGCCTCAAATCATCAAAGAAGGATTATGTTTATAAAAAGAGTGTTTACTATGAACTGCTTTTTACTCCAATTCCCTAAAAACTATATATAGACAGCTAGAAGCCACTTTGAAGCTTCCCGATGACACAGTGAGGACTCTTTCATAGCTGGGGCTTAGGCCACCACTATTAGTATGACTAAGTCCCCAATGAGAAAAATATCTGATTAATTTCCATTCCTCAGATAATAATCCCCTCAACTTGTTCCTTATCACTGTTGATCATGTGGGTTTAGTTTCCATTATATCCATTTGCAGATGAAAAGCTAAAGCTTGAGAGAGTTTTTTTGTTTGTTTGTTTGTTTTGAGACGGAGTTTCGCTCTTGTTACCCAGGCTGGAGTGCAATGGTGCGATCTCGGCTCACTGCAACCTCCGCCTCCTGGGTTCAGGCAATTCTCCTGCCTCAGCCTCCTGAGTAGCTTGGATTACAGGCATGCGCCACCATGCCCAGCTAATTTTTTGTATTTTTTTAGTAGAGACGGGGTTTCACCATGTTGACCAGGATGGTCTCGATCTCTTGACCTTGTGATCCACCCGCCTTGGCCTCCCAGAGTGCTGGGATTATAGGCTTGAGCCACCTCGCCCAGCCTAGCTTGAGAGAGTTAAATGACTTAGCTGAGGTCAGCCAGCTGGTAAAGGACAGAGCTGGTCTCTGCCCCAGTCTTTTACGAGTGTGGTATTCTTCCCACAGTGCAATAGTATTGACCAATGGAAACTTACATAATCGAATACTTCTAAACCTAGGATGCTGATTTCCAAATGATTTGATCTGATTCTCTGTCTTCCACTAACTACAGAATGAAATGAATGAATAAACATTCGGAAGTATGTACTTGTCTTGAGCAACAAGTGTTTTAAAAAAAAATTAGCCACAACCGTTTTTCTCCATGACCATCATTTCCTTTCCTCTATCACGGCTAAAAGTCTGGTTTTTTTCCTTAGGCTTCCCTGCTATCCGTGTGCCACTAAGTGTGAGCCTTCCCCTTGGACATCTTGTAAGTCCAGAGCCATGGAATGCACGGCCCCAGCTTGCACGTCCTCAGCCTCCTGTGGCTTACAGGAGCCCTGCAGTGCCTGTGGACCCCTGTCCAGGATACTGGTTAAAATCTGCACCATTACCAAGGAGATTAAGGATGGGAAGGTCATTTCTTCTTACGAGCATGTGCAGCCTTGCTTCATCATCAGACCTACCAAAGTCTAACATCCCAAGGTGATGAAAATGACCCACATTTATGAAAGAGAGGCCAATACATGCTCCTGCCAGAGAGGTTTAAGGAAACTCCCCAGTCCCTTAAGGTACTTAGTTTCTTACTACTACAGCGGGTCCCCGTGGCTAGGTAGAATGCCTTTTATTCTGCTCCTTCCCTAACTCACCACTGCTAACATGATAATAAATTACATTTTTCTGGAAGGACATTTTGCATTTATCTGAGGGATGGGAACTGATTTGTAAGCGTCCAGGAAGATGGCCTACATTGCTTGACTACACAGGTGATTGATGGGCAGGTCTCTCTTGTTTACTCAGGGCTTGTTTACTTCCATTCCTCCTTAGAGCCAGTCAGACAAGTTTGGGGTTGTTTTTGGCCACTGGCACATGAAGGTGAAAAGCTACAACCTTCCCTTCTAAATTTCTTTGGATACAGAAAGAATCATACATAGGAACAGTATAAATAGGGGGAAAAAAAATCTTCACTATTTAGTTCCCTTGAGTCGATAGTTACCAGTATGGATCCTATTAAACTCCACTGTCTTAATTACGATTTCTCTATACTAACATACTTTACCTTTCCATAGATATTTTTTTAATGTCCATGTTCTCCAAAACTTTGTGACCCATTAGGCTCTCCAAATATTTTATTTGAGAATGAGATATAGTTGTGGGGAGTGGATCTAGAACACTTAGAAGAAATAGCATGGGTCTTTTCATTAAACGTTTGCAATTTCTCTTTCTATTCTTTAGGGAATGGGAGTTTGTTCTGATTGTTTGACAAGGAACATTTAGCTGGAACTCTCAAGAAATAACCCTTGCTTCTTCCCCTCCCTGTGAAGAGTGACAAAGAAAACATAGCTTAGATTCCTGCTTCAATCTATCCATCAGAGTAAATGGACTTAAGATCCACACATTTTGCAGAAAAGCAATAGTGAATAATTGCTGCTTGTAAGCGCAAGGCAGTCCCAGTGTGAGAAGGCATCATTTATATGCCAGCCGTCATCACGGTTTCTTACAGGATAGTCACAGAATATGTAAGTCATTCCCAACAATAATCATTGGACATTGTCAGAGGTTTTGAGAAATAATTCAAAATCAAACACAGATGTGAGGTCAAAAGGCCTACACTTGCATTTCCCAGCTGTGACCCTGGGGAAAACATTTAGACTTCATCAAATTTAATTTCTGTGTTTGCTAAATGATGATCATGCCTACTTCACAGGGTTGTTGTGAAGATCAAATGAAATGGCTTATGTGATACTGCTTTGAATGCTGAAAAGCACTACACCAATGTTATTTGTATGTAAGTTTGGCTTTTAGCTATAGCCCTAGACCTATTTTTGTCATTATCTCATTTTAAAATTCTTTCTTCATGAATTTAGCTATCCGGTCTTGATTTTGGAGTTTTAATAGTGTTTAACTGTTGGGAGGAAAAAAAAAAAAGAAACAGATTTCCTGTGATCAAGCCCACAATTCTACTCAATAAAGCATTTTTCAATTCTCAGGGTATGTATCACGTATCAGTCAATGCCTGATGCCCACATCAAAGACACACACATTGTGTAACTTACAGCTCAATGATTTACTTCCTCCAGACAAGTAGCAACTTACACTAGCCAAGTGGAATGCAGAACTCCCAGAATGACCTCATTTCAATCAATAATTTCTCTCTCATCTGAGTGGGCAAAGTATTTCCCGTCAGTGGTTATCTAAGTACTATCTCAGGCTGCAGGATGAAAATGTGGAAAGGGCATGGAACTGGGATTCAGAAACTTTGGGACGGAGTCTCAATCTAGCCCGTGCACATATGACCTTGAGCAAATGGAATACAGCAACATAAGCCCTACCTATCACACGGTTGTAAGGATAAAGCAGAATTGTGATGGTGAAAGGGTCTCATAAACCATAAGGTGCTTTGCAAAAGAGCATTCCTATTCCCTAAATTGAAAACTAGACAGATCGTTTTCCTCCACATCTTCTTCCTTTCTTTCTAATTCAGTGCTGGGCCCAGGTGGACACTGATACATGTCCTGAGCTACAAAATTAGGGTTTAGGAATCTCACTGGACTCAAGCTAACCTTAAGCTGACGCAGCAGTGCTATTTTCAAATTATCCTAGAAATAGAATGCCTTCCTCCCTTGCAGAGCAAAATATCCCCCATGCCATTCACGATTTTAAAAAAAATACATGATTATGGCTGGGCACGGTGGCTCATGCCTGTAATCCCAGCACTTTGGGAGGCCAAGGTGGGTGGATCACCTGAGGTCGGAAGTTCGAGACCAGCCTGACCAACATGGAGAAACCCCATCTCTACTAAAAATACAAAATTGGCCAGGCATGGTGGTGTATTCCTGTAATCCCAGCCACTCGAGAGGACGAGACAGGAGAATCGCTTGAACCCAGGAGGCAGAGGTTGAGCTAAGATCCTGCCATTGCATTCCAGCCTAGGCAACAAGACCAAAACTCCATCTCAAAAAAAAAAAAAAAAAAAAAAAATTCATGATTATAAACCGCACAGTAAAAACGGGAGTTAGCCACTCGAAGGCTTGCAGCTTTTTTTAAAAGTGTCTTCTTCATATAAGAGAATGTAAAACCCTTTTCTGGTTGTATGCCTGTGGTCAAACCTTTTAAAGGCAATAGGAAATCTGGATTTTTAATTGGGAGGCTAAGTAAGTATCCTATACAGCCCCAAAGGGAGTTCAAGGTTTTATGACATAATTCAGCATAGGTCAGCAGCTGCAGCAGAAAAGGGGCTTGCGGGGAGGGAAAGTATAATTTTAGCACAGCTCAAAAGACAAACATGAATCAGGAAACACAGCATAGTCTCTAGAGTCTGAGGTCAAAGCTTATTTCTCTGCTTTCACTCTGAGGGTCCATAATTATATTTCTTAAACAGGGAGGGGAACATCACGCACCCAGGCCTATTGCAGGGTGGAAGGGCTAGGGGAGGGATAGCAGGCGGTAGGGGTATTGGGGAGGGATAACATTAGGAGAAATACTTAATGTAGATGATGGGGGATGGATGCAGCAAACCACCATGGCATGTGTATACCTAAGCAACAATCCTGCACGATCTGCACATGTACCCCAGAATTTTTTTTTTAAAGGGAGATATTTTAAATATCGTTTTCTAGATTTTTTTTCCTTTCTTCTCGTTGACTCCGCTTTATATCATAGCTAGTTTAAACTCTTCCAAATATGGAGGTAACCACGCTTCCCCCTTTCCCTTTGCTTTCATCCCTTAACTGACCCCCATCACCTGCCCCAGCACACAGCCCACACCCTCTATATCATTTGGATTATGGGTCTTCCCCAGGTCTCCTGCATTTGCATCTCCAGGTGTGGGACCTGGGAACCCAATTTTTAGCAAAAGTCTCAAGTGTGTGCACTGCATTAAAAGCCACTGCTTTATCACTGACGAGGGACTCTTGGCTTAAAGATCTGAATGACTTGATTCCTTATTCGAGGCTCTTAGATTCGGATATAGCTTAATAGACAGCCACACTTACAGATTCCCCCTCTTCATGCCTATTTGCCTGTTTATAAAATGGAGCTAATCAATCATGATCAATAATTTAATAAATATCATCAACTCATTTAATCCTCACAACCCCCCATCATGAAGTAGATACTGTGAATAATGCCATTTCACAGATGAGGAAACTGCTGGGCAGAAAACTTAACTGACTCATCCACGCCACACAATAATGAGATTAAATTGTAAGTACTTTTATTTCCTTAGGAAGGTCAACTAGAACCTGATACAAGAACAGAAATAATCTGCAGTAGCAAAAGCTTGCTTTTCAACTCTTCAAAGCACCCTTCTCCAGCTTACTCATCACAGCTTCCAGTGAGAAACCATCCAAGAAATTTTTACTCCTCATCCAGAAATGCACAGAATATGTGACTTTTTGAGTGAGGAAGGTATTGGACGGCAGCTAATCGTCTTTTTAATGTCAGAGATGGAGAATCTGGGCACAGAGAGAATGGTAACTTGTTCATGGCATGTGGTCAACAAGAAGACCAGTGCCCTTTCTTCTGCTCCTCATTTCCCCTCGTTCCCTGGCACATCTGTAGTGAACAGCTGTGGACTGAGGCCTAATGCAAACACTAGACCCCAAGACAGCGACCCCAAGCTCTAACCCTCAGAAGTACCTCTTGACTTCTCTGTGCTTAGACTCTAGGCACTCACCATGGACTCTTCAAAGCCTATATCCTTAGGGTCTCTTAAAAGCTCTGACATTACTTATCATGTCTAGGTTTCTACCTCTGTAAACAGGAATTGACACCAAAAACAGTGTTTCAACCCCCTCCATCTCACCCTGCCAGTGTCTTTTCAAGGCAATTAGATGGTATCAGTGAGATCTTTATGTTCTTTAGAAGATAATTACTATATGTTGTGATTAATTCCCATAATTTCCATTTTTCAAACAATGAAGAAAAGTATCTTACTCTAGACAGAAATGAACCCCTTAGCTGAGTAAGTTGCTATTCTATTTCTGTTCATTTTGATTTCAACTTAAAGTTTTAATAATAAAAACATATCTTAGAAGCAAACATACACTTTAAATGAGAGAAGGGGGAAAGATTAAAATTCAAGAGAAAAAGAAAGTATCTCCAAAGAGAAGAGAAGAGGTTCATGTTAGATTAGGAATAATTTCTAGGCTGAGGCAATCAGCACCCTTGACGCCGCCATGGGTTAGTCTCGGGGCAGGCAAACCTGGAATGCCTTGTTTCAACACTGCGATCAAATGTCTTTTATAGGAAATGAATCCTCTGGATATGGGGCTGGCTAGAAATATCTGGTCAGTGTGTTCAAGCATGATTCACAAGCTTCATGGGAACAACCCACGCACCCAGTTCAAATGGAAACAACCCCGTGTGGCAACATTGAAAGGTTTGCTGTAATTATCCTTTCAGGTCGAGCATCGTGTCTGGAGAGTTTTCCTAGGTGATGCTTTTAAGCCACAGGCCACCACCTACATTCTAAACATCTTAAAAAGGCATCCCAGCAGCAAAATTTCTGAATATGCTTTCTCGATTCTCCTCTCTCTCTCCCCACCCCCCAGCACCCCCTGCTCTCTCTCTGGAACAACACAGCAGTCGAGGCCGACATACTGGTAGTACCTGGAGAAAACATCTCAGCCAGTAAGTTCTCTTACTCTTTTTCTTACTCTTTTCTAAGAGGTGAGCAGGTTTGGGACTCCTTCTCTCTTTCTCCAAAAACAGAAAACAAAACAAGACAGAAACAAAAAAAGAATCTAGAAGGCCTTTCTTCCAATCCAGGAGCCAAAATCTCTGATATTATAGCTCATTATGGAGGGTCACTGGGCTCTCTAGTGCTCGAGAGTTACCTGGAAAGGGTGGTATCCACCCATTTGGTATCTGTATTTGGTATCTGTGGCCCTTAAAGAAACTGCCTAACTAGACTGACCCGGAAGACCTAGAGAGACACCACACTTTGGGATGAACATCTCTAAATGTGGGCAATTGGTCATAAAGAACTACCCATCGACTGTATGTAAGAGTAAAAAGATCTTCTCTCTGCACTTCTGTGGAGGATAAATGTCTGTCAGGTCAGTTTCCATTGACCAGAAAACAAGCAAACAAACAAACAAACAAACCTGTGTTCTCTTCCCTCTGCCACTTTCTAGGAAAAACCCCCTTCCCCACTCCCAGCAGAGCCGCTGGTTGCAGGGAGAAGTCTCACAGTGGAAGGTAAACACAATTACTACCCATGTAAGAGGACTCTGTAAGTTGAATGGGGAAAGGAGACTAGGATGAAAACTCAGAACAAGCACCCCCTAAAAAAGTGGAAAAACCTAGAAAAGAACGTTAGCCATCTCGGTTTAAAAAGCAGAAGCATGTACTGATTAAGAACACATACTTAAATCTAGACCAGCTGGGTCTCTGATTCCCAGCCTTGCCACACACCGTGAGATCTCAGACAAGTTACTTAACCTCTCTATTTCCTCATCTTTAAAATGGGGCTATTAATAGCATCTACTTCACAGGGCTGAGATGACGACATTAATTAATGCATACAAAGCTCCTAGAGCATGCCCAGCACCCAGGAACCTTGTGAGTAGGGTTGCATTATACTGCTTCTTGAAGCTTCAACTGGCAAAACAATCCCACCAGAGATAATGAATTATTTCACCTGAGCCAACGGACAATGGCATGGTGATGCAAAGCCAGTCTGATAACTGATGAAAGTGCTAGACTAAGGATGGAACCTTTCTTTTTAAAAGAAAACTGACTCACACCTGACCCAAAGTAAAAAAACACATACAGGTCCAGCTCTTCTGTTTTCCAGAATGTTGGGGAACTTAGTCGTAAAGGACCTGTCCATCACATAACAACCTTGACACTCTGCAAGCCAGTAGAAAGAAGATGGCCCAGGAGGAGGAAGGAGAACCGTTTGAAGTCATCCCTGTAACAGGATTACTTTTGTGGACAACGGAAATGACAGGGCAACTCAGACAGGACTGATGGCCCTTCTCTTGGTACAATATCTGTTACCCTTGTCCTTTGCGGGCCCAGTGTTTCCTGGAATCAGGCTATGCAGTCAATGGAGAAAAATGGAGAAAACAGCTGGAAGGCTTCTCTAGAACTCTCAACATGGACATAGTATCATCAACACATGATCAAAGTAATTACAGATGCACAGAAGCCACAGTGTCTCCTAGGGCCAAAAAGTGGAAAGAGCAATGTTTCTTTCATTCAACTAAAAATAGATTAAATATTATGTCTAGACTTTTGCTATATGCTTTACATGAATATCTCACTCAATTCTCATAATGGCCCTATCATACTATTGTTAATACCGCATTACTAACAAGCGAACCAAGGCTTACAGAAGTTAATTTGCTCAGTGTCAAGGCTAGTAAATGTTAAAGTCAAAATTTGAACAAACTCATATGCTCTTTCTTCTAAATGCCCAGTCAATTAAATGATTACTCCAGTTTGACAATGTCATACATGTAGCCTAACCAAAGCTATAAAGAATTAAAGAAATAATGCTTGTCTTGGAGGTCTAAAGAAGGTGAACACTATCCCTGGTGGTCCAAGCAGTTAAGAAAATTTTTAAAAAGAGAAAGTGAGCCCTAAAAACACAACTCCACAGTGTCCAGCCCAATCCAGGAAGGAGCAACTTGAACACATGAACACCATCACATAAGCACGTGTGGACTTGAGGCAGTTCTTCAACCTCATTCCTCAAGACCCGACATCTCTCTTCTAGTTCCATTTTTGACAAAAGCCTTCATATTACTATTTGATTTGTCTAATTATTAAGTACAACAAAGAAGGTGCATTGATTTGCAGTTGGGAACTCTGTGGCTATAGAATGGATCAACTCTCAATGTTAGATTAATAAGTTTGCATTCTGTCTGATTCATTTGGCACTTAAAAGTCAGGTTACTGTGAGTCAGTCCTGAGAATCCCTTTGGTTCTGGTGCACTAATAACCCACCAGCCTAAGAACAGATGTAGACCACCATAACTTCACAAAAAAGTATCACCTTATGAAGCTCCTCCTTGGAGACCAAATGAGCTAACTCAACAGCACCTTCATCTCTTCTCATTCTAACACAATAATTAGGTTATTGGATTTGTGTGAAGTTTATTGCTAGAAGATTGGCACCGTATAGCTCTGCTCTACTAGATATAAAACTAAGAGGTCTTGAATGGAGAAGCACCGGGAAAGTGTAGGTCTCATTTCTAACGTCGTTCATATTCGTGGCAAGCACAGGCTTAAAACAATGGATGCCAGATATTCATATTTCCAACAATTGGTATCTTCTTCAGCAATGGTCCGTTGCCAAAGCTGCAGGGGACTTCCTGGTTTTGACTCATCCCAAGAGTAACAGGACACAAGACTGATGGGATATCCAAAGTCCACCCCCAGGATTCCTTTCAAGAAAGGCTACAAATTGTAATTAGGGGATAGTAATCAGAAATGAAATCAAATGTGCTGGATTCAGAGAGAAGCCAAAGATGTGACTTTTGTGTATTCAGGAAAGGCACTGGGAGGAATAGACAAAATGAGAAAGAGGAAGGAGCAGAATCAGTGTGCTTTTGTGGCTGCAGGGTAAGAAGAACCAAGAGGTCATTTGGAATTCACTTACATGGAACAGAATGCAGAGTGGGACTAAGATTGCAGGGAGATCATTTCCTGCTTCCAGTTACAGCACCATCTCTTGGGAGTAATGACATGAAGACTATGTAGTAAATAATAATTAGTGATGAAAGGGGAGCTGTGGACAAAGGGTAAGATCAGGAGGGAGATAGGCTCGGGTCATAAATAAAAGACACATATTCATGTTTGCCCTAATGGTGGTACCCATGTGCCCTGGATCTTCAGGAGCAGCTTGGCTTTTATGTAATTTTATGCTTCTCCATAAAAATTATTTCTAAAATGTTTAATTAAATGTGATTTAAATTCTATAATTTTGTGAGATATATCACGTATACTAAATTGCTAATTTAAAAATCTACCTGTAATTTGCCTTTTTAGGGTTTATGAAACATAGTAACTATAACCATCTTTGCTATTATGCTTATCATTAAAGATCTATCCTAAATATATGTATGGGAAATAAGTTCTATAAATGACATGGAAAAGACAGTCTATTCATGTTGATTTAATCTTCAGCAAAAATAGATCACCAGAGTTCCTATGGGATGTTTCCCCCACAAACACACACACTTTTGCTGTATTAATGTTCTACTGCCACTGTAACAAAGCAACGTGAATTTCATGGCTCGAAACAACATAAATTTACTATCTTACTGCTCTCTGTTTCAGAAGTCTGACTTGGGACTCAGTGTACTAAAATTGAAGTGTTGGAGGTTCGGGAGCTAGGGGGAATTTGTTTTCCTGCCAAACTTCTTCAGCTTTCAGAGGCTGCCCACGTTGCTGGGTTTGTCCCCCACTTCCATCTTCACCATCGACAATCTCGTCAACTCTGCCTTCATCACATCTCCTTCGCCAACACTCACTGAATCTTCTACCTCCCTCTTCCACTTTTAAAGACATTCTGGTTGCCTTCGGCCCACTCAAATAATTCAGGATACTCTCCCTATTTTAAAGCCAGCTGATTGGCAACCTTAAATCTATTTGTGACCTTAATTACCTTTTGCCAAGTAACATTGCCTATTCACAGGCTCTGGGTGTTAGGACCTGGGCATCATCAGGGAGCCATTATTCCGCCTCCCACACCAAAGGAAATACAGAGAGGGAGGAGAGAAAGAGACAGCCCATGTGTTATCTCTCTAAAACCCCAAAACCAAAACTGGAGACTGAGGTGTAAGTCATAAAGTCACAGGTGTTTAAATTCACCAACCAATCAAGCTTCCCTGTTGCACTTCAAGCCTCAGGGAACACTGGCGCATAAGGAGAGTATATGTTTACGGCTATATCTTAACTAATAGTTTGAAGATGTAAACATACTCCATAACCTTGTGGGGTCATCTTTTTAGAGCAACAATAATAATAATTAACATGTACTGAGTGCTTGCAATGTGCCAAAGCGTTAAGTGTTCTCTATGTACATTTGCCACACAACTACCCATTTTGTAGATGAAGAAGGTGAGGCATGAGAGGTTCATAGCCAGAGTCATACAGATAGTGCCAGAACCAGGATTCACACCCAGGACCTCCAGATCCTCCACTTTTAACCATCGTGAAAAACTGCCTCTTCCTTTTTTTTTTTTTTTTAACCAATATACACTTTGCAATAATTTATTACCTAATGGACACAGATAGTGATGAAATGGGATGTGTGGACCTTTCATCACTATCTCTGTCAATTAGGGAACAAATTATTGCAAAGATAGAAGGAAAAGATCAGAGTGGGACTTAACCAAAGGCATTTGGAAATGGCTTTTACCTACATTTGGAAACTCAAGCCTTCCTAGGGAAGAAATATGAGTTCACTGCTCCACTCTACCTTAAGTCCCATTTATTATAACGCAATGTAACATACAGAATGCTCACACTCCGTATGTCACATTCCATGATGTAGCATTCCTATGTTACGTACTATTACCGTAGTTCACTGTAGAACTCCTAGTTCACTGCTTCCTCCTTTCACTGCCTTAGTTCTTACTTCCATAAGAAAAAGTCCATCACGGTAGTTACTTGTCCATAAAGCAAGTTGAGAACATTGAACAAAAAAATATTTTGGCAAAACATATGATTACTTCCTGTCAAAAAGCATACTGCATAAGATACATATCAAACACGTACAGTTTAAGGTACCATAAAAGACACCATGTTTATTGTACAATCCTCTTGAATGATAAATGCGGCACATACACACCGCCGGTGTCATAAAAGTCAATAATAAGTTGACTTTTATTATGCCTTCTTTCTCATGGCAGAAAAGTGGTCACTACTGTGCTCTTCCTCTGATCCATGAGTATCTTACTAAATCAATCATCATTAATAAGCAAACCTCCATCATCTCTCTTCTGGACAGGGGCAGTTGCTTTCTAGACATCCCCACCCCTTCATTCTCACCCTCGTTCATTCTTCATAAGACAGCTAGGGTGGTCTTTTAGAAGATCATGGCACGGTACTCCCCTGCTTAAATTCTTAATTTTCCACATCTCTTGTGTTGAAGATCAAAATACTCAGCAGAGCTGAGAAAGCCCGGAACGACCCCACGTCCTGTGTGTCACCTCGTCCTCTCACCCTGCTTTCCTCCTCACCCTCTCTATTTCACACAGGGTAGACAGTCAATAAATATTTGTTTAATGAATGAAGAGACAATGGAGTTTTTTGTGTGAACAATGTATTAAGGTTTAGTTTTTAATAAGAAGCAATATTGACCGGGTGCAGTGGCTCATGCCTGTAATCCCAGCACTTTGGGAAGCTGAGGCAGGCAGATCACACAAGGTCAGGAGTTCGAGACCAACCTGGCCAACATGGTGAAACCCTGTGTCTACTAAAAATACAAAAAATAGCAGGGCATGACAGTGGGCGCCTGTAATTCCAGCTACTCAGGAGGCTTCAACCTGGGAGGTGGAGGTTGCAGTGAGCTGAGATCATGCCACTGCACTCCAGCATGGGCAACAAATCAAGACTCTATCTTGAAAAAAAATTAAGAAGCAATATTTGGATGCACCAAACAAATACATGGTTGAATTTCAGGTGGCAACTACTGTCAAGTGGGGAAGAACGCTGGGAGCAAGGACCTTCCGGCAGCCTTCCGTACACTGGCCCTGCCGCAACGGGAACCACACCGGGCTAAAGGTAAAACCTATCAGGACCAGACATCAGCAAATTCCATCAGATGATGCTTCAGCAACCAACACCACAGTTAACTCAGAATGTCTCCTTCTAAGGCAAAAGAAAGTAATGCCCAGCGAAAACTAAAGCTGACGTGCAGGTTAATTCCAGGATTATTCATGACAACGGTCTTTGTAAAAAAGATTTATTTGATTACCTGTGATGTCCATCGGATTAAGATGATAATAAAGAGAAAAGAGTGAAACCATTTCAGCTTTGCAGCAGCACTTCTCACCCGTTTATGGGGATCTGTTTTTTCTGCTGTCGCCTTAAATAGATGAAATCACTGCACCAGGCCCGGCGGCATGTCAGAGGCCATGCAAAAAGATTTAAAGATCTTCCTAAAACCAGATTTAAGTCAGAGTGCTCTGGCAGTCCTTGCAAAGAAGTTATCTAGCTGAAATGTCACTTGCCTCCTCAGAAAGGTTTGGTGTCAGTTGGAAAAGAAAGCTGGAAGGAGGGAGGAGGTGGCCTCCTCCTCTGAAGGTGATAATGATAAATGAGGGTCAACTCCCAGTGTGATGGAATAGGCAAATCCATTCTTTTCAGGCTTATACCAAGGCACCGAATGATAAACATGTCACTCAGATGATGACTTCATCACAGCCATGTGAGAAGATCTTGACAACCAGATTTTCTCTGTTGGTGGTGGTGCCAAATTGCGGGGTCTCCCTGAGCACTGATAACTCTGAATTCAAGGTATAACTGGGTAAAGATCAGCAACTGCTCCTAAGTATTCCAGAGCAGACCCTCGCATAATAGGTTGTGTCATTTGACAGGATGCTGAAAGACCAAACAAAATAAAACTAAACTGTTGGTTCTAGAGGCTGAAGGATCCCTAAAGGTAGGAACGGGAGGGGGTGAGGGATAAAAGACTACATACTGGATACAGTGTACACTACTTGGATGATGGGTGCACCAAAATCTCCAAAATTACCACTAAAGAATGTATCATATGAAAAAAAAAAAAAAAGCTCAACATCACTGAAAATTAGGGAAATGAAAATCAAAACCACAATGAGATACCATCTCACACCAGTCAGAATGGTGATTATTAAAAAGTCAAGAAACAACAGATGCTGGTGAGGTTGTGGAGAAACGGGAATGTTTTTACATTGTTGGTGGGAATGTAAATTAGTTCAACAATTGTGATAGATAGTGTGGCAATTCCTCAAAGATTTAGAACTGGAAATACCATTTGACCCAGCAATCCCATTACTGGGTATCACCCCAACAGACCTGGTAGCATGCCAAAGAAATATAAATAATTCTATTATAAAGATATATGCACAAGTATGTTCGTTGCCACACTACTCACAATAGCAAAGACAGAGGATCAACCCAAATGCCTACGAATGATCCACTAGATTAAAAAAAAAAGTGGTACATCTACACCATAGAATACTATGCAGCCATAAAAAGGAACAACTCATGCCTTTTGCAAGGACATGGATGAAGCTGGAAGCCATTATCTTCAGCAAGCTAACACAGGAAGAGAAAACCAAACACTGTATGTTATCACTTAAGAATAGGAGCAGAACAATAAGAACACCTGGACACAGGGAGGGGAACAACACACACTGAGGCCTTTTGGGGGAGGGTGGGTGGGGAGAGCATTAGGGAAAAGAGCTAATGCATGCTGGGCTTAATACCTAGGTGATGGGTTGGCAGATGCAGCAAACCACCATGGCACATGTTTCCCTATGTTAACAAACCTGCACGTCCTGCATATGCACCCCAGAACTTTCAAAAGTAATAATTTTCTAAAAAGATGGCATCATCTGCAAACAAACAAAAAACATATTAATGTGATCAGAAATCACCTGTTCCCCAAAAACTATTGAAATAAAAACTTAAAATAAATTTTTAAAGTGGAAATGGTGTCATATTAGTCTATTTATAAAACCAGAGCACCTCTAAAGGAAATCTTCAATAAAATTAATAACTAATTTAGAGGATTTTAAGTCAAATGATCTGTGGCTGTGGAATTCAACCAATAATGGAATTAGAGCTGAAATGCACAGTTTGCGGGTAGGAGAAAACAGCAGTAAAATCATTTTAGATATATTCAACCACTGTAAATGAACAGGTGCTTGAATCAATATCCCACAATTGCAAAAACTGTAGTGAACCTAAAGCAACATTATGACAAAGAAAAAAAGAAGAGGAGGAGGAAGAAGAAGGAGGAGGAGGAAAAGGAGGAGGAAGAAGACAAAGATGAAGAGGAAGATGAAGAGGAAGAAGAAAGAGGAGGAGGAGAAGAACAAGAAGAGGAAGAGGAGAAGGAGAAGGAGAAGGAGAAGGAGGAGGAGAATGAGAAGGAGGAGGAGGAAGAGGAGGAGGAGGAGGAAGAGGAGAGGGAGAAAAGGAGGAGGGGAGGAGGATGAGAAGGAGAAGAAGAGGAGGAGGTGGAGGAAGAGGAAAAAGGAGGAGGAGGAGGAGAGCGAGAGAGAAAATAGGCGAATGAGGAGAGGAGAAGAAGGAGAAGGAGGAGAAGGATTAGGAGGAGAAGAAGGAGGAGGAGAAGAAGAGGTGGAAGAGGAGGAGGAGGAAGAATAAGAAGGAAGAGGAGGAGGAGAAGGAGCTCAATGACGCTAATGACAACAGTTCTGCTGCTGGTCCTCGCTCTGCTGTTGACTTGCCATGGTGCCATGGGGCCTGGTAGGTGGCACTTCCCCTCTTTGGTTACTGTTTGTTTGTCTGTAAAATGGGATAAATATCCTGTGTTTTAAAGTCCAATATTGTGTTCTAATAAAATATGAAAATTCTAAAAGTTTTATTGGTAACTAGAGACCGACAGAGGGAAGGAAACTGAAGTTTCCTCCAGCTCAGGCAACAGAGTGAGACCCTATCTCAACAAATAATTATTAATATAAAAAAATTTTTTTTGAGATGGAGTTTCACTCTGGTTTCACCCCAGGCTGGAGTCAATTGCACAGTCTTGGCTCACTGCAACCTCTGCCTCCTGGGGTCAAGCAATTCTCCTGCCTCAGCCTCCATAGCAGCTGGGATTACAAGCACATGCCACCACGTCTGGCTAGGTTTTTTGTATTTTTAGTAGAGACAGGGTTTCCCCATGTTGGCCAAGCTGGTCTCGAATTCCTGACCTCAGGTGATTCACCCACCTCAGCCTCCCAAAATGCTGGGATTACAGGCATGAGCCACCACTGGCCTAATTAAAATTTTTTAAAAGAACAGTTAATAAAAGCTCCTACTCCTCAGAAAAGTAAGCATATAAACACACAGAGAAAATTTTGCATACAGTTTTAGAGATTTTACTAACTTCTTAAAGTCTAGCTATTGAATTTCGTGTTTAAAATTACAGTTGCAATTGAAGCACTGGATTGAGTTTTTTCAGCTGGGAATATTTTCCCAATGGATAAGATGCTACAAGGGCATAAGCATGAGTGATCAAGTAAGGCTAATCAAAACACTTTGTTACAGCATGATCCTTAGACCATTTTCTTATATTTCTATGTGTCCAGGAAAAGGGGCTAAGAGAGAGATGATGTGAGTTAGGAAGCCCTGCTGCCGGTACTGATGTATTCAATACAGTATTTCAAACAAGGAAGAAAACAACAGCCAACATTTGCTTGCAAATAGTATCTGTTCATGTCCTTTGCCCATTTTTAATGGGCATATTTTATTTCTATAAATGTCTAATCTTCTTATGTAACCTTCCAAATCATAGGGTAATAGCACAGCAATTTTGCCTGAAGACCTACTACTCATCTGTTCTGAAATGTCATGTGTAGTAAAAACACCCTCAGGAGTCATTTTAGCCACTCTTCTCTACTATAAAGAGCAGGTGCCTATATAATGCTTCACTGATGGAATGGATGTCTTTAAAAGGCACACAAGCAGACTGTGCACCCTGTTCATGACAGCTACCTGCTGATAGGGCTCCCTTCCGACCCCAGCACACCTGCATGCAACCCCATCATTCACTCACCAGCCAAGCCCGCACACAAAATACCCACTCCCTTTCAATGATGACATCTCAGTTCATCAGAAACATGAATCAAATGTGAAAACTACAAATGTTTCAGCCAGAAAGTTAGGCAAAGGAGAATGATTTTGAATCTGAACAATTTGAACTCTACAGAAATACCAGAAGAAAGCAGGTGAAATGCTTATGAACCAAAAGGTGGGGTAAAGGTTGGCCATCTACTGTGGAAGCATTTGGAGCCTTCATCCCTTGAGCTCTTTAAGAATAGTTCAAAGGCCGGGCGCGGTTGGCTCAAGCCTGTAATCCCAGCACTTTGGGAGGCCGAGGCGGGTGGATCACGAGGTCGAGAGATCGAGACCATCCTGGTCAACGTGGTGAAACCCCATCTCTACTAAAAAAATACAAAAAACTAGCTGGGCATGGTGGCGCGTGCCTGTAATCCCAGCTACTCAGGAGGCTGAGGCAGGAGAATTGCCTGAACCCAGGAGGCGGAGGTTGCGGTGAGCCGAGATCGCGCCATTGCACTCCAGCCTGGGTAACAAGAGCGAAACTCCGTCTCAAAAAAAAAAAAAAAAAAAAAAGAATAGTTCAAAAACAAGTTCGCACTCTGCCGTTGTCCTCCCTAAAAGCAAAAATATATAAGCAGCTCAGTATTGCACTTCATTAACCAGACCTGCGATTCCACAAATACTGGCATTTACAGAATATTTTACCCTTCTTAAAAATGTAACATTTAAAAGAATGTGATGAAAGTGTTTAAACTATAAAAACCGTGTCACTAAAGTGAAATCACTTTTGTTTCTTATTTGCCAATTAAAATGTTTTAATTGACAAGGTTTTCTAAAATGAAATCAGTTGTATGAGCCCATTTTTGAAATTATTCTAGCCATTCTTTCGTCTTTCAATGCATACACATAGTATCTAAAAGGATGTTCACCAAATATCACCAAAGGGTGTGTATGTGTGGTAGAATTTGTAAATCTTCTTTCTTGTACGATCATGTATCACTTGATTTTGTATAATAACCATGTATCAAGAGAGATCCAAGATGGCTGATCACTAGCAGCTCGGGATTGTAGCTCCCAGTGAAAGCGCAAAGAATGAGAGGACGCCATACCTTCACATGAATTCTTGTTGCTCGTGCACCAGGAGATTCCCAGCGGAGGAGCCCCACGGGTCGCCAGCGCGACTCTTGTGACCGGCGAGGCGGTTTTGCCGGCGCCTCGGAGCGTCGGTTCTTGGTGCAGAGTCAGAAAAGCACCATCAATCTTAACGCGGCTGATTTAGTCAGTGCAGTGGGTTGCTCAGATTTCGGCGCTGAGAATCAATAAGTCGGACGTCCACTCAGAAACCCAATTACAAAGACGGTAAATACAAAGACAACAGATGGATAAATTTATAACGAAGGGAAGAAAACAGCCAAAAAAGGCTGAGAATATCCAAGATCAGAACGCCTCTCCCTCAACAGGGGATCACAGTTCCTCATCAGCAACGGAACAAGGCTTGATGGAGAACGAGTGTGTTCCAATTACAGAAGCAGGCTTCAAAATGTGGATAATGAGAAACTTCTGTGAATTAAAAGAACTTGTTTTAAACCAATCCAAAGAAACTAAAAACTTTGAAAAAAGATTTGACGAAATGTTAAAAAGAATACACAATTTAGAGAGGAATATAAGTGAATTGATGGAGCTGAAAAACACAATACGAGAACTTCGTGAAGTATGCACAAGTTTTAACAGCCGAATTGATCAAGCAGAAGAAAGGATATCAGAGGTCGAAGACCAACTCAATGAAATAAAACAAGAAGACAAGATTAGAGAAAAAAGGATAAAAAGGAACGAGCAAAGTCTCCAAGAAATATGGGACTATGTGAAAAGACCTAATCTACGCTTGATAGGTGTACCTGAAAGTGAGGAAGAGAATGAATCCAAGCTGGAAAATACGCTTCAGGACATTATTCAGGAAAATTTTCCCAACCTAGTAAGGCAGGATAACATTCAACTCCAGGTAATACAGAGAACACCACAGAGATACTCCTCAAGAAGAGCAACTCCAAGGCACATAATCGTCAGATTCACCAGGGTTGAAATGAAGAAGAAAATACTAAGGCAGCCAGTCAGGTTACCCACAAAGGGAAGCCTATCAGACTTACAGCAGATCTCTCAACAGAAACCCTACAAGCCAGAAGAGAGTGGGGACCAATATTCAACATCCTTAAAGAAAAGAACTTTCAACCCAGAATTTCACATCCAGCCAAATTAAGCTTCACAAGTGAAGGAAAAATAAAGTTTTTTGTGAATAAGCAAGCACTCAGAGATTTCATCACCACCAGGCCTGCTTTACAAGAGCTTCTGAAAGAACCACTACACATAGAAAGGAACAAACAGTATCAGCCTTTCTAAAAAAATACCAAAAAGAGCATCAATATAATGAAGAATTTACATCAACTAATGGGCAAAATAGCCAGCTAATATTAACTGGCAGTATTAAACTCACATATATTATTATTGATTCTAAATTTAAATTGACTAAATCCCCCATCCAAAGACAGACAGGAAATTTGAATAAAAAACTAAAACCCATCAGTATGCTGCATCCAGACCCATCTCACATTCAAGGATACACAAAGATTTAAAACAAGAGATGGAGAAGGATTTACCAACCAAACAGAGAGCTAAAATAAATAAATAAAAAGCAGAAGTTAAAATTAAGCAACAAAGATCAAAAGAAGCAAAGAAGGACATTATATAATGATAAAAGGATCAATGCAACAACAAGAAGAGCTAAAGATCCTAAATATATACGCATCCAATATAGGAATACGTAGATCAGCACCACATCATATCAACTTAGAAGTTTAAACGAAATGTTCGTTGGCTCCTTGTTTGTTATTCTCTTCCCTCATTTTCTTTTATATATCCATTATTAAGGACAATTATAGGCATACCCATATTTAGACTGCATTCTAGCCCGGGCAATAAAGCAATATCCCCATTCTCTCTCCCTCTTCCTCTTTCTCTTTCTTCCTCTTCTTTATTCTTTTTCTTATAAAAAAATAAAAATAATAAAAGAAAAAAAAGAAAAATGCTGAACCTTATTTGCATTTCACTAGAGAAATGCACATCAAAACCACCATGAGATACTATTTCACACCCACTAGGATGGCTGAAGAAAAAAAAAAAAAAAAAAAAAAAAAAAACATGTATTATTTTTACCCCAAAAAGGGATTATTTCTTTTAAAATCCAATGGAACTCTACACATTCGAAGTTACGAAAAATTGGCCACGCGTAGTGGCTCATGCCTGCAATCCCAGCACTGTGAAAGGCTGAGGTGGGCAGATCACGAGGTCAAGCGTTCAAGACCAGCCTGGCCAACACAGTGAAACCCTGTCTCTACTAAAAATACAAAAAATTAGCCAGGCATGGTGGTGCATGCCTGTAATCCCAGCTACTCGGAAGGCTGAGGCAGGAGAATCACTTGAACCCAGGAGGCAGAGGTTGCAATAAGCTGAGATCACACCACTGCACTCCAGCCTGGGTGACAGAGCTAGACTCCATCTTGAGGAAAAAAAAAAAAAAAAAAAAAGGAAAGAAGTTATGGGAACTCCTCAGATACTAGTACTAGAAGAGGAGACTATTTCTCCCCAGTGCTCTCAGGTCTCATCACCAGTTTTTCCCTACACTGGTCCTGTTATGATACAAGAAATCTTTTGCTCAAGGTTAACCCCTATGAATCAAAACTCCCATACACAGGCATAAAATGAGACAGGGGCCACATTTATAGGGTTCATAAGTTACTGCCACCCAGACGTTACCTGAAATGAGTACAGAAGCACTGTAGATTCCGGTGAGAGAATTTAGAGAAAGGGCACGCAGCCCGGGCCTGGCAGGTGCTAAAGGTGAATGTGCTCTTCCTTGGTAAGGCTGGGTCCAGGTGAACAGGAACCAGAGCCGACCACAGCCTTGATGACTGGGAACCGTCCACATCCACAGAACACTGCTTGCCACCACTCGCCGCAACAAGTCTCTCTAGTTCCCTCATTTGCTCTATTTTTGTTAAGTGTCTCTTTTGTCTTTTTCTCATGTCTGAAATGTAAGTGAACGTAGGCACTCTTTATAAGCACTCCCCAAGCTTCCCTGAGGTTTGGCTACATTTTTCCAGCTCGTCCACAGTGAAATGAAAACTAGTCAGAGAATCTTCCCTGATAAGGTTTTGTGGTAGGGCCAGGAGGAGCAGAGCTGGTGTGCTTTTGGGTGGCTTTATCCATAATTGGAAAGGATTGGCCTTCGTGGACGTCTAATCCATTCCCAGGGGAGGCATTTTCCTACTTTCTGGTTCTGTAACAGTCCTAAAAGGAGCAGGAGGTGATGGTATCAGGGGACCTGAGTTAAAATCCTCACTCTAAAAGTGTATGATTGAGTTAATACACGTTTACAAAATAGGTACAAAAAGCCGGACTTTGGTGCTCAAAACTGGAAAAAGCCTGAGACTGCAGGCTTTTTGAAAGCAGAGTTTATGTCTTAATGACATAAATGCAAAAGCGTTTATGTTAGATGTAAGATGGTGGAAGCTGGGAGCCCCCAGTCAGGCCCAGCCACCTCCCGTGCCTGGGATGAAGTCCACCCCATTCTTTCAGCCCATTGTACTGCATTTGCCTCTGCTTTCCATATTCATCACTTACATCTTTGTCACTTTCATCTCAGATACGAGAAACAGACAAAAGAGACACGTGATGAAAACAGACGCAAAGCAGAGACAAATGCAGTGTAATGGGGTGAAAGAATGGGGTGGACTTCATCCCAGGCACAGGAGGTGGCTGGGCCTGACTGGGGCTCCCAGCTCCCACCACGAGGTGGGATGCCAAGGTGTCTGCCCCTTGGAGGACCTCAGCATTCAGAAGAGGCAGTTTCCTCTGAGAGGGTCACCCAACTCACGCAGGAGAATTCAGAAAATGATTGTTGAAGGAGGTCATCCTTGAACTACAGGGAAGGTAGGGGTGGGTGGCTTTCCAGGCAAGAACAGCGCAGACTCGGGCAGTGACACTTGTGAATTCATGTGCTCAAATACGTTGTGCATGCAAATCAGCTCTGGACCCTTCACCCCTATGACATCCTGATTTTCTGTCAGCAGAATGGAGACAACTCTTTCCTGGCTGTGTAAAGAGTTGTGAGGATTCAGTAAAGAATATTGAAGAGCTACGCCAACTGGCGACTCCCATTATTACGAAAGAGGGGTGTCGCAGAGATCCTGTTAAGATCCAATTCAGGATAACAGTGCTGTGTGGAGAAAGAATCCAACCCCAGCACTGCCACTAACTCCCCACTCCACCATAGGCCTCAGTTTCCCTCATCTGTCAAATTAGTGGCTTGGAACCAGAAAGGCTAGAAGCCCTTCCTGCACCGACATTTTATTTGTAAGTCCCCTTTAAATCCAGCTGCCAGTTACTAGCACGTGGCTCCCACCCCCAGACTGCTGCTTTTTTCATTCCTAACCTTTACCTTGGCAGATGAAACGTAAGATTCATCAACCACATTTGACAGCCCATGGCAGGTTTCCTGTTTTCCATCGTCCCTCTGCAGGTCACAGACACACAGAACCCAGCCGTGGCAGGCTCAGCCAGGGTCTGGAGCTGCTAACAACGGCTGCATTCCTCCCCCAGGGGCCAAGGGAAGTCCTGAGCGCAGTCCAGGGTTGTTTGGTTTTGAGGTGTGCTGGGATGAAAGGCACCCTGGAAGTGGAAGGTTCGGTCATTCATTAATAAATTATATCTATAATTGAGGGTTTGTTCTTAAGAGCAAGTCCTTTGAAAGTACTTTCCTTCAAACAGTGACTGCCGCAAAGGCATCAGCTATTCAGCACCTTCTCCACTGCCTCAGCACAGCTAGCTTCATTCCAAGATCCGAGATCCTGTTCTGAGCTGGCTCTCCCTCCTCAAGGCTCCTTCACCCTCCCTGCAGAGATGGGGCTTATTGGGGGTGGAAAAAGGTGTGTGTATCTCTGCTGTTTAATGTCTGTTTTTTTTTAAAAAAAAAAAAAGGAAATCTATACTACACCGAATATGCTTTCTTTTTGGTGGACTTTCGCCTGACCCTTTCCAGATAAACGAACCATGGAAAAACTTCACTGCAAGATTAGAAAGACACCTGAGCCTAATACTCACCTGATATCGTGGGCCACACCTCTGGGTTACCAGGAGAAGGGAGGAAGCAAACTGTCATATTGATGTCGCGCTAAACAACAACAGTGTGCGGAGGCCCAGGGGCACTTCGGGATTGACCAAGAGGAAACTCACGTTGCACAATGATACGATCTTGTTGCTACAATTGTCAGAGAAGGGCACTCCCACAGCAAAGGGCATAAAACCATCCGGAGCAGTCTGGGGCGGCTCAGTTCTGCGGTGCCAGGGAGTGGAGCAGAGCCCAGCCCCATCCCAAACACAGATGGGACCATGAACTCCAGACACAGCTTCAGCCAGACCCCCTCGGCTTCCTTCCATGGCCCCGGAGGGGGCTGGGACCGGCCCAGGAGCTTCCCCCGGGCTCCCAGTGTCCATGGTGGTGCGGGGGGAGCCCGCATCTCCCTGTCCTTCACCACGCGGAGCTGCCCACCCACCGCAGGGTCTTGGGATTCTGGAAGAGGCAGCCCCCTCCTAGGCGGAAATGGGAAGGCCACCATGCAGAACCTCAACGACCGGCTGGCCTCCTACCTGGAGAAGGTGCGCGCCCTGGAGGAGGCCAACATGAAGCTGGAAAGCCGCATCCTGAAGTGGCACCAGCAGAGAGATTCTGGCAGTAAGAAAGATTATTCCCAGTACGAGGAAAACATCACACACCTGCAGGAGCAGGTAAGACGCTGGGGACCCTAGAGGTCCAGATGGGGTTGCTTTGCCGGGGGACCCTCAGGAGGAAACATGAGTATGGAAGACGACTTTCAGGAAAATTGCAACGGGGACTGAAGTAACTGTGCACAAAGGTTTTGAGAGATGTTTCCTTACTATACCTTAAATTTGGACTTGGAAACATCTGTTTTGTACAATTAATCTTCTATCCATGGATAATATAGAAAAAGAAGGTGCCCAAAATGACAGAAGTGTCACAGACTTTCAAACATGAGGCTCTCTGATTTCTCTTTTTTTTTTTTCTTTGTTTTGAGATGGAGTTTCACTCTTGTTGCCCAGGCTAGAGTGCAATGGCGCTATCTTAGCTCACTGCAACCTCTGCCTCCCAGGTTCAAGTGATTCTCCTGCCTCAGCCTCCCAAGTAGCTTGGATAACAGGCATGTGCCACCACGCCCAGCTAATTTTGTATTTGTAGTAGAGATGTGGTTTCTCCATGTTGGTCAGGCTGGTCTCCAACTCTGGACCTCAGGTGATCCACCTGCCTCAACCTCATAAAATGCTGGGATTACAGGTGTGAGCCACTGCGCCGGCCAACTACCTGATTTTTCACACACCAAAAATACCTTAAAAATGTGAGGCAATCAGCTGCTATTTAGTGTCACTTATGACCCAACGACGTCATAGAAATGATAAGGATGAGTATTCGCGCTGCGTGCTCAGTGCACCAGGCATAAGAGAGTGTTTACTTTCTCATTACCTCAGTCCTGCTCCACCTCAAAGTTTTGTGAACAATGTGGTTATCCATCAACAAAAGGCTGAGTTACACTGTTTTGAAGATTACGCCTAAAAGTTGTCACCACACCAGCATATAGGTCACCATGACATCCCTAGGTATTTCCGTTTATGAGATGCTTGCAGATAACATTGCTCGCAGTTCTGAGAATGGCATATTGCTAGAAACGATAAAACAGGCATAATTTTTAGAATCTGTGAGTTGGGATGGTTATAAAGACCTTCTTCAAAAAAAAAGAAAGAAACTAACTCTTTAACCAAACCTCAGAAAACCTAAGCACATACCTTCTGGGATGTCTCCTAACATTAGCTAGAAGTAGAAGGAATCCAATCATCTCACAGGTTCTTTTTTTAAGCTGTCTAACTCCCCTCTGAGATACAACCATCCCAGAAAACTCTAAGACCATGATTTAACCTCCCATAGAAAGGGCATCACAAGTTTCCAATATTTATACCATATTATTTCACAATACTCAGTCATTCTTGCTTGAATGTAGGAAGGACCAGTCAAGATAATATAAATCTGTCCTAGTAAGAAACCCTAATTATTGAATAATCAACCTAATAACTGACTGTGTAATTACCTTAACTACATAGTGCATGGTTGTCTTGATGAGAAAAAAAAAAAACAAGGTGACTCAATAGTCCTCATCATGTTTTTTTGTTGTTGTTTAATAAACTTGCTTTGGTTGTAGAAAGGAGGGAATTGAGGATTTTTGCAAATGGAGAACAAAGGGAAACCAAGACTTCCAAAAGAAATACAAGGTTAGACCCGGTCAAATAACTTATGAGCTAGCGGAAGAGATTTTAAAAAGACAGGGAGAAAAGGGAGGGAGATGTTTATTGAGCACTTATTATGTACCTAGGCATCATGCTGGATATTTAATACACATGTCAACAGCATCCAAGAGCTTTCTGCAATGATGGAAATAGTCTATATTATTTTATTTGATTCTGCAACAACCTGTAAGGAAATGGAAGGTCAGGAAAAAAAGCGAACTAGCCATCCAAAGCCATCAGCCAGAAGCAGAGGTGGGATTTGTTTCCAGTAGCCTCATAAATTTCACTACAGTGTGGTGCTGCTTAGCCTACCTCATACAAAAATAACACTTATTATGAATAAAGATAATGCATTACACTTGAATCATTAATCATGCAACACATATTTCATACACATTATCTCATTTAATTCTCACAACTGTGTGGAGCAGGTATTTTTATTCTCAATGTATAGATACGGAGACTGAGACCTAGTCGTTGTCTAAATCCTTTGGAACAGAATTGAGAAAAGTGAGCAGGTGCAATGGGGGGTGTTGGAACCAGCCTTCCCACCCTTCAGATGACCTGGAATTCTGGGTTCTGAGATTAAATAGGAAACTTCTGTGGCTTTGAATTCCACTCTTTTCTGGATTTTTACCTCTAACGCGTTTTTTCTACATTTGAAGAAAGCAACTCTTTAACGCTGAGGTTGTCTATCCACACCTCATTTGAAGATGAGAAAACAGAGGTGCAAAGAGGTCCCACAATCACCTGGGGCTTATCCTTCCTGGATCTTGGCAAAATGCTCTAAGTGGACACAGCTCTCCTGCACCCTCACTCTAGGTATATTAAATGTCACTCAGAAAGTTGACAAGAAGTTGAGTTTAAAAATTAATTCAATCCCTTTGAAATCCAGAATTGGACATAGTCATAGGAGTATCATAAATGAAACACCTTGAGTGATTCTCAATAGGACTATATTCGGCATTTTGTTTTACATTCTATTTTTCTCTCCCTGGGAGGAGATCAAACATCCTGAAGCAAAAATGCTGCACAAATACAGCAACTTGCTTCTCAAACAATGAACTCAGGGCCTTCAAGAGAATCTGGGTGATTCATTACAACACTCAGTGAAAAAACTATGCCTCATGTATCATTTCTCAACCCATCTTCATCCACTTATTACCATGAAGGTTGTCTCAGAAATGATGGTTGTATCATAATACTGTACTAAGTAAGTCTGCATAATGGGAAATGGTTCTAAATGTGCTCTGTATCAAGTACACTTCTGAATTCACATTTGTGTGCTACGAGAATGATAGCTAGGGGAATCAGACCCTTGAGGTGGACTTTGCAATGGATACATTACCAGTTTAACGCAGAATAGCTAAATAAGCCCATAGACAGTATTTTTGATTTTCTGATTCTCTGTCTCTATGTAGATTAACACCTCATACTATGTGTCAAATAGAAAAACTCAGTGCCCAAGTAAGTAAGGCCTACCCCAGTGGTCCCCAGCCTCTTTGGGATAGGGCTACTTTTCACTTTCCATGAACTTAGAAAATAAAAAGAATAAGGAGTCCGGAGGAAAAGGTATTGGTAAAATGCCCCTAAGCAGCACTGTGCAGAAAGGCAAGGAAATACCTGAAAATACCCTTTTTTACAGCAAGGGAAGAGACCATAGTACCATTTGGAATCCCACAAGGGGAAAAAAGAATGAAGCAGGAGCGGCCAGCCTGGTTATGTCCCCACCACGCAAACAGCAAAAGTCCGAGGAGGCATCTCAGCATATAGAGCCTGGGGATGCTTGCAGTGCAGTCACTGACTCTACAAAAGCGCTAGAGCTTTAAAAAGAAACGTATATTATTTACATTTTTCTGAACTAATTCAGTTTCAACCAATTTTTCACTGTCTATAACATGCCGAGAATATGCTGTTTGCCATTATTTGACATAATCTCTTCTAATTCTCATAACTCTTTGATGAAGTAACTATTATTATTGCTATTTTATGGATGAAGAAACTGACACTCAGCCAAGCTCACCCAGCCATTAAGTGTGGAGCAGGATCCCAGGCCCTGCTCTCTGCGTTCCAGACCCAGCATTCATGCCATCTCTAAATCCTGCTATTGTGCATTCATGATGCCAAATTCCATGTGATCAGTGGAGCTTTAAATAGGACCAGATTCTTAAAAAGTTGCCTTTGTATTGAAGTATAGCTTTGTCCTAAGAAAATACTTTCTAAATAAAGGAATGAACTATACAAATATAATGGGAATGACCGAGGAGTCTCTGACTCCATCTAAATTACAGAAATGTAGGCCTAAGACCTCAAAGGTCCTCGGTCTCTAGTATAGACTCCTTATTTGACAAAGGATGAAACTGAGGCCTGGAGAGTAGAGCGATGCATCCACGGGGATGGTCAAGAACAGAGCCAGAACCAAAGAAAAGCTGCAAGTCTCGGCCAGGCGCAGTGGCTCATGCCTGTAATCCCAGCACTTTGGGAGGCCCAGGAGGGTGGATCAAAAGGTCGGGTGATAGAGACCATCCTGGCTAACACTGTGAGACTCCGTCTTTACTAAAAATACAAAAGAACTAGCCAGGCGTGGTGCCGTGTGCCTGTAATCCTAGCTACTTGAGAGGCTGAGGCAGAGAATCACTTGAACCCAGGAAGCACAGGATGCAGTGAGCCGAGATCGCACCACTGCACTCCACCCTCAATGACACAGCATGACTCTAACCTAAAAAAAGAAAGAAAAAAAAAAAAAGAAAGGAAAGAAAAAGGAAAGCTTCAGGTTTCTAGTGCAGCATAACACTTGGTATAAAAGCATTATGACGCTTTTGACAATGAGACATCACCTACCCTAAAGACAGTGACATACATCAAATGTGCACTATTTTTCTGACTATAACATACCTACAAGGATTTACAAATCATAAATGTATACACAATTGCTCAAGTAAGTGCTTTCAATAATATTTTTCCCTTTAAAGTAAAAAATATATTTACAAACATCTAGTGGAATTCTTTCACTGGGAGCTATACCATGACTAAGGCTTATTAGGCATTTTCATTAGATGGTAAAGAATTACATCGGTTAATATTTTAATAGCTATAATGAGAGCATTTTCATCACAGAATAAGTTGCAATCACATAAACATACCTACAAGTTATATGCATGGCTACGGTCACTTTGGGCAAAAAAAAAATTGCGTTCTATGATGACTATTACAAAATACATTTAATATTAGTGTGTTACCTTTGCTCAGTAACACTGATTAGAAACATGAATGCTATCACAAGTAAGAATTATGTCCACCTAAAATAATAATTTTTGTACTTTTGGAGGGTTGAACTAACTAAAAGTCATGGCAAAAATGACTTTTTCGCCAACCTAATAAGAAAAGGATCAAAACCTGAAGTCCTTTTAACATCTTTACATATGGATGAGCTTAATTAAGCAAAATGCTATGACATTTCCGTAACATAAGCTAGAAGGCGTTTTGAACAATTACTATCCTTCCCCTCCCTATATCATTCTTTCAGCAGTTGCATCAATTTAAGCCTGCCAAAACTCAATGTAAAAAGAAAAAAGGCAGTAACACTGACTGCAGATCATATTTTTACTATAAAATCATTCTGCTTTGCACCTAGTATGTGCTCACTAAACATTTACTGATTCGGTTATTCATTGACCCCCTGCCAGAACACGAAGTTGTCTGTACTAACAAGTCAAATATTCAGGAAACTAGACGACAGACATGCAGAGGTCATGCTGGGTGTGTCCACGCGAGACAACTTCTGGTGCATGTTTTACAGATCGTGGATGGTAAGATGACCAACGCTCAGATTATTCTTCTCATTGACAATGCCAGGATGGCAGTGGATGACTTCAACCTCAAGTAAGTTCCTTCTTCACAATGTTGTTCAGGTTCTTTCTCATTTGCTTTACGAAAGGAAAACTCATCTTGCCATGACCCATGTCTAAAATCTTGTAATGAAAAGGCATAGCAATGGCAAATGCAATGTGTGTTACTTGAACGAACCTTAGTGTAAACAAACCAGATATAAAGCACATGTTATAGTGTGGGGAAATTTGAATATGAATCAAGAAGTAGACGATATTAAAGTGTTATTATGAAAGTTTAGGTGTAGTATTATAATTTTTAAAGTATCTTTTTCTTAAAAGATGCATCCTGAAGTATTTAGTCTTAAAATGTCATCATGTCTATAATCTGCTTTAAAATACTTCAGCAATGAAATAGGTAAAACAGATATGGCAAAACATTCGGGGTTGCTAAACATAGGTGATGGGTATGTGACTGTTTATTATCCTATACTCCCTACTCAATTGAAAAATTGACATTGAGTCACCGTCATGGAAAAATGTAGCATGAAACTGACATACAAAAGACATCATGTATGTATCCATTTGTTCTCATTAAACCCAAAAAGTAGAAGATTCGCCTCTAAATGAAAATGAATCCTTTCCAAAACCATGGCCTTCCAACAACAGGTGCACTCTTCTCTTCCTTCTCATGAAAGGTATGAAAACGAACACTCCTTTAAGAAAGACTTGGAAATTGAAGTCGAGGGCCTCCGAAGGACCTTGGACAACCTGACCATTGTCACAACAGATCTAGAACAGGAGGTGGAGGGAATGAGGAAAGAGCTCATTCTCATGAAGAAGCGCCATGAACAGGTAGGACTCCCCCGGAACTCCTGGCAACGAGCACAGCTCAGCCTGCACACCTCAGGCTGATTCGACAGCTATAGTGGAAACCACTACCTGGATGCCAATCCCCTTGTCCTTCACCCTAAATCGTCATTAGAAAAACATATGAATATCTAATGTTTCTAATTTAGCTACTCACATGTCAAATACAGCAACCAAAATGCAATCATAATTAAAGATGAATTGGTCAACAGTTTTGTTAACATACAATGTTTACCTAGATGTGCTTATTAGTATGTTACTATAAGAATCAATCAGTGAGACTGGACTTCCGTCATTGGCCCAATGTTCACCAAATTAGGGAACACTATAGTGAAAAGAGTCTGCTACCAACCAGGATAAATGTGATGTGGGGCAAAAATAAAGAATCCCAATTTCCAGAAGCATTTAACTGACTTTTAAAGAGTTACCATCCATCTCACATCCTCAAGACTCCGCTAAAATGATAGAAAAACAATTCCCATTTTAGGAAAACAAAATTGCTTCTGAACATCAAAGAGCCCAGTTTCTGAATAGCTGGTTAGACAATGACTGTTAATTAAACCTTTCTTACGGCCGCGTGGTTTTCATAAAATCCTATGGGCATCAGCCCTACAGAATCACAAGGCAGTGACGAGATTTTGAAAGCCTCTACATCCTCTCTCTGCCTTCTGCTTCGTGAACTGCTTACAAAAGCTTTGGCCTATAACCTGGAAGGTTCAGCTGCTTAACTATGTTGTCACTTCACCAATCCACATCTGCTGAACAGGACTTTGCACACTATGGAAGCATAATTCTTTCAGAAATATTTTCAAGCAGGGATCAAGTCAGTAATCATGGAGGCCATTTGAGTACCTGTCTTGTGTTTTTTTTTTTTTTTTTTTTTTTTTTTTTTGAGACAGGCACTCTCACTCTGGATCCAGGCTGGAGTGCAGTGGCATGATCTCGGCTCACTGCAACCTCCATCTCCCGGGTTTAAGCGATTCTCTTGCCTCAGCCTCCTAAGTAGCTGGGATTACAGGCATGTGCCATCACACCTGCCTAATTTTTTTGTATTTTTAGTAGAGGTGGGGTTTCACCATGCTGGTCAGGCTGGTCTTGAAGATATTCTTTATTTTATAAAATTATTAGAGATAAAAGTATACACTGTTTTATCATCATCAAGCAATATTTGAGAAACCAAACCAAATCAGTGGCAGTGGAGCAGCCACATAACCGGAATGTTTATGTGATCCATTTACCCCTGCCAATCAACATGGCGATCCAGCCTTCTGATTGTCAAAGCCGGTCCATTTCCTTTCTCTGTTATTAAACAGGAAATGGAGAAGCATCATGTGCCAAGTGACTTGAAGGTCAACGTGAAGGTGGATACAGGTCCCAGGGAAGATCTGATTAAGGTCCTGGAGGATATGAGACAAGAATACGAGCTGATAATAAAGAAGAAGCATCAAGACTTGGACACTTGGTATAAAGAACAGGTAAAAGAAAGGTGCACTAACTTCTCAAAGGTTGCATTTCCATGAAGTCCCAATGCTGATGCCTTCACCTTGCTTGGTCCCTCAGTCTGCAGCCATGTCCCAGGAGGCAGCCAGTCCAGCCGCTGTGCAGAGCAGACAAGGTGACATCCACGAGCTGAAGCGCACATTCCAAGCCCTGGAGATTGACCTGCAGGCACAGTACAGCACGGTGAGTAGAGGCTAGGAACACCCTGGGTCCCACACCACCTCCTCCATGAAGCCTTCCGAGATCTCTCTCCCAGGCCCCGACCCTCAACTCCTTTGGGACACCTATCACTTTCCACTTTCCACCCAAATTGTTTATGTTGAGAACCATAATAAAGGGCTACCATGTATTGAGTGTCCAGATGCTGCCAAGTAATGTGCTAGGTAGTTCATGATATTAAATGTCATTCATCCTTACAGTAACCTTTCCAGATAGTTCTTAGTGTCCCCACTTTAGAGATGAGGAAACCAAAACTCCAACAGTAAAACAGTAAAATAAATTGGCCAAGGACACACAGCTAGTCAATAACTGGTGGAGAAACCATGGGATTTATTTGGAGGCGGGGGGTTCTAGACCTCCATGATTTCTATCAGTGCCATCTCCACTTACAAGCCAGGCTACCCGCCTCAAATCCCAAAATAGAGAAATTCTAGTGCCAACATGGTAGGTGGTAAATCCAGGCCTGGCTAACTCCAAAGCACTTCCCTATTCATTTATGTATATGTCTTGTCACCCAGCAAACTCTAAATTCTTGTGTCCACGTCATTTCTATCATCTTCACAGTTTAGAAAAATGCTTGGCATGTGTCATAAGCATTCAGATTTCATTAAGGTGTATCATTTGATTCCCAGTATAGCCTACTGAGTGTTCTAATCATTCATCCACATAATTGCCAAGTGCTAGACTACCCTCTGTCTTGAGAGGAAATGATTTGTTCATTTCTGTTGCAGGTGCACTTGGGCAAATGGCTGTTATGTTTTATGCATCCGTGATACAAACGTTGTGAACAGACACTGAAAATGTGCACTGTAGAGATCATGAGTACAAAAATAATTATAGTGTCTTACAGCTGCCAAAACATTTTAACATACAGTATTTCACAACGGTCCTGTGAGGCAGGCAAGGCGTGTATACCCATTATCATGCATCCTAGTGTCTGGCCCCAATCCTTGGCACTGAGGATTTTTTAATGAAGGCGTTTATATTCTAGTAGGAGACAGACAATGATTGTGAAAATCATCAAAATGTCGATGTTAGATGGAGCAAATTGCTACAGAAATGAAGCAGGGGAGGTCAGATGCACCAGGGTGAAGAGCTGCCATCTTAAACGAGGTGGTCAGGAAAGTTTTCCTAGTAGAGCGGCAGTGAGCGAAGAGGTAAGGAGGTGCTTGATGTGGTGGTGGCTGTGTTCCAGGAGAAGGGAACCGCAATGCAGAAGCAACAAGGGTCAAGTGTGTCTGCTGAGTTGTAGGAGCAGCAGAGAAGTCCGTGTGGAAGTGAGTGAACAAAGGGAAAAAGAACAGACAGAAGAGGAGGGGAAGGGGGGGGGGAAGGAGGAAGAGAGGGTGAGGCTGTGGGGTCACACCAGAGCCAGACTGTGTAGGGCTTTGCAGGCTACTTTGGAGGGGGCTCAAGAGGAACAGCAGGTATAGACAACTCTTTGAGGAGCTTTGCTGTAGCTGAAGGAGAGCAGAGAAATGGGATGATAGGTGAAGGTAGGTATGGGTTTAAGAGAGAGAAATTTTAAGGTAGGAGAAATTATTCTATTTGAAAGCTGAAAGCTGGTGGGAATAATCCAGTAGAGAGGAGAACATTGATGAGGCAAGAAGGCCAGCAACTGCCAAGATGACTGGGGCACAGCTCACTCATAATAACACAGGCAAGCCAGCACCTGGTCGTAGATTCCAGCACCTGCGTGGGAGCCATGGTGGGAGCAGTGGGCGGTCTCTCCCGATTGCTTTCATTTCATCAATAAAATTAGGAAGTGAGGCCACGGACCAGGCGTCCCCAAACTTTTTACAGAGGGGGCCAGTTCACTGTCGCTTAGACCGTTGGAGGGCCGCCACATACTGTGCTCCTCTCCCTGACCACCAATGAAAGAGGTGCCCCTTCCTGAAGTGCGGCGGGGGGCCGGATAAATGGCCTCAGGGGGCCGCATTCGGCCCACAGGCTCGTAGTTCGGGACGCCTGCCATGGACTCAGAGGAAGGATGGGAAGGTCACGGGAGAGGGAACAAAATAGTCCCCTGGGAGAGTAGAAGAATGACTGACCATTTCACCACCAGGCAGCATGAACAGCCCCTGAAAATTAGTAGCCACAATAAAGTGGAAGTATCCAGCACAGTTATGCGATTCTCTTTAAGGTTAAAATTATGCACATCAGAAAAGCATGTGTTACATGCAAACAGAACAGGGACTTGAACCCAGTCCTCCGTCTCCTAGCCCAGAAACTTCATTTAGCAGCTATTAGAATTTCCTCAAAAAAAAAACGACCATTTTTTTTTACCGTCGTCATAATCAAAAAGCATTGTTTGAGACTAGGGTTGCCAGATTTACCAAATTAAAATATAGGACACTCAGTTTAGTTGGAATTGCATATAAAAAACAATTTTTTTAAGTATACACATGTCCCATGCAATACTGGAGCAATATTTTGGACACAGTTACACTAAAAAATTACTCATTGCTCATTTGAAATTCAAATTTAACTAGACGTTCTCTATTTTATTTGGCAACCCTAATAGAGACCCTTCTCCGAAGATACAAAGAGATAACAGTCCTAGTTGCTGTCTCTGAGAGTGTACCATTGGATCAAAAATATAATGTAAGGTATTAAAGAACAGTTCAGAGCAAGGCAATGGACTTCAAAAGTCCCAGGCCAAGCACTGTGGCTGATGCCTGTAATCCCAGCACTTTGGGAGGCCAAGGCAGACAGATCATGAGGTCAAGAGATCAAGGCCATCCTGGCCAACATGAGGAAACCCCGTCTCCCCTAAAAATACAAAAATTAGCTGGGCATAGTGGTGCACACCTATAGTCCCAGCTACTTAGGAGGCTGAAGCAGGAGAATCGCTCGAACCTGGGAGGCGGAGGTTGCAGTGAGCCAAGATCATGCCACTACACTCCAGCCTGGGCAGCAGAGCGAGACTCTGTCTCAAAAACAAACAAACAAACAAACAAAAAAGTCCCAACACTGCTCAACTCCCAAGTCCCAAACCTGTAAGTCAGCCTACTTCTCATCTTGACGTCTTGAGCAGCTACAAAGGCACCTAACCAACTGGTCGACATCTGCTAAGTACTCAACCAGAACCTGTCATTGACCCAATCAAGCCGTCAGTCAATTCACAAAAGATCATTTCCTGTTTCAGAAATCTGCTTTGGAAAACATGTTATCTGAGACCCAGTCTCGGTACTCCTGCAAGCTCCAGGACATGCAAGACATCATCTCCCACTACGAGGAGGAACTGATGCAGCTACGCCACGACCTGGAGCGACAGAACAACGAGTACCAAGTGCTGCTGGGCATCAAAACCCACCTGGAGAAGGAAATCACCACATACCGACAGCTCCTGGAGGGAGACAGCGAAGGGTAAGAAGGCGAAGGCTGGCATGAGAGGAGCATGCGACAAGCATCCAGCTCCTGTGGGCGTATGTGTGCATCTCTGGGTTTAGTCACTCTAGCAAAAGAAAAGTTGTGTTGAGTTTCTCCAGAAGATACCTATAGCCAGTTGTATTTCACTAAGCAGCAAGTGTAATTAATCAACTAATACTCACAGGACACTAAGATTTGCAATCAGAAAAGCTAAGGTCCCTAGCAGGAAACAATTAGAAAGATTTTGGCCATGGTGTTTCCCAGTGGGAATGCACACAATTTTGGCTCAAAAAAAAAGCCAGGGGAATGTGTTAGTCCACCAGCCAAAAAAAAAAACCAAAAAACTATGCATACAAGATTGAGATGTCTGGACTTTCAATCTGATATTTCTGGCCACCCCAGGAAATAACAGCAGGTGACATATATATTCTATGACTCAAAAGGAAGTAATAGAAGTTTTATTAAAAAAAAATACACAAATAAAACATCACCAGACCAAAGTTTGAACAGTCTGAGAAGCTCAGGGTTCTCAGACTTAAGACTCAGACCCTAGCAGGGATCCTGGAGGAAACCAAGCTTGCAGCTGGCTGAAAGGAATGGATGGTTGGTGGACATTCCCTAACTCCAGGGATAGTAGAAGGCAGTACCAATGCCTTCTGCATCCAGATGGGTTCCAGCATGAACTCATGACCTTGAGACTACTAAGCTCAGACAATTATCCTCATTAAAGAGCTGAGGATTTACAAGCAACCGAAGGAAGTTAGTTCATTCTGAGAAGTTTTTATGATTGTTGCTAGTACTAAAGCGAGTTTTAACCTTTATCACTTTTATAGGACAATGGAAGAATCAAAGTCGAGCATGAAAGGTAAAAAAAAAAAATTCCTTCATTGTTTGAATCTCTATTTTTAAGGAATTAGCATGGTTATCCATTCTGTAGTAGTCATAATCCTTAGTGTACTCCCAAATGTCCTGGGTTCAAAATTTGTTTCTCTCCCCAACGGTCAGGAATTTTCAATTAACAAATTAAGTAATACAAAATGAATGAGAGCTCCCTTCATTTCGTATTACTTAATTTGTTAACTGAAAATTTTCCTCCCTATATATAAAATTTCCTCAATTTATATATATTTTCCTCAATATCTATAAAGGCAAGGAGTAAAGAAGATTAAAATGATAATTCATAGTATTATGTCTCTATTAAGTAATGGTGTCTGCTTACTAAACTCCTAGAAAATTGAGAGGCAGTGATTTCATGTCGTTTCTCAAATTATTCCATTGAACACTCGTGTTCCATGAGATTTGAAGAGTGTATTACGGATGGTATGTCTATGACCAGATAAGGTTAGAAATACTGTGTGTCATTATCCTCTTCTGGAACAGTCCTGTTGCATTTCAGTATGTTAAAGATGGAACAGGTACTGCTTTGAAGGAGAAAAGGAACAAGAAAGAGGAAGAAACGACAGAAGTTTAACTTTGTTTAGCACAGTATTCCCAAACATCTTTGACCTGGAAACATACTTTCTCAGATTACCTTTAATTTCTCATAGAAAAGTTCCAAGAGACCAGAGTCTGGGACAAGTGGCACTTCTGATTAGCTTATGATAAATCTATACTAAGGCATTGGAGGTTCAAAGTTGAAGTAATCATCACAGAACAGCTGGTCTAACTTCTACCCCTCTACAAAATAAGACAAGGGTCTTTGAGCCTCTCTTCACACATATCCTACGATGAGAAACCCATACTTGATGGGATAGACCCACTGGAGAGGTTTTATTTTAACAAAATTCTCCCTTGTAATTTTATTAATGATTTCAGTTCTTCCCTGCGGAATATAATTGGTTTACTGATGTTTCAACAGGCACTTACTCAAGTAAGTTATATATTTGAAAACAGCCATGGTAAGCATCCCTGGCTTCTCACCCAGCCTTCATGTGGCATGCTTTCTAGACCTTAAAATGAGATACCTCGAATAGCCCTGAGTGCTCTGTAAGCTCAAGGAATCTGTGCAGCACTACAAAGCCCACATGCAGAGAAAGAATTCCCCAAGTGCTTGTGGTCAGAGACAACGAGGTTCCACAGAGACTAGGTTTCACACTTACGATGAAGGTCTTCACCTCCAGAAGGTGACACTGTTCAGAGATCCTCATCTCCTGGAGAGTGGGAGAAAATCCCTCCTTGAGGAAATCCCTTTTCCCTGCAGCAGAGCCCGCCACATTGCTTAGTGATCATTTTGGAAGGTGCCAAGAGCCTTCAGGGGCTGACAGCAGGGAACTGAAAATGAGTACAGTTCAGATGGTGGAGGAAGCATGGCAGTGACGTCTTCTGTACTCTTTTTCTCAGCGTCCGCAACTCCAAAGATCAAGGCCATAACACAGGAGACCGTCAATGGAAGATTAGTTCTTTGTCAAGTGAATGAGATCCAAAAGCAAGCATGAGACCAATAAACATTTCTGCCTGTTGTAAAATCTATTTTCCCCCAAGGAAAGTCCTCGCCCAGACACTAATGAGTGACTTCTAAGAGACATCCTTGGAGTTATCAGACTCAGAAACTTTTAATTTTTTCTTCTGTAACAATCTCACCAGATTTCTTATAATGCTCTTAATATATTGCACTTTTCGACTCAGTGTGAGTTTATGAGTTAAAGCTCTCCTTTCCTACTGTAGCCTTCAGATTCTCATCATTGTGCATCTGTTTTGTAGCCAATAAAACTCCACACTAGCCGCATCGTGTCTTTTTTCAATATCTTGAGGCAAGACAGCACCTCGAGGTCTCATCCTAACAAGAGGTTCTCAGAACATTGTCCATGGAAGATCCAGAGAAATCTCGACATCAGGCACGTTCACAGCAGCCAGGCACTGGGCAGAATTGTCACCCTGTAGCCAGGCAACATGGGCATGAGGCTCTCCACAATCCATACTTCTGCCAGCAGGAAGAGGGGGAGGAAACAGACAAAGGGAGGCCCAGAAAGCCTCACTGGGAGTGTGAGAGGACCAAAAAGTAGGCTATCTCACTTTTAAGAAGGAAAAATGCTGAAGGGCCAAAAAGAGCAACTCTCTTTTAGGTTATTTGAAGCTAGAAAGGAAATTAAGGGGGAAAAAATGTCATTACAGGCAGATACTAAGGCTCTAAAAGGGGAAGTAATTCATCTAAGATCCAAATTGCAAATATTAGTATCCTGATCATCATGCTGTATTAGTCTGTTCTCATGCTGCTATAAAGACATACCCAAGACTGGGTAAGTTATAAAAGAAAGATATTTAATTGACTCACATGTGGACATGGCTGGGGAGGCCTCATAATCATGATGGAAGGCAGAGGGGAAGCAAAACGTATTACGTGGCAGCAAACAAGAGTGCTTGTGCAGGGGAACTCCCCTTTATAAAACCATCAGATCTCAGCTGGGAATGGCGACTCACACCTGTAATCCCAGCGCTTTGGGAATCCGAGGCGGGCCGATCACCTGTAGTCAGGAGTTCAAGATCAGCCCGGCCAACATGGTGAAACCCCGTCTCTACTGAAAATACAAAAATTACCTGGGTGTGGTGGCGGGCACCTGTAATGCCAGCTACTCAGGAGGCTGAGACCGGAGAATTGCTTGAACCCAGAAGGCAGAGATTGCAGTGAGCCAAGATCGCGCCACTGAACTCCAGCATGGGTGACGAGAGTGAGACTCCGTCTCAAAAAAAAAAAAAAAAAAAAAAAAATTCAGATCTCATAACTATCAGGAGAACAGCATGAGAAAGACCTGCCCTCATGATTCAATCACCTCCCATGGAGTCCCTCCCACAACACACAGGAATTATGGGAGCTGCAATTCAAGATGAGAGTTGGGTGGGGACACGGTCAAACCGCATCACAGGCTGAACTGTAGCAGGCGGGTAAACCATAAGACTACGTACCTCTGTCCTCTGAAGAAGATGCCATTTTCTCATTCTAGGAGTGTGGGCTACTGTTCTGAGGCCAGTGCAGAGGAGCACTGCTGGAAAAAAGGAAGGGGGAAATCCACATACCCATTAAGACATCATCAGAAAATGGAATTCGAGGATATTAACAATTTAAGAGACTACAGACACAGAATAGCCCAAATATCCCATTTTACAGACAAATCAATGGAGGCCCAGAGCAATACATTTTTGTTTGTGTTTTGTTTGTATTTGAACAAAATGTATTTGCTTGGAAACTCGCCTGGCAATAAATTCTACTGTTTTCATTCCAGAAATGCTTTGACTCAATAGCAAGTATCATTCTATAACCCAAAATCCAACCAAACAATAGGCAGCTAATCCGGAGAAGAATAACATATTACTTTGGAATTTAGTATTTATGTTAATATATTTGCCTACAGTGTCATAAAATGGTGGAGTGGATAGGTAGATCCCTCTACTATTGTTTAATCCAATAAAATGCACGCCTTTATAGACTCGTTTCTTCACCATTATTTTTACACACTTACCCTGCTGATGATGTACAAATTGGGAACTAAATATAAAAATTCATTATACAGGAATGTAGCAACCGCATGTTGAGGGAAGGGGTCATACAGCCAAACAGGGAGTAAGGACTCGAATTCTGGCAGCAAAAGGTGGGGAAGAGAAAGAGATCCCAGGAAGTTTCTTTAGCGTGGGGTTCTCAAACTCAGCTCACAACAGCATCACCTGGAGAGGTGAGAGACGTCGGTATCTTTGACATGTGAAAACATCAGAATTGAAGAAAGCATACTGTATTTTTTAATTCATAGCAAATTAAAAATAACAATTATAAATGGATGAACTATTGAAAAGCCAAAATAACTTATGCACTCTCTAAGCTGGAACCAATATATAAAAATGTCAATAATTACAAGAAAAAAGTAAGCCAGAAGTAGGTACAAAAGATCGGATTTTTCTTTACAGATAGACATAAGTGGATCATTTAACACAGACTACATTTAGCTTAGAGACTTCCTTTTTTTTTTTTTTTTTTAAACAGGGCCTTACTCTGTCACTCAGGCTAGAAGCCAGGGGCGTGATCTCAGCTCACTGCAGCCCCAACCTTCCAGGCTCAAGTCATCTTCCCACCTCAGCCTCCCAAGTAGCTGCGACCACAAGCACACACCACCATGCCTGGCTAATTTTTGTATTTTTGGCACAGCCAGGGTTTTGCCATGTTGCCCAGGCTGGTCTTGAACTCCTGGGCTCAAGCGATCCACCCACCTTGGCCTCCCAAAGTGCTGGGATTACAGAAGTTAGCCATCACACTTGGCCTAGCTTAGAGATTTTTAAAAGTTTACTTTGTGTGAAATAATAGAGCATGCCATTTATTTGGGATAAAATAACTTATTTCTAACCATAGCTTTCATGGACGTGAAGCAACTTGTACCATAGTTTCACATATACCTATTTGGTCTTTCACAACAGAAAACTAATAGTAAATAATGCCACTTTTTTTTCTAGCCACCAGACGACCAAGGATAAATAATACCATTTTTATAATGGTAAATTTAAAAATTTATCAATGGATATTTAAATGTATCATTTAAATAACGGTGTTATTTTCTGGGTATGCTGTAGATATCAGTGGCCCCAGTGGATCCTCCAGCATTCACGCCTTTCTGTATGGCCTCCCACATGGATGCTGGGTTTGGTCATGAGACTTGATTGGGCCCATGGAACATCAGCAAGCTTGCCACAAGCAGAGGCTTACTAAATGCTTGCACATTAGGAGTTATCCTCTTGGAATGGCCTATAGGAAGCCAGCTACCATGTGAGAAGCTAGATTACCCTGAGACATCATACCGTGACGAAGTCCAAGCTAGCCTCTTGGAGAGCTCACACCAAGCAAAGCTGAGGAATCCAGGCAACCGCCATAACTGAGGCTTTAGGCATATGACTGAGTCAAGCCCTTCCAGCCAGTTCCCAGCCATTCAAGACAGTGCAGCTGCTCCCAGACATCACAGACAGGAACAGGCCATCCTCACTATTCTGAATCCAAAATTCTGGCCCACAAAAATAATTGTGAACAAATAAAATGGCGGTTGTTTTAAGCCAGCAAGTTTTGGGATTGTTTTTCATGCAGCAATAGGCAAGTCAAATAGAGTATTTTAAACGGAAGACTCTGTTACTTGTTCAGTGACAATAATTGATTTAAGGCAAACGAGTTGATTAACATGCCACCAAACTTTTGACCAGAATATTAGTCATTTTAACACTCACATGGACCTCCAAGAAAGTCCTGGTCTAATAAGAGTAGATGAAGCACCAAACTCTCAAGAGAAAAGCCAGGGTCTACCCTCTTCAAAGACAGTAGAGAGTAAAGCCATTGCCCATGAAAGATATTCACAGCTCTCCTCTCTGCTCCTTCCCAAGTGGGACCAGCAGGGTAGCTCCAACCTGGAGAGGGGGCTTCCCCTGCTCCTCACTCTAACATGCTAGGATGCCCAAGTAAATTCTTTTTCTTATCTTCAAGTTTCAATTCCTTTTGACTCTCTGTTTTAGTTCCTCATTCCAGGGACATGAACAATTTCTCTACAAATAGTTATGCCCACAGATCAACAGTTTCACTAAAGGTGATCTGTTTTCAACATAGGTAAGCAATGTTCTCCTTCACTAAGAAACTATAAGTCATTTACAAATGAAGGTGATCATAATTATTTCGTAGCTCCTAGTCATAATACTTAAAAGTCATTAAGAGTATAATTCATTTATTCTAGCCATGATTCTTCACAATACAATACTTCACAATACTCTGAATGCTATGCTTTTATACAGCCTTTAATCAGTAAGTACTTTTAAGATTTTGGTGTTTACCTATCACCTGAAGTATTTTGTTGGTTATTTCCGTATGGTAACAACATTGGTTTTCCAAATTACTGCATGCCTACGTTCATTCCAGTGTGTGTGATTCATTTCCATCTCATCTATTCTATTACAACATCTACGTGTCACATCTCTCTGAAGAGGATTAGAGTTTCTAAAATATACTTGAGGTGAGATCATGTAAAAAGGAAAAGACAGTGTTTCTGACATACTCAACGATGGCCTGGTGATACTCAGAAGTTTTACCTTAAAATTTGTGTGTGTGTGTGTGTGTGTGTGTGCGCGCATAACTATTTCAGTACATGGATTGTCCTACTCACCCAAACTTCTCTTTGAAATTTAAATGAGAATTTCTCTAATAAAATTATGAGTCATCTCATAAAAACTACAAGTCAGTTTGTGCTAATTCCATGGTGTGCCTACACAACATAGCATGTATGCCTATGACGTACGTACACATATGCCAGGGGTGTTTTAAATAACAACTATCCATGACTGAGCTTTACATTCAGGATCTCATTTAACATTTGTCACAGCCCTGTGGCATATTACCTATATTTTATGTTTGGGGAAACCGAGGCTCAAATGGACTGCATTAACTTGCCTGTGGTCATATAGCTATAAAACGGTGGAATCAGAACTTGTACTCGGTGTATTTGGTGTTTGTGCCACACGAGTCAACAATGCTTGCTAGACAGTTACATGAAATCGGAACACAGGCAACACATTATAATGAGCCCTTGCTGATGGCTTTCATCTAAGGTAAGAGTCCAAGGATGAGAAATCTGGATTTTCCTATTTGAAAATCAGAACTCATATTTTTCAGAGGCAATTAGTAAGTAGTTTGACATCATTTGCCTGACACTAGAACAAGATCCATGAGTCAGAAATAGGCACTCAGGACCAGAGAACAGGTTTTTATGACCAAAAGCTACCTTCTCACTTCTCAAACCTCCAGGCACCCACTCCTATCCACAAAGAGGTTGTGCTCTTAACTTATTTTAGCCTAAAACCAATCAGCATCAGGGATGATGATTGCTTCCCTGAGAGCTTAGCAAGTTCCGAACCCGGAGGACATCAAACCTTCAATATCTGTCTAGTTAGACTCCACACTCACTCTTCGTTTCTATCAAAGTCATCTTTCCCCACACACAGAATATGATAGGGCAAGACGAAGAGAGGGTGGTAATAATGGACAGGCCACAAATACACCTAATATCATCAACAGTCATAAGCTGAAAAGATTTTATCCGGAGTCTCATCACAAAAAAAACATTCTGAAAATGTTCGTGTATCATCTCCAGCCCCCCAGGAAGCAGTTGTTTCAGGTCACCACGCGGTCCCAAGCCTTGTATGTCAGTACTTCTGAAATCTGAATGTGTATACTTATCATGTGGGGATCTTGTTAAAATGCAGATTCTGATCTAATTGTTCTGGGTTGAGACCCACGATTTTGCACATCTAACAAGCTCCCAGAGGATGCTGAGGCTGCTGACCCACGAGCCGCAAGATTATGGGTGATTTCGATGAATTGACGATTCAATGCATTCCTCACAGTGAATGTCGTGTCTATAAACCAGTCTTGGGACCGGTTTACATGAACAAGATGAAGGCAGCATGGTCAGAATCCCACTAGCACAGTCCGGCTCCACACAAGCTAAACCTGCAAGAGCATCAAGTCAGGCCTTGAAGGGAGATGTTTCCTATATTCTCACCAAGAACAGAAGACAGAAGGAGGTCTGGAAATTAAGATCGATCCCTTTGCCCCAAATTTTTCCTGGATTTGACATGAGACGTTCACAAATCAGATTCATGGGAGAGGACGGGAAACACGTGTCCAAGCCTGTCTATTGTGTTAGCTGACACAACACTAACACTAAAAAGTGTACCCCTACTTACGTATAAGAGAGTATTCACTTACAAAAATCTTTCTAAATTCTCTTCAAGGGCCGTTTCTTTCTTCAATGAACTGAACGATGCCTGAAGTTTTTGTCGTTGTTGTTATTTCGTTCTGTTTTGAGACAGAGTCTCGCTCTGTCACCCAGGCTGGAGTGCAGTGGTGCCATCGCAGCTCACTGCAACTTCCACCTCCTGGGTTCAAGCGATTCTCCTGGCCCAGCCTCCAGAGTAGCTAGGATTACAGGTGTGCAGCACCACACCTGGCTGATTTTTGTATTTTTAGTAGAGAGGGAATTTTACTGTTAACCAGGTTGGTCTCGATCTCCTGACCTCATGATCCACCCACCTTGGCCTCCCAAAGTGCTAGGATTACAGGCGTGAGCCGCTGCACCCAGCCTGGCTGAACTTTTAAGAGAAAAAACAACAACAACTCTGAGCAATTGTGTCCTACTCCATACTAAATTCAATCATCTTGGACAGGCTGCTTTCATTTGTGTTATGGATGTCATTACTCTCTGTTTTCTTTTTTTTTTTTTTTTTTTGAGACGGAGTTTCGCTCTTGTTGCCCAGGCTGGAGTGCAAGTGCAATGGCGCGATCTCGGCTCACCGCAACCTCCGCCTCCTGGGTTCGGGCAATTCTCCTGCCTCAGCCTCCTGAGTAGCTGGGACTACAGGCACGCACCACCATGCCCAGCTAATTTTTAGTATTTTTAGTAGAGACGGGGTTTCACCATGTTGACCAGGATGGTCTCGATCTCTTGACCTCATGATCCACCCGCCTCCGCCTCCCAAAGTGCTGGGGTTACAGGCTTGAGCCACCACGCCCGGCTGATTTCAAGAAATGTGTATTGGAATGAGTGGAGATGGAATAAGGAACCCATGAGGAAGTGGTCATTCAATACCTGCTTCACGCCTACTGTGGTGTGAGTCACTATCAGGAAGACAAAATAAGGAAGCTAGAACTTCAGAGAAGGAAATTTAAATATACAAAAGAGTCCCTTTGCCCAACTGCAATTCTCGTCACCTGTAATCATGGTAAGTGATCCTAATAATTATTATCTTTGCTTGTATTATGATAAGGAAATTGATTTGAGCTGGGAAACAAGAAGAAAACGTGTCTCTTCAGTAAAGCTCTTTCCACCCTCCCACACTCAACAAAAGCTTCATAAAGCCACCAGTAACTAACGCTTACGCCCCACTCCACCAAGTCGACTCCTGTGACTGGCCTCACACCCTTCTCAAGCACCCAGGGCCTTCCCCGGTGTGGCCTCAGCTTGTTTTTCCAGAGGGCGGCCGTCATTACCTGAATGGCAGGTTTGCTACACAAGCGCCTTAACATAGGGCTTTGTAGACATCACACCTGGGCTGTCATTAGTGTCCTCCGAAAATAATAATCAGCCGGCAGACCAAAGAAGGGCATTCCAAGAAAATCCACGACTACCAGTGTGTGGGGAAAGCAGCGAATAGATAATTGATGTGTTTTTAGTTCGCCAAAGAAAGGCCTAACTTCCGCACACCACACAAGGATAGGTCACCCCAGAGTCTATTTGCAACGATGCCCGGCTACAGCGCTGAGAGCTGGGGGAGGCTGCGTGCTTGTAGTTGGCAGCCCTGGGGAAGCAGGGAGCATCTCCGATCGTTCCCTTATGGATAGGAGGCTGAGCCCATGGGAGATCTGGGAATGCGGCTTTTTGCATTTCCCTCTCCATCTCCTGCTCACCCCCTACAATGTTAGGTGCTTGGAAGTTTCCAGAAGAGGCCTTTCTACGAGAGACAAGCCATCATCTGTCTCTCTCCTCTGCCCAACCTGCAGTGCGGATCCACCAAAGGTCAACAGGGCCCGAGGGAGGAGATGATAGCATGCAAATCTTCTCTTTTCCACCTACTCGCACTGTCCCTCAGGCAGCCAGAGATCAGAGTGACCAAAACCAGGCTCTGTCTCAGATCACACTGTGGCTGTCTTAGCACAGCAGATATCTAGAGTCAGTCCCCTTCTCATAGCATGAAGCAGAAGGAAGAAATGAGTCCCCTTGTGACAAGCACCTGCCCACAGCAGACAAAGGTTAAAACTACATCCTCCGGAGAGGTACACCTGAGTCTTCAAGCAACTGGCAAAGGGGAGCTGGGAGCTTGCACCTCTGAGCAAGCCAGAGACCCGTCCTAGGGGTTCAGAGACTGAGCAGGCTGGGCAAGAGGAACCCCCAGACACCTGCAGGTGGGGATCGTGGTGGATAAAGTCTGGGGCTGGGAGATCAAGGCTTTGATCTTCTTCCAGTATCTTTGTGGTGTCTGATCCTCCCCATTTTTCCCCATCAGATGTGAGTGAGGAGGAGAATTCATAGCCAACCCAATAATCCTTTATAATAAAACTTTTTAAGTGGCCTCTGCTACTCTTTTTTTTTCTTTTTTGAGATCGAGTCTCGCTCTGTTGCCAGGCTGGAGTACAGTGGTGCGATCTTAGCTCACTGCAACCTCTGCTTCCCAGGTTCAAGCGATTCTCCTGCCTCAGCCTCCCAAGTAGCAGGGACTACAGGTGCATGCCACCACGCCCATCAAACTTTTGTGTTTTAGTAGAGACGAGGTTTCACCATGTTGGCCAGGATGGTCTCCCTCTCTTGACCTCGTGATCCACTCGCCTCGGCCTCCTGAAGTGCTGGGATTACAGATGTGAGCCACTGCGCCCGGCCTCTCCTACTCTTAAAGGATCCCAAGGATATCCAGAAGGGATTCATGTGCTCATTTGGGTCCCACAATAGATAGAGGTTTGGGGGCCTCTCAGATATTTGCTTCCTGTCCTCCGTTTTGTTTGGGAACCTCTGATATTTACATAAAACTATCGCACTGTAAAAGGGACAAAGACCTCGTCTTCTGCCTCCAGGGCTTCTCCTCTTGGTCATTTCTCGTGTCCTGGCCTCCATGTCAGCCCCAGCTAAATGTTTCTTCTAGAGGAGGAAGAGGAGCAGGTAACCTCTCACTCTCAAAAATGGAGAGGGGAGCGGGGTGCGGTGGCTCACGCCTGTCATCCCTGCACTTTGGGAGGCTGAGGCGGGTGGATCACGAGGTCGAGAGATCGAGACCATGCTGGTCAACATGGTGAAACCCCGTCTCTACTAAAAAAAATACAAAAAACTAGCTGGGCATGGTGGCGCCTGCCTGTAATCCCAGCTACTCAGGAGGCTGAGGCAGGAGAATTGCCTGAACCCAGGAGGCGGAGGTTGCGGTGAGCCGAGATCGCGCCATTGCACTCCAGCCTGGGTAGCAAGAGTGAAACTCCGTCTCAAAAAAAAAAAAAAAAAACAAATAAATAAATAAATAAAAAATAATGGAGAGGGGAAGAGGAAGTTTAGGTCAGGTAAAGAGAGACTCACACTGCAGGAGCAACCGTGTTTTCTCAGTCTCCCTAAACTCACTCCAAGCTGGAAGAAACAATCTGTTCGCAGAAAAAGCAAAAAGGAAAGAAGGGTTTCAGAAGGTCGGGTAGCAGACCAAAAAAAGTTTCAGTTCCCACCCTTACAATTACTCCTTCTCTAAGAGCTGGCTCCCTTCACAAGGCCACTTGTCAGAGTGTATTTCCGTGCTGGCATTTATGTCTTTCAGGTATCCAAGTATCCTGTGGATCTTTCAACAGATCAAAAGGCAGAGAGAAAAATGTTCTTGGATCAACTCCTAGAGAAATCTTAATAAACCACATTTTCCTGGGATATTTCAGGCCAGTCAGTGCCTGTCAGTTTTATACTGTGGCATCATTCTTTCCAGATGTGGATTAAACCCTGCGACGAATGAAAAGATTAAAACTTCACCATTCCAGCAGCCTTCATCTCTAAATTGCTGTGCTATCTCCTTTAAAAAATTCCGGCATTTGTATCATCCTGTCTGCTCTTCAGGGCCACTGCTTGTGTTGCAGGGAAGACAGAAAGCATGAGAGTTCCGAGCCGTGGGCAAGGATGCTTGTCAAGAGTGTCATAAGGGGGAACCAGGCATTGGGAAAGGAGTTGAACCAGAGGGACTTTCAGATTCGATTATTTTCCTCTTCATCGGAAAAGAGCTTGAGTTTATAACCAACATGAAATAACAGATATATGGGAGGTGTTGACGGTTTTGGAGGGCTGTCAGAAGACAGGGCGTGGTCAAACTATAAATAAAGTTTTATTAGGACACAGTCATGAACGTTCGTTTGCATATTGTCTACAGCTGCTCTTGCATAATCACAGCCAAGTGGAGTAGTTGCAACAGTCTCTCTGGCCCACACAGCCTAAATATTTATGACCTGGCCTCTACAGAAAAGAACATTTCCATCCCATGCTATAGATATTAACACAGGAGAAAATGAGTTGAAATTACAGCAGAACAGTCAGGCCTATCTCTAAGAGTATCTCTGCCAGTTGAAGGGAGCAGGCTATTAAATCGAAAGTTGAGCGGACCTTGACCCCTTCACGTGCTATTAAAGATGACTGTGGGTCATCTCAAAAACACCTGGATGGTTTAGAACTAGTGCAATCATTGAAAAGATTGAAAAGTGTCTACTTTTCCCCCCAGGTGACTCATGTTTATGGAAGAAGTTAAAAAACAGAAGATATATTTTGCTTTTCATTTCTAAAATTTTATAGCTTCCCAAATGTTTTTCAAGATAATTGATCAATGGTTGCTCGCTAAGAAGTAAAGCTGTTCTTGGCAAAATGGCAATTTGAACAGAGAAAGGATAGTAATGGTGACTCACAAACCAGTTTTACCTGGAGCCTGGAAGAGGTTGCTGTAGCCTTTCGGGATTGGAAGTGCACGAGCACCCCCTGCTGGCTACAGGGCAACATTAACCCGAACTCATCCTCTCTAGTGATTCAAGGCTTGGGTTGGACAAAGATCAATATCCACACAGTCTGGTGGAGGAATCAAGGAATATCAAACATTGTCAGTTCATACCCAAGGGATGGTAGAATCTTGAAATTTAAGTAGTCTGTGTTACGTGTACAGTAGCAAAGAGCCACTGCTAAAACAAGAGATCACCAGGTTTTCCATTCATCTCCCGTAAACCTCCTAACCCCATTTTAAAAAACGTTTTAAACTACAGCCTGCTGTACTTCATTAAACACAATTCCTTTAGCAATGAAAAAAGAACTTTCTTCCTCGTTTGAAATAGATCCTAGCCAAGGGTCTTGTTCAAAAGAGTCTGAATCATCTGAAATTGCCAGGATCCTACTCAGCTGATCCTTACAAAAGACAACCTGAATAGAATTAGTTTGTCAACAATTGACAAAGATATGCAGGAGAGCCTGCAGCTGTGACGAGGGCCGCCCTCCTTGACTGATGGACACGGGAATTGTAGGCTAGGGATTCAGGACACAGCCCTCTGACCTCACGATTTTCCCAAGCCTCCTCTGAATTCCTCTGACGATGAAGACAGAGGCTGGGGTTTAAAGTATCTTTTTGTCATTTAGGCAACCCTGCTCCGTGTGATATGTATTTTTTGGCCGGGCACGGTGGCTCACACCTGTAATCCCAGCACTTTGGGAGGCTGAGGTGGGTGAATTACCTGAGGTCAGGAGTTTGAGACCAGCCTGACCAACATGATGAAACCCGGTCTCTGCTAAAAATACAAAAAAAAAAAAAAAAAAAAAAAAAAAAAGCTGGGCATGATGGTGGGCACCTGTAATCCCAGCTACTCGGGAGGCTGAGGCAGGAGAATCGCTTGAACACCAGGAGGTGGAGGTTGCTATGAGCCGAGATCGCACCATTGCACTCTAGCTTGGGCAACAAGAGAGAAACTCCATCAAAAAAAAAAAAAAATTAAACCTTTTTTTTTTCCTTTTTAACGCCAATGTCCCAATAAAGAAGCTTAAGGAAAGGGGAAATTTTAAAATCATGAATCCTGTCATTGCCTCACTCTCTGAGACTCTAAGAACAGGAATGTTTGCCAATAGCTGGAGGAAAGGCCCTACTGACTGTCGCTGTGGGGCTGCGTGGGGATGACTGCACGGACCAGTGGAGGGCGAGGCCTGAGGCTGGGATGGCTGCAGACTGTGTCAAAAACCGAGCGTCAAGAGGTCAGGGACTTGGGACTTGAAATCACAAGGGTCTGAGAAGCAAAAAACATTTTAAAAGGTAAGAATACTAAGCAAATTAATGTGTGGACTTGTGCATGCATCTAAGTTTTGCAATAAAATCAATGTGAACCTGGGTTTCATGAGCACAGTGGCCGAAATAATAAGCCCTTCTGTTGGCCCATTTTTCCGAGAAGTGTCGGTTATGAGAATAAAAAACACACACATACACGTGAGTTATAGGAAGAGTCTGAAGTCAAATAACAAAGGCAAACGGTAGGACAGCAACTCAGTCCCACAATTGTCTTTTTAAAATTAGGCAGAACTTTGAAAGCTAATTCTAAGTAGACTGACTTGAAGGATAAAGCAGGGAGAAAGTATGAGTGCCCATACCCTGAGTTAATCAAAAACATTTATCTATTTCTCAAAATGCCCACGAGGACCTGAGGCAACGGGCCCTAGGGTAAAAACACAAAGAACGGAAGCTTCTGATTTTTCAGACTCGAAAATACTGTGACCCAATTCCATCCTTCAGGATACGCACACAGCGCACTTTATGATTCATAAAACCCCGATTTATAGCCTCAGCCTACAGCATTACGGCTCCCAGGAGATTCCAACATGCCGTTTAAGAAGGGGGACCACTGGCTAAAAGGTGTCTTTTGAATCTAATAGAATTCAACATTAAACTGGGAACGGAAAGAAAGGAACAGAAGGAAAGCAGTGGAAAGGAAAATGAGACAGAGACAGGGAGGGAGGAAAGCAGGGAGGGAGAGAGGGAGGAGCAGAGGAAGGGAGGGAAGGAGGGAGGGAGGGAAGGAGGGAGGGAGGGAGGGAGGGAACACTACAGCCACACATCATATCCGTCCATTACAAGAGCAAAGAAGAAACCCAATCTTCCAGCAGAGGACGCGAGAGCTAAATAAACACCTTTTTTTTTTTTTTTTTTGAGACAGAGGCTTGCTCTGCTGCCAAGGCGCCAGGCTGGAGTGCAGTGGTGCGATCTCGGCTCACTGCAACCTCTGCCTCCCGGGTTCAAGCAATTCTCCTGCCTTTTTAAACATCATGGAGTCTTTTAAGACTTTAGAACCCAAAACGTTCCATTTTCTCTCCAATGATACGATGTCCTTAAAGGTCATGGTAACAGAGTTACCCCACGTCTCCTGATCCCATACCCTGTGTTCCTTCCCAGAACAAAGCTGACATGAACGATTCTTGTTATGATCATTTTACCCACAGAAACATGCAATCAAACTTCTTACTTTAATTAAGGAACATGGCAGAATATATGTTCCTTGGTAGTAGACAGTATAAAAACAAGAAGGATTAAAAACACAAAGAAATGTTTTCCTCTTTCAAACAGAACAGTTGGACTTCTGTTCATCCATGCAGCCACTTAATCACCACAGACAGCATGCTTTCTACGTTAGAGGCTTTCTATGTCAGATGCTGTATCCCTGACACCCCTTTACAGCTCTTTATTGACGTTCTAAATATCCTGGCCTATATTCAGATGCAGCGTCTCATGGGACATGCCGCTGGATCTCCTGTGTGTGCTTTCTTCTGTGGCTCCAGGTGGCACACCGGTACAGCGCCCAGGAGCAGCGGAGGATTTCCAGGTGAGCCCCTACACCCACTGCACCTCCCGCGCTCACTCTTCAACACACGTTTGTCAGCAAAGGTCCAGTCCTCAAGCTTCAAGCTTCAGAACTTGTATTTTATCAAGGTTGGTCAAGAGCTAAGGGAATGGAGCCAGCTAAACCCAAGGAACCAGAGGTCCCTGATGGAAGCTGTCTGGCTGTTTCGCCGTCATACCGTGCACCTGCCCTGGATCAATGTGCGCGCTGAATTAGTTATCCGAAAACCGTTTGGCAGTCACGGAGTACGGTAACGGATTGAAAGGCGTTTTTCAATGGAATGTGAAAGCTACTTCGGAGCCAAATGACCACCTCGTGTGATGAGAGCACCATGTCTGCCAGATGGCATAGGCGGCGGCACACTGCTGTCTCTTCCAGCCTCTGCCTAGCTCCCACTTCAGCCAGGTGTTCCTGCTCGCATCTGTGGCAAACCCTCAGCTAGCTTCTCCCAGACTGAGAATCCTCCTCCACATGCCTCTCACTGTTTACCTTCCAGGGGACAACAGACTTCTTCACTTTGTACCTGGGTGATATCAGGCTCTCAGAATTCCTAAGGATCAAGGGGTGGGTGGAAGTACAGGTGGATGCGTGAAGAGAAGGCAGTGCCAGTTACTCAGACTGCCTGGGCTACCAGAATCCTGAGCTTCTTGCCCCCATCCGGGAGGCATTAGGGGTCTCACTCCGAATCATTACTAGTTTGCTCTTTAGCTCTTATTTCCATTTCTTCCGTGTGTGTGTGTGTGTGTGTGTGTGTGTGTGTTGCCACTGATACTACTTGTCCCTCTCAGTGATTAAAATAAAAAAAAGATATATTTGAAAAAGCGGTGTGTTATCTATTCTGTTAATATGAAGTCAGTATTTATGAGGGGTGGTCGAAGGTGTGGTCTATGCGTCTCTTTTTAAAGATGCAGGGAATTGATCCATGGCCAAAGTTCAGTGGCTTCCCCTATCACAGAGTAAAAGCCAGAGTCCTTGCCGGATGACGCTGTCCGCACCCCTCCCCATTCACCTCTGAATTGCTGAGATCCTTTCCAGCACCCCCGTGCCCCCACTGCCCCACCCACGCTCCCACCTCAACTGCTGTAGACCTTTCCACCTGTCCTGGCAAATGGCTCTTTCCTTCCTGCTGTCATTCAAATATTACTCTCACAGGGAGACCCATTCATATCTCTCTACACACCAGGGCACCTTCCCCAGCCCTCGCCAGCCTTCCTGGCTGAATAAATATTTGTGGAATGAATGGATGAATTGTCAGATTTATGGGCTGTGACTTATCCGCCAGTTACTCATCACTGCACTTTCCCTGTGCTTTTCCGGCTAGGACTCTCCCTTGAACTCTGCACTGGCACCTGAACACCTTCAGGAAACTTCAATGACTCCCTCTCACCCAGCTTTACGTGGGGATCCTTCCTCTATATCCACAAATCTTTAGGTGAACACTTTCATACATAATTCCCGGTTAGTTACCATCTCCAACTAGGCTGCCGCCTCCTTGGCATCATGGACTGTTTCTTGATGATTTCTGAGCCACAATGTCTGTCCCGGCATCCCATCCATTGAATTCGATTTTCAAGCAGCTCCGAAAGAAGGACACATGGCCCCTCCTTGCCACTCGGAGGCAAGAGAGAAACGACGTCTTCCTGTTCCTGGCGAGCCCTAGGGTGAGTCACTTCACCATTTCCAGAGATAACAGGTGGCTTGATTGCTCCTTCCTTCACTCTTCACTTCCCTGGGCTAATAAATCCCAGCTCATTTCATACTCTATTTGTTCAACCATTTCGCTTCTTGCCATCCCCTTCCATGTCCAAACCTCCTTCAGAAATAGAAATTAATTTCGAGTCAGTCAGAGCGTCACGACTTCTTTCCAAGTTAGAATTCCTGCCTTATGAAACATGGGATTCAACGCGGGGCTCCGCCTGACGAGACAAAGCGTTCCAAACTAAAATGTACAACCATCTCTTCTGCTCTTCGACCTCTGGTACTTCACAGCAGTGGCTCTCCAACTTTGCCCTGCATCCGAATCATCGGGAGACTGGCTAAGATGGAGCCACGGATTGTTGGGTCCCACTCCCAGAGTTTCGGATCCAGAGAATCAGAGGTGGAGTCTGGGAATTTGCACTGCCACAAGCCCCTGGGTGCTACTGAGGCTGCCAGTCTGAAGCCCACACTTTGATAACCGTGACTTTCCCATAACGCTTCAAGCAGTCTTAGGTACTAAGCTGATGCACCTGTGAAGGGGTTAGATTTCCCTCCTGGCTTCCCACCACCACCAAGATAAGTAGCTGCTGACTACGGTGTAACAGCCCTTCTCAAACTCTAATTAGGACGCAGATCACCTGGAGATCTTGATAAAATACTAATCCTTATTTAGCACGTCAGTGGTGGCAGTGGGGGTGGAGGTGGGGGTGGGGGTGGGGGTGGCCCAAGGGGGGTGGCCCAAGGTCTGCGGTTCTAATCAGCCCCCAGGTGATGCCAATGTGGCTGACCCTCCATCCAAACGCTGAGTTGCAGGTGTTACAAATTATACCAAGTCTATTAAGTATTAAAAGGAAGTGACTTTCTTACGTCTCAAAGCTTTGAGTCGTTTTTAAGGCATTTGATTCAGGTCTGAGCTCTAAAACTTCTCAAATACTTGTTTTTTCCCTCATGAGTCAACTTGAGAATATACTTTTATTCTTTGTTTAAAATTTTGACAAAATAGAAACAAGTTAACATTTTTAACTTTCACCCACATAAAACTTCCAGCCTGAATGGGCCCAGCTGACTCACTGTCCCTGCCCTAAGATACCTGAGCTCTGTTCAAACACTGCAGATAATAGTAAGCCTGGAGAGAGGGTTGGGAGGGTGGGGCTGTTTATCCTTGTTGATTGAGAAACCTACTCTTTGTCCTGTGCTGGGGTTTTGTTACATAGTTACAGCATTTAGCCTCCCATTGACATCCTGCCTTAGAACACCATTATCTAATGCATGATTGAACTCAATTCTCCAAAAGGCCTCGATTATCTCTCTTTCATTTCTTAGGCTATAAAGAGACTGTGGTAATGTGGAATTGAAAGAGAAAATGCCTCCCAAAACCTACCTAATCCAGGACACAGCCTTTATATCAGAATGTTGTGAACACCCGTATACATATGCTGTATATATATTGTAGATACCCACACATATATACACACACATAAAAAGAAAATGCCTCCTAAGACCTACCTAATCCAATGTGACTCTCTTACACCTGCAGGTGGATAGTAAGTGGACATTTAGGGGAGGCAGGAGAAGCTACATGATTTGGAGGGTCCAGTATAAAACAGACATGCAGAATCCAATTGTTAAGAATTCCAACAGCAGAGCATTAACCCAAGTGCCAGGCCCTTCCAAGCCCATGTGCTCATGAGGCCAAGCCTGGGGGGAGAACCGGACCATAACGCAAACCCCGTGAATTTGGAAACTGTCACTCTCTTCCCTTCTTCCCTCCTTTCTCTCTTTCAAAACAAGAGCTCCGAGGAGAATGGTGATGTCCTTTGTTCTGTGGTTGAATAAACACTTGTTCCCGTCTCATCTTTCTTCTTTCTGTCTTTCCTTTATGTTCTGCCAAACAGCTCAATCTTCTGACTAAGAAAAACCCAGCGAGATCCCACTGGTTCCAACAAGGGCTAAATTGAACTCTACCTTTGGTCCGATTACGATAAGATGGTTTACCTAATTTATGATAAGGAAATGTACTGCACAGATATGACTAGAAGGGAGGGTGTGGCGTCTCCTCAGATGAGATTTTGAAGTCATCAGACAGCCCCTCTCAAACTCTGAGGGCTCACCACGTAACTTGTTAAAATGCAAATTCTGATTTAGGAGGGGTGGAAGGGACGTAGGGCATACCTACGCGGTGAGGCTGTGAGGCCAAGCACCACACTTGGAGGAGAAGAGCTCTAGAACTACCCTGTCCCTTAAGGTAGACACTAACCACAGGTACCTATAGAGCCCTTGAAACGTGGCTTGCCTAAATAGATATGTGCTCTGAGTGTAAAATGCGCATCACTTTTCAAAGATGTAATTCGAAAAAGAAAATAAATATCCCATTAAGAATTGTATATTGATTCTATGTTTTAGAGCTATTGGGTTAAACAAAGGGTATTATTAAAATGTATGTCACCTGTTTCTCCTTTTTTCATTTGGCTAGTAGGAAATTTAATACTACATATGTGGCTCGCTGTTGGACAGCACTGTTCTAGGAGGTCAGGTGGAGCTTGACTGATCCATCGTCATTTCTTTATGAATACTTTAGGGCAAGAGCATGGAACCAGCCCTGGACATCACCCAGGGAGATGAGTTCATCTCTGATGGTCTCATCACATCAAGTTTCCTTCTTCGGCTTTCACCACCCCAGTACAGATACACAGACACACACACACACACACTCACACACAGGCGTGGCAAAGACTAGAGGATAGGAGCTCGTTTTATGCATCTTTCTATCCTCAATACCCAGCACTGAGTCTATTATCTAAGTAATCTGTAATATCGGAGATGTGGCTCCTCTCTGTAAATCATTCATGGCTCCTCTCAATGACACTTCTGGGTCACTGTAAATATTTCAAAGTAATCATGTGTTTTCTCAATAATATTTTCTTCCAGGTCGTCCCTCGGCTTACCTGGTACTGTCTGCATGGGCTCAATGAGCATCCGCACAACGCTACTAGTCAGTACATATTGAAGGGTGAACGTTAGTGGCTCTTTTCCTGCTACCATCACCAAGTTCACAATTACAGTGTTTCTACCACGATCACAGCTGCTACTAATAGCTACACCTCACTGGGTGCTTCCTACATACCAGGTGTTGTATACCTGCACTTCAGCTATGGCATTTCTCTTAATCCTCACAATGCCACCATGCTGGGCATCATGACTGTCTTCCACTTTCCATATGAGGAAAGTGAGTTTCCAAGAGGTTAAGAATCTTGCCCGACAGAGATAGGATTCAAGTCCAGATTTCCAAGTCTTTGTCTTCAATGCTGGGTATCTATAACATTAGCAGAGGGCTCAGAATCATCAGTACGGCAAAGAGGGAAGGGCGAAGTGGGATGGTTTTGAATAGCACGTGAATATGCACACCAAGATAGAGGCATTCTTTAATATTTTTTCCTTGGTCTATTGTTAAATGAGAAATATATAATATTTGTCAATACATTAAAAAAATAGAAAAAAGTAAGTCATCCGCATTTTTTCTCTAAATCAAGGAACATGTAAATCTGTAAATCTGACACATCCTTTATATCAGAATGTTGTGAGCACATATATACATATACTGCATGTATGTGATATTACCTACACATACATACACACACATAAACTGTGACTAGATCCACATCGTAGTCAAAAGTGTGCTTTTAAAAAGCCACCAGGTATGTCTTTAATAAAGCCTCAAATGATGTAGGGATGAAATGAGACCTGCAGTAGAAAACAAAATGAATTCTTGGTATAGATCAATAGTTAATAACAGTTCAGTTATTAACACAGGGTATGTCAGAGTAACACATTGGGCAAATACACTTACAAGGAGAAATATGGAAGAATAATTCAAAATAAATTACCAATGAATTGTTTTATGATAAAAGAATAAGTTTTGGAATGGTCTTTAAAAGACAGATTTAAAATTTTTGAATCAGGCTCAGGTTTAAAGGCTTTTTTTTTTCTTCTAATTGACTTTATTCTTTCTCATTAAAAGAGCTGTTCCAGGCTGGGTGTGGTGGCTCACGCCTGTAATTCTAGCACTTTGGGAGGCCAAGGCAGGTGGATCACTTGAGGTTAGGAGTTCAAGACCAGCCTGGCTAATATAGTGAAACCCCGCCTCCACTAAAAATAGAAAAATTAGCAGGGCATGGTGGTGCGAACCTGTGATTCCAGCTACTCAGGAGGCTGAGGCACGAGAATCGCTTGAACCTGGGAGGCAGAGGTTGCAGTGAGTCAAGATCACGCCATTGCACTCCAGCCTAGATGACAGAGCAAGAGTCTGTCTCAAAAAAAAAAAAAAAAAAAAAAAGAGCTGTTTCACCCCAAAAAAGGTTTTATGATGACAGTTTTACTTTGGGCACTATTACCTCTGTATATTAATATCTCAGTACACTTTTGAAACACCAAAACTTTAAAATAACACACAAACGACTGTCACAAAACCAAAGTAGGTCCATTTGACTTTGGAAAGTCAAGCACCAAAGCACTGGGTTTTGGCAGCAAGAAAGGTTTATTGTGAGTGGACCGACAAGGAGACAGAGGAAGTGCTCCAACGTGTCTCCCTGAGCTGGAGGCTAGGTCAGGTTTTATAGCCATAGGGTAATGAGGATGATCTGATCTTGCAATGAGGTGATGCTGGAAGGCATGATCTGACTGCATCCTGCCACGGGGTGTCCACTTCTTAATTCAGTCCCCACTCCTTGCTCCAAGCACTTACGTTCCTGCATGCTTGGTTCATCTGGGCATGCTCAGGTTCTGTGACCTCCAACCTGGAGGGTCCATGGAACTGAAAAACAACTCACAGCTCTTACATAAAAGTCGAACCAGATCAGTCTGATGACATTATGCTACTTATCGGTCTGATGACGTTATGCAACTAAGTACGTGTTGATAAAACTGTAGAAAACATAATCTTTAACATCTATCTTGTCGTTCTACTGAAAGAGATTACATTCATATTTCTACATCGAAAGTGTTGGTTGGATAAAATTTCTGGAATACTAAGAAACAAAATGATCATAATCATTATAACAAAGCAGTAGTCTTTTTTTTTTCTTTTTTTTTTTTTGAGACAGAATTTTACTCTTGTTGCTCATGCTGGTGCAGTGGTGCGATCTCGGCTCACTGCAACCTCCACCTCCTGAGTTCAAGTGATTCTCCTGCTTCAGCCTCCTGAGTAGCTGGGGTTTCAGGCACCCACCATCATGCCTGGACAATTTTTTGTATTTTCAGTAAAAATGGGGTTTCACCATGTTGGTCAGGCTGGTCTTGAACTCCTGAACTCAGGTGATCCACCCACCTGGGCACCCCAAAGTGCTGGGATTACAGGTGTGAGCCATCGTGCCTGGCCCAAGGCAGTCATTTTAAAACAAGATTGTGACCAGTGATAACTGGTTTCCATTTTTACTCTTCAACTGATTGATCATCGCATCTAGGGTCAAATTTGCTGTATAGTTTTTCTGTTTTAACAATGCTAAGGCACTGTCAGTGTAATCAAGGGAAAGAATCTAAATTAGATATTAAAAACCAGAATCCAAATTCTGGTTGAATGCCATACTTACTATGCTCAATAAATATAAATAGTGGCTCAACACACACTGTAGTAAATAATGTGCTTTTACAAAGCCACCAGGTAAATCTCGAATAAAGCCTCCGACGACTTAGGAACAAAATGAGTCCAGTAGTAGGGAAGAAAATGAATGATCGGTATAGATCAAGTTGCCTAGAAACATCATGTGTCAACATTAATGTCAGTTCCTTGGTACCAACATATTGCTCCTTAATTACTCCATGCCTCCAGAACCTGTAGTCCTCCTGACAACTCATTTCACAAAGATGCATTTGTTTTGAAAAAGTGTACGTAGCTACCAGCCTGTCCACTCTGTCAAGGTAAGAGTTGGCCATAAAAACCTGCTATATTTTGCCCTAGGCAGCGGTTATTGAATATCCCTCAACATATGTGTCAAACACGTAAGAAATTGCTCCAGGCTTTTCTATCTTTTCATTGCTTAAAAAAGTAGAAAACGTCAAACAAGGAGGCCTTCGTAGAACCTGAGGCTTCAAAAATATGAATTGCATGGTGAAAGCCAAATAGGAGCAACTCATTCTTAAAAAAGAATAAAATTAATGAACCGCATCTCCACTGACACCTAGTAAGTCCCCAGAAAGGTGTAGAGCCCTGGATTTATAAGGCTAGGAAACATATTACAGGAATCAAACCCCAAACCACAAAGAGGCGTACTGTCTAACAACGCTGTGATCACTAGGGAATCTGTGTTTCAACACGGGCGCTTCTCTGCCTTCCCCTTTCTAAATCAGGTTAAATGGGGCTCCTCCCAGCAGAGCTGTTCCTCCTGACCCTCTGACACCCTGCAAGCCTGCAGATGGACCTGGCTCATGCAATTATTTTTGTTGTTTTCTTAGACACAGGGTCTTGCTCTGTTCCCCAGACTGGAGTTCAGTGACATAGTCACCACTCACTGTAGCCTCGACCTTCTAGGCCCAAGCAATCCTCCCACTTCAGCCTCCTAAGTAGCTGGAGCTACCAGTGCATGCCATCACACCCTGCTCATTTTTTTTTTCTTTTAGTTTTTGGTAGAGAAGGGGTCTCACTATGTTGCCAGGGTTGGTCTTGAACTCCTGGATTTAAGCAATCCTCCCACCTTGGCCTCCCAAAGTGCTAGGATTAATGAGCCACCACACCCAGCCTGCAATTATTTATCTTCAGAGTTCCCTGGGGTCCGGCAGAGGAAACCCTAGCAAGGGCCCGTATGAAAGGAGGAAGCCAGGGAGCCCGGGAAGGGCTGCGAAAAATCAGGAGGAAGTGAGGCTGAAAGCCAAAGAAACCAGGGAAGGCTTCCTAGAGGGGTGGCTTTCAGAGCGAGATGTTTTCTCACTGTTCTGATCCCACACCCCCCACTCCCTCATCTTCCTTATCCACCTGCATTAAAATGGGAGGAGCCTTTATTCGGAGTTCTCTTTCAGAGTGAAGACACAAAGAGATGGAATGAATGGGACATTTTTAGCCTCCTTTCTTCCCTTCCCTTCTCACCATTTCCTTTCCTGCCCACCTCTGCTCCTTTCCTGCCTCAGGGCCTTTCCACGTGCTGGTGCTTCCCATCTAAGCCCAGATCACATCTCCAGGAAAGGTCTGGGGGTGAGTAAGTGCCCTGCTCTTCCCCACCTGCTCTAGGACTCCAGATCCTAGAGAGAGGTTGCACATCTTGCTCTGAAAGCCACCCCTCTAGGAAGCCTTCCCTGGCTTCTTCAGCTTTCAGCCTCACTTCCTCATTTCCAGTGCTGATTTTTAGCAGCACTTTCTGGGGACTCTTGCTTCCTCCTTTCGTATATGCCTTTGTTAGCATTTCCTCTGCCAGAACACAAGCTCCTCCAGAGCAGTGTCTGACCATCCAGGAGGCACTCGACAAATCATAAATAGTTTGATTAATTTGCCCAGATACGTGTCTGTCTTTAAAAACCAATTGTCAAAACTTCATCTTTTGCCGACTGCCTGACTCATAAGACGTTGACGTTGGTTGGTTGGTTGGTGTTTGTTTGTAGACAGTGTCTTTCTCTGTTCTGGAGTGTGCTGGCATGATCACAGCTCAGTGCAGCCTCAATTTCCCAGTCTCAAGGGATCCTCTCACCTCAGCCTCCTGAGTAGCTGGGACTACAGGCATACACCACCGTGCCTAGCTAAATTTTGTTTTTGTAGAGATGGGGTTTCAACCTGTTTCCCAGGCTGGTTTTGAACTTCTGCGCTCAAGCAATCCACTCACCTCAACCTCACAAAGTGCTGGGATTACAGGCATGAGCCACCATGCCCAGCCCAGAAGATGTTGATCTTTGCAGTTTTCCTAAAACCTGTTTATTAATACAACTCTTCGTTGCAACATTAGGTGTTGGAAAAAGCGTTCTCTCTCTCTCTCTCTCTTTCCATCCCTCTCTCATTCGAGCTCCATCTAGTACCCTGCAAAAAATTTTCAATATGGAACTTCTCTTTTAATCAATCTGATGCTTTGTATGGTTTGCTTTCCCTTTTTAAGTGTGTGCACATTAAAAAGTAATGAAATATCCCACCGAGCTGAAATGTGAACACATCTGCTGTTTGCGTTCTGAAAAACTAATTAATAATACATCTCTTCATCTAGTCTGATGCATCCACAGACATCATGCCTGCTCTAGAGCCTTCTGGGGCCAATGATCACTGCCGTATCCTAGAGCACTTATTTCAATTTTGTGCGATTAGTAGCAAGGGAAGGACCATATTGAAAGAGTAGGTCTCTAGCCCCAAGTAGAAACAAGAATGCGTTGAATATAGACCTTATATTCACCTTTTAAGCAGTAATGTCATTGATGAGAGTTTTGTTTATACATCAGGGTGTTGCTGGCAAGACAGTTTACCTGGGTCACACAAAAGTACTAGAAATCAATTTGCAGAGCAAATATTATGTAACTTAATCTCAACTTTCTATATGTGCACTGTGGCTGTAGGCAAGTCATTAACCTGGGTATGCCTTGGCTTTGTCATTTGTAAGATGAGAATGGCCTGCATGGTTTTCAAGGGCTCTTCCAGGTATGACAGCTTATATGGTTATTTGTATTGAGAAGCAATCATGAAAAATAAAAACACACAGTGAGTAATTTGTCACTTGCTTACTTGTTTTCAAAAATAATAAATTTGGGTTGTTCAAGTAACATCGAAGCATATCATAAAGCTAAATCACTGAGGATTTCTCCCTTAATATATACTCTAAAAGAATTCAATGCTAATTGCTTATTACCATTTAGTAAGCTAACGATATTCTAGCCTATAGCCAGGCAATATTTTCTAGAGCACCATAAAGTCCACAGTTTCCGGTTGTCGCAGTGAACGAAATGCTCAATGATGTGACAATGCAGCAGTTTAGAGAGAAGAAACCTGCGGGCAGCAGCAAGGGCTATGCAAGGTGACAGCCTCTCCCGGGAGACGCCGTTTCCTGTGGTCGGTCTGTGTAGATTTGACTCTGGAGTTTTGGAAGACTGAGTTGAATAGAATCATGGTGGTAATTTGTATATGAGGGATAAATGTAAGAATCAACAAGACTGGGGCCAGGTGTGGTGCCTCATGCCTGGAATCCCAGCACTTTGGGAGGCCAAGGTGGATCGATCACCTGAAGTCAAGAGTTCAAGCACTTTGGGAGGCCGAGGCGGGTGGATCACGAGGTCAAGAGATCGAGACCATCCTGGTCAACATGGTGAAACCCCGTCTCTACTAAAAATACAAAAACATTAGCTGGGCATGGTGGCACGTGCCTGTAATCCCAGCTACTCAGGAGGCTGAGGCAGGAGAATTGCCTGAACCCAGGAGGCGGAGGTTCCGGTGAGCCGAGATCACGCCATTGCACTCCAGCCTGGGTAACAAGAGCGAAACTCCGTCTCAAAAAAAAAAAAAAAAAAAGAGTTCAAGACTGACCAACATAGAGAAACCCTGTCTCTACTAAAAAATACAAAAATTAGCCGGGCCTGGTGGTGGGCACCTGTAATCCTAGCTACTCAGGAAGGTGAGGCAGGAGAATTGCTTGAACCCAGGAGGCAGAGGTTGTAGTGAGGCAAGATCACGCCATTGCACTCCAGCCTGGGTGACAGAGCAAGACTCCATCTCCAAAAAAAAAAAAAATCAACAAGACTGGAGAAAATCTTTCCTGGATATCTTATTAATACCTTCTTATGCACCCCGGCCTAGTCTCCAAATCAGGATACTCAACAGTCTTCCTCTTCATCCATGTCTCCTCCACCTACATCTGACACAAGTGACCCAAACTTGGCATGTCCACAAATGAACACACCATGTGCCCCTTTGCAACGACCCCTCCCAAACCATCTCCCAGCCCTGTCCCAGCGTCCCCATTGGCATGAGGTACCGCCATCACCACCCAGTCACCCAAGTCAGAACCTTGGCGGAGTCATTCTCATCTCATCCTATTCCCCATGTCCCACACCCACTCATTCCACGAAGGAATCAGGGCCAACGTGTACGCACGTACTGTGCCCAAGAGAGACACGTGCACGGGAGAGATGAACGGGGTGACCAGCTCTCCTGGGACTGACTGTCACATCGCAGAAAGCCTCTGTGTCCCGGGCGAACCAGGACAAACGGTCATCTTGGAGGGAAGGAATCGGAGAGCACAGGGATGGCTTCCTGGAAGAGGTGACACCCGGGAGAGAAGGGGACAGAGTAGACGGAGCAAATAAAAGCATGCAATGGAGGAATCGGTGGTGTGGGTTACTGGAGTGTGGCATCTGAGGAATGGAGGGGTCACCAAGGGGTCTAGAAAGGTACGCAGGGGCTAGATCTTGGAGAGCTGTATGTTGGATAATCTTGGAGAGCTGTATATTGGACTTGACTACATACTGTTGTCAGTTTTTCACAGAAGTGAGGTAATCAGATTTGCATTTTTCGGCAGCTGTTTGAGACTGGACCTCAACACTGATGAACTATTGATGGCTAGAAACACGTGCTAATGTTATTTCTAAATTGTCAATAACTTCTTTACTATGATTCTAAGGGTAGAAACTAGAATTTGCCTTGGTGACAAATTATTCCTGTTTTGGGAGGAATTCATTTGGACTCTCTCTTAGTCAAGCTGGTGTAAAATAAGTCGTCACTTGTCCCTGGCGTAACACCAGATGCGGATAAAATAATCCGGACACGGAGCCAGTTGCAGTGTGTGAAGAGGACCATTGAGTCTGTGGTTTCCCAGTCAGAGATTTAGGACGTTAAATCCAAATGCAGCCCTATCTGGTTTCAGACGTCACCTCCAGGATAAAAAGAAGATATCCATCTTGGCCGGGCGCAGTGGCTCACACTTGTAATCCCAACATTTTGGGAAGTCGATGCAGGAGAATCAGGATTGAGATATCTACCTCGCCAGTTAAAACTGTGCCTCCACATGGACCATGTAGCCTATAGTAGTCTAAAATAAGTTGGCATTTTAAAAATAAATCTTGTGATTGGTACAGGTTTATTGTATTATGAGATTTTGTGTTGAAAGTGGTAACGTAAAGGAAATATAAACACTTTAAATATCATAATTTTGGTTACTCTATTTTTTTAAGTTGTTTAATATACCAGGAACTTCATAAAATGGAAATGGTCTAGATGCCCCTCAAACCCTGCAAGGACTTGCAAAGCAGTGTGCATCCAGAGACAGGAGGAACCTGTGACCATCGTTTGCAATATACATTATCTATATGTATATCTCTTAAGCATATATTATTTAGTTTTGTCTGTTTTGTACTATATATCAGTAAAATCTGGATTCTGTTGTCTCGTTTGTTTTTTTCAAAATTGTGCTTTTTAATATTTATCCATGTCAATAGTGTAATTTATCTTTTTTTTTTTTTTTTTTTTTTTTTTTTTTTTTAGAGAGAGAGAGAGAGTCTGGCTCTGTCACCCAGGCTGGACTGCCATGGTGCAATCTCAGCTCACTGCAACCTCCACCTCCTGGGTTCAAGCGACCCTTCTGCCTCAGCTTCCCAAATAGCTGGGATCACAGGCACCCACCAAAATGCCCGGCTAATTTTTGTAATTTTAGTAGAGACAGGGTTTCACTATGTTTGCCAGCTGGTCTCGAACTCCCAGCCTCAATTGATGTACCTGCCTCAGCCTCCCAAAGTGCTGGGATTACAGGTGGGAGCCACCATGCCCGGCTAATTTATCCATTTTTAACTGTTGCATAGTATCCCACTGTAATTACATATATCAATGCATTTATTCATTCTACTATTAACATTGGAGCTGTTTCCAGTTTTCTGTTTCTTGTATGTGTGTATGTTAGTACCTGTGTGTGTTATTAATATGAACAATGCTTCTGTGAATATTCTTGCACATCTCTACTGGTCAATATTTACAAGAGTTTCTCTGAAATGTATACCTAGGAATGGTTTGCTGAGTGATGGCTACATGAATGCTTAACCTTCTAAGATAATGTCAAACTATTTTACAAGGTGATTGTACCTATTTATACACCTAACATCAACAGATGAGAATTCCCCTCAGCCATACTTGCTATTATCCAACTTTTTAACTTTTTCCAATTGGCAGATATGGAATGGGCCATTCGGCTCTCTTCTTTTCTGCAAATCTATTCATATTTTGTCCAGTTTCTCACTGGGATGTTATTTTTTCTTATTGATTTGTAGGGCTTCTTTCCATATTCTGGAAACTGATTGCTTGTCAATTACATGATTTCTAAATATCTGCTCCCTGTTTGAGGCTTTTTCCATTATAATTATGGTATATTTTAATAAATATGAATTGCTAAATCAGTATCAATTTCGTACTTCATAGTTTTCACTTTTTGTGTCTTGTTTCAAAATACTCCTTTACTCTAATTTCTGGAGGTATTATTCTGTTTTCTTCTAAATGTTGTATAGTTTTTTTAACTTTTCACATTTATATCTTTAATGAACCTGGAATTCATTTTTGTGTATTTTATGTAAGTTTTGCCTTAGACAGAAATACAATTTCTATTTGTTAAATATGGGTTACTCTGTTTCTTTTCACATTGATTTGTAATGCCAAAGCAGTACAAAACTGAGTTTCCACATACAACGATCTGTTTCTGAGCTCTTTGTGCTAATTCACTGGTTTATTTTCAGATCAATGCAGGAGCCATTATGTGAAAGGTAAAACCATAAAATTAGAAAATAGAGCATGCAGTTGTTCTTTTTCTTTGACTTTTATTTTAAGTTCAGGGGAACATGTGCAGGATATGCAGGTTTAATCCACAGGTAAATGTGTGCCATGGTGGTTTACTGCACAGATAATCCCATCACTCAGGTATTAAGCCCAGTGTCCATTAACTATTCTTCCAGAAGCTTTCCCCTTAACCACAGGTGCCCAGTGCGTGTTGTTCCCTGCCATGTGTCCATGTGTGGAAAATATAGTTATGTATTCTTAACCGGTCAATGTCTAAAGTTAATCTGTATATTTGCTGTTTTCCTAAACAGCCACGTGCTTTAGAACAATTTAACTTCATTCATCCCCTTCCAGCCCTCCTCTGCTTTAATTCCATATTGTTTTTTCTTCTCAATAGATATATTGTTTTATAGCCAATATTTGTCTTTACATTTACATTTGGTCACATGCTTAGCACTTTCTTTGTTCATTATTCTCATTCTTTTTTGCATCTCAGAACGTTCATCTGGAATCATCTTCCTTCTGCTTAAAATACATTCTTTCAGATTGCTCTTAGTGAAAACGTAGAGCTCTTCGTGAAAACTGATGGCAAGTTCAGTTTTACTAATCTTGACAATGCTTTTTTTTACCATCCTTCAAAGATAATGTTACTGAGTCAGAAAATTCTGGAATGGCAGTTATTTCCTCCCAACACCTTAAAAGATTCTATTCCATTTCCAGTGTCCATTGCTGCTTTTGAGGAGTCAGCCTTCAGTCTAGCCACCGTTCTTTTGTTGGTGATTTCTTTGTATCTGCTTCTAGTATTTTATTATCTGGTTTTCTGCCTCAATGTGTGTCGTTGTGATTTATTTTTATTCCTTTTGCCTGGAATTCATTAGGTCTCCTTAATCTGAAAACTTGGGGTTTCTTTTTTTCAAAACGATTCTAGAAAATTCTCACTTTTTATTTTGTTGAATGTTTTCTTATTCTCTCCTGTCTTCTGGTACTCTGATGGGACATATTTAAACCTTCTAACTCCAGCCGTCATGCCTCTTGACTTCCTCCTTCATCACTTAGCTGCATTCCGGAAAATTTCCTCAAAGCTACATTTTTGGAATAATCCTGGCTTAATCTGTTCTTAGACCCATCCACTTGTCATTTTAATGGCATTATTTATTTATTCTGGTTTGTATTTCAGATCTGCTTGGTACTTGCTCTAATTTTCAAGTTTATTTTTTTTTCTAAAACAATTTATACTTATATTCTTCATCCAATCATTCTAAAGCCACTATGAGACAATAAATAAATCCACTCAACTCATCAAAACACAGCTGAGAATTACCAAATAAGTACCAACAAAAAACTAAACATGCCGGATTAACTGTGCAGAATACAGTGATTTAAGTCCACTATATATGAACCTCCTTGTACCCATCTCCTTGCTTCAACAAATAACTCGTGGCCGAATTTTCTTGATCTGTACGTCTGCCCTCCTTCTCCCTGTCTGAACTAGACACAGCTCCAGAGACTGCAGGTTCTTTGCCTACCATATGCAACTGCAATAGCTTACTCATGATAGAAAAAAGAAAAAGTTGAAAGTCTTCTGAAAATCGTAGTACTTATAATGGCTTTCCCAACTACTGGCCATACATAGTATTAATCATTAACGCTCTCAGTAGAGTGTCTCAGAGGTCAAAATATACCTCCTACTAGCTATAAGGAAATTGGGATTTAATAAGTATTTATTTACAAATGCAGTCATCCAAGAGCCTGGAATATCAGGGGCTCTAAATTTATGACTGTGTATGAACAAGGGTCAATAGGATCTTTATTCAGTCCTCGAGATATAACCCAGAAAAATGAATTACTGTGAAAAACTCACTTGATTTCCTGTGCTCACATTGTAAGATCGAATAATCTACCAAAGTACAAAATTCAGTGACAGAGAAGCCAGCAAATTCTCCTGCCCTTATATAAATAGGTGGGAGGCTTTCCAGTAGAAATTTTTCTACTCCAATAAATTAGTAGATTGGATGACTAAATAATGCACATATATGACTATATAATAACTCTATTGTATCATATTTTAGTTTAAAACCTCAAAAACTTATCAAAACTATCCAAAAATATGTGGAATAAGACATAGACAAAGTTATTTCTCAAAAAGAAAAAATTGCCTGGGCACAGGGGCTCACACCTGTAATCCCAACATTTTAGGAGGGTGGGAGAGGGGATCACTTGAGCCCAGGAGTTTGAGTCCATCCTGGGCAATATAGTGAGACCTTGTTTCTACCAAAAAGAGAGAGACAGAGAGAGAGAGAGAGAGAGAGAGAGAGAGAGACAAATTAGCTAGGCATGGTATGCATGCCTGTAGTCCCAGCTACTTGGGAGGCTGAAGCAGGAGGATCAGTTGAGCCTGGGAAGTCAAGGCTGCAGTGAGCTGTGATTGTATCACTGCATGCCAGCCTTGGTAACACAGTAAGACCCTGTCTCAAAATAAAAATAAAAGTGAAAATAATTAAAAATGAGATTATTAACTCTCTGATATAAACATAACTAGGTCCAGCCATAAGGAAGAATTGTGCTAAAAAGAGAACAAAAATCATCATGTTTAACAACTACATTTGTGTTCTTTTCTAATTCTAAAGCTAGCTATCGGCCGGGTGCGGTGGCTCACGCCTGTAATCCCAACACTTTGGGAGGCCGAGGCAGTCGGATTGCCTGAGGTCAGGAGTTTGAGATCAGTCTGGCCAACATAGTGAAACCCTGTCTCTACTAAAAAGAAATACAAAAAATTGGGTGTGGTGCACCTGTAATCCCAGCTATTTGGGATGCTGAGGCAGGTGAATTGCTTGAACCTGGGAGGTGGAGGTTGCAGTGAGCCGAGATCGCACCACTGCACTCCAGCCTCCAGCTGGGGTGACAAAGTGAGACTCAATATTAAAAAAAAAAAAAAAAAAGATTGATTTAGTAATGCTTCTACACATCTTGATCATGTGTTAGCATATGAAACTGCTATCTAAGACCAACTTTCTGTAAAACTTGTGTAATTTAAATACCATAATTTTCCACTGAGTTCAAACAACCTCCTCCTACCCCATTAATCAACACCAAAAACAATTCATTTTTTGAATATATGCATAAAGAACATAGTTCATGTGTTTATAAAAAGTTCTTCTTTACCACATATTTTAGCTGTGACAGCTATTAACAAAGTAATTTATAACTCTAATAAGTTAGCAAGGTCTGCTTGCCACCAGTCCTGTCATTGGTGGTGGGCGCTCAGTATTGGCTGATGAATACACAAATGGATAAAAATATAAGAGCTGTCCACACATATACCATAAAATACATAAAGTAGATTCCGTTTTATCTCAATTTTTATTTCCGTGATATAACTCAGATAAAATCAAACACAATGTACTCTTTTGAAGTATACTGTTTATAAGAGAGAAATAGTATGATCTGACCTTATTTTGGAAGAAAGTTGTGTATAAAAGAAATCTTTAAAGTAAAAAAAAGCCACTGGTATCTAAAAACTCAAAAACAAATTTAAGTGACTGGTTTTCCAAACAACAGCAACAACAAATAAGCCACTAAAACAAAACAAGTAAATTACAAATTGTGTGTGTGTGTTTTACTTGCTTGCTTTAATCATACACGAATCTCAATTCCATTAAAGTACCAGGATGACAATTAGTTTTTAGTGATTTTTTTCAACCCTTCTAATTAACTTGATTAAGGAAGTGATTTAAATGCTTCATGAGAGGTGTGAATTCTCAGCCAGGGGGTTTGAATGAAGCGGAGCAAGTGAATCGGGCATTTATTGGGTGCTTACAATCAGATTCCCACTGGTGAGATCATGCCCATGTGTCTGGAGGTCCACATGCAAGCAACTGCCTCCAGCCCAACCCTGGAAGCTTGAGTGTCGTCCCAAGGCCCCCGCCTGCCCCACTTCCTGTACATACAGCCACCTGTGCTGTGATTGTGGAGACATGCAAGGAAGTTCAGGCTTCCGCTGAAGCTTCTGCAACTGAAATCCACTAGGGATTCTAGAAGGAGCACTTGTAAGTAGCTTCAGGATGGACTGGGTAGAGTCTATCTCATGGTGGGTGTTAAGCTGGCCTTATTCTAAGGAGGAGACCCGTCCTTGTATCATGCCAGACGCAAAGCAGTGTGTGATTTATTCTAAGTGTCTTGGTAACAGGACTTGAAGCCAGGCAGTGACGGGAAACCTAAAATGCATTACTTAGTCATAGAAGATTAAAAATAAAAAGAAAATAACCTCCCAAATCATCTAGTCCACTACTCTCCTAAAACTCATTTAATTCACATCCCCAAACTACATCTCCAAATGTATAATGGTTTCATTCCTGGTTTAGGTATTCGAGGTTTTGTGTTTGTACAAAGTATTTTAACAGTCTTATAAAATAAGATGTCCAAACCAGAATAAACTTAAAAGCCAAACACAAGTAAAGCACGAAACACAGGTTCTGAAGAGCACCTCCTCAGTACAAATAAACCATTGTCCTTCATCGCCAGTGTGACTTTCAGTTATGTAGGCACATCTGTCTTTTTAGATACCTAAATTATACATGAGGATTGTAACTATTCTTTATGCATAGGTTAGGATCAAGGAAACCTGCCAAGGCAGGTGCAGGGGCTAAAAGAATACATCTATCTTCCTGTTTTCCTGCTTCCTTTTGTTACCACTGTTTAATTTTTTTAAAAAAAGGGGGGAAAAAGTCTCCCCTGAGAAAAGCCTCCAAGAAATGCCTCTAGTGGTATTTTCTGGAATTGAATTAAACACAGTAACATATTGCTATACAAAGGGTGGAGGTGTGGAAGCAAGGCCAAGTGGACGGTGGTGCCAATCCTAGTCACATGTCAGCAGAGGAGGAGTCTTTTGCCTGTGGACTTCATAAAAGGCTAGCTCAGCACCCTCCATGAGACAGACGCTGCCCCAGCCAGCCTGAAGCTATGTACTCCCTCCCGGTAACGCCAAAGGATGTCAGCCGCAGAAGCTTCCACAGAAGCCTGAGCTCCTCCTTGCAGGGCTCTGCCGTCAGCATGCAGCGCCTCGGGATGGCACCCAGCGTTTACGGGGGTGCTGGAGGCCGGGGCACCCGCATCTCCACCACCTCCAGAAACATGGTGAGCTCTGGGAGCGATCTCATTGGCAGCGGGGACCTGTTTGTTGGCAATGAGAAAACGACCATGCAGAACCTAAATGACCGTCTAGCGAGCTACCTAGACAAGGTGCGGGCCCTGGAGCAGTCCAACTCCGAACTTGAAGTGCAGATCAAGCAGTGGTACGAAACCAACGCCCCGAGTGGTGGTCGCGACTACAGTGCATATTACAGACAGATTGAAGAGCTGCGAAATCAGGTGAGAGACGGCACCTGTGTTTCCTAATCTGTGTTTAGTTGCAAGATAAACCAAGAGGCTATCTATGTTAGGTTGGTTCAAATGGACATTGTAAAGCAAATTAGGCTACAATGTTACATCTATAAAAATTCTCTCATCTCCCTTTAGCGCTGGAGTACCTAACTGTATAGCAGGATGACTTTAAATCCTACTATTTTTAATGTTAAATATAATTACATACAAAATATGAACATTTTTATCCTCCAGGCTTATAGTCTGTATCCTTGTCACAACTCACCACATCAGGGCTAAATGTATAGTGAACAGTCTTTCTGAAAAGAGCTAAAAATTAATTATGTGATAAATCTCTCTTAGTTTTTCACCGAGTCCTCATCAAGTTTTGAAACCCCAGTCAATTCAGAGACTTTTCTACTTTTATTTAAGAAAATGTTATAATAAGACTATTAGAATACTGTACTGTAGATTTAAATAACAAAGTGACCCAGGGTAGAAACAGCAACGCAGGAATATTGTCTTAATGATGCCTGGGTTTTTAAATGCCCTGTTTAATAACATGATCATCATCATCAAGCAGTTCAGAAATTACTTCTACAGTAATAAAATGTTCTATTGCCCCAATTTATATTTATTGCAATCATATCACAGCCTCATCCTATGTCATCAAAAAAGGGTGGAGCTCTGTATTTTATCACTTGCATGGAATAAAAGCAGAAGACTTTGCTCCTAATTGAAGATTTCAGATATGACACAGAGCCCTTGCTTCAAATGAAAGTTCTTATCTAATCCAAAAAAATGTTAATTTTCATTTCTATGTTAAGATTCATACTCCTTTACAGCAAAGCTCACTTACCTACCAGCAAGTCTCTTTTTCTGGAGTTGTACTAAACATCAGTGCAATTTGATTCAGACTCTACGGGGAGTTGCTTTGGAATTTTAGAAACTATGGGCATGTGTAGCAATGGTATTTAAATTTCCCTTACGGAGTAAAGTTCATCCTTCTCAGGCTCTCACTAAAAACGTTCGAACCACACCTGTCTTGTGTTTCTGACTCTACTTTGGCTCATCTCAAATACACAGGCACAGGCCACCCATCCCATTGAGCTGGACAGTCCCAGTCATAGGAAGGCAGCCCTCCCCAAAACTGGATCCATTGAAAGAGAAAAAGTCATTGTAACATCTTCTGCACCTACATTTTTTATCCATATGCATCCATTATATGACAAGTGTTTTTTCTTTTTTTTTTTTCTGAGACGGAATCTCGCTCTGTTGCCGAGGCTGGAGTGCAGTGGTGCTATCTGTGCTCACCGCAATCTCCGCCTCCCGGGTTCCAGCGATCCTCCTGCCTCAGTCTCCTGAGTAGCTGGACCTACAGGCATGCACCACCACACCCAGCTGATTTTTGTAGTCTTAGTAGAGATGGAGTTTCACCATATTGGTCAGGCTGGTCTCAATCTCTTGACCTTGTGATACACGCGCCTCAGCCTCCCAAAGTGCTGAGATTACAGATGTGAGCTACTGTGGCCAGCCTATCAAGTGTTCTTGCTTTTGGCCAATACTGAATGAACACTAACTAGGTGCTGGGTACCATGCTGGGCATTGGAGAATATTGTGGTGGACACAACATGATTCATGATGAAACAGAGATGGACAGAAGCAACCCGCACACAGAGGGAACCCGCATACAGAGGGATAATGGGAGCACAGGCAGATCATCCGTGAAGAGAGCATTTGTGCAGCATTTGGGAGCATCTGTGAAGGCTCCTTTGAAGCAATGTTGTTGAACCTGAGACATGAGGGCGGAATGGGAGTTCACCGGGCAAGAGGGCCTAACATAAATGTTCTAAGCAGAAACATCAAAGGCAAGGCACTCAATAAGTTCTGATGATTCAAGGTGAGTTAAATTCTCTTTCCATAGAATCACAAGAAAGCAAACCAAACCCTGGGGTCTAGAGTTGCATTTTATGACTCTATTATAATGTTAAATACCCATGTCATGATTTTTCTATTTTCATGTAGAAATACTCAAAATGAATATCATTTTTGACATAATAGTCACTGTAGCTGAGGATAAACTCAATCTTTGTAAACTCCTATCCATCTGAAAATGTCATTCTTGGCCAGGCGTGGTGGCCTGTAATCTCAGCACTTTGGGAGGCCAAGGTGGGCAGATCACCTGAGGTGAGGAGTTTGAGACAAGCCTGTCTTTAATAGAGACAGCCCCGTCTCTACTAAAAATGCAAAAATTAGCCGGGCATGGTGGCAGACACCTCTAATCCCAGCTACTAGGGAGGCTGAGGCAGGAGAATTGCTTGAACCCAGGAGGTGGAGGTTGCAGTGAGCCGAGATTGCGCCATTGCACTCCAGCCTGGACTACAGAGTGAGACTCCATAACAAAAAAAAAAAAAGAAAAGAAAAAGAAAAAGAAAAAGAAAAAAAGAAAAGAAAATGTCATTCTTTCTCATGTATTTTCCAGATTAAGGATGCTCAACTGAAAAACGCTCGGTGTATCCTGCAAATTGATAATGCTAAACTGGCTGCTGAGGACTTCAGACTGAAGTAGGTTCACTAATACATGGCAAACATTTATGAACAAGAATTCCTTTAGTAGTCTTTCCATATCATTATTGGTAAAGGAACCACTGTGCAATGTTTCCAGAATCTTGGCGCCTCAAGGAGGTTAGAAGCTACATGTTAGAAGCTAGTGCAGCACTCAGGTTTGGACTTCTCTCTCTCTTGATCCCCCAGCATGTTACTGAACATCTCCAGTAGCTACTATTCTCCTTGGTTATTACTAGTTGCTAAAATTTTTTTTAGTAATTTGGCATCTGTCCTTTAACCCACTATACCTAACTCTGCCCTTTGGAGTAATAACAAAGCAATTTACAATTCTCCTTCTGCCTAAGTGCCTTTCTATTGTCCAAAGAGAGTCTTTAGTCTATGCTTGGTGATTCGCCAAGTAATTCTCCATGTTCATTCAAGTGTCTGCAAGTGTATGACCCACATTCCAGAGGTGACACTATGGTCTGGCCAACCAAAGAACCAGGACCAATCTACAATAATTAGCTGGGTGTGGTGGCACATGTTTGTAATCCCAGCTACTCGGGAGGCTGAGGCAGGAGAATTGCTTGAATCTGGGAGGCGGAGGTTGCAGTGAGCTGAGATGGTGCCATCGCACTCCAGCCTGGGCAACAGAGTGAGACCTTGTCTCAAAAAAAAAGTTCACTTTCTTCATAATCATCACACCACGTGTGGCCAGAGCTGTTCCTTGAAAACAGCTTCCACACTAGGGCCTCTTCATCCTGAATTTGTATAATGCATTAACCCAAAAAGCCCTTTGTGGTTAGAACGTTAGCCTTTTAATGCTCCAAGGGATTAACAAGGAGGAAATAGGAAATCAAACGCAAAGATGAAAGCAGTAAAGGTACATTAGTTCCAATTTTACCTAGCACTGAGTGTTCCATTGCATTGTCATTTTTTAAAGTTGGATATTTTAGAAAATTGGGTAGGGCATGGTGGCTAATGCCTATAATCCCAGCACTTTGAGAGGTTGAGGCAGGTGACTCTCTTGAGTCCTGGAGTTTGAGAACAGTTTGGGCAACGTGATGAAACCCTGTCTCTACACAAAAATACCAAAAAAAATAGTTTAGCATGGTGTCATTTGCCTGTGATCCCAGCTACCTGGGAGGCTGAGGTGAGAGGATTGCTTTAGCCCGGGAGGTCAGGGCTGCAGTGAGCCATGATTGCACCATTGTACTCCAGCCTGGGTGACAGAGTGGGACCCTGTCTCAAATATACATACATCTACACACACACACACACACACACACACACACACAGAGAGAGAGAGAGAGAGAGAGAATGTGTGTTTATGTAAGATTCTAGAGAAGTGTTAGAGATAATTCATTTTGGAAGCCTCTGTTTACAAAGTAATAAAAATAAATTGATCATGTACATTATTAAGTAAATCTAACCATTATTTAATATCCATATTAAGAACCCTTTGCCAACACAATAATTAACACAATTTAATTTCTTATAAAATGTATTCTAGAATTTAGAAATGTTCAAAATTATTTCAGATTGCCTTTTTACCATTCACTCCAAATCACAGATTATATTCTTGAGCAAATTGTCTGACTCCTAGGTTCTTCTGTACAATTCATGAATGTATAAAGAAGGATGTTATAAAATATTGAAATTAATCTCCTCATAAGCCACATAAAAAATCTATCTCATTATATTAGATTCTCTCTCTTATAATGGCTTTAGAAGGATGAGTTATGTCTGTATACTGATTAATTCACAGGTTTGAGACTGAAAGGGGAATACGCCTAACAGTGGAAGCCGATCTCCAAGGCCTGAGTAAGGTCTTTGATGATCTAACCCTACAGAAAACAGATTTGGAGGTTCAAATTGAAGATCTGAATAGAGACCTAGCCCTCCTCAAAAAAGAGCATCAGGAGGTGAGAAAATATTCAGAAGTCGTATTGGAGACGATGGAATGATCCTATATCATAACAATAATAGGAGGGGGAAGGGAAACAGGAGGAGGGAGAGCTAGTGGTGGTAGTGACAGCGATGTTGACAATGACGATAGTGATATAAGCCCTAACTTCTTTTCATAATGTTGTTATCGGTTAAATGACTTAGAGCAGTACCTGGACCACAATTTATTATTTTCTTTCTTTTTCACTCATTCACAATGAAAGAGGACAGGAGATTTCCTCTGTCTTTTCTGCCCAGCCTTATCTGAAAGTGTTTTTCAGACTAAAATCAACCAGGATTTTCACTTTCACAGGAAGTCGATGGCCTACACAGGCATCTGGGCAACACTGTCAACGTGGAGGTTGATGCTGCTCCAGGTCAGAACCTTGGTGCCATCATGAATGAAATGAGGCAGAAGTATGAAGACATGGCCCAGAAGAGCCTTCAAGAGGCCAAAGAACAGTTTGAGAGACAGGTAACAGTGCAAGAGACAGCTAACAGTAAAGTGTGAGCAAATGTGTAGAAGCTTTCCTCCCGAAAGAGAGAACTCATTTTATTTTTCATTTGTTCATTCTTACTTTCTCTTTCTGTCTTTCCATTCTTATTTTCATCCCTCTGCTATTTTTTTTTTTTCACTCTTGGCCCTTTAGACTGCAGCTCTGCAGCAACAGGTCACAGTGAACACTGAAGAATTAAAAGAAACTGAGGTTCAACTAACAGAGCTGAGACGCACCTTCCAGAGCCTAGAGATAGAACTCCAGTCCTATCTCAGCATGGTAAACATCTAACTTCTCTTTCTCAATCCAGTATGTGCTGACCCAGGTTCTCTGTTAGGAACTCTAGAAATGCAAAGATCCATTAGAAATAACCCTTCCCCTTGCAGAGCCAGCAGGGAAACAGGCCGAATAACTAATTATAATTAAAGGACAGAGAAAAATCAAGGAAAATGCAATGTACTGCATGAATGCAGAGGAAAGAGCCAATCTGGAAGATTTCACAGGGAAAGTGGCATTTAAACCAGTTCTTTTTGTGTACTTTTTAAGTTCAGGGGTGCGTGCGCAGGTTTACTATATAGTTAAACTTGTGTCATGGGAGTTTGTTGTACAGGTTATTACATCACTCAGGTATTAAGCCTAATACCCATTGGTTATTTTTCCCGATTCTCTGTCTCCTCCCATTCTCCACCGTTAGGCCCCCGTGTCTGCTATTCCTCTCTATGTGTCCATTATACCAGATCTTAAAAGTTAAGATAAAATTTTAAGCTGGAGAACAGACTAGAGATATTCCAGGCCAAGTAAATCAGCCAGCCCATGACAAATTGTTTTGATAACCAGAATCCCTCAAATCACAGTGGCCTACAGCCACAATACTACATCCATTGTGACATTTCCTCTCCAGGGGTAAAGCTAAAGGGGTAGACCCTACCTAGGACATGCCAGTATCCTGGCAGAAAGAAAAGAGTAATGGTTGGGCCACTTGATAGCTCTTAAAGCTTCTCCTTAGAAAAGGCATTTGTCCTTTGGGTGGCCAAGGCAGGAGGATAACTTGAGGTCAGGAGTTTGAGACCAGCCTGGTCAATATGGTGAAATCCTGTCTCTACTAAAGACACAAAAATTAGCTGGGCATAGTGGCATGCGCCTGTAGTCCCAGCTACTTGGGAGGGTGAGGCAGGAGAATCGCTTGAACCCCGGAGGTGGAGATTGCAGTGAGCCGAGATCATACCACTGCACTCCAGCCTGGGCGACAGAGCAAGACTCTGTCTCAAAAAAAAAAAAAAAAAAGAAAAGGCATTTGTCAGTTTCACCTGCATTTTATTAGCCAAAGTCACATGACCCAGCCAGGTGTCACTGGATTAAAGGAGTCTAATCCTGCAATTGAGAAATGCCACAGATCACATGGCCAAGTCTGATGAAGGAATGAGAGGTAAAACATCTTCACATGGTGGGGAAAGCAAATATTGAGAACAATTTACAACGTCCCGCACTGAGAGAACAGTGGGTACAAAGCTACAAGCAAAGAAAAACCCCAAGAGCTAATGATCCTAGCTGGCTGGCTGAGGTTGCCTAGTTGGGAAGAGTGGGAGATGGAGCTAGAAATACACACCATGCCCACAGTGACGAGATGCAGAAACCCTTCTGAAAAGAAATGAAAATTGATCCATCTCTTGAATCAAGTCCTCAGATAAAAAATGCCCTATTTTTCTTGTGTTCATAGAAAGAGTCTTTGGAGCATACCCTAGAGGAGACCAAAGCCCGTTACGGCATCCAGTTAGCCAACCTCCAGTCGCTGCTGAGCTCCCTGGAAGCCCAACTGATGCAGATTCGGAGTGACACAGAACACCAGAACAACGAATACCATATCCTTCTTGACATAAAGACTCGGCTTGAGCAGGAAATTGCTACCTACCGCCGCCTTCTGGAAGGAGAAGATGTAAAGTAAGACTCTTAGAATCAAGAAATAGGTGTCAATGTCTGTATGCACGCCTATTTTGATGTCTCTGTCACTCATTACCCAGCACCAATGCAATCCCCAGGACAGAAGCAATTATACTCACACATCTCACCAACAACAACAAAACAAAAATATACCAAAAACTACACACACGCCCAAACTATCAAATACAGCTTTGAAATCATGTGGCAGGACTGAGTTAGAAGATAATTCTCTATATGACACAGGTTATGCTGATACTAATTTATATCATTAATATACAATTGAAAGCACAATAACTTTTTGGAAATTCAAATTGAGAGCTCGTGAATTAGACCATAAGCTGCTGAGGTCTATGGGAGTCACTTTGGGAATCATCAATGTGGCAGCAGCGACTGTCTTCAGATACCATACCTAAGAATATCAGCAAGAGAACACAAAATTTGAACTTCCATTGTATTTTTGTTATTTTAATTAGAGGAATTCCTTAGCCTATAATAAACTGGTCAGTTTTAAAGGTATGTATTTTTCAAGTGTAAAACACTCAAGTGTGCAATGACAAGCAATGTAAAAGGTAAATAAATATGAAAGCATTAAAACACATTCACTTGGATTTTACTTTGAAATATGAAAGAAGTGCATTCCATTTTCAGAATAGCAATAACGCTTTTTTTCTGTTTATTTTTTCTTCTTTCCAATTTAAAAAAAAAAAACAGAACTATGGAGTATCAGTTAAGCACTCAGGAAGAGAAAGGTAAGTTCTAAATTTGCACATTTTCTATGACACTCAGCTGCTGTTGACTACCTGCCACTGATAAAAAGTAAAGTAAGGCTGTTTTAGTCTGTTTTCTGTTGCTGTAACAGAATACCTGGGACTGGATAACTTACACACAGTAGAAGGTTACTTGGCTCACAGTTCTGGAGGCCAGAAAGCCCAGTATCAAGGTGCCATCATCTGGTGAAGGCCTTCTTGCTGTGCCATCCCACGGCAGAAAGCAGAAGCATAAAAAAGTGTGTGTGAGAGCCAGAGAGCAAGAGGAAGCTGGCCTTGCTTTTATAACAAGCCCACTCTCACAATAACTAACCCATTCCCATGGAAACCACATTAATCCATCCGCAAGGACAGAGTCTTCATTATCTAATCACCTCTTACTAGGCCCCACCTCCCAACACTGTTACACTGGGGATCAAGTTTTCTACACATGAACTCTAGGGAACACATCCAAACTATAGCAGAGGCCAATTCTCAAGAGAGCAGATATGACACCAGGATTCTAAAATTCTTGTACATGGCATCAAGAAACCCTCCATGTGGGAACTTGAGCACATTCTTCAGAAGGGGGTGATTTTCTTGGCCTGTGCTATTGCTATCTTGAGACATCCTGAGATCCTGAAAAGGAAAAATAAGACAAAATTTGAATTCCTCTTAAATTCAAGATCATTTATTTCTGCTTAGGGGTGGGAAGAGTAGGATATTTTTTAATTTGGGGAGAAGCACATTTTCTACATCTATGTATAAAATGGATAAGATTATTTGATAAAGAGGATGGGTTTAACATTTTTCTAAAAGAAGGAAATAAGTAAAAAGAATAATAATTTAAAGTTGGATATTATAAATCAGCAAAGTCATGTGCCTGAGTTAACATTTAATGTTTACTATAAATTCAGATATAAAGAAAACCAGGAAGATTAAGACAGTCGTGGAAGAAGTAGTGGATGGCAAGGTTGTGTCATCTGAAGTCAGAGAAGTGGAAGAAAATATCTAAACAGCTACCAAAAGAAGATGCTGCTGAGGTTTTGAAAGAAATTTGGCTATAATCTTATCTTTGCTTCCTGGAAGAAAGCACTATTAATACTCTGCAGTGATTCAAAAGGGTGGGATGGGGGGAAATCCTATTTATCAAACTCTGTAATTGAATATAAATGTTTTACTCAGAGGAGCTGCAAATTGTCTGCAAAAACGAAATCTAATGAGCAGCAGAATATTTAAAACATCTTTACTGCCATCTTTATCATGGACCACATCAATCACAAGCTGCAGACCACCTAATATCAATTTGTAGGTAATGTTCCTGAAAATTGAAGCACATTTCAATTATACTAAACCTCAAAAAGTTTAGCACAATTTTGCAAATTATACTAAACTTTGTAAATTGCAAATAAAACTCTAATTTTTCCCTGTTTCTGAATTGTAAAACCCCCTTTGGTAGGCCCTGGTTTCTTACTGAGCCAATTTCTTGGTTAATCTCACTGAATTTTCAGCACCAGTACAACTCTTCAACCTGCGAGCTATATCTGCTTTCCCCATTGTTTCTACTGCCTTTCAAAACTCAACACAGTTCTTTGAATAATTTGAGAGTCAAATTCAATCACAAATGCTAAGCAGAATAAGAGTGAAGTACACTGTACTTAAAATGGAAATAGATTAAAAACATTACTGAAACCCTTCTCAAGGCAAAATGTGTCTCCTTTTGATAATAAACTACATATACTATCAGGTGCTCTGTTTATGTGGTGAACATACATTTTTAATGAAATATCTTCCATTTTTTTTTAAGAACAGCTGCAATGAGATATAATTCACACACCCTGAAATTCACCCTTACAATATGTACAACTCAGTGGTATTTAGTATGCTTACAATGTTTTGCAACCATCACCACTGTCTAATTTTGAACATTTCATCACCCCAAAAGGAAATCTTGTAGCTATTAGTAGTTACCCCCATTTCCCTTCCTCCCAGCCCCTAACAACCACTAATCTACTTCCTCTCTCTATGAATTTGCCTACTCTGGACATTTCATATGAATGGAATCACACAGTGTATTCTTTTATACACAAATGTTTATAACAGCACTATTCATAAGAGCCCCAAAGCGAAAACAGGTCAAGTTTCCATCAACTGATAAATGGATAAACAAAATGTAATATATCCACACAATAGAATATTATTTGTCAATAAAAAGGAATGGAGTACCGATACATGCTATAACACAGATGAACCTCAAAAAAATGCTAAGTGAAAGAAGCCAAATCCAAAAACAAACCACATATTGTATCCCCACCCTTTTCTCGTTTTAGTAAGCAATCATTGCATATGGATGTTTATAGGGAAAATCAATGTGCACTAAATTGTTGTATTCTAGTAAATAGATTGAACTTAAAATTTGATATAGAAGTTATAAATAAGTGGGATTGAGTTTATAATATAGAAAATAATTAGGTGATTCATTCAATTATAAGAATATCCACCACTTATCGAGCACTTACTATGAGCCCCTGTGGCAAACATTTCATGTATTTTTTATTTAATTCTCACAATAATCCTATGAGGTAAAAGCTATTAGCTTGAATCATGTGAACCTGCCAATAGATGATAACTTCTTTTTTTTAAGAGTTGGGAAGTTTTGAGGATGCAGGTGGTACCACTTTGAATTCCTAAGATTTAATATAATGTCTAACACACAGCAGACACTTGATTCATTACTCTGAATGGAGAAAATAAAGAATTTTTTAAAAGCATTTTTAATATATGATGATTTCTGACTTTCAGAAATAGCAATTTTATATGCCATTATAGAACATATATAATGGTTCAACCTTATTATATTATCCCCATTTTACAGACGAGGATAATTAAGGACTAATATGAAGACATGAGGTAAACACTTTCCCAAAGTCATGCAGTTACCAAGTAGTAGAGCGAGACCAAAACTCTGGGCCGTTTGTCTAAAACCATGACACCTTCTTAAGCAACTAATTATGTAACAAAGCAATACATGATTCACAGTATTGTGAAAACGACAATTTCACATTGCACCTGCCTATCCTCAGTTATTTTGTTGTTTTCTCATTGTCATTTTCATCAGCCAGACACAACAGCCAATTGTGGCAAATGTCCAGCTTTGCTGGCTAACCTCACATACGACTTGATTCAGCACAACTTTTGTCAGTAAAGGTATTTTCACCTATTTTCATTGCCTTCCTTTCCAAAGTGAAGAGGTTTCACTCTTTTTGTTTTTTGTTTTTTGTTTTTTTTGTACTTTAGGTTCTGGGGTACGGGTGCAGATCATGCATTATTGCTGCATAGGTACATACACGGTAAGGTGGTTTGCTGCCTCCATCCCCCTGTCACCTATATCCGGCATTTCTCCCCATGTCCTCCCTCCCCAACCTCCCCATCCCCCGCTGCCCCTCTCCTAGCCTCCCAACAGACCCCAGTGTGTGATGTTCCCCTCCCTGTGTCCATGTGTTATTGTTCAACACCTGCCTATGAGTGAGAACATGCAGTGTTTGATTTTCTGTTCTTGTGTTAGTTTGCTGAGACTGATGGTTTCCAGATTCATCTATGTACCTACAAAAGACACGAACTCATCGTTTTTTATGGCTGCATGGTATTCCACGGTGTGTATGTGCCACACTTTCCTTGTGCAGTCTATCATCAGTGGGCAGTTGGGTTGGTTCCAGGTCTTTGCTATTGTAAACAGTGCCACAATGAACATACATGTGCATGTGTCTTCATAATAGAACAATTTATAATCCTTTGGGTATATACCCAGTAATGGGATTGCTGGGCCAAATCGAATTTCTATTTCTAGATCCTTCAGGAATCATCAGACATACTCTTTCCCCCCCCCACCCCTTAATTTTATTCCAAGTCATGCCACCTATTAAATTGCATTTAAAGATGTTAAGAATTTTTTAAAGTGAATTCTTTTTCACCTACTGAGTCACATTCCAGAATGGTCTGAAACTTTCACATGCAAATACCAGACTGTGAATCTGATTAATAAGAAATCTGAATTCTTATTAATCTGATTAATAAGAAACCGATTAATAAGCAGATGGGTTCAGAACTGTTCTCTTATAAAGACCACTGTCTTATGACAATAATGACATTGTGTTAAAAGAGGTAACATTGTTATTCTTAATTTAGGATGGTCTTCTTTTAACTACCTGTTAAAAGAGGTAGAATCGTTATTTTAGGTCAGAAAAAGAAGATTTTTTTTCCTCTCTTTTCTTTGGTCTATGTCTAGTTTCTTCTAAGCAATCTTTAAAAGAAGTGGGTGAGAGCTTCATACATGTGGACCAGACGGTGGAGTTCTACCTCCAGTTCTGCCAGCAGTTACTGTGTGAAAGGGATGCATTAGTCTTTGTATCTATCTATGTTTCTTACATGAGCTAAGAACCAGAATGGCATAATCCTATTTCTGACAGGTATACAGATCCAGAGGAGTCTTTATCTCACATTAGAATTATCACCAATGTATTTTTTCATTTTATATGAAATCGTCAGTGCAGAAGTGAAGCTACCAAACTCAGAGAGAGCCCCTAGTGGTGAGGTGAGGTTAGGATGGAAATGACTATTTTTTCCGAGCTCTAGGGATTATTTGTATCCAGAGTTCTGAATCATCTAAAAAGAAGAATGACATAAAGTGACACAAAATAAAAACATGGCCAACAGCCCCCTCAGATGCTCTGTTCTCACCCATATGCATCAAGATCAGCCTCAGGTAACTGATTAGACCCCCAAGAAACAATTCCAACTTAAAGCATTAGTAGTGATTTTTATTTTTGAATTCTCCTTCAAACATCTCTGTTTTCTCTCCCCGAGGCTCATTTCCAAGATTCCTCTCATCAGGGTATTATTTTATCATCTTCCTGTTTCCTACCACTTTCAAAATTCTCTACTGCTCTCAAGAACCATTGATCTCTGGAGCCCAGAAGTCAACCTCACTTACGCCTCTTAGGGTCCTTGTTTAACCCTCATCTCAAAAGCACAGTACATAAAATGTAAGGAATTCAAATTCTTTCAGTCACTCATAGGATTTTACAGTGCTATCCAAAGTGAAAGATGTTACAGACTGAGTGATCAGTGGGTTGCAGAAAATGACACATCTATCTTAAGGGAAAAAACTCAAGGAGAAAACCCTGCAAAGACCAGGACACGAACCAACCTGACATGAAAAGATGAGTGTATGATTTACTTAATAAAAATCTAAAGATTTGTAGAAACCACAAACATAATTTCTCTATTTTGAACATTTCCTATCCTCTACAAAAATAGAAGATATAATTCTTTTTTTTTTTTTTTTTTTTTTTTAATGGAGTCTTGCTCTGTGGCCCAGGCTGGAGTGCAGCGGTGTGATCTTGGCTCACTGAAACCTCCGCCTCCTGGGTTCAAGTGATTCTCCTGCCTGAGCTGTCCGAGTGGCTGGGACTACAGGTGTGTGCCACTGCGCCCGGCTGACTTTTTGTATTTTTAGTAGAGATGGGGTTTCACCGTGTTAGCCAGGATGGTCTCGATCTTCTGAACTCATGATCTGCCCACCTCAGCCTCCCAAAGTGTTGGGATTACAAGCGCGAGCCACCGCACCCAGTGATATAATTCTTTTGAACAGTTTGCCCTGGCTGTAATCATTTTCCTCTGTGCCTCAACTTATGTAATCACTTTGCCAACAAGCCCATGATTGCTTCTTCCATTTTTTATATCCCCACTGGGTTATACATTAATGTGGCTGTCAGAAAAAATTATTTTCACTTCTAAAACCTCTAAAGCAGTCTTGATTATTTAACTTAGCCTCCTACTTCCAAAAAAAAAAAAAGGCACTGAAGAAGAAATATTTCTCTTTTCAACTTCTGAAGTTGCTCCTCCTTCATAACTGAATTCAGAATAAATCTTGGTCAAAGCATACCAGTAAATTAGGGCACAGTCATTTTCAAATGAAATAAATTTTAAATGACACATTCAAGCACATTAAGATTTAAGTTCTTTCAAATGAAATAATTCTAGGGATGCAGTGATAAAGTTTAGCCAAACACTAGGCTAAGACTCAGGATGAAAAATAAATTAGACGTAGTACCTACCTAAGAAGCTTAGTCTAGGATAATATGTAATATGTATAAAAACATAAACAAATAATATGTAAATGTAATTTTTAGAGACTGAGCAAGAGTATTCAAATTTTACCATAGGCATTAGAGTTGGAAAATGTATGTTTCAGCACAAAATCAATTCCAAGTTCAAAAATGCAACTTCATCATATTCCATATTATGTGATCAAATCACTGAGGTACAATTTTGAATTTGGCACATTTCCTGTGCTTCTGTTTTCATTTCTATGGCAGTAAAATGAAATCTCTCTGTCTTGGGGGATATGTGACTGAATAACAGTTAACAACCATAATGTCAAGTTCTTGTGTGGAGAGTGCAAGTCTAACTTGTGTTTTATAAGCTCTCTGGAGATGTGGCTACAGGTCAAAGCTAAAATGAAAACCATATTTGCCTGCATATTTACAGAATTTCATGTGTCATGTTGCTTCTTTTCTTTCTTTTTTTTTCTTTCTTTTTTTTTTTTTCTTGAGATGGAGTTTCACTACTGTGGCCCAGGCTGGAGTGCAATGATGCAATCTCAGCTTACTACAATCTCAGCTAATTTTTGTATTTTATCACTTCCAGTTTCAAGCAATTCTCCTGCCTCAGCCTCCCGAGTAGCTGGGACTACAGGCACCCAACACCAAGCCTAGTTAGTTTTTGTATTTTTAGTAGAGACAGGGTTTCACCATGTTGGCCAGGCTGGTCTTGAACTCCTGACCTGGTGATCCACTCACATCAGACTCCCAAAGTCCTGAAATTACAGGCATGAGCCACCTCGCCCAGCCTATGTTGTTTTTTATAAGCCATGAAAAGTCATTCTCTAGGTCTCAGCCCATACACTGAAAAATTCAAGGAGAAAGATTAAAAAAAAAAAAAAAAAAGAGCACCTCCTGGTTGATGTGCAGGGCAGAAGCATGGTGTCGGGTATCATAGCTAGGGGATGTCAGAGTACCTGTGTCCTTTTTATTGTCACTGCCAGCAGCAGGGTTGTGGTATCTATAGAAGGTACTGCAGGTCCGAGTTCTATCTCTGCCACCTCCCAGCTGCATGCGCTTCAATAAATCACTTACCCAGATGCTCAGATTGCACATGTGTAAAATGGGACAAAAGTATCACCTCAAGCAGGGTGGCTTGAGGTGGCTCATGCCTATATTCCCAGCGCTTTGGGAGGCCAAGGCAGAAGGATCACTTGAAGCCTGAAGTGCAAGACCAGTTTGAGCAATATAACAAGACCCCATCTCTACAAAAAATGTAAAATTAAAAAAAAAATTAGCCAGTGTGGTGGTGCACACCTGTAGTCCTAGCTACTCGGGAGGCTGAGGCAGGAGGATTGCTTGAGCTCAGGAATCAAGGTTTCAGAGAGCTCTGATCACACCACTGCACTCCAGCCTGAGCGAGGGCAACAGAGCAAGACCCTGTCTCAAACAAACAAACAAACAAATAAAAACAGTGCCACCTTAAGTGGTTACCATGAAGGTTAAAACATAATGTCTGTAATTCACCTGGCCCAGTGTCCAAAAAGTAGTTAAGTACATAATAACTGATAATTCAAACAAAGACAAGCTCAGTCAAAATGCTTACAATATAGATTTAAGGAATCCTTGGTAAAAATCTCCATATGGGGCTAAAATCACTGGCATTTCCACTGAACAGATTTTCATTCTCTCAAGAAATTAAACAAAATGGATCATGGCTTCTCTCAAGCTGAGAATGCCTTAGGTTGCTACACTCTTTCCACATCTATAGCAAATGTGTGATTTCTGCAGATTTCTTGCTTAAAACCCCTTTATTTAGAAATCCCACTTGCTTGCTCTTTGTGATGTGTCTAGGTTGGGGAGAAATATGTCCCTTCACATTTGTCCTTTATGTAATAATATAAAAGGAAGTTGTAATTGGATTTCACCATGGGTTCATCATTTGTGCCCCTCGGAAAGTGATTTTTTTTTTTTTTTTTTACAAAAAGTCAAAATAGTCCTTCCATTTGCCAGAATTGATCCCAGGTATTCCTTACGGAGGTTTGCCATGGGCTTCAGGTGTAACCCCTTGACATCTGTCCCCTAATTACCAGTGAGCACTGCTAGTTCTGGCTGAGGACTCTTCACAATGGAAGAACCTCAGCTTCAGAGTGGCTGGAACCAGGAAGATAATATCTGGATATGCAGGTGGACAGGAGGCAGCAGTAAACAACAAGGAATCTAGGCTACCGATCTGGAATTCCTGGGAAGTCAGTCTGTACTCTACAAGGGAAAACAAGTGCTAGCCATTGTGAGACTAACTCCAAGGAGATAAAGGCCAGAGAAATAAGCATTCTCAGGAGAAAGGGCCCCAGGGAAGGTGGAGCAGCAGGGGCTGCAGAAGATCCCTCTGCAGGGAGCACCCGCGCACTGGCACCAAGCAAAGACATCTCAGTGCATGTTTCTGGGTATGTGTGTGCATACATGTATACATTAGAACGAGAGTAACAGCTGAATGCATCCACATTGTGAATCTACTAACACATTATTATACTTTGTAACTTGCCTTTATATTGATACTTTTTTTAATTTTGGAAAAATTTCCTCATACTTAACACACATTAATGACCCAGCAGCTTGATTTATCAAGACAGAAATCAGTCAGCATATGCTGAATGCTGACTTTTTCCAAGACACCAGGCACACAGACTAGACATTGTAGACGGAGGTAACGGCAGACCCAGTACTTGAATACTTTCATGTTGGCTTGGTTGAAATAGTTGATTTGATTTTCAAAAAGACCACATCATTTTGACATAATTCAAGTTGTGTAATGGTTAGAGGCTTACTTCACATATTATCTCTGCTATTGAAATGTCAAAAAAAAAAATCAGGTTATTGTTTTAGTAAGAGAAACAAAAAGTGCTGCATACGCTTATGGAAAACCTTAATTATTACAGCTAATTATTATGGTTGTTTTAGAAGGCTCTCTATACATTTTAAAGTGGAGATTGAATCTATCTGGTAAAGATTAATTTCTCAGCCAAATTATTGGATACCCACAGGTATTCAAAAACTATTTGGTATTATGCTTACTGCCTAGGTGATGAGATCAAGGGTACCCCAAACCTCAGCATCATGAAATATACACACATAACAAACCTATACATGTATTTCCTGAATCTAAAATAAAAGTTGAAGTTATTTTTTTTTAATATCCAGTAAACAAATAAATAAATGAAAATAAAAATCTTCCTTTTTATGAAAGGCATGTATTATTAAATCAAATAAGAATTCAATTTTATTTTAAAAATCTAGAATACTTGTGATATTTTATAAAGTTTTCTTTTGAGTAAAATAAAACACAGAATCAAAATATACCAAATTGAAAAGGAGTTTCAGTGGCCATCTATAAGAAAACAGAGGTCCCTTTTGAAGAACTGAAGCCTGTATTTCCCAAGAGGTAGGAACTGTGTCTTTATAATGATTTTAGTGTATTTTATTTCAATAAATCCATTCTAGTCAAAATACATATATGTCTATAGTAAACACAGTGTGTACCTTATTAATAAAATTCAGTATAAACATCTTTGCAAAGAAACTGTTATTTACACCCAGAAATATCAAATACAGAGCAAACTGAATTTAGAAATCTGATTTCAACAAAGAATTTCCAAGAATCTACAATCCATATTCTAGACCCAATTATTAAAGTTCAAGTGATAGTTAATTATATAAACTTAAGAGAAAAGCAGATTGTAAAATCTTATATCGAACCAATTACATTCAAAAATGTATATAAAATACTCGTATATACATACATCTTCTTTATGTTTTCTGCATCTTCCAAATTTCCTGCAATAAATACATAGGAAGCTATATTTCTAAAAACTATAGAACTATTTTGCAATGAGACACGTAGAGACTTGGGTCATCATCGCAAAGAAAATGTATAAAAGAAAAATGCTTATTCCTTCTTATCCAATCAAAATGCTCACAATTTAAATTCCTGAGGGAATTCCACCACCCTGGAATTGTACTACTTTGTTTCCAGGTATCTGCAACTCTCTCTGAAAGTAGGCTCCTTTCAAGTTAATGCATTTCCCATAAGAACATTATTGTTTTCACGTCCAATGTATAAGCCATATCATTTTCAAAGGTAAATAGTATATCAAACAAGAAAGTACGAGAATTTTATGTCTTAAAAACTAAAGACACTGGATACAATTCCTTGAAGCGTGCTTTGCCAAGTTTTCACAACAAAGTTTAAAATATAATCTGTTAGTTTATTCTATATTGTAACCTTTATCCTTTTACATCATAGCAGTCAACTGAAATGATTTGCTAGCTTCTTAAACTTGGGGTTTTAATCATTACTTAATTTAAACTGTGTTTCTACTTTCTCCTTTTTGATAACAGCAATAAAACCTGAAGTGTTTACACAATCAATTCAACTAGTCAACACATTTATTGAGCACCCATTATGGGTAATATCTGTTGAAGGAATAAACATAGTAAGTGCTGAGTGTAGAGCAGTGAGCAATCAGACAAGGCAAAACTGCTGAAACAACTATAATACTCTACTCAAAAATAGTACTTTTCAGAGTTGAAGAATCAGAGGGAAAAGAAATATGCAACATCCTAATGGCAAGGTTTTAAGACCCTTGAAAATGCAAATTCCAGTATCGATCTGGAAAATGCATTCATTCTCCACCTTTCACCAGTGCATTTCACAGCTGCTTCTGAAGCTGTATTCCACTATAAGGTATGTTTGATCAGGACTGGATTTCACATTGGATTGGTTTTTCCAAAGGAACCAAATGGTTTACATTGGATTTTCCAAAGGACACAAATAGAAAAGATGAAGGAAGAACTTAAAAATGCTTAAGATTTAGGAGGAAGTATTTAATGTATCCATTCAGCAATCATTCATTGTCTTCCTACTGTGTACAAGATGCCAGGCAGTCCCGGGAATACAGGCAACAGACTAACGTGGAGGAGAAAAATTCCTTATGACAAGCAAACTCTACTCCACCCAGCTTTCTTTTTCATATCACAAATATTTAATGAAAATGATTATTCAATTATTTCTATATCAATGAATTTTCATTATACATAAATCATCCACTTGTTGAGCTGGCCAAAAACCTGGGGGGAGGCCCCCAATTTTGAGTGGAGAAAGTGAACTTTTCAACTGCGATACCCATCTCACAGCCTATAAAAGGTTAGCTTTCTGGCTTACTGGCACACTTGTGGCCACCTTCCCCAGGCTATGGATCTCTCCAACAGCAGCATGTCTCTCTCAGTGCGCACCCCCGGACTACCCCGGCGGCTCTCCTCGCAGAGTGTGATAGCAGGCAGACCCAGGGGCATGTCTGCTTCCAGTGTTAGCAGCGGCTACGGGGGAAGCGCCTTTGGCTTTGGAGCCAGCTCTGGGGGAGGCTTTTCTGCTGCTTCCATGTTTGGTTCTAGTTCTGGCTTTGGGGTTGGCTCTGCAAGTTCCATGGCAGGAGGACTGGGTGCTGGTTATGGGAGAGCCCTGGGTGGAGGTGGCTTTGGAGGGCTGGGGTTGGGATTTGCAGGGAGCCCAGGAGGTGGCTCTCTAGGTATTCTCTCTGGCAATGATGGAGGCCTTCTTTCTGGATCAGAAAAGGAAACTATGCAAAATCTTAATGATAGATTAGCTTCCTACCTGGATAAGGTTCGAGCTCTAGAAGAGGCTAATACTGAGCTAGAGAACAAAATTCGAGAATGGTATGAAACACGAGGAACTGGGGCTGGAGATTCTTCACAGAACGATTACAGCAAGTATTATCCACTGATTGAAGATCTCAGGAATAAGGTAAGATGATGTCTTTCAGAGAGGCTTTGGGAATTTCATTTTCCTTTTTACCATTACCATATCTTACAATGATAATCACCTACAACTTTGATATTTTCCAATATGGCTATACTTGCAGCAATTTTCTCACCCCAGGTTGTTTCATTCCATTTCATCATTTACCAAGAAGTGATTGTATTTCCTTTATCTTTCTGTAGGAAATCTATATTTCTTTAATTCTTAATATTACTTTATACAGACATTGTCTTAAAGAAATGAAACTCTCTTAAGCTCTACATAAAAAGCATGTAGCATCACCATTTTTACCTTTGCGTCAAAAACATATTTGTATAATGCTAGTTTTTTAGGGCTTCATCTTGCGTGTGTCCCTTTCTTCTGCCAGATCATTTCAGCCAGCATTGGAAACGCCCAGCTCCTCTTGCAGATCGACAATGCGAGACTGGCCGCCGAGGACTTCAGGATGAAGTGAGTGGAATAAACGGAGGATGGCGGGCATGTCCCACCATGGCTTCTGCCCTCCTGTCCTACCTTCACTGATATAAAATATTTTCAATCTTCTGAAGTTCACATGCTCCATATATTTAGTGTTTTGGTAAATTCACATAGGGCATTCTAAAAAGTAATCAGAATCTAATGGAATTCAGATTAAATGTCCTTAAATTATAAGTTGCTTAAACCCAGGGCTATGGATCACCATATTTGTAGTGTGCTACTGACTCCTGACTAACACCATAATTCTGCCAGTGTCTTAAACCTCAATTTTCCATGTATCAAAATGAGTTGTTAATTTTTCGCCAAGGGGTTCAATGAAACCAGCGTTTTCCTAAAGACATATGCAATGGAAAGATTACCCATGTACTAATTTTTATATTCTTCCTCCTTTTCCATGCTCAACTCTCCCAGACACAAGGAAGAAGTACTAATTTCCTTTTTGCTTCACGAAATTTCCACACACACACACACACACACACACACACACAGAGGAAGTTGCAATGGCCATGGTCCTGAACCTGTAAAATCTTGGTAAAAGCCACTAAAGAAGTATCAGTGTTTTCAGTTAAATCATGAATGTTAAGCAAAAAGAGCAACTTATTTTCAATGCTTTTAGAAATTCCACTTAGAGAGGGGCTGCTGCTGTTTATAGCCACGGCAGCCAGCTAGAGGGAAAATTATTCCCTGGGATGCTGTGCTATTGGGATTCATAGCTGGTAGAAAAGTACTGCCTCACTGATTTTTCACTTTTCTTCTCCTCTCCAACTGAACTGTAAACAATAGTGGGGGGAAAAAAAAGAAAGGAAAAACACAAAGGCAAAAACCGCATCATACACTACAGTGCTGCCATTATTAAGTAGTTGCACAGATTTAAGCAAGAAATTGACCTGAAGATCAGTGGCTTTGTTCAAATGGTTTTGTTGATTCCCTAGACTGTTGTGCACTTGGTTTTCAGGTATGAGAACGAACTGGCCCTGCGCCAGGGTGTAGAAGCCGATATCAACGGCCTGCGCAGGGTGCTGGACGAGCTGACCATGACCAGGACGGATCTGGAGATGCAGGTCGAGAGCCTGAATGAGGAGCTGGCCTACATGAAGAAGAACCACGAGGAGGTGAGGCAGACAGGGCAGCCTCACTCAGCTGCTTTTTTTTTCTCCCAGACTCAAAAATTATAATTTCAAATTTAGAAATCTGGAGTCGGGACAAGTACGGAGAACACATTGTTTCCCTGTTAAAATGGCCATTTGTTTGGATTTCTGTGTGATGTGTGTGTGGTGGTGGTGGTGGTGATGGTGGTTCCTATTAAGGCTTAACAAATTAGAGGCGCTTCCTGATTTTGTCAATTTCATCATAAGGCAATGACAACAGGAATGCTAACTGTACTAATTCCGTGATTTAAAAAAAAAAAAAAAAAAAAAAAAAACTGAGTAGGCCAGGTGCAGTGGTTCATGCCTGTAATCCCAGCACTTTGGGAGGCTGAGGCAGGCAGATCACAAGCTCAGGAGATCGAGACCAGCCTGGCCAACATGGTGAAACCCCCATCTCTACTAAAAATACGAAAATTAGTTGGGCATGATGGCAGGCACCTGTAATCCCAGCTACTTGGGAGCCTGAGGCAGGAGAATCACTTGAACCTGGGAGGTGGAGGCTGCAGTGAGCCAAGATCGTGCCACTGCACTTCAGCCTGATGACAGAGCAAGACTCTGTCTCAAAAAAAAAAAAAAAAAAAAAGTCCTTAAAGAAAAAACTGAGTATTTTAAAAGTTAAAGAACAAAAGTCTACCAATAATATATAATGTGATATATGTTGGAGAAATTGGTTATACTTAGCATAATGCACAGACAGAGAACTCTGATGTCTCAAAGTGCGTACTGGAGGCTGGGGAAGGAAGCAATGCTGGCAATAGGAAGTTTCTACTAGATTTTCAGTGATTGTGGCACAGTGTGCAAGCCTGGGTACTGTCTGCAGCCCTGTTTGGCAGCTGTAGGGGAAAACCCCAGTAAGTACCCATCAGGCCTCCTTTCATGTAAAGGCTACGGCCCCTCAAACAGCAGGGCCAACTTATCCATTAGACATAGCAGGCACAGCTCCCAGGGTCTGTGGTAATTTCAGGGATCCAGCAACATGTCTTAAGTTCTTGTAAAATCAGAAGAAAAATAGAAATTTTTAGGTTCAAAAAGTTTTAATATATTGTGTTAATATATTTGCCCTTATACCAACAGTCATAAAATAGAATTTTTAAGAGAGAGGGAGGGAGAGAGAGAGAGAGAGAGAGAGTGTGTGTGTGTGTGTGTGTGTGTGTGTGTGTGTGTGAAGAGGCGCAGGAGGACAAAAGTATCCAGGGCCCACGAAGTCACAAGGGGCCCCTATGCCCCTCTCTCTCACATGCTGTCTCCAGGAGCTCCAAAGCTTCCGAGTGGGCGGCCCAGGCGAGGTCAGCGTGGAAATGGACGCTGCCCCCGGAGTGGACCTCACTAGGCTCCTCAACGATATGCGGGCGCAGTATGAAACCATCGCTGAGCAGAATCGGAAGGACGCTGAAGCCTGGTTCATTGAAAAGGTAACACAAACAACAAAGCCTTTGATACATTCACAGGAAGGCCTGCGAGGGAGCGTGACTCTCGAGTCCCCTGGCTGTCTTTACTGTTGCAGAGCGGGGAGCTCAGGAAGGAGATCAGCACCAACACCGAGCAGCTTCAGTCCAGCAAGAGCGAGGTCACCGACCTGCGTCGCGCCGTTCAGAACCTGGAGATCGAGCTGCAGTCCCAGCTCGCCATGGTAGGCTCGTGCGCAAAAAAGATGCAGCATCCTTTGGACTTCCAAAGAAAATGCTGCGTCCAAATTACATTAGCCCGTTGGCTGCCCTCCTCTTTTCGGTCCCCTCCATCGTTCTGTCTCTACCGTTTCCCTCCCACGTGCAGAAGAAATCCCTGGAGGACTCGTTGGCCGAAGCCGAGGGCGATTACTGCGCGCAGCTGTCCCAGGTGCAGCAACTCATCAGCAACCTGGAGGCGCAGCTGCTGCAGGTGCGCGCGGACGCAGAGCGCCAGAACGTGGACCACCAGCGGCTGCTCAACGTCAAGGCCCGCCTGGAGCTGGAGATTGAGACCTACCGCCGCCTGCTGGACGGGGAGGCCCAAGGGTGAGCAGACGACAGAGGCTGCAAACACCTTCAGGGGCTGACCAAGCGTGGACAGCAGAAATAGAAGGAATGGGGTTTTAGTTGACAGAAAAACAAACAAAAGTCTAGTAAAGATATATCTGGGTTTTACTTTGCAAAGTGTTTTCACCCATTATCTTGCTTGACAATTCAAAAAATGCTGCAGTGAACAAAGGCACCAGGTCAGAAGCAGATTGTAAATGAGCACTCCTTGTGCTACAAAGCCACTCACTCAATTTCCGATATCAAAGACCGGATGATAAGAAGGACACATAATAGCCATCTGAACCGCCTACTCTAACAAGCTTTCCAAAAGTGACCAGAGCCTGGACTAACTGGAAGAACCCAGGCCTACAAATTGGGAGTTCAAGACCAGTCTGAACAACATAGAGGGACCCCCGTCTCTAAGAAACATTAATAATAATAATGTAGATAAAAACTGGGATGAAGATGTCAGGGTTTGTGGATTAAGTTAAAAGAATTAAGTTAACTAAGTTAATTTCTGAGACCAGGTCTTCTGTTAAAAGCCAGGTTGCTTCACTTTTTGATGTCATCTCCTTTTTCTTACAGTGATGGTTTGGATGAAAGTTTATTTGTGACAGACTCCAAATCACAAGCACAGTCCATTGATTCCTCTAAAGGTATGCGGAAACCCTAGAATCACCTAGAATAAGTCAGAATCACATTTATTAGTGCAAAACCTGTAAGATCTCATTGAACACTGCATTATTGTTCATTTTAAGTATATTTATATGCTGAGCCAAGGAAAAATATTTATGCATTCCTGCACAAAATGAGTAGTCTGTACTGTATTAAAACTTTTGGGGGCCTGGACACATGGCTCATGCCTGTAAACTCATAGCTCTGGGAAACTGAGGTGGGAGGATCACTTGAGGCCAGGAGTTCATGACCCATCTGACAACAGGGAAACAAAAAATTAGGAAAACAAATAGCTGGTGTGGTGGTGCATGCCTATGATCTCAGCTACTCTGGAGGCTGAGGCAGGAGGACCACTTGAGCCCAGGAGTTAGAGGTTATAGTGAGCTATGATCATGCCACCGCACTCTGACCGGAGCAACAGAGCAAGACCCTGTCTCTAAGAAAATTAGAATTAAAATTAAAATTGCAAAATAAAGAATTGGCAATCCCAGGAGGGAAAAAGCCTACCCTGCTACAAGGCATTATGATCACCATAACCACCTTTGAAATGTTCTCTTTTTTAATGTTTTCATGTGTATACAAGGCAACACTGAATAAATTTCATGTTCATTGAATAAAACACATTTTTAAGAAGTAAAAGGTACTTTTGAAAGTTTAATTAGATGGACTGTATCAACTGATGCTTAATTTAGAAGCCTGTATTAAACAACCAATGTTGGAATAATCTTTGAAACACTAACTTTTGCCCCCTTATTCCATTTTTATCTTTAGACCCAACCAAAACCAGAAAAATCAAGACAGTTGTGCAGGAGATGGTGAATGGTGAGGTGGTCTCATCTCAAGTTCAGGAAATTGAAGAACTAATGTAAAATGTCACAAGATCTGCCCCATGATTGGCTCCTTAGGAAGAAGAAATTTGTAAATAGAAATTATTCCTTTCTGTATTAGTGCAATATTTTGTCGGTTTCATTTTCTTTTGATTCCCTAATCACACTGAGTCCTTTTTGCCCATCTGAACCAATATCCAGTCACAAGTCATTTTGATCATGTTGATCCCTGTAACAAATCAAAATTACCTTATATCTTTCTGGACATGGAGTAGTCTTTTAATGAACTTTCTTCTGGTAACCTGCAATGTTTTTTAATCATAGAGCTTTAATCAAGTAGTATTGTTTTAGTAGAGTTAATTGTAATAAAAGATGAATGGTAATAATGTGAAATGTATGCCTTCTTGATTCCAACAGTAATGTCAAGGGCATAGAGAGAAGTTTTCAAAATACTAATAATAAAATCGAGGCTCGGAATGATGACTCGAACCTATAATCCCAGCACTTTGGGATGCTGAGAGGCAGGATGATTGCTTGAGGCCAGGCGTTCAGGACCAGCCTGGATAACACAGAGAGACCCCATCTCTACAAACACTAATAATAATAATAACGTATCTAAAAACTGGAATGAGGATGTCAGGGTTTGAGGATTAAGTTAAAAGAAGATCCTTTTAGAACTTCCTTCCTTTTTATGTAAGCCCATTAAGGCTGTAGCAAAATTAAATTGTCTACTACAGCAGTTGAGAATTGTCCTATTCATGTTCTAGCACCATTTTCCAGGCGGTCAAGAAACGCTGGGCCCTGACAGTGTGCCAGTTTAGAGGCTCACTGATGAACAAGATCTGGTCTTTGCCTTGAGGAGCTCAGGGTTGAGGACAGAGATAAACATCTACCAGGAATGGTTTACAGTGAGATTGGTTGAATTGAAGTTCAAAGGACACATGGAGGGAGAAATGAACAATTTTCCAGGAAGGGCAATAAAATGCTACATATAGAAATCATCCAGGCAGACAAGGGAGAAAGGGAACAGGGCAAATACATGTGAAAAGACAGAGTGTATGTACAAACGTTGCTCTGCTCTCCCTTCCCCTATCAGGCAGCAGTGAGGTCCAGGGTGGGGTCATTATTGGGGCAGGTTAGACTTGCAAGTCAATAACAGAAATCATGTTCTGCATTAGGGAAAAAGGCAGCCAAAGTCTAAGACTGAATAGATGGTGGCTCAACATGGGTTGCCAAATTCAAAACTCTAAAAGGAAAATGGGCAAAATTTAATGATTAAAAGCCTGGGCTCTAACATCACACTGGGATCAATTTCTGGCTCTGCTACTTAATAACAAGCAACATGTTCCTCAGTTTTTTAAAGTGGAAATGTCAGCGATGGCTGCACCTGCTTCATGGCATGGGTTTTGTGAAGATGAAATGAGGTAGTGTACCTAAAGCACTAGGAACCCGCAATGTACTGGCATCTAGAAAGTACTCAACATTTGTGTCTTACTGTTATTTACTGTATGGAACCAAAATGGGATGAAGAAACAAGGAGATGTGGTGAGCAAGGCGTGTCAAAGGAGCAGAAGGGAGAGGGAGGGTTGTGCTAGACTGGAGGAATTCCAGAGCTGAGTCCAAGAGCCAATGACTAGTCATCCAACTTAAGCTGATTTGCTTCAGTATGCAGTTTTTCCTTTTAATATTATTTATATGGCCAGATGCAATAGCTCACGTCTGTAATCTCAACACTTTGGGAGGCCGACATAGGCAGACTGCTTGGGCCCAGGAGTTCAAGACCAGCCTGGACAACATGGTAAAACCCTGTCTCAAAAAAAAAAAAAAAATTAGCCAGGTGTAGGGGTGCACACCTGTAGTCCCAGCTACTTGAGAGGGTGAGGTGGGAAGATTACCTGAGCCTAGGGAGGTCGAGAATGCAGTGAGCTGTTAGCATGCCACTGCACTCCAGCCTGGGCAATAGAGTAAGACCTTGTCTCAAAAAAAAGAAAAGAAAAAAAGATTCTTTAAAGGTTTCAGATCCTCCACTTATCTCACTTTATTATACACTCAGCTCTCTTGGTTTAGCCCTCACCTTCCAGCACACATTCCAGGGTGACTTTACCTTTCAGACTCAAAGGATGATCAAGGTCTCTGAACAAGCGCCACAGTCCCCAAGTAATAAATAAAGGATTTTACTTCCCCAGTGCCCAAAAGTGCCTGCAAATAGTTACTGTTTTAAATAACATCTGTTTTCCTTACATCAGAATGGTGTGAGACCCAAAGGAGAAAGGATTTTTGCACAAGTATAAATGCAGGGGTCATTTATTAGCTAGTACCGTAGTTTCTCAGCATTCCCTTCTCTTGGAAATTATTTTCCACAAAGCTCCCAGAGGCATCACTAAATAAGCAGCTTTTCCTCAGACTTCTCTCTGTGACTGAATGTTGGCTCAATCCTCTTGTCTTCTCTCTACACTCCCCGCTCCAGGTAACTCATCAAATCACTCCCCAGCCTCTCCTCCCCAATCTAATCCCATGGTTTTAATACCATCTACACATTGGTGACTTCCGTGGCAGCCTCCAGGATGGCTCCAGTGATCCCTGCCTCCTGGTCTTCATTCCCTCGTGTAATCCCCTCCCACAATGAACAAGGAGCAGATTTATTAAAGAAGTGATGGTATACGACCTCCAAAGACAGGTTCTTCCATGGCTTCCTGGATTGTACTCTCTGAGGGATGTCAGCTACTGGCAAGGTTATATCATGGGGACGAACACTATCCGGAAAAAAAAAAATCGTGATTTCACAAAATTCCCCACTGAAGCTCCAATGGCTAGGATTTCATGGCACAGCCAGCAAGACCCAAATAACAGTCCTTTTCTGATACTATCTCAGCCAAAATATCCTGTAAGTCTTCACTTGGCAAAGGAAGCATTACATTTCTAATTATGTAAGTTCACGTTGCCTATTCTCACAAGAAATGCAACCAGCACAGCATCTATCAGTTCCTTCAGGCTGCTAGAACAAAATACCTCGGACTGGGTGGCTTAAAAATGAGTCACTGGCTGGGCGCAGTGACTGACACCTGTAATCCCAGCACTTTGGGAGGCCAAGGCTGGCAGATCGCAGCACTCGGGGAGGCTATAACCCGTAGTCCCAGCTACTCAGGAGGATGAGGCAGGAGAATCTCTTGAACCCAGGAGGCAGAGGTTGCAGTGAGGTGAGATTGCGCCACTGCACTCCAGCCTGGCAACAGAGCGAGACTCTGTCTCAAAACATAAAATAATAAATAAATAAATAAACTAATCCTGCGTGTGCAAGTCACTTGAGATGTGTTGATACTGGAAGGTTTATCTTTTAAAACAAGAAAGAAAAAAAGCAAACCTTTTAAAATGAGCCACTTAATAAACTGAAATTGTCTTATTTAACTAATAATCAGGAGTTCAAGACCAGCCTCGCCACCATGATGAAACCCTGTCTCTATGAAAAATACAAAAATTAAGTGGCATGGTGGTGCACACCTGTAGTCCCAGCTGCTAGGGAGGCTGAGGCAGGCGAATCGCTTGAACCTGGGAGGCAGAGGTTGCAGTGAGTCAAGCTCTCGCCACTGCACTCCAGCCTGGGCAACAGAGAGACTCCGTCTCCAAAAAGAAAAAATCTCAGAGAGAGAGAAAGAGAGAAACATTCTCATAGTTCTGGAGGCAGCTTCAGTGTCTGATAAGGGCCCACTTTCTGGATCATACACAGCTTCTTCTCGACATATCCTCACATGGCAGAAGGGGCAAAGCAACTCCCTGGGGCCTCATTTATAAGGACAATAATCCCCTTTGCCAGGGCTCCACCCTCATGACCTAATCCACTCTCAAAGGCCCTACCTCCTAATACCCAGGCACTGGTGATTAGGTCTCAACATACAAATTTAGGGGGACAAAAACTTTCAGACCATACCAACATCCTTCTGAGAGTCTAGCCCTCACGCACTAGGCCACAAGCCCTAATTCAACACAGATGTGAGATGTCCCTTCCGACTCAGCAAATAATGAATTGCAGAAGTGGAAGGTCCGTCTTTAAAGAACTGCTAAGAAAAAAACCTGAATAAAGAATGCTATAGCAAAAGACAAAAATATTGTTTATGATTATCCTAAAATCTAAAATTTAACAAATTTAAATTTTTACTTTTATATGCATATGTTGTGTGTATAAGCTAATGGAAGGTCTGGAAAATATTGTGTATATTATGAACTGTTACAGTAGTTATCTGTTGGGGATTAGCAAGGGGTTTGAAGAATTCCTTCATTAAAATGTTTGACAAACAGCATATATGACTCTGATGATCAGAAAAAATAAGTAAATTTTATTCTCCCAAACAAATGGCTTTGCAAATGGGTCACAGCAGGAAGGAACCGCCTAGAAAAACAGCCGTAGGGTGCCAAAGCTTTATTTCTTTAGGCTTTGTAAGAGTGCCATCTTCTGGAGTCTCAGGAAATGAACCTTAAAATAACCCTTGCCGGGCGCGGTGGCTCACACCTATAATCCCAGCACTTTTGGAAGCCAAAGCGGGTGGATCACTTGAGGTCAGGAGTTTGAGACCAGCCTGGCCAACATGGTGAAACCCTGTCTCTACTAAAAATACAAAACTTAGCCGAGCGTGGTGGCACGTGCCTGTAGTCCCAGCTACTTGGGAGGCTGAGGCAGGAGAATCACTTGAACCCGGGAGGCGGAGGTTGCTGTGAGCCGAGATTGTGCAATTGGACTCCAGCCTCGGCAACATAGCAAGACTCTGTCTCGAAAAATAAAACAAAATGAATAAAAAATAAGTAAACTAACCCTGCATGTTCAAGTCACTTGAGATGTGTTGATACAAGAAGGCTTATCTTTTAAAACAAGAAAAAAGCAAACCCTTTAAAATGATCAACTTAATAAATTAAAATTGCCTTATTTAACTAATAATTAGTTTCCAAAAAGTTCACCAGTAAGGAGGCAGTTCGATAAGGCATAAAGTAAAAAAGAAAGTTAGTAATTATTTAGAGTGAAGAAAACCAACCAATCAATAACTACTCAGGTTTTAAAAATATTCTCAAATATCAAATGAAAATGAATTTTTATTCATATAGCTGAGTAAATGATTTTTTTATGGGATAGTAAATGTTTCTTAAATCTTGGAACTGAATCCAAGATTGTGCTAAGCTAAAGAAATCAGACACAAAAGAATACATACTATATGATTCCATTTATATGAAACTTTCAGAAAGATAAAATCTCATCTATAGTGACAGAAATAAACTCAGTGGCCACCTGAGCTGAAAGGTGTGGAGGAATGGGGATTAACTGGTTACCCTGGAAGGGGCACCCGAGAGCCTTTGGGACTGATGGAAGTGTGCTGTATCTTGATTGTGGTGATGGGTCCATTTGGCAAGCCTCTTCAAACTGTACATTTCAGATGAATATATTTCATTATAAGTACATCTTAACTCAATAAAGTCAATTTTAAAATAATAATTGAATAGTCTTTCTTCCGATGATACTGTCCAAAGGCACAGAGAAGCCATGTAGGATCATCAGTGCTGTACTAGGGTGAGCTGGCTCTTAACCACTGATCAGTAAATATTCAGGAATTTTCCAAGCTGGCAGCTTGAAACTGACCACTATGGGAATATTTACGCAATGGAACTTGGGCTTTTAAAAATATGTTTCCCAGAAAACTGTTTTACACCAGTACACCACTACACCACTGAGCACAGAGGTTAAAAGTACAATTCAGATGAGAAATATTAAGTTTATGAATACTGGTGAATGCTGAGTGTATGACAGAACATATTGTTTGCTAGGAAGAACAATGACAAGGAAAACCTAGCTGCTGCCACCTCCCCCGCCCACCCATAAATAGAAAACTACTTGGGGCATTCCAAAACGGCAGAACAATGTATCACTATCATACACCGGTTGAAACAATTCTTTGAGGTATCTGACCCTGCCCCCGTGGCTCCCTCGTGGAGAACACCTTTTAGCTTGTTTGTAATCAGTGGTAAGCCGGTAGCAGCTGCCTACTCGGTAGATGTTTGTGTTATCAGAAAACACAGAACACCTGTTTATTAATATTAATCACCTGTTCAGAGAGAATAAGTACATGGATCAGAATTTGCTCGGGGCCTTTAGCCCTGAATGCTGTCAGCCCCTGAGGCTCTCAGCTGGGAAGGCTGCTGGCCCCTCTGATAGACCCACTTTGCTGTTCTATCTGGGTGTCCGCCCTCCGTTTCCTTCAACACGACCTGGGTGGGGGTCTCTCCTGCTGAGCTGGTACTCAGTATTCAGAGGCCTGAGTTTGGGTCCCAGGTCTGCCACTTTCTAATGGTTTTATTTGCCCCTCTGTTCTTTAGTTCTCTGCTCCCTAAAATCAAGGCAAAATAAATATCTACTTCACACCATAATTAGGAGAATTCTGTGGATCAATTCACACTTGGCATGTAGTAAGCACTAAATATTCCCTGCTATTATTGTGCAAAGAAAAAAAAAAGCCTCTCTACAACTAAAGAAATTAACTGGTTTACATATTTCCCCTAGACAAATTTATTCTTTTTCTTCCCTTCATGCACAATCCTAAACTATTCCAGTTTCGAAAAGAAAATGTGCACTTTTCTCACCCAACATATGGGGAGGGGAGGATAATATTTATCTTCCCTCTAACACAAATTGTGAGCATCAAATAAGCCAATGTCTGTGAAGGAACTTAACAAGTCATAAAGCACTTTGGAAGTATAAGATTTGCTCTTTTAGAGACGGGGGTCGCTCTTTGTCACCCAGGCTAGAGTGCAGTGGTGTGATAATAGCTCACTGCAGCCTCAAACTCCTGGGCTCAAGTGATTCTCCCACCTCAGACTCCTGCCATTCTAGTCAAATGTCAGATGCCTGATGACAGGTGCCATAGTACCTGTGTAAACTGCTAATAGTAATGTCGCTGCTCAAATTGAAGGGGAGGATTCTACAACTAAATACAGAATATATAAAATAAATTTTAGAAAACCTTACCACTCTTGGGAATTGTCATTGACAATTTTAGGGTTTATTTCTTAAATTAGCATAATATATCAGAATTATAAATAAATGCAATGCTTTACACACATGCAATAAATTGTTTGCAAAATTCAGAATAGATATTTTAACTTCGTAGACTGTAAAAACACGAGCATCAAGCTTTCCAGGAAAAAAAAAATTCTGCATACCACTCTTCTTTAGAATTAAATCCATTGCAAATTTTAGTTGCTAAAAGATGTCATTTTTGTTTCACTATGTATATATTCTTAATGAAATGCAACTTTTTCTTCAAAATCTTGGAACAAGTACACAATTTAGAAGCAGACCTCTGAATAAACCACCCTGACAAAACAGTCCACAGGCAGCAGTGGGATCTAATCAAAGCTATTTAGATGGTATGTCAGGCTTTCTCAGTGAGTCATCATCTTACTAGAACAAGTTACTTAACTTGAGATGACTCACCCTGTACGAAAAGACAACAATAAGATCACATATCATCACATTAGCCTGGCATTTTGAAATCCTTAAAACACCGTAAACGCAGGTCATTAGGACCTTGGTTGGCCAGAATATGGTCATTTTAGTTACTGACTTACACTTACTGATCTCCTGAAGTTATATATACACTACCAAGTTTCTGCTAAGTGTACTCATTTTGAAATGCTTCATTCATTCGCAAACAACATGGGATTTTAAAGAAATCACGCAGGCTGCAATTTCACATTTCAAACAGAGCAACAAGTATAGCTTTTTTGACATGCTGAAGTGTCATTTTTATTTTTTTAACAGCATTCGGTTGGCATATTGAGGTCTACCAGTGGGGCATCACATATGCATTTATTTGTGTATTCATTCTGTAACTACAATAGGTTCATTGCCTGGATGTTCACAGCAAGTCAATACCCAGAGGCACCAGGTTGCAACAGCGACAGAGGTTTAGTGGTACGTCTGCCAAACAAGGAGAAAAGGGGAAACCTCTCAAATTTGTCTTCCCGGGGACTCTGGGGCTAGGGTTTTTAAGAGTTTTGGAGCGAGCCAAAGCGCAGAGATTGCTGATTAGTTGAAGAGTATGGGGTGAAGTCCCCGGACGGGGAGAGGAAGAAACTGTACTCTCATGCTCATCTGGTTTGTCTGTGGGAGTCTTTAAATTGGTCGGGGTTAGCAGTTCCACTGTTATTCAGGATCTGCCTAAGCAATTCTTAAACAAAAGCCTCATGATTCTAACATTAGAAATCCTTTCCACAGGAACAATGGGGATGCAAATGGTCAGCATCTAAGGTTACGTGATTTTTAGGTTACAAGGAATGGTCAAAGTGCAGCTTGATTAAAGCTTAATTGTAACTACATTTCTGTCCAGAATTCTCATTTCCGTGAGGAGGGCTTCAATTCCTTCAACAAACATTTACTTAGCACCAACTATATGTAAGTCTCTACAGTCTATTGAAAATAACCTCAGTTTTTATGAGCGAAAGGCAAATACATGATAAAGTTGCATATAGTTTTTACATTGTATGTTACATTTTTACATGGGATAAAAGCACCAAGGTGCTTTATGGTGTTTTCACTGGATACCCATTTTAAACAGTCTTATGATTGTGGATGATAATTTTAATGTTCCCTAGCTTATCTACTATGTGACTACCTTATCTAATATGTGACTGAGTAGGCTGATAAATAATAACATAAATCTTTATCATTAAAAAAATACAAATATATATCATCAGCATCCAGTAAAGAGAGAGAATCCTGAACAAAAACCGCAGAATTCGATCCGGGTTAATCAGAATCCCGCAGTGGTGTTACAGGAAAGCAAAACAGTGAAGTCCATTTCTCAGTGAAGTCATTACTCAGAGGCTGGGGGGTAAGAAAAAGTGCTGCTGGGGATGTGAAGTTAGGAGAATTTCACTCAGTTTCCCTCCGTGAGTCTGGAAGGTGTTTTTACAGCTTGCAGAGCTGAAGGAGCTAGAACTGAATGCTGGCCAACGGTTAGATGAGAACTGCTCAAGGGCAAGGAAGGTCTCAGTAGGGAGGAGAACCTGATGAAAGTTTTAGTCATCATTATCATGATTATCTGTCACCTGCAGGGTACACAGGGAACAGTTGCATGACAGAGGAGATAATTTCTGAGGAGTTAAAGGACAATATAATATTAAAACACCAAAGACACAAAGCTGAAGTAGCAGGTTACACAATTATTTGTCAATTTGTCCAGAGGGAGGCATTTTAACTGCACTTTCCAAAGCATTGACACTCTGAAAACTTAATCATATAAAACTACATTCCCAAGATGGATAATAGGTATCATAAAACACTTGCTATACACATATATCCAAATATCTTATATCTTTATGATAATTATCTGTGAACTAAAAATCTATTTAGGATCATTATGGGTCATTTAACTTGTTTCATTTTGTCAGAAAAAAAAGTCACCAAATAAGCATTATTATTATTATTATTATATTATTTTGAGATCGAGTCTCACTTTGTCACCAGGCTGGAGTATAGTGTCATGATCTTGGTTCACTGCAACTTTCGCCTCCTGGGTTCAAGCTATTCTCCTGCCTCAGCCTCCTGAGTAGCTGGCACTACAAGCACGCACCACCATGCCCAGCTATTTTTTTTTTTTTTTTCTTAGTAGAGACGGGGTTTCACCATGTTGGCCAGGATGGTGTCTATCTCCTGACCTCGTGATCCACCCACCTAGGCCCCCCAAAGTGCTGGGATTACAGGTGTGAGCCCCCACACCTGGCCAAGAAAGCATTATTTTAACTGACTTTTACATTTTAGTCAAATTAAACTTTAACCAAACAATACAAGAAAAATGATTCTTCTATCAATGTTGGTCTAAAAGCCTTCAATTGTAGCTTTTTAACTAGGTCAAGCTCCATGATCCTGAATCCCTAGATGTATTTATTCATTCATTCAACAGGTACCTAAGCATATCCTGGCCATATCTGGCATTTTGCTTCCTCGTCCAAGCTACTACTCATATCTCTCACCCAACTGACCACACAGCTTCCACCTGCACCCACCTCCCTTCCACTCTCTCCACCACAGCTGGGGGGATCATTTGAAAAAGGCTGATCTAGTTACTCCATTGCTTAAAACCCTTCAAAGGCTTCCTATTGTCCTTGAAATGAAGGCCAAAACTCAGCAAGGTGTGGCCTGGCCCCTTCTTCCCCCTCTCAAATTGTGTGCCTCCTCTCTCTCTATCTTCACCAAACCTACTGGCCTTGTTTATTTTTGATATATTTAAGGTGTACAGTATATGAAATTTTGATATACATACACTGAGTGACAGCATTATTACAGTCAAGTAATTCTAAGGTGATGCTCCCTCCCACTCTGGCAGCTTCTGACAGACTATCCCTCTTAACCTAGAATGAGCCTCCTCCCCCATTTTGGCCAGGCTAACTCCTAGTCACCAGTCAGGTCCTAATTCAAATGCCCCCTCATTAACCAAATCAGGTTCGCCTATTCTACCCTCTCATAGAATACTGTAGTTATCCTTCACAGCTCTTAGCACAATTTGCAATTCTTCATTTATTTGTGTGAATATTGAAATAATGTCTGGCTCTACCACTGTACTCTCCCTAAGGGCAGGGGCCATGTCTGTTTTGCCCTCCACTGTAGCCCTGGCATCCGTCTAGTACAGTGCATAAAGCAGTACATATAAACTACTGAATATGAGACAATCGATACCTGTTGACTATACGTGCACAGAATATGTACAAATGCAGCTGGACACAGTGGCTCATGCCTGTAAACCCAGCACTTTGGGAGGCTGAGGTGGGTGGGTCATGAGGTCAGAAGATCTAGACCAGCCCGGCCAACAAGGGGAAACCCCGTCTCTACTAAAATACAAAAAAAAAAGTAGCCGGGTGTGGTGGGGGGCAACTGTAATCCCAGGTACTCAGGAGGCTGAGGCAGAAGAATCACTTGAAATGGGAAGGCGGAGGTTGCAATGAGTCGAGTTTGTGCCATTGCACTCCAGCCTGGGCAACGAGAGCAAAAAAACTCTGTCTCAAAAAAAAAAAAAAAAAAAGGAAAGGAAAAAGTAAGAAACATGTACAAATGCTAGACGATTCATTCAATAAAAGCCAGAATAACGCCTGTATTACTCTCCTGAGATCAAGTGATCTGTCTGCCTCAGTCGCCCAATGTGCTGGGATTACAGGCATAAGCCACTGCACTGGGCCACCTGTGTTACTCTCTAGGTACCATCGAAAGCACTCAATAAACATTTATTGCACAAACACTGAATGGTGGCAATATATTTCTTCTATTATTTTCTTGAAATACTCATCGGATTTTTATCTATTGATTTCTTAACTCCAAATTTTCCAACACTTAGCTTTGGAAAGACTCAACGAACAAACTCTACCTTATCAAGGCACAGCAGCTGAGCAGTGGCCACCACAAAGGAGGCAGAGGATGCCTTGCAGAGATTCCATTTGAATCTATTTGTTTTGGTGACTGTGTTTCAAATATGCTTGCATCACATGAAATGTAATTCCACTTACTTTCTTCCCCTTAAATCTTAATAAAGGAATTAGGCTAGCTGTTTGGGACTAAAAAAAATCCATCAAAAAGTTGTTTGCATTTTACTGAGATATTTGTTGAATTCAATTAATGTTTCCAGAAAAACCTCAAGATACCTGTCACTCTACAGGGACATAAAATTTTCTTATCTAATATGTACAATCTTTAACTTGACAATTTCACAAGGCAAATGGATATAAATTAACTTGACAATTTCACAAGGCAATATTGATATAAATCATTGCTCAGTATCTGGTGACTCAGTAGAAAGTGATCTTCAGTTTCAACAATGAGTCTTTGAATTTATGATTCTTTTCCTTAAGGAAATTAACCTGAGGACTTTTTCCCATACATCCAAAGAATACTAGAAGTTGTTTTCAAAACATAGAGTAACTTGATTTCCATGTAGTATTTATAAGAAAAGAAAGTATCTGTAGATATTCACTTACAAAGGCAACCTTGGAATCCTCTAATTCATCATTAAAGGGTGCTTTGTATGTAGGCAATCATCTAACTATAGGTATAAAACTGACTTCTCTTAAAATGACTGATGGAATAATGGCTTTGCATGAAAATACTGAGTCAGAAAAAGTAATACTCTTGGCAGTCTAGATCAAAATAGAACTTGTTTCCCTAACAGAGGTGTTCAGTCTAAAAAAAAAAAATACTTTTCTCTCTTCTTGGTGTTCTAGCGGTTAGGAATAAAAATTAAAAATAAACACAATACACTTTTCTCTCAATCAAACTAATATAGACTGGGCACTATGGAAGCAAATGCAAGCAGACTAGTCAGGTATGAAAATAACCTTACCTTGCTTCAGGTATAAAGTGACCTGCCATAGAAGTTTGGAAGGAGAGAATATAAAGGGGCTAAGGTATGAGGACCACTCTTACAGCAGAAAGGCATCTGAGCAGAGCCTTGAGGAGTACATAGAATTTCAATATATGGTATTAAATGGGAGAGGATCGGCAAGAATGGACCAAAGAGCATGCCCTCTGGAGTGCCTTCCCATAAGACGAAGTACTCATCTCATCAGCTAAGAACCCTAAGTTCCTTGACCCAGGTAGTCTGCGCTTCCTTTTTAGAAGACAAATTTGTGTATCTCATTCCTCCTCAAAGGCTGGGCCTTGTACTATTGTCCATCCAGAAATAAGTCCCCAGTACTTAACGCAGCATCTGGCAGAATGTAAGCGTGCCAAATAGATGTAGGTTGAAATGATGTTTAGAAACATCACATTAGGTTTACACATTGTTAACACATGATCGAAAAATTCAGGTAAATGGATTGGCTAAAATCCAATGAAAACTATCAATTAAGCCTATCATTTGGTACAGCTTAAAAGAAAAGCCTATGTGGATTGAATTTTTCATTTTGGATCCAATTATGCTGTCACATAGGTACAGCTCTACTATATGAGTCACCCAACGTTCTATTAATCAAATCTGGAATAATAATATAATAACGTGTTTTAATCATTCTAATATAGCAAATGAGACACTGGGAAACAAAACCAACACTATTGTAATGTGCCCACCGATCACTCCTCACTGGGGACTGTGTCCTGCTCGGCAGTGGGATAACAGCAACACCTAAGAGTTGAACAAGCCGGAAGAAAAACTATGAATTGTCAGGGAGAGTCAGCTTAAAGGGAAATAAAAATCCAAGGCGTATTGCTAGATTTTGCAATAACTACATGTGGCAATACAGAAATGTGATTTTAATTGGAGGAGTAAGATAATTATAGCTTGCAAGCCAGCCAGCTAATCTAAGTGACAAACTTTGGCCCCACGCCCATGAAAAGAGGGTGAACCCCAAAAGGGAGTTTATCAAGTTTCCATTACAAATGTGTTCAAGACACCTGAGCCACCCTGAAACCAAACCCCGAAACCAAGGCGTGGGGGTAGGGGGTTATATGTTGCTGATAATTAAATTTAAATAATTTCTGTAAATTTAAATATGAAAACAACAAATTCTGTGTTATATCTTTGGAATTAGCATCGTGCTGCTGATCAAATGCAATGGTATAAAACACAGTTAGCAGGCGTTCCTGAAAAAATATTCCTTGAGCTAATACTAGAAACAGAAAAAGGGGTCAGGTTAATCCTATGGATTTAGAAGTGATCCAAGTAAAGGCAACTTACATGATAATGGAAGTGAAAAACATGTCATCTAAGGAACATTTGAATGAACTTGATGATCCATAACCTGGAAAATAAAAGACGTGGAAAGGTAGAGTAATCTTGTCAAATACCTAAAAGATTCCCCATCAGCAAAGCGATATTCTGTGTGGCAGATTTCAGTTAAACAGAAAGGTAAAATTTTTTTAATAATTAGAGCACTTAAAAGGTAGATGGAGTGGTGGCCAGGCGCAGTGGCTCACACCTGTATTCCCAGCACTTTGGGAGGCCAAGGCAGGTGGATCACAAGGTTAGATCAAGATGATCCTGGCCAACATGGTGAAACCCCGTCTCTACAAAATACAAAAAATTAGCCAGGCATGGTGGTGCATGCCTGTAGTCTCAACTACTTGGGAGGCTAAGGCAGAATCGCTTGAACCTGGGAGATGAAGTTTGCAGTGAGCTGAGATTGAGCCAATGCACTCCACCCTGGCGACAGAGGGAGATTCTATCGCAAAAAAAAAAAAAAAAAAAAAAAAAAAAAGAAAGAAAAAAGAAAGAAAGGAAAAGGAAAAGGAAAAAAAGGTAGAGTGCTTTGTGAGACAATGAGTTTCTTGTCACTATTAAATATTCCAGTAGAGACTGGAGACATCTGATAAGGGGTTCTGTTTGGTGTTTAATATTTAACAAGAGAAGCAAGAAAGGACAGACATCTGTGAGTACCCACTATGAGAAGACACTTTGTATGTGTTATCTAAATTGGTAGACTCAAATTTACGAATTGGATATTACTTCTCACATGAAGATTAAAAGAGATTAGGTAATTTACCATACACCCTGTAATAGGCAATGCTAGAAAGGTGAAGCCTGGTAATGACCTCTAATGTCCTTTGCAAATTCTGTCTGGTTGAAGTCATCACAGTGAATGCATTACGTAGTGGTCTAGACAATTCTATCCTGATAATTTGTCTATTTATCCAGTCTGGCATTATTTCTGTCAGAGTTTCCAGAGACTTTTCGCCAAAGAGCATATTAGCTTCCCCCACGACATTAAAGTCAAAGATAAATCATCTTTTAGGTTATTTCCAGCTGAATTCTGTAATTTTGATGACCAGAATTCCTTGCAATTCATTTAAACTAGAAAGGGCAGAGTTTTTGTTCACATGGGTCAATTCAGGCAATTGGTTGTGGGTTTCCTGGATTACTTTTATTAAGAATAATTCTGCAGCCAGTGTAGGTTCAGCAGGAAGATGTGTAATCAATTAGTAATGTCTGACATGAGTACGGGCAGGAGAGTGGCAGCAAGAATGACTTGTGTTTGTACTCTCTAAGCTTCACATTTCCTAAAACTGTTTTTTCTATTTTTAATCATCAGCTCTTGAGTGAATACAGTGAGTAAATTACTTTACCAACTAACTGTTGAAAGTAATACTTAATGATAGTCTTCCTAACGCCACTCATGGAGGGTACAGGAATACGTAATGAAGCAAACAAAAGGTTGCCCACGAGACTAGGCTGATTATCAAAAGGGCTTCTTAAATATACATTTGATATAAATTTGAATTACTTGAAAAAACTTATACCACAGTCTAGATTCTGTTCCTCATAGCCCTGCAGGTCCAGAAACTAGACACCAGGCCCAGAGGTAACCCGACACTTGATGACAGACTTACAATGACTATTCACGCAACGCTGATGCATAGATTAGAATGTCAATTTACCGGCAATGAGGAGTATATCTTTCCAGGTGTCCAAGCCTATTTTCCTGAGCACTCACTTCCCTGCACATTCACCACAATGGCACTTCTAAAATGTAGACTTTTTTCAGTCATTTCTAGTGATACCATATGCCTGTTCTTTATGATAAGTTCCCAATGATAAAGTGTAAATGGCTCGTCCAACAGATGGCTTTCTATGTTACTGATGTGAGATCTTAAACCGTGGCTCTTATTTTTTATTTCTCTCTCCTTCCAGGTACCTACCTGTGCTATCTGGCTTACTGGTTCCCTGAGTGTTCTCTTTTCCTTTTACTTTTTCTTTCTCTTTCTTTCTTTCTTTTTTTTTTTTTTTTTTTTGAGATAGAGTCTTGTTCTTGTTGTCCAGAGTGGAGTGTGCAATGGCGTGAACTTGGCTTGCCACAACCTCCACCTCCCAGATTCAAGAGATTCTCCTGCCTCAGCCTCCCGAGCAGCTGGGATCACAGGCCAGCGCTACCACGCCCAGCTAATTTTATATTTTTTATTTTATTTCTATTATTTTTTATGAGATGGAGTCTCACTCTATAGCCAGGCTGGAGTACAGTGGCGCGATCTTGGCTCTCTGCAACCTCCGCCTACTGGGTTCAAGCGATTCTCCTGTCTCAGCCTCCCGAGTAGCTGGGACTACAGGCATGCCCCAGTTTGCCCAGCTAATTTTTTTGTATTTTCAGTAGAGACAGGGTTTCTCCATGTTGGCCAGCTGGTCTCAAACTTCCAGCCTCAGGTGATCCGCCCACCTCAGCCTCCCAAAGGGCTGGGATTACAGGTGTGAGCCACTGCACCCAGCCCTCTTTTTTTCTTTCTTTATCAGAGGAAACATTTGTGAAATGCCTCTAAAGAGCTACAAGGTTCTACTTGCTTTTGTTTCCCAGTAAGTTCTGCACCCAACCATTTTGTCTTTGCGCCACCCTCGCTTAGCTCCACACCATTCTTTTTTCTTTTATGCTCGCGGTGTGTGCTGCAGCAGTGCAAGACATAGACGGCTTCATTCCATCTCCACCTTCTCCCTTCCCTAATGGCAGACAGTCTGGTTTCTGTGCCCCCACATTGTCCGGAAAATTCTTGCACCCGTATCTCCAAGGATCTTGCGACACTATCATAGACGTTTATTTCTAGTCCTCATTCTCCCTGGTCTCTATGCAGAATCTGAAACTCAAGACCTGGAAGAACCTCCTCTGGAAACCCTACCAGGTGAATCACAGCATGCTACGATCCATGCTTGGTTGCCTGAGTTTTTTTCCGGACTTCCAGATCACTCCTATTCACTTCCTTCACTGGGTACTTTCCCTCAGTGCTAAGTCTAACTTTGAGGGTTTCCTCACCATTCATCTTTAATCTTCTGCTCTCCCTCTTATAAAATCCAGTTATTCTAAAGGCTTCAACTGCCACCTCAATATAAATAAATTTTGGCCTTCAGCGCTCTCCTAAATTATTTCAATTTCAATATTTCTTTTAATTGCAAAATTGGTCATATTATATGGTCCTTAAACTATAAAGACTGAGAATGTGTATTAACTGTAACTGGTAGCTTTGAGAGAATTTATTCACTATTCTCAAAGGACAACAGTATTTCTAGGATCTTTTCAGAACAAACAGCCAGACTGCAAAGGAACTTTGCAGTTCTATTCATACCTGTCATCTTCAACACAGCTGGCCATCCCATCTATCTTCTCAAAATTCTCCTCTCCACTGGCTTTTTTTTTTTTTTTTTTTTTTTTTTCTGAGACAGAGTCTCACTCTGTCGCCCAGGCTGGAGTGTAGTGGCGCAATCTCGGCTCACTGCAACCTCCGCCTCCCAGGTTCAAGCAATTCTCCTGCCTCAGTCTCCTGAGTAGCTGGGACTACAGGCGCGTGCCACCATGCCTGGCTACTTTTTGTAATTTTTTCTTAGTAGAAACAGGGTTTCACCATATTGGCCAGGCTGGTCTCAAACTCCTGACCTCGTGATCCGCCCACCTTGCCTTCCCAAAGTGCTGGAATTACAGGTGTGAGCCATCGTGCCTGGTCTCCACTGGCTTTCTTGAACTTCCTTCTCCTGGATCTCCCTTTTCTCTTTCAGTGTTATCTCTCAAGCCCTTCTGATTATCATTAAATGTTGCAGCTCCTCAAGGTTTTATCCGTCGTCCCCATCTTTACTCATTCTCCCTGGGAAATCTCATGTAGTTCATGGTTTCTCTTTGCCAGTAACTTCCAAATCTAGCCACAATTTCTCTCCTCATTTCAGACCCACACTGCAGCTGTGTATGGAATAACCGCCTGAATGTTGATAGGTACCTCAGGTTCAATCTTCCTTTCTCTAAATTTGTTATCTTTCCTACAAACACTGCTTCCGCCTTGCATTCACGTATCAGTCAATAGCATTCCCTGAAGTTCAAAACTAGAAACCTCTTGTCATCTCAGACGCCCTCCATCATCAACCTGCAAACAGCCAAGTCAAATGGCACTGTACCTATTACTATCTTCCCATTCTTACTACTGCACTGACACTTTTGTGAAATTTTCTTTGTTTCTTACCCTCCCCAAACTCTTGCAAATTCTCCCATCTCGTCTCCCGTCGTCCAGTTTCCCTCCAATCCATCTAGTACACTGTCAACAAAGTTGTCTTTCTAAAAATTAAGGTCATGTTCCTCCCCTATTTAGCAGCTTTCAATGGTCCACTCCATGACTAAGGGATCAAGTCCAAATTCCTTAGAATGGCATTAAAGATCTTTTCTCTTGTGGTCCAAACCTATTTTCCAGTCTGATTTCTTGGCACTTGCTCGCATAAACTTGATGTACCAGCTAAACCAAACTTTTCACAGTTCTTCAAATATGTCATGCGTGTTTATGTCTCCTTTATACGTGCTGGTCCCTCGGCCTAGATGTTTTTATTTACCCCATACGATGAATTCTAAGTCATTCTTTAAGACATCATGCAAAAGACATCTCATTAAGTCCTCCAGAAACTGATTTCTCTTTCTTGGTGCTTCATCTACTTTAGATAAATCTGTATTTTCAAACTCTTCATCCCATTTTGTAATTATCTGTGCCTTGTCTGCTACCCTTTGACCCAAAAGATATGACTTCCTTGAAGGTAAGGACCACATCTTACCTATCCTTGCATCCTCAGAACCCCAGGAAAATATATGACATGTAATACATATTCAGTGAATTGTACCAAAACAAACAAATGGGACAATCAGAGCCAAGGTACTGCCCCTTCCCTCCAGAAGGTGAGGAAAAGAGGCCTAGAGACAAGGTGCCTTTCTTGCTACAGCTAATTTTACACTCGAGTTGTATTAATTGGAAGAGTACAGAAAAATCTTTTCTTCCAAATCTGTACCACCACAGTGCCTGAGATTCCACTTGGATTGTTATCTAAGTATTCCACTTAGATGTGTTACCTTTCCTACAAACACTTCTCCTCCTTTGCATTTACATATCAGTCAATAGCATTCCCCAAAGTTCAAAACTAGAAACCTCCTGCCATCTCAGAGGCCCTCCATCATCAACCTGCAAACAGCCAAGTCAAATGCCACCATATCTATAACTATCTTCCCATTCTTACCACTGCACTGACACTTCTGTTTTTTTAAATGTAAACAGCTTCAGTGAATGCCTTTCCAACCCTACCCACCTTTGGCAGTCAGTCAGTAAGTCACACCTTAGACTGAATTAGACTCACCAGATGGTTATCTTCCTAATACCTATTCCCACGGCAGGCTGAGAAGCCTCAGTAGGGAAAGTGGAGAAAACAGAGAAATGGAGCAAGTCAAAGGAGGACAAACGAAACTGGCATATGGCTTTGGGGTACCAGGCAGCAACTTCAGAACACAGGATAGCTGGCGGCGGGAGGAAGAGTGGTGTGGCAGAGAGGGCGAGGGCAGCAAAACAAAGATCCAGATGCAGGGATGGAAACCCCAGCAGGTACTGGTTCTTCTACTCCTCCCCCAGAGACAGGGGAAACACCCTCTCTCACACTGAGCACAAGCAGCCCCACCTTGGCACACAGCCTTGGCTCTTCAGGGGAAGAGCTCATCATCACTGTTACTTAACTCTGTTAACCCCTGTAACAACTACTCTTCCCACCCACTGCCCCCATAATCTTTCCTTTCATCTAATGAGGAGACAAGGAGAAGAGAGGTGAGCTGGTTTCTGTAATTCCAACAGATAAGGCTGCCACAGAGAACTAGATATCCTCCTAGCTTATTAACCCGATCCCACCTGAGATATTCTCTTTCCTCCTACCTTACCTGCAGCAGTGAACAGGTTTTCTGAGAGGATTGGAAGAAAGTTTCTAAACAGCTAACAATATACATCTAGGAGTGTTGTCTGCCCTGTGAAGCCTGTGCCAACACATGTTAAAGAAATGGAAGCAAAAGGCTGACCATGAGAATGTACAACCATCATTTCCAATTCTATATCTGCACTTGTAAACCACTCTTTCTCCTGGCTTTCCTATTCTGCCACTTTCTTGGTCTTGACCACCTCAATAACCAATCAATAATCAAATAATAATTATCACTCTTTCAATTGGCTCTTTCTGTGTCCGTGATGGCATATCTAGACACTAACGTTCTCCTAACTGGTTCTCTTCCTCCCAGTCTCTCCCAAACCAATCAGAATGCTTCCAACAGGCTAATCTTCCTGCAGCAATGCTTTTCTTGAGTCTCTCCCCTACTCAAAAGCAATCTGAAGATTGCAATATGGAGTTACTTATCAGTGGTTCTCAATATGTTTTTTTTCCTAAAGCAGCTCAAGGACACAAAATATTCCCAATAGTAACAATTTATTTGCAGTGGTGCTTGGCAAAGGAGGGAATGATTTCTGAATCTCTGGGTGGGAGTGTTATGTTGCACATGATTTGTGAAACTTCCCGAAGGTAAATGTGATAATTAGAATAATAAAGGCACATACAGAGTAATGTGGTTACAGAAAGAAGGCGATGTCCTTTTCCAGCCAGCTTTCCTTTTCCTATGATAGAAAGCTCCATATCCTTTCCCAGAAGGGATAAAGAAAGGAGGGACCTTCGGGGGCGAATCTCTTCTGAGGGCATCAACATGTCTGACCAAAAGGCCAAAAGGCAACTGCCATGCCGACTTGAGGGTCGTAGTCTACTGGCCTCACTCTACTTCTGACACAGCCTAAACACCAACACAATCACAAGGACTACATCAAACAGAAACAAAAAATTCCATTCCTTGGTTAAGAAGTGGTCTTAGACAAGTCACATCCACCATTTTTAAATTTTACTCTTCTTTAGAATGAGGCATTGGAAATTATCTCCATGATCCTTTCCAGCTCTAAAATGTAAAGATTCTATAGATCCATCTTTTTTTTTTTTTTTTTTTTGAGACAGAGCCTTGCTTGGTCACCCAGGCTGGAGTGCAATGGTGCAATCTCATCTCACTGCAACCTCCATCTCCAGGGTTCAAGCAATTCTCTTGCCTCAGCCACCCAAGTGGCTGGGATTACAGGTGTCCGCCACCACACCCAGCTAATTTTTTGTATTTTTAGTAGAGATGGGGTTTCACCATGTTGGCCAAGCTGGTCTTGAACTCCTGACCTCAAGTGATACACCTGCCTCAGCCTCCTAAAGTGCTGGGATTATAGGTGTGAGCCACTGCACCTGGCCTAGACCCACATTTTAAACCATTAAAGATTTGGTATCAGCAAAAGATGCAATATGTAGGGCATAAAATTAACATTACTTGATCATGAAAGAAAAAAAGATGATCAAGACTTGTCTCAGAAGTCAGTTCTTTTCATCTAAACTATTAAGATATACATCTATCTGTGTTAAACCATTTGCCCAAGGTCATGAACATGTTAGCATCTCGACTAAGTAATAAAAACCATATGAAGCAGAAAGTAGCTGCTGTCCCTTCAGGAGAAGCCCCTGAAAGGGGGTGTGCAGTCCTAGTGTGTGCAGTATGAGGAGATAGCAGCCCCTCCCACCACTTAGACTTAGCCAATCGGGACACTGAAATTTGAGCAGGAGACCAATGTGTGGGAACACACACTGGAGATCATATCAATTGTGTGACTTGCTGTGGTTTGTGTAAACTAGCCCTCCAAAGCACCCCAGCTTCTCCTTGCCCTCCAATTCTTATATCCTACCTTCCATTGATTCTAGAAGCCAATGATATCCTTCTAGTAAATTCTCTTCTTGTTTGGTGCCAACAGTCTGTTTCTAACCAACGTAATTAAACTATGAAGCCACCTGGGCCTTCCTGGAAGTTTCTCAACTCCATCCTTCATTCGTCCCCACCCGGTACACACACCTCTACCTTTCCACATTGGTAGGCACCTGCTCTATACCTGGCACTATGCTAAGTCTTAAGAAAGAAATGTGAATAATGTGTGGTCTGGATTCTACACTTTGATAAGCAAGTATTAACCCTTATTTCATGGTGTTGCAATTATTCATTTTCCTATTAACCTCCTTGAGAGTAAAGACTCAATACAAGACCTATCATACAGTAGGGGCCATGCAGGAAACAACTGGCACATTCAAATTAGGATAAGTCGAGGCAAATTTAAGAAAAGAACTATTGATAAAGGTGTGGATTTGGTGCAGGAAAACCATCAGGGGTAGCTAGTGTCACCCCCATGCCTAAAGAACAAAGAAAAGTAACTAGAAAGGTAAAGTCACAGAAAGGGCCATCTCGACAAAAGCTGTGGTGTTCAATAAAAGAATCCAACCAAGCTGCAGAGGTGGCAGGGGGAATAAATCCCCCAAACTCATTCTCCTCCCTCCCTCCGCTGGGGTCCCCACTGGGCAAACATAATGAAAGCCAGAGGGCAAGATTATCTTCCTGGTGCAGAGAGCAGAATGGAGAAAGGTGGAAAGAGAATATGGAAAGGCAAACAGCTTTATAGGGTCAGCACTCAATACATGTATGTTGAATTAACTACAGGTTTACAATATCTAGTTTCTCTTTTCTCATTTTATTAGTTCTCAAGTACCTGTATTCATGTTCTTGTTGACAGATTTTTCCTGATACATGCCAAGTTTAATTCTCTTCTTCCTGCTATAGAAATACACACACCAATACTAAAAAGAAAACTGTTCTGAATCTAACTTCCCAATAATCAGTGTCTCCTCTTGAAACCCTGATGAAAGCTGAGACTCCACTATCTCTCCATGCTCTTCTCCCCTCATTCTCTTAGGGGAGAGAATGATTCCTTAATCATGCATAACTGTCCTCCTCTCCATACTGTGCACCTAAGTGTAACAAAATCATGGGTCTTTAGGGCCATAGGAGGCTGACGCAGAGAAGACAGAACAATCTCTTTGCTGTGGGGACAGGGTGCAGTGTAGGAGATGGAGATCATAGCAAAGGGAATGAGCTGGCACAGAGCTTCCACTCGCAGACATTTTGGATTCTTAGGAGAGACTGGGAAATAAGAGGAATAATTCACATAAGGAAGTCTGAAGAGGCAACTTTCAGAAATTCAGAAGGAACTCCAAGAACAGAACTCAGACGTGGGCACAGGAGCTGGAAGACATCTGTGTACAGAGTAAGGAGGGGTAAAAGAGAGAATCATGCACCTTCTTTTCAGTCTACTCCCCCACATGTATTCTAAAAAGACAAAATCACACTTTTGCTTAAGGCCGGTCTTTTAAGTGGGCAAAGTGCAATTTCAGCAGATTTCTGCCCAAAACAAATTCTCTCCTCCTCACCAAGAACTGAAATTTCTATCACAAGGAATAATCTTTCATTTCATAATTAAAGGAAAAGCTCAGAATTCAAATGTCTAGGTTCCTGAATGCATACAGCAAATATTACTATGTTTCTACAATGTAAATGAACAATATCATGTCTTTTCCCTAGACAGAAAAACTGAGTTAAAGCACAGGAAAGCCCATGGCTTCAGATGAAGTGCAGACTGAGATTTCAACCTAGAGAAGAAAAAGGGAAGAAGGTATAGACACAAATGGAAAACTTTGCCAACTTCTTAATTTTGTACAAAGGCAACTCTGTCCAGTTTAGGGTATGTACGGATATCTAGAATCAGTGCTCAGACACTGAGTGTAGGAGGGACCTTGATCAAGACACGTGTATGACAACTGAATAAAACCAGGGCTCGTAATAGTCCCATAAGACTTCCTGGTACATACTGGGCATTCAATAAATATTTCTTGAATGACTGTGTGATATAATTAGGGTTATGAGTTTTAGAGACTGCTTTGGGCTAGAGTGGGGACCAGGGAGAGAAGAAGGGAAAGAACAGGCATTCATTGAGAGCCTAGTATGTGCCAGACGCTATTACTTGTTTCTCACTAATACTCCAAATTCTTTCGTAATCTGTACAGATGAAAAAACTGAGATTCAGAGAAGATAAGTAACTTTGTCCAAGCTGAGAAACAAGAAGCTAGGACTCAAAGATCGATTTAACTCTACAGCACTATGCACTAGTCAGACTCCTTGGAAAGGGCCCTGAGGTAAGCTTGGAAGGTTTCATGGGAAAATAGATGCAAACTGAGCAAGAGCATGGGAATGTTTAGACTATAGGGTCAGAATGAAAGAAAGGATCTCCGTTAAGAGGAATGCCTGCAGTGTTTCAAAAAATAGTCACTCATCGTAATTCGAAAGACAGTCATGAAATGGTGGTCTTCTCTGTTTTTCCTGCTCACAGTTTTCTTATCTGTCCCTAACAACCTGATGAAATAGCACTTGAGCAAATATGGCTCATCAATCACTAAGAGGTGAGAAGATTGTTAACCAAAGAAACCTATACTTCAAAAAAATTGTTCATTAAAGATTATGTAACGATAGATAGATAGATAGATAGATAGATAGATAAGATAGACAGACAGACAGACAGACAGATAGATGACAGAGAGAGAGGCTTTACAATGGCCCCCATAGTGCACTGACTTTGGGGCTAAACTTTAACCGTCAATCTCTGCCACACCTCCACACAACGGCTTGTTCCTCTGGGCTGTGGCAGCACAGTGGCACTGACGGTGGCTGTGGGTCTGTTAAGCCTCAGGGAGAAGTTAATGTCATTGTAGGGGGCTGAAGACAGCGCAGAGGGCTGTGGTAGCGGTTATCTGGTGGCTTTTATGGTGTTAAGGGTAGGCTGGGTCCTGGCACAGGGTGGAGCAGCATGAGTGCTGGACCAAAGACGGGCCTGTGAAATTCTGGTGGCTCTGATGGTGGTGGCCTTCTTTCAAGTAATGAGAGGAAAACCACACAGAATTTAAACAAATGCCATGCCTATTACCTTGACAAGTTACATTACCTGGAAAATACCAGTGCTGAACTTACACTTAATAAGATGGCATGAGAATTTGGGGGGGGGGGGAGGAATTGATGGTCAACCTTGACACTATAGCAAATATTACAACACTATCAAGTACCTTAAAACTCAGGTAAGTTGTCTCAAATGTAGAAAATACAACCCTTTCTCCTGGCAAGCATAAATTGTATCTGATCGACGCATCTAATGTTGAGAAAAATGTCTAACAAGCATAAAAATTAACATGAAATGGTTCGACATTCATTTGAAAGAGAAACGTTTATCCTTCTGTATTTCAGAAGCTCTAAAAAATATATTTAGCTGAAAAGTTCTGTAATGGTCCCAGAAAAATTTAAATTTACTGTTCATCTAATTTATATTTATACAAACAATTTTTTTTACAGAGGGTCTCACTCTGTTGCCCTGGCTCAACTATAATGGCACAATCACAGTTCACTGCAGCCTCACCCTCCCCAGCTTGAGCAATCCTCCCACGTCAGCCTCCCAAGTAGCTGGAACTACAGATATAGGCCATCATTCCCAGCTAATTTATTTTCTGTAGAAATGGGGTCTCACTATGTTGTTTAGGCTGATCTCGAACTCCTGGACTCAAGTGATCCTCCATCCTCAGCTACTCAAAAGTGCTGGGACTACAGGCATGAGCCACCATCCCTAACACAAATATAATTATGATTGACAAATTTTTAATTATTGAAATCCATGGAGTAAATAATCTGGACCTAATGGCAACCAACATATTTTGTTGAATTATATGGTTCCTCTTCCTCCCTTGAAGGTAACAAATGCTACTTTGGAAAATGCCAACATTCTGCATTAGATCCACAATTCCAGGCTGTGGATGACTTCAAGCTCAAGTAAGTCAGAAACCATGAAAAGAACTGATACACACACACACACACACACACACACACACACACACACACCCCGATTCACTTTAAACAATCAGTTACTATAAAATTTACAGTATCATTATTTCATATTAAACACCTCAACATAAAATAATCTCTTATGTTTAAATTACAATAGTGGCCATAGGCTGGCAATCTGAAAACTCCCAGGCTAGCAATTTAAAATCTCATGTATGGTGTATGACTCTCCAATCCATAGGTGAGAGACTTGGTTTTTATAGAAATGCAGGAGGTGCCCCTTACTGTACTTGAATTTTTTTTTTTTAACTAGGGAGACATAGCCCTTGTAAAACAAAGGTGCATTCCCCTGTACTTGCAAAGGAACTTGCTTCCTTTCCTTGTCAAAGAGCAGGGGAGAGATTTTCACTCTTTCATAATGGTAATAAAGTTATTCCTACCATTTACTGAACATTGAGGCTGTGCTAAGTACTTTTGTACATTAACTCGCTTAATTCTCACAGTATTCCCATTTTAGCTGGGCGCGGTGGCTCACGCCTGTAATCTCAACACTTTGGGAAGCCGAGGCAGGTGGATCACTCGGGGTCAGGAGTTCGAGACCAGCCTGACCAACATGGTAAAACCCCATCTCTATTAAAAATACAAAAATTAGCCAGGCATGGTGGGGGCACACTTGTAATCCTAGCTACTCAGGAGGCTGAAGTAGGAGGAACACTTGAACCTGGGAGGCAGAGATTACAGTGAGCCAAGATCATGCCACTGTACTCTAGCTGGGTGAAAGAGTGAGACTTGGTCTCAAAAAAAAAAAAAAAACCCTGTAATATTCCCATTTTTATGATGAGAAAACTAAGGTTCAGAGAAGTAATTTGCCAAAAATGACAGCTGAACATGGCAGAGGTGCAAACTGAACCCATGTCTTTACACCCCAGTGCTGTGCTCTATAAGCTCCAGTATATGAGATGTTCTGTTACCACTGGATGAGGAGACCTCCGTCTAAGCTGTATTGATTCTTCTAAGAGGGCACTGTTCAGATACCAAAGTAAAGCTGTCCTTTATCAGTGTGTTGAGGCTGATAGCAAGGGGCCACGAAGTGTCTTGGATGAGTTGACTTTGAACAAGACTAACCTAGACTTGCAAATGGAGATGGAGAAGGTGAATTACCTCAGAAACAATCATGAAGAGGTGGGAACTACACAAAATGAATGTAAAGTTTCAGTATGTCAATACTTGTAAAGATGTGGTGGTGGTGGCTATCATTATAAGAGACAATTCCTTTCATAAAACACAGGTAAAGTAACACAGACTGTAAGGCAAAACGTACCCCTCAGGGTGACAGTGAAAATCAAATAAATTACTTGCATTAAAATATTTTTAGTATTATTTAAAATTAAAAATTTTAAATATTATTTCTTTATATTTACCCTGAATATTTTTATAATAGGGTTGCCAGATAAAATACAGGACTCTCCATTTAAATTATAATTTCAGATAAACAATGAAGTAATATAACAAATATGTCCCAAATATTGCATGGAATAGTTATACCAAAATTAAGTAGTCAATGTTTATTTGAAATTCAAATTTAATTGGCATTCTGTATTGTATTAAATCTAGTAACACTATTGTCTCCTATAATTTTTTTAAAACATTAAAAAATATTTCTAAACTACATTTTCAGTTTTAAATGTTTAATTTCTTTAAATAATCATCTTCCAGATGCAAGATCAGGTAACCTGTGGCATTTTATTTTACTTTGGATCAGGAGATGAAGGAGGACAATAATAAGGTATCTTATGTTGAGGTAAATGTAGAAAACAAACAGCCTTAGGTGTAGACCTTGACTGTCCTGCTGAACCAGACAGAGGGTAATATGAGGCTTTGCCAGAACAAAGCCACAGAAAGGCTAAGGCCTGGTTTAATGAAAGGTAAACCTATCACCACCAAAAAAAAAAAAAAAAAAAAAACCCCAATATTAAGCAGAGCTCATGAAAACTACTGTAAGTATTTGTATTTATTTTTCTTCCACTCTAACACCTGAGTAGAGAACCGATGGGCAGGCATCGGCTTCTGCTGACGAGTGCCAGCTCAGAGATTGCTGAGCTGAGCTGGACTCTCCAGACACTGGAACTGGAACTCCAGGCCCAGTGGCCTCTGGTAAGATGCTGCAACGTGAGCCCCTTCAGAGACACTGACTTGCTGAAGATGAACAGAAAACTGAGAGCCTCCGGTCCAGCAGTGGAAGAGCAATCACTAACCAACACCAAGGGGACAAGGAAGAAGAGTCCTCCTCTGAAACGACGTCCAATACCACGAAGAAGAGTCCCAAGGTGGCGAAGAAGAATCCCAAGGTGGTGAAGAAAAGAAAAGCAACCCAAGGGAGAGCCAGGAAGAAAAACGCTCCACAAAAATCTAAGGCTTTAAAAACACCTGAGGAAGAGAACAGGTCAACCAGCTAAGGAGGAACTCCATCAGAAGGAGCTGCAGCTGGAGCAACAAAGTATCGGGAAGCAACCATCTCAACTATCTCCCTGAGCAGCCAGTAATTTCAGGGCAAGCCCAGAGACTTGGATACATCTTAGAAATCTCCAGAGGTGTGACCCAGAGAACTCAACAACAGGGTATGCCCCATGGTGATGAAAATAAAATGAATCTGTTGTAAAATGAAAAAAAAAAAAAGTTACAAAGTGTTGCTTTGAAGTCCAATGGTATATTCACACACCAAAAAAGTTACAATGCGTTGCTTTGAAGTCCAGTGGTATATTCACCTGTGGCATGCGTGCCTGGTCACAGATACCTCAAAACATTTTGTGTCTCCACAGTTTGCCCTGTAAAATTTAAAAGCAACTCTTTAATTTTAAACGATAGAGAAATAGTAGGGTAAGAGGGAAAGACACAATACCAAGATTACATATACTTACGATGGTTTCTTTAAAATTACAAATAAAGTTCTATGTGGTACTAGTTTATGCTATTTTGCACTATTTTTCTACATTGCAATATTTGATGAATCATCTTTTTACTTTTGTTTTCATTTTCTCTTTTAATTTTTTTGGAAATTTTATGGATACATGATAGTTATACATATACACGAGGTCCATGTGATATTTTGATACAAGCATATGATGTGTAATGATCAAATTAGGATAACGGAGATATCTATCCATCACCTCAAACACTTATTTCATTGTGTTAGGAACATTCTAATTGCACTCCTCTAGTTATTTAAAATATACAGAGAATTACTGTTAACTGTAGTCACTCTACTGTACTACTGAACACTAGATCTTACTCCTTCTAATTGTAATTTTGTACCCATCAACCAACCACTCACTATCTCCCGTTCTTTATCCTCCACCTCCCTGCTATCCTCCTAGCCTCTCTGGTAACCATTAAAATACACTCTTATCTCAATGAGATCGATGTTTGAGCTCCCACATATGAATGAGAACATGCGATACTTGTCTTTTTAATCTTGTTTGACAGAAACTGAAAGTAACTACTGTGAGAATACAGTTACCCCAATATAGCTTGTGGGGTCTTCATCCTTCGAGAGTTTTGAGAAGGAAGCAAGCAGGGGACGGAGGGAGGCAGGAAATTCTAACTAGACCAAATTTAGTATTTATATTCCAGATGCCAAGAAACAAAAATAATGTAACATCTGATAGCTCTGTAAATATGCACTCATTTATATCCAAGCTTTAGACTAGAAAATTCTAGCTCTACATTTCAACCAAAATTGTCAATATGGAAAATATCTGGAGAGACACCAAAAAGTGTAATAGCTTTTGAATGTATACAAGTTGGAAACTTTCAAAGCAACAGAACCCCTCCATGTCATAGTTTACAACTGAATTAATTCAGATACACACCTTGTATTCACCATTGTAGTCCTCAAGACTTAAGAGTTAAAACCCTGATGAAAAGTGGTTAATCTCCATAATGGGTGTTAGCTCCATCTGAAAAAGCCACCATTATAAAAGGATTAATGCTTCAATTATGCACAGTAGCTAATTGCTGTGATTTGCTATTTTAGTAACTAGTCTGCCAAAGAGTTAGGAACCTCCATAAACCTAAGCCAGAGGGACCCTCAAGAAGTTAGGGCAGAGTCTAGCCTGGGAACAGACAGTGCCTACAAGTCTGATCTCCTCCAGGGCAGGACATCTTGCCTCATTAGTTCTTTTTCTTTTCAAAGCAGTCTATTTTTCATCACAAAAGCAATGATAAGGAAGGCTTGTCTCATCTGAAAAAGAAACTAAAATCCCTTACGTTCTTGTTAATTTCCTAAGTCATAAGTGGAAAACGCAATCTTAGGTCGTTTCAAAAGAGTTTTAGAAGTTATTCATTGCTTAAGTCAAAAACAGTATGCTTAAAAAAGAAAAAATAGTTACTCATTATGTTTTTTAAAAGCTCTGAAGATGGGTCTGTGTTCAAATCCCACCAAAGTCCCTTTATTGAATAGTTTCGGGCATGCTAAATTTTAACTACTTTCTTTTCTTTTAGGGGGATTTGTGGGAAACAGGGTCTCACTCTGTCACTCAGGCTGGCGTGCACTGGTGCAATCGCAGCTCAATGCAGCCTTGACCTTTCCCGCTCAGGTGATCCTCCCCCTTCACCCTCTTGAGTAGCTGTAAGGTCAAGTATTTTTTAAAAACCTTTAAAATTAGGAAATTAATTTGACTCTCTGAGACTTTTGCCCTTAAATTTAAGCACATTACATATACTCACTTAAAATCACTAGAGTGGGGGATTACTGCTTTCGCTGTAAATATTGCCTCTGTATGTACCATTTCTAGTCTAAAACTTTCTCTACTCCATTTAGATCTGTCCAGACTCTCTAAGTAAAAATTAAGAAGCTATACCCAATAATAACGTTATTTACTCTCATATCCAATCATTCTTGAAATGATCAATTGGCTAAAACACCACAACTGGACCTAAAGGAATTTTCTTAGATTTATAAGGGGGAGAAAACAGCCACTGAATTTTGGACAATGTTCAGTTTCAGTATTTTAAATTTGTTTGTTTGGTACTTTCAGATTCACTATTTTTTATGAAAACTAAAAGGAATATTATGTTTCTATTTTATGTTCTATTAATTAATTATCCTCCTAATGCAGCCAACTCATAGTGAGCAACTGTCTCTACAGAATGAAGTTATTTGCCTGAAATCTAGGACATACTAATGAAATTTAAAAGCTAAATCATGTTATATTTAATCCTTAAATTACAACATACTCATAGGCTAGCTGGCCAGAAAACCAACTAGAATTGTCAATTCTCCTAATAAAAAAAAATTCAAAATTTTTAATTTTTTATGGATCCATACTAACTGTATTATTCAGGGGGAACATGAGATATTTCAATACAAGCAACAATGCATAATAATACCCAGGCAAGCATTTATCATTTCTTTGTATTACAAACATTCCAATAATATTAAGTGTACAATAAATAATGGTGACCATAATCACCCTGTTGTGCTATCAAATACTAGATTGTATTTGTTCTATCTAATTATATTTTTGTACCCCTTAACCATCCCCACTTCCCTGCCCCCTCACCCCACACTACCATTCCCAGCCTCTGGTAACCATTTTTCTACTCTTTATCATCTATGAATTCAATTGTTTTCATTTTTAGCTCCCACAAGTGAATGAGAACATGAGAAGTTTATCTTTCTGTGCCTGGCTTATTGCATTTAACATAATGTCCTCCAAGTCCAGCCAAGGTGTTGCAAATAACAGGATCTCACTCTTTTTTATGGCTGAATAGTACTCCATTGTGTATATGTACCATATTTTCTTTATCAGTCCATCTATTGATGGATACTTAGGTTGCTTCCAAATCTTGGCTATTGTGAATAGTATTGCAAAAAAACAGGAGGTGCAGATATCTCACTGATATATTGATTTCCATGCTTTGGGGTATATATCTAGCAGTGGGACTGCTGGATCATACAGTGGTTCTACTTTTAGCTTTTTGAGGAACCTTCATACTGTTCTCATAGTAGCTAAGCTAATTTACATTCCCAACCACAGTGTACGAGGGGGTTCCCTTTTCTCCACATCCTCACCAGCTCCATTATTGCCTTTCTTTTAGACAAAAGCCACTTTAACTGGGGTAAGATGTACAACAAATTATTGTGACTCTAATAATTATTATATTCAATTGCAATGAGAATTTGAGTCATTTCTCTGATGATATATGATGTTGACCCCCATTTTAATATACCTGTTTGCCATTACATGTTTTTTTGTTTTTGCTTTTTTTGTTTTTTTTTTGTTTTTTTTTTTTTTTTGAGATCACTCTGTTACCCAGGTTGGAGTACAGTGGCATGAGCATGGCTCACCGCAGCCTCCCAAGTAGCTGGAATTACAGACACATGCCATCACACCCAGCTAATTTATTTTTATTTTTTGTAGAGATGGGGTCTCCCTATGTTACCCAGCTTGGTCTTGAATTCCTGGACTCGAGTAGTCCTCCTGCCCCAGCCTCCCAAAGTGCTGGGATTAGAGGTGTGAGCCACCATGCCTAGCCTGTATGTCTTCTTTTGAGATCTGAATATCTAGTCAGATCTTTTGCCCATTTTAAAATCAGATTATTAGATTTTTTTTTTCCTATTGAGTTGTCTGAGCTCCTTAGATATTCTGGTTATTAATCCTTTGTCAGACGGATAATTTGCAAATATTTTCTCTCATTCTGTGAGTTGTCTCTTTACTTTGTTGATTCTTTGCTATGCAGAAGCTGCTTAATTTGATGTGATGCATGAAAAAAATTCCAATTTTAGAATAAAACCACAGATATATTTTAGCAGGTTACTATTATCAAGATAATCTCAATAGATCCAAGACAAAAAAAAAAAAAAAGGTGATCTTTAATGAAGAGGAAAGAGTGAGGGCCAAAATGTTTTCTTAATATATATACGTATATAGTATATTTCCATTCTAAGGACTACATATTTATATACTTTAAGAGATTTAAAAATTCCTATGCAGAATCTTGGCTTTCTTATCATTCTTACACATTCTTATATCAAAAGGTATCATTATTTCCTTTAAAGCAAAATTAAATTAGTTGCCTTTAACCAGCCTTTAAATTTTTAACTTGCACTATTGCCAAAACATACAGGCCAAGAGTTTAGAGGGAAAAACAAAGGCAAAGAAAGTGGGGAAAGGCACTGAGGCAATATGAAAACATTCAGAGAACAATGAGCACTGGGTGCAGCAAGAGCACAGGCACACTCCCTTCTCTAAAGGAGCTTAAATGTCATATCGCACTGGGAACACTAATAAGGAGCCCAGAATATTATAACAAGTTACAAAACACAGGTTGTTCAACATAGGAAATGAGAAGAAAGGGACAGCCATGAACCACAGACTAATGGTAAGAAGTCTCGTGAAGGAGATGGCATTTAAGTCAGAGTCTGGAGTTGAGGTCGAATAACTTGAATAAGCAGTCAAGTAGAAGACAGGCATTCTAAGCCAAGAGCAACAAACACGGGCCTTAAAATGGAACAAAGCAGAGTATCTTACCCAAGAGTGAGAAGAAAGACCTGCTTAACAGATTAAGTAATTAAAGGATTTTTAAAGGAGATGCTAATACACATTTTTTCACTGAATCATGGATTATTATCATTATCCATATTTTAATATTTAATATTACTATCCACATTTTACAGGGTAGTAAACTGAGACACAGAAAGCTGAGTGTCTTGCCCAGGGCCACATAATTACTTTATGAACAGAATGCAGCACTCCTTCCACTCCCCACCTTGACTCACCAGAGGCAGCATGAGGTTGGACAGACAGAGTAGGACAAGGTTACGGAAAAGACTTAATCCATCCACAAGAGGTCTGAGTATGTGGATGAAGTGATGACAATACTGTTTCAAGAACATCAGTCTTGCCACAGTGAACAGATCTCTTAACTGACAGTGCTGAGTCAAGAAAACCACTTCAGAAACTGTGAAGTCATCTTCGTGAGAAGGTGAAAGCCTAGATTAGGGCAGTTGCAGTGGGGCTACAAATGCCTCAGCCATGACAAAGAAAAGGTGACAAAATTAGTGCCTTGGTGGATGTAGGAGATAAAGTGAGAAGTTTAAAGTTTGATATGTCACTCAAAGAAAAACATGTGACGAAGTTATCAAACTGAACACCTTTTCCCTACCCCACTTTCCCTTCCAGCCACTTTCTCCTCCTCAGGAGCCATTTTCTAACTTCTCACCCTATCCTTTCATTCCTTCCTATTCTGAAAGCATCCTGTGGGTTGGACAGTGGGTTAGCCTATGAGAAACAGAGATCATAAAACAGTAATAACAACAAAAGTATATTCATTATATTCTATGCATGCAAATCATTGTTCTAAATGCTTTATATTTATTAACTCATTTGACTCCTACTACAACTCCATAGTGTAAGAAAAATTATAATCCCTACTTTAGAGAGGAGGAAATTGAGATGAAACCTCACAGTAAGTGGTGGAGCCTGGATTGTAACCCCAGCAGTCTGACCCCAGGACCCACCCACTTACTCTGCTACACTACCCTCAAAAGCCTTCAAGTAGTTTCCATATTTTTGTGGTTTCCATCACAGTAGTTTCAGAAAAATCACGTGATACAGGAGTGTCTGTAGGTTTAAGATGCCTGAATTTTAGAAGTTAGCGAATGAGAAGACACAAACTTTATCAGTTGATACATTAGCTCTAATTACTCAGCTATCTGAGAAGAGGGTACCAAATCTATCAAATAATGATACAATTTTCTACTTTGCTTCGACTCTACAGGTAGTAACCACAAAAGCATATTAAGCAATTTGCACAGTCACATACCAGTCAAAAAGAAAATGCCTGACTCTCAAACTTCATGTGATAAATAATAGAAAAATCTAAATATTTAGATCAACCTTGCCATCTTGAGATATAACCTGCATTACCAGATTTGTCCTTCTGCAGCTACTTAAATTACGTATATCTCAATTGCTCAGTCAGAAAGAGAAACTTGCAAATAGAATCTTCAGCTAGAAACTTTCAAAGAGGACTTTACTTGAAGCAAAATAATAAAAAGGATCCCAATCCCAACAGTGAGACAAGTCAGGCTGGCAACAAATCTGAATCCACAACACGCTTCCAGAGCTCCAGCCAAACTAACCCCATGCAAACAGCTCCTATACCACGACTCAAAGTTCAGATGCTATTAAAGAAGAAATTGATAAACTGGACAACATGAAAAAAAAATACCACGAGCAAAGTCATCAATTCCAATATTGCGTATACCTCATGAATTACCTCAGGTCTACTCAATTAAGACTGTCCTCTGGAAGGATGCCAATGGTTCCAAATTGCTTTCCTCAATTCACCTTTTCATTGGCCTCTCAGGTGATCACCTCACCCGTGTTCTCTTCTCCCTTGGCTTCAACCATCCTCTTTCCCCTGTTCCCTGGTCCTAGATGTCCTTCTTCTCAGGATTATTCTCTAGCTCTACTTCTTCTCAGGCCCTAAAGTGACTCCAAAAGTTCAAAATTAGACCTTCTGTATATTTCTCTCTAAATTCCTTCCCTTAGGGATCCTAACTACCCCCTTTCTGAGAGAGTTCAGAAAGTCTGCTATTCTGAACCCTCTCCTTAACTGCAGTCCCATAATTGCTTAAAGAAATGCCAGATATAGGTGACAGGGATGGAGGCAGTAAACCACATTGCCATGTATGTACCTATGCAACAATCCTGCATGTTCTGCACATGTACGCCAGAACCTAAAGTGCAATAAAAAAAAAAAAAAAAGAATGTTTCATGAATATCCTGGTATTACCTCAAATTCACGTCTTAAACCAAACTCATCTTCAATCCCAAACTTTACTTCACTATTCTCTCATTGTGCACTCACACCACATACACACACACACACACACACACACACATTCTCTCTCTCTTTCTCACTCACTCACCAGACTGTTAGAAGCCCTCTCTGCAATCCCTCGGAACCCTGAACATTGCTCAACTGTAGCCCAGATTACCGTATATTAGAATCTCTGATTTGTGGGTATGTTTGTTTGCCTCTCCAAGTAGACTGTAAACTCCTTGAAGGGCAGGAACTATATCTTGGTCACCTATGCATTCCCCAACCCATATTGCAGGTGTTCAATAAAACCTGCTGAAGGCATGAATAAATTAATATATATAGATGACCTACTCCAGCCAAACTGGTCACTCAGTATCTCCACCCGCTTGGCATTTTCACAGTCCTGACTTCCCACAACAGTATACTCTATGCTACTGCACACATGAGAAATCCTACCCATCCTTAAAAGACTCAGCTTAAATTTCAACTCCACCATGAACCTTTGTCAGGTGGCCCCATTCCAACATGACTCCTTGCTCATTAGTCTTAAGAGTGCCAGTCTAGTGTCAGGAAAACTAGCACCTTTGTAACTGTATCTCTTGATTCAAAACCAGGCTATATGTCAGCACAAAGATACTGCTGATAGATAAATATATACATATATACTCTGGCAAATTCCTAAAACTTTTAAAGACTTAGGTTTTTCAGCTATTAAATAATACCTATCTTAGAGAATCTGGGGGAGGATTAAAGAAAACCCTCCAGATCATAGCAGATGTTGAATAAATGTTAACTCCTCATCCCCACGCATCCAAGCCCCACCATCATTTTCATTTACATAGCACATAGCACTTAAGCTGATGGTACATGTTATGTCTCCTCAATTAGATTGTAACTACTGGCAAGATCTTTAAGGACAGGAGCTGTATCTCATTCATTTTTTTATCTTTTAACTACCTACCAATGCACATAGAGACACAACAAAAATCGAGCACAATAAAATTACAGTTGCAGTGGATTACAGCAATCAAGTGTAAACGGTGCCAAGACTGGAATCATAAATGTACATCTAATTTAGCTGTAGAATTATTATGTGACACCTCTTAATTTTACCTCATGCCAAAGGCTGATTTCAACAAATGACAGCATGAATAAAGACAAATCAATTTCTACAGTATACAAGTTAATAAGTAATCTTTGGTAATAATAGTAAAGGTAGCTTAAATTAAATGTTACAGTATTAGAAGGCCCTCCATACATGTATTTGTTCTCCTGTACTTTTATGCAAAGATTTCCTTTCACATTTTCTTTGGTTTAGTATGATTGTAACAGAGAACTCTTCATACCACTTGTTAACTAACTGAAAGGGGATTCAGATTTTTAAATTTTCCACTGGAGGAATTATAGGCTAATAATAAAGCAAAATTGGTAATATTAAGATCTAAAACTTGTGCTAAGTATAGGTAAAATCAATCAAAATTTAATTAAAATGTTTCTTTGCAAAAAGCTTTCATTAATATCAAGGTTTCAACATCCTCTCTGAAGTTATTGGAATCTCTTTTTCTATCCTCACTTATCATAGCCTTATTTAACTGTATGTTATCTTCATCAAGAATCAATTTCCATGGTTGAGTTTCATTTTTTCTTTTAACTACTGCCCCACTTGCATGTGCTAACAAGTTGGAAGAGTTGGGATTTGCTGGATAGTAACCTCCACCTTAACAATTAACATTTGATTAATGCTCCCAACCACATTCCCCTTTCCTGCAAAAACCATTTATGTGGTTTTCATAAACTAAAATGTGCAGGTATAAATTTAATTTGAAAAACAATTACTAAAAGAAGAGTGTGTGCCGATCATTAGCCTTTCAATATTTTCATGATTCCAAGTCCTTTTTGTTTTGTTTTTTCTCCATTTAGAGAAGTTTATGGTAAGAATTAGAGTCATTCAGTTCCATTAAACCAAATCCACCAGAACAGATGATATATGTACGCATTGGTACAGTAGGAAAGAAGCAAGGAGTTAAAAGACCAAGCTTCTAATTGCAGTTCAACCACCTGTCATATGTCTTCAGGAAAAATCATCACCTCTGTAATAACCACCATTCCTATCTCAACAGCTGGTTCTAGAAATTTTAAAATCACAGTATCACAAATAGCACTACATAATTGTAAAACATGTATGCATACATATATACATCCAAACAACAGCAATGCCATCGCCTACGGGTAGACATAATCTTATACAATGCACCAAATCCCAATTTACTTCACTAGACAAACTGCTATACCAAATTCTATACACAGTGTATTCAAGAAAATGTGTTGTTTTTATTGAGAAACTGAACCTAGCTTGGGAACACAGGTGCACAGTCTAGCTCATAATTTTTGGTGCAAGTATCATTCTCTGATACAGATTTACATTTTTGCAAGCAAATTTTTACTTGCAAAACTAACATATCCAAATTCTCCTCTTTCACTCTATCAGAATTTAGTATAAAGTACTACAAGTTAGTTCTTCAGATTCTGTGCTAAGAAAATTATGCAGATTTTCTGCATTATGGTCTTCATAGAAACTTTGAGTTTAAAAGTGCAAAATAATCCAGGATAACTTCATGATTTCGGATTTTTTTAATGTTAAAAATAATGCCATCGTTAATTTAAAAATTCTATAATCATTATTTCCACTTTCTTAGGCAAAATATCAATATACTCTCATTTGCCAAATAAATTATAAGATCCCCTAAAAACACAATCTCCTAAATAGTGGTTTTATGGCTTTAATGTTTTATGTGTGACAACTATTGAGGCTAGTTAAATTTTTAGAATTTTTTTCTTTTTCACGCTCTACAGTTGTCGACCAGATCCTTTTTTTTTTTTTTTTTTTTTGGTAGACACAGTGTTGCTTTGTCGCCAGATGCCAGGCTGGAGTGCAGTGGCACAATCTCGGCTTGCTGCAACCTCTGCTACCCGGGTTCAAGCAATTCTCCTGCCTCAGCCTCCCGAGTAGCTGGGACTACAGGCACGCGCCACCAAGCCCAGCTAATTTTTATATTTTTTAGTAGAGACGGGGTTTCACCATGCTGGCCAGGATGGTCTCGATCTCTTGACCTCATGATCCACCCGCCTCGGCCTCCCAAAGTGCTGGGATAGATCCTTATTTTATCGCATGATCCTGGCAGACTTTATGATATTTGTTGTTCCAATTGAAACTGTTCAAAACATGAATTTGAAAAATCTTATTTTAACTATAATTTTGTAGCCAAAACTCTTCTTTTTTCCAAGCTTTGCAAACATTCTATGCAACCTGAATCAGTGCTGAGAAAAATGGATCTTAACAGTTGCTCAATGTTCAACAGGTAAAAAGCATAATAAAACATGCTCATCTGATCTCCACCCATTTTCAATTTCAACATAGCAAACCTCCTGTTTATTCTTAGGGCAAATTCAAAACTGTACATACTGGGATTGGTTATTACTGAAGATAATTTATGCAATCATAAGCCAAAGATGCTAGGTTGGCAAAAAGAAAACCATGCAAGTAAGCAAACTCTAACACATGTGTAACACACCCCTCAAGATATAAAGGCTGTCACTGTCCTTGGTAGCAGGCACTCCCTTGGCTAAACAGCATCACCATGTCTTTTCGATCCAGCTCAAGCAAGCACTACTCTTCCCATATCCAGGGAGGAAGAGGAGGAGGAGGAGGAGGAGGAGGATCATCCTTCAGAATTTCGAGCAGCAAAGGCTCCCTTGGTGGAGGATTTAGCTCAGGGGGGTTCAGTGGTGGCTCTTTTAGCCGTATGAGCTCTGGAGGCTGCCTGGGGGGCTCATCAAGTGGCTATGGAATGTCAGGAGGTTTTGGTGGAAGTAGCTTTGGTGGAGGCTATGCAAGTAGCTTCGGGGGGGGTTATGGAGGAGGCAGTTTTGGAGGTGGCAGCTTCAGTGGGGGCAGCTTTGGTGGAGGTGGCTTTGGAGGAGGCTTTGGAGGAGGCTTTGGTGGTGGATTTGGAGGAGATGGTGGCCTTCTCTCTGGAAATGAAAAAGTAACCATGCAGAATCTGAATGACCGCCTGGCTTCCTACTTGGACAAAGTTCGGGCTCTGGAAGAATCAAACTATGAGCTCGAAGGCAAAATCAAGGAATGGTATGAAAAGCATGGCAACTCACGCCAAGGGGAGCCTCGTGACTACAGCAAATACTACAAAACGATCGATGACCTTAAAAATCAGGTAAGAGATATTTTTAAATCCAGCTTCAAATATCTTATCCATGTAATCCAGACAGATGAATCTTATATTAAGCACAATGTGGCTGTTCACTATGTTTACCTAAGTTACTTCCTTACTTCAAAAATAACACAGTCTCATCAAAGATAAAGATCTGTGAAAGTATGGTCATGGTACTCTTCATCCAGCACGTATGCTGCTTGTCTTAGTGAATGGCAGGTTACCGAGAACTTTTCAGGTTTTAACGAGCATACAGTGAGTCCACAGTTAAAATATGCTAGATCACTTACAAATGCAGAAAATGAAAAATAAATCATGAAATGAATCAGAACAAAATGTTATTCAGACTGATAACAAGCCATATTCAGTACCAACATGACAAGAAACATGAATTTTCCAGTATGAAAATGGGATACTGCTTAACTCTAAGGAATTTCTGAATTGTACCTATTGTGTACCAGTTCAGAGTATATTTATTTATATTTATAGTGAGTTAAACAAACACAGGTGTGAGTCAATCAAAGCGTGGCTGAAATACATGGAAATCACATAGTCTAAAAGAGGAGGGCACACTTGCAGGAATACAGCTATATAATTCCAGTTTCCAGAAAGGGATAATTCACATACAGAAATACAAGAGTGAAGAAATTTCAAGAGAAGAAATAATTCGAAGTTAGGTATAAGGGTAAGCCTGCAATATTTTATATTTAAAATTTTTTAAATCCCCAAGATTTTGTAAGAGAACAACCTAAAACCGCAGAGACACCTATGCCACTATAAAAGCCGCATCTGCATCTGACTTCTTCTTACGTAACTGTGCCTCTCCCTCCAGATCCTCAACCTAACAACTGATAATGCCAATATCCTGCTTCAGATCGACAATGCCAGGCTGGCAGCTGATGACTTCAGGCTGAAGTAAGTTAAGTGATCACTGTATAATACCATCACAACGAATACATCCGTTGTCTTTAACAATGACTTGGGATGTCCACAATAGTGTTTACATTTTCCTGAATTCACCCAATGTTAAATAGTATTGGAGTTATCTGAGAAATTTTCCATGTCAGTATTACCTTTTTGGCAAGGAAGACAATGCATTTTCAAGTAACTGCTAAGCTTTTTTCCATTAAACCATTATTACTCCTAAGTGAACTAGTACATGATAAGTATTGCCATGACAGGAGATTAACTATGTATTTGCTTTTTAAATAGTCTCTGCACAGATACATCTCCCCATATAGGTTATATCCAGTATTGATATCATGCTTGTTTCAGGTATGAGAACGAGGTAGCCCTGCGCCAGAGCGTGGAGGCCGACATCAATGGCCTGCGTAGGGTGCTGGATGAGCTGACCCTGACCAAGGCTGACCTGGAGATGCAGATTGAGAGCCTGACTGAAGAGCTGGCCTATCTGAAGAAGAACCACGAGGAGGTAACACAAAAGTTATACCTGTCCTAGACAAAAGAGAGTTCATTATGGTCACCGTGTCGCCATTAAATCTTTCCGTTCCTCAAACAGGAAATGAAAGACCTTCGAAATGTGTCCACTGGTGATGTGAATGTGGAAATGAATGCTGCCCCAGGTGTCGATCTGACTCAACTTCTGAATAACATGAGAAGCCAGTATGAACAACTCGCTGAACAAAACCGCAAAGATGCTGAAGCCTGGTTCAATGAAAAGGTACATTAATCTTCCTTTACAGGAAAACTCATGGAGGTTTTTATCATTTCAGAATTTTCTCATCTCTTTCCCTGTTTTTAATACTCTAGAGCAAGGAACTGACTACAGAAATTGATAGTAACATTGAACAGATGTCCAGCCATAAAACTGAGATTACTGAATTGAGACGTACTGTACAAGGTCTGGAGATAGAACTACAGTCCCAACTGGCCCTGGTATGTTAACGCTCATGAAATGACTTCACCTTTATCATACAAAGTTTCACGCTCACCTAAGAATATGCAATGCAAGCGAAAAATGCAGAGCTGGGGGTAAGAAAGAGAAAACAAGCTGAAGCTCTATGTTAGTGGAGGAAAAGTACGACTCGCATTGCTTCTAAAAGTGCTGAAACCGAAATGGTGCCGTTAAACATAAAACAAATCCTGTTCATTTTCTTAAGTCTTCTATATAACGCCTTATTAAATAATTAAATAAGCGTCACTATTCTCATATATGGCCAGGACGTCGCTAAGCCACACACACACACAAATCCCTTTCAGAAACAATCCCTGGAAGCCTCCTTGGCAGAAACAGAAGGTCGCTACTGCGTGCAGCTATCACAGATTCAGGCCCAGATCTCCGCTCTGGAAGAACAGCTGCAACAGATTCGAGCTGAAACCGAGTGCCAGAACAGTGAATATCAACAACTCCTGGATATTAAGATCCGACTGGAGAATGAAATCCAAACCTACCGCAGCCTGCTAGAAGGAGAGGGAAGGTAAATTTTAAAATGAAAAGTTATCCCAGTTTCACTTAATCAATATTCCAGATAGCAAGGCTTTTCTAAACCCCAAGAAGATGCCAGAGAATGAGAGGAAGGGAAGAGGGGACAGTGAAAGGCGTAGCCAACCGTAATCTCACTTTCTCATGAATTTGGCCCAAAATGATTCTTAAGAGTTCTGTTTTCAAAGGATGGGTTTTAAAAGATATACCTGGCAGGGTTGTAAAACGTTTACCTGGCAGGGTTTTATTTTCTCAAGACATGTTTTGCTTATTTTCTAAATTAACGACAAACTGGAACGCTACCCACCGTTTTCCAACGTTAGAGATAACCGACTGTGACCTCACCCCGTTTTAGTTCCGGAGGCGGCGGACGCGGCGGCGGCTACGGCGGCGGCAGCTCCGGCGGCGGTTACAGGGGCGGCAGCTCCGGCGGCGATTACGGGGGCAGCAGCTCCGGCGGCGGCTTCGGCGGCAGTTCCGGCGGCGGTGCCGGCGGCGGCTTCGGCGGCGGTGCCGGCGGCGGCTTCGGCGGCAGTTCCGGCGGCGGTTCCGGCGGCGGCTTCGGCGGCAGTTCCGGCGGCGGTTCCGGCGGTGGCTTCGGCGGCGGAAGCTCCAGCGGAGGACACAAGTCATCCTCTTCCGGGTCGGTGGGCGAGTCCTCATCTAAGGGACCAAGGTCAGCAGAAACTAGCTGGGGTAATCAGAATTAGTTTTAACTTCCTGTGATGGTTTTCTTGCGCTTTAAGTTCTAGAGCTGTTTTAAAAAATTAAAAATATTAGAGACGGTTCCGTTTGCATTTGTTCACAAACTACTCTTAACACCAACCTTGAAAAATGGCATAATCAAAATGTCGTACCTTAAACATTTTTTGGACTTAATGTAAAGTTGAAATTTCCTTCTTTTTACAATATTTGCTTGTTAATTACTAAGGACCCCTACAGACTGTTTAATTTTTTTTTTCATCATTCACACAGATACTAACAAAACAAGATTAATCAAGACAATTATTGAAGAGGTGGCACCTGACGGTAGAGTCCTTTCATCCATGGTTGAATCAGAAACCAAGAAACACTACTATTAAGCTGCATCAAGAGGAAGGAATCTCCCTTCACACAGACCATTATATGCAGATGCATGGAAAACAAAGTCTCCAAGAAAATACTTCTGTCTTAATGGTTTTTGAAAACAGGTTCACTCCTGGAAAATAAGGTGTCTACAAGGTGTTTTGTGGTTTCTGTATTTTTTCTTTTTACTTTACCAAAAAGTGTTCTGTAATGAAAAAAAAAAAAAAAAAAAAAACTTTCTGTTCTCATTTACTAAGGAATTTGAATTTCAATAAACTTTCTTACTGATGCAAACTATCCAAATTTGTCAGACTTTATCTTTACTTCAGTACAAAATATTATTTAAAATTAAAGATTAGCAAGCCATAGCATTTGAAGGTTGTTGTATCCAGAAATTCGGAAGACAGAATTATTGTCATGATTTTTCTGAGTAAGTTTTTTAATCTATGGGTGTGTTCAGACCACTGTCAGTAAATTCACTGAGTAAAAAACTCTGTAAAGCCACAATATTACTCTTTAAGATACACAGTATGTGGAAGGCTCCCAGCTCTCTGGCTTTAAATTATTTCAGTCCTGGAAATTCTGAAATACCAAGTAAAACCGCCAAAACAACAATAATCAGAAATGTTATGTTTTCTGATTACCTGACTTCTCACATTTGCCTGTTCTTATTTTCTTCCAGTCACTGTATTACTTCTTCCCAATTGCTATATAGCTTAAGAGGTATGTTCTAACAGCCAAGTAAAATCATATCAATCCCAGCAAAATTATTTGATGTGTATCAGATGAACATGAGAAACACTATCAGGATGTACTGATGCCAGTGTAACCAAAAAGACACCAGTCTCTGCCTTCCCCAACTGTACCAAGTGATCAGGACTGAAGACCTAATACTTTCACAGTCAGCCCAATCACATCCTCAACCAATAAGGACCAAACTAACATTACTTAGCACTCTACTGGGGATCCTATGAGGGAATGAGCTGGCATGTCCCTAAGACTACCTTGTGTCCTCTGGTGAGTTCTTGGATTATTTATATTTATGTCCACGAAGTAGCGGCTTTCCTCCATATCCTTGATTGGGCTCCGGATCTGAGCCTTGATCCCCATGCCATTTGGTTGGCACTCCACTGTGTAGATGCCTCCCTCTGCACCCCAAATTGATGACAAGAGCCTCGTTTCAATGGGATGGATCTCTCTGCAGTTAAGGCTTCATAACCTACCCAGCACCAAATGTTAGCACAGCCCAGAGGCTCTTTTAGTTCACACGCCTCTATATGTGGGTATTTGTACCAGCCATTCTTCTTGGGGGCCAATCTTCTAAGGTCCACTGTTGAAGTCCCAACATGCCATATTATGTAAAATCCTGAAATATTGTCAAGCCCTTACCTTGCTGTGTAAAGACTCTGAGCTCCGACTGTGTAAATAGTGCTATACTGCCTGCCGTTCAGAAACACCATCTTTTAAAATACGTATTATAAGGTTAATCAAATCCCTGGGACCCATTGTATTTATAATCTTATAATCTGAGATTGCTATTCTCCTTATTCTGAAGAAATAGATTTTTCATATTCAATACCACTGATAAGAGACAAATACACATTTTACTGTGTGATAGCTGTGCTTGCTACCTCATTTGTCTCGTTTTTTGTTTTTTGTTTTGAGACGGAGTCTCACTCTGTCACCAGGCTGGACTGCAGTGGCACAATCTAGGTTCACTGCAACCTCTGGCTTCCAGGTTCTCCTGCCTCAGCCTCCCTAGTAGCTGGGACTACAGACGTGTGCCACCATGCCCAGCTAATTTTTGTATTTTTGATATGAGACGGGGTTTCACCACGTTGTCCAGGATGGTCTCAATCTCTTGACCTCGTGATCCACCCGCCTCAGCCTCCCAAAATGCTGGGATTACAGGCATGAGCCACGACGTCCAGCCAAGTTTGTCTTTTTTACCCATTCTGCTCTCCTCCCACAAGCCACAATCTTAACTGGTTGAGTGGTGACCCAAACCTTCATTCCTGAAAAGTCTGCATACATCAATGGTCCTGTCTTCTGACCATTTCAAACTTTCAATACCTCCGTAAACAATTATTTACATTCTCTCTGATAAAGTAACTATTTTATCTCTGATAAACAGCTGCTTTCTTGACTGGACTTGAATCTTTATGTTTTGTTTTTTGCTTTTAGTTTTGTTTTAATGAGACAAAGTCTCACTATGTTGCCCATGCTGGTCTTGAACTCCTGGGCTCAAGCAATCCTCCCACCTCTATCTTTGAGTAGCTGGGAGTAAAACAGACATTTGCCACAGTGCCCAACACTATGGTTTAATAAAATAATCTGTCTAAACAAGCAACTTGACTTTAATATGGGCATTGGTATTTACAGTTTAAAAAAATAGAATTAATTTTAAAAATTATTGAAGCAGGGAACTATGTTTACTAAATAGACTTGCGTGTAGCTAATAATCAACAAACAATATACACATTCTTACAGATCTTAAAGTCATTATATAATCCTGCTATTTAAGCAGGATAGTGTCCATCAGATTGGCAGAGCCAATTTGGCACCCATGTGAAATAATAAATCACTACACAGCAAAAGCTTGTTTCTCCAAAGGTGTTCTGTCATGATGCTAAAGGCCTTAAAGTTTTGCACCCTAACCTTTGTGCCCATGATGGCTTGATATTTTGCTTGGGAGTGAAAAAATAGCTTTGTTAAGGTCACCTTTATCAGGGAAGTAGCTTAAGATTAATTAAATAGGGTCCATCTAATATTTCTGATCTATATTGCATCTTGAGAATGGGAATTAGGGAACGAGCTTATTCGTGGTTATGAGCATGCATCTCAAACACAGTGATCCCTGGACTTCCTATCATGGCACTGGCATTTACAAATTATGTAACTTTTGGACAAGTTACTTCAACCTCCCTGAGTCTGTTTACTTGTCTATACAATAAGGATAATTACCTTATATGAGATAGTTATGGTTCAACTAAGCTTACCGATAAAAATATTGATGATAATAGCCTTTAAATCACACCAGGCATTGTTCTGGGTAAATTAATGATAGATGGATACATAGGTAGGTAGATAGGTAAGTGGGTGGGTGGGTGGCTGGATAGATAGATGATAGATAGATAAGGTAGATAGGTATACTAAGTACATGTAATATGTATATGAACTAATTTAAGCTTAGCTACTACACTACAGTTTATTTTCAACACAGAACCATAGTTATCCTTTTAAAATGTAAGTCTAATTATATTAGATCGAATTCTAAGTCTAATTATATTTGCTCAACGTTCTTCACTATTTCTCCATTTCTCTTTTGATGTTCCCTGGGCTAGAATCTTCTTTAACAAGATGGTCTTCCTTCCCTCTTTCAAGCCTTGGCACAACTGTCACCTTGTCGTTGAGACTCACCCCGATTCTCTGCTTAAAGTTTTATCCCCCCTATCTCCCATCTCCCCTGTCTGCTCCACTTTTTCTTTTTTACAGCACTGTTTCCAACTGACTGTACAATGTATTTATTATTAGTCATTGTTTTCCCCTGCTAGGTGGTACATTCCAGAAAGACAAGTCTTGATGTTCGTCTACTTTGTCCACTCATGTATCCTGAGGCACTGGAACAGCGACTAACACAGGTTAGGTATCAAAACATATATTTTTTGAAGGAATGAATCTATTACATACATACTATTATTATCTCCATTTTACAGATGAAGAAACCGAAGCACAGTTTAAGTTAATTCATGACTGGAACTAAGAGTCTAGGAAATGATCTTATGTAAGTGGACATTAGTATATGATAAAGGAAGAATCTAAAACAATAAGAAAGTAAGGTTTACGCAGTAAATGGTAAACTATTAAACCCATAACAAGCATACTAGAAATAATCCAAATGAATGTTTTAAACACCCATGTAAGTAGTAAAAGAAAAGCAGAAAAAAGTGTGTAATCACATTTTTTTATTCTGAAATAATTATAGACTCATTGGAAGTTGCAAAAACAGTAGAGTCCAGTGTACTCTTGATTCATCTTCCCCAAATGACATCTTCTGTAGGTTAGGATACAATATCTAAAATTTAAAAATTGGCATTGGCACATCACTGTTTACAGAGCTTACGCACTTTTTATTTTTCCTAATCTGCATTTGTGTGTGTTTATCTATATAATTGTACCCCATGTATAGGGTACAATTTTTGTAACCACCACCAAAGTCAAGATATAGAACCGCTCCATAACCACAAAAGAATTCCTTCATGCTACCTTTTTGTATCCACATTGATGCCTCTACACTCCCTTCCCAGTTCCTGGCCCCTGGCAACTACTAATCTCCGTCTCTATAATTTTACCATTTAGAGAATGCTATGTAAGTGTAATCACACAATCTGTAACCCTTTGAGAGTGAACATCTGTGTACACATTTTGGTGTAAACATACGTTTTCATTTCTCTAGGATAAATGTCCGAGCACACAATTGCTAGGTCGTATGGTAGGTGCATGTTTAGTTTTATAAGAAACCGCCAAACTGTTGTCCAGAGAAGCTGTACCACTTTATATAGCCACCAGCAGTAAGTGAGAGAGAAAGTTTTTCTGCATCCTCACCAGCATTTGGCATTATCCATATTTTTCTAATAGGTATGCAGTTATAGCTCACCGAAGTTTTGTTTTGTTTTGCTTTGCTTTGCTTTGTTTTGTTTTTTGAGACAGAGTCTTGCTCTGCTGCCAGGCACCAGGCTACAGTGCAGTGGTGAGATCTTGGCTCACTGCAACCTCCACCTCCCGGTTCAAGCAATTCTCCTGCCTCAGCCTCCCTAATAACTGGGACTATAGGCACGCGCCACCACAGCCAGCTAATTTTTGTACTTTTAGTAGAGACGGGGTTTCACCATGTTGACCAGGATGGTCTCAATCTCTTTACCCTGTGATCCACCTGCCTTGGCATCCCAAAGTGCTGGGATTACTGGCGTGAGCCACCCCACTCGGCCTCGCCAAAGTTTTCATTTGCATTTCCCTAATGGAAAATGATGTTGAATAGCTTTTCATGTGGCTATTTGCCATCATTATCTCCTCTTTGGTTCTGTTCATGTATTTTGACCATTAGATTGCTCATTTGTAATTCACAGTTGAATTTTTAAGAGTTTTTCCTATATGTAAGGTCTTCGTCAGATATGTAGTTTGCAAACTATTCTACCAGTCTATGGTTTGTCTTTTCATCTTCTTAGCAGAGTCTCACAGTTCTGATAGTTAGAAGTCTGAAATCAGGGTGTTTTCAGGGTAGTAAGTTCTCCATATGTTGGAAGGAGAGAGGGAAGAAGGTAGAACTAATAGCAGGAAAACAAAATACTACCAATACCTGATCTTCGGAGGATTTAGACTTTTGAGACTAAGCCCAAATCCAAAGTGGTGAATGGATTTTATTGCTTCTGTTTCTGGAATAATTAAGACTATAATGTTGATTAAATATATTTCTCAATGAACTAATTATTTATAATAAAAAGATTTTAAAATGCTGCAAGTTCTAGGTTTCTAGGTCAATGATAGGGTTTGGATCTGTATCCCCACCCAAATATCATGTCAAGTCGTAATCCTCAGTGTTGGAGATGGGGCCTGGTGGGAAGTGATTGGATCATGGGGGCACATTTCCCCCTTTGGTGCTGTTCTTGGGATAGAATTCTCACAAGATCTGGTTGTTTAAAAGTGTGGAGCACCTCCATCCTCTCTCTCTCACTCCTGCTCCAGTCATGTAAGATACACCTGCTTCTCCTTCACCTTTCACCATGATCGGAAGCTTGCCGAGGCCTCTCCAGGAGCAGAAGCTGCTATGCTTCCTGCACAGCCTGCAGAACCTTGAGCCAATTAAACCTCTTTTCTTTATAAATTACCCACTCTCGGGTATTTCTTTAAAGCAATGCCAAGAATGGATTAATACAGTCAAATACCCACCCTTTCTGCACACCCAGCTGAAGCTCCCATTGTGTTATTCTACTCAGCTGAGTTTCTTTCCGGGTTTCCTTTCCTTTTCTGGGTGGAATTTAAATGCCTTTTCTACTGAAAGTGAAAGTAAATATTTTTCAGCTAAGTGCCAAATGTTGCGTCAGTGGTTTTTTTCCCCTTAATTTGTTTTATCTCATAGAATGGAAACGAAATGAGCCTCTGGTAGGCTGGGATTTCTGAACAGTATTCCCAAGAGTGCCATGAAAACTTTAAGCAGCTAACTCCCAACCCCCAGTTTGCTAATTGTCTAAGAAATGAAGTAGATGAGCATAACAAAAATGCCACTTGACATAGATGAAGAGTTTAGTTCTTTATCTAATAGATGAATAAATGGATGTAGACTTTCATCTGACTCCCCCTAAGCAGGTCTTGCAGTCTTAGGCAAAAATGCATAAGACAGCAAGACCTGTCCCACAGGAATGTCACAAGATAGTTTTTGAAACTCAGATGAGAAATAATGGATGTTTTGTTATTTTCACAACAATTTTAACTGACTAGGACAGTATGAGCATGAAAGTGTTTATTTTAGTATGGCCCTCAACTCTTCATTTTTCTTTTTAATACCTGTTCTTAAGAACTATCATCTGAGCCCATTTTTTTGCTGCTGTAACAGACTCCCTAAGACTAAATAATTTGTAGTGAACAGAAATGTACTGGCTCCCAGTTCTAGAGGCTGGGAAGTCCAATATCAATATGTGCTGGCATCTGACAAGTGCTTTCTTGCTGTGTTGTAACATGGCAGAAGGCATCAAATAGTAGAAGAACAAAGAGAGAAAGAGTAAGAAAAAGAGAGAGAGAGGGGATGAGAGAGTGAGAAAAAGAGCAAGAGGGGGTGAATATCCTCCTGCAATAATGGCATTAGTGCATTCATAAGGGCAAATCCCTTGTGACTGAAAGACCTCTTAAAGATCCCACCTCCCATACCATCACAATGGCATACCATCATAATGGCAATTAAATTTCAACATGACCTTTGAAGAGGACAAACATTCAAATGATAGCAATCCCTGAGGCTCATTTTATCATTGGTAAATGTAGACGACAGAGACTACTACATATGCTAATCTAAAGAGTGTGGTTGCATCACTGCCCATGAGGATGTCTAAGAGTTCTCTATTTCTCATACTTAGCCTTTGATCCATATAGTGGGTGACCTCTATGAGATGAGAGAGTTTAAAAAAAAAAAATGGTTTCTCATCTCCTTCCATCCTAGACTTTTTGAAAAGAAAGCTATGAACCAACAATCAAATTTAGCAAGAAATCACCTGAATTTCTATATATCAGCAATGAATAATTGAAAATAAATTTAAAAAGCAATACCATTAACAATAGTACCTGCAAGCATGATACATAGGAATAAATCTGAAAAAATATGTGCAAGACTTGTATGCTAAAAACTGTAAAACACTGATGAAAGAAATCAAAGAAAACCAACATAAATAGATACACTATATTCATGTTTTGATAGACACTGTTGAAATGTTAATTCTTCCCAAGTTGCTCTGAAGAATCGAAGGAATTTCAGTCAAAATCCCAGCAGGCTTCTTCATAGAAATTGACAAGCTAGATTGTAAAGTTAGATTCTAAAATTTATGTGGAAAAGAAAGGAGCTAGCAGAACCAGAACAATTTGGAAAACATAAAGAGCGAAATTTGAATACGCGTACTACCTGATTTCAAGAGTTACTCTAAAGCCAATCAATACAGTCTGATATAAATTTGGTATTAGTGTGGAATTGAATATAAAGTCCAGAAATAAATCCATACACTTTCTCAACTGACTTCCAACAGATGTTCCAAGGCAATTCGATAGAAAAGTGAAGTCTTTTCAATAACGGATGTTGGAACAATTGGACAGTCATACGAATTTTTAAAAAGTTAATGAAACGTAACCCCGACTTCAAATCATATAAAAGGATTAACTAAAAATGGGTTATAGAATTAAGTGTAAGGGCTAAAACTATAATACTTCTTCAAAATTAAAATGGGAAAAAATGTGAGTGACAGCTAATTAGGCAAAAATTTCTAAGATGTCTTAGGCAACACACAAAACACACAAATTATACAATTTTAAAACCGATAAACTCTACAATTTTAAATTTTTGCTCTTTGGGGTTTTTTTTAATAATTTCAACTTTTATTTTGGATTCGAGGGTACATGTGCAGGTTTGTTACAGGGTATATACAGCATGATGCTGAGATTTGGGGAAAGAATGATCCTGTCACCCAGGTAGTGAGCATAGTACCCAACAGGGAGCTTTCAACACTTCCCCGACTTTCTTTTCACCCCCTCCCCCAGTATTCTCCAGTGTTTATTGTTCCCATCCTTATGTCTATGGATACACAATGTTTACCTCCCACTTTTAAGTGATAACATGCAGTATTTGGTTTTCTGTTCCTGTGTTAATTTACTTAGAATATTGGCCTCCAGCTGCATCCATGTTGCTGCAAAGAACATGATTTTGTTCTTTTTTATGGCTGTGTAGTATTCCATGGTATATATATATATATATATACCACATTTTCTTTATCCAGTCAACCACTGATGGGCACCTGGATTGGTTCCATGTCTTTGCTGTTGTGAATAGAGGTACAATAAACATGCATGTGTCTTTTTGATAGAACGATTTATTTTCCTTTGGGTATATACCCAGTAAAAGGATTGCTGGGTCTAATGATAGTTTTAAGTTCTCTGGGAAATCTCCAAACTGATTTCCATGGTGACTGAACTAATTTACATTCCACCGACAGTATAGAAGTCTTCCCTTTTCTCTGCAGGCTTGCCAGCATCTTTTAATAATAGCCATTTGGTTGGTGTGAGATGGTATCTCACTGTGGTTTTGATTTACATTTCTCTAATTATTAGTGATGTTGAGGATTTTTTTCACATGTTTCTTGGCTACGTGTGTGTCTTCTTTTGAGACGTATCCATTCATGTTCTTTGCCTACTTTTTAATGGAGTTATTTGGTTTTTCCTTGGCTAGTCTCGAACTCCTGACCTCAAGTGATCCAACCACCTTGGCCTCCCAAAGTGCTGAGACTTAGGGCTTGAGCCCAGAATCTTTATTTCTGATCAACATCAGTAGTAGGGTATTGGTTATTGGTGACATAATCCCAGAAGACAGCACAATACAGTGGAAACAATCACAGTTGCAAATGCTGGCATTATCACTCACCAGGTGGAGAAAATCCATTTCCTTGCCTTTTCTAGCTTCTAGAAGCCACCTGCATGCTTGGTTCATGGTCCCATCCTTCATCTTCAGAGCCAGCAGCATAGCATCTTCCAATCTCTGTCTCTGCTTCCATCATCCCATTGCCTTTTCTGACTCTGACGCTCCTTCCTCCTTCTAAGGACCCTTTTGATTATATGGGACCCACCCAGACAATCCAGGATAATCTCCCCATCTCAAGATCCTTGACTGAATCACATCTGTAAAGTTTCTTTTGCCATAGAAGGTAATGTATTCACAGGTTCTGGGGTTTAGGACGTGAACATCTTTAGCATGGTCATTATTTTGCCTACCTCAGGAATCACCTTTGATTCTTCTCTCTTCCTGTCCTCCCCATCCTTATCACAGCTACTTATTACCAGGTGTAATGGAGATCTTCTCCGAAATTACCTCAATTGCATCCACTTCTATTTTAACTACGCTGGCTCATCTGAATGACTGCAACTGGCTTTGTAATGGCTCCCCCACACCCACACTTGCTCCTCTCCCATCCCCTCTCCATCACTCCTCTGCTTAAACTTCTTAATGGCTTCCCTTTATGCTTGGATTCAAATTCAAAATCCCTAGCCTGGGCCAATAAATCTCTTCATGGGCAGCTCTCTGCAGTCCTCTCTCCCTGCATACTCACCACCAGCAATACTGGTTTTCTTCCAGTTCCTTGAAGGCACCACACTCTTCCCTTCTCAAGCTAAAATAAAAAAATTTACTTATATTTTCTTCCTTTCCCAGAATGTCTCTTCACACACCCCCTTGCCTGTCAATGTCTTTCTCTCTTCAGGTATCTGCTTAATGTCATTTCTTCAAAAGGATTGCCGTAATCTAAATTAGGTCCTCTCCTAATAGTCCCATGTTGCTTCCTTCCCTAATTTTTATCACAATTTATAATTTTATGCTTATTTGCTCAAGGCCCAACTCCCCGGTAAACAGTAAGTTCCATGAGAGTTGAGAAGGCATATATTTTCTTCCCCTTAGTACCACCTGCCACTAATGCAATGCTTGGCACATAGTAGGTGTTCACTGGATCAAAAAAAAAAGTATTAGATACTAGGCTTAGTACTTGGGCGATGAAGTAATCTGTACAGCAAACCCCTGTAACATGAGCTTACCTATGTAACAAACCTGCACATGTACCCCTGAACCTAAAATAAAGGTTTTTAAAAACAGGTGCTCATTAAATATTTCTCGACTGCAAAAATGAATGAATGAATGAATGAAACTTGAGAGCATGCCTGTAGTCAACATTTTATTTTGCTATTAACTCAAAAGTCTGCAAAGAATTCGTAAGAGATATGGTTATACTTTTCCTAGAGACAGATTTTGCATTGTTTGGTTTTCATTTCTCTACCTGACCTTAAGATAATCATGTGTGAAAGGACCACCGCACTGAGACACAAGGCACATTCTGGGCCTTCTCCATTCAGTTTTACACTGCGTATCCTTGAATGGTTCCTGTTTCCTTATCTTTAAAACAGGGAAAGGACACCTCTCTCTTCCTAATTCTCAGCTTCATTTTAAGGTTCAAAAGAGATCATATGGGCCGGGTGCGGTGGCTCACGCCTGTAATCCCAGCACTTTGGGAGGTCGAGGCGGGTGGATCATGAGGTCAAGAGATCGAGACCATCCTGGCCAACATGGTGAAACCCTGTCTCTACTAAAAATACAAAAAAATTAGCTGGGGGTGGTGGTGCACGCCTGTAGACCCAGGTACTCGGGAGGCTGAGGCGGGAGAATTGCCTGAACCCGGGAGGCAGAGGTTGCAGTGAGCCGAGGTCACTCCATTGCACTCCAGCCTGGCGCCGCCTGGTGATGAAGTGAGACTCTGTTTCAAAAAAAAAAAAAAGAAATCATACAAGAAATCCCCTTGGGAGCTACAAAGCACCATAGCAATGTAAGGCCATCATGTCTTTGTACTCATCACACTCTGTAACTTCATAAAGCTAAATGGTGAGGCTGCTTGTTTTCAGAGGTTTAATCTTTTCCACCTGAGGACAGCAGGGACCCGGCTAAAGAAAGGAGGTTCCCGCCCCGCTCGCATCAGCGCGGCGAGATCCATTTGAAGACGAGCCCTGCCCCCTGGTGGAAGGAGAGGCCGAGTGTGGCCGGCAACGTGGCATCGCCAGGGTCCCAATGACAGACGCTGGCTGAAAAGGAGAATCCACTTATTTAAGCATATGCTTTTTAAAGAAACCGTCTGTTATTTTTTCTTTTTGCTGTTTTCATTTGTTTTTTACATTAACAAATTAAAATTGTATATATTGATGTTGCACAACATGATGTTTTAAAATATGCGTACATTTTTAAAGAAAACAAAACAATAAAAGAGCTTTATTTTGATTAAGAAAAGGCAAAAAGAAATATGTGTACATGGTGGAATGGCTCAAAGTAATTAACACATGCATTACCCCATATCTTAATCATTTTTGGTGGTGAGAACACTTAAAATCTACTCTCTTAGCAATTTTCAAGTATGCAAGCATGATCTCATTTAGCTTCTCAACAAGCTTACGAAGTGGAAACTCTGCAACACTAAGAATATCCTACAACTTTGTCCAGAAAATGCATTTTAGAGGCCATGCATGAGCTGCCCTCCACGCCAGCTGACCAGGCTCCATCCAGACTGCTTCGGCCAAGGCGGTTCCAGGAGATTCCCTCTGACTATCCTGGTGGCAAAACAACTTTATACTTGTCATCACCCCCCCGAACCCAGTCAAGTCCAATCAAGTGGACTGGAAACCAGTCACATACAACCAAGTGCCTCCTGCATCTTGTCTCTCCTTTTTCCTGCCCTCCCAACTCTCTTCACCCCCACCCTCCACAGCCATGGCCTCAAGAGAAAGGAGGCTTCTCCTTGCGCACCTCTCCTTCCCTTCCAGCCTGATGTCCTGGCCTTCCACACTCACACACCCAGTTAAAAACAATCACGACAACAGTAATAATAATGGCCGCCATTCACCGACAGTTTTCCATTTGCCAGGCACTGTGCTAAGCATGATCTCAGTTCGCTTCTCAACAAGCTTATGAAGTGGAAACTCTTTTTATCCACATTTTGACAACTACATGAACACCTCTTTTCTGCAGACCTCTCTGCAAGAGTTCGGTTGAAATGATTTTTAATAGCATTAACCACTTTCTGCTGAATTGTCCTAATGACTTTTTCTATCAGAAACGTTTCCTTCATCCTCGATCTCTGTTCCCATCTCTCTCCCCTTCCTCTCATTTTCTCCCACATCTTTTCCTCTCACCTCCTCTCCATCCACCTTCTTCCCCTCTCTCTCCCCTTCTTCTCTCACTGCCACACACCTCACATAAGGGCTTCAAGGCAGAATCTGTGTTCTCTAGATCCCCAGGGCCACATCTAGTTTTGTGCCACTTAATTCTTACGCTAAGACTCCTCTTTTGAGGCTAATGCCATCCAGTGGCCCCTCACCACACACTCCCCTCTCCCTCATCATCCAAAAACCTTGACACTGGCTCACAGTCCACTTCCTTCCCATCTCCTGCCATCATGAGAAACTTCATGCCTTTCTAGATGGCCCATTTAACCTCAGAGATGGATAGTTCCTGACCTCCTACTCCCTTGCCCTTCAAGTCCAATCCACTTCTGACTTCTTGTTCCAGTGACTGTTGGGTCCAGTCCCATGGCTATTTTCTGGACTTTGGCGACACCTGAAGTTAGGCCTACTTTAAAATTCTAAATTCTGGTTTCCACTATCCTACTTTAGCCTGTCATCCTTCACCTTTACCAATCTCCTCCTCACACTCCGCCTGCTTCATGACCTCATAAAGATACCCAATGGCTCACTCTCTGGCTTTTTCCTCGGTCCATCTGTCCCTCTGGTTTTACTTTCTTCTTCCTATATGATCATACAGTCAATCGTCTCAACCTTTTTCTCAAGAACACCAGAAAATTCTCTGCCACTGTTTCTTTCTTCCGGACCTGTCTTCAAATCCCAAAACCCACGTCAGTCTGATCATCATCCTTTCTATTCCTGCACCAGGATTACTTCCAAATACTCGGTTGAACAAATGAGAGCTGGACCCTCCAATTTTCCTTTGCTTATTGCTAGTCAAGAGTTTTTCCCATTCAGTGTACATATTCTAAACAGTCATTTTTTTCATCAGTCACCGTCATCTGGAACATTCTAGCAACCCCTCAAATCCAGTTGGTCCAAAATTAAACTCATTGTCTTTCTCCTCCTATATTCCCCATCTCAGTGAATATTAGGAGTTCCCAGAATCCAAAATTAATTACATAAGAGTTATCCACGCTGGGTGTGGTGGCTCAAGCCTGTAATCCCAGCACTTTGGGAGGCCGAGGCGGGTGGATCACGAGGTCAAGAGATCGAGACCATCCTGGTCAACATGGTGAAACCCCGTCTCTACTAAAAATACAAAAAAATTAGTTGGGCATGGTGGCGTGTGCCTGTAATCCCAGCTACTCAGGAGGCTGAGGCAGGAGAATTGCCTGAACCCAGGAGGCGGAGGTTACGGTGAGCCGAGATCGCGCCATTGCACTCCAGCCTGGGTAACAAGAGCGAAACTCCGCCTCAAAAAAAAAAAAAGAGTTATCCCCAATTCTCCCTTATTCCTTACTCCCCAAACTCATCATATTACCATAGGCTCTCAAAACCACCGCATCCCCGCTGCCTTCATCCTTCTCACCTGGACCATTGCTCCAACCTTGTAGTTGACCACCTCATTTCATTTCAACCTAATTATGTTGCCCTCTGCTTTTTTACTTAGGATTAATTACAAACTCTTTAAACTAGCACAGAAAGCTCATCATAATCCAGCCCCTGTCTGGACCTGACAATAGATTTCTTAAAGACTGCAATTATACTTTTTTCATTTCTGCATTTAGTTAGCACTATGTCTTTCATTTTAGCACTTAGCATAGAGCACCAGACATAATAACCATGCTATTTTAAATAAAATAATGGGTCAATATTTGTGTCATTGTCCAAGATCATAAATAGATGTTGCAGTCATGGTAAGAACAGAGACATCACTAGCCTATGTTTTCTAAACAACACATTTTTTTTTTCTGTTCTGGTGGGATAAAATATCTGTTTCTGTAGTTAGCAGTACTTTACATCCCTCAGTGGTAATTGAGACCCTACTGTATCTCACAGACCTCTATAATAATCTTACTTAACTTTATTAAAAATGTGATAATACCTGGCGCCAGATAATGATGGTACATACCTAGAGTCTAGATGAAAGTAAAGGATTACTCACTCAAAAGTAGAAGTGACATTAGTAAACTTAATATAGAACAAACCCTATTATGTTTAAGATAACAAATAGCCCAAAGCAATAACAAGGGATGTTAGACATTAATTATTTTTTAAATCACCCAATTACACATAATTTTATGCTAATCTAAAGGATGCCATTTTTCTTTTGGCATATATAACTCAAATAGGAATGCTCCAGTAATTGTATATAAAAGCCCAAGGAAGTCACCAGTGCATGATATTCTGTTCCCCTGGGACGTTGCAGTTACACATAGACAAGGTGAACATTTCTCAAAACACCATGCCTCTCCGATTTTCTAATGGATCCCGACATGTTTGCTTAAGGTCTGGAGCTGGCTCTGTCAGACCACCCAACGGAGGTACAGGCTTTGCAGGCAGCAGTGCATGTAGTAGCTCTGTCACTGGAAGTGAATTTTCCTGTGCCTTGGGAGGAGGCTTGGGCAGTGTTCCTGGTGGGAGCCATGCTGGTGGTGCCTTTGGAAATGCTGCTTGTGTTGGCTTTGCTGGAAGTGAAGGGGGACTCCTCTCTGGAAATGAGAAGGTGACCATGCAAAACCTTAATGACCGCTTGGCATCCTACCTGGATAACGTGCGAGCTCTGGAGGAGGCAAATGCTGAATTAGAGAGAAAAATCAAGGGCTGGTACGAAAAATATGGACCTGGATCTTGCCGTGGACTTGATCATGACTATAGCAGATATCACCTTACAATTGAGGATCTTAAGAATAAGGTGAGAAATTACAGATTTGGAACTATTCCAAGTATTTAAAACTAAGAAATACCTAGCAAAAACCATACAATAAGAAATGTTTCATGGCTGTTATCTGTAATTTGTATTTATTTATTTATTTAGATAAATAATTCTTCCTATTATCCAAAAATGGGCCCTTCATGAATTTTAACATAGTTAGAGTGTTATTAGTTCCATTGTTTATGCTGAAGTACATCCATAGACCTATGAATAAAAAAGTATTGTAGTTCTAAAGTTAGGTGAGTGTATGAGAATAAATAAAACCATGATTTAATTTTTAAAAGTTAAATTTTAAACATTTTGATTATCACAAAAGGAAGTGAGATTTTATTCAAAAACCTGAGTAACATTTTTCATTTCCTAAAATAATGACTTACATAAAAGCACGCTTATTTGTTGCGTTCTCTGTTTTGGTTTATTCTAGATTATCTCCTCCACTACTGCTAATGCTAACGTCATTCTGCAGATTGATAATGCCAGACTGGCTGCTGATGATTTCAGGCTCAAGTAAGTGGCAAAAAATAATCAGGCTCTAGAAAAAAATTTTCCATCTATTTAATTTGTTAAATAAAATTTCAATTTCATCCCAAGTAGAATGAACTATCACCTAAAAGATTAAAGGAAGCAAAGAATTTATATTATAACAATCAACCACACTCACAACTTTAACACACTTATTATAACCCCAGGACAAAATATCGATGTATTTCTCTGCCTGCCTAGAATACTGCCACCCACAAAGCAGATGCTCAGTAAATCATTAGTAAACTAAGGAAAACTTTTAATTAAAATAACATTTCAAAATGGTGTATTTTTATTTAATTAGGTCATGTCACTGGAATTTGTGTGATTAAATAACTGCTGATTATCCTGTACAGAATTAGGTGGGGGTAATGGAAGAGGGCTTTCTTTGTATATTTTTACACTATTTAGAGCCCTAATTCAATTTCTGATTTTAAGTTTAAATCGATTGGGATTGAATGTTTCTGTTTCTTGAGGTAGTCTTACTGGCACTGAAATTCACTTAAATGCCCCCCAAGGTATGAAAATGAGCTCACATTTCACCAAAATGTAGAAGCCGACATCAATGGATTACGGCGAGTCCTGGATGAGCTGACACTCTGCAAGACTGACCAGGAGCTGCAGTATGAGTCCCTGAGTGAGGAGATGACGTATCTCAAGAAGAACCATGAAGAGGTAGGAGAGGCTTTACTTACAGTCCAGTCACAATTCTGGAAATTTTAAATACTGGGTGGAGTTCAATAGTAGTTCCTATTCACTGTAATTTATTCATGCCAAGAGATAGAAAGACAATTTCATTTTTCCCACTCTGCCCTTATGCTCCCATCCCCCAAGATAATAAATATTAACAATTTGATCTGTACCCTTTTATTTTTTTAGGCTGATACAATATTCTATCCATTTAAAAAGAATACATTGCTTTCGTATCTATACAACCATCTTACTTTCCACTACATTATTTCTTTAGTTCATAGGGGCCTCTCTTCTAACAAAAGACCTCTCAAAACAGGAAGAGGTATCAGTGTTTTTCTCCACTGAATGAGTGTGGGTTTGCCTTAATGTTGAACCCTGTACAATAATAAACTCATTGTTTCACATATAATATCAAGAAGCTTCGATCCACTGAAAATTAATAAATCAATAAAAGATTGTTCCTGAAGTAACTGCAAAAGTCTCCAAAGCAATGGACGACAAATTTTCAGAAAATGGCTATGACAGGAGTGTCCCATTAGTCACTTGAAAAGGCTGAAACACCACATCTCCCTTGTTCCAAGTGAGAAAATTATGGGAAAGGGAAAGAGAAGGGAAACTAGAAAGGAAAAAAAAAAAAAAAATGAAAAAGAAACAAGGAGAGGGAAGAGTCCCAGAGCAGAGCACTGGAAGTCAGACTACCAGCAAGTGTCAGCAGGAGAGTGAAAGGTACACCAGGCATTGTAGAGAGTGACAGCAAGAAAAGAAAGTCCCAGGGAAGGAAGAGAAGAAATGGCAGCCACTGCAGCCAAGCCTGCGGAGGGCATTTGGAGTAGGGTAGGGATCACAGCAGGATGCATTGTCCTCTGCAATGACACACCACCTGAAAGAGGGTACCTTTTGCTTGCACTGAGGGTAGACAGGAAAAGTCTCTCATTACTACTCGGGAATCAGAATGAAAAAAAAAAAAAAAAAAAACTTTTGTTTTAAAAAGCCAGTCACATCTCAACATCACCGAAGAGTACCATAGTTACCATATCCTCTGTGACCATGATACCTTAGGATAACTTCCAGCAATTTTATTTTCAAACTGTTATAGCAACAAGAGGTTTTCTTGCCATGGAATCTTATACAAAACCCCAAAGTTTCAGGATTTTTTTCACTGTTCCATTCCCATCAATCTGATATTTAGTCAATAACTATATGTTGAGTAACTCTCTGGTCTTTAAATCCCTTTCTCATTTTAAAGAATAAATAACTTCTCTTGGAGTGCTATGACTGTTTTTGTTGGTTGTGGTGATTTGAATCAACAGGTCCCTAATTTTTTTTTTTTTTTTTCTTTTTTTAGACAAGAGCCTTGCTCTGTCTCCCAGGCTGGACTGCAGTGGCCCGATCTGGGCTCACTGCAAATTCCACCTCCGGGATTCAAGCAATTCTCCTGCCTTAGCCTCTGGAGTAGCTGGGATTATAGGCATACACCACCATTCCTAATTTTTGTATTTTTAGCAGAGACAGTTTTTCACCACGTTGGCCAGGCTGGTCTTGAACTCTTGGCCTCACATGATCCGCCCGTCTCAGCCTCCCAAAGTGCTGGGATTACAGGAGTGAGCCACCGCGCCCGGCCAACAGGTCACTAATTACATAGATGATTGGTATAAATACAGACAGAATATGTCCATTGAAAAACTGTGTGCCATAAATTTTACACCCAACCACAAACTGAGACATAAAGTAACACCTTTGCAAACTTCTCAGACTCAGTGAGAATCTGCAATGCCTTAAAGCCACACTGGTGCTTCCCTCCAGGAGATGAAAGCTCTGCAGTGCGCGGCTGGAGGCAACGTGAACGTGGAGATGAACGCAGCCCCCGGGGTGGACCTCACGGTTCTGCTGAACAACATGCGGGCGGAGTACGAGGCCCTCGCAGAGCAGAACCGCAGGGACGCGGAGGCCTGGTTCAACGAGAAGGTGAGGTGAGCCCCGTCCCACTGCCCACGCCTCCGGGGCGGGTGAGGACTCCGAGTGACCCTTTTGCCCGGCCCTGCAGAGCGCCTCGCTGCAGCAGCAGATCTCCCACGACGCAGGCGCAGCCACCTCTGCCCGGAGCCAGCTGACCGAGATGAGGCGCACCCTGCAGACCCTGGAGATCCAGCTGCAGTCCCAGCTGGCCACGGTAGGTGACAGTGAAGGTCAGCCTGGCTCCTGTGATTCTAGAAAGTCTCCGAGAAGCCCTTCCCCTTTTTTCCTATTATACCTTTGCCGGCAAATACTTAGCAGAGAGAGTGGGGGAGAGTAGGAAAAACAGACCGGTAGACACTCAAAAGAGAGTTTTTTCTTCCTCCTTGACATCACGGGGGGTTTCCTTCCTGGCTGCTGCTCAGTGCTCATTTCATAAAAATTGACGTTTCACATAAGTCCTTTCTTATGGTCATTCAGCTCAGGCCCGCAGAGCAAACAGCAGCAGTAACGCTCCACCTGAAAATTAGCCACAGGTCTCTGATCAGGGGTGTGGGGCTAGTGTCACACAGGGCGGGGAGCTAGCATGACACCAGCATCTCCAAATACTGATGAAGACATATTAGAAGTCACATGTGGTTTCAGCAGGCAGAGAAAGCGAGGGTACACACCACACCTGAATGCCACATGGGCACTGTCAGGCTCTTCATCACCAGAGTCCAGGGTGGAGGTCGAGTCCCAGAGGGCACACCTAGGAGCCAGGCCTTCAGCCACTTGGGCACATACCACCAGCTCCTGGCTTACTTAAAAAATCAGCATGGAGTCAACCCAGGGCTAAAAATGACTTCCCTTCTAGAGTGTGAGCTGCACTGCCCAAAGGCTTGACTTTGAGAATTACAAAGAGGACACCAGATTGTAACACAAAGAAGAGAGCAGCTATTATCCAAGTGAGTGCAGTGAGCCAAGAAGGAATAGACGATTCAAAGCAATAGGGAGATTCTTTTGATTTTGCTGCCCTCTAAATGTGTGTGCTTTCTCCCTATGTTGGATTTAGATGGAAGACATTTTTACACTGACTGACCCCAACTTAACCAGCATAGCCCTCTTCTCCTCTCCCTCATCATGGCTGCTAGTGGGTACTCAAGACCCCATCACCCCGCCACTGCGGGCTCCTGGAACCCTCCTCTCTTCCCCATTCCCCTTCTTACCTGAACTAGAGCCCCGAGGACTCTCTTCCTGCTGCAGGAGCTATATGAGTGAATCCTCCCTCTGTTTCTGAGCTACATTGATGGAAGTACATTTTCGAGTCCCCAGACCAGCATTGTGAGCATTTTCACATAGAAACAAGAATGTTATAAAGTAGTTAGAGTCTGTGCAGCCAGTGGTACTATAATTTGGACTCATAGGATAATCCACACACACGAAAAAAGCCCGCTTAACACAGAACATAACTGAATTATAGAATACTAGGAGCATAGAACCTAACTTACATGCCTGAGACCCTGTTGTCTTATAATGAATTCTAAGCTCCAACTCTTAGAGTTAGAACACAAGTCATTTGTAAGTTGAGAATTGTCTAAATACATACACATTCACGTGTTTGCTTCCTGTCATGTACAAACTTCCAAGTCCATCCTGTTCTCCTCCCTCTCGGACAAGCCAGCCCTCACAATGGAAGGCTGTGAAGCAGAGATGCTGTCCCCTCTGACTTATGAGTGTATTAGCAGTCATAAAAGGGAATACCCTAGGAGGACACATTACCAGGGAAATTAAAGTTTTGAGCTGCCACGCACACACCTCGCTGGCGTCTTGCTACCTGTTGCCTTACTCTCCCCATTACCATCTTGATCTCCTTCTACTTAGGTGCTCCTGGACAGCCCGGCACCCTCCATGTAACACACCTGTTTGCCTAAATCAGTAGCGCTAAGTCAGTCTTAGCTTCTCAGCCCCATTGGACCCAATGGCTGCCTGTTATGACAAACATTGTATAACTCCCTCTTTGCAATGCTAGAATGAAGTTACTAGGTAATATATTTAGAAATATACAAAATTATTTTTTAAAGTATAATGCCATAAATGCAATAAAAAGAAAAGTAAGATAAAATTATTTACTAGGTAAATACTTGGGCCCAACTACCCTAGAAAATGTAATGAAAGAGACAGAGCCTTGCATCTTCTCGTAATAAATCTCTCATTTTCAACCACATAAGAACAGAAGTTCCTCCACATAAGAAAAGGAAAATGAAAGAGTGGAAGTTGGGGTGGACACTTGGATAATAACTAATATCAAAAGAAGTAATAATTGCCCAGACATATTTATCTATAATAAGGGAAAGAGGAAAATTACCTTAATTAAAGCAGGGATCAGGTGCCAAGACAAATTACACACTGTGGAAGTAGAAGAGAGGAAGTATGATATTCGTAAGAGGAGTGTCGAAATAATGACCTGTATTGTGTTATGAGATATAGCTCTTGTCTTGAAATCGCACATCTGTTAAGGCACTCATTCAATCTCAGGTACCTTAATAAAAGATCTTTGATAGAAGCCAGAAAATCAAGGATGGATTTGGAAAAAAAAAAAAAAAGCAGTGGCATAAAAGGCCTTGGAACACTGGCAGGGACCGTAGCAGAGTAAGGCTAAAACAACAGGTAACCCAGACATAAATATATAATTTCAAAATATAAGTTTTCCCATATCGATTTTTTATTCTGCTACCTTTAATAGGGTTCTTTAATGTATCATTTGCTTTTAATAGAAATATAACCTAAATATCACCAACGTCCAGTGAATCATCAAAAGTCTTGTGGGAAAAGGGCCATTTATCCCATGTCAGGATCCCACGTTCATCATGCCTGGCCCTCACTTCATAAATGCCAGCCTCCTGTCTTTCACATTTGATTGCGACAAGCCTCACAAATGTCCACAGTTGCCTGGGACAATACTGGGAGCAATACTGCTGGTTACTGAGAAACACTGTTCTACTGGTCCTCAGAGTGTTTTCATCCCTTGCCATGGCTTGATGTCCTCAGAAACACTCCCTGGAGTGCTCCTTGACAGAGACCGAGAGTAACTACTGTGCGCAGCTGGCACAAATTCAGGCTCAGATCGGGGCCCTGGAGGAGCAGCTGCACCAGGTCAGAACCGAGACCGAGGGCCAGAAGCTCGAGTACGAGCATCTCCTCGATGTGAAGGTCCACCTGGAAAAAGAAATTGAGACCTACTGCCGCCTGATAGATGGAGATGGAAAGTAAGTAAAACCATTTGAAAATCCAGTTTTTGCCTCTTTTAAGCTACAAATGTAGGCTTCCCATTAGCCTTCCATACTTCCAAGCCTTTTCTTTTTCAATCCCACTGCAGAAAAGCAGGTCCGTCTCTTGCCTTTTTTGGAAGAGAGTCATCTCTTCCAAATCTGGTACATCACAGTGTTCTCCTCTGCCTTAGATGACTCGAACCGTTCCTGCAGCCATTCCTATCCATTGTCCATGTTAATCACTGTGGATTTCAAGATTCTCTCCACCTCCCACAAGCAGGCTTTATCCTTCTTTCAGTGCGTACCTAATATCACTGCTGCCCTGAAATCAATGTGCTCTGTACAAACTACTGGGATCCATATGTATGGATGCATGTCCTTCGGTTTTAAATTCTTGGGTGTGAAAAATCAAATGGAAACAAGATTTATGTATATTCTCTCTTTAGATAACATTTAATTACTTCCGGCTCCTGCAAGTAAAAATCTTAAGAGTTTCCTCTATAGAAAAGTAAGACCGGTTTTTGGCATACAAAGTTCACTTGAGTTCATTGAGTCAATGAATGTTTCTTAAGTGATAGTAAGCATATAAAAGAATAAACCATATTTCTTTTACAGTTCTTGCTCCAAATCAAAGGGCTTTGGATCAGGAAGCTCTGGGAATTTACCTAAAGGTAGTAAAATCTAGTTCCATTTCTTCTTTCTTTCTTTTTTTTTTTTTTTTTTGTTTTAGACAGAGTCTCACTCTGTTCCCCAGGCTGCAGTGCAATGGCACAATCTCAGCTAACGGCAAACTCTACCTCCTGGGTTCAAGTGATTCTCCTGCTTCAGCCTCCCAAGTAACTGGGATTACAGGCACCCACGACCACACCTGGCTAGTTTTTGTATTTTTAATAGAGACGGAGTTTCACCTTGTTGGCCAGGCTGGTCTCAAACTCCTGACCTCAGGTGATCTGCCCACCTTGACCTACCAAAGTTCTGAGATGATGGGTGTGAGCCAGCACTCTGACCCTCTAGTTCTATCGGAGTAATACTTTTACATTAATGACAGTCATACACTATGACAATAGTTAATATTTAAGTAATTTTAGGTAAAATGTTCTGGAGAGGAAATATTACTTTAAGTGGCTAAAACTATCCCAAACTATTATTACAAATATATACTTACTCCCTCAACCAAAAATATGCATAATATATTATATTGAACTAGCCATAGAATTGTCATGTAACCTTTTTGGTTGAATATATATATTCATATGTTTTGTTTCTAGATTTATCCAAAACTACACTGGTAAAGACAGTGGTTGAAGAGATAGATCAGCGTGGTAAAGTTCTTTCATCAAGGATTCACTCCATTGAAGAAAAGACATCTAAGATTACCAATGGCAAGACAGAAAAAAGGGTTCCTTTCTAGCTGTCGTTTTAGAGAAAAGAATAATTTGGGAAGGGATCTTGTACAACTGCATTATTCTAAATATCAGGGAGAATATAAACACTTTTTACTTTTAAAGATAAGTTACTTAGCAAAAATATCTGTTTTCTTAGTTTTACAGGATGTTGGGTGTTGGTTTCAAATAAACAAAAAAGTTGATATGCATCCATTTCCATTCAGTGATGACTAATAAATAATTACTTGTGATTTTTTTCTATGTTTAATTCATAGGGAAACATTTGTGGAATATGTTTTAACTGCCTTTCATTGTTGATTTAAGTACTAGTCAATACCACCAAATGGCATTTGAATATTAAACATTCACCAGGCATAATCTTTAAATCACACCATATATACATGGACAAATAATAGAAAAATTCAGAAATTCTCCTGTGACTGAGAAGTCTCACCACTAGATGACGCATTCCTGGTATTTTACCAAGAGCCTCTCTCAAACTCTTCTATCCACATTACCCAGGATACCACTCCTCGTCTAACAGAGATAATCTCCGGAAAAATCCACAGCGATATGGCTTGTGTTAGGGACACATTTCCTAGAACAGGAGTCAGGAGTTTTTGCCGTGAAGACACAGAGAGCAAATATTTTAGGCATGGCAGGCCATAAGGTCTCTATTTCAACTAGAAACCTTGGCCATAGACAATAGATGAAAAAGTGAACTTGATTGTGTTCTAATAAAACTTTATTTATGAAGGCTGAAATTTGAATTGTAAATACGTTTACCTGTCATGGAATATTATTCTTCTTTTAAATGTCTTCAACCATTTAAAAATGTAAAACCATTCCTAGCTCACTGTCTGTACAAAAACACGTGGCCAGCCAAATTTAACTCACCAACACCTGTTCTTCAACTTGAAACCTCATGAGGTTGAACATCATGATTCTTGTGTTTATGATTATTTCTATCTTTCTGGATCAAAATGTACAGTAGGAATTCCCAACAAATATTAAATTGCTTAAAAGGAAAGCAGCTCCTTTATTTCTCTGATATATGGCCCGATTCCAGGGAAAAGCTTCAGTGAGAGAAGGAATTCTATCTCACTACCCTCCAGTCACATGGGATTCAAAAAGGTAGTGAAGAGTGGGGTATTTACAAAATCTTCAGCCAAGAGCCGTCAAATGAAGCAAATACTAGAAATTCACAGGGAAATAATTTCCAAATGTACAATATACAGGGCCAGCTACGTAATTTGCAGGACCCAGTGCCAAATGAAAACATGGGGTTCCTTGTTCAACAATCAGGAAAATGGAATCTCGCTCTGTCACCCAGGCTGGAGTGCAGTGGCGCAATCTCAGCTCACTGCAACCTCCGCCTCCCAAGTTCAAGCAATTCCCCTGCCTCAGCCTCCTGAGTAGCTGGCATTACAGGCAAGGGCCACCAAGCCTATCTGATTTTTGTATTTTTAGTAGAGACAGGATTTCACCCTGTTGGCCAGGGTGGTCTTGATCTCTTGACCTCATGATCCACCCACCTTGGCCTCCCAAAGTGCTGGGATGACAGACGTGAGCCACGACGCCGGACCGGCTTCTGTTTTTTAAGCCTGCTACCCAGCTGTCGTGTGGGAAAATTCACTCGGTGCACTCACATTGGAACTCCATTTCCAGGATCCTGTGTTTTCTTTTTCATGTTTTTCTCTCTAGTGGCTTCCCAACAAAATGTGCAAAGGAGATCAATGTTTTGATACCTTTCATGTCTGAAAAGATTTTTATTCCACCTTTACTTGTGGTTGTTAAAGTAGAAAGTTTTGGTTCTCTACGTAAGTCACAATTAGAAAAAAACTTAGAAATGAGGAGATAAACCTTAGGAAAGGATTAGAATAAAAGGTTGAATATCATTTGGGGTTCATTTTTTTTTTTTAGGAGACGGAGTTTTACTCTGTCAACCAGGCTGGAGTGTAGTGGTGTGATCACAGCTTACTGCAAACTCTGCCTCCCCGGTTCAAGAGATTCTCCTGCCTCAGGGGAAACAGAGGTAATAAAGAACCTTGAAGAAAACTTTTTAAAAAGAAACTGGGATTACAGGCACCGCCTTGAGGTCAGGCATTTGAGACCAGCCTAGCCAATGTGGTGAAACCTTGTCTCTACTAAAAATAAAAAAAATTAGCCAGACGTGGTAGCGCATGGCTACAATCCCAGCTACTTGGGAGGTTGAGACAGGAGAATCGCTTGAACCCAGGAGGCAGAGGTTGCAGTCAGTGAGCTGAGATCGTGCCACTGCACTCCAGCCTGGGTGACACAGTGAGACTCAATATCAAAAAAAAAAAAAAAAAAAAAAAAAAAAAAATGAGAAAGAGAGATTGGCTCTTTCAAGGCTCACATATTTATCTTTTTATCTTTTTGTTCAAACTTTGGGGAGCTTTTTAGAAATTTATTTTCCAACTCATCTATTGAAGTTTTATTTTGGGAGTTTGTTTTTAATTCTAAGAGGCCTTCTAGCCGGGTGCGGTGGCTCAAGCCTGTAATCCCAGCACTTTGGGAGGCCGAGGCGGGTGGATCACGAGGTCAAGGGATTGAGACCATCCTGGTCAACATGGTGAAACCCCGTCTCTACTAAAAATACAAAAAATTAGCTGGGCATGGTGGCACGTGCCTGTAATCCCAGCTCCTCAGGAGGCTGAGGCAGGAGAATTGCCTGAACCCAGGAGGCGGAGGTTGCGGTGAGCCGAGATCGCGCCATTGCACTCCAGCCTGGGTAACAAGAGCGAAACTCCGTCTCAAAAAAAGATAAATAAATAAAAAAGACGACTTCTATGTGCATCCTGTTCAATTTGAATGATATTTTATCCATGTTTTAAATATACAGTATTTTTGCTACTTCTGAAAGTAATAATTATAGGTAGTTTCTTTTTTTAAAGTTTTCTTCAAGGTTCTTTATTACCTCTGTTTCCCCTGAGTATTATTTTTTGTTTGTTTGAGTCTCTGTCTTTCTTGTTTGAGTGTTTCTCAATGTATGGTGATATTTTAAGTTAATTTAAAATATCGAAATTAATTTATAATTTAAATTAATTTAAAATATGGTGATATTTTAAATTCTGTTCATTTTGAACAAGTAAGGCCTTAAACATGTGGAAGCTTTGTGTATAAGTGTCTGTAGTTCCTTCCAGAGTGGTTGTATGGTGAGCTTCCCTTTTGTGGAGAACACTCAAACATTTGTGTCTAGAGGTCTTTGCTCTAAGATTCTTCAGCTTCCTCAGAGAGACCCAACAATCCGGGATGGCTACATAATTCACAAAGCCCAGTGCGAACTGAAAATGTGAGATCTCTTGTTGAACAGTAAGAAAAAAAGTTCAGTTAGAAATAAGCCCAGCGCATTGGCTCACATTCATAACGCCAACACTTTTGGAGACCAAGCTGGGCGGTCTGATGTCAGGAGTTTGAGACCAGCCTGGCCAACATGGTGAAATCCCATCTCTACTACAAATACAAGAGTTAGCCAGGTGTGATGGCGCCACCTGTAGTCCCAGCTACTTGGGAGGCTGAGTCAGGAGAATCACTTGAACCCAGGAGGCGGAGGTTGCGGTGAGCAGAGATCACACGACTGCACTCCAGCCTGGGCAACAGAGCAAGACTCTGTCTCAAAAAATAAAGAAATACTAAAACATAGATCTTTTTCTTTTAAAAACATCTTATTATTTATAACAGGTAATGAGGTAATAGGACACATATATAACAACATAAACTATAAATGGCAAATAAATAATGTTTTGGTGTCCTATTTTTATGTAACACAATAAACCATAATACTTCAATAATGTATTCAATTGATTGACAAATCTTTCTGGCTTTTTTTTTTTCTGCAAACTCATTTGTTAAGTCATAACAATTTACATTTTTGCCAACTTCCTTTTCAATCTAGGTACTTGAAAGGGATGTCAATTATTCTCGGCAAATACACAATCTCAAATGATTTGTTAAATTTTAGTCTGAAAAAGCAAACCAGGTGGAAAGAACAACATGAGCAAAGGCAAAGAGATGGGAAAGAGGAAAGTAGTAAAAAAGAATGCACAAGGCGGTGAGGAAAAACCTACATTGACATGGTGAGGTGGGGCCGGGCGCGGTGGCTCACGCCTGTAATCCCAGCACTTTGGGAGGCCGAGGTAGGAGAATCTCTCAAGCCCAGGCATTCAAGACCAGCCCAGACAACATGGCAAACCCCATCTCTACAAAAAAAACCCACACATACACACAAATTAGAAGGGCATGATGGCGTGTGCCTGTATTACCAGATACTTGGTAGGCTGAAGTGGGAGGATCACTTAAGCCTAGGAGGTTGAGGCTGAAGTGAGCCATGATCACACCACTGCATTCCATCCTGGGGTGATAAAGTGAGACCCTGTCTAAAAAAAAAAAAAAAAAGAATCATGAATAACAAGCACAAAACTGTAAGAAATGACAAATGTAGGGCACAGAAGCTATAAGAAGAAGGGAAAGGGGGAGCAGCACGTGATATAGAAAAATTCTCACGAAGCAACTGTCGCAAACTCGATCAGACGGATCAGACTGAGGTAGTCAGTACTGAACATAACCAAGAGGGTATAGGAGAATAAATAAAAGAAATGATGATTAGAGATGTGCAGTGATGTCTGAGACGTTACTTTTGGTAAAATGGTGGGACCGCAATTCAGGAATAAGTAGAAGGTGAAAAGCAGAGGAAGTATTGCTCTGCTTTACTCATGAAAAACCATGGCATGAGAAAAGGGCTATGGAAATGGACAGCGAGCAGGAGTACAGAAATACGAGCAATCCAGAGATAGAAAGGGAATACAGAGGCCACAGCCTAGACCCTTCACTTTACAGATGTGGAAACTGAGGCCCAAGGAGGTAACCAATTCCTTTACTTAACCTGGTTAGCAACAGAACTTAGATGGAAAACCAGTACAGATGAAATGGAAATTCAGGAAGGATAAGGATCAAAGGAACACTTTCTGTCTCCAAAGAAGATTCCTTTTAATGCCTCAGTTCTCCTTGAGGACCTCCGCTTCTCCTTCTGGTACCATGGACACACAGTCTTGAAATTATTTTCAATACATCTGATAGAAAATTATGACTGTGATACTTCATTGCCAAAGAAAATACAATGCTGATTTGGGCAAGGGAAAGAGAAATCTGTCTATCATACTTTTTTATTCTTATAGGTATTGTACATTCCTGAGGCCTGGAAGACAGGAAGGTTACTCATACTAAATTTGAAATGCATCACTATAATAATTCTGATAATACTCCACCCTGTCCAACTCCAGAGATAACAAATAACCCCATGATAACTATCCACCTACAGAAATGGACAAAGTATAGTAAAGCCATTCATTAAAAAACACCCCATTATGGGTAATTCACAATGAGCTGGCAAACACCATTTTGCTGTGAGCAAAGCTCATCAAGGAACACCGTAATCATGTGTATATAAAGGCAAACCAAGATACTCGAGTAGGAGATTCACCATCAGAACATCACGGCAGAAACAAACGCTCCAGCCTGGACACCATGTCTGTGCGCTTTTCTTCCACATCCAGAAGGCTTGGCTCTTGTGGGGGCGCTGGCTCTGTGAGGCTCTCTAGTGGGGGAGCAGGCTTTGGGGCCGGAAACACCTGTGGTATGCCAGCCTTTGGAAGTGGCTTCTCTTGTGCTTTTGGGGGCAGCTCATCTGTAGGAGGCTATGGTGGAGGTCTGGGAGGGGGAAGTGTTTCCTGTGCTGGCTTCACAGGGAATGAGCATGGCCTCCTCTCTGGCAATGAGAAGGTGACCATGCAGAACCTCAACGACCGCTTGGCCTCCTACCTGGAGAATGTTCGAGCCCTAGAGGAGGCCAATGCCGACTTGGAGCAGAAGATCAAGGGGTGGTATGAGAAATTTGGACCTGGTTCTTGCCGCGGCCTTGATCATGATTACAGCAGATACTTCCCAATTATTGACGACCTTAAGAACCAGGTAAGAAACACTGTGGCGTGAGTCTTAGCACTCCCGAGGGTATTTAGCCACTCACAGATGCATAAATGTATAAGTTGTCACAATAGCAGGGCTTTGCCCTCAGCTTCTAAATTTTAGGAGTTCATTTTCAATATTAAAAATAATTTCCAATAAATTCTAATATTTGAACATGGCATGCCCATCATGTGGTATTGGGTATGTGTCTGTGATTTTGGTAATATTAAAATATCAAAAACTGCCCAATGTCTCTAGCTATATATTTATAGGCTTTCTCATAGAAAGAGCTTTTTTTATGATTGGGGTGGGGAATAAAAGAGACCATACTTGGCCGGGCACAGTGGCTCATGCCTGTAATCCCAGCACTTTGGGAGGCCAAGGCCGGCGGATCACTTGAGGTTAAGAGTTCAAGACCATCCTGGCCAACATAGTAAAACCCCGCCTCTCCTAAAACTACAAAAATTAGCCAGGTGTGGTGGCATGTACTTATAATCCCAGCTACTTGGGAGGCTGAGGCAGGAGAATCACTTGAACCTGGGAGGTAGAGGTTGCAGTGGCCGAGATTGTGCCATACACTACAGCCTGTGAAACAGAGCAAGATTCCATTTCAGAGAGAGAGAAAGAAAGAGAGAGAGAGAGAGAGACCATACTTAAATTTCCCATCTTCAAAAGACTCGTCTGATTATGAGAAACAGATGCCAGAAATATTACTATAATTTCATATGTAATTTTATTTCAAGGAACTTTGAAATGTATCTTAAATATTTCCTCAATCTTAACTCTCTATTTGTCAGATAATTTCTGCAACTACAAGTAACGCCCATGTTGTCCTGCAAAATGATAATGCAAGACTCACAGCTGATGACTTCAGACTCAAGTAAGCAGAGCTGAAGATAAACAGGAAAAAAAGTTGTCTAAGCATTTTTTTCTGAGTTATTTGAGGTTGGCTCATTCTTTGTTCTTGTTTATTCATGTATTTGTTTTAAATGAAATGCGTATTAGGAGTCACTAGCTGAGCAACCTATTTTACTTGGGAAATTTGTGGGCTAACACGAATGAATGTCAAAGTCATATGAGAAAGAATTTTGGCTATTCCCATTCTCTTGCTTCAAAGAAATGTAGTTATTGCATGATGAGTGACCTGACTGAAGTTTTAAGTATTATTTAGTAGTTTTACCTCAAAGCTTAGTCTGAGTTGTATGATGATCCAAAAAGTGATGCTGTGCCTGATAACTAGTGATGAAACTTTCGAATACTTTTCTAAGGTTTGAAAATGAGCTGGCGCTTCATCAGAGTGTTGAGGCGGATATCAACGGTTTGCGCAGAGTCCTGGATGAGCTGACCTTGTGCAGAACAGACCTGGAGATCCAGCTGGAAACTCTCAGTGAGGAGCTGGCTTACCTCAAGAAGAATCATGCAGAGGTAGAGGCTCTACCCGGCTGGCTCTCACAGTCGCCTCTCTCCCAAATTTTAAAATTAATTTCAGATGATAAATATAATATCTTAAATTAACAGTCAAGAAGGAACCTGTCAGTTTCTCCATATGGCTTAGATTGTTTGAGGTGCTTCTATTCATCCTGCTTAAAAGAAACAAACCTCCCAAAAAGTTTCTAATCCTGTAAATCTTGTCCACCTGGCTCCTTTAAAAATATTCAGGCCAGACGCGGAGGCTCACACCTATAATCCCAACGCTGTGGGAGACCCAGACTGGAGGATCGCTCGAGGCCAGGAGTTCGAAGCTGCAGTGAGCCGTAATCGCACCACTGCATTCCATACTAGGCATCAGAGTGACACCCTAACTCAAAAAATGAAACAAATAAAATATTCAGATCCTAATTCCATTAAACAAATATCTTTCAGGAGATGAAAGCTCTGCAGTGCGCGGCTGGAGGCAACGTGAACGTGGAGATGAACGCGGCCCCCGGGGTGGACCTCACGGTTCTGCTGAACAACATGCGAGCCGAGTACGAGGCCCTCGCAGAGCAGAACCGCAGGGACGCGGAGGCCTGGTTCAACGAGAAGGTAAAACCACCCTTAGGTGCGCTCCGGGGGCTCCGCGCACGGACGCAGCCCACCGCGGCGCCCGAACACGGCCTCTCCTGTTCCAGAGCGCCTCGCTGCAGCAGCAGATCTCCGACGACGCTGGCGCCACCAGCTCAGCCCGGAGTGAACTTACCGAGATGAAACGCACTCTTCAAACCCTGGAGATTGAACTTCAGTCCCTCTTAGCAACGGTAAGCGAAAAGTTAGGCAACAGATTTGCTTAGAACTTGAGAAAAAAAATCCGAGAGTATTTTCTTCCAACATAATATTACATATTTTAGTTTTTAGCCATGAATTATAGTGCTTGACCCAAGACATATTTGCATTTCACACATGACAATCCTCTTTGCCTACAAGGTATACCTAGATGCTAATAATGATGAAACATTAGAAATTAGTAAATACAATAGAGATATTGGAAAAAGAAAGTAGTTTTGACTTTGAATCTTCTATCCTAAATCAAAATATCTAAAACCACTCATATGTGGAAACTTAAAAAGTTGGTCTCATAGAAGGAGAGAGTGGGATAATGGTTACTGGAGACTGGGAAGGGGATGGGGAATAGGAAGAGGTTGGTTAAAGGATACAAAATTACAGCAGAATAGGAATAATCCGTTCAAGTGTTCCATAGCACTGTGGAATGACTACGGTTAAGAATAATTTATTCTATATTTTCAAATAGTTCAAAAAGAGAGTTTTGAATGTTCCCAACACAAGAAAAAAAGGTAAGTGTTTGGGGCCACGGATATGCTAATTGACCTGATTCTATCATCACACATTTCGTGTTTTGAAATAGAATTATGAACCCCATAAATACGTACAATTCTTATGTGTCCATTTTTTGAAAAAGAAAAAAATCCTACTGCTTAAAGAGAGCAAAAATACATTTGCACCACTCCTAGCTTCATCTAGCATTCCCTTTGGCCACTTAATTAAGAGCACTTACAAGTTCCTTTGTAAATAGCATAAACAAGAGGCAAGGTAGAGGCATGAAGGCTGACTGTAAAGCTAAACGTGTAATGATAATCCTAACTGCTTTCATTAAGGGTTTGCCCAGCACTTCCGCCCACATGTGAGTCTACAACCACCCCAGGGCACAGGCAGGCAGACATTATAACTCATGTCATTATTTCCAAAAGAGGAATCTGAGATTCGAAGAAGTCGAGCAATTCCCACAGTCCCACAGTTGGATAGGAAGGAACCGGAAGTTCTCTCCAAATTTTCTCACTACCAGATCTATACTTTTCCCTCTATGGCTAGTAAACCACCAGAGTTTATCCATAGATGAGGCTATGAATGTGTGTAAAATCAAGGCTTTATATAAAAAATACTTGCTGATGAAAGGATAAGACGCTCTCATCTTCATTCCGTGTAAAATCGCGGTGGGAGTGCCCTCTGTGTAGCTCCGTAATCCCATTCAGATTCACAGGCCAATCAATTGAGCTACTGCATTTAAAGCCTACGAAGGTCATTCTTTTCTGTGGTTTATTCTACGCATGGAAAGTTTATGCAGTTCACTGCAGGATGACTTTTTAATAGAAGAGCTGCCGTCCTCATATGACAAGACTGTCACACGAATAGAAATGGGTGGCAAAATGTAGGTGGACTTCCAGTCGTGGAGAAAGTAGCAAATTGTGCCGAACTCTGCAAGCACAGGCTATACTGGTGCAGGGGAGGGATCTTTTAGTCTGTGCCCTATGAAGAGACAATTGCATCTTTTTTAGCACACCTGGGCATCTGAGGAACATTCAGCACCAGCTGTGTCATTCTCAAATAGAAAAGTAGGATGACATTTAGTAAAAGCAATGATTAATATTGAATAAACGGAATCTTTGGGGTAAGTATAATTATTTGCATAATGTAAGGATAATTGTCTTAATTACCTCTTAAATGCTTTGGCTTATTCTAAAATACTGTGACCTTTTCTATTAAACCGTGTGTTACCAAACTACAGAAACACTCCCTGGAGTGCTCCTTGACAGAGACCGAGAGTAACTACTGCGCGCAGCTGGCGCAGATCCAGGCTCAGATCGGGGCCCTGGAGGAGCAGCTGCACCAGGTCAGAACCGAGACCGAGGGCCAGAAGCTCGAGTATGAGCAGCTCCTCGATGTGAAGGTCCACCTGGAAAAAGAAATTGAGACCTACTGCCTGCTGATAGATGGAGAAGATGGGTCAGTATTGCTGCCATTGAGAAAACAATTTATTTATTTATTTATTTATTTATTTATTTATTTATTTTTGTTTTTTGTTTTGTTTTGTTTTTTGAGACGGAGTTTCGCTCTTGTTACCCAGGCTGGAGTGCAATGGCGCAATCTCGGCTCACCACAACCTCCGCCTCCTGGGCTCAGGCAATTCTCCTGCCTCAGCCTCCTGAGTGGGTGGGATTACAGGCACGCGCCACCATGCCCAGCTAATTTTTTTTTAGTATTTTTAGTAGAGACGGGGTTTCACTATGTTGACCAGGACGGTCTCGATCTCTCGACCTCGTGATCCACCCGCCTCGGCCTCCCAAAGTGCTGGGATTACAGGCTTGAGCCACCGCGCCTGGCCGAGAAAACAATTTATTTTTAAGGTTACTAGAGATTATTTGAAATCAAGTACAAAATATCTATGATCTAGACCATGTGTAGATAAAAACTCTTTTAGTGTTATTTCAGAATTCAGTGAATTCCCACCTTAAATCATTGTTTTTCAGTTTCCTCAGTAAAACAGAATGAAATAATTAATATAAGCGCTCTATACTTTTACAGTTCCTGTTCTAAATCAAAAGGCTACAGAGGCCCAGGAAATCAGACAAAAGGTAAGCAAAAGCTGTGTCAGGCCTTCAGTGTGTATTCGTATGTGTTTCAAATGATGAGGTATTTCCTATTTATGAATTTGATAAATTCTAACAGTTTATATGTGGCATTTTAGATTCACCTAAAACCACCATTGTCAAAACAGTTGTGGAAGAAATAGATCCTCGTGGCAAAGTTCTCTCATCCAGAGTTCACACTGTGGAAGAGAAATCCACCAAAGTCAACAAGAATGATCAGAGGGTGCCTTCCTGAACTCCAGCCTCTGAGAAAGAATGCCCCCAAGTTAAAATACCAAAATGAAACTAGTTTCCTAAAGAAGATCTCCCTTATTTTTCTGCTTTTCTTTCAATGAATTAGGAAAAGTTATTTTTAGAGTAGGACCATTTCTTGGAATTTTTCTCTATGGTGGTGTTTCAATAAAGGTTCTTCCTGTTGCAAGTCATCTTCCCTGGTCCTGGTCAATCCTTGCATCTTAAATATACCCTCCAATGGGAGCTGAAATTTGTCTTTAATTTCTTCTGTTTAATTCAATGGTCGTCACAAGTTGGGAGTAAGTTTAACATGTAAACCAGTTGGAGTCTTGTTCACTTCTCCGTAAAATTTTGTCTCCCTTGTCTCAGTACAAAAAGCACTTACTGAGCACACGCTGTGGGCCAGGTAATGAGGATAAAACAGTTAATAAGATCCAGTCCCTAAGGTCAATATGCTCATAGAAGTCGAAATAAGAAACTGAAGAATCAGAAACATCCTTAAAAATAAAGGAAAGGTTATAAATGGTGATATTTGAAGGTAGCAAGGGGAAAAGAGAGCTGTGAGGACAGGGCTAAGTGGAGAGTTCCAGCGGGTGTCCAATTCACAATCTTGAGCACTCCATCCTAAGAGTAGGGATTCACAAGTTCTCTAGGTCGTTTTTGCCATCCAAGACTGCAGAGCCATGTGGCTCCTAAGTCAAAGGTAACTTTCAGTGCACTGATTTCAGCACTTACCATTAATGAATCAATTTCAAGCCTGGGAGTGGGAGGAGGTTAAACTCAGCAGAAAACCCTCCAGAGGTTTATTTGTGGGTGAGAGACTTGACGCCCCTACACCAATCCCATAACAGAAACAGCCCGTTTTTCTCTGAAACCAGTACCCTATTACTGAACTCTGCAGAACAGGTTCAATACAGTTGAAGCACAATCACTTTCAAACTGTCTTTCCCCATCTCTTTCCCACATGCATGTAATAATACCTAGGTGAATGTAAGGCAGACACCCTCTCACCTAACTTTTTAATTAACTAGTCGTCTCATCATACATCCTCATATCAAAATTAGGAGAAGGAAACAACCTACCACATAAGAGTTGAAAGCTTACATTTACACAGAGGTTTTCGTGCACAGATTTATTCATAATTGCCAAAACTTGGAAGCAACCCAGATGTCCTTGAGTAGGTGAATGGATAAATAAAGTGTGGTACATCCAGATGACAGAATATTATTTAGTGCTAAAAAGCTATGAGCTATTAGGCCATGAAAAGACACAGAGGAACCTTAAATGTATATTACTAAGTGAAAGAAGACAATCTGAGAAGGTTACATACTGTATGACTCCAACTCCAGGGCATTCTGTACAAGGCAAAACTATGGAGGTAGTAAAAAGGCCAGTGGCTGCCAGGAATTAGAGGGCAGGGATGCATAGGCAGAATGCAGAGGTTTCTTAAGGCTGTGAAAATACTCTGGATAATACCATAAGAATGGATACGTGTCATTATACATTTTCCAAATCCATAGAATGTACAATGCTAAGAGTAAATGCTAATACTAAAAGGTCTTTAAAGTTTGTCTTTTATAAATTTTTGAACACTTAGCTCAGATTTCATAGTATTTGAGATGTCTGACCACTAACTCACCGTAACTCAGGGAATAAATTATTTCTGCTAAAACCAGGCCAATATTCAAGACCTTTAAACATGACTGCCAGGAGAGCCAATAATTGATAACCAGCACTTACTAGGTGCTAGACTCTGTTCTAAGCATGATTTAAGCCTCACAACAACCATATGAGATAGGTACTGTTATCATCCTCGTTTTACAGATAAGGAAATTGAGGCAGAGACTGGTTGAGTAATTTGCCCAAGATCACACAGCTAATAACTGAAAGTGCTGAAATGTGTAACCCACACAGAATGACTCAGAGTCTGTGTGCTTTGCCATGAAATAATACCATGCTAGTGAGAACCTTATGACTCCACCTTCCTTCTAACAAGAGAAGGGATAAAGAAACTACATGCAAGCTCACTCCAATCGACCTAAGATTACCAGAGACATCAGCACCTCCTTCCCAAACCAAACCAGGGAAGCCATTTTGTGGAAGGACTTAGTATACCAGAATCTGATTCTCAGAAACAAAAACAAAAACAAAACAAAACAAAAAACTAGAAATCTAGTAACAAAACAAACCTCATTCGAGTTCAAGAAAAAATGGTTATTTAACAGAAATATAGAATGTGAATTTTAAACAACAGCATACTTGAAACTGAACAATACATGTATGGGGGAAATTAGCATACAATCATTAGAATAAGATAATGTAATGAAAAACTTTATCCTGAAATAAGGAGACAGCAACACTCCATGAAGCTTAATTCATTTTGAATGCCTAAAATATGTATGCACATCATGTAATGTTCTACTACCTAGTAGATTACCAAGAAATGATCAATTATATACATCCAAATACCAGTTTCTTGCCATGAATAAAATCATTGCAGGGAAAAAATGTAAAGACTGAAGTGGCCCAGAGAATTTGTGAAATTTATCATCCATTTTGGGCCGGGTGTGGTGGCTCACACCTGTAATCCTAACACTTCGGGAACCTGAGGCAGGCAGATTACGAGGTCAGGAGTTCAAGACCAGCCTGGCCAATATGGTGAAACCGTCTCTACTGAAAATACGAAAAAAAAAAAAAAAAAAAATTAGCCAGGTGTGGTGGCGGGCACCTGTAATCCTAGCTACTCCAGAAGGCTAAGGCAGGAGAATCGCTTGAAACCAGAAGTTGGAGGTTGCAGTGAACCAAGATTGTACCACTGCACTCTAGTCTGGGCAACAAGAGCAAAATTCTGCCTCAAAAAAAAAAAAAAAAAAAAAAAAAAAAAATCTATCCTCCACTTCCAGAAAGAGAAAGAACTAGAGCATACCTAAGTTTTTTAAAAAAAGCTTTAGAGCAAATCTGTGATTTAAAAAATTCAAGAGACCTGCCCACATGAGTAAATAGATGACAATGTTTCAAGAAGGAGTTGAGTAAGCATCGTACATTCCAGTCCTGCTTTGATATAGAAATGCTTTGTGATCTCTATGGCCACTTAGCTTCAGAGACGACTCATCTCCAAATGGTCCTAATAATATGTGCTTAACTTATTTCACAAAAGATAATTTGTATTTGTAAAGTCTCTAGAGATAAATAGATTATGTTAATAATACTTTGAAATCTCATAATAACTCACCTCAGGAACTCAAGTTTTAAAAACTATTAAACTGACAATATTCTCTGTTTTTCTTCTTTTATTCCTGGGGGAAAAATGAGCAAAAGATTAAAAATTTGACCAGGTCACAACAAAAATCAGTAAAAAGTCTCTAAATAGGAATTGTATCTACCTTATCATGAACTGTTCTGAACATAAACTGATGGTCCCATTATAGTTTTGTATTTATTCTTTATTTTTAAATATTTTTTATTTGAAAAATCCATGCAGTCCACTAAATATTCCATACATTTTAGTGACAATAATGTTGGGTGTTTTCAAAGTATTCACTATCCACAACATTAAAAAACATCATTCCAAAAAAAATTACTGTTTCTAAACTAAACCCATAATTAGTTAACCAATCAATTTGTACCATTATAAGTGATAGAGACCTGACCCTGTCTGACATGTCCACTTTATTATAATAATTTAAATAATTAGCATTTTAAAATGTTTGTGCCTTTCAGACTGTCTTATAAGTCATTCATGATTGGAACCGCTCAACATTCATATGAGACTGTTTGATGCTACTATTTTCATTTGCCCAGTAGGGAAATGATCCAAGCCTGGATAACTTCCCAAGGGAATCAAGGCAAGAGAATAAAGAGTCAACTTCTTTGTGACAACTTGTCTTCAATCTAGGGTACCGTAAGTACTGGTTTTCTAGGTAATGCTGAAAACACCTCCCTCCTTTATGTATTTTACTCCCTGCTAATCAATATGATGCTCTCTTCTCAAAGTAATTCCTAATGTCTTAAATATATAAATTTATACTAAAAGGCAGTAAACACTATTTGGGGATAGGGAAGTGAACAATTTGGAGACTGTCAGTTGAACGGATGTTCTGCTCCTGGACCAAACCAAGAAATCTCAATCAAAGTAATTCTCCATCACCATCGAATATTCATGAATTATAGTGAAATTAATAATACGCAGGACTGCAGGATTTCTATTATTTCAGTTTTCAATTAAAGAAATGATAGATTTCTTTTAAAATCTCCCACTACCAAAAGATCAATAGATGCTGAAATTCTCTGGTTTCAATAAGAGGGAAAACACACACGCAGTGCAGTGGTTTACACCTGTAATGTGGCTACAGGAGGCTGAGCTGGGTGAGGAGGCTGAAGATCACTGGAGGCCAAGAGTTCGAGACCAGCCTGAAAAATATAGTGAGACCACATCTCTTTAAAAAAGGAAAGAAATAAAGAAAGGAAGAAAGGAAGCACTCGATGAAGTGAAAATATTAGAAATACTCTATAAGCATTAACAGGATGAAAGTGGGAGACATTCTCTCATTGGAATTTTTTTTTTTTTTTTAAAGATGGGGTTTCTGGCCGGGCGCGGTTGCTCCAGCTTGTAATCCCAGCACTTTGGGAGGCCGAGGCGGGTGGATCACGAGGTCAAGAGATCGAGACCATCCTGGTCAACATGGTGAAACCCCGTCTCTACTAAAAATACAAAAAATTAGCTGGGCATGGTGGCGCGTGCCTGTAATCCCAGCTACTCAGGAAGCTGAGACAGGAGAATTGCCTGAACCCAGGAGGCGGAGGTTGCGGTGAGCCGAGATCGCACCATTGCACTCCAGCCTGGGTAAAAAGAGCGAAACTCGGTCTCAAAAAAAAGAAAAAAAAAAGAAAAAAAGATGGGGTTTCACCATGATGGCCAGGCTGGTCTTGAACTCCTGACCTCAGGTGATCCATCCACCTCGGCCTCCAAAGTGCTAGGATTACAGGCGTGAGCCACCGCTCCCGGCTTCTCATTGGAATTATTAATTCTTTGTTATATGTGGTAGGGGGAGAATCTAGATTCTATTAATATTCCAGTGGTCAAAAAGATGCACGTTTACTCATATTTAATTTTGGCCTTCGAGGCTGTGATTTAGTTTTACTTCACCTGGCATCGTTTTCATATATAAAAAAATATCCTTGGGCAACCTTTCCACCTACAGACTGGACACTGTTAAAAGTCACCCAATCGTGAAAAACAACAATTAGGATGCAGGTAAATTTTATTACAAACTGGCGTAGTCAAGACTGACATGACCCAGTGAATCCTATAAAAGGCCAAGGGAGCTAACGAGTGTGGAAGCTGTACTCTGGCTTTGCTCCTGTCTCTGGGAAGGGGTTGCTCGGCTGTGCTGTCGCGATGTCTTTTCGACTTTCTGGTGGATCCAGGCGGATCTGCTCACGAACTGGGTCTGCTAGGCTGTCTGGTGGAGGAACTGGCTTTGTGGCTGGGAATGCGTGTGTTGGGTCGGGAGCAGGGAGCAGCTTTTCTTGTACTCTTGGGGGCATTTCTTCTGCAGGAAGCTTCTGCAATAGTGGTGGAGGGTTAGGAAGTGGTGCCTGTGCTGGTTTTCTTGGCATTGAGCACAGCCTCCTCTCTGGGAATGAAAAGGTGACCATGCAGAATCTCAACGACCGCCTTGCATCCTACCTGGACCACGTGCGTGCCCTGGAGGAGGCCAATGCAGACCTGGAGCAGAAGATCAACGGTTGGTACCAGAAATGTGAGCCTGGCTCTTCCCGGAGACATGATCATGACCATAGCAGATACTTCTCAGTCATCGAAGATCTTGAAAGGCAGGTAAGAAATAGGGATTTGCATGCTTTTGCTACAGACTTTGGGTGTGCATGATTTAAAGAAGAGAACATATAAAATGTGCTTAACAAATTTTTATGTGATGTAGGATTTGTTCACTCTGTATTTCCAGTACTAAGGGCAGTGCCTGGCAATAAAAACTTGTAGAATTAAAGAATGAAAAAGAAATCATTTCAAAATGATATATTCACTTCATTTTCCATATATTTAGCTCACACCATTTGATCAAAAGTAATAAAACTATCCACGTGGCCCTTAAGCTGTGAATGTTTATTATCTGAAAAAAATCCAGATTTCTTTAACATAGAAAAAAAGATACTAAAACAGATGTTTGACAGGTTAAGAAGACATAAAATCACACTGAAGTCTGGGGTCTCCTTTGAATTTTGGTACTTAATATTTTGCACAATCTTTCCTATTTAGATTATTTCTGCGACCACCTGCAACACCAGCATTGTTCTACAAAATGACAATGCCAGACTTACCGCTGATGACTTCAGGCTGAAGTAGGTGAAAACGAATTGATTAATTATATTAATAAAAGTTAAAATATTACAGTTGGATTAAACAGCATATCTTTTGCTTTGAAAACCAAAATGTTTTTATAAACATATATATAGATCAATGAAGAAATTGAATTAAATACACCCCTATAAAAAGAGCTATCATGGTTGAATGCAGTAGCTCATGCCTGTAATCCCAGCGCCTTGGGAGGCCGAGGCAAGCAGATCACTTGAGGTCAGTAGTTTGAGACCAGCCTGGCCAACATGGCAAAACCCCATCTCTACTACAAATACACACACACAAGAATAGTCAGGCATGGTGGCACACTCCTGTGATCCCAGCTACTCTGGAGGGTGAGACACCAGAATCACTTGAACCTGGAAGGCTGAGGTTGCAGTGAGCTGAGATGGGGCCATAGCACTTTAGCCTGGGTGACAGAGTGAGACTGTCTCTAAAAAAAAAAAAAAAAAAAAAAAAAGAGCTATTACACATTTTTTAAAATCTAAAATCTAGCAATATCTTATTTAATTATTAAGCCCATTGGATGACAAAAATCAACTCTGAAGAAATAACATTTCCAAAATACAATTCATGAATTGCTAGGTATCTCAAGCCATTTTAGAAGTTTGTCATTGCAAGAAGCTTCAGAAGTATGTACACAACATCATATCTTTCAGCATATGAAATGTCTTTAAAAGTTGTGCTTTGCACCTGCCTACGATTACAACTCTCAGGTGCCTTACTATCTTTCAGGTATGAAAATGAGCTGGCTTTGCACCACAGCGTTGAAGCCGACACCAATGGTCTTCGCAGAGTGTTGGATGAGCTGACCCTTTGTACAACCGACCTGGAGATACAGTGTGAGACCCTCAGTGAGGAACTGACTTACCTCAAAAAAAATCACGAGGAGGTAAGGAAGCCTGCAGATTGGCCTCATATGGCATCTGATTTCCTTCTTCAAGTCCACTGTTCGTTTCATAGCAGGGCATGAATATCAGTCAAAATCCTCTACTGAGAATTAATACTGATCCCTTTTTCTAGGAAATGACAGTCCTGCAATGTACAGCTGGGGGGAATGTGAATGTGGAGATGAATGCAGCCCCGGGAGTGGACCTAACTGTCCTGTTGAACAACATGAGGGCTGAGTATGAGGACTTGGCTGAGCAGAACCGCAAAGACGCGGAAGCCTGGTTCAACGAGAGGGTAGGTCTATGCCAAATTACGAGGGGCCTGCTCAGTAGACCATCAGGCTGGTCACTAATCCTTTCGACAATTACACTTCAGAGTGCAACGCTGCAACAACAGATTTCTGATCATGAGGGAGCAGCCACAGCAGCCAGAAATGAGCTGACCGAATTGAAACGCAATCTGCAAACCCTGGAAATAGAACTTCAGTCCCTCATGGCTATGGTACGTAGGAATTGCCATTGAATTGAATATGTGTGTGAATATGTATAAGTCAATACAGATAGAAAAATAATATAACACCAAGTACATATAACTATTTACATATGACTGAAAGTATAAAATGTATTAAGTATCAAGAATTCTGTCCCTAAACTCACTGCCTTTTTGCAATATACAATTTTTTTTTAATCTTGCAAATGTTGATTTTCAATTGAAAATATTCAGACTTTATATGAATATTTCTTTCTACCTTGAGAATTTTTAAAATATGACCATGCCACCCAAGCGTGGTGGCTCACACCTGTAATCCCAGCACTTTGGGAGGCCGAGGCAGGTGGATCACTTGAGGTCAGGAGTTCAAGACCAGCCTAGCCAACATGGTGAAACCTCATCTCTACTAAAAATACAACAATTATCTGGGTATGGTGGCACACACCTGTAATCCCACCTACTCAGGAGGCTGAGGCAGGAGAATCACTTGAACCTAGGACAGGAGGTTGCAGTGAGCTGAGATTGTGCCACTGCACCCCAGCCTGGGTGACAGAGCAAGACACTATCTTAAAAAAAAAATCAATAAAATAATATAAAATATGACCATGCCATTTCTCTTTCACACGTTCAAGCCTCACTTCGTTTTTCTTTCAGAAATATTCCTATGAATGCTCATTGGCTGAGACTGAAGGAAATTACTGCAATCAACTCCAGCAAATTCAGGATCAGATCGGGGCAATGGAGGAACAGCTGCAACAGATTCGAACAGAAACAGAGGGCCAGAAGCTGGAGTATGAACAGCTTCTTGATGTAAAAATATTTTTAGAAAAAGAAATTGAAATTTATTGCAACTTACTAGATGGAGAAGAAAGGTAAATATTTAACTTGTGAAAAAAAAAAAAAAACAAACTCGCATCAACTAGGTTTTCTCACTGTATAGGTATACCAATATTGCATCCTAGAATTTCCCACTCTAGACATCATAGATATTTAACGTCAGGAATGTATATTATTGCAGCCAAGTGAAGTTAAAACATGTATGTAAAATATTTATATGTATGATAATATAAAGGACATTTAAGTATAGAATATTTAACAATTCCAGTACTCCAATTCAAAAAGAAAATTGTTTTCTGTGATTTAGTGTGTAAGCACATTTCTTATAAATAACTCACTCTCTTTTATTATCACATCACTAGTTACCCCACATGTACCTCGTATTAAAGATAAGCAATGAAGATACAGGAAGAATTAACTGGAGAGGTTCCATAGTTTCTTAGTCAATAAAAACAGCCCTGGAATTACAGCCTTGGATGTGAATCAAACACTGGGTGAATTATGAACACATTGTTCAACCTTTTCAAATGCAGTTTCCCCACTGGTGAAATCGTGATAACACCAAAACCATACGTGTAACCACTCTTAACTATAATGTCTCACTATGTAGGTAAAGAGCTCGTGACAGTGGCATACATAGAAAAGGTATTTGGTATTCACTGCTTATTACTAAATGCTTGCCCATGGCCGCATAGTGAAGAGGTAACATCTTGCACACTCCAAGGCCCGTCAGCCTTCTGCAGCCTATTCTCACAGGAACCCAAAAGTGATTGCTCCTTCAGAACAAAGCACTCATTACACCACTCATTTTCACTAATTTACAGCACTTTTCATGTTATAGGTAACTTTTTGAGTGTATGTACTTTATCTCCAACAGTAAAAACTGTGTCTTGGTTCTATATTTTCTGCAGCACCTAGCCCAGTACCTTCTTCATGGTAGGCACTCCAAACACATTCACTGGCCAGTTGATTGAAAAGTCAGAGTGAGAAATATTGCTAGATGAAAGAGGTAATATCTGGTCGTGAGAAAATGTCTATCCATAAACATCCATCTAATCTCTTCTTTCACTATGCTGAAATCATGAAAAGCTTACTAGTGTTCCTTAAATACATAACGAATTTGAATCTTATTGCAAATAGAACCCCAAAACTCTTCTTCCCAATGTAGAGGTATTTATAAGCTCACTAAGGAAAGAAAACAAATGCAATAATTTACTCTTCTCTTCACAGAAAAGGCAAATCCACGTGTTACACATCAAAAGGATATGAACCTGTGAATTCTAGAAATCAAGCCAAAGGTAGAGATGATTTTTCTACTGGGTGTAACTCCTTAAACTCCATCAATTGTGTTAACTAAGTTACTTATTTGTTAACTACATAAAATTTTTTTTTAAGTTTACTTCTGATGAATGAAGGGATGAGGGGTCATTATGATAGTTCTTAAAACTTATATTTGATATTCCTGTAGAACAACAGATGTGGTCAAATTACAAAATTACTGAAATGAAGAATTAATCTCACAACATATTTCTTACTTGGAATGTATTCTGTTTCATAGTTTCAATACTTTGGTAAAAGAGCTACTTTATCTTAAGCCATGAAAATAGGGCAAGTTGGTATTTAAAAGAAGACATTACTTGCAGCCAGCCTCTACTGCCTGATACTTAGATTGTTCTAATCCACGTTTCATTTATGTTTTCAAACACCCACTGCTCTGCTCTAAAATAATGGCAAATATAAGAGAGATAGTCCAGGCTCTTGCTAAACACTGACTTCAAACAGTATTATATCTCAATTTACTGCAAACTTGCAAAAAACAATTTTTAAGAAGACATTTTTTAAAAGGTGCGGTGGCTCATGCCTGTAATCTCAGCACTTTGGGAGGCCAAGGCAGGTGGATCACTTAAGGTCAGGTGCTTGAGACCAGCCTGGCCAACATGGTGAAACTCCACCTCTACTAAGAATACAAAAATTAGCTGGGCATGGTGGAAGGTGCCTGTAATATCCCAGCTACTCGGGAGGCTGAGGCAGAAAAATAGCTTGAATCCAGGAGGCAGAGGCTGCAGAGAGCCGAGATAACCCTAATGCACTCCAGCCTGGGCGACAGAGTGAGACTACTTCTCAAAACAAACAAACAGCATACCTGTAATGGCCAAATACTTTTCAACCTGTTAAAAAATGACCACATATGTTTTATTTGTTTTATTTTAGACTCAACAGAAGAAACTATTGTCAAAACAGTGGTTGAGGAACTGAATCAAATTGGCAATGTCCTTTCACTGAGAGTCCACTCAGTTGAAGAAAAGTCTTCTAAGATAAGCAACATTACGATGGAACAACGAGTACCTTCTAAAGTACCATAAAGAGGAAAAAGTTATGAAAACAGAAAAAAGGAAAGAAATAAAGGAAGAAAGAAAAAGAAAGAAAGAAAGAAGAAGAAAAGAAAGAAAGACTGCCTTTGCAAAAATCCTACTGGTCAAATAACTTAAGGAAATTATTCATTTCTGTTCTTCAGAATAAAAGGGCTAGAATTTGTTCTCTTTCTCTTCCTTTTCTCATGTTCTATGCATGTAATCCTCTTCCAGAGAAGAAAAATCCTGCTCTGTGCCTAATTTTTGTTTTTATTTTGGAGACCTTTTCTGACATTTCATTAAAACTTCTTCTGTTGCAAGTTATTTTTTTAATATCTGGTTCTTTTTCATTTCTAAAGTTGATTCCAATGTGACAATACTAAGGACCTGCCAATAAAATAATGTGCTTCATTTCATAGTCACACTTACCTCAATTAATAACAGGACGAGTTCGAAAGAGCACTAGCCCTGATGTCTGCTCCCAAATCTGTCCCTGATTAACTATGTAAATGACGTGATCTTTTTGGGTTTCAGCTTCTGTGAACATAAAAGAAGAAGGCAATACCCAACCCACTGATCAGTAGGATTTGTTTACCCTTGCAATGCCTAACCTGGATGATCGCAAAGGTTTGTTGTAAAATCTGAACCTGGAGAGCTATTTTTCCGTTTTCCAGCACAGGCATCTCTCTGCCCCTATCATGGTGATGACTAAGCAAATTTAGAACTCAAGCCTAGGGGTGGTTCTAAATCTTGCTCATATCCTCCTGCCACAAAATTCTGCCTGATATCCTTATTAAATTATTTTGGAAAGTGCAGCTGGGATTGGACAGCTGCAAAATTCTGGGCTAAAGAGGTTTTTTTTCATTTGGGGTGGAATGAGGCAGTGAGCTCTACAACCACTTGGATTTCCAACTTGCAAGGCAGGGCATCATTGAAAGGTTTTAATCAACTGGCATATAGACAATGTGGAATTCAAAACGGCTCATGAAGACTGAACTGCCCCATTTCAGGTTGCTAAACCCTCTGAGTAAATATACGTGAATTTCCACACACTAAATACCTTACTGATGACTTTTACCTGAGCTAAACCACAATAAATTAAGACAGAAGAAATAGTTCCTTCCAGATTTGCTTCAGATTTTGCAGAGTCAGGAAATCGGTTAATGTCTTTCCAAACTCCCACAAAACATAACACAAATTAGGGGTGTGCTCCTAATTATCAAAATGAAGAAGAGAAGACAACACTTCCCAGTCATAAGTGTCAACAAAATATGATGCTCATGTCAGCCAGAATGGAAGTTAACTTCCCATGGGAAACAGTGGCAAGATGAATTTTAAAACAAAGACAAAAACCAACTGGTTGAAGAACCAGGTTGGGAAAATAATGATTACAGTTCTATTCTCTACGTATGCGGAAAAACTTGTGAAAATAAAAGCCGAAAAAGTCTCAGAAACATCATAACCTACCTTGGCATAATAGCCCAAAACCATGATACCAAATTCCTATTCTTTAATGAGCTGATGAGGTTTATTATCTTCTAAGGAAGGAAGTGAAGAATGACTCATTCATCATTTAAAAAGGTAATAATGAACCTGACATAGCTCCACCCAGACCCATTTCTCAGATAACCACCAACCTGAGGGCAAGTGCCCTCCTACAGGAATGAGCCTAGCAAAGTGAGTTACTAATTAGAAAAAATCACCCAATTATGGCAACTTGCTGACACTGGCAAGCCATGTTTTACTTTATGTAGGCAGAATTTCATTCAGAACACACTTGGGACTTGTCTATAAAAAGGCAAACAAAACCACTTAGGCAAGAAGGCACTCCATCTTCGCTTTCACAAATACAGCTCTGCAACGCATTTGCCCTGATACCATGTCTCTTCGACTTTCCAGTGGATCCAGGAGATCCTGTTCTCGTGCCAACACAGGATCACTTAGGCTTTCTGGTGGTGGAACCAGCTTTGGGGCTGGAAATGCTAGTGGCATTTCAGGGATTGGAAGTGGCTTCTCTTGTGCCTTTGGAGGCAGCTCATCAGGAGGAAACGCAGCGGGAGGCAATCCCTGTGCTGGCTTCACTGTGAATGAGGGGGGGCTCCTTTCTGGCAACGAGAAGGTGACCATGCAGAACCTTAATGACCGCCTGGCGTCCTACCTGGACAATGTGCGTGCTCTGGAAGAGGCCAACGCTGACCTGGAGCAGAAGATCAAGGGCTGGTACGAGAAATTTGGACCTGGCTCTTGCCGTGGTCTTGATCATGACTATAGCAGATATTTCCCAATAATTGATGATCTTAAAAACCAGGTAAGAAATCATACTTCCCAATCATTTTCACGTACCTTTATTTTTAAATTTTCCTTTCTTCATTAAATTCTAAAAACATTTATTATTCCTACTTGTGATTTCTTAAAAAGAATTCCAATTTAGCATTGGAAATAAGCATTAAGTAGATTCAACTGGTTTACTTCATAATAAAAATGTCTCCATTTCATATCTATTATTAACTTTGATTTTTTTCCATTTCCTGCTCTTTAAAATAAAAAATACTTTTTGTTCTTTACCGATTGTGATCAACTGCCTTTAAAAAGTCAAATTCCCGTTTCTAGATCATCGCTTCCACCACTAGCAACGCTAATGCTGTGCTGCAGATTGATAATGCCAGGCTTACAGCCGACGATTTCAGACTTAAGTAAGTAGACTGCCAGAGTGAAATGAATTCACAGCAATTCATGCAAAGCATTAGGTCAAATTTACCAACTCTTATTCCAAAATTATAAAACACTTGAATTTCACATAAACAGGATGTTATTACTTTTTTATGCTTTGACTATTAAATACAAAGCATGAACTGCTATTAAAACCAGGGCCCAATATCATAGTTTCTTTTTCTGTCAAATACCTCAAAGTGGAAACAATAATTATTATAGTGATTATTGTACAACAAACTTTGAAAATGTCTCTTGTGGCCAAATCTTCAAAATTCCAGAATTCTAGCATTTGTAGATCAGCCACTATGTCGTCAACCATGTGACAAATTAGGAAATCATTAACACTCTTTAAGGTATGAAAATGAGCTGGCTCTTCACCAGAGCGTAGAGGCTGACGTCAATGGGTTACGAAGAGTTTTGGATGAAATAACCCTGTGCAGAACAGATCTGGAGATTCAGTACGAGACCCTGAGTGAGGAGATGACTTACCTCAAAAAGAACCATAAAGAGGTAAGAGCTACTCATCTACATTTTGCTAGATCATATACTTAACCTCTCCTATAAAAAGCTGGTGCTGAAGACACATTGTCAGAAAGACATGAGGGCTGAGCTGTCTTTTTAAGTGTCAAATTCTTTGTACACATTCACCCTTGCTCTCTCATCAGGTTTCCTATGGGGAAAAAAAAAAGGAATCATGTTTTCCAGACCAATCAGGGTTGTAAGAGCAGTGCTTGGCTAGGTAATTATAGGTAAGTTAAAATGATCCACTTAGGAGATTACATCGAATTAGATAAAGTAAATATACTTTAAGGATATCCTAAGAAAACTAGATCTAAATTTCTGTATGACAGTGGCAGATTTAAAACACTAAAACATTTACTTCATGCACATATTAAGTATACATACATAACGCTAGTACATATTCTTAATAGGTATGGCTATAAAAATAATGAGACTGAAATTAAACTATTATACCAGAAATTATGCTTCATCATAAACTTCCAGAGTGGTCATTGTTGGAAACTAAGTTCCAAATTTTAGATTGCAGCAATTACATCTTTAGGATTGCTTTCAGAGGCACTGTTTTCCAAAAGGGAAAAATCTTTATCCTTTGAAACTAAATTTGACATTTTAAAATAGCCAAAAATGATCAAGCCAAATGCTTAAAACAGAAGATCAAGCTAAGACTCCTACTTGATTAGTCATGAGCCTGCCTTATAACTGCTTGAATCACATTGATTTGACTACATGGATTCAAATATGGTTACAGCTCTTGGTGTATAATAAATTTTCGATGAATTAAAAGCAATTCCTCAAAAATTTATTATATATATATATGGGGTTGCCTGTAAGTGAGGCATTACAAAAATCAAAGATATATATATCTTTTTTTATCTTTTTATTTTTATGCTTAAACCAGGAAGTTTTCACTAAATCCTCAGATATAAAAGCCACATCTGTAGATAGAGAAGACGTAGGGTCAACCAGAAGGAAAGAAGGCTGGAAGAGCTGAGGGACTCATTGCAGGGAGGAATGAAAACCTTAGTTACCATCATTAAGACCAATTCATGAACAGGGAGGAGAGTTTTGGCAGCAGACATAAGCTGATGAGTGGTATTCCAATTTACAAAGTCTTCACAGTGATGCCTGCCATTCACAATCTTAGAACTGACTCACACATTCTAACAGCATGCAGTTCAGACAGGATAACATGTAGACTTTGACTGCAACATAAATTCCAGCTTCCATGATGATAACAATCGTAATAACCAGCATTCATCTAGCATTTAAGTGCGAGGCAGTGTCATGGGGTCTTATTATTTGTTCTTTGACTTCTTTTAACAACTCAGAGAAGGATTTTTAATTATTCTCAATTTTCAAATAAGTAAATAGAAATTTAAAGAGGTTAAGCCACTTTTCCAAACTCACCAGCCACTACAGGGCAGAACCAAAATTCACACAGAGATTTGTGTGACTCTAAAGTCCAACATGATACTTACTGTAATGTTCCTGAATAGACTCAATAGACAGCTGGGATTCTTCAGAGGGTGATGTTCTTCCCTGCAGGGTGTACACACACGCACACACACATGCACACGCACACACACACACACACACCACTTATTTATTTGTCTATCTATAATCATTTCAATTGTTCAGAATTATTCAAACTCGGCCCTTCAACCATGTTCATGGCTGTGTTGAGGCTGTAGCTGAATTGAGACTGCATCAAAGCCAGCCCCTAGTGGGATGAAGACCATTCCACAAAGGTGGAGAATAGAATAAGCGTGGGGGATCATTCATTTTAAATGTTTAAAACTTCCATTTGGAAAAGGAATTAAGTCTCATTCTAAGTAGTAGAACTGAAACTGATGAGTTTAAGTCATAAGAGCCGGAGTTTGGCTCACTCTAATGTGGAACTCTGGAACAATTAAAACTCTTCCAGCATGAAACAGGCAACTTCCTAAGGTTGAAATCACTGTCTTTGAGAATTAGGTCAACGGTACAGGAAGTATCGCATGCGGTGGGAGCAGGAAATGCACAGCCTGGGAAGGGAAAACTCTAAGTGCCCTTCCAAAGCTAACCTTCTACACTTTCCATGAGATCCCTGCACAGCTGAGCTGAACACTTTTCTGCCTCTAGGAAATGCAAGTTTTGCAGTGCGCAGCCGGAGGCAACGTGAACGTGGAGATGAACGCGGCCCCCGGGGTGGACCTCACGGTTCTGCTGAACAACATGCGAGCCGAGTACGAGGCCCTCGCAGAGCAGAACCGCAGGGACGCGGAGGCCTGGTTCAACGAGAAGGTGACTCTCGTCCAGAGAACAATCCCTTTGCGTGTGACTGATATTCACGAAAGTAAGATTCGCTCCTTCTCTTGCGTCGTTTCAGAGCGCCTCGCTGCAGCAGCAGATCTCCGAGGATGTCGGAGCCACAACCTCAGCCCGGAACGAGCTGACTGAAATGAAGCGCACTCTTCAAACCCTGGAAATTGAACTTCAGTCTCTCTTAGCCACGGTAAGAAAAGGACAATTTTTTTTTTTTTTTTTTGAGATGGAGTCTCACTCTGTCACCCAGGCTGCAGTGCAGTGGCATGATCTTGGCTCACTGCAACCTCCGCCTCCCGAGTTCAAGCAATTCTCCTGCCTCAGCCTCCCAAGTGGCTGGGATTACAGGGGCACACCACCACAGCCGGCTACATTTTGTATTTTTAGTAGGATCGGGATTTCACCATATTGGCCAGGCTGGTCTTGGACTCCTGACCTCGTGATTCGCCTGCCTCAGCCTCCCAAAGTGCGAGGATCACAGGCATCCACCGTGCCTGGTGAAAAGAACAATTTTTTTTACCATCTCCTCGGTCATCATGTTAGATACTTATCAGCTGGTTTTAAAAACTTTAACAATGTTGAAACTATATCCATATATCTTTTTATAATTGTCTTAAAACGTAAGGAAAGAATAGGATTGTATAGCTGACAGCTAAAACAACGTGAATGCCTTTAGGTCTGTTTTACCAAAAGGAAGGATTTGCTCATTTTTGAGCAGTATCTGAGTCTATATGTCCATGTGAAATCTAAAACGTTAAGTTAACGGCAGGAGAAAACCATATATCAAAGAACTTTTTGCTTATCTGCATCTCCATCTCAGGTTCTCTTTATTGCTTCCTGACAGAAACACTCCCTGGAGTGCTCCTTGACAGAGACCGAGAGTAACTACTGCGCGCAGCTGGCGCAGATCCAGGCTCAGATCGGGGCCCTGGAGGAGCAGCTGCACCAGGTCAGAACCGAGACCGAGGGCCAGAAGCTCGAGTATGAGCAGCTCCTGGACATCAAGCTCCACCTGGAAAAAGAAATTGAGACCTACTGCCTCCTTATAGGAGGAGATGATGGGTAGGTAAAATAATTTACATGAATGGTGTAATATACTGAAATCTGCTTGCAAGTTAGATCCCGCTTTCCACTGGAAAGTGGACATACTATGACTGCACGCATTTATTATCACGAATGCTAAATATTGAATATAATACACACTCGGCTGCCAAAATACAAATTAACATCTTCCCAGACCAATGTGCAGCAGGCACTGAGTTTCAGGTATGAAAATTAAAAATATCACTTCTAGAGTGAAAAGAACAGAAGGGAAGCTAAACGGAGCTTCAATGTGTGGACCAGGATTCCGACTCTGGAAATGGTTTCTGGAGCTCAGCACTCACAGAATCATGTCTTCATAGCACTGATAAAGTCCCAAGGGCACAGGTCCGGGAATCTAGAGCTCAGGGTTGTTAGGAGCAGGAAGCTTCCTGAATTGACAATGAAGAGCATTTTCATGACCCCAGAAAGTTCTTCTGTGCCTCACTTCCCTTGGCAGTTACTGTTTTATCCATTCTTGATGTTAATGTAAAAGGAATCATAAAAATATATATATATATATATATATATATATATATATATATATATATATCACTTCTTAATGCTGAAGCAGAATGAAAACATTACAATCTCAGAGAAAACTCCACTTACAAAAAGTATCTTGTAATTGTCTAACTGCTGAAGCGATCTACACCACCTTTCTCCACCTGTCATCAAATCCTCCCTCATCGACTAGAATGATGCTTCCAAATAGAAGTCCCTACACAGCTATAGACACTTGTCACAATTCATAAACCTGCACAACTTGCAAGGGTGAATTTTAACATAAGTTGTATAAATACACCCAGTGGCATGTTAGAACTGCTGTTACCATCTCGTGACAGCCTCTTCTGCACATTTCTTCCTAACTCCTCACTTAGTCACTTGGTAACTTAAGATCAGCAATGGAGAAGGTATTCATACTTCTACAAAAACTGGCAGATGCTACAAATCAAATACTGGGTTACACAGTTGAAACTACCGAAGAGCTAAAGAAAACCACGTGGTGAATCTAGAATTGATGGGATTCTCTCTAAATCACCCTCTTTTGTAATGTTTTCACAGAGCCTGTAAGTCTGGAGGTTACAAATCTAAAGATTATGGATCTGGAAATGTGGGAAGTCAAGTCAAAGGTAATTGAAATGAAATGTTATGTTATGCTACTTTTTAATTTTTTTTAACTTTTATTTTAGGTTTGGGGGTATACTGGAAAGTTTGTTACATAGTTAAACACATGTCATGGAGGTTCGTTGTACATATTATTTCATCATCTAGGAATTAACCCCAGTACCCAATAGTTATCTTCTCTGCTCTTCTTCCTCTTTCCACTCTTTCTCCTCAAGTAGAACCCAGTGTCTGTTGTTTCCTTCTTTGTATTCATAAGTTTTCATTATTTAGCTTCCATTTATAAGCGAGAACTTGCAGAGTTTGGTTTTCTGATCCTGCATCAGTTTACTAAGCATGATAGCCTCCAGCTCCATCCATGTTCCTGCAAAAGACATGATCTCATTGTTTTTCATGGCTGCAGAATATTCCATGGTGTTTAGGGCTTTATCCAGCCTGTCACAGATGGGCGTTTAGGTCGATTCCTTGTTCTTGCTATTGTGAATAGTGCTGCAATGAACATTCACATGCATGTGTCTTTATGGTAGAATGCTTTATATTCCTCTGGGTATATATACCCAGCTACTTCATTTTTTAAATGAAAAGCTTGATTGTTCTTGTATTACCATGGCTTGGTAAGAATAGATCCAATAAAGACCTGTAGTAGATATCCATGTGTGCTAGATGTCTACTGTTAGTGATATGTGCTAGATCACGAGGCCAGGAGTTTGAGAACAGCCTGACCAACATAGTGAAATCCCGTCTCTACTAAAAATACAAAAATTAGCAGGGCGTGGTGGTGGGCACCTGTAGTCTCAGCTACTCAGGAGGCTGAGGCAGGAGAATCATTTGAACCTGGGAGGCAGAGGTTGGGGTGAGCTGAAATCACGCCTCTGCACTCCAGTCTGGGCAACAGAGCAAGACTCTATCTAAAAAAAATTAACTAATTAATTAATTAATTATTTCAAAAAGTAACATGTCACCATGTTTTTTCCTAACCAAGTAATCAAAGTTATTTACCAAAAATGAGTCTAAGTATTTGTGCTTACTGCACAGTTCACCTCTATATGCAAATCCTGTTATTCCTTTAAATTATATGATTTCTTATTCATCTTTTTTTTAACCATATAAAATCTCCTTTTAAATTTTAATATTCAGACTCAGCCAAAGCCATAGTGGTTAAGAAAGTTCTTGAGGAGGTAGACCAGCGCAGCAAAATACTAACCACCAGACTCCACTCATTGGAAGAGAAATCTCAAAGCAATTAATTTGAGATGCAACAGAGAACGTACGCCACATACCCCCTGAGAAGAAAAGACATTACGTACCTGTCCAGAAAAATGAGCACCTCTAAGAAAAACGTCTGTCCTGTTGTCTTTCTGTTACTTTCTCTTTCTGGGCAATCAATAACAGTGTCTCCCCATTCATCTGGAAGAATGTCTCACACAGATATGATGACTCATTTGATTACCCTTCAGAAATCTGTTGTCAACTCTTTGTATTCAATAAAACTCTTCTTTAGCAGGTTGTCATTGGTGATGTTGTGTTTTCTTCAGAATGTTTATGTGTGCAGTATAAATATGTGAACACCTAACAGCTTTTATTTTTATAAAAACTCTTTTAAAATAATAGATTTTCTCATAGCTTTTCATAAGGATTACCCAAAATTCAAACTGAGACACATTCAGAAAGAATAGAAATACTTTTATTTAAATCCCCAATCTGCCATACTTTGACATACTAAGAAGCCTATTACCTTTAATAATAACTAAAATGTATACATTTCAGATTCTTCATCTGTAAATGGAGATTATAAAAGTAGTTCTTTCAAATGGTTATTGTAGATTAAACAAATAAGTTGTTGCAAAGTGCACTTACGGGGTAAGCATTCAATAAATGCTAATACTTATTTTTAATACCCAATATTTATAAAGATTAATTCTCAATCTCATCTTTCTCTTGGATATATATGTTAAATAATATGCCAAATGTAATAGAAGTTATAGCAAAAATTCTAGTTTAGAATCCAAATTATAGGAATAGAGCCATCCACTTCTATTACAAATTTGTAGCAAATATTTACAACTCTGTTGACCAAGAAAGATTTATCTCTACTAAAGGGAAATAAATTAGAGTAACTAAAAACATAATTTCCTCAGATAAGATATTACCTCTAGCTACTTAGTTGACCCTCTATCCTGTATGGATGGATTATCCATATTATAATCTATTCAAAAAAATTTGTTTCAGGCTCCACTTGAAAATAAGGATATTGTAATTATCCCCGAATTGTTTTTATTACCTTCTTCTGATACAATCTTAGCACAGGCCACTAGAGCCAAAATGCCTAATTATGTCCTTCATTACATTATGTGAAATAAAAATATTACAATCTCAGAGAAAATTCCACTTTATTCTGTAATTGCCTAAGTGCTGAAGCGATCTGTATCAATCTTCCCCACCTATCATCAAATCCTCCCTCATTGGTATGGTTTGGCTCTGTGTCACCACCCAAATCTCATTTTGAATTGTACTCCCATAATTCCCACATGTTGTGGGAGAGACCCGCTGGGAGATCGTTTGAATCATGGGGGCGGTTTCCATCATACTGTTCTCATGGTAGTGAATAAAGATCTGATGGTTTTATCAGGGGTTTTCACTTTTGCATATTCCTCATTTTTTCTTGCCACAGCCATGTAAGAATTGCCTTTCACCTCCTGCCATGATTCTGAGGCCTCCTAGTTATGTGGAACTGTAAGTCCAGTTAAATCTCTCTCTTTTTCTTCCCAGTCTTCATCAGCAGCATGAAAATGGTCTAGTACACTCATTTACCAGAGTGATGATTAAATCCTTACGCAGCTATACATGTCACAATTCACAGACCTGCACAACTTACAAAGCTGAATTTTAGCAAGTTGTGTAATACACCCAGTCATGTGCTAGAACTGTTAGTATCTCATGACAACCTCTTCTGCACAGCTCTTCCTAAGCCCTCACTTAGTGGTATCACTTGTAGCTTGATGTCAGCAATGGAGAAAGTATTTACACTTTTGCAGAAATTTGCAAACACTACAAATCAGAAATTCTTCCTCCTCTGAAAGCTGGTTATTACCCATTTCCCAGCACATCACTGATTGTATTCTAATCAAGATGACTTTAAACATACACACACACAATGGTTAATCTCTTTATATATATATTTATATACAGAGAAAAAGAAAGATGAATACACCGCCACCTTTCTTAAAATCTTCCCGTGGGATTGCTTGAGCCCAGGAGGTTGAGGCTGCAGTAGGCAGTGATTGCACCTTAGCCTGAGTGAAAGAGTGAGACCCTGTTCCAAAAAAAAAAAATTCCTCCAGTGGATTCCTGATGTACCTAGTACTAAATTTAAATATTTCCCTATGGCCTGCAGAGCCCTATGTGACCTGGTTCTGCTTAACTCTCTTTTCATGTTTTATACCCTCACATTCCCCCTCAGCCCTAACAATATTGCCCTCCTCTTATTCCTTGGATACAGCAGCTTATTCCTGCCTCAGAGCCTCTGTATTAGGGGTGCCCCCTCCCTGAAATGCTCTTCCCCAGATCTTCCGATGGTTAATTCCCTTTGACTGTTCTCCTCAGAAGAGCTGTCCCTGACCACTCTAGCAGAAGTCACTAATACATCACACTGCCTTACTTCCTTCAAGACCCTCACCAGCACCTGAAATTATTGTAAGGCCAGTTGCCTTGCCGGGAGTTCGGACACGCCCATCCCTCGCCATGCCTGAAATTACATCACCAGAATCTGCACTCAGCATCTAGCTTCACCACGCCCACCTCTGCACTCAACACCAAACTGCACTCGGCACCCAGCCCACCATTGGAAATCCCCTCTGCACTCAGCACCAGGATCTGCACTTGACACTAAACTCTGCACTTGGCACCTAGCCAGCCGTTGAAAAACCCTGCCAAAATTTAAAAGAAGCCCCGCCAAGACCTGCCCAATAGCATATTGCCCTGTCCAGCCCGTTCACGGGAAATCCCGCCTACCTACCTATAGCAGCTTGCCACGTCCACGTCCTGTTCTCCACAGCCAATCAGAGTGCCTTCCCTCCCTATATAATCCCCACGCCTTCGAGAAGTCAGGCACAACTTCTTTGACCCCCTTTCCCTGGACCATAGAACCTCGCCCGGGAACTGAATAAATTGGCATCTAATTGTTCTCATGCAGGCCTCAGTTTCCTCATTTTAAACTCGGCAATAGACCTTACAGTGAATAAACCTTACAATTATCTTGTTTATTTATTTTGTTTCTTACTTGTTGTTCCTTACCCTGCACCAGAATGTAAGCTTTCTAAGGCAGGCATATGGCCCATTCTCTTCAGCATCGTATCTCCAGCAACCAGACAGTGTCTGGCATATGGTAGATACACATTAAATACTTGTTCAGTGAATGAATAAATATACACATCTAAAACCAGAACAAGTATTTTGTATTGGAAACATGTAAGACTGAAGTTGGTAATTAAAACTATGAAAGGTCACGGCTACAATGAGTCAGGTGTCTCCCTCTCCCTAACTTGTCTATAAGCTTTTGAAAGGAGAGCGAGGCTGCACATCCCTGACCAGCTTCCCATTATACAGCAAAGCCTGTACCTTGCACCAACTTGGTCCCCAGTCATTGTTCCAATGATGAGTTTTTGAAGAGTGAAATTCTTGGCCTGAATGAGGAGACTCTAGGCCCCCTGAGTGACCTTTCATATTTCTCCAATGGCAAAGGAAAAAAGTAGAGAGGCCCGGACTTGTCCCTGAGAAGAGAAAGGGAACATAATAGGCTCACTGGGAAGACTAAGGCCCCGTGTCCTAGTGTCCTACAAGGTGAGGGGCCTGGGATATCACACCAGAGGCCAGTCTTCATCTGGAACGAACTACCAGTTATCTCCATTAGAGAGTAGAGAGTTGGTAAGCTTTAGTGAAGGAAAAAAATATATTGACGAGAATGGATGTGATAAGGATGTACATATGTAAAATGAAAAAGAAGTGGAGTCATGTTCTAAAATGGAAATACCAACATTTAAGCAGTAGGTAGAGGAATGAAAATCTATGAAGAACAATCAATAGGAACAGTCACAGGGGTAAAAAGGAGAATCAAGAGATGATACAGGAGACTTGTTTTCAACTGGTTCTCCTACTGGAAGCAACTAAAAACTCTGGATAAATTCTTTTAAAATATTTTTTAAAGCATTTTTAAAGCACAATGGTTCACACCTGTAATCCCAGCACTTTGGGAGGCTAAGGCAAGTGGATCACCTGAGGTCAGGAGTTCGAGACCAGCCTGGCCAACATGATGAAACCCCTTCTGTACTAAAAATACAAAAATCAGCTGGGCATGGTGCTGCATGCCTGTAATCCCAGCTACTCAGGAGGCTGAGGCAGGAGAATTGCTTGAATCCAGGAGACTCTGTCTCAAAAAAGTTTTTTTAAGCATTAATTGTTATGAGGGAGCAAAGATTGGGCTGGTGGCACATTAGTAAAAGAATTTACCAAGACAGTAGTAGATTTAAAAAGGCAGACTTGCCTGGGCATGGTGACTCATGCCTTTAATCCCTCCCTTGGAAGGCTGAGGCAAGTGGATCACTTGAGGTCAGGAGTTTGAGACCATCCTGGTCTACACGGCAAAACCCCATCTCTACTAAAAATACAAAAATTAGCCGGGTTTGGTGGCATGCACCTGTAGTCGCAGCTACTCAGGAGGCTGAGTCAGGAGAATCACTTGAATCCGGAGGTGAAGGTTGCAGTGAGCTGAGATCACACACTGCACTCCAGCATGGACTACAGAGCAAGACTTTGTCTCAGAAAAAAGCCAGATTTATTAGAGAAAGTAGAAAAATACATTGTGAGGAGACAACAAGCAGGATCAGCAGAAGCAAAGCTGACCGCAAAGAAAGGCTTGCTGGAGATTTTGTAGAATGGTGTTTATGCTGTCTGTTGAAGAGGGCTTTGTGTAGTATTGATAATGCCAAGCTTGCGGTGACCTAACTTGCAGGTGTCTAGTGATAGTTGGGTGCAGGAAGATTGTGAGTTATTTGTGCAGGAGGGCTATGAGTCCTGGACCTTGAAGAAAGGCAGACTTGTAGCTTATCTGCTTTGTCTTTTTGTTTTTTTCCTGATCCCTCCAGCCTGACTCCCTTTCCCTAATTAGGACTCCACATTAATGAGCTGTAATAACAAGGAAAACCCTGACCAAACACCATGTGAATTAGGGAACCCAGAGAGAAAAGGAGAGATCTGAAGATGGCTTGCACTTTGAACATTTGCTGAAGCTGTGAACTTGGAGATCAGTGTTTATGACACCACAGAGTGTGAAAGACAGGAGATAAAACGTAGCACCTGTCTAAGATGGGGCATATAAACAGAGACCCTTCCTTATAGGTGTTAGCCCCAAAAAGCCATACATGCAGTATAAGCATGAACTAGAAATAAACTCATCCCCCATTCAGAGAACTGCAAAGAACATTGCCTGTCTCAACCACTGGCGTAAAAGGAAGAGGGAAAACTAACTCTGACAATATAGGGTTATAAGCCAAACTTTGGATAGGGTTATAGCCAAAATCCACAATATCTGGCTGCATGAAAATAACTTTAAGCTGGGAATTTACTTTAAGAGGGTTCCTAACCACTGGTACCTCCCTGAGGGCCTAACAGAAGCAAATGCAAATTCTCTTTTGATAAATCCACTATCATTCCAGGCTTCAAATGATTCTCATAAATAAAATTCTAAGGAAAATTAGCTGTTGATAATCAGAAATTGCTAAACACAGGAAACAAGGTACCATGAGCAAGAACCAATAGAAACAATTTTAAAATATAGAGCATAAAAATGATCAACATGCTTTTAAAAATAAAAAAAACTTTGAAAACATGAGCCTAATCTAAAACACTATAAAGAATGACTAAGGATATTTGACTAAAAACAAATATAAACTTCTAGATATAACAAAAGTAAGAAATAACATTTAAAATATCAATGTTTAGATCCAATAGCAGATTAGACACAGTGGGAGAGAGAATTAGTAAATTGAAAAGTAGACTGAGAAAATTATCCAGACTTCAGCACAGAGAGAAAAAATTAGGTAGGTAGGTAGATAGATGGATAGAAGATAAGATTAAGAGAAGCATAAAAGAGGATAAAGGATAAAAACAGACAGTCCTATAAAAATGGCACAAAAATTTGAACAAGCTCCTCACTGAAGAGGAAATCCATACATTAAATAAACATGAAATATACCCAACCTTATTAGTAATCAGAGAAATGCAAATTAAAATCACAGTTAGCTTCCATTTCACACTTCCCATTTGATACAAGAAGTCTTCCTGTATCAAATGTAGGTGAGGATGTGGAGCAACAGAAACTCTCAAACTCTTGTGGTGTTGTAACTCTGAATTTCGAAAATTTTGTTTCACCTAATCAACTTGGATATTTGCATATTCTATGCAGTGGGTTGAATATTTATGATCCTCCAAAATTCCTATGTGGAAGCCTAGGTGATGGTATGAGGAGGTGGAGTCTTTGGAACGTGCTTAGTTCATAACATGCTGCTGTCATTGCTAATTCTTGGTTCACTAAAGGGTTTACTCACAGCAGTTATGAGGTTTTCAGGTGTTTACATTAAGTCTTCCCCAGATAAAGTCTTACTTTATAGGGAAACCAAATCTTATAATATTGCATCTGTCTTTACCTAAGCTCAAAGTTATATCCACATAAACCAGGACAAGTAACAAAACTGCCCAAATGGTGGATGTATATTCAATTATAGGGATAATCTAAGAGAAGGTGGAGGATACCATTGAAATTGATATTTTATTGTCTTTACCTTTACCTCTGTAAACGTTTCTGATTTGTTCTTTTAAAATACCTGTCACTCTGCCACTTGGAGAATGCTTACTAATATTAACTAAAAACTGTGTATTCATAGTTTTGTGTGGAATAATTCCAACTCTGCTCCATTTCTCCTTTAATCTTTGTAGAAAAATATAGATACATCAGTTTGAGCAAAGGATGACTGGTGTCTGTTATCCACTAGTTTGGTCAACAGATATCAATACAGTGCCCACTGCAGTCCTAGGGGACCATGAATATATGGAAATCAATAAAAACTAGCCCTGCTTTCATGGAGCTTGTATATTAAGATGACACCTGGGATTTAATTTAGAGGCACAACTGAATTACAACACAGAGGGGCTGGTGCCACTAAAGATTTGTATTACTTATGTTTCCCAGAGGAGGAAGCATGTCATTCTGTGAAAGACCACGTAGAAAGCACCAGTGTTGGCTGGGAGGCAAAAAGGAGTGAGGAGAAAGAGCCTAGCCCAAAGTCTTTATTGGGGTTTCCACAGGAAAGCCAAGGCAAGGTAGGGTAAGCAGCTTAAGATGGGCTGGTTTGAATTAATTCCAGTGTGCTTTGGTCTATAACATGCCTGGGATCTGGCCCTTGGGTGATGTAGGGCAGGAGAAATATGGCTTGCTGTGTGAGTTAGATAAAGAGACGATTGGAGCTCTAGACTCAGGATTGGCTCGTTTGTGTAAGAAAGATATGCTCCTGGCTGAGCCCTTTGCTATCTCTCAAAATTGGCTAGCCCAAGGAGGGGCATTCTCTCCCCAGGCAGCAAGTGTTTAAGATGTTGAAACATCATAAAATATAGAAAATAAAAAACGTGACCAATACAGGAATGGGGTGACTCCTTTGAAGAAGGTGGTCACTGAAGACTTCTCAGAGAGGTGACATTTGAGTTGATGCCCAAATGATGTGAAGGAGTCAATCACAAGAAGCTCTGCAGGCAGCTGGTGCACAGATCCCAGCACGGCGGGAAAAAGACTGGCATGTCCCAGAAACAGAAGCATGGCCAGAGTGGCCAGAGCAGAAGAAGAGGGAGGATCAGATGAAACCATAGAGGCATCTGGACTTCATCCAAATTTCAATGGGAAGCCATGGGTACGTTCAGACCCCAGAGTGACACGATTCTGGAAAAATCACTCCAGCTGCAGTGTGGAGAATGCAGCGGGACTGGAGTGGGAGCAGGAGGCTCTTGTAGTAACCTACGCATGATGTGGTGGAAGCATGGCCTGTATGTGAAGGTTTCCACTCATTCTCCTGCAGAGGGTCCTCCCAGAACACCCATCCTGTAGCGCCTATGGATCCTATCTTCGAAGTTGCCTGTTTACCCATTTATCTCATGATTTGGTCCATTGTAAGCTCTTGCGAACAGGGCCTATTTCTACCATCTTCAAATCCTTACCACCTAGCACAGTGCTAGACTCAGAGCTGAATGAATGAATGATATGACTCAAGTTATACCAAAACTAATTCGAAGCAGCACCTAAGGCCTAAAAAGAAGTTATTTTTTTTGTCTTGTTTTGTTTTGTCTTAAAACCTTTTCTCTCTCTCTCTCTCTCTCTCTCTCTCTCTCTCTCTCTCTTTGTACTTTGGGCTCTGGGGTACATGTGCACATCTTGCATCCTGTAGGATTGTTGCATAGGTATATACATGCCATGATGGTTTGCTGCCTCCATTCCCTCACCCCTTTGCCTGTGTCAGGCATTTCTCCCAGTGTTATCCCTCCCCATCCTCACCCCCCCTTTCGGTCTCTCCCCTCCCCTCCCCTCCACCTGCAGCCTAGCCCAGGGAGTGTTGTTCGGTTCCCTGTGCCCAGGTGTTCTCATTGTTCATCACCCACCTATGAGTGAAAGCATTCGGTGTTTGGTTTTCTGTTCTTGCCTAATTGCTCTAGCTAGAACTTCCAATACTATATAGAATAGGAGTGGTGAGAGAGGGCATCACATAATTTTAGATTTACATAGTAGTTGCAAAGATAATACAGAGTTACTACATATTTTTTACCCAGTATCTTCTAATATTAATATCTTATGTAACTATGGTACATTTGTCAAAACTAAGAATTAACATTAGTACAGTATTATCAGATAAACTACTGACTTCATTCAGATTCACCCTAAAAGGAATTACAAATGAGTGCTCCCTTAAATCTAACATAAAAATTTATCTTCTGGACCAGGTATGGTGGCTCATGCCTATAATCCCAGTACTTTGGGAGGCCAAGGCGAGTGGGTCACCTGAGGTCAGGAGTTTGAGACCAGCCTGACCAACATAAAGAAACCCTGTCTCTACTAAAAATACAAAATTAGCTGGGCATGGTGGTGCATGCCTGTAATCCCAGCTATTCGGGAGGCTGAGGCAGGAGAATCCAAGAGGCAGAGGTTGTGGCGAGCTGAAATCGTGCCAGTGTACTCCAGCCTGGGCAACAAGAGCAAAACTCTGTCTCAAAAAAAAAAAAAAAATTATCTTCCAAGACATAAAACCCACTGTTCCCTTCCTGTTCACCTACAATACAGATTTTTCTTAAAGTCTAGAGCAGGCGTCCCCAAACTACGGCCCGCGGGCCGCATGTGGCCCCCTGAGGCCATTTATCTGGTCCCCCGCTGCACTTCAGGAAGGGGCACCTCTTTCATTGGTGGTCAGTGAGAGGAGCACAGTATGTGGCGGCCCTCCAATGGTCTGAGGGACAGTGAACTGGCCCCCTCTGTAAAAAGTTTGGGGACGCCTGGTCTAGAGATAGAACTTTATACTGACAATAAATTTAGTGGTGATTATGCTTTATGTTTGTATATTACTTTAGGATTTTAATATACAGACAAATAGTAAAAGCTGACCTTCACAAACCCTTACAAGAAGTATGATGATCATTTATAGATTGAGATCCAGATTAGAGATGTTACCTGTTTTGTCCTGGGTCACAAGCAATTATGTGACAGTACAGAATTTGAACCCAGGTCTGCAAACAACTAGTCCAGTGTTCTTCCCATTCAACACACTGCCCCAGGAATTTGGCAAGAATTTCAAAAAACTCAACCCCTTGAAAGTTATCCCGCAAAAAGCAATTTTATAGAAAATGTTTTTAAAACACATGGGCAGACATAGAAACAAACTAACAGATGTCATGTCTTTTCTTCAACGTGAGCCAAAAATGTTTAATTTTATGCCACTGATTAATGCCAATGAAGAGAAAAGAAAGTATATTCACTTCACTAAGGGGAATTCACTGAGACAAAGACAGAATGCCAGTAGGTTATTGAAAAATGTGTGATTGTCAGAGTCATAGAAAAATTGGTAGATTTCATGGGAAGTTTTTTTTTTTTTTTTGAGACGGAGTTTCGCTCTTGTTACCCAGGTTGGAGTGCAATGGCGTGATCTCGGCTCACCGCAACCTCCGCCTCCTGAGTTCAAGCAATTCTCCTGCCTCAGCCTCCTGAGTAGCTGGGATTACAGGCACGTGCCTCCATGCCCAGCTAATTTTTTTTTTTTTTTTTTTTGTATTTTTAGTAGAGATGGGGTTTCACCATGTTGACCAGGATGGTCTTGATCTCTTGACCTCGTGATCCACCCGCCACGGCCTCCCAAAGTGCTGGGATTACAGGCTTGAGCCACCGTGCCCGGCCTCATGGGAAGTTTTGTTTAACGATAACGTTCACCAAACTTGTGTCACAAGGAAGATCGGAAAGCAAAGTTGGTGAAATTAGAGTAAAAGGTAAGAAAATATTACTCATTAAAAAGGATTAAAATTTTAATGTTATGAAATCACAATATCGTATCTGCGTGTGTCACAGTTAAAACACAAACACACACCACCCAGAGGTGCTTTCTTTCTCTCCAAAAAAATAAAGTATTGTGAAACATAGTATGTAGTGATAATTTTTAAATCACTACAAAGGGACAGAATTTATGGGGGAACACTGAATTTCATGTGTAAGGAATCATAAACACTGGAAGAACCATGTTTCTTACCCATAAACTTCATCTCTGCAGGCTGTACACCTTTCAGCCTACCATCTCTTCAAGGTAACTGGGTGGTCAGGGATGCACCCTCAGAGACTATCTGTGAAGGTGGCGACCATGAGCTGAGTATCTCAGGGGACTTCAGGTAGGAAAATGAGTGTTGGGTGGAATCAAGAGACTCAGATTCTAATCCTGATTCTTGCAGTAACAGATTGTATTATATACAGGAAAACATAACTTTTGACCCTCAGTTTCCTTCTCTGTAAAATGTCCTGACTGCCTCTTGTGGCTCTGATAAGTATTCAGTTACAACAACACATACAAATATAGTAGAAAACTGCAAAAGTGATATCGAAATGCAGAAGCATTGATAGCAGAAGAGATTAGACAAGAAAATGATGTCTTATTAAAGAAGCCAAACGTGTTTAATCTGATAAATCATTAGGACATATTTTTGAAAAGTGGCACTTGAAGAGGATTAGGGATAGTGGTATAGGTGGTGTAGGTTTTCATGATGATAAAGAGACCTGAAATTTAGGTAGTGTCAAGATGTCAAGGCCAACTTCTACAATGGTAGACTTTTCCCACATGAAGAACAGATGGTCTGGGAAACCCTTGGTACAGTATTAAACAAGCGTACTCATTTAACAGAGACAGCAGGGATTTGGTTCAGCCAAAAATTACAATAAATATCCACTAATTGAAGAATTGATGAGTCAAGCGAAGAAACCCACACTCTTTAACCTCTTTATTATAGGTAATGGTTTTGAGGGACTTTTAAAACAAAAAATAATGCATTGCAACATATACAAAATCTTGCTTTCTATTTTTGAAGTAACAGCTGCTAGTGATTAAAATCTTACAAATAGCCATAATGGTCATTAATTATATCCATTTGTCATTAAAAACAAAAGCAGTTCTCAATGCAATAGAAGGTTATATTCCAAGAGTTGTTAATAAATGTTTTTATTTAATAACACATTTCACACTTCCTGTATGCCAGACATTACTCCCAGTCCTTTACGAATATCACTTATTTAATCCTTGTGATAATTTTATGAAGCAGGAGCTACTGTCTTCAATTTACAGATGAGAAAATGAAGGCACAGAGATGTTAAGTCACATGCTCAAGGTCACTCAGCTAGTAAATAGCCATATAATCAGTGGGGATCTGGGAGTGTAAAAAGGTGGCTCCAGGATTTTTTATCTGCCATGCCATGCTGACCTTTTAGAACTCGATAGAGTTCTCTGCAGAAGCAATGGCATAAATGGTTATAAAATTCCACAATAGCTTATTTAAACCACATGTAGCTGAAATTCTATTAATCTATCAAAGTGCTATCCCTGGCTCCCAGCTCACTGCTTGTCACAAAGGAAGTGCTTAATAGCGTTTGTTGAATTTAAGATGGAACAGGTACCCCGCTTACAATGCTAACACCCTAGAACATTGGAGCACTCAGTGGCAGAAAAATAGGCGTGCTCCTCTCCAGCATCTTCTACACTGGTCTCAGTGGTTTGGTGGTGGAAAGGAATTTGGGTGATTGGGTCTTACAGAGATGGCACAACTTTTTAGCAGCAGACAACAAATGGGTTTTGGTTTTAGCAGCAAATTAGCAGGCACATAGGGCTGTGTCCAGGGGAAACCAGGCATAAGCTTCCAATTGTTCTTTCACATGGAGTCACAACAGCACTTAATTCTCCCAGCATTGATGTGTGATAACACATATGTAGTATGTGTTATCAACCAGAGAAGCTCACCCAAACCTTGGTGTCTGGAGGTTTTACTGGGGGTCAGTCACTTAGGCATGGAACACCCTTGTGATTCACCTCAGTTATTCAGTCTAATAAAACTTCAGCAGCAAAGCTGGGAGAGAATTTGGGCTCTACTGGGGAGCAGGATATAGTTGCAAGTCTATGGCAGAAAGTAGAGTGGGAGTGAGTAGTGGGATGGCAAAGTGAGCTTCTGGTACCAAGATACTTGGAAACTGGGTCTGTAACTAGGGCAGCTATTTGTCAACAAGGGAAGATGAGAAGTCAGCCATCTGCAACCCAGTGTCTGCATCTAGGTCAGTATTTGGACAATTAATAATCTCTCCTTACTGTTTCTCAGTAGGCGAAAAAAAATGTAAATTATTTTTCAAACACTTTCTGAACATGGTGAAAAATACATAAGAGAAGACTTGCTGTGATTATGTAAAATACAACAAAAATCATATATGAAGGGTTTTCTCACCCTCCTGTCTCTGACTCCAAGTCTAGAATGTAGTGACACAATCACACCTCACTGTCACCTCCAACTCCTGGACTCAAGTGATCCTCCCACCTCAGCCTCCTGAGTAGTCAGGACTGCAGGTGTGCACCACTATGCCCAACTTTTTAATTTCTTTTTTTAGAGACAAGGTCTCAATATATTGACCAGGCTTATATGTGAAATTATTTAAGAGCAGGGACTATTACTTGTCAGTTTTATTCCCAAGGTTTAGCAGAATGTTTTTGCAAGATGCTCAATAAATATTAAATAATTGATAAAAGTTGACTTATTGCTGATATGTAAAATAAAAGATAAATAACCAGCCTGGGCAACATGATGAAATCCCATCTCTACAAAAAACACAAAAATTAGCCAGGGGTGGTGGTGCACACCTATGATCCCGGCTACTAGGGAATATGAGGCAGGAGGATCTCTTGAGCCCAAGAGGCAGAGGTTGTAGTAAACCAAGATTGCTCCACGACACCCTAGCCTGGGTAACAGAGCCAGACCCTGTCTCAAAAAAAATATATATATATATATATATATATATATATATATATATATAATAAGTAAATAGAATAACTGAGAAATGAATAGAGTAATTAATAAGAGAATAAATAAGCAGAATAACAAATGGAGTGATACATAAATTGTAAATAAATGAATCAATAGTACCAACTTTTAACTGCTATATTGATCATAAACAGCACAGTGAGTTTGAAATATTCATATTACCTTGTTATACAACATAGAATGTGAGCAATAAAGAAATCAGGCATTAAATGTATCCTTGTCCAAAATGAATTATTCTGAAGCTATCAACATTTCCATCTTTAATTTTTGAAATCCATATGTTCACCACGCACAGTGGCTCACGTCTGTAATCCCAGCACTTTGGGAGGCCGAGGCAGGCAGATCACCTGAGGTCAGGAGTTCGAGATCAGCCTGACCAACAAGGAAAAACCCCGTCTCTACTAAATGTACACAAATCAGCCAGGCATGATGGCACATGCCTATAATCCCAGCTACTCAAGAGGCTGAGTTAGGAGAATGGCTTGAACCTGAGAGGTGGAAGTTGCTTCGAGCCGAGATCACACCATTGCACTCCAGCCTGGGTGACAAGAGTGAAACTCTATCTCAAAAAAAAAAAAAAAAAAAAAAAAAAAAAAAAAATCTGTATGTTATAGCAGGAAGATGTGATTCCAGTTTATTCAAATATTTTAGTTCAACTTCCTCTTTGGATACAACACCAAAATCTACAAAGCTATATAAGGAAGAATATTCTTCATCTTATCAGTAAATAAATAAAAGTGCAGGTGTCTTAGATCTTTGTTCAAACAGTATCACTGACTAGTTTGAGATCTTAAAGAAACCACTACTCTGAGTCTTAATTTTTGAATTTTAAAAGGAAGGAATTTGTCTAAATTCTTTTAAGTAAGTTCTTCATCCCTTCTAGGTGGTAGAGAGTTTCACTAAATTTGCCTGAAGTTACTAGACTGGATGGGGTGGGGGGGGGCGGAATACATGTAATTGAATAGAAAATATTTGGGAAATACTTTCATTGGAAACAATTTTAACCTCTTTTCAAAAACACCAGCATCAAAACAGGGTTTATCTAAAGTGCAACATGGAAGTCAACTACACAGGCAATGTCCTGAAAATGTTCACAACTGCTGGCCTGGAAATGAACATGAAAACAAAATTGAAGAAAGTGACTCACCACAGAAGGGAATCACGCCTCGATGCTTTTCCGCCTCTCCTCCAAAATAATCATATTCTTCAGGGTTTGTCTTAACAAAAGGAACATCAGAGAAAATAGCAGTATAGGGTTTTTGTTTGTTTTAGTGTAGTCTTTTCTGTTCCTTTTGATTAGGCAATGAGATTGAGGAATAGTCTCGTAGTCTTCTAACTACTGCAAGGAATGCTGCCCCAGCTGCTGAGTAGTCTTAATATTTAAATGTTGAAAAACATTTTTGTCAAGCAAAACTATAAGGAAGCTAAAAAACAATTCAATTAATACAGTGGCTAGTCAAATATATATATATCTATATGGGTGTGTGTGTGTGTGTGTGTGTGTGTGTGTGTGTGTGTGTAAGTAAAATAGGGGTCTGTTTCAGAGCTCTGTTTTGCCAGGATGTTATAGCTCAGAGTGAGTCATGGCCAGCTCAGTTCTCCCCTGAAACAGCCAGATCATGAAACTGAAACACATTCTTCACACCCATGATACCAAACTACAATCCCTAATAGCTAAGGTATGTGAGAGCAGCTGATTACAACCTCAAACTTAAATCAGAAAGAATCCATAGATAGGGTCTACATTGTTTTTTGTGAATAATTATATATAAAAAATTCAAAGATAAACTCCTTAAAAAAGACATCAAATGGAGCCTGTGATTCCAGCTACTTGGGAAGCTGAGGTGGGAGGATTGCTTGACCCCGGGAGATTGAGGCTGCAGTGAACTGAGATGGCACCATGGCACTCAGCCTGGGCAACAGAGTGAGACCCTGTCTCAAAAAAAAAAAAAAAATACAAGAAGGATGATGAGGAATGACTTGAGCTTCCAGATAATCAAAACGTTCATGCAGTGTGGATACTCTCCAGGGCAGATGCATCCAGCCCCCGCTGCTGGAGTGTGGGCTGCTAACAGCTACCCTCACAGGGTTCCACCTTGCCCAAGATTGTACCCCTTCAAGAGAGTGACCATGGCCAGTAACTGGCTCATAGGGGATACAAAGTTCCAGCACCCGTCTCAAATTAGGACAACTTCTGAAGGGTCAGCCCCGTCCAGAGCTCCCCAAAGGATCGGCAGAAGCCTTCGTTAAAACAGCATTGCATCGGCCTGTCTCTATGCCCATTCCAGTCTTCCCCATCTACTGACAGGTTCCCTATCTCACAAAGGAACTCTGTGATATACTTCTGCATACATCTCTCCATCTCAGAGTCTGTTTCTAGGTTTAAAACAAGTTTTAAAATACAAGTTAAAAAAAAAAAAGTATTAGTTACAACAATTAGAACAATGTACCACTGACACAGGAATGAACGCCCCAGAAGAAGAGGCCCGTCTGTACATGGGAATGACATTTTCAAATAAGTTTTGGACAAGTAGATTATTCAGTAAAGTCTGCTGAAATAGCTGGTTAACCAAGGGGTGGGAGCCAGGATGGGGATGAGGCTAAGGAGGGTGTTGAATAGTTACATCACACACACCAAAATAAATTCTACAGACATAGCAGAAATAAAAGAAAGACAACTTTGACAGACTTTAATTTTTTTTTTAATTATGTATTTGGGAAATGGTGATGGCTTGTTTCATCAGAAAACAAAAACATCATAAAGGGAAAAGAGGACAGATTTATAGCAAGAAAACAACGTGAAATAAGAAGCAAAATAAAAAAATAAATGTAGTGAAGTATGGTAAAAACCTGCTCCAACACCTAGGGAACACCGTGCAGCCAGACCGCAGAATCCACATGCGGACCGAACCATTTAAATCACTTTGCCCTAGCTGCAGTTTGGCGCCACCTGCTGTCAGCTGTCTTCTCTGTCTAAAATCGGATTTGGGGGCTTGCAAATTTCCAAGAAAGCAGCAGTTCCAGGAATGGGCAGCCTGTTTAGTTGCCCTGACTCATCCTCAGCCTCCCCATTCCCCATCTTCTCCCCTAGCCACCCCACCCTCCTGTCTACCTGCCATATATCCCTGCCACACTCCAGAGGATAAGAACTTTAGCCTACCCTCTTCGGGGCTGCACATAGAATGAAAGCCAACAGCCAATCACTTTAAGTCTAGATTTTCAGCAATGCCACATGGTACCGGGGTTTTCACTGCACTTGTCATATACAGCCCTCCAAGGGCTGATGTCCCCAATATGTAAACTCAGGAACAGAGATATCCTTATCAATAAGAAATGGATACATGATACACATAAGAAATTCATAAAATGTGAATCGCCAACAAACATTAAAAAGCGATGATGCCCAACATCTCTTCTATTAAAGAAAGGCAGAGTAAAATAATGAAATGCCATGTTCAACAGCAAACATGTCCAAATTGTTTAACAATAATAAATACACATTTTAGCAAGGGTGTAGGGCAAAGGCACTAATACCTTGCTGGATGGAGTGCAAACTGGCAAAACCTTTAAGAAAACAATTCAGCAACAGATATCAAAAGCCTTTTTAGGAAAAGAGCATATTCTTAGAGCCAACAGTTTCATTTCAAGGAATTTATTTTTACATAATCAATTATGAATATATGTATACTCCTCTCAGCTCTTTATCGTAGTGAAACATTAGCTATAATAAACTATTTAACAATGAAGAATCAATAGGCTAAGTTATGAAACACCCATCAAAGTCCATCAAAGGACTGTCACACAGCCATTAAGAATGTTCATGTACTGACCTAAAAGAATGTTAGTTGTCTATTGAGAAATAAAAAGTAGCGTTTTAAGACAATAGGTAAAGTATAATCTTTTATAAGAAAATAATGATATGTATATTAACACTGTTATAAAGAAATACCTAAGACTGGCTATTTTATAAAGAAAAGAGGTTCCATTGGCTAACAGTTCTGCAGGCTGTACAGGAAACACCATGGCTTCTGCTTCTGGAGAAGCCTCAGGAAACTTACAATCCTGGTGAAAGGTGAAGGGGCAGCCAGCATGTCTCACATAAGCAGAATGGGAGGGAGAGGGGGCAGGTAGGTGTCACACACCTTTAAACCACTAGATTTCACAAGGTCTCTCTATCACAATAACGGCACAGGGGAAGGGGGATAGCGGGGAGAGATGGTGTGAAACTGTGAGAAACTGCCCACCCTCCCCGCAAAATGATCCAATCACCTCCTACCAGGCCTCACCTCCAGCATCCAGTATCAGGGGCTACATTTCACCATGAGATTTGGATAGGGACACAGACCCAAACCATATCACTGTTCTTACTTTAAAAAAAAAATGCAAAAACCAATATACATCCAAATGTTAACAGCGGCTATTTTGGGATAGTGAAATTATGACTTATCTTTATTTCCTGCTGTTTACATGCATTTTCTTATTTTTCAAAATAAACATGTACAACTTGTAAAACTTAAAAATCTTTAAAGAAAACCCATCTGTATGTTTAAATTTTTTTTTACAATGAATACTCCCCTTTTTTATTGTCAAAGAAAAATACAAGAAGGATCAAGTGATAAGTAATGTAGTGGAGACTGTAAGAAGAATAAGAAAGAAAAATTATGCAGGGAGAAGGAGAAGCTGGTAAGTTAAGGGTTGGAGTGTTTCAGAAGAGACAGCTCTTGAAAAGTGGTAAAATTTGGATACATAGAACAGAAGAAGGTGTGGTTTCAGGACTTGCTCCAAGATGAATCACATCAAAAGTACTTCTAGAAACACCCAGTCACTTCCAATGAATTGTTCATCCATTATTCCTCTTCAGAACTACGTGCTTGTGTCCATTCTACACACAGAAGGGTAACAGTAGGTCCTGGACTTGCTGTTGAATGCCACTGTGGGAAGGACACAGGCTTATGTGACACCCTTCGACCAAGCTTTCCAGGCACCTGGTTTCCCTGACTCCAGTACGGGCACCAAAAGAGAAGCATAATTATTTACTGAGACCTTCTCCTCAGTCCATCTAGTCAGCCTCCACATCACAGCTGAGTCCTGTTCCTTTTCTCCCTTTCTGGAAGGATCTGGCTTCATAGCTACTATTCCTATTGGCAGCAAGCCATCTCATCAGTATTCAAAAGACACTCTTACCATTCATATTTCTTTCCCTTTATACCACAGTTATCTAAGAGAATATATCAACTCACAAAGATTTTTCTGGTTGTCTTTTTTATTGTTTATTTCTAATTGGAACTCTGATCAAGAACACTGTTTTGAAAGAATTTCTAGGTGAGTACCCTCTTCCTCAGTTGGGTGCTTTTATGAGAGCTTTCCTTGGAGCAGACACATAGAGGCCAGTTAAGGGGACCTCTAAGCATAATTTCCACCCTACAGTGTTCACAAGTACAAGCAGTGAACTTTGGCAGTTAATGCTCTAGTAAAGAAAACCCCTCCTAATTCTTACGTACAACACTTCCTAAATATGAGAAATAACACATTTAATTACCAGGTTGCTAAAACTTTGAGCTGGAAGGGAACTTGAAAAGTAGATAGACCAATATAATAATTTTACAGATGAGGACACGCTGGCTTGTTCTAGAGACATCAGCTATACCCAAATGCTGTGTTGTAGTTCTGGTGGACAGAGGACAAGAGACATGGGGCTGATGAAGCTTTCTCAGGGCCTATCATATAAAACAACATCATATAAAATAGAATCTTATATAAAATACCATGTCATTCTTTTGCTATGAAGCTACTATTTAAGCCCTGGATTCCTGAACCAAAGATTTGCAGCTTCTCTGACATCAGGGGCCAGCAGGAGGTTGAGGGGTCAAGCTCAAAGAGACAGAGCGGGAAGGTCCAATGTATGGACTTAGCATTGGCGAGAGGCGTGGAGGCTGGGCCCTACTGCTCAAGTTGCAATCTGGGTTTTTCACGTTTGCGGATTTTCTGAAGAGAAGACTACTGTCTGCCTGGTATAAAGAAAGGCTCAAAAGGATTTTTTAAGCAGAGCCAAGTCCTTGAAAACTGTGCTGACTTCAAACTGTCTTGACTGTGGACCCTGGAAGACAAAGCATCCAAGCCCTGCAAAGTCACCCATTCCCCTAACTCTCCATAAACTCACTGAATGATCCTCAGGAAACACAGAGAATCAAGTTATTTAAAGAGATTCTAATGCACTCACATACAGGAACAAAGCCAAGTGATTTTTCTCCAAGAACAAAATTTGGCCAAATGGCATGACCAAGCGGATGCTTCCTGGTGGAGAAAATGAAGCCTTCAAATAGACACACCTTACTGAAACCAGGAAGAGAAAAAAATGGACAAAGGTGATGGGGAAGGAGAGAAAGGAGTGAAGGAAGAGAAACAGGCACAGAATTGGTGGATTTCTGGGGTGTGACAATGGCACACCCAATCCATCGATGGGTGGTGCTAGATCCACTGGAGTGAACTCTTGGTCACGTTATTACTGCAAAACCTTTTTTTCTCTCCTAAGTAGTTGAGCCTGGTGAGGCCTACAGCAGCCAGCAGCAAGAGGCTGGCCCAAACAATGACTCCCCACAACGAGGTCCCCAGGTGACTCTTGCCTCGCCTTTCTGCACCGCTCCCAAAGAGCGTTTTCTCTTACCACCAAGCCCCGCTCTCCACCACCACACACTGAAAATCACTAACCCAGAAGTGGAGCATAAAGATTCAGAAAACAAAACACAACACAAAGTAAAGAGCAAAAGTAATCAGCGACCCAGGTCGTTCATGAAGAAAATCAGGCCAGTTAGTTTTATTAATTCAAGGAATACTTACTGTCTATCTACAATCTCTCAGGCATTACAAAGAGACGTTTCACACATCAAATCTATACTTTCCAATGTGTCCAAAAGAAAGAAATTTGGCATATGGGCGTGCAGTGGAGACACATGCACTCCCATATTTATTGCAGCACTATTCACAGTAGCCAAGAATTAGAAGCAACCTGAGCATCCATCAACAGTAGATTGGATACAGAAGAAGTGGCACATGGACACAGTGGAGTACTATTCAGAATGACATCCCATCATTGGCAACAACGCGGATGAAACCGAAGGTCATTACGTTAAGTGAAATAAGCCAAGCACAGAAAGACAAACTTTGTGTGTTCTCACTTACTTGTGGGAGCTAAAAATTAAAACAATTGAACTCATGGAGATACAGAGTACAATGACGGTTATCAGAGGCTGGGAAGGGAAATGGGGGAGTCAGGAAAAATTGAGGATTCTTAATGGGTACAAAGAAATAGAAAGAATAAGACCTAGTATTTCATAGCACAACAGAATGACTATAGTCAATAATAATTTAATAGTATAATTTATAATAACTTAAAAATAGTAGAACTGGAATGTTTGTAGCACAAAGGATAAGTGCTTGAGGTGATGGGTACCCCATTTACCCTAAGTGATATGTATACCTATATTAAAATATCTCACGTACCAAATGAGAAATCTGCATGCCTACTATGTATCCACAAAAATTAAAAGCTAAAAATTTGTTTAAATATATACTTTCTCTTCTTTACTGTCTGCCACAGAAAGTTTTGTCAACATTCAGCAAATACTGTAAACCCAGCAACTTCCCTACTCTGATCTGATGCGTCTATCTGAAAAACAAACAACAGAACATTTTCTCGAATGAACAGAAGATAGAATCCCCAAGTTCTAGTCTCAATTCTGTAAAGATTCATCATGTGCAATATGCCATACATTTCAGTATTTGGTTTTCCTACTATTCTAAACACCTGCAATGTGTTAATCTGAACATCTTTTAAATACTAGTAATCTATCACACACATATAAATACTGATTGATGGTTACTATCTGCAAATCATTCTGCACTTATTATTGAAATCATATTCTATAATAAAATATAGACTTTTATGTGATTCTTTACAGGTAAAAATAAACTTATAATCATAAACTATTCAAAGAACTGGGAGCCCAGACACCTAAGGTTCAGCCTCTCTCTCTGACTCTCTCTCTCTTTTTTTTTTTTTTTTTTTTTTTTTTGAGACAAAGACTTGTTCTGTCGCCCAGGCTGGAGTGCAGTGGTGCAATCTTGGCTCACTGCAACCTCCACCCTCTGGGTTCAAGCTATTCTTCTGCCTCAGCCTCCCGAGGAGCTGGGATTACAGGCACACGCCATCACACCCGGCTAATTTTGCAATTATAAAATTGACAGTTTGCAAATTATAGAATCAAGATTAGTCTGTTTGACAGATGCACCATGTAAAAGAAAAGTCACACAGATAGACAGAAAGAAAGCACACAATGCATTTAAGGAAATACTAGCAGAGAAGAAAATCTGGTGGGTTTATCAATACGATTATTTTTAGTAGAGATGAGGTTTCACCATGTTGGCCAGGCTGGTCTCAAACTCCTGACCTCAAGTGATCTGCCTTCCTCGGCCTCCCAAAATGCTGGGATTACAGGTATGAGCCACTGCCCCACCCCCAAGTCTATCTCTTTTCCACAATCATACAGCAAACAGCTCCTTCATGCCAGACACCGAAGTTGGCACTCCTGACATCCTATTTCACTGAAACTTCACCAGATTTGTGAAGTTTTCATTTTACAGATAAAAGATATACCAAGAACTACTTTGTTATCTTTGGCAAGTTATTATTTCAAATAAAGACAGTATTTGCAAATGTCTCAAAACAATGGAAACTAATGTTTACTAAAGAATTCTAACACTTCAGGCAAGAACAGAGTTGTATTTATATATGTGATCAAAATCCTCTGATCCACAACACACCAACATTCTAGACAGTTTGCAAATTATAGAATCAAGATTAGTCTGTTTGACAGATACAGATGTAAAAGAAAAGTCACACAGATACAACAAAAAGAAAGAATGACAATGCACTTAAGTAAACACTAACAGAGAAGAAAATCCTATGGATTTATTGATACATTTATTTATACACCGACTCGTTGGGCAAAGAATTGGATGCAGTAATGGCTGTTTTGTCCATTAAAAGCCCTTCCCATGGGTCATCTCTGAAGAATATCAGAGAAGCATCTCAGAAGAACTTATTTTTTTTATTTTTTTTTTTAGTAGAGATGAAGTCTCACTATGTTTCCCAGGCTGGTCTCAAACTCTTGGGCTCAAGTGAACCTCCCACGTCAGCCTCCCAAAGTGCTGGGGCTTCAGGCATGAGCCACTGCACCTGGCCACCTGAAGCTGAAATTTAAAAAGAAAGAAATGATGGATACCTGGTATTATAAATTATATGAAGAAGAAAGCTAAACAATAAGAAATGTGATAGAATACCTGAGACATCACAGGTTCCTCAATTGAGACCCAAATGTCCAAATATCCCGAAGATAAATATCCCAAAGGTAAAGCTGCCAAAATCAAAACAGCTATTAATACAACTCAGATGACAGCTTAAAAAAAAAAAAAAAAAAAAAGGGCCGGGCGCGGTGGCTCAAGCCTGTAATCCCAGCACTTTGGGAGGCCGAGGCGGGTGGATCACGAGGTCAAGAGATCGAGACCATCCTGGTCAACATGGTGAAACCCTGTCTCTACTAAAAACACGAAAAACTAGCTGGGCATGGTGGCTCGTGCCTGTAATCCCAGCTACTCAGGAGGCTGAGGCAGGAGAATTGCCTGAACCCAGGAGGCGGAGGTTGCGGTGAGCCGAGATCGCGCCATTGCACTCCAGCCTGGGTAACAAGAGCGAAACTCCATCTAAAAAAAAAAAAAAAAAACAAAAAAAAAAAAAAACCTCCACAACCCAGGCAAAGTTCAGAGGCAAAAACATTGTTAAATTTTGTCTTTTTTCATTCTTTCCACATAAAGCTCTTTCCATCCAGGCTCTTAAATCTGTTTCATTGGATTTCTTTCACTTAGCTATGGTTCCTTTCCTTAAACCTGCTTTCAGCCAAATGCAATCTTTAGGAAAATGGAAAGTTACATTTCATAGTTTTAAAAGCGAGAAAAATTCTATGACTTCCTCCCATTGTCAGCATTTTCATACCATTTAACCATTAGGGTTTGGGTTTCTTTGGTTTCATAGCTTTAGGGATGGGCAGGGCAAGGCAAGATGACCATCACATTATGTGTAGTGCATTTTTTAGCTACTTTAGAAGGGCGTTATAAAAATTACTCCCAGCTTAACAATTTAAAAGTTTGTACACCTTGTACCCCTTGGAGACATGTCACGCTAAATACGAAGAAGAGTAACATCATACTCCTATGAAAACAATGCGGGTAGAGCATAAAAGCCACATAAGAGCTACATGGTAATGGAATCATCACCTATTTCATCATGTGTCCCAATCAAATGCAATTTAAGGGAAAATTAAAAGAAGCAGAACATTGTTTAACAACTGATTGAATATAAAGCTTAAGGTATGCTTTATTACATTAACAGAGACTGGCAAAAAAAAAAAAAAAAAGGAAGAAATTCTTAAATAAGCAAAAGTCCGCTACTTAAGTTTAAAGCTAAGGAGGATACAAAATATTTCTGGAAGAATCTGTTTTTTAAGACTCTTTTTAAATTGTGGTAAAATACATATAACATAAATTTATCATCTTAATCATTTGTAAGTTTACAGTTCAGTCGTCTTAAATACACTCACATTGTGCCAATATCCCAAACTCTTTTCATATTGCAAAACTAAAATTCTATGCCCAGAAAGCAACAACTGTCTATCCCCAATCCTTCAGCTACTGGCAACTATCATTCTACCTTCTTTCTGTATGAATTCGACTACTCTAGGCATCTCCTATTACTATAATTATACAGTATCTGTCTTTTAAAAAGATACTATTAAACCTAAGTTTACTAAAGAATTCTAACACTTCAGGCAAGAGCAGAGTTGTATTTTTTATACATGATCAAAATCCTTTGATCCACTACTCACCAACATTCTAGACAGCTTGCAGATCACAGAATCAATGTTAGTCTGTATAATGACCAGAAGACATGAATGGAAACTGTCTAAAGTACAAAGGAACAATAAAAAATCCATGAAGCACAAAGTGAACTCGGGAGGGTTCAGAATCTATAAAATAACTCCAATTGTAACACTAGTTATTAGAAGTAGATACAAATCCTCTTTTATCTTTAAAATGAAGGCAGGAGATAACAGCATCATCTCTTCATTTCTTGAAATTTGACTCAAGAAGGAAGTTGCTCTCTTTATGTAAGACTAGAATTCAACCAGAAAGAAAAGCATATTAAAACAATCTACCTAAAAACTTGTCCAATCTTTCTTAGACATTATCTACTTGAGAAAACTTGTCACTGAGAGCTAATAATACTTACCTGAAAAACTATTATGTTTTCCTTATGAACTATAAAAACACATAATTTTATACAAAATACAAAAAGTACAAAGGAAGCAATAATTTAAAACCACAAACTTCAACAACCTTAAAAAAACATGCTGATTGAAACAATCAAAGAGATGGATGCTTAATGAATCCAAAATTATTGCTAATGTGAATGCTAATTTTAGCTTTTGAGAACAATACGAATAAAAAGATACATGATTGATGGGAAATTTTTATTCTCATATCAAGTACTTTAATTACAGTTGTTAACCTGGTGATATTCTCTGCAAATGTGAAGTCATGAAGCAAATGTAATGGAAGTACACTTCCAGAGAAGAGTTACCAATCATCAAAACCTCTGAAAGATTAAACCAATAATTCTGAAAATCTCTTTGTTTTGTTCCACCTTCTTCTTTTTTTTTTTTTTTTTTTTTATTGATACAGTAAATGCCCCAGGGCTCTGACCTAGCTTCAGAGAAGTATTCAAGAAAAAGTAATTATCCAATTACAGATTAGCAAAACTGTAACAGGGATTAAGAAGTGACAGAGAAAAGGAACACCCTCAAAGTGTGTATATAAAGGCAAAAAGGCAGCCTTGAATACACTCCTTGTCATTGCCTCTCCTATTCGCCTGGACAAGCTCACGTTTGCAGGAGCACTATGTCTTGCTCGTCCCGCCTCTCCTCCTCCAGGGCTGGAGGCAGCAGCTCAGCCAGGGTGTCTGCTGGTGGCAGCAGCTTCAGCAGTGGAAGCAGATGTGCTCTTGGGGGCAGCTTGGCCCGAGGCTTCCAAGGAGGAGCCGGCAGCTGTGGCCTGAGTGGGGGGTCCAGCGGTGCTTTTGGTGGCAGCTTTGGAGGGGGCTTTGGTAGCTGCTCAGTAAGGGGTGGTTTGGGGGGACCTTCAGGCTCTGGGGCAGGCTTTGGTGGGGGTTCTAGCTTTGGCGGGGTCTCTGGATTTGGCAGGGGTTCTGGATTCTGTGGGAGTTCTGGATTCAATGGTGGTGCTGGTGGAGGCTTCTGCAGCTATGGTGGTGGTATGGGAGGTGGTGTTGGCGATGGGGGGCTTTTCTCTGGAGGGGAAAAGCAAACCATGCAGAACCTCAATGACCGCCTGGCCAATTACCTAGACAAGGTCAGAGCTCTGGAGGAGGCCAACACTGATCTGGAGAATAAAATCAAGGAATGGTATGACAAATTTGGGCCTGGGTCTGGAGACAGTGGATCTGGAAGAGATTACAGCAAATATTATCCAACAATTGAAGATCTCAGGAACCAGGTGAGACTCTATCTATGCCTGAGTTTCTATTATTTGTGAATCTTTCACTTCTATTCAGATCAGGTACTGTAATGAAAATTTTAAGTTAAGATATTAATTTGAAAACATATTTGCTTATTATATGTGCAGAGTGGGGCCTGATGTGTCTTAATCATTATAATACTTTATGTGACATCCAATCATGTTAATTTTCTGTTTGCATCTCAGTTTCAGTATTTCTACATAAGAGTAAAATTTATACAATGCCAGGTAGCTAATCATCATTTCTATATAAGCATGATGGCAGTGAGTCAACATTTGTTCAGTCTAATTATTTATGATTAATTCTGACAGATTGACATATGTTAGTGTCTTACTAGATTTAAATAGTCTTTAGGATTATTTTTCTTCCTAGAAAATCTGGTGCAAATATTACATAAGAATGTAGTAGAATCTAAAATGTTTAGCCACTCTTGTATGGGAAATATATTTTTCAAGAGTTTTTTTTTTAAGTGAAATACAATTTTTGCACTATTTTCTGAAAAAGCTCATGAGAAAATGATCTAACAAAGTAGCAGAAATATGCAGAGAGCTATGTCCTATAAAACGGGGTCCTGTCCCTAGTCCAATAAATGTGCAACTGTTACCATTTTGCAGAAAGATTTAGTCCTAAATATACCAGCCCCAGATATAAAGGTGTCATTACTAAGTAAGTTTGCAAAGTAAGTCACCTTTAAGAGCTAATAACACAGGCTGGGCACAGTGGCTCATGCCTGTAATCCCACCACTTTGGGAGGCTGAGGCGGGCAGATCACTTAGGTCAGGAGTTTGAGATCAGCCTGCCCAAGATGGTGAAAACCCGTCTCTACTTAAAATACAAAAATATTAGCCGAGCATAGTGACATGCACCTGTAATTCCAGCTACTCAAGAGGCCAAGGCTCAAGAATCACTTGGCAGAGGTGAGCCAAGATCTCGCCACTGCACTCCAGCCTGGGGACAGAGCAAAACTCTGTCTCTAAACACACACACACACACACACACACACACACACACACGAGCTAATAACACAGGCAACATCTACCCTTACAGGCAGGCATGCAGACACAAGGTAAAAATCATTTGTGATTCATTCACTATTAACATCTTTTTTAGATCATTGCTGCCACTGTTGAAAATGCTGGGATCCTTCTGCAGATTGACAATGCCAGACTGGCTGCCGATGACTTCAGACTGAAGTAAGAAACGAAGACTTGAAAACAAGTGTTATACGAAAAATAAAAATTTATTTCATTTTATAAATATATATATTTATATATAATATATATTTATATAATATATATTTATATATATTATATAATCCTCTTATATATAATTTTATATATAATATATAAGAAGATTATGACCTAACTTTACAAACATCCCAAGGGTAAACTTTAGACCACTATTTCACCAAAAAGAAAAAGAAAGAGATAAATTTAGAATGACAATTGTGTTACTAAAAATGTTAGACTTGATTAAAATTAATATTAGACTGGCATTTTTCTTTAGAAGAAAAAATTTCCCAAGGGAAAACTTAGTAACCTTTATTTATTCAAAACGCCCACAGGTGAGAAGTTTTTCAATATGTAAGAATGGAAGGTACTCTTTGAAACGCGGCCAGGTGAGCTCACGGAATTTATTGCCTTCCTGCTGCCCCTTCCAGGTATGAGAACGAGCTGTGTCTCCGGCAGAATGTGGAGGCTGACATCAATGGCCTGCGGAAAGTCCTGGATGACTTGACCATGACTCGCTCTGACCTGGAGATACAGACCGAGAGTCTCACCGAGGAGCTGGCCTACCTGAGGAAGAACCACGAGGAGGTAGGAACATATTCTACGTAAATGACATACTTCTAACATACTTCTCCCCATATGCATTCTATACAAATAAAATTGGCTGAACGCAGTGGCTCATGCCTATAGTCTCAGCAACTGGGGAGACTGAGGCAGGGGAATCCCTTGAGCCCAGAAGTTGGAGGCCACAGTGAGATATGATCGTGCCACTGGATTCCAGCCTGAGCAACAGAGAGATACTGTGTCTCTAAAAAGGTAAAATAGGCTGGGCATGGTGGCTCACGCCTGTAATCCCAGCACTCTGGGAGGCCTAGGCAGGCGGATCACGAGGTCAGGAGTTTCAGACCAGCCTGACCAACATGGTGAAACCCCATCTCTACTAAAAATTCCAAAATTAGCCGGGCATGGTGGTGTACATTTATAATCCCAGCTACTCAGGAGGCTGAGGCAGGAGAATCACTTGAACCCGGGAGGCAGAGGTTGCAGTGAGCCGAGATCGCACCACTGCACTCCAGCCTGGGCAACAGAGTGAGACTCTGTCTCCAAAAGAAAAAGTAAAATAAATTCAATTTTATCTAAGTGAATTTCCTACACACCATGACCAGAAAACAAAAGTAATCATGAGTAAATTATATCTAGATTTGATTCTTTTTTCCTTTCGGTGTCCTGCTTTCAAATTGTTGTCTAGGCACATTGTAGGAAGTCTTCGCTTTCCTGTATGCATCACTATGGCCTTTTTTCCTTCGTGCTAGGAAATGAAGACCATGCAAGGCAGCTCTGGAGGGGAGGTGACCGTAGAAATGAATGCTGCCCCAGGGACTGACCTGACCAAATTACTGAATGACATGAGAGCACAGTACGAGGAGCTGGCTGAGCAAAACCGCCGAGAGGCTGAGGAGCAGTTCAACAAGCAGGTAGATCCTCTCTGCCGAGCACCTAGGCCGGGAGCCACATACAAGCCACTTCTGCTCCTTTCATCAGCCTACATCAGCTGCGTTATGTTTGTATTTAGAGTGCATCACTGCAAGCACAGATCTCCACTGATGCTGGGGCAGCCAGTTCTGCCAAGAATGAGATAACAGAGCTGAGACGTACCCTGCAGGCCCTGGAAATTGAGCTCCAGTCCCAACTGGCCATGGTATGTGCAAATAGCGATTCACGTTTTCCAACAGGGAGTGAAGCAAATGCTGTTTTCTTTCTTTGCCAAGAGGTTCACTAGGCACATCAAAAGGCAGTGTTAAGGAGAGCTGTATTATGATCATAGAAAGCATAAAACAGTTAAAGGTAATGTACTCTGTGTCGAATAAAAGATTTAGTTTAAAAAGGTGTGCCGCCGGGTGCGGTGGCTCACACCTGTAATCCCAGCACTTTGGGAGGCCGAGGCGGGTGGATCACGAGGTCAAGAGATCGAGACCATCCTGGCCAACATGGTGAAACCTCGTCTCTACTAAAAATACAAAACAATTAGCTGGGCATGGTGGTGCGTGCCTGTAATCCCAGCTACTCAGGAGGCTGAGGCAGGAGAATTGCCTGAACCAGGAGGTGGAGGTTGTGGTGAGCCGAGATCGCGCCATTGCACTCCAGCCTGAGTAACAAGAGCGAAACTCCGTCTCAAAAAAAAAAAAAAAAAGTATGCCAACCAAAATTAAAGAAGCAGTAATATAACAATCCAGGTCATATTGTGAAGGGGCACTGCTAGTGCCACATAAACTGTATTTTTAAAAAATCATCCAGTGACTATTTTCATCATGAATTTCGTATTTGCTTTTTCTCTTAGAAAAGCTCCCTGGAAGGAACCCTAGCTGACACAGAAGCTGGCTACGTGGCTCAGCTGTCAGAAATTCAGATGCAGATCAGTGCCCTGGAAGAGCAGATCTGCCAGATCCGGGGTGAGACTGAATGCCAGAATGCCGAGTACGAGCGACTGCTAGACATCAAGACACGCCTGGAGATGGAGATCGAGACCTACCGCCGCCTGCTCGATGGAGATGGAGGGTAAACCAAAGTCATGAACAAACTCAAAAGCAGGCCTTAGTGAACTTATTGCATAAAACCAACATGGGACTCAAGGATTGGACTTATTCATGTAGAATAATAAAGTAGCAGACACAGGCTGGGTGCAGTGGCTCAGGCCTGTAATCCCAGCACTTTAGGATCACTTGAGCCCAGGAGTTCAAGACCAGCTTGGGCAACAAAGCAAAACCTCGTCTCTACAAAAAATAATTTTTAAATTAGCTGGAGGCCAGGTGCGGTGGTTCATGCCTGTAATCCCAGAACTTTGGGAGGCCAAGGCAGGCGGTCAGAAGTTTGAGACCAGCCTGGCCAACATGGTGAAATCCTGTTTCTACTAAAAATACAAAAATTAGCCAGGCGTGGTGGCATGTGCCGGTAGTCCCAGCTACTCAGGGGACTGAGGCAGGAGGATCACTTGAGCCCAGGAGGTTGAGGTTGCAGTGAGCTGTAATCATGCCTCTGTAATCGAGCCTGAGTGACAGAGTGAGACCCTGTCTCAGGAAAAAAAAAAAAAAAAAATTAGCTGGGCATGGTGGCGCACACCTATAGTCCCAGATACTGGGGAGGCCGAGATGGGAGGATCATTTGAGCCCAGGAGTTCAAGGCTGAACAAAAAAGTAACTGATACAAACCAATTAAAACACATCCAAATCTTCATCATGAGGAATCCCTGGGGTGGAGGGTTTCTCCTGCCTTTGCAAACTGCAAAGAAAACATAATTCTTTTCTTCTCCACTGGTTCTAGTTTTGCAGGATTTGATGGTAGAAACTCAGGATCCACAAACATGGGATCCAGGGATCTGGTATCTGGTGACTCAAGATCTGGAAGTTGTTCTGGTCAAGAACGAGGTAGACTTTTTTTTTAAGTTGATGCTGATTCTGTAACTTAAAAGTAAAGGCATACTTTCCTTGTCATAGGAAAAGGGTCTGCTATTGTTTACATATTCTTACCCAGAGAGAACACGTTGAATACCAGCAACTGAATTTCTCTTGCTCTGTGTCTCTGTGATAGTTTCCAGACTGACATTGTGATCCCATAATTTTCAGATTCCAGCAAGACTAGAATAACGAAGACCATCATAGAGGAGTTGGTGGATGGCAAGGTTGTCTCATCTCAAGTCAGCAGTATTTCGGAGGTGAAAGTTAAATAAGGAAATTCCGGATCAAGAAGAGTGTCTTTCAAAGAAAAAAAATCAAGAAGGGCACAAGTGAAGTAATGGCATCAATCTAGGCATCTTTCTGGATAACTTCAGGAAAAGTTTTAGTCCAAAAGTGGATGACTAGCCAATTTTTCTGCATCTTCTTATTTCCTCATTAGAATGTTCTTAAAATAGCTGAATTGACAACTTTGCTCTAATTGTTTCCATGCTTCAATAAATTTACTTTTGCAAGTTAATTATTCTTTATATTTTTTAAAAAGTATTTTACCTAGGAAGAAAGCTATCCATTATGATCTAGCTGCATGACTGTATTACTAACGTGAGTTCATTGTTTATACCTTACCTTTTTTAGACATTTCAGCTTATAGCCATTTTTTTTTAATGTGGGCATTTCTCATGACATCACACAAGAACTCAGTGGCATCATAGCTGAAATTAGACTACAGTGTCAACAGTTTAGCCCACAAAGAAGGATGTGATTATTTTGATAATCAATTTATAATTAATTAATGCCTAGTTTATATATGTCCATTACTGAACTCGGTATTTCATAAGATAAAAAAGAAACTCAAAATATGCCTCCGGGCAGGCACGGTGGCTCACACATCTAATCTCAGCACTTTGGGAGGCCGAGACAGGTGGATCACAAGGTCAGGAGTTCAAGACCAGCCTGGCCAATATAGTGAAACCTCATCTCTACTAAAAATACAAAAATTAGCTGGGTGCGGTGGTGGGCACATGTTGTCCCAGCTACTAGGGAGGCTGAGACAAGAGAATCGCTAGAACCCGGGAGACAGAGGTTGCAGTAAGTTGAGATTGTGGTGCTACTGCACTCCAGCCTGGGTGACAGAGCAAGACTCCGTCTCAAAAAAAAAAAGAAAGAAAGAAAGACAAAAGAAAAAAAAAAGCCTCCTACTTCAAAAAGCTCACATTTCAGCAGAGAAGAAAAGCTAAAACACAAAGAAGACAGCAAACAATAAAAAGCTATTAACAGTAAAGACTTGATTTCACAATCTGCTTCAGAAGTGACATAGGAATCAGACATGTGTGTTTACAGAGCATTTAGGACAGGGGCCAAAACAGAAGAGTCATGGGAAGTAAGACTGGCTATGTGATATGGCATCCGACTTCTTGAAACCTTGAAAGCCCCAAAGAGAAGAGATCCTCAGGCACTCGTTCCCCTGCCAAATCTAGCCACATCTTTAGCAGATACCTGTCACTCCGCCACTGGGGTTTGTTTTCACCACTCTCCACTGCTAAGATCTTTCACCCCATCAGTAGTCACAGCCCTTTTCTGTCATTTCTGTGGTATCCCTGAAGCCACATGGCTTTGTCTTGTCTTGTTTGGGATGATGAAACCTGTTATGACTAGGCAGGAGGCGGTTCGGGTCCCAGGACGAACCAGGCATAGCACCAACCCAGGCTGGACATGGACTTTCTCAATCAAATAATTTAATATGCCCATATCGCAAATTAGAGAATCAACTCTATAAGCCAGTCCTCAAGGAAAGAACATGGGACATGGCATAAAAAGCCAAATGTAAAGTTATAAAAGGACGAACCTGAACATGATTCATGTAAATTGTATCTTCCAATATAAAACCAATTAACATGTCATTTTTCATCATCCGGGCATATTAAATAAAACACAAAATTAATCTCTGGGTACACCATGACTTCTGCTTAAATAGTTAACCACAGAATAAGGTTAATTGCTAACCACAAAATAAACATTAAACCACTACTCAAAGAAAAAGAGCAACGTTGTCTTAAGTCAAAGCTGTTTTCCACCATCAAATCATTACAATAAACAAAACCCTGAATGTTTCTTCCCCGCTGAAACACTAAAAGTATGAACCAGCTTATCCAGCCTGGATCCATAGCTCAACAGAAATAGAAATCTGCATGAACAGCCTGCAGAACATAAGGCCATGGTGGCCACACCAGGGAAGCTGCTCTCTTTGGGTCTTCTCAAGTCTAACCCTCTAGCTGTGGATCTTGGCCACCTGAGACCTATATTCATGGCTAATATTATCTTCATGTCAAGGCAAAAGTAGGAGGCTACTCTGAAAATCATCTCGCAGTGAAAAGCCTCACTCTGTTCTTCCTTGGCATACATTAAGATGTTGCATTTATACTGAATGATTGTTTCCAAATATAGAAAAGGCCCAATCATAGACACCGGGATACTGAGACACAATAAAATGTGTTGCTAAGGGCATGTTCAATTTTGAAAGCTGAAACTTTTGAACCATTTTGGATCATAAAACATATTCAGAGTGCTGAATAAAATGTTAAGGGCATGGTGTTCATACATTATCACTGGCCTTAAACTTCTTTTAAAACTATACAATAGGAATATGTTTATTGTGAGACTCTGAAGTTCAGTTCTCCAGGCAATTTTTTGTTTTGTTTTGTTTTTTGTTATAGCTTCTCCCTCTGTCGCCCAGGCTGGAGTGTAGTGGTGCCATCTCAGCTCACCTGTAGCCTCAACCCCTGTGCTCAAGCAATCCTCCCACCTCAGCCTCCTGTGTAGCTGGGACTACAGGTGAAGGCAACCATGCCCAGCTAATTTTGTTTATTTTTTGTAGAGATGGCTAATTTTGTTTATTTTTGTTTACTTTTTCACTATGTTGCCCAGGCTGGTCTCAAACTCCTGGGCTCAAGGCATCCTCCCACCTCGGCCTCCCAAAATGCTGGGATTATAGGCATGAGCAACTGCACCCAGCCTCAACTTTTGAATGACAGGAACACCTTTCTTTTTCTGAGAGTGGATTTATCATAAGAAGGGAGAGCCCGTGCCTACATGCACATGGGTTTTCACCCATTGGCTTTTGATCCAGAGATTCACAGGGTTGTTTTTTTTCTTTCTGACCTCAAGGAAGTATAAGCAGGAATGATGAGAATGGTAGATGTGGCATCCATCCTCACCAAGACTAGAAACAAGGTTTACAGCAGGCAGCTCAGAGGGAACAGCGAAAGCATTTGAGGCTCTAAGGAAAGTGGCCTAAAGTTGCTTCATGGAATTAGACAGTGTTCACCCAAGAGGAGACAAACTGGGGATATAAATCACCCAAAATGAAGCTCAAGTAATATTATCCAAACATCCTCCTCAAGTAACAAAATGCTGCAAGTGATAAATCACTTCAAAAAATTTTCAGTGGCTGAGATATGACACTTAGATAACAGAACATGTTAATCAAGCCCTTCTGAAAACAAAGTACTCCCATTTGTAATATCAATGCCAATACAAAATCATAAGGTGGAAAGAAGCAAATGTTTATAGTTCAACCACTATTTTTAAAGTTAGCTCTTAAATAGCAGGTAAAGGACAAGCCCAGAGGTATCCTGTATACAAAGCTTGGACTTCCAGAGAGGGGGAGCGATGAAGTTATTTTGCTGACAGAACCACAAGGAACATGAAGGCACATGCGAGCTCATAACAAAATTGCAACAGGATGTGCATGGCATGGCTCAGTCACCCAGGCTGGAGTGCAGTGGCGCGATCACGGTTCACTGCAGGTTAGACCTCCTGAGCTCAAGCAATCCTCCCACCTCAGCCCCCAAGTAGCTGGGACTACAGGTGTGCTTCACCAAGTCCAGCTAATTTTTGTATTTTTTGTAGAAATGAGGTTTTGCTGGGATTGCAGGAGTGGCTTACACCTGTAATCCCAGCACTTTGGGAGGCTGAGGCAGGTGGATCACTTGAGCCCAGGAGTTTGAGACCAGTCTGAGCCACATAGTGGGATCCCATCTCTACAAAAAATATATATATACAAAAATTAGCCAGACCTGGTGGTGTGTGCCTGTAGTCCCAGCTACTCAAGGGGCTGAGGTGGGAGAATCACATGAGCCAGGGAGGTTGAGGCTGCTGTGAGCTGTGGTAGCACCACTGCACTCCAGCCTGGGTGACAGAGTGAGACCCAGTCTCAAAAAGGAAAAAAAAAACAACAACAAACTAAAGAAAATGTAGCTATATGTGGTTCCACTTGTGATGTAAAAGCGTTACAATAAATTAATGTCTATAATTAACCTAAATAGATGTTTCTACAGTAAGTGATGTCAAACATAGTAATTTTTTTGAGCAATCCAAAGGAGGAGAAAAATTAGGAGGGGAAAAGGAATTTACGTTTCATAAGCATGTATTATGTTTATAAATACTTTGTATCTATGTTTATATTTTATTTCACTTAATCCACAAACTCTCTGATGTAGGTACATGGCAAGCAAGTGGAAGATTTACAGGTTAAAGCCCCATCTTCCTAATTCCATGAGCTAGAATTCTACTCTATCAAAATAAGTGAAGTTCTATAGTTTCATATCCCAAACTCACCAAGTGACCTATTTCTGTGAGAGGTACCCACCAAAAGTACTCTTTTTTTTTTTCATTTTTCCAAAACCGCTTCTCCCCCGCCTAAAGTCAACAGGGAGGCTTCAAAATTTCCAGAAGAGTTTTCTATCTTTGTAGACAGGAGAAATCTGTTGACGTTGAAGACCAGAAGAACTAAAAAAGATACCCACTGATCTGAATTCAAATAGAAAGCAGGCTATCACATGCCCCTTTGGCCACTAAAACTAAAGCTGGATTTCAAGTTAAGGGCAAAACCAGGGAAAGGTCACCTTCCGAAGTAGGTCAGGAGCATCTGAGCTTCATAATTTCACAGTGATAGCAATGAGAGGAAAATAATTCATTGAAAACCAATTTTTTAAAACGAAAATAGAGACAGGGTCTCAATATGTTTCCCAGGCTGGTCTCCAACTCCCAGCCTGAAGTGATCCTCCCACCTCATCCTCCCAAAGTTCTGACATTACAGGCATGAGCTCCAACAGCTGGCCAAAAACCAATTTTTTATGTGCAGAAAGTACATATGATATGTAATTCTAAGCAAGAATTATTCTAAAATTTTTATAATAAGGTGGTGAGGTGATTCTCTGCATAGACAGATGGGATATAATTAAGAGCTCTGCACAGCAAAAGAAACAATCCTTAGAGTGAACCAGAAACCAATAGAATGGGAAAAAATTTTTACAAGCTACCCGTCTGACAAAGGCTTAATATCCAGAGTCTACAAAGAACTAAAGCAGATTTACAAGAAAAAAATAAACCCAAAATGGGCAAAGGATATGAACAGACACTTTTCAAAAGAAGACATTTATGCAGCCAACAAACATATGAAAAAATGCTCATCATCACTGGTCATTAGAGAAATGCAAATCAAAACCACATTGAGATATCATCTCATGCCAGAGAGATGGCGATCATTTAGAATGGCGATCATTAAAAAGTCCGGAGACAACAGATGCTGGGGAGGAGGAAGTGGAGAAATAGGAACATTTTACACTGTTGGTGGGAGTGTAAATTAGTTCAACCATTGTGGAAGACAGTTTGGCAGTTCCTCAAGGGTCTAAAAATAGAAATACTATTTGACCCAGCAATCCCATTACTGAGTATATACCCAAAGGATTATAAATGGTTCCATTGTAAAGACACATGCACACGTGTGTTCACTGCAGCACTGTTTACAGTAGCAAAGACCTGGAACCGACCCAAATGCCCATAATGATAGACCGGATAAAGAAAATGTGGCACATATACACCATAGAATACTACGCAGCCATATAAAAGGATGAGTTCATGTCCTTTGTAGGGACATGGATGAATCTGGAATCCATCATTCTCAGCAAACACAAGAACAGAAAACCAAACACTGCATGTTCTCACTCGTAAGTGGGTATTGAACAATGAGAACACAGGGACACAGGGAAGGGAACATCACACACTGGGGTCTATTGGGGGTGGGGGACTAGGGGAGGGATAGCAGGTGGTGGGGAGGTTGGGAGGGATAACATTGGGAGAAATGCCTGATGTAGGTGATGGGGGGATGGAGGCAGCAAATCACCATCCCATGTGTACCTAAGCAACAATCCTGCAAGATCTGCACATGTACTCCAGGACATAAAGTATAATTTTTTAAAAAGTTAACACATACACTTTGAGAAATGTAAATACATTTCCAAGCATCCTCTCTCATCCTTGAAAAATCTCTACTTGTGCAATTCCTAACTGAAATGATTAATGTCCTGGAATTTACTGACCTATGGAAAGAGCTTTTTCATAACTCTCACAACTTTTGTTAATTAATTCTAACACTTTCATCTTTAGACATAAACACTGCTTTTAGCTTGCAACTATCTGTAAATAAATTGCTTCATATGATTTTTATTAAATAAATTGCTTCATATGGTTTTGTATTAGTTTGCCTAAGACCAAGATGCTAGACTTTTAAATCTCCATGATGAGTTTTTATGATGAGGGCTTTGTTATACCAATTCAAGATGAGGTAACTTCGCTTTCCCAGCTGGCTGTTCCACACCCAAATTTTCTATGAAGATTCAGTATCAGTGCTTTGTGATTTCTATCACAATCATAGAAACATAAAATTTCCAGAATTTTAAAGAGTTGGGTGGGGACCTTTATTCCAACCTGCCACTCAGAACACACCACATTCATTCACCAAAACATATTGCCTGTGTCTATCAGCTTTCATTAAAGATTGATTGATTGATTTGATTGATGAAAGATAGATAGAAAACCTTCCATCAACCTCTGGGTTTATCTCACTGCCCTGACAATAAACATGAAGAAAAATACATTTTGTAATATAGAAATCACCTGAAGTCAGGAGTTTGAGATCAGTCTGGCCAACATGGTGAAACCCCATCTCTATTAAAAATACAAAAATTAGCCGGGCATGGTGGTGGGCACCTGCAATCCCAGCTACCCAGGAGGCTGAGGCAGGAGAACTCAGGAGGCAGAGGTTACAGTGGGCTAAGATCAAGCCATTACACTCCAGCCTGGGCAACAGCTCAAAATTCCATCTCAAAAAAAAAAAAAAAAAGAGAAATCATGGGTTATTTTTCCCTATGATTGCAAAAGAAACTGCAAAAGGAGCAAGACACAGCCACTGCAGAGGTTTATAATAACCTGGAAAAACTTACAAATTTGCTATTTCATGTTAAATCCACCCACAAAACTCTATTATGTCAGTGCCTCCATTCCTCTTTAACTCTCTTGGGCAGGGGAGAGGTCATACAGTTTCACAAGATAAAGGGAAAAAGTTAGACATCATTAGCTATTTCAAAATTCCAATACAGGCTTTAATAAATTTAAATTTTTGTTTTCTTAGAATCAATCAGATTCAAGAAAAAAAAGAACAATGCCATTTATTTTCATATTACTTTTCTAAATTTTATTCTTAAATACTTCAAATTTTTAATATATAGGATACAGAAATTAAGGATCTGCCTCTTTCCATTACTTCTCTAGAAATCCCTAAAACTGGTTTCACATAGCTTCATCTGAAAATAAGTAATATTTATCATATCATTCCAAAGGACTTTGTATTACAAGTATTGTGCCTATAAAAATGTATTTTCCTTTATGAGGAAATTCCATAAGGGAAAATACAAGTTTTATTGGGCTGATATCATGTAAATATTATCGGATTTATCCCTCCAATACTAAATAAATATCTAAAGGCATTTTTTGTGCCTTTTAATAAAAAGATAGTATATTGAGTTTAATAGATAGCCTATTGAGTTTAATTACAGATGTTATTATAAATATTTTAAACAATTATATCAAAGATGAAACGGCCAATCAACTATAAGAGGATTATTAATTGACGATTCCCTTACCATTCGCTCTGTTGAGCTTTGTAGGGTTGAAGCTCTTTCATCCAGTGATACTCTGCCTCAAAATCTACTCTATGGCAATTAGCTACTGCTCATTGGAAAGAAAGAATTACAGGGAGAAATGTGACTCAGGTGGAGATTTTCTGCCAACTTTGGATTACTGTCTTGGGAGGAGGTGGGTGGGTTCTTCTCTGGTAATAAGAAGGATGCAATGCAAAATCTAAATGACCATCTCACAGTTTACGTGTACAAGGTCTGAACTCTGGTGCAGGCAAAGAGTACAGCTGAATATAAAATCAAAGAATGGAATAAGAAATTTGAGCCTGGGGCTAATGATCAAAGAGAAAAACAGGACCATAAGAAGTATTATAAGATAACTATAGAACTTAAAAACAAGGAAAGACATTTTGCTAGACAAGAAAACCACACTAAAAATGACAAAATTTTAGAAGATTGGCAACATCTTATATGTATACTTGTACTTTTGTCAATTTAGGCAGATTAAGGAAGAAATTTAATAAGCAACAGAATATACTTCTTAGCTTTTCCCCTAATTTGTTTACTTTTGTACAGTTCATTTTATGGAAATAATTCTAGAAATGTTTCCAAAATACTTAAGAAAAAGTAAGCTAAATTGCTTATAGTTCTTTTATTCCAAAAGCAGAGGGTATATGCATTTTCATTAGAGAACCATATACATATAAAATTTATTTGAAAAACCTGAAATTGACATGGCTAAACACTAGCACACAGAGGTTCAGAATGTGAGTGCATCAAACACAGCTTTTGTGTCCTGCATTTCCAGCTTTCAGAGGCAAACACTGACACAATGCAACTTTATGCTACAGATCATCAGTGTAAAACTAGCAGCTGTGGACCTCAGACAACAGTATGATGTAGTCATCCTTAGCAACATGATGAAAAACATCAGCTCTGAAGATAAACAGTAGGTGAAGCCAAGCCTCTTTTTATACTGGAATCACAGTTACAAAGGAATGTTTTTCTTCTTAGAAACAGATAGAATCCTAAACAATGGAAAAATATTTTAGTTGAAAACATCATGGAAGCTCATTACTTACAAGAATGCTGTGATGATTCTATGTCCAAAGGAACTACCACTTAGTTTACGTTTCACAAGTAAGAATTTCTAGTTAGGTCAAGGGAGGTTTCTGAAAAGAACCAGCGTGTGTTTCTGAGGATTCTTCAATTTAACTCCCTACTTTATGTGTGTGTAGAAGGTCCTCAACACACAAGAGGCCAACAAGTTATAGTCACTGTGTTCTAAGAAATAAAAATGCTGAAAAGATTCTTCCCCGAAACTTGCAGCATTTTATATGCAGTGCCATTATACCGCCAAAAATGTGTAAAGTTAATAGCAAATTATATTGACAAGTAAAGATCAGAAGGTTGGCATTTCTGTAATATTTTAATGAAATATTTTAAATGCAGCATAATATGAATAATACAAACCTAATGACCACTGAAAGCATTAGAAATGTTTTCCAGGTTTGAGATTGAACTGATCCTTTACCTGCGTGTCAAGACTGAAGTCGACAGTCAGCACCAAGTCCGGAATGACATGACTTTGTCCAAGATTATCTAAAATGCAGACGGAAACTCGGGCAGAGGAGTTTGCTCATCTCCAAAAGAACCAGAAAGAGGTATGTGCCCATATACCAAATCGGTAACTCTCCTCTTTTAGACAGAGTTTTGCTCTTGCTGCCCAGGCTGGAGTGCAGTGGCGCAATCTCAACTCACTGCAACCTCTGCCTCCCAGGTTCGAGCGAGTCTCCTGCCCCAGCTTCCCGAGTAGCTGGGATCACAGGTGCCTGCCACCACGCCCGGCTAATTTTCTGTATTTTTAGTAGAGACAGGGTTTCTCCATGTTGGTCAGGCTGATCTCAAACTCCCGACCTCAGGTGATCTGCCCACCTCGGCCTCCCAGAGTGCTGTGATTACAGACGTAAGCCACCGCACCCAGCCTCCTCTTTCTTATATAATTCCTGTCTTCAATTTGAGTCTGATAAGGTGAAAGAAAACTCTAATAAATGAAGTTATTCTCCTACCATAATGGCTGAATTCCTTGAGCAAGGGTTGTTTCCAGTTCAGGAAATTAAAGGCCAGCCAGCTGCTGCAGGCTGAGTTGAGGGTGGAATTGGTCAGCTCACCTGGAGCTAATCTAACACAGCTCCTCACGACATGAGAATGTGCCATGAGGCCATGGCCAAGCACAATCACCAAGAGGCTGAAATTAGATTCAACAATAAAGTGAACCAGAAACACAGTCAAGGTCAGGAAAGCCAGGACGACTTCGCTTCACTGATAAATGACTCTCTTTATGATGGTATTTCAGAAAAGAATGCTGCAACAGTAGCTTGCCGCTGCTGCATCCAATTCTGCTAAGACTGAGAAGAACGTTCAGGAGCTGGCATTGCAGGCTCTGGAGATGGAACTACAGTCTACAGTAGACTTGGTAGATAAAAATCTCTCCCTGGGTGAAAACGCCGGAAACCAATTGCCCACACAGAAAATTGCACAATTTCACAAGGATTCACAGCACTATGTTTCCAAAATATGATATTCCCTAATAAAGATTTGCTTTATTTAAGGCTCTTAAAAGCCAAAACCTTGGACTTTTCCAATTAGTAACTTGGACAGGAAAATTTCCATTTAATGTATGAAAAACACATGGAAGCAAAATTATGAACTGCACATGTCGAGCCCTATTTTGCAAACACGACAGCCACTGAATCCGCTGAAATACCGCCAATGTCAGCATGAGCGTGCTGTTAGGGAAATGTTGGCCCACGTTCAGAATGAGATCACTGTTTCTATCTCCAGGTAGCTGATTAGACAGGGCTCCTGGCTGAAAGCTTAAAAGAATTAATCTAGATAAAATTCCTGCATGTAGGTCAGCTAGGATTTCATTAAATATCAAGAAGTATATAGGCTCCTTTTTAAGAAGATTTAATGCATTTAAACTTGAATAACAGGTGGGGCGCGGTGGCTCATGCCTGTAATCCCAGCACTTTGGGAGGCCAAGGCGGGCAGATCACCTGAGGTCAGGCGTTCAACACCAGCCTGGCCAACATGGTGAAACCCTGTCTTTACTAAAAATATAAAAATTAGCTGCGCATGGTGATGATGCCTGTAATCCCAGCTACTCAGGAGGCTGAGGTATGAGAATTGCCTGAACCCAGGACGTAGAGGTTGCAATGAGCCGAGATCGCGCCAATGCACTCCAGCCTGGGTAACAGAGTGATACTGTCTCAATAAATAAATAAACAAATAAATAAACTTGAATAGCAATGTGTCACTTTTAAGGTAAATTTTTCATTCATACTTAACAATAAGAGCATTCATAGGATGAATTTATTAAGTGCCCAATGTTTCGGGAGCAGCAAAATAGGAACAAGGATAGCAGCAGCACCTTTATCTCCTGGGAATTACACGTTAGCCATGGGGAAACTTTGATTAAACGAATCATGCATTAGCAAGTTGCTGTATTTTTCATTGACCTGGTAGGCCTAAACCTCAGTCTCAGGTTGTCTCAAAGCTCACCATGTTACCTTAGATAAGTCATTCACTCCTTTAAAAGTATCTATCTCTAGGCCTCATTTTTTTTCTGCAAAGCAAGGGAGTTGGTGATTACTAAGGTACCTATTTTCTAGCTCTAAAATCTATGACTCTGCAAATAGAAATTGTTTTAGTTTTTAAAAAAAATTTCAAAGTGGGAGAATTAATGTTACAGGGAATTAAAATGAGATCAGATTCACCCTAATTCAAGCATTTTCCTGAAACGTTGAAATGCGTAACATCCAAATGTCAGGTTTGAAGGCAGAGTCTCTCGATCTTGGCACTGTAGACATTTGTGGTTGGATAATTACTGGGGAGCTGTCCTGTGGGTTGTAGGACGTTTATGGCCTGTACCTAGTAGAGTAGTAGGCCCCTTGCCCCTTATTATGTCAGCCAAAAATGTCTCCAAATATTTTCTGATGGGGGTGGAGGGGAGGCACAAAATCCCCTGAGAATCACTGCTCTACCTTAAGAAAGCAGGATTTTCCTACACCATAGGGATGCACTAGGTACAGAAGACAGGCAGCCTGGGATACTCTCCTTCCCGTTAAATCAAAACCTTGCCCTCCTAAAACCTGGCATCTGCGTAGAAGATTATCTCTGTTTTACTTGAAAGAGAAAAGGTTAGAAGAGGAGACAGTAAAATCCTTACAGTGTATATTCCCTTCCTGTAGAGTGAATAGGAAAACTTTCTGATGCTAATCTACCCAAATAATTCTTTATTTCATCTCTTGTCTTAGGCAAACTTCACTCCACTCTCAGAAAACAGCTCTCAAAGCCAAGTTGACAGAAATCAAAGGCCAAGTGTCAGCCTTGGGTAGAGATGAGTGCCTGGAGACCCAGCTCCTTCAAGGGCGCCGTGAGACCTAGGACCAGAGCCAGGCTAAACGCAGCTGCTGAAGGTCCAGGCGTGGCTGGAGAACGAAGCTGGGGCCAACCACCGCCTGCTCATGAATGGGAGGTAGAGATTTCCATCCAAGCAACAGAAACTTTCCCAAGTACCAAGGAATAATCATGAAAACCATCACTGATAATACTCTCTCTGCACATTTTCTTATCACTTCCCTGTTGTGGATTTATCCCTCTTAATTGACTACTCGTTTTTTGAGCTAATTGGAGAGCTTTGGGTTTTATTCCCGTAGTTTTGACATTGACTTTCATCAGTGTCACAGGTGTGAGATCTTTCTCCTTTCTACCATTCTTTTCCTTCTCTTCCTCTCTCATCATATTTTCCACTTTTCCTCCCACTCTTCATAGAGAGATTTTGAATAGCTGATGTGTGTGTGTGCGCGCGCACGTGTGTGTGGGTGTGTTGTGTACTGGGGTCATAATGTAAAATGATGCCTTTGTTCTTGTGGCTTGCAGTGAGAAAAGTTACGACCTTTGCTATAGAGGTTTCTTTATTTTTCCTTTCAGTTTTCACTTGAACTTAATTATATGAAATGAATTGTGAGCCAGGCACGGTGGCTCATGCCTATAATCCCAGCAAACCGGGAGGCCGAGGCGGGTGGATCACCTGAGGTCAGGAGCTCGAGACCAGCCTGGCCAACATGGTGAAACCCTGTCTCTACTAAAAATACAAAAATTAGCTGGGGGTGGTGACATGTGCCTATAATCCCAGCTACTTGGGAGGCTGAGACAGGACAATCACTTGAACCCTGGGGACAGAGGTTGCAGTGAGCAGAGATCATATCACTGCACTCCAGCCTGGATGACAGAGCAAGGTTCCATCCCCCTGCCAAAAAAGAAATGGATTGAGAATCTGTTTGCTATCGTCCTTGATGTCGCTTCCTTCTCTATGACTGAGAATTCATTGCCATTCCTAGAAGGATTCAAATCCTTCTTCATTTTTTGAGCTAATTTCACTATATACCACTTTCTTGCCTATATCATTGGAATGTCTCTGTACATAGGACTTGCTGTGTTGTAACAATGATATCAAAGGCAACTACCATTTATGGAGCACTTACTATGTAAACATAATTCCCACAGCAATTCTGTAGATGGGGCATGATCCCCATTGCACAGATAAGGAAACTGAAGGTGAGTGACGTTAAATGGTTCACCCATGATCACAAAGCTCATCTGGGGCAGAATGAGCCAAGATCAAACCCTTTGAGCTTCCAAAATTTCAAGTGATAATCTCATCCCCGTTTCTCATCATCTCAACACTTTATGAAGTGAGTACTATTATTATCTCCGGTTTACAGATAAGAACACTATAATTTTCCTGAGTTATACAGCGATTTGAGAAGAGTTAGGATTCAAACCCAGGCAGTCTGGTTTCAGTTTTTGTGCTTTTAATCATATGCTCTACAAACTTTATTCCTTTACTCTTTTTTAGTGTTTCATTGGAAAATAATATACATACCGAAATCACATATATGATGAGTAAAACAACTGGATGAATTTTTTCGAACTGAACATACTAGTGTAAATCAACTTCCAGCTCAAGAAATAGAACCCTGTCAGAAACGTCAAAGCCCCCCTCATTTTCCCATCCAGACATTAACACCACCTGAGGGCAACTGCTCTCCTAACCTCAAGCACCATACATACTGTTTTTATTATTTTCAACCATATACAAATTAAATCATGCAGTATGTTCTGGTTTTTGTTTTAGTTTTTGTTTTTGTTTCTCTTGCTCTGTCACCTAAACTGGAATGCAGTGGTTCAATCTCCGCTCGCTGTAACCTCCGCCTCCTGGTTTAAAGCAATTCTCCTGTCTTAGCCTCCCAAGAGCTGGGATTACAGGCGTGAACCACCCATCCCTGAACCATGCAGTATGTTCTTTTTCGTATCTGGCTTCTTTCCCTCAACATGCTCTGTGCGTGATTCATCCATGCTACTGATGTGGTTGTAGATCATGTTGTGCCTTTAATAAACACCTACGTTAGGTGTTAGAGATACAAAGATATGGTCCCTCTCTTGGAGAATTTTGTCTAGAAGAAGGAAAAATAGATGTAGCTAGCATAAACTATTAACTACAATTTTGATTGAGTTTTATCAAAATCACTCCATATTTGTGAAGCTTTAGAAAAGCAAAGACTAAAATCAATGAGATTTACATGCTTATCTTTCTCACTATTGAAAGTAGATAGAAAAGTTAATAAGGGCTGGGTGTGGTGGCTCACATCTATAATCCCAGCCCTTTGGGAGGCCAATGTGGGAGGATCACGCGGTCAAGAGATCAAGACCATCCTGGCCAACATGGTGAAATCCTGTCTCTATTAAAAATACAAAAATTAGCTTGGCATGGTGGCACACGCCTGTAGTCCCAGCTACTCAGGAGGCTGAGGCAGGAGAATCGCTTGAACCCAAGAGGTGGAGGTTGCAGTGAGCGGAGATTGCACCACTGCACTCCAGCCTATTGACAGAGAGGGACTCCATCTCAAAAAAAAAAAAAAAAAAAAGTTAATAAGTACCCAATAAGAGAGCTGTCTTACTTTTGATGAAAGAGAAATGCTTTATCAATTTACTTCATTTCCATCAATATGTAATTGACATATCATTTTTTTTTCACAGAACTAACGACATGTTTTGGTACAAGACAATTGTTTAAGAACTGGTTGATGGCATTGTTGTTTTATCACAAATGAGAGATGTTCACCAAATACCAGTTTAAGGAACACCACACAAATTAGCCACAAAAACTAACACAAATAAAGCACCAAGAACCTTTTAACCTTAGTCACGTATGTTGGATAACCGATGCAATGTGTAGAGTCAAACTTAGCAAAAGCCATGAAGACAAAGGGATGTAGTTCAATAATAGTCACCTTTTAACGATGGGAAATATAAAAGCCAGCAGGATATTTAGGGACTATTTTTGCTCATCTGCAATAGAATCATGTGAATACACTCATCTACATTTTGGAATTATTTTAATCTTTGTGGACTTAACAAAAATGAGTATACTTCTAATTCAGAAGGTCTAACCTTGCAGTTTTTAGCTCTGGTCTGAAGCAATCAATGTGGACCCAGTGCTTGGCTGAGCACTCCAGACAGTAAACAATAAGAGAAAAATACTCCCTTCTAGAAGGTACAGCCCATCTGGAGATGTGGGAGATACTCCTGAAATAATTGAATGGCATCAGAATATCACATAGAACTAAAAATAGTAAGTAGCACAGACGATAAGTGCCATGGGAACTCACAGATAATAATTCAACATGGGCCAAAGAGGCCAGTTAAAAAAAAAAAAAACTCATGAAGCTATGAATTAAAGCTCCAATATTATAGCATTTTACACCGACCAGCAAGCGAAAATTAAAAAAACAATACCAAGTATTAACATGAACGTGAAGTAACTGGGGCTGGGCTCAGTGGCTCATGCCTGTAATGCCAACACTTTGGGAGGCCAAGGCAGGAGAGTCACTTAAGGTCAGAAGTTTGAGACCAACCTGGGCAACGTAGTGAGAGCTCATCTCAACAAAAAATCCAAAAATTAGCCAGGCCTGATGGCACGTGCCTGTAGTCCCAGCTACTTGGCAGAGTAAGGCAAGAGGATCACTTGAGCCCAGGGGATTGAGGCAGCAGTGAGCTGTGATCACACCACTGCACTTCAGCCTGGGCAACAGAGTAAGACCCTGTCTCAAAAAAAGAAAAAGAAGCAACTGGAGTTCACATCTATAGATGGAAGCGTAAGTCAGCACAACCACTTTGGAAAACCGTTGACATTTTCTACCATAGCTGAAAAGGATACCCTGTGAAGCAGCAATTCCTCTCATTTATTCATTCATTCATTCAACGGACATTAATTGAGCACCTACTATATGCTAGTACCATTCTAAGTGCAAGGTTCTAATCTAAGCCCTCCTAGGTTAGATTGTCCACATGTACACCAGAAAACATGTTCAAAATGTTACAGAAGCACCAATTATAATGGCAAAAAAACCCTAAAATATTCCAAGTGTCCATCAACAGTATAGTGGATAGCATTCCTTTATAAGAAGAAAATTCAAAACACCAGAAGAAACTAATAAACTATAACATGCACAAAAGGGCAGCAGGGATGATTTTCAGAAACATATTTTTAAAAGCAAGTGCCCTAAGAACGTATACGATATTATGCCATTTATATAAAGCTCAAAAACATGCACCACTGGAAAATAATGTGTTCTTTAGTGATGCAAACAATATGAAATAAAACTAAAAAGAGAAGCAAGTGAAATATAAGCACAGAATTCAGGGAGCAGGAGGAGGAGAAAGCTGGGCTGGGGCACACAGACAACTCAATGATACTGGCAAGAACCACGTCTTATTTCCAAACTGGAGGCAGTTCATGGGTATTTATCATGTTGTTTTTCTTAATACCTTGTATATATTTTATATAAATATTCTTTTGTATCTACTTAATAATGCTTTTAAGTTCAATAAACTGACAAAGCTTCACTTCTGAAGGAAGGATTTGAACAGGCAAAAATGAAGCTGATATGAATGAAGGAAAATTAAGAGAATTGACCATCATATACATGGAACCATGAAGCAGAATCTTACAGAGTGAAGGCTTTGCCTTGCAGAGTGACAGGGGTAAGACCAGTACATGGAATGAGGCAAATCCTGGAGACTCGTAAGAGTGTCTCTGAGGGGTCAGACTTGTCTTAAGGTTCACAGAGAACTCCTGAAATCTTAGGCTTTGGAGTAATCTATCAAGGGTTGCAAAAGAAAATATACAAGGGTTGCCTGAGAAAATTAATATGTATCTATCTACAAGATGAATTGAGTGGTAGGGATGGAAACTAGATATGAAGTCAGAAGGCTTCTGTAGCAATTTAACAATAAATTGAAATTTTTCTGGCCTGGAATAATCCCAGGAGAAGTGAAAAATCTGGGAGGCAAGATTTGGCTTATTAGACTTAAAAGAGTTAAGATAGTGTAAGCAAAAATTCTAAAATTTCAAGGTGGAATAAAAGTTGGCAGGAAGAGCAGTGTTAGAAGGAAAGGCAATATGGCAAGCTGTAGGTACACTGAGTTTGATATAACATTTTTAATGAAAATGTGTTATTCATAGCAAAATTTCTAAACACGTGACAAATAGAAATAGAACTATAATTCCAGTACTTTGGGAGGCCAAGGCAGGTGGATCACTTGAGTTCACGAGTTCCAGATCAACCAGGCCAACATGGCAAAACGCCATCTCTACTAAAAATACAAAACTTAGCCAGGCATGGTGGCGCATGCCTGTCATCTCAGCTACTTGGGAGGCTGAGGCAGGAGAATCACTTGAACCTGGGAGGCGGAGGTGGCAGTGAGCTGAGATTGCACCGCTACCCTCAGACTGGGTGACAGGGTGAGACTCCATCTCAACAACAAAAAAAGGAAAACACAAAAAAAAACAGCTACAAATGGGCAGTCACACTAATATACATATATATAGCATGAAAAAATAAGTCTTTATTATTTTTTTATTTTTTTTATTTTTTTATTTTATTTTATTTTTTTTATTGCATTTTAGGTTTTGCGGTACATGTGATGAACATGCAAGATTGTTGCATAGGTACACACTTGGCAGTGTGCTTTGCTTCCTTCCGTCCCCTCACCTGTATCTGTCATCTCTCCCCATGCTATCTCTTCCCACCTCCCCACCCCCCGCCCCTCCCCCATTTCCCCCCAACGGATCCCAGTGTGTAGTGCTCCCCTCTCTAAATAAGTCTTTATTTTAACAAAAATGTATTCACCATAGCAAAATTTCTAACCACGTGACAAACGTTCAGAATTTCAGAATCAGGGTGCATTCTAAAATCACTTTACAACTAACAAAACTCTAAAAATCACGACTATATAAGATATTTCAGGTGTGAATTATCTCAATTGAAGAGTCACAACATGGAAGTCCTTTCCAGAAGTGAGCCACACAAAAAAAGTACAAACGTGACATATTTAGACGAGAATCATGCAGTCAAGTGTGTCTTGTAGCTACCATACTCAATTTTAAAAACATTTATTGATCACTTACAACATGCAAGTACAGAAATAAGGTGATACAGCTAAACTATCAGGGGTATCATAGATTCACACACAGTTGAACAAACGGCGAATTCTGGTTGGTTGTTTCCACAAGCTCTAAGACTGATGCTTAGGATTTCTCAAAGAGAACTGAAAATGTTTTCCTAGTTCTGAAACAGTACTGACTTCAATGACCTTCTCTTTTGAGGTATGAGGGACGAGGGGAACGGGGTTAAAAAACTGTTGGGTACTATGCTCAGTACCTGGGTGTACCCCAAACCTCAGCATCGCACAATATACCCTGGTAATAAATCTGCACATGGACTCCCCTGAGTCTAAAATAAAAGTTGGAAAAAATAAAAAAAGTATGAGTCACTAGTTTTGTGGCTACTTGCAGAAGTTTCAAAGATAATGATTTTCAAAGGTAACCAAGCTTGTGACACCAGTATGTCAGCATATCATCACATTCATTTCGGAAGTCAGCAGTGAGAGATGGCACCAAGCCACCAGTGAGAAGAGACATTTGAGAAAAACAATTAAGAAGGAACTGAAGCTTGATGGATGAGTATAATGAATTTTTCTGAAGGCAACGGTGTGAAAAATATTTGTAAAAGGTGCGGCAGAATGTGAAATCATGAATCATCTATGCTCGCCCTGACAACAGTTTTGTTTTTCATATACGCTGGACTAAATTTCACAAAGTTCATTAATTTTCAAATGTCATTGTTTGCAATTTAAGCCAAAGACATCTTAAAATCTGTTAAACTTTTTTAAATGTAGGACAGTGATATAAGAAGCCAAAAAGAAACAAAAGTCAAACAGAGGGGCCAAAAAAAAAAAAATTACAAGGAAATAAAAAATGTTCACAAATTTCAGAACACTTTGTCTCACCGAAGAGCATGGTATTACAAAGCTACGGTCTGCAAGAAATCAGTAACTACGTTAAGTACTGAAGCAGAAAATAAGTTAGCACACTTTTATCTTACTACCATATTATTTTTCATAGGTAGTGCAAAACTTATTGCTAACTAATAATACAGATTTACTATCAAAGGTATCATATAGAACCATACAGTTGAAAAAAGAACGGATTCTGTCTGAGTTGTTAACACTGAGAATTTATCAAAGATAACTGAAATCTTTTTCTTTCTTTCTTTCCTTTTCTTTCTTTCTTCCTTTCTTCTTTCTTTCCTATGGAAATCCAGTCCTGCTCTGTCACCCAGGCTAGAATGCAGTGGTGAGATCATAGCTCACTGTCACCTCAAACTCCTGGTAGCTAGGACTATGGGCACATGCCACTATGCCTGGCTAATTTTTTTGGTTTTTGTAGAGACAAGGTCTTGTCATGTAGCCTAGGCTGGTCTCGAACTCCTGGCCTCAAGCAACCCTCCCATCGCAGCCTCCCAAAGTGCTGGGATTACAGGCATGAGCCACTATACTTGTCCTAGAAATGCTTTTCTAATTCTCAAACAGTACTGATATGTCAGTGACTACCTTTTTCAAGGCATGAGTTGCTGGTTTTGTGGCTATTTAAGGAAGCTTCAGAGATAATGATTTTTGAGAGTAAAAACTAGTGTTTTCTCCAAGCACTCAGAATTATTTATGGAAGTAGAAGTATTATATTAATGTAAAGTGATATGGCCTATAGATGTAAGCTAGTTGCCTTAAACTATGTAATTGCTGGTATACCATATCAGTGTCTTTAATCTGGACACAGCCTCACACCCACGAGGAAAAACTTATTCACAACAGTAATTCCTGAGTGACTTATTCCTCTCTGAGTATACAATTAGAAAGTCAAAACGAACTTGAAGAGAGAGATCCAAGATGGCTGATCACTAACAGCTCGGGATTGTAGCTCCCACTGAAAGCGCAAAGAATGAGAGGATGCCACACCTTCACATGAATTCTTGTTACTCACGCACCAGGAGATTCCCAGCGGAGGAGCCCCACAGGTCGCCAGCGCGACTCTTGTGACCGGCGAGGCGGTTTTGCCTGCGCCTTGGAGCGAAGGTTCTTGGTGCAGAGTCAGAAAAGCACCATCAATCTTAACGCCGCTGATTTGGTCGGTGCAGTGGGTTGCTCAGATTTCGGCGCTGAGAATCAGTAAGTTCGACGTCCACTCAGAAACCCAATTACAAAGACGGTGAATTCAAAGACCACAGATGGATAAATTTATAACGAAGGGAGGAAAACGGCCAAAAAAGGCTGAGAATGCCCAAGATCAGAACGCCTCTCCCTCAGCAGGGGATCCCAGTTCCTCATCAGCAACGGAACAAGGCTTGATGGAGAACGAATGTGTTCCAATTACAGAAGCAGGCTTCAAAATGTGGATAATGAGAAACTTCTGTGAATTAAAAGAACTTGTTTTAACCCAATCTAAAGCAACTAAGAACTTTGAAAAAAGATTTGACGAAATGTTAACAAGGATACACAATTTAGAGAGGAATATAAGTGAATTGATGGAGCTGAAAAACACAATAGGAGAACTTCGTGAAGTATGCACAAGTTTTAACAGCCGAATTGATCAAGCAGAAGAAAGGATATCAGAGGTTGAAGACCAACTCAATGAAATAAAACAAGAAGACAAGATTAGAGAAAAAAGGATAAAAAGGAACAAGCAAAGTCTCCAAGAAATATGGGACTATGTGAAAAGACCTAATCTACGCTTGATAGGTGTACCTGAATGTGACGAAGAGAATGAATCCAAGCTGGAAAATACGCTTCAGGACATTATTCAGGAAAATTTTCCCAGCCTAGTAAGGCAGGATAATATTCAACTCCAGGTAATACAGAGAACACCACAGAGATATTCCTCAAGAAGAGCAACTCCAAGGCACATAATCGTCAGATTCACCAGGGTTGAAATGAAGGAGAAAATACTAAGGGCAGCCAGAGAGAAAGGTCAGGTTACCCACAAAGGAAAGCCTATCAGACTTACAGCAGATCTCTCAGCAGAAACCCTACAAGCCAGAAGAGAGTGGGGGCCAATATTCAACATCCTTAAAGAAAAGAGCTTTCAACCCAGAATTTCACATCCAGCCAAACTAAGCTTCACAAGTGAAGGAAAAATAAAGTTTTTTGTGAATAAGCAAGCACTCAGAGATTTCATCACCACCAGGCCTGCTTTACAAGAGCTTCTGAAAGAACCACTACACATATGAAAGGAACAAACAGTATCAGCCTTTCTAAAAAAAATTATCAAAAAGAGCATCAATATAATGAAGAATTTACATCAACTAATGGACAAAATAGCCAGCTAATGGCAGTATTAAACTCACATATATTATATTAATTCTAAATTTAAATTGACTAAATCCCCCAATCCAAAGACAGGCAATTTGAATAAAAAACTAAAACCCATCAGTATGCTGCATCCAGATCCATCTCACATTCAAGGATACACAAAGACTCCAAACAAGGGATGGAGAAAGATTTACCAACCAAACAGAGAGCTAAAATAAATAAATAAAAACCAGAAGTTACAATTAAGCAACAAAGATCAAAAGAAGCAAAGAAGGACATTATATAATGATAAAAGGATCAATGCAACAACAAGAAGAGCTAAAGATCCTAAATATATATGCACCCAATACAGGAATATGCAGACATATAAGACTTATAAAGAGACTTAGACTCCCACATAATAATAGTGGGAGACTTCAACATTAATATTAGACAGATCAATGAGACAGAAAATTAACAACGATATTCAGGACTTGAACTCAGATCTGGAACAAGTAAATGTAATTAACATTTATAGAACTCTCCACTTTAAATATACAAAGTATACATTCTTATCAGTACCACATCATATCAACTTAGAAGTTTAAAAGAAATCTTGGTTGGCTCCTTGTTTGCTATTCTCTTCCCTCATTTTCTTTCATGTCTCCATTATTAAAGACAATTACAGGCATACCCATATTTAGACTGCATTCTAGCCCGGGCAATAAAGCAATACCCCCATCCTCTCTCCCTCTTCCTCTTTCTCTTTCTTCCTCTTCTTTATTCTTAAAAAAAAAAAAAAAAAAAAAAAAAAAAAAAAAAAAAAAAAACGAACTTGAACCTTACAATGTACATTCCCAGAACTCAAAACATATTTTTAAGATAATTTTAACAGTAATCAATTCCTTTTCAAGAAAAGACACAAAGTCAGTAAAAGATTGCCTACTTCGATATTCATTTGTTTGTTCAAAAACATGAAGCAGGTTGGGCGCGGTGGCTCACACCTGTAATCCCAGCACTTGGGGAGGCCAGGGCAGTGGATCATGAGATCGGGAGATTGAGACCATACTGGCCAACATGGTGAAACGCTGTCTCTACTAAAAATACAAAAATTAGCTGGGTGAGGTGTCATGTGCCTGTAATCCTAGCTACTTGGCAGGCTGAGGCAGGAGAATCACTTGAACCCGGGAGGCAGAGGTTGCAGTGAGCTGAGATTGCACCACTGCACTCCAGCCTAGTGACAGAGTGAGACTCCATCTAAAAAAAAAAAAAAAAAAAAAAAAATCAACAAAAAAAAAACACATTAAGCACTAAGTTTAAGGGGCTGGTGGGCTGATGAAAATGGGACAAGTTTTAAAGAAATATAAGACATTCCCTCTTTGCCCTTAAGGACGATCTGCTTAAGGAGAAAACAGTTATCAAGTATTTTTAACCCCACTTAAAGGTGTGAGCAAATAAAATTGTGTTAATCCATGTATTTTAAATACTGTGCATTTAATAGCCAGGGTCAGGTGCTATCTCTTCTGTGAAGCCTATGGGAAAATATAATTTTTTTAGAAAAAGTTGTACAGCTACAATTTTGTTTGTCAAGTTTCTCTTTGTCAAAAACTCAACCGTACACTTCTGGAACGCCAGTTCTATGCATCCAGCGTGCTCAGAAAAGGACCCCTGTGGATAGACATATGTGCCACAGCTGCGCAACATGGCCCCTGGAACGACACAACACAGTGAAGCTGCTGGAAGGTGCTCAAATACTTACAGACTGGCTGGGCAGTTGAAAGCAAGGGAAGAAGGGAAGGATGGGGAGAGAATAGCAGATGCCTCTGACAGCAGCTGTCAGGGAGCGCAGCCTAGAGAAGCTGGGGTGCTCTACACTGGCAGCTGCAAACTAAGGAGGCAGTAGGGGCATGAAGTAAGGGGAAGGCAGGAAGGGGCGCAGGACGTGGGGAGCTTGCTGCTGGAGTAGGCACATTTATCTGGCCACGACAGCAGGGCAGAGGGGGCATTTAAGCCTGAAAATAGAGTTCAATCATTCAAGCCGCTACGTAAAGGCAAATAATTAGCAAAAACAATACAAACAAATGCATGAACTTTATTTACAAACTAGAACTATGTCGTCCCTTTGATCATGATCTGCACCGGTGTCCTCAAGCTGTCCACGCAGTCTTTCTAGGGAGGCTACCAGAGTGGGTGAGAAAGGAAAACTGAAGCTGGGTCCTATATTCAAGGCATTTCAAACACGTAAAGTTAAACGACATGTTTGGTTCTGAGGACTAGACTGTTACTATTACAAGAGTCGTGCAGGGCATATATCCAGGACGGGGCAGGGACCAGTCCCTATTATCAGAGAAGCTTCACACTGAGACGCAAGCTTACTGAGGTAGGGTGGGCGTTGAAAGCCAGGCCGATGAATTTCTGTAAACTCTTGCTTCCTCTGTCACCAGCTGCCCCTTAAGTTTTCTATTTCCTGCCTCTTCCACTTTACTAATTCTGTTTTCCAGAAAATACTCCACACCATCTCCCATAAGGGATTTCAGGCATAAGCCACTGCACTCAGCTCTAATTTTTAAAATTGATTTCCAGGCAGACCCCCTGCCACCTGTCTAAAACAGGGTCCCATGTGTGGGTTAAACTACAAAAGAGAAATGTTACATATCTTAAATTGCCTGTAACATATGCATGCAACATCCTTCGTAGCCAAGGTCAGATGCTACCTCCTCCATGAAATCTGCTGTGGAAATACAATTAAAAACAAAATTTCCAGCCTGGTCAACATGGTGAAACCCTGTCTCTACTAAAAATACAAAGATTTGCTGGATGCAGTGGTGCACGCCTATAATCCCAGCTACTCTGGAGGCTGAGGCATGAAGAATCAATCACTTGAACCTGGGAGGCAGAGGTTGCAGTGAGCCGAGATCGCACCATTTCACTCCAGCCTGAGCGACAGAGAGAGACTGCATCTCAAAAAAAATAAATAAAAATCTCCTAACCTAGAAATCCTCTCCATCAAGGTAAGCGAGAAATAAAATTGTTTTACTATTGAAAAAGCATTAAACCAGAATGCAATGCCCGTCACAGGCAATCCATAAAGAAATTGCAAAGACAGAAGGATCGTTCTTCCTTTATATAGCCAAGCAGATACAACCCATTACATGGATGTTCTTAGGATGAACAACAGCTACTCTCCACGTAAGAGGACTTCACGGCACCGTGTGTCACACACGGTTTATTCTAACTTTCCACAATTTGTGTGACCATCTATGTTAGTTACTAGGCTTTATCTACAGAGAAAATAAACTTCTCACATCTTTATAACAGAAGGTAGCTTGGGAGCAAGGTGCCTGCCGAAATCAGGCTCCTACCCTCCCACAGAATCTGGGACACAGGGGTGTTTCTTTCCTTGAATGTTTACACCCAAAAGGGTCGATTTCCAGTCTTGAGAAAGGCATTCCTTGGTTGTAAAGTTGGCAAAAGCTTACTTTTAAAAGATTTACCCACATTTCAAAGAGACACAGAAAGAATTTACAAGTTTTCTAAAGTAAATGCTCAAAGAAAGGGGAGCAGAGGCGTGTCACTTCCCTTATTTTAAACAGGGAGAATTAATTCTCTTAATTTTAATTTATGTTTGCCTTTATTTGCCTTCTCTGATCCCCTCAGGAAAAAAAAAAAAAAAAAAGGCAATTCCTTCCTCTGCAGAGGTGCCTTACTTGTGGCACTTCCCACTTCCACCCGGAATCGGAGCAGGTCCACAGGCTCAGGGCTGGTTCCTTCTGCATCCTTCTGCATGTGAGGGACCGTGAGCCAGAGCCAACACTGAGAGAAGGCCCTTCGTTGAGATCACTGTTGAAATGGAAATGTCCTGTATCTTGACTGCATCAATGTAGATAACCTGGTTGTGATGATGCCATCAGGGGAATATTCAGTAAAGGGTACATAGGATTGCTCTGTACTGTTTCTTACAATTGAATCTACAGTTACCTCAAAAATAAAAGTTTAGCTAAAAATGAAAAAGGCTTTTGAATAACTAAAAGCATGCGTATTATGAACCACTGGATAATGGCTATGGCACACTGCAGAGTCCAGAATACTACACAGTCCAGGCTGAGGAGAAGTTGACAGCTGCATTCTGGGGAAGAGTTGGGCAGTCTGAAGGGGTGAGGGTCAGGGAATCCTGTCCGGTTGCTAAAAATTGATATGCAGGGCAGAAAGTCTGTGAAAATGACCTAAGTCGACATTTTTTTAAACAAAATAAAAATGTTCGAAAAGAGGAAAAGAAGACCACAGAGGGAAAATTTAAGAGGCCAGGCGCAGTGGGTCGCACTTATAAGTAATCCCAGCACTTTGGGAGGCCCAGTGGCAGATCACCTGAGGTTGGGAGTTCGAGACCAGCCTGGCCAACATGGTGAAACCCTGTCTCTACTAAAAATACAAAATTAGCCAGGTGAGGTGGCGCATGCCTGTTATCTCCCAGCTACCCGGGAGGCTAAGGCAGGAGAATTGTTTGAACATGGGAAGCGGAGGTTGCAGTGAGCCGAGATCACACCACTGCACTCCAGCCTAGATGAGAGAGCAGACTCCGTCTCAAAATAAATAAATAAATAAAATAAAATAAATTTTTAAAGGCAAGAAAGGATGAATGCAAGTGCAAGGAATTAAACTGTCTAGAATAAACGAAGATGCAGAGAAATGACTAAGCCTAGAGTATCAGGACAGCAGGGCCAATGTCATAACTTAGAGAAAGCAGGTTTAGAAAAATCAGTATTTCGAAGACAGAAAGAGCTAAGGGAACACCTGTGAAATTGGTGAAGGCAATGTACTTAGGTCCCCACAAAGATCTCTCTTCTAGAGATTTGAAAGGAAATGCAAATATTGTAGCTCCAGTAAGTAGATGATGGGTGCACAGTTTCAACCTACAAATGATGACTTCAAAGGCTGGCACTTAATTAAAGCACCCGCAGATAAAAATGAGATGGAGAGGCCGGGCGCGGTGGCTCAAGCCTGTAATCCCAGCACTTTGGGAGGCTGAGGCAGGTGGATCACGAGGTCAAGAGATCGAGACCATCCTGGTCAACATGGTGAAACCCCGTCTCTACTAAAAATACAAAAAATTAGCTGGGCATGGTGGCACGTGCCTGTAATCCCAGCTACTCGGGAGGCTAAGGCAGGAGAATTGCTCAAACCCAGGAGGCGGAGGTTGCGGTGAGCCAAGATTGCGCCATTGCACTCCAGCCTGGGTAACGAGAGTGAAACTCGGTCTCAAAAAAAAAAAAAATGAGATGGAGAAAAGTCTGAATAGTTTTGTAAGGTGCCTATAGTCTGCTAAGCTAGCAAAAAAAAAAAAAAAAAAAAAAATCACATGTATTGTATTTGTAATGCACCAAAATTATATAAACTGGGTGTCCTAAAATGAGCCCGCCCTCCATCTAGTAAAGTTCATTTCGAGAATCTGTGTGTGTTGGGCCACAATAAACAAGGTAGGAAGGAGAACCACCTGGAAGCATCTGGAAGATGCCAGAGAAAATAGGACCCAATGGCAAAGTCTTTGAATGGTGAAACTGCCCTGCTTTTTGCCCTTGAGTTACCACAGCAAAGAATGAAGTGAGTATCTGCCAGGACCAAGACTGTATGTGTAATGTACCCGGCTGAACCAGTTCATACGAAATGCATGTTCAGGGTGTATAGAAACACATGTAAGCATTTCTCACATACTCTGAAAACATGCTAAAAAATGCTGACAAACAGATTCCCACACAAAACTATTTATCATCTAATTACAGTCTTAGCTCATATATAAAAAATAAGATTAAGCCATATCATGTAGAGGCCTGCTCCTATGAGTAGAAAAATCAATAATATAACAAAAAGGATATAAGCCAGTAAAGCCCTGTCATTTATAGCAATTTTTTAAGTTGAAAAAAAGCCTTTATTTGCTGCCTAATTACGCCTTTATAATCCTATGAAAATGCATGCTTTATTAAAAAGAGGGACTCACAAAATCCTAAGCTGCTAAAGAAATTACGCTTCATAAATAAAATAATACCCAAGCTCTGTGGGATTATAAAAGACCAGTTGGACTGATCTATCTGAAGAAAAAAGCTTCGTGTTTACGATTTCCTGGAGGGGAAAAAAAAAACACTTAATATAAACCTGCGTGGCCATGATTTCATCTGTTACACTTTTTAGAATAAAAACAGATCACAGCATTTATGTGTAGGGCAGGAAAAACATTAAGTGGATTGAGTTTGACATTCTTGTATTCAAGATTAATTTAAAGGGTGAAATGTATGTGCCCAAATCTATTACATAAAAATAATTCATTATTTTCTTTGTTACTATTTTTTCCTCTTCAAAGCAAAATTCAAATTCTTGAGTGTGCCACATCTGCTAGGGACAAACAGGTTAGAAAAGCTGTTATTTCTCCCAAAGTTTAACTCCAAACTCCCAGAAGGTCACTCAGTGAAAATTCACCAAGATGAATGATGAGCGCATGTCTGATTTGCCTGTGTTTATAAACACTAGAAATGTAAGGAAGTTAGTGTTTTTGAGCTACTTACCTTTCTTCTGGTAATTTGCTTCCTTCACTGCCTTCAGGCAAATAAATTAATCTGTGCTCACTGTCTCAGGGGAGGGTGAAACAAAAGCTGTGTGGTCCCCCAGTCCAGTCTTAGAATGAAGAGGACTCAGGGCCCACACAAAATGTCCTAAAGAAGTGTTATTCATTGGCCACATGTCCGTTGCCTGCCTTCTCTGCGCTAGGCACATAGCTAGAAAATGGTGATCCAGAAGTGAACAAGACAGGTCTTGGAGCTCAGGTTCTAGTAGTAAAAGCAGGATTTTCCATCCCACCCTGAAGAATAGAACTTACCCTGGACTGAAAGGAGAGGGGAGAAAAAAAAAAGGATTGCTGAGGAAGGACAAAGTGGGGTCCCCGAGAGGGGAGCCCCAGGTCCTGCTGCTGAGTCAGAGCCCCTGCAAAGCAGCAAAACGGGAGGTAAGTTGGGAGAACTGACTATTTGGGAGAACTGTGCCCTACTTCCTAGATTGTAACCTCAGGAAAGGGACAAGAGCCAAATAGGTTATGGCTGCACAGTGTGTCCGGGCAGATGGAGCCACCATCTACCTGATATTTCCATGCCACCAGCACACAGAAGCATCAGAATGACTCTTAAGCCCTCAAGCGTGGAAAGAACTGTGGGGGAGAGCGGCTGGACGATGCTAGGACAAAGCAAATTTAAAATAAAAGGCTTGATTCTTCCTGTTGGAAACAAGGGAAGAGATTTTTCTCTCTTCCTAAATTTTCTTCGAGCATTTACTTCATCATTACAAAAAATAAATTTTATGTCATTACAATATGATGTGATGGGATACATATGCACAGTAAAATGGTTACTCTGGTGAAGCAAATTAACATATCTGTCATCTCGCAGTTATCTTTTTGTGTGCGATGAGAGCAGCTAAAGTCTACTTACTTAACAAAAACCCCAGAGAGCATACAGTTTTGTGATATCTGGTTTGTAGGGTAAGTCTCTAAACTTGTTCGTCCTACATATCTGTCACTTTTTTTTTCTTTTTTTTTTTTAATTGCATTTTAGGTTTTGGGGTACATGTGAAGAACATGCAAGATTGTTGCATAGGTACACACATGGCAGTGTGATTTTGTATACACTGACTTCCGTCTCCCCATTTCCTAATCCATCCCGACCCCCACTCCTGGGAACCACTGTTTTATTCTCTGCGCATTTGACTTTTTTTCTTCCATTCCACATATAAATCAGATCATATAATATGTTTCTTACTTCACTTGGCATAATGTCCTCCAGGTCTATTTATGTTGTGACAAATGGCAAGATCTCCTTTTTTAGGGTGGAATAGTAGTCTATTGGTGCAGATACACACACACACACAAACACACACACACACACACACACCAGTTTATCTATCCATTCATTCACTGACACTTAGGTAGTTTCCATATCTTGGCTATTGTGAATAATGCTACAATGAACATAGAAATGCAGATATCTTTATGAGGTGGTGATTGCGTCTCCTTTGGGTGAATATCCAGAAGAGAAATTCCTAGGTCATGTGGAAGTTCTTTTTCTTTTTTTGAGATGGAGTCTCACTCTGTTACCTAGGCTAGAATGCACTTTAAATGTGGCTCCTCCAAACTGAGATGCTATGTAAATATAAAATACACTTGGATTTCAAAGACAGTATCAAGAATAACGTAAAGTATCTCATTAACATTTTATATTGGTTGCTGCATTTTGGATACATCAGGTGAAATAAAATGTAATAGTAAAATTAGTTTCACTTCTTTTTGTTTCTACCATTTGATATGGCTACTAGAAAGTTTAGGCCGGGCGTAGTGGCTCATGCCTGTAATCCTAGCACTTTGGGAGACTGAGGTTGACGGATCACCTGAGGTCAGGAGACCATCCTGGCCAACATGGTGAAACCCTATCTCTACTAAAAATACAAAAATTGGTTGGGTGTGGTGGCACACACCTGTAGTCCCCACTAGTTGGGAGGCTGAGGCAGGAGAATCAGTTGAACCAGGGAGGCAGAGGTTGCAAGAACCAAGACTGCTCCACTGTACTCCAGCCTGGTGACAGAGTGAGACTCCATCTCAAAAAAAGAAAGACAGAAAGTTGAAAAGTACATCTGTGGTTTGTGTTATATTTCCACTGGACAGTGCTGCTTTATTTAGGGTGCATAAGAAATGCTGAGAGACCTATTTAAAATGCAGATCGCTAGGACTGACCCTCGAGGGAATCTAGTTCAGCTCTCTACGTTTTAGGCAGGCATTAGCAGGAGCTACCTAAATTAGCAGGAAGCATTTAATTCATTGCTCCCTGAATTTAATTTAGGAATTTAATTCATTGCTTTCTTCTGTCCCCTCCATTCCCAAGCCTAATTCTCTTCATATTTCTCAGTCTCAGTTATCAAGAAAGAGAATCAGTTTGGCCTAGATAATCATCAATGAGCCTCATTAGTCAGAGCTTTCTGTCTCAGCCTACCTCATAGGTCTCTGACCAATCTATAGATAATCAAGCTGTGACTGGCAGGGAAGGTGCAGGAGGTAGGCAGGGGCAGGTCAGGAATGACCTGGCACCTCTCCTCTCACCAGGGGCTGTGGGTAGGACAGCTCTGTTTAGAGGGGACTGTGAGAATGCCCAGCATAGACTGGCCTGGCCAGATGTGAGTTAATTCAGAAACTAAAAGGGCAGGACATGCGTGCAAAGGCCCTGTGAGGGCTAGAACCCAGGTCTGGTTATCCCCTGAACTGTGCTCCAGATACAATTCAACCAAAGCCACTCCACAAATAACAATAATGATTCACTCTCACAACATATTTCCATCACATCTAGCTACCAGCTGGCAAGACTGAACCAGGAATTTCGGAGGGGAGAGTGAGAACGCAGCTGCAGATATGCAGGGGCAATACATGGAACACAGGCAAGTCATCAAAGAGCCAGTCCCAACGATGTCATACATCACTGAGCAACCTTGGGCAAGACGCCTCAACCTCTCTGGCCTCAGTCTTTTCATCTTTCCAGGTTGGAAAACGTCAGGATCTGCAAAGACTGCATGGAATGATACACTGAATACGCCCTCCGAAGGGCTCAAGTGATTGCGAAGATTGGATGGAATGATACATTGACTACAAAGGGCTCAAGGATTCTTTTGGTGAATACACCAAAAGGTCTACTTCCTTATCCCTCTTAAAACATTGGAAATGTTAACTCGCAACTCCCATCTACAGCACTTATCTGTAGCTACAGCTTCACCTCAAGACATCAAGCTCTATCAGGCCAGCAGTCCTCTATGAGCTCCACAGCACGCACTTGAGAGAAATACGGTCAGTCAGCTGAGCTAACGACAACTGTCAACTTAATCTGATGGTAGCTTTTTCCAATAACTATCAGAATATTTAAGATTGACAACATACTCTAATGACCTACCGTAGCATTTCTGTTTAAAGGGTCCAGACGGTGAGAAAAACTGTAAAAGAAAATTTTAACTATCATGTTGGGGCCCAGATTTATTTCCACGCAACATTTTGAGAAAACTAAATATAATTTTCTCTCTCTCTTTTTTTTTTTTTTTTTTTTTTGAAACAGAGTCATCTAGCTCTGTCACCCAGGCTGGAGTGCAGTGGCTCCCCTCCTGGGTTCAAGCAATTCTCCAGGCTCAGTCTCCCAAGTAGCTGGGACTACAGGCACCACCACTGCCAGCTAATTTTTGTATTTTTAATAGAGACAGGGTTCCACCATGTTGGCCAGGCTGGTCTCAAACTCCTGACCTCAGATGATCCACCTGCCTCAGCCTCCCAATGTGCTGGGATTACAGGCAAGAGCCACAGTGCCCGGCAATTCTATGTTATGCCCCGTTTCCTTTTCGCAGAAGTTAACTCCCCCTCCCCTCAAAGTACTCAATTTTTACAGGGAACCAGTACAGTTTTTCAAATTTTCATTTCCTTCATGAAGAATCCGACATTGCTACTCTCCCAATGAAAATAGAAGCGAAAAGTTCACCCTGCATTTGCATAATTAGTTAGAAAGACGGGAATTTCCATGGCCTCTGAAAAAGGGGCTCTGCATCTTTAAGACTCCGCGATGCTGCCTGCCCTCCTCGCAGACAGAGCAGACTCTGCCGCAGCGACTCATCCTATCGATAAGGTTCAGTTAGCCAAGGTGGAGGATGGGAAAAGAATGGAACTGTCCCAGCTACTCAATGAGATCAGGGCAAACTATGAAAAGATCCTCACCAGAAATCAGATAGAGACGGTGCTCTCAACAAGGATCCAGGTAATGATTTCATACAGACAGGCACCTTCCAGAATAAGGAGACAGTCCATGTCTACCCAATTCCTGTCCCGGCCTCTCTGAGGTACAGTATTTCCTTTTCAATGCAGCATCTAGTGGGGAAGGATTTTTAGCTTCTACTGCAATGTGACTGGGACTACAGGGGGAAATACGGTGATTGTATTCTTAAATTGCCATTAAGTAAGTGTTGATTGATGCATTTGATTTTTATATAAATTGTGAGGTTCTTGTCATTAACACGGGGTCAACATACAATAAAATGGTGCACTCTAACCTTTAACAGACATTCTTCAGGAAGGAAGCATTCCAGATACCCTTCGAAGCTATTAATGGAGTTATTTATAGAGATAATTTAAATAACATCTTTAAAACGAAAAACCTTTAAGTAAGATTTATGAGCATGTGCACTTTCTAGAGATAAGACTAAGTAAAATATTTCTAAAAGATTTCTATCATCTTTTTACCAGGCTGGTCTGGTAAAGAGTTCCGTTTTATACCAGATTGTTATAAATAGAAACCATCTGAGTGTGTGAACATGGCATTCAGAAACAATGATATAAACTATGACAATCGAAATTCCCCAAATTGGTATCGACTCTCCACTAAGATTTTTGCTTCCGTACTATAAGATGACATTTATTTCCATTACAATAATATTTAAGTATTTTTAAAAAGAGGAGAGCCAACTTAGATAAGGACTAAATCTTAATTGCATAGACTTAGTTTTAAAGTAACAATCACCTTCAGCAATTAATTAAGGTCTCAAGTCTTTAAACAAATTTACAAACAAATATTTTAAAAACAAAGATTAAGAAATTTACGGGAATTTTTAGCTTACCTATCATATATGGGTTCAAGTTCTCTTCCAAGCCCTGAAATACAGCAAAAAGTTTACTACAGAATATCACCCCCCCCCCAAAAAAAAATTGGTAGAAAATCACAGGCCTTTATTCTATTAGGAACTCATTTTTACTTATATTATAAATTTCACCTCTAGATAACATTTTCAGTCTTCATAAATGATCAACATCTTAGACTAAGCAAAGTCACTGGTACATGTAAACATTGGGATAGTTCATTCATCTTTACGAAGAGAAGAAAAAAATCAATAGATGACAACTTCTGAAAATTATAAACAAAACACTTTACTTTGTAGTAGTAGAAATAGGAGTTTAGTTTACAAGTCACAGGGCCAAATGAGTAAATTCAAATGAAAAAGCAAGACTACAGTAAGTTTTGTTTAAAGTGTCTTTTAACTTGAAACTACTTAAGAGGATCTTTTCCAAATAATTCAGAAAGTCAGCTGAAATAAATTCAAGAAAGCCTGATTGTTTAATATTTTTAAAAAATTTAATTAACTATTTTAGTTACAGATTGTTGTATAATATAACACCCCCAAAACTCAGCTGGGACCTCAGTCTTCCGGCATGATTGGGCTGGAACATCCAAGGTGCTTCACTCACGTGTCTGGCATTTCGGCAGGGCATTGCTGAAGGCTGGCTCTGCTGGGGCTTTCTCTCTCACTCCACGTAGCCTCAGGGTCTGTCTCCCTCTGGACTTTCTACAAGATCTCTCCGACAGGGTATCCAGACTTCTTACATATTAGCCCAGGGCTCCCAAAAGCATAGAAGTAGAAGCTGTCAGGGTTTCCTAAGACTTAGGCCTAGAAGTAGCACGGCATTCTTTCTAACTCATCCTACGTGTTAAAGTGAGACCCAGGTCAGCCCAGAATCAATGTACAAGGGGATCACTCTAGGGCTCACCTTGGGAGATAGAGTTCTTAAGGGGCCATCTTGGGACTGTAGTTACCAAGCAAGCTTAGCAGCTAGTTCCATATTCGAAAGCCACCGGACCAGCAGATCCCAGCATTTTTCTGTTTTCTTCTTTCCAAAATTCTATACTTTATCTTCTGTAGTTGCTCTGGTAGGTGTTGCTTGCTGCATGACTCTGCCAAGTTAACACTAAGAACAGAGGATCAACAAACCCAAAGAAATGTATGGATTTTGTTCTCAAATACCTTGCCCTAAACTTTATTCATAGACTTTCATTTACTTCAATGTTTCCTTTAAACAATCTATTGTACGATAAAATTAAATTTTTAAATGTTAAAATGTATTTTTATAAGAATATTAAAAGTTAGAAATGTTGCTTCAAGATACTACAATCAATTCTATATATTGTTCCCACTGTTCCTGGGGCCAAATGTTGAAAATTCTGTCAACAGATACGTTCTTTCCATTTCAACATCAGCATAAAAACATTTAAAGCTAAATATAAAATATTACACTTGTTTTTTTTAAATATGAAAATATTTGGAAAACAATCCTTAGAGAAGTCATTTTTATTATTAATTCATTTTATTATGTATTCATTTTATTACCCAGATACCCAAAATTAACATGCCTTTTAAAAAGATCATTTTGAGGCTGGGCGCGGTGGCTCAAGCCTGTAATCCCAGCACTTTGGGAGGCTGAGGTGGGTAGATCACGAGGTCAAGAGATCGAGATTATCCTGGTCAACATGGCAAAACCCCGTCTCTACTAAAAATACAAAAAATTAGCTGGGCATGGTGGCGCGTTCCTGTAATCCCAGCTACTCGGGAGGCTGAGGCAGGAGAATTGCCTGAACCCAGGAGGCGGAGGTTGCGGTGAACCGAGATCGCGCCGTTGCACTCCAGCCTGGGTAACGAGAGCGAAACTTCGTCTCAAAAAAAGAAAAGATCTTCTTGAAAAAGGAAAAACAACAGTAGATTTTCTTCATATGGAAGTCTAATTTTCGAGCCTTATTGCATATAATAACTTAATTCTCTAAATTGCTAGTAATGTACTTCCTAGCAGTATTTACTCCCTGTCCCTATACCTGATGCCAGGTTGATCCATTTTGGGGTACAGCTATTTATCTGTTTCTGCAAAGCAGCCTTCAAGAAAATATAGGGGGACGTAGCAGCTAATTTTTCAGTCCTTCCTCCAATGATCCATAAATAGTGAAAAGTTAAGAATCAGAGATCACAAATCTTGGTCCTGCAAACTGTTTTCATTCATGTCAATGTATATTTCCATATTTCATAGATTGTCATAGTTGGAAGGGATTTTTTGAAATCATTTTACGTAGGAGAAAACGGGCTAAGAACGCCACAGACTTGCTCGCGTATTTAACTAGTTAACTAGGCGCTAGAACACACGTTATAATCTAACAAGTTAAGAAAAAATTATTTGATTCCCATACAATTTTTCTATAATTGCTGTCACACATCTCACTTTCGAGAGCACTCCTTGTTTGTTTGTTATTGTTGCTGTCGGCTTTCTTGTAGCTAGAAGAAGACATAAGCAAAAAAATGGACAAAGATGAAGAGGCTTTGAAGGCAGCTCAAGCAGAACTCAAGGAAGCCCGACGCCAGTGGCACCACCTGCAAGTGGAAATTGAATCTCTCCATGCTGTGGTGAGAATGATCTCAAAAGTAACTGACCCATTGAGTCCTCAGTGTGATTTGATGAAGAGAGGGAAAGAATTAATGTCCATTTATTTACCTTGAGAAACTGGAAATCAAGACCACTGAATTCTATCCCTTATCCTAGTTGAATTACTCACCCCTCCCTCCATTGTGGCAGTGGCTGTTATCAACTCACTCAAGGTCCAGTTCAGACCTGTACAAATGAAGAAATGCTTTCTTATTACCTTGGGATTCTCTAGTTGCCGAAGTGGAGGGATAGAATATTTGTAAAATATTCTATGTCTTAACAGTGGGGATTTATTTTATCCAAGTCATTGAGACATCTAATAAAAAAAATATTTAGGCCAGACACTGTGGCTCACTCCTGTAATTCCAGCACTTTCTAAGGTGGGCTGATTGCCTGAGCTCAGAAGTTTGAGACCAGCCTGAGCAACATGGTGAAACCCTGTCTCTATTAAATACAAAATATTAGCCAGGCATGGTGGCACGCACCTGTAGTCCCAGCTACTTGGGAGGCTAAGGCACGAGAATTGCTTGAACCTGGGAGGCGGAGGTTGCAGAGAGCCGAGATCACTCCACTGTACTCCAGCCTGAGTGACAGTGCAAGGCTCTGTCTCCAAAAAAGAAAAGAAAAATATTTAAGCATGTTGGGGGCAGGGCGCAGTTGCTCATGCCTGTAATCCTAGCACTTTGAGAGGCCAAGGCAGGTGGCTCATTTGAGACCAGGAGTTCTAGACCAGCTTGGGCAAGATGGCAAAATAATCTCTACTAAAAATACAAAAAATTAGCTGGGTATGGTGGCACACGCCTGTAATCCCAGCTACTCAGGAGGCTGAGGCATGAGAATCACTTGAACCCAGGAGACAGAGGCTGCAGTAAGCTGAGATCACACCACTGCACTCCAGCCTGAGCGACAAAACGAGGCTGTCTCAAACAAACAAATGAAAAAGTATTTAAGCATGTTCCGTAAATACCTTTTATGAGCAGTCTGCTCTGGCTTTGATATTCAACATACTATATTTTCTTTCTTTTTTACAAAGCTTACCTCTGAAGTATACTTTCAATAATTTAAAAATCAGGTAATTCAGAGTGATAATAAATTAATCACACTTCAGAGGATTTTTTTTTTTCAGTAAGAATTATCACAGGATGTCTTTGAAATAAAGTAAGCTCTCTAGTTATGTATATAAAATACAATTTTTTAAAATGAGGGGTCACACACAAAGCTGTAAGGAAACACACCTCTTGTATAGATGCAATATAATTATTGCAATCTTTTTAAAGAAAAAAAAATGAACATAAAAGGATGAAGATGGCTGGGCACAGTGGCTCACGCCTGTAATCCCAGGTCAGGAGTTCAAGACCAGCCTGGCCAACATGGTGAAATCCCATCTCTACTAAAGATACAGAAAATTAGCCAGGCATGGTGGCACACGCCTGTAATCTCAGCTACTCGGGAGGCCGAGGCAGGAGACTAGCTTGAACCCAGGAGTCAGAGGTTGCAGTGAGCCGATATCGCACCATTGCACTCCAGCCTGGGCGACAGGGAGACTTCATCTCAAAAAAAAAAAAAAAAAAGGACGAAGATATTGCAAATCAGATTTCAGAAACACATTCTGTGTTACTCATTCACTGATGAAGATCTATATACAACAGGAAAGGGGCCTCGAAAACTCCCTACATGCCAGCGAGCAGCATTACCAGATGCAGCTGCAAGACCTAGAGGCTGTGATTGAAGGACTAGAAAAAGAGCTACAGGAAGTGAGGCGTGGCATCGAAAAGCAGCTTCAAGAGCATGAGATGCTTCTCAACACGAAGATGAGGCTGGAACAAGAAATCGCAACTTATCGCCGCCTCCTAGAAAAAGAAGAAATCAGGTACCTAAATCCATTTAGTTAATGACAAGGGATCAGAAATACAGAACCACTTCTGTCATTGTTGATGTAGTCAGAGAAATTAAATCCAAAAAAGCCATCATCATTATGGTGTACTCACTGAGCTCATACAACAAAATAGGTATGCACTGCAAAGAATATATGGAAGAACCATTTCTAGTCTTCTAAATTAGGAACCAAATAGCCAAAGTCAGCTAGAATAAAATGTAAACAATTCTAGATCACTACAAAAATGATCTTGTAGCCTTGGCCAGCTGCAGTGGCTCACACCTGTAATCCCAGCACTTTGGGAGGCTGAGGCAGGCGGATTGCTACCGCTCAGGAGTTCAAGACCAGCTTGGGCAATATAGTGAGCCCTCATCTCTACAAAGGATTTTTAAATTAGCTGAGCATGGTGGCACACACCTGTAGTCCCAGCTACTTGGGAGGCTAAGGTGGGAGGATTGCTTAAGCCACGTAGTTTGGAATTACAATGAACTAATCATGAAAAAGGCCTTTCCTCAGCTGGGTGCAGTGGCTCATGCCTGTAATCTCAGCACTTTGGGAGGCCCAGGCGGGCGAGTCACCTAAGGTCAGAAGTTTGGGACCTGGCCAACATGGCAAAACCCTAGTCTCTACTAAAAATAAACATAATAATAATAATAATAATACAAAAATTAATTGGGCATGGTGATGCATGCTTGTAATCCCAGCTACTCAGGAGGCTGAGACAGGGGACTCGCTTGAATCCAGGAGAGGCAGGTTGCAGTGAGCCGAGACCACGCCACTGCACTCCAGCCCAGGTGACAGAGTGAGACTCAATCTCACAAAAAAAAAAAAAAAGAAAGAAAAAGAAAAAGAGAGAGAGAGAGAAAAGAGAAAGGAAGGAAGGGAGGGAGGGATTAGTCTGTGCCTTCTAAGGATCACCCACAAAGAAAGCCTGGAAAATTCACAATCACAACAATCCCCTGACCAAGGGCTCACCCTATACCACACATCAAACCCCAAAATAATAATAATTACTATAATGTAATTATATTCCAAACATGGAAAAAAATATTATTTTGAGTCATGATTTTAAAAACTACCAGATGTCCTGATAAGATATCAAAGGAGGAATTCTTATTAATTCATTCATCATAATCTGTAATGATTTATAAGGTCATATTGCTGTAAGCATGACATAACCTCCAATTCTCCATGTTCCCATAAGAAGAAATCTTTGTCCTTGCTTGTTTCCAAATTCTAAGTCTTCTACAAAACTAGATGAAAAGTAGGTAAAACAACTTTAGCCTATGATAAATCTTGACATTAAGTCTTTGAAAAACATAAACAATTAAAAACATACCACTTACTAGCTGAGTGACCTTGGGCAAGTTACTTAACCTCTGTGTGCCTGTGTTCACATCTGTAAAATGAGAATAATAATACTACCTACCTCATAGAACTGCTGTGAGGATTAATCGAGTCAATGTTTGTAAAGTGCTTAAAACAATACCTGGCACATTGTAAGTGCTATGTAAATGTGTATGTATGCATATCATGTGTGTGCATATACATATATGTGTGTGTGTGTGTATGTGTATGTAACTAAATGGTTATAAATTTTAATTCCTAATCATTCAAGATCCTATATACATGTAACTATATAATTGTTAAATAAAATGAACGGTTGTGAATTTTATTTAATTCCTAATCATTCAAGATATTGATCAAATAGTCTTTAATATTTCCATAGTAAAACTTGAAAAAATATTATTATGCTACACTTAAGATATACAAGAAAATTTCAGAAAAATATAATGACCAGCCCTATACCCACTTCCCCCAGGTTAAGAAGTAAAATAGTTCAAAAAAAAAAAAAGAGTAAAATGTTAGTGTTGTTCCCTGGACACTTAAGTCACATTCCTGATCTCATCCTCCTTCCTCTACCTGACCTGGCTTCTGAATTTGATGCTTATTAGTCTCATATGCTTATTCATAGTAATATGTATGTATTTCAACAAAGTATGAAATTGTTTTGCATATTATTCTAACCTTTATAAAATTAGCTGCAACTTCTTTTTCACTCAATATTATTCTTAAGCAATTCATCATAAAGATACAGTGTAGACTTAGTTCACTTCTTTTAGGTCAAAGAGTGTTTCTATTGCATGAATATACAATTTATCCATTCTTCTGTGTGTTTCAATTATTTGCTAATACAGTGTTGCTCTTAAAATATAATTCTTTCCAATTTCAGATATTATGGTTGTATTCAAGGTGGGAAAAAAGACAAAAAGCCTACCACAAGTAGAGTTGGTTTTGTCTTACCATCAGGTGAGTTTCTGATATAAATAAACTAATTTGAAAAGTTAAGTACTATTTACAGGGATTACTTTATAAGGAAATTAAATACTCTAAAGTAGAAAAAAAACAATATTTGAATAAAAGTTTGAATATAATTTGTTAACAGTAATTCAATATTGTAATTTAATATATCATAAATAATATTTTCACAGCCATTATAAATGAAATATCTTTTACTACAAAAGTCCCACAAAAGTATGAGAATGAAAACACAGAAACAATGACCAAACAGACAGTTTTAAATGGAAGTACTGTGAAGGAGAGCACTGAAGCTCATGGCACTATTCAGTGAGTAAAGAAGCTCTAAGAAATAATAATAAATATATGTAAAGAAATTAACTTTGCATAATCCCAATAATTATTCTTCTTTGTGTAAATGTTTCCAAACATAGTTTCAGTATACTGTTTTTTTTTTTTTTTTTTTTTGAGACCAAGTTTCACTCTATTGCCAGGCTGGAGTGCAATGGCATGATCGTGACTCACTGTATTCTCTGCCTCCCAGGTTCAAGCAATTCTTCTGCCTCAGCCTCCTGAGTATCTGGGACTATAGGCATGTGCCACCCTGCCCAGTAATTTTTTCTCTTTTTTTTTTTTTTTTTTTTTTTTTTTGCATTTTTAGTAGAGATGGGGTTTCACCATGTTGGCCAGGCTGATGTCAATCTCCTGACCTCGTGATCCACCCACCTCGGCCTCCCAAAATGCTGGAATTACAGGTGTGAGTCACCATGCCCAGCTTTTACTGTGATTTTTAATCTGACATATATACATAAAAACTCATGGAAGATTACTTAATCCTTAATTCGCCATTTTTTTCTAAAAATGCAACCCAAACATGAGAATTCCTACAGAGAAATTCCATACAATTCCTTGGAAATTCTATTCATATGATCTTTAAAGTAAGTATATTATATATTCTACAAGCTATAAATTATACAAATTTCTTGATTTTTCCATAGATATGAAATACATGTTATATATTTTTAATAGACCCATACTTCTTCATATTAAAAGGTTTATTTTATCATTTCAGGACAGAGAAAGTGGATGAAGTTATTAAAGAATGGGAAGGTTCTTTCTTTAAAGATAACCCTCGATTGAGGAAAAAATCTGTTTCTCTTCGATTTGATCTTCATTTAGCAGCCACCGATGAAGGGTGTTTACAGACTAAGCAGGATAATCTACCAGATATAGAAGTCAGGCTTATCATGAGACGATCATGCAGTATTCCCTCTATCAAACCTCCATCAACAGCTGATTAATCCAAAGATGGTACCTGACTTGATTTGAAAACGTTAGGATGGTCCAAGGTGGGCCACGGCAACTCCCTTTGTCCCAAAATGTAAGTTATTAAGTATGTATGGAAAAGGTTATGATCAATATGTGGTTCTCTTCAGAAGAAAAAAACAGTAAAGGACATTTTTCTGAATCTAATTATGGAGATATACATATATATATGAATGAGGGGGTAGCTTAAAAATAAAATCACAAATTCAGTACAGTCTATTTCTTTTTACTTTCCAAATAGTCATATTTTTCCTTTGAAACTTCATCAGAGACTGTAAGCATTAACCTGGTTTAGTAAATTCTTTGTAATTTTTCAATGGCTGAATACCCTAAGGAAAAAAGAATTGTTTGAATAAGATTGTATTATGTTAAGAGTCACACTGAGTTATTCATCATTATTCCATGACTAGTTAAATTATAGTGTTTGTTCTATTTTTCAAAAACAGCATCTATAAACAAGTTTTTTAAGGGGGACTCTATTCACTTAACGAGAATTCTTCCTTTTTAGATAATCATTTGTATACTGAGAAAAAAAGAAGAGTTATGTTCCATGAGAAATTCTGAGCAAACTATTGAACACACCCCAAGGCTAATTTGATGATAAGTAAAATTAATCTATACATATCAAAAAGTTTTTTAAATAAGTATCTGATTTCCAGAAGATTTACTTTACTCAAAGAACTTTAAAGGTTGTATCTCCCACCAAAAAAAAGAAAAAAATGGGAAGGCTAACTGTACAAACAAAATATGAAAAGCAAATTCAAAAGGTAGTTACTATTGATATCAGAACAGTTACCCACCATCCCAGTTTTTCCATCTGTAAAGCCAAATATGATTAGAGTGTTTGCTATCAGCCTTAGATAAGATACTATATAAAGTATTATAAATATTTCTTGCAATCATTCATGTGAACTAAGATAACAGTAATTGTTATCTAAGCTAAGAGTGTTTGCAGGATTTGTTTTTAAATTGTTCAAATTGTAATAAATATGGGTAGGAAATATATTTGTGAATAAGTGAGGTATTGTTGCAAAGTTTTTTAAATAACCTAATTTGTTTAATACAGGTATATTTATTTTAAGATCTTAAATAATAAATACCTGTTTTAAGACATTAGAAATTTATATGCTCTTAATTTTTTTCTAAGCAGAAAAAGTATTTGAGTACAACTCACCATACTTTTTCCCAGCTAAAGTATCATCTAAGGGCTACAGCTATGTTTGCATTTTAGTACAGCCTTTACAATCTCTCTCTCTTTCTCCATACATATTATATATATATATATATATATATATATATATATATATATATATATACACACACACACACACACACATACATATAATGTGTATTTCAACCAGAAAAATGTATGTTTTAACCAGGAAAATATTATGTCATTTTAATATTTAACATAATACAGGGATAAAAATTTTTAATTTTCTTTCAGTTACTTCAGATTCCTTTTAGTCTGGTTTATTCTATTTAATGAAAAGGGATGATTTTGTTTTGTCAAGAATATAACAGCATGTTAAGTGCTTATTCTTACATAAGCATCTGACCTAAAATACATCCTATACATAAAAAAAGTTTCATTCAATATTGCTAAATGCTACTAGCTTTATTAAAGTTTTAAAAACGGAATCATATAAGCTATTGTACTAAAGTTACTGTACGAAGCAGCAGTGATCTTAATAAAGCAATATATCTAGCATCATGTATTTCAGTGTTAAAAAAAACTTAGTACTGGGTGTCATGAATGTAACTGCTTGTTGTAGTGATTTCAGTATGTATCTATTGGGTGTATAACGTGTACACTTAAAAATACAGTACTTGAATTTATAATGAAGTTTTATTCGCTCTGGGGCATTTAAATTGGGTTATGAATTTACCAAAGTAATGATACTCCTACAATTTAAAAAAACAAAACATGACCAGGCACAGTGCCTCATGCCTGTAATCCCAGCACTTTGGGAGGCCAATGCAGGCGGATCACTTGAGCCCAGGAGTTCAAAGCCAGCCTGGGCAATATAGCAAGACTCCATCTCTATAAAAAGTAAGAATAAATAAAAATTAAAAATTGAAACAATTGAAACATGAAAGCGAAAGCTGCATTGTGTGTGAGTTTGAACGCAGTCCTTTAAGTTCAAAAATATCTCTGCATGGTTAAATGAAGCAAAGAACTAATTACTCCAACATGGTTAGTTCATTTGGGTAACTAAAAAAACTGCAGTCACAGTAGATAGGTAATGATTTTTAACTTGTTTTACAAAAGAAAGTGTTAAAACGGTATATTTATATTTTATTCTAATTTTTTAAAAATCAAAATAATCACATAATCCTATAATTCTGGGAAAAGTATAATAATGGCAGCACCATTTGCAAAGCACTTACTCGGCTGCAGTCACTGTGTTTAATCCCTAATCCTTCCTTACAACAATCCTACAACATGAATAATATTATCCTTGTTTTATACAAGAGTAGAAATTAATATTCTTCAATCGCTCGGAAATGTTTCAAATGCATGCTTGCATAACAAAATACAAAAATGAAGAGTAATTCCAGTTACTAACAACTGTAGGATCCTAGCCCTGGCTCTGTCACTAATTAACCCTGTAACCAGGAGGGACCACTTTAAGTTCCTAGGTCTCAAGTTTTATACTTGAAAACAAAGGAAAAGGTAATGTTGGGTAATAATTCCTACTCTGCCTATTTTACAATTGTTTGAAATAATATACAAGCAAAAATATTTGGTAAAGCACTGCTCAGATATATAGTACTATTTGGAAGAAAACTGTCTTCAGAGAATTTGTGGGGAAAATTATAGCTGACAATGATTAAGTAATAATTCAAAACACGACAGGTAAAGATACCATTTTGGTTTTGGGGGTTTTTGTTTGTTTGTTTTGAGACAGTCTCACTCTGTCACCCAGGCTGGAGTACAGTGGCAAGATCTCGGCTCATTGTAGGTTCAAGCAATTCTCCTGCCTCAGCCTCCCCAGTAGCTGGGATTACAGGCATATGCCACCACGCCCAGCTAATTTTTGTATTTTTGGTAGAGATGGAGTTTCACCATATTGTCCAGGCTCATCTCCAACTCCTGACCTCAGGTGATCTGCCCACCTCAGCCTCCCAAGGTGCTAGGGTTACAGGCATGAGCCACCGCGCCCGGCCAAGATACTATTTTTAATTTTTCAATTGCTGCCGGAAAAAAATTCTTTCCCAATAAGTCTCATCCAGTTTGAACTGTTCTGTCATGATAGCTTTTAAAGTACAAAAATGTTCTTTATGCCAGGCACAGTGGCTGATGCCTATAATCCCAGCATTTGGGGAGGCCTAGGCAGAAGGATTGCTAGAGCTCAGGAGTACAAGACTAGCCTGGACAATATAGTGAGGCCTCATATCTATTAACAAAATTTAAATTAACTGAGCATGGTAACATGCCAGCAGCCCCAGCTACTCAGGAGGCTGAAGTAGAAGAATCACTTGAGCCCAGTGGAAAGGTCCAGTGAGCCAAGATCATGCCACTGAACTCCAGCTTAGGTGACAGAGTCAGACCCTGTGTCTGAAAAAAAAAAAAAAAAACAGTTCTCTAAAGATAATAAGTGATTATTATTTTAAGCCACTAAATTTTGGGATAATGCACTATGCAGAAATATACAACAAATACTGCACATAAGCACATTTCTTATTGATTTGTTAGAGATCTTTGTATTGTCAAAGTTCAGTTTGCCCTTCGATTTGTTTTCTTATGTTTTTAGAATTTTTTTAAAAAAATCTCTTGGCTGAGCATGGTGGTTCACACCCATAATCCCAACACTTTGGGAGGCCAAGGCAGGAGAATTACTTGAGCCCAGGAGTTTGAGACCAGCCTGGGAAACACAGTGAGCCCTCATCTCTACCAAAAAAAAACAATCAAAAAATTAACCTGGTGTGGTAGTATGCACCTGTAGTCTGAGCTACTCAGGAAGCTGAGGTGGGAGCATTGCTTGAACCCAGGAAGTCAAGACTTCAATGAGCCTAGATGGCACCACTGCACTCCAGCCTAGGCAACAGAGTGGGACCCTGTCTCAAAAATAAAAATAAAAATCTCTGAAGTCAAAAAATGCTTACATTAATTTGAAAGTTCCCTTTGGAAACTTATTATGATACATGAACTGAATTTAAATTTTAGTTAAATAATATGCATACACATTACTCAAACTATCAACACACGAAATCAAAGGAAAGTTGTCCACAGGGCAGAATATGGTTCTATGTTTACAAGTTATGGCCAGCATGTACACACAGATTGCCAATATTTGTGGGCATATAACAAATAAAGGTTCTAAAATAAGGTATATGTGAAAATCAGTACAACCCTTTCCAAGTTTCCCTCACACGCTTAGACCAGAGTTGGCAACCTTTTCCATAATAGCCCAGATAGCACATATTTTAGGCTTTTCAGGCCATAGGATCCCTGTAACAGCTATGTAACTCTTCCCCTGTAACCGCAAGCAACCATAGACAATACGTAAATAGATGAAGGTGGTTGGGTCCAAATGAGGGTTTATTACAAAAACAGGAGGCAGCCCAGATACAGCCTGCAACAATCTCATTTGGCATCTCTGCCCTAGACTCCCAATATTATCAGTGGTTAATAGATCCCAGATTCTCCAGCTCTATCCTGTTTTCGATGTCTATCCTTTTCCACACCATGTGGCAAAACTCATGTCCCCAATCCTCGAGGTTATTTTGAGGGCAACACAGAGAGTTGTAAAAGCAAACCATGCTTTTTAAATTCTGTAAAACCGTGTGAATCACTCTGTCCTGGAAAGCTACTAAGCTTCATTATTTCACAACTATTTCTAGCTAGAAACTGAATACCCATAGCTCCTTCTGCTTTCACAGAAACAGCTGAGAAAATTAGCTTGTTTCATCATTTTGTCTATAACCAGACTTTCATAGGCTATTTGGGTCAGGTAAAGCTTTGTTCTGGCCTTCCCTTGTTTGAGAAAAAAAAAAAAATCCACTAAAAAAGCTTAAACAGAACATACTAGAAACTCCATGGCTCAGTGGTTGGTTGATAATCTTTCTTGAGTTACACACCTCTTTGAAAATCTCATGAAATAATTAACCTTCTGGCCAGAGGTGGTGGCTCACACCTGTAATCCCAGCACTTTGGGAGGGCGAGGCAGGTGGATCACAAGATCAAGAGATCAAGACCATTTTGGCCAACATGGTGAATCCCCATCTCTACTAAAAATACAAAAATTAGCTGGGCATGGTGGGGTGCACCTGCAGTCCCAGCTACTCGGGAAGCTGAGGCAGCAGAATCGCTTGAACCCAGTAAGCGAAGGTTGCAGTGAGCTGAGATTGCACCACTGCACTCCCACCTGGTGACAGAGTGAGACTCTGTCTCAAAGAAAAAAATTAACCTTCGATTAGGAAAAAAAAGCCCATAAGAATTGAGCATAATTTAGAGCCATAATTAGAGCCTATTCATGGACAACTGGATGTCCAAGGACTTCAGGATTTTCCTTATTCTCTCCCATTTTCTCCTTTCTTCCCAGTCCTACCCCTAATTCTGTCTCCATCACCAGTTTCTTCCCACAACACAATGGAAATAACTCAAAGAGACTGGGCTTGAACCTTAGCTTGCTCACTTAGTTTTGGCTTCCCTGTCTTGGGGAAAGAAGAACCCCAAAAAAGTATGAGTAGTGTCGGAGGGGAAAGCAGGCCAAGTTTCTGGATCTTGCCGCCAGAATGAAAACTAAGGCCTGAGTTAGGCCTTAATTGGGCCTAAGATTATCTCTGGGGTTAAGCACTGGGCCAATCTGAGAGCTCCCAACTACCCTTATAGTTTCGTTTAGTTTAAATAGTCACAGTGATGCTGTATCCCACATTTTCTGGGAATAATCACAATTCTAAACATCTGTAGTTTCCATAAATATCCTTATAAAGGCAAGATCATATGTTCTGATGCTTGCTTCAGGAGGAAAAAAACTCATTATAAGTAAAGTCCATCTTGCTAGATATTTCACTCTTCAGTTTTAATTTCTTCAGGACTAGGAAACAGATTATTTTTCTATTATCTCTTGCTTATATCCTTCCTTTTTTTTTTTTTTTTTTTTTTTTTGAAAGAGCCTTGCTCTGTCACCCAGGGTGGAGTGCAGTGGCATGATCATGGCTCACGGCAGCCTTGATCTCCCAGGCTCAAGTGATCCTCCCACCTCAGTCTCCCAAGTAACTAAGACCATAAGTGTGTACCACCACACCTGGCTAATTTTTTTCTTTTAAAGAGATGGAGTCTCCCTATGTTGCCAGGCTGGTGTTTCTTAATTTTTCAAATCTTTGGTAGAGAAAGAACCAAGGGAAGAAAGTGAGAGAGTCATTCATTTATTTAATCCACAAGTATTGAGCACCTAAATGTGCCACGTACTGTTACAGATGTCAAAAGTCTCCACCCTGAAGGAGCTTTCGTTCTGATGGGAAGAGAAAGACAGCTGGGCGTGGTGGCTCACTCCTATAATCCCAGCACTTTGGGAGCCCGAGGCGGGTGGATCACTTGAAGGCAGGAGTTCAAGACCAGCCTGGCCAACATGGTGAAACCCTGTCTCTACTAAAAACACAAAATTAGCCGGCGTGGTGGCACACGCCTATAATCCCAGCTACTCGGGAGGCTGAGGCAGGAGAATCACTTGAACCCGGGAGACGGAGGTTGCGGTGAGCCGAGATCGCACCATTGCACTCCAGCCTGGGCAACAGGAGCGAAACTCCATTTCAAAAAAGAAAAGAAAAAGACAAAACAAATGCATGTATGTTAGGAAGCAATAAGTGCTACAGAAAAAGTAAAGTACAGACCATGAACAGACACTAGGGGTTGGGAAATGGGCTGCAATTTTAAGTAGGTCAGGAAACACCAGTGAGAAAGATGATCAGACAATGTCACTGCTCCATTAGATCCCCTCTTTCTTTTTTCACCGTTTTTGGGCCACCCCTTTCTTCCTATAGTGTGCTTTATTCTTAACATCCAAAACCTGCAGTGTTTCTTCAGAGGATTCCCTAGAGACAACACCACCCAGCGCCTCCCCAGCACTGCAGTTGCCTCATCTCCCCACTATAATCCCAAAGGCAGGGAAGAAATCAGGCTGGAGTTGCCGGACAACGCCAGAAAACGGTACTGGAATCCCTTCTGAGGCCTTCGTGTATCGTACATTCATTCTTTACATGTCTCTGATGCTTCTGTATTTTTAAGAAAGCAATTTCATGGACATTTTCTCAAGCACCACTCGGGCTGCCTGTCCATAGGGCAGACGAATCTCCTTTAGTCTTTCTCTTGAATGTGCTCTTCAATTTCAAGAATCTCTATTCCTGAGTATAACGACATCGAAAGAATTGGACAGAGTATCGGAAGAATTGGACAGTTCCGGGCTTTGCAGACTTCTAGAGATGCGTCTAGTCCCTGTTGGCACACTCAGGGTGGGGGCTGAGGGCAGGGCAAGAATTCAGCCTCTCTTAATGTCAACTGTTTTCAAGTAATAACCACAGGTCAGGGATCCCATCTGCTCATTCTCCCTCCATATAAAAATCCGTCAGGTGTTCCTGTATTCAAAGAAGGGGCTACTCACTCCATCTGGTAAACCCACATACTCATGATTTAGTGGAAAGAGCCCTGGAGTAGCACGGAGGGCTGCCTCAGTACACACTTCACTGAGCCATCTAACAAGGCATGGGTCGAGCCCCTCGTAGGCGCTGGCAGTGGGAAGATGACGGATGCAGACAGCGGAACCTTGCTTTCGAGGCCTTCCCAAAGCGCTGGAGATGACAAAACACACACACGGTCGGATGCAAAGGGTCCGGCTCAGGTCGCCAATCATTATCATCAAAAAGCCGCGGCATCCAAAACAAGGATTCTCCCTAGGGGTACGTTCCAGGAGGGCATCGCAGAGAGACCGCGGAGCTGGATCCGGAAGGACCCGATGAGCTTAAGCTGGAAGCGGGGACGGTGGTTCCCGGTGGCGGGAGCCGAAGGAGCCCAGGCGGCACCGCGGCGCTGCGAGGACACACCGGCTGTGGCAAGCGGGGGTCCACGTCTCCGCGCCTCGGCTCAGCAACCTGGGACGATGACACCCTAAAAGCGCTTGGAAAAACTGTAAAAACTGCGAGGCGCGCCTGTGAGGGCGCCAACGCCGCCAGGCGAGTCCTCCACGCCTCCACCCCCGACTGAGTCAAGTCCAGACTCCGGCGCCCAGCCGAGAGGAAAGAAAGGCAGGGGGTCGGGGAGGCTGAGCTGCGCGCCGCCACGGTGGTTCCGCGGCCGCCGGCTGAGCGCTTCCCGCCGTCTCCCACCGCGGTCCCCACCGCCGCTCGGCAAGCCTCGGCACCTCCCGACACCTCCTCGGTCGCCGCGGCCGCTCCCGCTCCTCACAGCCGCGAAGCCCAGGCCTATCCCGCGGTCGGGCCTCCTCGGCCCTCTTCGCCGTGACGAATCGGCGCCCAGTTGGAAACGTTTCCAAATTCGGGGAGTTTTGAGAGCCAATGGGGCCTGGAAAAAAATCCCTGAGTGTGCTAAGCATCACCGCGTCCTCAGGAGAGATTTATTTTTTCTAAAGAGGGTCGGGTGGGGCCTGGGAAAAAAAAAAAATTAAGAAGAGTGTGGAAAGTGCGAGTGCGGAAGCTCCGGACGCGAGGGGCGGGGCGTGCGCGGGACAAAGGGAAGCGAAGCCGGAGCTGCGGGCGCTTTTTCTGCCCGCGGGTGAGTGTTTCCAAGTGGGCCGGACCGGGTCGGTGGGGGCAAGTCGTGGTGTCCCCGCTTGGCTGGACCCCGAGTTCCCTGGGGTTGCTGGGGTTCAGGCTTGGCCGTGGGGCCGGAGCCGGGAGCCGGATGCGGCCTCCTTGAGGCCTAGCAGAGCGAAGGTTGGGAGGGAGTCCCGTCTGGGGCCCCCTCCTTGGAGGCAAGGCCAGTCCCCTGAAATTGGTCAAAGCACCTGTGCATCCCGCGTTTTAGGGGAGTTGCTAGTCAAGTACGTTCACCAAGACAGACTTAAAGAGAGCGACCTCAGGAAGCCCGCGGTCAAGGCAAGTCCGTGGTTCTCACCCCCCAGGAAGAAGGTTCCCCCATTGGTTCAGGCAGCGACCTGAGAACTCATGTGGCTTAGAGTGATGAACGGAGCTCTGAAATAGTTTGGCCTGGGTTTGAAACCCAGCTCTGGCACTTGCTGGCTGCGTGTGGCTTCAGACAAGTTATTTGCACTCTCCGAGACTCCGTGGCTTCATCTGTAAAATGGGGATAGCTGTACATATCTCATAAAGTACTTGTGACTGTTAAGCGAAATAGTTCGTCAGCCTACCCCGTATAAAATATTTGAACAAATATTTATCGGGTATTTATTTTTATGCCAGGCACCAAGGATGGATCCAGCGGTGGACAAATGTACAAGCCCCCTCTTAAATTTTATATTCTAGCAAAGGAGAACAATAATTTTAAAGTATTCGCTTGTGGCAGTTGTCAGGGTCCCCTGCAGCGAGGCCCACTGGATGTTGACAGCTCCCTTAATGTGAGCAGAAAGGAAATCTACACGAGTCAAAGGTTTCTGACTGTCCTTTAAGAGGGAATGACTCAGGTTGGACCGTTGGGAAGATAAACTGTTTCTTTCCACACGAGGACTCATTCCTTATGCTCCCGGGAATTTCCTTAAAATGAATGCTAGAAGCAAAAAATCGGGCCTATTTTACATAATTTTGGATGCAAATACCTCCAATAGTCATCGAAGTGTGAATGCGTGCTTTCTAAAGACGAATTTGTGTCCTTTTGTACCTTACTATTTGTGATGTATGTTGATGTAAAGAGCAAGCTCACATGAGCCTGGTCATGTTGTGAGATGGTAATACTAGGACAAAATTTCCTAAGACTATAGCTAGGTCCCGACCTGGTCCCTGTTTCCAAGTAGCATCCAATCTAGCCATATTGACAAGCTTTTTAAAAGTTATAATAATATCATAGATCTGTGTAAACTGTATAGGAACACAGATGGCAGAGCAATTCTCCCCAGGTAATGTATCAAGAAAGTTCCATTGAGGAGATAAATTTGGAAATGGGCTGTGAAGGATGAATAAAAGCTTTTCACGTAGACTCTCAAAATTTATTCCCGGCATTTCTGAAGCTATTTACCTCCATAAGAGAATATGAAGTTCATTGTCAATTACCTTTTGCACTGCTTCCAAGACTAAAATGCTGCCCTATTATAATAAAAATTGTTATCCCAAAAGCATGGTACAGTTGCTGATCAGGGAGCTGTCAGTTATCTGGTAGGCCTTGTTGGGTAGGACCCTGATAATACATCACATTCTATTCTCATCCTTGTATCAGTCTGAGGAAATGTTTACATGGTGTCAGCAAAATGTTTTTCATTCTAGAGGTGGCTTAGTATCACAAGAAAAAAAAAAAACCTGAAAGTACATTTCTAAATATCCCCAGTACTTTATTTTAGTCATTTAGTTCTAATCAGCCAAATGACCTTTAAGAACCAGTTAAAATATGCAGAAGGCTTAATTACTAGGAATTAAGGTGAAGTAATTTTACTCGGAAATCCCAATTAAATTACCCTATTCATTAGGAAAACATTCTCGTATGCTTGCTGAGTTTTGATTCTCTTTTTTTTTTTCCTTTTTTTTTTTATTTTAGTGTCTCAGATTCATTCTTAAGGAACTGAGAACTTAATCTTCCAAAATGTCAAGTAAGTTTCAATTTTTATATTTATCAATCTATGTTAATAAGAGACTAATGCCCTAGCAAGTGGGAATTCCAAAATACTCTCATTTTTTTTTTCTTCAAAACAGGACCATTGGTAGTTTTGTTGCATAGTATTATATCTCAGTTGTTTACAAGAAGTTATTTATTTTCTTTCAAACAGAAAGACCATCTTATGCCCCACCTCCCACCCCAGCTCCTGCAACAGTAAGTTTTAATTTTCTTGTTAATGTAATAGCCAAGTCTGGCCTTGATACAAAAACCCAGATGTCTTCCAGTGACAGTCACTCAATCATCACAGCAACAGGATGAAATTCAGCTAAAAAAAAAAAAAAAAAAAAAAAAAAAAGAAAGAAAGAAAAGAAAAAAGAAAAACAGCACTTCCTTCTAAATAAAATAATTATCTGCATCTTTCCTTGAACCAACCCCAACATTTAAAGAAACAATACTGTAAAATTCCAACCTCCTATGCTCAGTTTGTTTTTTCTTTGTAAATGGAAAATGACAGTTTTAACACTTCTTATTAATCTTCACTATTAAGAGTCTCTAAGTTAATACTGAGTGAATGCTCATTCTGGCTTTTTTGTTAAACCTAACCTTCAACTGGTTATGTTTTTTTCTCCTTTCTTGTCTCTCTAAAATTTTCATATTAAATTAAACAATAAAGCTTCTGAAATTACACTCATTCTAAGTATTTTCAAGCTGTTCAAGTAAAGATTTCATTATCTATGGGTCAGATCTTGTTACTGAATCTTAATTCCATTCCACAAATTACATTTTATTGGTTTGGAAGTAATATATGTTTTTAAGGTATCTAAAAAGTAGTTGTGAACATGGTTTTTCACCCAGCAAGCTCTGGCCCAGCTTGGTCAGCATGTAAAATAATTTTCCAACCCACAAAATAGATTTAACAGTAACTGTTGAGGTCTTGCTGAAATGGCTTCCTTGTTGGTTTTTTGGGTGGGGGGTTTTGTTTGTTTTTCTAAAAAACACTGTTAACATGACCAGATTCTACAAAATTAGTTCTTTAATATTAAACCTTCCTTCCATAGCCCCTACCATCTAAATTTCAGGCTAGTCTACTTTTCACTACTAATTAGGTCCTTGTGTAATTTTGTTTTCTCCACTAGAAAACTACTCATATTTACTAACCCTCAGATGTATATTTTCTTTACATTTGTCAGCAATTTGTTTTTCCTTAGTGAGATGCTTTTAAAAAAAGATATTGTACCATATGTTCTCATTTCAATTTATATTACATACAGGCTCTAAAGTTAATTTCAGTAGACTGTAAAGTCCTGTGCTTGGTTTGTTTTCTTTCTTAAATCAAAGAACATTTGTTATGACCATCTCCATGGCATTCTGCTAGTGGCTATACAGGTGGAGCTGAACAATTGAGATTCTGACCCCAAAAAGCTAACCATGTACTTTAGCTTTGGAAATGGTATAATCATAATGTTTTGCTTTCCATTATTTTTAGTTCCCTTATTTTTCTAACATTATTGCCTCATAATGTTGAACAGTGATTCTTATTATTTATGCAACCTTTGAAGGTGTCATTTTGACATAAATACCACCTCTGACAATGTATAATATCTTGAGGACAAACTTGATTTTTTGAGGTTAAAATATTTCAAAAACCAAGTGTCCCCTTATAATTTCTTATGTGTAAAAAGGGACTTTTTTGCCTTTCTTTAGTTATATTTTTGTGCCATTATAATTTCACATAAACACACAAAATATAGAAGACTAGGGATTAGAACATCCAACAGAATGGATACTAAATGAGTTATTCTCCTTTCTTTTTTCTTTCCATTACTTCTACCGCTACCACCACCACCATCACCACCACTACCACCGCTACCACCACCACTACCGCCACTCTCACCTCCACCACCCAAATGTACCACTCCAAGTAATATACACTTCTTTCGTGCCTTTGATACTTCATCTGTGTTTTGCCTACTTAAATATGCTTGATTTGCGTCTTTTTTAACTGTATAGAGTAGAAATTGATCAGCCGTTCTCTTTTTTTTCCTAAAGAGTATGAAATGTCATATCTGCTTAAATGTCTTTCTTTTGGGTACTAAGGATATGTGCAGCGGCATGTTTTAGGAAATTGTATTTATTTTGTAACAGCTACAGCTTAGTTGGAATATGTTAAGTGTATTTTATATCATGTAATTAAGGACCGATAATTGTTAATTGCATGTAAAAAATGAAATTGTCACGTATTTTGACTGAGTTTTACAAGGTAAAATACCCTAATTTTGGTCTCTCTCTACTACATTCTTTCTATGCATTATGCCTTGGTTCTCATGAACATTGAGTGTCATTGTGTTAGCCCCAAGGCCATTGCTATCTCAGAGCCCAGTTGGTGATTACATCAACACATAATTCACAAAAACCAAGAGTTCTGTTGCTGAAATGAGCAGTTGTGTTTTCAAAGGGTGAGAGCTATCAGGAAACTAGATGAAAAAAGAAAAAAAGTAGTTCACATTGAGACTAAATGCAGAAATTTTTTCATGATTGACCTATGGAAGATGGATCAAAGAAGAGATGGAAGAGAAATCCTGTAAAAGAATGACTGGGTTAAAAAGATCAGATAGTACCCCAGAATGGAATCCATGCATTTCTTACAAGTCTTTGTTTTAAATCATGTATGTGACATCCATCAGATCCAACATATGTTCTTTTCAATTGACAAATCCTGGCTTCCTGATTTGAGTCTCTTCTCATTTCTCACATTATATAAAATTATTTAAAACTGTCTTTGAAATCAGATCCATTTCTTGTTTTTGTTTTTAGTAGATGAATACATTGGTGGCATCCACATAACTGTCAAATAAATTGTGTTTTGTTTTGCATGTAGTGTTTTCAGAGTTCTAGTTTATCACACTTCAAGCCTTCCTATCTCAGTCTTCATATATTGCTAAGTTGTTATATCCTATTGTTGACCATAAAGTAATCCTGAACGTTTTAAACACTTCAGTGTATTGCTTACCTCAAAAAACGACACACATTTACAGTCACACAAACATCCCCAGCCCCTACAAAAAAGAAAGAGAAAAACAACCAAAAGACACTGCAAACAGGTTTCGCAATGAAAGAAAAATATTTAATTTCCTCAGTGAAAAAAAAGAACAATTACAACACATCATTGCTTGTTTAAATTCAGGTTGCTTTTGCATGCCATATGCAGATCATTTTTCATTTCTGTGTTTTCCTCGTTTGAGCTCATTTCTCATTCGTGTTTTTGTCTCATTTGTTTCCATCAGCAAATGCCCAGCACACCAGGGTTTGTGGGATACAATCCATACAGTCATCTCGCCTACAACAACTACAGGCTGGGAGGGAACCCGGGCACCAACAGCCGGGTCACGGTAGGAGAATCAACTATTACAGCATCCGGCAAACAACTGGAATTGACCAGAAATGCCTTCAGAATTAGGTCCTTTTGAATCATAAGCACAGCCATTTAAAAAAATTTTTTTAACCTGGCTTTTTGACTATTTTCGACATTCATTGTAGGATCTCACACTGAAAAAATAAATAGTGAGATCTGGAATGTATATGGAAGAAAAGGAAAATCCATTCTGTTTGGTGGTTGGTAGGGATAAAGCCTTGAGCACTTGATGCTTATACTGTATGTAAACAATCAGAGTTTCTTATGGTAAAAATACCCTTTTTGACGTAAAGAGTATCTTTCATTTTTCTAAGGTGATTGGCATTAGTCTCAAGGACTCAGTTTCTAGTAAAGGCTGGGCTTTCTGACCTGGCTTTTTCAGGTCTGGAAAGCTTTTGGCTGGCATACCAGTTTGAATCACTACCCATAGTTGTTTGTCTTTTGGATTTGATAATTGACCCTTTAACTGAGACTCATTTCTCTCTAGTAAAAAAGAGAAAAATGTTTTAATGTCACCTCAAAGAAATGCAGAATAAAGGCTGAATGAAATTAATTTTAAGTATCAGACTGGATATGCACAACGAGAAGTGCGTCTTTAATCCTTAGTGTAAGAGATATGATTTCTGAAACTTAGGATGTGTCATTTAAATCATCAGCCCAAGTCATCAAAATTGGATGATACACTTCAAAGCTTTTATTTTAGAATCATCTTAAATTTCATTCAAAAAAGTTTAGGTACCAAAAAACGCCAATAATTATAAAAATGACTTACTAGAAATAAAAATAAATCCAAAAGTCAAACACTTATATACATTGGAATGTAGTGTTGGTGAGAATTTATACAACCCAGAATGGCTGTAAAGTTTTTAATACCTGGTTTTTGTTTGCTGTGTTCATAAATAACAAGTGTCTTCTATTAATGTAACTTCAAAAAGCCCTCTCACCCTGTAGTCAAGCTGGAACTGAAAGCTTGTAGCTATCAAATGAATGTCTATCTTGATAAGCATATTGCTTAGCTTGATAGGTTTTGTTTGTCTAAAATTTTTCATTGTTTCTGCATAATTTGTACTTCATAAGCATATCAAGTTTTTATGTGCCATGCATATTTCATGGTATCTGAAAAGAATTCTGACACAGTGTGTGTATGTATGCATTTCACAATGCATACAATTTTTATGTGCATCAGTACATGTTTTTCCCTGGCCTAAATGTGTTGTTTCACGAGTGTAATGGGTGACAAGATTTTCAAATGATAAAGAACATTTTAATGTAAACAATGAACAGAACCAATTGTGGATCTTCATGTTAATGCAGAAATTTTTTCATGGGCGGTAAACAAGAATGATTGCATTTAATAGCTCTATACAGTCACCTCTTGATTATCTATGTTAATGGAATAGAAATGGTAACTATAATATGACAATAATTTGTCTTTTGGTTTGTGTGAGCATTTTGTTCTTAACTTGGTTTTAGCTGCGGGGGATTCTTTGTTAATAAAGTGAGATTATTCAATGGAGACTAGGAAGAGAACGTGCACTCCCTATTGAATCACTCATCTATTTCTTCCCATTCCTTCTTGGCGAGTGTTAAGAACCAAACATTTGGTGTGGATACTAGCTTCATGGTAGATTAAGTATAGAGTTATTGGGCACAGAAAATTTGGTGTTTTCGTCCTTTGTGGAGATTTACTTTGTATTATTGTCTTCTTAACGCTAGATTGAAGTATAATCGAACTGCTACATGAAGGACCTAGAAAATGTGGAGGTTTTATACTACTTGCTCTGTTTTTTCTTTATCTAATTTAAGCCGTGTTAGGACTCAGTGGCTCTGATTTTGACCATTATAAAAGCGTTTTGATTTTACTGTGACCCTAGTTATGTATTACTTTTGGGGGTGAGGGGAAGCTCCTATTTGGCGTTGTTGCCTGCAGATTGCGTTAGTGATTTTCAAGGAATGAGTTTGTGAAGCCCTGTCAGTCAAGTAGCTTCTGGTAGGCCATAGAGAACACTGGGTTTCCCTGATGACTCCAGTACACTTGGATCGTTTTCAGTCAATAAATATAGCATGTTGAGACCTTGTGGAGTACGTATGATAGCTATGAGTTGGAATTGACTCCTAGTCAGTTCTTCATTCAGATGATGATTAGCATTTTCTTAAGTACAGGTGTGAAAACAGATTGAGACAAAAATGTCTTTAAAAACAGCCTATTTCCTGTGCATTAATAGAAATTCGGTCCCAGAAGAAACCCCTTAATAAGACCCTACTAGAGAAACAGCTGAGAATTGCAAAAGAAACAACAAAAAAACTGAGTAACCAAGGTGAATTTCATAAAATCATGGACTTTATTCATAGGAGATTTCCTAGGACCTTGCTCTTATGTAATAAGCACAGTTCCACTCCCCATTGGAAATTGAAAGTAGACAATTGGAAAGAGAGAGAGTTGCTGCTAGAGGTGGATTTCCTGATAGTAGCAAGGAAAGAAACAGTTCAAAAATGGAAACAACACTCTCCAAAAGCATAGCCCCTGGGCCGTTCAGTAAAAGAGCCAACAATAGTTTTTTTTTTTACATTTCACACATCTGACAGAGGCTTACAGCACAGCAAAACAGTGGTTGTTTCTAACTGAATCTTACCCAGAAAGGGTCTGCAGTATGTTTAACTCTTTTTTTTTTTTAAAGAAATGTTTAAGACACTGTAGAAAGATGTCTGTCTGAGACATTAAATAAATCGGAGTGTATAATTATATAAATCTACTATCACCCGAAAACCATCTGGAATTTAACTTTATTCTTGTTGTGGTTTTTTTTTTTAAGTTTTGGGGTTTTTGTTTTTGTTTGTTTGTTTTGGTAAGTTGACTGGTCTCAATATGTAAATGATTTGTGTACCTTTCTTTGGGAGAAAGGAGGGGAAATAGCAAATCTGTTAATATAAAATGTGATTCTTTGAAAAATACCATAAAGTAAATACTACTATGTTTTTAAAGTGTTTTAATTCATACTTAAAACTTGAAAGCATAGGCATTTTGGAATTCTTTACCTCTTTAATTTTAAAAAAAAATTGACAGTGGTCTTACTACCTCAGTTATGGGCACAATTCCAACTTTAATCGTAACCCATTTCATGGATTTCTGAAGGCTTGCGTTGGATATGAGTTGGAAATGTTGAAGTCATGTATATTACTTTCTAATAACTTTTTAAGTGTGAAGAAGCAGCCTTTTGTGTATCTGTTCCTCTGAATCCGTAAGGTTAGCCTTACAGGAATTTCCTTTCCCCTTGAAAACTCCTACAAAATCTGATACAGGTTTCCCCTTATTGGCCACGCATCCCACCACTTTTGACAGTTTCCATGCCTCCTGACCATCTCTGTTGCCCACTGCTGGCTGAAAACAGGGTCTGTCTACCTGGGCACCAGCATGAGGTGTGGTAAGAATGCATGGGAGGAATGGAGAGAGAGGAAATACTGCTTCTAAGCCAAAATGCTTTCTAATAACTTCATATATGAAGAAGTAGAGCTACAGGGAAGAAGAAAGACCCTTGTAGGAAGAGGAAACATTTCTTGATCACAGTGGAAAGGGACACAAACGTGCTCATCCTAGAGCCCTCAAATGCAAAATAAGGTTATAATTGGGGTCCCAGCCCAGAGTGGAGGACTATCTCTGGGGTTTTATCACAGCAGCAACAGCAGAGGAAGTTAACAAAATGTCACTTTAGTTTTCTTACAAGGATTTGCCAATCCTGTCTTTTGATAATCAGTATAAAGCCAGCACTGCTTTTCTCCAGCCTACCAGGAAGAGTCAGTATCAGAGATCTGAAAATTTGCAGATTGTCTGAAATAGCAATGCTTTCTCTTATCCTGGGTCTTTAATCAAATGCAGTCATGCATATTAAGGGGAGACTAAAAAGTTGTAAAAGATAGTTGTGGATGGGTGTTATCTGGGGGGCCTACTAGAAGCTGTCTGGAATCTCACCTAGACCTTAAACCAGAGGAAAAACTGATCACTTCTTTCTCTTTCCTTCTTCCTTTTGTGTTTTTTCTCTCACTTATTTTTGCTTTGCCTTATTAAAAAATATTTTTCAGTCTTCCCTCCCCCTCCTTTTCTCCTGTCTCCCTCTTCCTGCATATCCCATCTTTCCTTTTACTTTGTCTTTCCCATAAAACGGAAGATTTTTAATGGAATGGAGTTTGTCATTATAAGACCTCAAAAATAACATTATCAGGCCCCATATCTGCCACTTCTCTGTTCCTGATAAACTTGTTTGCTTTTACACTGTGATTAGGCCTAAGGACAAAGAAAAGTGTGACTTGAGTTCACACTTCTCCTTCCCCTTTACAAGGAAACCACTAGGTAACAGACAGAACCTTAAGAGAAATAAAATCTCTAGCCTGGCGAAGGAGGTAAGGTGGTTTGTTATTTCACAAATTGTTTTTGTTTTTGAACCTGGGAAGTTGTTTTTGTGGTGGTATTGTTGGGAGTGCATCCCTAACATAGTGCTAATAGGTACTGAGGCTCCTATAGACAGTGTGAGAATGGTAAGTGCTAAGGGTTCAGATCCTGCTACAGATAATCAAGTGTTGACTGTATGTGTAACGGTAATTGAGCAGAATCAGAGGGTGCCAGGTAAAGTCCTGAATGTGAGACGGTTGATCTATAACCATATATTTTCAATGTATGGGTTATCATGTAATATTTTATTTGTTCTTACAGCCAGGTTGTCAAAGTATTGGCAATAAACTGCTAAGTAAAACATTTAAAAATTATGTGCTTAAAGTCATTTTCTTTTGAACATTTCTGAATTTGCAGTAATAGCTATTTTCAGTGGAGAAAATATTTGGACGAGTAGAAGAAAGGCGCATTAGAATTTTTTAAGGAACTCTTCTTCAGTTTGCCGGTGAACTCCTTACAGTTGAATAATGAATGTATTTCACTCTTTTGTAGGCATCCTCTGGTATTACGATTCCAAAACCCCCAAAGCCACCAGATAAGCCGCTGATGCCCTACATGAGGTACAGCAGAAAGGTAGGCACTTAGGACCTGGAAAGGAGTGAGGACACTGTCTTTGCTGCTTCTTTGCTTTACATCCAATTTTAGATTGGCTTAGCCAGCTTTTCTGTCCATATTCAGAGGAAAGGACCAAAAAACTACAGTTTTTAAAACAATTAGTTCTGATTTCAAAATTCCAGAACAAAATCCAACAAGAGGAGCATGATTAAATAAACTTTTAAAATCCTTAGGACAGAATGTTCGGTAGCCATTGAAGTCATGTCTTTTGTAGAATATTTAATGACATGAGGAATGTGTTAAGTGAAGGAGGAAGACAAGACTATGAATTAATATCTAATTTTTATAAAAGTAATAGCAACCACATGTTAGTTTGAAGGGGGAAAACACAGAAGACAATGATTATCTCTAAGCAGTAAGCTTATTGTAGTTAAATTTTCTTTATGTTTCCTCAGATTTCCCCAATTTTGTTTTTTTTTTGTTTTTTTTTTGTTTTTTGGTTTTTTTGGTTTTTTTGGTGATGAACCTACATTACTCTTAAAATTAAAAAAATAGCCAATATCTTTATTAAAAAGCAGAGCATTTTAACCACTATCTAGAAATTTTAAACCTTTTGGTCTTGACTAGTATATATGTATTTGATAATATGATGTATTGTGTTACGCAAATTAAGCATTTTTTTCTAAATTCACATAAACTTTTAGAGACGTAGCCTGTGTTGTTGAAGTAACTCATCTTAAGCATGTGTAGTGATTGGAGATATTCTTGTCTATCAAATTGAAGTATTTATAAGTGAGTGGCATGATGCCTGAGATCTGTCTTAATCCAGTAGGGCAAAGATGACATGAGATTGGCCAGCCATTGATGATTGTTGAAGTAGGCTGAGGAGTACATAGAAATTTGATCCTGTTTTCTCTGCTTTTTATGTTTAAAAGTTTCCATATTAAAAAGTATTTTTTTAGTGTCTGTACATTTAGACATCAGTATTGACATTTCACCTGTTTTCTTTTTAAGGTCTGGGACCAAGTAAAGGCTTCCAACCCTGACCTAAAGTTGTGGGAGATTGGCAAGATTATTGGTGGCATGTGGCGAGATCTCACTGATGAAGAAAAACAAGAATATTTAAACGAATACGAAGCAGAAAAGGTAGAGTAGAGGCTCACAGTGGGATAGATAATGCGTAAAGTACATAAACACTGGCTTACTATTTATAAAGGAAACATAAGATTTGGTCAGAAGGCTGATGCTGTACTGAGGCTCTGTCTACCTAAGTCAAGTCAACTTCTCAAGGCCTCAGGTTTCTTGTCTGTAAAAAAGGAGATGATTATCCCAGCACTCTGCTTACATCATATCTTTTGATAGTCAAATGAGATAGCGTAAGTCTGCATTGTAACCTGCAAAATGTTAACTATAAAATCAAAAAACATTTGAATTTCAGATAGAGTACAATGAATCTATGAAGGCCTATCATAATTCCCCCGCGTACCTTGCTTACATAAATGCAAAAAGTCGTGCAGAAGCTGCTTTAGAGGAAGAAAGTCGACAGAGACAGTCTCGCATGGAGAAAGGAGAACCGTACATGAGCATTCAGCCTGCTGAAGATCCAGATGGTAAAAGAAAACAAGTGGGGTTTTGTTCTTGCTTTCTCTGAGAGTTAAGATATGAGAAATCTCCTAAGTATAAGTTTTTATTTCTTATCCTAAATGGAAAAGAAAGCATAATTCAAGTATCATCTCAGTATTTTGGTTGTATTAAGATTTGTATGTGAATTTCCCACAAGAAAAAGAAATATCTTTTTCAGTGTAGAAAATAGCAAAAAATATTTATTGTTTATCAGAATCTTTGTACTCAAAATGTATGAAAGGTTTTTAAGTCACAATCAGGATTTTGCCTCATCTGCTTTTTAAAAGCTAAATGCATTCTAATTATATCCTGTTTTTTTAATGGTTCACTAAATTTGCTGAATTAAGGGCTCTTAAGGGAGAAGCTAATGAGTATGTAGAAACATTACGAAATTTCCTTTCTATTTAATTCAGAAATCCAAAAAGAATGTATAAATATAGCTCATGCTACTACTCACGAGGGTACACCCATACAAATTTTATACATGCACACGAATAGCAGAGCTTCCTAATTACCATCTTGAATGAGTACTTAGCAGGTGTGCTGATTGTTCTGGTCTTGTGCAGCCAGGCAGGGTCTGAAGCTGCAAGGAGACACACAGATAGCCACCTGCAGTATGAACACACTCAACCACATACCTAGTGTGCTGTATAATATTAATAGTTTTTCTGTATGCTGCTGTCATGTGCAAAAGATTAGAAGCTCCAGCTACAAGCAACAAAGACATCAGGAAAATGATTTAAGATCCCATTTTAAAGTAGCAATAACAAAGAGGAAGCCTATAAGAACTTTAAAGACAACATCAATGAGGGAGGAAGCAATAATAGCACCTAAAGACAAGAATAAATTGATAAAAGTGGAGAAACCCAAAAATCGTTTTTTAAAAGAATGGACTGGAATATTGTTCCCATAAATACAGACAGTGAAATGTAATACTATAGAGAATAGACTATGGAATCGAAACAGTAATGAGTGGTTTTTTTTTTTTACTTTTTTTAAAATAATTCCCTTGAACAGCTGACACCAGACAGTGCTGAGTGTTAAGCCCAATAATCAGCGTGCTAAAGACACACTAGCATTCTCACACTTTAATTACTCAAATGGGATGATTAATGCAAGAGAAACATAAAGAACTGAAAAACAGATGTTCAATGTACAGCTATTGGGAGGATGCGGGTCAGTACAAGAGGAAACAGAGGCCAGCAACATAAGTAGAAAATAACTAAAGCTTTCATTAACAGCATGAACATTGAGAAGGACTGAAGAGATTCACTCAGAAACAGTCTCAAACTTGGGCCTGTTATGTTTTCAACTTTAAGATCGGATCTTAAAGTTGCTAGTAAGAAGGTACAGGTAGCAATTAAGATTCGAGTATGAGGATGTCATTAGCATGCCAGTATGAAAATGATCAGAAAGAGGAAGACTTGGGAGGTGGAAATGTATGTAAAATGTACATAAGAGAAAGGTGGCACCTGCATGAAGTACAACAGCTACTGACTTCTTTAACAGAGAACTGTCAAAAGATAGACATGGCCAGGTACCATGGCTCATGGCTGTAATCCCAACACTTTGGGTCATACCATTTATTTGGGAAACTGAAGCAGGAGGATTGCTTGTGGCCAAGAGTTTGAAACCAGCCTGGGCAACATAGCAGGACCCTGTCTCTACAAAATACTTAAAAATTAGCTGGGCATGGTGGCTTGTGCCTGTAGTCCCAGCTACTCCGACTGAGGCTGAGGTGGAAGGATCAGTTGAGCCCGGGAGTTCGAGGCTGCAGTGAGCTATGATCATGCCACTGCACTCCATCCTGGATGACAGAGCAATACCCAGTCTCAAAAAAAAAAAAAAAAAAAAAATAGGGCATATGCAGTTATCCACACAAGACAATAAAGGCTTTTATTCAGTAAGAGACCCTTCATGGGATAAAGAGCTGTCGAATTAAATCATAACTAGAAAAGCCATTTCCCATAAAACAGGAAGCAGACAACTAACATGCAAGGAAGGACAAGCCCAGATTGCTCAGACTTTGTTTTCCCACGTCAACACTGGGGCCATATAAATGAAAGAAGAAAACAAAAAATAACAAAAGTAGGTAACTTAGAGTTAGCACAAATTTACCATAGATAACCTTAAAGGTGAAACGCTCCTAAAAAGTAGAACGGTTATAGTTTAAAAAACTGTATCTTGCCTAGTAGTTTCAGTTTCAGAAGTTTATTTCCAAAAGAAATTACTCAAAAGGAAACGAAAGTAAATTTTTTAAAAACAGTTTTTAACTGTAGTATTTATGATAATGAGAATTTTAGGAACTATTTATTTAACTGCCACAATAAGGGAGGTGCTAGACTGTGACGTAGCCGCACAACACAGGCCTCTGTAGCAAGGTTTCCTCAAGTGTGGACCCTCTGTCTGGCGGGACACTGACGTGATAAACTGGTTCAGAGAGGAGCATTTGTTTTAATACGTATTGCTTAAGAGAATGCTCTCTTTTTATTTTTTTAAGTGAGTTAGTTTAAAGAAAAAATATTAAGTAAACAATAGTGCAGGCTGTTAAAAGAGATATGAAAAACTATAACATTAGGAGACCAAAGACTGAGATTAAGGAAACACTAGATAGCTATTAAAAATAAGCATAATAGGGTGGGCACAGTGGCTCACACCTGTAATCCCAGCACTTTAGAAGGCCAGGGTGGGTGGATCACATTAATTCAGGAGTTCAAGACCATCCTGGCCAACATAGTGAAACCCTGTCTCTACTAAAAATACAAAAATTAGCTAGGCATGGTGTCAGGCACCTGTAATTCCAGCTACTTGGGAGGCTGAGGCACAAGAATCGCTTGAACCCAGGAGGTGAAGGTTGCAGTGAGCCAAGATCAGGCCATTGCACTCCAGCCTGGGTGACACAGCGAGATTCATCTCAAAACAAACAAAACAAAAACATATAAACCAGACCTGTACTTTATGAACTTGGGTCATACCATTACACACTGACAACAGCTGGCTAAGTGTAAACTGACAAAAATTAAATTTGGAATCAAACATTTATTTTTCTTCTATAAATTACTTGAAGGCCTAGGAAACTGAATATTGTTAGAGGTGATGTTTTCTCTGCTGTGATAATTTTACAAATGGACATTTTCATTCATTTTCAAAGTGCTTCAGTGACAAAGACACTGCCGAGTTCATATGATGTTCATCAGTTGTTAAGTGCCTTAAGTTACTACCAGGAAAGTAAAACACAGGGGCAGAAGGTCAATGAGGGCCATCACATGCAGCCTTCACATTGATTCCAAAGCCAAAAGAGAAATGTTATATCTCGTTAATGTTTTAGCCAAATCCTTCTCAGACACACATCGTCACTTAAAGACTGGGAGATAAACGACGACCTTGGTCAATGAACACATTATGTCCTCTGTATGGTTTTTATCAAGTAACTGCCCCAGAGCTCCCATGATGCTGGTCAGGTCCACTTGTTAGGCCAGTGAGGGCCATAGTTCCTTGGTAATTAATTGTTAACATTGTTACACTCCTTTTTTGGTTACTGGTGACCTAATTTCCAGAATAATCTGTTCATTCCAGATTACGATGATGGCTTTTCAATGAAGCATACAGCCACTGCCCGTTTCCAGAGAAACCATCGCCTCATCAGTGAAATCCTTAGTGAGAGTGTGGTGCCAGACGTTCGGTCAGTTGTCACAACAGCTAGAATGCAGGTCCTCAAACGACAGGTCCAGTCCTTAATGGTTCATCAGGTAAAGTCATAAAATATTCATTTCAATAAAATGGGCCCATGCCGTAAATCCCAAGTGACATGATTCTTACACCATGCGTAAATGTACCTGCTAAATATTTCAGTCTAAACTGTTCCTGATTTGGAGAAGAGGTTTAAGGAAATGGACCTTTCCCAGAGGTTTAATAAGAATGTCATTAAAAACTGTAACATAGAACCTTGTAATGGAAAATATATTTGTTTAGATATACATGTGAACGTAAGAATTTTGAGGCATCCTATCAGTCTTTACTGCTCTACTAAATATTTTTTCCAGAGGAATTGCTCAGACCTGAAACAGTCTTCTTTAATATTTGCATGTTTATCATAGTCATTTCTTTGTGCTGCATTTTGTAGTTTTTAAATCTTAGCTAGACTCATGTACTTAATGATCTAAAGTAAAAATTCAAAGCATTATTTGGTACACTGTTTGAAGCTGTGGACCATTAAAAAATGAAACATATTTTCTATGTTTGACATTTGCTTTAGAGAAAATAATTAAGTAATCATAAAGCCTGATCCTGTCTTACAGCGAAAACTAGAAGCTGAACTTCTTCAGATAGAGGAACGACACCAGGAGAAGAAGAGGAAATTCCTGGAAAGCACAGATTCATTTAACAATGAACTTAAAAGGGTATCTATTTAATATGTTAACTATACTTTTATCACTGTACCTGTTACTTTATTTTTCCTCATTCTTTTTTCCAAAATAGTGTTTTAATGAATGTTGTTCACTTTGGAACAGGGTTAACTTTACTATATAACCTGTAAGATCTTTTTTTATACAATTTTTCCCATCCTCTGGCAAAATTGCAATAAATTTGAAATATCATGGAGTATACACGTATCTACTAGGCCTATAAATGCTAGAGCCCTCTGATATTTTAAACTCCCATACAGTCAATTACTTTTATTATGATTTATTCATAAACTGTCTTCATTAGATGTAATTTATAGTTTGCATTTTACATTCAGACAAGGAAATCTAGTTGGTAGCCCAAAATATAAAATGGAAGTCTTATGTATGCCCCAGAACTTTTCACTATTTTGCCTCACCAGCTGCTCCAGAATATCGGATGTTATATGTCTGCTAGAGCAGCTTTCTTTTCTTGTAGACCCAAGAGTTTCAGAGAAGACCTAGAACCACATTTTTTTTGCCACACACAGACACACAGGTGTATAGATCTATATATAGTTTATGGAAAAGAAAACCAACTTTTGAAAGAATATATCTGGCTCAAAAATTATAAGAAAACAACATTACTAAGAGTTCTGGTTTTTTCTGACTAGTTGTGTGGTCTGAAAGTAGAAGTGGATATGGAGAAAATTGCAGCTGAGATTGCACAGGCAGAGGAACAGGCCCGCAAAAGGCAGGAGGAGAGGGAGAAGGAGGCAGCAGAGCAAGCTGAACGCAGTCAGAGCAGCATCGTTCCTGAGGAAGAACAAGCAGCCAACAAAGGCGAGGAGAAGAAGGATGGCGAGAACATTCCAATGGAGACAGGTAACCCACTCGCAACAAACACAAGGAAGTCCCAAGACTGTACAGCTGTCTTTAATTTAGATTTTTCTTTCTAAGTGCAAGTTTTCTGGTACCTGCCACTGAGAGTGATTCCCAGTACTGAATTTGACATGATACTGACATTCAATATTTTAACTTTTATTGCTTACATTATTTATCAAGATGTAGTTATTACTGTTAAGATTAATTGTCTTTGGTGTCCTAAGACAGCATTCTGCAAAGTAATACCTGTAGGCCAATTCTGCCCACCACTTGCTTTTGTAAATAAAACTGGAACATAGCCACACGTGTTTGTTTACATGTTGTCTGTGGCTGCTTTGGGGCTAAAGCAGTATAGTTGAGTAGTTGCAGCAAAGACTGCCGGGCCTGCAAAGTCGAAAATATTTGCTGTCTGGCTCTTTACAGAAAAAAATTGCCAACCCTGTCCTAGAAGAACCCTTACTTCTAGGTATATTGATTTTCCTGATTAAAAGCAGCATCCCTCAAGCTAAAAAATAATCGTAATAACTTGTATGAATAAAACTTATACAAAATACTGATTCCATTGATTATCATTTGTAATTTTGAGATCACCTAACCTCATAGCACTGTTTTGACAGTGCCTAGTACACTGTAAACAGGACTGAGCTAAAAGCCGTTATGGAAAACAAACCAAAGCCTTCCTGGAGCATCACTGCAAGAAGTGGGAGGGACAGTAGTCATACTTGGTACTCAAATGACAACCTCCGAGTGTCATACTTGGTAGTCAAATGACAACCATCTGGAAAACATGTAATGAAATACGGATCTTTACCAGGTATTTTTGCAAAATTTAATCCAGCAGGTTAACATTTTAGATAGTCATATTTTAAGTTTCACTATCTGAGTCTCTGTTTTGTATGAACTTGTTTTTTATCTTAATGAATCTGGAGCATGAGCACATCTTTGTGGTTAAAGTAAGAGCTTGAAATTTAAAATACTGATTTTTGCAACTAGACGAACACTCTGTCCCTTGCCTCCGTTTTGGCACCTGTGAATGAGGCATGTCTTATGCTTAAGGTTTGCAGGTCTTTACTCAAATTCTCTTCTCCTAGCTCAAGGAAATACCTGAAGATCATGTGAGACTATTAGAGCCAAAACCTCATGCTTTTAATTTCCTACAGGAAACAGCCCAGCATGACTTTACCAAAGTATCTAAAACAGGCGTCCCCAAACTACGGCCCGTGGGCCACATGCGGCCCCCTGAGGCCATTTATCCGGCCCCCCTCCGCACTTCAGGAAGGGGCACCTCTTTCATTGGTGGTCAGTGAGAGGAGCACAGTATGTGGTGGCCCTCCCAACGGTCTGAGGGACAGTGAACTGGCCCGCTGTGTAAAAAGTTTGGGGACCCCTGATCTAAAAGATCAACCTTACCTCATTTCTATAACTGCTTCTCCTCATTTAATCCATAGCACTACAGACTGTCTCATTCACTGGCCAATAGAAATAAAATGCAATTCACATGTGAAATTTTAAATTTTCTACTAATGACCTATTTTTAAAAGTTAAGCAAAACAAGTGTTTTAACAATATATTTTATTTAATTTAGCATATCCTAAGTAACATTATTTCAACATGGAAGAAACATTTTTAAATGTTTTTTAAACATTTAAACAGCTTTCCTTTTTTTAAATAGTCTTCAAATCCAGTGTATATTTTACATTTTTCTACACATCTCAATTCAGAAGACAAATTTTTATCAAAAGTATTTGATCTGCATTTATTTAATAAATTTCATAAATTTACAGCTAAAAGGTAGGTTTTCATACCCAGATTGTTCCAACATTCTTAAAAGTTCTGTAGTCACACTGGCTCATTTCAGGGGTTTAATAACCACATGTGGCTAGTGGCTCCTGTACTGGACAGCACAGCTGTATGCTGTCAACATAACTAGAGTAAAATTTCATCTTGGAACTGACAGTGACAAATGTGTGATTACAGAGGAGACACACCTTGAAGAAACGACAGAGAGCCAACAGAACGGTGAAGAAGGCACGTCTACTCCTGAGGACAAGGAGAGTGGGCAGGAGGGGGTCGACAGTATGGCGGAGGAAGGAACCAGTGATAGCAACACTGGCTCGGAGAGCAACAGTGCAACAGTGGAGGAGCCCCCGACAGATCCCATACCAGAAGATGAGAAAAAAGAATAAATGTTGCCTTGTTTTATGTGTTCTAAATACTTTTTTAAATGAAAAAAAAATGTTTTTTGGTTTTAATGGTGTTATGTGGTTTGTGTATTAACTTTTTTCTTGTCCATATCACACCACCAAAGGCTTTTGGACCATTTAGCATCATGAGCCTGATGGCACAGTCGGTCACCCTTCTTAGTGTTGTGGAGATGGCCTTTTCTTTGGCTCTTGTTTCTAGCCCTCAACTGCTGAAAGCCTCAGAATTTAGATTAATTGAGAAAACACCCTCCTCTTTTAGAGAATTATCCTTTGATGCTGCAGAATCTACTCTTACAATGCCTTCCTACAGCTCACTGGGGTGCTTACCAAAGCCATAGCTCTAAACCTTCCCAATCCCCGTCAACAGCTTCCTGAAAGTCTCCTCTCTTGTTTACTTCTGCAAAGGGTAGTTTCTTAAAACCGTAATCATGTATGAGTATGTATTTGTTCACTTCCCCTTTTTTACTTTTAGTCAATGTCAGATACCAAGAGTTGTGTTAAGAAGTTGAGTGTAGGCTACAACTAACTATGCTTGGATCTTACTGATCCAGAAATAGCTCCCATAGTTAAGAGTAGTTACTTATGAAATGGTCATTAAAGTGAACACAACACATATACATTATCTATACTGCTTTTTGTTATGATTAATATTGGGTATGTTACGGTCAATTCATCCTTACTGTATAGAAAAAAAATTACTTTTTTACCAGGTTTTCCAAAGACAGACTAGATCAAAAAACTCAAGGAATTTAATATTCTTGTAATGGACTAGATAATTTAAACTGATCAGCCCATTCCAGAAGAAAAACAGCTGGGAATTAAGTTAATCCACTTGAAATTATTTTACAATAATCAGAACATTCAAAACCTCAAGGCTCAGGATCCCATAGATCAGAGCCCACCTTTTGATAAACTCTTAGTACTAAGTCTTGGAGACTAGAAGCAAGATAGTTTGTGACACATATGCTTCCCAAAAACTAGAATAGATTTTTACTGAATAGTGGTATATCTGATGGTATATGTTTCTTAAAGGTCCAAATGTAATAAAAAAATGAAAAAAAAGGTCTCAGTGTTTTTAATGCACTACATACTTGTATGCAAGACAAGCGTCCAGTTTTCTGTAATGCAGTGACAGTGTGGACTGACCACTCAACCATTGCAAGTCTGTGTTCTCGGGCCCCTTGTCTCACCCAACTGTGTCTATAAACTGCTGCAAAAGTCAGTTCATTTGTACAAGATACTTGTGAAAATCAGTTTTCATAGTCAATGTCACATATGGAAGTTGGCCTTTGACTGCACAAGTAAGGGGAATATGTTTCTACATTAACATGAGGAATATGAAGAAATCTCTAACATTTGAATTATGTCTGAAAAAGTGGCTAAAAACTCTTTAAGTCCTGTGCTTCTATGGAGAGAACTTTTCTATACCAGCATGCATGAGTTTACGATGAATTCACTCCTATTCAGTTCATGGCACATTAGTGACTGGGAATCTGTTCAGCCTCCTGAGAGGAGGGAGGAAGCTTGATGTCTGGTGGAAACAACTCTTGACATCTGTTTCCTTGTGTGTCAAATAATGATTTTATCAAATAGATGAGTTTCTGAGTGTTAGCCATTATATGGCTAAGAACTCAGCCTATCTCAGACAAATTGGACAGCCTCTTTGATACATTTTCTAGTAGTCAAAATGGGGTAGATATAGTTTAATGTGGGTGGAAAACAGTACCCAATTAAGATACCAGGTTATTTACTATGGTATCAAAGGTTCTAAGGGAATTTAAGTGGTTCCTTTGCTCAGCTGGAAATGGAACTGGGAAAACAAGTCTATCCAGACCCAGCTTGCCCATACAACACTGGCAATTGGCTGATGGCTGATGAGGAAAAAAAAAATTTTTTTTTAACTGGATTCTCGCTCTGTCACCCAGGCTGGTGTGCAGTGGTGCAATCTCATCTTACTGCAACTTCCACCTCCTGAGTTCAAGCAATTCTGTCTGCCTCAGCCTCCCAAGTAGCTAGGATTACAGGCGCCGCCACCATGCCTGTCTAATTTTTGTATTTTTCAGTAGAGACGGTTTCACCATGTTGGCCAGGCTGGTCTTGAACTCCTGACCTTAGGTGATCCACCTGCCTCAGCTTCCCAATGTATTGGGATTACAGGTGTGAGCCACCGCACCCAGCCCCATAGTCCCCCAATTTTCTAACAATTTTAAATTCCGTTAACATCCCGTCTATAAACAAGGCTGTCTTTTTTAATGGCTCTCCTACAGGATGTGATAATTATGTATTCTATAAAGCAGAGATTTGGGGAGAGATATATAATTCACATTAACATGATAATGTAAATGCCCTGTGGAAAACATAATACTTAGACTATATTTGAAAGGGGACTCTGGGATCATGCATATTGAAGTTTAACTAGATCCCTCCAGATTTTTGGTTTTGATCCTACACATTTAGAGACTAGTTTGGGATTTTAGACAGTTGGTGCTGACAATGTGAAATTCCCATTGCCTGCAGTTAAATTGAAGCTTTGGTTTCTCATGTGAACAGGCCGTGAAGCCGGGATTATACTTGAAGTCCTCATTTCAGAAATAGTTTCCCTCCACCCCTGAGCACTGCCACACATGGTCTCCCCACCTGGTTTCAGCTAGTGCATGAGTTTTCTCTTCTTTTTTACCGCTGGGCAAACCTTGCTGGAACAACAACCAACTTCTTAATGATTTGCACACTTGGAGGGCTTAACATCTTTTAAAAATCCACTGCAATAACAAGCTCAAAGGAACTCGGAGCCTTTTTAGAAGAAATCATGCTGAATTACACTGTGGCTTACTGCAATAATGTTTCTTTGATCAGGATGGGAAGGAAAATATTGGTTTAGTAGAAAACAATGTTAAATGTATTTGTAATGATACAATTGTTTATAAATATTTTACTATTAGGTTGAACCATAAGAAATTGCCAGTATAGGATTTCATCTGCAAAATGACAATTTCACCCGGTTTAACCTAAATTCAGCATTTTATACTCCAAGAACAAGCTCTTAATGGCAGCTTTCTACATGTGAAATGATGGAACTTTCTGTTTGCCAGAATGATCTTCACTTCTCTAATAGTTGGTGTCATATTGTTAGCCAAACCCTGATTAAAACACAAATATCAAACTATTGAGTTTTTAACTGCCTGGTGTTTAAAATACACTGTGGTGAACTTATAGTTAAATTAGCTCATTTATGTTCACACATTTTCTCATTTAGCACCAGAAACTTTCTTATAGCTCTTTTGCATGTACTCAGGAGTAAAAAGTATTGTATGGGGAGGGGAAATTCCCAAATGCTTTTTACATAAAACTGAGACAGTAACTGCAGGTAATAGCTTCCTTTGAGGAGCCACTTGAAAGGCAGGAAAGGCTGCCTTTTATTTTTTTGAGACTCTCGCTCTGCCACTGAAGTGCAGTGGCACAATCTCAGCTCACTGCAACCTCCACCTCCCGGGTTCAAGCGATTCTCCTGCTTCAACCTCCTGAGTAGCTGGGATTACAGGGGCATGCCACCACACCCAGCTAATTTTGTATTTTTAATAGAGACGGAGTTTCACCATGTTGGTCAGGCTGGTCTCGAAATAATTGACCTCGTGATCTGCCCGCCTCAGCCTCCCAAAGTACTGGGATTACAGGCATGAGCCACCACACCTGGCCAAAAGGCTGCCTTGAACTCCTTGACTTTAAGGGTCAGCAAGGACCCTACTCAGCCACCTCCACACCCCTCCAGCACTTGGTCCCAGATTCCCTAAGGTCTAAGGTCATCATGGCTTTGCTTAAATAAATACCGGTAGTCTTGGGGAGCTCATCATCTCTTAAGACAGCTCATTCCTTCTTTACTTCACTAAAGGTATTTCCTCTCACCTAGCTAAAAATTGTCTTCCTATAATTTCGGCCTCCCTCTTACTCACCTTGAAGTCAATTAGAGTACATGTCATTGTCTTCCAAGTAAAAGATCTTCAAATATTTTAAGACATGTGCCCCTTGAGATCCTTTCACAAGACAATTTCCATTCTCTTTTTTAAAATGTTTAATTTTTTTGATGCATAGAAAAATTTGGAACATAGTTTCGATTCTCTCCTCCAATGCGTCTCTCCTGGGATAGAAGGACTACCTCTTTTCAAACACTGTTTTCTCTATAATCTGCTGAAGTCATGTTTCCTCCCCAGTGTATTACACTTGAGATACAACATCTCTAGATCATGGAAACCACCTGCCTAAAATACGGGGGTGGTCCTATGATGATCTCAAGGTCCTGAACAGCACGGAAGTTTTTGTGCAACGGATCCAAACTCCATGAAATAAGTGTTGATGAATGTTTTCAGATGTACACAATGGAGAGGACATGGATTCAATTCACTGACCTAGTAGTTCCCAAACTTAGTTATTTGCATGCCACCATCACAATTTCTACCATTTCTTGGTACGACTTGTGCTATTATTACTTAGCAGTTTTCTTTGAATCAACTTCTTCCACTCGAATGATCTGTTTTAAAGGGAAACTGCATATCAGCATAAATGTTAAAACCATTGTCTTTTGTCATAAAAAGAAAACAAACTTTTAGTAAGTTCTAAATCTTTTAGTAGTTCACAAATCTTTTAGTAGCTCGTTCTGTTTAGACTTCAATCCATACTGTTTTGAAGAGCGTTATTTAAGGCCAAGTGTGGCGATTCATATCTGTAATCTCAGCACTTTGGGAGACCGAGGCAGGAGGATCACTTGTGGTCAGAAGTTCAAGACCAGCCTGGGCAACATAGCAAGACCCTGTCTCTATTTTTTAAATAATTTTTTAATAATTTAAATAATTTTTAAATAATTATTTAAATCATTTTAAAATAATTTAAATAATTTTTAAATATTATTTAAATTATTTTTAAATAATTTAAATAGTTTTTAAAAATTATTTAAATCATTTTTAAATAATTTTTAAAAATTGTATTTAAATTATTTTTTAAAATTATTTAAAAAATAGAGACAGGGTCTTGCTATGTTGCCAAAGATCCCACATGGTGGTCTGGATAAGACTCTTGGGAGAAGACAGCACTAATGGGAAGGTCTCTCTCCTGATACCTGAAGTTGCAGGAGGTTTGTCTGTTTAGAAACTATCCCTGGATCAACAGTGGCGTATAACTCAGGGCAAATTAGTGAAAGTTAATTCCTTAATCACCTGACAATAATAAAAGCCAACACTTGTTGAGCACTTACTATATGCTCATGTGTTTTTTGTACTTTTTATTTTCTAATCTCGGAAGTTAATATTAGAGTAGATCACTTTATCAATGAAATCTATATTTATGATCTTGGGCTTGAGTTGATCCATCAACTCTTACAAACCATTTTTCCTGGAGAGAGGAAAATTAGCCTCAGGCTGTTGTACAATATATTCAATGACATCAAGATTGAACATCTGTGCTAAGTATTTCATCACTGTGGATCAATAATTCAAAAGACTCAAGACAAAAGGATCCACTTGGAGATCAGTGTTCTTGCAAAGGGAGATACATGTGTAAAAACGATTCCTTTTCGAATCCCTCTCTCCTTCCCTCAAAGCTCTCCATGACACCAAAATGAAAAAGTGCACACACACAAACACACAGGCTTCAATAATTTGTAAGTCTACAATAATACAAAATACTGCGCTATATAGAGAACCACCCTGATGTCAGACGTACAGTATGTTATGTGTGCATTTTACCCCTGTGTGGTTTCCTGTCAATCTGTGAGCAGTGGGGAACCTTTTAAAAGACATTCCTGGTTGGGTGCCAAAAATTTCATGAAGTACCAAATCAGATGGATGTTATGCAGAATAACTCTCTGACCTTTAGCCACCTCTCCCTGATGTGTGCTGTGGATAGGTCTTCCTCCTCCTCAAAAAACATACCACGTATTCTGGGACAAAGCTTTAAAATACCCCTTTGAAGCCATCAAATGTCAATCACAGCGCAGGTGGCTGTGGTTGTGGTTCTCAGGTGGGTGGTTCTCAGACCGAGCATCAGAACCTCCTAGGGAAGCTGTCCGAACCCCACCCAAGCCAACTGAATGAGAGGCTACCAATGTGGAGCCTAGCAGACTAGCACACCAAAGTTTGGAGAATCACCGATTTAGTTTAATCCCTTCATTTTACCAAAGGGGAACCTGAGGCCCCCAAAAAAGAGAAGGGAATGACTCATCTAAGATCCAACTGTCTCAGTGCCAGGGCTAGAACTGTTTTTTTTTTTTTTTTTTTTACAGCTTCTTCTGAGGAGAGCAGAGCCCCAGGATATTTTTAAAAACATGTTCAAGCCTAGTTGGACTGAACTTTGCCAAGAGTCGGACATTCTTCAGCGTGTGACACTTTCTAATGTTATACTTTTTAATGAAAGATTATGAATATCATCTCTGTTTTAAAGATGGGGAACTGAGGTTTAGAAAAGATCACACAGTTAATTTATGGTGGAGATAGGATTCCCACCTCGGTCTATCCGACTCCAATGCTGTGAGGGATAGTTACCCCATCTACGAGATAAAAACTCAAACTGACAGCCCAGTGACCTTTCCCATTCCTGCCACTCTTTAAAAGCACCGGCACTTTTCTCATAACCACTCCGTTCTTAAAATGATCTGTTTAAGAGAGTGAAGGGCTTAGGAGCAAGTGGCTTCTCTTAATAGAACAGTAATAAAGGCTGGTATCCTAATAGTCATTTTCCAGCTCTTTGTGGAGATGGAAACATTCACGATGATGACATTCCAAGATGTAAATACTAGCTCTGTAGGTTTTTGCAGGGGTTGTTTTGTTTTGTTTGAGGCAGAGTCTTGCTCTGTTGCCCAGGCTGGAGTGCAGTGGCAAGATCTTGGCTCACTGCAACCTCCACCTCCCAGGTTCAAGCGATTCTCCTGCCTCAGCCTCCTGAGTAGCTGATATTACAGGCGTATGCCACCACGCTCAGCTAATTATTTTGTATTTTTAATAGAGACGGGGTTTCACCATGTTGGTCGGGCTGGTCTTGAACTCCTGCCCTTGGGATCCCCCCGTCTCTCAAAGTGCTGGGATTATAGGCGTGAGCCACCGTGCCCAGCCTAGCTCTGTGTTTTTAAGTCATTCTGTGGGTGTTTCCAGCCAAGCACTCCTTACAAAACAGTATTCACAGCATGCCTAATAAACTGCAGTTATGACCCAAAGTATGTGGTTTAACAACAAAAGGTGGGCAAGTGAAAGAACTGATAAATGATCCGACTGTGATGTTATCTGTCCTAAACACTTTGCAACAGAGCTGAACACATCAACAGCAATACACGTTGTGCACCGAAGCTGGGGGCCGATGCATGTGGAGCCCCTGGGAACCCACGCATGACAGAAGGGCTCACTGCCTTGCTGCAGGCTTCGGCCAGGTCATACCCAAAGTAGGATCTGTGTGGGTCTCCTCTCTTACTAGAATCATAGCAAGATTATTTTTTCATTATCGCCACCCACTTTGAAAGTAAATTTCACGTTTTCCCACTCAATTTCCCAAGGGAAGTGGTGAGGTCTATCAACCAGGGAAAGATGGATAGTTGATAGGCACACTTGGAAAAAATGGATGGAATTCGGGCCCCAAATAGGGCACCTTGAAAATAGTGAAGGTTTTAAGCTGAACCGATTTCTGAACTTCCCTTGAAGCAGATCATTAGAACTTCAGGCGACAGGTGCCCTCCCTATTCTCAGGGGAAAAGAGCATTTCTATCTGTGAAGAAGAGAAACCGGGCAAACAGGCCTTGCCCAACTTCCCCCGCTTTCCGACTCTCAGCTCATACCCTCTGTCCTGTCATATTCTTCCTTGACTCCTCATCAAACCCAGTATTAAAACGCTCAGGTTTAAGCATTTCTTTGAGTCTTTATTTTCTTACAAAAGCCCCGGGATCATGTAAAACTTACATTAAATAAATATGTAGGCCAGGCGTGGTGGCTCATGCTTGTAATCCCAGCTCTTTGGGAGGCCGAGGCGGGTGGATTACGAGGTCAGGAGTTCAAGACCAGCCTGGCCAACATGGTGAAATTCCATCTCTACTAAAAATACAAAAAATCAGCCAGGCATGGTGGCAGGCGCCTGTAATCCCAGCTACTCGGGTGGCTGAGGCAGAAGAATTGCTTGGACCCCGCAGGTGGAGGTTGCAGTAAGCCGAGATTGCACCACTACACTCCAACAGGGACGACAGAACAAGACTACATCTCAAAAAATAAATGAAAAAAGACTTTCTCTTGCTAGCCTGACTTTTGTTACAGAGATCCTGAAAAAGAGCGAAATTTTTAAAAATGTGTCCTCCCGTACAAAATGAAACCGATTTTTTTTCTCTGTCCTAGGTTGTTCTAGGTCAATGCAACTGGGGCATCCTGCTGTCAGGGTAGTTAGAGCCAGAACACATTTGGAGCTTGACAGCCTGAGACAACCACGATTCATTGATACATGATTTGCTTTCTCAGGATAAAGAAACAGAGACTCGTCCTACACGGTCACTCCCTCCTGGCCAACAAGCATCAGTTTCCTGACACAAGCATTTCCTGGGGGAGGGTTAAGGGGATCGGCTCTTTTCTAACCCGCTCCTGAGTCTGATGGTGTCTGGGTGATGTGATATTATCCAGGCGACGTGCGTGATGTTATCCAGGCAATGGTGTCCGGCTGACATATCTCCCACCTGGGAGAGGAACTGCTCAATCCATCTGGCACCTGCCTCCTGAGCTTTGCCTCCAGCGCCCTCTACAGGAGCTTATTAAGAACTGGATGCTGGGAACTAGGAGAAAACCCCTGTCCCCACTTATCTGGAACTGAGGAGGGACATTCAGTGATAAAACCAGACAAATCCCAGGAAAACTGAAACAAGCTGATCACCTTAATAAATTAAAAAATGGACTATGCTGGAGAATCGGGCGGGGACCCTGCGCTATTATTAAATCTTCATAAACGTCTGGCTGAAGTTGGGGGGTGGGGAGGGTATCTTAATCAAAGTCCCCAAGCCTTGCAAAGCAGCACAGTGTCCGATTCTGCAGCCCAAGCTGGGCCAACAGCCTGATGACTTACAGGATCCCTCGTGAGTTGTGAATCACTCTTAGTTTTCATTCATATACTTTAACTACTGAGCCTCTTTTATATGCCAGGAACCCTCCTTGGCACCAGTAATAAAAGAGGCAGTATGGCAGGGGCCCTGCCTTTCATCTGCTAGGGGAGGTGTCTATACAAGTGGCAAGTGTCCAGTGGGCAAGTGCACCATGAATGAAAGGCCTCACACAGATGTGCCCTGGAAATGCCCTTACGGTGCTGGAAGGTGGGAGCTCCTTGCCGCAGGCACCTAAACACAGCAGGAGCCATTTGGTAGGGGTCAGGCCAAGGGCTGGGCTGATGGGCAGGACATGATGATGAGCTGGGTCTAACCCTGTTTCATAGCTCCACCCTCTCTCTGCTGGGGCACCAGGGAAGATACCAGAAAAGACAAACAAAATCTTGGTTTGAAAGGTAAAAGAAATAATTAAATTTTTAGCTGCAGAAAGTTGGCTGAGTATGCTCCTAAAGGCATTTTGTGCTTTAAAGATGATGAGAAAGATTCTGTAGCCATGTGGGACCATGCATATGCTACCAGACCAGGTTTCTTCAAAAAGTAAATGTATGTTAGGATCACGCAATTAAATACAGAGTCAGATGAAGACTGGTCGGGAAAATGAACTGGATCCAGCGTGTTCGGTGTTAAGATGATGGACGATCTTTTACTCCTCTCTTTTCAAAACTGGGTTTACTACAGTTAAGTCATTTTTATAATAAAGAAGGATAAACATCCTCAATGGTATAAAGGTCATATGCACAAAATTCTAATTAAAAAATAGTTTTAAAAAAAACTACTGCCATAAATTAAACCTGTTACAAAAGGAAAATAGAACAGCCCTGAACTATATGCTACTATGTACCCATAGGACAATTTTTTTTTGAGACAGTCTCTGTCACCAGGCTGGAGTGCTATGGCACGATCTTGGCTCCTGCAACTTCCACCTCCCAGATTCAAGCTATTCACCTGCCTCAGTCTCCCAAGTAGCTGGGATTACAGGCATGTACCACCATGCCCCATTAATCTTTGTATTTTTTAGTAGAGAGCGTGTTTTGCCATGTTGGCCAGGCTGGTCTCAAACTCCTGGTCTCAAGTGATCCACCTACCTCAGCCTCCCATAGGGCTGGGATTACGGGAATGAGCCACCACACCCAGAAAAAAAAAAAATTTCTTTTAAGTTATCCAGGAAGAAAAAAAGAAAAAAAAAAAAACGGTTGCACAAGGGAATTAATTCTCCTTTCAACTCATGGGGCATAATTATTTTGTCCATCTCCCCACCCTACTGGTGCCAGAGGTGGCGCTGAAACACCCAGGCCAGAAGGGAATCCACCACCCAAATCGTGCCGGATTCACTGAGCTTCGTCCAGGCAGGCTGGGAAAGGTAATCAGAGGCTGCTGTCCTTCCAAGAGATGATCTTTGAAGGATAACAAATCCAGGCTGCCATCAAAATGAAGAGATGGAGACTGATGCCCCCAGCACTGCCAGGCAAGCAGCATCTCACAGCACAGGTGTGCCCAGTGACTGAGGAGGGAGCAGCCGCGGGGCAGGTTCTGAGCTGCAGAGGGCCCAACTCTCGGGATCAGAGACGGGTCCCAGGCTACCTCACAGCCCCTCACACCACCGGCCCCAATGACCCCCCGACTCCTCGATATTTCACAAAAGGCTTGAGATTGTGCAAATGTTAAAGACAGGACACTTCCTGTTTGTCCAGTTTCAAACCTCTACAGATGTCAGTGAAATGACAACGCATTAAGTTCCCCACCCAGGGCTCATCCCAGCACCTAAGGCTTCTCCCCAGGGATGACTGGGTCTTGGTTGAGTAGAAGGAAGTAGGTATTGACTTGTAGGAAATTTGAATAGTTGTTAAATCAACTCTGTCCCTTTGGAAACACGGTTCTTGGGTCAGAGGTGGCTGCTCCCGGAGGTGGTCCCACCCCTTCACTCTTTATGGCTCACCCTACTCTGCACCCCCAGAAAGAAAGAGCTGGAATACATCTGTGTAGAATTCTTCCGGCCTCACCCTGAAAACCAACCCTCTCCCAAGCTGGTAGACTGGGAGAAACTGCCAGAAACTACTGAGATTTCTACCCCCTTCCTCTCGCCTAAACCAGCAAACTGGTCTGTCGTTCCCAGGTGCCCTGGCTAGGTGCCCCCTGAGCCCACAGTTCTGAAAGAGCTGAAATCTGATCCTGATGAGATTTCAGCTCTTTCAGATTCCTGGGGGGAATCTGCTATGGATGCTCCTTCCAGCTCTCTCCTCAGCCACTTCCCGGAAAGCAAATGGCCTCTTCTCCAGGAAGGTAAATGGTAGACAGAGGCCATGCTCTGAGAGCCGGGGATAGAGCTCCTGGTGTTCATGCAGTTCTTACTGATGGCTTAATGAAGAGCCAAGTGATGGCAGAAACTCAGAGGGGAAGGAGACCTGGGCTCAGCCCCAAGGAGTTAGATTCTTGGAGAGAGAAGAAAGAAATGAACTGAAAATCTCTGGCAGCTGTTGTCACATGCACGGTCCTCTGAGCCGGGGAGCTCAGGGAGGGAAGATGGGCACTTCTAAGGGAAGGCCTCATGGAATCACGGCATCTGAGCAGCCGGAAGAGGGCAGCGGAGGCAGAAAGAAGGGCATTTCATGAGGGAGTGAAGGCTCTGTGGGAAAAGTCACAACGGGAAGGAGCAGAAATCAACCAGAAAGACAGGAGGGGCTGGCCGGCGCAGCATGGGAGACTCGCAGGGCCCTGACCCCGAGCCCAGGCTGAATCCAGGATTAACTCACCACATTTGTCTCGGAGGCATAAGAATGGGCCTGGGGGTGCCTGAAAGGGAGAGGGCCCCTGTGCACCCAAGTCCTACAGCGGCTGATCCTCAGCCCTGCTGGCCTGCCAAATGGCCCTGGGCTTGATCTCTGCCAAACAAAGTGAAGGCTGCCCCTTCTCTCCCGGCCTCCCTGATCACCAGCTTCTCCTCCAGCCCCAGTTTCCCAATCCCCAGCCAAAACCCCCAGGAGGCAGGAGAGGGCCACCTAATCTCCCCTTCCCAGCAAGTCCCTGTCTGTTCTCAGTTCAAGTAGCCCACACTACCTACCACCTTTCCCAAAGGGTGATGGGAAGAAGGACCTGAATTCCTGGGACCATCTCGATTTCAAATACGCTGCCCCCCGGCACCTTGGACCTTCACACTTGCCCAATCGTGTGTGGCTGACTTACAGTGCAGAGCATGCGGTGGCCAGAGCAGCGGGCCCTGGACTGGGAGACTCTGCCCTGGGACTGGGCATCAGGGCTCCACGCAACAGTGAGGCTGCCATGGTCCCGCCTAGCACTCCCTCCCCTTCCCTCCCCACCACCCCTCCATTCCATCCTCACACTGTGTTTGTGCCCATGTCTGTCTGCCTCAGAACTGCCTCCTCTTGGAGAACAAGGGCTCCATCGCATTTGCCTCCAGATTCTCCCTGCTTCCCACCGGCCAGTTGCCTATCTTGAGCTGTCAGTGAAATCTACTCAACAACAAGAAAAGTTGGAAACATGCCTGCTGGACTCTGCGGAAGACACCCCTGTCCTGGCAGTGGACACTGCAATTGGGAGCTCTCAGTTGGGAGGGCCTGGGCCTTAGAGTGGGAGATCCCCAATAGCCGGGAGTGCCCTGTGGCTGCGAGAGATCCGCGGATGCTGAATCAGGGCTGCGAAGTCCAGCTCCTCCGCCTTCTGTGGCTGAAGGGCTCCACCCAGAGGACAGTCAGCTTGATCCCGGTTCACCCAGACCATTCTCCACTGGGTGTAGAGGAGACTCTGCCCAGCTTTCCTGATGAAACTCAGAAACCCCCAGTGCCTCTTCAGAATGACTCTGCAAAATACCTCCTCCTCCCGGAAGAGCCAGTCCCCAGCCCTTGCCTCCAGCCCCAGGAACACCCCCTGTCTGCAAATGACAGTGGAATTGGAGCAGCTCAGAATTCTGCCTCCCACCTGGGGGAGCTCTGAGAACCAAATGAGGCCGGCTGTGGATGGGAACAAGCTACAGAAAAGTACACAGCGCTGCTCAAAGCCTAGGGGGTTTTTGGTTGTTGTCTGCAAGGCAAGAGGTGCTTTAAGAAAATTCTCCCCTCCTGTTTTCACTTCCTCTTCTCTCTCTTAACCCTTGGAAGGGGAAAATCCTACCAAGATTAACAGCTGATGTGTGAAAGAACCACAACACCGTTCTTCTAGCTGCATTTTCACAGTCTTTTCTGGCAGCCGCCACAGGACCGGGTTCTGATGTTCCCAGCTCAAGGCCAGAAAGAATCACTGGATCAAAATGAAATGTGCAGTTGGAAGCGACCTCAAAAGCCCTGCAGTCCAAAGCACCAACACGCTGCCCTGTTAAAGTGTGTCACAGTGCACACTGGAGCATGGCTGCCGCCAGGTGAAGGGTGAGCACTACCACGTCGGAGCCCTCTCGAGGACATTGGCTCCAGGTTATGCTGAACCACGTGGCCCGCGGCAGGGCCCGGGTTGTATCTCAGTGGCGCGGAAAACCCAGGGATGCCCTCGTCCTGCCCAGCCCTGTTGTGATTCTTCCTCTCACAGTCAGTTCCCAGGGGAGCCAGGCCAAGGAGCTCACGAGAGGAAATGGGAGTCAAAGTCCCGCCGCCGTCCCCAGCTGCACCCACACCAGGGCAGTCGCTGAGCTCTGGGAACTGTTCCTAGACTAACTGGCATTCATCATAACGAATCTTTGTGCTGCACGTGGTGGAAGGCCCTGGGGCGAGCGAAACTGGGAGCAACTCGTAAGGGAGAAGGACATGTTCAGAAGATCTGAAGTGGGGAAAAGAGGTGCAAAGGATGTGGCTGAAAGGTGGCCCCAGCACGCCTCTGAGGGACACCAAGCCGTGACACACGCTGACGCTCTGCTCCGGTGCTGCCTCACACCTCCCCAGCCTGACGAAAGCCTGCCCTGCTGTCAGGACGCAGCCCAAATGTGCCTTCCTCTGCAAAGCCTTTCCCAGCATCTCCACTTCCAGATAGAGACAGGTGCTCCCCTGTCTGTGGCTTAGACCGTCTGTGTCTTCTACCAAAGAATATGTTCCCAGCCTGAGTCATCAGTGTCCCCCAGAGCCTGGCTCATGATGAATATTGAAGAAATATCTATTCCTTAATGAATTAATTTTTTAACCATAGGGTCTCACTCTGTTGCCCAGGCTGGCATGCAATGGCACAATCAGAGCTCACTGCAGCCTCAAACTCCTCAAGCGATCCTCCCACCTCAGTTTCCCACGTAGCTAAGACTACAGATGCACTGCCACATCTGGATTTTAAAAAAAATGTTTGTAGAGACAGGGTCTCGATATGTCACCCAGGCTGGTCTTGAACTCCTGGCCTCAAGGGATCCTACAGCCTCAGCCTCCCAAAGTGCTGAGACTACAGGCGTGAGCCACCACACCTGTCCTGAAGAAATGTTTGTTGGCCTTCATCTTTGTGCCCCCAGTGACTAATACAATATGTTAAAGAAAGGGGCCGGGCAAATATTCCATGAACGAATGAAGGAAGAAAGGAATACCAGTTACAGGGCTCACATATGGCCAGCCCTAAGGCCAGGTGCCCTATCTCTCACCGCTCATGTTTCCCACAGAGTTTCACAGAGAAGCAACCACTTCACTGGAAAGACCAACTCAACTCAACACTTGAGAGTCATTCATACAATAATTTTTTTCTTTAATCATCCAGCCCAAAATGTCATCATACAATAAATATTTACTGAGCTCCTACAGCGCACCAGGCTGTGTTCTAAGTGCTGGGGACACATCAGTGTACAAAACACAGAGCCCCCTGCCTTAGGGAGTTTCCGTCCAGTGGAGAATGAGGCGGACTGTGTCTGTTGTGACATGCACACTTGTTCTTTCCGCCCACACCTTCCCCCTCCCTCCAGGACCCGCTAGTGATCCTGCCTCCTTCCGAGAGAAACTGCACCTTGATTTCCCCTTCCCAGCAAGTGCCCTGTCTGTTCTCAGTTCAACTAAGCCAAATGACTGCCTTTCCCCAAAGGCAAGTGGGAACGGGGACCTGAATTCCTTGTCTCATTGCCCTTTGGGCATCTCCATTTCAGATACGCTGGCGCCCTAGCGCCTTGGACCTTCACACTTGCCCAGTCGTGTGTTGCTGACTTTTAGTGCAGAGCAGGTGGTCACCAGAGCAGAGGGCCCTGGGCTGGGAAACTCTGCCCTGGGACAATGTCTCCCAGAGGGACAAGGGATGAGTGAATAGTGAAGGGTAACTAGAAGAGGGAAATGGGGTCATTGCTGTCATCAGTGGCGAATTCGGGGGAGGTGCTACCTTTGCTTCCTGGTCCTCAGATCTCACTCTGCATCCGCTGACAGTGTCTTCTGCCTTTGGGTGGAACTGGCCCTCCTGTTTTAGTTTAAGTGAATTAAACAGAAGTGGCTTTCATAATTGGATGATGCAGAAATGTCCTAACCGTCACCTCGCCCGGGGCAGCTTGCCAGCTCTGGGCCTTCAGCGTGTCCTGATTCCCAGTTTCCTCCTCAGGTGCGTCACTAGCTTCTCTGGCTACCTGGTTTCCGGCAAGGAGTCTGTTAGCACTCACTCCTGTTTTCCTGCACGCGTTTGGAGAGGAGGTTGCCAGGCTCCAGGATAACAGTTTGCTGGAATGTGGGCACTGTTCTTAGGTAGCATTGCCCACTTTCCCAGGTGGCGTGACTGTCTCACTAGGCAGTGGAGGCGGGTGCTGAAAGGCTCTGGGAAACTCACTTGCACAGAAGGAGGGGGTATGAGTCAGCTTAGAGACTTGGCCAATATGGTTTTCCCACAGAGACAGGCACTTAGCGCACTCTCCATAATGACTCGTTAATTTAAAAAAAAAAAAAAAAAAGATACAAAATGCATGAGAAGAACTAAGTAATCATGTGGTGAATGGTTGCAAAGCAATATCATAGCAAATGATCTTTTTAAAAATAAAACTTGCTTTGTTTTATTTAATAATATACTTTCGAGCAAATGACCTTCTCTGAATTAGGTTTTCATGATGTGGATTTCTTAAAGGTTCAAAATGAATTGCATCCTTCCTGAATCCTCCCTAAAGTGGAGAGGCTGGTGGCTCCTGAAAGTGGTGATTAACTTTACATAATCCTTTTCACAACCACAGCACAAGGGAGGGGTGTCAGTATGCTCCCCGACGCCAGAAGAAAGCCTTATGATTCTGCAATCACAGAGAATTCAAAAGAGATAGTGTTGTGCTGTACAGTCCGCATTTCATAGTTAATAAGCAATATCCTCTTCACTCCTTTTCTTTTTCTGCCGGTAAATTGCGCTTGGCAGGCCTGCTATTTTCCTTATAATGCCAACTGATGAAATTGCCTCCCAAATGCCCACCATCGTCATTAACACAAGTGTCTCAGAAGGAGCTGCAGAAGATGGCCTTCCTCCCCCTGCAACTGGGAACAGACAGGTGCCCCTCTACATCAAAAAGCCAGGTCAAAGAATCAGATATGACAAAGTGTTAGGTTGAAAACTTTCACAAGAACATAAATCTTGCTCTTCGGGGCAACAGGCAGACTCAGGTGAATATTCATCACTGTTCCCAGTTGGTCTCGGGTAGAATAAATCTGTCCCTGGACTCATCTGTTCAACAAAAGGGATCTGGTAAGGCTCCTAAGGCTTTATTTTTCATTTCCCTTAGTTAGTTAGTTAGAGCTAGGATCTCACTCTGTTGCCCAGGCTGGAGTGCACTGGCTCAATCACAGCTCACTGTAGCCTCCAACTCTTGAGCTCAAGCCGCTCTCCTGCCTCAGCCTCCAAGTACCTGGTACTATAGGCACACACCACCATGCCTGACTACTTTTTTCTTAATTTTTTGTAGAGATGGGGTATTGCCATGTTGCTCAGGCTGGTTTCAAACTCCTGGCCTCAAGTGATCCTCCTGCCTAGGCCTCCCAAATTGCTGGAATTATATGTGTGAGCCACCATGCCCAGCCAAGACTCCAAAGACTTGAGAAATAATTGTCTTGTCCTCTAATAAGAAACCCCCAAAGATAGCTATAATTCTGACTGGTTTGCTCACTTGGGAATGGGTTGTCTTAGATGTAGCATTGCAGCTGACATCTCTGTATTTCTAAACTGTTCTGTGAGCTTTCTCTGTCAAAGCACGAGTCATCGCCACGTTCCTCTTCCTCCACTTGCACAATACAGCAAATGAAACCTAAGTCTCTACCGGCTTTAGAAACACAACTTGAAAGGCTCAGTTATTGAAATTAACAGTGATAAGCATTTTTTTCCCTATTGAATCACCTATTGGATCATTCAAAATCCACAGTGGGGCCAGGCTCAGTGGTTCATGCCTGCAATTCTAGCATTTGAGGAGGCCAAGGCTGGAGATTACTTGAGCCCAGGAATTTGAGATCAGCCTGGGCAAAATAGAGAGATTCCATCTCTACAAAAAAAAAAAAAAAAATTATCTGGGCCTGGTGGCGAGAGCCTATGTTCCCAGCTGCTCAGGAGGCTGAGGAGGGAGAACTGATTGAGCCCAGGAGACTGAGGCTGCAGTGAGCCGAGACTGCGCCACTGCCCTCCAGCCCGGGACTTGTGCTGTCTCCCTGCTCTCTCGGCCTCTTCTCTCCCCTAGAAGCCCTCCTGATCCAACCTGAACTTCTTCCTTTAGATCCTCAGCCTTCACTGTGAAACAAGATGAGTCTTTATCACTAAGTCTCTTTCTGTTTTGTTTTACCAATGATTTCTCCTCAACGGGGATGAAGGGTGGGGAAGGAAAGAGGGGAGTGAGGGAAGTAAGTGATTGGAAAAGCAATAATCACTAATCACTAAAAGTCACTCATTAAAAAGCAGCATCTCAGCCAGGCACAGTGCCTCACACCTGTAATCACAGCACTTTGAGAGGCCAAGATGGGCAGATCTCGAGGTCAGGAGTTTGAGACCAGCCTGACCAACATGGCGAAATCCCATCTCTACTAAAAATACAAAAATTAGCTGGGCATGGTGGCTGGTGCCTATAATCCCAGCTATTCAGGAGGCTGAGGCAGGAGAATCACTCGAACCTAGGAGGCGGCGGTTGCAGTGAACCAAGATCACGCCACTGTACTCCAGCCTGGGCGACAGAGAAAGACTCTGTCTCGAAAAAAAAAAAAAAAAAAAAACCAGCATTTCCATTAAAACTATGAAGTATTCATCGAGTTCAGTCTCAACATGCAGAGTCAGATTTTGACTTTCCGTTGCCCCCATAGGGTCTAACTGAGACTCTGATTAGTCAGACACAAATCATGGAGCTGGCTCATTCTTGGGACCCTGCAGGACTTCTTAGAAGCAGCAGCACTCTCTCATCCACAGTCTGTTTCCCTCACCACCACCAGCCCCACAGCACACGCAAAATTAACATGTTCTTTTAAGTGTAATCAACCTGATTCTGAGAACTGTTCTGATTGGTTGCAGTTTGCTGACACGTAACCAACTACTGTTGCCCTTGGAACTCACATGGTTCCCTCCCATGAGGCTGCTCCTTCTCCACTCCAGTCTTGGCTAATGAAAACCCCTCTTTCCACTGGTTAAACACATTCAATACACCCTTATCATGGACCACGAGGAAGGCATTAAAGGTGATGTTGTGGTAGAATATTTAATAGCTCATGATATATTTGTTATATAAAAGTAGTTTACAAAACAATAGATGTTATAAAATATAAATCTATTTTAAGGTTTTTTTCATGGACAGATATGATCATCTATGAAGGGTTTTTATTTTCCTTCTTGTGCTTTTCAACATTTTACAACATTTTACAATGAGTACTTTTTTTTTTTTTTTTTTGAGACAGACAGGGTCTCACTCTGTTGCCCAGTCTGGAGTGCATTGGCATGATTACAGCTCTCTGTAGCTTCAACCTTCTAGGTTGCTCAAGCAATCCTCCCACTTCAGTCTCCCAAGTACCTGGGAGCACAGGCATGCACTACTATGTCTGGTTAATTTATGTATTAATTTTTGTAGAGACTGGGTCTTGCTATGTTGCCCAAGCTGGTCTCAAACTCCTGGGCTCAAGCAATTCTCCTGCCTTGGCCTCCCAAAGTGTTGGGATTACAGGCATGAACCACTGCACCTGGCCACAGTGGGTACTTCTATAATGGAACAAATGTGAAAAGAAAGCATCCTATCTGTTACAGGCTTCACTGTGTCTCCCCACTCAAATTCATATATTGAATTCCTAACCCCTAGTACCTCATCATGTGACTGTATTTGGAAATAAGGCCTTTAAGGAGATAAAGAACACCAGTCATATTGAATTGGGACCCACAAATATGACCTCATTTTACCTTGATGAAGTCAATGGTGGGCTCTAATCCAATATGACTAGCATCCTTATAGGAAGAGGAGATGGGGCCAGGTGCAGTGGCTCGTGCCTGTAATCCCAGCACTTTGGGAGGCCAAGGCGGGCAGATCACGACGTCAGGAGTTCAAGATCAGCCTAGCCAACATGGAGAAACCCCATCTCTACTAAAAACAAGAAAAATCAGACAGGTGTGGTGGTGCATGCCTGTAATCTCAACTACTCAGGAGGCTGAGACAGGAGAATCTCTTGAACCCAGGAGGCGGAAGTTGCAGTGAGCCGAGATCACACCATTGAACTCCAGCCTGGGCAACAGAGCAAGACTCCATCTTGGGGGAATAAAAGGAAGAGGAGATTGGGACCCACATAACGGAGACAACCACGAAAGGACGCAGCAAGCCATGTGCAAGCCACGGAGAGCGGCCTCAGAAGAAACGACGCTGCCAACGCCTTGATCTTGGACTTCTGGCCTCTAGAACTATGTCTCTTATTTAAGCCACTGAGTCTGTGGTACTTTTTACAGAAGCCCTAGGAGACTAAGACACCACCCATCTTTCAAAGACCGGCTCCAATGCCAGCCCTGCCATGAAACCGCCCCTCCTTCTCAAACTTCCCCCACTCCCAGCCTTCGGTGGCTATGGCTTGGCAGTCATTTGGCCTTGTTTAGAGTAACCTTTGCTTACCCTTCTCCCCTGCTAAACTTCTTAAGAGTAAGGGCTGGGTCTCATTGGTCTTTTTTAATTCCACCATTACTTGTCTGGATGTCTCAGAGGGCTCATTAGAGACTGTTGAAAAAATGAGAGACCGGCTTTCTTGGGATGCCAGCATGGGGTCAGATGTTTCATGGTTCTGGTGCTGGTGCTGGTGTGTGTGCCTGTGGGAGTATACTTACGCGTATGTGTATAAGTGTGCGCATATGTGAATGTGTGTGTGTGTGTGTGTGTGTGTGTGTGTGTGTGTTGAGGGAGGGTGTGGTCATTGAGGAGGACCCCACCTCTTACCTATTGTGTGATTTTTGGGGTCAGTCACACTTCACACCCAAGCCTCAGCAGTTTACAAAGCATTCTCATGTATATTCTCTCATTTGGTTGCCATAACAATCCACCAAGGTTACACATCATTTCCTCTCGTTCATGGGTGATGTAACCATCCTCAGAACAGGTGCAGAACAACACGTTTAATGATGAAAACTTCACAACGATAAGGGCGGGAATGTGCTGAGCGTCCGGCGCCACACCCAACGGCTGCATGCCTCGTCCCCATTCATCCTCATGATGAGCCCGGGAAGGAGGAATATTTTACAGGTAAGGAAAGTGAGGCTCAGATGGGTTGCCTGAGATCACACAGCTCAAAAAGGATAGAGCTGGGACTGAAACTCAGGCTGCCAGATCCACAGCCTACACTCAGAATCACAATGCATGCTGTCCTTCTCCCCACGTAAATAAGTCTACAGAGGGGGCTGAACATGGGGCACAAACAGATATTGCTCCAAAATTCAGAAGCTGAGTTGGTCTGGAAAGGCTTCTGACACAAGGTGAGAGTTGACACAGCTGACTAGAGAGGATGCGGTGGGGCCAGCCTGCCCCCACCTCCTCCCAGTGCTCTTTGCAGTGAAGAGTCTCACAAGTCAGGTTTAACCACCCAATCCAACTCCCCACACCCCACAGGACCTCCCAGCATGTACTGGCCACGATGCTGAGAGGCAAAGGGACACAAAGAAGATTAAGAGAAGGTCCCTGCCTCTCAGGAGCCATCTCCTACAGAGGGCAGGTAGGTGCATCATAATAGTGACCTCAGCAGACATGAATCAATTACACTACCATCACTTTAAAGTTGTGTGTGTGTGTGTGTGTGTGTGTGTGTGTGTGTGTGTGTGTGTGTTTTGAGACAGAGTCTTGCTCTGTTGCCCAGGCTGGAGTGCAGTGGCACGATCTTGGCTCACTGCAACCTCCACCTCCCAGGTTCAAGCAATTCTCCTGCCTCAGCCTCCTGAGTAGCTGGTATTACAGGCGCATGCCACCACGCTCAGCTAATTATTTTGTATTTTTAGTAGAGACGGGGTTTCACCATGTTGGTCGGGCTGGTCTTGAACTCCTGCCCTTGTGATCCTCCCGTCTCTCAAAGTGCTGGGATTATAGGTGTGAGCCACCGTGCCCAGACACACTTAAATGTTCTATCCAGGGCTTCCAGGGGAAAGCTCTGGTACCGATTCTGCCACTGTTTGTCTAGGAGACTTTAGGCAAATCACAGCCCATCTTGTGGCTTCAACTTCCTCACCTGGAAATGGAGTCACTGAATATGTGCCACAAAATGACTTCTGTGAGCCAGCTTCCATCATTTACATCCAATTTCCATTCTTCCAGGTCCACCTTCCAGTTCCACACCATCAAAACCTCTAACCCTGACAATTAAACTGTTTTAAAAGGAGCCAATGTGTTGAAGAAGAGGGTTGAAATAGCACCGATCACCAGCTTACAGCCCAAACCATCCTTGGCCCCAGGGTAAAAGACCCAGCAAGGCCACAACACATCCCATTGGGCTGGATGAAGTTCTCGGAGGAGAGGGTATGAACGGAGAGGCCACACACCGCCCCTCTGAATTCAGTGCCAGCACCGTGTGGGCCGCTCCCAGCTCATTCTTGAACACTCTCCTCCTGGAAAAGGTCCCTAAGAGGCGGGAGCAAACCTCTCATTGGCTTATTTCTTGTACGACTCAAGAGACAAGAGGGAGTCTTAAAGGATTGGCTCCACAAGATTTTCTCACTCAAGGCCGGGCACAGTGGCTCCCGCCTAAAATCCCAGTGTCAGACGCATTTGAACCAGAGCGACTCCATTTTAAGTGAGGCTAGGAAAACGAGGTGGAGACTTGCTGGGTTGCATTCCTATCCTCTAAGATGTTGACAATTAAGGGAATAAACTAATAATACTTACTAAAACAGATCCAGACTTGGGAGTATCCAGATAACCTGATATCTGGAGAACAAAGGCATTCCTCGTTTTACTTTAAAGATAATAATGTTGACTCTTGCAAAATATAGTAATTAAGAAAATTAATCCTTTGTCACAAACCCTTGTAGCAGAGCACATCTCCCAGTACAGGCAAGCATTGTACCTAGGGCGGTGTGTTCCTCCTCTGACTTTTGGGAACGTCCTACTCTGTCAAAGGAGTAGCTGTCCTTTCACCACTGTACTTTCTTAATAAATCTGCTTTTGCTTTGTACTGCAGACTCGTCCTGAATTCTTTCTTGTGTGAGATCCAAAAACCCTCTTTTGGGGTCTGGATCAGAGCCCCTTTCCTGTAACACTAGCAGTTTGAGAGGCCAACGCAGGTGGCTTGCTTGGGCCCAGGAGTTTGAGACCAGCCTAAGCAACTTGGTGAAACCCCATCTCTACTAAAAAATACAAAAATCAGTTAGCTATGGTGGTGCACACCTATAGTCCCTGTTACTGGGGAGGCTGAGATGGGAGGATGACTTGAGCCTGAGAAATTGAGGCTGCAGTGAGCCATGATTGTGCCACTGAACTCCAACCTGGGCAGCAGAGGGAGACCCTATCTCAAAACACAGACAAACAAAAATCTCTCTTAAGTATAAATGGGAATATTTCCCAGACTAGGTCCAGTTGACCATTGCAAAGTTGCTTTACATCCTAGAGCACATTCAGCACCTTGGTATGTACTTGGTTTCCTCTCTTCATATTTTTTTAACGATAGGAGAAAAACTATCTGCAGAGGAAAATTCCTTCTATGAACTAAGCCCTTCACTTTCTTAACCCCAGCTTTCAAGGCTAGATGTCTAAACAAAATTTGAAGAAACTTCTGCTACAATAAGATGATTCCCTTCTCTGAAAGGTAAGAAAGTGGGGGTGGGGGGTGGTCTCCTCCTTCCATGGGTTCCCCATTCTACAATCCCAGGGCTGCTTAACCATTACAGGGTCTCTCTCTCTCTTTTTTTTTTTTTAAGATGGAGTCTCCCACTGTCACCCAGGCTGGAGTACAGTGGCACAATCTCTGCTCACTACAACCCACCCCCCAGGTTCACATGATTCTCTTGCCTCAGCCTCCAGAGTAGCTGGGATTACAGGCACCTGCCACTACACCCAGATAATTTTTGTATTTTTAGTAGAGACGTGGTTTCACTATGTTGGCCAAACTGGTCTCGACCTCCTGACCTCATGATCTGCCCGCCTCAGCCTCCCAAAGTTCTGAGATTGCAGGTGTGAGCCACCATGCCTGCCCTACAGGATATCTCTTAACGCTCTCAAAGTTGGCATTCTACAATTCATCCTGCATCTCAAGGGGCTGGGACTCTGTAAGAAAACCTCATCTTCCTGAGCAGCTACAGAACCCAAAAAGATGTGGTAAAAGACAGATTTCCCAGTAATTGCGCCCACTGGGTTCCGGGGCCCACAAGCTGAAGCCTACACCAGGTGAATCTCCTGCCTGCCGAACACACTACCCATGCTGCCATTCACCCCATGCAAAAACAAAATGCACCCAAGTCTCCTTCATGCACTCATCTGACAACGTGGTGACACATCTATCTGCCAGGACCGTGTTCCTCACTGGGAGGTCGAAAATGAAAAGACAAAGTTCAGGTCTCTAGGAACTCAAGTTCTAGTGGGGGAACAAAGAGGTCTCTAATCCGTCTCACCCTTACCCCCACCCCAACCCTGTCACCCTGATATCAAAAGGCGAGACAAGCTGGGTTGTGTCAACTTGGAAGAACCACGGGGCTGGGCTGTTGGATACCCCTTTAGCTAAGAACCCAGCAGAATCTGAGGAGTTTAGGATTTGCAGCCATCTTGGTAGCTGCAGGCAACCTTCTATGCAGCACTATTTGGGGTTCTGTGCCTTTGAAGGGACAAGCCTAGGCACACAGGCTGGACACATAGTCTGCTCCCCGCCGAGGAAAGAAAATGATACGAACAGACAACGATGCAGGCAGCAGAGACCCCTGCTGGGACAGGCGGCCAATGGGAGAAGAGTGTGAGTCCAGGTCCCAGGCTCTGTGCACAGGCTGGAGGTCTGGGCCCAGAAACCAGAGGTTGGATACCACCTGTCTTTTTCCAGCTGCGGGAGTATGGAGGGTGAGTGAGGGGTAGACTAAACTCATGCAAACCCCATCCCAGCCCAAATGACTTGGTGCGAAAAGGCCGGGTCTGGTCGAGTCTGGTCAGGCATGCAGCTCGAATACCACGCATGCCCTAAGGAACCTAGCTGTCGGCACGGGCACCTGAGTTCAAGCTGCAGCGTTGCACTTCGCTTGCTGTGTCCTCCTCAAAGAACCTGGGCTTCTCTTTAAGCTTTAGCTTCCTCGCGTGTACACTGGGGAACATTACCAATGCTTACCTGCAGGGTTGTTGTGAGGGTACAATGAGACAACCGGTACAAAGCACTTAGACAGTGGTAAACTGTCATCATCAGCCACGTAAACTCCTTCCAGTCCTCGCAGCTGGAAATGACCTCCGCCCCACTGGAACTCACATCTCAGCCTGGCTCTAACTCTCCGCCCTGGAAGGGAAGATCCCTGTTTCACGCATATCCACAGCATCTAGTTAAAATTCAAACGATGAGTGAGGATTTAAACAATTCTTGTGAGAGAGGGAGGAAAAAGAAAGAACTGAGAAGCAATGATGTGATTGGCAGAAGCATGCCACTACAGCCAGCTACCAAAACAAGAACAGCAGCAGATTGAGTAGAGGGATCTTGGATCCAACTTGCAAGTTCAAGGGAAGGGGACATTAAGCACAGGCTTGGTACCACTCAGGGTGTGGTCCACGGACATCGCCTGGGACTTTGTTAGAAATGCGGAATCTCAGACTCTGTGCCCGACCTACCGAGTTAGACTCTGAATTTTACAGGATTCCTGTGCACTCTAAACTTTGCGAAGCATTAGATAGACTAGCGGTTCTCAGGGCTGGCTCCACTCTTCTTACGGGTGGGGGCGCTGGGGTCATGGGAGCCCCGCCAGGGCAGGGGGCTTGTTGCCGTGGAACCCCCTCTCCGCCAGCACCAAGAGATTATTTAATGGGCTATTTAATTAAGGGGTAGGAAGGTGCTGTGGGCTGGTCCCATGCATCCAGGAAAGAGGCCAGTAGAGTATTCTGCCCACTCTTTTTTTTTTTTTTTTTTTTTGAGACGGAGTTTCGCTCTCGTTACCCAGGCTGGAGTGCAATGGCGCGATCTCGGCTCACCGCAACCTCCGCCTCCTGGGTTCAGGCAATTCTCCTGCCTCAGCCTCCTGAGTAGCTGGGATTACAGGCACGTGCCACCATGCCCAGCTAATTTTTAGTATTTTTAGTAGAGACGGGGTTTCACCATGTTGACCAGGATGGTCTCGATCTCTTGACCTCGTGATCCACCTGCCTCGGCCTCCCAAAGTGCTGGGATTACAGGCTTGAGCCACCTCTGCCCACTCTTTATACAAACCTACAGCGATGGCCCCATCAAGGCCTAGACCCAGCACTGGCCTGACAGGAGGGCAGGGACATCGGGAATGGGTGGGTGCCCTCCAGAGAGGGGCTGCTACCTCCCAGCAGGCATGGGAAGAGCAGTGGTGTGGGGGTTCCACCAAGAAGGGAACCTCATCTAGAAAAGAGGTTACAAAGCTACCATTAAACCATTTTTCCTAAAACAGAAAAAAAAAAAATCATCTGAAGAGACTTTTTTTTGAGACTGAGTCTCACTTTGTTGCCCAAGGTGTAGTGCAGTGGCACAATCTCTGCTCACTGCAACCTCTGCTTCCTGGAATTCTCGTGCACAGGCGTACACCACCAACCTGGCCAATTTTTGTATTTATAGTAGAGACAGGGTTTTGCCACGTTGGCCAGACTGATCTCGAACTCCTGACCTCAGGTGATCTGCCCACCTCAGCCTCCCAAAGGGCTGGGATTACAAGCAAGAGCCACCGCACCTGGCCTGGAATCATCTGAAGAGCTTTTAAAAATGCTGATGCTGGGGCCGGGTGCGGTGGCTTATGCCTGTAATCCCAGCACTTTGGGAGCCAAGGCATGCAGATCACGAGGTCAGGTGTTCAAGACCAGCCTGATCAACATGGTGAAACATCATCTCTACTAAAAATACAAAAATCAGCCAGGTGTGGTGGTGTGTGCCTGTAATCCCAGCTACTCAGGAGGCTGAGGCAGGAGTATCACTTGAACCCAGGAGGTGGAGGTTGTAGTGAGCCGAGAATGTGTCACTCCAGCCCAGAAACAGAGTGAGACTCCGTCTTAAAAAAAAAAGCTGATGCCCAGGCTGTATCCCAGAACAACCAGCATCATGTTGATTTTTGTCACTCACCAGGTGATTGCAATATTCAGCCAGGGTTGAAAGCCATTCATCTAGACCAGGGGTCCCCAAACTACGGCCCACGGGCCACATGCGGCCCTCTGAGGCCATTTATCCGGCCCCCCGCCGCACTTCAGGAAGGGGCACCTCTTTCATTGGTGGTCAGTGAGAGGAGCACAGGATGTGGGTGCATCTGTATGTGGCGGTGCCGCAAAGCACAGTGTCGCTCACGTACAGTACTACTTCCGGTGACGCGGGAGGCACGCGTCACGGCTTCAGAAGTGCGTCACATGACGCACATCCAGTCTGCGGCTGCGGCGCCCCACATCACCGGAAGCAGTGTGAAATAACAGCAGAAGTAGGAAGAAAGGCAAAGCACTATAACCATTACTACACAGTACAATGGCCCCCATACCCCCCCAAATGTACAACAACATAATGGCCCCTATAACCTCCCTTTGCCCAAAAGTCTCCCCCTACATTACTATACACCGTGTTTCCCCTATTATAAAACCCTGTCTTATATTAATTTTACCCCCAAAAGACGGGGGCTGTCTTATTTTTAGGAGGTGTCATATAATAGGGGAAACACGCAGCAGTGGGCTTCCCACAGAAGAGGCCCACCGCTGCTGCAGATGTCCAGGACGCTGTATACACACTGTCACAGGCTGATCACCACCATCCCTGTATACAGCACTGGAGGCGGTGCTGGGCCTGTGACACTGTACACTGCTGTCTGGGACAGTGGAGGCAGCAGCGCTGGCTGTGAAGGGTGTCACATCTTGCATAGTCCAGCCCTCCGACGGTGTGAGGGACAGTGAACTGGCCCCCTGTATAAAAAGTTTGGGGACCCCTGATCTAGACCAACCCTGTAATTTGCAGGTCAAGAAACTAAAGTCCAAAGGGCTAAACTGACCTGCCCAAGGTCACACAGGCAGGGAGTGACAGTGCCAGGGATCTGAGCCCCAGAGCTCCACCGCCAGGGCTCTCTTCACTGGACTTCACTGCAAAACGGGGCGGGGTGCAGCAGAGTGTCAGTGCTTCCTTTCTGCCTCGGCTTCTTCCTGGTTGGGTCCTTAGCTCAGATCCTGAAGGACCAGCTTCCTAAATGCACGTGACCTTACGCCTCTGAATTCCCAGATGGACTATGGCCGTAGGGGCCTCGCCCTCTCGGGCGGTAAGTACCAGAAGCCTGGGGCCAGCGGAGAGTCTGCTTCCTAACCGGCGCCAGTCTCGGCTGGAACAGCCTGGCACCCTCAGCCAGCCAGCCTGGCCCTGCCATTCCCGCCCACCGCCCCTGCCGTCTTCCCAGAGACGCCGAGCCCTCGGGGGCTGTCCCCCCACAGTTCTCAGAACTCAGGGGAGGTTTCAGAGCCCCCACAGCCTCAGCTCCCGACTCCGATCGGAACTGCTGGGACAGGCCCGTTCTCAAGTCAGCAACCGCGACTATCTTGAAACCATCAGAGGCTCCCTCCTGACTTGTTTTCGCTCTCTTGTCAGGGTTTTGGGGAGGAGGGGGTGTCTCAAACCTCTGATTGTCTCTGCTTTGTGACTCTTTCTGGTGTGTTTTTGAAGTGGCTTTTTGTTATTCTGCCTCCACGAGCTGGTTTTTCTCGGCAGCCGTGGAAAACACTCTCGGCCTGCTCTGCCCTCCACCGAGCGCTTGGATCCCTTGTAAACAGCTGAGCCTGGTGGCCTGGACCGGGCTCAACAGACAGGGAGGGCCTGGGCCTGCCGAGCCCTTGAACAGAAACGTGCGGCACAGAGCTTCACCGTGCTCAGGGAGGAGGGTAGTGTAGACACCAGAAAGCAGAGAGGACTTTCTAGGCACAAGATTACCCTACTGATGTCCCAGTGAGGCCTGTTCCACCGCTGGAAAACAGGCAAGAACAGAGGTCTGCCCCTTCCCGGAGCCTCAAGCCTGCTAGAAGGAGGGCACCCACCTGCAGGAGCCTTTCCTGAACAAAAAAAAACAAATTTTTTTTAAAAATAGAATCTCACTCAGTTGCCAAGGCTCACTCAATTGCAAGTGGCATAATTGCGGTTCATTACAGCTTTGGCCTCCACAGCTCAAGCAATCCTCCCACCCTAGCCTCCAAGTAGCTGGGACTACAGGTGCCCCATGCCTGGCTAATTTATTTGTTTTGTAGAGATGGGGGGGTCTCGTTATCTTGCTCAGGCTGGTCTCAAACACCTGTGCTCAAGCAACCCTCCTGCCTCAGCCTCCCAAAGTGATGGGATCATAGGCATGAGCCACCGTGCCCAGCCCTATCCTGAAAAGTGAGAGGTAGATCCTGACTTGCGCTGCCCGATATAGTAGCCACTAACCGCACATGTGACTACTGAGTGCTTAAAATGTGGCTACTTTGTGGGCATGGTGGCGGGCGCCTGTAGTCCTAGCTACTTGGGAGGCTGAGATAGGAGAATTGCTTGAACCCATGAGATGGAGGTTGCAGTGAGATGGCGCCATTGTACTCCAGCCTGGGTGACAGAGCAAGACTCTGTCTAAAACAACAACAACAAAAAAGTGGCTACTTTGACTAAGGAACTGAATTTTTTATTTAGTGTTGCATAATTTAAATAACCATGTGTGGCTAGCGGCTACCGTTAGACAGCACAGCTCGAAAGCAGGGTTCTCAAACTGGGCTGCATATTAGAATCACCTGGGAAGTTTAAGCCACTCTGACGCCTGCAGCCATCCCTGCTGACTTTGATTTATTGCCACTGGGTGTAGGCAGAACCAGAGTTCTGAAAGCCCCACAGGTGATTCTCATGCACAGCCAAGTTTTCAAACTTCTGGCGCAAAGGATTTCCCACAGCTGTTCCAACTCTGACATCCTACATGTTCCCACAGTTTCAGAATTTAAGGAGCAAGGAATTTATGTACAGAATCAACTCAAGATGCCAGAAAATGTTTTTCATGTTCTAAATGTAATACATGTTTGTCATAACCCATGGGAGAAAATTAAGAATATTCAGAGAAATGAACAGAGGAAAGTCAAAATACCCTAAAATCCCACCACCTAGAGACAAAGCGTTAAAACACTTAGACGTAGATCCTTCCAGGCATTTTTCCATGGATAGAGCCTTATTTTCCTTTGAAATTAAAATCCTACTCTGCTTCCTATTTTGTAATTGTTTTTGTCACTTTGCTTATTTGATGAACAAATATATCATCAATCGTAATGGCTACATGATATTCTATCATATATAAACCACTATTTATTCAAATTCATATTAATATTGGCTCTATTTTTGCTATAATTTTTTAAAACATTGTTATGAAAAAATAATAACAATGTCTTTATGAAAAGCCATTTACTAACTCCTTAGGAAAAAAGAAAAAAAAATTAGGTCAAAGGGCATCGAAAATTCTAAGACTTCTCCTGAATGTTTACCAAAGGCCTCTCCAGAAAAGTGGAACCAGTTCATATTCCCATCAACAAAGCATGAAAGTACCTAAATTTATGCATGTTGGCACTGGGGATTGAAGTTTTCAAACTTAACAAGGTTTGAAAAAAAATGTTTTTTTATCCACCAACAGGTAACCCGCTGTTTCCAAGTTCAGCACACCTTTACTGAGCTCTGACGAGGTGCCAGGTGTCACCTTGGGTGTTGGTGATAAAGACGAATGGAATGCATCCCTGTCCTCTAAGAACTCGAGAAAGGAGACAATGAACAACTTGGCTGTAAGTCAAGGGAGAACAATATAGATGCTAAATAAAGGTACCAAAATCACAGTGGGAGCAGGAAAGAAAAGCCCACAATTCTTCACAGCAATGCTAGGAAGTCTGAGGGGGTGATGTTCGTGCTGGCTCTAGAAAGGTGAGTCCAGGCGCTGGTGAGAGGTAGGAGTGATGGTATTCGGCAAACACCAAAAAATGCTGGAGGCGCGAGGGATTGGAAAGTTATCACTTCCACCCTCCTTTGGCTCCTATATTTATCAACCCTCTACAGTCAGGAAGCTTCTCCTGAGTCTAGTCTCTCCAACAGCCTCCTAGTGCAGCTTCAACCCCTTCCTCTAGTTATGTGTAGTGAGAATGGGAGGCAGCATGGATGCATTCTCCATAAATTCACCTCCAAAGACTTCTAGACCAAGGCAAACGCTAAGTGTGGTATGACATGTTTTCATTGATGGGTCGGTCCCTTTTGGATTATTTGCTCCTTTCGTAAAAACAACATTGACTTGTAATGTCAGTATGTCCATTTACCAGCCTGGGCAATATAACGAGACCCTGCCTCTACAAAAAATTTAAAAAATCAGCCGGGTGTGGTGGCATGTACCTGTAGGTCCAGCCACTTGGCAGGCCAAGGTGGGAGGATCAATTGAACATGGAAGGTTGATGCCATTGCACTCCAGCCTAGGTGACAAAGCAAGACCCTGTCTTTAAAAAATAGATAATATTATATACGTAATATATATATATATACACACACATATATAATACATATATATGTTTATATACACACACATATAATACATATATATATTTATATACACATGCACATTTATATATATTTTTTTTTTAAGTTGCAAAACTCAAGACCATAGGGCAAACATCAAGATGACCTGGATTCCCCAGGCCACCGGTCCTGAGCCCAACTTGCCCCCCATTATTAGAATGACTAATGCCAGCCCTGTATAGAGACGTGGGAGCCAGTTTAAATCCTGGCTCTTCTACTTAGGCCCTTGTGATTCACCCAAGGGAATTCCTTCTTCATCTCCCTGGGCCTATACGACCGGGATGATATGAATAGTGAAAAGTTAGGTTTGGGGAGGTAAGGGAAGACTTTTGTTAATAATAATAACCACCAGTGTCTCCCATCCACGTGGGCGCACATCCAGCGGGCCAGCCCCTGGCCTTCCCTTTTTGTGAGTCTCTGACTCACAAACACACCATGTCAGCCGAGTCTGCCATGTATTTTAGAAATAATACGTTCCCAAAGATGGCCTTTCTTGGGAAACTCACTGAAGAAATGAATTAAGGGACTTCCCAACTGTGTCTCAGGGCAGGAGGTAAGATGGGCATGACAGTCACGGGACCTTTTCCACCGATTGACCGACACTCCCTGTTTCCCCAGTTCTGCCCTACAACGTCAGAGACCGGATCAAACTTCCCTACTTGCTCTGCCTTCACCTCCCCTTTCTCCCCTGCTCTGTGACGCATGATGTCCCTGGAGAGTCCCCCACATCATCGCAGAACAAAAACAAAAACAGCAGAGAAAAACTACCAAACCACGCTCCCCCCACCCCCTCTACTATGAGTCGCCCACACGATGAGGGTTCTTGGTTTCAAATACTAGAAATGGAATGGCCTTTTTTTTCTTTTCACTTCTGCTATTTACACAGAAATACCTCGGTGCTAAACCCACCATAATTCAAGTTTATTTTTGGATTTCTCAGCTGTAGAGATCTATAGAATGCCTAAATGGGGAGCAACTCAGTCAATAGGAGGAAGGAGAGGGTGGAAGGGAATGAATGTTGTTGAGAAGCTGCTGTGTGCTGGGGCCTTTCTGATGCGATTTCATTTCCTCCTTGCAGAGACTCTTAGAAGAAACCCTATTATCAATTATCTTTTGAAGATAGTGAAACCGAGATTCTGTGTCGTTAAGCAACTTGGTTTAAGTCAAACAATTCTAAGTGGTGGGACCTGGATTTAAAACCCGGACTGACTCAAAAGCCAGAGTTCTTTGGTCTCAGCCCTCACTCCACCCACGTCCGCGCCCGCCCCCTCTCTTGCTCCCACAGTGAATTCTCACGTGCCTTCCGTACCCAAGTGTTTGTACTCTCTCTGCCCCAGCCACCTCCTGTACTTCGCCCTTTTCTGCTCTGGAACAAAAATAGGGCCAACCAGAGAAGGTTCTGGAAATGTCTGATTTGGTTTTGTTTCATTTTTCCCCAAAGCATAGTACATGCCTCATTTCAACCCATTTAAGTAACTGACTTCTTGCCCGTGCCCAGTGGCTCACGCCTATAATCCCAGCACTTTGGGAGGCCAAGGCCAGCGGATCACAAGGTCAGGAAATGTGAGACCATCCTGGCCAACACGGTGAAACCTTCTCTCTAAAAATACAAAAGACAGCCAGATGTGATGGCATGCACCTGTAGTCCCAGCTACTCGGGAAGCTGAGGCAGGAGAATCACTTGAACCCAGGAGACAGAGGTTCCAGTGAGCCGAGATCGCCCCACTGCACTCCAGGCTGGGTGACAGAGTGCCTCAAAATAAAATAAAATAAAATAAAATAAAATAAAATAAAACATATGTATATATACATTGACTTCTTGCTCTCTGGGAATCCGGTAGGGGAGGACAGCCAAGGTGGACATAGCTCTAACAGCAACATGGAAGAGTGCCAGACTTGAAGCCACACAGATCTCCGCTGCCCAGTTTGGACACTTAAGGCACTTAAATGTTGCTAAGCCTCCACTTCCTCATCTATAACTGGCAATGACGTACCCATCTGGCAGGGTAATTGGGAGACCCAAATGAGATGATGCGAGGGAAAGGGACCAGGTCAGATTCCAGCACATAGTAGACATCCAAGAAATATCTCCTTCTCTTCCTCTCCTACATCCTCAGGAAAGGGGTTCAGGGCTGCCACTAGGGAGCCTGGCCTGCAGAGAGCACACTTAGATTCATTTAGACCTGTCTCAAATATTTTCAGGGCCCAGGTGAGAGTACAAATAGCGGCCTACATACTGCATGCCCAGATAGTTAAGTTATAAATAAAACTAACAGACTTATAAAATAGGCTCCATTTCATAATGAAACTATGTATTTTCATAATGACCTACAGGGTCATGTTTAAATTTAGAATCTCAGACTCCTTCGAGAACTCTTAGATTCTCCCCTCAGCTCGCCTTTCTTACTCCCCCCAGCCTGCATACATAGCATCATCTACAGCCACCGTAAACAGCCAGTATGTAGTCATCAACAGAGTCTAGGGGTGCACACCAAGCTATGCAGTCTACCCTGGGGAGGATTTTCCCTGTGGAGAGGCCTATGTAAGCCTGAAAGTGGCTGAGAACTCCGGGCAGGGAATACTGGGTCCTGAGACCTGAAGTGTGACATAGAAGCAGGAACACGGACCCGTCCTTCACCTGACAGACAAGAGTACAGTCTGAAGAAGACTGAAGAAGGACCTCTAAGGTGTGGCTTCCTCCACCTGAACCTGAGGGCAGGCTGCATTTGCTCAGGTGCTATTTACCTGTCACTCTAAGCAGGAATTGACGCAGTGAGCTGGAGCTGCAATAGTGACCTCATCCTTCTTCCTGAAGGATTAATCGTTTAGGGCTTAGCTCTTCCTGAGTTAAGCTCTAAACCAAGAGATAAGCCCTAAACCTGATTTGAAAGGAAATTATACTTTGGATCATTTCAATTTATTTTCAATAATCTTTCTCTTTCTTCACCTCCTGGGACACGGGCCAAGGAGGGAGAGATTCCAACACGCATACATTGATATTTACACATAGAATCTCATCTGCTCCATTTTTGTTCTTTGCTTAAAAAGTCTTTGTTCCAAAAACTACAGACAGAAATTAGTTCAGTGGTTGTGAGGAGCTGAGGGTAGAGGAAGGGGTTGACTACAAAGGGATATGAGGGAACGGTGGTGTATGATGAAACTGTTATATACCATATCTTGTCTGTGGTAGTACATAACTGTATGAATTTATTTTTTTAAAATCCTAGACCTGTATACTAGAATGGGCAATTTTTACTACATGTAAAATTATACCTTCAAAAACTATGTAATAAAAACCCTTTGCTCTAAATCATATATTAAGAAAGCAGCAGGATTTTAAAAAGTAAATGTGTTTGGACATTTAACTTCACTTCCTATGGTGTGACATTTAGGGTGAGTCAGTGTAGTGGACACCTGTCACATCCATGGTGGCAGCTCATCATCTTAAGGTCAGCTTTCCTATTATTGTCCTGCCTCCCAAAATAGAAGTCAAGAACTCAAACTCCTGGTATCCCCTGCAGCTAAGACACAGGCATGTGACCTATCTTCCACCAATCAGAAGCACTCATATAGGCACAGTTTCACGTGACCTACTCTCTACCAGTCAGAAGCACTCATGTAGGAATCAATTCATGTGACCTATGCTCCACCAATCAGAAGCACTGGCGTAGGTGTCGATTCACATGACCTACCCTCCACCAATCAGAAGCACTTATGTAGGAATGAATTCATGTGACCTACCCTCCACCAATCAGAAGCACTCATGTAACTGCTAATTCACAAATGAGTACTGTATAAACACGAGGGCTGCATGAGGCTTCCATTTTGCTGGTGTGCCAACAGCAGAGGCATTTGACTCTGGGGCTTTTAAAAGAAAACTGTAGGCAAATTAAATTTAACAGAGTTTATTGGAGCAAAAACCAATGTGTGAATCAAGTATCTGCCTAAGCCACAGTAGGCTCAGAGACACCTTAGCACAGCCACTTGGTGTTTACAGACAGAAAAAAGAAAATGACCTGCAGAAAATGTAAGTGAGGTACAGAAACCGCCAGATTGGTTACAATTGGCATTTGTCTTATTTAAATATGCTTTGAACAGTTAGCTGCCCTTGACTGGCTGAAACTCAGTGATTTGCACAAGAGTAGGTTACAGTCTGTTTACACATCCAGTCAGGTTGCAGTTTACAGTGTAGGAGAAACCTTTAGACAGAACTTAGAACATGTAAGGAAGCAGCTTTAAGCTAAACTTAATTTGATAATTCCCCCCTTTTGGTCATCTTCTTAATGTTGAGAGATAGACCAAAAAACTTTAAGCATTGATGTCACTGTCGCCATGATAAAGGTACCTATTCAGTCTCAAATCCCGTTGGGAAATAGAACGGTGAGTTTTGTGAGGTGGAAACAGGGACTTCAGGGTTTTTTTTTTTTTTTAGGGATTGCAGTAGTGGGGACCTCTTTGTACTGCGATCTCCTGTTTTTAAGAGAAAAGCAAAGCTTGGTCTGTTTTAGAATCTGTTCCCTTAAAGTTTCAGATCGATTATGTCACATTTAATATGTGTGACTCTGTTTTGGTGTGATCTGGTCTGTTGGGGCCTAATGCACAAGCTCGGTCCAAAACAATTGCCTCCCAGAATTTTGTTTAAAAATTACCCCCTTCTGGCCGGGCATGGTGGCTCACGCCTGTAATCCCAGCACTTTGGAAGGCCGAGGCGGGAGAATCACCTGAGGTCAGGAGTTTGAGACCAGCCTGACCAACATGGAGAAACATCATCTCTTAAAAAAAAAAAAAAAAAATTCCCCCTTCTGAGGCTGGGTGCCGTGACTCACACCTGTAATTTTAGCACTTTGGGAGGCCAATGTGGGCAGATCACTAGGTCAGGAGTTCAAGAACAACCTGATCAACATGGTGAAACCCCATCTCTACTAAAAATTCAAAAATTAGCTGGGCGTGGTGGTGCACATCTGTAATCCCAGCTACTCAGGAGGCTGAGGCAGGAGAATCATTTGAACCGGAAGGCGGAGGTTTCAGTGAGCCAAGATCGCACCACTGCACTCCAGCCTGGGCAATAGAGCAAGACTCTGTCTCAAAAAAAAAAAAAAAAAAAAAAAAAAAAAAAAAAAAAGAATTCCCCTTTCTGGTTTCTGGTCAGGTTTTCACTTATGTGAGAGTGTGACCAAAACTTAGGGCATGAGCTCTGCTCTCGGTTACCATCATTTTGGGTTTTCAGTCTCAGTAAAGCCACACATTTCTTTGCATTATTGTCATTCCAATCAAGGAGAGACCATTTGACATTGTGGAGATGGCTGCACGCAAACAGTTAGAACTTTTGAGAGAATCTAGCACAGCAGGGAAATTACAATGATAACTATCAGGAGGATCATGCCAGGAGTCTGGGGTATGCTCTGTATCCAGGTTCCCCATGAACCAAACCAACTCAAATCAAATAGATCAAACAATAAACTAGATAAAGAGTTTGCTCATTTCAACTAAGTAGCCTGTCTATTAATCTCCTACAACTGAGTCTCTATCATACCCTACATATTCCTCCATGTGTGACTAGAAGTGTCAGCAACTGCACAGACACTGCTTTGTTTAGCCAGAAAGTAAACTAGAGCAATTCTATTATTTAGCGCAACTTTAGCAAGAGAATTTAAAATCTGTTGTGTAACCAGAGTCTCTGTAGTAGAATCTGTTATCTAGCCTATTATAAGGAATAAACTTTTAATCATTGCCTAATTTACTCTAAACCATGGAAAAAGAGACCTAATCAATGACGCCTATCCAGAAGAGGGAAGGCCTCTTGGCAATGTTTTCTCTAACCTATGATATAGCTTAAGAGGAGGAGTGGACCAGTGTTCTGCTTCTGACTGATTATAAAGCAACAAAGATACCATTCAAATTTTTCATCCACACTGGCCCTTTTTCCTACATCTATCAAGACATAAGGGTGTCCATGCAAAAGGTTTGCTTTGAAACCCTCCACAAATAAAAGTATACCCCGTGCGTGTACAAGAGAGACTTTATTTTCAGTTCTGTTTTTCATGGAGGCATGTATCAGTCCATTCTCCCACTGCTATAAAGAAATACCTGAGAGTGGGTAATTTATAAAGAAAAGAGATTTAACTGGCTCATGGTTCTGCAAGCTGTACAGAAAGCATGATGCTGGCCTCTGATAGGCTTCTGGGAAGGCCTCAGGAAATTTACAATCATGGCAGAAGGTAAAGGGGCAGCAGGTACATTTTACATCACCAGAGCAGGAGCAAGAGGGAGAGAGTGGGGAGGCACCACAAACTTTTGTTTAAAAAAGATCTCATGAGAACTCACTTTTGCAATGACAGAACTCACTTTCTTACATTAACCATAAGAAACCACCCCCCGCCATCCAATCACCTCCCACCAGGCCCCACCTCCAAATCTGAGATTACAATTAGACATGAGATTTGGGCGGAGACACATCTGCAAACCATATCAAAGCATAAGCAAGGAAAAACTGAGAGATCACTTTGGGAGGCTGAGGCAGATGGATCACAACCAGGTCAGGAGTTCAAGACCAGCCTGACCAACATGGTGAAATCCTGTCTCTACTAAAAATACAAAAATTAGCTGGTCATGATGGCACATGCCCTCCTGAGTAGTCCCAGCTACTCTGGAGGCTGAGGCAAGAGAATTGCTTGAACCCAGGAGGCGGAGGTTGCAGTGAGCCAAGATCATGCCACTGCACTGCAGCCTGGGCAATAGAGCAAGACTCCGTCTCAAAAAAAAAAAAAAAAAAAAAAAAAAAAAAAAAAAAAAGTAAGTAAAAAAAACGGAGTGGTACGAGTCTCATGATAGCAGAGAAATCTTGATCCATGATGTTGGAGAAAAGCTGTTCATATCTGGGATGCCATCTATTTCTGGGGAGAAACTTCCTTGGTTATCTCTATCTTTAGGTCTCCAATGGCTGTACAACTGAGAGTCTGGAGGCACCTTCTGAGTTGTGAGATATGAACCCAAGGTTCAAGGTCCTTAAGTTTTGCTGCATTGTGGGTAACAAGGGCAATCTTTTTCTGATGTTGTTCTCAGAAGACCCAGTCTCTGGGTTTTATATCATAAAGAGTTTGATTAGTGAGTGGACCATAAAAAGCTTTCTTCACCTGGTGAAAATACGCTATGGCTCAATGCATTAAACGTTTGCAGCATTTAGTCATATCAGAGTTTAGTAGCAGAAGATATATGAGGTTCCATTGTTTAGTGCATAGATCTGTCAGTGACTGTTTTATAAGGGTTCAACGTATGTTTTCCACTGGAAGTGGATCTGATTGTCATCAGTCTCTAATACCTTTGACATAAGCAATCAAGTCAGTTCAGTGAGCTTCGCCTAATGCTATAATACATGTAATACCTTATTTAACTATATTATGACTTATCCAGTGAAACAAGTATCTGTATCACTGGAGATTTCTCTAGGAATATCCCATGAGGAAAACACATTTCCTAGTAACCTTTTAGCTATTGTTATAACATTAACCCTGTTGTATGGGAAAGCTTCTATAGAACCAGTAAACATGTATCAAAAATGACAACTGAATTAAATTCCTCTATAAATTTTTGTTTTGTTTTGTTTTGTTTTATTCAGACAGAGTCTTGTTCTGTCACCCAGGCTGGAGTGCAGTGGTGCAATTTTGGCTCACTGCAGCCTCTGCCTCCCAGTTCAAGTGATTCTCCTCCCTCAGTCTCCTGAGTAGCTAGGATTACAGGCATGTGTCATTATGCCTGGCTAATTTTTGTAATTTTAGTAGAGACGGGGTTTCACCATGTTGGTCTGGCCAGTCTCGAACTCCTGACTTCAGGTGATCGCCCTCCTTAGCCCCCTAAAGTGCTGAGATTACAGGCATGAGCCACCACACCTGGTCAAATCCCTCTACAAATGTTTCAATGGCCCGTCAGATAACAGAAAGGTACCTGAAGTTTTTATCGTCTTCCAAGAATTATGGGTTTGACAAAGCAAATGTTGATCATAAACTATTTTAGCAATTAAGAACAGTTACTACACCAGTATATATATTTTTTAATTTGGATCATTTTATCTGTTTTATGATAAGTCATGAAATTCAGAGCTTCTATAATGGGAACTTGAAGGATTCAGGAGGCCATCCAGATTCTCCATGAGTCTATGCTTATACTGGACTCGTAACTTAAATATCATTTTTGTTTCTCCAATTTAGGTGCATAGCACGGTTTGTTACATGGTTATCATAGGAAATTGATTTGGGCCAGGGAGTTCATTTAAATTATATGCCTAAATAATTTTATTACTGGCTGGTTTCAGCATAAAAATCTGGCAAAATATTTTTTTGGTCGTTAATTAATTCTTGCCCTACTTGGGTTAGCAGTTTTATAAATCAGTCAGCCCTTCTATTAGAGTTCTGGGAATTCTTACCAAGTCCAAATGATGGGATCCTAAAGTTATCAGAAACCTGTATTCAAGAGTGCTTGTCAGAGTCCTTTCCATCATTTTATGAACCTCTGTGAAGACACACAACTCTAGGATTTTGCTTGCTTGAGAAGAGTTTTCAGAAACTGCATCTAAATGTAGCAATTAACTGTGGAAATGATATAAAGTGGTCATAAAGATACAATTGACAAGGACATTTGGTTATTTTTGTGGCCTAAAATAATTTAATGTAAGAACCAGTTATAATTAATAGCATGTATCCAGACATACCAGAATTTTAGGAATCCCATACAATTTTGGAACATATATTAACAACATATTTATATACATATAACTTGAGGATTAAACACCATTTCTTATTTGACAGTGCTTCCGGTAATTTAACATACCATGTAATCTTGTTTATCTCTCTTTTGGATGCTGCACTAGCCCTCTGTAAAACCTGTCAGATACGTCAAAGGATTCAAACACTTGACCAAAATAGGATCACGGTTCACCTTAAAGTAAAAGTCATTTATTTAGCCAAAGTGAGAAGAGATTTTCAAAAGCAAAAACCTTTACTCTTTGATAAGAGAGGAGACTTTTTTTTTTTTTTTTTTTTTTTTTTGAGACAGAGTTTTACTCTTGTTACCCAGGCTGGAGTACAACGGCACAATCTTGGCTCACTGCAACCCCCACCTCTCAGGTTCAAGCAATTATCCTGCCTCAGCGTCCCAAGTAGCTGGGATTACAGGCATACACCACCATGCCTGGCTAATTTTTGTGTTTTTAGTAGAGACAGGGTTTCTCCATGTTGGCCAGGCTGGTCTCGAACTCCTGACCTCAAGTGATCCACCCACCTCGGCCTCCCAAAGTGCTGGGATTACAGGTATGAGCCATCACGCCAGCCTTGGATCCTACTTCTGATACCATCTGCTAAAAGAAAAACCCACCAGGTGCAGTGGTTCACACCTGTAATCCCAGCACTTTGGGAGGCCTAGGCAGGTGGATCACCTGAGATCAGGAGTTTGAGACCAGCCTGGCCAACATGGTGAAACCTCATCTCTACTCAAAATACAAAATATTAGCCACATGTGGTGGTGTGTGCCTGTAATCCCAGCTACTTGGGAGGCTGAGGCAGGAGAATCCCTTGAACCTAGAAGGCAAAGGCTACAGTAAGCCAAGATCTTGCCATTGCACTCCAGCCTGGGTGACAAGAGTGAAACTTTCTTAAAAAAAAAAAAAAGAAAGAAAAAGAAAAACCTTAGACAAATTAAATTTAACAGTTTAATTGAGCAATGAAAAATTTGCAAATCAGGAAGTCTCTTTAGCCAGAGTAGGCTCAGAGAGACTCTAACAGGGCCATGTGGTAGAAGATTTATGGACAGAAAATGGAAAGTGACTTTCAGAAAATGGAAGTGAGGCATAGGAACAGCTGGATTGATTAGCTTAGCATTTGCCTTATTTAAACATAGTTTGTACAGTTGGCACCCTTGATTGGCTGAAATTCAGTGATTGGCACAAGAGTAGGTTACAGTCTGTTCATACATCCAATTAAGTTGCAGTTCACTATGCATGGACAAACCTTTAGGCTGGACTTAGAATATGTAAGAAGGCAGATTTTGGCTAAACCTAATTTAACAGGGTTTTCAGTGGTTGTGAAGTTGCATCCTGCCTATCAACCAATGTGGTATGGGGGAAAGAGGATGGATGAGGCAGTTCCATTCCTGTTTTGCTGCAACTGGCTATGAGTGTCCTTTGGGAACATAACTTCTCTAATTTAACAATTAACTCCTCTGAGTCTCCATTTTCTTATCTGTAGAATGGACATCACAGTTGCTTACCTTGCAGGGTTGTGAGATTAAATGAGGTGATTCAGTAGATGCTGAATAAGTATTATCTTCAGTTAATCCTCAACCAGTATGTAAGAGCATTGAAATTGGTGGCCTGCCTATCACTCTGGGAGCTCCCTAAAGCCTGGACTATGATGCCTTTTCCAGCCTGGGAACTTCCCCAGAGCCTCGACCTCATGAGCATTACATGGAAGCCAAGACTGATACTGAAATGTAAGGATCCCCTTGATCAACCTAGCCAGTGATTTTTCCCTACCTAAGCACACAAGGAAAAAGAAATAAAGAGGGTAGAACACAAAAATCCTTGCAAATTTCCAAAAGCTAAAGTTTACACCCACTGCAGTATTTCCATTTATTATCAGTTTCTGTCTAACACAGTCAGACATAAGAGACCTCTAAGTGAATCTAAACAAGTTAATATTCAGATCCAATTCAACTCAAAGAGTGGCCACTATTTTATGTGCTCTGAGTGTAGCCTGTTTAGGGTCAAATCAACATCATTTTAACAGCACCCTTTGGCTAGCACCAAGAATGTGCCAGGTGCTGCGTTAAATATGTAAGAAACCTGATAGAGGGAGAAAAATGCACACATGCCCATGATGCAAATTTGACTAAGAGGTGGTATCCTAGCAGTGTGGACAATGTTTGTGGGTTCAGGGGCTTCAAGAATTCTTCAGGAGATGAGGGTATTTGAGCTGAGTCTTGAATGATGAGTTAAACTCACACACAGGGGAGAAGGAGCTGGAGCCATCTTAGCCTGAGAGAAGAGCATATGGAAAATCCCAGAAAAATGAAAGTGCACCATGCTTTTAGGGAACCCACAGTTAGCCCAGAATGGCTGGAGCACAAAGTAGCTTCAGGTGGGGAGTAAAGAGATTGAGGTCAACTGGGCCAGATAGAGAAGAGCTTTGAATGCCATTAAGAGCACTGGAGGGGAATGAAATAGATATGGTCTCCTTAAACAGCTGTATGGGGAGGAACAGAAGGGTTTCAGGACTCCACCATCTGCCCATTTTTCCTTTCTGCCCAAAGCTCTACTAGGGTTTCCTGAATGTGCACAACCTAAGCTTCTCTGAGCCCACAGTCCCACTAGGAGATGAACAATGGAATCCCCAAATGTGAGACCAGAGAGGTCAGACAAGATCATCTGGTTTAATCCCTAGATAAGGAACCAAGAGAAAAGGACCTCATAGAAATTTGGCTGGCAGAGCTGAGACTGGAACCCCACACAATTTCACTGCCACAGATGGTCTCAGGCTCAATGAGCATCAAGATACCTGGGATTTCTAATCATATTTAAAATGTGCAATTTTGATCCAAGTAGGGATCATGGTAGCTGGGAGGCAAGACTAGATTGCGGTTCTGAACAGAGTAGCAAGCAGAGGCTTGCATTGTGAATTTTACCTCCAGATCAACTGCAAGAACAAACCAGCAATCCTGAGAGGACCCACACACCCTCCGAATGAAGCGGACTGCTCCTGCGGCACCCAGGAGATACCCCAAATACTCTTAAAGGTGGAAAGCCTCAGGCAAGTTTTCAAGCCCATCTCACCCTTCACCTGGAAGCAGACTCAGGGCTGTTGGGGGAGGCCTGGTGGGAGCGAGACTGGCAGTTCAGTTTGCATGTTGGGCGGGGCCAGTGATTGGGAATTCTAGGGCCCCGCCCACTGCTGGTCTCTCTCTACACTACTACAGTTGATGCTTTCTGGAAAGCATCACCTCCTGGCAGGAGGCCAACCATCATAAAAATAGACCATTAAACCACCAAAGCTAAGAATCCTCATGGAGTCCACTGCACCCTCCGCCACCTTCACCAGAACCGGTGTTGGTATCCATGACTGAGAGACCCATAGATGGTTCACATCACAGAACTCTGTGCAGAAACCCCCAGTACCAGCCCAGAGCCAGGTAGACGCACTGAGTGGCTAGACTCAGAAGAGAGACAACAATCACTGCAGTTTGGCTCACAGGAAACCACATCCACAAGAAAAGGGGGAAAGTACTACATTAAAGGAACACGCTACGGAACAAAAAAATCTGAACGACAGCCTTCAGCCCTAGATCTTCCCTCTCACAGAGCCTACCTAAATAAGAAAGAACCAGAAAACCAACCCTGGTAATATGACAAAACAAGGTTCATCAACACTTCCCAAAAATCACACTAGTTCACCAACAGTGGATCCAAACCAAGAAGAAATCCCTGATTGACCTGAAAAAGAATTCAGGAAGTTAGTCATTAAGCTAATCAGGGAAGGACTAGAGAAAGGCAAAGCCCAATGCAAGGAAATCCAAAAAATTATACAAGAAGTAAAGGGAGAAATATTCAAGGAATAGACAGCTTAAAGAAACAAATCAAAAATTCAGGAAACTTTGGACACACTTTTAGAAATGTAAAATGCTCTGGAAAGTCTCAGCAATGGAATTGAAAAAGTTGAATAAAGAAATTCAGAATTCGAAGAAACAAGTTATTCAGATTAACCAATCCAACAAAGACAAAGAAAAAAGAGTAAGAAAATATAAAGAAAGGCTCCAAGAAGTTTGGGAGGACGTTAAATGACCAAACCTAAGAATAATCAGTGTTACTGAGGAAGAAGACAATTCTAAAAGCTTGCAAAACATATTTGGGGGAATAATTGAGGAAAACTTTCCTGGCCTTGCTAGAGACCTAGACATGCAAATACAAGAAGCACAAAGAACACCTGGGAAATTCATCACAAAAAGATCTTTGTCTAGGCACATTGTCATCAGGTTATCCAAAATTAAGATGAAGGAAAGAATCTTAAGAGCTGTGAGATAGAAGCACCAGGTAACCCATAAAGGAAAACCTATCAGATTAACAGCAGATTTCTCAGTAGAAATCCTACTAGCTAGAAGGGATTGGGGCCCTATCTTTAGCCTCCTCAAACAAAACAATTATCAGTCAAGAATTTCTTATCCAGCAAAACTAAGCATCATATATAAAGGCAAGATACAGTTGTTTTTCAGACAAACAAGTGCTAAGAGAATTCACCATTACCAAACCACTACTAAAAGAACCACTAAAAGAAGCTCTAAATCTTGAAACAAATCCTGGAAACATACTAAAATAGAATCTCTTTAAAGCATAAATCACACAGGACCTATACAACTTAAAAGTTAAGAAACAAAAACAAAAAATGAAGTATGCAGGCAACAAAGAGCACAATGAATGCAGTGGTATCTCACATTTTAATACCAGCATTGAATGTAAATGGCCTAAATGCTCCACTTAAAAGATACAGAACCACCGAATGGACAAGAACTCACCAGCCAACTATCTGCTGCCCTCAGGAGACTCACCTACCACAGAAGGACTCACATAAACATAAAGTAAAGGGGTGGGAAAAGGCATTTCCTGAAAATGGACACCACAAATGAGAAGGGGTAGCTATTCTTATATCAGAAAAATCAAACTTTAAAGCAACACCGTTAAAAGGGACAAAGAGGGACATTATATAACGGTAAAAGGCCTTGTCCAAAAGAAAAATATCACAATCTTAAACATATATGCACCTAACATTGGAGCTCCCAAATTTATAAAACAATTACTAGTAGACTAAGAAATGAGATAGACAGCAACACAATCACAGTGGGGGACTTCAATTCCACTGACAGCACTACACAAGTCATCAAGACAAAGTCAACAAAGAAACAATGGATTTAAACTATATTCTAGAACAAATGGACTTAACAGATATAAAACATTTCATCCAACAACCGCAGGATACACATTCTATTCAACGGCACTTGGAACTTTCTCCAAGATAGACCATACAATAGGCCATAAAATAAGCCTCAATAAATTTAAGAAAATTGAAGTTATATCAAGCACTCTCTCAGAACACAGTGGAATAAAACTGGAAGTCAACTCCAAAAGGAATCTTCGAAACTATCCAAATACATGGAAATTAAATAACCTGCTCCTGAATGAGAATTGGGTGAAAAATGAAATCAATGGAAATTAAAGCATTCTTCAGGCCAGGCATGGTGGCTCACACCTGTAATCTCAGCAGTTTGGGAGGCTGAGGCAGTGGATCATGAGGCCAGGAGTTCAAAACCAGCCTGGCCAACATGGTGAAAACCCCATCTCTACTAAAAATAAAAAATTAGCTGGGTATGGTGGTGCATTCCTATAATCCCAGCTACTTGGGAGGCTGATGCAGAAGAATTGCTTGAATCAAGAGCTGGGAGGCAGAGGTAGCAGTGAGTCAAAATTGTGCCACTGCACTCCAACCTAGGCTACAGAGCAAGACTCCATCTCAAAATAAAAATATAAATAAATAAATAAATTTTCAAACTGAATGATAATAATGACCTAACCTATCAAAACCTCTGGGATACAGCTAAGATGGTGCTAAGAGGAAAGTTTATAGCCCTAAACATCTACATCAAAAAGCCTGAAAGAGTACAAACAGACAATCTAAGGTCACGCCTCAAGGAACTAGAGAAAGAAGAACAAACCAAACCCAAACCCAGCAGAAGAAAAGAAAAAAACAAGATTAGAGCAGAACAAAATTGAAACAAATAAAAAAATACAAAAGATAAATGAAACAAAAACCTTGTTTTTGGAAAAGATAAATAAAATTGATAGACCATAGCAAGATTAACCAAGAAAAGAAGAGAGAAAATCCAAATAACCTCACTGAGAAACAAAACAGGAGATAGTACAACTGACACCACTGAAATACGAAAGATCATTCGAGGCTACTATAAACGCCTTTACACACATAAACTAGAAAACCTAGAAGAGACTGATAAATTCCTAGAAAAGTACAACCCTGCTAGCTTAAATCAGGCAGAATTAGATACCCTGAACAGATGAATAACAAGCAGCAAGACTGAAATGTTAGTTTAAAAATTATCAACAACAAAAAAAAGTCCAGGACCAGACGGATTCACATCAGAAATCTACCAGACATTCAAAGAAGAATTGGTACGAACCCTTTTGACTTTATTCCACAAGATAGAGAAAGAACACTCCCTAATTCATTCTATGAAGCCAACATCGCCCTAATACCAAAACCAGAAAAGGACACAACCAAAAAAGAAAACTACAGACTGATATACTTTTTTTTTTTTTTTTTTTTTTTTTTTTTTTTGAGATGGATTCTCTATCACCCAGGCTGGAGTACAGTGGTGCAATCTCAGCCCACTGCAATCTCCACCTCCCTGGTTTAAGCAATTCTCTGCCTCAGACTCCTGAGTAGCTGGGATTAAAGGTGCATGCCACCATGCCTGGTTAATTTTTGTATTTTTAGTAGACATGGGTTTCACCATCTTGCCCAGGCTGGTCTTGAACTTCTGACCTCATGATGCACCCACCTTGGCCTCCTAAAGTTCTGGGATTACAGGCATGAGCCACCATGCCTGGACAATCAACATTCTTGATGAACATAGATGCCAAAATCCTTAACAAACTACTAGCTAACCAAATCCAACAACATAGCAAAAAGGTAATCCACCATGATCAAGTGGATTTCATACAAGTGATGCAGGGATGGTTTAACATATGCAAGTCAATCAATGCGATACATGACATAAACAGAATTTAAAACAAAAATCACACGATCATCTCAATAGATGCAGAAAAAGTATTTGACAAAACCCAGCATCCCTTTACGAGGAAACCCCTCAGCAAAGTCAGCACACAAGGGACATATCTTCATGTAATAAAACCCATCTATGACAAACCAACAGCCAACATAATACTGAATGGAGAAAAGTTGAAAGTATTTTCTCTCACACCCCTCCTCTTCAACATAGTACTGAAAGTCCTAGCCAAAGAAATCAGAAAAAAAGAAAGAAAGAAAGGGCATCCAAATCAGTAAAGAGGAAGTCAGACTGTCCCTGTTTGCTGACCATATGATCATTTACCTTGAAAAGTACTCCTCCAGAGAGCTCCTAGAACTGATAAAAGAACTCAGCAAAGTTTCCAGATACAAGATTAATGTATACGAATCAGCAGCTCTTCTATACACCAACAGTGACCAAGCAGATAATCAAATCAAGAACTCAATCCCTTTTAGAAGAGCTGCAAGAAAAATAAAATACTTAGGAATATACCTAACGAAGTAGTCAAAAGACCTCCACAAGAAAAACTACAAAATGCTGCTGAAAGAAATCACAGATGACACAAACAAATTGAAATACATGCCATGCTCATGGATGGGTAGAATAAATATTGTGAAAATGACCATACTGCCAAAAGCAAGCCACAAATTCAATGCAATCCCCATCAAAATACCACCATCATTTTTCACAGAGTTAGAAAAAAAAAATTCTAAAATTCATATGAAGCCAAAAAAGAGCCCACATAGCCAAAGCAAGACTAAGCAAAAAGAACAAATCTGGAGGCATCCTACTACCTGATTTCAAACTATACTATAAGACCATAGTCACCAAAACAGTGTGGTACTGGTATAAAAATAGGCACATAGACCAGTGGAACAGAATAGAGAACCCAGAAATAAACCCAAATACTTACAGCCAACAGATCTTTGACAATACAAACAAAAACATAAAATGGGGAAAGGACACCCTTTTCAACAAATGGTGCTGGGATAATCGGCTAGCCACATGTAGGAGAATGAAACTGGATCCTCATTTCTCACCTTAAACAAAAATCAATTCAAGATGGTTTAAGGATTTCAACCTAAGACCTGGAACTATAAAAATCCTCGAAGATAACATTGGAAAAACTCTTTTAGACATTGGCTTAAGTAAGGATTTTATGTCCAAAAACCCAAAAGCAATTGCAATAAAAACAAAGATGAAATTGCTGGGACCTAATTAAACTAAAAAGCTTTTACATGCCAAAAGAAACAGTCAGCAGAGTAAAGAGACAACCCACAGAGTGGAAGAAAATCTTCACAATCTGTACATCCGACAAAGGACTAATATCCAGAATCTAAAATGAACTCAAACAAATCAGTAAGAAAAAAAATCTCATCAAAAAGTGGGCTAAGGACATGAATAGACAATTCTCAAAAGAGGATACACAAATGGCCATCAAATATGAAAAAAAATGCTCAACATCAGTAATGATCAGGGAAATTCACATCAAAACCACAATACGATACCACCTTACTCCTGCAAGAATGGCCATAATCAAAGAATCAAAAAACAGTAGACGTTGGCGTGGATGCGGTGATCAGGCAACACTTCTACACTGCCGGTGGGAATGTGAACCAGTACAGCCACTAAGGAAAACAATGTGGAGATTCCTTAAAGAACTAAAAGTAGAACTACCATTTTATCTGGCAATCCCACTACTGGGTATCTACACAGAGGAAAAGAAGTCATTATGCAAAAAAGATACTTGCACACCCATGTTTATAGCAGCACAATTCACAATTGCAAAATTATGAAACTAACCCAAATGCCCATCAGTCGACCAGTGGATAAAGAAATAGTGGCGCATATATATATATATATATATATATATATATATACACACACACACACACACATACATATATATACCATGTATGTATACATATATGATATATATGGATATTTATGATATATAAGGATATATATTATATATCCATATATATGGAATATATATATTATATACATATATATTATATACATATATATATTATGGAATACTACTCAGCCATAAAAAGGGATGAATTAACAGCATTTTCAATGACGTGGATGAGATTGGAGACTATTATTCTAAGTGAAGTAACTCAGGAATAGAAAACCAAGCATCATATGTTCTCGCAATATGTGGGAGCTATGCTATGAGAATCCAAAGGCATAAGAATGATACAATGGACTCTGGGGACGGACTCGAGGGGAAGAGTGGAGGGGTGAGGGATAATAGACAACACATATGCTGCAGTGTATACTGCTCAGGTGAGGGATGCACCAGGATCTCACAAATCACCACTAAAGAACTTACGTACCCAAATACCACCTGTACCCCAATAACTTACAGAAAAAATTTAAAAAGAATAATAAAAATAAAATTTAAAAATGTGCCATTTCAGTTGTGAATGTGCAGGGTTGACCCAGCAGTGGGCAGGCGGGGGGTGGGGGGTGGGCATCTTGGATGTCTAATTCATCACTCACCATGAGACCAGCCTCAGCACTTCCCACCCCTGCCTTCACCACAGGGGTTATTTTAGTCCAAGTTTCCTGTCACCCTTGCCACCTTGCCAAGATAAAGGTCACCACAGAAGTCAACACCAAGTCCCACTGGGGAACAAAAGGAAGGATTCTGGGCAGCCCCTAGTCATGCCCAAAACTTCTGGGCTTAGAGCTCTTGGGGACAGTGGGACAGCAGGGACAGACCCACCCTTTCCAGTTTGGCTGAGCCATTCTGGAAGAATAACTGCTCCCCTGCTTTCCCTTTCACCCTTCCTCAGACCCCCATCCTCACCTCCCTCAACTTCTCCACTCGGAGAGCTTGGCAACATGAAAAACACAGACACACAGACCCCTCCCTCTTAATGCCCAACAATGAACCCATGCAGCAAAACAGGAAGCATCTTCCGTCAAGGCAAACCATTGTTCTCTCTGCATATACGTCCTGACAAGTCAGGAAACCGCCACCGGGCCACAGGTGTTAGGGTGACCTGAGGCTTCCCGCTAGCCTGTGCCCAGCTCTTCTTCCCTTTACGTGTAAGTACAACGTGCTAACCAATTGCACCACTGAGAGCTCCTCTCCTTCCCTTTTCTTCATCCTGGTGAGCCATCCTCTTCCTCCCTGCAGCCTCACAACTTACTCTCCTCACACCTGTTGGCCCTTTTCCTCTTGGTAGTCCAGGGTCTGAATAAGACCTTAAAAGGCCCTGAACCCTATAAAGATTACAGTCTCCCTCCAAATATAATCCCTAAAACTAACCAGACAACGCAAAATGTACATGTGTGCTGAAACCAAAAGAGCTTCCTTTTAGATGTTCTGATTTGCCTGCTGGGTTATCCAGAACCAGTGGAGGCTAATTTTCATTGGCTTCACACGGGAACAAATTATTTCCAAGTGAGGTAAAACAGGAGCAAGAGGTGGGGGCATGGGTGAGAGGTGTGATCTTGGACTTTGCCCACTGAATTACAAGCCCACAGGGACTGGAAGCCACTGGACACTCTGGGTAGAGCCAGGACACTGGTACTATGACCGTGGACTCCATATGCAAGAAAGGCAGGACTGAGTTACTGAGTTTCCACAGACCCGGCTCACTCCAGGGGCCTCTGGGTCTGGCTCCTCTGTTGAGTCCCATGAGATCAGAGACCTCCTCTAGGGGTCTCAAGACTTGTCTTGTTCTTTTCCATAATAGCAGGGGCTTGAGTTTCTGGTAAGCTAAGCTTTTCTTTATCCTCTGGGTAACCACGTCATCAGTGGAGTGGTTGGACTGAATGACTATAAAGGTTACCCGTAGGCTCTTTTCCCTGCTCATTCTCAGAAACCTTTGTAAAACAGGATGGGATGCAAAGACCTGTCTGAGGGCATCTTTCCCAGGCAGAGAGGGGGCAGCCATGGCCTTAGCCCTTCCGGCCATGCCCAACGTCAGCAAAGACAGCCTGGCATCATGGGAAAAGCCCCTTAGCTTCGAGTCAAAGGCCAAGTTACTTCTCTTTCAAGTCTCAGCTTCCTCAATCATAGAATGGAAACCTACCACACAGGGCAGCCTGAGGGCTACATGAGACAGGGTAGAAGAATGTGCTTGGAGCTGTGGATGCCCATACAGATCTGGTGATGCTATTTTCCATTGCTTGTCAAGCTCCTCGAGGCTCAGGACTGGGTTAATGGACCTTCGAGCGCTAGCATCTGGCCTAATACTTGGCAGAGTCGGTGCTCAGTAAATGGATGCTGCATGAATGAATGGAGAGACAGACAAACGGAAAGGTAAAGTCTTGGAAAGGAGGCAACTCTGGGAAACACTGTGAACACCACCTGTTTCAGACACCACAGCAGCAGAGATTCCCTTCAAAGAAATGGCCAAAGTCAAACACAGTTCACGTGCCAAACACAGCCACACCACCGAGCAGGCAACAAAGGCCAGACATCTCCCCGACAGGCCACATCACCCCAAAAGGCCAAGTTAAACAGCATGGCTCTCCCTGTCTTCTGAATTTCCAAATTAAGGAACTCAGAGAAAGTAAGCTGGCTGAGTTCAGCCCGGCAAGACTTCTGGCCTTGGCGCTTCTTTTTTTTTTTTTTTTTTTTTTTCTTTTTTTTTTTTTTTTTGAGACGGAGTTTCGCCCTTGTTACCCAGGCTGGAGTGCAATGGCACGATCTCGGCTCACCGCAACCTCCGCCTCCTGGGTTCAAGCAATTCTCCTGCCTCAGCCTCCTGAGTAGCTGGGATTACAGGCACGTGCCACCATGCCCAGCTAATTTTTTGTATCTTTAGTAGAGACGGGGTTTCACCATGTTGACCAGGATGGTCTCGATCTCTCGACCTTGTGATCCACCCGCCTCGGCCTCCCAAAGTGCTGGGATTACAGGCTTGAGCCACCGTGCCCGGCCCTTTTTTTTTTTTTTTTAAGACAGGATCTTGCTCTGTTGCCCGGGCTGGAGTGCAATGGCTTGATCACAGTTCACTGCAGCCTTGACCTCCCAGGCTCAAGCAATCCTCCTACTTCTCAGCCTTCCAAGTAAATGGAACTACAGGCATATGCCACCATGCCCCGCAAATTTTTGAATTTTTTTGGAGAGAAGAAGTTTCACCATGTTGCCCAGACTGGACTCGAACTCCTGGGCTCAAGTGATCCTCCCACCTTGGCCGCCCAGAGTGCTGGGATTACAGGCATGGACCACCACTCCCAGCCTGGCGTTGAGCCTTCTACTGACCACTCATCACTGCCTTCCCCCGCACCTGGGCCACTCCTGCTCCTCCGTAGATGCCATCTTTTTTACAGCCTTCTTGAATCCCCTCCTATGTGCTCCTGTGGCATATTGGGCATGCCTCCCAATTACCTCTTACTATGTTGTGCAGTAATTGTGTCTTCTATTATTTTTTAAATTTTGTGAAATAATTAATATGTAAAGGTGTAAAGCATAATACAATGAAGACTTTTGTAGGTCCTGAATGAAGACAAAGCATTACCAATAGATATTGCACATCCCAGTTTAAGTCCCTGCACACTTCTCTCCACTTGCATCCTCTCCCTTCCCCATCCTAAATTTAGTATATTCTACCTCCTGCTTGTTTTTATGCTTTTACTGCTTATAGGTAATTGCATTTTTATTTGTTCATGTGCCTCATTTTTGTGGACTAAATGTCTACCCTCTAAATCCATATGTTAAAGCCCTAACCCCCAATATAGCTGCATTTGGAGATAGGATTTCTAAAGACATAATTAGTGTTAAATGAGCCCATAAAGGTGGGGTCCTGATCCAATAAGATGTGTTCTTATAAGAGGAGACCCCAGAAAGCTCCCTCCCTCTCCCTTCACACATGCGCCAAGGAAAGGCCATGTGAAAGCATAGCAACAAGGTGGCCATCAGAGAGCCCTCACCAGAAGTCAGCCCTGCTAGACCTTAAGCCACTCAGCCTGTGGTATTCTGGTATGGCAGCCCAAGCACAGTACAGCCAGTCCTTGACTTACGACCACGATTGGTTCCGACAGGCCGGTCGTAACACGATTTGGTCATAAGTTGAGTAGGCTATATGTACAGTACCGTGAAATGATGTGATAAAATCCTTTAAGTCATATTTTGTTGTAATTTTCTTGCATTGTTGTTATATATTATAATTTTCTTTGTTTATTTTATGCCATTTGTATCATCTCTACACCATTTTGTTTCTTATTTTTACACAAAACACAAATTGCTGTGCCGAGTCTGGGATAACAGTTGAAATGGTGCACACGGAGATGGTAGTGCTGGTCCACACCGTCGTCCGCCCAGATGGGCAACGTTTGCGCTGCCAGACACAGAGCAGTCGTGGCTAGCGATTGTCGTCGTGAAGTCGAATGCTCGTAAGTCGCATAGGTCGTAAGTAGATCAATACCTGTAATACACCCACAGTGCTTTACATAAGCTTGGCAAGGCCAGGAGCCACGTATGTTCATCTTTGTATCTATAGAGTCCAGTACCATGCCTGGCACATAGTGTTCATTAAATGTTTGTTGAATGAATAAATGGCTTCACTTTGAGTAAAAACAGGTACCCTAGGGTCCGTTCCTTAGAAGCAGGGTGTTCTCTGCTCTGCCATGATACTCAAGCTACTGCCAATACCAGGATCTGCAGCCAGCATCCAACAAAGGGAATTTGAAAGTAAGAAAGAAAGGCATTCTCCATACAGGGTAAAGGGAGTAGTAGCATCTTGGGAAAAGTTTTAAGTCCCTTCATTAATCAATCAGATGTTTATTAAGCACCTGCTTATTAAATAGTTCATGTTGAACAGTCTCTACTTCCATGAGGCATTCAGTCTTTGGAAGACCAAAGACCAAGTGGTCCAAAGATGCCCCAGATATAAACAAGCACAGTGCATTTTGGCCTCTCTTATGAACATGTTCCTTGGACAGATACATTGAAGTGTCCATGGCACTCCATTTGGAGAACATGAACTCAGAGAGCTCTCATTCACTTATGACACAAACTACATCCCCAGCACAGCTTGGACATGATGGTGACCATTCTATTGACACCCTTGGCATTCATCAGGGGCTTCATTTCTAGAATTCTTGCATCGACTATTAAGAATCTCCAGATCAAAGAGGCAGCAATCTCAAGGAACTGGCTTCAGGTTTCTTGGGAGGCATACCACACATTCTCTTAACAATAAGTTGAGAGAGGATCTCCTGGGATAAAGAATATAGCCCATGAAACCCAGACTTATTGAACTATACCAAATTATATTTTTAAATCTAGTTTTAAAATCAGCACTATTCAAGGCAGTTCAGAGACTACCAAAAAGAACTCCATGGTACAATATTGTTTTTCAAGAAGTACAAAGTCTAGCCTAGAACAGAAAAGAGTTCCCATGCCCTTGGTGTAAATGTCCATTTGGGTGTCCCTAAAGTTACGTGCTCTGAGTGTTCAGAGGAGAAAGTGTGGCATAGGTGGGGCTGCCTGGGCCTCGAAGGATAGGTCAAATTTGGAAAGTGATACTGGCTCCTCCTATACTGTCCCTCTCGTAAAGAGCAGATTTGCAGTGAATCGTCATGAACTGCATGCTACCATGCAAAAGAGAAGCTCACAGTCAGTGCTGGAAAATGCTAGGGATTCCCCATCACCTCACTCAGAGACCAGCTAAGAAACTGAAACTGGAGTCTCCTGGGACCAAGTGTGCAACGTCCAAGCAGCTAGAATTGTGGGGTCGGAGGACAGTCAAGGGAGGAATCGGGTCTGGGTTGGACAATGCCACTTATCATCAAGCTCAGGCTGCTGAGGAAATCAGAAGAAGTACCCCTTTATCCCCCTGATGACCTGGCACAGCTGCCACAAACTCTCCAGTCCTAACCCGCTCACAGACTCTTCTCCATCTGGGACCGCCTATGGGGTCCATGCTAGCTAAAGAACCGACAACATTCTCATGGATAACAAATATTATCTTGAGAAAGAAGCCTGGACCTTGAAGGGTCTAATCCTATTGCTTTTCAGATGGGCATCCAAGAACCAGAGAGATGTAACTTGCCCAAGGTCACCTACGAATTATAGGAGAGGCAGGACTGAAACACAGACAGTCCTGACTTTAAGCTCACTTTGATTTTGATTTTGATTTTGATTTTGATTTTTGTTTTTATTTTTTTAGACAAGGTCTCACTCTGTCACTTCCACATTGCACACTGGCCTAGAGTGCAGTGGCACGATCGTAGCTCACTGCAGCCTCAAACTCCTGGGTTCAAACAATCCTCCTACCTCAGCCTCTCAAGTAGCTACAGCTGTAGGTGCTACATTCTGAAGTCTACTTTTTTCCTTGCAGTGATCTCAGCCTTACCCCAGTTCCAAACCCTTGCTGGAGAGATGCTGCAGTCACCTTGAAGAAAGAGAGCACTTTGGATTTTTGAGTTTGTAGTGTTTTGATGCTGATTCTTTCTTATCTTTGTGTGCTTATGTACCTTTGATCTTATGTACAACGGTGCTTATGTACCGTTGCTGACCTTTGGATGAGGTTGTGGGGTTTTCTGTTTTTCTTTTAACAGTCTAGCCACTTTTCCATGAAGCTGCTGGGGTTTGCTGGGGGTCCACTCCAGACACTTGTCACCTTGGATTTTCCAGTACCTGGAGGTTTCAAGAGTGAAGGCTGTGAAACAGCAAAGATGGCTTTCCCCTGGGAGCTCTGTCCTGGGGACGTATGAACCTGTTGCCGGCCTAAATGCCCCTGTAGGAGGTGGCTGAAGACCTCATTCTGGAGCTGTCACCCAGCCAGGAGGAACAGGATTGGGGAGCAACTGAAGGAAGCAATCTAACCACACTTTTAGAGAGCAGCTGTGCTGTGCTGGGGCACCGCTTCCATCCCCAGCTGGCTTGGGATTTCCAAAGCCTGGACACTGGTATGGGCTGAGTTGCCAAAACAGCATAGATGGCAGCCTGTCCCTCCCGCCAGGAGCTCTGTCCCATTAAGCTTTCAAATCTCTGTCTGCCAGAGAATCTCGACAGGAGTGACTGGAGGCCGCAGTTGGGAGGTCCTGCCCGGTGGGAAGGAATGGATCAGGGACCCTCTAACAGCAGCAGTGTGGCCACATTTTGGTAAAGCAGCTGTGCTATGTTGGGAGACCCCTTCAGCCGCCGGTTGGTTTGGGCTGTCCAAAGCCAGAAGGCTGGAATGGCTGAGATCCCCAAACAGCAAAGGTGGCAGCCCGCCCCACCCTCCAGGTACGCTGTCCCAGGGAGAGATCAGAACTTTATGGGCTGTAGAATATGGGCAGGGCTGGCTGGAGGCCTTGTTCAGGAAGACCCACCCAGTAAGGAGCAATGGATAGGCGTACTGCTTAAAGAAGCAATCTGGCACATTTTGGCAGAGCAGCTGTGCCGTGTATCCTTTCCACACCTGGTGGGTTTGGACTCCCCAAAGCCTGCAGGCTGGAACAGCTGAGTCATCTAAACAGCAACGGCGATGCCCCTCACACCCACCCCCAGAGCTCCACCTTGTCTCAGGTAGGTGCTACACCGTTGCCTGTGGCTGGCTGGAATTCCAAGCCGGTTGATCTTATCTGGTGCGGTGCTGTGGAAGTGGAGCCCTCGGACCAATGCTGCTCAGCCCCCTGGATTCAGCTTCCTGCCTAGGGGTATGTACAGACCTCCTGCCTTGCCAAGGTTGCAGCCATCTTTGTGGGGGTCCTGGAGCCTGAGTATGTAAAGTTCCTGGGTCTCGGTGCATGCCTGAGCAGCTGCTCTGCCAAGACTCCAAGGCAGCTCTGTGTATCACACCCAAGGCCCCGGTAGAGTGGGTTCACAAGTGGATCTCCTGATCCAAAGGTTGCAAAGATCAGTGGCAGAAGCACCATTCCCCAGGGTTTGCACATTCACTCACTGCTTCCCTGTGTAGGGAGGGGAGGAGGTTCCCTTGGGTCTGTGTTGCTCCTGTGTGGCCCATCGCCCTGCCCTGCTTTTCTCTGTCTTCTGTGGATCGAGCTGATTTTTAAATCAGTCCCAATGCAAGTATCTGGATGTTTCACATGAAGGTGCTATATGTACTCACCCCTCTGTTCCTCTCTGAGAGAGCCATGCCCCATACCTGCTTCTAGCTGGCCATCTTTGAAAATAAAATTAAGAAAACAATTTCATTTACAAGCATATCAAAAAGAATAAAATACTTAAGAATAAATTTAAGAAAGAAGTGAAGGCCTTGCAGCCTAAAAAGCACAAAGAAATTAAGAAAGACCTAAATAAATGAAAAAACATCCCATGTTCATGGACCAAAAGACTTTGTTAGAATGGCAATACTCCCTAAATTGATCTACAGATTCAATGCAATCCCTATCAGAATCCCAGATGTTTTCATTGCAGAAATTGTTAAGCTGACCCCAAAATTCACATGGAAAAGAAAGAGACCTAGATTAGCCAAACCACCTTTAAAAAGACAGATACAGTTGAAGCAGTCACACCTCCCAATTTCAAAATTTACTATAAAGCTACAATAATCAAGACAGTGTGGTACTGTCATAGGACAGACGTAGAGATTGATAAAATAGAATTGATCGTCCAGAAATAAACCATTACATTTATGATCAATTGATTTCCAACAGAGGTGCTAAGACAATTCAATGGCAGAAAGAATAGTATTTTCAACAAATGACGCTGGGTAAACTAGATATCCACAGACAAAAGAATAAAGTTGGATCCCACCTCACACCATAGGCAAAAATTAGCTCCAAATGTTGGAGCTAAAATTACAAAATTCTTAAAAGAAAATATAAGACTAAATCTTTGTAGACCTGAATTAGGCAATGGTTTCTTAGATATGGCACCAAAGACACAATTGACAAAAGAAAAATAAATCAATTGAACCTCCACATTTAAAACTTTGTGCTTCTTTTGCCAGATATTTGGGGTGTTGGGGGGAACATTTGTGCTTCAAAGGACACTATCGAGAAAGTAAAAAGATGAATCACAGAATGAGAGACAATATTTACAGATATGCATCAGATAAGGGATTATATCTAGAATATATTTAAAAAGTCTTACAACTCAACAATTAAAAAATAAATAACCTAAAGGATTTGAGTAGACATTTCTCCAAAAAATATATACAAATAGCCAATAAGCACATGAACAGATGCTCAACATCAGCAGTCATTAGGAAAGTGCATATCAAAACCACAATGAGGCCAGGCGTGGTAACTCACACCTGTAATCCTAGCACTTTGGGAGGCTAAGGCAGGCAGATCACCTGAGGTCAGGAGTTTGAAACCAGCCTGGCCAACACGGTGAAACCCCATCTCTACTTAAAATACAAAAATTAGTCAGGCATGGTGTCATGCGCCTGTAGTCCCAGCTACTCGGGAGGCTGAGGCAGGAGAATCGCTTGAATCCAGGAGGTAGAGACTGCAGTAAGCCAAGATTGTGCCATTGCACTCCAGCCTGGGCAACAAAGCAAGACTCTGTCTCAAAAAAAGAAAAACACACACACAATGAGATACCACTTTATAGCCACTAGGATGGCTAGAATCAAAAGAATGGACAATAATTAAGTTGTGTTGACAATGTGGAACCCTCACGCGTTGTCAATGGGACCATAAAATAGTGCGGTCACTTTGAAAAACAGTTTGATACTTGTTCAAAATGTTAGATATATAATTGCCATATGACTCAACAATCACTTCTAGACATATACCCAAGAGAAATAAAGCATATGTCCACACAAAAACTTGTACACAAATATTTATAGCAGCAGCATCCATAATAGCTAAAAAGGGGAAACAGCCCAACTGTCCAACTGATGACAGATAAACAAAATGTTTCATATCCATACACTGGAATATTATTCAGCCATAAAAAAGGAATGGGGAATGGATCCAGGCCACCACATGGGTAAACCTTGAAAACAGACTAACTGAAAGAAGCCAGATGTGAAGGTCACATAGTGAATACTTCTATTTATGTGAAATGGTCAGAATAGGAAAATCTATAGTGCCAGAAAGTAGATTTGTGGTTGCCAGGGGCTTTTGATGACAGGAGTGAAAGGGAGGGGGGCGGTCACTGCTAGTGATTACAGGGTTCTTGAGTGGGAGTGAGACAAACTTTTCAAAAGTGTATTGTAGTGATGGTTGTGTAACTCTGAACATACAAAAATCATTGAATTCTACACTTTAAAGCATAAATTTTATGGTATGTGGATTATAGCTCAATAAAGCTGTCATTAAGAAAGGAAAGGGAAGGGGGGAAGGGAAGGGAGGAGAGGGGAGGGGAGGGGGAAGGAGAAGAGGGGAGGAGAGGGGAGGGAGAAGGGAGGGGAGGGAGAAGGGAGGGGAGGGGGAGGGGGAAAGGAGAAGAGGGGAGGGGAGGGGAGGGAGAAGGGAGGGCAGGGGAGGGGGAGGGGAGGGGGAGGGGGAAGGAGAAGAGGGGAGGGGAGGGGAGGGAGAAGGGAGGGGAGGGGAGGGGGAGGGGAGGGGGAGGGGAGGGGAGGGAGAAGGGAGGGGGAGGGGAGGCGGAGGGGAGGGAGAAGGGAGGGGAGGGGAGGGGAGGGGAGGGGAGGGGAGGGGAGGGAGGGGAGAAAAAAGATACATCCTGGCATATCTCTTCCCTTATACCTGTCACTATGTGTCAGCAACTCCCATTGGCCTAACCTACCCAGAAGCCAGAGAAAAAGCCATTCGGGACTATATTCCATTATGACATTATGCTCGGGACTATATTCCCGAGCAGAGCAAGGGAAGGATAGGGACACTTCTCTCACCCATCTCTGACTCCCCAACATCTAACCCCTGGCCTGGCATGTGACATTGATGCTACAAATATTTGTTGAATCAACAAATGGCCCCTCATCTAGGTTCTGCCAAGCGGCACAGGGGGCTTTTTGAATGTAAATGACCTGATGAGTCAGGATCCTATGACCAGTGACTGTCATCCTCCTTCACCTTTCACTTGCATCTTTATCTCCGAAGGCACTGAAGGTGCCCTGCATGAATCTTGGAGAGATGGAGGGAGGAGCAAGAGTGGGAGGGGCAGGGAAGAGATTGGCTCGCTGCATTGCCTAAAAGGGGCTCAAACCACTTCCTCCCCAGACAGAGGGAGCGAGGCCGGGCACAGCCTTCCTGTGTGGTTTTTACCGCCCAGAAAGCGTCATGGACCTGGGTGAGTGAGCCTCCTCGTGTGAGAAGGAACAGTATCAGGGTCTTGGACACCCAGACTGACCCTGTGGAATGGGGGTGGAGGAGGTGGGTGGAACGCATAGGGGTGCTTCCTGGAGAAAGCGGGTCTGATTTGGTGGGCATTGGAAGCTGCTTCCAGAGAATGCTGCCTGCTGTCCCAGGAGGGGTGCACCTGCCCTTTCAGACCTGGGGAAGTGGGCAGCCTTTGGTGCCAGGGAGGACAACGGAGGGGCCGAAGTCATGTCTTTCTAAAATAGCAGGGATGTAAGAGAGAGGAGGGGCTGGGCTTGGTGGTCTGGGCAGAACCTGTTCTCGTCATGAGGGTGATAGGTGAATCCCTCTGGGACCTCTGGAGACAGGTTTCAACAAAGAAATTCTCCCTAGAGAGCTTAAGACCTTCTACTCACTCTCTGATTCCCACCTTTCTCCCCTGCTAAATAGGGATTTGTATCCCTGTCCACCTGGGGTCACGAGGAGATGCCAGTTAACGGGGACTGGGTAGTGAGAGCGGAACGCTGCTGTGCAGGTGCACACTGTGCTTGCTTTCTCTTCACTGCACATCCCACTGGCTTCGCTCTGCCTTTGCTGTTGCCTCTTGCAAGTTACGAAGCAGGCGGGCACTATGGTGTGGAATGGCAAAGGGTTCTCAGCTTGGAGAGATCACAGCCAGACCTTCAGCACAGCTCCTGCCCCTGAGCAAACCTCACACACTCCACCCCTGCAGACAACTCTGCTCTTTAGAAAGCCCTGTCTCGGGTCTTACCTCCGTCTTGGCTAGAAGGGGTCCAGGAGAAGCACCCAGGGTGTTCTGAGTGGTTCATGCAGCTCCAGATACCCCCTTTATAAATCTCAGCTGTGGAGCCAGATGAGACTAGGGCTAAGAAGACCAGGTTCCTAGATGGCTTGTCTCACCAGCAAACAATGCACCACGGCGGCCTCAAAGCCGCAAGGGGTTGGCTTTAAAAAGTGAAGGTTCCCTGGTACTGTCCTCACACCCCTCCCCGCCATACCACAGCCTCCTTGACTTCATCTCTTCCTTCCTCGCCTGTCCTGAACCCTGGATCTGGACCCAGCAAACAGCTGTGAAAGGGTTAAAGTGGTCACCCCCCACCTACTGACTGTGAACTCCTGAAAGGCAGCTTCAGGTGCTTTGAGGATGTGAGCAGAAAATATCTGTGGAATGAATGAATCTGTCGTATCAAGAACTCAGCAGAGTTTAGTTTTTGAAAATCTCTTCTAAATGCCTCATTTCCCAGCCAACTTGCCCTTAAACCCCACTCCCCAGTGATCACAATCCCAGAGGGCAGGCGTCATCCACAGAAGACCCTGCTCCAGCCTTTCATATTGGCCTCCGGGAAGGAAACCAAGGTGTGCTGCTGAGCGTCTGAAAAGCAGCTCCCAGGGGCGGAGCACTGGTAGCTGCCTCCAGGCTGGAGGGAAAGTCCTGAATTTGCAGTGCTTGCCAATTTCCATGGTGTAAATTCTCCCAGCCTGGCTGATGGATTTCAAGCCATCCACATGACTGATCAGGGAGTTGGGAAGATGTGCACAGTGTCTTGCCCCTAGACTAGGTTTGGGGGTGCTAGACTCCTAGGCTTTGATGCAGGGAGGGAGGGCCTCCACCCAGTCCAGAAGGAAGGGGTGTTCTTGCTACTTCACTCAACTCGAGAGAGCCCCAACGGTCAAACCCGAAATACTGGTAGGAGGAGAAGCCGCCGAGAGCTTTGCTCAAAAGGGGCTCTGTCTGGCCGTTGATGGGGTGGATGGGTCTGTTGTTCTGCTCTTCATCTGCCCAGCAGAGAGCAAGAGGTGGGTGAGGAGGCAGGGTTTCTGTTACACAAAATGAAAACTCCGAAGCGGGGCTGAGCTGGCCTTTTTCACAGTTTGAATGAGCAGCTCTGAGGCGCCCGCCCCACTTTCGAGCAATGAGACCAAACATCTTTCAGAATTATCAAAAGCAAAGCCAGGAAAAATGAATCCATGAAGGGCATGTGTCTCACAGCTCAGACATAAACGGTGGCAGAGGGAGAGGCTGAAGCTAATTCAGGGCCAGTTTCTTGCCTTCCAGAAACCTGGCTGGGGAGGAGAAGGATGCTGCAGCCTGGGGTCACGGTTGGAAAACATCTCTCCTCTTTGCTTGGGACTCTCAGTCAACTCTCACTGTGGAGGGATTCAGGGAGGACCAGTCTGGTGAGAAGAGTGACACACAGGTCACAAAGCCACTGCAACAGAGTGAGATACAGCACTGACTGGGTCAAGGGCAAGACAAGAAGGGACTTGTGAACCTGAGTCAGAGAGAGATTTAAGGTGGGTTTTGAAGGGTGTGTAGGAGTTGTCAAACCAAACAAGGAGCCACAGGGGGCCCAGGTTGCGGCAGGAATGGCAAACTCCATTGCCATCAGAGGCCGACAAGGTAAAAGAGGGAAGGGGGGTAAGATGCAGGAAGTGGAGGGGAGTAGAGTGACCCAGAGGATGCACGCTCCACCTAAAGATACTCAAATCCATTATTTCGGTGTCCTGGGGACTAAGGCTGCACGTGTGTAGCTGGTCAGCTGAGACAACAGTAACAGACAAGAAGGAAGCAAGTGGAGGGGAGGGTGGAGAAGCTGGCCATGCCAAGGAGGAAGATGGGGAGGAAGGACGCAGGCAGAGAGCCAATCCTTACAACTAGTACCGCATCCCTAAGGAAGTTAGACTTTATCCTGAAAGCAACGGGCAGCCATCGGAGATTTGGTGAATTAAAGGATCGATTTGTGTTCTGGAAGGGGTTCTGTGGCAGCAAAGCCCTGTGTCAGAACAGAGGTGGGGCCAGCTCTGAGGGACGCTGGGGATGGAAGCAGTAGTACCTGGGGGCCAGTGACACGTGGGGAGTGAAGATTCCCTTTGTGCTCCACGGAGCACCCTAGACACACAGACTCACAGAAGTGCAGCCTGATGCAGCAGCGAGAGCCCAAGCCTTGCTGTCCTGTTCAAGTCTCAGGTCCCTCTCTTAGCAGCTGTGTGGCCCCAGGCATTTGGTTTAATCTCTCTGGGCCTCTATTTTCTGGAATACAGAGTGAGGATCACCAAGGGTAGCATACAAGATCCTATGAGGAAGTGACACATAGGAACAGTGGCAGCACAGAAGGATGGTTAGGAGTGTGGTTTCTTTTTTGGATGGTCTATCTTTTCCCATCATGAGGATGTGTCTTTTTCTCGCTGCTTTCATTGGCTCCACTGCTGGCCATTGTGTGACTCTCAGAAAGTTGCTTGCTGTGTTTCAGTTTCCTCACTGGTAAACGGGGATAATAGTAGCACCTGCCTCATGGGGCTTTAGAGAAGACGAAATGAGACCATCCGTGCGGACAGTTTGGCGCACAGTGAGAGTTCAGCGAATATCGATGATCTCATTAGATACGGTAGTTGATAACATGGAAACTGTAAGATCCATCCAGCTCTCACCCATCCCTGCCTGCTGTCTGAAATGGGATTCCCAGATCTCCAGATCTCTCAGCACCTCCCTGCTTCTCCTCTCTCTCTCTCCTATCCAACAAAGACAAAAGAGAGAAGTGGTGTTGGCAGGCAAGGAAGTGCAGAGGGGAGAAAGCTTGGGGTGGCTCTTGGGGCGAGCGGATTGGGCAACTGTGATTTCCTGGGTAGCCTGGAGGACCTAGAAAATTGTGGGAATGGAAGTTCAGGGTTTGGGGGTAGGGGCAGCCAGCCAGCCAACGATTCTCTTCTCCTAGATGAGGAGTCTCTCAGGCTGGGGGCTCAGGTTGGAGTTGTAGGGAATTTTCATGATGATCATTACTGAAAACTCAAGAACCCAGAAAACACCCAACAGCTAGGTCAACCACTCCTTTGCCCCAGAGATTCCCAACTTCACTGATCTCACCCAAGCTGCTGCCCAAGACCAGTTGCTTTATGACTTTGCAACAGACAGGAATGATCTGACTCATGGCCACTGACCAGGCTCCCTTTTGCCACATGCCAGAGTTCCCCCTAAGTTTCCCTGTGATCTTTCTTGAAAACCATCTGTTCTGGACCTACAAGCCCCCTGCTCATCCACCACCTCCAGGACACCAGGAACGAGGAATTGGCGGCACACGCGCCAGCACTCCCCCAGTCCCCCTCCCCTGGGGAGCAGCAGGAGTGGGCCAGCACCAAGGAGAAGGGGTCATCAACACAGATCTCACCCACTGTGACTTATCACAACTGAGGTTTCTCATTTCTCCCTGACAGTCAGAGCGGGCTTTCTCTAGAGTAACCGAAAGACATTGACGTGTTTAAAGAAACCTCGAGACTCAACCTCTAGATGAGTCAGTGGAGGGCAGATGGAGCGCTGAACCCTGAAGAGTGTGGTTGGGCATAAACATGTGGACCGAGACTCAGGCGCTCAGGGGCAACTCAGCGAGAAAGGGGAGTTAAGGGTGCAGTGGGGAGCTCTGTTGCAACAGGATCCAATCCCAGCAGGACTGCAAGGGCCCAGCGCAAGCTGGGAACAAGGGAACAGCAGCTGCGTGTCCCCAGAACAGAAAATGCAGCTAGGAAGCCCGCTTTGAGCAGACAGTGGAGGACGGGACTGCCAGGCCAAGCATCAGGGGCTTCATCCTCAGAGCTGTGGATGAAGGTGAGGTGGGGATTGGCATCAGAGCTAAGCTTTAGGAGGATGTGTCTAGCGGTAGCGTGCAGGATAATTTGCTCAAGGAGGGAGAAATACCTATTTATTTACGTAGCCTGATGCAGTCTCTCCTTCCTGGAAGAACTCCCAAGCCCACGATCCCTGGGCTTTACTACTACACACTTTCCTGGGAACACGGTCACCAACTGCAACCTGGGTGCCATGCAGCAAGGTCTCCAGCAGGTGGTGGTATTGCCAAAGACACGGAAGCACTGGGCTCTCGCTGCTTCCCCAGCCTCCGTAGGGACCCTGGCCTCCAGAAAATGCCTTCCGCGAGTTCCCACGCATTCCCTGACCCTCTTGAGCTTGGAGCTGCCACGGGCCTGCCTTCACCTGTGGCATTGAAGTTACTGGCTTTCCAGTGGACCCGAGGGTCAGGCTACAGGAACAGGGCTACCTCCGCCCTGACTTGTAGGCAAGCTAAGACATCGACGCAGGTTACTCCATCATCTGTCCTCCCTGCTCAGCCCCGGGAAGAAGTAAGTTCCTGCTGGGCCCGAGGCTCAGACACAAAACCAAAGTGAGCACTTCCGGGCCTGGTGCTAGGCCGGGGTCTCCATCTGCTGCTCAGACCCCAGGAAGCCTCCTGACTCCCAGAACACATCCCTTCCCAAAGCTGACCCCGTTCCCCCTTCCACCTGCCCCCCAAGCCTAGGCTAGAAAACAAGTTAAAGGAGAGAAAGTGAGTGGTAGGCAGGCACCTCAGTTAAGCCAAAAACAACAAAAAAAAAGTCGTGACGTCAGGGAACAGCGTCCGTCCCCCGCACTGCACAGGGCAGCTCCCCTCTGTGTCCTCTCGGGCCATCTCGATGCCCTCTTCCTTGGAAAAAGGACATGGCATTCGTTTACTTGTCATTCATGTATTTATCCTTCCTATATTCATCAGCACGCAATTTGGGGGCACCTCCTCGATTCTGGGACTGCACGAGATCAAAGGGAAGGGATCTCTGCCCCAAAGGCAGGCCGGGGGTGTGGGCCCACTGGTCGACGGTCAGTGCCGAATGAAGGTCATTTCAGTGATGGGGTGCTGTGGAGCTGGTGGGGCCCTGAGGCAGTCTCCATTGCTGTGGACCAGTCAGGAACCTCACCTCTCCACCCTGCCTGTGGGGTCGGCCCCATTCCGCACCCCGCCTCCCTGGCCTGGCCTCATGGGCATGGGGCTGCCCACTCACCCGGGTGCTGGGAAAATGCTCCCGGGCCAGTGGCCACCAGCATCAAAGCAGGGCAGGAAACATGTGCACCTACCCCACGACCTCACAGCCTTGCTTCCTTGTCCCACATCACGTGGAGTGGGAGGGGGCGCTCAGACCCGCCAGCCAAGCCGTCTTGAGGGGCAGTCTGGGCTAGAGAAGACTTCTGGGCTAGCTGGGCGCAGTGGCGCTGCCTGTACTACTCAGGAGGCTCAGGCTGGAGCATCTCTTGAGCGCAGGAGTTCTGGGCTGTAGTGCACTATGCCAGTCGGTGTCTGCACTAAGTTCAGCATCAGTATGGTGACCTCCCAGGAGCAGGGAGCCACCAGGTTGCCTAAGGAGAGGTGAACCGGCTGAGGTCGGAAATGGAGCAGGTCAAAACTCCCGTGCTGATCAGTAGTGGGACTGCGCCTGTGAATAGCCACTGCCCTCCAGCCTGGGCAGCATAGCGAGACCCCATCTCTTAAAAAAAAAATTACTAAAAAAAAAAAAAAAAGAAAGAAGACTTCCGGGCTCTAAGAAGCAGCCCAGATGGGCCAAGACAGGGGGTGGGAGGGGCTGCCCCGAATTCTGATGCGGCTTCTTTCCAGGACCTGGGAGTGGAGGAGGACGAGAAGGAGGTGAGGACAGTGATGCTGGGCAGCGGGCCAGGTGTTCAAAGGCACAATCTGGTTCTGATGTTCTCTTTGAGCAAACACAGTGCCTGGAGCTGGGGAGGAGAGTTCTCAACAGTGTCTTCCCCTCGACTCCTCTCTTTAATAACAAAGACACGTCCCTGCCAGGCAATAACGTTCTCGCCTTGTCTCCTACAGGGAAACCAATGAAGAGGGTGCTGGCGATGGCTCTCCTCGTCATTTTCCAGGTGAGGTTCCCTGCCAAGGAAAGCTCTGTTCCCTCTTCCACACGGCCGCCCAAGCCAGGGCCTGGTAGAGGAGCTGGACATTTGCTAGAAGAGACAAGACCCAGACCCAAGTCCACCTGCCATTCATTAAGCTAATGGCCACCCCCTCGCCATCTGCCGAGTGACCCTGGAGAGGCACAGATGTCCTCTGTACTTCCTTTACTCCATTTAGATTAAAACAAGGGGGAAAATAACTTACCACCTTCCCCCTCCACCTCCAATCTCCCTGCCCAGGAGACAACAACATCAACTCTGAGTTCTTACAGAGAGAAGGGCTGCCAAAAGCAAACAAGGGTATGGGGTTTGTGCCTGTGTGCGCATGCCCGCGCACGTAAAACTCCACGTGTGAGCCGAGAAAACTGCCCTGGATCTGGCGATCTTGTTACTATCCTATCACCCCAAAGTTGTCTCTTTCCAACCCTCAGCTAAACAGAGACCCATCCGGCCTCTGGCGGGGAGGGAAGAGAGGATGGGGCCCTAGGGACGGCGGGAAGGATAGAGGAGCACATATGTCACAGCAGGCCTGAACTCGGCAGGAACAAAGAGCCCCACTTTACAAAGTTCTGTTTCTCAATCCAGAAACAAGCAGAAAGTGTGCCTCACCAAGTGCCAAAGTTAGAAGAAACTGTAACTCGCAAAGTCAACTTTCCCCGATTCGTAGAGGTGGGAGCTCAGGGTGGAGGTAGGGGAGTCCAGCCGAGGCCAGAGCTGGAGAGGCGGTGCTACAGAATTCGGCTCGTCCCCAGGTCTGGAGGCCAGAGAGGCGGCTTTCCAGAAACTCAGGCCAGAGGCAGGCCCCGGGCTGGGCACTGTTCCCAAAAACCCCATTCCAGAGGCCCCCGGAGCTTGGGCTGCAGCCCACAGCCTGGCCCCACTCCCCATCACCACTCCCCACTCTCTCCAGGACTCTGGGGGCTGTATTGCTGGCAGCAGAGGCTAGAACGTTGGGGAGGGGATGAGGACAGCTGAGACTCATTCTTTCCTTTCACTTGGGGAGGGGGTGCTCAGATGGGGCAGGATGTGGTGGGGCTGTGGGCTGCAGAGGCAGCGAGGCTGGGGGAGGGGGATTATAAAACAGGAACAAGGTTCAAGGGGAGAAGGGAAGGCAGGACTGGATGATGGGGCGTGCACTTTATAGTAGCCAGGAGTGCCGCCCTCCAAGAAGACCCAGACCCCCCTCATGCAGGGCCCCCGGTCTAAGGCCTTGGGCCATAACCATGGCTGAAGGGGTCTTCAGGGTCCTCGGGCTGCAGCCACGCCCAGGACAGGGAGGAGGAGCTGCCACTGACTTTTCATCTCAGGCTAGCCGTGGCCAAAGGAAAGGCTCCTGGACATCACTTTGTCCTCACCCTGTTCCAGGACAGTGATGAATTCAGAACTTGGATGTGAAAAAGAGATAGAGACAAGATGCGGTGAATCCCTCCAGCACAAACGTGTAGAAACCCATCATTGTTGAGCTGCTGAATCTGGTTCCTGGAGGTAGAACCACGAGCCTCGCGAGGCAGGTCCTCCAGCCCAGCTCCCTGCCCTGCATGAGCCTGTACATCGCTGTGCGCAGAGGCGCGGACAGGCACGGGCCCCCTCTTTCATTGATAAAATCACAGCAGGCTGCTGAACCTTCACCAGGCCCTGCCGACAGGCTAAAAAAAGCCCCAGCAGCTGAGCCCTGCTGATTGGGATCTGCCGGAAGAGAGGCGAGGAAGAGAGAGGCAGAGAGGTGGGGAGGGAGAGTGGGAGAGGAGAGCTGCGCTTCCTTTCAGGGACACAGCTGCTGAGCAGGCCTCGCCCCCACCCCCATGGCCGCCATCCATTCACAGGGTTTCTGGCACTTGGGCTCAAGTTGCCCGAGCTCCTGCTGGGTGCCAAGATGGGACCCAGGATCGAGAGTTCTCTCCATGTCACCCACCACCCATGATCACAGCAGTTCGCCCCAAACCCAAGGCTCGATGGCCACAAAAATGGGAGCATTTGCCATCCTCTCCAGGCGCTCCTCAGCCTTGACCCCCACTCCGCATCGATTTTCCCCCTAGAGCTGAGGTCTTTTGTAAGCCCCCCGGGAAAACTCCACCACGTTCTAAAGGAGGGTCAAGAAGAAAGACACACGTTCGCACTCTCACGGAGTTTCCAGAGGGCAAAATTAAAGCTCCATGGAGAGGAAACAGTGCTGAAGCCTGGGCTAGGTACCTCACAGCAACCATGTGAAGCAGATAGGATTCATCTCCATTTCACAGAAGAGAAAACTGAGGCTTGGAGAGAGAGGGGCAAGAGGGTTTAACCAGCTCAACGGTCATCTGGCCCCAGAGCCCAGCCGATTTCCAATCCCCCGTCCGCATAAGTAGAGCCTCTGAGACTGCGAAATCAGCCGCTTGCTACTTATTAGCAGAACTGTAGAATCTCAGGCCCCACCTCAGCCTACTGACTCAGGATAGACATGTGCACGAGATTAACCAGCTGATTCGGATTAGAGTTAACCTTTGAGAAGCACTGATATCAAACCAAAGAATCACCTGGAGATTTTAGGCAAACGCAGATTCCTAGGCCCCTCACCTGAGATTCTGGCTCAGAATTCTCGAGTGAGGCCTGTGTTTGCATTCCTAACAAGTTCCCAGGTGATGCTATGATGCAGATGATGCAGACCCTCTGATGAAACCACCGTTCTTCCCACCTGGGCAACACGGCCAAATCCCATCTCTACTAAAAATACAGAAATTCAGGCTGTCGTCGCAGCTACGAAGGAGGCTGAAGTGGGAGGATCACCTGAGCCTGGAGAGGCCAGGGCTGCAGGGAGCCCTGATTGCACCACTGCACTCCAGCCTGGGCAACCGAGTGAGAGCATGTCAGAAAGAGAGAACGAGAGAGAGGGGAAGGCAGGCAGGCAGGCAGAAGGGAAGGACGGAAGGGAGAGAGGGAGGGAGGGAGGGAGGGAGGGAGGGAGGGAAGCTGGCTCTAGGCTACATTCCAGCCACAGTTGGAGCCGCCCAGCTAACCTGGCCCGTTGTCCCTTGTCTCCTTCCCGAAGGTTTGCATGTGTCAAGATGAGGTCACGGACGACTACATCGGAGACAACACCACGGTGGACTATACTTTGTTCGAGACTTTGTGTTCCAAGCGGGATGTGCGGAACTTCAAAGCCTGGTTCCTCCCTGTCATGTACTCCTTCATTTGTTTCGTGGGCCTCCTGGGCAACGGGCTGGTCGTGTTGACCTATATCTATTTCAAGAGGCTCAAGACCATGACCGATACCTACCTGCTCAACCTGGCGATGGCCGACATCCTCTTCCTCCTGACCCTTCCCTTCTGGGCCTACAGCGCCGCCAAGTCCTGGGCCTTCGGTGTCCACCTGTGCAAGCTCATCTTCGGCATCTACAAGATGAGCTTCTTCAGCGGCATGCTCCTCCTCCTTTGCATCAGCATTGACCGCTACGTGGCCATCGTCCAGGCCGTCTCAGCCCACCGCCACCGTGCCCGGGTCCTCCTCATCAGCAAGCTGTCCTGTGTGGGCATCTGGATCCTGGCCACGGTGCTCTCCATCCCTGAGGCCCTGTACAGCGGCCTCCAGAGGAGCAGCAGTGAGCAAGCGATGCGATGCTCGCTCATCACGGAGCACGTGGAGGCCTTTATCACCATCCAGGTGGCCCAGATGGTGATTGGCTTTCTGGTCCCCCTGCTGGCCATGAGCTTCTGTTACCTCGTCATCATCCGCACCCTGCTGCAGGCGCGCAACTTCGAGCGCAACAAGGCCATCAAGGTGATCATCGCCGTGGTGGTGGTCTTCATCGTCTTCCAGCTGCCCTACAACGGGGTGGTCCTGGCCCAGACGGTGGCCAACTTCAACATCACCAGCAGCAGCTGTGAGCTCAGCAAGCGGCTCAACATCGCCTACGACATCACCTACAGCCTGGCATGCGTCCGCTGCTGCGTCAACCCCTTCCTGTACGCCTTCATCGGTGTCAAGTTCCGCAATGACCTCTTCAAGCTCTTCAAGGACTTGGGCTGCCTCAGCCAGGAGCAGCTCCGGCAGTGGTCTTCCTGTCGGCACGCCCGGCGTTCCTCCATGAGTGTGGAGGCCGAGACCACCACCACCTTCTCCCCATAGGCGGCTCTTCCGCCTGGACCAGAGGGAGCTCTCCCAGGGCCCCTGGGGTGGGGACAGGGAGCAGATGCATTGACTCAGGACATCCCCCCGCCAAAAGCTGCTCAGGGAAAAGCAGCTCTCCTCCCAGCGTGCGAGCCCATGCTCCAGAACGTAGCTTCACCCCAACCCCAGCTACCTCAGCCGACGCTGAAAAGAGACAGGGCTGATAAGCTACCACCGGCCGGGCAGCACTGGGAGACAGAAGCTACTGTGTCCCCAACCAAAGACCGAAAGTCCAGAAACGGTTCCCACGTGCCGGAATGAAGGGGCCGAGGAGGATGCGTGCCGTGCCAGGGGTGTGGGAGTGGCCTGGTGAGTCCTCTGAACGAACCTTCCTCCCGGGGGCTCAAAGGCTCAGGCCCGGCTTCTGAAAACCAGCCTTGTCTCCCAGACCAGAGACGGTGGGGAGACTTCTTGGCTCGGTGAGGAAAAGCGGACATGAACCGGCCAAACGCGCTCTCTGCACCCCTCCCTCCATGGTTTTCTCCACCGTCCTCCAAGCCGGCAGGAACGGCAGCCGCCATGGCATCCTGCGGGCACACTCAAGCCCTCGCTGGCCACGTGGCCCTCCCAGGCTCCTGACGGGAGAGCGTGGTGCTTCCCACAGACCAGGCCGGCTGCCTCCGCCTGACCAAAGCCACACTCTGGGCTCCGGAGTGGGGACGACACACTCAGGTTGCGGCTCCACTGGGGTGGGAGGAGAGGACAGGGGAAATGGCAGGGCCCGGGAGGGCGACAGTGGCTGCCCAAGGCCCACGAGCTTCTTCATTGCTCCTTGTCACAGGGACTGAAAACCTCTCCAGGTGTTCTGCTTTCAACTTGTTAAGAGAGCAATATGTTACTCACACAAATAAAGTTGTCCCTTGAGGAAACAATGGCTTTAAAGGAAAACAAAAGTCTTTGGTAAATGGCACATGAGCGTGTCCTTGCTTTGCAGTCCCCACGCCCCACCTGCCCGTCCCCTCTCCCCTCCTCCCTGCCCTCCCCCAGGCCTCGTTTCTTAGAGATGCTCAGAACCACAGGTCGCTCAGGGGTGCTCTGAGCCCGTCCGCTGACACAGGACCGAGAGGCTGAAAGGCAGGAGGAGGATAAGGACAGGAGGTCCATCGTGCAAATACTCTTCCAGAGTTCATGGGATACGCCCCACACCCGCAGCCAGCACTGAACCGGACATGCTGATCTGACTGCAGCTTTGGGAAGGCCAAGTTGTCCGGGTCACCTCGACGCCTGGGGACACTGCAGCTAGCGGCTCGTGGTGGCCTGCTCACCTGGCCCAGCTCAGCCCAGAACTAGAGCCCCTGATCTTTTGTCAGCCCTTTGACTCTGAAACCTGGGGTTTAGAGGGAGGGCCTTTCTGTGGGCTCAGAGTGAGATGTTGATCACCGTCTGCGGAAGTCTGACCTGCAGACCCTGACTAAATGCAGATGAATGAATGCACTGACTCAGCAACTGGATGAATGAATGCACTGACTCAGCAACCAGATGAATGAATGCAGTCTCACACCATTACAGGGTTTCCAGTGGGCTAGGGATGGCCGTGGCTGCTTTCAAAGGGCAAAATGCAACCAATCAACCCAAACCCTCTGTCTGTTCACACTTTTATTCATAACAGAGGCTCTAAGTCAACACACTTGTGGATAATGAACATGGTTAAAAGAGTGGTTATATGAATGATAAAAGCTTTAGGTTCCAGGCCCAGAGTAAACACTATTAACAGGTAATTCCCCTTTGATCTCCCACTGAAAGAACCATCCAGCACAAAGTTTACGTGAGGAAACTGTTAGAGACAAAGGGATGTGGGGTAAACAGACTTAACTGGGAGGGTTTTGATCCTCTCTATCTTCTCCCTAACTTAATGGACTAGCCAGCCGCCTTCAGCCTGCCCCAGTATTTTACTTTTGGCCTTCCAAAAGGTTTGAGACTATAATCTATAACTTTCCGTAGATATCTTCTGTCCTATTTTGCTATCCGCCCCAAGTGAATCTCAACATCAGAGATGGCAGCATGCTGGACCAGGGGTCAGGGATGGGACCCTTTGCTGGCTGCATGAGAGCTGGGACCACCCATCACCCCCTCTGCTGGCGTATGTCACAGTCCCTTCCTGCTGCTACAACAAAATGCCACCGATGGAGTAATTTATAAACCATAGAAACGTATTTCTCACAGTTTAAGGGGATGGGAAGTCCAAGATCAAGAGGCCCACAGGTTCAGTGTCTGGCGTGGGCTCTCTCTGCTTCTGAGATAGGGCCTGGTTGCTGTGCCCTCTGGATGGAGGGGACAAATGCTGTGTCCTCACATCGGGGAAGAGGGGAAGATCACAGTGAGCCAAACTAGTTCCCACCTGCTCCTTTATTCATATAAGGGCATTAATCCCATTCACAAGGATGGAGCCCTCATGACATTATCATCTCCCAAAGCACCCCCCAACCACTTCTCATACTGTTGCCTTGGGGTTTATGTTCCAACATATGAATGTTGGAGAGACACATGCATTCAAACCATAGTGTGGATACCAACTGTGCAGGAGCAGAGAAGACAGGAGCAGACACAAGCCCCCACACAGGCCAGGTATCGACGTCACTTCATGCCCTGGTGCCCACCCACTGCCGTGACTTCTGCAAGCCAGAGAGCAGGTCAATCCAGCCTGCAATGCACCGAGAGGCGTCTGAAGGACCCAGAGCTGCGATAGCTCTGGGCTGGGGGGAATTAGAGGGAGGGCTGAGACACTCACGCAATAGGTGATTCCATCAATTTCCCCAAGTGGAAAGAGCCTCGTTGAAAATGGAGCTGCCTGGTAATGACGTCCATTCTCTAATCTCGAAAGCACGTGACATTACCCTCCTCCAAGAGACTCAGTGGGCTGGAAGGTTTTTAACAAGATTTGTCAGCTGGTCTCCAAGCTGGGAATCGGCGCCCTGAGAGAAATGAGCTTGGCACGGATGCAGTCAGTGTGGAGTGGTGTTCGCAGCAACGGCATTAAATATTAAAAGGCACAGCTGCGACTGTGTGCGTGAGTGTGTGGCCAGGGGGCAATGCCAGTGTGCACGTGTGTCCCCAAGGGGAACCTGCTGGAGCGTGTGTGTGTGTGTGGAGGAGCCTGAGAGTGTGGCCATCCTAATGAGCTTACGGATGGGAAAACAACCCTCCGTTCCTGAAGGGGAAGAATGTAGCAGCGGTCATGGAAAAGGCAGCCGGGCCAACCACACAAACATGCCACCTCGGCTTCAGATACATTTTTCTGGAATCACTGGACATCTCTTAATATTTACAGAGAAAACAAAACCCCCAGCAACGTTAATTCCCTCAAACTGCGGTGTCTCAGAAGTTCTGACCTCGGCTCGGTGCTGGCCTGACCCCTGCTCCCTTGCACGTGGCTCTCACGCAGCCATCCTGAGCTTGGGGTGGCCCCTGGGAAGCCCGCCCGGGAGGCCTACCTGGGGCTTCTCTTTCCTTTTCTTACCTGCTTCATACATCTGCCTCCTCTTTCTGGGTTCACAGCCATGAACCTGAAGTTTCCTGTTCATTTCACCCCCACGCCTTGTCTCCCTCAGCCTCCCTGGCTGCAACCCCAGGCCAGGCTCAAGGTGCTCCCAGGCCTCAGATCTACCCTTTCAGCTAGAAGTACTACACCTCTCACACCACACACTCTCAGAGCTCCAAGGGACCTCAAAGATCAGCCGGCCCAATCCCCTAGTCACTTTCTAGATGGTGAAACTGAGGCCCAGGGAGAGGAGCTGACTTGCTTGAAGAGACGTTGCAATGTAGGGATATTGGTTAAACTTGCTCTGGGGTCCCGAGCATCTGGCAGGGTTGCAGGAGGGTGTGGGGGAGAGCGGAGCCTCTGGAGCTCTGCCGACTTTGAATCTCATCTCTACTGCTTCCCAGCTGTGTGACCTTCAGCTATTGCTCAACTGCTCTGAGTATCGGGTTTCTCAACTGCAAAATGGAGAGGATTTGTGTAAACACTTCGCACGGTGCCTGGAATGTTGAATGTGGTGGTGAGGAACAGGGATTCTGTAGCCAGACTGCCTGGTTTGAACCCAGGCTCCACTACCTGGGCTGATTACTTAGCCTCTCCGCACCTAGGTTTCTTAATCTGTGTAATGGGGATGTTAATGGTACCTATCTCCTAGGATTGTTGTGGAAGGCGACTAATCCATTTATATCAAATGCTTAGAAAAACTTACATGTGTGCCGTTGGTAATCTTTGGGAGACGTTTAAGAAATAGTAACTTTAAAAAAAAGTTGCTGACCACAAGGAAACCAAGTTCAATTTCTTCGCCCCATTTGCATCCCCACAGAATGCATAACTCAAGCTGGAAGGCAATTTACAGACAGTGAATCTGGCCTTTCCGTTCATTGTGTGGTGAGTCAACTGGGGCTCGGAGAAGGAAGCAACTCGCCGGAAGTCTCTCGGGAGATCTTTGCAATGCTGGAACCTGAACCTGGTTCCCTGGGCTCCCAACTAGACCTCTTCCCACCAGACCCTGCTAGGCGCACGTGGACCTCCCCGCACATCCACCGTGGCACCCACCAGCCTCATCCCACGCTGTCTAGTTCTTCTCCGGCAGGCATCGTCCATCTTGCCCTCTGATCAGGTCCTTAAAGAGAACCTCCTGACCGGGCGATGGATGCAGTAAACCACGACCATGGCACGTGCATACCTATGTAACAAACCTGCACACTCTGCAGAAAAAAGAGAACCTCCCTTCGCCCCTTTAACTAGTTCCTGTCCTTATCACTGAGTCTGGGAGAATGAATGAAATATAAAAGAAATCAGGCAGCCGGCCAAAGGAAATCAGGCAACTGATCTTTTTAAGATGTTTTAACAGAGGAAGATGGGCCGTCTTCTCTGGGAATGGTTCTCAGTTGCATGTCTGTGTTCAGGGTGAACAGTTGGGGGAGAAGAAACACACCTTGAAGGGGTTGGCGGGGGGAATTAAGGCAAAAGAGATGGGGGAAAGGCAGGAGGAGGTTGGGGAGGAATGGGTTTTAGGGAATATACACTGGGGCGGGACTTGAAGAGTATCTTCAGTGGGTAGATAGATGCCCCTCCTGCATTCACACACGTGCACGTGGGCAAACACACACATGCACGCACACACACACACACAGGCACGCACAGAGCCTCCTCAGGTGTTCCAGTCTCAGGGGAGCAGAAGGGGGCTATATTAGCCTTAGAGACAGGTGGGCCCATGGCGTTCTTTGCAGAGAAGATAGTTAGAATTGACCATGTTTCTCTGGTCTGAGATCCCAGAGAAACTAGGAAGAATAAAAAAGGTGCAGGGTGGGGGGACCCTCTCCCTTAACTCAGAAAAGCAACCCTGTCAGGCTTCAGAAAAGCCAGCCCTCCTGGCCCTCCCAACCCACGGGAGCAGCTGTCTGAGAAGAACCAGCTCCTCGAGCAGCCAGCCTCACTGTCCCTGTACTTCTCTTGGGCCCATGCAGAGACGCAGACAGAGGTCTATGTGCTGAAAAGACTGCCCAGGCCTTTTTCTAGGGAGAGCTGCTCCAGACTAAGTGAATCTCAGCTGAGCTCATGCGAAATCAGAAAGGCCAGCATGTGTATTCCCCACGGGCTCCTCTCTGTGTCTGTGCGTGACCCAATTCAGATTTCTCTGCCGCTGTCAGATTCTCTCCTGCCCATATTCACTTTGAGGATGGATATAACCTTATTTTTATCTGTTGTTCACTAACCCCAGGGAATTCGCTGGCTGGACTGTCTGACATGTCACGGTAACCACCACACAGTGTGGCCTCCTGGTTCTCATCTCTGGGTAAATAAACATCTCCCCACAGGCTTGGCCAGGTCTAGACTGGCTCGGTTCCTGCACGATGCAATAGGTCCCAAGGTCAGCTATCCGTGCCGCTAGCACGAGGGCAGGTAAGGAGGCAGTTCTTGCCCTGGAGTCCTCTTGTGGCTGCGTCAGTTTATTTAGGACAGAATAGTTGATATTCGCTCAAAGTAAATACTATCTGACATTGGGAAGCACAACAGATGCAGCAGATGAGATGCCCCCAAACCATTTCCCAGTGTTTAAAAAAAAGAGGCTGGAAAGGCAAGCTCATTGATCGCATTTGGTTTATGCAATTGCACTCGAGTGACTGAAGCAGAAGCATGATCATGTCTGGTGCATTCTGCTTCCCTGGCCCAGAGGGTGTTTTCTGTGGCCCGGCCCAGGCCTCTGGTGAAGCCGGTGCTAGGGAGTCACCTGTGTGGGAACCATCTCTGCCTCCTGCCGCGAAGCTCCAGTGACTTCTCCTACAGCTGACTCTCTGGACACCTCTTACCCGCCACCTGCCCTTCTCCGCACAGCCCCACTTCAGGGAAGCTCAGCTGCTGAGGGTGCTGTTGGCAACCTCTGGACTTAGAAATCAGGAGGAAGACAATGGCAGCTTTGTACCTGGGCTGCTCAGGGAGAGGTCCCTCTGCCTTTTTCTCCAGGGCAAGACACAGGCCTAGACCCCCTGGAATCCTTAAATCCTTTCTCAAAAGCAGAACCGGGATTTTTGTCCAAGGACGGTCTCTGTTCTGTCCCCAGCCTCCTTCTCAGCGGCCCCCTCCCACCCATAGTCATCAGAGCCGAGCCCCGAGAAAACCACAGACCACAAGACCTGGTGAGCTTCTGTTGCTGGGAGTGTCAGGGGCTAAGAGACAGAAGGTATGAGAGATGAGATGTCCTGGAAGGGATGGCAGGGGTCACGGAGGCTGGGGGCAGAGGAAAGAGACATTGAAGAGGTGGAGGGGGAATGAATCCAGGCGGGAGTCAGGCTAACATTTGCTAAGTGCCTGTGACGCACCCAAAACTCGGCCAGGTGTACTCCCTTTAACTGAATTCTTATGACAACAGGGAAGGAAACATGTTTAGAGGGCTCATGTAACTTACCTGTGGTAACACAGCTAGCAACTTTATTCAGATTTTATTACGTACTATATACTGTATGAAGCATCAGTATCTTGTCTCATTTAATCCCCACAACAACTCTACTAGAGTCCCATTTTATAAAAGAGGAAACTGAGGCTCAGAGAGGTTAAGTAACTTTGTCAATGTCACACAGCTACTGATTCCAACCAGTTCTAGCTGCCTCCAAAGTTCTTGCTTTTGTCACCCTACTACCCCATTCAACGAAACAGCTGTCTAATGCCAAATATTTCTGGAGCCCCTCCTGAGTGCCAGGCGCTGTGCTGGGTCCAGCCAACATCTTTCAAACCCTGCCAGACACAGAGCTCTGACCTGGGAGAAGGGAGAATCAAATAACAAAGAGAGGGCCCCCACCTGCCAGGGGGATGTGACCCCCACAGCTGGGCAGTAACCAGGTCTTTGCTGCTACCCAGACCCCAGTCCCATCTTCTCCCCTCCGGGTCCTGCTTCTCACCTAGGCTTCCTCCATGGGCTAGCCCTGCAGGGCTGCACACCCCCTGCCTGAGAGGCAGATATCCAGGCTTTGCCACAGACTCACTGGGAGATAGGGGCAGGTCACCTCCCTATTCTGGACCTCCGGCTCCACAGCTGTAGAATTAGGTTGCTGGAGGAAATCACTTCTACTCATCACCTCCAGCTCTGACTTGCTATGGGTGCTTTGTCTGGGCAGAGTCTGGGAGGCCAGTGCTCAACTGGGCAGGGCTCTGGGCATGTTGATGCTTGCAAGATGTGCAGGGCAAGTGTGTGAGGGGCTGAGGAAGCTGCTCCACCCCCAGCTGTGGTTTCTGGTGGGGCCACCATGTCAGCAGGTGGAGGGAAGTGTTTGTCACCCTTCCAACAAAGGCAGTCAAATAAAAGCCTCCCGGGGCACTATGGGAATAGGCAGCAAGGGCGCCAAAAATAAAACACACCTTTCCTTTGATAGGCATCGGCAGCAGGCATAGGCAGCTGCGAAGGGAGTCTGTCCTCAGGGTGGTGGGAGAGGGTTGAGATTTCACGGCCAAGCACACTCACACACACACTCACACAAGCAGTCCACCTCACAAACAGTGAGCACAAACAGATGCTCAGTATTCATACACCACTGCACATACCACACACACACCAGTCACACAACCAGCACACGCATACACACGTGCAAATAGAAAACTTGCCCATGTACACAACCAGCTTCATGGGCTACGGCCTGGGCAGTCATGCTGACTCAGCCCTGTGCTGGATGGAAAACTCTGCTGCCTGCACTTTGAAATTCTTGATTATTTTTGAACAAGGGGCCTGGCATTTAGATTTCGCCCTGGGCCCTGCAAGTTCTGCAGTTGCTCCTGCGGGTGTGCACTCATGAGTACGTTCCTACGTGCTTAAGAACCATAGCTTTAGTGACCAGGCGTGGCTCACGCCTGTAATCCCAGCACTTTGGGAGGCTGAGGCGGGTGGATCACCTGAGGTTGGGAGTTCGAGAACAGCCTGACCAACATGGAGAAATCCCATCTCTATTAAAAATACAAAATTAGCCGGGTGTGACACGTGCCTATAATCCCAGCTACTCAGGAGACTGAGGCAGGAGAATCACTTAAACCTGGGAGGTGGAGGGTTGTGGTGAGCTAAAATTGCGCCATTGCACTCCAACCCAAGCAAAAAGAGTGAAACTCCATCTCAAAAAAAAAAAAAAAAAGCATACCTTTAATGCTCTTCCACTGTTGGTGGGAGTGTAAATTAGATTAACCATTGTGGAAGACAGCGTGGTAATTCCTCAAGGATCTGGAACCAGAAATACCATTTGACCCAGCAATCGCATTACTGGGTACATACTCAAAGGATTATAAACCATTCTACTATAAAGACACATGCACACGTATGTTCATTGCAGCACTATTTACAATAGCAAAGACTTGGAACCAACCCAAATGCCCATCAATGATAGACTGGACAGGGAAAATGTGGCACATATACACCGTAGAATACTATGCAGCCATAAGAAACGATGAGTTCGTGTCCTTTGCAGGGACATGGATGAAGCTCGAAGCCATCATTGTCAGCACACTGACACAGGAACAGAAAACCAAACTCTGCACATTCTCACTCATAAGTGGGAGGTGAACAATGAGAACACATGGACACAGGGTGGGGAACATCACACGCTGGGGCCTGTTGGTGGGTGGAGGGAGCAAGGGGAGGGAGAGCATTAGGACAAATACCTAATGCATCAGGGGCTTGAAACCTAGGTGATGGGTTGCTAGGTACAGCAAACCACCATGGCACACGAATACCTGTGTAACAAACCTGCATGTTCTGCACATGTATCCCGGAACTTAAAGTAAAATTAAAAAAAAAAAAAAAAAGAATCCTACTTTAATAGAAAGGCTGCATCCACTACACACATACAGATGCCCAAACACGTGCACCCCATAAATGTAACACCCACACACGCAGCAATAGCCCCACCATGTGCACGTACCAAAGCACATACATTGATACCCAGAAGGGGCCCAGAACGCTGCGACATGCAGCCTACCCGCTGCAACCTGCTGACACAATTCGATTGATTTAACACTGGGGGCAGCAGAGCAATGCGCCGGAAAGGGACTTGGATAGAAAACAGATTCATGTCCTCCATCTGCAAACATCTCCCACCTCTCTCCTCAGCCCTGGATACACCCACCCCACTCAGCTGTTGGGACCAAAAGAAAGGGAGAGCTGGGGCGGTGGGGGCATGGATGGAAAAGGGACAGGGAAGGAGGTAGAGAGGGAGAGAAAGGGCAAGAGAGAAAGGGTCGGGGGTGGGGGCAGAAACTGAGTCTCCAGGTGAGCTGGCCCTAGCAGTGGTCTCATAGAGCTCAGGTCTTGGACCCAAAGAAGTAAGAACAATGTCCCTGTGTGCCCCACAAACACACACGGTCCTGCTCTGAGTCTGTCAGAAGAGGCCCACCTCCCGGCTAGGTGAGGTGACTGATGCCTGTAATCCCAGCACTGTGGGAGGCCAAGGCCTGTAGATCACCTGAGGTCGGGAGTTTGAGACCAGTCTGACCAACATAGAGAAACCCCATCTCCACTAAAAATACAAAAAATTAGCTGGGCGTGGTGGTGGGCACCTGTAATCCCAGCTACTTGGGAGGTTGAGGCAGGAAAATCGCTTGAACCCGGGAGGCGGAGGTTGCAGTGAGCAGAGATCATGCCATTGCACTCCAGCCTGGGCAACAAGGTGAGACTCCATCTCAAAAAAAAAAAAAAAAAAAAAAAAAAAAGAAGAAACAATCATAGAGTGAACCAGCAACCAACAGAATGGGAAAAAATTTTTGCAATGTGCCCATCTGACAATGGGCTAATATCCAGAATCTACAAAGAACTAAAGCAAATTTACAAGAAAAAAACAAACCCATTCAAAAGTGGGTGAAGGATATGAACAGACACTTTTCAAAAGGAGACACGTATGAGGCCAACAAACATACAAAAAAATGCTCATCATCACTGGTCATTAGAGAAATACAAATCAAAACTACATTGAGATATCATCTCACGCCAGTTAGAATGGAGATCATTTAAAAATGTGGAGAGAGGGATAACATGAGGAGAAATGCCAGATACAGCTGATGGGGGGATGGAGGCAGCAAACCACATTGCCATGTATGTACCTGTGCAGCAATCCTGCATGATCTGCATATGTGCCCCAGAACCTAAAGTGCAATAAAATAAATAAACTTTAAAAAAAATAAACATAAACATAAACAAGTAAAAAATAATACATTTAAAAAAAAAAGAATTTGTCCCAGGCTCTGTCCCTTCCCTGAAAACCCCATCATTCTGTTGGGTGATACCAGATGCTTAAGGAGTGATTTAGAAAAACAAATGGGCCCTAAGGGGTGTGTCAATGTGCTCCATTCCAATTACAGTCACCCACAGAGGAGACAGGAACGGTCATCCCAGTGCCCACCAAGAAGAAACTATTTCATCAGATTTCTTACAGGGCGTAAGTCACTCAGATCCCTGCACAGGCTTTCTGTCAACTTACTGAAAGGGAAACTGAGGCAAGGAAGAGTGAAGTGACTTGGGTGAAGAGCAGAGTTGGAGGCTGTGGTCTTTCTGATGTGCAGTCTCCACGAGACCAGATCCAGAGCAATCCACGACCCACCTGCCCACTGCACCAGCACACAGCTGGTTCCCATTCCCCTGGCATGGGAAGCAGCCAGGCTGGTTGGAGGCCAGCCAGGGTGGGAGGTCTGGTCACCAGGTGCCCCAGGACAGGGAGGAGGGGGCAAAGCAGGGGGTCTGACATTCAGATTCCCATACTGGTTTCACCATTTATCATCTGTGTGACCTTGACAAGTGCCTTCTCCTTCCTCGACTCAGTTTCCCCATTTGAAAAAGGGCATGATGTTGTTAAAACTTCCCTAGAGAGTTACATTAAAAGAGGTAGTGGATGTGGAGCTCTTTGTTTTTTGGGTGTGTGTGTGTGTGTGTGTGTGTGTGCCTGTGTGTTTTGAGACAGAGTCTCGCTCTGATGCCAGGCTGGAGTGCAGTGGCACAATCTCAGCTCACTGCAACCTCTGCCTCCCAGGTTCAAGTGATTCTCCTGCCTCAGCCTCTAGAGTAGCTGAGATTACAGGCACACACCACCACACCCAGCTAATTTTTGTATTTTTAATAGAGATGGGGTTTCACCATGTTGGTCAGTCCATCCACCTCGGCCTCCCAAAGTGCTGGGATTACAAGTGTGAGCCACCACACCTGGCCAGATGCGAAGCTCTTTGCAAAGCGTAAAGTGATGGACGGGGTAACAATAGACATTCTCCCATAACAATAGCTGGAATAATCACCTCTGCTGTGGGGACCTCAGTGGACAGTTTAGGGCTCATCTTTCCCCATGAGATGAGGAATTAGTCCCCTGTGACACACGAGGACAGAAGGCATCTGCTTTGGTTACAGAGCAAGGGGACTGGCATTGCTGAGCCTGAATCCTCCCATGTCCTGTGGTCCCTGGCAGGTCCCCACTTCGCCCCTGTCTGGCCGAAGCTCCTCCCAGGAAGGGAGGATTTAGTCCCCAAATTTAGCAAGTACAGACCAACTCCTGATTGGCTGGCCTAGCCATAGGTCGAAAGATGCTTGTGGAATAAATGCTCATGAATGGTGAATGTGGGGTCTTCCCACACCCTTGACTCACACATTTAAAATCTACCCAAAAACCCCAGCGTTGCAGAGACATGCCCAGGCAGACAGGCCCCTCTGTGGGAAGAGCCGTTTGTCATGGCTAAAAGTCAGTACCCTTTCAGACCCTGTCCTGGAAGAGTCCCAGACAGTCAACAGACGACCCTGCCCTTTCATGCCCACCCCATCCCTGTCAAGCACAGGGTCCTGGGCTCTGACGCAGTCACCTCTGCAAATAGATGTCATTTCCACGGGAACTGAAACCCCAGTTTGTTTTTCCCTCCAAGGCACTCTGGAATTTCCAGCACAGCCTGTGCAACATCAGCCTGGTAACCTCGTGCCGAGCTGTCCTCCGGGTCTGTGTCCAGCACGGGGCACTGAGCTGACCTAGAGAGGTCACAGCAAGACTGTGCTTCCAGAAGGGCCTCCGGAGGTCATGGGCACCAGCCCCTGCCTCTCCTCTGCAGAAGGGTACCCAGCAGATGGGTGGAGTCAGGAAGAGTCCTTGAACCTCCCTACGGTCTGGGGGGGAGGGGTAGGGGAGCGGAGGGACGGAGGCTCATTTCCAGTAAGAAGTGGGAGGGAAGGAAAAGGTCTCAGTCTGGCAGCCGGGGCCCCAGGGAGGGCGGGCGATGGGTAACAGATGATTTCTGGCTGCAAGGGGAGGGTGTGCTCTCAGCAGTTGGATCATTAGCCTCTATTGTCTGAGCCTCCGTGAGGAAACAGCCGTGGAAGCAAAAGCAGAGCCAAGAACGACTTGGGGAGATGGAGGCGGAAAGAGGGGGAGGAGATTAGTGGACAAGGCAACAGTGAACTTTAAGGACAGGATGTGAACAGGACGGAGGAGGGGCTGCCGGTGCCAGAAGAATGCTGCCCCCTGTCCCCCACCCCATTCAAGCTTAGGGCCTGGGGAGGCAGGTCCTTCCCTGGTCCAGCCTTGAGATGACCAAGACCCCAGCCAACCCCCTGATGGCTGCCTGTGAGAGACCCAGAGCCAAGGACCCAACAGAGGCCCAGGCTGTGGCTGCCACGCCCCAGCTCCTTCCACCCACCAAGGGCAATGGACAAAGTGTTCCCCCAATCCCTTGAGGTGGCCTAGGGGACCTCAGCGACCCCAGAAAGGGAGTCTGAGGCCAGGGTAAGAACTGGGATGCCTTTGAACTCACTCTTCGGCCCCACTCTCTCTCTCGTTCTCAGCACCCTCAACAATAACACTTGCTCTCATGCTTCCAGGGCGCCGTGGGCGAGGTGAGGACGCGGTGTGAAAGTCTGACAGCAGAGCCTGGCTGTTGTTACTACTACCCATGGGGGGGCCGCGCCCGCACCTCCCACTCCTCCACCATGACCCGAGCCGCGGGGCAGAGTGACTGCCTCTCTTCAGCCACAGTGCCTGCGTCATTCAACAGCGTCCATCAGGACAGGCAGCCAAGGCCCCCAAGAAGGGGAGAGGAACACTGGAAGGGAAACAGGTCGTGGCAGGCAGCACCCTCTTCCCAGACTGACAGCCACTGCCACTGCTTCCTGCGCACCCCGTAGCCAGACCCGGGCCCTCATGCTGTAGCCCCAGCCTCAGCAGCTCAACCACCTCCCCACTCCACCTCGCAGAGCACAACAATCAAACCACTGACCTGATTTTCTGCAGAGAGGAAAAGATAATAGGGCACCTCAGCTTGCGTGTGTGCATGCACACAAACACACACAGACACACACATGAGTGCACACATACACGCATGCACACACATGCACATGCACGCACACTCATGCACACACATACTCATGCACTCACACACATGCGCTCACACACACACCCACGCACGCACACACACATGCTCAGTGGAAACTTTCTCTGTCTCCTCGACAGGAACCAGGCCTCCCAGGAAGTTTCCTCAGGTAGAAAGTTCAGTGTTTACCTGCGGTTGATCAGAGCCCTAAGTTCCTGGCGCCTCCCTAGGTGAGCACCCCAGGCCTGACGTGCCTCCCCTTTCCGGGGACAGTGCTTCTGGCATGTCTCTGTGGGGTGTCTGCCTTCCCCATGGACTCTTGGCATTGTGCTGGGCACCGAGAAAGGGGTTGATAAGACCCTTGATCCCCAAAAGAGCCAGAGATATCTGGCATGGCAGTAATTCCCAAATAGACCAGTGCTTCCCCTTCCTGAACTTTCTCCAAATCCAGGGTCCCTCGAGCCTCAAAAACACCTCAGGGCCATGTTCTGCCACATACAAGTGACGAGGTGTGTCCTCAAAGTAAGTTCTCGATGGTTGACAACTGTTCTTACTTTTCATCACCATCAAAGGGCAGCCGCCTTCCTCTGCCAGTCGGGCTGCCGAGTAGAGGAGTTCCGTGCCCCGGCCACCCACTCAACTTGCGGTCTTGGAGATGTACAAAGTGTCAGAGCCAGAAGGGACACCGAGGTCACAGGAGAGTGTTTCGCTGAGCCTCTCACCCCCAGGCATCCGCACTCACTACTCAGAGTGTGGCCTGAACCTACAGCCTCAGCACCACCCAGGAGCTTGTGAAAAACCGCAGCCTAAGGGATCTGAACCTGCATCTTAACAAGGTCCTCGGCTGACTTTTAGCCCAGGAAGTTTGAGACTACCTACTCCCTCACGCTGGGCTCAGCCCGGGCCCAGGCCTCCCAAGAGCTGCATTCTGCCCAAAGAGCTGGTCGGCAGTGCCCAAGAAAGGCTGTTGCCAACCCAAGAGGCCACCACCGCCTTTTTCCTCCAACCACGTGTCAGATAAGGCTGAGGCGGTGCTAAGCTCCCGTTTTAGCTGGCAGGAGGCAACGGCTGTGCTCCTCTGTGCGTGGAGATCCTCCATGCCCTCCCCTGCCCCAGATGCCACCTCCCCTCCACCTGCTAGACCTTGCCTTTCTTGAAGCGAGGGGCAGTGATGGGCAGTGGGCCACAGGCAGAGTCTCATCTTGTCTGACCTAAGCTTGTAAGCCCAACTGGCTCGCCCACACGCTAGGAGCTGACAGGGGTCACCAAGTGACCCCTGTTCTCCATTTCTGCCTGCCCCCTCTACCTTGGCTTGTGTCCCCTGGATTGGATTCCTAGCCACAGACTAGAGCCAAAACGTGGGCCTCTACTCCCTGCGGCAGTCCCTCTCCAGCTGAGCCACAGGCGCTCGCTCGCTCGCTGGGAGAGGGGAGCTGTGCTGCTAAGAAGGCCGGAGTAGCCGGGCGCGGTGGCTCAAGCCTGTAATCCCAGCACTTTGGGAGGCCGAGGCGGGTGGATCACGAGGTCAAGAGATCGAGACCATCCTGGTCGACATGGTGAAACCCCGTCTCTACTAAAAATACAAAAAATTAGCTGGGCATGGTGGCGCGTGCCTGTAATCCCAGCTACTCAGAAGGCTGAGGCAGGAGAATTGCTTGAACCCAGGAGGTGGAGGTTGCCGTGAACCAAGATCGCGTCATTGCACTCCAGCCTGGGTAACAAGAGCGAAACTCCGTCTCCAAAAAAAAAAAAAAAAAGAATAAAAAAAAAAGAAGAAGAAGAAAGCCGGAGTAGAACCTGGCAGCCATTAACAGCTGTCGACACCCCTGGGGTATGGATATCTTCATTCCTGTATTGCTGTTAACATTTTAGTGTGAATTAGCTACTAGCTCTTGGTCAATTGGCTGGCAGAGAGCGGCAGGGACATCCATAGTGTTAAGTTTTGACAGGAGATACTGATCCCAGCCCAACTATTTCCCCCTCTCCCACCTCCTCTACCTGCCACACCTGCTTGTCTCAGCCTCACTTGGGCTCTAAGAAAAGGGGCGCCAGAGGACACTCTCCCTAGAGGTGGTCAGTGCTGTGACGGCTCCCACCGCCGTGCCAGAGTTCTGCACCCGGGGCTCAGATCACCAAATCCCTTGTAACAGTAATGTTGTCTCTGATAAATCTCATTGGCTATTGGGTACCGCCAGTGTGCAAAGCTTGGAGGTCACCAATTTCCTGTTGTTCTCCCGTCTTCCGGCCTGGGATTCGGAGGGGTTCTACGAGGAAGGAGGCCACCTCCACCTACCCACAGCTCTCCCATAGCAGATCTGTGCCCTGAAGGCAGCCATCGCATTCCCCAGATAGGAAGGAAGGAGGGAAGGAGGGAGGGAGGGAGGGAGGGAAGGAGGGAAGGAGGGACGACGGGAGGGAGGGAGGGATGAAGGGAAGGAGGGAGGGAGGGAGGGAGGATGGGAGAAAAGAAGGGAAAACTGATATTTAGGGGCTCCCAATATGTGTTGGTCACTATGCTTACTAACCATTAGCTCATTCAGTTCTCACAACAACACTGTGAGCTGGTGCCGTTATTCCCATTTTATACTCAAGGAAACTGAGGCTGGAAGAGGTTAATAATGTGCACAAGGTTACCCAGTTAATAAGTGGCAGAGCCAGGATTAGAACCAAGATCTGTCTGAATCTCCCACTCCCTGGCAGGTCTAGACAGGTGAGACCATGAGTCATCTACTCTCCTTCCAAGACTGGCCGAAGGAAGCGGGCAGCTCAGACACGCCCCTCCAGATGGACTTCGGGAAAAACTGGCAAAATGAGCTCTGTCCTACAGACTTTTCCTCTCTTTCTCTCTCTCTCTCTCTCTCTCTCTCTCTCTCTCTCTCTCTCTCTCTCCCTCTCTCTCTCTCTCCTCATAGGGAAGATTAACCACAGGAAAGGGAGACGGCAAGTCAGCCTGTGTGGCACTCGCTGGTGACCTGGATTCCTGCCCCTCTTCTGGACCAAGTGTCTGTGCCAGCCTGGGCATGAGGCCCAAGGCCACCAACCTCCCAGGCACTCACATTCCATTCCCAGGAGCCCACAGCCTCTACTGCTGCAGAGCTCCTGCCAGCCTGATTGGAGCACCCTGTGACATGACAGTGGCCAGGATGACACAGACCTCAGTCCCGTAACCATGTCTCCAGGTGGGCAGGCGGGCAGGTGATGGAGGCAGCCAGGCCTGAGGAGAGAGTAGTGCTTCCAGTCACCACTGACCTTCTTCCCCCAAACATTTCAGACGCAAGATGAAAAGGGACCGGGCAGCCGAAGCCCCTCCAGGCCGAACCATCAGCGGCGCCAATTCACTGCTCCTCTCCCCGCCCCCTACCCATGCCAAGTGAAAAACTATTTATTAAGCACAACTATAAATAAGCCAGGGCAGCTGCTCCATTCACCATGAGCAGTGGGAGCTGCTATTCCACGTCTCACATTGAGGAAACCAAGGCCCAGAGAGGTTTACCAACGTGCCCAGGACCCACAGCCAGAACCTGAGAGGCAAGCCCAGGTCTCTGGTTCTCCTGCCACTCTGGCCTGATACTTCCTCCAGGACCACGGTCCTTTAAAGGTAAATCTGACTTGATGCTTTCTTATTTTTCTTTTTTTTTTTTTTTTTTTTTTTTTTTTTTTTTTTTGAGTCGGAGTCTCGCTCTGTTGCCCAGGCTGGAGTACAGTGATGCGATCTCAGCTCACTGCAACCTTTTTCTCCCAGGTTCAAGTGATTCTACTGCCTCAGCCTCTCCAGTAGCTGGGATTATAGGTGTGTGCCAATACATCCGGCTGATTTTTGCATTTTTAGTAGAGATGGGGTTTCACCATGTTGGCCAGGCTGGTCTTGAACTCCTGATCTCAAGTGATTCTCCCGCCTCAGCCTCCCAAAGCACCGAGATTACAGGCGTGAGCCACCTCTCCTGGCCCCTGACTTAATTCTTGAGACCAGAGCAGGGCCTCCCTGCTTCCTAGTCCTCTGGTCCCTAAATATGGCCAGTGCCACCTGGGCCCGACTCTGCACTGCCCTGAAGGTTGTAGGATCACACCACAGGGTGAGGGCAGCTAGGAAGGGATGTCCCAAATGAAGAGTAGGCCACCAGTGCCCTGCTATTTCTCCTCTACCCAAAAGCCTGGCAAGGCTCCACACTGCCCAGTCAATGAAGCACAAACCTCCCATATAAACCCTTCTCCTCCACCTGTCCCCTCACTAACAACCCCTTGTGGGAACCTTGTGGAAATTTCACACTTCCACAACTTCCCTCCACTCCTTTTATTTCAGCTAAGCTTGACCAGTTTATATTTCTTTAAAGAGGTCTACATTTTCCTTCTTCCACCATTTTTTTTTTTTTTTTTTTAGTACAGTGGTGCAATCTCAGTTCACTGCAACCTCCACCTCCTGGGTCCAAGTAATTCTCCTGCCTCAGCCTCCTAAGTAGCTGGGATTACAGGCATACACCACCATGCCCAGCTAATTTTTTGTATTTAGTAAAGACAGGGTATCACCATGTTGGTCAGGCTGGTCTCGAACTCCTGACTTCAGGTGATCCGCCTGCCTCAGCCTCCCAAAGTGCTGGATTCCAGGCGTAGCCCCGGTGCCCGGCCTCCTTCCTCTGCCTTCGCATGGGCTCTCCCTTCTCCCCGAAATAACCTCCCAGTCACCTTCACCTGTCAGAATCCCATGCTTTCTTCATGAACCATCACAAATCTCACTTCCTCCCAGTACTATTTTCACAGGAATTCTTCCTTTGGTTCCCCATAGGTCTATGCCTCTTTTGTGGTACTTCCCAGGACTTTCTAGTTCTCTAAGTACGACCTCATTCCCCCAGTCTGTGATAAGCTTCTGTGTGCAGGAGCCGTCTTGCCTCCCAGTGCCCGTCACAGTGCCGGGGGTGCACCGTAGGGGCCCCGCAGGCCTGGGGGTGATCGCCTTGCCAGAGCATCTCCCTGGAGGTGGGTCTTGCACTCAGAGGGCTGAGACAGCTCAGAAAGAGCCTCTGGCTTCCTGAGGTGCAGGGTGTTCTTGAGCAAGACTCTGCCCATCTCTGAGGCAGATTAGAGATGCCAGCTCTGTCACTGGGAATCATGAGAAATCTGGGAACAGCAAGCAGAGCCAAGGAATGTCCCACCCACGGCATCTGGAGCCACTTCCTTCCTGGAAGGAGAACAAAGCAGAAAGAGGAGATCAAGCCTCTCCCTGCGTGGAGGGTGATGGAGCAATGGGGCCCCAGGGGGCGGCCCTCCAGGAAGGAGGCTGCCAGGTGACAACAGGGGCCCCAGAGGAGCTGGGGAACCTGGAAGAAAGAAGAGCATAAGGTCAGGCAAGCCCCCTTTCCTCCTGCCCCTTCCAGCTTCTCCTCTGTGAACCTCTGACTTTCCTCCCCCACCCGCTGTCTCTTTCTCCGTCCTCACCTCCTCCTCCCCACCTGGCACTCCCATCCCACGACCACCCACTGCCCTGGACTCCGCTGCAGAGAGGCCACGCGTGACTGCATCTCCACACACTTATCTCGATGCTCCAGGCCTTCCAGGTGGGCGGCCAGCACACCTCTCCACCCCTTCCCGCCTTGGGCTCTCCTCCAGCCTGGACTTTCCTGCCTCTTGGCCGTTCATGGGACTCCCTCGGCTCACAGGGGCTTCCCCTCCCTGCTCTCTCCGTCCCCCGCTGTGGAACTCCTGCCTCTCTTCAAGCCCCCCTGGACGCTATCTTCCCCAGGCAGCACTGCGCAATCCCCAATCAGCTCGATCCCCAATCGCCCCACTATTTAGACTCTTTCTATGTTTTCACCGCCACCCCCAATCCAGTGCTTATTGCTCTGTCCTGGATAGAAGTAGCAGCAACAATCATGGGAGTAGACATCTCTGTCACCAAAGGCTCCTGCTTCCCCTTGCCTAGCACGTGGGCTTGACACTGAGAAGTATATGGAGTTGACACTGCCCAGCCAGGGATGACATATCCCAGCCCCTGTGGCATTAAGATGGGACCATGTGACTTGTTCTCACCCATGGACTATGAGCAGAAGTGGCACTTCTGGGCCAAGGCAGTTAAGCAGCTGATGTGCCTTCTCCACTCTCTTCCCCACCCACTAGCTAGAGCCCGATGGCCGAAGTGATCTTGGAAGCTACCAGTTAAAGACGGCAGAGCTAATTAGCCAGGCATGGTGGCACACACCTGTAGTCCCTGTTGTTCAGGAGGCTGAGGCAGGTGAATCACTTGAACCCGGGAGGTGGAGGTTGCAGTGAGCTGGGATCTCTCCACCGCACTCCAGCCTGGGCAACAGAGCAAGACTCCATCTCAAAAAAAAAAAAAAAAAAAAAAGATGGCAGAGCTGTCAGAAGCCTGGTGTCTAGATGAGCCTCACTGCTAACCTGGTATTTTCTGAGACCATCAGAGGGACAAGAAACAAGCTTCCATTGTCTCTAAGCCATCACACATTCTTGGGTCTATTTGCTACACCAGTTAGCACATCCTGACCAATACAGGTAGCTATCGATTTACTGTGTACCAGGAACCACATGAAGTGTTTTTACACTCACTATCTCAGTTAATCTTCACAGTACTTCTACAAGGGAGCTATTTTAAAGTCCCTGTTTTATAGATGAGAAAACTTAGGCTTAGAAAGGTTAAGTAACTTGGCCAAAGTGACCCAAGTAATAAACTGCATTCTGACTGGAACCAGAGTGCCCCACCACCGACAGTGAGCTTGGTACATGTCTGATACCCTCCCCAGACTACTGTCACTGGGAAGATCGGAGTGGAAGAAAGATCACACCTTTCCCTCCTGCAGAAACAAGAGTCTGGTCTGCAGTAGATTTTTTGTTTTGTTTTGTTTTGTTTTGTTTTGTTTTGTTTTTTCAAGATGGGGGTCTCACTCTATCACCCAAGCTGGAGTGCCATGGCACGATCTCGACTCACTGCAAACTCCACCTCCCAGATTCAGGCGATTCTCCTGCCTCAGCTTCCCGAGCTTGCCCCCATGCTAACTAATTTTTGTATTTTTGGTAGAGACGGAACCATGTATTTTTAGTAGAGACATGGTGAACCATGTTGACCAGGCTGGTCTTGAACTCCTGACCTTAAGTGATCCCCCTGCCTTAGCCTCCCAAAGTGCTGGGATTACAGGCATGAGCCACATCACACTGGATATTTTGTAATATCATTACTTTTCAGCTTTCGTTTTCCGAGAGCCTGCTAAGTCCTACACAGAGACAGTGGGGAGGGGGCACTTCACATATAGCCACTGCAATCATCACGGGAGCCCTGCCAGGCGGGGATGTACTCTGCTGAGCTAGAAGCAGGCTCTGGGAAGCTCAATGACCTCCCCAAGGTGACCTGCCTGAGTGACCAAGCATAAAGGAAACTGGATCTGCTGGGTCCTCACCTTCCCTCTGCCTCCACACTCCACCCCTCCCTTGTCAGGCCACTGTGATCCGGGAGGCAGCTGGAGGATTCCAGCAGAGCAGGGGTGGGGAATGGAGGGGAGAAAGAGAGAGAGAGAGAGAGAGAGAGAGAGAGAGAGAGAGAGACTCTGTGTGTGTGTGTGTGTGTGTGTGTGTGTGCACGCGCGTGCGCCCTACGTGTGTATATCAATGTTTCACTGCTTCTATCCCTCAGTCTGGTTTTCATTTCTTTAGGGAAGAGGTTGCGGCATGAAAGACAAGTGGAAGAAAAGAGAATTCCTCAGGCTGAGGGAATAAAAGGTCAGAAAACATCAAAGTTGATGGAAACTGTGGGTTTCATAGCCAAAGCCCTTGGCTTAGTCCAGGAGGAAACTCCAGCCGCCCCCCCCAAAAAAAATAGGATTTGCTCAAGGAGTTGGGGTTAGAGCCTGCACTTCCAAAACCCCACCAATGCTTTTTGTACCAAGCCCTCTGCCCCAAAGCCAGGAGAGGATGGGTCACTCACAGTTCATAGCTCAGCTCAGACGTCACCCCCTCCAGGCAGCCTTCCTCCGCCCTCCACAGCAGCTCTGCCACTCCTCTGTACTCAGTAGTTTACTCACCTGTCTGCCTCCCCCACTGGATTGTGAGAGGATGGAAACAGATTCTGTCTTGGTCACTGTAGCCTCCCCAGACCTCAGGAGACCTGGCACATAATAAGTACTCAATAAGCAACTGTGGGCCGGGTGCGGTGGCTCACGCCTGTAATCCCAGCACTTTGGGAGGCCGAGGCGGGTGGATCACGAGGTCAGGAGATCGAGACCATCTTGGTCAACAAGGTGAAACCCCGTCTGTACTAAAAATGCAAAAATTAGCCAGGCGTGGTGGTGCACGCTTGTAGTCCCAGCTACTCGGGAGGCTGAGGCAGGAGAATTGCCTGAACCCAGGAGGCAGAGGTTGCAGTGGGCCGAGATCGCGCCATTGCACTCCAGCCTGGGTAACAAGAGCGAAACTCCGTCTCAAAAAAAAAAAAAAAAAAAAAAACTGTGGGACGGAATGTCCAAATGAGTGAAAGGGTGAACCGAATGCTTATATGTGCCATTCTACATAACAGTGGCCTCATGTGCGCACAGGGCTTTCATTTTTCAAATCACATTAATCACATCGTCTCAGTAGGACCCAGTGAGAGGCCCCAGTGACAAGGAGAATGGTATCAAGCACACACACACTTACACATGCAACTCCCCTCCGTGTTTACGTACATGTAAGAGACCCATACACCCATCCCTCCCCAGCCAGCAAGAAAGATGCCATGGTGTGCTATTTCCTGTTTTGTCTGCAAACACCAAGGTGTCCCCCACTTTTTCCCCACCCAGACACACACACACACGCATGCACACACACGCAACCACACACACACGCGCGCGCGCGCGCACACACACACACACACACACACACACGCAGGGCCGGTTTTCCTCCTTAGCTGAGAGTAAAAGAGAGCCAGCCGTCCACAAGAGGGCATTCAAAGACCATCAAACGCAATGTCTCAAAGCCACGACTGCTACCTAAACTTGGTCTCAGAGAGAAAAGAAGATCCCAGGAAAAACTGAACAGCCAGGGTGGGGTCTCGCATGGAAACCCAGAAGAGGAAGTGGTCAGCCACTGGAGAAGCAGGGCTGACGGAGATGGAGGCTGCGTCTGAATAATAGAAATGGTAATAACACTCACTCTTCGTATTTACTAAATATTTACCAAGTGCTACTGCCTGATCTAAGCACTTCACATGTCATGACTGGTTTAATCTTCCTCTCACCTCTGCAAGGTTCAATGTTGCTATCATTCCTGCTTTATAGATGAAAAAACAAATGAATCAGAAAAACTGAGTAACTTGCCCAGGGTCACTCAGTGGTGAAGTGAGAATTCAAATCCAGGACCTGCTGTCCATAGGTCATACTGATAACTGCTCATTCTGCTGCCTTGAGGCTGGACTTCCAGACATCCTACTTCTCAGCCCAGGATTCTCTGTGCCCGACTCCACTTCTCACAGCTCCAGGCCCTTTTGGGTGGTTGTTGAAGGACCTAGAAGCTGATTTCCTAAGAGTGAATAACGGTGCCCTGAAGCTGACCCCTCATCCGCTGTAAACTGTTGATGCTGGGTTGGTGCGGTGCCTTTGGAAAGCAGTAAAGCAATTATTAGCAAAAGGCCTAAAGCTCTTCCTTCCCCTTTGACCCTATAATCTCATTCCTGGGAAATTATTCCAAGGAAATTATCCAAACGGAAGCCAAGTGTTATCTGCATACATGCGTGCACTGAAGTCTTTCTTTAAAGGTCAAAAACTGGGAATGACAATAAGGAAGTGGTTTAATACACTGGGGCATCATTACGACGGACAATCCAGCCTGGAAAACCACAGTTGCATTAACTGCCAAGGGAATGGGGACACGGAGGATGCTTCTGCTGCACACACTCCACCTAACTAGCCAGTTCAACAAATCACGCTTATTAAGGAGAGAGAAGTCTCTCTGTTCATGCTCAGAATAAACTCAGCTCCTGATGCCCCAAAGGAACAGAAAAGAAGCTTAAATGCAACAGAAACAATAACCTCAATAATTCTTGGCTTTTGAGTTTCCAAGGCCCCGATTCCTGGTGATGTATGACATTTTCTGAGAGTGATTTTGATGATTGTTTTTTTTTTTTTTTTTTTTTTTTTGAGACGGAGTTTCACTCTTGTTACCCAGGCTGGAGTGCAATGGCGTGATCTCGGCTCACCGCAACCTCCGCCTCCTGGGTTCAGGCAATTCTCCTGCCTCAGCCTCCTGAGTAGCTGGGATTACAGGCAGGCGCCACTATGCCCAGCTAATTTTTAGTATTTTTAGTAGAGACGGGGTTTCACCATGTTGACCAGGATGGTCTCGATCTCTCGATCTCTCGACCTCGTGATCCACCCGCCTCAGCCTCCCAAAGTGCTGGGATTACAGGCTTGAGCCACCGCGCCCGGCTGATGATTGGTTATTGATGATTTTCACCTTTCACGCTGTTCTTGTGACTAAGCTATCTAATTCTTCATATTAAATTGTGTTAGTGTATCTGGTGTGGTTTCTGGTTTCTGACCAGATCCTGATACATACATAGATCATGGACCCTAATGATACTTTTTTCTTTCTTTCTTTTTCTTTTTTTTTTTTGAGACAGAGTTTCGCTCTTGTTGCCCGGGGCTGCCTCAGCCTCCCGAACAGCTGGGATTACAGGCATGTGCCACCACGCCTGGCTAATTTTGTATTTTTAGTAGAGACAGGGTTTCCCCGTGTTGGTCAGGTTGGTCTCTAACTCCCAACCTCAGGTAATCTGCCCGCCTCAGCCTCCCAAAGTAGTGGGATTACAGGTGCGAGCCACCGCGCCCCGTGAAATGTGATTTTTTTTTTAAAGTGCACAAAATTAGTGCACCCATCATGATTTCAACTTATACAAATATATACTTTAGGATGGTACAGGTATGGATGGTCTTCTCCAAATTATACTTTGTGCTAGTTACCTCTTGCTGCATAATAAAGTACCCTAAAGCTCAGTGTCTGCAAACAACAACTTTTATCACCTCACGGTTTCTGTGGTTACGGATCCAGGTGCAGCTTAGCTGAGCCCTCCACTTCAGCACCTCGGCAGACTGCAATCAAGGTGTCAGCTGAGCCGGAGTCATCTCAAGGCTCAACTGGGGACCCAATGCCAAGATCACTGGAGCGGCTGCTGCGGGATTCAGTGGACCCTTGGACTCAAGGCCCCGATGCCCGTCACTGCCTGTGCCCTCTGTTCCTCAGCACGTTGGCCTTTCCCTGGGGCAGCCCCCAACATGGCAGCTGCTTCATCAGAACAAATAAGAAAGATGTCTTGAAGAGTGCGAGCAGTAGGGGAGTCCCAGTTTTGTAGAGTCTAACCTCAAAAGTGACATTCCTCCACTTTTACCATATTGTATTCATTAGAAGCAAGTCGCCAGGTCCAGCCTACGCTCAGGGGAGGGGATTACACAAAGACGCAGGGTAGGCATACCACATAGTTGAACATTCATAGCATCTTCTCAACAACAAAAAGTGTTTTCTCAACTTAACTGTCTGATGTGGAAACTTTCTAAATCTATTGGTGAGTGCGCATGCCCATTTCTCACCAGCAACAGTCCCCTCATCCCCCACCTCCACCAGGCTTTAGTGGGAAGTCCCCGCTGGGTGAGTGAGTGGCTCTTTGCCAGATTGGAGGTGGGATAGGAGGTGGGATGGGGGCAACAAGAGCCAAACGTCAGAGGAGGGAGGCAGCTTGGGACTCGCCTTTGAAAAAGGTTCAGTTGGTGCCCACCCTGGGACATGACCATTGCTTTAGGCTGAATTCTTTTTTTTTTTTTTTTTTTTGAGACAGAGTCTTACTCTGTTGCCCAGGCTGGAGTGCAGTGGCCCGATCTCTGCTCAGTATAACCTCCACCTCCCAGATTCAAGCAATTCTCCTGCCTCAGCCTCCTGAGTAGCTGGGACTACAGGCGCACACCACCACGCCCAGCTAATTTTTGTATTTTTAGTAGAGATGGAGTTTCACCGTGTTGGCCAGGAGGGTCTCGATCTCTTGACCTCGTGATCCGCCCACCTCGACCTTCCAAAGTGCTGGGATTGCAGGCATGCGCCACTGTGCCAGGTCTTTAGACTGAATTCTTTTTTTTTTTTTTTTTTTTTTGAGACGGAGTTTCACTCTTGTTACCCAGGCTGGAGTGCAATGGGGCGATCTCGGCTCACCGCAACCTCCGCCTCCTGGGTTCAGGCAATTCTCCTGTCTCAGCCTCCTGAGTAGCTGGGATTACAGGCACATGCCACCATGCCCAGCTAATTTTTTGTATTTTTAGTAGAGATGGGGTTTCACCATGTTGACCAGGATGGTCTCGATCTCTTGACCTCGTGATCCACCCGCCTTGGCCTCCCAAAGTGCTGGGATTACAGGCTTGAGCCACCGCGCCCGGCCCTTAGACTGAATTCTTAACCAGCCCAACGAGGCCTGGCCAGATGTGGCTTCACCTACTTTCTCTAAGCTCAACTCGCCTTTCTGTTAGCTCTCCATACTCTAACCACAGTGGACTCTTCTCTGGCCTCAGAAAGGCGAGGCTCTTCTCCCATTAAAGTATTTGCTATGCTTTCCCGGATCCCCGCCCTGCCCCGCAAAGCCTCACTTGCCTGACTCCTGATGAGCCTTCAGACCCCGGCTTGGACAGCACTTCCTTGCAAGGACCTCCCCCGAGCCTCCAGACTCAGTCGGGTCCCTGAGCTACAGTGATTCCCCTCCCAGGAGATCTCTGATTCCAACCAAGAATAGCATTTCCAATCAGCCCCTAGGCAATTTTTAAAATAGGGCAAGTTTGGGAGGCACTGCCCACTGTCTTCACAAGCTCACATGGCACCCTTCCCTCTCCGGTCCCACTCCGCACACCTAGAGCTGATGAGTTGGTTCTGCCCTCTGGAACCCTTGCAGGCCCAGCCTGCATCTGTCTTGCCTGAGCCCCATAGGGATGAGTAGACAGGGGGAGAGCAGGCTGGAGGGAGATGAACAGGCACTGCCAGGGCAAAAGTGGGGTGGAGCCAATGAGCACACTGTTGCTGAGAGGGGTGGAAGAGAAGCTTAGCTGGGCACTGCTGGGGGAGGCGGGTGCTGCAGGACATCCAGGTCCCACCGAGAACACTCAGGATGCTAAGAGATAGTCGGAGATCCAGGACGAGGAGAGATCTTCCAGAGTTCCCACAGTCACCAGGCAGAAAACCAGGCACCTCAGGCTCTTCCTGGGCCAGTGTAGGCTGCTCGCAGCAACTGCTCAGATTACAGTGGTGGAGACTGAGGTTTAGGGTTGTCAGATTTGCCAAAGAAAAAGACAGAAGCCCTGTTAAACTGGAATTTCAAACAATAAATGATTGTGTAATATAAGCATATCCCAGATATGACTCAGGTGTCCTATTATCTTAGCTGGCAAAGCTACCAAAGTTATGAGCTGATGCTAAGGCCCGAAGGCTAGGGTCTGTGATTACTCCAAGGATTTCCTGGAGACAAGAATAAACTCAGGGCCAGGCACAGTGACTCACACCTATAATCCCAGTACTTTGGGAGGCCAAGGTGGGAGGATCACCTGAGGCTAGGAGTTCGAAACCAGCCTGACAGCATGACAAAAGCCTGTCTTTACAAGAAAAAATATATATATAAATTAGCCAGGCATGCTGGCATGCACATGTGGTCCCAGTTACTCAGGAGGCTAAGCTGGGAGGAATTCTTGAGCCAGGGAGGTTGAGGCTGCAGTGAGTCATGATCACACCACTGGACCCCAGCCTGGGCAACAGAGAGAGACCCAGTCTCAAAAAAAAAAAAAAAAAAAAAAAGCTTGGACACAGTGGCTCATGCCTGTAATCCCAGCACTTTGGGAGGCTGGGACACGCAGATCACTTGAGGTCAGGAATTCATAGACCAGCCGGGCCAACATGGTAAAACCTCATCTCTACTAAACATACAAAAATTAGCCGGGCGTAGGGGCACACGCCTGTGAGTCCCAGCTATTGAGGTGGCTAAGGCCACCAGGGAGGCAGAAGTTGCAGTGAGCCAAGATCATGCCACTGCATTCCAGCCTGGGCAACAGAGTGAGACCCACCCCCTCTCCAAACCGTCCGTGGAAGCAGTTTTCATTGCTGCGATACCTTAACACTGGAAGCAACTGAAATACACGTGAAGCGCTAGGGATTCCTTTCCTAGGGCTGCTGTGATAAAGTGCCACAAACTGAGGGGCTTAAAACAACAGAAATGGATTGTCTTGCAATCTGGAGGCCAGAAGTCCCAAATCAAGGTGTCAGCAGGGTCCTGTTCCCTCCAAGGCTCTGGGAAAACGCCTTTCTTGCTTCTTCTAGATTGTGACGGGCGGCTGTCCGTCTTCGGCGCTTCTTGGCTCATAGCTGCATCACACCAATTTTTGCCTCTGTCGTTGTGTGCCACCCTCCCTGTTATCTCTTTTTTTTTTTTAATTTTACTTTAAGTTCTGGGACACCTGTGCAGAGCATGCAGGTTTGTTGCATAGGTATACATGTGGCATGGTGGTTGGCTGCACCCATCAACTTGTCACGTAGGCTTTAAGCCCCATATGCATTAAGTGTTTGTCCTAATGCTCTCCCTCCCCTTGCCCTTCAACCCCAGTCAGGCCCCGGTGTGTGATGTTCCCCTCTCTGTGTCCATGTGTTCTCATTGTTCGACTTCCACTTATGAGTTGGAACATGCCGTGTTTGGTTTTCTGTTCCTGTGTTAGTTTGCTGAGATTGATGGCTTCCGGCTTCATCCATGTCCCTGCAAAGGCCATGAACTCATTCTTTTTTATGGCTGCAATCTGTCTCTTTTTATAAGGGCACCAGCCATATTGGATTAGGACCCACACTAATTGACTGTGGCCTCATCTTAACTTCATCACATCTGCAAATACCCTATTTCCAAATAAGGTCACATTCGTAGGTACCAGGGATTAGGATTTTTTTTTTTTTTTTTTTTTTTCCGGAGACAGGATCTCACTCTCTCGCCAGGCTGGAATTCAGTGGCACGATCTCAGCTTACTGGCTCAAGCAATTCTCCTGCCTCAGCCTCCTGAGTAGCTGGGATTACAGGTGTCTGCCACCATGCCCAGCTAATTTTTGCGTTTTTAGTAGAAATACGGTTTCACCATGTTGGTCAGGCTGATATCAAACTCTTGACCTCAGGTGATCTACCAGCCTCAGCCTCCCAGGGTGCTGTGATGACACACATGAGCCACTGCACCTGACCCAGGATTAGGACTTCAGTGTAGCTTTTGAGGGCGATACAATTCCACCCATCTTAAGGGGAATGGATAATAGGAACCAATACATGAAAGGATTCCATGACAGATTTTTGAGCGAAAAAAAAAAAAAAAAAAAAAAAAAAGCAAGGAAGGTGCAAGAAAGAAGCATATGTAGCATGATTCCCTTTTTAATCTTTAAAACAAAATTATCTGTGAGCCTTTATGTGTGATTACTATGTATGCATAACTCAATCAACAAATATTTCCTGGGCACCCTCCAGGGATACCGCCGTGAGTAAGGCAGATGCCGTCCCTGCCCTCCTGGAGCCTGCAGTTAAGTATCCAGCTCGATAGAAGGACACACATCTATCCATTATTTCTATTTCCAAGTGGGCTTGGAGGGAACAAGGGAAAGATTTTTTCCTTTCAGTATTTTTTTCTTTATTGCTTAAATTTTTATAACAAGCATGTTACTCATTTGTGACTTTTTAAAAAATGCTTAACATTTTTTTTTAAATCTGAAAGGCCAGCCCTTTGGAAGCCTCTTGGTTGTCTTCCCGAGTGCGATGGCTGGGACCCAGCTGCAGGAGTGGCACTGCCATGTGTGACTCTCGGACCCTGCTAGGTTTGCCTTGAGTGTGGATAACTGAGAACAAGTGGGAATCTTCACAATCCAAATGACCACTTATTAACATTTTAATGGCTAAGAAAGTGAAATACTTGTAACTGTCCACTTACTTGTGGTATGTTTGATGTCTGTCTCTCCTACCAGACTCTAAATCCTAAGACGGCAGGGCCAGGTTTGTTTTGAACATCATGGAGCCAGCCACCAGCACACACTCAACACATCCTCAGTAAAAAGGGATTGAATGAATGAAAGAACATCGAAGCTTGGGATGACCCTGATGGATCATCTAGTCTGACCTCCTCATTGTATATCATTGATAACTTTGAAACCCAGGGAAGTCCAGGCACAGAGCAAGTGATCGTTAGCCAAGACTTGGAAGAGCCTTATCTCTCTCCATCCAGGCTCCTACCTTCAAAAGAAAAAAAAAAAAAAATCCCACACAATACACATTTTGTAGTAAGATCAAAAGATGTACAAACAAGGATAGAGGAGTATCATCTAATAATGACCAGAATTTTGAACCAGTGTTTTCATCTGACTTTGGCTTTTCCCACTAGGGCTAAATAGTCAACAGATGTTGGGGTTTGCGGGTGCGAGTTAACCACATCCCTCACTTCTCTGAGGTCTGATCCAATTGAGAAATAGTCACAGGAGACAAGTAGGGATTAAAATGTCAGCTTTATTGCTAGTCCAGATGGACTGGAGGATGTGGCTAAGACCCAAGGCCCAAATGAGCTTTCTGTGTCTTCTCCCCTGACTTGAACTCACTCACCCACCCTCGGCGGAGCAGCTGGACTGTTGAAGTCCCCCCAAGCAGGGGTCGGACCCGCCCTGGTGCTCATTGCCTGGAGGAGGCAGCAGCAGAGACAGAACATGATGCGTTTGTTCAGGTCAGTCCCAGAGAAAGAGCCAGGAACAGGCTGAGCCATGCACACCTGATACCCTTTTTCCCAACTACACCAACCCAAAAGGTCCCTTCTCCTCTCACAGAGAGGAACCAGTGAAGATTGTACCAAGAAAGTCGAAAAGTTTCTTCCCAGTTCTTCCAAGAGGCTGTCAGTTACTGTTTTATGGGCTGATAGGAGAATGCAGAGGGGAGATAGTCGCCCCCTTAATAGACTCTTCAATTCACTCAATACCTTTTCAGAATCGGAAAACTTCTGTGTTATAGGAAGCAGCTCTAAGGCGAAAGATTGTATAAATTGGAAGTGAATTTGCTGCAAATAACAGAAAATTGAGATCAGTAAGTTAAACTAAAAAGGGACATATTTTTCTAATGCAACAGGAAATTTAGAGGGGAGCCAATCTGGGCTGCATCATGCTCCATGATGGCACAAGGGAGCAGGACTCCTTCTGCCTTTCTGCTCCGCCGTCCTTAGAACGTGGCTTTTGTCTTCACACTTAGAAGATTTCTCCTCCGCATCGAGGCATCCTGTCTACATTCCAGACAAGGCAGCGAGGGCAAAGGAACAGCTAAGTCTGTTCCGTTTTATCAGGAAAAGGATAGCTTTTCCAGTAACTCTATTCAGTAAATGTGTGTTTCCATCTCATGGGCCAAAACTGTGTCCCTTGCCCCCGTCTCTGAAAGAGAGTCCATGAAATTCAATTTTGAACTTGGCAAAACTGGATTCTTTTCAATAAAGGAAGAAGAATGAACATTGGGTAGCAGAATGACCTGCCACAAAGGGCACAAAATGGTGAAAGAAAATAGAAAATATTGTCCAAAAAGTGCTTTTTTAAAAAGATGTAGACAATCTCCTAAAGGCGATTATTCCCTGTGCAAACACTTCAGAGAATAAAAAGGTAGAAAACTTAGTTCATCTTACAAAGCTAGCATAACCCTGATACCTAAATCTAATAAGAGAAAACACACAAACACACACTAAATAATCAATTTAAACTACATATCAAGCTGATTTATAAGCTGACAAAAATCCCGTATTTTTCTCATTCTTGGTTTTTCCTTTGTTTTACTGCTGAATATTCGCTATTCCTGTTTTATTCCTGCAGCACTACTATAAGGAGTCTATAGAAAGTAAACTTTCTTAGCCCTCAGGTGTCTTAAAGTGGCTTTGATTTGCCCTCTTAACCTATAGACAGTTTAGCTGGGTATTGAATTCTAAGTTGAAAATCAGTCTCTCTCAGAACTCGGAAGAGATTGCGCCATTGTCTTTTGGCATCCAATGCTGCTGGTAAGAAGTCTGGTGCCTTTCTGATTTTCGTTCCTTTATAGGTGACTTTTTCCTTGCTGGAAACTTTTAGCATCTTTTCGTCTTCCTAAGTACTCTGAAATTTCAAAATCTTGTGTGTTCTTTATGCTGGGGGCTTGCTGAGCCCTGTTATTCTGAAGACTGGAGTGTTTTGTGCCTAAAAAATTCTGTTCAGTCATTTATTTGAAAATTCTCTCCCTTGATTTCTCTCTTCTCTCTGAAATCCTTATAAATCAAACATGGACCTCCCTGTATTGATTTTGTAATGTCTCATATATTCTCTAATAAAATTCTGTTTCTTTACCCTTTTGCTTTATTTTCTGAGAGATTACCTTGACCTTAACTTTCAACTTTTCCAATGAATTTTAATTACATTTTTCTATGTCTGGGGCTTTTGTGTCCTCTAATTGTTTCTTTCTTCATATCACTACTCATGTTTTATAGATTCAGTGTCTTCTTGAATTCTTTTTTTAAAATCTGTTCTACATATGAATTGTCTTTGTTTCTCAGAGGTCTTATTTTCACTTTATTTATCTTAGTCTTTCTATTTCATATTTCAGCCTTCCTCAAATAGCTTCTGGATTATGGTTGTCCATTCATATTTAAGAATGAAGCAGTAGAAAAGTTTCCTGGAAGCTCTGTGTACATGGATAAGAGGAGATGAATGGCAGGCTTTGTTTCCGAGTATAACTGATCTTTATGCCTTGAGATTTCTAAATGTCAGCCTACAATGTGCTTTGCTCTCAGATGCCACCTTAAAACCCAGCTGTCCTAGTCTTCCTCGGGCAGTTTAATTTCTTCAAAGAAGAAATTAGGGGAAGGAGCAAAATGGGAGACAGAGCAAACATCTGCTGGCTGAACAGTGTGCATACAAGGGTCAGGGAAGTGAACTATTCCATTTATAGACGTCCAATTAAGCTCCCCGTTTTCAGCCACACATCCCTTTCCCACCCTCCATTGCACCTAGCACAACCAAGTCCTGAGCTTCTCTGGGCTTCTGCAAGTGGGTCAGCTCCCTCTTTGGCTGCAAACCCAGCCATGTGCGTTCTAGACCGCAGCTTCCTCTGCCCTGCTTATTCTGTCATCATTCCCAATCAAACCACTTCTCCAGAAATTTTTTGAGACTTCTCTTGTCCACAGGTGCCCCATCCCAATTCAAATTCTCCTTTGGAAGCGTTGATATATTTATTATTTATTACTAAGACATTTCTGGAAGAGGTAAAGATAAGGCCATGTGCATTTAGTTAACTCTCTTGGATTGGAAGCCTTGTAATGAAGGCTGGTGGGCATGGGTGTGTTCTTTGACATGGACAGACCTGAGCAGACTGTGTAGTCCTTTTAATCAATGACACATTTACAAGAAACTCAAAAATATGCACAGAGATGAAAGGAAAGCTTTTTTTGTTACATAACACATTTCAGTGTCTGTTGATTATAATATATTTTAAATATGAAACTAAAATTATACGTGTCCCTAAAGCACCTCCTCAGAACCCTAAAAATTTTGTAGAATATACTGGGAAAACCACTGGCGTGGTAAAAGAAAAAGAAAAAAAAGAAAAAAGAGCATGGAGTCTGGAGTCAAACAAACCTGATTCAAATTCTGGTTCAACCATCTGTTCTCTCCAAATGTTAGTTCCCTCATCAGTACCTACCTTCTCAGATTGCTGTGAGGATAAAATGAGATAATACATAGGCAGAGCACCTAGCACAGAACCCAGCGATTAGTAGGTGCTCAATACATGCTCATTGCTGTTGCTCCTTCCCACTCCATACTGGGCTCCTGGACTACTCAGCATGCCCCACCTCATTCACGCTTTTTCCACCTCCCCTCTTCTGTACCTCTTGGGTTTCTACTTATTCTTTAAGGTTCAGATCAAACATCCTCACATTCACAAAGTTTTCTCCAACCTTCCAGAAGATGAACTGTTCTGTCTTCGGTGTCCCCCTGATACCTGTTCACACCTCTACTGTAGTTCCAATCTCTCTGCAACAAAGAGAGCTGTGCACACACCTGTCCCTCTGGTAGGGAGGGGTTCCTTAAAGGCAGCGTCCTGATCTGATTCCTCATATTTTCCCTGCACCCAGTCCTATAGCTAGCACATAGTGGTCAATCAATACGTGATTGGAGTCTAACTGAGTTGCAGCAAACCAGACTGGATTATGAAGAGCCCAAACCCACTGCCAGGCTGATATATGAAAGCCAAGCTATCACAGCCCAGCACAGTGGCTCACGCCTGTAATCCCAGCACTCTTGGAGGCCGAGGCAGGTGGATCATTTGAGGTCAGGAGTTCAAGACCAGCCTGGGCAACGTGGTGAAACCCCATCTCTACTAAAAATACAAAAATTAGCTGGTATGATGGCGTGTACCTGGAATCCCAGCTACTAAGGAGGCTGAGGCAGGAGAATCACTTGAGCCCAGGAAGGGGAGGTTGCAATGAGCCAAGATAACACCACTGCACTCCAGCCTGGGTGACAGAGTAAGACCCTGTCTAAAAAAAAAAAAAGAGAAAGAGAAGGAAAGAGGGAGGGAGGGAGGGAAAAAAGGAAGGAAGGAAGGAAGGAAGGAAGGAAGGAAGGAAGGAAAAGGGAGGGAGGGAGAAAGCGAGGAAGCCAAGCTATGACCCAAACAGACAGATTCTAACTTGTCCATAATGCAAACACTTGGTTTCTTTCTTGCGGGAGCTTCTGAGCTGTTGTCATGACCTCCGTAGCCAACCCTTCCACTTTGCCAAACACAAGTAAACACGTTCCACTCCACGAGACAGATCCTTGGTTTGGCTTGGCCCTTGTCCCACCGCATGAGACAGAGTCAGAGGAAGAAAGGCAGTTAGACCAGACAGAGCTCACCTGGAATTCTGAGAACCACTGGGTGGGGATGGAATTTTTCATTCTCTAGAATGACACGCTTCGCTGTGGGGCAGGGCTGTGGCTGGATGCTTTCTCTGTTCTTCTCTTTACCGCCTTGGGCAGCACATGTCAGAAGAAAACACCTTAGGCCTTGAGCTCTCCCTTCTTCCTCCCTCTACCTGTGCCTCCCACCCAGGCAGAGTTAAGCCCATTAGCCAGGCAAACACAGAGCTAAGACACAATCTGTGAGAAGGGTCCCATTCTCTGGCCTCGGCCAGAGGCAAAGAGAGGAAGAGCACCACCCACACTGGGAGTCGCAGGTCTAAGGAAGAATGCAAAAGCCCTGTCCTCAAGGAGCCTCTCATCTAATATGGCAGGGAGTGGGGCAGGGAAACAAAATAGAGTCCCAGCCTTCAAGTCGCTCCCAGGCTGATGTGATCCCACCCACACTCAGGAAACACCCAGTCCAACATGGGAGACGGTATGTGTGTACACAGCGTCATCCAAATGGAGAGGATACAGCACAGCACCAGTTACTGGGCCTTACCAGTCCCTGCTGTGTGCTAAGCATGTTATGTAGGTATCACTTATAAGGCCGTCATGCAAATGGTCCGGTCTCAAAGCTGTATTATCATCGAGGATGGCAGCCAGGCTGGGCGCAGTAGCTCATGCCTGTAATCCCAGCACTTTGGGAAGCTAAGGCAGGAGGATCACTTGAGGCCAGGAGTTTGAGACCACCCTGGGCAATATAATAAGATCTTTTCGCAACAAAAAAAAATTTTTAATTAGCTGGGTGTGGTGGTCACACGTCTGTAGTCCCAGCTACCCAGGAGGCTGAGGCTGGAAGATCTGAAGATGACTTGAGCCCAGGAGTTTGAGGCTGCAACGAGCTACGATCTTACTATGGCATCACTCCTGCCTAGGCGACAGAGCAAGATCCTGTCTCTCAAAGAGAGAGAGAGAGAGAGAGAATAGCAACCAAAAAATAATAATTCACAATAACTCTGTTTACTTGAGTTTCTTAAGCTTGACTACCAAGATTCATGGATCACAGCGATGCCTATCAAACCTCCTTTTTTCCACCCACTCTCTTCCTTCACCCATAGCAGCTGCTCAAACCTCCCTCCTCCCTCAGTCTTGCTCCTGATCCTTCTTCCTTCTGTCTCTCTCCTCCTGGTTCTGCATCTCCTATGCCTAAGGACTATTCCAACAAATCAGCACCTTTCACAGAGGGCAAGGGAGGGCGCGCGCGCGCACACACACACACACACACACACACACACACACTCAAATAAGCCAAGCCAGGATTTTCTCTGATGAGCAGAGAGAAGGGAGAGACTGAGCTGGACATTCACCCCTGATGGCTTCCTCCTGCCACACACACCTTATCTCATTTGACCCTCATGACCACCATATAAGGTCGATGCTATTGTCGCTATTCTACCTATGATAAAACTGAAATCAGCAGGTAATGCTTGACCCAGGCCATGCCATTAGCTAGCAGTGGAACAGGGGCTTGAACCCATGTCTGCCAAAAGGACAAATAGCCTTGCCCCTAGCAGGGTGTCCAGAGTGAAGGAGTTGGGTGAGTCAGGGCTTGGAGGGAGTGCTTTGCGGAGAGCAATCTTTGGGTGGGGTGAATTCTTCTTCAGTACCTCAGGATATGTATGTGCTTGTGTCTGTGTGCGTCTGGGATGGGGGTGACCTGGCCACAGGGAGTTCCTCTCAGCTATGCTGCACTTCCTACAGAGCGGGAGGACATTCCCTGTGGAGCCACTCATCCTGGGGCGGCTGAGGGAGGACAGTGAGGTCACCCGCCACACAGGGGAGGACGCCTGGGACCCTCCCTGGGGATCAGAGTAGAGCAGGGGGACTCTGGGACCCTTAAGGGAGGAGACTCCTGGGGGCCAGGCAGAGAGTATGATTCGCTCATGGCATCTTGTTACAGAACAGGAAACTTCTGTCACCTTAGAGCCTCCCTTCGGCAACGCGAAGCTGGAAGGGCAGAGCATGGCCCCATTTTGCAAGTGAGAAAACTGAGGCCCGAAGCAGTTCCTCCACTATAGAGAAGACAGAGCTAGGGACTTCTCTCTTCCCCTGAACTCTGCTGCCTGCTTTAAAGCTCTGCAGTTCCATGCTACACCATCTAAAGTCTGAGAGTGCTGGGTGCAGGGGGCAGGCGGTGGGAGCAGGCGTCCTAAGTCTCCCAAGCACCCCTTGATGGGATCTGAGAGGTTGGGTGGTGTAGTGAGACCAGAGCAAAGAAGGGCGCCTGCTTCAGGCCCCAGCTCACACTGGAGAGAGACCTCCCCTTGGCAGGAAGGCAGGGGGCTGGATCAGGTGACTTTGAGTTCCCAGCCCTGGGGGCCGACCACAGGGCTGCCCCAGATGCCCTGGTGCTGGTCAGCAGTCTCTTTCCATCTGACTTCTGCTGGCTAGAAGGCAGGTCTTACCCTCTCTGTGCCCTTCTGCTGCTGGTCTATAAAGCAGACCCAGGAGGCCAGGTGAGGGGCAGAGGAGGGAGCCAGATGCCAGGCACTGCTGTCAGCGCCCCGAGGAGCCAGGATGCCAGGCTAGAGAGCACAGTCTGACCTCCAGGGGCCCCCGGCAGCCCCTTAAAGCCTGGCCCCATGTCCAGTAACAGCAGGGAGCGCGCCCTGGGTCTCCTTGGATGAAATGGACAGGGTGGGCTCTGATGCAGAAGCACCCTCAGGAGCTGTCTGTGCTCCCCACAGCCGGGGCGGGAAGCCCTCTAGACGGTCCTCAGCAGCAGGAAAATAGGTGAGGAGGCGGCTGGAGCACCGCAAACCCACCCCACAACCTGCCACTCCATGTAACAGAAGGATCCCTGAGAGCGCTTTGAGGGGCAGAGGGGTGGCGGGAGGGGGGCTGGCAACAAGCCTGCGGGTGAGAAACCCTCCTCAAGGCCTTGTAGGAGCCCCAGTTGCCAAGCAAAGAAACATCCCTGCCCTGCCCTCAAGGAGATCCCACTCCAACGGGAAGACCCAGGCCCTACTTGGGGATGGGGTTGGGGTGCAGGCTTGCTCACTGAGACACCTGAGGGAAGGGTGCAGGCCTGATGGGGAGGGCGGAGACTCCATGAGTAAGCAGGTTTACACAGGAATGCACTTCCAAGGAAAATGAGTCAGAGGCAGGAAGAGGAGAGTGAGAACCCAGTCTGCGCCCTCACTTGACCTACAGGCTTGGCTGCCCCGGGGACTTGGGAAGACCCCTATTCCCTCTCTAACTCTCAGCCCTACTGCAGGCCCCGGTGGAATGCAGGGAAGATCCTTGTAGCCAAAAGTCCTATAGATGATGGTGGGAGTCACAGAGGAGACCCTAATGAATCCCCTCCCAGCGCCCAGTTTTCTCTCCTGCCTGGAACTCGAACAGTATTTTTTTGAGTTCACCCCCGTCCTGTCTCAAAGACCATCAGCAGGATGTGGACTAATGCCTGGAGCCAGAAGGACACACCTGACCCAGAAAGTCCCCACACCCCAGGAGCCCGAGATCTGGGAAGTACTTGACCCAAGAGGGCAGCCCCACCCTGTGTCGCCCAAAGTTGCAGGAGGAAGAACTGGGGACGCTGGGTATACTCACCTGAAAAGAGAAAGCTGAAAGCTAACGAATGTTTGGAGAGAGCGATAAGATGGCCAGAAAGCAGGAAATGAGCTGCAGATAGCTCATCTGCAGATAGTATTTGCAGGGAAGCACCCGCGGAAGGTGCTCCTTCTTCCTCTGGGCGTGCGCTGGGGACACATGCTTGCTGTCTGAAGCTCCCTGAGAACTTTGCACTTTCGGCCTGGCCAGTCTGCCTCCAACTGGTACTCCCAGAAAGACTGAGAGCCGCCTCAAGGCAGAGCCCGGTCTGGCTCTCTGGCCCTTAGAGTCATGATGTTTAAAAGTGTTGAATGTTAGCTGGGTCTGGTGGGGGGTGCCTGTAATCCCAGCTACTCGGGAGGCTGAGGCAGGAGAATCACTTGAACCTGGGAGGTGGAGGTTTGGTGAGCTGAGATGGCACCATTGCACTCCAGCCTGGGCAACAAGAGTGAAACGCCATCTCAAAAATAAATAAATAAATAATAAAAGTGTTGGATGGACCAATTCAGCCCGACTGTACTGGACCTACTGAGTACCGTATTTCTCGAAGCAAGTCATGGGCCTGTGTCTCTACCACCACCACCCTAGACTCCTGCCCTCCGTACTTGATCAGCTCCCTGACCCTTTAACCATAACGCAGCCAAAGGATCTTTCAAAACACAGTGTCTTGGGAGGATTGCTCAAGCCCGGGAGGTCGAAGCTGCAGTGAGCGATGGTGGCGCCCCTGCACTCCAGCCTGGGCAACAGAGCAAGACCTTGTCTCAAAAATATACCAAAACAAACAAACAAACAACAACAAACACAACGTCATCACACTTCTAGAAATGTTCTGTTGCTTCCCACCATTCTCGAGATAAATCCAAAACCCCTGAGCCGGTGCCCTGGCGCTGGCCCCCAGCTGCCTCTCCGTCCTCCTTGCTGTAAGGCTTTCCTTCTTGGTCCACCAGCGGTGCTGGGTTTTCTTCAGTTCCTCAGGAGGACTGCTCTCACTCACTCTTACCCCAGGACCTTTGCACCTGCAAGTTCTTTCTCTCTCCTTTGCCCTCTTTGCCTGGCTAACTTCGATTGTATTCAGATCTTGGATTAACTGGGGGAGCTCACCCTGGTCCCCTGCAAGCTTGTCCCTTGTTACACATTCTCAAGGCAACCTCGACTTTGCCTTCCTAACCTCCTTCACGGTCCGTAATTGGACACTTGCATGGTTATTTCATCACGTTTACCCCTCCATCCTCAGACCATCAACAGGATGTGGACCAATGCCCAGGCCCAGTCCTAGCACCGGCCTCCCAGGAGGCTGGAGCCAGAAGGTCGCACCTGACCCAGAAAGTCCCCACACCCCAGGAGCCCGAGATCTGGGAAGTACTTGACCCAAGAGGGCAGCCCCACCCTGTGTCGCCCAAAGTTGCAGGAGGAAGAACTGGGGACGCTGGGTATACTCACCTGAAAAGAGAAAGCTGAAAGCTAACGAATGTTTGGAGAGAGCGATAAGATGGCCGGAAAGCAGGAAATGAGCTGCAGATAGCTGTTGGCTGGGGCAGGGCAGTTTAGAATTAAGGCTGTAGATCAAAGCCACGGGAAGTGGGCTGGTATTTTTCAGTAACAGAAAAATCTGATCAAAGCCACACTTTCCTGCCTGGGTGGGGCAGGCAATTCATTCACTCATTCATACGTATTTGTTCCTATCATACAGTCATTCAACAAATATTGATTGGGCACCTTTCTGGGAGCCAGGCACTGTGCTGTGCCCTGGGGCACAGCAGTGAGTACAAGTGAATTAAGTCCCTACTCTCCCGAGTTTGCAGGCATCCACCTTGTTGTCTAGAGCTTTTTTGCGACTACCAGCCTATTGACCATTTAGTGAGTCACAGCCCGCACGTTTTCAAATGCAAAACAGAATGGAATAGAAAACATCAGTGTAGCTCATGCAATAAGGATAAGCATTCAGTAGTACACGTATTATGTGAACTGGGTCCTGGCATCAAATGTGTTTCTTCCTGTGGTTCATAATCAGAAAAGTTTGAGATACATCAGTCTAAGCATTATTTAAATAATTCCAAGGCAGGGCCTGGTGGCTCATGCCTATAATCCCAGCACTTTGGGAGGCTGAGACGGGTGGATCACCTGAGGTCAGGAGTTCAAGACAAGCCTGGCCAACAGGGTGAAACCCCGTCTCTACTAAAAATACACAAAAAAATTAGCCGGGCGTGGTGGCGTGTGCCCATAATCCCAGCTACTTGGGAGGCTGAGGCAGGAGAATCGCTTGAACCTGGGAGGCGGAGGCTGCAGTGAGCTGAGATCACACCACGACACTCCAGCCTGGGCAACAAGAGTGAAACTCGGTCTCAAAAAAAGAAAAAAAAAATTCATAACCAAAGTAATGATAGGAAGCATGAAGAAATATACAGAGTGCTATGGGAGGTTAGAACAGTAGGAACCCATCTGGTCTGGGCTGGAGAGGGTGGTCAGGGACATCTTTCCTGGGGAGAGGATGCCTGAGCGGGAAGCGGGGTAGGGAGGGGGAAATGGAGGAGTGCAAGGGGAGGGATGGGGAGGAGGTGTGAACTAGTCCTGTGTCAGGAGGCTGGCTTGGAGAAGGAGTGGGCAGGCAGAGACTGGCAAGGGCCTCACGCGCCACGGAGGAGGGAAGCACATGGAAAATTGAAGAGGAAGAGGAGGAGAGGCCTGAGTGACTGCAGTTCAGACGGTAGAGGGAAGGCTGGCGTGATGTGAGGGTGGAGAGGTGGCAAGGAGCCTTGTGACACTTATTGAACAGTTGGGTCTCAATCCTAAAAGCAGTAAGAAGCTTCTGGTGGGTTTATTCATTCATATATCCAACAGCTGCCTGCTGAGGAATTCCTTCCCCTGGAATCCTGGTGCTGTAGACATGGAGATAAAAACACCCTGAAGCCACTTCCAGGCCAGTTGAGAGTCAAGACTTGCTTGAAACGTGAAGGAGCAACAAGACAGGAAGCAGCCAAGGCAGACGCTCACCTACTGAAGGAAACCGGAGTTTTGAATGGGCTCCCCAGAAGCGGACTCTGAGACAAGGCTGAGCATGTGGTTCATTGACTTGGCAGGTGGTCCCAGGAAGCACTGTAGGGAAATGGAAGAGTGACACAGAAAAGGGGAGGAAGCCAGTGGAGGAGGACGGACAGGCACCTGTGGGCAGCTGGGGACTTAAACGCAATCCTGCCGGCAGCCTCTGGGAGACTGCGGAACACAGAGAGGGGAAGATGGAGTTTCATCATCCACTTCTCATCAGTCACTGGCTGAAGGCTGCTCCTGGGATCATCAAGTCCACGGCACCCCTAGCCTGTCCCTACACAGGACAGACAGTCTGCTCCTGCTCCTGCTGCAGAGAAGGCCTCCGACAGAGCTGCAGGGTGGCAGGCAGAAGCTTCAGCATGTAGGAAAATGGCAAATGCCAACAGTGGATGCACGGGGCACCAAAGTCATCCTCTGCAGCTTCCCTTAACTCATCTCCCTTTGACGTAGGGTGATGCCACCCAGCACTCCAGCTCTGTTTTTCTGGCCTCCAGATCTTTATATCAACCAACTGTCACCCAGACATCTCACTTTGGATGTCCCATGAACACCTCAAATCATCAGGTCCCCAAGCTTAATGAATATGAATCTCCATCCTCACCATTAAACCTACACACCTCCCGTTTCCCTGTTGGGGTGGATGGTGCTCCAATTACTCAGTCACTCAAGCCAAAAACCAACTCCCTTCGCCCCAGGCCCCCACACTAGCTAAGCACAATCCCTCAATCCTGTTAATTCTCTCACTGCCCAGCCTTAGGGTGCCTCCACTACCCCACCCCATCTCACCCAGATCATGGATCAGCTTTCCAGCTGTCCTCCCCATCCCTGTCATACCCTCCCTGGGGCAGTCCAGGAAGGCTTTCCAAAACACAGATGGGATCGTGTCCATCCCCTGCTTCAAATCCTTCATGTCTCCCAGCGCCTCTGAGGATGAAATGCAAACACCTGTGCATGGTGCATAAAGACTTTCACATCTGGCATCACTCCCTCGACAACCTAACACTCCTGCACCATCATTGCCACCATGCCGCTTTCTATTATCCAACTCTTCCAAGTTATTCCACATTTCCCTGCCACATGTTCATTCATTTGTACTTGCTGAGTCTGCTGTTGTTTGTTTCTTTGTTTTTTGAGACGGAATCTAGCTCTGTCACCAGGCTGGAGTACAAGGGCACGATTTTGGCTCACTGCCACCTCTGTCTCCCTGGTTCAAGCAATTCTCCTGCCTCAGCCTCCTGAGTAGCTGGGACTACAGGCACGCACCACCACATCCAGTTAATTTTTGTATTTTTAGTAGAGACGAGGTTTCACCGTGTTGGTCAGGCTGGTCTTGAACTCCTGACCTCGTGATCCACCCACTTCAGCCTCCCAAAGTGCTGGGATTACAGGGGTGAGCCACCGCACCCCGCCTGTTTGTTTGTTGTTTTTTGAGACAGGGTGTCAGTCTGTCACCCAGGCTTGAGTGCAGTGGCACCATCATAGCAAATTGCAGCCTCAAACTCCTAGGCTCAAGCAATCCTCCTGACTCAGCCTCCCAAGCAGCTAGGACTACAGATGTGCACCACCACATCCAGCCTGAAGCCACTTTCTAAACTCGATGACATCTGCTTTTGTCCACCTGGCAAATAACCTTTCTTATTGTATCTCAGCCCTGCCTCCTGTAGCAAGCCAGTCCTGATTCCCTCCGAGCTCCCACTTTGCGGCTCACCTCCTCCTCTGCAGAGCAAGGACATTGTGAAATAGTCACCATTAAACTGTAGATCTGCCTTCTCCACTAGTCTGTGAGCCCCTTGAGAACAGGGACATTGATGTTTGTTTTCCCAGCAACTTAGCACAGAGTCTGCTCCCAGGAAACCCTCCATATATGAAGTGACTAGGCTGGCCAGGCACAGTGGCTCACGCCTATAATCCCAGCACTTTGGGAGGCCAAGGCAGGTGGATCACGAGGTCAAGAGATCGAGACCAGCCTGGCCAGTATGGTGAAACCCTGCCTCTACTAAAAATACAAAATTTAGGTGGACGTGGTGGTGCATGCCTGTCGTCCCAACTACTCAGGAGGCTGAGATGGGAGAATCACTTGAACCCAGGAGGTGGAGGTTGCAGTGAGCTGAGATCGCACAATTGTACTCCAGCCTGGGCAACAGAGTGAGACTCCATCTCCAAAAAAACAAAAAAATTTAAAAATTAGAAAATGAAATGACTAGGTTAAGGTGACCCCACTGGACAGTGCCTGAACCACGATGGCACTCATTCCCACCTTCTCTCCTTCTGCTGGATAGAGCCACCCAATACAGGTGACAAATGCCTGTTAAGGTGAGAGATACAATAGAGCAGTGTTTCATCTACCAACATGGCACTCCTAAACCCTGCCAGCAGGGTTAATAGTGGAACAGGGTGCACCAAACCATCAGCGATCTCTCAGGTTGGAGGCAGGATCATACCAGTAGACAGGCGCGGGAACCGTGGCAGAGCAAGGAGAATCTGTCCCGGGCACTAAAGACAGCCTTGGCCTCAGGGACCCTGGACTCTACCCATGGGGGCCAAATGGCCAGAGAGCATCTGGAACTAGGTCTGCCATCTTCCTAGGTGCTAAAAGCCAGGAACACCTTCTAGGTCTTCATTTGCAGAGCCAGGGCAATTTAATTCCACATTGCTTTTTCTCTGCTCTGCAGACATCTCGAAGTTCTGCGCCAGGAACCAAGCTGAGGAACTCAGCTGAGGAAACCACAGGAATCTCATTTGAAGATTCAAATGGAAAAGCGGCTTCTCCTCTCTGAGCCTCAGTTTGCCCATTTGTAAAATGGCAACTTGTACCCAAGTCCATTCCAGCTCAAAAACACTACGATTCTTTTCTTAACAAGGAGGAGTTAAGGGGAAGAAAACTATTATTTCACCTGTGATCCCACTGAGGAAGAAGTCTGCGGACTGAGTCGGGGGCCAGTGGCACGGAGTAGAGCTCCCAGCATTGGGGGATGGCCACCCTCTGCCCTGGTGCCTGTTACTCTAGGGGAGTCCCCTTCTCCTTCCTTGGTTTCCTTGTCTGTAAAAGAGAATGATGCCAGCCACATCAGAGGACCACCAGAAGGAGAAATGCAGCGTTTTCTACAGAGTGCCTGGAGCCGTGCTTGACCCATAGTTGATGTCATGATCCACGCCGTTTCCTTTCCCTGGGTAGCAAGTGCTGGGTGCCTCCCCAGCTCAGCCTGCAGAGCCTGCAGACCAGAACATTCTACTCTCCCTCACTGCCTCCATCCACCCGCGTCTGTGGCTTCCCTCCCCGTCAAGCTCAGCTCCTTGCCCGAGGTGGGGCAGAGGCCAGAGTAGCCAGGTAAGCATGGTTAGCCACGGACGTGGCCACCCAAGGTCCTATGGCCACAGTGGCAAGCCTGAATCCACACCAAGGCCTGGGGACCTCGTCCAGTGCTCTTGTCACAAAACAGTGGACCCCACGTGATGCAGGCCCAAGGGCTTGCTGCCCACCCGCCGTCCACCATCTCCCTCTGTCCCCAGGTGACCCCACTGCAGTCCTGTGGTTTAGGGTTTGCTGTTGTGGCAACCACTGAAGTCTTGGCACCCTCCCACCCGTGAGTGGGTAGGGGGTTCCAGGGGCCAAATTCCTCTTCAAATGAGATTCCCGTGGTTTCCTCAGCTCAGTTCCTGGCACAGAACTCCGAGGCGTCTGCAGAGCAGAGAACAAACAATGTGGAATTAAATTTCCCTGGAAAAAAAAGGCTCAAGTGAAGCATCTCTTGGGGCGTGGGTCTGACTGCTCCCCACCCCGTGCCAGGTTGGACTCCCTCCGCCCTCCGGCACGGCGGTTGAGCAAGCCCAACTCCTTCCCCCCACCCGCCGCCTCTCCCCACTGTGGGACCTCAGAGCTGTCACCAGACATGGGTTTGGCTTTTCCCAGACTCTGCTGGGGCACTCTGACCGGAGACAGCTGGGAGCCCCGAAATAGGAGCGTCCTCCTGGGATGGGGTCACACCAGCTCCAGCTCCATCTGATGTTGCCACCACCACCAGACAGGATTCAGGATCAGGTTGCAAAGACAAGGGGACATGGAGAGACACACTGTCTCCCTGGGTCCCCAAGCCTCAGCAGCATATTCTAAAGTGATAATCCCTAAGAGGTGCAGAGGAGAAAAGGAGAAAGAGGCAAAGTCACCAGCTGACCTCCCCCAAGCCCCAGCCCAATACCATCTTAGATCCTGGCAGGGAAGGCCCCTGGACATGTGGTTTATCCGCGCAATGGAATGTTATCTGGCCATAAAAAGGAATGGAGCTATTGAAATGCGCTCCAGCATGGAGGAACCTGAAATCATTATACTAAGTGAAAAAAGCCAGACACAAAAGGCTGCATCGTGTATGATTCCATTTATATCAAATATCCAGAATAGGTAAAGCCATAAAGACAGAATGCAGATTAGTGATTGCCAGGGCCTGGAGGAGAGGGAGATGGGAGTGGCTGCTTAGTGGGTGTAGAGTTTCCTTTTGGGGTTATAAAAATGTTCTGGATGGAAAGAGAGGTGGTGGTTGCACAACACTGCGAATGTATTAAATTCACAATGGTGAATTTGTTGTCATACCTATTTCACCACAATAAAAGGACAAAAATGTAAGGCCCCTGGCCTGGGTCCCCAGCCATAGAGGAATTCTGCTCTGGCCACCCCCATGTTGGTCCAAGTGGGTGTGCCCACCAGAACCACAGCCTCCCTTCTAGACCATGTGTTGCACATGGAGAGCCATGCATTGCACATGGTATTCCTGCCCGTACAGCTCTGAAATTCTTCTCCAGGTTAATTTCCCCAAGGCAAGTCACACTCCGGGCCCAAGGGAGAGCTGTTTGAAGGGGAGTGCTTAGAATTTGGCTTCTCAGGCTGTTCTATCCCCTACTTCTGGTGCAGGATGGAGCCAGGAATTAGAAGATAAGAAGGACCAGGGCCGGGTGAGGTGGCTCAAGCCTGTAATCCCCAGACTTTGGGAGTCCGAGATGGGTGGATCGAGAGGTCAGGAGTTCAAGACAAGCCTGGCCAATATGGTGACACGCCCGTCTCTATTAAAAATACAAAAATTAGCCAAGTATGCTGGCACTCACCTGTAGTCCCAGCTACTCAGGAGGCTGAGGCAGAAGAATCGCTTGAAACGGGGAGGCAGAGGTTGCAGTGAGCCAAGATTGTGCCACTGCACCCCAGCCTGGGTGACAGTGAGACTCTGTCTCAAAAAAAAAAAAAAGAAGAAGAAGGACCAGACCACCAGCCAGGGACTGGGATCCAGGGGCCAGCGCTACCAGGCAGCTACCTCTTGGCACAGAACTAGTTGTCAGAGAATTATTAATTTGACCCTGGCCTTCACGGTCATTATAAATACATATATATGTGAGGGAAATGGATTGAACATATTTTATTAACAGTTTGTAAACTTGACTTATGACTTTTGAATATTTAGACTTACGGTATGTGTTCATCTTCTACTTCTATGTAAAAAATGACCACAGATTTAGTGGCTTAAAACAACACCCATTTAAGGCCGAGTGCAGTGGCTCACGCCTGTAACCCCAGCACTTTGGGAGGCCGAGGTGGGCAGATCATGAGGTCAAGAGATCGAGACCATCCTGGCCACCATGCTGAAACCCCATCTCTACCAAAAAATATAAAAATTAGCTGGGCATGGTGGCACGCGCCTGTAGTCCCAGCTACTCAGAAGGCTGAGGCAAGAGACTCACTTGAACCCATGAGGCAGAGGTTGCGGTGAGCCGAGATCGCGCCACTGCACTCCAGCCTGGTGACAGAGTGAGACTGTCTCAAAAAAAAAAAAAACCCACCCATTTATGAACTCACAGTTAACACGTGGCTATGAGGGTGCCATGTGTAAAGAGCTGCCCCATGCCGTCAGTGACAACAAACCAAGCCCCAGAAGGGAAGACAAGGGTGGGCATGCCACGGAGGGCCAGGGAGGTGTGCAAGCACAGCGTGTCCTCTTACTCAGCTGCCAGGCTCAGCAGGAGGCGTTACTCATCCTATGAGCTCACCTTGGGCCTAGGCCCAGACAGGATCCCACACAAGCTGGCCGGGGATGCCCTTCTCCCGGCCAATGCCTGGACAGATGGTCCAGCAACTTGGGTCATTGCTGCACAGGTACCGATGCCTCCAAGAGCGGCCCTGCACCTCCCCTCCTCCAAGGACACTCAGTGAGAGGTCCAGAAGGGCAGCCCAAGGATGGCAGTGCCCAGCCCCCCAGCCTCTCTGTTTTTGGGCACAGATGGCTGATTTTCTTTTCAGAACTAACTGGGGTGTAAAAATCAGCAAATTATGTCCCATAGCCAAGTACAAATTCCCTGGTTCTGAGAGGCCCACACAACTTACCCCTGGTCACGGTGCTCTAGACGGTCTGAGAGGCCTGACCCTGACAAGAGGAAGGAAGGAAAAGGGAAAAGAAAGGGACGTTCTCATCAGAAGCATGTCCACACCTGCTCTCATGCTCACCGGGGGCTGCTCCCCAGAGAACACAGAGCAGGGCAGATGTTGAGGTTTCAGCCCTGAGTCCAGGGGGACAGGTATTCCTAGGGCCATGAGACCCTCTGCAGGGGTGGGGCTTGCACAGGCTACCCTGCCTCACCTCCACATCCACACTGTCAGGGTCCAGAGAGGATTGTGACGGGCAAGGATCTGAGTTTCAGTCCAGCATTATCACCCCGCTGGCAATGGGGCCTGTGGGCAACCCCACACTAAGCCTCAGCTCACCCACCGGTCAGTCCAGTGAGCTTGCACATACCCAAAGGTAGCCTGGAATGTGGAAAGGACATTTTAGAATTCGCATACGTGTATTTTTATCTAAAAGTAAGAAAGAGGCCGGGCACAGTGGCTTATGCCTGTGATTCCAACACATTGGGAGGCCAAGGCAGGAGGATTGCTTGAGTCCAGGAGTTCAAGACCAGCCTGGGCAACATAGCGAGACCCACGTCTCTACAAAAAATAAAAGTAATAAAAAATTTTTTAAAGAAAGAAAGAGGCCGGGCATGGTGGGGGGTTCATGCCTGTAATCTCAGCACTTTGGAAGACCAAGGCAGGCAGATCACCTGAGGTCAGGAAGTCAAGACCAGGCTGACCAACGTGGCAAAACCCTATCTCTACTAAAAAAATACAAAAATCAGCCGGATGTGGTGGCGGGTACCTGTAATCCCAGCTACTGCGGAAGCTGAGGCAGGGAGAATTGCTTGAACCCAGGAGACAGAGGTTGTAGTGAGCTGAGATTGTGCCACTGCACTCCAGCCTAGGTAACAGAGCAAGACTCTGTCTCAAAAAAGAAAGAGAGAGAGGGAAGGAAGGAGGGAGGGAGGGAAGGAAGGAAGGAAGGAAGGAAGGAAGGAAGAGAGAAATTCAGATCAACTAATATTTAACATAAAGATTGACCCAGGCACCCTCACTGGGTCTGTCTGTTGGCCACTTGTGTCCCCTGAATTAGTCATTCTGTCAGGCAGAGAACTTGAGGGCCAAACCCTCACTCTGTTGCTCACTTCCAATGTATTGTGACATATTGATGTCTGCATATGCCCAGTGCATACTGTCTGATTCAAACTAACTTAGCCCTCCTTTAAAAAAAAAAAAAAAAAGATAAATGGCCTAAAAAGATTTCTGCAAAGAAACAGCAAGAAAATAGCAGAAGATTGCCTCATCTGCCCTATCACAAAGGAAGAGCGAGTGTTGCCTATTGAGTGCCCAGGAGAGATTTCCAAAAATGAAATCTCTTTTCATCAGGATAAAGGTGAAGTTCAGCCAAGTTATCAAGGAAGCAACTGTGGGGGACGGAAGAGAATATGATAGAGCATTTGAAAATCGGGTTTAAAAGCGTTCCCATTGTTACGTGATTTTGTGGCTGAAAACCTCATGTGTTCCCAAGATCTTTCATATCTGCCCTTCAAACAACGAACTAAAAAAGAAATGTTTAATTTGCTTAAAAATCTTCTAAATGAAGAGTTTGAGTGGGTTTTAAATCCATTTGCTGTAAGTATTAAAATGCAACATATTCCAATTTCTTTGCAAGAGCAACTGATTGACATGAGAGAAGATGGAAATTTGCAAGCCAATTTTGAACAAAACCTTTGCATAATTGGTGGATGGAATTGAAAATTGAAAATTAATGTCATGATTTAATGAGCTGAGCCCCACAATGCACCTCGTCCATCTGGATCTAGGTATCTTCGTGAGGCCTTCTTTTCAACTGTGACAACCATTAAAACTGAATATTGAAATAAACTGAATTTAGAATGAGACACGCAAATCACTGTTCCACACAGTGTTTTCAGATTTCACAAACCAGGATTTTCAAAAATAAACAAGCATATTCAATCACGTCGCTCTGACTGTGAGAACAAAAGGGTTTTTATTAAATGAAATGCCATAAAATGGCTTTTAAATATATCATTTAAAATGATTCAAAGTATTTTTTCTTCATTTTAATTTATAATTTTAGAATGTATATAATGGATATAGCTTATAAATATATGTATAATGAGCATAACTTCTCTTATAATGTGTATATATTTTTAATATGTAAATACTAATATATTTATGTATATGTAGTTCATGTATATAATTTGTAAAGTATATAGATACGTCATTTTGGTTGTTTTTGGTTTGGTTTTGGTTTTGGTTTTTTGTTTTGTTTTTTTTTTTTTTGAGATGAAGTCTCGCTCTGTTATCCAGGCTGGAGTGCAATGGCGCTATCTCAGCTCACTGCAGCCTCCACCTCCTGGATTCAACTGATCCTCCCACCTCAGCCTTCCCAAGTAGCTGGGATTACAAGCAGGCACCACTACCTCCAGCTAATTTTTATATTTTTAGTAGAGATGGAGTTTCACCATATTGGCCAGGCTGATCTTGAACTCCTGACCTCAAGTGATCCACTTGCCTCAGCCTCCTAAAGTGCTGGGACTACAGGCACGAGCCACCACACCTGGCATCTATCTGTAATTTATAAACCAATAGTTACTAAGGTGCCTGCTCTACATTTTTTACCCATGGGATACGTAAATTACAGAGTTTGAGTTTGGGGGTGCGGCAGTGCCTGAGGGGCCCTCCAGTCCAGGATTGGACAACACACGGGGCCACGCTGACCTGGATGTGAGCCTTCATAATAAACATGTTCCTGAATTGGGTCTCACCTGCCCTGCAGAGGCAAAGCGTTGACTGGAGCTTCAGGCGTGTGCATGTTGTTGTTGTTGTTATTATTATTATTATTATTATTATTATTATTATTTTGAGATAGGATCTCACTTTGTGACCCACACTGGAATACAGTGGCACCAACATGGCTCACTGCAGCCTCAACCTCCCTAGGCTCAGGTGATCCTCTCACCTCAGCCTCCCAAGTAGCTAGGACTATAGGCAGGCACCACCACTCTCAGCTATTTTTGTACTTTTTTAAAAAAGAGATAGGAGGGGGGACGGACAAGGTGACACACACCTGTAATCCCAGCACTTTGGGAGGCCGAGGTGGGTGAATCATGACGTCAAGAGATTAAGACCATCTTGGCCAACATGGTGAAACTCTGTCTCTACTAAAAATACAAAAATTAGCTGAGCAGGGTGGCGGATGCCTGTAACCCCAGCTACTAGGGAGGCTGAGGCAGGAGAATTACTTGAACCCAGGGAACAGAGGTTGCAGTAAGCCGAGATGGCACCAGTGTACTCCAGCCTGGGCGACAGAGAAAGACTCCATCTCAAAAAAAAACGAAAAAAGAGATAACGAGGGTTTCACCATGTTGCCCAGGTTGGTCTCGAACTGCTGAGGGTCAAGAGATCCATCCGCCTCGGCGTCCCCAAGTATTGGGATTACAGGCATGAGCCACCACTCCCAGCCAGGTATGTGCATTTTATAGCTCGGGGGTCAGAGATCCAAAAGAGCAAGATCCCGGAGCAGCCCCACTGGAAAGACCATCATCTCCTCCCCTGGAAAAAGAAGGACCTCTCTCTCCACCACTCCACACCCCTCCCACTCAACAGGAGAAGGAAAACCTTCCTCCCACTCAGAGGGACTTCAGAGGCCCCAAAAGGGTAACTCTCTTTCCTGGAGCATCACAGCACGTTGGCAATGGAGACTAAGTGTGAACTCAGACACCCTGAGCACCAGTGCTGAGCTTTTACCTGCTCTGTTCTTGACCTCCATCTTGATGCAGAGCCTGGTTATTGGTTACCAAAATTCTCACTGTCCTCTCTACTGGAAACTCCTCCCTGCTACTCACTTTAGATTTGTGTGCTGCAAATAAAGCCTAGAATATTCAGGAGTCTAAACCCTCAAAGTCAATTCTCTGCCCCACTGAGGCAAAGAACATCTCTTTCCAATCTTTTGGGTCTGTCTTAACCCCAAAGAAGAGGGACTTCCAGAGAAAAGTGAAGTCTGCACCTCTGCTACCTTCTCAGGGGGCTCAGCACCTCCCTGAAGCAACAGGACCTCCCTAAGGCACTCATATGTTCATATGATTTATGTCATTCCCTCCCTGTGCTTGCCCTGCTTAAAGGCTCCTCCTGTATCTCCACTGCCCACCACAGAAAATTCCCACTGCTCAGGCCAATCTATACCCTGGTCCCACTCATTTGCATCAGTCACCTGCAGGAAACAGAAGCCACATTAGCTAGTGTAAGCAGAGAGGAATTTCATGCAGTATTCTGTCCTTAGAAAATAATCGAGAGAGCTAGAGGAGCAAGCTGCACTGCAGGAATAGCTCCCAAAACACAGGGGCGGAACACCCCACCTGGGAGGCTCGCCCTCTGCTATTGTCAGGAGATAAGGAATCAGGAGTGGCCGGGCATGGGCGCAGTGGCTCATGCCTGTAATCCCAGCACTTTGGGAGGTCAAGGCAGGCCGATCACTTGAGGTCAGAAGTTCAAGACCAGCCTGGCAACATGGTGGTCTCTACTAAAAATACAAAAAAAAAAAAAAAAAAAAAAAAGTTAGCCAGGTATGGTGGCACACACCTGTAGTCCCAGCTACTTGGGAGGTGGAGGTGGGAGAATTGCTTGAACCCAGGAGGTGGAGGTTGCAGTGGGCTGAGATTGTGCCACTGCACTCCAGCCTGGGTGACAAAGTGAGACTCCATCTCAAAAAATAAAAATAAAAATGATTACCAAGCCAGGCACGGTGGCTCATGCCTGTAATCCCAGCCCTTTGAGAGGCTGAGGTGGGAGAATCACTTGAAGCCAGGAGTTTGAGACCAGCCTGTGCAACATGATGTAACCACATTCCTAAAAAAAAAAAATTCTTCAATTACTATTGAGATATTTCATATCATTTTTCATACTGAGTCTTTAAAATCTGAATTGTAATTTGCACCAACAGCACATCTTTATTTAGCCACATTTCAAGTGCTCGGTATCCACACAAGACTAACACTGACAGGAGATGGCTCAGCTCTGGCCTTTTGTAGGGCTCTTGGTTCACCAGGCTGAGATTTGGGGGCCTTTTCTGTCTATGAGTCATGCTCTCCCATGAACAATGTGCCCCTTGGGGGCAGGAGCCTTGTCCCATTCATCTCTATATCCCACGTCTGAATGCAGGGGCAATCAATAAATGTTTTGTTTTGTTTTGTTTTTTTGAAATAGAGTTTTGCTCTGTCACCCCGGCTAAGTACAGTGGTGCGATCTCGGCTCATTGCAACCTCCATCTCCCAGGTTTAGGTGATTCTCCTGCCACAGCTTCCCAAGTAGCTGGGATTACAGGCACCCACCACCATGCCTGGCTAATTTTTATAGTTTTAGTAGAAACGGGATTTCACCATGTTGACAAGGCTGGTCTCGAACTCCTGACCTCAGGTGATCCGCCCATCTCGGCCTCCCAAAGTGCTGGGATTACAGGCAGGAGCCACCACACCTGGCCAAATAAATGTATTTTGAATGAATAAGTAATGTGGGTTCTCTACAAGAAAAAAACTCAGTCAGAAATTATATTTCTTAGTGTGTTTAACTGATTCTCTCTCTCTCTTTTAGTGAGAGACAACAGAATACATCAAAATACAGGCTAAGTTTTTTGTTTGTTTGTTTTTGTTTTCATCTACTCGGACTCTCTTCTCTCAGAAGAGTAGATGTTGGACAAGGTGCCCCTATCAACTAGGGAAATCGTGTATTTTGAGGCTCCCTCACTTTAGACCAGCGCCCCCAGACCAGGTTCTGCCATCAGCGTCCTCCCCCCACCATGGCTGAACACCCCCTTACAACATTCCGCGACCTCTGGCCCTTCTAGAACAGGGAGAAGGTTGGAGCCATGAAGAAGGAGCGACCAGACTTCTGGTTTTCCTGACATCACCCTCCAATGCCCTCCTCTCAGGGAACTCCCACCTTGGGGCACAGACCAGACGAAGGACAGAGATAGCCCATGAGCGAAGGAACAGCTACAAGCCCCTTCTCAAAGCCCTCCAGACACTTCAGCCTCCTTTCCTTGAGTGAGAGGCCCCATCCCAGGCTACAGTCATTACTGTGAAAGGAGAGGAAGAAGAAAAGACAGGCTCGTGCCTAGCCTTGCTTCCAATGGGCCCGTACCTGCGCCTGTCCCAACGTGACCCAGCACAAAGCGGGGCTGCAGAGGGTCTCCTGCCCACTGGCCTCCTGCTTTGTCAAGGCCCTCACTCTCTGCCAGCTCTGCCAACCGCTGGCCTCTGACCCAGCCAGCACCTGAGGGGTGCCCGCTGCACACCTTGATCCTAGCAATGCCCTGTCCAAGCAAGGTCTCCCTGACCACATGGTGCCACAAGAAGGCCAAGCAGGAACTCGGGAGCACCTCACACACACCCGGCCCCAAAACCTGCCACCCAGCGCTTCCCTTCCTGCTGCCTATGCCAGCCCCACCTGAGCTCACTGGACCCAGCAGGGGTGGGGCCTCCTGCTGTCAGGGCCGAGGTGCAGAGCCCGCCCCGCCCGGAGGGGAGGGGAAAGGGCGGGCAAGCTGCTCTTAAGGCAGGTCTGGAGGTGATCTGGTGCCTCTCCTGACTCCTCACCTGGACTGTGAGTCGTCCTGATCCAGTAGTGAATGCAACAGCCTGCCCACCTGTGGACACCAGGTAGGTGCCTTTATTCTTTAAGAACAGAAGCACTGAGCACCTTTACTGGCCCTGACCCATTTAACCATTTAATTTTTTTTTTTTTTTAATTTTAAAGAGTCTTGCTCTGTGGCACAGGCTAGAATGTAGTGACACAATCTCAGCTCACTGCAAACTCCACCTCCTGGGTTCAAACAATTCTTCTACCTCAGCCTCCTGAGTGGCTGGGATTACAGGCAGGTGCCGGTTAATTTTTCTCTGTTAAGTAGGGACAGAGTTTCACCATGTTGGCCAGGCTGGTCTTGAACTCCTGACCTCAGGTGATCCTCCCACCTTGGCCTCCCAAAGTGCTGGAATTACAGGAGTGAGCCACCACACCTGGCCTCATTAAACCTTTTGTCCTCAGCTTCTCCACCTCTCAGGGCTCAGCGTGAAGGTGGGAGAAATGGGGTAGAGGATGTGGACGAGACAGAGATGGTCTCAGGATCGCAGACTGCAGAGTTCAGCACTTTAAGGGAACTAAACCCGGGCCCCTCGGTGAAGAGATGGGAGAGCTGAGGGCAGGGAGAAGAGGCTTGCCTGAGGTCATGAAAAGGGACTGGACGAGGAACCCAGGCCTCCTGCCTCCCAGTGCTCCGGGAGCTCTCTGGGCCCTTCGGAGGTAGGCAGGAATGGGAGGCGGGTGGCTGGCCTTCACTGTTCCTGCAGGTCCCTGCCTGCTATCCACGTCCTGGGTCACCGGGACTGGGTGGGACGGATGGGAAGATCAGGAGCCAGTTTTCAAAAATAGGGGGTGCAGTGGAGATTGGGCTAATGAGGCAAAGTGCTTTTGGGGAGACTCAGGCTTCACCCTTGCCCCACCCTCTCCCTTCACCAACCTGGGCTCATAGGGAGAGAGTAAGGAGAAGAGGTTGGCAATGACAGGGAAGAGGGACTTTACCAAGGTACCAGAACTCCCCAGAGCCCTTGGGGACTAAGAGATCTGAATCAGAATCGGAAGCTGGAGCAGGTGGGGGGCACCTATAAATGGGGCAGAAGAGGCTGGAGCCCTCCTTACCACCCCCCCTCCTCCCCAGGCATCCCAACCACGCAGAGCCCTGGGCCCAGAGACTCTCCCCACCACTTACAGCAAGAAAGCGCAAGTCACAGAAGGGGACAGCGTTCAGGAATACAGGAGTAAGACCGAGCCCTGCCCTGGGACATCCAAGGGCCAGGCAGAGCCTTAAAAGTGAAAGAAGGCTAAAGAGGAGCTTAGGAGCTGCCTGCTCGCCCTGCGCTCGGCTCCAGGTCTGTCCCTCCTGGTTCCAGAATCCCAGAAGGGGCAGCAGTGGACAGGGGTCTTAAATCTGTGAAGCAACCACAGAGGCTAAAAGTGTGGGACCGTGGAGCAGGACGACCCGGGTTCAAACCCCATGTCACATTCCGGTTGCATGACCTTGGGCAGATTCCTCCACCTCTCCAGCCCTGCGGCAATAGTACCCTCCTCAGAGAACTGTTGAGAGCATTCGAGGTGTTCAGTATCATATCCCTATCATACAGATGGGACAACTGAGGTCTGCCCAGAGAGGAAAGGACACTTGCCCAGGGTGGCACAAAAGCTGTGTCCAAATTAGTAAGCAGGTATCCTGGGTCCTGGTCGTGAGGGGACACGCAGCCCTTCTTGAGCTCTGCAAAGTCAGCAGCCACCGCCTCCTCTGCAGGGCACAGCCAGAACACCCTGCAGGGAGCGCCCAGATCCTGTCCCAACAAACCCAGGCACTTGGAGCCTGTGTGGGAAAAGCTGAGGTTCCGGCTCTGTGTCCTCAGCTGTCCCGGGAAGGAGGGAGCCGGCTCCCTTCCACTGCCGTTTATAGACAACTTCCCGTGCCTGGGATACCCCGCCCCCTGCAGGACCTGGCCAAGGCAAAGTCTGGCATCAGACCTACCGGAGCCGCAGGGGTGAGGGGAGGCAGGAGAGGGGAAAGGGGCCTGGCTTTGCTCAGGAAACCTGTGTGGCCTTCAGCCAATCATGCTGCAGCTCTAGACCCCAGGAGTCCCTCTGCACTTGGATTCCATGTGGCATAAGGAAATAAGATTCCAAAATCCCACACCTGGGTTTGAATCCCAGCTCCACCATTTTTCTTGATGTGAAGCATGTTTCTCGACCTCTCCGAGTCTCAGTATCTTCATCTGTAAAATAGACTGACAACTCAAAACAAATAAGTCTGGGCACAGTGGCTCACACCTGTAATTCTATCACTTTGGGAGGCTGAGGAAGGAGGATCACTTGAGTCCGGGAGTTCAAGACCAGCCCAGGCAACAAAGTGGGACCCTGTTTCTACAAAAAAATTCACCGGGTGTAGTGGCACAGGCCTGTAGTCCCAGCTACTTGGGAGGGTGAGCTGGGAGAATCGCTTGAGCCCCAGGAGGTCAAGGCTGCAGTGAGCCATGACTGTGCCATGCACTCTAGCCTGCGCAACAGAGCAAGACTCTGTCTCAAGAAGAAAATTAAGAGGACTGACAATAGGGGTGCAGCGCTTCCCGGAGCTGCAAGGGCGTTGAGTTACCAAGTATAACTCGTGCGTAAACCACCTAGCACATGGTCAGTGCCCAATAAATGGAAGCTACTATTACGAGAGTGTTATACTCCTTAAGTCCTGATTTCTAAGGATTATTTAGAATTGCCTAACTACCTTCACAAGGAGCACCTCACTAGCTCTGTAACACCCTCCGGGAGGGTGCAGGGCAGAAATCCTCATTCCCATCTCACAGATGAGGAAACTCAGGGTCAGTCACACCGCAAGGAGCTATTTGAGCTGCAAGTCAAATCTAAATCTTCAGCTCCCAGAGTCTACTTTCTCTTCTCCCGGGCTAGTCTCGGATTCCTTTTCCAGGGCTAAGGTCTGACTCCAAAGCAGGATGTAAAGGAGGCCTCTTGGCCATGAGGAGAAAGAGAGTTGGGGAGCGTTGCTGGGGCTGGGGGCAGGCAGCAAAGCTCAGAGCACGCAGTGGGAATGCAACCAGCATGTCCCAGCTCTGTCCAGTTTTCCTGGCAGCCTCATTCCCAGAACCTCTTACCTCCTGCCAAGCCCCACCTGCAAGAAACTAGCATGTGGCATTAAGGCTAGACAATGGAAAGCACTTTTCACAGGAAGGAAAATGAGGTTGAGATACCGCTTTCCCAAATGAGCCCCAAGGAAATGAATATCATCTGATGATGTCACTCCCCAGCTCAAAACTTTTCAGAGGCTCCCTGTTACCCTAGGGTTGAGCTGGCAGTCTTGAGCCCAGCCTGCAAGGCTCTGCCGGGTCTGGCCAGCCTGCCTCCCCCGCCCCATCTCCTCCATCCATCCCAGGTGCTCTGTTACTCAGGTGCTCAATAATGTCTTTCGAGCTTCCTTGCTGGCCAGAATCTTGCACAGATGGTCCCCTCTATTTTATTTGTTTGTTTGTGTGGTGGCAGAGTCTCACTCTGTTGCCCAGGCTCGAGTACACTGGCTCGATCTCAGCTCACTGTAACCTCTGCCTCCCAGGTTCAAGCAATTCTCCCACCCCAGACTCCTGAGTAGCTGGAATTACAGGCATGCACCACCATGCCAGCTGATTTTATATTTTTGGTAGAGATGAGGTTTCACCTTGTTGGCCAGGCTGGTCTCGAACTCCTGATCTCAGGGGATCTGCCCGCCTCAGCCTCCCAAAGTGCTGGGATTACAGATGTGAGCCACCACACCCAGCCGTATCCATGCTTTTAAATGAATGAATAAATTGGCCCTTGTATGGCGGGTGGGGAAGCAGGGTCTTCACCTACAGAAGTTACTCCATTCCCACTCTTGGACTCTTGCAGATCCTGGGAGCTCCTGGTTGGCAAATGAGATCTACGGGATGTCAGTGAGGCTGGTTGAAAACCAGAGGTAAACTGCAGAGGTCGCCGCCCCCACCATGTCCCAGGTGATGTCCAGCCCACTGCTGGCAGGAAGCCACACTGTCAGCTTGACACCTCGTGATGAGCCCAGAAGGTCCCTGCACCCAGCCCCCAGCCCCAGCCTGCCACCCCAGTGTTCTTACTACACCACAGAAGGCTGGGGAGCCCAGGCCCTGATGGCCCCCATGCCCTGCATGGGGCCCCCTGGCCGACTCCAGCAAGCCCCACAGGTGGAGGCCAAAGCCACCTGCTTCCTGCCATCCCCTGGTGAACAAGCCTTGGGGACCCCGGAGGACCTTGACTCCTACATTGACTTCTCACTGGAGAGCCTCAATCAGATGATCCTGGAACTGGACCCCACCTTCCAGCTGCTTCCCCCGGGGACTGGGGGCCCCCAGGCTGAGCCGACCCAGAGCACCACGTCAATGAGAAAGAAGGAAGAACCTGAAGCCTTGGGTAAGGATTTGGGGTGCAGTACCAGGAGGGGGGCTTGGCGCCAGACCTCAGGAGGAAGAAGGACTTTCCTATGTACCGAGAAGGGGACAATGTCCTGTTGGGAAACGCCGTGCAAACCTAACCACATTACCAACCCCTCTGTTTTCTGTGCTACACAAAAGGGATAAACACAAGTTTCCCTCACTAGCCCATTCTATTTGGTTCCTGAGTTCGGAAAATGATAGATTCCTATTTTGTATGATTTTATGAGTACTTAAATAAGCTACTATAGAAACTGTTTTGTGCAGGCCGGGCACAGTGGCTCACACCTGTAATCCCAGCACTTTGGGAGGCTGGGGCAGGTGGATCACAAGGTCAGGAGTTCAAGACCAGCCTGGCCAAGATGGTGAAACCCCATCTCTACCAAAAATACAAAAATTAGCCAGGTACTGTGGCAGGTGCCTGTAATCCCAGCTACTTGGGAGGCTGAGGCAGGAGAATTGCTTGAACCCAGGAGACGGAGGTTGCAGTGAGCCAAGATCATACCACTGCACTCTAGCCTGGGCAACAGAGCATGACTCCATCTCAAAAAAAAAAAAAAAGAAAAAGAAAAAGAAAGTGTTTTGTATAATGCCATGCCCATAAGGAAGAGCTCAGTAAATGTGGATCCCTGACCCCCACTGCCCTAGGGTGTCTCACCTCAGAGCCTAACCTGGGCCCCCTGGAATTTTGGTAGGGTCACTATCTGGACCTCTGTCCTTGTTTAGGGGAGTATCTCTTTGGAGAGGCCACACTGGAAATGGTAGGATTGAGTAAGGACCTGGTAGTGTTCAAGCGGTGGTATGCTGGTGAATGTTTACCTGGCTCCCTGCTTGGGGAGCAGGGGCAGAGGGAGCTGATTTGAAGCTTCTGCCCATTTCCACAGCGTAAATCTCCCACCATGGCCTGTTTCAAGCTACCAACATGATGTCACTGAATGAGGAGCTAGAGACGCATGCAGTAGCAGGCTATGACAAAGCATTGCCACCACACCAACACAACAGACGTAGAGAACCCCGAGAGTGCAGATAATAGTACCCTGTAGCAAAATAATTGGGATGTGATGGACTTTGAGTATTTACTACCTTCGTGTTTAACGTAAGTTACTTCATTGTAAGTGCATGTAATTATTCATAATGGCTGAGTTTAGTAACCAGCTGGACAAAATCCTGAAAATTTAACAACCAGCTCTTAACCAGCTGATGCAAGCCAATTCGCGTGCACCACCAAGTCCAAAGGAACCTGGAAATTCCCACATCTGGCTTCAGTTTCCTGAACAAAGACTTTCAAGTATTCTCTGAGGATGAGGGTCAAGGAGCTGCCCCATTAAACAGGTTGGAAGACTGAGGTCTCCAAGGCTTTAAACTACCAGCAAGGGTGATGGGGTGCATGATTAGGATAGAGATGGGAGCCATAAGATCTTCCACTTATTGGACACGTGTTATATATCAGGCAGTGTGCCGCGTCTTTTGTGTAGAATCTTCAATCCTCTCAATCCACTCCCTGAGTTAAATATTTCTTTTTCTTTTTCTTTTTTTTTTTTTTTTTTCTGCAACAGAGTCTCTCTCTGTCGCCCAGGCTGGAGTACAACAGCACAATCTCAGCTCACGGCAACCTCTGCCTTCCAGGTTCAAGAGATTCTCCTGCCTCAGCCTCCCAAGTAGCTGAGATTACAGGCTCCTGCCACCACACCCAACTAATTTTTGTGTTTTTAGTAGAGATGGTCTAGGCTGGTCTCAAACTCCTAGGCTCAAGTGATCCACCTGCCTTGGCCTCCCAAAGTGCTGGGATTACAGACATAAGCCACTGTGCCCAGCGAATATTTTACCTCCATTTTGCACATGAGAAAGCCGGGGCTGCTGGGGTTGAGTTAAGGAGGCAGTCTAGCCTAACGGTTGGCGTCGGGCAGAGCGTTCACAAGCTCCTTGCTTCACTGCTTTGCACTGCAGATTCCTCATCTGAGAAATGGAGGCAATGAGGGTTCTTACCTCAAAGCTGTTACAGGGATTGAAAGAAATTACATTCGTTGGCTGCTTATCACACATCCTGGCACACTGCAAGCCACGATAAATGGTAGCTGTTTTTATTAAACATTAGGGGTTGCACGTCGGGCCAGCCCCAGAGTAGCTTTAGGCTTAGGGTGGAGGCCAGCTCAGCACCCAGGCCCTCTGGCACCCTGGGGTTCCTGGGCTCCTGGGCTCCTGCCTGCTCTGCCCGCTCCCACCAAGTACTACCTGCCAGGCCTGTTAAAGAAACCGTCCCTCAAGGGTCTTCCTGTTTCTTAAGGCCAGTCACGGGCACGTCACTGCAGGAAAGGCGTCTTGGGCCTAATTACTGTTGGCAGGAGCAAGCCCAGGGTTTTACCATTCATGGCCCAAGGCAGGCTTTCCACATGTCCAAGGCCGGCTGGGCCAAAACCAGTCCCTGTGGAACATCCACACACATTGGATGGGGGTTAGTGACAACCGGGCCCTTCCTCCACCGAAGGGACTCATGATCAGCTTGGGGCTGATGGCATGGGTCCACATCCACAGATGCCGTGGGCACCACATGCCACTGTGGACACATGTCCACACAACTCTGGGGAACAGGGAACACAAGGCAGGCCCTGGCCAGAGGGTCCTGGGGAAGCTGCCTTGCTGTGCCCTGGCCCCTTCTGATGGAGAAAAAAAAAAAAAAAAAACCCTTCCTCTAACCTCCAGTGCCTGGGAGCTCACTACCTGCTAAGACAGCCCAGCCAGGTCAGCTCCCCATTGGGAAAGTTCTCCACCATCACTAAGAATAACAGATACCTGCACCAAAATCCTCCCCACAGACCCTGCTACTGGTGACCAAGCTCTCACTGGCTCATGGCAGTGCAAGTAACTGAGCATCGTGGTGAGTTCTCTTTTTTTTTTTTTTTTTTTTTTTTTTTTTTTGAGAGGGAGTTTCGCTCTTGTTACCCAGGCTGGAGTGCAATGGCGTGATCTCGGCTCACCGCAACCTCCGCCTCCTGGGTTCAGGCAATTCTCCTGCCTCAGCCTCCTGAGTAGCTGGGATTACAGGCACGCGCCACCATGTCCAGCTAATTTTTTGTATTTTTAGTAGAGACGGGGTTTCACCATGTTGACCAGGATGGTCTCGATCTCTCGACCTCATGATCCACCCGCCTCGGCCTCCCAAAGTGCTGGGATTACAAGCTTGAACCACCGCGCCCGGCCGAGTTCTCTTACCTCTAAATGTATTCAGAGTGGAGGACGCACTGCCATTTTATAATCTCGTCCTTTCTACAATTGGGCTATGCAAGTGAAGACATTCTGACATTGTGCTAGGACATGTTTACTGTTCCTCTTCGTCCTAACTTGGCAAAATTTAAAAATTAAACATGGGCAATTCTATATTATTGACTTTTCCCCTAAATACATATAGATTTTTTTTCTGAGACAGGGTCTAGTTGTGTTACCCAGGCTGGAGTACAGCGGTGTGATGGTAGCTCACTGCAGCCTTGAACGCCTAGGCTAAAGCAATCCTTCCCCCTCAGCATCCCCAGTAGTTGGGACTACAGGCACATGTCACCACTCCTGGTTAATTTCTTTCTTTTTTTTTCTGGTGGGTGACAGAGTCACCAGTTTCAAGCGATTCTCGTACCTCAGCCTCCTGAGTAGCTGGGATTACAGGTGCCCGCCACCATGCCCAGCTAATTTTTTTGCATTTTTAGTAGAAATAGGGGTTTCACCATGTTGGCCATGCTGGTCTCGAACTCCTGACCTCAAGTGATTCACCAGTTTCAGCCTCCCAAAGCGCTGGGATTACAGGCATGAGCCACCACACCCAGCCAACTCAGCTAATTTTTAAACTTTTTGTAGAGATGCAGTCTCGCCATGTTGCCCAGGCTACCTCAAGTGATTCTCCTTCCTCAGCCTCCCAAAGTTCTGGGATTACAGACAGTGAGCCACATCGCCCAGCCCAGACTTAAAACAAAACAAAACAAAACAAAAAAACTAGTCCACGTACCAGCCTGGCCAACATGGCGAAAACTCAACTCTACCAAAAATACAAAAATTATCTGGGTGTGATAAAAATTATCTGGCACACACCTATATACACCTGTAGTCCCAGCTACCTGGGAGGCTGAGGTGGGAGAATCACTTGAGCCTGGGAGGTGGAGTCTGCAATAAGCCCAGATCCCACCACTGCAATCCAGCCTAGGCAGCAGAGTGAGACCCTGTCTCAAAAAAAAACAAAAAACAAAAAAACAAAAGAGAGTTCATGTAACATATGATCCCAGTGTATGGCTTTGAAAGGCATAGTGGAAACCTCCTTTGACAGATGAGGAAACTGAGGCTCAGGGTGGGTATGTGGTGGCTCACAGTCACACAGCCAGGGAGAGATAGGTCAGGCCCCAAACCCCCACCTGCTGGGCTCCGTAGGAACTCTTTCTCTCTTTCTAAAGTCTAGTCTTCTGCCTGCTGGGGCATCACGGAATCCATTCATTTGGAGGCAGCCTACAGGCTCCTCTTCTGAGACCCGACCTCCTGGGCACTTCACAAACCTTCCCCGGGTTCCCTGTCCCTGCCTTCTTTTAAACTTGCCCTGGGGGTCCCCATCCCACAGGGAACGTGGTTTCTAGATGCAAACACCATATCCATTTCTTCATCCTCTCCACCACCCCACCCCATCTTTGAAACAGGCCCACACTTTCATTTTCCAGCAATTTCTGCCAGGCAAGGCTGTTTACCAGCCCCGAGTGAAGGGCACGTAATAACCGTCTCTCCACCCCCCACCCACGTGCCCTCCCTCCACCCACCCACCCACCTGGGGCTGGCGCCGGCACCCACCCGACACTGCTCAGACTTGCCCCACAGGCCAGTAAACAGCCACTGCACCCCCGCAAAGGGTGGAGGGCCCCAACCCCGCCCCCCAGCCACACCCACCTCGGGACAGCAGAGGGAGAGGTGAGTACGGGCTCCTCCCTCCCCCCACCCCCACTCTCCTTAGTCTGTGCCCCCAGCAAGGTCCCTGGTGGAAGTTTAGATGACCCAGTGAGTAGGGAGCCCAGAGCTTCACCAGGCCAAGAGAACCTCCTGAAAGCAGCCAAGCACCTTCTCACAGGGCAAGGCCTTGGAACAGGGTCCCAAGGAGCCTCTCCTCACCCTGGAAGAAGCAGTCCCCAAACAGAGCACAGCAACACTCCCTGGCTGTGCAGCATTGGATAACTCACTTCACCTCTCTGAGCCTTGATTTCTCACCTGTTATATGGGCGTAATAATATTCCCTACGTCAATAGCGCTGTCGTGAGGGTTAAAGGAGCTAATACAAGCAACGTGTTCATAGTGGTCCTGGCACACAGCACTCAGTACTAGCCTTTATGAAACATGGTTGTACAAGAAGTGTTAGCTCCGCCCCCACTCTTCTCCAAGCCTCAGTTTCCTCCTCTGTAAAAAGTAGTATCTGCCCTGCTGTTATGAGGTTCAGAGGAGATTATGGGTGTAAACACTATAAAGTCCTATAAAAATTGAAGTTGGCTGGCGCGGTGGCTCACGCCTGTAATCCCAGCAACTTTGGGAAGCCGAGGCGGGTGGATCGCCTGAGGTCAGGAGTTTGGAACCAGTCTGGCCAACATAGTGAAACCCCATCTCTACTAAATATACAAAAAATTAGCTGGGCATGGTAGCGGGCACCTGTGATCCCAGCTACTCAGGAGGCTGAGGCAGGAGACTGGATTAAATCCAGGAGGCAGAGGTTGCAGTGAGCTGACATCGTGCCATTGCACTCCAGCCTGAGCAACAAGAGTGAGACTCCATCTCAAAAAGAGAAAAAAAAAAAAAACATTGAAGTTGTGCTTTCCAGCCTTCCAGAAGAATCCAACCCATTCTCCATTTGGCCAATACTGCCCCCTAAAAGCAGGCAGGTAAGAAATGCTCCTTTCTCAAGGCTCACCATGGGCCAGGCTCCAGGCTGTTGTATTTCATCCTCATCACAAGCTTGCAAGACTGGTTTCAGATCCTCACTTTTCAGATAAGGAAACTGAGGCTCAGAGAGGTTAGGAAAGTTACACAGCGCCCTTGGCTGAAGAGCCACAAAGCCAGGACTCACCCCAGGTTTGACTGGCTACAAAGCCAGGCTCTTCCTCCACCTGCTAAGCAGCAATCCCGGGTCAGCTGCCAGCCCTTGCTCTTCTGATGTAATCCCCCACCCCCACCGTGGCCCAAACAGGCTCAGACAGAGGCAGTCACCATGAGCAGGACCAGGTGGCCCTACCCAGGAGCAGGCTGGGGCAGGCTGGGGCTCCACAGTCGTAATGGGGAGAAACAGTCCATGTGCCAGGGCCCCAGGCAGGTGGAGCTGAGGGTGCACGCTCTCCCCAATTTCCCCAGCCTCCATCCCAGGAAGCCAGAGGCAAGACTCACACTCTCAAGAAGGGAGCAGCTGGTTAACCCCCACTTTCCTCCAGCTTTGCTGGAACAGCACCAAGGACAATTCCCCTCCCCCAGGTCAGGAGGATGGGTGTCCATTGAGCAGGGCAGCCCACTCCAAGGCTGACCTCGGGAGAGGAAGAAGGCCTCAGAATCCCGAGAGTCCTGGGTGCCCCCACTGGGGAGTGGAAAGAGCGCTGGAGCGAGTCAGCAGCCTGGGGTGAGTTGCTTAACCCCTGTGCACCAGCTAGAAGCCCCAGGAGACCCGCAGCTCAAGAATGCGGCAAGCCCTGCGCTCTGGAGTGCCTGCTCCAAAGCGGAATTCTCAAACTCTTTGGATGCATATTCACATGCCCTGGGTGGCCGTCCTAAAGAGCGGATGCTATTTCTGTAGGGATGGAGCACGGGTAATGTGGTCTTGCTGGGCCATTCATGGTCTACTGGACACACCTGAAAAACTGGAAAACAAACAAAACTGAGGCCTGGTTTCACCCCCTGGAGAGTCTAATCCAATTGGCATGAGGTGCAGCCTGGGGTGATTCTAGTTCGTAATCAAGCTTGAGAATCCCTGCTTCCATTGCAGGTACAAAAAACAACCACCACTTTCTCTTTATGTATTTAATTTTTTTTTTTTTTTTTTTTTTTTTTTTTTTTGGAGACGGAGTTTCCCTCTTATCACCCAGGCTGCTGGAGTGCAGTGGCGCAATCTCGGCTCACTGCAACCTCTGCCTCTCAGGTTCAAGCAATTCTCGTGCCCCAGCCTCCCAAATAGCTTGGATTACAGGAGCCCAGCTAGTTTTTGTATTTTTGGTCGAGATGGGGTTTTGCCATGTTGGCCAGGCTGGTCTCGAACTCCTGACCTCAGGTGACCCACCCACCTCAGCCTCCCAAAGTGCTGGGATTACAGGTGTGAGCCACCTCGACTGGCCTCAGGAAAACCACTTTCACTCACCCTGAGTAGCAGAGGCATCAGAAAGTGTCACTGGTACAGCCCATCAAGTGGTCATTTCAACCTAGAAACGGCACAGACAAGGGAGAGGGTTGCACCGTTTTTAAGCACCTGCACTGTGCCGGGAACAGTGCTGCCTGTGTGAGTTCCACTTCGTCCTTTCTGTAACACCAAGAGGCTGGATGCAGTTGTCCCGCTTTACAGGTGTGGAACTGAGGCCCTGAGTCAGACGTCCCCAAACTTTTTACACCGGGGGCCAGTTCACTGTCCCTCAGACCGTTGGAGGGCCGCCACATACTGTGCTCCTCTCACTGACCACCAATGAAAGAGGTGCCCCTTCCTGAAGTGCGGCAGGGGGCCGGATAAATGGCCTCAGGGGGCCGCATGCAGCCCGCGGGCCGTCGTTTGGGGACGCCTGCCCTGAGTAGTGAAGTCTTTTGGCCAAACTCTCAGAGAATAAGCGGCAGAGCCAGATCTGAAGCCTGGGTCTGTCTGATTCCAAGGCCTGGGTTCTCTACTGCATCTCCTTACCCAAGGGAAGTTGTCACAGGGAGGGTGACTTTGGAACTGGGTCCAGAGGTGGAGTTGGGCTGTCCTCTCTGGGCCTCAGTTTCCTCATCACTATAAAAGAGGAGGGACAGGATGACCTTGAGGACGCCTCCAGTGTTTCTAGCCTGTGAGTCTGGGCTCCCGGGTTTCACCAGTGCTCTGCTTTTCTTCCCAAAGATATAAAGTACATCGAGGTGACCAGATCCAGGTGCCATGATGACCCCCAGCGCTGCTCCAGCCCCTCTGTCACCCCACCCTTCGGCTCCCCTCGCAGCGGTGGCCTCCTCCTTTCCAGAGATGTCTCCCGCGAGACCCGAAGCAGCAGTGAGAGCCTCATCTTCTCTGGGAATCAGGGCAGGGGGCACCAGTGCCCTCTGCCCCCCTCAGAGGGTCTCTCCTCTCAACCCCCAAATTCCCCCAGCATCTCCATCCCTTGCATGGGGAGCAAGACCTCAGGCCCCCATGGCTTGGGCTCCCCGCTGGTGGCTTCTCCAAGATTGGAGAAGAGGCTGGGAGGCCTGGCCCCACAGCAGGGCAGCAGGGTCTGCGTGCTGTCAGCCAGCCCATTGTCTGATGCCAGCTATACGTTTGGAAGGTAGGTTCTGTAGCTTCTAACACTGCACACACACAACACACACACACACACACACACACAGGCACACGTGCACACACTCCCTAAAATCATTAAAAGGCACCCTGCTCTGTCTGAGCAAAATCTGGGCATGCACCAAAAGCAAGATCGAGTGTTCGCTTTCATAGCCATTCAGATCTCAAGCTGTCCTCAAGTACTGAGAATACGATTCAATATAGAAAACCTTGACTTATATCTCCCTGTTGGGAAAAGAGCTGTTGCTTTAATGAGGCTCATCTATATCCTTTCCAGCCCTCAGACAACCCATCTCAGGGAAGGGTTTTTCTAAACCCCAAAACACAAGGCTATAAACAGAATGGGGGGGGGGCCTGAGATTAACCATTTAGGAGTAAAAAGGCTCCTTCCTCTTTGTTGCTGGCAAAACCTAGCAAAGGAGGGAGGCAGCCTTGCCTGGGCATTACTTACAATCCCAGTTGAGTTCTCCATAGACCTCAGCAGAATGCACGCACGTGCACACCCATCCTGTCCCAGGAAGACAGAATCCCGGGACTCTGTCTCCCATTCCACCGCCAAAGCCACTGGCCAAGGCAGTCCCTGGCACAGAGGCTGGGGATTCCGTAGCCATGCCCATTGGCACGGGCCTCTGAACTCAGGGAGAAGTCTAGCTGGCCCCCTTCTGCAGCTGGGGAGTTTCCTCTGCATCAGCTGCGGTGTGTTCCAGCATCGCTCCAGCCCATCTGCAGGGCACCTGGGAGTCATGGGGGCCTGAGAGGTCCTGATGCGACAGCTCAGTCAGGGCGACCTGGCTGGGAAGGCAGAGGGAGTGTGGGCCAGCCTATGCCTAAGGCCTGCAGGGGTCAGCTCACTGGCTACTTTAAGTGACCCAAGACCCTGCCATCCAGGCACATTTCTGTATCCTTACCATCCCTTGAGGATCGTATGGGTGTGCACTTTGCTCTGGGCTGTGGGGGGGTGGGGTAGGCACTGTCCTATTTGGCCAAAGCCACAGGAACCCAAATCACTAGATCCAGAGCCTGGCTCTAGCCCGAGCCACCTGCTGCCCTAACACCCTGTCTGACTCTCTCTCCGCTGCAGCAGCCAGTCCCTCCTGCACTCCAGCATCTCCAGCCATCAGTCATCTTCCAGATCCTTGGAAAGTCCTGCCAGCTCTTCCTCCAGCCTCCACAGCCTTGGCTCAGTGTCCCTTTGTACAAGACCCAGTGACTTCCAGGCTCCCAGAAATCCCACCCTAACCGTGGGCCAACCCAGATCACCCCACTCTCCACCACTGGCCAAAGAACATGCCAGCAGTTGCCCCCCATCCGTCACCAACTCCATGGTGGACATACCCATTGTGCTGATCAACGGCTACCCAGAACCAGGGTCTTCTCCACCCCAGCGGATCCCAGGACACCAGGGCTCTGTCCGAACTGGAGCAGCTTCTCCCAGGAACCCCTGTCCAGCCACCAGGAGTCACAGCCAGACCCTGTCAGATGCCCCCTTCACCACGTGCCCAGAGGGTACGTCATAAGCCAATATTTCAAGCAATGTAAGGTTTGGCTCGGGGGAATAGACAAAGTGCCAGTGGGTTTCTACAACAGCCAGACAACACGTTTATTGAACAACTACTATGTGTCCAGCACTATGCCAGGTAGTAAGGGCACACACAGAGGGACACAGTCTAGAAAGAGAGACAAAAACAAATCATCACAGTAGGGTAGGATAAATGCAGAGGTAAAGAGATATTCTCAGTCACACAGGCCAGAGCGGAAGGAGTGATTCTTTCAGTCTGGAGAAGAGAGGAGGTGACATTCAAGCTGGATCTGGGAAGTGGATCAGAAGTTTGTGGCCAGAGAAGGAGAGGAAAGGCATTCCCAGCAGAGAGAGCAGGGGGCCCACAGTCACGAAGGCGTGGAAGCACATGGCATGTTTAGGAAATGCCGGTATGTTGGGTGCAGGTTCAGGTCATTGAGAGTAATTTGAAACCAGATTGTGAAAGGCCTGAAATGCCAAGCTAAAAAAAAAAAAGGAATTTGCCTTTTAAACAACGGGGAACCATCAGAGAGCCTCCTGCAGGAGAGTGATGGGGTCAGGGGTGCAAGCTCCATGGATCGCCCTGGCCGCTGCATGGCAGATGGATAGCAGGGGCCTGAACCGAGGTGGGGCAGTGGGGGTGGAGGAGAGAGGACAGAGCCAGGCGACCCTCAGGCTGTGCTTGATGACTAACCCAGGGAAAGCCAGAGGGCGAGTCGGTTCTCACTGACGTTCGTGGATGACGAGAACACAGAGGGGGTGGATGGGGTAATAGAGACAACACATTCCAATTCAGACAGCTGAAAACCGCAAAACGGCAAACACCCTCCTTCCTGGAGTCTGAGACCACAGGTGCCCAAGGAGAAAAAATCAACCAGAATTTACAGCAGTAAACACAGAAGCTAAGCTCCAGCACCCTCAGGATGCCTCTCCCATGAGCAGAGTCCTCTCCCAACCCCCTGTTCCCTCTCCCTTGGCCATCCAGGGCTTCTCAGCCCCCACTTGGCCATGACACTCACAGGCATCAAGGCGACTCCAGGGGGGTGTGAAATGTTTACTGTAGCCACTGCTTACTCCCACTCAGGAAGCCATGTGTATGCAAGCAGAGAAAATGACTCTTCCGGCATGCCTTTGTATCTGCCCTGATGGCTTTCCTAGGACAGATCATTTGCAGATTTTAGTTTTTTTTTTTTTAATGAGTTACTTAGTAACTGGTCACAACAATCATTTTTTGTTTTTTGGTTTTTTTATTTTATTTTATTATTTTATTTTATTTTATTTTATTTTATTTTATTTTGAGATGGAGTCTTGCTCTGTCACCCAGGCTGCAGTGCAGTGGTGCAATCTCAGCTCACTGCAACCTCTACCTCCTGGGTTCAAGAAATTCTCCCATCTCAGCCTCCTGGGTAGCTAGAACCACAGGTATGTGCCACCATGCCCGGTTAATTTTTGTATTTTTGGTAGAGATGGGGTTTCGCCATGTTCATCAGGTTGGTCTCAAACTCCTGACCTCGAGATCCGCCCATCTTGGCCTCCCAAAGTACTGGGATTACAGGCGCGAGCCACCGCACCTAGCTAGCTGCAACACTCCTTTTCAAGATGCCAAGGTTGACAGTCACTGCTCTCTGCCTTAGGTACCCAGGGAAATGAGCATTTTGGCATCTCAAAGAGCACGTTTACTTAGCCTAGTGATATTGCCATCCTGCTTTGGTGATGTCCCATAGTATCACTAACTGTACCCCCAGATCTATCAAATTCTGCAAAATATTCTCAGAACAAAATTCATGTTAATTTCATAGACACTGGAACGTTAAAGACCCTCCGAGGTGATTCAGTCCACCTGGTCCCCTCTGGGCTTCAGTTGTCCCAGATCAGAGTCAAGACCCAAGCCCCCTACTCCCAGGGGCTCTTCTGCCCAGATCTGCTGTTTTCCTCTCCTTCATGGTTTCTGACATTTTCTTTTCCAAGCTGAATATACCCCTAAGGAATTCTTAGGATTTTGAAGCCAGAGGAGAATGTGATATCAAACCTGATGCATCTGAGAATTCCTTGTTTATCTCTTATTTCAGTTCTCACCAAGGGACTCAACGTTAGATTTGGGAAACCATTTTTCCTTAAACGGAGGTTGTATCTATTCATTTTTTACTCATTACCAAGGATACAAGGGTGCTTCTGAGTTCCAGATGCACCAAACCCTGGCATTTTTCTGTTTGATTTTCCCTCTCATTGGCAGTTTGGAGATACAGTGGGGTTAGGTTCTGGGATGGTGGTTGGATGAGACCTTGGAGCAAAAGAGTAGGGAAGGGTCTCCAGGCTCCTCTGGTGCACATCCCTCAGATCCCCTCTGTACAGCCCACAGCATCCCCCTTCTCTGTCTGTCTCCAGGACCCGTCAGGGACATGCAGCCCACCATGAAGTTCGTGATGGACACATCTAAATACTGGTTTAAGCCAAACATCACCCGAGAGCAAGGTAAAAGGAAGCATGAGTGACCCCAGAATCGGGTCTGGGTCTTGCACTTTGCATCAGGCAGAGCCCTGGGTCACAGTTAAGGAAAGGCAAACAGTGGGTCCAGGGAAGCAAGCAGGGGGTGGGGGTCCGCTGACCTCATGACCTCCCAAGGAAGTAGGAACCACAGCAAGAATGGTAGAGATCTGACAGTAGAAAGAACTTCATGGGGACAAAAGCTGACTCTGCCACATCTGCTCTGTGAAGACCCTACGGGGCTAGGGACAGAGGGTGTCCAGGTGGGACAGTGTCCATCTCTGACTCAAAGATTGTTCCAGCAATCGAGCTGCTGAGGAAGGAGAAGCCAGGGGCTTTTGTCATAAGGGACAGCTCTTCATACCGAGGCTCCTTCGGCCTGGCCCTGAAGGTGCAGGAGGCCCCCGAATCTGCCCAGAACCGACCAGGTATGCATCTGTCTCTGTGTTCACTCAAAGCCTCATTGAGGCAGCGGGCTATGCTAGGTTCCAGTCCTGGCTCTGCCACTAGCTTTCAGGGTGAGCTGGCGCCAGTCTTATAACAGCTCCTAGGAGAAGCGTCCACCCCAGTATTCCCCCAGATGCCCTCCAGCCCCAAGGCACCCTGAAAAACGCCTTTCACAGCAAGCCTGAGTGCTTCTGCCTTCCCAAGCCCCCCCCCACCCCAGTTTTCCCTGCTTTTTCCTTCTCATGGTGGGAGAGAAGGAGGGGGTCCGAACCCCCTCTAGGCTGCTCTCTTTGGAGTCAAACCGGATTCGTTTCCAGGGAACCTAATGTATGATTACACAGGTGTGTGACAGCTCATCACGTGTGTGTACTAGCTCAGCACACATGTGTGTGCTCCCTTCTCGTATGCTTTCCCATGGTCTCCCGTGCTCACTTGATCACTCAGCAAACATCTATGGGGCATCCACCACACACCGGGCCCTGTACGAGGCGGCAGGGATACAGAGGAATCAGAAGCAGACGTCACCTCACTAGGGAGACAGATGAAAACAGATGATTACAGTACCAGGTACCTGGGCCTCACTCAGACCCCAGGATCGCACCCTCTTATTTAATGGATGAGGTAACAGAGGCTCCCAGAGTTACTTAATGACCCCAGAGCAATTAAGTGATAAAGGGAGGATGATACACGCAGTCTTGTGTTCTTGTCAGTGTGCTTCACTGTCACAATTAGAAAGTGATGTCTGGGGAGGGTGTTGCTTATAAAGGACCACTTGCAAGAGGCAATGAGCCCAGACTGAGGAGGATGCCGTGGGCTGATGGAAGGGAGTCAGAAGATCGCTTTTTGCCCCCCCTTCCCCCGGGGACCAGCCTGGCTCCAGCAGAGATGACCTCGTGGGCAGGGGGAGACAGAAGCCAGACCAAAGGGTTGATTTTTAGCTAAACAATCATTCATTAAGAAGTGTCCTTGCCGGGCACAGTGACTCACGCCTGTAACCCCAACACTTTGGGAGTCCGAGGCAGGAGGATCATTGAGCCCAGAAGTCTGAGATCAGCTTGAGCAACATGGCAGAACCCTGTCTCTATGAAAACTACACAAATTACCCAGGTGTGGTGAGCATACCTCAGCTACTTGGGAGGCTGAGGCAGGAGAATCCCTTGAACCCAGGAGGTCATTGAGGCTGTAGTGAGCCATGATCACACCACTGCACTCCTGCCTGGACCACAGAATAAGACCCTGTCTCAAAAAAAAAAAAAAAAAAAAAAATACCTAGGCCTCTTGGTGTCTCACACCTGTAATCCCAGCATTTTGAGAGGCCGAGGCAGGAGAAACACTTGAGCTCAGGAGTTCGAGACCAGCCTGAGCAATATAGTGAGAACTTGTCTCTACAAAAAAATAAGCCAGACATGGTGGGGCACACCTGTAGTCCCAGCTACTCAGGAAGCTGAGGTGGGAGGATTCCTTGAGCCCAGGAGGTTGAAGCTGCAGTGAGCTGGGATTGCGCCACTGCAGTCCAACTTAAGAGAGAAAGTGAGACCCTGTCTAAAAAAAAAAAAAGGAAAAAACCGTGATAACTTTTGACCGAGAGAAAGATTTCCCCACATCACCCCCCCAAAAAAAGAGAAGAGAACGGTTTCCTGAAGAGGGGGAGGCTGAACCCAGGAGCCTTTGAGCAGACATGTTGGTACCTCTTCTGTGGGAGAGAGAGGCAGGGGATGGACAGGTGGAATTTCTTTTTTTTGGTGGGGGGTAAGACCAAGTCTCACTCTGTCACCCAGTCTAAGTAGCCGGGACTACAGGCATGTGCCACCATGCCCGGCGTTTTTTTTTGTTTGTTTGTTTGTTTTTTTGTTTTGTTTTGTTTTTTGTATTTTTAGTAGAGATGGGGTTTTACCATGTCAGTCAGGCTGGCCTCGAACTCCTTACCTCAAGTGATCCTGCTACCTTAGCATCGCAAAGTGCTGCGAGTGACCAAGCCTGGCCACAAGGTGGAATTTCTTTTCCTTTCTTTTCCTTTTTTGAGATAGAGTTTTGCTCTGGAGTGCAATGGCGCAATCTCGGCCCACCACAATCTCTGCCTCCTGGGTTCAAGCGATTCTCCTGCCTCAGCCTCTTGAGTAGCTGGGATTACAGGCCTGTGCCACCACACCTGGCTGATTTTATACTTTTAGTAGAGACGAGGTTTCTCCATGTTGGCCAAGCTGATCTTGAACTCCCGACCTCAGGTGACCCACCCACCTCAGCCTCCCAGAGTGCTGGGATTACAGATGTGAGCCACAGCGCCCCCCGCCACGAGGTGGCATTTCTATCCGAATGCGCTCTCTTCTTTCTCTATCCAGGCGAGGACAGCAATGACCTTATCCGACACTTCCTCATCGAGTCTTCCGCCAAAGGAGTGCATCTCAAAGGAGCAGATGAGGAGCCCTATTTTGGTGAGACTCCCCAGCCTCCAGGCTCCCTGAGGACAGGGGGCCAGTGAAGTCTCCATCGTGCGCTGTGCGGGTGGGCCGGGAGAGCCCGACTCATGCGAGGCTGCTTGCTTCCCTTCAGGGAGCCTCTCTGCCTTCGTGTGCCAGCATTCCATCATGGCCCTGGCCCTGCCCTGCAAACTCGCCATCCCGCAGAAAGGTGAGTCTGGACCCCAAAGAAGCAATGCCAAGGTGGGGGACCTGTTCGTTCTCACTAGAAATTGTCTCTACTTCTACCTTGTTTGTGGATTGTTTTAGTGTCACAGTTAAAACTGCATGCACGGGCCAGGCATGGTGGCTCACGCCTGTAATCCCAGCACTTTGGGAGGCTGAGGTGGGGGATCACAAAGGTTAGGAGTTCAAGACCAGCCTGGCCAAGATGGTGAAACCCTGATTCTACTAAAAATACAAAAATCAGCCAGGCACGGTGGCAGGCACCTGTAATCCCAGCTACTTGGAAGGCTGAGGCAGAGAATTGCTTGAACCCAGGAGGCAGAGGTTGCAGTGAGCTGAGATCACACCACTGCACTCCAGCTTGAGTGACAGAGCGAGACTCCATCTCAAAAAATAAATAAATAAATAAATAACTGTACGCACTGGAGTCACTCAACATCTCTACTTCCTAACTGTGAAAATGTGAGAATGTTGACCTCTCTGAGCCTCAGTTTCCTCATCTATAAAATGGGGGTAATCATCATCGTACCTACTTATAGAATTGCTGTGCAGACTAAGTGGGATAGCCTGAGCAAGGCCCTTAGCACAATGCCTGGCATAAAATGGATGTTGGATAAATCACAGCCTGCTTTGAGAGGATGAAAGAGCTTCAATCAGTTTGGGGAGGTTTTGTCTTTCCAGGTCCAAAATTTGTTGAGCGCTCACTCACCCATTCATGCTTCACTACAACCTTGTGAAGTAGACTTTGCTGTTATCATCGACATGGTGAAACCCCATCTCTACTAAAACTACAAAAAATTAGCCGGGCGTGGTGGTGAGCGCCTATAATCCCAGCTACTCTGGTGGCTGAGGCAGGAGAATCAGCCTCCTGAGTAGCTGGGATTATAGGCGCTCACGACCACACCTGGCTAATTTTTTGTATTTTTGGTAGAGATGGGGTTTCGGGGTTTCACCATGACAGCTCCTGCCGTATGCCCTGAGCCCGGGAGGTGGAGGTTGCAGTGAGCCAAGATTGCGCCACTGCACTCCAGGCTACGCGACAGAGCGAGACTACATGTCAAAAAAAAAAAAAAAAGAAAAGAAAAGAAAAAGAAAGAAAGAAAAGAAAGGAAAATGAGAGTTTTAGATGTTAAGCACTTTGCCCAAAGGCCCACAGAGTCAGAACTTGAACTCAGATCAGCATGCCCTATCCAGGGCGTGCCGCTGGTGGGCAGCTCGGATGGACCAGCTCATCTCAGAGGTGTGCAGGAGAAGCTCGAGAAGGGCAGTTTCTGGGAAGGGCAGCGGGGCAGGGGAGCCCCAGAGGAGTGATGGCGAGAACCTCCTCGCTTTCTGCAGACAGGCCAGGGGTTGGGACAGGGACCAAAAGAAGTGAGGAGGTCAGACGACAAGGTCACAGCAGTCTTCTAGGAGGTGGGGGGCGAAGAGGGGAAGGAGAGATAAAAGTCTTGCAAACTAAGCATTTAGGGAGCCCAAGGTGGCCCGTTTGCCTAATTTCGGTAATCACACCTGGTTTGAGTTACTTCCTGGAGGTGGGGGCAGAGGTGAGAGGCCTTCAAAGGGATTAACAGGCCTGTTCCTGTGAGAGGGTCCGTTCACTCCACCCCTGCCCTTTCGAGGGCCTGTTGCTTTGTCTTGGCTCAGAACTGGGAGGTGCAGACGGGGCATCGGACTCTGCAGACAGCCCAGCCTCCTGCCAGAAGAAATCTGTGGGTGAGTGGTACAGGCCGTTAGGCGCCAAGCTTGGCTGTGCCCGGAGAGGGCACCTTCCAACCCCTTCACACACGCACGCACGCACACACGCACAGGCCCACACATGTTTCCCATCTCATCTTTGTTTCTGCATCTTTAACAAGGTGCCACACCCCACCCCACCCCCACCAACCCCTGTAAAACAGAAGATGAGAGGCTGCGGGCACTGGGCCAGCAGAGAAGTGGGGTGGGGTGGGGGAGTGGCAGAACTCGCACTCCCTCCTGCATATACACAGGCACGTGCAGATGTGCTAGGGTCTCTCTGTGTCTGCAGAACCTACCCTGCAGGTAGTCTCTGGCCTGGGATCCTCTGTGGAGTGTGGGTCTGAGTCCTGGAGCCTTCACCCTGGGAAAGGTCCCTGGCCCACATTCCCAGAGGTCAGCACAGATCAGCACTTGTCTCAGTGACAGCTCCTGCCCTATGCCCCGAGCACGAACTGTTCACCTCCCTATTCTTGTCTTCCCTGTCCATGGTTGTCAATGAGCCAAGACCTCCCGGGTAGGGGTGTGGGCAGGAGGGCAGCCGTGAAGTGTGGACAGAAGGACATTTTCCAGGGCACTCCTGCACACAGGGCAACTTCCCCTCCCCTGCCCCATGCTGGAGGGCCAGGGACCAGGGTGATCAAAGCCACCGAAGATCCCAAAGTCCTCTGGGATTGGCCTCAAAGTGTGGTCACGCACGCACCCACTTCCTGTTGGGTGGCTCTAAGAGGAGCCCCACTAGATTCCTGAAGAGGAGACTCAGCCCCTCCCCAGCTCTGGGCAGAGGGAGGATCTGGGCCTGGGTCAGCGGCCCCAGCATGGTATCTGCCTTCCACAGGCTGCCACACCCTGTACCTGAGCTCGGTGAGCGTGGAGACCCTGACTGGAGCCCTGGCGGTGCAGAAGGCCATCTCCACCACCTTTGAGAGGGACGTCCTCCCCACACCCACCGTGGTCCACTTCAAAGTTACAGAGCAGGGCATCACCCTGACCGATGTCCAGAGGAAGTAAGAGCCTTCCCTTGCCCTGGGGCTGTGGGGCTGGCGGAGTAGAGCTGGAGGGGATAGCTGAGACAGCCATGAATCAGGGATGAAGGTGGAGTTCAAGGTCCTGGTGACCCAGTAGGGCCAGTGATGTGCTGAGTGACTCCAGGTAACTTCCCTGCCTTCTCCAGGCCGCGCTCCACTGCCAAAGCCGCTGTTCATCGTGACTGATGAAAATGGAGTCAACTAGTATTCACGGGTGCTGATTATGCCTGCACCCATTGCTGGAACATCTTCCCTAGGCCAGACTCGGGCTGACCACGGGACCCAGAGAGGAATGAGATTGTTCCTTCCCTGGGCTTGGGCTCGCACAGTGTGACAGGCGCCTGTTCCAGGGCTGGGCACTCCCTTTTATTACAGGGAGAAATGAGAGATGACCAGGACATAATTCATGTCCTCAAAAAGTTAGGGGCCAAAAGAAAGTTAAATGGTGTGGTAGAGGTGTGATAGAAAAGCCCGGAGTGTGAGACAGGCAGAAATGCTCCATGAGAAGAGATAGGCAGGAGCGGGGCGCCCGGGGCCCCACGGTGGCAAAGGCCATAGTGGCCGTCGAGGTCTAACTCAGACTTCTTGGAGGACAGGGCACCTGAGCTTGGGGAAACAAGAGCTGACGGAGGCAGGGTGACACTGGGACCGGCTCTCACCGCTTCCCTTCTCTCCCTGCCTCCTCGCAGGGTGTTTTTCCGGCGACATTACCCACTCACCACCCTCCGCTTCTGTGGTATGGACCCTGAGCAACGGAAGTAAGTTCAAGGCTGAGCTAAACTCAGAAGGCCGTCCAGGGCCCAGCTGCCCACCAAGGTCTCCTGCCCACTCTGGGACTGGGATCCCAGAGAGAGCCTGTGAACCTCAAGGGGTCAGGGCGACAGAATGAGGGCCGGGTGGGGCGTGGTGGGGCGTGGTGGGGCGTGGTGGGGTGAGGACGCAGCTGGCCAGTCCCTTCTGCGGCTCCTCCCACGTCCTGTGGCACGGAGCGGAGCCTCATTACTTCGTATCATGTTCTTTTCCCACAGGTGGCAGAAGTACTGCAAGCCCTCCTGGTAAGACCTTCCTGTCTACTCGATCACCAAAGACAGGTCCTTGTCTCAGGGCCCCAGACCCAACATGGGGAGGGAATTAGAGTAGGAAAGAGGCCCCATTCTGACTTTAATAGTCCAAAGTGTTGATGAGGGCACAGTCCCTGGTCCACCAGGAGCGCCCATCTGATGGGAGAGACTTTGCCCTCAGAGCACCTCTGGGCTGATGGGGGCCATGTGAGCCTGGCCTCAATCTTCTGCAAGAGGTACATGCTCCAACTTCAGGGAGCCTCAATCTATTGGAATGTCACAGTCTGATGATAGAGATGCATCCTTGCTCTCAGGAATCTTCCACTCTAATGGGGAACACACAGATCCTGTTCTCAAGGAGCCCCCATTCAAAACAAAGGAAACCCAGAGCTTGCTCTCAGAAATCTCCCAGTCTGGCGGGAGAGGCACCTCCTTCCTCAGGGAGCCCCATCATAAGGAGGTGCTGGAGCAAACTGGCTGAGGGAGGGGTAAGGAGGAATGAGATGCAGGCTGAGGGCCCCCACCATCCCCTTCCCATCAGCCTGATGCCTCCCTGGGTCCCACCCCTCACTCAGACTGCCCTCCCCCACCAGGATCTTTGGGTTCGTGGCCAAAAGCCAGACAGAGCCTCAGGAGAACGTGTGCCACCTCTTTGCGGAGTACGACACGGTCCAGCCAGCCTCGAAGGTCATCAGCCTGGTGACTGCTCTGCTGCAGGATGCAGAAAGGATGTAGGGGAGGGACTGCCTGTGCACCTGCCTGACGCCTCCAGGGGCGTGCTCAGGAGCCCTCCTGTACCCCCGAATGGGTGTGGCTTGTGGCCATATTGGATTGGCATCAATTCAATTGGGATTGGCATCAAGTTGACACCCTGGAACCTGCTGTGGCCTTCAGCAGTCACCATCATCCAAACCCCCCGGGCCTCAGTTTCCTCAACCGTAGAAGGAGACCAATAGACAAAATCAGCTGTTCTCAGATGCTGGCAGGCATCCTGATGAATGAACGCGCTGAGAGTTCGTCATGATGAACATGCTCCTCCGTGATTCTGAAGCATGCCCACATCTGAGGACCCCGCCATGAAAATAACCTCTGAGAACCCTCTGACCCCATCGACCTGGGCTCTGTGGACACCATAGTCTGAGCGAGAGACCTGCGGCCCCTGTTTCATGGCAGACAGCAGGTGCCTGGCGGTGACCCATGGGGCTCCAGGCCTGCAGCTGGTGATGGTCAAGGATTGACCACAAAACGGGAATGGATAGACTCTGTTTTCTTCCATATCTGTTCCTTTCCTGACTTTCTGGATGGCTCTTTGGATCCACCTGGCCAGGATGCTGCAGGCCAAGCTGGGTGTGGTATTTAGGGCAGCTCAGCTGGGGAACGTGCCCCCATGATCAGAGGAGACACAGCTGTCCTGCACCCCCTTGCAGATGAGTATCACTCCATCTTTTTTTTCCATTTCTTTTTTTAGATGGACTCTTGCTCTGTTGCCCAGGCTGGAGTGCAGTGGCATGATCTCAGCTCACTGCAACCTCTGCCTCCCAGGTTCAAGCGATTTTCCTGCCTCAACCTCCCAAGTAGCTGGGATTACAGGCATGTGCCACCACACCTGGCTAATTTTGTATTTTAAGTAGAGACAGGGTTTCACCATGTTGGCCAGGCTGGTCTTAAACTCCTGACCTCAGATGATCCACCCACCTCGGCCTCCCAAAGTGCTGAGATTACAGGCCTGAGCTGCTGCATCTGGCCTCTTTCGGTTTTTTGATAGGTGAGTATTCCAAATCGGGTGTCATGTCCGCCCTAATGTTGCATATCAGGAGGTGGGGGCAGAGATCAGGGCCATCTTTCTGTGGTTCTGCCTCAGCTCCAGTCTTGCTGAACCCTCCTTCAACCCAGGCTACAACACACACACCACACACACACACACACACACGCGCGCGCGCACACACACATATGCTCCTCTACTGCTATGTGGCGTCAACCAGCCTCACAGCCACATGGGGACAGCAGAGAGTCAAGAATGCAAAGAGGCCGCCTCCCTAAGAGGCTCGGAGAAGCTGGGCTGATTCCCACCCCCACCCCACCCCCACCCAGCCTCCAGAAGCTGGAACCATTTCTCTCGAAGGCCTGAGTTCCTAAAGAAACCACACTACCGGAGTGGAAGGGAGAGTCAGGGAAGAAGCCCACTCCTGCTCTGTGAGGAGCAAGCGTGGGCCCCCTCCCAGCGGCCAGCCCTGCCAAAGCTGCATTATCTTTGGCCAAGGTTGGGCCTGAGGTTATGATTTCAGCCCTGGGCCTGTGGGGGAGGCTGAGCTGAGCCCATCCAGCCTGTGGTCGGGCACTGCCCAGCCGCCAAAGTCTGCAGAACGTGAAATGAGGTTCTCAAGGTCACAGCGCCTAGTCCCAGCCTGGGGGCCGGCAGAGGCCCCCGTATACTCCTGTACTGCTCCTATCATGAAAAATAAAGTGTTAGTCTGCAAAACAGTAGGTTCTGAGGCAGTTGGGGCTGTGGCCTGGGAGATGGAGACCTGAACAGAGAAGGGGTCCTGACTTGGGAGGGCGTGGCTGTGTCTTAGGGGTGACCGGGTGTGCCACACTCCCTGCCACACGCCTGGCCACGCCACTCCAGGCTCAGCACACTGCCACTTCTAAACCATTGCTTCAGTCACTCTGTGTCCCCCATACACCCAACACGCTTGTTCTTTCTTCATCACCCCTTTCCTGCCACTCTGCCAGGGAAACAGAAGGCTTGTGATTTTCCAGAGCCAAAGTGAGTGTGTCTGGTGCCCCGATGGACTCCAAGGTCTCACCCAGCCTCCCCGGAGAGACAAGGAGAGGCGGCAAAACATGACCCCCTCACGAGGAGTCCAGAAGAGTCCCCGAACCCAGATGGCCCCAGAGCTACCAGCTCAGCCCTGGGGAACTGGACTGTGGTCAGGCACGGTGGCTCACGCCTATAAAACCAGCACTTTGAGAAGCCAAATAGGGAGGATGGATTGAGCCCAGGAGTTCGAGACCAGCCTGGGCAACATAGGGAGACCCTGTCTCTACAAAAAATACAAAAAGTTAGCCAGGCGTGGTGGCATGTACCTGGAGTCCCAGCTACTCGGAAGGCTGAGGTGGGAGGATCACTTGAGCCTGGGAGGTCAAGGCTGCAGTGACCTGTGGTTGTGCCACTGCACTCCAGCCTGGGTGACAGAGTGAGACCCTATCTCAAAAAAAAAAAAAAAAAAAAGAACTGGTCCATGGCCTCTTGTTCCCACCCTGGGTTTGGGGAGTTCTACCCCCAGCTTCTTCCAGTGGCAGTCTGCCCCTCAACCCCGAGTCCCAGAGGAATGTCCCCTCCCAGACCTGCTCCAGACTTCACTGCAACAAGGTTGCCAAGGCTGGCATGCCCTGAGAAGGCCTCAGCAAGGATGCCAGAGAGGCTGCAGCCCCTCTGCACTTCGGCAGGACTTTGGGAATGGAGAGCACCTCCTTCCGTCGGGGCTGAGCCCTGTGACCCAGTGGCAGGGGCAGGGCCCAGGGTCCAGGACCCATGAAAAGAACTTCCCAATGGCCTTGAACCACCGCCAAGTAGCCCCTGCCTCCCGTTCCACTGCCCCAGGGCCGTTCCAGATGCAGACTCCTCTCCGTTCCTTGCCCTGGCCCCGCTTGGCCCAGCCTCAAACAGAGTTCCTGGAAGGCGATCATTTCTGCTGCATTGGCCATAGCTCATGTTTCCCCTGAGAAGATTTAGCAGAAAACTTAGGACTTTTGCTGAGGGCCAAGCAGCCGGCTGGCAGGGGTGGGACGGCTGGAGGGGGGAGGGGAGGAAGAATAGCCACTGAGCCAGGAATCAGGAGGGGCAGAGCTATCATATCCACACAGGGACACCAGTGTTCTGTCCAGGAGGCTCCAGGCCCAGTAGCCCTTGGTCTTGCCCCTGCCTCAGGGCCCCCTCCACTGTCTCTCCCCCTGGTCTCTCCACCCTCCCCATTCCTTTCTTGATCTCCATACATGGCCCACCACCCACCCTCCCTCCTTCTCTCCTCCTCCCATTTCCCCTCTCTTTCTCACCCTCTCTCCTCAGATGCCTTGTCTACCTGATCACCCCTTTACAGAGAAACCTGTCCTCCTTCTTGCTCTTTTCCTCGGCCCTTTGTCCCGGGTGGCTGGACACAGCAGAGGCCAGTTGCTACTGGAGTTCGTGAGAAGGGAGCCGGGAGCCTCCTGCACTGCCAATCATTTCTCAAAACCAGGTTCCACTTTGAGACCCGCCTGGCCAACATGGTGAAACCCTGTCTCTACAAAAAAATACAAAAATTAGCCAAGCATGGTAGCATACCTGCAGTCCCAGCTACTTGGGAGATTGAGGCATGAGAATTGCTTGAAACCTGGGAGTTGGAAGTTGCAGTGAGCCGTGATCATTCCGCTGCACTCCAGCATCTTAACAGAGCAAGATGCTGTCTCCAAAAAAAAAAAAAACACTTCAGGTTCCCACACCCACTAAACCCTGCCTCCTCTCAGACTACAGAGACCTCTCCAGGAGGCTGAACTGCCCTTACCCTAACCATCTGACCAGCCACTGCCCCATGCCCAGGCCCCACCAAGGGCTGAGGCCACTCACTGCTCTGTTTTATCTTTGGCCTATGATCCTTCACTCTCTTTTTTTTTCCCCAAGAACGGAGTTTTGCTCTTGTTGCCCAGGCTGGAGTGCAGTGGCACGAAATCAGCTCACCGCAACCTCCACCTCCTGTGTTCAAGCAATTCTCCTGCCTCAGCCTCCCGAGTAGCTGGGATTACAGGCATGCACTACCACGTCTGGCTAATTTTGTATTTTTAGTAGAAACAGGGTTTCTCCATGTTGGTCAGGCTGGTCTCAAACTCCAGACCTCAGATGATCCACCCGCCTCAGCCTCCCGAAGTGCTGGGATTACAAGTGTGAGCCACCACCCCCAGCCTTGTTCCTTCACTCTTGTGCCATGCAATGGTCCAAGGGCTTAGGTCCAGTGCAGGGGTGGGATTAAGGGCTTTCAACCCAAGGGACAATGCCTTGATTCATGCAATAAGTGTTTTCTGGCTGTGTGCTTTATTCGTGTGAACCAGGAAAACAGAAAGCTATGAAAGTGTTTATAAGTGCCATGCACAGCTGGCCAAAGGAGTAGAAACAGAAAGATAAACTTTACCCACTGGAAGGGAAAGAGGACAATGTTACCAGGAAGGTAACATTTGAGTTGGGTTTTCAAGGATGAATAGTTCAGCATGCAAAATGGGGTAGAAACCAACTTTTAGGAGCGGGAGAGACTCTTCGGTGCTAAACATAATCTGAGACACATTACATATGCCTAATACCATTTTACAGATTAGAAAACGGGCTCAGAGGGTTAACTTGGCCACATTCACCTAAATATAAATGGCAGAGAAACAATATTTGAAGTCCATGCCCACCCTGTTGCCCCAACATTCACAGAAAGCAAATGGAGACATTAGTGTTTGACGTACACAGGTATGAAGAGGTGTACCATGTTTGGTGTGGCCCAAGTACCTGGTACCTAAGGGAGTAGGTGGGAGAGAAAGCAGAAGAAAGAGGCAGGAACAGGACCCTCAAGACCCTTGGGTGCCAGCTGAGAATGTCTGGAAATTGAACACTCGCTGAATGAATGAGACTCAGCCCTGCTATGTATGAATGTGTGAGCTATGCAGTACACGGTCATACACGGCACCTTGCTCAGGCTTTATCCTGTAGGTAATGCGGATGAGGTAGAAAGTGGAACAGGGACACAGGTTGGACTGAGGACTAGCTAAAACAGGGATGGGGTGGGAGGAGCTTTCCCTAAGACACACCCACCAGTGTGTCATGTCAGTTTACCATTGCCATGGCAACACCCAGACCTTACCACCCCTTTCCATGGCAGCAACAACCTGATGACCCAGAAGTTACCGCCCTTTTTCTACAAAGCTCAGCATAATCTGCCCCTTAACTTGCACGTGTTTAAAAGTGGGTACAAATGAGTGCAAAAGCTGCTGAGCTGCAACCCTCAGCACACTGTGGTAGCCCTGCTCTGCAGGAGCAGTCACGGGGCTGTGATCCTCCACCTCTATAAAGCTGCTTTCTTCTACCACTGCCTGCCCTCGAATTATTCCCTGAGTGAAGCCAAGAACCCTCCCAGGCTAAGCCCCAGTTTGGGGCTCACCTGCCCTGCATCAGGGAGACGTTTCAGCTACGGAGTAATTGATCAGATTTTAAGCATGCTCGAGAAATATGCCGGTAGAAGCAGGAGATGGCATCTGAGGCCCAGGCTGGGGAGAAGGGTGCTGGGATGAGAAGCTGGAGTTCAAACCAGGGAAGGGATGAGAGCCAAAGAAAAGGAGCTGTCACCCTGAGACAGGCTAGGGCAGGAGCCAGCTCAATCCAGGCCTGGGTCCCTGGTGCTCTCTGAGCTTGGGAGGACTATGTGAGACAGAGCAGGACTGAGGGCCCGCACCACCCGCCCCCTCCCCCCCGCCCCGCTTTGTATTATTCATCTTCTCGGGCTGCCATAACAAAATACCATAGACTGGGTGGCTTACACAATAGAAATTTATTTTCTCACAGTTTTGGGGGCTGGAAGTCTAAGATCAAGGTGCCATGATGGCCAGGTTCTGGTAAGGACTCTCTTCCTGGCTTGCAGATGGCTGCCTTCTCCCTGTGTAATCGTAGGGTCTCTCCTCAGTATGTGCACATGGAGAAGGAGATCTCTCTCCCTCCCTTTCTCTTCTTATAAAGCCACCATCCTATCTGATTAGGGGGTCTGTTGGGGGGAAATGGGGGAGGGGCGGGGGGTGGGGAGGTGGGAAGAGATAGCATGGGGAGAAATGACAGATACAGGTGAGGGGACGGAAGGCAGCAAAGCACACTGCCATGTGTGTACCTATGCAACAATCTTGCATGTTCATCACATGTACCCCAAAACCTAAAATGCAATAAAAAAAAAGAAAAAAATAAAAAAAAAATAAAAAATAAAAAGAATCTCATGTTTATGGCCTCGCTGAACCTTAATTACCTCAGAAAAGCCTTATCTCCAAATACCATCGCATTAGGAGTGAGAGCTTCAGCACACGAATTTGACAGGACAAAGCTCAGTCCATAGCACCCATCCAGGCAGAGTCCTGCCCAGTCATGCTCCCCATCCCTGCCAAGCCCCAGTCCTGGCCAGGCTGGAGCCCTCAGCTCCAGGAAAGGAGACCCTCCCCTTCTCGGGCTCCAAGGGCCAGCCAGGTTTTGTAACTGTTTCCTGGAAGGCTTTTCAGCGCTCTCCTTTCCCCAGCTTGACCAGCCAAGAAAAGCAAGTAGAGCTCGGCTGGGAATGGGCCTGGGGATCAGGGAGACATGCCAAGGAGGAGGGAACCAGAGGGAAAGAATGAGGAGAGGGGTAAGAGGGCGAGCAACACACACTCGTTCATTCACGCATTCAAAAAAGAGGCGCTGCGCTCCCACGTGAACCACGCAGAGCCAGGCGGACCAGGTTGGCCAGGAGGTGGGGGAGGGGCCTACATGTGCCCCAGGAATCAACGTTCTCTTCTCCAAGAATTCAGATTTGACACCCTGTGAACATGGACATGGGACATATCCTTAGTTCCCCCCACTCCCATCTATGCATACACACACACACACACACATACACACACGCACACACACACATGTGCGTGCACGCACACACACACACACACACACACACACACACACACACCTCTTCTGCATCAAGAACTGGAAGCCGGAAGGGTGCGGTGGCTCGCGCCTGTAATCTCTGCACTTTGGGAAGCTGAGGCGGGCAGATCGCTTGAGGTCAGGGGTTTGAGACCAGCCTAGGCAACATGGGGAAACCTCGTCTCTACTAAAAATATAAAAATTAGCCAGGTATGGTGGTGCATGCCTGTAATCCCAGCTACTTGGGAGGCTAAGGCAGGAGAATCGCTTGAACCCGGAAGGCAGAGGCTGCAGTGAGCCGAGATCACGCCACTGCCCTCCAGCCTGGGCAACAGAGTGAGACTCCGTCTCAAAACAAAACAAAACAGAAGAACTGGAAACCTGGGTGGTCTGGCAGATCTGGTGGCAGGTCCCTTCTGCCACTGGTTAGCTGCATGGTTTGGGACAAGTCAATTCTCTGGGCATTGAGCTTCAGTTTCCCCAATTGTAATACCCACCTCACAAAATTAAGGTTGTGGGAAGTTTTATAAATGCACCAGCCATGAATGCACTTCGGAGCCTCAGGAGTGCTGTACAAATGCTCCTTATGCGGGGGACAGCACATCTGCAGCTCTCTCACTGAGCACTCAATATGTGCTGAGTGCTGGGCCACAAGAAAGAGCTCCAGGAGGAAAGAGACTCCTCTAGTTCACCACTGACTCCCCAGTGTCTAGAACAGTGCCTGGCACAAGCTAGGTCTGCAGTATCTGTTAGAAGCTTTGCCATATGTTAGCTCATTTAATCTTGACAACAACACTATGTAAGTACTATTATTTATCCTCATTTGATGGATATGGAACTGTGGATTAGAAAATTCGGTAAATTTCCCAAGGCTCAGTCATAAGTGGCAGAGTAAGATTTGAACCCAGGCAATCTGGTCCCATGGCTGCTGATGATAATGATGACGATGGTGATGGAGGTGAAAGCAGGTATTTGAAGCTTATCGAGCCCAAGGTCATCAAATCCAATCCCCTGCCTTCAGGCATACCAGGACAGGGTTGACTGTCCCTCTTTCTGGTGTCTCTGCCAAACCCCTCTTATTCCACTGGGGGTTAGGTTCCCCCCCCACCTCAATTCCTAACCCCAGGCTACTCAGGAAATTGAAAAGGTCACATCTCTTTCTCTATCTGCCTGGAAACCAGCACATCTCCACTGTAATCTCCCACCCAGAATCTTCCACCAGGACTAAGGATCCAAACGAAACGCTCCAAGCAACTCTACCTTCTCCGGCAGTGCTTGCAGCCGTCTCCTGCCACAACAGTCTCCTTCGTGGACTCCCCACATGAGACCCAAGGATCCTGGCTGGGAAAGACACGGACCCCCAGGAAACCACCCCACCCCCAGCTACTTGTGAGTAGATGGGATGGGGAGAAGGGAGGGAAGATAAGCAGAGAGAGAGGGAGACAAAAATGAAAGACAGGGCCAGGAGTGGCAGCTCATGCCTGTAATCCCAGCTCGCATGCTGTGAGGCCAACGGGGGTGGATCACCTGAGGTCAGGAATTCGAGACCAGCCTGGCCAACATGGTGAAACCCTATCTCTACAAAAGTACAAAAATTAGCCAGGCATGGTGGTGGGTACCTGTAATCCCAGCTACTCGGGAGGTGTAGGCAGGAGAATCATCTGAACCAGAGAGACAGAGGTTGCAGTGAGCCAAGATGGTGCCACTGCACTCCAGGCTGGGCAACAGAGAGACGCTCCCTTTCAAGAAAATAAAAGACAGGAAAAAAGGGAAATGGAGAAACAAAAAAAGAAAAAAAAATGAGGGATAGGCCAGGAATGGTAGTTCGCGACTGTAATCCCAGCACTTTGGGAGGCCGAGGCAGGTGGATCATGAGGTCAGGAGTTTGAGACCAGCCTAGCCAACATGGTGACACCCCATCTCTACGTAAAAAACAAAAATTAGCCAGGTGTGGTGGCATGTGCCTGTAGTCCCAGCTTCTCAGGAGGCTGAAGCAGGAGAATTGCTTGAACTCGGGAGGCGGAAGTTGCAGTGAGCCAAGATCACACCGTTACAGTCCAGCCTGGCGACAGACTGAGACTTTGTCTCAAAAAAAAAAAAAAAAAGGAGGGCGGTATAGCCAGGTGCAGTGGTTCACACCTGTAATCCCTGCACTTTGGGAGGCCAAGGTGGGTGGATTACAGGAGGTCAGGAGTTCAAGACCAGCCTGGCCAAAATGGTGAAACCCCATCTCTCCTAAAAATACAAAAATTAGCCAGGCATGGTGGTGCACGCCTGTAATCCCAGCTACTCGGGAGGCTGAGGCGGGAGAATTGCTTGAACCCAGGAAGGGGAGATTGCAGTGAGCCAAGATCACACCACTGCATTCCAGCCTGGGCAACAGAGCAAGACTCTCAAAAAAAAAAAAAAAATGGGATTAATAAGCTAAGAATGGCTGTGGAGTAAGCAAGGGAAGCAATGGTGGACTCTATGTCTAGGACCTGGATGGAGGCAGAACATCAGGGATAGAGCGAAAAGATACTGAGAATTTAAATCCACAGGACTTGGAGATGGAACAGGAGCGAGGAGTGGAGGACAGGGGGTATCTAGAACTCTCAGGGTTCCAGCCTACAGGAATGATGGTGGAACCCTCTCCTGAAATGGGGAGGGCCAGGAGGATCCAGCTTAGGATCGGGATGAAAACCTGAGTTCTGAGTCAGACCCCCCGCCCCACCCCTCCCATCAGCTGGGCAGGGCTCTCTGAGATACCCTCGTGCAGACCATCCTCCCAGACAGGGCAGCCAATCATTCTCCCAAATTGCTGAGATGGAAACCAGTGCATGGTGGAGAAGTGGAAGATGAACAGAAAACCACCCACTTTTGCCCTGCTTGAAGGGTGGGGGCCACCTGAGCCCTCAGACGATGTGCTTGGGAGCAGGAGTACAGGGAGATCCCTGGCACCTCACTCTCACTTCCTTTATCCACCGCCCCTCCCAAAAGCTGGGCAGCCTTGGCGATATGACAGAGCCCTTTCTGCATGGCAGAGGGTCTGTGGTGGTGGCATGAGCCACCATGCCTGGCCTACATGATCATTCTTTTTTTTTTTTTTTTTTTGAGACAGAGTTTCGTTCTTTTTACCCAGGCTGGAGTGCAATGGCGCGATCTCAGCTCACCGCAACCTCCGCCTCCTGGGTTCAGGCAATTCTCCTGCCTCAGCCTCCTGAGTAGCTGGGATTACAGGCACGCACCACCATGCCCAGCTAATTTTTTGTATTTTTAGTAGAAATGAGGTTTCACCATGTTGACCAGGATGGTCTCAATCTTTTGACCTCGTGATCCACCCGCCTCGGCCTCCCAAAGTGCTGGGATTACAGGCTTGAGCCACCGTGCCCGGCACATGATCATTCTTAATAGGCAACTCGTATTCCATATTTATTATTTTAACTTAATTGTGTTACCAGATGTCCTCTACTGCTGGACATTTAGGTTACTTTCCATTTTATGATTGCAGAAATTTCAATAAACATCTTTGCATGGGGTTTGTTTTGGGATAATTGTAGATTCACATGCAGTTTTAAGAAATGGATCAGGTCGGTTGTGGTAGCTCATGCCTGTAATCTCAGCACTTTCGGAGGCCAAGGCAGGTAGATTACGAGGTCGGGAGTTCGAGACCAGCCTGGCCAATATGATGAAACCCCATCTCTACTAAAAACTACAAAAATTAGCCAGGCGTGGTAGTACATGCCTGGGGAGGCTGAGACAGGAGAATTGCTTGAACCCAGGAGGCAGAGGTTGCAGTGAGCCAAGATCTTGCTGCTGCCTCCAGCTTGGGTGATGGAATGAGACTCCATCTCAAAAAAAAAAAATTAAAAAAAAAAAGATAGTGGGAAAAAGAGATACAGAGGGAGAAAAGGGATAGGGGCACAGGACAGCAAGAGACAGAAAATGGAAAGATAAGAACCAAATAAGAGAACTGGGACCAGAGCCAAAGGAACCCACAGAAAGACAGAAGCGTAGATAAAAGGACTCCTGGGTGGCAGGGGAGGCTAACGCCTGTAATCCCAACACTTTGGGACGCTGAGGCGGGAGGATGACTTGAGTCCAGCCTGGAGTTTGAGACCAGCCTGGGCAACATGTCAGAGCCCAATCTTCACAAAAAATACAGAAAATTAGCTGGGCGTGGTGGAGTACTCCTGTGGTCCCAGCTATTTAAGAGGTAGGTAGAGCCCAGAGGTTGAGGCTGCAGTGAGCCATAATCACACCACTGCTCTCCAGCCTGGGTGACAGAGTAAGATAAGACCCTGTCTCAAAACAAAAACTAAAAGAGAAGGATGTCCAAGTGTCAGCTTTCTTGTCACACTGAGCTCTTCTGTCGCAGGAAGGCTTCTGTCACCAGGACTGTCCTCAGGGACCCCACAGGGCTAGGGCAGGAAGAGTAAAGAGAAGCAGAACTGAGCAGTGACCCTGGTGCCCTTACAAGAAGCCTTCAGCCCCGAGGCCACCCAGGACTGCTTCCTGTTTCCTTTTTTATTCACTTCTTCATTCAATAAGCATTCGTTGAGCACCTACTGTGCACCTGGCTCTGGAGACTCAAGTGTAATTAAATAAGACGAGAATGAACAATTGTGAAAAACATCATGTAGGAAATAAACAAGACGGTAGAAAGTAAGGTTAAAGGAGATCCTTTATCGAGGATGGTCAGGGAAGGACTCTCACCGGAGGCGACATTTGGCTGAAGGCTGGAGGTGGAGGACCCAGCCTTGTGAAGAGCAGGGGTGGGAGTGACTCGGCAGAGGGAACAGCACGTGCAAAGGCTGAGACTGGCAGCGTCATGCTAAAGGGGCTGGAGAAACTTGGAGAGAGCCCTACTGGCCAAGGAGGACATTCGACAGGGGGCCTCTGGAGGGTGTCCCACAGGGTCCCAACCCAATGCCTCTCCACCGCCTTCCTCCAGCCCTGAGCTCAGGTAAGGCCACCACATAGGTGTACTGTCCCCAGCAGGACCTCACACAAACCCATCCCCCACACGTAGGCTCTTGGCTCTTCTGCCCAGAAACTGCACCCCCTTCCTTCCTCCTAAATGATAACCCTGGCTTAGCTTCACCTGTCTGGTGCCCGAAGTGCCCCTTCCTATTTAGGTACCCCTTTTAATTCCACCAGGAAACACTGGGGAAAGAATACTGCCTTGAGTTGTGTTGTGTTGTGTTGGTTGTGTTGGTTTGTGTTGAGATGGAGTTTCACTCCTGTTGCCCAGGCTGGAGTGCAATGGCGCGATCTCGGCTCAACACAACCTCCGCCTCCTAGGTTCAGGCAATTCTCCTGCCTCAGCCTCCTGAGTAGCTGGGATTACAGGCATGTGCCACAGTGCCAGGCTAATTTTGTATTTTAAGTAGAGACGGGGTTTCTCCATGTTGGTCAGGCTGATCTCGAACTCCTGTCTTCAGGTGATCCACCTGCCTCAGCCTCTCAAAGCACTGGGATTACCGGCATGAGCCACCACGCCCGGCTGCCCTGAGTTCTAATTTGCATCTGTCACCTTCCTACAAGCCAGTTACAGGCCCATCTAGGCCCCTGTTTCCCATCTTCACAATGGACCTGCTAGAAAGGAACATGCTGGTCCCAACCGTGGTCTTCTTGGGGATGACCTTTCTCAGCCACATGATATGGCCCTCCCTTCCCTCTCCCCGACCACATGCGCGCGCACGCGCACACACACACACACACACACACACACACACCCTGCTCTCTCCTCTCCAACTGTGACCCTGCCCTACTCTCCCCAAAGCCTTCCTGTGTGGTCTGCCCCTCGCCCACCTCCCATCCCAGCAACTTGAGATCTGCCTCCTAGCAGCCTCTGCTCTTCTCCCTTTTCCCCACTCCCTGCCTACCCTCCACTTAGGATTGCACTGACCATGCCATCCTCTGCCAGTGCCCCAGTCCCCTACAGGGCTGCTGGCTGCAGACAGTACAGCTGGAGGCTGGCCCTTCCCTGGGCCCTTCCCCACTCCCTGGGGCCCTAAGAACCTCCCTGTGGAAGGTTTACAAGGCCCATTGCGTTCTTCAGGAAAGCTCCACTTCTCCCCGCTCCCTCTAAAAAGAAGAAACTTTCTCAGAGTTATGAAGGCCCCAGTTTACACTGTAACATAAACCCCTCTGGGCCCGGACCTGGGCTTTAGGAATCGCCCATTCCTAAACTCTCCTTTCACACACACAGCCAGGCTCGTTTCCACCACAGCCTCTCCCTCGGTACGAGGCGCTGGGGCTGCCCAGTGAGGCTCCTCCGGGCTTTGTCTCCAGAACAGATCTTGGAGGGCTTTCAGGAGTGGGGGTGGTCACAGATCCTGGGAGCTCAAGTTTCCGGCAGCCCACCGGGCCAGGGTCACAGAGCAGTCACACGTCCCTTTGAATGAGTTTTGAACTGCAGCTGAGAAATGGAGTTGGGAAACAGTCAAAGACAATTCGACTTTTTTTTTTAATGCTTTTCAGAGGAAAAAAAAAATCTTCTATTTTTCAATTCGCCTTCCATGATGTTAGAAAATTGCATTTATTTCCTGGACAGTCTGGTCTAGTTTCTCCTGTGTGGGATGGAGGCTGAGCTCCCCTCCCTGCTGCTCCAACTTAGAAGTTTCTGGTACTGCTCAGAGACCAGGACCCAGAAGGGAAGCAGAGACCCTGAGCCTCGGCCCTGCCAGGCAGCCCTCTCTCCCCACCATCCTGCCTCAGGAAGCCCCCGATCCCCACCGTCCTGCCTCAGGAAGCCCCCAGCCCAACCCTCGAAAGTTGGGGAAGTTTTTTCAAGAACTGGGAGATTTCTCGTCAGGCTCACGCTCACTCTGCCAGCAGCCAGGGCTTGCTGGGCGGCTGTCTGGGCCTGCCCCCCGCCCACCCTGGCTCTCAACTTGTGCCCTCTGTGTCTCTCAGACTCTCCACCTCTGTCTCAAGGCTCTTGGGCCAAGCCGACCAAGGGACAGCTGCAAAATATTTGCGCTGGGGAGCCATCTGCAGCCAGGTAGCTGTCAGGCCTGACGTGATGGGAACCCTAGTCCCCAGCCCGGCCCCAGCCCTTCCGCTGGAGCCCCAGTGCAGGAACCCCTTTTTCTGCCAAGACCAAGAAGGCTGAGGTGAAGGAAATGACCTTGAGGTGCCTCCAGGAGACCAGGGGTCAGGCATGGTCAGCCCCCACTTGACAATCTACAGCTGAGCTGAGCTGTGAGGATGGAGGGGTGGGCAGGGTAGGGAAGTGGGCAGTGGGTACTGCTCCTAGAGGATGGCATCAGGCAAGGTAGCAAACTGCCCACCCAAGCCTCAGTGATAGGCTGTCCACAGCTGGTCACCCTCTGTGTGCTAACAGAAAGGTTTCCAGGCCACAGCCTAGAGAGACGGAGAGGAGAAGAAAGGCTCTCCCTCGAAGGCCCAGAAGAAGGACCCCCCCACACACCTCCCCTTGCCCTTGCTCCGCCGCCGCCTCCGCTCCTGGGGCAGGACACGGAGCGAGTAGATGGCTGAGGCCTCCAGCCGCAGCAGACCCATCTGGTTCCAATCAGGAGAACAGGTTCTCAGAGAGGACACACGGGGAGGGCGGCCACAGGCAACGAGCAGCCGGCCCTCGCTGCAGCACCCCCACGCCCACCCCGAGTGTGGCCCCTTTCCCATTTGGTCTCCTTTCGCCCTCCAGATGGGCCCCACACACAGCCGTGGGGGGCCGTGGGAGGCAGGGAAACTTTAGGGGGCACGGGCCTCCCTTCCCTACCCAGTCATCTGACCACAGAGCCAGAGCTCTGCCAGAGTTAGACGTTCAGCCCACAGAAGAAAGAAGAAAAGGGAAGGAAAGGAAGGGGCTCGAGGGAGGGAGAAGGACTGCAAACATAAAAAGAGCAAGCAAGACTCTAGAAGCCTTCAAGTCCCAGCTGGATCTTGTTATAAATGGGGAAACTGAAGTCCAGAGAAGGAAGTCTCACCGAACCGAGTGAGCTCAGCCCCAAGCCTGCTCGTGCATCACGCCCATAGAACGGTCTCCACAACTCTAGACAGGAATTACCATTCCCATTCGACAGATGGGAAAACGGAGGCTCACAGGAGCGAAAGGTCTTACCCGCCCAACCTCACCCAGGTGCTCGGCGCCTAGGTCTGCTTGATTCCGGAGTCTGGGCTCCAGGCTGCCCACCAGAAGTGACAGCCGCCTCGACAGCCCGAACCCCAGGGCCATCCATTTTCCTTTCGCCACCGTGTCCAGACTTTGATGAGGTGAGAACCTAGCTCTGGAGAAGCCTGTCCTCCCCATCCAGGGTCTGCCTTGGTTCCCACCCCTTACTCACACAGCCCCAACCTCAACCTTCGTCTTCAGGCCCAAGGACACAAGCCTGAGAAAAAAAACAGCCTCTCTGGTTACGGCTTAGTGCCAGAGTTCTAATCCTGGCTCTGGATGACCTTGGTGTCTGGACCTTGACTTCCCCATCAATAAAATGCACCGGGTTGTCTAAAACCGGGTCGGACAGGGATTCTGTGACTCCCCAAACCTCCACTGCTACCCTCCTGAACAAACTAGAGGCTTCCCCTTGGCTTGGGTGGTCTTAGAAAAAGAGTTCTGACCCCAATTTCAGAATTTAGAGCTGGCAAGCGGACCAAGGGAGGGAGGGGACCCAGCCAGCCGTGGACGCCGCCAATTTCCATCTTTCCCCCGGGGACTGCTGCCTCCACTGAAAGCAATTTGTCATGCCCTGAATTAAGTGATTCCAATGAGGGTTTAATTTCCGTTTAATGGCTCTGTTTTTATGAGTAATTAAATACTATTGCATGGCGAAAATATGTTGTTTGCACTTTAGAGACTGTGTAAGGGCCTGGGAGGCCGATCCCACCGAGTTGCTGCTCCCAGGCTCTACCAACGCCTCTCCTGGTTTGGCTGGACTTGTCCAGGTAGCAGGGAGGGGGGCAGAGGACGTAAGGGAAAGAGGTGGAGGGGTGGGGGGTGAGGAGAGGGGTCATCCTGGTGGCTCCTGTTCATTCCGCAGAGCCTGTTTCTAATTATCTGCAGCTACTCCCCCAGCTTCTACCCCCTGACCCCACCCTCCCCAACCCTGGGGCTTCAGACGTAAAAGGGGACAGATCACTCCGGGAGTGAGGAGCTAATTAGACCTCTGGTTGGCTGCAGCAGCATCTGCTCCCCCACAGGTGTGCCCAAAAGTCTGCCCCATTCTTCCGACCCAGCATCCCAGCGACCAGCCCGCCTCCCAGCTCCATCCTACCACTGCACCTTGACTTTCTCTTTTGAGGTCAGAGAGGCCTGGAACACAGTGGGAGTCTCTGTCAGGGAATGTTTCAGGTCTTTTACCACACAGCGCTAGAACAGCCCCCACACTGGGAAGGAGGCTAAGGAGGTGCCCCGATCCTTCATGCCTCGTAATATTCTTGGAGCAGCTTGGTGGCAGAATGTGGCTCGGGGACAGCGGGGTTAGGACTTTTCCTGGAAGGAGGTGAAGAGATGGCAGTGGCTGGAACCTTAGGGCCTGAAGAGCAGGCAGGGCCCAGAGGCTTGGCCAGCTCTCCAGAGATTCCCCGACCTGCATCCAAGGCTGGATTCAGTCCAAGTTTCCATTTTCCCTCCCTACTCCCACCCCACTTTCTTGCCGGTGGAAAACCCATCCCCCAACCCTCAGCCGACATCAGGGCTTGATCTCCACTAGTGAGCTGGGAAATGGAAAACAAATGCTTGATGTACATCAGATGAGGGTTGCTGGCAGGCGGAATGTCCCATCCCCGGCTCCAAGCCAGTGGGAGGGAATGATGTCTCCAGGAGGCAGCGCAGAGCATTCAAGGACTTCAGTTCTCAAGTCCATCCAGGCTTGGTGGTGCCACCAGGACCTCCCTCCCCCATCTCCCTGAGCCGCTGACACCCCTGTGGCAACTAGAGACCATCCAAGAGTATTCCCACCACTTGGTTTTTTGTTTGTTTGTTTGTTTTGAGACAGCATTTCACTCTTGTTGCCCAGGTTGGAGTGCAATGGCGTGATCTCCGCTCACCGCAACCTCTGCCTCCCAGGTTCAAGCAATTCTCTTCCCTCAGCCTCCCGAGTAGCTGGGATCACAGGCATGTGTCACCACACCTGGCTACTTTTTTGGTGTATATTCAGTAGAAATGAAGTTTCAGCACGTTAGCCAGGATGGTCTCAATCTCCTGACCTCGTGAGCCGCCCACCTCTGCTTCCCAAAGTGCTGGGATTACAGGCATGAGCCACCGCACCCAGCCGGGTATTCCTACCTTTTCAACTGTGGGATGTCTAGGTGCAAACAAGAAGCTGCTTTTATTTGCTTTTTGGTACTTAGGACCTGGCTCCAGGATCCTGTGGGCACGAGCCTGGATAGGGGCAGTGTTTCTGTGGGATGTGACAGTCCTCTCCCAGAAGTGCATGTTTATTCTCTAGTGGCACACATCTCCCCACAAACCCTGTAGTGGGATCACCTAATGATGGAGAGTCCACTCACGCGCAGTCAGGAGGGACGTGCACGTGCATGCTCCGTGAATGTCTCACTCCCTCTCCTCGCATCGCACACGTGTTCACACTCAGACACAGCACATCTACACACCACGTAAATGCACACCCAGACTCACACATCAAACAGGCATGCACGCCCCCTAAAAGCCATGCGCTCTCACGTTTTGGGTATCACTACATTGTACTCACTCGCATGCATGCACGCACACATACGTCACAAACGCACGTAGGTCACAAAGGCACACCCAGGCCATGCACACAGCTACTTCCAAGCCAACTTGGCTTTTTTTGGAAGCCCGTGAAAGAAAAAGGACTTTCTACCATCACTGTCAAGGGTGCCAGGCTAGAGCATCGGGAAGGGGACTAGAGACAAGGGGAGTTGGAAAAGATGCCTTAGGGAAAGAGATACTTTCCCTAAACTTGGAACCCAAAACTTAGTCTTCAGCCGGCACCACCTCCCACCCCTACAGGCCTTGGCCCACACTCCAGAAGGAGGGGGCTTTGTGAAGAGTGGCTGGGGCTGAGGGAGCAACCCTCAACCCGGCTTTGTTCTTTATCTCCTGCTGCTGGTAGCTGTCATGGTGCCTCAGGGAGACCAGAAGGCTGCAGACGTCACTGCTGGGGCAGAGCTAGAGAGATGGAACTGCAGACCCAGCCTCAAGATACAGACCGGACAAGTGCCAACGAAGTCAGATCCCGGTGAGACCAGAAGCCTGGGAGTGTCTCTGGAGCTGGGGAGTGGGCTGAGCATCCAGGACACAGCCAGACAGGAGGGAGCATCCACAGCAGGCAGCAGGCTCAGTGCGCTGTCTCCAGACTGCCTGCAATCTCCTGGATAAAGACCCCCACCGAGAGATCAGCTTCTGCTCCTGGGCCCCTACCCCCTGACACACACACACACGCACACACACACGCACACACACACACACACACACACACACGGCACAGAGGTGTGGGAGAGGAGGGGCATTTGGAGGATGGCCCCAATCCAGGCATATCACGTGAGCACAAACTCTGAAGATGTGGCTTCAGCAAAGTCAACCCCTCCCAACCCCCAATCTCAGCACAATGCCCGAGTCAGAGATCTCGGCAGTCAGAGCCGTGGAATGTGCTAAAGCGTCTACCCCCTTTCCCCAAATGCAGGGCAGTGTCCCTGCCCCTTCCCAACAAATTAATAAATCAAATCCAGATGCGAGCCCCATCTGTCTGATGCCCTAGGAAATGCCCTGGCTCCACATGCCAGCTGACCCCAGACACAGCTCTGTCCTTGGTCACACCCCCCTTTCAGGAGCCACTGTTTGCCCACCAGGAGTCTAAGAAAGACAATGCAGACTTTGAAGCCAAGGAGTTCCCTGGGAAGAGGCTGCAGGGAAGAGGATGTAGATTGACTGTCCTTCTCAGTCCCTTACCATACAGGCAGGTCTGGGGTCCACACTCGCCTCCTCAAATCTGTCCCCCTCCCTCCATCCCTGGTGCATCCCCGTGTCTAACTGTAAATAAATCAGTCAAACACAATTCTCTGGACATTTGTTGGTTTTATTCTGTTTTGTTACAAAAACAAAAAAGAAAGAAAGAAAAAGAAGAAAAGACCTCATGGCCAACTGGTAGGTTCCTAAGACTCCTTTCATCCAGTCCAGCCAGAAGATGCCCGGGGAGTAGGGAGGTGTGGGGAGGGAGCTGCAGGGGAAGGAGATATGGAGAGGGAGGGAGAGCCACAGGCAGTGAGCCACTGGAAGGATACTGTCATCCAGGTGACTTCATGGCTATGACCACAATGGGGTAGGGAAGAGGATCCAGGAAGCCCCCTCATCTAGCACGTGGTCTTCTCCATTAGGCACATTCAATCCACTCTTACATTCTTTCTTCCCACCCTGGCTGCTCAAAGAAATGCACCCCATCCCCCAGCCCTCCGTCCTTCAAGTCTTCCTTTGACCCCCCTCCCTCGTCCACAGCAGGGTCTCTCTGCCAGCCAACCAAGAAGATGGCACCACAACCAGACCTAAAGGAAGGACCTGGGGAAGAAGAGAAGGGAAGCCTGGCAAGTCTGAGTTTTGGGAGTGGGTCTGGGTCTCGTGACCATTAAGCCATCTGCTACCCCACACTTCCCCAGCTCCCACCCTCTGACTAGCTTGAGAGGACGGACGACGGTCAGGGTACATGTCTCTTCTCCTCTGACTCTGGGAATGAGGTTTTTCTTCTCCCACAGGCTTGAGCTCACCTTATAGAAGTATCTCCACATGCCAAAATCAGAGAAAGTCAGAATAAAAGCTCCCAAGGCTGAATACTAGAGCTAGTACATAGTATGTGATCAGTAAATGTTTTTAGGTAGCTGGATGGAGGGATGAATGAAAGAATGAGGGAATGAATGAATGAATGAGTGAATCCAGGATCGATCTGGAAACACACCAGGGCTCAGACCTCTTGGGCCAAGTGCCACTTTCAGTCCTCTTGGGCTGTGTAAGACCAAAGAGAACACCCCAGGCTGTGGCTTACCCCAAGGGCTCATAAGCGCGCGCGCACACACACACACACACGCACACATGTACACGTGCACTCGAGGGAAACTTCTGGGCAGGGACAGGACTCAGACTCAGACTCCACTCCAGGTCAGCTCTGCAGCCTCCAGAGCATGGGAGTAGCAGGGGATGCTGAGCCCTCAGCCTCATGGCTGGCCTCACTCTTGAAAGCTGTCAGCCAGCTGCTGGCAGTCCAGCTCCCCCATCGGCTCCGGACCCTCCGGAAGCTTCACCCCCGTCTTCCGGTCCACACACCAGCACTTGCCACGCTGCCCATCGAGGGATGGGTAACACTGCCAAGACAAGGGAATGAGGGGTCAGTTACCAGGCAGGAAAAGAGACCCCAGGTGACCCACCCCAATCCCCCAACCCAGCCCCCAAGTCAGGCGGTTGCTGCTTTAAGATGGCCTCTGAGGGTGGTGGGCTCTTTTTTGAGCATGGGTCCTCTGAGCTCACTGGAGCAGGGGGAACCTGATCAAGAAGGAAAGATCCAGAGAGTTTTAGAAGGCAGGACCTTAAGAAGGCCGTCAGGTTTAAAGGTGCAGGTAGATTTGAAAGGCTGGGTTCAGGTTGGAGATGTTTGGGGTACATAATCCAGGCCGGGATTAAGGTAGGATCAGATAAAAGCTGCAGCTGAATTAGTAACTATGACCAAAACCTGAGTTGGGTGAGAGTTAAAGCCCAGGTCAGAAACAACTGGGATAAAGACAGAGGTCAAGGTCAGAATAACCAAAGTTAGCCTAAAGGAAGGGCCACAAATGTACATTTCAGTGTCAGAATTAAACTTGGAGTCAAGGATGGCTTAAGGATCAGAACTGGTCTGGGGATAAAGTTCAAGTGTCAGAACTTTCAATTGGATAAAAATCAGGGGAAGAGGCCAGGCCTAGTGGCTCAAGCCTGTAATCCCAGCACTTTGGGAGGCAGGGGTGGTGAATCACTCAGGAGTTCAAGACCAGCCTGGGCAACATAGAGAGACCCCTCCATCTCTACAAAAACATTTTTTTATATATTACATGTATGGCTCACACCTGTAATCCCAGCACTTTGGGAGGCCGAGGAGAGCAGATCATGAGGTCAGGATATCGAGACCATCCTAGCCATGGTAAAACCCTGTCTCTACTAAAATACAAAAAATTAGCCAGGCATGGTGGCACATGCCTGTAGTCCCAGCTACTCAGGAGGCTGAGGCTGAGGCTGAGGGGATTCGCTTGAATCCAGGAGTGAGCCAAGACGGTTATAGTGAGCCAAGGTCGTGCCACTGCACTCCAGCCTGGTGAAAGAGCAAGACTCCATCTCAAAAAAAAAAAAATTAGCCTGGCATGCAGGCATGGTGGCTCAGGCCTATAATCCCAGCACTTTGGAAGGCCGAGGTGGGTAGATCACCTGAGGTCTGGAGTTCGAGATGAGCCTGGCCAACATGGCAAAACCCCATCTCCCCTAAAAATACAAAAAATTAGCTGGGTGTGGTGGCAGGCCCCTGTAATCCCAGGTACTCGGGAGGCTGAGGCAGGAGAATCTCTTGAACCCAGGAGGTAAAGGTTGCAGTGAGCCGAGATCCCACCATTGCACTCCAGCCTTGGCAACAAGAGGGAAACTCTGTCTCAAAAAAAAAAAAAAAAAAAAATTAGCCTGGAATGGTTGTGTGCCTGTGGTCCCAGCTACTCAGGAGGCTGAGGTAGGAGGATCACGAGAGCCCAGGATGTAGAAGTTGCAGTGAGCTGTGATCATACCACTGCACTCCAGCCTGGGAGACTGAGTGAGACCCTGTCTTTAAAAAAAAAAATCAGGAGAAGAAAATGCATAGAATTGTACAACACAAAAAGTGAACCCTGATGTAAACCACTGGACTCTAATTAGCAATAATATACCGACATTGGTTCATCAATTGCAACAAATGTAATTTAAGATGTTAATAATAATGAGGAAACTGCGGTAGGGGACAGTACATGGAAACTCTGTACTCCTGCTCAAGTTTTCTTTAAACCTAAAACTGCTCTAAAAAATAAAGCTAGTAATTGGTTTGTTTGTTTTTCTTAATTAAGATAAGAAGTTTTTAAAATTGGGACAAGGATAAAATTAGCGTTAGGATAAAGGTTAGAAATAGGCTGAGCACTGGTGTGAGAGCCCTCTCTGGCCCTTCACTCGCACCCCTTCCGTGCCATCCTGGATGTACAGACCCAGGGTAGCCTTTGTCCTTCCCTCTAGGCCTCCGCTGGCCGAGTGCTGCTTGAACTGTGGATTTCTCCATGGCTCACGGAGCAGAGGAATGGGTCTATCTACACCCACAAAGAGCTCCAGGACAGGGTTCCCCAGGCCACACCCAGCAGGAGGCACCCCAGAGTCCTGCCCAGACAGGCTGCCCATTCTGTTGGGCCAGAGATGGGCTGGAAGAGGCCAAGCCTGCTGACCATCCCAGCCTCCTGGAGGCTTGTCGGAGGACCCCAACTTCCAAGGGCAGGAAGGAAGAGGGAAGTTGCTGCCTTCGTGTCTTCTCTCCCATCCCTCTCCTTCCTCCGCTTCTATCCAAAGGGCCTGTCTCCAGTCAGCCAATTTGGCTTTACCTCCACCCTTGCTGTACCCAGGTGGTCTTGCTGCTCGCCTTCAGGGAGGGGTAGCCTGAGTTTCTTCCCGGACTCCTCATGACTTTGGCCCTCCATTCCCAGGTGAAACCTCAAACACTCAGTGGCAGGAAGAATACGGTGGGGTGAACAAGAGAGTGTTGGGAGCCAGGGGTTGTCAGGGTTGCTAGGTCTGCACCACAGAGGGTGAAAGCCAGGGGTAGAGGGGGCCACTGCCCTGGATGGGGGGGGGGGCAGGATCTGCTATGAACTCGCTCTGACTCTGGGCCAGCTTGAGTGTCCCCTTCCCGAGATCTCCATCCTGGACCATCCTGCGGAGAGGCCAAGAATGTCCCAGAGCTGAGGCCAGGGCCGACGCAGCGGGAGACAGAGACGCACCTGCTTGGGGTGGAAGTTGCCATTGCGGTCGCAGTTGGGGATGGGGATGATGTAGAGATCCTCGTGGGTGCGGCTGGGGGAAGCGGCCAGCCGCTCCAGGGCCCGGTGCAGCTCGCTCTGGCAGGCACCCTGGGGCTGGAGGTGGGGAAGACAAAATAACTCAGCAGAAGGAAGAAAGGCAAGAGGCCCAGGCTGAGGTCAGAGCTAAGGGGGAACTGAAGGCCCTGAAGGGAGCCTGGAGCCCTGGGGGCTGGGCAGGACCCAGTGAGGTGAGGAGAGGGCCTGCATCCAGAGGACACAGCGGGGAAAGCGGGAGGCATGGGACGAGAGGGTCTCAAGCCAACAGCTTCTTCAAAGCAGGAAAGGGAAGTGAGGGGACATTGTGGGGAATGGGGCTGTGGGAACCCATGCAGAAAGCCAGGGAGGGGGCGATTTCTAAGCAGAAGGAACAGATAAAACTTAAAACTCGTAACCTGTAAGACCCTCAGAAGGGACATTAGCCAGACCCTGGAGCCAGGTCCCCAGGCCCCCTGCTATGGCCAGCATTCGCCCTTTAGTTACTGAGAAGGTCCAGGGTGGGGAATCAAAGAAAGGCCAAGAAACCCCAGGGGGCTTGGGGCAACTGCTTTTTACCAGTCGGTGTAGACGTTTTTTAGTATTTAACAATCAGCCATCCCCATGTATATAACTGACGAGCAGGAAAGGAATCCCAAGGAAGGGAATGAGGGCTCTCTCTGGGTCCCGATGACTCATAGTAGTTGCATCTTGCACACAGTAGGCATCCTAGAATGTGTGCTGAATGAACACGCTCCACATCTGGTGGTGATGGTATGTGTGTATGGGTGTATGTGTGTGATCGTGTGGGTGTGGGGGTGTGTGCATTCGTGCATGTGTGCGTGGGTGGGTGGGTGGGTGTGCACGTGTGATTGTGGGTGTATGTGCATGTGTGTGTGTGTGCCTGTGTGTGTGAGCATGTGTGGGGAGTGTGGATGTCTATGCACATGCACATTTGTACGTCAGAGGTCCTTACCAGAGGCCGGGGCTCCTCCCGGGGTGCCCCATTGACCTTCATCTTGCCCCCATTGGTGCTCCGGTCTCGAATTTTGGCCATGTGCTTCTGCAGGCACCTTCGGTCATGGGCGCTGCAGGGGTTGAAGCTGCTGTTGGGGTGGTCACCTTCATCCTTGTCTGCAGTCAGGCCGAGATAAGGAGAGGTCAGCACTAGAAGTCAGAGCATCACACCAACCCAGCCTCTCACCTGTGTCGTCCTCCCTGGGGATTCTCTGGCTGGGTGCTGGAGAAGAGCAGGGGGGCTGGGGAGAAGGAAGAAACGAGAGCAGCCCCCCCTCTCCTCCCCTCTCCCCTGGATCTCTCAGGAGAATATTCCTCTTGAAGTCCTTGACTTGTCTCTCACTCCGCCCAGGCCAGTGCTCAGATGAGTCACCAGCTGCAGCTGCCCAGATGGCAGGAGGGTCCCCTGGGCCCTGCAGGGAGGTCTGAGGCAGGCAGGGGGACCCCTGCTGGATCCTGTCCCCTTTCCATTCAACTCCTCCCACCATCCCCTCCCCATCGGATTGTTTTCCCGGTCACCTTTCCTGATCTTTTCTATGTCTGGCTGAGCCAGCCAGGGGATCCCCAGGGCTGTGGACTCTGGTGACTCGCTTCCAAATGGCCAGAATCAGAGTTTCCATGAGCAATGAGAACTCTAGCCCAAAAGGTTCTCTCCACTGGCTGGGTGGGAGAGGAGTGGGAGTTAGTGTATCCGCCTGCATGAGGAAGAGTGTGTGTGTGTGTGTGTGTGTGTGTGTGTGTGTGTGTGTAAAATACAAGCTATGTGGCCCCAGGACCAGAAGAACAGCCTCAAATCTCCCATTCTTAGACTTCAGACTCCATCCAAAGTCCACAGGCGTTGCCCAAAACCAGAACACTGGGGATCTGGAGACGGGGGTGATGAGACTGGACCTTCAACCCCTCTGTAAGATCTCCTGAAGGTTCTATCTGAGCTCAAGAAAAACTCCATCCAAATAGGGCATGGTGGCTCACGCTTGTAATCCCAACACCTTGGGAGGCCAAGGAGGGAAGATCGCTTAAGGCCAGGAGTTCGAAACCAGCCTAGGCAACATAGCAAGACCCCCATCTTTACAAAATATTTAAAAATTAACCCTGACATGGTGGCCTGTGTCTGTAGTTCTAGTTACTCAGGAGGCTGAGGCAGGAGGATCACTTGAACCCAGGAATTTGAGGTTCATAGTGAGCTATGATCGCACCACTGTACTCCAGCCTGGGTGACAGAGCAAGACCCTGTCTCTAAAAAAAATAAAATAAAATACATTTTTTTATAAAAAGAAAAACCCGATGCACAAGTTCCAGAACTGTAGCCACAGCTCCTCCCTCCAGGCAGTTAAAACTGGAATGCAGGGCTGAGCTGGAGAAAGAGGTGGGAAGACCGCTCTGCAGATCAGAGCCACCTCTGAAATGCTCAGTCTTGGCAGCTCTAAGCGCAAAGCCCCTGCCAGCATTCCAGATGTTGGCAGCCGGACAGAGGTTACAACTGGTTTGTGTCAGGGTTTAGCGGGTTCCTCCATGCGTGACAGCGGTCCCAGAGCTGCCTCTGGGTCAAATGCTATTTTTTCGCTTAGCCAAAGCTGGGGGGTTGGTTCTCTTTTCATTCTCCTAGTTTGGGGGGGGGGGTGGGGAAAAATATGTGGATAAAGACAAACCAGACCAGGAGGAATCTAACCAGAAAGTCTTTGTCAATAAGCTTCCACACCAAAAGTTATTGCTAAAATTCACCAAGGATGGAAGAAGATTTTGTCACAGTGGAAAGAGGAAGAAAAGGGAAAACATCAATAGAGGAGATAGATATAATCCATCCTTCTGCACATTTAAAATCCCAAGAAGGACAGTCCAGAGGGGACTCCAGTCCTGCATCAGGTTCCTGAGAGTCAATCAAAGAGAAGACACTAGAGCAAGACCACTCCCCCGCCCCCGCTCCCGGCCAAGGTAAGCAGCAAAAGAAGAAACAGATAAACTTTAGGAGATGAGGATTGTACCGAGGGGACCATAAGAAGATGGAGCCTGAGCCCTTAGTTAGGAAGCAGAGAAAGATCTAGGATCCAGGCCCTTCCTTGGAGACCCTCCAAAGGAATGTCTCTAGCCAAAGAAACCTACGCTAGCCCAGTGATCCCCTCCCTCCATGCCCCCACCTTGCACAAAGCCAGAAGGTTTGAGGATGGAGTCACCGTGTTTCAGAGGGGCAAGAAGAGGAAATGGAAGACCTGAAAGAATTAGAACCAGGCTGGGTGCTCACGCCTGTAATCCTATTTGGGAGGCCGAGACAGGAGGATCACTTGAGACCAGGAGTTCAAGACTAGCCTGGGCAATACAGCAAGACCGTGTCTCTATCAAAAAAAATAAAAAATAAAAGTTGCCGGGCGCGGTGGCTCAAGCCTGTAATCCCAGCACTTTGGGAGGCCGAGGCAGGTGAATCACGAGGTCAAGAGATCGAGACCATCCTGGTCAACATGGTGAAACCCCGTCTCTACTAAAAACACAAAAAATTAGCTGGGCATGGTGGCGCGTGCCTGTAATCCCAGCTACTCAGGAGGCTGAGGCAGGAGAATTGCCTGAACCCAGGAGGCGGAAGTTGCGGTGAGCCGAGATCGCACCGTTGCACTCCAGCCTGGGTAACAAGAGCAAAACTCCGTCTCAAAAAATAAAATAAAATAAAATAAAAAATAAAAGTTAGCCAGATGTAGTGGCACATGTCTGTGGTCCTAGCTGCTTGGAAGACGGAGGTGGGAGGATCGCTTAACCCCATTACATCAAGGCTACAGTGAGCTATGATTGCACCACTGCACTCCAGCCTGGGTGGCAGAGCAAAACCCTGTCTCCTAAAAAAAAAAAAAAAAAAAAAAATCAAGAATTAAATAATTAGAACCAAATGTCAGAAGGACAGAAGCTGAGCTGAGATGTGAACAAAGGCCCCACCATGTTACAAGGCTGGAGGAGATCACTTGGACTTGTTTGCCTCAGGCCAGGACACTAACACCAGGGGACACCCTTCCAACCTGGAAAGACTTTGTTTTTCCTGAACATGCTTTTTTTAATGACCACAGAAGAAAGTACTAGGGACCAGGCGCGGTGGCTCATGCCTGTAATCCCAACACTTTGGAAGGCCAAGGTAAGTGGAAACACTTGAGCCCAGGAGTACAAGACCAGCCTAGGAAACACAGTAAAACCCCATCTCTACAAAAAATTAGCTTGGTGTGGTGACACACACCTGTAGTTCCAGCTACTTGGGAGGCTGAGGTGGGCTAATCACCTCAGCTCAGTAGGTCGAGGCTGCAGTGAGCCATGATCATGCCATTGCACTCCAGCCTGAGTGACAAGTGAGGCCCTGTCTCAAAATAAAAAGCAAGCGCTATTTTCTACAGTGATCCATTCCTCTCAATAAATGGGCAGAATGTTCTTTGGTTCAAGGAGTGGAGAAGCGTTTTCAGGAGGTAGTGAGCTCTCACCCTGGAGGTGTGCAGCATTAGAGTGGTAGCAGCCTCAAAAATCTCAAGAGATACGGAGTAGCAGCTTGACCATGCTTTCCATGTTGAGTTACTTTTCTTCTCTCTCTTTGTTTTAAGAGATGGGGTCTCACTATGTTGCCCAGGCTGGTCTCAAATTCCTGGCCTCAAGTGATCCTCCCACCTAGGCCTTCCAAAGTGCTAGGATTATAGGCATGAGCCAAAGTGCTGAGTTTTTATGAGTCAACGTTCACGAACAACGAACTCTCAAAGGATCATTAATGCATATTTGGGATATTTACCATTAAGGAGGATTGGGTACGCTCACTGAAACCTAGGGCCACACGGAGCACAGGGTGAGCCTGGAGGCATGGCTCATCCTCTTGGGTTGATATGGCCCCATGTCACATCAGGGGTTTACCTGGGAAAGGCTGAGCCAGCAGCCTGCCTGGCTTCTCCCTTGTTAGTTTCCCCACTAGCCATCCTGCTTATTCCCAGTTCATGTCTACACGGAGTAGAACCCACCAGATAGGGATAATAGCTCCTTCCTTACTCTCATGGGGACACAGGGTTAAATTCCTATTCGCCCACTCACACACAGACAGGCTGGGGCTCAAGAATAAGAAATGTATACCAGCAATCACGCGTCCAGACACACACTTATCCGCATGTGCCTTACCCACGTGCACTTGGGCACTCTGACCCTGCCCTGGTCAGATACAGAGCCAGGGCAGGGCACACTGACTTCAGTAGCTTCTCTGCACTATGGTTTGTTGACTTTTCATGTAATCTGTAACTTTTCCTTGCCCAACCCTGCTTCACTGGCAGACTGAGGAGCTACCCCAGGATCCACCCCTAGGTGCTAGGATTTTGTGGGGGTAAGGGTTATAGCACTGGGTCTCTTGATAACGTTAACCTTCTCATCTCCAAAACTGGCTAAATAATACTTGCTATTTCCCTGCTCACACAAGAGTTCCAGCCACCTGGTGCTACTCATCCTGGGAGTGCCCTCTGGAGAAATCCCAATGCCTGTGGGTTCCCCTCTGAACAGGAGTAGAGTCAGACCTATTTCTCTGAAAAGTCTGACCTCCAAAAAGCTTGTTCGGGAGATGGGACTTTCAAGTAAGCTTGGTCCTTCCACAGCCCTCAGCTTGGAGTTAAGCCAGCTGACATCTGGCTACAGAGAAAACCTCAGTCTTTGCTCCAGCAGCAGAGGAAGGGAAGGAGCCAGAGAGAGAAGAGGCCACACAGCTTTGGCACCACTGGCTGCAGAGTTCGTGGCAAAGCCAGAGGATTTCCCCTTTCCTGTTGCCTGATTTCACTCTCATGATTTCTCCCCAGCACCAGTCTCTGGCCCCCAGGAGACACTAGCTATGAGCTGAGCTGGCCCAGCCATCCTGACCAGAAGTTTCAGCTGTGATGCAGAGGGTCACTCACCTGTCCTGCAAGAAATGTCTTTTCCCCACTTCCCCTAGACTCCGGCTGGAGAAGCCAAGACCACCGGTGCTGGGTACCAGGCCCTTCCTCTGAGGTCTGGCTCAAGGGGTATCCCCCCCCCACCATTGTGTCACGCTGCCAGCCTCAGAATAAAAAGTCACATAAGGCAACTTGGCCTGTTCTTCCCACGTTGACAGCAGCAAAATACACCAAAGGCTGCCCTACCCTCTCAGCTCCTCTGAATGTTGTCCCAAATTTGCTCCCTTGTCCTACTGTTTCCCTAAGTCCTGGCATCAGCTTCTTCTTCATCACCATCCTCATCATCACTCCAGTTTTTTAAGCTCTGACCCCCTGCCAGACACCCCAACCCTATGAGGCAGGTCCTGTTGCCCTCCCCACTTTACAGATGAGGAAACTGTCTTTAAGTGGAAAGACTCCTGACACCCGAGGCATCAATCTTGCTGGCTTTGCCAGTACTAAAGAAAAAAATGGGAAGCAGCCATGCTCCTCCCTTCCCCTCCCCCCACGGCACAGAATTTCTGGGAATACCCTTGTTCCCATGACATAACTGGACTCCCAGTACTGAAGTAAGGGGGAAATATTTGCTGCATGGGCTAAAATTTAACCCGGCCTGCCTGTTCCCTGTCCCAAAGGGACTGAGAGCCCAGCTTAAGAACTCCCCATCCAAACACTGATCTTTCCATTGTCCACTCCCCCAGATTCCACGAGTCGAGGACCAGTACCGGGATGCAGAGCTGTGGATTTCTGACGCACATGCCCCGCCTCGTCTCTGGCGGCCTCGGCAGTGTTAAGCCACAACCTGGCCAGTTCATGGAAAGCTGAGACAGGAGGGCGGGGGTGGCTGGAAATGGAAAGGGGAGCTGCCCCCGGGGCAAATAGGAGACAGCTGGACCACAGCAGCCAAAGGAGGGGGCATGCCAAGTGGCCACACTCCCCCAGCCACCTGCTGACACTCAGCTCCAAGAGGAAAAGGCAGAAAGAATAGATGGGTCCCCTTGACCAAGCTATTCACAGGCCAGTGGGCCCAAGCCTTGGGACCTAGAAGGGACAGTGGCCTGCTGACTGTGTAAGGCTAAAAAGGATGAGTGGGTAGGGACTTGGTGGTCTTATCTCATCTACAGACCCTGCAGGGCTGCGGCAAAACTCTAGGGGGTGCCTTTCACATGGTGCCATGTGGCCCAGGTCACAGAAGGGGATGACTTCTGTGATTCTATGAAGACTGGGAGGTGTGGGAGGGCACGGGCATAGCTTGCTCCACAGGTACCTCCAGGCTTCCCCGTCTCTCTCTAGGTACCTGCATCCATTGCATAGCTGGAGGACAAGGAGGAAGAATGGGGGAGGGGCACTACAGACCTCGAAGCCTAGACACCGTTTTTTTTTTTTTTGAGATGGAGTCTTGTTTTGTCACCCAGGCTGGAGTGCAATGGCGAGGTCTCCGCTCACCGCAACCTCCGCCTCCCAGGTTCAAGCAATTCTCCTGCCTCAGCCTCCCTAGTAGCTGGGGATTACAGGCACCCACCACTGCACCCAGCTAATTTTTATATTTTTAATAGAGATAGAGTTTTACCATCTTGGCCAGACTGGTCTCAAACTCCTGAACCTTGTGATCCACCTGCCTCAGGATTACACCTGTAATCCCAAAGTCCTGGGATTACAGGCGTGAGCCACCGGCCCCCCACCCCACCCCCCTTTTTTTTTAAGAGATAGAGTCGCCCAGGCTGGGCTCAAGTGATCCTCCCATCTCAGCCTCCCAAGTAGCTAGGACTACAGGCATGAACCACTGTGACTGGCTAATTTTTTATTTTTTATTTTTTTTGTAGAGATGGGGGTCTGGCTATATTGCTCAGGATGGTCTCAAACTCCTGGCCTCAAGCAATCCTCCCAAAGTACTGGGATTGCAAGCATGAACCTCCACAACCAGCCCCTAGACACTCGTGGAGACCAGTTCGCCTTATATCCAGGGAACAATCACAAATTTTTCATGCCATGCCCTCCCCACACCCCTAGGGGGTCTTATTTTCCTCCACTATAGGATGGAGTATTCCTACCCAACCAGAAGTTGAGGTATTCCTACCCAGCCCTTTGTGGGCTTTCTGTCTTGCGTTCAAAGTGCCGAGAGAGGAGGCTACCGGCCATCCTTATCTGGTGCCAGGTGGAGGATGGAGATTCAAATGGAACGTGACCCTGTTGTACCCCAAGAACTCAAGGACTCGGCCCTGGCTCCCAGTCTCAGTTCCCCTCCTCTACCATTACCACTGGCATCTCTGCTTCAACATCAGCAACTTTCTCCACCAGGACCCCCCCCAGATGTGTTGGGTACCAGGCCGGCATTTCTCCTAGAATGTTTTCTGCTGACCCATCTCTCCCTACCCAGGGGCAGGAGGGGCAGAGAGGCCCAAGGCCCAGACCCCTGGGGTCCACCTCCTTCCTGTTTTCCCTATATCCTGCTTGCCTCTGCTAACAAGCAACAGAGGATTGAGGAAGTGGAGGGTTTGGGACCCAGGACAGGAAGCTTGGGGCTGGAGTCCCAGCATCCGGACTGCAACAATGGAAGCTTCAAGTATCAGGAAAAGAGACAGAAACAGACAGAGGCACAGAAGAGCAAAACAGAGTCAGAGAGGGAATGAGAAACAGAGGCATAGATACAGAAAGGCAGACAAAGAGATTCCCAAAGAAACAGAGAAAGACAAAAACAGGGACAGAGACAAAGAGCAACAGAAAAAGAGGAGAGACGCAGAGCAACTGAAAGAGAAACACAGAACAAGGTAGAGAAAGAAAGGTGTGATGGGCAGAGGGCACCGAGGAACAGAGAACGCGAGAGCATTACTAGTGAAACCAGAGGTTGAGAGACGAATCAGGAAGAAAAAAAGAGCAAGAGAACAAAGGAAAGAGACTGAGAGTCTAAGGAGAAACTGAGAAAGGTTCACTGAGAAACAAAGAAAGTGTAAGAATGAGGACAGGGCAAGGGCCTTCTCAGAGTCTCTCTCTCTTTCTGTTTCTCTGCCCTGGGCCCCCCATCTCCTTCTCTATTCCCCATCCCACACACATGAGGCTTCTGCAGCTCTAGGCCGGGAGCCAAGATTTTCTGACAGGTCAAATCACACCTGCCTAGAGAAAAGAACAGGAGGCCTGTATACCAGAGCAGGCAGAGATGCCCAGGCCTGGCAGAGGGACTTCTGTCTTTCCACTACCTCTCAAACAACAAGATGACATGGCCCTGGGCTTTAGGGAAGGGCAAGTCTAATACCCCTCACTGCCAAAGTCCCTCTAATTTGTAGGCCCCACTCCACCACAGGATCATGTAAAAAGTTCAGGCCCTGGCTCCCCAGACCCCTGGGGTTTCACCCTCGGCCTGGATCAAGAACAAAAAGCTTTTCCCCCTCCCCCATCCTCCCCAACACATACCCCACCACCATCCTCCTGTCCTCTGGCCCTAGACAGCTGACTTAACTGGACCTTAATCTGCCACTCTTGCTCCAGCAGCCAGGTCTCCCACTGGGACCCCCTTATCAAACAGACAACCCTTGGAGGTTTGAGATGGAGCGATGGGACCGTCTCCCGTGGTGTTGGCAACAGGCTGCTAGGGACTCGGTAGCAGTTTCCTTTGTGAGCCTGTCCCATGCCAGCTGGGCCCTGCCACGTACCTGCCTTCTCTTCAACTCACAGGGGATTTTAAACGGCCTTCCAGGGCGGCTGGAATGGAAAGAAGCCGCTGGGAAGGGAGCGCGTTCAGGAGGGAATTGGGAGGCCAGGGGTACCTTACCAGAGGGCTGCTGGCTTTGCCGGATGGCCTCGACCTCCGCCAGCTCCATGCACACGCCTTGCCCGAGCATCAGCGTGTGCAGGGGCTTCTCCACCCCCCGGGGCGGGTAGCAGCGCAGGCCCGAGCCGCAGCGGGGGGTGTACACCCCGCAGGGCATCCCCAAGCCCAGGGCGCAAGTAGCACAACAGCCGCAGCCGGGCTCCCGCACCAGCTCCGTGCAGCCCACGGGGGGGCGGCAGCGCGCCAGCTTCTCCTCGGTGCAGGTCGGGCAGTGAATGGCTTCGTCGCCCAGGCTCAGCCCGGGCCCGGCCGCCAGCAGCAGGACGGCCACGAGGCAGAGGGGCAGCATGATCGCGCGAAGACTGGGCGCGGGCGCGGGCGCGGGGCGCGGGCGGGGAGCGCGGGCGCGCGAGCGGGCGGCGGAGGGCACACGGCGACAGCGCCCGGAGCGCCTGGAGGACCCGACCCGGAGGGCTCGGGGAGATGGGTCGGCCCGGCGGGCGGACGCAGTCGGAGCGGGGAAGTCAGCAGGCGGGCGGCGAGGCGACGGGGCCGGGGGCTGAGCGGAGGCCCGGGTCGGCTCCCCCGGACTTTATACCGGTCCCTGGCCACACCCCCAGCGCCTTCCCAGAGGTGGGGGAGCCGGGGCCGGCGAGGGGGAGAGGGGGAGGCGGCCGTTAGGGGGAGGGGGCGCTCTCCCGAGTAGCCGCCGCCGCCGCTGCATCCGAAAGCCCTTTTCTGCCGAAGAAGGAAGCGGCGCAGTTTGGAAGCCTTGGCAGGCGCCCAGAGCGCCTCTGAACCGGAGCCCGGGAGGAGAGGCGAGGGAGAAGGGAAGCCAAGGGGCTGCTGCGGGGCCCCCTCTCCCGACCTCGGAGGAGTCTCGCCCCGCCCCGCCAACGCGGCCTCAGTCTCCCACCGAGAAAGAGACCTCCTAGCCGGGCCTCCCAGTCCCTTGGATTCGGTCTCCCTGGGCAGCAGCCTTTCCACCCCACCCCAGTGCTTCCAGTCTCAACCGCTGGAGACCAAGCCTCGTGAGGTGGGGTAAAGCGTACAGGCACCCAGCTAGGGGCACGGAGGGGCCTGGTGGCCCTAAGATGGTAACAGGCTCTCTTTCCCCTTGCCCTTTGCAACCTCTCCCTCCCCCCAGCAATCTCCCCGGGGTTCCTTCGGGCCCTGGTCCACCGTGCCTTCCCGGGGAGGGAGGGGCCGCCTAGCCTGTTCCTCCTTACTGGACGTTTGCTTCTCAGGCCCACTCAGACCCTCTCCTGGAGGGAGGCAGGCCTGGGAGACTGCCACTTGCAATGTGCACGTTTTTCATTGAACAGCTCCAGTGGGGCACCGTTCCTGTAGTCACTATATGTTTGTTGAGCTGTTGTGATCATTTCCCAGATGGCAGTGAAGGATTTTGAAGGGCCTGGAGCAGTGGCTCATACCTGTGATCCCAGCACTTTGGGGGCTGAGGCGGGAGGATCTCTTGAGTGTGCCACTGCACTCCAGCCTGGGTGAAAGAAGAAAACTCTGTCCCTTAAAAAAAAAGAAAAGAAGAGGACCAGGAGCCGTGGCTCGCCAGCACTTTGGGAGGCCAAGGCGGGCGGGTCACGTGGTCAGGAATTCAAGACCCCCCCGTGGCCAAGATGGTAAAATTCCCTCTCTACTAAAATTACACAAAAATTAGCCGGGTGCGGTAGCAGGCACCTGTTTATCCCAGCTACTCGGGAGGCTGAGGCAGGAGAATCGCTTGAACCCCGGGGACAGGGGTTGCAGTGAGCTGAGATCATGCCACTCCAGCCTGGGAAACAGAGTGAGACTCTGTCTGAAAAATGAAAAGAAAAAAAAGAAGGCCGGGCATGGTGGCTCAGGCCTGTAATTCCAGCACTTTGGGACACTAAGGTAGGCGGATCACCTGGGATCAGGAGTTCAAGACCAGCCTGGCCAACGCGGTGAAACCCCATCTCTACTAAAAATACAAAAAGTAGCCATTCATAGTGGCGTGTGCCTGTAATCCCAGCTACTTGGGAGGCTGAGACAGGAAAATCAATTGAACCCTGGGAGGCGGAGGTTACAGTGAGCCGAGATCTCACCACTGTACTTCAGCCTGGGTGAAAGAACAAGACTTCGTCTCAAAAAAAAAAAAAAAAAAAAAAAAAAAAAGACCAAAAAAATGTTGTTGAAGGAATGCTTTTTTAATTCACCCAGTGTTACCACTTGGGCTAGTAATGGGCCTGGTTTGACCTTCTGTGAAATCCTACTGATGCCCCTATTCCCCCCAGCCTTGCCCAATCCTGCCCAAATTGAGAAGAGCCCTGGAGTAGCATTTGGAGCAAAGTTCCATCTCCTAGGTTCTCTCTCGGGCCCCCCAATTCACACCATCCTCCCCTACAAAGGCATCTGCTGTACTAGAGCTGGTTTCAGGATAAGGGTGCCTGTCCAGGAATAATCAGTAACCCACTGTGGATTGTTTTTTTTCTTTTTTGGCTTGGCCTAGAAAGCTGCAGGTCAGCCAAGCTGAAATGCAGTTCAGGGACCCTCTTCCTGCTTCTTCCCCCAGGACAGGGGTCTTTCAGCCTCACAGGGGTTGGGCTACCTCCAACTCTTTCCAAATGCAGACTTCGAGGATGATTGCAGGGAGATTGCAGCCGGACCTGCAGGACAGACCAAAAAGTTGCAAACTGACGGCACCTACTGGCAACCATCAAGACTGCAGAAGGGCTGGAAAGTGACGCCGGGGGCCCAGATTCTGGGATTCTCTCCATTCCATCTCACAGATGAAGTGGGGACCCTTCTGCCTTGGAGAAGGGCAAACAGAACCAGCTTCCTCAAGTCCCTGGGGAAGCCCAGCCTGTGCCTGATTCAGAAAACTGCCCCCACGCCATCTCCCTCCTTCACCATCACTAGACCCCGTTCTGCCACCAACTTGTGTGAACTTGGAGTTTGACTGACCTCTGCTGTAACACGGAGGTAGATCAACCCTACCCCTCCTGCCTCTTGAAGCTCTTGTGAGAATAAAATGGAATGGAGAAGAATAGTTCTGCTCCCAGTGCCAGACACGTACCCTGGTCAGCAAACCCAAGAGGAGTAAAGGTGCTGGGACACAGAGGCAGGAGTGCGGGAGAGGCCGGACAACGCCACACAACAGGCCTGGGATGAAGCATGAGTGCAGGTGAGTGTGGGAAATCTGGAAAGGTCGCCAGACGAGACAGATTCCCACACCTCAACCCCAGCCCCTCAATCAATCCTCTGGTGTCCTTCCACCCGTCATCATTGGGTTAATTCCAAGAAGGCAGGAAGATGCACAGGAAGAGACCTTCCAAGCACCTCCCACCATTCATGCAACACACATTTATTGAACACCTAATATGCTCAGGCTTTATGCTATGTACTAGAGATGCAGAGATGACCAAGTTCACCCCCTGCCCTCAAGGAGCTCACTACTTAGTGAGAGAAGATAGTATGTAAATAAAACACATCTGAGAAGTGTGCAGGTGCCCTGGGAGGTGCTCACATGGGGTGCAATGGGGATCCAGAGCCACAAGTGCTCGGTTCTACAGGCTAAAAGCCTTCCTTAAAGAGGAATCAGCAAAGTGTTAGCTCCGGATGACCTGGATTCTGACCCCAACCCTGTCACCGGGCTCACTAGGAAACCTAAAACAAGTTACTTGAGCTCTCTGAGCTTCAGGCCTTATCTGGAAAATGGGACTTTGCAGGAAGAACGAGAGAGAGAGAGACCTATGCAAAGTGCCTGGCACATAGTAGATGCCAAGTGTTTGCTCCCTGCTACCCCTCTCCTGCTCAGAACTGTAACTTCTCCACATGGCTGGCAGCCCCTCGTGGCAAGACTTGTGTCTCCCCCACTGAACTAGAGGCTCTCGGAAGACTGGGTTTAGTGTCCCCCTTCAGCCTGCAAGTATCTGGGAGAGGCTGTATAAAGAGCTTGAGTTGAGGCATGGTGGCTCATGTTGTCTATAATCCCAGCACTTTGGGAGGCCAAGGCAGGTGGATTGCTTGAGGGCAGAAGTTCAAGACCAGCCTGGGCAACATGGCAAAACCTGGTCTCTGCAAAAAAAAAAAAATTAAAAAACTAGTCAGGTGTCGTGGCATGTACCTGTGGTCCTAGCTACTCGGAAGGCTGAGGTGGCAGAATCACTTGAGCCCAGGAGGTCAAGGCTGCAGTGAGTCAAGATAGCTCACTGCACTCCAGCCTGGGCAACAGAGCCAAACCCTGTCTTAAAAAACTGGCTAGCTATGGTAGGTAGCATGTGCCTGTAGTCCTAGCTATTCAGGAGGCTGAAGCAGGAGGGTCCCTTGAGCCCAAGAGGTCAAGGCTGCAGCAAGCTATCAGTGCCACCACACTCCAGCCTGGGCAACAGAGAGAGACCTGGTCTCTTAAAAATAAAAAATAGCGCCGGGAGCCGTGGCTCAAGCCTGTAATCCCAGCACTTTGGGAGGCCGAGGCGGGTGGATCACGAGGTTGAGAGATCGAGACCATCCTGGTCAACATGGTGAAACCCCATCTCTACTAAAAATACAAAAAAATTAGCTGGGCATGGTGGCACGTGCCTGTAATCCCAGCTAGTCAGGAGGCTGAGGCAGGAGAATTGCCTGAACCCAGGAGGAGGAGGTTGCGGTGAGCCGAGATCGCGCCATTGCACTCCAGCCTGGGTAACAAGAGCGAAAACTCCGCCTCAAAAAAAATAAAAAATAAAAAATAGCTCTCTTCCTTTCTCCACCATCTTGCTGTGTGCTTTACTCCATTTCTCACCATGTCTTCTCATAGGACTTTCAGGATTCAGCGATTCCTGGCCAAGAAACAAAAGCAAAATCGTCCATTCCCCAGTGGATTCACATGAAAACTGGTAATAAAATCAGGTGTAACTCCAAAAGGAGACATTGGAGAAGAACTAAGCTGGCTATATAAGAAATTACACAACAGGAGGCTGAGGCAGGAGAATTGGCTGAGCCCGGGAGGCGGAGGTTGCGGTGAGCCGAGATCGCGCCATTGCACTCCAGCCTGGGTAACAAGAGCGAAACTCCGTCTCAAAAAAAAGAAAAGAAAAGAAATTACACATGAGACGGCACGCATATTTATGCTGTCTGAAGGTCACAATCATGTTACCAAATCAAGCTGAAAATGTCACCACTCTCTGGAGAATTTTGAACAGAGTTTCCTCTCTGGATCTGTTATGAAGCCGTTGGTTGGCTGGGTTCAGTAATAAATATGTGAGATCTTTCATTTCCAAAAAAAATTAAAATAATAAAATAATAAAAAATGAAATTGTTTCTAAAAAAAGAGCATGGGGCCGGATGCAGTGGCTTAAGCCTGTAGTCCCAGCACTTTGGGAAGCCAAAGTGGGTAGATCACGAGGTCAAGAAATCAAGACCATCCTGGCCAACATTGTGAAACCCTGTCTCTACTAAAAATACAAAAATTAGCTTGACGTGGTGGCACACGCCTATAGTCCCAGCTACTCCAGAAGGCTGAGGCAGGAGAATTGCTTGAACCCAGGAGGTGGAGGTTGCAGTGAGCCGAGATCACGCCATTGCACTCCAGCCTGGTGACAGAGTGAGACTCCATCTCAAAAAAGAAAAAGCATGGATTTGGAGTCAGAGGACTTGGGTTCAAGTTGCAACACAGCCTCTTAAGAGCTTGGCCAGGAATTGCTTAATCCTGAAAGTCTTGTGTTGCCTGTAAACCCAGAACTTTGGGATGCCAAGGCAAGTGGATCAGTTGAAGCTCAGGGGCTCGAAAGCAGCCTGGCCAACATGGTGAAAACCTGTCTCTACTAAAAAATACAAACACTAGCTGGGCATGGTGGCATGCACCTATAATCTCAGCTACTCAGGGGACTGAGGCAGGAGGATCACTTGAGCCCAGGAGGCAGAGGCTGCCGTGAGCTGAGATGGCACCACTGCACTCCAGCCTGGGTGACAGAGCAAAACTCCCTCTCAAAAAAATTTTCATATATATATATATTGCGAGAGAGAGAGAAATGGGCTTACATTCCACAAAACAGTTGGAAGAAAAAACAAGATAATGAATGAGAAGAGGCTCTGGAACCCAAGGAGAGGGTGCAGGTGCAGTGCTGGTGGTTGGTTTTTTTCCTCCTGTCTGATGTCTCCTTGTGAACTGGGAGCCCCAACTAGGAGCCTCTCCAGGGCAGAAAACTGGCCCTCCTTTCCTGCCATTTTTCTTAGCCCAGGGCTCTACCAAAAAATTAAACCTCCTCTCCCACAGCATCCTTGTCTGTCCCTGCCTCCTGGGCACCCTGAGGACTGGGAAGACACTGATGAATGAATGGATGGAAAAAATGCCTACTCCCTCCCATCCTCCTCCACCTCCCACCCTAGCTGGCTTGTTGCTTAGAAAGTCTCATTGGCTTCCTTGTTGGTACAGTTTCCAACCTCTGCAGGCTGGGTGTCTTAGAGAATAAAGAGGAAGAGGCTGGGCACAGTGGCTCACACCTATGATCCCAGCACTTTGGGAGGCTGAGGCAGGTGGATCACTTGAGGTCAGGGGTTCAAGATCAGCCTAGCCAACATGGTGAAATCCCATCTCTACTAAAAACACAAAAATTAGCCAGGTGTGGTGGTGGGTGCCTGTAATCTCTGCTACTGGGGAGACTGAGGCATGAAAATCATTTGAACCCAGGAGGTGGAGGTTGCAGTGAGCCAAGATTGATTTCGCCATTGCGCTGCAGCCTGGGCAACAGAGGGAGACTCCGTCTCAAAAAAAGAGAGAGAGAGAGACAGAGAAAAAAGATAGGGAAGCCGAGTGCGGTGGCTCATGCCTGTAATCCCAGCACTTTGGAAGACTGAGGTGGGCAGATAACCTGAGGTCGGGAGTTCGAGACTAGTTTTTGGGTTTTTTTGGGTTTTTTTTTTTTGTTTTTCAGAAATGAAGTTTTGCCCTGTTGCCCAGGCTGGTCTTGAACTCCTGCATTCAAGCAATCCACCTGCCTTGGCCTCCCAAAGTGCTAGAATTACAGACATGAGCCACCATGCCTGGCTTCATGGTCTTTATACAGCCTCTCTCAGACACTTGCAGGCTGAAGGAGGACACTAAACCCCGTCTTCCGAGAGCCTCTAATTCAGTGGGGGAGACACAGGTCTTGCCACCAGGGGCTGTCAGCATGTGGAGAAGACCAGCCTGACTAACATGAAGAAACCCCGTCTCTACTTAAAATACAAAAATTAGCCAGGCGTGGTGGCACATGCCTGTAATCCCAGCTACTCAGGAGGCTGAGGCAGAAGAATCGCTTGAATCCAGGAGGCAGAGGTTGCTGTAAACCGAGATTGTGCCACTGCACTCCAGCCTGGGCAACAAGAGCGAAAATCCATCTCAAAAGAAAAGATAGGAAAAAAGCAAGCTCAATTCTCAAGGGGAAAGACACAGTCCTGCCCTCAGGGAATCCCTGAGTTGACGGCCTGCCCTACGGAGCATCTTATCTGATGGAGCAGACAAACCATACATAACAACGAAGGTGAACACAATGCTCGTGGACTGTATGCAGGACATGGCTCTAGCGCTTCACTCATGTGCACGTCACAGCAACCTCATGAAGTAGGTGCTATCATCATCTCTTTCTAAGACAGGGAAGAGGAAGCACGGAGAGGTTTGTCACTTACTCAGAATCACACAGCAAGTAAGTGGAAGAACAGGAATGTGAACCCAGGCAGTCTGGCTCCAGAGTCTGTATGATTAGCCCCCGTGCTTTACTGCCTTCCAAAACAGCTGTCAGAACAATCTAATGCCAACAAGGGCAAGAGAGTCTGACACAGAGTACCAGCTGGGTTGGGGGATCAGGGCAGAGGTGGCATTGGTAGGGGACTAGGCCCCAGGCCTCCTCATAACTTTGGCCTCCTAGCCTCTTTCCTGATTGCCCTGGAATGTCCACTGTGCCCACACTGAGTGGGGAAGCTTAGCTCCCCTCCATGTCAGCTGACACCCAGGTCCCAAACAGGGCACCCCCACAGTCACCCTAGGTGTGGGCTGAGCAATGGTACACCAGTACAGCTGCCTTCCTGCCCACCAGGGCCCCATACTTGGAGAGACCAGATCAGGAGAGTCAGGTTCTCCATAGAAACAGCACAGTGCAGAGTAAGGAGTCTGAGTCTTTCCCTGGGAACACATGACTTCAGAGGTGAACATCCAGGCAAAAGAACGGGAGGGGACAGGAGAGCCATCTGCAGTTGGGCTGGCCAGTATCTGGTTTTTTATCTCCAGGCCAGCCAGCTCTGCTACTTACCAGCTTTGTGACCACTTCCTATTCCTCAGCTTCAGTTTGGCCATCTGTAAAATGGGGAAGGGGAACTCATTGAACTGTGAAGCCCCTTCCAGCTCTAGCAATCTAGGAATCTAGGACCTCTGGAGTCCTTTTGCATGGTCCAAGGCGCCATGCTGGCATGGCTTCCAACACTCTGGAGCCTGCACTGTTCCCAGGCCAACTGGCACCAACAGGAGCACTTTCTCATTGTCCAAAGCCTGAGCAGGAGACAAGCCAAGTGAATGATGCTGGGCCCTATGAGAGTTCTGTCACCATCCCGAGAAGTGATGAGGCTAACTCAAGAGCATACAGCTAGCAAGTAATCGAGCCAAGGCTTGGGCCAGATGCATTCACTGCCTGCTACGATCTCAGCGTTCTGTGACAGTGAGCTATGGGCTCAGAACTCGAGAAAGATGGGGGTAGGGGGAGAAGAAGAAAGTGCAACCTGGGAAAATCTTGCAGAGGACACTTGCAAAAGCAGTGATGCCCAGGGGATTCTGAGCAGAGACAGCCAGAGGTTGGCTGGGAAATCTTTTCCCCTGCTTCCCTGACATGTGTTGAGTCAAAAGGCAGAAGACCGACAGATCAGAGTCCCAGAATCAGAGAAGACACCCTGTCCACATTCCCAGGAGGGCCTCCAGGCCCTGACTCCTGCTTCCCCCACCCTGGGGAACAAAGTGCCACCTTCCCCTTAGGAAATCTTAAAGAGATCAAGGGACCTCTGAACCCAGAGAGATCTCCAAGAGGGCTTTAGGCTTAGCGAGGCCCCCACAGAGGGGTCTTTAGACTCCGTAAGCAAACTCCCCAGAGTGTGCTGGACCCCCAGAGTGATCTCCTACACCCATGCACACAGGGCCCTTACCCCTAACCGCATGCCTCCCCTTTTCCCCACAAGCAGCAGGAGCTCCCAGGTCGCACCAGTCATGCCTTCTGCATATTCCCCGACCTCTCTTCTGGTCCCATCACTGCACAGCCGGAGCCAGGATCCTTCATGCCAACATTTCTGCCTCATCCTTTCTCTCCTACTCACCCATGCCCACTTCTTCCCAACCTTCCTCTTCTCCCTTCCCACAAGAACATCCTGGCCTGAGGGGCCCCCCAAGATTGGCAGTGACCAGACTTCCCAACCCCATGTGCCAAATAACGCTTTTTTTTTTTTTTTTTTTGAGACAGAGTTTTGCTCTCATTGCCCAGGCTGGAGTGCAATGGCTCGATCTCCGCTCACTGAAACCACTGCCTCTCAGGTTCAAATGATTCTCCTGTCTCAGCCTCCCGAGTAGCTGAGATAACAGGCACGCACCACCATGCCCTGCTAATTTTGTATTTTTAGTAGAGACAGGGTTTCTCCATGTTGGTCAGTCTGGTCTTGAACTCCTGACCTCAGGTGATCCACCCGCCTCGGCCTCCCAAAGTGCTGGGATTATAGGTGTGAGCCTCTCCGCCTAGCACTTTTATTGTTTATAAATTATCCAGTCTGTGGCATTCTGCTATAGCAGCAGAAAATAGACTAAGACAACTAATCTGTTTTTAGAAATCAGGATAAAGTTTACAGTTGAGGAAGGGAGTGGAGGTAGCCTTATGGGGTAGAGGTAATATTATTTAGTTACATGGTATATTCACTAAGTGGACATTTATTGAGCTAAACAGTTCTCTTTTCTGCACTTTACTGTATGCATGTTATACTTCCTTTTTTTTTTTTTTTTTTTTTTTTTTTTGAGACGGAGTTTCACTCTCGTTACCTAGGCTGGAGTACAATGGCCTGATCTCGGCTCACCGCAACCTCCGCCTCCTGGGTTCAAGCAATTCTCCTGCCTCAGCCTCCTGAGTAGCTGGGATTACAGGCACGCACCACCATGCTCAGCTAATTTTTTGTATTTTTAGTAGAGACGGGGTTTCACCATGTTGACCAGGATGGTCTCGATCTCTTGACCTCGTGATCCACCCGCCTCGGCCTCCCAAAAGTGCTGGGATTACAGGCTTGAGCCACCGCGCCCAGCCCTACTTTCATTTTTTACTGGAAAAAAAAAGGCTTTTCCTGTTTTGTTTTGTTTTTTAAAGAGTGCTAGCTCTTAAGTCAGCCTGCCTTGGCTGGATTCCTGGCATTAGAAACCAGGATAAGTTAGCCTGTGCCTCAATGTCCTCATCCCTCGTATTAAATGAATATTATTATAGTGTGGCTATGATGACTAAATGAATGAATCTCCATAAAACACTGAGAATGCTGTCTGCCAAATATTAAGTGCCCAGTGAGTGTTAGTTATTAGCCGTGACCAGCCGTGGGTGAGATTAAGAGCATGGAGCCAAAAGGCCTGCGCTGAATGCTGGATTTGCCATTTACTAGCTCTGTGACTTTGGCAAGGTGGCACCCTCCCTCTTATCCTCAAATGCCCTCAGTTGTAAGAGAGATAATGCCAGCTCAGCCTGATAGGGCTGTGCAGAAACCTGCTGAGACAATGTATGTAAAGCACTGAATGCAGTGCCTGGCACAGAGGAAGGCTGAGCATCATGGTAACCCTATAAACCCATTTTACAGATGGGGCTCCAGGTAGTCAAAACATGGGCTTGGCCAGGCGCAGGGGCTCACACCTGTAATCCTAGCACTTTGGGAGACTGAGGCAGGCGGATCATGAGGTCAGGAGACCAAGACCATCTTGGCCAACATGGTGAAACCTTGTCTCTACTAAAAAATACAAAAATTAGCTGGGCGGCACACACCTGTAATCACAGCTACTCGAGAGGTTGAGGCAGAAGAATCACTTGAACCTAGGAGGCGGAGGTTGCAGCGAGCCAAGATCTTGCCACTGCACTCCAGCCTAGCAACAGAGCAAGATTTCATCTCAAATTAAAAAAAAAAAAAAAATGGGCTTAAGGTCACATGCAACTGAATGTCATTCAAACTCATTTTTAGGACAACAGAGCCTGTGTCGCATTCACACCCAGCCTCCAACTGGCATCTCCCCCTCTCCACCTCCAGAGGCAGCACAGCCTTGGAGAGTTTTCCCCAAACCCAATCAGCCCCTTTTCCTCCTGCCCAGTGGCCCTGCTGCCACCGAGGCCCTTGTCTTTCCAACTCTGGTGGTCAGATTCTGTGTGTCCAGAGAGGGTTGTGTCTTCCCTGCTGGCCCAGCTCTAGTGCCAACCTGAGAGCTCTGGTGCCCTCAGTCAGGGTGCCTCCCCGGCCCCAGATCTAACCTCAGCTGTGGGAAGAGAGGGTCTCAGAGAGAAGCCACAGTGCCCAACAGGCTTTCCATGGCAGGGGCCTCTTTCACTGCAGCCTCCTTTTGTCTTTGGTCTGAGAGAGGTGAAGATGACTGGGGACGGCTGAAGGGAACTTGAGGGTAGAGGAACAGGGTTGGGTAAGTCCAGCAGCAAGGCCTGGCATGCCTGGAACTCCTAATCCACATAGCCTCCTGAAGCCTGGATTCACTCCCGTGGCCCGAGCCATTTCCAGAGATTTGATGTTTGGAGCCAGTAATCCTCAAGATCTGTGCAGGCTGTTCCTTACCCTCACCCAGGCACGATGCTCTAAAGAGCAGCAGAAGCCGGGCCCCAAGCCAAGGGAAAGCCAGACAGCCTGAAATGGAAAAGAGCTTTGCTCCCAGCTTGATGTGCAAACTGGGGGGCAGTCTGCACTGGTCTCACAGTGGAAGCCAGGGTTCAAAGCCCAGCTGTGCCCATATTAGCTGTGGGCCTGTCTCTTCACCACTGTGGACCTCAGTTTCCTTATCTGTAAATTGGGGATGCTATTTTCTACTTCACTCTGGGGGATTGTTAAGGAGAATCAAATAAGGCTGTCTATAAAAATGAAAGGCTTATATACCAGAAAGCAGCTTACAAATTGATGGTATTCTTATTATGACTCTCTTGGGTCTCTTTTGATGCTAAGATTCTATGACAATTTAGAGGTAGAGAGAAGAGGAGGGAGTACTAGCAAGGGGAAGACCAAGAGAGGGAGGAGCTGAAACAAAGAATAGGACAGAGACACGGAAAGGCAGAGAAGGGGGAATAGATGTGACGAAATGAAAACCTTGGAGAGATGGGAGAGGTTTTTTTTTTTGCCCAGCCTGGGCAACAAGAGTGAAACTCCATCTCAATAAATAAATAAATAAGGCCGGGGATGGTGGCTCACAGTCTCTCTCTGTCACCCAGGCTGGAGTGCAGTGGCACAATCTCAGCTCATTGTAACCTCTGCCCCTGGGTTCAAGCAATTCTCCTGCCTCAGCCTCCCGAGTAACGGGGACTACAGGGATGCGCCACCACACCCAACTAATTTTTGTATTTTTAGTACAGGCAGGGTTTCACCATCTTGGCCAGGCTGGTCTTGAACTCTTGACCTGGTGATCCACCCACCTTGGCCTCTCAAAGTGCTGGGATTACAGGCATGAGCCACCTCGCCCGGCTGATGGGAGATACTTAGAAACAGATATGAAATCAAAGATCCCAGTCTAAACTCCTCCTCTCCATGCATTCATTCATTTGTTCATTCTTCAGAGGAAGGAATGAGGTAGTAGCCGTCAAGCTTGACCAAGTCTCAGGGCCCACATCTACCCATCAGGCTTGTTCCTAGCAGCAGCCAAGAGCCCTCTAAGGGCAATGGACTGGAGGATGGGTTTCTGCAGTTCCTCAAGTCAGACCCCTGGGTTCTGAGTCCAAAGTCCAAGGCAGGGGTCAGCTACCTGGAATGCTGGTTCCCTGCCCCCACTCCCACCCTGACTCCCACTAATGAAAGGGAGTTTCATTAGGCTCTTTCAGGCCACACTGACGTGTACCCCTCAGTACCCAGCTCCTACCCAGGCAAACAAGTAAACAGAAATAAGATAGATGAGGGAGAGAAGGCAGAGAGCCTGAAAAAGTGAAATGGTCAGGGAAACAGGTGGACACCGGGTAGAGGTACACAGCACTCCACCCTGTCCTACTCCTCTCTTCTTGGGCCCCACCCTAATGCCTCCCGAGGACGTTATGTGGAATGTCAGAGCAAGGGAGACAGTGACAGGTTCAGGTGACCCCATTCCCCACCATATTAGAAGCATCACTGGTTTTCTCACCCCATCCCCCAGGTCAGCTTGCTGCCCCATTGCCGTCATCTACAGCTCTAGGCCTTAGTTTTCCCATCTGTACAATGGGGAGGTGGGACTTAGTGATCTAAAAGCCAGCCCAGGGCCGGGCGTGGTGGCTCAAGCCTGTAATCCCAACACTTTGAGAGACTGAACTGGGAGGACCACTTGAGCCCAAAAGTTTGAGACCAGCCTGGGAAACATAGCAAGACGTTGTCTCTACAAAAAAAAAAAAATTTTTTTAATTAGCCAAGCTTGGTGGCACAGGCCTGTAGTCCCAGCTTCTCAGGAGGCTGAGGCAGGAAGATCGTTTGAGCCCAGGAGTTTGAGGCAGCAATGAGCCATGATCATGCCACTACACTCCAGCCTGGGCAGCAGAGCTGAGACTAAACAGAGGTGTCTCGAAAAAAAAGAAAGAAAGTAAAAAGGAAGTCTTCCCTTCCCTCCACCTCCTTACAGTTCCTTCCAGATATTCTCAATGCGTGTATATATAATTTTATTTACCCAAATAGAATTATGCTCAACACAGTATTTCCTTCGCTTTTTTTGTTTGTTTGAGACGGAGTCTCACTCTGTGGCTCAGGCTGGCATGATCTCAGCTCACTGCAACCCCCGCCTCCCAGGTTCAAGCAATTCTCCTGCCTCAGCCTCCCGAGTAGCTGGGATTACAGGCATGCACCACCACGCCCAGCTAATTTTTGTATTTTTTAGTAGAAATGGGGTTTCACCATATTGGACAGGCTGGTCTCAAACTCCTGACCTCATGATCCGCCCACCTTGCCTTCCAAAGTGCTGGGATTACAGGCGTGAGCCACTGTGCCCAGCCAGGGTGTGAACATTTTTAAATTTTTGATGGATAGGGAACTTCTGCGCAGATTTAGGGATTACTAATCTCTGGTCCTGAGCTGCTTCCCTCTGTAACCTCCCTTGCTCTCCTCCCAACTTTGTCCACATTTATTTGCCAGGGGCCACCTAGAGGCTGGGCTCTACGGGACATTTAGGGTTTTCCTGGCCTCCTCCAACTGGAGGCTGGTATCCCTGGTAAAAATAAATAAATAAATAAAAATAAATAAACTGACCAGACCCTGCCAGTTGTCAGCCTCGAGGTAAGCAGAGCTTCTTGGCCCAGCCCTAACCACCTGAGTACTCTGGCATTGGCCCAGCCTCATCCAGGAATTCCCAGTGGGCTCCAGCCTAGCCAGCTCCAAACCCCAAATCCAAAGCCACACTTTTAGTGTAGCCTCCTTCTGCTGTGAGAGCCTGCAAAAGAGAAGAAATGCTGCTTTTTCTAGGGGAGCTTCCAGATCCATGAAGGGGACACTGTCCTCCAGGACCTTCCCTCCCCTCTCCAAAGAGCAGAAAGAAGGGGAACACACAACACCCAGGAGAAAACAACCAAAGAACACTTGTCAAAGGAACTCATCCGCATATGCAAATATACACTGAGCAACGTGAGGAGGTTCCATTTAAAAGACTGTCAGAGAAGACTCCCTGGAGAGGAGAATTTTGAACTGGTTTTGGAGAAGGAATTTGTGGGACTAGCAGAGGAGGGAGATCCTGGAAAGGAGCAGAGATAGTCATTGCTGACATGTCTCGAGCACTTATTATTTGCCAGGCAATGAATGCACTAAAAATATATATTTTTTATTTATTTATTTATTTATTTTATTTTAGATGGAGTTTTGCTCTTGTTGCCCAAGCTGGAGTGCAATAGTACAATCTCGGCCCACTGCAACCTCTGCCTCCTGGGTTTAAGAGATTCTCCTGTTTCAGCCTCCCAAGTAGCTGGGATTACAGGCGCGCACCACCACACCCAGCTAATTATTTTGTATTTTTAGTAGGAGCGAGGTTTCACCGTGTTAGCCAGGCTGCTCAAACTCCTGATCTCAGGTGATCTGCCTGCCTCGGCGGGGAATTACAGACGTGAGCCACAGCGCCCGTCAGAAGTTCGAGACCAGCCCGGCCAACATGGGGAAACCCCCGCTCTACTAATGATCCAAAAAAATTAGCCTGAGGTGTTGGCACGCTCTGGGGCTCAAGCGATCCTCCCTCCTCGGCCTCCAGAGCTGGGGTTATTGGATATTTTTTTTTCTTTTTGGGTAGAAATGGGGTCTGGGTATGTTGCCCAGGCTGGTCTCCAACTCCTAGGCTCCCGTGATCCTCCCACCTCGGCCTCCCAATGAGCTTGAATACAGAGGCCAGCCACTGGACACACCGTACTTTCATTTCTTTCTTTTTTGTTTTTTGTTTTTGAGACGGAGTTTCGCTCGTTACCCAGGCTGGAGTGCAATGGCGCGATCTCGGCTCACCGCAACCTCCGCCTCCTGGGTTCAAGCAATTCTCCTGCCTCAGCCTCCTGAGTAGCTGGGATTACAGGCACCTGCCACCATGCCCAGCTAATTTTTTGTATTTTTAGTAGAGACGGGGTTTCACCATGTTGACCAGGATGGTCTCGATGTCTTGACCTCGTGATCCACCCGCCTCGGCCTCCCAAAGTGCTGGGATTACAGGCGTGAGCCACCGCGCCCGGCCTCTTTCTTTTTTAAGACGGAGTCTCACTCTGTCGCCCAGGCTGGAGTGCAGTGGCGCCATCTCGACTCACTGCAACCTCCGCCTCCTGGGTTCTAGCGATTCTCCTGCCGCAGCAGGAGTAGCCGGGATTACAGGCGCCTGCCGTGCACGGCCGGCTAATTTTTGCATTTTTACTAGAGACGGGGGTTTCACCAATTTGGCCAGGCTGGTCTTGAACTCCTGACCTCGTGATCCACCCACCTCGGCCTCTCAAAGTGCTGGCATCACAGCCACAGCTCCCGCCTTCCTTTCCTTTCTCTGAGGGGGGAGGGGGCGGGGTTCGGGCAGACGCCGGAACCTGTCCGCTTCAACCAAGTGGCCAGGCGGCCGGTCTAGAAAGCCGGCACCGAGTTTCCTCAGGAAAACGAAGCTAAGGCTCCCATTCCCCTCCCTAGCAATCTCAGAACACAGAACCGTTTTTAGATCTCAGAACTCTTAAATAGACTGGCAGCTCCTGGAGAATAAACATCCTTTGCTTTTTCACCTGGACACTTCTGCCTCAGGAACCCCTTCCCGTTTCCAAGGCTGGGCTCGCCGAGATTTCCGCCAGAGAAAACAAACGAGTCCTCATTATTAGCCAGATTCCCTGTCAGTCTCTCCGCTACGACGCCCAGTGGTGCATTTTGAAATCTCTCTGGTCCCGCCTCCCTTACTTGATTGGTTTATTCGAACAAACGCCTGACCAACTCAGCCGTTGATAGGTGGATATAAAAGACCAGCTACGATTGGTTCTTCTGGACAGAGACAGCGAGAGCCGGTCAGGGATTGGCTTGTCTGCTTCGGGCGGGCTAAAGGAAAGTTCAAGTGGAGCGCTCCTAACCGACGGGCGTCTGTGGAGGGGCGGCTTGGTCTGGGGTCGTCTCGTGGGTCCTGCCGGTTTGGTCGCTTTCGGGGTTCTCGAGCCCCTTCCCGACCGTCACCATGGAAGTGTCACCATTGCAGGTACGGCTCGTGGGAGGGACTGGCGGTGGTGGGCCTCAGCTCGGCCCGGGACATTTCTCTGGCCGCCGGTGACGGTTGAAGCTCCGGGGCTGCGGTGCCGGGGCGGTCGCGGAGAGGCGGAAGCCCTTCACGGTGCCGGCAGGGACGCGTGTGTGCTAACCCGGCGTCCCGGGTGCGTGGCGTGGCCGCGCCGTTTCTGGGGGCGGCATCCCGCGGGTCCCGTCGCGGATCCCCGCTGCAGCGCCCCGGGCGCGGCGTTCCCGAGTCGCGCGTCCAGACGCCTTCCCCCCGCCCTGCCCGCTGCGTGCAAACGGCCCTGAACGTCTCCGATCTTGGAAGGGGCAGAGCCTGGCCCAGCGTGCCCCGGAGCAGCCGGCCGGCCGCCCAAAGCGCCGCCTTCCCGAGCTCAGACCCCTCCTGCGGCCGCGGGGTCGCCCGAACTGCCGCTGCCGAGCTGGACTCTGCCGTGTGCTCGCGACACCGTGAATCGTTTCCCATCGCAGGCCCTCGGTCACTAATGCATGCAGGAGCCCAGAGCGGTGGGTGTGTTTGATGGGCGACATCTACCACGTTGCTCGAGAAAAGAGGTTTCCAGGCAGACCGACCCGCTGGGTGAGACGATGCGTGTGTGTGACCTGACACCTGGGGACGCGGTCCTGCTCATTTCAACTGTCCTCTTCGTACGAAACTGTCAACCCCACCGCCACCTCCTAACAGATGACAACACGTGTTAACGTTTCGTCCCTAGTTTTGGGTAGACTTATGATTAAAAATCCCCTTCTCTCTCTCTCTCTCTCTCTCTCTCTCTCTCTCTCTCTCTTTTAATTGCTAGCCTGTAAATGAGAATATGCAAGTCAACAAAATAAAGAAAAATGAAGATGCTAAGAAAAGACTGTCTGTTGAAAGAATCTATCAAAAGAAAACACAATTGGAGCATATTTTGCTCCGCCCGGACACTTATATTGGCTCTGTGGAATTAGTGACCCAGGTAAAATCAAGCTTATCAAAGGCGATCACCTAGCAGTTGAAATGGATGCTGTTCCAGCTGACCTTTCTGTAGCTCTCATGTACTGAGTGTCACTGGAACTGGCCTAAATATGGTAATATTTAATACGGAAGACTTTACGGTAATCATGACAGAACAACGAATATAGAGTAAAAATAACAGTATTTCTTTGCCTTATTTCTAGCAAATGTGGGTTTACGATGAAGATGTTGGCATTAACTATAGGGAAGTCACTTTTGTTCCTGGTTTGTACAAAATCTTTGATGAGATTCTAGGTGAGTAAATCCTTTAAAGATCTCTTGGTCAAATCTTTCCTAAGAAATATCATTTCAAATAAAAATCAAAAAAAGGCCAGGCCGCAGTGGCTCATGCCTGTAATCCCAGCACTTTGGGAGTCCTAGGTAGGCAGATCATGAGGTCAGGAGTTCCAAAGACAAGACTGGCAATCATGGTGAAACCTAGTCTCTACTAAAAAATACAAAAATTAGCTAGGCATGGTGGCTCCTGCCTGTAATCCCAGCTACTTGGGACACTGAGGTAGCAGAATTGCTTGAACCAGACCTGGGAGGCAGAGGTTGCAGTGAGCTGAGATTGCGCCACTGCACTCCAGCCTGGGCTACAAAGTGAGACTCCATCTTAAAAAAAAAAAAAAGGTAAAAAAAATGTGTGTGTATATATATATATATATATATATATATATATATATATATATATGTATGTATAATTTCTACCAAGCCTGCTGTAGCCAGGGCTCCTGTCATTCAATTAGTTAACAAAGGTGAGGTCGTTTCCTGGAGCCCAGGAAGTTGAGCTTTCTCCTGGAAACAGTACTATGAACAAAAATTGCTAAATTAACAGCTTATTAATGCCACTCTTGTACTGTTGGGAACTTCTTTTCTATATCTTACTTAGAGTTATAGAATGTTTTTTAAAACACTAATTTCTTGCAAATGTGTGTTTTATTTTCTTCCAGTTAATGCTGCGGACAACAAACAAAGGGACCCAAAAATGTCTTGTATTAGAGTCACAATCGATCCGTACGTCTTTTGCTTAGCTTTTGTTTGTTATGTTTGCTATTTTAGTTGCATGTATTTTGATTACTGGTGAAGTTGACTTTTTTTAAACAGAAGTTCACAAAAGTACACACAAGCAGAATGCTAAAATGAAAAACCTATGGATACCTACCACTTAGATCCAACAGTTGTCAACATTTTTCTACATTTTGTCCATCTTTTTAATTAGTTAATTCATTTGTTTGTTTTTTACTTTTGTTTTTCTTTTTTCTTATCTTAGTTAATTTTTTTTTTTTAGAGGGTCTCCCTTTGTTGCCTGGCCTCAGGCAGTCCTCCAGTGTTGGCATCATAAGTGTATGCCATGGCCGCTGGCCTATTTTCTCTGGATCATTTCAAAATAAATTACAGACATTATGACACCTAATCCCTAAATATTTGAGCAAGCATCTTCAGTTGTTTCTTTAAGTATTCTGGCATCTGGAGTTTTAACTTTTTTCTCAGGATGCTATTCAAACAGTAAACCAGTAGGTGGTGGTAGAGAATAATTTGATCTAACATTTCTGGGTGTCCCTTTGTGAGTGATCAGGGTGCTTATGTTGCTTTTTTGTGGTTGTTAGTCTGATTAATTATGACAAAGTATACATGGATTTTCCTAAGAACTCAATGTCATAGTCTTTAAAAAACGTTGAGCTAGTTTTAATTAATTTTTATAGGTAATAAGTACTTTCTGGAATAAGAACCATAATGTATATCTAGTTATAACTAAAATATATTACCATCCAAGAATTAACTTAAAATAACTGAAATAAATAAGTCCAAACAAGTTTTCAGCATTTTATTTCAGAGCAAGGCAGTTTATGATTGATACTGTTTTTCTATTTTGTATTTGTTTTGCAATGTACTTTGTTAAGTGGGGACAAGAGATATATAGATGATCCTCTTAAAAGGGGTATAGTAGGCATGGTAGCTCACTCCTGTAATTCCAGCACCTTGGGAAGCCAATGTGAGAGGATCAGTTGAGCCCAGGAGTAGTTTGAGAACAGCCTGGGCAACAACCCTCATCTCTATAAAAAATTTAAAAATTAGCCAGGTGTGGTGGTGCATGCAGCTATTTGGGAGGCTAAAGTGAGAGGATTGCTTGAGCCCAGGAGGTCAAGCCTCCAGTGAGCTGTGATCCTGTCATTGCTCTCCAGTGAGTGACAGAGCAAGATGTTGTCTCAAAAACAGAGTGGGAGCGATGTATAATAATGTTTCCAGATTGTCCTTTTCTTTCCATTGGGCATAAATCATTTCCCTTTGTTTATCCTAACATTTTAAAATTTTATATTTTTTCAACATTATCAGTGTCTACACAGGTATTGGAAAAGATTTTTTTTTTCCTCTTGACTTCTATTTCAGGAATGTCAGGAACTAAGCATGGTGGGAAATGTAGTTCATGCTGAATTTCAGAAGGTATATATGAAAAGAGTCAAAGAAATTGAGGGCTGGGTGTGGTGGCTCACATCTATAATCCCAACACTTTGAGCAATTCTCCTGCCTTAGCCTCCCAAGTAGCTGGAATTAGGCGCACACCACCATGACTGGCTAATTTTTGTGCTTTTAGTAGAGACAGGGTTGTACCATGTTGGCCAGAACTTCTGGCCTCAAGTGATCCGCCTTCCTCAGCCTCCCAAAGTGATTACAGGCGTAAGCCACTGTGCCCAGCCTGAATATACATATTTTAGAAATAATCGTATTTAAATATTTTTAAATGTTAAGCATTCATTTAATGTGTTGTACAGTACAATTTTCAATCTTGTTTTCTTAGGGAAAACAATTTAATTAGTATATGGAATAATGGAAAAGGTATTCCTGTTGTTGAACACAAAGTTGAAAAGATGTATGTCCCAGCTCTCATATTTGGACAGCTCCTAACTTCTAGTAACTATGATGATGATGAAAAGAAAGTGACAGGTAGAGTATTGAGGGGAAATAACATATTTGTTGCTAAAAATATATATTTTTAAAATAACTATCTGTGGCATGAGGGTTAAAAATATGGAAGTAAATCTCTATAATTGAATACCTCTGCCAGTGATTAGGAAATAAAGCTGTCAATGAGATAATAACAATAAAATAGTGTCTCATATTTATTTGCCCAGGTGGTCGAAATGGCTATGGAGCCAAATTGTGTAACATATTCAGTACCAAATTTACTGTGGAAACAGCCTGTAGAGAATACAAGAAAATGTTCAAACAGGCAAGTAAATAGGTGTCTTTTACCTTAATGATAAATAGTAGTACTATAGCCATTTATAATGGCATTAATGGTTGGTTTAATTTAACATAATTTATAAGCATGGAAAATTATTCATAGACATATATTATGTTGTTAGGACTCATAAATTTATGTTAGTTACTAGTAGTTTGTGAGATGACTTGAATTTTTTATCTTTCCTATTCTTTACTTCCATAGACATGGATGGATAATATGGGGAGAGCTGGTGAGATGGAACTCAAGCCCTTTAATGGAGAAGATTATACATGTATCACCTTTCAGCCTGATTTGTCTAAGTTTAAAATGCAAAGCCTAGACAAAGATATTGTTGCACTAATGGTCAGAAGAGCATATGATATTGCTGGATCCACCAAAGATGTCAAAGTCTTTCTTAATGGAAATAAACTGCCAGTGAGTATTTTCCTGGATATAAGGATAACAAGGGACTTTGTAATCATTGTCAAGTACAAAATTGATTTTTTCCCCCTCCCATATATATATATTTGTGTGTGTGTGTGTGTGTGTGTGTGTGTGTGTCTGTGTGTCTGTGTGTGTGTGTGTGACAGAGTCTCGCACTGTTGCCTAGGCTGGAATAGTGGTGTGGTGCGATCTCGGCTCACTGCAACCTCTGCCTCCCAGGTTCAAGCGATTCTCCTGCTTCAGCAGGAGAATCCCAGTAGCTGGGATTACAGGCACCCACCACCGTGCCTGGCTAATTTTTGTATTTTTAGTAGAGACGGGTTTCACCATATTGACCAGGCTGGTTTCGAACTCCTGGCCTCAGGTGATCTAACCATCTCAGCCTCCCAATGTGCTGGGATTATAGGCATGAGCCACCGTGCTTGGCCCATCCCATATATATTTCTTACCACTTATCACATACGTTCCTGAAAAGAGAATGTTATGCCACATTTTCTTTTTCTTTTTTTTTTTTTTTTTTAGACGGAGTCTTGCTCTGTCACCCACGCTGGAGTGCAGTGCCTCGACCTCGACTCACTGCAACCTCCACCTCCCAGTTTCAAGCAACTCTCCTGCCTCAGCCTCTCGAGAAGCTGGGATTACACTCACCCACGACCGTGCCTGGCTAATTTTTGTATTTTTAGTAGAGACAGGGTTTTACCATGTTGGCCAGACTGGTTTTGAACTCCTGACCTCAGGTGATCTACCCTCCTCATCCTCCCAAAATGCTGGGATTACAGGCATGAGCCACCTCGCCCAACCGGTATGCCACATTTTTTAATCATCTCATTTTAAATTTACTGAAGGAATTTCTTTCTCAAAGAAACACCTAAAATATTTTCATGTCCTTTTTTTGTTTATTTATTTTACCTTTTTGTTCTTTTCTTGATAGCCTCTTGCTCTATCACCCAGGCAGGAGTACGGTGATGCAATCACGGCTCACTACAGCCTCCACCTCCCAGGCTCAATTAATCATCCCACTTCAGCTTCTGGAGTAGCTAGAAATACAGGCAGCACCACCATGCCCAGCTAATTTTTTTTTTTTTTTTTTAACAGAGATGGGTATCTCGCTGTGTTGCCCAGGCTGGTCTTGAACTCCTGGGCTCAAGTGAGCCACCCACCTTGGCCTGTGTCTTTCTTTAATGACCATTCTCTTAAGCCTATCAGTGAACATCCTTGCATTGGTTTTGAAAAGTCCTCATAGTCTGTCATTCAACCTATTTTTTTTTTTTTTTTTTTTTTGAGACGGAGTCTCACTCTTGTTACCCAGGCTGGAGTGCAATGGCGCCATCTCGGCTCACTGCAACCTCCGCCTCCTGGTTCAAGCAGTTCTTCTGCCTCAGCCTCCCTAGTAGCTGGGACTATAGGCGTGCACCACCATGCCCAGCTACTTTTTTGTATTTTTAGTAGATACGGGTTTCACCACGTTGACCAGGATGGCCTCAATCTCTTGACCTCGTGATCCACCTGCCTCGGCCTCCCAAAGTGCTGGGATTACAGGCGTGAGCCACCGCACCCAGCCTTCAACCTATTTTTTTAATCTGATGCTATCTTCAGATATTTTTTAATACTTTTTTAATACTTTAATTCTTCTACAGGTAAAAGGATTTCGTAGTTATGTGGACATGTATTTGAAGGACAAGTTGGATGAAACTGGTAACCCACTGAAAGTAGTACATGAACAAGTAAATCACAGGTGGGAAGTGTGTTTAACAATGAGTGAAAAAGGTTTTCAGCAAATTAGCTTTGTCAACAGCATTGCTACTTCCAAGGTAATTTTATTCTTGAATTATTGATCATGATTTATCTTTACATATAGGTGTTCTTATTGTTTTTAATATATAAAGTAGACTTGAATATTGGGCTAGCTTGGTATAAAGGAGGCTAAATTAGTTGTTTTTTTTAATGTTTGATTATTAAAATTTTGAGGATACTGAGTTTTACAGTTTGGTGTTTTTCCTTATTAGGGTGGCAGACATGTTGATTATGTAGCTGATCAGATTGTGACTAAACTTGTTGATGTTGTGAAGAAGAAGAACAAGGGTGGTGTTGCAGTAAAAGCACATCAGGTATGTGCTTTTGGCAGTTTTCTTCTTCTAAAGTCAAGGAAGAAGAGAAAGGCTATGAATAAAGCATGAATACATTTTTAGTAACTTAATATCAACTTTTATTGCAGGTGAAAAATCACATGTGGATATTTGTAAATGCCTTAATTGAAAACCCAACCTTTGACTCTCAGACAAAAGAAAATATGACTTTACAGCCAAAGAGCTTTGGATCAACATGCCATTTAAGTGAAAAATTTATCAAAGCTGTGAGTACTTAGAGGGAAATAAAAATAAAAGCGTCTGACTTTATTTTCCACTGTGCGTCTCAGCTCTGCAGAAACAAAGAGTCTTCCCACAGTGCACTTCTCTGAGTCTTCCAGTCTGAAAAGGAAGTAAACAATGGGGTTTTTTTAACTGATTTTACTAAGGACTTAATTACTGTCTATATTTTACTATTTCCCAATTACATATCACCATTAAGCTTAGCTCACTTTTGAATTAATCCAGCTGCTAAACACCCTCACTTTAAATGCCTTAAGATTTGCCCTCAGTCAACACATCCAAAACTGAATTAGTTAACTCCATACTCACTGACTTGCCAGTACACGCAGCTCCTCACCCTCCAATAAAGAAGAAACTTCGTATCTTAGTAAAAAGCCCCAACCAAGCTCTAGGTTGTATAAACAAGATAACTGGGAGCCTTCTCTTTATCCAGTCAATAACAATCATCTCTGAAGCCACATCATTATCTCTTTTTTTGTTTACTATAATAGGTTCTTTTTTTTTTTTTTTTTTTTTTTAAGAGATGGAGTTTCACTCTCGTTACCCAGGCTGGAGTGCAATGGCGCGATCTCGGCTTACCACAACCTCCGCTTCCTGGGTTCAGGCAATTCTCCTGCCTCAGCCTCCCGAGTAGCTGGGATTACAGGCACGCACCACCACGACCAACTAATTTTTTGTATTTTTTAGTAGAGACGGGGTTTCACCATGTTGACCAGGATGGTCTCGATCTCTCGACCTCGTGATCCACCCGCCTCGGCCTCCCAAAGTGCTGGGATTACAGGCTTGAGCCACCACGCCCGGCTATAATAGGTTCTTAACCTTCCAACTAGTTAAGTCCTTTCCTTGCAATGCTTTTGAGTGACTTTTTTTTTTTTTTTTTGAGATGGAGTTTCGCTCTTGTTACCCAGGCTAAAGTGCAATGGCGCGATCTCAGCTCACCGAAACCTCCGCCTCCTGGGTTCAGGCAATTCTCCTGCCTCAGCCTCCTGAGTAGCTGGGATTACAGGTGTGTGCCACCATGCCCAGCTAATTTTTTGTATTTTTAGTAGAGACGGGGTTTCACCATGTTGGCCAGGATGGTCTTGATCTCTTGACCTCGTGATCCACCCGCCTCGGCCTCCCAAAGTGCTGGGATTACAGGCTTGAGCCACCGCGCCCGGCCCGAGTGACCTTTTTGTGTTACAGCACACATTTCTGTCTCTTCACTCTTAATTTGAAATCTTTCAATGACTCACTCAGGGAAAGTCCAAATTCCATAATTTGGCTAACAAGAAAGATCTGCTTTAATCTAATTACACAAACTTCTCCAACTCATCTCAGTGCCACTTTTTCCTGTATTGTCCTGTTGCTTTTTAAATTTCTGAAAAGCATGGTGCTCTTCCCCTCCCTAGAGCTTATTCACATGCTAATCCCTCTGCCTGAAATACATCCTTTTCACCTGGCTAACTACTTTAGATCTTGTCCTTTCCTCAGGAAAACCTTTACTTTTTACCCTACCCCCAGCAAAATTGTTCCCAATATGATATTGAGCATACCTTATTGTCATGTAGCAAACTTTTTGTTACCCGTTACACTTATAACACCGTAACTTATTTTATGTCTGTCTGTTTTAGGCAGAGTCTGGCTCTGTCACCCAGGCTGGAATGCAGTGGCAGTGATCTCAGCTGACTGCAACCTCCACCTCCTGGGTTCAGGTGATTCTCCTGCCTCAGCCTCCTGAGTAGCTGAGATTACAGGTGTGGGCCACCATGCTTGGCTTTTTTTCTTTTTTTTTTTGTACTTTTAGTAGATGATTTCACCATGTTGGTCAGGCTGGTCTCAAACTCCTGACCTCAAATGATCCACCTGTCTCGGCCTCACAAACCGTTGGGATTATAGGTGAGAGCCACTGTGCCTGGTCTTTTTCTTTCTTTTTTTGAGACAGAGTCTTGCTCTTTTGCCCAGGCTGCAGTGCAGGGATGTGATCCTGGCTCACTGCAACCTCTGCCTCCCAGGTTCAAGCAATTCTCATGCCTCAGTCTCCTGAGTAGCTGGGATTATAGACACACAGCATCACACCCAGCTAATTTTTGTATTTTTAGTAGAGACAGGGTTTCACCATGCTGGCCAGGCTTGTCTTGAACTCCTGGCTTCATGTGATCCACCATCCTCAGCCTCCCAAAGTGCTGGGATTACAGGCATGAGCTACCATGCCCAGCTATGTGTGTCTTCTGTGTTGTGTGTTAAACTTATTTTTTTTTTTTTTTTTTTGAGATAGCTTCTCACTCTATTGCCCAGGCTAGAGTGCTGTGGCTTGATCTCAGCAGCTTACTGCAACCTCCACCTCCCAGGTTCATGCAGTTCTCCTGCCTCAGCCTCCCAAGCAGTTGGGATTGCAGGCATCCCACACCACCATGGCTGGCCAATTTTTTTTTTTTTTTTTTTTTTTTTTTTGAGACGGAGTTTCCCTTTTGTCACCCAGGCTAGAGTGTAATGGCACCATCTAGGCTCCCTGCAACCTCTTCCTCCAGAGTTCAAGCAATTCTCCTGCCTCAGCCTCCTGAATAGTTGGAATTACAGGTGCCCACCACCATGCTGGCTAATTTTGTATTTTTAGTAGAGATGGGGTTTCGCCATGTTGGCCAGGCTGGTCTCAAATTCCTGGCCTCAGGTGATCCTCCCACCTCGGCTTTCTAAAGTGCTGGGATTATAGGCATGAGCCACCATGCCTGGCCTAATTTGTTTTAACTACCATGTCTCCAACAAGTAGCTCAGTGCTAGCACAATATAAGTACATAGTAAATATTTATTGAGTGAATGAACCAAAGGAACTGCTCCTTCAGTGGTGATAACCTGACATGGAAGATGTGCCACCCTCTATCCAGAAATTATTGTTCTACATCTTTTTATTTATTTATTTATTTATTTATTTATTTTGAGACAAAGTCTGGCTCTGTAGCCCAGGCTAGAGTGCAATGGTGTGATCTCTGCCTCCCAGGTTCAAGCAATTCTCCTGCCTCAGCCTCCTGAGTAGCTTGGTATTACAGGCACGTGCCACCATACCTACCTTTTTTTTTTTTTTTTAATATATATTTTTTTAATAGAGATGGGGTTTCACCATGTTGGTCAGGCTGGTCTGAAACTCCTGACCTCGTGATCTGCCTGCCTTGGCCTTCCAAAGTGCTGGGATTACAGGTGATCCACCTTACACAGCTTATTTTTATTTTTATTAAGGTTCATTTGTATTCTAGGTTTCTGACAGAACCCTTCTTCCCTAATATGAATCTTCTCATTTTCAGGCAATTGGCTGTGGTATTGTAGAAAGCATACTAAACTGGGTGAAGTTTAAGGCCCAAGTCCAGTTAAACAAGAAATGTTCAGCTGTAAAACATAACAGAATCAAGGGAATTCCCAAACTTGATGATGCCAATGATGCAGGTATATATTTAATAATGTTTCCAAACTTTAAGTCTTACAGTTGTTATTCATTAACGGTATACCATGGATATTTATTTTTCCCTTGACAATAACTATATTCAACAATAACTTTGTTAAAAATCAACCTGTGGCTGGGCGCAGTGGCTCACACCTGTAATCCCAGTACTTTGGGAGGCTGAGGCGGGTGGATCACAAGGTCAAGAGATCAAGACCATTCTGGCCAACATGGTGAAACCCTGTCTCTACTAAAATACAAAAATTAGCTGGGCATGGTGGTGTGGGCCTGAAGTCCCAGCTACTTGGGAGGCTGAGGCAGGAGAATTGCTTGAACCCGGGAGGTAGCGGTTGCAGTGAGTCGAGATCGAACCACTGCACTCCAGCCTGGCCCCTGGCGACAGAGACTCTGTCTTTAAAAAAAAAAAAAAATCAACCTGTTTCCTATTATGGAACATTTAGGCCATTTTTAATTTTATCTTGTTATAAATAATATTGAGGTGATTATTTTGGAGTAAAACAAGAATGTTTACATCATGATCTATTACCTAACAAATAATTTTACTTGTTATATATTGTAAATTATTTGTGTTTTATCACAAGGCTATAAACAGTATGTTCAAATTAGTGTATTTGAGGTTGAACTAAATGTGCTAATATTAACTTGTGTATTTTTATTTTAGGGGGCCGAAACTCCACTGAGTGTACGCTTATCCTGACTGAGGGAGACTCAGCGAAAACTTTGGCTGTTTCAGGCCTTGGTGTGGTTGGGAGAGACAGATATGGGGTTTTCCCTCTTAGAGGAAAAATACTCAATGTTCGAGAAGCTTCTCATAAGCAGGTAGAATATAAAACTATCTAAATCTAGTTTATAATGGAAGACTTTATGCTTATATTTTCCCTCATTGGGCTTTTTGAAAGATATTTTAGACAGTTTGTGATTATTTTGAGAAATTGGGTACATTGTAGCCTATCTTTTTATAACGCCACATGCACATAGTGTTTTATCCTTTGAAGATTGCTTCTAAAACATTGCACTAAGTCAAACTGAAAGATAAAGTTTAAAATAGTTTTTAAAGGATGTTAAAACATGTAATGACTGTCCACTGTACAAAATCTTGATCTTAAAGCTTATGATACATCCAGTTGGCAGTAGCACCAAGGTTTTCCAAAAGCCAGTCATCATTTTTCTCTTGTATGCATAGACTTCTGATTAGCTGCCTTCTGCTTTTGTTGCATGATCTCAGAGTCCCTCTGCTTTCTCTGAGAGGTAGTCAAGCTATCATCTTTTCTTTTTCCCTTGCTAATTTCCTGGGTTTTCTTCATGTTTTTCTGGCGGACAAGTTCTCATTGATTTCCACATGCCATGCTGCTCACCGACGAATCCTGGGAGAGAGCAACTTGGAAAAGCAACGGCTCCCTGGCACGCTGGGCTGCCGTCACCACCGTCGACCAGGAAGGCTGAGCCTGTGTGGGTCCTCCGCCCGGCAGCACCTCCACTTCGCTCCGCCAGTGGCCTTGTAGCCTATCTTAACAGACCTTTCTGACTTAGTGTATGAGCTAATAAAAGCTCAAAATACTGGAGCCCAAGAAAATCCAAGCAACATACACTGTTATATTTCTTAGTTCTTTTCAAATGTATAAACAAGACACTACTTTTTTTGGTGTATATGTCCATTTCAGATCATGGAAAATGCTGAGATTAACAATATCATCAAGATTGTGGGTCTCCAGTACAAGAAGAACTATGAAGATGAAGATTCATTGAAGACTCTTCGTTATGGGAAGATAATGATTATGACAGATCAGGTCAGATTTGTTATCGAATTTTTAGATTGTTCAACTAAATTAACCATGTCTTAGTTACATTTTTGTTTTTGGCCATGAAATAAATTACAATTAGCCGGGCGCGGTGGCTCAAGCCTGTAATCCCAGCACTTTGGGAGGCCGAGGCGGGTGGATCACGAGGTCGATAGATCGAGACCATCCTGGTCAACATGGTGAAACCCCGTCTCCACTAAAGATACAAAAAATTAGCTGGGCATGGTGGCGCGTGCCTGTAATCCCAGCTACTCAGGAGGCTGAGACAGGAGAATTGCCTGAACCCAGGAGGCGGAGGTTGCGGTGAGCCGAGATCGCGCCATTGCACTCCAGCCTGGGTAACAAGAGCGAAACTCCATCTCAAAAAAAAAAAATAAATAAATAAAAAAAATAAATTACAATTACTAGGTGGGGCACAGTGGCTCATGCCTGTAATCCCAGCACTTCGGGAAGCCGAGGCTGGCAGATCACAAGGTCAGGAGTTCAAGACCAGCCTAGCCAACACTGTGAACACCGTGTCTACTAAAAATACAAAAATTACCTAGGCATGGTGGCACATGCCTGTAATCCCAGCTACTCAGGAAGCTGAAGCAGAAGAATCCCTTGAAACCCAGGAGGCAGAGGTTGCAGTGAGCTGACATGGTGCCACTGCACTCCAGCCTGAGCGACAGAGCAAGACTCTGTCTCAAATAAATAAATAAATAACTTAAACAGGAGCTTTATTCATTATCTCTAATCAACATCTAATCAGATATGCTTATAAAATACAGGTTAAGTGAGTCTGGATTTGAACAGACCTTTTTTAATTCCCATAGAAAATTTGACAAATTGCCAGTAAGTCAATTATAATTTTTTTTATTTCTGAACAGTTCTTTTTTTATTGTTTGTTTGTTTGAGATGGAGTTTCACTCTTGTTGCCCAGGCTGGAGTGCAGTGGCTAAATCTTGCTCACTGCAGTCTCTACCTCACCGGTTCAAGCGATGCTCCTGCCTCAGCCTCCCAAGTAGCTGGGATTATGGGTGCCTGTCACCACGCCTGGCTAATTTTTGTATTTTTAGTAGAAACAAGGTTTCACCATGTTGGCTAGGCTGGTCTTGAACTACTGACCTCAGATGATCTACCTGCCTTAGCCTCCCAAAGTTCTGGGATTACAGTTGTGAGCTACCAAACCTGTCCTAAACAATTCTTTTGAACTTTGGCTTCAAATATTTCTAGGACCAAGATGGTTCCCACATCAAAGGCTTGCTGATTAATTTTATCCATCACAATTGGCCCTCTCTTCTGCGACATCGTTTTCTGGAGGAATTTATCACTCCCATTGTAAAGGTATGATAATTAATAAGATACCATAATGGATATTTTAAGGCCCTACTCCTCAAACCTGGATATACAGATAAAAGCCCAGTCATATGTAATGGAATGCAGGGGACCCCACATTGTACAAAGCCATAGTCATTGTTTTTTATCACAGGTATCTAAAAACAAGCAAGAAATGGCATTTTATAGCCTTCCTGAATTTGAAGAATGGAAGAGTTCTACTCCACATCATAAAAAATGGAAAGTCAAATACTACAAAGGTTTGTAATGAAATCCATATAGAACTTCTCACTTTATTACATACCCTGTACAAGACTGTATGAGGAAAGTTAATATTCTTGATTTTATAGGTTTGGGCACCAGCACATCAAAGGAAGCTAAAGAATACTTTGCAGATATGAAAAGGCATCGAATCCAGTTCAAATATTGTGGTCCTGAAGATGATGCTGCTATCAGCCTGGTATATATGTTTGAGTTGTATTTTATATATACATTTCAATTTTAGAAATCACTGCTTTAGTCAATTGAAACATTTACATTTTTGTATAAGAATATTTTAGAGAATAGAATGTTTCCAGTAAGCATATCCCAGAGATGGAATCAGATATTTCAGAAAATTTTGATTTTGGCTGGGCATGGTGGCTCACTCCTGTAATCCTAGCATTTTGGGAGGCTGAGGTGGTTGGATCACCTGAAGTTAAGAGTTGGAGACCACCATGTTGGCATGGTGAAACCTCATCTCTACTAAAAATACAAAAATTAGCTGGGCGTGGCGTCAGGCGCCTACAATCCCAGCTGCTCAGGAGGCTGAGGCAGAATCGCTTGAACCCTGGAGGTGGTGGTTACAGTGAGCCAAGATTGCACCATTGCACTCCAGCCTGAGCAAGATAGTAAAACCTCAGGCTTAAAAAAAAAAAAATAATACCAAAAAGGCCCGGCCAGGTGGCTCACGCCTATAATCCTAACACTTTGGGAGGCCAAGGCAGGCAGATCACCTGAGGTCAGGAGTTCTCAACCAGTATGACCAACATGGAGAAACCGTGTCTCTACTAAAAATATGAAATTAGCTGGGCATGGTGGTGCATGCCTGTAATCCCAGCTACTCAGAAGGCTGAGGCAGGAGAATCACTTGAACCCAGGTGGTGGAGGTTGCAGTGAGCCAAGATTGTGCCATTGCACTCCAGCCTGGGCAACTAGAGCAAAAATCCATCTTGGAAAAAAAAAGAAAACGGAAATTTTGTTGTTTTTCTGTTGTTTGTTTGTTCTTTGTGGAAGGATACTTGGAACCTATTAGTACCAGTGACATCTTTTTCATCCTTAAATTTGTAGGCCTTTAGCAAAAAACAGATAGATGATCGAAAGGAATGGTTAACAAATTTCATGGAGGATAGAAGACAACGAAAGTTACTTGGGCTTCCTGAGGTAAAAGTGTTAAATATATCCCACAAAATGGACTGTTTAACTGACCTTTTGGTATTGATAATACAGCAAATGAAACTTAATGAATAGTTATTTTAGTAAAAATTTGAAATTATAGAATTGTGCAGCAGTTAAATTTGCTTTATCTTTGAAACATATACTTTTGTATTGTTCTATATTTTATAAAGACTTAATTATAGAAATAATAATTCTAAAGGTTTCTTTGTTTGATTTTTGTGTTGAGCATTGTTAAGCATTGGTCTTATGTAATACTGTTTGGTCCCTCAGGATTACTTGTATGGACAGACTACCACGTATCTGACATATAATGACTTCATCAACAAGGAACTTATCCTGTTCTCAAATTCTGATAATGAGAGATCTATCCCTTCTATGGTGGATGGTGAGTTCCACTTTGTTAGTCTGTTTTTATTATAAGATGGAAATCAAATTCCCAAAAATGGATAAATTGAGGATACTTATGTTTGCCCTTATTTCATTTTAAAGGTTTGAAACCAGGTCAGAGAAAGGTTTTGTTTACTTGCTTCAAACGGAATGACAAGCGAGAAGTAAAGGTTGCCCAATTAGCTGGATCAGTCGCTGAAATGTCTTCTTATCATCATGGTGAGGTAAACACACAATCCATGTTTCCAGAAAGCATATCTTCAGAAATACCTGCATAGTCAGTCTCAAAATAGATTTGGTGAAAGTATAAGCTCATATATTCATAGTAAAGAACAAGTTAGTAAAAGCTATCAATCAATAAAACTGCTTGCCCTTTGATTTCTGAAAATAATATTCCTGCAGTGATACTCAAATCTGCAGAGGTCTACATTAAAAGATAGTTAGCATGGCCGGGCGCGATGGCTCAAGCCTGTAATCCCAGCACTTTGGGAGGCCGAGGCGGGTGGATCACAAGGTCGAGAGATCGAGACCATCCTGGTCAACACGTTGAAACCCCGTCTCTACTAAAAATACAAAAAAAAAATTAGCTGGGCATGGTGGCGCGTGCCTGTAATCCCAGCTACTCAGGAAGCTGAGGCAGGAGAATTGCCTGAACCCAGGAGGCGGAGGTTGCAGTGAGCCGAGATCGCGCCATTGCACTCCAGCCTGGGTAACAAGAGCGAAACTCCGTCTCAAAAAAAAAAAAGATAGTTAGCATGTTTGTTGTAACTTTGTGATGTCAAGATTTAGACCTCCACTGATTGGCAAATTGTTATAATAAATTGTGACACATATATGCATGGAATCAGTGCTATAATTTCAGTAAAACTGTGTGCGCTGACACTGAGAAATAACAATGGTCTATTGTCAGGTGAGAAAAAACAGAGGCAGAACAATAACTAAAAATGTCTACAAGAATATGCTCTAAATTGTTCACTTTAGTTATCCCTGGGAATTAGAAAGGGCAACTTTCAATTTTTATATATATCTGAATTGTTTGACTTTACACCAACACCAACAGATATTCCTTTTTTATTTTGTGATTGCTTTTTGCATTAATTATGTAAAACAGTTCTAAAGAACTGGATTGCCTACAAGTTTCTAGAAATTTAAATACAATTGTTGTTTTGTTGCTTTCAATCAAAATATAGTGGGGATACAATAAATGTTCACCCGACAAACATTTGTTGAATGCCTGCCACGTACCAGGTATATAGAAATAAATAAAAATAATATGTTTCTTATCTCCAAGGTATAGTAACAATTTAATCAGAAGACCAATATATATATACAGCTATAGAATAAAGTGATACATGCTAGAATAGAAATGAGCAAAGCATTGTAACACAAAGGATGAAATATTTCATTTTGCTGAGGATAAGGAGAGGAACTCTGCCTTCAAAGTTGAGTGGGGTTTAATAGATAGAATTATTGGAAGGCAAGAGCCCTGAACTTGAGCTAAAAGTCTTAGGTTCAAGTACTACTTCTGCCGTCTATTAACTTGAAGAAAGTCACTATACAACTAAACCTCACAAAATGTTACAAGATAATAGTGAAGTTTGGTCATAATAATGTATTTGTATTAGTAAAAGCCTCAGCTTAATAAATCTTTTTTTCCCCACAGATGTCACTAATGATGACCATTATCAATTTGGCTCAGAATTTTGTGGGCAGCAATAATCTGAACCTCTTGCAGCCCATTGGTCAGTTTGGTACCAGGCTACATGGTGGCAAGGATTCTGCTAGTCCACGATATATCTTCACAATGCTCAGGTAGGTATGCTTTCACTTTCTGGTGAATTGCCTCCAGTTTTGAAACAATGTGAGTTTTAGTTGACTAATAATACAAAAACTCCATTTATCAGAAAATACTGGCTTCTAGTGGGCAAAGCCCGGGGTGAGGCTTATAAATACCCTAACATACACAGGAAAGCCCCCTCATAAACGAAGAATTATCCAGTGCAACATGTCAGTTATGCTAAGATTGAGAAACCCTGATGTAGAGTTTGGGACTGAGTAAAGAAGACTTTGATTCTTCTAAATATCACAATTGAAATTTTACTTCTTTACAAAACTATGGAGAGTACATTATGAATGGTCAATTTTCAGCTGTCACCTTTTCAGTGGTATTCAACACAGTTACTAATTGCTCCACCCTTGAAACTCTTTATTTGGCCTCTATGACAGTAGACTTCTCTGGTTCTCTTCTTCCTTATTAGCTTTCTTTGCTGGGTCCTTCTCACCTTCCCAACTTCTAAATACTGGTTCATCCTAGGGTTCCTTCATCAGATCTCTTTCTACTTTCTACACTCAGTTCCCAAATAATCTCACATTATCTGGTCTATACCTTTAAATTTCCAGTCCTGGTCTCTCCCCTGAACTCTCAACTTTTATGTCTGACTGCCCTCTCAACATTTCCCACTCAGATATCTAGTTAAGTATCTCAGACATAAGTATCTAAAACCAAATCCTTAGTTTTCCTGTCTCAGTAAATGAAATGCCATCCTTCTAATTGCTCAGGCTAAAATCCTTGTCACCCTTGACTCCTTTGCTTGACACTTACATTCAGTTCCTCAGCAAATTTTATGGACTCTGCACTGGAAAAATACTAAGCCACCCCCATCTCATCTAAACTACTGCAATATAATCTACCATCTGTCTTGTCTTATAACAGCCAATTGTTTTTTTAAAAAAATAAGTCACTCCAGCTGGGCACAGTGGTTCATGCCTATAATTCCAGCACTTTGGGAGGCCAAGGTGGGCAGATCACAAGGTCTGGAGTTCAAGACCAGCCTGGCCAACCTGGTGAAAACCTGCCTCTACTAAAGATATAAAAAAATCAGCTGGACGTGGTGGTGCACACCTGTAATCCCACCTACTTGGGAGGCTGAGGCAGGAGAATTGCTTGAACCTGGGAGGCAGAGGTTGCAGTCAGCCAAGATCACATCATTGCACTCCAGCCTGGGTGACACAGGGTGAGACTCCATCTCAAAAAAAGTAAAAATAAGTCACTCTGATTCAGAACCTTCAATTGCTCAGAGTAAAATCTAAAGACCTCTTTTAGCTAACCAGACATGTGATCCATGCCCCCACCTTCCATATCTTTTGATTCCTTCTCATACTATTTCTTCTTCAGCCACACTATCCTCAGCCTATATTCAAATACACTAAGTACATTTCCTCTTCAGGGCCTTTTACTTACTGGTTCCTTTGCCTGCAACACTCCTTCTCTAGAATATCCATATGGCTCAGTCCCTCAGTTTCTTTCTTTTTTCATTTTTGAGGAGTTTTGCTCTTTTTGCCTAGACTGGCATGATCTCAGCTCACTGCAACCTCCACCTCCCAGATTCAAGCGATTCTCCTGCCTAAGCCTCCCATGTACCTGGGATTACAGGTGCACACCACCACTGCCAGCTAATTTTATATTTTTAGTAGAGACTGGGTTTCACTATGCTGGCCAAGCTGGTCTTGAACTCCTTTCCTCAGGTGATCCCCCTACCTTAGCCTCCCAAAGTGCTGGGATTACATGCTCAAGCTACCAAGCCTGACCCGTCCCTCAATTTCTTTTCTCTGCTCAAATGTAATCTTATCAGAAAAGGCATAACTTTCCTTCGTACCTCTTCAGTCACTTTCTTACTTTTTCTTCTCAGTATTTAGCCTACCACCTAACAAAATGTATGTTCACTATCAAATCTCTACTGGAATGTGAGCTCCTTGAGAATTGAGACGTTATGTGCCTAACACATAGAAAGTGCTCAATAAATATTATTAAATGAGTATTAGTCAGCAAGTAAAACCAAGATAATTTTCATGTATAAGTATGAGATAACATATGTCCTTTTCATAAAAGTTGTACCAAATTCAGTATTTTTATAAAATAACATTATTTGATTCTTTTCTTTAGCTCTTTGACTCGGTTGTTATTTCCACCAAAAGATGATCACACATTGAAGTTTTTATATGATGACAACCAGCGTGTTGAGCCTGAATGGTACATTCCTATTATTCCCATGGTGCTAATAAATGGTGCTGAAGGAATCGGTACTGGGTGGTCCTGCAAAATCCCCAACTTTGATGTTCGTGAAGTTGTAAATAACATCAGGCGTTTGATGGATGGAGAAGAACCTTTGCCAATGGTAAGTATTCTGTGTGTGTTATAAGAGCTTTACTTTTCCTTGGGTTTCAATTGAGTAGACTGTATGATTAAAGAGGATGCAAACATAAAATTTAATTTCATACTTTATACTTAGATTTATTGTTACCTGCTGTTGTGATTTCTGTCTAGTATAACGTTTAGAAAAACATTGTTTTTTAAAATGCCAATTTAGCTTCCAAGTTACAAGAACTTCAAGGGTACTATTGAAGAACTGGCTCCAAATCAATATGTGATTAGTGGTGAAGTGGCTATTCTTAATTCCACAACCATTGAAATCTCAGAGCTTCCCGTCAGAACATGGACCCAGGTAAATAATTGTGGATTTCTTTTTTAGTTTTGTGATTAAAAGAAACACTTTTTGTACTACTGCTTTTGACTATTCAGGAGCCTATGTTTTAGAAACTTCAGGATTATTTCTTTCTTTAGACATACAAAGAACAAGTTCTAGAGCCTATGTTGAATGGCACTGAGAAGACACCTCCTCTCATAACCGACTATAGGGAATACCATACAGATACCACTGTGAAATTTGTTGTGAAGATGACCGAAGAAAAACTGGCAGAGGCAGAGAGAGTTGGGCTACACAAAGTCTTCAAACTCCAAACTAGTCTCACATGCAACTCTATGGTATGTATTTGTTTTGCGAGATGTACATATGTTTCAATTTATATTAATGATTAATATGTGGCTCATGCCTGTAATCCCAGCACTTTGGGAGGCCGAGGTGGGTGGATCACGAGGTCAGGAGTTCAAGACCAGCCTGGCCAATATGATGAAACCCCATCTCTACTAAAAATACAAAAATTAGCTAGGTGTGGTGGCTCGTACCTGTAGTCCAAGCTGCGTGAAAGACTGAGGCAGGAGAATCACTTGAACTCAGGAGGTAGAAGTTGCAGTGAGCCAAGATCGTGCTACTGCACTTCAGCATGGGCAACGGAGCAAGACTCCATCTCAAAAAGAAAAAAATTATTATCAATTTTAAAAGTATATCTTAGTCTACCTTTATAAAGTTTAGCCAATTTGTCTATTCTTGGCTCTAATCTTGTTTTCCTTTTCCAGGTGCTTTTTGACCACGTAGGCTGTTTAAAGAAATATGACACGGTGTTGGATATTCTAAGAGACTTCTTTGAACTCAGACTTAAATATTACGGATTAAGAAAAGAATGGCTCCTAGGAATGCTTGGTGCTGAGTCTGCCAAACTGAATAATCAGGCTCGCTTTATCTTAGAGAAAATAGATGGCAAAATAATCATTGGTATGTTTTGGGAATAATAACTGCTTACTAAAACCCTAGTTATGTCAAACTTTCTTTAAACATTTTTGGTGAGAATAATGGTAGAGAGAGAGGCAGAATCCATTTAATTCACCTGGGCACTTATACAAAGATTTCTTTTAAATATCTGATTCGATATTTATAGTTTGAAAGAGATGGTGTTTCCTTGATTGAGCATCTTGAGAAATCAAGATTTAGTTGACACTTAGACATGAGGAGAATAGAAAGCTAGAAAATCTTGCATAAACTGATTGATAAGAGAATAATAGTACACTAATCATGCTACAGGAACAGAAAATAAAAGAGTACGTCTGATGGGAAAAAAAGCAGGAAGATTATAAGTGGCTTATACTGTCTGGGTGTGGCGGCTCACACCTGTAATCCCAGCACTTGAGCTGTTGAGCTAGGGAGGTTAAGGCTGCAGTAAGCCTAAATAGTGCCACTGCACTCCAGCCTCGGCACAAAAGTGAGAGTCCCTGTCTCAAAAAAAAAAAAAAAAAATTTGATCATAGCCTCATGTATGATTTGACTGCCCCCTTGTGGTAATTTACATTTGTCAGTGGTTTAGGAATACTCATCTGTATACCCAGATGTACAAATTTGTGCAAGACTAAGTTTAATTTCCAGTTTTAAACTTTTGACTGGTAAAACCTTATCCCTTTCCTAAAATATTACTCAAAATCATTATCTCTACTTTTTTTTTTAATAGAAAATAAGCCTAAGAAAGAATTAATTAAAGTTCTGATTCAGAGGGGATATGATTCAGATCCTGTGAAGGCTTGGAAAGAAGCCCAGCAAAAGGTAATCTTTGTTGGCACTTTTCTATATTGTTAAAGACTATGTATTAAATAATGCTTATGTTTCACATTTTCTAATAAGGCTACATTTTGTTTCATCCTTTAGGTTCCAGATGAAGAAGAAAATGAAGAGAGTGACAACGAAAAGGAAAGTGAAAAGAGTGACTCCGTAACAGATTCTGGACCAACCTTCAACTATCTTCTTGATATGCCCCTTTGGTATCTAACCAAGGAAAAGAAAGATGAACTGTGCAGACTAAGAAATGAAAAAGTGAGTTGGTGGTAGGATGGTACATGCTGCTTAGTTTTGTTCTAATGGTAAAAGTAAAAATTATGTGTTGCATGAAAATGCTGCTTGTGTACATATATTAACTCAATTTTGAAATTATGAAGGAACAAGAGCTGGACACATTGAAGAGAAAGAGTCCATCAGATTTGTGGAAAGAAGACTTGGCTGCATTTATTGAAGAACTGGAGGTGTGTAGTTTATAATGCTCATGCTAGAATTTTTATTAATGAAATAATATATTCCGGCAGTATACCTTTGTCAAGATAGTTCACAATTGGCAATAGAAAGAAAATAAGAGGCATAAGGATAAATCCAAAATAATGTATAAAAGAACAGATCATTGGCCAGGTGCAGTGGCTCATGCTGATAATTTCAGCATTTTGGGAGGCTGAAATGGGCGCATCACTTGAGGTCAGGAGTTCAAGACCAGCCTCGCCAACATGGTGAAATCCTGTCTCTACTAAAAACACAAAAATTAGCCAGGCATATTGGTATGCGCCTGTAGTACTAACTACTCAGGAGTCTGGGGCAGAATTGCACTTAAATGTGGAAGACCACCAACCCAGTCCCCCAAGTCAACTGAAAAGGACAAAGCTGCTGCCAGACGTAGTGGTTCGTGCCTTTAATCCCAACACTTTGGGAGGCTGAGGCAGGTAGATCACCTGAGATCAGAAATTCAAGACCAGCCTGTTCAACACAGTGAAACCCCATCTGTACTCAAAATACAAAAAATTACCCAGGCATGGTGGCGGGCGCCTATAATCCCAGCTACTCAGGAGGATGAGGCAGGAAAATCTCTTGAACCTTGGAGGTGGAGGTTGCAGTGAGCCAAAATTGCACCATTGTACTTTAGCCTTGGCAACAAGAGCAAAACTCCATCTCAAAAAAAAAAAAAAAAAAAAAGGACAAAGCCACTGGGTGTGGTGGCTCACGCATGTAATTCCAATGTGTTATGGGAAGCTGAAGCAGGAGGATCACTTGAGATTAGGAGTTCAAGACCAGCCTGGACAACATAGCAACACCTCATCTTTCCAAAATTTTTTTTAAAAATAGCCAGGCATGGTGGTATGGGCCTATAGTCTCAGCTACTCTGGAGGCCAAGATGGGAGGGTCACTGAAGAACAGGACTTCAAGGCTGCAGTGAACTATGATCATTTACCCATGTACTCCAGCCTGGGTGATAGAGCATAACTCTGTCTCTTTAAAAAAACAAAACACCTTATTTCTTAAATTTAACATGCAAATTTATATTGTTGCACTTCAGTATAGATGCCTAGCTCATTTTAATCACTTGATTGGATAAGTGTGCATCATTTCCTTTCATATTTTATATGTGAGTTTATACATATATATGTATATACATGTTTTATTCTTAATTTCTCCCTTGTTTTCCTCAAAAAGGTTAAGTGGTAGAATCAGGAATAAAACCCAGTCTTCTGTCTCCACGCCTTCCTTTTCAAGGTGTACCGTAATTACATCTTCACTATCGTTGATAGTATACTAGGTTATAGAACAATTTATCACAAGTTTTTAAGATATAACAAATGGAAATCAGCTTAACTGTGGCCTTTCAGATGTTGTAATGTTTTTGTTAGCATATAAATTTGCTTTTTTATATCCCTTCTATAGGCTGTTGAAGCCAAGGAAAAACAAGATGAGCAAGTTGGACTTCCTGGGAAAGGAGGGAAAGCAAAGGGGAAAAAAGCACAAATGGCTGAAGTTTTGCCTTCTCCATCTGGTCAAAGAGTCATTCCACGAATAACTATAGAAATGAAAGCAGATGCAGAAAAGAAAAGTAAAAAGAAAATTAAGGTAATACTCTTGTGGTGGCTCATGCCTATAATCCCAGCACTTAAGTCATACCTGTACCTTTATTCAGAGCTGTTAACCTAAACCCCAAAGAAAAAAGCACTCTTTGACTCTATTTATATTTCGACTATATATTTATATATTTGACTGTATCTTTCAAATAAGTTGGCAAAAATTAATCATTTTCATCTTGCTATCTTTTAGAATGAAAATACTGAAGGAAGCCCTCAAGAAGATGGTATGGAATTAGAAGGCCTAAAACAAAGATTAGAAAAGAAACAGAAAAGAGAACCAGGTATTAAAGCATTTTAAGGAAAATGGTATAAAGTGAAGATTAAATTATGTTTCTTACCTGGGACGTTCCACATAAATGTTCAAAACCTTTTTGTTGAATTGAATTGAGAAACCTGAAAGAAAACTGTATCTGAATTCTACTTGGACCTCTTTAACATTGTCCTTGGAATTTGCTTCATTTTAGAAAATATTTTATAATGAAATAGTTTGTTAATTTGAACTCCTTAACTGGATGTAAGGAAACACTCAGTTTATTAGATTTCCTTTTCTAGCCAATTATGAGGTTCTAGTATATAGTTTCTTAAGGAAAGGGACTACATGTTAGTCATGTTTGTAGTATAGTATCTCTAGAGTACAACATATAGGTAATAAAGGTAATGTTCACTCAGTGAACTAAATAGAATTAACAATTCTGTTAATCATTTGATAACGACTGTACTATCTACCTTTTTAAAAACATCTTTATTGAGATATTCACATACCAAATTTGTCCATTTAACATATAACATTTGTCTGGGCACCATGGCTCATGCCTGTAATTCCAGCACTTTGAGAGGCTGAGGCAGGAAGATCACTTGAGGTCAGGAATCATTTGGACCCAGGAGACAGGTTGCAGAGAACCAAGACTGGCATTACACTCCAGCCTGGGCGACAGAGCGAGACTCCAACTCAAAAAAAAAAAAAAAATATAAAGTATACCCTTGAGTGGTTTTAGTATAATCACAGAGTTAGTACAATTTGTCACCCCCTAAGAAAATTGTACTCATTAACCATCACTTGCCATTTGCCACCAACTCTTCTCCCCACTAGGCAACAACTAAAAAAATCTATCTTTAGATTTTCCTATTCTGGACATTTCCTATAAATGTAATCTATAACATGTCTCTTGGAGTTGACTTCTTTCACTTAGCACAATATTTTCAATGGTAACCCATGTAGTACCCCATGTATTCATTTTTTGTTGTTGTTTTGTTTTGTTGAGACAGACTCTTGCTCTGTCACCCAGGCTGGCATGCAGTAGTAGCAAGATCTTGGCTCACTGCAACCTCTGCCTGCTAGGTTGAGGTGATTCTCTTGAGTACCTGGGATTACAGGCCTGTACCACCACGCCCAACTAATTTTTGTATTTTTAGTAGAAACAGCGTTTTACCATGTTGGCCGGGCTGGTCTCAAACTCCTGACCTCAAGTGATCCACCCACCTCGGCCTCCCAAAGTGCTGGGATTACAGGTACAAGCCACTGAGCCCAGCAGTACTTAATTCTTTTTTTTTTTTTTTTTTTTGAGACGGAGTTTCGCTCTTGTTACCCAGGCTGGAGTGCAATGGCACGATCTCGGCTCACCGCAACCTCCGCCTCCTGAGTTCAGGCAATTCTCCTGCTTCAGCCTCCTGAGTAGCTGGGATTATAGGCACGCGCCACCATGCCCAGCTAATTTTTTTTTTGTATTTTTAGTAGAGACGGGGTTTCACCGTGTTGACCAGGATGGTCTCGATCTCTTGACCTCGTGATCCACCCGCCTCGGCCTCCTAAAGTGCTGGGATTACAGGCTTGAGCCACCGCGCCCAGCCAGTACTTCATTCTTTTTTATTGCTAAATCGTATTTCATTGTATGGCTATGCCACATTTTATCTGTTCGTCAGTTGATGGGGTTTTTTTTGTTTCTTTTTTAATTGAGACGGAGTCTGTCTCCGTCTGTACTCCAGGCTGGAGTGCAGGGGCACAATCTCAGCTTGCCGCAACCTCTGCCTCCCAGGTTCAAGTGATTTTCCTGCCTCAGCCTCCTAAGTAGCTGGGATTACAGGCATCTGCCACCATGCCTGGCTAATTTTTTTGCATTTTTAGTGGAGATGGGGTTTTGCCATGTTTTCCAGGCTGGTCTCAAGCTCCTCACCTTGGGTGATCCGCCTGCCTTGGCCTCCCAAAGTGCTGGGATTACAGGTGTGAGCCACTCTACCCGGCCTGTTTCTACTTTTTGATGATTGTGATTAATACTGTGAGCATTTATGTACTGTGCAAGGTTTCATGTGAACTTAAGTTTTCATTTCTCTTGGGTAGATACTTAGGAGTAGAATAGTTGAGTCATATAATTATTCTGTTTAACTTTTTAAGGAACTGCTGGACTGTTTTCTAAAGCAGCTGCACCATTTTGCATTCCCACCAGCAGTGTATGAGGATTCCTGTTTCTCCACTTCCTCACCAGCATTTGTCGTCTTTCTCTTTGATTCTAGCCATTCTAGTGTGTATGAAGTGGTTGGTATCAGCCTCCCATACTGTTGGGATTACAAGCATGAGCCACTGCACCCAGCCTTGATGATGTTTTTTGAAGCACAAATTTTTAATTCTTATGAAGTCCAGGTTACCTATTTTTTTGTTATTGCTTATGCTTTTGGTGTCATATCTAATCTTTTGTTAAACTGAAAGTCATGAAGGTAGGCCTCTGTGTTTTATTCTAGGCATTTTATAGATTTAGCTCTTAGATTTGGGTCCATGATCCACTTTAAATTAGTTTTTGTATGTGGTATGCGGAAGGTGTCCAACCTGATTCCCTTGCATGTAGATATCCAATTATTTGTTTTATTTTTTTTTTTTATTTTTTGAGACGGAGTTTCGCTCTTGTTACCCAGGCTGGAGTGCAATGGCGCGATCTCGGCTCACCGCAACCTCCGCCTCCTGGGTTCAGGCAATTCTCCTGCCTCAGCCTCCTGAGTAGCTGGGATTATAGGCACGCACCACCATGCCCAGCTAATTTTTTGTATTTTTAGTAGAGACGGGGTTTCACCATGTTGACCAGGTTGGTCTCGATCTCTCGACCTCGTGATCCACCCGCCTCGGCCTCCCAAAGTGCTGGGATTACAGGCTTGAGCCACCGCGCCCGGCCTGATATCCAATTATTTCATATTTCAGTACCATATGTTAAAAAGACTTATTTCCACAATGTTTGTCTTCACCCTTGTCAGAAATCAATTGATTATAAATGTTAAGATCTCTGTCCTTGAGTATATACTTTTCTTGAGACAGGGTCTCACTCTGTTGCCCAGGCTGGTATTGAAATCCTGGCTCAAGCAATCCTTCTATTTCAGTCTCCCAAGTAGCTGGGAGTAGCGCTCACTACCATGACTGGCTAATTTCTAAAACTTTTTTGTAGAGAACAGTCCTTTTTTTTCTTTTTTTGAGACAAGATCTCACTCTGTCTCCCAGGCTGGAGTATAGTGGCATGATCACAGCTCACTATAGCCTCAATCTCCTAGGCTCAAACAGTCCTCCTGCCTCAGCCTCCCTAGTGGCTGGAACCACAGGCACACTCCACCATACCCGCTAATTTCTGTATTTTTTGTAGAGATGGGGTTTTACCATGTTGTCCAGGCTGGTCTTGAGCTCCTGAGCCCAAGTGATCTACCTACCTCACCCTCCCAAAGTGCTGAGATTACAGGTGTGAGCCACCGCACCCAGCTAAGATGGGGTCTTACATCTTGCCCCAGCTGATCTCAAACCCCTGGCATCAAGTAATCCTCCCACCTCAGCCTCCCAAAGTGCTGGGATTACAGGCATGAGCCACTGTGCCCTGGCCACATTGTATTTGTTTATGAGATTAAGTGACCAAGCTATATGCTCCACAAAAACAGGGATCATGTCTGTTTCTTTTCATCATTGTATTCTCAGAACTGTCACAGCAGTCAATAAATTTGAAGGATGGATGGATGACAGATGGAGAAAAGTGAATCTAAGAATACATAAAGGTGATTAATTTCTATCTCCCATCTAGGTACAAAGACAAAGAAACAAACTACATTGCCATTTAAGCCAATCAAAAAAGGAAAGAAGAGAAATCCCTGGTCTGATTCAGAATCAGACAGGAGTAGTGACGAAAGTAATTTTGATGTCCCTCCACGAGAAACAGAGCCACGGAGAGCAGCAAGTAAGGAAAACTAAAAGAGCATTTTAGATATGCTGTAGGAGTTGAATGGCCAATATACCTCAGGGTACTTTGCCCCCAAAATTACTATATCTTAATAGAGCAATAAATTATGCTAAAGCTTTGAAACACTGAAGCATCTTTCAGGAGATTAAAAACTAAAATATTCATGAAATGTTATATCGACCTATAAATTAAAAGCTTCTCCTACTACCGTCTAATTTTTTAATATATGTATGTTTTTACTAGCAAAAACCAAATTCACAGTGGATTTGGATTCAGATGAAGATTTCTCCGATTTTGATGAAAAAACTCAGGATGAAGATTTTGTCCCATCAGATGCTAGTCCACCTAAAACCAAAACTTCCCCAAAGTAAGTATCTTATCTAATACGGGTTTTGTCATGATTGTTTCTAATATATTATTTTTTGCTTAACGCATTTAGAATTGGTTGTCAGGATATATATATATTTTTTAATTCTAGACTTAATAACAAAGAACCGAAACCACAGAAAAGTGCCACGTCAGGTATGTATTTAAGTAAAAGTATTGAGACATCTGCTTTACTGGGATACTCAGATCCAACTGGGTTCTAATCCTGGCTGCATTGTCCAAGTACTTCCTTTGGAAATAAATTTGAGTTCTTATTAACATTATGTTGATATTGTTTAGTTTCACATATAAATAGGTTCTGCATTCAATATACTAAAACTAATTACAGTGTTTGCCAGGTACTTTGCTTGGTGCTAGAGACACAAAAAAAACTGTTCTTGCTGATAAAAAATTTAGAAATTAGAAAAAGTTTAAGAGTATGTTTTAAATATTCCAAAAAAGTCACATATTTGGTGTTTCACTAGGAATTCATAGCAGGGACAAAGCAGAAAATGGATTTTCATGTGTTGGTTAAATGTACTATTTTCCTTTCCATTTGAAATAATAGACCTTGAAGGTGATGATGCTAAGGATAGCGTACCACTGTCTTCAAGCCCTCCTGCTACACATTTCCCAGATGAAACTGAAATTACAAACCCAGTTCCTAAAAAGAATGTGACAGTGAAGAAGACAGCAGCAAAAAGTAAGCCTAAATCTTTGAGATGAATTAATGTTGAAATTAACTAACTGGTTTCCACAAGTCAGTTTCAATTTTTTATTGCCAAAATTTACTATTGATATTACAAATTAAACCTTTTCCAAATGGAAACAATTTCTTTTAGATCTTTATAATCAAAATTAGTAGTCAAGGCTGGTCCAAAATAGTAAGTCATCTCTAATGATTGTTCATTCAGTTACATATCAAACTCCTTGTTCTACTGTTTTCCCCCTTCTCACTACTGCACTTGATTAGTCAGAAAACAAAAGCTAGGCACAGTGGCTCATGCCTGTAATCTCAGCACTTTGGGAAGCTAAAGCAAGAGGATCGCTTGAGGCCAGTAGTTCAAGGCTGAAATCAGCTATGATCAAGCCACTGCTCTCCAGCCTAAGTGAGAGAGATCCTGTCTTCAAAATAAGGTAGTCCAAAGGTTTAATATCAGCACGTTTCTCTCAATGTCAGGCTTTATCTAGTTCATTTCTATGACAAGGTTAGGATTTATAAGCAGTTGCAAATGTTTAATATGAAACATATATATATTTTAAGATGGAGTTTTGCTCTTTTTGCTCTTGTTGCCCAGACTAGAGTGTAATGGCTCGATTCCGGCTCACTTCAACCTCTGCCATTTGGGTTCATGCAATTCTTCTGCCTCAGCCTCCTGAGTAGCTGGAACTACAGGTTTGCACCACCATGCCTGGCTAATTTTTTTTTTTTTTTTTTTTTTTTTTTTTTTTTTTTTTTTTTTTTTTTTTTTTAAGTAGAGACAGAGTATCTTCATGTTGGTCAGGCTGGTCTCAAACTCCTGACCTCAGGTGATCCAGCCGCCTTGACCTCCCAAAGTGTTGGGATTATAGGCATGAGCCACCATGCCTGGCCTGAAACATAATCTTAAAATTGAATGTTTGGCTGGGCGTGGTGGCTCACGCCTTTAATCCCAGCACTTTGGGAGGCCAAGGCGGTGGATCACAAGGTCAAGAGATCGAGACCATCCTGGTCAACAAAGTGAAACCCCATCTCTACTAAAAATACAAAAATTAGCTGGGCATGGTGGCATGTGCCTGTAGTCCCCGCTACTCGGGAGGCTGAGACAGGAGAATTGCTTGAACCCAGGGGGCGGAGGTTGCAATGAGCCGAGATAGTGCCATTGCACTCCAGCCTGGGTGAGCCGAGATAGTGCCATTGCACTCCAGCCTGGGTAACAAGTGCAAAACTCCGTCTCAAAAAAAAATTGAATGTTTAAGATTGGGTGTGGCTGGGTACGGTGGTTCATGCCTGTAATCCCAGCACTTTGGGAGGCCAAGGCAGGTGTATCACCTGAGGCTGGGAATTCGACGACACCAGTCTGACCAAAATGGAGAAACTCCCATCTCTACTAAAAAATACAAAAATAGCTGGGCATGGTAACGTGAGCCTGTAATCCCAGCTACTGGGGAGGCTGAGTCAGGAGAATCGCTTGAACCCAGGAGGTGGAGGTTGCAGTGAGCCGAGATCGCGCCATTGCACTCCAGCCTGGGCAACAAGAGTGAAACTGCATCTCAAAAATATAATAATACAGAATTAGCCAGGTGAGGTGGCACATGCCTGTAGTTCCAGCTACTCGGGGGGCTGAGACAGGAGAATCACTTGAACCCAGGAGGCAGAGGCTGCAGTGAGCTAAGATCTCGCCATTGCATTCCAGCCTGGGTGAGACAGAACAAGACTCTGTCTAAAAAAAAAAAAAAAAAAAATTGAATGTTTAAGAATACTTCGATTTTCTAATATTTTCAGCTCTCTTAGATTGTATTTTCCTGTTAAACATACACAGTCATCACATTGCTGAATAAAGTTCACAATGAGAACAATCCATCTAAGAGTGGCTGTGACTAGGCCAGGCAGGGTGACTAATAATGCCTGTAATGCCAGCACTTTGGGAGCCCAAGGCAGGTGGATCACCTGAGGTCAGGAGTTTGAGACCAGCTTGACCAACATGGTGAAACCCCATCTCTACTAAAAATATGAAAAATTAGCTGGGCATGGTGGTCTGCTCCTATAATCCCAGCTACTTAGGAGGTTGAGGCAGGATAATCACTTGAACCCAGGAGGTGAAGGTTGCAGTGAACCAAGATCGCTCCATTGCACTCCAGTCTGGGCGACAGAGTGAGACGCCATCTCAAAAAAAAAAAAAAAAAAGCAGCTGTGATAAATGCCTGTGTTGAATTGCAGGTCAGTCTTCCACCACCACTACTGGTGCCAAAAAAAGAGCTGCCCCAAAAGGAACTAAAAAGGATCCAGCCTTGAATTCTGGTGTCTCTCAAAAGCCTGATCCTGTGAAAACCAAGAATCGCCGCAAAAGGAAGCCATCCACTTCTGATGATTCTGACTCTAATTTTGAGAAAATTGTTTCTAAAGCAGTCACAAGCAAGGTGAGTGTTAATCCTAGTCAGTCCTTTTGCTGTAGATATTCTGAAGGACATAACTAAGCCCTTGCTCTTAATAATTTGGCAAGTCTTTAAGAAAATTGACTCATTAGCTTTTACCGTAATATTTAGTTTTAACAAAGTTAAATATGCCACTTACTTGGGCAATGGAAGAGTTGGCCTTGGATCTGCTTCTTATTACTTGATAGAAAGTAGAAAACTCCTTGAATGTAGTCTTGATAAGTTTTTTTTACATTGCAGTTATGTTGTCAGATTTATGTTGTACAAATTACCTGGGCTTTCCTCTTTTAGAAATCCAAGGGGGAGAGTGATGACTTCCATATGGATTTTGATTCAGCTCCGGCTCCTCGGGCAAAATCTGGACGGGCAAAGAAACCTATAACATACCTGGAAGAGTCAGATGAAGATGATCTGTTTTAAAATGTGAGGCAATTATTTTAAGTAGTTATCTTATTGAGCCCAAGACTGGTTTTAAAGTTACCTGAAGCTGTTAACTTTCTCCCCTCTGAATTTAGCTTGGGGAAGGTGTTTTCAGTACAAGACCATCAAAATGAAGTGAGTAGAGCCCAAGTATCCTTTAGCTTTTTTGTTTGTTTTGTTTTGTTTTTGAGATGGAGTCTCACTCTGTCACCCAGGCTGGCGTGCAGTGGCGTGATCTTGGCTCACAGCAACCTCAACCTCCTGGGTTCAAGCAATTCACCTGCCTCAGCCTCCCAAGTATCTGGGACTACAGGCATACCACCACGCCTAGTTTTTGTATTAGTAGAGACAGAGTTTCACCACGTTAGCCAGGCTGGTCTCAAACTCCTGACCTCAGGTGATCCACCTGCCTCACCTCCCAAAGTGCTAGGATTACAGGCGTGAGCCCCTGCGCCCGGCCCGTTTAGCTTTTTATAGTACTGTCTAAATATTGACCAGGAAATTGTTCTGTGTTTTGTGTTCGAGCCTGCTTTCTTTTGTTTAAAACCTGATTTTAAGTTCTTCTGAACTCTAGAAATAGTTATGTGGTCACTTCAGCATAAAGCAGTGTGTTTATTAACCATCCATTAAGCTAAAACTAGAGCAGTTTGATTTAAAAATGTCACTCTGCGTCCTTTCCTACTTTTAGTAAATATGAGATAGAGCATAGTTAATTCTCTGTTTTATCTTAGTTTTATGCATAATTTACCCTCAGAACTTTATGGTTCTAGTACAGATACTCCACACTCAGCCTCTTGATGTGTCAAATTTTTGTTCAGGCAATGAGAAATTGTTCACGTTCTTCATCTTCTCACATCATCAGAGACTAAAGAAAAACACTTTGACTGTGTCTGTAACTTGACACAATCAATAGAATGAAGAAAATTAAACCAGTTATGTGATGATTTCAGCTCTTAACTGTCCCCTCTGGCTGCCCCTGAGTCTGAATCTCCCTAAGAGAGCAACCAATTTCTAAAGGGCACTGGATTGCAGAAGACTGGGGACATATGCTCCAAGATGTTAAATGTTATATTGATAACCATGCTCAGCAATGAGTGATTAGATTCATATCTCCGTAATTTCAATTTGTAACTTTTTAAAGACCTGTCTACATTGTTACCTGTGTGTGACTTGAGTGATGTTATCAGTGTTTTTGTAAATATTTACTATGTTTTTCTATTAGCTAAATTCCAACAATTTTGTACTTCAATAAAATGTTCCAAACATTGCAACCCATAGAATGCCTTTTTTAAAATGCACACTACACCCTTCTACTTATTCTAAAATACAGTCTTCACTTCCCTTTCAGAAGCATTTCAGTCATATTCTGACAGAACTTACAGCTTCTGGCCATGGTGATAGGTCCAAGAGATAGGCATTATGACCTAATTAAGGCTAATAAGACTTTTCCCTGGGATTTTATACATGAGTATTAAGTTCTTCATCTCCACCATACTTGATCAGTAAATATGCATGTACATTTTTTTTTTAATGGTACCTTCCTTTAACAACTATTTCAATAACCTAATCAACTACTTGGTGATATCAGTAAGTTATATTGGGTCTAATCCATTTAGGAAAAAAATCAGATAAATCTCTTCATACCTTACACCAAAATTAAGTTCAAATAGATGAAATATTTAAATGTCAGAAACTATTTGAAAAGTATGAAACAATCTTGACTTACAGAGGGATAAACTAAACAAAACCCAAGGGTAGTGTTGACAAAGATAATGGAGGAATTAGCCCTTTCAAAGAAATCTGGGCCACACATGGTGCCTCAGACCTTTAATCCCAGACGTTTAGGAGGTCAAGGAGGAAGGATTGCTTGAGCCCAGAAGAAAGAGGTTACAGTGACCAGAGATTGTGCCACTGCACTCCAGCCTGGGCTACAGAGTAAGACCCTGTCTCAACAAAGAAAAGGAATTAGGTTAAGACTCAGACATGTGCAAAAACTATGTAAACACATACAAATATGAGTACAAGTAAAAGGAAATCCGAATAAGATCAATGGATTGTTTCAATGTAAATATTCTGGTTACTATATAATTTTGCAAAATTGTGGGGAAGTTGGCAAAGTGTATGATGGATTTCCATTATTCCTTTTTTTTTTTTCTTTCATAAAGTCCTTGTTTCTGATCCATTTCTTTTTTTTTCCTTTTTTTTTTTTTTTTTTTTTTTTTGAGACGGAGTCTTGCTTTGTCACCCAGGCTGGAGTGTAGTGGTGAGATCTCAGCTCACTGCAACCTCTGCCTCCTGGGTTCAAGCGATTCTGCCTCAGCCTCCTGGGTAGCTGGGACTATAGGCACATGCCACCACGCCTGGCTAATTTTTGTATTTGTAGTAGAGACGGGGTTTCACCATGTTGGCCAGGCTGGTTTCTTGGCTGGGTTCTGTGGTTCACACCTGTAATCCCAGCATTTTGAGGCTAAAACGGGTGGAACACTTGAGGTCAGGAGTTGGAGACCAGCCTGGCCAACATGGTTAAACCCTGTCTCCACTAAAAATACAAAAATTAGCTGGGCGTAGTGGCACATGCCTGTAATCCCAGCCACTCGGGAGGCTGAGGCAGGAGGATCCCTTGAAACCAGGAGGCAGAGGTTGCAGTGACTCAAGATTGTGCCACTACCCTCCAGCCTGGGTGACAGAGTAAGACTTCATCTCAAAAAAAAATTATATGTTTTCTTTCAAAATGATTTTTTTCTGATTATATTAATAAAAGTAACATATGGATTCCAGTTTGTTTGTTTTTTTTTCTTTTAAGAGACCAAATCTTGCTATCCCCCAGGCTAGAATACAGTAGTGTAATCATGGCTCACTGTAACCTTGAACTTCTGAGCTCAAGCAACCTTCCACCTCAGCCTCCCAAAGCACTGAGATTACAAGTGTTGGGAGCCCAGGCTGGAGTACAGTGGCTCAATCTCGGCTCACTGCAACCTCCACCTCCCAAATTCAAGCAATTCTCCTGCCTCAGCCTCCTGAGTAGATGGGATTACAGGCACCTGCCTCCACACCCGGCTAATTTTTTTGTATTTTTAGTAGAGATAGGGTTTCACTATGTTGGCCAGGCTGGTCTTGAACTCCTGACCTCATGTGATCTGCCTGCCTCGGCCTCCCAAAGTGCTGGGATTACAGGTGTGAGCCACCATGCCCAGCCCAAAAGAACATTTTGATACCTATAGAACCCAAGATGACCTAGGATAGTGGATAAGTGGATAGCGTCAGCTCCAAATACTACAGACAAAATCATATTGAGTTCCATTTTTTTTCTTTTTCTTTAATTTTTAAAAATCCCTGGCATGTAATTTTCTTTTTGTTAATTTTTTCTTATTTTTTTTTTTTGTTTCTTATTTTTTATTTTTTTAAGGCTAGTCAAGTGAAGCAGTGGGAGTGGAGAAGGAACAAGGAAATCTGTAACTGGTTGTGATCAATTAGTTGTAAACACCACTGCACTCAGACCAGCCTTCTTTTTTTATTTGAGTTTCTCTTAACAGGAATTGTTCACTTGATCCTCTTCATTAGAAAGACTGACTTTTCCAATGTGGTCCTAAAACTATTAATAGAATACAGTAATGTCCATCATAAGAAGCAGAGGGCCAGGCATTGTGGCTCACACCTGTAATCCCAGCACTTTGGGAGGCCGAGGTGGGTGGATCACCTGAGGTCAGGAGTTCAAGACCAGCCTGACCAACAAGGAGAAACCCCATTTCGACTAAAAATACAAAAATTAGCTGGGCATGGTGGTGTGTGCCTGTAGTCCCAGCTACTGGGGAGGCTGAGGCAGGAGAATGGCTTGAACCCAGGAGGTGGAGGTTGTAGTAAGCCAAGATTGCACCATTGCACTCCAGCCTGGGCAATAGAGCAAGATTCCATCTCAAAAAAAAAAAAAAAAAAAAAGGGCAGATTAATCCCAAATCTGTTGCTGGAATGATTAAAACTGTTAAGCTCTGGGTGCGGTGGCTCACACCTGTAATATCAACACTTTGGGAGGCTGAGGCGGGTGGATCATGAGGTCAGGAATTCAAGATCAGCCTGACCAACATGGTGAAACCCTGTCTCTACTAATAATACAAAAATTAGCTGGACGTGGTGGTGTGCACCTATAATTCCAGCTACTCAGGAAGCTGAGACAGGAGAATGGCTTAAACTCATGAGGGAGAGGTTGCAGTGAGCCAAGATCGAACCACTGCACTCCAGCCTGGGTAACAGAGCAAGACTCCATCTCAAAAAAAAAAAAAAAAAAGTTAAGCAAAGAGCAGTACCCTGCTGGTAGTGTTTACCACTGAAGGCATTGAATGCCCTTGTCATAAAGTGGTTTTTGTGAGGTTAATTTTTTGTTTCAGGTCATGTTTATAAGTGAATTAGAGAAAACAGACACATATCTAGGGAATCTTGTGGGTTGTCACCTTACACATAAAAATAACATGCATACACAGTAACTTAGCAATAAATGACAGCATTGTAGAACAGTTTTGTGGGCCAGACGCAGTGGTTCACACCTACAATCCTAGCACTTTGGGAGGCTGAGGCAGGCAAATTGCCTGAGCTCAGGAGACCAGCCTGGCTAACATGGTAAAACCTCATCTCTACTAAAATACAAAAACTTACCTGGGTGTGACAGCAAGCACATGTAGTCCCAGTTACTCAGGAGGCTGAGGCAGGAGAATTTCTTGAACCAGGGAGGAGGAGGTTGCAGTGAGTTAAAAAGTAATCGAGGTGTGTGGCTCATGCCTGAAATCCCAGCACTTTGGGAGGCCAAAGCAGGATGGCTTGAGCCCAGGAGTTCAAGACCAGCCTGACCTCATGTTTACTAAAACTAATTTGTAAAAATTAGTGGGGCATGGTGGCTTGCACCTGCGGTCCCAGCTACTCAGGAGGCTGAGGTGGGAGGATCCCTTAAACCCAGGAGGTGAAGGCTGCAGTGCGCTATGATCGTGTCACCACCGCACTTCAGCCCTGGTGATACCGCAAGACCTTGTCTCCAAAATAAATAAATACAAAGAATTTCTGAGCTTTTCCAGTCTCTTCTGTTGTGAGAAATTAAAATGCCAAAAAATTAGTGGGCACAAGTTCACTTCTGGGTACCAGCAGGAAGGTCTCACAAAGCTGCTACCTGACCTACTGATAGGTGTCCTCAGTAGGAACAAGTCAGCTGTAGGAAATCAAGACAGTTTGCAAAACGACTGAGCTGTGACTAGGGGTCAGCACAGAGTTACACCTTCACAATATTTGGCTTGAGTTCTCAACCACATCAAAGCTGGTGCTCTTGGGGTGACTAAGAAATGATTATTTTCATTAAAGCATCTTTAGAAGAGCCTTTTTTTTTGTTTTTGTTTTGAGACAGTCTCTCTCTGTCACCCAGGCTGGAGTGTAGTGGCACAATCTCAGCTCACTATAACCTCCACCTCCTGGGTTCAAGCCATTCTCCTGCCTCAGCTGCCCAAGTAGCTGGGACTACAGGAGTGTACCACCATGCCCAGCTAATTTTTGTATTTTTAGAAGAGATGGGGGTTTCAACATGTTGGCCAGGCTGGTCTCGAACTCCTGGCCACAAGTGATCCTCCCGTCTCGGCCTCACAATGTGCTGGATTACAGGTGTGTGCAACCACGCCTGGCCTGAGCCTTGTAGTCTTCATTTTTCTGTTTGTACAACTCCCGGTTCAAAAAGTTTATAAACTTTGTAGCCCGCCAGCCAATCTGCATAAGATTGGACAATTGCAACTTCCAATAACCCCTCTAGAGCTGGTGATCAAGTAACTCTTTCTGAAAAACATAAATAGGTCTCAGTAAAAATAAGCCAAAGTCAAGCTGTCTTCAGATCTGGAATTACTTTTACTGGTCCAACGTACAGCAAAATTTCCAAAGCCCCTGATGCTTCCTGTCCACATAAAGCCACCTTCGGTTTGCTGTGAAGACTACAACTATCAACTGGAGGAGAGTGTAGGAAGATAACTCAATCAGAAGACAACAGAAAAGCATGACAGTGAGGAGGGTGAACAGACTGCCTGTACTCAGCAGTTGCTGGTCCACACTGTAGTTATGTGATAACACTGAGCTGCTTTCGTGTCGCTTCCCAAGGTCTGAAGCCATGGCCATGAGGCCCATTAGCAGGTCCTTTACTTGGGTTGCAGTTTTTGCTGATAACACTTTGTACAGTGTGTAAGACTCCCTTCTGACACAGTAGATATGTCTTCAATAATTGGAAACTAACAATGTGAATGAAGAAGACTGGGAAATGGTGGCCAATATTCCTGCTAAGTGATACTCTGGCTGGATGTGATGGCTCATGCCTGCAATCCTAGCACTTTGGGAGGCTGAGGTGGGCGGATCACTTGAGGTCAGGAGTTCGAGACCAGCCTGGTGAAACCCCATCTCTACTAAAAAGCACCAAGATTAGCAGGACGCAATGGTGTGTACCTGTAATCCCAGCTACTCGGGAGGCTGAAGCTGGAAAACTGCTTGAATCTGGGAGGTGGATGTTGCAGTAAGCTGAGATCCTACCATTGCACTCCAGCCTGGACAACAGAGACTCTGTCTTAAAAAAAAAAAAAAAAAAAAGGAGGCCAGGCATGGTGGCTCCAGCCTGTAATCCCAGCACTTTGGGAGGCTGAGGCGGGTGGATCACGAGGTCAAGAGTTCAAGACCATCAATCTTAATGCCGCTGATTTAGTCGGCGCAGTGGGTTGCTCAGATTTCGGCGCTGAGAGTCAATAGGTTGGACGTCCATCAGAAACCCAATTACAAAGACGGTAATTATAAAGACCACAGATGGATAAATCTACAACGAAGGGAAGAAAACAGCCAAAAAAGGCTGATAATACCCAAGATCAGAATGCCTCTCCCTCAGCAGGGGATCCCAGTTCCTCATCAGCAACGGAACAAGGCTTGATGGAGAACGAGTGTGTTCCAATTACAGAAGCAGGCTTCAAAATGTGGATAATAAGAAACTTCTGTGAATTAAAAGAACTTGTTCTAACACAATCTAAAGAAACTAAGAACTTTGAAAAAGGTTTGACCAAATGTCAACAAGAATACAAAATTTAGAGAGGAAAATAAGTGAATTGATGGAGCTGAAAAACACGAGAACTACGTGAAGTATGCACAAGTTTTAACAGCCGAATTGATCAAGCAGAAGAAAGGATATCAGAGGTCGAAGATCAACTCAATGAGATAAAACTAGAAGACAAGATTAGAGAAAAAAGGATCAAAAGGAACGAGCAAAGTCTCCAAGAAATATGGGACTATGTGAAAAGACCTAATCTACGCTTGATAGGTGTACCTGAATGTGATGAAGAGAATGAATCCAAGCTGGAAAATACACTTCAGGATATTATTCAGGAAAAATTTCCCAACCTAGTAAGGCAGGATAATATTCAACTCCAGGTAATACAGAGAACACCACAGAGATATTCCTCAAGAAGAGCAACTCCAAGGCACATAATCGTCAGATTCACCAGGGTTGAAATGAAGGAGAAAATACCAAGGGCAGCCAGAGAGAAAGGTCAGGTTACCCACAAAGGAAAGCCTATCAGACTTACAGCAGATCTCTCAGCAGAAACCCTACAAGCCAGAAGAGAGTGGGGACCAATATTCAACATCCTTAAAGAAAAGAACTTTCAACCAAGAATTTCACATCCAGCCAAACTAAGCTTCATAAGTGAAGGAAAAATAAAGTTTTTTGTGAACAAGCAAGCACTCAGAGAATTCATCACCACCAGGCCTGCTTTACGAGAGCTTCTGAAAGAACTGCTACACATAGAAAGGAACAAACAGTATCAGCCTTTCTAAAAAATACCAAAAAGTAAAGAACATCAATATAATGAAGAATTTACATCAACTAATGGGCAAAATAGCCAGCTAATATTAAATGGCAGTATTAAACTCACATATATCATTATTAATTCTAAATTTAAATTGACTAAATCCCCCAATCCAAAGACAGACAGGCAATCTGGATAAAAAACTAAAACCCATCAGTATGCTGCATCCAGACCCATCTCACATTCAAGGATACATAAAGACTCAAAACAGGGCCGGGCGCGGTGGCTCAAGCCTGTAATCCCAGCACTTTGGGAGGCTGAGGCGGGTGGATCACAAGGTCAAGAGATCGAGACCATCTTGGTCAACAAGGTGAAACCCCGTCTCTACTAAAAATACAAAAAATTAGCTGGGCATGGTGGCTCATGCCTGTAATCCCAGCTACTCAGGAGGCTGAGACAGGAGAATTGCCTGAACCCAGGAGGCGGAGGTTGCAGTGAGCCGACATCGTGCCATTGCACTCCAGCCTGGGTAACAAGAGCGAAACTCCATCTCAAAAAAAAAAAAAAAAAAAAAAAAGACTCAAAACAAGGGATGGAGAGAGACTTACCAACCAAACAGAGAGCAAAAATAAATAAACAAAAAGCAGAAGTTACAATTTTTGCCTCTGATAAAATAGTCTTTAAAGCAACAAAGATCAAAAGAAGCAAAGAAGGACATTATATAACGATAAAAGGATCAATGCAACAACAAGAAGAGCTAAAGATCCTAAATATATACGCACCCAATACAGGAATACCCAGACATACAAGACTAATAAAGAGACTTAGACTCCCACACAATAATAGTGGGAGACTTCAACATTAATATTAGACAGATCAATGAGACAGAAAATTAACAACGATATCCAGGACTTGAACTCAGATCTGGAACAAGTAAACGTAATTAACATTTATAGAACTCTCCACTTTACACAAAATATACACTATTATCAGTACCACATCATATCAACTTAGAAGTTTAAACGAAATGTTGGTTGGCTCCTTGTTTGTTATTCTCTTCCCTCATTTTCTTTCATGTCTCCATTACTAAGGACAATTATAGGCATACCCATATTTAGACTGCATTCTAGCCCGGGTAACAAAGCAATACCCCCATTCTCTCTCCCTCTTCCTCTTTCTCTTTCTTCCTCTTCTTTATTCTTTTTTTTATTATTCTTTTCTTTCTAAAAATAAAAAATAAATAAAAAATAAATAAAGTGATACTCTAACCCCAGTATTACAGCGGCTGTGACCTCAGATGCTTGTGTTTTTATGCAAGAAACCCACTTACAAGACAGAACTAAAGATATCACCTTACCAATATGATCTGGGATTCACCAGAACATATACTGGGGTTTGTGGGGAGAGATTTTTGAATCACCATGGGAGAACTATCTATCCAGCCTTGAAGAGTCTCCATGAAAACCACCAATGTACCTTTTCTTGCCGGATGAAACAGGAGTTTAAGCCGGATGGAGAGATGGTGGCATTACCATCTATGTGGTTGTAGAATCCAGGGAGGGCATACTCAAATTATGTGCTTTACAACTGTCTCTACTAGATGAGAGAGTCTATGAAAAGACTAAAAATGAGAACATAAAAACCTATCTTTGATAAATTACAAAGTGAAAAGGTGGCGTGCTCTGGCAGACACCACATTAACTAAGTGATCAAGCTTGGCACACCAGTAATGAGGCCAGAAGCCATCGTGTGCTCCTGATGTGAAGCTCGTGGAACATCCTTGCCAAAAAGGCTTCACTTGAACCCCGTCACGAGCGAACAATCAGACAAATTGAGTTATAAAGCAAATTCCCACGGGAAGGGGTGAGCGTGGGAATTACTGCTGATAAAACAGATGGGCTCAACTACAAGAAAAGGAGCAACCTGCGCCAAGCACCATGGCTCACACCTGTGTTCCCAGCACTTTGGGAGGCTGAGGTGGGTGGAATCCGAGGTCGGGAGTTCGAGACTAGCCTGGCCAATATGGTGAACCCCCATGTCTACTAAAAAAAGTAAATACAAAAATCAGCTGGGTGCAGTGCTTCTTGCCTGTAATACCGGCTACTCAGAAGGCTGAGGCAGGAGAATTGCTTGAACCTGGGAGGCAGAAGTTGCAGTGAGCCCAGATTGCACCACAGCATTCCAGCCTGGGTGACAGAGTGAGACATTCTGTCTCAAAAAAACAAAAAAACAAAACAAAAAAAAAAGAACCTGGTCCCAAATCTCAGCCTTGAATCGCTAATCCCTAAATCTTTATTTTTAATGTGGAAATCCTCAGTCCTCCTGACATAATCGGACTGTTCAGAGTGGGGTCAATGACTTTGCATCCTTGAGAGTAAAGAAATAATATGGAAATGATAAGACAACCAAACCCACAGTATTTATGATTTAGTGTTAAAAGTCATTGGTTTTGTATTGCATATTTTAAACGTCCCTAACGTTTAAGAGAACATAACATTCTTCGATTTTTCACATTAGAGAATCTGTCAGATTTGCCTTTTAATTTCTTTTTTTTTTTTTAAGAGACAGGGTCCGGCCAGGTGTGGTGGCGCACACCTGTAATCCCAACTCTTTGGGAGGCCAAGGCAGGTGGATCACAAGGTCAGGAGTTCGAGACCAGCCTGGCCAATATAGTGAAACCCCATCTCTATTAAACATACAAAAATTAGCCAGGCGTGGTGGTGGGAGCCTGTAATCCCAGCTACTGGGGAGGGTGAGGCAGGAGAATCCAGAAGTCAGAGGCTTCAGTGAGCCAAGATTTCACTACTGTACTCTAGCCTGTGTGACAGAGTGAGACTCCATCTCAAAAAAAAAAGAGAGAGACAGGGTCTTGCTCTATCACCCAGGCTGAAATGCAATGGTGAGAATATGGCTCACTGCAGCCTCTACTACCTGGGCTTAAGTGATCCTCTCACCTAGGCCTGCTGTGTAGCTGGGACTACAGGCATGCACCACCATACCTATGCATTAAAACAACTCTTGTAAACCGGGTAAACCGAATTTATAAACATAGTCATTCAGGTTCTTTTTTTCTTTTTTTTGAGATGGAATAGTCTTGCTCTGTCACCCAGGCTGGAGTGCAGTGGTGTGATCTTAGCTCACTGCAACTTCTGCCGCCAGGGTTCAAGCAATTCTCCCGATTTAGCCTCCTGAGTAGTTGGGATTACAGGCGCACACTGCCATGCCCAGCTAATTCTTTTGTATTTTAGTAAAGACAGGGTTTCACCATGTTGCCCAGGCTGGTCTCGAACTCCTGAGCTCAGGCAATTCCCCAGCCCCGGCCTCCCAAAGTGCTGGGATTACAGGTGTGCGCCACCGTGCCCGGCCCCAAATTATTAAATATATAACTAGATAACAAACTCCGTAAATTGGATCTGAAATCTTACAAGGAAAAAATTAGATTTTTTAAAAAATTTAAAGTTTTAATCAACTGGAAATGAATTCAAACTCAAAGATACTGATTTTGAGGCCGGGCGCTGTGGCTCACGCCTGTAATCCTAGCACTTTGGGAGGCCGAAGTGGGTGGATCACCTGAGGTCAGGAGTTCAAGACCAGCCTGGTCATCATGGTGAAACCCCATCTTTAAAAAAAAAAAAAAAAAAAGATACTGATTTTGAGCACAAAAGTCCCTTTCAAACATTAGAAACTCGCTGGGCGCAGTGGCTCACGCCTGGAATCCCAGCTCTTAGACAGAGGCGGGCATACAACCCGAGCCCAAAGAGTTCAGACCTGCTTGGCCAATATAGCTAGAACCCATTCTCCACAAAAAGGAGCGGGGTGGGGGGGACGGGGGGGACGGCGGGGAACATGTAACTCAAGCATTAGAAGAAACTCAAGCCGATAATGAGGTAAGAGGCGGGACTCGACTCTGAGGGCGGGCCTCGGATACCGGACAAAATTGAGGACTAGCTAAAACAGGGACGAGCGGAAGCAGCTTTCCATCAACACCCACCAGCGGACCAGGTCAGTTTCCCATTGCCATGGTAACACGCAGGGGAGTTACCGCCCCTTTCCATGGCAACAACCTGACCACCGGGAAGTTACCATCCTTTTTCTAAAAATTTTCTACATAAACCTCCCCTTAATTTGCATATGACTAAAAGTGGGTATGCATGTGACTGCAGACCTGCCTCCGAGCTGCTTCCCTGGGCGCGGTGCCTATGGGGTAGCCCCGCGCCTCACGGAGCAGCGCCTGTGCTGCGGCGGTGCACCGCTGAGTCAATAAATACTGCTACCACCACCAGCTCACCCTTAAATTCTTTCCTGAGCAAAGCCAAAAACTCTCTTGGGCTAAGCTTCACTTTTGGGGGCTTGCCTGTCCTGCATCATCAGGAGCAAGCCAGACTACTCTATTTTATAAAGAATGGGGGAAAGGCAGGTGACAAAAGAGGAGAGGGAGACAAGTGTGGAGTGCAGGAGGAGAAAAAGGGGCGGGGGGAGAGGGGGAGGAGAAAAAGGAAGGAAGTCAGCCAGAGAGGTGGAGAGAGATGTGTGATGATGACTTACGGAAAGTCTTACTGTTTTCATTGCGTTCTCAGTGATTTTCAGTACACGTGTGTATTGCGTTTTTCTTTTTAACCAACCTTGAGTTGTAATTTACACACATAAAAAGCATCCATTCTTTTCTTTTTTTTTTTCCAGACAGAGTCTCACTCTGTCACCCAGGCTGGAGTGAAGTGACACAATCTCAGCTCACTGCAACCTCCACCTTCTGGGTTCAAGCGATTCTCCTGCTTCAGCCTCCCCAGTAGCTGGAACCATAGGTGCTAACCACCACACCTGGCTAATTTTTGTATTTTCAATGGAGTTGGAGTTTCACCATGTTGGCCAGGCTGGTCTTGAATTCCTGACCTCAGGTGATCTGCCCACCTCAGCCTTTCAAAGTGCTTGGATTACAGGTGTGAGCCATGGTGCCTGGCCGTAAAATGCACCCATTCCAAGTGCAGAGATGGGTGACTTTTTGGCAAAGTTAAACTTCTCCCTTCCGAGTGCTAACCAGACTCAACCCTGCTTAGCTTCCAGGTTCAGGGTGGTATGGCTGTAGACAATAAGTGTATCCACTTGAATAACCACAATCACAATCAAGATATAAAGCATTTCTGTCACCCAAAAAAGTTCTTATGTGCCTCTTCAAGCCCTGGCCCCAGAAAAACACTAATTTGATTTCCAGCATTACAGATTACATTCACTTCTTCTAGAACTTCATATACATGGAATCACAGTATGTATGCCTGTATCTGGCTTCCTTCATTCAGCATGTTTTAGAAATGCCTCCATGTTGTTGTATGTATCAATCGTTCCTTCTTTTTTATTGCTGAATATTATTCCGTGGTTTGCTTTTGTGTGTGTGTGTGTGTGTGTGTGTGTGTGTGTGTTTGAGACCAAGTCTTGTTCTGTCGCCCAAGCTGGGCTCAGCTCACTGCTACCTCCACCCTCTGGATTCAAGCAATTCTCCTGCCTCAGACTCCTGATTAGCTGAGATTACAGGCCTGCCACCACTCCCAGCTAATTTTTGTATTTTGAGTAGAGACCAGGTTTCACCACATTGGTCAGGCTGGTCTCAAACTATTGACCTCAGGTGATCCACCTGCCTCAGCCACCCAAAGTGCTGGGATTACAGGCATTACAGGCGTGAGCCACCATGCCTGGCCAGTATCATCTTGTTTATCCATTCACCTGTTGTGGACATCTGGGCTGTTTCCAGTTTGGATTCATTATGAATAAAGCTGTAATGAGCACTAGAGTAGATATCCTTTTTTTAGACATAACTTTTCATTTCTCTTGGGTAGATACGTAGGAGTGGAACTGTTGAATCACATGTTAAGTTTGTGTTTAACTTAAGAAACCGAGGAGCTGTTTTTCAAAGCATTTGCATCGTGGTACATTCCCACTTACTTGCTTGGTACTTTCAGGAGTCAGATTTGTGTTCTCTGGGGTAAGACAATGTATTAGTCACAGTTCTCTAGAGGGACAGAACTAATGGAATATATATATATATATATATATATATATATATATATATATATATATATATGGGAGTTTATTAAGTCTGATGTGTGAGGACAGGAAGCAACCAGCATGGGAGGAAGATGCAGGCTGGGAGGCTAGGTCAGTTGCTCCTTTCACATTCTTCTGCCTGCTTATATTCTAGCTGTGCTGGCAGCTGATTAGATGGTGCCCAGCCAGATTAAGGGTGGGTCTGCCTTTCCCAGACCACTGACTCACATGTTAATTTCCTCTGGCAACACCTTCACAGACACACCCAGAATTGTATCCTTCAATCAAACTGACACTCAGTATTAACCATTACAGATGATGTCATCATTGGGCTCAAGGTAGCTCCAATACATCTTGGTGAGTGTAAAAAGATATCCCTATAAATGTCATTTTAGGTGGAAGAAAGTAAGTTCCATCTATAGGTGACCTTGTCTTCTGCCCTTAGTAACTTTGCAGGGCCTGTGACAAGCACAGCCCTTTGGGTCCAGAATTGCTTTCAGGGAGGGAGCTTTGATGGTCTGAGGGTCACCTGATCTTGAGCTGACCTGATCGCACTACTGACCTGCTTTGTCCCCCTTGACAGACTCTGGAAGGGAAGGGACTTCTGAGTATTCTCAATCCCAGCAAAGTCCAGGATCATGAGGCTGGGGTGATGGAATGAGGGTCGGGCCCCCAGGCCACAGGCAGTGATAGTGATTGCTTACACATCTTGACATGTACAAAAACACAGGCTATTCGGAGCTGCAGGGTGAAGGGGTGGAGGCAAAGCAGTGGAGGGGAGGGACTCTGAAACAGGCCTCTTGATGACTCACATCCTTCCGTTGCCCCAGCCCCAATCCCAAAGCAGTTTCTCTCACCTGTCAGTTCACTTAAGAAAGGGAAGGGCTTAGGCCGGGCGCGGTGGCTCAAGCCTGTAATCCCAGCACTTTGGGAGGCCGAGGCGGGTGGATCACAAGGTCGAGAGATCGAGACCATCTGGTCAACATGGTGAAACCCCGTCTCTACTAAAAATACAAAAAGTTAGCTGGGCATGGTGGTGCGCACCTGTAATCCCAGCTACTCAGGAGGCTGAAGGAGGAGAATTGCCTGAACCCAGGAGGCAGAGGTTGCGGTGAGCCGAGATCGCGCCATTGCACTCCAGCCTGGGTAACAAGAGCAAAAACTCCGTCTCAAAAAAAAAAAAAAAAAAAAGAAAGAAAGGGAAGGGCTTGCAAGGAAAGGAAGAGAGGGACTCCCAGGCCCCTTGGTCACTATGAAGAGGCCACTGCAGGGCCCAGCCACCTTCAAGTACAGTCATTGTCTTTCCAGAGCAAGGCTGCTACACGTGCAACCGAAAAATAGGTGAAAAGGCAGAGGGTCCACTTGGAGGAAATGACCCTTCTGCCCAAGGATGGTAAAGAAGGGATGAGGCTTGGCTGAGGGGGATGAAGGAAAGCCCAAAGGTGCAATGGTTTGGAAGGGTGCAGGGACAAGGTGGCAAGCAAGACTGGAGGCTTCCCTCTTCCTCAGGAGCAGCTGCTCAGGAGCAACTGATGGGGACAAAGTCTCGGGGGGAACCCAGTGTGTCCAACCCCAATGTCAGCATGAAGGGCCAGTGCCAGAGCAGATCCGTGACAGTGAGGGCAGCATTCTCCCTACTCCCTCCTTGGCACAATAATAAAGACTACATTTCCCAGCCTCCCTTGGGAATAGGTGTGGCCATGGGCCGCATCCTGGCCAATGGCATGTGAGCAGATCTGTCACGTGGCCACTCCCCGGCCCTTCAATGGGAGGGAGAGGCCGAGGGGGAGGAGGAGAGGGAGGGGGAGGGGAGAGGGGGAGGGGGGAGGAGAAGAGGGAAGAGGAGGGGGAGGGGAGGCGGAGGGGAGGGGGAGGGGAGGCGGAGGGGAGGGGGAGGGGAGGCGGAGGGGAGGGGGAGGGGAATGGGGAAAGGAAGGTGGAGGGGAAGGCAGAGGGGGGTGTCCGCGTGTCTGAGGAATCTGTAGGGCAGAATTTTTTTTTTTTTTTCTTTTTAGACAGAGTCTCACTCTGTTGCCCAGGCTGGAGTGCAGTGTCGTAACCTCAACTCACTGCAACCTCTGCCTCCTGAATTCAAGCGATTCTCCTGCTCCAGCCTCCCAAGTAGCTGGGATTACAGGCGCACACCACCACACCTGGCTAATTTTTGTATTTTTAGTAGAAATGGGGTTTCACTATGTTGGCCAGGCTTGTCTCGAACTCCTGACCTCGTGATCCGCCCTTCTCAACCTCCCAAAGTGCTGGGATTACAGGCGTGAACCACCACGCCCGGCTCTTCCCCTCCACGCACCAGATTTTGCTCTGTCACCCAGGCTAGAGTGCAGTGTTGTGATCTTGGCTCACTGCAACTTCTGCCCCCTGGGTTCAAGCAATTCTCCTGCCTCAGCCTCCCTAGTAGCTGGTAGTACAGGTGTGCAGTACCATGCCTGGCTAATTTTTGTATTTTTAGTAGGGACGTTTTCACTGTATTGACGAGGCTGGTCTTGATTGTGTCACTGGGATTAATTTACTGGGTAGAAACACATACGTGCACCCGGGTGTGTCCGATGTGAGCAATGGCTCACAACCCGACGACCAGGGAGAGGTGTCTGGAACAGAGACCGGAACGGGCCAGGATCGGTCTCTCAGGCCGGCCCCTGTCTTCAGGCATGGCCAAGAATGGGGCTGCCAGCTACCAGATCTGGGCAGCATCACCAACACCTCCTCTCAGGCTGGATGGCGCTATCAGAGAAGGAGGATGGGGCCTGAGACTGTCGAGTCTCCGAGTCTGGCTCTGTGGCATCACAGGCTACGGACAGCACTGGGTGACCGTGGGCTCTCCATTCCCGCCCCACCCTGGCCCACCACCTGGGCAGCTTTCCACTCACGAAGGCAAATGGGGTCTGATGGGCTTTTTCCAGGCGGGGTCGATGGCCTGGCCCAGCAGGAGCCACAGGGACAGGACGGGGTGGGGACCATTCCTGGACAGTCAGGGAGGTGAGGTATGACCCTGAGCCCCTGTGACTGGGGCAGGAGCTTTGCTGGGGGCAGAGGGAGGTCAGGAGGGGGAGATCAGCAGCGCCCCCAACCCACATCCTGTTTTCAGAATATGGGGCCCAGCATGTGCTTTTTCCCTTGGACGTTCTCCAGGGCAGCGTCCCCCACCCAGGCCCACTCCCAGGGGAAGCCTGCATGAGGGTGGGAGGGTTCCCCAGCACACGCAAGCAGGGGCTCACCTGGAGTTTTTCCAGTGGGGGCTGGGCCCCCGAGCTGGAAGGGGTGGTGGGTAGAGGGCACATGCCCTCCCCTTCCTGAAAGCAGGCCTGGGGGTTTCTGTCAGCAGATGGAAAACCACGCAGGCCCCCATGACTGACAGGGAGAGGAACTGTCGCCATGGAGGTGAGTCCCACTACCCTTCCTCTTCAAGGGACAGGAATGACCTCCCTCTAGTGTCTGCACCCACCAGCCCACACAAGCCTGGCACAGAGGCAGCCCCTGCTGGGCACTGGCAGGCCCTGGGACACCACCTGGGAAGCCCAGCCAGGCTGGATGGTTCCACGAAAGGCTCAAGAGCTTGGGCTCCAGAACCAGTAGGACCCCGCTTAGGCCTGAACCTGCTATTTACCGGCTTTGTAACAGCAGGCATGTGGCTTAGACCCTCTGAGTCAGGTGTCCCCAAACTACGGCCCCATGCGGCCCCTTGAGGCCATTTATCCGGCCCCCCACCGCACTTCAGGAAGGGGCACCTCTTTCATTGGTGGTCAGTGAGAGGAGCACAGTATGTGGCGGCCCTCCAACGGTCTGAGGGACAGTGAACTGGCCGCCTGTGTAAAAAGTTTGGGGACACCTGCTCTGAGCCTTAGTTTCCCCAGGTATAAATAGTGCCCTCCTGCCACTGTTGACAGAGAAATGAATGAGCTCATTGGTATTAAGGAGCTAACGGGGCTCCACACCAGGCCTGACCCAGCAGGTGTGCAGGTGAGGTGGGGTGTGCTATGCACTCAGGTGGATCCCCAGGAAGGCAGAGCAGACAACCAAACATCTCAGCCTGGAGTGTCCCCTCCCTGACCACTCAGATCACCGTCGGTCACCCTTACTCCCTTCTCTATAAAACAGCTTCCCCTGCCACCCAGGGCAGTAGGAAGGAACTCTCAATTCAGAGCATTCTGGCGGTGGGAGAAGTCTCCTCTCTATTCTTTACATTATAAAATAACATGTTAGGAACACACCTGTATTCCCAGCACCTTGGGAGGCAGAGGCAGGAGAATTGCTTGAACCCGGGAGACAGAGGCTGCATTCAGCCAAGATAGCGCCACTGCACTGCAGCCTGGGCAACAGAATGAGACTCCATCTAAAAAATAAATAAATAAATAACATGTTTATTATAGTAAAGCTGGAAATTACAGAAAAGTGGGAAGGAAACCAAAGATTTTATTTAACTACTAAAGCCAGCCACTTAGGATATTTTTTTTTTTTTTTTTTTTTTTGAGACGGAGTTTTCGCTCTTGTTACCCAGGCTGGAGTGCAATGGCGCGATCTCGGCTCACCGCAACCTCCGCCTCCTGGGTTCAGGCAATTCTCCTGCCTCAGCCTCCTGAGTAGCTGGGATTACAGGCACGTGCCACCATGCCCAGCTAATTTTTTTTATTTTTAGTAGAGACGGGGTTTCACCATGTTGACCAGGATGGTCTCGATCTCTCGACCTCGTGATCCACCCACCTCGGCCTCCCAAAGTGCTGGGATTACAGGCTTGAGCCACCGCGCCCGGCCCACTTAGGATATTTTAATGGTTTTCCATATGGGATTTTTTTTTTTTCCAGGCCCAAGGGTTTTTTGGTTCTCTGTCACAAGGTTGGAAACTCAATATTAAGAACTAGAGAATCCCAGCTACTCAGGAGGCTGAGGTGTGAGGATCACTTGAAGCCAGGAGTTCAAGATCAACCTGGACTAATAGAGAGACCCTGTCTCAAAAAAAGATGTATGTGCAGCCCGAAGGAAACTTGGGGGTGAGCAGGGCTGGCCACCTTGGTTGATGACGCAGGAAAGCCTGGCTCAGTCCAGCCAAACGATTTGTCCCAGGTGAGTGGTGGCGCAGCTGGACCCAGAAGCTGTTGGATGTTTGCTGCCCTTTAAACTCCGGCAGCCAAACATCTTCACAGGACATGATTGGTGCATAGTGGATCTAGGTTCCAGGCTGAGAGTGTGTCTGGGAAGGGCTTCCTGGAACCCCCCAGCTCCCTCGATAAAGGATGTGGCTCTGGTTAACCCCCTCCCCCATTTCCAGATGGAGACTTAGCTATGAGGTGGGGAGCTGGGGGGCCAGAAAGTGAAGGCCAGCGCAACCCAGAAAGGGGCGTGGCCCGTGCTGTTCCCAAGGGCGGAGCCAGCCAGCAGGGTCACCCTGTTCCTTTAAGAGAAGGGGGAGCGCTAGCCCCTCTCGGCCATCCTGTCCTGTCCTCCATCCCGGCCAAATCCGAAAAGGAAAATGAAAGAGGGAGCAGGAGGCGCCGGTCCCAGCCACCTCCCAAGGTCCCTGGCTCAGCTCTGACACCCCAGCCCCGGCTCCAGGGTGAGTGGGGTTGGGTGATGGTCTAGGAACACCAGGGTTGTGTGGGGACCTGTGTGAGTGTGGGGTGGGGGAGGCTCTCAGGAGATGTGGAGGCTGGAGGCACAGGAGGCGGAAGAGGAGAGGGGAGAGGGGAGAGGCCTGGGCTGGAGTAGGAGAGCAGGGACACCTCCTACAGAGGACCCCGTGACAGTTATGAAAGCGGGGTTGCCTCTATGCCAGCCCCCCCTCTTTGAGAGGAGTTCACTACAGTCAAAATGGTGAGAGAAATAGTGGGCTGAGAAAGAAATGGTCTGGCTGCCTCTGCCGCTCTTCCCTCTCCCGGGGGCACCAAATTGGGTCTGGAGGCCGGGGTTCGAGGCTCCACTCTTCCCACAGCATCCTTGACAGCTAAGGGCACCGGTGGGTTTCTGCTTCCACCAGGCAAGTCAGGGGCTGGCCCAGCGGATCTCCAAGGTCCTTCCTAAGAATCTGGGATCTTGCAGATCCCAGGGTCGAACCGCGACGGCCCACGGGGGTGCGGCTAAAACGCTATTGGGGGCTCCTCCCCAGCACGCACTGGCTCCAACGAGAAGGGAACCCATAGTTGAGCGTCGCCTGCTCCCCTTGGGCCCTCCCTTTCACACTGGTCTCCTCGCTAAACGCGGGCCTCTCCCACCCCATGACTCACCCTGAAGTCAGAGAAGGCCCAACGGCCCCCACCCCGATGGTCGTGGAAGGGGCGGGGGTCCCTGACCTGTCCCAGACCCTGACTCCCCGCCCCGCGTCCCCAGCGCCATGGGGGAGTGGGCGTTCCTGGGCTCCCTGTTGGACGCCGTGCAGCTGCAGTCGCCGCTCGTGGGCCGCCTCTGGCTGGTGGTTATGCTGATCTTCCGCATCCTGGTGCTGGCCACAGTGGGCGGCGCCGTGTTCGAGGACGAGCAAGAGGAGTTCGTGTGCAACACGCTGCAGCCGGGCTGTCGCCAGACCTGCTACGACCGCGCCTTCCCGGTCTCGCACTACCGCTTCTGGCTCTTCCACATCCTGCTGCTCTCGGCGCCCCCGGTGCTGTTCGTCGTCTACTCCATGCACCGGGCGGGCAAGGAGGCGGGCGGCGCGGAGGCAGCGGCGCCGTGCGCCCTCGAGCGGCCCGAGGCCCAGTGCGCGCCGTGCGCCCTGCGCACCCGCCGCGCGCGCCACTGCTACCTGCTGAGCGTGGCGCTGCGCCTGCTGGCGGAGCTGACCTTCCTGGGCGGCCAGGCGCTGCTCTACGGCTTCCGCGTGGCCCCGCACTTCGCGTGCGCCGGCCCGCCCTGCCCGCACACGGTCGACTGCTTCGTGAGCCGGCCCACCGAGAAGACCGTCTTCGTGCTCTTCTACTTCGCCGTGGGGCTGCTGTCGGCGCTGCTCAGCGTAGCCGAGCTGGGCCACTTGCTCTGGAAGGGCCGCCCGCGCGCCGAGGAACGCCACAACCGCTGCAGCCGTGCGCACGAGGAGGCGCAGAAGCTGCTCCCGCCGCCGCCGCCGCCCCTGCCCTCCGGGAGCTCAGACCCCGAGCCCTGCGCCCCGCCCGCCTATGCGCACCGGGCGTCCGCCAGCCACCGCGACGGCGGCAGCGGCCGCGGCAAGGCGTCACCGGCCACCGGCCGCGGGGACCTGGCCATCTAGCGGCGGGCCCTGCCTCGCGCGGGCTGGACGGCGAGGGCCGGACCCGGTCACCTAAGTCTGCACCGCAGAAGCCAGAAGCCGCTTCCGCCGGAGCTGTCGCGGGACCTGCCCCGGCCGGAGACGAGCCGTAGGGACGGCCCGCAGGCCGCAGCGCTCTTGCCTCGGACTGCCTCCCAGCGGCTGCCTGCGGCACCTGGGGCCGGCCGAGCTGTGGGCGGAGGATGAACTCAGGCAGGTCCGGGTGGAAAGGAAGAGAGTGGACCCGAGGCGGAAAGCAGAGCGGAAGGTGGAGGGTGGTGGTTTTACTAGGGACGAAAACAACTGATGCCAGCGTTCTCAGGCACTCCCGTGTTCAGAGAGAGCGCCCCTCCCCGTGTGGGCCCGCCGTGAGTGTGCACACGCGGACACATACGCACTGTGAGCTGTGTGCGCTCGCACATGTACCCCGTGTGGGCGCCGTGCATGTGCGCGCATGTGTACAGCCTGCGTGAAGCCCACTCGTGCGCACAGACCCACGTAAACCCCCAGTGAGCTGTGTGTGTGCACATGCACACAGACACATGTGTGCCCCCGTGAGAGCTGTGTACACACATTCTTGTGAGCTTTGTGTGAGTCCATTGTGCACACACACACTGTCCATCCTGCGCGGGCTGCGTGTGCACACCTAGACACATAAACATCCTTATTCGCTAGTGCGCATGTGGACATCCTGCGTGACCTTCGTGTGTGTGTGTGTGTGTGTGAGAGAGAGAGAGAGAGAGACAGAGAGAGATATCTCTGCTACGCCCCGCAGAGGTGGCCAGGATCCGATGCCAGCAGCAGCCACAACGGCTCCCCTCCACCACCCTAAACCAGCTGATCTGCCAGCGCATTGCAGGTGGTCTGTCCCCTCCCGAGAGACCTGTCGGGGAGACAAGAGGTGGAGAGGCGTCCCTTCCCCCGGCAGGCCTCACTCCTCAGGGGTCTGTGAACACATCCTCCCTGTCCGCCTTGTGTCGAGGTGGGGGCTGGGCCCTTTCATGGAGGTGGAGGTGGAGGTGGAGGTGGAGGTGGGGCGGGGGTGGGAGGCAGGCCAGAGAACAACAGACTTGTGTTATGCCTCCTCCTCCATCTTCATCCTGCCCACCACTGCTGCTCCCCTAGGCTATGAACGGGAAAGTCCCTTCTATCCTCGGGAGAAAGTTCCCAAAACACTAGCTCCCGGCCCTGCCTTCCCTTCCAACCACCCACATTTTCCTCCTTTCAGGCCTTGGAAGAGCTGCTGCCTATGTAGGCATCCCCTTCCCGTCTCCCCTCCTGTCTGCCCTCCCCCTTCACCACCCAGCAGGCTGTTATCCATAAAGGTCACCCAGGACCTAAGTGACCCAGGGGCCTTCGTTGGACTGCATCTTGGAGGCCTCACCGTGTCCTGCCAATCAGGCTGTTGGTTTGCTGAACAGCACTCCATCACCCCACTCTGCCCTTCTGAGTTCCTGACATCCCCCTTCTTCCCTTAGCTCTCCTGGTGTGCCCTGCACAGTGCTAAGAGGTCTTTCTGAAAACCATCCCACACACACACACTTAAACCCTGGGGGTGTGCCCCTGCCCTCAGGGTGAGTCCATCGCCTTCAGGAGGCTTCCTTCTGAAGCCCTGACAGTCAGGCCTCCAGCCCCACAGCACTGGCTTCCCGGTGTGTTCGGAACCATAGGGAACCTTCTGTTCCTAACAAGCACCAGGCCCACTTCAGCTGCCAAGTGTTTGAATGTGCTGTTCCTTTGCCCAGAGCAGCCGCTGCTTCCTGCAGCCTTCTCCTTCCCTAGCTAATGCCCACCTGCCTTTTGTTGTCACTTGGGAAGAAAACAGACACCTTCAAGGAGAGGACTTCCCTGGTAGCCCCCACCCTAAGACACAGCTGGATGCCCGTGGCTTCCCTTGGGGGAGCACTTCTCCTGCAGGATGGCATTGCTCCCTCCCCTTCCATGGCAAGTACTATGTGCTCAGTAAACATGTGTTGCATGAGAAACCGAAGGGTCCCCAGGCCTACACACTGCCACACCCAAGCACTATCCACGCTGTGGGGGGCACTGTCTCTCTGATGAGGTTCTGTGTCCATAACCCTGACCCCTCCACACAAACTCAGACGGGGCTGTCCCGCTCTTTCCCAGATGTATATTCATTCAACAAATATTTGTCAAGTACCTATGTGTCAGGTAAGGTTCAACATCAGCATCATCCAATGGAAACAGCATGTGAGCCATGTATGGAGCTTCAAGTTTTTCGTTAGCCACATTAAAAAGTAAAAGGAAACAAGTGAAATTAATTTTAGTCATCTATTTTCTTTAACCCAGTCTATCTAAAACATTTTCATCCTAACACCTCATTGAAATTAAAAAGTATTAGGCTGGGTGTGGTGGCTTACACCTGTAATCCCAGCACTTCGCGTGGCTGAGGCGGGTGGATCCCCTGAGGTCAGGAGCTGGAGACCAGCCTGACCAACATGGAGAAACCGTGTCTCTACTAAAAATACAAAATATCAGGGCATGGTGGCGCATGCCTGTAATCCCAGCTACTTGGGAGACTGAGGCAGGAGAATCGCTTGAACCTGGGAGTCGGAGGTTGTAGTGAACCAAGGTGGAGCTATTGCACTCCAGCCTGGACAACAAGAGCAAAACTCTGTCTCAAAAAAATAAAAGTATTAAGGAGATAGTTTACATTCTTTTTCTCATACCAAGTCTTACAAAACTGCACCCGCCTAACCAATTCTTTCCTCTAGAGATGTAGCTGAGAGGGGGCCAGGTGGGGTGGCTCACAACTGTAATCCCAGCCCTTTGGGAGGCCAAGGTGGGCAGATAGCTTGAGGTCAGGAGTTCAAGACCAGCCTGGCCAACATGGCAAAACCCCGTCTCTACTAAAAACACAAAAATTAGCCAGGTATTACAGTGCTCGCCTGTAGTCCCAGCTACTCGGGAGGCTGAGGCAGGAGAATCGCTTGAACTAGGAAGGCAGAGGTTGCAGTGACCCGAGATCATGCCACTGCACTCCAGCCTGGGCAAGAGAGCAAGACTCCGTCCCAAAATAAATAAAATTACTTAAAATAAATAAAATTTAATTTAATTTAAAAGAGTTTTAGCTGCCTGGGTGCCATGGCTCACGCCTGTAATTCCAACACTTTGTGAGGCCGAGCTGGGTGGATCATGAGGTCAGGAGTTTGAGACCAGCCTGGCCAACATGGTGAAACCCCATCTCTACTATACAAAAAATTAGCCAGGCATGGTAGCTCACCCTGTAACTCCAGCTACTTGGGAGGCTGAGGCAGGAAAATCACTTGAACCTGGGAGACAGAGGTTGTAGTGAGCTGAGATGATGCCATTTGCACTCCAGTCTGGGTGACAGGGCAAGATGCCATCTCAAAAAAAAAAAAAAAATTTAGCTGGAAGGGACAACCTCTTCCAGGAAGGCTTCTGAGCCCTGCCCCAGGCCTGGTTCAGTGCCTCCGCCCTGCACTCCCGTAGGCCTGTCAAGCCTGTTGCAGCCCTGCGTAGGTGTCATCCCGATCACCTTCCAGCTCAGTCTCTCTGTGGAGGATGGGCCCTGGCTCAATGCAAAGCAGGTCAGCCCTGAAGGACCACACTCCATAGCAGTGGATCTCAGCTGGGGGTGATTTTGCCCCTCAGGGGACATTTGGCAATGTCTGGAGTCACATTTGGGTGTTACAACTGGGGTGGGGCAGAAGCACCACTAGGATTTCATGGCAGAAGGTGGGAGATGTTCCTGAGCGTCCCACAGTGGACAGGACAGCCCCCACAACCTAGTCAGACCTTCACAGTGGTGCCGAAGCTGAGCAGCTCAGCAACAGTGAACTGTCGACCGCTGAGGACAATCTCAAGCCCACAGGTTCCCAACAGCAAAGGCACTACCCGAAGGAGCAGTTTGTAAATGTAGGGGCCACTGCTTTGTTTTCACAATCATGGGGGACCCTGTTGGCATTTAGTGGGCAAGGGCTACAGATATCAAGATATCCTCTCAAAATAAAAACCTGCCAGGCACAATTTTATTTTCGTTTGTTGGCACAGGGTATCCCTCTGTTGCCCAGACTAGAGTGCAGTGGCATGATCATGGCTCACTGCAGCCTCAACCTCCAGGGCTCCAGCAACTCTCCCATCCCAGCCCCTCAAGTAGCTGGGACCACAGACACATGCCACCAGGCTAGGCTAATTTTTTATTTTTTATTTTTGTAGAGATAAGGTTTCACCGTGTTGCCCAGGCTGGTCTTGAACTCCTGGACTCAAGCGGTCCACCAGCCTCTGCCTCAAAGTGCTGGGATTACAGGTGTGAGCCACTACACCTGGCCTTAGGCACAACTTTAGAATGTCCCACCGGGAGCCGGGCGCGGTGGCTCAAGCCTGTAATCCCAGCACTTTGGGAGGCTGAGGCGGGTGGATCACGAGGTCAAGAGATCAAGACCAACCTGGTCAACATGGTGAAACCCCGTCTCTACTAAAAATACAAAAAAAAAAAATTAGCTGGGCATGGTGGTGCGTGCCTGTAATCCCAGCTACTCAGGAGGCTGAGGCAGGAGAATTGCCTGAACCCAGGAGGCGGAGGTTGCGGTGAGCCGAGATCGCGCCATTGCACTCCAGCCTGGGTAACAAGAGCGAAACTCCGTCTCAAAAAAACAAACAAACAAACAAACAAACAAAAGAATGTCCCACCGGGACATTGGCATAAGTGAGAAACCCAGGCCCACAACCTGTTTTACATGTAAAACACTAAGGGTTTTGTTTGGGCCTTTTCTGCATAGTTTTATTACAGATCAAACATGCCGATTTTCATTCTCTTTTATTTTCCTGGGCTACTTGTACAGAATGGCTTTCAACCTTCTTTTAAATCCAAATGTATTCATTTAAAATAGAGGCATTAATGTACTGAAACACATAGCATTGCCCCTCAATTTAGCCTTTATGATATGGTTGTGACAGCATATTGATTTGTGAAATCACGTGTGCAGGTACGGTATGTCACATTTCATTTCAGACTCGTAAAGATGTTAGAAAATATTTACAGGAGGAAAAGCGCGTCGGTGCCAATGGTTGCCTCCGGCCTGGGGCAGCCTGTGAGTCAAGCAAGGTGCTGCCCGCCATCTGGTGGCAAAAGTAGAAATGGCAGGCGGCCCCTAGCCGAATTAGCCTTACCCCTTCTGGAGGCAGAGGGCTGGGCCCCTAAACTTCCATCCCAATCCTCTGTTTCTGTTAGGTTTCTTTCTTGTTTGTTTGTTTGTTTTGAGGCTGAGTCCTGCTCTGTCGCCCAGGCTGGAGTGCAGTGGCGCGATCTCGGCTCTCTGCAACCTCTGCCTCCCAGGTTCAAAGGATTCTCCTGCCTCAGCCTCCGGAGTAGCTGAGATTACAGGTGCCCGCCACCACACCCGGCTAATTTTCCTGCATTTTTAGTAGAGACGGGGGTTTCAACATGTTGGTCAAGCTGGTCTCGAACTCCTGACCTCAAGTGATCTGCCTACCTCGGTCTCTCAAAGTGCTGGGATTACAGGCGTGAGCCACCGTGCCCGGCCTCTTTTTAGGTTTCTGCGAACCCCTGACCGCAGCCCCTGTGCCATCTGTCACTTCTGCTGTGATGGTCAAGTCCGGACCCAGCCTCTGGCTTCCTAAGGACCAGAAATGTCTAGGGGTGGGGTCCGGCTTCCTCCCTCAGACTAGGGGTTCCCTGAAGGTGGGGCAGCTTTCCTCCTCTCCCCTCCAACTCCCAGACTGGGGCTCCGTGACATGGGCAGTGTGGATCCCCAGACTGAGGCCTTCCCAAGGGGCAGGCCTGTCTCCTCAACGTCTCCAAAGACCCCGGCACAAGGTGAGCCTCAGAAGGCAGCCTGGAGGGGTGCCCTGGCCAGCCTCCCAGCCCCAGTGCTCATCCTGACCATCACAGGCCCAGAGCACGAAGAAACCCATTCCAAGCCCCCAGCCCAGACGCCAAGAGGAGCGGGTGGAGGCAGCGAGGCTGGAGGCGTGTGTAGAATAAATAGAACTTTATTCTTTATCCAGTAGATCTCAGTGGAAAGCCCAACAGTAACAGGTGCACCCGCGGGCTCCAGGGGAAGGGGTCCCAAACCCCGGGTGGAGGAGGTCAGCGCAGAGCTGGCTCCCCCAGCCAAGGGTGCAGGGGTGAGGGGAGACCCCCTGTAGGCCCGTCCTGCGGGGCAAGGAGGGGGCACAGGAGTGGGACAAGTGGAGGAGGGGGGGCAGGCCAGGGAAATAGAGGAATTCAGGCCAAGTGTGTGTCGGCCCATCTACTGTCCATAGTGTGTGTGTGTGTGTGTGTGTGTTGTGTGTGCACGCGTGTGTGGATGTGTGTCTGGGGGCCCTGTGGGGGTGCTGGTGGCTGAGGCTGGGGGTGGGGGCAGCTCAGGCCCCTGGCCAGCCCCTTCACAGTGGGGGCTGGGGAGCTTGGATGATGTGGGCCCTGATGGGAGGCAGCTCTCGGTAGAGCCAGGTCTGGGAAAACTCCACTGGGTCCCCTGCTCTGCCCCTACTCCACGCCTCATGTACAGGGAGATGCCAAGGCCAGGAGCCTATCCTTCCGGGGCTGTCCCCACCATCCACACCCAGTGGTCAGGCTGACAGAGAATGGGGGCTGGTGGCTTCTCCAGCGCAAGGGAGGGGAAGGCAGGCCTTGGAAAGTTAGTACTTCACAGTTTTAAAGAGAAAACCGAGGAGGAAAAGGCTGAGGAGAACTGGGGGGCACAGGGACATGAAAGGAGAGTGGGGGCCCCTTCTGAGCCACTCCCTCCCCCAGGACCCACCCACTCCAGCTCTGGATCCAGCTCCCCCCAATACACAGCACAAATTCCTTCAGTATAAATGTGCTTAAAATGAAAATTCTTATTAAAAAAAAATCAAAACAAAAAAAATTAAAAACAAAACCAGCGAGAATTAATACCTGGGGTTGGTACAGCAGGGTATGTACAGGGGGAACCCCCGGCCCCTGGCCCACCCCCTCTGTCACCAACCAAGGCAGGGGGGAGGTTGAGGTTCCCCAGCTGGGGAGCAATGGCTTGTGAGTTCTGAGGATGGGGGACCCAAGTCCTGGCATTTGCTGGTGATGAAGATGTGGTGAGCTGGGCAGAGGGGTGTCTTGATGAACACGAGGCCCCCCAGGAACCATCCTGAGGCCCAGGACCAGGGGCCTCACTCAGTTCCCGGCCCCAGCCTCGGCCTCTGACGTCAGCCCAGGCTGTGGGAGCAGGCAGTCCATCGAGGGCCCAGGCCTCTGTCCAAGGAGTCGCTGCCTCCTCCCTCCCCGTCCCCTAGGGAAGGTCCCCAGTACTGCCCATGAGGACAGGTGGGGACAGGGCTGGCAGGGGTCACATGGTCGGTAGAAAGGCAGAGAAAAGCCAGGGCGGAGGGTGAGGGCTGTGTCCATGTGGCATGGGCAGTCACGGGGAGTGGGTGGCCGGGCTGCTTCTGTTGGAGCTGGGGCTGAGGCTGGGGCTACAGCTGCCTGGTGGGGGAGCCAGGCCACCCCCGTCCCGCCCCCCACCCCCCGGCTGTCCACTCAGGGTGTCCAGGCCCTCTGAGTTCTCTAGCATTTCCTGGATGAGAGGCGGCATGGAACCCGGGATCTCCATCTTCAGTGTGATCACCCGCTCGGCCCCTGCAGGAAAGGAGGGGACAGAGGTCAGCGTGGTGGGCCAGCCCTGCCACCCCAGCCCCAGCAAGCCCGGCTCGAGGTGAGAAGATCAATCCTACTGATATTAGCATCTTTCTTGGAATGCAGTTCTTTGACATGAGCCAGCTCTCCTAAGTCCCCAAGTCCACAGGCTGGTGGCAATGGGGTAAAGGGTCCTGAACTCTGGCTCTAGGGCCAGACTGCCAGGCTGGGCTTGACACCGAGCCCCTCCTCCCTCTATTCTGTGTGTTAGGGATTATCCTGACTCCTCTGTAAACACTAATGTTATCCCCACCCCTCAGAAGGGAAACTGCGGGCTCAGAGCAGTTAAGTGACCCGCACAAGGACACACACCCACGTGTCTGGTTCCAGAGCCATGACCTGAACTACCACACAAAGGTGACACAGGCAGGCCACCTGGGCACGATGCAGTCACTGGGGGGCCTCAGCCTAGACACAGATGGGGCAGGTGTCTCATCGTCCTCCACAAAGACGAAGGCTGCTGGCTTGGATGTGAGGGCCTGGGCCAAGTGTCAGGGGCCAGCACCCCTCCAGGTCTGGGAGCCTCACCCTTGGCGCTGATGCTTCGCAGGTCGGTGATCTTCATCAGCATCTTGGGGAACATGTGGGGGCGGCTGGGCCTCCGCTTCCGCACGTAGACCTTCAGCGCCTCCAGCAGCGGCTCCTGCAGCATGTCCACCCGGTCTGGCTGCTCCAGGTCCTGGCGGTCTGAGGAAGCAGAGCCACCCAGTGAGCAGCTGGGAACACAGCTGCACCCCCAGCCTCGGCCACCTGGGGGCGTGCCTGCCCAGGCCACAGAGGAGGGCAGCTCTCGGGCGCCTCCCCACACAGGGCAGGGAATGGGGTCCCCACTACCGCTGGGGACAGAGGCCCTTAAAAGGGGGCTGAGGGTGGGGGGTGCCCAAAGCCTTCCCTACGATCCCAGTTCGTGGGATGGGACCCCAAATGGGTAGTGCCATCCTCAAACCGGGAGGGTTCCCAGGTTGACTCCCACTCCCACGTGTTATTCTGGAAACCAGATGAAATGGCAGAAATCACAGTAATAAATCAGCAACAAACATACACTGGGGCTTGCTCTGGGCGCCTGCACAGTCTCTGTTACCACCGTAATCCTCCCATTAACCTCATGAGCCAAAGACCGTTGCTGTCCCCATTGTACAGAAACGGAAGCTCAGAGAAGTTCAGCAACCTGCTCAAGGTCACGCACCGGCCAGGAGGTGACCCTGGGAGGTTCGACCCTCAAACCCTAACTCTTAACTTCCCTAAGAGTGTTGCCCAGAAAACGGGAACAGGAGTCCAGGCCCCGCACGGCCCCCTTGCTGTGTAGCTGTAGACCAGACCCTGCCCTCTAGAGGGGCCTGACAAAGGCGGCCTGAAAGAGTCCCCTGGAAGAGTCTCCCAGGGCTGCACTCTCGTCCCAGCTCAGTCCCCAGACCCAGCCCCTTGCCCACCTCCACAGATGAGGCAGATGGCGCTGAGCAGCCCTGTCTCCGCATCATCCATCTCCAGGGGCAGCAGCTGGTTGGCGAAGGCAAAGACCAGGTCGGTGAGGGGACCGAAGCCAGCGTTGTGCATCTGGGTCCGGTTCAGGGTCAGCCCGTCCGAGAAGGTCATGGTGTCCTGCTCGGGCGTGTACCGCGTGCAGATCCGCAGGATCTGGGTGCAGAGGATGCACGGGTTCAGGGACTGAGCCCCACCCACTTGGAGCACTCGGCACCAGCACTCCCGGAGGACCACCTGGCAGCGGCCAAAGCAATGCTGTCTGACAGAATTTTCTACAATGATGGAAAGGTTCTATGTCTGCACCATCCAATACCTCAGCCACCAGCCACATGCGACTACTGAGTACTTGAAATGTGGCTAATGCAATTGAGGAATTGAATTGAGTTTAACTTTAATTAATTTAAATTTAAATAGTCACATGAGGCAAGCAGCTACTGTACTGAACGGTGCAGGTCTAGGCATCCTGCCTCTACAGAGAGAATTTAGAGTGGACCTAGAATTTCCAAGAGCTAAGGAGCACTGGGCTGCTGCCTACAGCTCTCAGGATGGGGCACACAGCAAGCACTCAGTAAATGTGTATGGGCTTGAACCATGCTGCACGAACCCAGACCATGCCTCCTGCATCTGGGGTGTGCGGATGGGAGCCCCTGCAGGCAGAACACTTATACCTCCCACCCATCACCTTCCTCAACATTCAGAGGTGTCCACAAGGAAATGACAAGTCTGCCAGGCGACATGGCTCACACCTGTAATTCCAGCATTTTGGAGGCCGAGGCAGGTGGATCACCTGAGGTCAGGAGTTCAAGACCAGCCTAGCCACCATGGTGAAACCCCATCTCTACAAAAAATTTACAAAAAATTAGCCAGGCATGGTGGTGGGCACCTATAATCCCAGCTACTCAGGAGGCTGAGGCAGGTGAATCGCTTGAACCCGAGAGGGGGAGGTTGCAGGTTGCAGTGAGCTGAGATCGCACCATTGCACTCCAGCCTAAGTGACACGAGCGAAACTCTGTCTCAAAAAAAAAAAAAAAAAAAAGAAATGACACCCTCAACAAATCGCAGGTCCCCAACCCTGGAGTAGGCCAAGAGGGAACAGGTGTACTGAGTCCTTGTCAGGGACAGCAGGGAGGACGCTGCAGTTCCCACTGCCTCTTCCGGCCCCCACCCCCTGCATCGGACCCCCAGCCCAAGCCACTGCCACCCTTGGGCTTACCAAGTACCAGGCAGTCTTCTGAGCTCAGCATGGCCTTATAGCAACAAGACTTTCACTTCCTGCTCCTAAGTTAGGGCTACCCTCTCACCTGCCCCTTCTACACACCCTAGATGTCACCTCCTCTGAGACATCATCCTTCAGGCCCAAGCAGTCATGAGCCCTCCCCCCATCTCCAGGTAGCATTGATCACGGTTTTGCAACCTCTGTTGACTTATCTGTTGCCTCATATGGAAGGTGTTCAAGAGGGGATGGTGGTGCATTCACCGCTGGGTTCTCGACACCCAGCTCAACCATTGGCCAGAGGGTCCTAGGTGAATCTTTTTAACTTTTGGCAGAAACAGGTCTCACAAGGTTGCCCAGGCTGGTCTTGAACTTCCAGCCTCAAGCGATCCTCCTGCCTCAGTCTCCCAAAGTGCTGGGATTACATGTACGAGCCACTGCACCTGGCCCCTAGGTGAATCTTTATTGCCACCTAAACCGCTGGATGGATGGGTGGCTGGATGTGTGTATGGTGAACAGCTGAGCTCCTGCACATCTGGTTGCTGGGTGGCTGAGTGGACAGGGAGACACGTGGACATGCGGACATGGGGAGAGGAAGGGCGGACATTTGGGTGGCGGGCATTTGGACAGGTGATTGCAGACAGACATTTAGGAGGGTGGCTGTCTGGCTGGAAGGACATCCACCCAGGGTACAGGGGCAGTCCTGGGGGGCAGGGTGCAGACCCTCACCAGGATGTCCAGGCAGGCAGCCTTGAGGAGGGTGATCTGGTCGGCGATCGTGAGGGTGGTGAAGCCTGGCAGCTGCTTGGCGAACTCCACAGTCTTAATGATGCACTTGGTAGAGAGTTCACTGAACTTGTCCCAGAGGTCAATGTCCAGAGAGACACGCTGTTCTGAGCTGTTGTTCTGGGGGAGGAGGGAGAGTGAGGGCCTTCTTCTCCATGGCACCCCTCCTCAGCCTGGCTCTGCCAGCCCCCACAGGCCTGCCCTCTACCTGGCCTTCACTTCCTGAGCGCTCCTTGGGGAAGAGGCAGCGGGGGAGGGAGAAGAGAGGGGAAGGGAAGGACGCAGCAAACCAGCCAGAGGGGAAGAGGAAATGCCTGGCACAAGAAGGGGTACCCGAGAGGGGCCTGTCCTGGCCCTGTGGCCCTGGGCACCTCCCATCCTGCAGGCCGGGGGAAAGCCATACCGTAGTGTATTTGCCCAGCTGGCAGAGGGCAGGGAAGGTTTCCTGGTGCGCTTTGCGCACCTTCTCAATGAGCTCCCCCACCTCCGGTGTCAGCGTGTAGCTCTCAGAGCACTCGGGCTTGGGCACCTCCTTCTTCTTCTTGTTTCGGTCGTTTCTCACAGCTGTGGAAGGCAGAGGGGGTTAGAGGGCAGCTGCAGGCTGCTCAGGGCCTCGTCCACCCCCAGCCTGACAGAGAGCTACCAGCTGCTGAGGAGGTCACCCCCGGCTTTAAGCATGCGCACACAGCACGCGTGCACAAGCAGGCAAGACATCGCCACGCACTCCGGCCCTCCATGCCCACCCAACCCACACATCAAGTTCTGCCCAGGAGCCCCATGAGCACCGCTGTGGCCCTGCACACACACCCCGAAGCTGGCTGTGTGCTGTCCCCCACGCAAAGGTCCTTCTCCCACCTCCACTCGACCAGCCCTCCCAGCTGCAGTCTCCCTGGGGGTCCCTTGGGACTGGCTCTAAGCAGCTCCTGGGGTAGGCGGGGAGTAGGGCTCCCCAGCCTGAGAGTGAGGGGCCTGGCAGGGAGAATCTCTCGGCCCATTAGCTGGGGAGCTGACAAATCACCAGGGGCGCTGAGCCGCACACACCACTCGGCTTTAAAGAAGCGATGGGGTCGTTACCAGCCGATTATCCCAGACACACGATCACTCACAGGGCCAGTGGTGGCGGCTGCTGACGCGGGAGGAAGGGAGGGTGGGGGAGGGGCTCAGGGAGGGGGTAGTGAGGAGGGGGTAGCTGGCATAATTTGGAGATCACTCATGTCGATTCTGCAAATTCAATAAAGTGCAGGGGAGAGAAGGGAGAGGGAGAGGGAGAGTAGGGGGATAATTTGGGAAGAGAAAATTGCAGCTGTGACAAGACGTTTATCATTCGGAAGCTTTAATTCTATTGAAATGGCAGCTGCTCAGCTCCGGGGCACAGAGCAGCCGGGAGAGGGGGAGCTGGTGGTGGGAGGGAGAGGGGGAGTTGGTGGTGGGAGGGAGAGGGGGTCCCCACCCTGGTCCTTCTGCCATGGAAAGAGCAGAAGGTGGCACAAACCCAGAGGAAGGAGGAGGTGACAGCCTTTCAATGAAGGGTTCCAGGCTTGTGGGTCTGAGTTGTCACCCACTCTTACAGCGGGCACCCACCACTTCCTGGTCTCAGGACAAGGCACCCCCAGACTCCTGTGGCAGGATCCTCCAGTCCCCTCCACTCTTGTCTGGGGCTCTTCGTGCAACAGTCAAAACCATCTCTCCCGTGCCCCCTCCCCACAAAGGGCTAGGGGGTCCTGCAGCCCCCTCCCCCATCCCATCCCCCAAGGCTCAGGCTCCATGGCAACGGCCACGCAGACAAGGAGGCGTCTGTCAGCGTCATTTATCTCTGACATCATCAATCACCGGTCACCACGGCAACACCCATGATTCAACACAAGAGGGTCTCCCTGTCCAACCTTTCCCTCCCTCCCTCCCTCCATCCATCAGGCCTCAGCTGAGCCCAAAGTGGAAACCCCATTTCCTCTGGGATCTAAGAAGTCCCAATTCTTTCTTCTAAGTCTGGATCCCAGGCTTAAGTAGACAATGGCTTTGGATCCTTGTGCCAGCCCCTCCACTCCCCCATACACACGTAAATCCAGCCCAGCACCCCTCAGAATTCAAGCCCCTCCCCTAAGACTCACAATCAGGAGGGTCTGACTATGCCGCTGAGCCCCACCCCAAGGCCAAGCGAGGCCTGGAAGAAAGCCGCCCTGGAGCAAGCACACACAGCCAGACGTGCAGAAACAGGAACAGTTACACATACACACTCCTGGAGCACAGACCTGCACCTGGACACACAGCCAGGCAGACTTGCAAACAGGTCCTTGCAGCTACACACAAACCACCCTCAACCGTGAGCCTGCGCGCCGCGGCATGCGTGTTCATGCGTGTGCACACACATCCACAGAGCCCGGCTCCTTGGTCTTTAGGAGCACCTGAGGCCCCTGCCCCATGGCACTCACACTCCTTGGACATGCCCACTTCGAAGCACTTCTGCAGCCGGCAGTACTGGCAGCGGTTCCGGGTCACCTTGTTGATGATGCAGTTCTTGTCCCGGTGACACGTGTACACCATGTTCTTCTGGATGCTGCGGCGGAAGAAGCCCTAGGTATGGAGGGAAGGGAGTCAGGTTGTCCACACCCACGGTGGGAGCAGTGTCCGGCTACAGTCTCAGTCTAGGGGAAGAGGGCCAGGCCAGCTGCTGCCCCAAGCCTTCGCCCATCGCCTACCTGGGCAAGCCAGAAAAGGTGGGGAGGACGATTCACCTAAAAGGATCCTCCTCAGGAGAATCCCAGTACCTGCCTCAACACTGCAGGATGGGCAGGAGTCTTCCCCCAACTCCCAGTACACACCTGACTCCTCCCCCGTTCCAGGGAAAGGACCTCAGGGCTGCTGATGAGTCAGAAATAGGAATACACGGGGCTGCCTTGCAAACAGCCAGGGACTTGGAACCCACACCCATGAACTCAGAACACAGGAAGAGCAGACAAGCAGGAAGAGGCCAGGAGGCAGACACAGGGGCTGGCCAGAGGAATGGAGGCGAACACACGCACGTGCACTCAGAAGCAAGGCAGAAAGACGCAGGTTCACCAACGAGACAGGCGTGCACCAACCAGCGCAGACACCGACCCAGGCTGGCCAGGGGCTCCACATACAGGCTGACTAGAGAGTCGGATGGACAGATGAAAAACAGACCAGGCACAACCAGACAGAAGAAGAAACACAGCCCGAAGCCTCGCGCTTTGCCCTTGACCTCCGTCTCACACCTGGGGATAGCTATTCCAGGCTGAAGGGCAGCCCAGAGCCACAAGGCCCAAAGCTGTAAGCCTCTGAGCCCCAATCTCTGGAGGGAGAAGCCCACACAGAGGCTCAGGCCCTGGGGAAAGGCTCAGGCCTGGCGAAGAGCTGCTGAGAAGAAACGGCTACATCTGCACACTGGCACCCAACATGAGGGTGGGGAAATTCAGCCAGACACTGGGGAGCCCACAGCCTGGGCACCTGCAGGGGAAGCCAAGGCAGGGTGCCTGCTCCTAACTGCCTCCTGCCAGGCTGCCATAGTGAGGTTCAGGCAGGGCCGCCGGGGGAGGACTCCTGGGTCCCCAGCCAAGAGCCAGTCGGCAGCCAGCTCACCATGGCAACCTGGGCAGCGGTGGCAGAGCAGGCGTATGCCCTGCCAGCTGGAGGATGGGGACAGGGAAAGGAGCCGAGGCAGGAGGGGACCCTGGTTTGAGGGAGCCCTTTACATTTATAGAGGAGGTCCTGCAGCAGGTATCCTGCTTGTTGTCACCTTCCACAGAGAAACAAGAGCAGCAGCTTCAGGGACATCCCCCCCCCATCCCAACTGCACACTCCCAGGACACAGAAATGGGATGGGGACATCCCATTTACCTAATCAAGCTGTCCTTCCCAATGACCCCTTCGACTCACCTTGCAGCCCTCACAGGCGCTGACCCCATAGTGGTAGCCTGAGGACTTGTCCTGACAGACAAAGCAAGGCTTGTAGATTCGGGGTAGAGGGGGCGGTGAGGGAGGGCTGGGCACTATCTCTTCAGAACTGCTGCTCTGGGTCTCAATGGCTGGAGAAAGAAGAGGGGAGGGGCAGTTAGAGACCTAGGTCGCCATCCTTAGTACTGAGCCCCACCCTTCCGCCAAGAGCTGGTCTCTCCTACGAGCCTCTCCCAGCCTCACCACTGCTGGCAGGATTCAAGTCTTAGGAAAACTGGGAGTCCCCAGCCAGACTCAGGGAAGGAGGCTGCCAATGAGGCCTCCAGCGCCCCATCACTCCTACGGACTCCTAGGACCCCCACCTTCAAAAACACAAAGATACGATGATAAACCATCAGATTTGCATGTGTGCCGTGACTGTGCTTGGGGAGTAGGGGAGGTCAGCCTGACCCTAAAGCTCCTGCCCTTGGGCGGCCTGGACCCATTCTCCTCCTAGTTTGGAAGGAGTTAAGGCTTGAAGAGGGAGGGAAGAGGGCACAAGCTGGGGGCAGAGGAAACGGGGGTCAACAGGATATTCAAAGCCAGCCACTCCCCTGCTCCCTCTGCTTCCGCTCCCCCTTCCACCCCATTCTGCCAGCAGCCATAGGCCCTCCTCCACCCAAACAATCCCAGGGCCAGGGACCCAAGGCAGGGGGTGCAAAGAAGAGTCGCAAATGCTGGGCAGAGCAGGAGGGGTCCCCCTGAGATAGGCAGGAGACACCCTAAATACAGGGAGAAGAGGCCTCGGGGCCCCAGAAGCCCATCATTCTGGGTACCCCTCATGTAGGGAGAGATGGCATGACAAAAGGGGTCTGTTCCCATCAATGCTCTGTCTGTCTGGCCTCAATACTATGTCCGGGTTACTACCCCTCCCCTTGGGTTATTCAGCTCCAAGAGGGCAGCCAGGAGGGGTGACCCTGACAGCATAGGCAGCCCTCACTGGCCAAAACCTCCCCACTGCCTGGCACCATGCCCATCAATGGAGGCAGAACAGGGCTGGGTTGGGTAGGGGCTGTCTGTGTCTAAAGCCTGGGCAGCTAAGGGTGTTGGGTGCAAGCTAAGAACCATGACCAAGGCAATCCCAGATTCCCAAGGGGCCACCCAGCATCATAGGCCTTTACCACGTTCAAGTCAACATGTCCAGGGCCAAGGATGGGTGAGGATGCCTCCCTGAGTAGACAGATCCCTGCCTCCTCCCATATCTCATAATCCTACCTAGCCCTACCCCAAACTACAACACATGAGATTCTGGCTGGCGTTTAAAGGTGCCTGCAGCTCCTGGCCCAAGCACCTTAAAGACATGAGTAATATGGCCCCAAATCACATGACCCTAAAGTTGGGGCATAGAGGAAGGAAGCATGGGAACACCGGGAGCGGACTATGTGTTACCACCCTCCCCACTTACCTGTAGACACAATGGGGGCTCCTAGGTGGCTGAGGACAGGGAACTATGCCAACAACCTTGGCAGGGCTTTCCTGGCTCTTAGTAGTGCCTGGGTACCACTTCCCTGGCCCGCCTGGCAGACCGGCACTGCTATAGTCCCACATCCCCTTCCCTGCCCCGAGGGCAGCCTGCAGCAAAGCCACAGTTGATGCCCACAACCCCCCCAGCTCCGCAGACTCTCTCCTGACCTCCCTCCGCCGTCTGCTCCTCATCCCAACACCAACTGCCCTGGCCTGGTTTTCTCCCACTTCATTCTCCCCAGGCCAGACAAGCAAATCAGACAGGCTGAGAGCCCTGAGAACAGCTGCTGGGGGGGCAGGGTTGGGGGGCCTGGGTGAGGCCAGGAGGCAGAGGGGGTGAGCGACAAAGGAGCCCTTTGTTGTGCTAACTTTTTCCAAGACGTAAATGCAGTAACAATAGACAATCCAGACTGGTTGGTGGGGGGTGGAGTGTCAAGGGCAAGGGGGTATGTGGAGGGTTGTGGGGAACCATGGCCTAGAATCTTGGTCAACATTCCAACAAGCAGAGGAAGAAGGCACTGATCTCCCCACCCCTCCTAAGCCACCATTTGCGATGCCCCCCCCCCTTTCCCCAGGCCCCACCTCTGAAATGAATGAGACTGCAGAGGGAGAAAAGACTGAGGGAGCTGTGAGGTAGAGTGAGGTGGCAGGAGGGGAGCTGGGGCATGGGGAGCCACAGAGGACACCAGGATGAGGGCTGAACGGCTCTGAGGCCTGGGACAGACTAGAGGGCACAGTCCCATAAACACATGAAGCTTAAGCAAAGTCCAACAGAGTGTTTACAGAACTGAAAGCATGTGCTTTTTAAAATCATTTTTTGGCAGAATGGCAGAGATGACCGGAGGCGAGGGCTACAGTTTGGGCTGGGCGAGGCCTCCTTTGAGCCCACCCAGTGGCAACTTGGCTGCCTTGAAGGCTGTCACACAGCCTGCCCCTATCTCTAGCCCATCCCCACCTGTCACCCAGGTAACCCAGCTCTGAGGTTTCCCTGCTCTACCCTTTGAACCCAGAGCTCGAGGTCCCACCTCCCCAGGCCTCCAGCCAGCAGCCCAAGGAGGTGAGGTACAGGCACCAAGGCGGAGGTGTGGGGAACTCCGGGATCCTCACAGCCTCTGCCGGAGTTAGGACACAGCCATAACTCCCTGCACACACAGGTGGAGAGGGGAGGGACACCAACGGGGGAGGGACTGGCTCGGGCCTAGCCCCTTCCTGCTAACCTCCCTCTCCAGAGGCCCGGCCCACCAATCTCTTCTCTTCCTGCATTAGAACTCAGGCTGGAGAAGGACCACACCTTCTCAGCTCAAAGTTCCAGCGCCCAGCAGAGGACTGGAACTGACCCAGGAAGCCAGGCGTCCCCTCCCGCCAACGCTGCCAGAGTGCCCCTCCCTCGCTCCCCCATCCTGGTAGGGCGGGTGGCGCAGAGAGCTCCACTCCGGGTTCCCCACGCCCCCGAGCCGTTCGCAGGCTCGCACAAGGGGCCGGTTTCCTGGAGGAGATCAGCAGGAAATCAGCCGGGCCCCCGGCCAGCGGCTCCCCTCCCAATCCAGCTGGCGCCCGCTCCTCCGCAGCTCCCCTCGCAGCCCCTGGGGACGGTTGGGGAGGGGGCGCAGGGCCCTCTGTACCGCCCTTCCTCCTCCCGGGAAGAGGCGGGGGTGGGGGTGGGGGGGAGCTCTGGGTGTAGTGCAGCAGCAGCAGCAGCAGCGGAAGAAGGCCCCTCGACCAGCGGCCGCCCGATAAGCATCTCCCCCTCCCCCTACTACGGGCATCCACGTGCTTCACATTCTTGGACGTCTGGGAGCGGGCGGAGGTGTGAGTGGTTGAGATTGGTGGGGGACAGATGGGGAGCCACATCCTGTGCACCCCCCTTGTCCTCTAATGCACCGAAATGGGGGATCTGGGGAGAGAGGCAAGGTCCCTAGGGCCCTGCAGGACCCAGGAGGCTGCCTTCTCCGACAGCCAACCTGCTCTTCCCACCTTCAGTGGAAGTTAAGTGGACAGTGAATTCCCCAAGAGGGGGCTGGAGGCGGCTTCAGTCACCAGAGGACTTCCACAGACACCAAGGGGTCCCTTCCAAGGCGGTGGCATTGGCCCCACATATTCTAGATGGAGTCTCGTCGCCACCCTCAGACTCCAGGTCCTTCCTGTGCCTCAGGGCAAGTCTCCAGTGCCCTCCCCCCTACCCCCCATCACTCCCAACCTTGCAGCCTCAGGACCTGAGTCCACTGAGACCTCACTGACTTAAACGAACACCCACGCTTAGACTACGGGAACTCTAGGTCTACCCCACCCCAGAACGGGTGTGGGGACAGGTCTCCACTTTGCCATGTCCAGTGGTTTAGGGGAAGCAGGGCTTACCAATACACTGCCTGTCCTACACGCCGTGATCGTCCGCCCCCTCCAGTTCTGGGCCAGGAAGAGCTAAGCTGTCCCCATGGGCTAAGAAGAGACAGGGGCTGGAGTCCAAAGTCTCAGATCCCAGCTTCTCTCCAGCCTCTGGAGAAGGTGGCCAAGGCAGTGGAAGGGGTGACTCTGGCAGTCCCTGCCCCAACTATCCCACTAGGGGAGAGGGGCCTTGCTCCAGCACTTGGAGAATGAGAAAAAAGGTCCTAAAGTCACCCTCTCCCTCTCTCTCCTTCCAAAGTCAACGGTGGATATCCTCCCTCTGCTGTCTACAGCCACACAGCAGATTCAGCCCCAGAGGCAAAGGTCGGGGACGGGACAATAGGAAAAGCTGGGACTGAAGTGGCTCTGGGAGGGCAGAGGTGGGCTCTCTGTCCATCTCAGGTCTCTCTTCTCGAAGCAAGAGGGGCTTCAGGTGGGGTAAGTCCTTTGCCCTTCAACCTTCTCCAATCTGCCAGGCCCCCTGGACCCACTCCACCCCTCCTCCCAGGCAGGCAGGAAGGAGGCAGCAGGTCTGGGAGGGTGGGAGACCCTCCAGGGAAGAGCTTTCCCCAGGGAAGAGCCCAAAGTCCAGTAGGTGAAGAAACCTGAGCCATCTAACAATAACCCCTTTGCACCTGCTCCCGCCCACCCAGTGTACACTGCCTCACAGCTAGGCAGGAAAATGCCCAGGTGTACACCCTGGTGCTCCCAGCTCCTGGGTGTGCACAGAGCCCTTCCTCCCAGAGGAGCTTGCACCCAGGCAGAGGTCAACAAGGAGAAAAGGTGATCAGGCTGTCAGGATGCTAGGATTCTCATTAGTGCCCCTCTTAGGAATGGACAGCCCAGGGCCTGGCCCTATCCCCAAGTGAATTCAGGGTAACAAAAGGACTGGGGGGGGGAGGAGGGGGCTGGGAAGGGATGCAGTCCTCATTTCCAGAGTAGCCCCAGACCCACAAAAACAAACTCATCCCCCAGAGAACAAGCCGGATTAGGATTAGGGGGAGAGGGATTCTTCCCACCAGAGCAGCTTCTCTCCCCTCCACTCCTAGGGATGAAAGCCTCAAAGATGACAGCCAAGTGTCTGGGGCCAGGACAACCCCCACATGGACCCAGTGCACCATGCCAAGATGGAAGGTTGGTTAGGATGGCAGACGGGTGTCTGATGAAGTTGCCCCCTTTTGCCACACCCCACTGTCAATAAGACATCGAGTGCTCCCCTGACACCCACTCTAATGACGCAAGAGCAGGGGCTGGGGGCAGCAGCTGTTGCACAGGAAGGGGCTCTCCCTCGAGCTTTGGCAGGATTGGGATCTGGGGAGGGGAGCAGACCTTTACCCCACCCTCCAGCCTGCTGTGAAGCTATTGGATTCCAGGCACGAAGATATAAACTGGGTGCAAGGGGCTTGGGCTTCATTTCTCCTGGAAGAAGTGAAACAAGAGATGAAGGAATGTTTCTTGAAAAAAGGAACCCTCAAAGTTCCTCAGCCCTAATCTGAGAAATTGCACTCAGGGTTACTGGGGGCGGGGCGGGGGGGGCGGGTTCAATTGTCCAGCAAGGACAACATGGATTAAGTGAGAGGTAGAGACAAGATCCCCATCCCTGAGGAGCAGTGGAAGCCCTACCGCCCACTCCCACCCTCTCACTCCCACCCTCTACAGCAGCAGAGGGAGAGGCCAGTACGTACAGTGGTTTGAGCCATTCCAAAGCGGAGTCCGGAGCGGGGTGGAGTAAGGACCCGAGGCGGGAAGCCCCTTCTCCGGGAGCAAACAGGCCCGGTTCTGGTTATAAAAATCCACCACTAGGAAGGGGTTAGGGGTGGGACCCCCCACTTCCACACTCTCGTACATCTTCCCCCTCGAAGGCAGGAGGTCCGAGCTGGGAAGTCCTGCGCGCCGCCCCCGTCACTCGGCCGGCGGCGCCATCCGAGTAGAGCAGCTGGGGGAGAGGAGACGTCCCCTCGCCCTGACTGGTGACCCGGGCAGGGGGCCGCCCCCTGCCCTGAAGTCTCCTCGTCTAAGTCCGCCGGCGGCTCCGCCAGTCCCAGTGAGAAGCGGTGAAGTTGTGTGTGCTGGGAGCGAGGGATCCCTTGGTTCTCCTAGGGAAACCCGGCGGGGTCCGGGAACTCAGCAGCTTCACCTCGAGGGGGCTCCTGTCCAGAGTCTCGTGGCGTCCGAGGCAGAGTCCCGCGGCTCCCCAAGTCCGCAGGCCGGGGGCGGGATCAGCGCGGGGCGGGGGGGTCAATGAGTACTTCCTCCTCCCCGCTGGGGCTCCCGGGCTTCTCCGGGGATTCTCCGTGGCGAGGATTCCGGGTGGGGGTGGGGACCCCGCGCGGTTCCGCCTCTGCCAGGCGAGGGACAGCCGGCGGCTCGCTCGGTCTCCGGTGGTGCGCGCCGCCGCCCCCCAACCTCAGCTCGGCGCGCCCCCTCCCCTCCAGGTACCACCCCCTTTCCTCTGCCCCGCCCCGTCCAGGCGCCGCCTCTGCCTTAACCCCTTCCCGGCGGGTCTGGCTGCAGCGGGAGAAACGCAGGGAACCGAGGGAAAGGCGGCCCGTGGGCAGCCTGGGAAGCGGGAGGAGAGGAGAAGGAAGGAGGAAAAGCATCAAAGGAGGAGTACATAGAGTACAGAGGGCGGCCGAGTACAGGGAGAGGAGGGGGTTGCGGGGGGACTAGGACGGAAGAGGGGCTGGCGTCTTCCCTAGTCCCAGTTCCGGCTCCCAAGCTCCCAGGCGCCCCCATGGTTTGGTCAATCCTAAGCCGAGTGAAGCCGGGGTGGAGGTGGTGGTGGGGCGGTGAAGACGGGGGTGGTCCCGGTGTCCTCCCCTTAACACACACCCCACCCAGGCCGTGCCTCATTTGCCTAATGCAATGCGGCTGAACTCTCGCTGAACTCGCCTGGCGGCGCCTCACCTCCGAGTGACCCACCCACCACTGCCCGTGACATCACCCGCCCGCCAGCCCCCTGCCCGGCTGGACCGCGCCACCGCCCCGGGAGACTCAGAGAGCGGCCACAGGAGGCGTAGGGCTGGGGTGCGCTGGGATAAGTGTTGGCGCCCGGGTGTGACATTGTGCAGCTCGGAGGTTGTGTCGGAATGAGACACCGGTTTGTGTCATTGTCTGTGACATCATGTGTGACTCCAGCCGCCGGAACCCGACGCGGCAGTGCGGGTGCTGTTAGCACAAACACAAGCAGAGGGGGCTCTCCTCCCCACGCTCTGCGTGCTTCCGGTGAGCAAAGCCCCGCCCAGGGTGTCTCCCAGCTGGGGAACCCGGATCGGCCCCTGGTGCACTGTCCAGCCCTGGAGAGATAAAAGGAGGAGCTGGTGCCTTCCCGTTGACTACTTCATCCTGGAAGCCCTCGGGATGCACGTGTCATTGGAATAAAGGCCTAGCTTGGGTAGGTCCCTAGAGAGGAGATACCCCCGGAGGAGGGGGTATCCTATTACCCGCACTCTCTAAAAAGAAGAGTGGAGATGTACATGCTACCCAAGGATATTCTTCTGGAAGCCTGGTTCTTTATATACGTTGTCATTTTATACTCACAGCAACTTCAAGAGATAAGTTTTACAAATAAAGAAACAGGTCTCAGCAAGACTATGTGGGTTGTCCAAGGTCACATGACTAATAATAAAGAGTAGAGCAGGGGTTTTAACTTTCTGCTGCCAAAGCCCATGTTCTTACCAAGCCAGGCCAATTCAAGGTATTTTTCTGAGGACCTTCTACGTGGACACCCTGGGGAAGCTGCCCTGGTAGACCTTAAGGAGCAACAGCCATTAAGCAAATAATCACTATATACACACACCATTGCAAACTGAGATAATGGTATTATGCTCTGAATAATTAGCATAGGCACCTAATTTAGGTTGAACTAAATTAGAGTAGAACTCAAAACAGACCTACCGTAAGGCAAAGTTTATAAGTTAATCAGGCAAAGAGGAGAAAGGAGTGTAGTCCCAGTAAAAGAACAAGTCCCAGTAAACGAGTGTAGTCCCAGTAAAAGAGCAAGCCTGTGCAAAGGCCCTGGGGTTACAGAAGTTGGTGAGTTCATTCAAGGAATTGGCAGAAGGCTAGGATGATGGAGCATAAAATTCAAAAGGAAAAGATAAACAAGACCAGGCTGGAGAGGTGGGCTCAGGACAGACCAGGCGGGCTTACAGGCCTCAATAAGGCTTTTGGATTTTCCCCTAAATGCAAGGAAAAGCCATAGAAAGATTCCAAGCAAAGGAGAGGTTAAGATCAGATTTACAGTGTAAAAAGATCTTTCCAGCAGTTGTGTGAAGAATGGATTATAGGAGGGCAAGAGAGACCAGGTAAAAGCTACTGCAGCAGTCCAGGCAGCACACAAGGGTGGCTTAGCCTAGGAAACTGGAAGTGCTGATGGACAGAGGGAGGTGGAAGGTGGATTCACTAGAGCAGGCGTCCCGCACATGCGGCCCCCTGAGGCCATTTATCCGGCCCCCCGCCGCACTTCAGGAAGGGGCACCTCTTTCATTGGTGGTCAGTGAGAGGAGCACAGTATGTGGTGGCCCTCCAACGAACTGAGGGACAGTGAACTGGCCCCCTGTGTAAAAAGTTTGGGGACGCCTGCACTAGATATTTTAAAGGTAGAATCAGGGTGGCAGGGGGCGGGGTAGGAGGTATGAGAAAAGAGGTAGCAGAGGCTTGTGTACGGCTTATGCATCAGTGAAATGCCTGAGACTGCAAAGCAGAGAAGTCGACTGGGCTGCTGGGCAGGTGGGTGTGGGGCCCTGAAGGGCAGTCAGGGTTGCAGATGGAATGCTGGGGTCTGGGGGCAGGTATGCAAATCTTGACAGTGGATGAGACCGACGGGGAAGAGGACAGAGTGCTTCCGTGCCCTTGGGATCTTTCCTCTCAAATGATGGAGCTAGGCTCTGTGCTCACAGCTGCAAGATGCTAAGGGACCTGAGACTGTGTCCCTGCCATCAAAGACTTCATGGTCAAGAAAAGAGGTCCCAAATGGTTACAGCTCATGGCAGGAACAGGGGAGAAGCAACTTCATGGTAGAGAGATGAGGGTTGTTAAAAAATAAATAAGGACCCACAGGCATTCTAAGTAGGGAGGGTGAGTGTGGCAAAGAAGGGGGAACATATGTGAAGATTTCTGGGAAGAGGCGGCATTCAAGATGTTCCTTGAAGGATAGATAGGATTTCCGGAGCTGGAGAGGAGAAGCTAGGGCAAGAGGCCTGTTCTGGGCAACAGCAAGGTCATGGGGCAGGTCAGAGCAGAACACAGTGTCCTGGGGCAGTGGGAGAAGAGGGAAACAAGGAAGGCTCTAGCCAGCAGCTGGGGCTGGGGGGCCTCTGGTGGCAGCTGTCTGCAGGCCTGGGGCCCCATCCTGCTCAGCCTTATCCCTCCCTCAGCTCCTTCTCAAGGCTTTGTGTTTAGTAAGCCCTCAGCAGGTGCGGGCTGAACTGGCCCCGACTTGTGCCAGGCAGAGCCTCCTCCTGTCCCCAACCCCATCTGGAGGGGACCAGAAACAGGAAATCATGAGGCCCAGTGCCAGGTGGACACTGGGTCCCAGTACAGAGTGGTGCCATCCCCCAAGACAGTGCCCAGCTCTACCCTGCCCCTCACTATCACAGCCTTGCTGGGTATGTAAAACTCACCAAGGGCCTCAGCAGGAAGTGGGCCACCATGGCCTAACAGCAACTTGCCCAGCCAGGGAGGGATCAGAAGTCTTGCTTTACTTTATTTATTTATTTATTTGAGACAGAGTCTCGTTCTGTCACCCAGGCTGGAGTGCAGTGGTGTGATCTCAGCCCACTGCAACCTCCACCTCCAGGGTTCAAGTGATTCTCATGCCTCAACCTCCCGAGTAGCTGGAATTACAGGCACACCCCAGCATGCCCAGCTAATTTTTGTATGTTTTGTAGAGATGGGATTTTGCCTTGTTGCCAAAGCTGGTCTCAAACTCCTCAGCTCGAGCAATGCTCCCACCTTGGCCTCCTAAAGTGCTGGGATTACAGCCACCGTGCCTGGCCAGACGTTTTGCTTTAAAGAGGAGGACACGGATTCAGAGAGAGCTTGAGTGACCTGCCCAAGGCCACACAGGAAGAACTGTCCTTTAATACTCCCGCCCAGGGAAAGCCCTTGGTCTGTGGGCTGGTTGAGGTTTCCAGCAACCCAGAAGCCAAAATGGGGAGGGGAGCACCTCTGTTTCTGACAGCCAAAGGCTGAGTGGCCTCCAATCTACCCTGGGAGGCCTGACTCACTGGCAGTGCCCCAACTCCATAGAGGAGGAGGAGGAGGAGGGCACTGCCCCCAAATCACTTAAGAGACGGGAACCACTTCCTCTTTCTGCAGACACTGCTCCCTCACAGGGCAGTCAGGGCTTCACTGGCACAGCCCCATAGGCAACACATCCCTTGGCATGGGGTAGACATGATACCTCCCACCCTCACCCACCTCAAAGGAAGAAGAGCTTCCTTCCCCGAGTCCCTTCCCCGAGTCCATGCTGGAATCTTGTCCAGAGGGAACCTGTGCATTATCCTTCCTGGGAGAGGAAAAGTGAGGGACCCCATATTCATTAAAAACTCCAGGTAATGGTCTTTCAGCTGACTCTACATTTTGGCCTAAGAGAAAGGCATTGCTAGGCAGCACCCTCCCCTTGAGCTGTGTCCCTCCTACTGTCCAGGGAAAGAGTGAGAAGCAGGGAGGGAGGGAGGATGCAGAGACTGCAACAGGGAGGAAGTAGCAGAGGATAGGAAGAAGGGAGGGACACAGCCTCCTCCTTTCTGCCTTCTGCTGGGGCTCACCCAGACCCTCAGGCACTCCCCAGTCTCTAGGCACACAAAGCAAATATGCAGCCACTCTTTTGGGGCTCCCATTCCCAGCTCCTCTGTTGATTGCTTGCAACTTCTTTGCCTCCATCCACAAATTGAAACAAAATAAGAATAAGAACTGTGGCTTTTACAGTCTGTTCCTTCATGTCTGTCTGGAGATGGGGGGAGAGGGTGCCCGCTGAGTTCTGCAAACTCCCGTGGGCTACAGCGGGCAGATTTGGGGGTGGGGATGGTGTGAACAGATTGTATCCACAGCTTCCAGGACAGGAAGGAGATCTGGCCCAGGCCCCTTATCTTTCTTTCCCTCCAGCCTTCAGGATCCAAAACAGAGAAGACGGGGTATGGCTTGGGCCTTCCCTACGCCCCCTACTGGGGGAAGGCAGGTTCTAAGGCGGAGAGAAAGGGCCTCTGCAGTGAGGGAGGGGGGGTTCAATCAGCACTGAACCCCACTCCCTACACTTCCCACACCCAAGAGTGTGCCCTACAATCGCCTCTACCTATTCTGGATGGTGGAAAACAGCCCGGCTTTACAATCCTACGGTCATGATTCTGCAGTACTTTAACCTCCCTCAGCACTATGTCCTCTGTGTAAGTGGGGATAATGTCCCTCTTCCAGAATTGCAGGGATTAAGATTTGTAAAACACAGACGAAGCACACAGTAGGTTCTCTATAGATGTTAGCATTCCATTCTCTCCAGCTCCCACCTACAAAGGGCCTGGGTCCCATGCATCAGGTCACATGCAAGGCACAGAGCTAAGGTTGTAGTCGATGATCTTGCCTAATCTGCAGCCCTCAGAGGTAGGTTCTGGTAATATCCCTATTTTACAGATGAAGAAACATTCTCAGCCCGGGCGCAGTGGCTCACGCCTGTGGTCCCAGCACTTTGGGAGGCCAAGGAAGGCAGATCCCTTGAGCTCAGGAATTCGAGACCAGCAGGGGCCCTGTCTCGAAAGAAAAAAAAAAAAAAAAAAAAAAAAAGAGGCCAGGCACGGTGGGTCATACCTGTAATCTCAGCACTTTGGGAGGCCGAGGCAGGCAGATCACCTGAGGTCAGGAGTTCGAAACCAGCCTGGTCAACATGATGAAACACTATCTCTACTAAAAATACAAAAGAATTAGACCAGTGTGGTGGCAGGTGCCTATAATCGCAGCTACTCAGGAGGCTGAGACAAGAAAATCACTTGAACCTGGGAGTTTGAGGTTTCAGAGAGCTAAGAGATTGTGCCACTGCACTCCTGCCTGGGTGACAGAGCAGGACTCCGTCTCAAAACAAAAAAAAAAAAAAAGAGAGAAACATGCTCTGAGAGGTTATCAGCAAGTAGTAAGTGGCACAAATGTCCAAGTTATTGTTGTTTTTGAGACAGAGTCTTGCTCTGTCACCCAGGCTGAAGTGCAGTGGCACGATCTTGGCTCACTTCAGCCTCAACCTCTTAGGCTCAAGCGATCCTTCCACCTCAGCCTTCCGAGTAGCTAAGACTACAGGTGCGCACTACCATATCCGGCTAAGTTCTTCTCTTTGATAGAGGCAGGGTCTCACTATGTTGCCCAGGCTTGTCTCAAACTCCTAGGCTCGAGCCCCCACCTCAGCCTCCGAAAGTGCTGGAATTACAGGCACGTGTCACTGCACCTAGCCAGAGTCCAAGTTTTATTTATTTATTAATTTATTTTTGGAGACAGAATCTCGCTGTATCCCCCAGGCTGGAGTGCGGTGGCACGGTCTCAGCTTACTACAACCTTCGCCTCCCAGATTCGAGCAATTCTCCCGCCTCAGCCTCCTGAGTAGCTGAGATTACCAACACGTACCACCTCACCCAGCTAATTTTTTTATTTTTAGTACAGATGGAGTTTCACCATGTTGGCCGGGTTGGTCTCAAACTCCTCACCTCAGGTCATCTGCCCGCCTTGGCCTCCCAAAGTGCTGGGATTACAGGTGTTAGCCACCACGCCTGGCCCAGGGTCCAGGTTTTAAACTCATCACTACAATGCCTACTCCACGGCCCCCAGTCAGACTCCTTTGCCCATGGAATTCCCAGGCTGAACAAAAAAGGCAGATCAGTTTTCCCCTCCAGCCCAGAAGAACAGTAAGAACCCAAACCAAAGACCACTCCTCTTTAAGTATTCTATGCCCTAAGTCACACACCCCCAGCCCCAACACACAGACAAATTGACTCTCCCTCCTCAGCTCTGGATTTAATTCTCCCAAAACACTCTCAGCTCTCTAACCCTCTCACCCAATACACACAAGTCATTAATCCCCTTCCCAACACACACCCAACCATGACCCTACCCCCAAAACACACACAACCCTGACCCTCCCCATAGTGCACACAGAATCCCAAACCTCCACAGTAAACACCAGTCTTCAGAGACCAAGCCCCAGGGGCCGGCTTAGGGGGTGGGGGAGAATTGCTGTACCATCTCTAGGACTCCCACCCTGGCTCCCGGGGAGATTGTAGCACTACAAATACCCAGCCCTCCCCACAATGACCTGGAGACAATTTCTGTTGGTCCCATAGGCTACCAGGTCTCTGAAGGGCACACCCAGGCCACCTAAGGTGCTGCCTCCTCCCCATCTGGGGAGAAGGATGATGGGGGAGGAGGTACCCAACACCTTTGCTTGGTGGGGAATGGGAGGAAGCCTCATCAGCAAGGATTCCTACAAAAGGGTGTGGGCAGACCAGGGAAGACCACTGCTCCTGCAGGAATAGAGGGCCATGGATTGTCATCTCTCCCAGGAAATGCCTCACCCTCAGCACCAGCCCTAAGGCCCAGAGAGCAGGGAAAACTAAACTGCCTCCATCTCTGAGACCAGGCATGTGACAATTTTATCTGTCATGCTTTCCTACCCAGAGCTCAGGAGCTCTGTCCACCAGGCAGCCCCGGCTCTGCAGGAGGAGGGAGATGCCAGGCTCCTTTAGCCCCATGCCACACCTCTGGTCCCAGAGATGAGGAAGGTCAGGGAGAAGCTCAGAAGCTAAGGGGCTGGGTTCAGAGAAAAGTTGTTGTTGTTTACTAGGGAGAGGGGAGGGGCAGGGAAACCAAAAGGCTCACAGAGGGAGGGGGCAGGAAGGGGGCATTGCCTAACCTGGGTGGAGAACGCCAAAGAAGGCTACACTTGCCTGAAATGTGGGCACCCCACCCATATTTGGGGAGAAGGTTACCAGGATGGGAAGCCCTCCCCACCCATCTCTAAGAAAGAGGAAGAAGCTTGCAACATTCAGGGGAGGGCGAAGCATTTGCTCCCTCTGGCCAGGATGGGCAAGGATGGGCCAGGCCCCTGCCCCTACCTCCAACCCTTCAATGAGCCCAGGCTGCAGGTGGAGAGAGTGTCTGGGAACTCTGTTGCCATCACCTGGGTTAGGACAAGTTGTCCACAAGCACCAGGTCGCAGGTCCCCAACTTCTCCCCCCGTCAAAAATCCTACCCTGAGCTGGGTGCAGTGGCACATGCCTATATCCCCAGCACTCTGAGAGGCGAAGGCAGGAGGACTGCTTGAGCTCAGGAGTTTGAGACCAGCCTGGGCAACATGGTAAGACCTTGTCTCTGAAAAATCAAAAAATTAGCCTGGTGTGGTGATGCACACCTGTAGTCCCAGCCATTCGCAAGGATGGCTTAAGCCCAAGAGATCAAGCCTGCAGTGAGCTGTGATCATGCCACTGCACTCCCGCCTGGGAGACAGAGTGAGACCCTATGTAAAAAAAAAAAAGAAAGCCAGGCGTGGTGGTTCACGCCTGTAATCCCAACACTTTGGGAGGCTGAGGCAGGAAGATGATTTGAGGCCAGGGGTCCAAGACTGGCCTGGCCAATATGGCAAAACCGCATCTCTACTAAAAATACCAAAAATTTAGCTGGGTGCGGTGGCATGCACCTGTAATCACAGCTATTTGGGAGCCTGAGGCATGAGAATCGCTGGCACCTGGGAGACAGAGTTTACAGTAAGCCAAGATGGCGCCACTGCACTCCAGCCTGGATGACAGAGCAAGACCCTGTCTTTTTTTTTTTTTTTTTTTTTTTTTTTGAGACGGAGTTTCGCTCTTGTTACCCAGGCTGGAGTGCAATGGCACGATCTCGGCTCACGGCAACCTCCGCCTCCTGGGTTCAGGCAATTCTCCTGCCTCAGCCTCCCGAGTAGCTGGGATTACAGGCACGCGCCACCATGCCCAGCTAATTTTTTGTATTTTTAGTAGAGACGGGGTTTCACCATGTTGACCAGGATGGTCTCGATCTCTCGACCTCGTGATCCACCCGCCTCGGCCTCCCAAAGTGCTGGGATTACAGGCTTGAGCCACCGCGCCCGGCCAAGACCCTGTCTTAAAAAATAAAAATAAAATCCTACCCTGTCAAGAAGCAGACATTCTTCTAGTTCCAGTGACCCAATCCCGGAATATAAATCACAGTCCCTTTAAATGCAGTGAATATTCTACAAAGGTACACCAACTAATTCCCCAGCAACCCTAAACCCCAGAGGCTGGCCTCTGCCCATCACTAACACAGACTGGAGGACCAGACAAAAATCAGAGTCCCCAGACTCTATCCGTCCCACACTCCTGTGTGAGGTGAAGAGAAGAGACAGCAGAAACAGAAGACGAAGGTTTGATAAGGGGTGGCAGGAGAAACTGAGACAGCACCTGCCTGCCCCCTTAGCCCCAGAGCAGAAAGGGCGAGGAACATAAAGAAGCACAGACACAAAGCCCCTGCTCCTGGTAGCTGGTGGAGCCTGGGAGGGAGGGGGCCACAGCTAAGCCAGAGGAGGCAATCCAGGAAGCAGTGGTGGTGGTGGGCAGCCAGCCAGTGCGGGCAGTGAGGCACCCAGCCAGGGCCTGCCCCAGGGACAAAGAGACTCCCTGGCTCCAGGGAGAGAGTGCTGCCCCCACACTGAGAAGGGGGCACTGACCCAGCCCAGCCAGGCACACAGGGCAGTGATGCCAGGCAGCTTGCCCACAGCCTGAGAGGGTGGTGGGTGCCCAGGGCAGGGTGTGCAGTCCCTGCTGGCCAGGAGAGGTGGGACACATTTCTCAGGTCAGCAGCTGACTGGCTGGCCAGCCAGCAGCCCATGACCCATTCTGCTGCTTCCACCCCCTCCCGTCCCAGGCCAGGCCCCTGCTCCCTCCTCCCCCCAGCCCTGGCCTGGCGCCCAGCCGGGCCCTGGGGGCCAGAGTTACTGTAAGCGGCCTGGCAGGCCCCAGCCCTGGACTCTGCCAGCTGGCCATAGCTGCCGCCACCTCCCACTACCTGGCTCGGCCAGCCGGCGAAGGGTACTGAGACCCCTGCCCTGCCAACGAGTGACTCCCCATGTCAGAGGGTGGAGACAAAGAAAACATAGGCCCTGCCAAGACCACGCATGCATCCGGGGCCAGAGTCCAGGCCAAGTGTCCCCTCCTGGGACACTCACCCTATTCACCCGGCCAGACCATGGGCCCCTCCCTCTCATCCTCCCCACAAAGGGAAGCATATCCTAGCATGGCTGGGGGTGGGGCTGGCAGGGGTAGAGGTGGGGTTCCCGCCAGCCTTCCTGGTCTGCTCCTTGAAGCCCTTTCCCTCAGAGGAACCGAGTGGGGGTGGGGCAAAGGTGCTGCTCTCACTCTAGGTAGAGCTGCCGTTTCCATCAAACGTCAAGAGGTTTGTTTACACACCTCCAGCCTCTGTGTCCAGTCCGTGGAGCTATTTTATAAGGCCCCAACAGCAAAGCACAGAAGAGGGGTGAGAGCGCCACTGCAGGCCAGAATAGCATGGTTTCATCTCCCCCTCTGCCACCCCCAACTTCAAACACAGCCACCATGATTGGCCTACAGGCCACAGGGTTTTCATTTGCAAGATCTCAAATGATGGTCACCCCAACTGGAGAAGACCTTGCGGTGCACCGCGCCTTCCACTCACAGCAGAACAGATGTATCCAGAGCCCAAGCTCTGAGGCCCACCCGCCTCCACAGTCCCCTCCCACCCCCTTTCCCCCGACACCCAGACTTACTGGCTGGGGATGGTGTGCTATATCCACTAACTGGAAGCTGGTGCTGGAGAGTGGTCAGAGCGCCTGGTGGGGAGAGTCCACCCAGCATAGGAGGGAAGAAGAAGGCGTAGGGAGGCACTGGGTACCCATTGAGGTGCCCGGCCCCAGGTGTAGGGCAGGAGCTGCTGTTGCTGGCCATGCCAGGCGGCCACAGTCAGAAGGGAGGCAGACAGTCTGGCAGGGGGCTCTGGCGGGCTTCAGACCGCCCCTCCTCGGGGCATGGGGCCTGGGCCCAGACGGGGTTTGGGTGGTCAGCCCACCCGCCCTGTCCTGGAGCTGCTGTCCTCTAATCTCAGTCTCCTGGAGCCCCACCCTAGCTGGGGGCCAAGTGGGTTGGGGGATGTCTCAAGAGCCGGTCCTTTGGTCAAGTAGTTCTGTGAGCTGGCACTTTCCTGGAAAGGTCCAGAGCTGGCCTTCAGGGCACCAAAAAAGATCCCACTCCTAGATGCGCCCCAGCTAGGCGGCTGAGGGGGCCATGTCCTGTGATGCTGCAGAAAGAAGAAAGACAGGTGAGTGGGCACTGAAGAACAGGCACACGGGCATTCCCCGTGGAGCTCCCCAACCTGAGCTGCTGGAGATTTTCCCGTGGCACCCAGCTGAGCAGACAGCTGGCACCATGCCTGGCTGGCAGAGATGACCTGGAAGCAGGGCCCAGACACTGCTAGGGGCGGCAGGATAGCACAGCCAGGCTGGGGAGACGCGAACAGAACTCAGAGACTTGAAGGCCCTCTCCCCAACAATCCTGAGGGGAAAGAGTCCGCAGTGCCACCTCAAGGGATCACTGCAGCAGAAGCAGGCAGCTGGCCCTCCTTCCCCCAGTGAGGGTTACCTGAGGTCAAGATGCAGAGAACGTGTGCTTGTGGGGAAGAGGGAGGGGGAGGAAAAGCCGCTTCCCTAAAGCATTGGCACTTCTCAGAAAAATGACTCCTAAGCCAGGGGGCCCCTCTTACACCACTTCCCCCCCCCCAAATCTAAGCCCCAGCACCCCAGACAGGTTTGTCCCACAGGCCCTGGGAGAAGGCCCATTTACATATACACGAATAGAAAAACTGGGAACCGGCCGGGCGCGGTGGCTCAAGCTTGTAATCCCAGCACTTTGGGAGGCCGAGGCGGGTGGATCACGAGGTCGAGAGATCGAGACCATCCTGGTCAACATGGTGAAACCCTGTCTCTACTAAAAATACAAAAAATTAGCTGGGCATGGTGGCACGTGCCTGTAATCCCAGCTACTCAGGAGGCTGAGGCAGGAGAATTGCCTGAACCCGGGAGGCGGAGGTTGCGGTGAGCCGAGATCGCGCCATTGCACTCCAGCCTGGGTAACAAGAGCGAAACTCCGTCTCAAAAAAAAAAAAAAAAAAAAAAAAAAAGAAAAAATGGGAACCAAGGACTCCTAGGTATCACCTCCAGGGCTTAACAGCATGGACGGTCCGGGGGTAGGCGATGTGTAGGAGGGCAAGGACTGCCCAGGAAGACTCCTACCCCCAGGCAAGGAAGGAGAGATTGATCTCAGGGTTCACCCACATACTTCTGTCTGCAGAAGCAAAACACACTGAGTGGGGTGGGAGGTGGGCAGAAGATGAAAGGCCAGATGCTCCCTTCACCAGTGTGAATACAGATCCACACAGTTTGAACAGCTGGCACCAGAGGATATGTACAGATAATACCATGGGGGAGAGAAAGAGACAGAGGTGAACCCAGAGATTCCACAACACAGTGAGACAGACAGGCAGCAACACGAGCAAAGAGAGAGAACACGAGGAACATACCCACAAGAGGACAAGAGGGTGCTTCCAATCCATTTTGGGTATAGGTTATACATAAACATATATGCTCATATATATATATATATATATATATATATGAAAGACAAAAGTAAAGAGACAGACCAAAAAAATGGCCAATCAAAAGCACAATGAGGCTGGACACAGTGGCTCATGCCTGTAATCCTACCACTTTGGGAAGCCAAGGTAGGTAGATCACCTGAATCAGGAGTTCAAGACCAGCCTGACCAACAAAACCTCATCTCTACTAAAAATACAAAAGTTAGCCAGGTGTGGTGGCACATGCCTGTAATCCCAGCTACTCGGGAGGCAGGAGAATTGCTTGAACCCAGGAGGCAGTGAGCCGAGATTGCACTCCTTCACTTCAGCCCGGGCAACAGAGTGAGACTCCATCTCAAAAAAGAAAAAGCGCCATGAGATACCACTTCATACCCACTAGGCTAGCTATAATAAGAAAGACTGATAATAACAAGTATTGGTAAAGATGTGGAGAAATTAGAATCCTCATATATTGCTGGTGGGAACGTAAAATAGAATAGCTGTTTTGGAAAATAGTTTGGCAGTTCCTTAAAAGTTTAAACAGAGCAGTAGCATATGACCCAGCAATGCTACTCCTAGGTATCTACCCAAAAGACATGACAATGTAAGTCTACAGGAAGACTTACGCATGAACATTTACAGTATCATTATTCCTAATGGCCAAAAAGTGGAACCAACCCAAAAACCCATCAACTGACAGGGGCTGGGGCATGGATGTGAGGAAAATGGGAAGTGACTGTTGATGGGTATGGGGGCTCTTTTTGGGGTGATGAAAATGTTCTAAAATTGATTGTGGTGGTGGTTGCCCAACTCTCAATATACTAAAACCACTGAATTGTACACTTTAATGGGTAACTTTTATGGTATGTGAATGATATCTCAATGAAGCTGTTTTAAAAAGAGGGAAGAAAGAAAAGAAACAGGACCACAGCGACTCAAAATAAGGATTGTCCCTTTTCTAACACCCCCTCTACCTTGCCACTCCATCCCAAGCTCAGAATGCACTAGGTTCCAAGCTCTATGCTCCAGACTCCAGGCTCAAACCTGGAGTCCTGGGGACATGCACATGGCCAGCATTTGGTTGAGGACCGGGCCTGAGAAGGGGGAGTTCCTGCCAAGGACACTGTGGAAGAGGCCAGGACTTCTGGCCCAGCTGAGCCAGCCAGGCAGCCAGCCTGTGTGGAAGTGAGGGAGAGAGGGCACGAGGGGACAGGTACTGGGCTAGGGAGGCAAAGTTGCCCCAGAAGTAAAATCTGGTAATGACCACGATTTTTACTGTTACTCATTATGACAATCATAGGGCCTCTCTCCTCACGCCTGAATAAAGAGTCCCCTTCCTTCCCCAGGCCCCTGCCAACTCCCTCCTAGGCTGAGGGCTGATGTCAGAGGAACGGGGCCCCACCCACTGCAACAGCTGCCACCCTGGCCCTGCGCGCCCTGCCCGCCCCCCACTCCTGTGGGACCCCACACAATGGGAACTGGAGCTGGGGGAGCCATGCAAAGGAAGAAGGTGCTGGCGGAACCTCATCGTTCCTACAGTTAGACCCTCACACACAAATACACACCACACGCTTGCAGAAACTCATGCATGCAGGTCTGCAGAAAACATCTGGGTGGGCAAGAGCACACCTGCAGCCCCAGCCTGTGTGTGTGTGGGCATGCATGCGAGGAGAGGGAGCCTGGAGATACCGTCTCTCCACACCTGGGCTCCACTACACAATGAACACAGCGCAGAAACTGCATGCATAGGCCCCAGTACACGGCTCCCCAAAGACACAACCACAACCCCACAGTCTCCAAAACTGCACATTCTCCGGTCCTCACACAGCCAGGCTGGCCCTTATACCTGCTACTTTTGCCAGAAGAGGTCCTCCCTGTGGGCCCAGCCCATGCCCCTGGTCCACAAGTACTCAGGTGAATTCACACCCACACAGAGGCCTGCCTCTCTCAAGGTGAGGCCCAAAGGGCAGCTGACCCAAAGTGAGGCCTCCATAATCTAGAGGCTGAGGCCCAGAAAGCCATCACTGCAGACCCCAGGCATCCTGACCCAGCCTTTGGGGTATGGGAGGCCAGTTCAGTCAGTCCAGCCTGCACCCTCTGGAACCCACCCATGCTCCCAGAGAAGAGAGAACCACAACCACCTCAACTCTGCCCCTGAGGAGTTTAAAACTGAACCAAACTTCAATCCCCACTACTCCAACCTCATCCCCCAGCCCACCACCTACACACATTACAGGGCAAGGCTGGAAGCCTCCTCAAATCCCTATCAGAGCACCCAAAAAGCCTAACCTACCTCTGCCTGCAAACTTCAGTGCAAATTTACTCAGCTCCCTGGGGAGGGCCTTGAGCTGCAGGAGGGGTTAAAGGTCACAAAAATGGGCCAAGGGCCAGATAGACCAGACAACAGGGATGGGCAAGGGCAAGGATGACCAGGGTGGGGCTGAAAGAAGCACAGGCTCTGCCTCAGAAGGTCCTTCAGGAGTTATGACCCCCCCAAGAGATGCCCGGGCCTCAGCCCCCTACATCCCAGGGGTGGAGAAGGCCCCAGCAGAGAATCGAATCGAAACCAGTACCAAATAGAGGGAAAACAAACTACCCACATCCAACCTCCACCCTATGCCAGCCACCTCCACTGCCCACGGGCACCCTCCCCTGAGAGAGAGAAAGCCACAGGCCCACACCTCCAGTATACCAAGCCTAGCCTAAGCACAGCAGTAAAAGGGGTAGGGGGCTGGAGCTCCTGCAACCAACCCCACAGCCCTGCTCACTGGGGCTGCTTTTACCCTCAGAAGGTGCTAGGATCCCTTCCCCAGCATCAGTGTCCCTAGCTGCCCATGCATTATACCCCAGAGTCACACACCTAGAGAAAAAGGTGAGAGCTTTCTGAGCCATGAAGATGCAAGAAACAACCAAACGCTAGAAGGGTCAAATCTCAGCTCTGCCACTCTGGGTGACCTTACACAAGTCACTTAACCTCTCTAAGCATCTGTTTACTCACCTGTGAACTGCCTACCTCAACAACGGGTTGTGCGATTTCAGACAGGAAGTCCTGGAAAGCACCCAGCCCAGAGCCTGGCACAGGGGAGGTGCCGGGCAACTGGAGCCCTCCATCCCCACACCTCTTGCCACCACCCTGGTGCACTTCGGCAGTCACTCTGCTTTCCCTTGCCTCACTCCACCCAGGGCAACATCTGTTGACAGGGTTAGGAGAGAGAATTACCCATTTCCCAGGGTCTGCTTCCCCTCAGACGGAGGAGAGGGATGTGGGGAAAGGGATATTCAGGGTGTGGGTGGAGGCCTGACCACAACCCTTTCCCAAATTCCCTTCTTTCATTTCACAAACCAAAAAAGGGAAACCTTTGGATTTGGGGAGGGGAGAAGGGGAAGGGAAATAGACCATTTCCTCTCCCGTACTCAGGACAGAGGAGCAGGGGACCCCAAACGCAGCCTGGCCTGGACCCAGCCTCCCTTCCTCATTCAGTTCTCTCTGCTCTCCAGGCTCCCCGGAAACAATGGTTCCCAAGAAACAGAAGTCAGGCAGTCTCAGATGGGCTGAGAGAAAGGGAAAAGGATTGGGGAGCTTAAAAGAAGGGGAGCCTGGGGGTTTCCTAAGCATTCTAGACAGTTAGTGAATCATATGCAAATGACACCCAGAGCTCAGGCTCAACTTGGGCAGGAGGGACTCTAGCCTTGGCAGAAACAAAGCCCTGCCGCCTTTGGACCCCTATCCTGCCAGGAGCTGGCCAAGCAAGGCAGAACAGGCTAGATTATAAACTAGAACCATTTACACACTTTCCAGGAAAACACACTCCCATTTGTACAATGCGACCACCTCTCCCCTCCCGCACGCTCCTCATATCTGTAGACAGGGGTTGGGGAGCAGCCATGACTACTCCCCACTTGTTCAAGGGTCCCCTCTAGCCTAGGCTCGCACTCCTCTCCTCTCTGGCAAGCCAGCAACCCAGCCACTTGGATCCTTTGTTTCCAGTCTGTTCACGAGGGTCTGGGCTGCAGGAAGCCAGGTTAGCCCAGCCTCATTTTAAAAGAGGCTACCCTAGGAGGGCTTGAGAAGGATCATCTGGGGGTAGCTGAGACAGCTGAAGGGCACCTCTTCCCCACCAACCCCACAGAACCTGGGGCTAGCCTTGCTAGAACTAGGACTGGTTTGAAAACCTGCCCTAGTCGGTGCAGGCCACAAGCATGTCCTCCTGGGAGCTAGGAGAAGGAGGAAGTCTAGCGTCTCACCTCCGGTTGCTACTACTGCCCACTGCCTCAAGACACAGTGCCTTGTCCCAAAAGAATAGGTTCAGTGTCTCCACAACCTGTACTCCACTCAGCCCAGGGTTCTTTCCCAGCTATGCAGAGCTGCAGGACCCCCACACGCCATAATCTCAGCAGTGACTGGATACCAAGCAGAAACGGCGACTGGACAACCCAAGCTCAGGGCAGTCCAGGTTCTAGGAGGAGGAAGTGGGGGTCTCTGCTGGTCAGGGCAGTGCTCCCAACTCCTCCATCCCCAGGGGCCATACTCCAGATCCCCCAGGGGACATGCTTAGGACTTCTAAAGCCCAGCGTGGCCGACAGGTCCACCTAGAACCAGAACTGAAGCCTCCCTACTCCAAGCAGCGAGTAGGTCAAAGGGCAGGGGGTAATTCAGGCCTCAAGGAGAGGGACCAACCCACAGGGAAGGAAAAAAAAAAAAAAATGGGAAGAGGAAGAGATGAGCCTACTGAGGCCACAGCCAGACCACAGAAATGTGTGGACCATACACAGGCAGTTCTGTCGGGTGAGAGACCAAAGGCGCACAAACAAAAGGGGACCCCCTAGCTTGGAAACCACCGACCTCATATCCAGCCTGGCACGGGGCTTTCCCCACCCTCACCTTGGCAGCTGTCCCCCTCACCACCAGCTCCCCTCCACGCTACCAAGCAGGAAGCACAGCTCTCTCACAATGCGGGGACAGCTCACAGAGAAACAGGCAGGGCCAGGGTGGGGAGACGGGCTGCAGCAACCCCCACCCCTCTCCTCAGCTCAGCCCAACCCTGTGACTGCCATATTCTAAATCCTAGGGCAAACTGCCAGCTGGACTAGATGGTACCAGCCCCCTCCCAGCATCCCACCCTGGGGACCCACACTGCAGGGAATCCAGGAATACAAACCCCCCCAAGTCCTGCCTCAGGATATCCTTTTGGCTCTGACCCCAGACCAGGCCTGAGTCAGACTGTGCCCTGCCCCATGCCCCCCTCCACCCACCGACCCCCCCAGCAACTTCCTTCTCCACACCCGCCTACTCAGTTGGGGCTAGAACTAGGGGGGAATCTCTTCCCCTCTCCAACCCCAGATGAACAGGGAAGCCTACAAGGGGACAGAGATAATAGGTCACAGAGCCCCATGGCCTTCCCCTTAGAGAAGAGGGCCTGCTGGACAAGGAGAAGCGGGTGCAGGCTGTGTGTGTAGGGAAAGGCATGGTCTGCAGAGCCCCCACTTCCCCAGCCCCAAACACAGGCAACCTGGGACCCTGCCCCAGAGCTCCACGACACTGCAGCCTGGATCCCAGGAAGCCACAGGCACTCCCTGGGGAACGTGGTTTTCATCAGAACACAGGATGGGAGCAGGCTTCAGAACCATATATGAGGGCAGATAGGGAGCACAGAGGTTCCCTGAATGGGCATCTCTATGAGCGAGAAGAACCCCGGTTAGAGGGGACAAGGGCTGCAAAACCAGTCAGACTCACACAGTCACAGCCACAGGCAGGCACGGCCAGATGCAGTCACAGTCTCCCCAGCACTCAGTCTGAGTAGGTGGCTGTGACTTCTCCACACAGATAGAAGTCTGGGGGGTCTTGGAGAATCTGGGGCATCAGAGACCACACACATTCAGCCTGAAGGGACCCCCTAGTCAGGTTCCCCAAGAACCCCTGCAGCCTGGTGGGGAGGGGTAGCTCCTTCCCCACAAGAACCAGCGGTAGTGCCCACGGCAGACATCACCATGGCAACCAACAACAAACATCCCAGGAACCACAGTGGGACAGGAAGTGACAGCCACGTGACAGGAAGGCATTTTTTTTTCTTAGTGTTGTGGGGGGTGATGAAGATTGTTTTTGCTGCCCCTGGGGAATCAGCTGACCCCAGGTTTCTCCCACCTGGAGCTGGAGGGAAGGGGGACCACTGGAGGGGGGCCAACCCCTCCTTGCTCTGCACAGTGGGTCGCAGGACTGACAGGGCTCTCCCTCTCTGCCTGCCACTCATGGGTCCCCCCCTTAACCCCCCTCTTCTCCACTTCCTGCCGTGACTGGAGATCAGAGAACTCTCCACCGCAGCTTCCCCTTCTCAAGTCTCGATTCCTGGGCTGAAGGTTTCACCGTGGGGCGAGGGACAGAGAAGGAGAGCTGAGGACCTGCGGTAGGACGCAGGGGACAGAGGCTTCAGTGGGAGGGCCAGGATAAAGCCACTCCAAGGTAGGTGTGTACATACAGACACACAGAGAGTGGGTCACGGTGATACTGCCTGCAGGTTGCAGTGACACATGAAGACTTCCTGACCTCAGTAACTCTGGGGGGAGAGGGAACAGCCAGAGGACCCAGCCCTAGTGTGCCCCACTCTTGCCCTGTCCTGAGCCGCCGGGTTCATCTCAGGCATCTACTGCCCTCCAGAAAGCAAGGTCCCAAATGTATCCAGCCCCTACTGCCTCTCCCCTGGCACCTCTCCCCTGCCTTTTGTGCTAAGGAATCCCCCTCACTGCTCCAAGGTGCCCGCCCAGACGAGGGCACCTTGGCTGGAGGTGGGGGAATGGAACCTCCCTCCACCCCCTCCCCTTCTCTGCAGATGTCCCAGACTATATTTAGCCCAAACCGGGCGGCCAGCCAGACCCAGACTCCCCACTGGCCCAGAGCTGAGCTCCCAGTTTTTAGGCAATTAAAACATTAACAGAGAACCACCCCCATCCACACACCCTCACACCCCCAGCCCTGCTAGGGCAGCAGAGCTCTGAAAACTTGAAGGAGGGCAGCCCAGCTCTGCAGCCAGGGATGGGGGTGGGGTGTCATCAGGCAGGACAGGGGCATCATCCATGAGATCAGGTTGACATTTGGGTGGTGAAGGGGAAGGCTTTCCTTGTTCCGGCAAAAGGGAAAGGCATATCCAGTTGGGGGTGGGGGGTGGAGTTGCCTAGCTGCAGAAATTACACCTGTCGTCCTGCAGCCCCCTCCCTAGCAAGCTCCAGTTATAGGGCTGGGGTTGGCAACAGGTGCAGGCCAGCCTGGCAGCAGCCTAATCCCCCCACCGGCTCCCCAGGCTGACTGTGGTGCCTGGAGGTCCAGCAGGGGCCCTTTGTGGCAGGATGTTAAGTAGAAGGAGGTGTCACTGCCCAGAGGGGTGGGCAGCCCATGGCCCTTTGGTAAGAGCTGGCCCCTGGCCCACATGATGTGTGCTGAAGGGTCTAGCGAAGCCAGGGAAAACTTAGTTCCATAGCACCTATTTCATTTCCCCATGATGCCAGGTGGGCGGGCTAGAGTGTGGGAGGTCTGTCTGCCTGCCTCTTCCTCCTCCTCCTCTCCAAATTCCAGGAACAGGCAAGGGAGGCTCCAGTTGTGGGGAGAGAGGGAGAGCAAGCAGGCGGTCCCAGCTAGGGGGGAGCGAGGGGAGGGCGGGACTGGAGCGGGAGGCAAGATCCAGACGAAGCAAGAGACACCCACACCCGAGACACCCACACCCGAGCCAGACTGGGGACAGACACACCAATGCTGACACATTCTCACACTAGACCAGGTCCCCACATGCCGCCCACCCTGCGGGGACACCCAGACAACCTCAGCCAACCCTGCCAATTCCCAGAATACTCCCCGGACACACACGAAGATCCAGGCCCTGCCCCCCACCATGCATCCCCCTACAAACCGTGTGGGCTCCAGACAGCAGCCAGAGGGTGGAGAGGGGAGTAGAGGGAGGAAAGACAGCCGGCGTCAGAGAGAGTGTGCCGCCAAAGCCTTGGGAGCTGGGATATCAGTTGCCATACTCCTTTCCCAAAACATAGTAAGTCAAGACAACCCTGGTCATCTTGCCAGGGGCCCTGCCAGCTTCCCACACTCCCAAAACTACTGACACAAGATGGGTGTGGGGTGCTGAGCAAGTGGAGATTACCCTGCTTATTTGTCACAGGGACAGGATTACCATCCCCAGATGCCCATCACCCCAGATACCAGGCAGGCCTCTCAAATATTAATAGACCCCACAGAGGCAAAAACATAGCTACCCCTCCAGCCCAGCCTGAGTCCTGTCCTGCTCATGCTTCCAAGAGGATTAGAAACTAGGCATTGGGGTTTGTATTTTGGGGCAGGCCCCACCCTCACGTCACATGGCTCTAAGGACCATCCCACCTGAGACTGGAGTCTGAGCAAGGAGTGGACTGGGAAGAAATGTCCCAGAGGGCAGAGTCAGCTTCCAAGACTAAATGGGTTAGGGGAAGGGGAAATCATGAGCAGGGGTCTGGGTGACTGTCTCCAAAACAGACTCGAGAGGCCACTCAGAACTCAATGTCCTCTCCCCCATATTTAGATGGGGTGGCAGGAACCACGTCATGGCACGTGTGGGTGACTATGCCCAGTGGGGGAGGCACATGGGCGATCAGGATGGGGCTGCTCACAGCTAGCTTCCTGCCAGGCTGCCTCGAAGCTAGGAGTAGGAAGGAAACTAAAAAGGTGTACCAGGGTGGCAGCTGGAGCATTTAGGGTCAGACTGAAGGGATAGAGATTTAGGGGCTATAGGAAGGAGGAGGTGGCCAGGATTAAGCCATTCCAAGCCCAGGATCTTCTCAGAACTGCCACTGCATCTGTGCCACCATCACCAGTCTGATGGTGAAACCCCTGCAGTGACACCTCATGTACACTCACTCACACCCTTGAAATCCCTGCAAATCCAAGATCCTCAGCTCCCAAGAGCCTACTCCAGTCTGACCCTCTTGACTTCTCTTTCAGGACACCACATGGCCCAGACTCCCAGGCAGTATTGATGTCCCAGCTCCTCCCAGCATACCATCTTTCACAGCCACAAACTCCCTGACTCCATAACCACCCCGTTCTTCCTCCAGGAAGAAGCATCACACAACTAACTCCAAATATTTTTTCTCTTGTTCCTTCCCCCAGCCTCATCCCCACCCACCCCCAGGGGGAGCCCCAAGGCTCCAAGCCACCCCCACGCCAACCTGGGGCTTCCCTGGCACAGCCTCCTCATCAAGCCCTGTAGGAGACTTTGGGGCCTGAGGTCCAATTTCCTAGCAAGACCTGAGAGGTCCTTACAGAACCACTTCCCCCAAAACAATCTTGGCCTATGAAGACTGCAGCCAGGGAAGGGTATAACAGACAACCCGGAATGTCCTGGCCAGGAAACTGAGGAGGGGGAGTGTCAGGCATAAGTGATCCTTGGAATTAAGCAGCAGGGGGTGGGAGGTAGGGGGTGTTTTCAGAAACAATCCTTTCCAAGAATATATACACATGTACACACAGCCAGCAGACAGAAGGCAACCGGGTTACAGAAGACAGAGCCAGAGTGGGGAGGAGGTACCCTTCCAGGCCATCACATTGGGCATCCTATCCAAGACAGGATGGAGGGTGCAGAAACATCTCCAAGGCTGGGGAGCTCTCCTGTCTGGTTTCCGGATTAGTCGGTCCCCATCCCTACCCTAGCACACTGGAGGCCTGTCCTTCGCAAGGAGCAGACTGACAATAGGGCAGTGCCCAGAGAGGAGAAGAGGGGACACAGCCAAGCTCGTTTCCCAGCTGCCCCCCCACCCCCGACAACCCCACAACAGTCGAGCACACACACATCTGGCCAGCAGCTTCCAAGCCTCGTGGGTGGTACCAGGTCCCAGATACCCTCAACAGAGCAAAGTCGACCCGTCTATTCTGTCTCCCCCTCAACCTAAAAAGTTCCCACACCCCATGGTCGCACAAGACCCCAGGGACACCCCTACATACATACTGCATTGGCTCCTGCACCCAGTTCTGACAGCTCCCCTCACTCCACGGGGAACACCAGCTGAGTGGGCCCCGCCCCTGGCCGGCTCCCTATGGTGGGGGTGGGCCCCCTGGCTGATTCTCCCCAAACCACAGGGCAGCTCAGATAACAGGAGGGTAAAAGGGAGGGGGCTAGTCCGTTAAGCATCTGATCTCTCCCCAAACAGGTTTGAAAGTCTTTTTGTTGTGCTTGTTTCTGAAGAGAAAAAGAGAGAGCAGGAGTTCCCAGCGGCAGTTCTGCAAGGGCTCGAGCGCCAGGGACACACGCAGCAGACGGCCCCAGACGCCTCAAGGCTGCGCGCGAAGACACGACACGGCGCAGGCAGACGCTCAGACTGGGCTCCCCCACCCTGGACACGGCGGCAGCGAGTTGGGAAGCCCAGGAAACCCCGGGTTCCCGTCGGAAGCCTCCCGGCACCCAGTCCCCTCCCGTAGTGCTTATCTGGGCAGGACATGGGGCCCCGACGCCTGCGGGAACCAGGGGCTCCCCAAAATCCCCGGGGGAGGTGTTACCTCGCAGCCGGGGGACGCAACCCGTTCGGGGTACCCGCGAGCACAACGTCTGCCCTAACCCGGCGCCCTGGTGCTGTTCGGCATTAGAGTGCGGAATCCCGGGAGAGGAGCCGTCCAGGGGGCCGCTGCTCAGGGGCTCGGGGCGACTGCAGCGGCCATAGCGAGTCACGTGCGGAGGCTGAAACTTTACCCGGAGCCCCAGACTGTAGGGGCGGAGGGTACGGAGCAGAGGTGGGGGAAGGCCCTCTCCCTCAGGCCCGCCCCTGCCCGCCCACCGACCAATCATCAGCCAGGGGCGGATCTACAGGATCACCCCCGCCCCCACCTCTCCTTAACAGACCCCGGGAAGGGCGAGTCTTAAAGGAGCCGCTCCTAGCAGAAGGCTGGACCGTGGGAATCTGGGAGAATCCCCTCCCTCAGACCCGAACCGAAAATTCAGAGCGAGGAGGGGGTGATGTTCTGCGGAAAGAATGAAAATAGCGCTCGGTGAAGACCGCAGCGTGTGGTATCCTACACTCCTTTCCCCCGCGACCACACACACTCCCACACCTAAACCCGAGAAGAGAGGCGGCGGCAGAACATGGAAGTGAGTGCGGTGACTCCTGCCCTAGCTGTCAAGCCCCTGAATCCTATAATTATAATCCTCTTCTAGGGACCAGCTGGAACTGAGAGCTGTGTGACCTTGACCAAGTCACTTCCCTTCCCTGGATCTTAATTATCTCAGCTGGAAAAAAAAAAAAAAAAAAAAAAAAAAAAAAAAAGTCCAGGAGTAGATCTCCTGCAGGTACATTTCTTTCCCCAAACAACTCGCCAGCTCCAGTGGGTACTAGGAACTCTGGCCCAACCCAACCCCTCCACCCCGCTTAAGGTGCACTTCTCCTCAAAGGGCAAAGACTTTTGGATCTTCCAGTAGGGGCGCCCAGGAGCACCCCTCTGTGCTCAAAAACAGACTCAACCTTCTTTCTCCCGAGCAAGTCTGAAGAAGCCAGGAACGCTCTTGTTCATATTCCAGCTGGACGGGATCTGAATTGCCATCCATCTGAGAGACCCCGGTCTCCAACACAGCCATGACCCTCCTCCCAGCCTGCTGCTCTGTTTGGGAGGATCCTGTCCCCATCGCTAGCAGTCCACTGGAGGGTTTAGGGGAAAGCAAAGTCGCTTAGGGACTACTCCCCTCTCGCCCTGTTCCCAGGCAGAGAAGTGGCCACAAGTGCCCCCACAGGACTTCCCACTGGAAGGGGAAGTGCTGCACTCCCAGGCCTCCAGCCCAGTGAGAAGACTCTCAGCCTGACCCGGTGACAGAGCTCTCAGACCCACTGGTCCGACGGCCCCGCTAGGCCAAGAGCAGGCACAGCGTTTTGTCCACAGTCGCACCGGTTGCAGAGCCGGGTCTAGAATTGAAGTATCTGATTGTCTGTGCCTGGCTCTAGCCCAAGAGCCTCAATTAGGTAGGACAAGCCAGGATAGCGGGATGCTCTGCCCTGAGGGCTGGTGCACGGGGAACTGCCCCGGCAGCCGGCAGCCGGACCACGCTTCCTCAGGCCCCTTCCCGCCGCTGGGCCGGAGCTGTCTCCCGCTCCCGTCTGGATTTCCGTCAGCCGGTGCGAACCTCGCGCCCAGCCGCTCCCGCCCCGTCCTGTCCAGATTCATCCGCAAACATGCGCTCAGCCGGCAGGAATGCGCCAATGGCTCCCAGATGTGGACGCCACCGCTTAACCCCTTACCCCACAGCCGCGTTCCCCCAAGGGCCTTCAGCCTGAGCCCTGCCAACAGCTGGGAGCTCTGCCCAGGTGAGAAACCAGCCCAGGACTGAAGTCAGCGCCGGCCCACCCCCAGTGCCCACAGGCACCTCCCAACCTAGATTCTACCGGTCTTCCTTCCTTGAGGCTAGAGGGGAAGGCTCATGGACACAAGAATGCAAGCATGCATGCACATAGCTACACTGCCTCCCACGTGGCACGACCTTCAGGTACACCTGCCATCATAGGGTCAGGCATCCTGGTACAAATGCACGTGCACATTCAGGACAGGGTTGTGTACAACCCCAAGACACATGTATGCACATCTACGCATGAACAAGTACATACAAACACAATTTGTGCCCAGACGAGGGCATGAAGCAGAAGGGTCACACTTCTGCACAGACACAGAAGTAGGCCCATGTGTGGATGAGGGAAGAAATTTATACACACCCGACAGGGGTCACTCACACAAGACCAGCACCCATGCCTACAAACACATAGAATGCACATCTTTGGAGCATTTCCTTCCTGCCCAGGGCAACCAGTACCACCTGTCCAAGGTCCAGCTCTACCCACGCTTGACTGCAGAAAGCAGGAGAGGTCCCCAGGTGGGGAACCAGGAGTCTTCAATCTGCAGCAGCAGCTGAACTCCAGCTGTGCTGGGCTCATAATAGGGCTTCCACCACCCCCTTCCACCAGGGACCCTGATGCAGGAGGAGAGAAGAGTACCCAAGAAGCAGCAGGAAACTAGCAGAAAGAGAAAAGTCACAGGCTCAAAGGCACCTCACTGTTTAGGAAGGACGCTCCTTGGGGCCAACCAGTTCTGTGCACTGGGAGATAGTCTAAGGGAGGAGCCTGAGCCACTGGTTTCCCAAAACAAGGATCCCTCTTCAAACTAGAAGAGAAGGAAGAGAGTCTGGACAGGTAGCAGGGCTGGTGACAGTTCTCAGTAGTCAAAAAGATAAAATACAGCTTTGAGACACCCTAGGGGGGCCCATACTTCTAGTACAACAAGGCTGTCCTCTCACAGCCTGTGGGAACTCCTAAAGAACAGCATTAAGTGATAGTCTAAAGAGAGGATGAGAAGCAATTGGCCCTCCAAGACCACCAGGATGGTGTGGGAGTTTTCTATTGGAACCAGCTCCAGCTGACTCCTCTTCCCTTCCAAGCCTCCTTGCTCATCCCAAAAGGAGCTCCTCCCACAAGTACCTTAATAGTCCCACTCCATTTCATTCTCACAGGTCCTACAGGGGCAGGCCCTGTTGCCATTGCACAGATGAGACAACTGAGGCTCGAAAAGAAAATTGCCTTCCTCAAGGTCATACAGCTTGTCAGTGGCAGGGCTGGGACTCAAAACCAGGCCAGGTATGGTGGCTCACACCTTTAATCCTAGCACTTTGGGAGGCTAAGGTAGAACAATTGCTTGAGTCCAGGAGTTTCAGACCAGCCTGGGCAACATAGCAAGATCTATCTCTTTTTTGTTAAAATAAAATCCATATATATAAAATAAATCCATATATATATATATATATATATATATATATATATATGACAGAATCAATGTTCCCTCTTCAACTCTCCCCACCACTATTTACTCCAAACATGTATCACGCCACTCTGTGCCCTGCTACCTCTTCCTTCACTCCTCAGTGGTTCACAAGGGAGAAACGACAACCTTGCCTGGCTCTGCAGGTTTATGGGTGGGGCCAGGACATGCCAGAGAAAGAGCAGAGAAGACACTGGGGGCTGCACACATAGCCCTCCACCCCCACCACAAGTTTGGTGCCCACCTGCCTAGCAGGCATGGCTGGGTGACTCAGCTTCATCCGGGGGAGATGCCAGGGCAATGACTCACCTACCGAGAAGAGCGGAGCCTGGCACCTTGCCAGCCCCAGGACAGAAGTGACTTAGTCACCACCGAGACTATGATGCCCAGCAGGCACAGCCCAGGGATTAGAGACAGGGGCAGACTGTCCCTCCATGGTTACATGCGCCCCCTGGTGAAGAACGGGCCTCCTGGCATTCTGGGGCCAACAATGGCTGTGCCAGCCCCTACCCCCTCACCACTGCCCACCCCCACCACACCAGGTCCTCTTTCAGTGCCAACAAGTTTTGTGAGACCCCTGGGCTGCCCTGCCCCACTACAGCCTGCCTATCACTCACCACCCACTCTTCTACCAGCCCCACCTCCTCCTGCCACCCAAGTTGTACCCAGGCTCTGAGTCTCCTTTAACATGTCCTGGCAGCACTCCCTGCCCCCACAGCCCCTCTCACCCTCTCCCCGCATACACACATGCACTCATACACACTTCTGCCAGCCTTGCTTCTGCCAGCAGCTGCTGAAGTTGTGAGCAGGAGGGAAATCAGGAGGGTGGGGTGCAGGGATTGAGTTACCAGAGGTGATAGGGTGGGCTGTCACCCAATCCCTTCCCCAGCTAGTCCCCACCACTGCCCCACCCCCCCACCCGCCATCTCTCCCTCACCCACTGGCCTCCCTCCCCACCTCTGGGTGGCAGCCTACTGCCCTTTAAGCCCCTCCACCCAAGCTAGAAAATAAATGTTCAAGAGTATTTGTCATGCTAAGACCAGCCCAGTATATGAGAGAGAATGAGAAAGAGATGAACAGAAAAAGTAATCCCTGTGCTCAGTACTCTGGCTACAACCACTAAATATGTGTATGCCGAGCTGGAAGGGGACTGAGCAACTCCACAAGTCCCAGAAGAGTTGGTGGGGCCCAAGGGGAGTTGACAGGCTGAACAGCCTTAATCCATTTGCACTATTGATTTCTCACAATAGTGATGGGGGCATGATAAATCAGCCCCACAGAGACACAGAAACTAAGTGAAGAGAAGGGGAGGGGTTCCTGCTCCACAACTGGTGGTGCACCAAGACCTGCTTGGTAGGTTGGGGGTGGGCAGCAGAGGAACAGATGTTGAGTGGCATGAGGTAGGGTAGGGAAGAGGGTGTCAGTTTAAGGCATATCTGGAACACTTCCTTCCAGCTGGGTCTGAATTTGAAGGAAGAAGGTCGGGGACAGATGCACCACATTTGGCTACACAGGCATGCTGCCTTGAACAACCCCAGGAGGCGCCATTCACATCATAGTATATGGAACAGCTCCCCTGCTGCTGTACAACATGGTGGCCCTTGGGGAGAGGATGAGGCAGAAGACAGAAAGCAGACTGAATTCTGAGGGACCACAATTCTCTAGTGAGTTTTCTCCCCATACACACCCCAACTTGCCCCAACTTGCCCTGCCTCCCCTGCCAGGGGACTGACCTCAGGGGGGGCCCCTCTGACTAGTGATCAGAAGCTGGTAGTAATCTGCCTACTCCTCAGCCCTGCTCCCTTCTTTTGTTAGGGAGATTGGCAAACAACCACTATGACCCACAGGTCCTGAGCAGGGCAGGAGGAGGGCTCACAAAGGGCTCTGGGGAGTCTGGACGTCCCTTCTGTAAGGTGTCTCCTAGCCCCAGAGCTCACCAGCCTATGAGCCTGCTGGAACCTGTCCAGCACCTCCATTCACACCAGTGGCCACAGGCCACCCAAATAAACCCAACTCTGACCTCCTTCCAGCCTGGACACAGACTCTCTCCACATGCAGAGACTTATAAACAAACCAAGCTGGGATTTACAGAGACCCTGCACAAACAAGCAGAGGGGGAAATGGACCAGGTGTGTCTGGCTTGTGGTCCTCCTTGCTGCAGTATGGGAGGGAAGCACACTGAGGTGTGGTGAGGAACCATGACAACAGAAAAATGGTGCAAAGGGAGGGCCTGAGTTCAGGTCTCAACATAGCCAATGACTGATTGAGTGTCCTCTCTAGGCCTCAGTTTCCTTCTCTGCAAGGGCAAAGGATTGCCTAGGTAGCCTCTAAAACCCCTTCAGGCTCTGAGTCCAGTTGGATAAAGAAAACCCTGAAGGGTGCCAGGACTCTTCCACTCAGTCTAGTCCAGCCCATCTACCTGGTTCAAGCCCCTCTCGGTAAGATCCTCCCCCTGCTCCACATGCCTCCTTGCTCCGTCTTCTGCCCCTCTGGCCCTTCCTCACTCCTCTGCCTGCCTGCTTACCCTCACCTTGGCCAGCCCCTCTGCCTGCCCCGTGCTTTTCTGCACGTCCCTCCTGCCAGGGGACTGACCAACTAAAAATAGTCCCTGCAGCCTTTCTCGCCCACAGCTGCCCAAAGAGCAGGAAATGAGGGGGGCAGGGAGGCCCATGCCCTGCCTTCCCCCCAGTAACTCCCAGGTCAGAATCATGTCCAGTACTCCAGCCTGGGACGAGTGCCAACTTGGCCATCCTGGGGGCATCCCACACCCCTTCCCTAGGGGGGGAGGCCTGCTCATAAGTGCCTGCAATCACAGAGCTGCCCCTACCCTGCGGGAGGAGGAGAAGAGGCAAGTGGTCTAGAGGGAAACCTTCCCAATTTCTGACAAATCAGTGCCAACCACATTGTGGGCACCCAGAGGGCAGGGCCTGGCTCCACTGACTGGTCTTTTGAGGGCAGAAGGAATTGGCGTGGGGAAGTTGTGACAGTTTCCTTCATCCTGGCCCAGCTGGAGGGAAGACAAAATAGTGCCCCAGCCTCAATTATGTTAGTCCCTTGCTCCCCAAAACACAGGGATTTCGATAGCCACCCCCAGATACCATGGGAAAAAAAGCTAAAAAATGAGAGAAGATCTAGGCTTCTGTAAAGACTGAGCCTGGAGGCAAGAATAGGTCATGCCTGCAAGGCTGGGCATGTGCTACCCCCAAGCTGAGTCAGAGGCTAGGAGGGAGAAGCTGGGGTGCTACAGTGCCAGAGGCTACTGTGCCCCCACACCATCCCACCTGGGATTCCTGACACCTCCCAACCCTAGGGGAAGCCCCTCCCCACACAGGAGGAAGGAAACCAGCTAAGCGACTCTCTGGAGCCCTGCAGGGGAGCCCTGCACCACAGGCAGGCGGGAAACCCAGGAGTCCTGGCACCCAGCCCAGAGAGAGTGAAATACCTTGAAGGGGAGGAAACAGCCCAGATTAAGGCAGACATGTGGCACCCCCAGAAGCTCCCAGATGTGACCCATAGGGAGACCTTGGTACTGGCCAAAGGAGCTAGATGAGGCAAAATGAACACATTTCTGAACAAGAAGAGAGAAGAAAGTGGGGCTATAGGAATGAGGTGGTGAGGGTGGGGGCCGCCTGGCTCATCGCTGTCCTTTCCTCCTTATCAGAGTCAGAGATACTGACATTAAGGCCATCAAATATCAACCAGGTCCTCAGGACCTTGGTGTGTTTCCTCCTCCCCTAGTCTCCAGACCCCAGCCTGTTCATTCCTGAGCTTCCTCTGGCACCCCTTCCTTGGGGCCAAGCCAAGTAAGAAATCAGCAGGCTCAAGGTGGTGCTTGGGAGGCCGGGGCAGTGCCAGGGGCAGTCCTCATACCATCCTCCCACTGGCTTCCCTCCCGCCTGCTCTTAGCCGCCACACATATCTCAGCTGTCGAATCCGATTAGGGCTCCTGCCCAGTGAGCCGGACAAGGAGGCCACTGGGCAGGGGAGAGAGAGACAAGGACGCCAAGCAGGGATGGCAGAAGGAAGGTGGAGACGTGGCTCAGGGGAGAAAGTATGGGGCCCCAGAGGAAGAAATACCTGGTGAAGAGATCTGTACTCTCTGACCACAGGTGCTCTGGCAACAGCTACAACCTGCAGGGGAATCCTGCAGTACCTGGGGCAATAGCCCTGCCTGGTTCCTCCATCTCCCAGATGGGTAAAGGATGAGGGAAGAAAACTGAAGGCAGAGAGATTGACCTAGATTTAGGAAGAGGATTCCATCCTAGATCCCCCCAGCTATTACTACCATTTGGACTGAGCTTTACAATACATTATCTGTGGGGTCTTGGTGGCAGTGTCCCTGCTTGCTACTGATAGCCATTTTTACAAAGGAAGAAACTGAGGCTTAGCAAAGGGGAAGACCTACATAAACACACATAGTTAAATAACCAGGCTAAGTCTCCAGTTCAGGCCTCTGATTCCCAGTCCACTGCTCACACTCAAAATCTCTACTTTCCTTCTTGGATCAAGACCAGAACGAAGTCTGAAGCTACTCCATTATCTACCCTGTCCTCCAAAACCAACCCTTAGGGGACCTGGGGAGCCATGGAAGAATGCAGAGCACACCTCACACCTAGACACAGCTACCAGATGGGGACATGCAACCCACCCCTACCACACACTGAGAACTAGAGGAGTTCCCTCAGTGTGACCAGTCTGTTCTATCACCCCCCCCCAGTCTTCTACCCCCAGAAGCAAGATATACATGCACACATGGTAACTCAGACAGTGTACACCCTTCCTATAAACCCACCAAACCAGAATGGCATGCCCTAGATCATCAGAGAGCAGGGCCTGTCTGCCCACCACAGGAGAAAAATACGCCACTGTAAACAGTAGGTGCCATCTAGCCCTCTCCAAGAGCATGTGGGGGCAGGGGGCAGAAGCTTAGGGACCTTGTAGCTCTAGAGAAACACCAGGAGCCTGAGACTCTGAAAGCAAAGGAGCTCAGGGAGCTGGCAAGGCTGGGTGACCTCCTCAATCTGGTCCACACCCCCTTCCCCAGCCATCTGGACTTAGCCTGTTCTAGCCTGGGCCACACTCTGGTATCCCTCCCTTTCAATGCCTGCAGCCACCTCTATCCAAAGCTTCTAGATCTTACAACCACATTGTCAACACACACACACACACACGGGTGGGGTGGGGTGGGGGGCTTCTGCAGTAGGTGTTGAGATGTTGACAGGGATGGGGGCTCTAAGCTAAAAGAACTTTCCCAGAGGAAAAGGTCACCAAAATGCTCAAAACCTCCACTACCTTCCTGCAAAGCCCTTGGCCACCCAAGTGTGAGATTAACCTGGAAGGGGACATTAGTTCCACTACAAGGTGAGTAGGGAGTGGGGGCAAAGTCCTGAGCTCTTTGGGCTAGGAAGCAAGAAAGAAACCCCTTGGGAAAGCTCAGGTCCCTCTCTGGCTCTCTCCTCTCTCTCTTACCCCAGCACTTGCCAATTCTCCAGTCTAGGTGAGGTGGGGGAAGGGGTATTAGGCAATACTGCAAAGGAGGGTGCAAGGGCGTGGGCCTGAGCAGACCTTCCCCCTACTCCCCACTCTTAGCTAGAGAACGAGGACTGCCTCAGGAGAAATGCGAGAAAGGCGTTGGAGGGTGCAGGGGGCTCTGAGCTTTCAGACACCCTACTGTTCCGAGGCTCCCACCTCCCAGGACTACAGTGAGTGACAGGAGAGAAGGGATGGGGAAAGCCAGAACTGGCGAGAAGGAAACGGCTAGATCAGAAGCAGAGGCCAGAGTCAAAGGCGGCCAAGGAAGAATTGGGAAGGGGTGTGCATGGTCCTACCTGGTCAGGTGTGTGCTGGCAGGGGGGCGATGGGGTTCCCAGGAGAACCGGGAAAGCCCTCTTAGCTCGATTCAGGATTCCCCCCTGCTTCTGGGTTAGGCTGCTGCAAGAGGCACGGGTTCCCGTTGGGTCCTAAAGCCCACTCGCCAAACAGAAGGCTCTCCCCGCCCTCTTACACCGGCCCTGACTGGGTCAGCCGGCACAGAGTAGAGGACTGATGGGGGAGAAATAACGCACTGGAACAAAGATGGGAGTCTGATCACCGGAACAGTTCCCAGTCTCAAATACACAGCATATGGATAACGTGGATAGGATGACATAAAACAGGAGAAAATAGACATTTCTTCCTGCCTGCCCTGAGCAGATGGACTTAGGTTTTGGTGCTAGAGGTGGGGTTAAGATCTCTTCTCCTGCCACCCCCGCTGAGGCATTTAGCTAGAAATTTGGGGAAGGGAGCATTCCTTTTGGTTGGATGCTCACTTCTGTCCTCTTCCTTGTGGACTGCAGGAGTCTCTTCATCCCTCCCAATTATTCTCAAGTGCCTAGGAGGCAGGCCATCCAGGGGGGGAAAAAAACAGATTTTCAGCCTGTAAAAAGTGCAGGCTAACTTAGATGGCAGCTGGAAACAGGTAGGACCAATGTGTGTGTATCTGAGTGTGTGTGAGGTCTGCAAATACATAGGCAAAAGTAAAAGCAGGTGGGGTTAGGGAAGAGAAAACAAAAAAAGGAGGCCGGGCGCGGTGGCTCAAGCCTGTAATCCCAGCACTTTGGGAGGCCGAGGCGGGTGGATCACGAGGTCAAGAGATCGAGACCATCCTGGTCAACATGGTGAAACCCCGTCTCTACTAAAAATACAAAAAATTAGCTGGGCATGGTGGCGCGTGCCTGTAATCCCAGCTACTCAGGAGGCTGAGGCAGGAGAATTGCCTGAACCCAGGAGGCGGAGGTTGCGGTGAGCCGAGATCGCGCCATTGCACTCCAGCCTGGGTAACAAGAGCGAAACTCCATCTCAAAAAAAAAAGTAAAAAAAAGTAAAACAAAAAAAGGACCTTGGGCTGCATCTATTACTGGAAATGGTAATTGTCAGTAGAACAGGATGCAGAACCTAGAGGTCAACTAGGGCCCCTACCCAGCCCTCAATAAGGTCCGAATCTTTATGACCAAAATAAACAAGTTAAAGAGAGAATATTTTCCTACGTACCATTCTGGATAAATATGGGGCAGAGGGACCTCAAAACAATAGATCAACTTCAAGGTCACTGTTTCAGTTTAGTATAGCCAATCTTCTCAGTAGCTCAAAGGGAGAATTCAGGTTTGGTGGGCTAGATGAGCAAGAGAAAGGTGGATAAGAATTCTGAAGTTGTGGATTGAGAACATTTTTCAAGGAGAGTTGCACATATCTCTAGCAGCAGATCAGGGAAAATGTCATAAGGGCCAGAGGAAGTCAGGGACAGACTTGAGAGGAGAGGGCATGGCCTCTCCCTAGAAGAGGAGAAGACACCAGCAATGCCTCCACACCTCTTTTTTGTCTTCCAGGAAGAACTCAGAAAAGGAGCTGGGCAGTGAGGATGGAAGGCCCCAGGGTGGAGTCCATGGGGTGAGTTTAGGTCAAGCCTTTCACCCTAATGTGCCTCAGTTCTCTCCCAGCTGTTAAACAGGGCTCTTCGTTCTTCCCAGGCAGTTAATGAGTGTTTACAAAAGGGCTTGGAGATCCTCAGATCTCAGCTGGGCCACCACTACAGCTATAATGTTCAATAAGAGCTAAGTGTTATTTGGGGAGAGGAGTAGGGGAGAAGGAAACAGACTACTCTCTCACAAACTAAGGATAAAACTAAGCTCAGAGAAGCACAAGCCTAGCTGCTGCCACAGGATATCCTTGTGCCCATGGATGGAGGTCACCCCACCCCCCATCAACCACCACTAAAGGCTGGCCTCCAGCTAGCTGTAGGCAGAACCCAGACTAGCAGCTGGTCTTCATTAACTCCAGCTTTTTCACCCCCCACTGTGAACCCACAGCTTCTACAGGCCTAGGCTAGAGGGGGCTGCCCTAGCTCGACCTTGCAGCTGACACTGGGGTGGGGGGCACCGCACTAAAGGCCAAGTTACCAGCTGAAAAGAAAGTCAAAGCAAGAGTCCTTTTTCCCATTGGGAGCAAGAAGAAAGCAGTGTGGGGTTGAGAGGGTGGAGGTGGGGGAATTTAGGGCAAACAGCAGGCAGTGAAGTCAGCTGGATTGAGGCCCAGAAACCCCCACACCCTGGGGCCAAGTCTTATTCTAGCTTTGCTTTCAGCTTAAGTCTTGGCGAGGCCCCAAACTAGGGAAGGCCCTGGTTGCCCCTTTCCGCCTCCCTACCCCCACCCTTATTAAATACACATTTTATCTCTCAGCATCTTCATTATCTTAACTGAAGGAGACAAGCAGTGGATGGCGGCAGCAGAGAGCGTCAGGAGAGGGGGGTGGTGCGGGGAGCAGGCGCACCCTTGTTATAAACTGCTGATCTAGCTCTTTCAGGCAGTGTGGGAAACAGAGGAGGGATCAAAGGGAGTGAGGCTGATTCAGAACTCAATTAGAGCTTTTTAAAAAACGAAGCTGGCTCTCTCCTTTTGCCAGTCTTCAGCCTCTACCCAAGCCCCTTGCACCCAATTAACTTCCACTGCCAGTGCCTTGGGGCTGGAGCTGAAAATCAAGGGGAGGCCAGAGGGCACACCTTCTCCCCTTACAGAACACACCTCTTCTAAGAGGAAGACCTACACTGTTTGTAGCTTAAAAGAAGGGACCTTATCTTTTCAGGACCCTGAGATCACAACTTTCCCTAAGTTAAAAAGTAGGACATCAAAGGTGGGCTCCTCCCTAAACCCTTGCCTAGAAACCCAGCTTCTGGCAGATCTAGCCACACCAAGTAACATCCAGACAAACAGCCTGTCGATAAGACTCTCCCCTCATAGCCAACGCGTCCCACCAGCAGCATAGGTGTCTCAAGCAAAATGCCACTACATCAGAGGGAACAATTGGAAATCATCTGTGAGGCTAACAAATGCTCCAAAACTGTGCCAAGACACATTTGGTAAGACACAGCACCCTTCTTACGCGGGGGCCTGCTCCACCTCTGTGCAAAAGAACCACCAACATATAACTTCAGCTTAAAACTGTCCTCACCATGGAGGGAACAGCAGCATCTTACTTGGTTCATTTATCTGTTCAACTATTGAGTACGTACCAGGTATGAGGTACTATACTAATTGCTAGGGACAGATACAAATGTAAATAAAATTTCAATATTGGCTCTCTTTTGTTCTCCCTCAGCAGTCAAGGTAACACCTCTCAAGATATATTTTTTTAAAATATAACCTACGTTACATATTATTCCCAACTTCTCATTCTTATTGGTGTTTGCTTTTTCTTCTTAGACAGGGTCTCGCTGTCACCCAGGCTGTAATGCAGTGGTATGATTACAGCCCATGCTGAGTTGAACTTCTGGGCTCAAAGCATTCTCTCACATCAGCTTCCTGAGTAGCTAGGACTACAGGTGCATACCACTATGCCCAACTAACTTTTAAGATTTCCTTTTTGGTAGAGAAGCTGGGGGAAAAAGGTTCTCACTATGTTGCCCAAGCTGGTCTCAAACTCCTGACTTGAAATAATCCTCCTGCTGTCACCTCCTCCCAAAGTGTTGGCATTACAGGCATGAGTCACCACACCTACCTTGGTGTATATTCAAAGGGACACTTAATAAAGGTAAGGAGCAATGTGACTTGGTAGTAGTGGGGGCACAAAAATAAGGCTCTACCAACTATCTCTGGGTAGCTTGGACCTCACATATTTTTTGAGACAGTCTCACTCTGTCACCCAGCCTGGAGTAGAGTGCCATGATCTCATCTCACTACAACCTCCACCTCCCAGGCTCAAGCAATTCTCCTGTCCCAGCCTCCAGAGTAGCTGTGATTATGGCATGTATGGCACCCAGCGTTTTTCTACTTTTAGTAGAGACAGTCTTTCACCATGTTGGCGAGGCTGGTCTTGAACTCCCAGCCCTCAAGTGATCCACCCGCCTTGGCCCCCCAAAGTGCTGGGATTACAGGTATAAGCCATGGCACCTGGCTTTTCTTTTTCTTTTTTTTTTTTGAGACGGAGTTTCACTCTTGTTGCCCAGGCTGGAGTGCAATGGCGCGATCTCGGCGCAACCTCCACCTCCTGGGTTCAGGCAATTCTCCTGCCTCAGCCTCCTGAGTAGCTGGGATTACAGGCACACGCCACCATGCCCAGCTAATTTTTAGTATTTTTAGTAGATACGGGGTTTCACCATGTTGACCAGGATGGTCTCCATCTCTCGACCTCGTGATCCACCCGCCTCGGCCTCCCAAAGTGCTGGGATTACAGGCTTGAGCCACCGCGCCCGGCCCTTTTTTTTTTTTTTGAGACAAGAGTCTTACTCTGTCGCCCAGGCTGTAGTGCAATGGTGCAATCTCGGCTCACAGCAACCTCCGCTTCCAAGGTTCAAGTGATTCTCCTGCCTCAGCCTCCCAGTAGCCAGGATTACAGGTGCATGCTGCCATGCCTGGCTAATTTTAGTAGAGACAAGGTTTCGCCATGTTGGCTAGGCTGGTCTCGAACTCCTGACCTCAGGTGATCTGCCTGCCTCCGTCTCCCAAAGTGCTGAGATTACAGGCGTGAGCCACCGCACCCAGACTGGACCTCACACATTCTTGCAGTTAGCCAGCCACAGGCAAGTCTTCATTGAGCCAGAAATGTCTGTGGCAGCTCTCGGGTTGAAACACACACCAATTTATTTTGTCTATGCTCTTTCCATGGCAATACCCAACACTCTATGGAAGCTTAATCAGCTTCCTTGGGATGGGGAAAGAGATTAACCAGGATATAGCACACACTCCACCACCTTCAAAAGGAAGAATGTAGGTCAGCATCTTTGCCACTACTCTAAGTGAAGTAGCCTATGATCCTGGCAAAAAGTGCTAACCACAAGTCCATCCCATCCCACTAAAACTCCTACCACCTTCCTGTAGCTCTCAGCTTCAGTGAGAAAAGCCAGAAAGGAAAGAGCTTTCTTCCTCAGAGGTCTGAATTACACTTAAGACTTTACTGACAAACATATATCAGCTTTTGCTCCCAACAGGGCAGCGGAAGCCAAGCAGGGACACCAAGTCTGCTTCACGCATCATTGCGGAACCAACCCTGTTCCAATTGCTAAAGTCTTAAGAGCAGCAATGACCTAGAAATTGACAGTGGGGGGAGAAATAAAGAAAAGGAAGCTAACAAATCAGTAGACAGAAAACCCTATTTCCAAATACCAGGAGAAAGGGAGAGAAAGGAGGTAGAAGGGAAAGAAATTTGGCCCCTTTGAATCTACCAATGTGATTTTGGCTGGAAGCCAGGGAGGATACATAGCAGCCCCACTGCGAGTCAAGCCATGTTCCTGACTCAAGCCCTACAGTTAAGAGGAAGGCGCCAAGCCTCAAACACAACGAGGTGGGGAGGCTGCTCCTTATTGGGCAAGATCCTACTGTGGACACAGAACAGACAGCAGCTGCCCACAGTGTGGAAACAAACTGTAAAGCAGTCACGTCTCTTAAGGCTGCAGCATCCAATAAAATGTAATTTAAATCAAGCTTCGCATCTGTTCTCAATCCCATTCAGTCTCTGCTTTCCATCAGCCTTCGGACAATCTTTGCAATGACTGTTAACCCTTATAATCCCAGACACTTTCCAACCTTCTAGATATAGAACTGTGTTTCCCATGTGCAAACTACCTTCAGAGGGAATGAATGCTCTAGTAAACAAGTGTGAGGGTGAGAACCACATTTAGACTCATGCCTACAGACTATCTTGTGCTACACACACCAGTGGGTAGTGTTCATTTCAGAGAGCTCTCTCTGCTTTCCCTGCCTCTATACCATACCACCTGTTGGAGCTCAGATCACATTACAAGGATACAGTGGGCAGGATGAATGAAACAGTGGCCAACGGATCATTTGTACATGTATCAAATTCCCAGATGGAAGGCCATGTCAGAAAGGTAGAGGCAGCAGCAGGAGAGCTCAGGGTCACTGGCTCTCAGATCATTCATATCATACATGGTTTACATTTCAGGTATTTGCTTAAGTTATAAAAGTACAGCAATCTCCCAAACAAATCAAATGAGAACTTCCCCCTTTCCCTCAAAACTACCTCAGCCCCAAGCATCCACTTTCAAAGTAGTCAACGCTATAATGGTGCCCTCTGGTGTCTCAGTCACAAATTGCCATTTAATGGCACCAAACCAAACCCAGAAGACTCTTGATTAACCAACCATATGAACTAATTTATCTAAGACTGGAAAAAATGTGTTTAGATGAAAACCCAACCCCAAACTAAGGCATCTTGAAACAAGTGGTTTCATCTAAGGACCACAAAGACTGTGGGACAGTCTAGGAAGAAATTTTCACTTACTTTTGAAAGCATGAGCGCTCTTGAAATCTAATTGCTTAAAAAGACAAAGAATACAACTTGAAAATAAATATATTCACAATCTGTAGTTACAGTCTCCTTACAACCCCAGTGCCCTTGGAGGTGCCCAAGAAACTCAAAGAGCCTTTAAAATGTCACAATGTCGTAGTATCTGCGCTGTGAACATAGTATACTCTGAAAATAAATAAATTCTTTAACCAGTGTCCTCCAAATCTCCACGTGGACTTGCTTAATTTTCCTGGATCATTCTTTTACATTCTTCTTACCCTAACCTCAAAGTTCTGAACAAAATACACTCATGGCTAGGGGCGGTGTTTCACACCTGTAATCCTAGCATTCTGGGAGGCCGAGGTGGACAGATAACTTGAGGGTCAGGAGTGTAAGACCAGCCTGGCCAACATGGTAAAACCCCATCTCTACTAAAAATACAAAAATAAGTCGGGTGTGGTGGTGCCCACCTGTAATCCCAGCTACTCGGGAGGCTGAGGCAAGAGAATCACTTGATCCCAGGAAGTGAATGCTGAAGTGAGCCAAGATTGTGCCACTGCACTCCAGCCTGGGCAACAGGGCGAGACTCAGTCTCAAAAAAACAAAAACAAAAACACACTCATATTTGAACAAACAAAGAGGTAAATATAAACACATTTCAGATCTGTACACTTGTAAGCACACTGGCTAGAGATACACAGTGGTAGAAGCAGTGAATGTAATTAAAAAGGATCTACCTGATCGCTTTTTTTTTTTTTTTTTTTTGAGACGGAGTTTCACTCTTGTTACCCAGGCTGGAGTGCAATGGTGCGATCTCGGCTCACCGCAACCTCCGCCTCCTGGGTTCAGGCAATTCTCCTGCCTCAGCCTCCCGAGTAGCTGGGATTACAGGCACACGCCACCATGCCCAGCTAATTTTCAGTATTTTTAGTAGAGACAGGGTTTCACCATGTTGACCAGGATGGTCTCGATCTCTTGACCTCGTGATCCACCCGCCTCGGCCTCCCAAAGTGCTGGGATTACAGGCTTGAGCCACCGCACCCGGCCTAGTTTTTGTATTTTTAGTAGAGACGGGGTTTCACCATGTTGACCAGGATGGTCTCGATCTCTTGACCTCGTGATCCACCTGCCTCGGCCTCCCAAAGTGCTGGGATTATAGGCGTGAGCCACGGCGCCCGGCTACCTGATCACTTTTAAAGGTAAAAATAATAAGATCTAAAGATATTATTCTGTGCTGATATTAAAGAATCTATAGATTAAAATCCATTGGTTTCAAGTAAAAAAGGTCATATTTGTTTTCAGACCTGAATGTGTAAAGCACTAAAATGAAGACTGTAGCTCTCTAAATGCCAGATAAATACTTTTGGGTGGGGTGTAAGATAAGAATTTAAGGCAATCCAGTAGCTAAGATATTTCCAATTAAAGCTTTATCTTTCAGAGCATGCTCTATTTCCTTCTCTTCAATCTTGAAAGACACCTGGAAAAAAGAGAAAAGGATTTTTCATGCTGGAGAACTCACAATAGCAAAGTTATCAGTACAGAAACTTCTAGCATATTAAACTTTTCTCACAAGAGGCAAGAAAGCTAAACACTTTTTTTTCCAATAGCCTGAAAAAATATTTATACCACACTCCCATCTTTACACACCTTAAACCTTAGCTGACAAAAAATGACTTAACTATGGTCATCTTGTGTAACAGTAAACCTTTACTTTAGCATCACTCTACAAAATAGGACAATTAAAAACACTGTCACAAAAAAGCAGTTGTACCTTTGTCAAGCGGGTTTCCTTGTTTTTCTTTAATCCTAAAATGCCCCTGGCCTCCAAGAGCCCTGAAAGTGACAAACACTCTGACTGGTCCACAGCCGCCACCTGCTGTTTGCGACATACTTTGCTATAGGCTTCATATAACTGGGAGGAAACAAGGGAGAACAAACGCTGCTTAAAAGTCACATTGCTTATAGCCTTTAATCATTTAAGAAACGTGAGTCTGAGTTAGCAAAAAACTTATCTGAATACCCTATTTTTTCCTCTTTTCAATAAAATCCTTAAAGTCATTCTGTAGACATTCCCAAAAGCCTATACAGTAATGTAGGAAAGGGGCTTTATATATACCAGAGAGATGCAGAAATGAAGGGGAGCATGGGGAAAGATAAATGGTAAACTCTCAACCACAACCCAAGGAAAATAGGTGCCTTTTATATAGCACCAGTATTTTTTTTTTTTTTTTCTTGAGACAGCGTTTTGGTCTTGTTACCCAGGCTGGAGTGCAATGGCGCGATCTCGGCTCACTGCAACTTCCGCCTCCTGGGTTCAGGCAATTCTCCTGCCTCAGCCTCCTGAGAAGCTGGGATCACAGGTATGCACCACCATGCCTAGCTAATTAATTTTTTTCTTTTAGATGGAATCTTGCTCTGTTGCCCAGGCTGGAGTACAATGGCGCAATCTCAGCTCACTGCAACCTCCATCTCCTGGGTTCAAGCAATTTTCCTGTCTCAGCTTCCCTAGTAGCTGGGATTACAGGCGCACACCACCACGCCCGGCTAATACTGATAACTATTGTACTGATAGCTGTTTCTTTTTTGTATTTTTACTAGAGACAGGGGTTTCACTGTGTTCCCCAGGCTGGTCTCGAACTCCTGAGCTCAGGTAATCCACCCTCCTCGGCCTCTCAAAGTGCTAGGATTATAGGCATGAGTCGCCGTACCCGGCCATTACCAGTATTAATTCTTACTGTTAAAATCCATTTTAAATTCCTATCAGCTAAAGTATCATAGGCCTTTTGGAAAATATCTGCTCTGCAAAGCAGATTCTCATCTCTACCTCTGCTCCATCTGCTCCATACCAACTTACCTTCCCCAGAGTGACCTCTTTGATTTTCAACTGTCTGATCAACAGCATCAAAGAGCAGACCAAGATCTTCTGCTGAAGAGGGAAGGAATCCTGTGCTGCTTCTTGGCTCAAGGTCATCCTGTTACCATCAACTTCTGAAATGACTTGGGATATATGAATAAGACCAACCCTCTTGGGAATCAAAGGCTCAGAAGGTGATTTACCTATAAAGTAATTAAGTCAAGCTTAATTCGATTTCTAAAATATTGTGTGTGTATGTATAATGAAACAAATGATACTAAGTTTAAGCTAAAGGAATTTCAAGTACAGTCACATGGTGGCAAAGCAGAGGTTCCAACTCTCTAACCAGAGGCCAAAGGATGAGAGATAATGCTATTCTCTCAAAGACGTCAAAGTAATGTGGATGACTTGAAAATTAGGGTTACCCTTTCTCTGGGCCAAATAGTGAGTTACTTCGTCCTGTGGAATGTAATTTAATGTCAGAGGGACAAAACCTACCTCATGAAAGGACCAGACAGAGAACGACTGTATTCCTTTTTTTAGGGGCATGGGGAACAAGATCTCTGTTACTCAGGCCGCAGTGCAGTGGCACTACCATGGCTAACTGCTGCCTTGACTTCCTGGGCTCAAGTGATCCTCCTGCCTCAGCCTCCTGAGTAGCTAGAACTACAGGTGCATGTCACCACAGCACGCTAGTTCCTGGTATCTAAGAGGTATAAGTACAGAACCTTGAAGCAAAGATAGTGACTGTGCCTGGTAACTAAGAAAGGAAAAAAAGGCCAGGCATGGTGGCTCACGCCTGTAATCCCAGCACTTTGGGAGGCCAACATAGGCACATCAGGAGGTCAGGAGTTCGAGATCAGCCTGCCTAACATGGTGAAACCCCATCTCTACTAAAAATACAAAAAATTAGCCAGGCATGGTGGCAGGGACCTGTAATCCCAGCTATTCAGGAGACCGAAACAGGAGTGTCACTTGAACCTGGGAGGCAGAGGTTGCAGTGAGCAGAGATCATGCCACTGCACTCCAGCCTGGGCAACAAGAGCAAAGCTCTGTCTCAAAAAAAAAAGAAAGAAAGAAAGAAAAGAAAAGAAAAAAAGTTAGAAAATGAGCCGGGCGCGGTGGCTCAAGCCTGTAATCCCAGCACTTTGGGAGGCTGAGGCGGGTGGATCACGAGGTCAAGAGATCGAGACCATCCCGGTCAACATGGTGAAACCCCGTCTCTACTAAAAATACAAAAAAATTAGCTGGGCACGGTGGCACATGCCTGTAATCCCAGCTACTCAGGAGGCTGAGGCAGGAGAATTGCTTGAACCCAGGAGGCGGAGGTTGCAGTGAGCCGAGATCGCGCCATTGCACTCCAGCCTGGGTAACAAGAGCGAAACTCCTTCTCAAAAAAAAAAAAAAAAAAAAAGTTGGAAAATGACCTAATATTTTGGATTGAATGTGTGGCTAAATGTGGAGAGTAAAGTCACTGCCATATCAGTCCTTCAGATGGCCTCCCCAAATGACCTTTGAGGTTTGGTTCACTTGCCCAAGCTGATCAGCAATACAGCCAATACTTAAGAAAATGTCACTGGGTATGCTGCAGATAGCACCATCTTTTTTTTGGGTAATTTTTGTAGAGATGGGGTTTCATCATGTTGCCAAGGCTGGTCTTGAACTCCTAAGCTCAAGCAATCTGCCCTCCTTGGCCTCTCAAAGCACTGGGATTATGGGAGTGAGCCACCAAGCCTAGCCAGATATCATCATCTTAATAAAAGCCAGGGGTTGGGAAACTGCCAATAAGCTGCATAAGTCTATATCCTTAGCAAACTACTGTAGGAACAGAAAGCAAAATACTGCATGTTCTCACTTCTAAGTGGCAACTAAATGATGAGAACACATGGACACCTAGAGGGAACAACACACACTGGGGCCTATACGAGAGTGGAGGGTGGGAGGAGGGAGAGGATCAGGAAAAATAACGAATGGCTTGAGCTCAGGAATTCATGACCAGCCTGGGCAACAAGGTGAAACCCCACCTCTACTAAAAATACAAAAAAATTACAGGGCATGGTGATATGCGCCTGTGGTCCCAGCTACTCAGCAGGCTGGGGTGGGAGGATGGCTTGAGCCTGGTAAGAGGAGGTTTCATTGAGCTGAGACCACACCACTGCACTCCAGCCTGGGTGACAGAGTGAGACCCTGTCTCAAAAGAAAAAAAAGACTATGGTCTCATTGTTTGGAGATGCATGAATTGCAAGACAGAGAGATGTGATCTGTAACAACTTTTGCCTGAAGTTACTACCTGAATCATTTGCAGTTGCCCCATAACAATTTACTTCTATATTTCATTACCACAGAGGGATGCAGCAGAGGACTAATGGAGAAACCAGAGATCACAGATCAAGTAAGAGAATCTTAAAGCTCAAAGGAATTTCGAAGTCTATTTTTACTCCCTACCCAATGTCTGAGTTCTGTCTAAAACAATCTCAATGAGTGGCATCTATCCAGCTTTTGTCTGAGTATCTTCAATGCTGGAGAACCCACTATGTTTCAAGGAAGCCCAGTTAGTACTAGTTATTAGAAATTTTCTTCTTATATTTAGTTGAAGTCAATCTCCCTATAGCTTTCTGGAACTATTAAAAGCCAATCTCAATCTGGTGTGGTGGCTCATGCCTGTAATTCCAATGCTGTAGAAGACCAAGGCAGGAGAATCACTTCATCCCAGGAGTTTGAGACCAGCCTGGGCAACATAAGGAGACTCCTCCACCCAATGACTCTACAAAAATTTTAAAATTAGCAATAGCGAGGCCGGGCGCGGTGGCTCAAGCCTGTAATCCCAGCACTTTGGGAGGCCGAGGCGGGTGGATCACGAGGTCAATAGATCAAGACCATCCCGGTCAACATGGTGAAACCCCGTCTCTACTAAAAATACAAAAAATTAGCTGGGCATGGTGGCGCGTGCCTGTAATCCCAGCTACTCAGGAGGCTGAGGCAGGAGAATTGCCTGAACCCAGGAGGCGGAGGTTGTGGTGAGCCGAGATCGCGCCATTGCACTCCAGCCTGGGTAACAAGAGCGAAACTCCATCTCAAAAAAAAAAAAAAAAAAAAAAAAAAAAAAATTAGCAATAGCTGGAACTGGGGAGGCTGAGGTGAGAAGAGGATTGCTTGGGCCTGGGAGGTTGCCACTGCAGTGAGCCATATCACACCAGCCATAATCGCATCACTGGACTCCAGCATGAGAGACAGAGCAAGACCTTGTCTCACACAAAAAAAGAAAAAAAGAAAAAAAAAAAAAAAAAAAAGCCAATCCCACGCAATCCAGAAATCAAAAGATAGAACTTACAACCTCTTTACCTTTTTTAGTTATATTTGTGCTAGTGGTGCTCACAGGGGCCAGTGACAAGCCTAAATGTTACTGGTGGGGAAAAAGGAGGGGAAAAGGGAATAATCTGAAAAATTGAGGAGGAGGAAGAAACCAGTATCTAAGTCTATACATTGGCATATATTGCCTACTATTAGCCTAAGCACTAATTTTGGCTACTTCTGAAATTATTATTATTATTATTATTTTTTGAGACGGAGTTTCGCTCTTGTTACCCAGGCTGGAGTGCAATGGTGCGATCTCGGCTCACCGCAACCTCTGCCTCCTGGGCTCAGGCAATTCTCCTGCCTCAGCCTCCTGAGTAGCTGGGATTACAGGCACGCGCCACCATGCCCAGCTAATTTTTTGTATTTTTAGAAGAGACAGGGTTTCACTATGTTGACCAAGATGGTCTTGATCTCTTGACCTCGTGATCCACCCGCCTCGGCCTCACAAAGTGCTGGGATTACAGGCTTGAGCCACCGCGCCCGGCCTGAAATTATTTTTAATTTTGGCAAATTGATGAAAAAAAGAACTTCATGCAAAACTATAATGCCAGAAACAATTTTACTAATTCCCAACCAGTGTAGGAGTCAAAATCTTACTATTCTGTTTATAAAGACTACCACTGGATATCAAATACTGTAAGATATGTAGTTCATGGCCATTTACATTTGCCACAACCAAAACAAGGCTGAGGGAATGGAAAATTAATTTTGTCATTTATGATAGTGTGCAGCTTACTGTAGCAATATGATCTTTTTACCTCTACTCTCTAGACTTGTTTAAATGCTTGAGATAGATAGATAAATAAATAAATAAATAAATAAATAAATAAATGCTTGCGATATCCCAAGTTGAACTTATAATTCTTTTTCTTCTTATTATTTTTTGAGACAGAGTCTCACTCTGTTGCCCAGGCTGGGAGTGCAGTAGCTCGATCTCAGCTCACCGCAAACTCCGCCTCCCCAGCTCAAGGGATTCTCCTGTCTCAGCCTCCCAAGTAGCTATGACTACAGGTACACACCATGCTTTGCTAATTAATTTTTTTTACTTTAAACCCTGGGATACATGAGCAGAAGATACAGATTTGTAAAATAGGTATACATGTGCCATGATGGCTTGCTGCACTAATCAACCCATTATCTAGGTTTTTAAGTCCTGCATGTTCTCCCTTCCTTTGGGCCCCACCCCCAGCAGGCCCCAGTGTGTGATGTCCCCCTCCCTGTGTCCATGTATTCTCATTTTTCAACACCCACTTACAAGTGAGAACATGCAGTGTTTGGTTTTGTTCCTGTGTTAGTTTGCTGAGAATGACTGTTTCCAGCTTCATTCATGTCCCTACAAAGGACACAAACTCATTTTTTTTTTCCTTTGAGATAAGAGTCTTGCTCTGTCATCCAGAATGGAGTGAAGTGGCACGATCTCAGCTCACTGCAACCTCTGCCTCTGAGGTTCAAGCAATTCTCCTGCCTCAGCCTCCTGAGCAGCTGAGATTACAGGCATGGAACACCATGCCCAGGTAATTTTTGTATTTTTAGAGACGGGGTTTATCTATGTTGGTCAGGATGGTCTAAACTGATCCACCCTCCTCAGCCTTCAAGTGCTAGAATTACAGGCATGAGCCACTACACCCAGCCAACTCATTTTTTGTGGCTGCAAAATTAATTTTTTTTTTTTTTTTTTGTAGAAACGAGTCCTCACTACATTGCCCAGGCTGGTCTCAAGCCATCCTCCCACCTTGGCCTCCCAAAGTCCTGGGATTACAGGTGTGAACCACTGCATGGGGCCTCACAGTTCTTTTACCCAATTCTCCATTATTTATCAGGCTTTGCTTTCACCTATATTGAGACCTAAAGTGCACTCAACATAAGCACCCAGAGAGCTGATCCAACCTCATTGTCTACAATTTTCATTTCTAGAGCTTGAAAAGAAAACTCACTCTGTCCTAGCCATTTACACAATACCTTGGGAACTCATTTCCAGTAATGCATGAACTACAGTACTGGCAGGCAAGATTGAAATGAAGTAGATGAAACTGACTAAAAAAGACACACATAAAAATGGGTGAGTTTGGATTTAACTAAGTTCATTTCATCTTTCTACCTCTTTCCTCAGAAAAGCTAAGCTTCCAATTACAAAGGAAGACGGGAAGGAGATAAACTACTTACATTCAGACAGTGGTTTGAGAATAGTCTGGCTTTTGACATCTGACTCTACAATTTCAACAGCTCTCCTATAAAAAAAAATTTTTTTACATTAATTTAGTCTAAGCCAAACCAAACACCATACCAAACCACCACGCTCAAAAGCAGGCTCATTAATGAGTATTGCTCAAAGACTGCAACTATGAGCAACAGTCATATAGGCTAACACGATTTAGCCTATATACATCCTGTGTATAACTCTGAAATTATGATGTTTTGTAATTTTAAAGCCCCAAAATAAAACTGGGTTATTTCTCAGATAATGGGACTTAATTGCTTTCAAATAATTCATGGATGTCAGATTTGAGAAGCTTCTGTGATTTCCTCCTAATAGATGCCAAGTAGGTCATCGTACATTAAGCCAATGATAACATTTTGGGTGAGGAGAAAATGTCATGGTAGGAGAGGATATGTAGTGTGGGTGACTGACTAAAGGGAGCCAACACCACCCATACACACAAAACCTAAAAGGGATATCTTCCGTTATATATACATAGGATATGTGTAGGCTAAACCACACTAGCCTACATGACTATTGCTCATAGTCGCAGTCTTTACCCAAGTAGTTTGCTGATTAGAGGAAACTTTTAAATTCAGGATCATGCAATCTAGCAACAGGAAGAACTGACTCTCCCACTGCTCTCTCCAAAGTACTTTGCCCACAGGAAGCCATAAGCCAGACCTGGATCTTCTGCATGGCAATAGGGGAAGTTTGGACCAGCAGGCCAGCACAGCAAGTATCATTTTAATGGACCCAGTGTCCCTACTGGGAAGGAAGAAATTTCATCAGTCAGCACAGAGGCTTTCCCCAGCAGGAGGGACAGGGGGATGGGAAGGGAGAAAGAGGTCTAGAGTACAACTCTAGGGGACCACCAACTGGAGGGAAGAAGGGGTGCTGACAAAAGGAAAGGAAGAGGAAAAAGTCTAAAGGCAAAGATGGTTCAGGTCCATAAATAAACCTGCTTGAGATCAGCTAATGGAAAAGTAAACTGGAGTCTTTTTTAATACAAATGTAATTAACCAATCTATAATCACCACAGGGAGTGCCAACAACATCTCATTTGTTTCTCCCTCTGTAGGTAATGGACTGATAATGTTTCAGACATTAACACGGTAGAAATCCACAGCTCCCCACTGAGAAACAAGTCCTCCTTTCTGAGCGTAAAAAAGCAGCAGAACTGAGCCTCTTAAGCCACATTCACTTGAGTTACACGAGACAATTAACAGCATTTCTTTTTTTTTTTTTTAATAAAAGCAGCCAACAGTGTCATAACTCACCTGCAAACATCTAGCGCTTTTCGAACATCTCCTGAAACAGCAGAGACTTTGCGGGCACAGAATTGAATTGCAGCATTGTCCAGAACCTGATCTCTAGATACCTTCAGACAAGACATAGAAGATGACAGTTTGAACTATAAGATTCTAGCCAGGCGCGGTGGCTCAAGCCTGTAGTCCCAGCACTTTGGGAGGCCGAGGCGGGTGGATCACAAGGTCGAGAGATCGAGACCATCCTTGTCAACATGGTGAAACCTTGTTTCTACTAAAAATACAAAAAATTAGCTGGGCATGGTGGCGCGTGCCTGTAATCCCAGCTACTCAGGAGGCTGAGGCAGGAGAATTGCCTGAGCCTAGGAGGCGGAGGTTGCGGTGAGCCGAGATCACGCCATTGCACTCCAGCCTGGGTAACAAGAGCGAAACTCCGTCTCAAAAAACAAAACAAACAAACAAACAAAAACAACAAAAAACTATAAGATTCTCCCTCTGTAATTTAGGTCCCAAGCATATTTTCACATTTAACTCTAAACTTGATTGGCAACTCTTTAGGGTCAAAAAGATGCCTTTTTCTTCATAAATAATGGAGATGTTTGAGAGTTTTGACACATTTAAGCATTTTGTAGGGATATGGTAGAGGTTCATAAATGGAAAAAAAGCAATCAGAGCTGAAATTAGCAAAAATAAAAAAAATCTATTTAGTCACTTTCAAAAGAAAAAGTTTTTTCATAGGAACTATTTTTTAAAGGTCATTAAAAAAAGCACTTGAAGACCAGGTGTGGTGGCTCACACCTGTAATCCCAGCACTTTGGGAGGCCAAGGCAGGTGGATTACCTGAGGTCAGGAGTTCAAGACCAGCCTGACCAACATGGCAAAACCCCGTCTCCATTAAAAATAAATAAGTAGGGGCTGGGCGCAGTGGCTCAAGCCTGTAATCCCAGCACTTTGGGAGGCCGAGGCGGGTGGATCACGAGGTCAAGAGATCGAGACCATCCTGGTCAACATGGGGAAACCCCATCTCTACTAAAAATACAAAAAATTAGCTGGGCATGGCGGCACGTGCCTGTAATCCCAGCTACTCGGGAGGCTGAGGCAGGAGAATTGCCTGAACCCAGGAGGCAGAGGTTGCGGTGAGCCGAGATCGTGCCATTGCACTCCAGCCTGGGTAACAAGAGCAAAACTCTGTCTGAAGGGGGGAAAAAAAGAGAAAGCACTTGAGTGATTCCTCTAACTCTTGCTTTTATTTCAACACTGAGACACCCAGTAAATGAATGGAGTAGAAATTCACATAAAAGTGAATTTCATAGTCCTATGGACTATGGTCCATAGGAACTCCTTGCTCCATTAATAAAACAATCAAGGCAAAAATATTTTAGAACTATTGTTAAATTTTCCTAGCACAGGCAAATCCAAGGAACACATAATTTGGCAAAATAGTTGGCACTTACCTGATTAAGTCGATCTTGCAAAATAGTGACTATTTGATTTTTGGTATAAGGTGGGAAGTTCAACAGCTGTGGCTTACATTTTTCTCTAGCTTGAAGCCTAGGCAGAATTCTATCTGTGAGATCCAGGGTATTAGCAATGCCTAAGGAGGAGATCAACAACACTAACCATTGGTCAAATCATCCTAAAGGGGAAACTAAATGCTCTGAAACCTAAATAAATTTCCAGTTACAGAATCTAGCATTCTAATTGTTGCTTCCCACTTGTGTCCTACCCCATCCCAATAGATAAGAAGTATCTGCTAAGTAAGAGGTACAGTCATTTAACTTTCTTATTTTGACGAGGCACAAAGCTGGTTTAAGATAAAATCACTGATAAATAAGCTGAAAATATATACATATTAAAAAAGAATACTTTAGAACCACTATGTAACATTTTTAACAATTGAGCACTAACCAATCAGCACCAAGTGAGAATTGCTTAGCCATGGCCATTCAAACAGTGTGTACAATACATCCTGGCCTTTGCTGTCCAGTTGATCCATCTCGTCCAATACCAACACACTACATATAGAGAGAAACAGTTAGTATCCATATTCACCTTCTTAACCCTCCAATCTGTCTGATACAGGCTGACTTCAGGTCACTTTCCTAAAGCTGAGTACAGTTTAAGGATCATAATCTATCCTATCTCTAGTTACTGCTACAAGGATACCCCACAGCATCTATAAGTAATCCAGTTTAAAATTAGATGTATCTTCCTTCTCTTCTTCCCCTTTAAGTTTATGTAACTATCCTTCATAGAGCAAATATACAAAATGTTCTTTTTATGGGCAACAGACCTTGCAGATTTTCACAGAGCAACATGAAGCAGAACAATACTTACATCATGGGGCCTTTCTCTGCAGTCATATGTTTTTCTAATTTCCTCATCATGTCCTTCCCAGCTGGCCTGGATACCTCTTCCTGACAAATCTCCTGAGCAATAGCTGGGAATACAGCCTGGGCACTCCTCAAGGACATGCAATTCAGCATGATAGTTTTAAAGCCTTTCAGTTCCTTCTAGAAATAAAAAATGCAAACATCAGAGTTATTTTGGCCTCAGAAAATAAAAGATCTGATAGAGCCTAAAACGTCTTTGAAGAGCTAACAGCATGTAAGGAAGCTCTACTTTCATCTGGAAAGATTTAAACAATGAAATTATAAATGTCTTATTTGAAGAGACCGTCAATCTTATAATCTTCGTCTTTTTTTTAAGACAGAGTCTCACTCTGTCGCCCAGGCTGGAGTGCAGCAGCACAATCTCAGTTCGCTGTAACCTCTGTCTCCGGGTTCAAGCAATTCTCCTGCCTCAGCTTCCCAAGTAGCTAGGGTTACAGGGATGCACCACATACCCAGATAATTTTTGTATTTTTAGCAGAGAGGGGGTTTCACCATGTTGGCCAGGCTTGTCTCAAACTCCTGACCTCAGGTAATCCCCCCCTCCGAGCCCCCAAAGTGCTGGGATTACAGGTGTGAGAGCCACAGTGCCCACTCCGCTTTCTTAACTCTTAAAAATCAAGTGCCATCTGGGCCCAGTGGCTCACACCTGTAATCCCAGCACTTTGGGAGGCTGAAGCAGGTGAATTGCTTGAGCTCAGTTCAGGACAAGTCTGGGCAACATGGTGAAACCCTGACTATAAATTTTAGCTGGGTGTGGTGATGCATGCCTGTAGTCCCAGCTACCCAGGAGGCTGAGGTGGGAGGATCACCTGAGCCCAGGAGGTCAAGGCTGTAGTGAGCCGTGATCAAGCCATTGTACTACAGCCTGGACAAAAGAGTGAGACCCTGTTTCAAAAACACCTAAGAGTCATTTTACCAACTGCATCATAATTCAGACTCTTAATGTACCTTGAGGTCTTGCAAAATTCGGCTTAAGCAGGCAGTTTTTCCAGTTCCAGGAGCACCGGAAAGGTAAAGGCTTCCAGCTTTTTTTTCACAGATGTGCTCCCTCAGGAAATTCTTGATGACATCCATCTCCCTTTCCCTGGCAGGCAGCCGATCCGGGACAGCTGTGTTCAGGACCAGCTTTGCTTGCTGGTAGCAAGTGCCTGTGCCAGATATAAAAGGTCAATTAGACACAACAGAAGGTGACTGAGAAGACCCACTGGGTGGTTTCATTTGGAATCATCAGCCTTGTTTACAATAGCTGCACTAGCAGTTGCCATGTAAGAACAAACCTTCTTGCTTGAATAGTCTCACACATGCAGATTCTTTCTCCAGTGGACATCTCTGCTCAGGACTTGTTGTGATCTCTTGACTTTTTCTAACTGAAGAAAGTATTTTCTTTTGGTGAACTTTGGCTTGTTCTCTTTTGCTAGGAGACTTAGTTGTCAGCTGATTGTCAAATACCAATCTTCGTCCCTTAAGTGTATGTAAGCAAGGGGGACCATTCTCTTTCTTGCCTTGCTTTGGTGGCGAACAAGGAGGTAAATGGGGAGTGTTGCATAGGTTGTCATCACCTGAAACATAATAAAATCAAAATGTAGTCACGCATAGCATTGGATAGTAAAAGGATGTGCAAGACCTCTGCCTCTCCCAGAAAGAGGCGAATTTCTACCTTCACCTGAACCACCAAAATAAAATGCCTTCTCACCTAGCAGCAAATATTGGCCACTAGATGGCATCACCACTCTTACTACAGCAGTCTCCTCATCCACCATTGTAGTTACCCCAGTCTGAAAATATTACATGGAAAATGCCAGAAATAAATAATTGAAAAGTTTTAAATTGCATGCTGTTGAGTACCATGATGAAATCTCTCACCATCCTACCCAGGACATGAAACATCCCTTCAGCCAGCATATCCACGCTGTATATGCTACCCACACACTAGTCACTTAGTAGCTGACTTGGTTATCAGATTAAAAATATAGGACATGTAGGGTTCAGTACTATCCTCGATTGTAGGCATCCACTGGAGTCTTGGAATGTCTCCCCTATGGATAAGTGGGGACTACTGCATTTAGTAGAAACCAAATGGGTTTTAGTGGGATGAAATTGTAAAACTGGTTTGAAACAGGTTTTCTCAACCTTGGCACCACTGATACATAGGACCAAGTAATTCTTCGTTGTCAAGGAGCTGTCCTGGGCAATGTAGGATGTTTAGCAGCATCTCTGGCCTCTACCCATTAAGCCAGTGGCATCCCCCAGCTGTAACAACCAAAAATGTCTCCAGAAACAACCAAATCACCCCTCATTTAAAAACAAACGTTCCAAAACAAGAAAGAATTACCAACCACTGTTCTAAAACTAAGAAAAGGATGGAAAATATCCAGCATGTCACCTTTTTGTTTCTTTTAATTTCACAAATAGTGAGGTACGTTTCATAATACCTTGTAACAACAAAGACAGAACTAACTTCAGTATTAAGGAATTAAAGATTAAACCTATTAAGTCGTTCAGAAAGTGACCTCAGTAAGCAGCTTAACTCTGGAGTTCAGTAAGCAGTTAGTAACCATTCTGAAAATAACTAAATAAAGAGTAGTCCTAGGCCAGGTGCGGTGACTCACGCCTGTAATCCCAGTACTTTGGGAGGCCAAGGCAGGCAGATCGCTTGAGGCCAGGAGTTCAAGACCAACCTGGCCATCACTACAACCAGTGAGCTAAGATGGTGGCAGTGCACGCCAGCCTTGGCAAAAGAGCAAGACTTTGTCCAAAAAAAAAAAAAAAAAAAAAAAAAAAAAAAAAAAAAAAAGAGAGAGAGAGAGAGCTGGGAGTGGTGGCTCATGCCTGTAATCCTAGCACTTTGGGAGGCGGAGGTGGGTGGATCACCTGAGGTCAGGAGTTCAAGACCAGCCTGGCCATCATGGTGAAACCCCATCTTTAAAAAAAAAAAAAAAGGCTGGGTATGATGTCTGTAATCCCACTTTGGGAGGCCAAGGCAGATGGATCACCTGAGGTTAGGAGTTCAGAGACCAGGCTGGCTAACATGGCAAAACCCTGTCTCTACTAAAAATACAAAAAATAAAAATAAAAATTAGCTGGGCGTGGTGGTGGGTGCCTGTAACCCCTGCTACTTGGGACGCTGAGGCAGAAGAATTGCTTTAACTTAGGAGGTGGAGGTTGTAGTGAGCTGAAATCACGCCATTGCACTCCAGCCTGGGAGGCAACACAAGACTCTCTCTTTCTTGAGGTGGGGGGGGGAAAAAAAAGTCTTAACCGAACTTAGAAAGCTCCTTCAGGCGCGGTGGCTCAAGCCTGTAATCCCAGCACTTTGGGAGGCCGAGGCGGGTGGATCACGAGGTCGAGAGATCGAGACCATCCTGGTCAACATGGTGAAACCCTGTCTCTACTAAAAATATAAAAATGAGCTGGGCATGGTGGCACGTGCCTGTAATCCCAGCTACTCGGGAGGCTGAGGCAGGAGAATTGCTTGAACCCAGGAGACGGAGGTTGCGGTGAGCCGAGATCGCGCCATTGCACTCCAGCCTGGGTAACAAGAGCGAAACTCCGTCTCAAAAAAAAAAAAAAAAAAAAAAAAAGAAAGCTCCTTCAAAGGACACACATCTTATTGAGAAAAGAAAGGTCAAAAAGTGATGTAACAGATGGCTTACCCAGACGTTTCCTGGGGCTGAGAGGCAGGACTTTTACATGAGAACAGGGTACAGTTTGGACATTTGTCAGTTCTAGTTTGGTGTCACTAGAGTTTTTGGTTTTGTTCAATGCCCGAGACAGCTTCTTTTTTGGAAAACTGATTGTAGCCTGTGCCTGGGATCGGGTTTGAGGCATGATGGCAGCACAACTAGATACAAAAAATAACAGGAAAAGTCAATATGTAAAAGTGAAGGGAAAATAACTAACATGGAATTTATTTATACTGATGATTAACACTTATTTCCTAGGCAAATTGTGTTACCACAATATTTTGACATTCAGTTCTGCTTCACATCCAATCGATACAAGAACAGCTGACATTTGTTGTCTGCCTACTACGTGGAAGGCGCCGTTATAAGCACTTTATGTGCCAAGTCATTTTGTTTTACAACTGCCTTAGAGGTAGGTACTAGTATTAGCCTTTATTTTACAGATGCGAAAACTGAGATAAACAGTGGCCCAAAGTCACAGAAAAACAGCAATGTAACCCCAGGCGTTCTGGCACCAGAGTCCAAGTTTTTAGCCAATTGATAAATGCAATAAGAAGTTACCAGACATGGGCCGGGCACGGTGGCTCACGCCTGTGATCTCAGTACTTTGGGAGGCCGAGGCGGGAGGATCACGAGGTCAGGAGTTCGAGACCAGCCTGGCCAACATGGTGAAACCCCGTCTCTACTAAAATAATACAAAAAGTAGCTGGGTCTGGTGGCGGGTGCCTGTAGTCCCAGCTACTCGGGAGGCTGCGGCAGGAGAATCACTTGAACCCGGGAGGTGGAGTTTGCAGTGAGCCTATATCGCGCCATTGCACTCCAGCCTGGGCGACAAGAGACTCCGTCTCAAAAAAAAAAAAAAAAAAGTTACTTCAACGGATTTGTATGGAACTTCTAATTCCCTTCCTCCAGGCATGAGGGGTGTTTGATCACCAGGTCAGCCCAGCAGCCGCCACATTTAATCTCCTCTCCCAAGCCCTCACACTGCGGGTCAATCTTCTCTCAGTCTCTCCGCCCCTGCACCCAGTCCTCATTCGAAGCAGCTCTCAACGCACCCCAGAACATTTCCTTCCTCCAACTTCGAGCTTCTTCACACCACGCACAACTGCTGGAACTACCCCGAGGGCGCCTGCCCTTTCCCTGATCCCGACCTCAGACCTCCGGCGAGCTCAGCTCTTTTCCCCTCACTTCACCTCGCGCCTCGCCGGAACCCGCAGCCTTCCCCCAACTCCGCTGCCTCACAGATCGCAGGCCTCCTCCAGCAATCCCCTCCTTTCCACCTCCTCAGTGCAGGCTCCTTCTCAGGTCTCTCACACGCAGCCTCGGGGACTCACCACCACAAGCCCCGAACAAACTGCACACCAGCAGCAGCAAAACCCAGCCGCGCTCGCGCCAAATCTGAATTACCACAGCGTTCCAGCCTCCCGCCAAAGCCCAGTCTCGATTCTGATTGGCTGTGGTCACAGCGCTGTTCGCCTTGAGTACCGCCTCTTTTTTGCTTCCAATCCTGAGGAAGAGTTACAGCCAATGAGAGAGCCCCAAGTCTTTGAGTCACAGTGAGGCCACGCCCACTGAGCGGCGTAGGGTGGGAAAGAGAATCTACATCCGGGGCCTCAGTGGAAAGACGCGCGATTGCTGCAGGGCGACTCTGGGTAAGGCGGGACGGCCTCGCCGCAAAGCACGGCGGGAGGCGTAGTCTTTACTGTCGCGCGACTCTGCTTCCGCGCTCTTCCTTCGACTGGAAGTGTCAAGATGTGGTTCCCCTTCTCACTGGTACCCATTTGCATGGTCCCGATGAACTAGATTTTCAGTACTACTACATGATACCTACCGTTTGGGGAGCGGTTCTGTGCGCCAGGTATGATGCTAGGCACTTTACTTACCTCAACCCCGGAAGGCACAAAGCAAACCTGCATACAAGGTTAGAGGTCACAGCGTCTTGGTGACAGTGAAGAGCGTAGGATCCAGATCTCCTGATGCCTGAATTAGTGGTTTTTTTTGATAAAAGTTCTACACAGCTATATAAAGAAAAACTATGCTTCATCATAGTATCTCTTGATTTGTACTTCAAAGGTGAGAAACAGAGCCAACTCTTTGCTTTTATTTCGTTCAAAGTTAGATTATGTTCTATGCACCTTCTTACCATTAATCCACACTTCGTGGGGCGAGAATTATGACCCCTTAATTTTAAAATCTTTTATGGCGAAACACTAGGGTTTCAGAGCCAGAGAAACGGCTATATGGAAGAGGCAAGCTGAGCTTTTAATGAAAAATATAAATTAGAGCAGTAATTTGGAGGCCAGCTTCCAAAGCCAGTAACTCATCTAACCCTCAGGTTTTTTTAAAGGCCAGAACCCAATTCTAGGTCATGGTAAACATTTATCTTTTACCTCTCAGTAACAAATAAAACACAGCCATAAAGCCTAGAAAGAGGAAAGCAACAATATTACGATCACCAGTTAATTGGTACCTAGCTCATGAAGAGAGCCAATATTGAGGGCTTTGAGTGTATGCCAGAGAACGTGCTCAGTATTTTACCTACATCGCCTTAATTTTCACAAGCACCCCCACGAAGTTGAATTGGTGGTGTTTTGTGTGTGTGTGTGTGAGAGAGAGAGAAAGAGAGAGAAGAGAGAGAGACTCTCGCTCTGTCACCCAAGCTGGAGTGCAAGGGCTTGATTTCTGCTCACTACAACCTCCGCCTCCCAAATGTAAGCGATTTTCTGCCTCAGCCCCCCAAGTAGCTGGGATTACAGGCGCACACCACCATGCTTGGCTAATTCTTTTTGTATTTTTAGTAGAGATGGCATTTCACCGTCTTGACCAGGCTGGTCTTGAACTCCTGACCTCGTGATCCACCCGCCTTGGCCTCTCAAAGTGCTGGGATTACAGGCATGAGCCACCGTGCCCACCCGAAGTTGGTATTATTTCATTTGACAAATGAAGGAACCACAGTAGAGGAGAGTTGAGTAAACTTGCCCAAGGTCACACAACTAGTAAGTGGAAGAGCTAGAATTTGAACTCTGAACTCTGACAGAAAATCAAACTCTTGGGCCTTTAACATAGGGGGATGATTAGATAAAGGGCTCTAAACAGGAAGAGATGGTGGAGTATATTTTGTGAAGGCTTTTTAGCAGCTGAAAACTCCGTAAGTGAAGAGAGTGGGCTGCCATGAATGGAGAATTACAATGGAAGCCTTTGTTTTGTTTTGTTTTGTTTTGTTCTTGAGACAGACGGAGTCTTGCTCTGTCGCCCAGGCTGCAGTGCAGTGGCACAATCTCAGCTCACTGCAACCTCCACCTCCTGAATTCAAACCATTCTCCTGCCTCAACCTCCTTAGTAGCTGGGACTACAGGCCTGAGCCACCACACCTGGCTAATTTTTGTATTTTTACTACAGACGGGGTTTCACCATGTTGGACAGTCTAGTCTCGAACTCCTGACCTCATGATCTGCCCCCCACCCCTACCCCCAGCCTCCACAGTGCTGGGATTAGCCACCGTGCCTGGCCAAAATGGAAGCTTTTTTTTTTTTTTTTTTTTTTTTTGAGACGGAGTTTCGCTCTTGTTACCCAGGCTGGAGTGCAATGGCGCGATCTCGGCTCACCGCAACCTCTGCCTCCTGGGTTCAAGCAATTCTCCTGCCTCAGCCTCCTGAGTAGCTGGGATTACAGGCATGTGCCACCATGCCCAGCTAATTTTTTGTATTTTTAGTAGAGACGGGGTTTCACCATGTTGACCAGGATGGTCTCGATCTCTCGACCTCATGATCCACCCGCCTCGGCCTCCCAAAGTGCTGGGATTACAGGCTTGAGCCACCGCGCCCGGCCCAAAATGGAAGCTTTTAAAAGGACTAGATAGTATTTCTGATCTCTTAATAGGACAGCAGAACTCAGGAAGCAGCCTTCACTGTTCATATTTTTATAACATGAGCATCTAAGAATTGCGCTTAATAACCTGAAATGGGCCGGGCACAGTGGCTCAAGCCTGTAATCCCAGCACTTTGGGAGGCCGAGGCGGGTGGATCACGAGGTCAGGAGATCGAGACCATCCTGGTCAACATGGTGAAACCCCGTCTCTACCAAAAATACAAAAAATTAGCTGGGCATGGTGGCACGTGCCTGTAATCCCAGCTACTGAGGAGGCTGAGGCAGGAGAATTGCCTGAACCCAGGAGGCGGAGGTTGCAGTGAGCTGAGATCGCGCCATTGCACTCCAGCCTGGGTAACAAGAGCAAAACTCCGTCTCAAAATAAAATAAAATAAAATAACCTGAAATGGTAAAGTATGTCCAGCCAGTTTTAAGGAATGGTTATAGTAAACAACCTACCTCAGTTACAAGGAGACAGCAGAGGAAGGTATGAGTACTTAGCGTGCATGTTGGAGCCTATGAAAACACCAAGAAAATATAGCAGTAGCCCAAGAAAAGCCCACAGAAGTAAATGACCACAGTGGAAGCAGGCAAATAATCACAGAATGTCAGGACTGAAAGGTTATCTACTTGAATCTTTTCCTTTGCACTAATAGTGATCCTCCAGTAACATGATACATAGACACCATATTGTTTCTTGCTTCTGTGCCTTTGTTTTTGCTGTTTCCTCTGTCTGGAATGCCACTCCCCATCCGTCTTCCCTGCTAACTTCTATAAAGCCTGTTAATACCCTGTATAGGTTTCTCCTGGTAGCTGTCCTGAAGTCTAAACTATTGAGTTCCTTGGAATCAAAGACCATGTCTTAACCATGCGCAGTGACATACATCTGTAATTCCAGTTACTCAGGAGGCTGAGGTGGAAGGATCCCTTGAACCCAGTTTGAGGCCAGCCTCGGACAACATATCAAGACCCCATCTCCAAAAGGAAAAAAAAAAAAATTTATACGGAGTCTTGCTCTGTTGCTCAGGCTGCAGTGCAGTGGCGCAATCTCAGGCCACTGCAACCTCCACCTCCCAGATTCACGCAACCCTCCTGCCTTAGTCTCCCGAGTAGCTGGGATTACAGGCGCCTGCCACCACGCCTAATTTTCATATTTTTAGTAGAGATGGGGTTTCGCCATATTGGTCAGACTAGTCTCAAACTCCTAACCTCAGGTCATCCACCTGCCTCAGTCTCCCAAAGTGCTAGGATTATAGGCATGAGCCACTGTGCCTGGCAAAAAAAGACTTTTCATTTTCATATTGTAGGTGCCTGGTACAGAGTAAAGTGTCCAATAAGTGCTTGCTAAATGAAGGAATGGAAAGGACCATTCTTGTCAAGTGGACATCCACCCTTTGCATAAACACTTGTGGCTAGAGAGCGTATGGTCCTTTAAGTCTCACACCCCTAAGCCTAGGAGTGAAGAATGAATTCAATTATGTGTGAAAATAATCCAGACTGGGCTCCAGTGATGTCAGAGGCAAAGCATTTCCCCAGTTATCCTCTGAGGCAGTCAGAATCCTGAGGTTGACATATTTCTAGTTCATTTTTCACAGTTCCTTTACCTCCCTCTGCAGAGTACTAGGAAGGTGGAGACAGGCAGCTTCCTTCCAGTGAGTTGCTCAGTTCATGGTTAGATTGGGTTGGGAAATACTTAAGAGGCACATTCATCGGAAGCAGCTCTGCCTTGGTAATGGAGGGAGGAAACTAGTATGATACTGCTAACTCATACACAGTATCATGGAGAAGGAATCAAATCACACTGGAAGAACCTGTCTGGCATCCTTTTGTGTGTGTGTGTGTGTGTGTGTGTGTAGACACACACATACTCTAGCACAGGCGTCCCCAAACTTTTTACACAGCGGGCCAGTTCACTGTCCCTCAGACTGTTGGAGGGCCGCCACATACTGTGCTCCTCTCACTGACCACCAATGAAAGAGGTGCCCCTTCCTGAAGTGCGGCAGGGGGCCGGATAAATGGCCTCAGGGGGCCGTATGCGGCCGTAGTTTGGGGATGCCTGCTCTAGCAATACCATCCCAATAAGACAGAATGAATTACAGGGTTAGGAAGTTGAAGGTCATTTAGGCAGGCTCCATTTGCAGGCTATTTCAAGTCAGGAGGAACAATTCAATCAATAAATAGGTAGTTTATTAATCATATTAATAACAATGATGGGTCAAATAATCAGGGATTCAGCCAATCTGGGAAGTACGGATAAAAATGAAAGGAGTCCTTTATCCACCCCCTCCCCCACCATCCTCATAGGTTTTTATATCTAAATTATGTAAGAGTGATTCATACACACACCCATTATGACTCAGTAAGAGAAATAATTTCAAGACCTTTGCTAGTGATGAAAGTGCAAGTTAAGCTCATTAAGCCTTAGTGGTTATGATGTCAGCTGACCACAGTAAGGAGAGAATGTCTGGTTGAATTTTTATACCTAAAGTCAAAGTTCAAGAAAATCAGCCAAGATTCAGCTTAAAAAGCAGTAAGGAAAAACAGTCAACACCCACATAAAAACCAATACATACATTCTGTATGCTTTGTCCTCACTCTTTACTCAATTTGAGAATCTGCCATGCAACACAGGTAGAAAGAATTGTAAGAGATTCAAGGAAAAGGTCACAGGGCCCGGAAGCCTCCTTGGTTCCCTGAAATCATGGGCAAAGGGGAGTTAAGTGGAAATACAAAACAAGGACTGGCCACATACCATAGCACATGCCTGTAATCCCAGCTTTGAGCTGAGGTGGGACAATCACTTGAGCCCAGGAGTTTGAGTCCAGTCTCAGCAACATGGGGAGACCCCATCTTTACAAAAAAATTTTCAGAATTAGCCGGGCATAGTGGTACACACCTGTGGTCCCAGCTATGTGGCAGACAGGTGGGAGGATCACTTGAGCTTGGGAGTTGGGAGACTGCAGTGAGCTGTGATCACACCACTGCACTCCCGCCTGGGCAACAGAACAAGATCCTGTCGCTAATAAAAATAAAAATAAATGAATAAAATAAGGACCATCAGAATCTCCTGGTCAGCAAAAGTAACTAGGACTGTAATTTTGGTTTTTTTGGAGTGCAGTGGCATGATCTGAGCTCACTGCAACCTCTGCCTCCTGGGTTCAAGCGATTCTACTACCTCAGCTTCCCGAGTAGCACAATGCCAGCTAATTTTTGTATTTTTAGTAGAGATGGAGATTCACCATATTGGCCAGGCTCGTCTCAAACTCCTGACCTCAAGTGATCCACCTGCCTTGGCCTCCCAAAGTGCTGGAATTACAGGGGTCAGCCTTCAAGCATGGTCAACTAGAACTGTAATTTTCAAAATACAGCAGGAGGGGGAGAGAGAAGACCCCCAGGAAGCTGTAGATGAGTCTGCCCAAGTCAGTAGATCTACTTTTTTAAGAGACCTGGAATCAAACCACTGCACTTACCCAAATTATGAAGCAAAGGTTTTCTCCCCTCTCTGTGCCACCACTTGAGGCAGTATTCCAGACAAGAGTACACAATTTTCACTTTTTGTTTTTAAGCAAGGTTTAATTAAACTGCACGGCATCCAGAAGAAGTAAATGTACTAAAGAATCCAACCTGAGACCAGATTTTACACATTTTTAGAGGGGGAAAAGAAATTAATGGTATTTGGGAGAGGGAGCACTGTAATCAGAATATAACTCCAAAATAAATCATACAATAAATTATTTTTTAAAAGAAATAGATCCACATGCAGACAGATGAACACACACACACACACACGCACACACACGTGTCATTCTGGTCATTTATTCAGTGTTGACTGTGACTTCCATGCAGGGCACCATGAGAAAGGACGAAGATTAGACAGGAGAAAAGGCGGCTAGGCCCCACTTGCCACCAGTGGAATAAAATTTAAGACAATTAGAGAAGGAACCCACTAAGTTGCCAGACACAAGAGTAGAAAGAAACAGCAATTGTCAAGGATGAGTTTAATTGCTTCAAAGAGCGAGAGGAAGAAAGCACAGAAATCTAACACAAGTAAAGGCACAATGAATGTGGAGTTGAATGGAACCAAACCCTTCCTTCGGTTCAAGTTATCCTTTTTTTTTTTTTCTTGCGTGTGGTTTTGATGGTGGTTGTAGTTTTGTTTCCTTTTAAGAGATAAGTCTTGAAGGCAGAGTTGTAATGACCCTCGTTTCTCCCCTCCCTTTCCCTAAATTCGGGTAGCTTAACAGAAAGCCACCTAGGCCACAGGGCCAGGGACTGAGATTCAATGGGGAAAGAAAGACTGTAACTGGAATGTGAAGAATTTGATTTGCAGTTGATTGCAGGTTGGGTTTCCGGAAGGACAGACAGCTCAGTGTAGTGCCATCATAGGGCCTCAGATGCCCACACTCCACCCCCAGAGCTTCACAGAAGGGAAGGACCCTGGAGTCGCACTTCTCCCCCACTCCCATAAGCACTCGGCCTACAGATTATTTCAAGTGATCAGGAGAATTAAAACACACCCCAACCCTGAGTTGCTCTGTAGCAAGTCTATTTACAATTTTTTTCTCACCTCTCCCTGGAGGTAAATCTGGGATTCAAGTTGGGAAGCCATGCGGTGAGGGAGTTCCCCAGTGCAACGGCTGGTGACGGGTCTCCTTGCCGCTGCCAGTTAGGAGGGCTGGGATGAGCTCCTGGAGACAGCAGCCGCACATCCGTCAAATAGGGTAGCCCTAGGTTCTCACTCTGCTGGCCTAGGCTGTGAAAATGATGGGGCTCTGCAGCTGGAGCAAATCCCCACCACAGAGGAAATCACACCTGGAATATCAAAGTGCTTTGGTCCAGGTTCGGTGACCAGAGAAGGGGAAGAGAGGCGTCTAGCTCATTTAAAAACCTGGAGGCCACCGCCCTGCTTCCCAGTCAGGGCAGTAAGAAACTATAAAGTTTTACCCATTAGGGAAAAACATCACTAAATCAAACCCATACAAGGGCTTTTAACACAGCTTCCTAGTGCTTAGTTGGGCAATGTCTCTTCCTTCTGGAAGGGGACAAGGGAGTTAATTGGACTGGGCAACAGCCTCAACATGAGACCACCCAATCTTCCACAGAAGAGACAACATTCCCACAAGCAGATAAAAAGAGCAGTTTAACGGTGAGGAGTTTTAGTGCTCTTGTAGCCAGCAACCTTAAACCTAGAAGCTTTTTACAACATACAAAATAGACCGATAACTATGCAGATCACATTCCCATCTTCAGTAGTAAATATACATGGTAATAAATCTATTATTAACAATGGGACCAAATAATGTATAAGGCAAAGACATTTAAACAGGTATTGTGTCATCAACATGCTCTGAAAAAGAAAATCCATCTGACTAGATCTAGACCCAGGCCTTTTTGCATGAGACCAAGACAAGTATACAATCAATACCCATGTGACAGTCCAAGTACTGTGGAATATGAGGGGCAGCAGGTCATGGGGAGGATGATATCAGCCCCAGTGAAAAGCTGGGGTTTGGCTTTACTGTGATATTGTGATGCTCTATGTCTGAGTAAAAGGAGGAAAAAAAAAAAGACACACTCCGATAATATTGTACAAAGGCATTGACTCCCATTTCAAAAATAAATGGGAAGACTTCACAGTCGAAGTTCAGTCACTTGTCAGTATCTGCCCTGGAACTCTGCACAGTTATCAACTCTTGTACTCTCTTTTCCCTCTACTAGCATCCCCTTTCAGTTCTGTTAGGGTTTTTTTTTCTTTTTTTTTTTTTTTGAGACAGAGTTTCGCTCTCGTTACCCAGGCTGGAGTGCAATGGCGCAATCTTGGCTCACCGCAACCTCTGCCTCCTGGGTTCAAGCAATTTTCCTGCTTCAGCCTCCTGAGTAGCTGGGATTACAGGCACACGCCACCATGCCCAGCTAATTTTTTGTATTTTTGGTAGAGACAGGTTTCACCATGTTGACCAGGATGGTCTCGATCTCTTGACCTCATGATCCACCCGCCTCGGCCTCCCAAAGTGCTGGGATCACAGGCGTGAGCCACCGCGCCCGGCCGCTCTGTTAGGGTTTTTTAAATTTGTTTTTTGAGTTGGAGTTTCACTCTGTCACCCAGGCTGGAATGCAGTGGCGCCATCTCCACTCACTGCAACCTTTGCCACCTAGGTTCAAGCGATTCTCATGCCTCAGTCTCCCCAGTAGCTGAGACTACAGGTGCACACCAGCACATCCAGCTCATTTTTGTATTTTTAGTACAGACAGGGTTTCGCCATGTTGGACAGGCTGGTCTCGAACTTCTGACCTCAGGTGATCTGCCCACCTTGGCCTCCCAAAGTGCTGAGATTACAGGCATGAGCCACCACACCTGGCAGTTCTGTTTACTGCAGGATGCTAGGGATACTTCTGGGAGATAACTGCTAACAGATTAGAAGGAAGAATGATACATAAAGAACGATTAGGAACAGTTTGGTGACAGACCTAAACATGGTCTGTCCCAGAGTTGATGTGGTCCAGGGGATGGTAAAGGACAGCAGACCCCATACACAGTACCCCCGTTGAGCCCTCCCTCACCTAGCGCTGGGAAGACTTAGATTCCACCCGGCACCATGCACAGATCCCTAGCCTGTGACCCGGTCAACTGGAAAGGTCCCTAAGACAGTTTAAGCCTGTGATGTGATTAAATTGTTAAGTTAATTTTCCCCATCCATTTCAAAGAGTAGCCATGGTCTCCTCGTTCTCATGCCACACTCTAAGCGGCCTTACACGTGGCAAGAGTTCTAGCAAACCAAAGCATCTGGTGTTTTGAGCCCAGGAGCTCTATCCTGTTGTTGGATAAAAAGAAGTCCTCACCCAATCATCCAATTAGTCTAGGTAGTCTAATTCCTACCTAGACTGGGGACCTCCACCTTTTCTGTGCTCTTTAACTAGGACCTGGAAGACAAAGAAACAACCTATGGCTGGCTGCAGGGAAGATCTACCGAACTGAGGCAAACCTCAAAGTCTGTGCTTCCTGGCATAGAGGAATACCTGAATAAAGCCTCTGCTTACTTCCTCACCCTTCTGTACTCTGCTGTGTTAAACTGTGCAGTCCTGGGAAGGCAAGGGTGGTAGCGAAAGGAACAGGAAGAGTCTGCTCAGTCAGGTGGGCTGTGAACAGTACCGGCAGGACTTAAAGTCCTTTGCATCCCCACAAAGCCAGCTCCTTCCATGAGGGGCTTCAACCTGCCCTTATTTGTTATCCTGGAACACCTTCCAGGGGCTGAAGGACAGAAAGGGGCACCAACCACTTCAGGGCCAGTCAAAAGACTGAAGCAGACTCAAGACTGAGGTAAAGCCCAGGCTCACGCCCTATCTTCCTATCTCCCACCAGAGGTTTTTGGGGTTTGTGAATCAGGAATGAATGATGCCCTCCACAAAATGTGACTTTTCTTTTGAGGGCATGGGTGGTAAGCGGGAGAAAAACATCCCTCAGCCAAGCATCCTGAGGCAGTGGGGCGGCAGGGTCCCAGAGGGTTCAAATGGCTCCTGGTCCCTTTGCTGCAGAGAAGTGACTAGTTCTAAAATGGTCCTCAGTTTATTTCACCCTCTTTTTTTATTAAATGTTAAGTTCAACTGATTAGTATTTAGTGTTTATACCCAACTTATCCCTGCAGGGGGCGGGGGGCAGGAGGGGGCGGGGGGCAGGGGACCGCAGGTGAAAACAAAAACAAAATACTTCTAAAAATAAAGCAGACCCATTTCCTTGCCCTTTCTCCAAATTTGACCTTTAAAACAGATCACTTCTCGGCAAACTCCTTTCTTGCTTCGCTAAAAATGCTCCCCTCCCACCCATAAGTCCTGGTCATGCCAGCCTCCGAAATGATGAAATACAATATATCTGCCAAGCATCCCCCACAGTGGACAGGAGAAGGGAGGGCTACCATTCTCCACCCTGCCCCAACGAGTTAATTCATCACAACAAGGCACCTTTCCCCAAGAGAAAAGCAGGAGACATGGAAACTTGTTCCTCGTGGCTAGCAGGGCTTGCTGGAGGAAGGATGGATGCAGGGTTTGAGATCCTATTGTCAATATAAAGAGTCCGATCACCAAATCCAGAGACGAGATGCATAGATGGAGGTGAGCTGGGAGGATGCTTGGAGTCTAGGGGTTGGTTGCACTGGAGAAACATGTTAGGAGCTCTCATGCAGGTTTCAGGGGAATGGAAGGGACCATCTGAGAAGAAGAGAAGGTCCATCCTTTTCCTGAGGAACAGAACCAAGCCAGGCTTCACCTGAGAATGGGTGGCAGAGGTGGGGCTCCACGAGCAGCTGAAAAAAAAAACAACAAAATAAAAACCACACACATAGAGGTCATCCACCAGACTCTGAACAACCTACACATTCCTAAAATGAGAGACAGGTTCTTTTTTTTTTCTTTTTTAAAGACAGGGTTTCACCATGTTGGTCAGGCTGGTCTTGAACTCCCAACCTCAGGTGATTCACCTGCCTTGGCCTCCAAAGTGCTTGGATTACAAACGTGAGCCACCACGCCCGGCCGAGAGACAAGTTCTTTAAGCTAACCTTTAAAATCTGGGGACTAGGTTTTATTATTTTGCTTAAGAAAATGAAGATGAGGCCGGGCGCGGTGGCTCAAGCCTGTAATCCCAGCACTTTGGGAGGCCGAGGCGGGTGGATCACAAGGTCGAGAGATCGAGACCAACCTGGTCAACATGGTGAAACCCCGTCTCTACTAAAAATACAAAAAATTAGCTGGGCATGGTGGCGCCTGCCTGTAATCCCAGCTACTCAGGAGGCTGAGGCAGGAGAATTGCCTGAACCCAGGAGGCGGAGGTTGCGGTGAGCCGAGATCACGCCATTGCACTCCAGCCTGGGTGACAAGAACAAAAACTCAGTCTCAAAAAAAAAAAGAAAATGAAGATGAGAGTCCAGGGCATGGTGGCTCATGCCTGTAATCCCAGCACTTTGGGAGGCAGGCGGATCACCTGAGGTGAGGAGTTTGAGACCAGCCTAGCCAACAAGGCAAAACCCAGTCTCTACTAAAATTACAAAAATTAGCAGGGCATGGTGGCACACACCTGTAATCCTAGCTACTCAGGAGGCTCAGGCAGGAGAATCACTTGATCCTGGGAGGCAGAGGTTAGAGTGAGCCGACAATGAAGATGATAAGAAGCAATTTTTTTTTTTTTTTGAGACAGAGTCTTGTTCTGTCACCCAGGCTGGAGTGCAGTGGTGTGATCTCGGCTCACTGCATCCTCTGCCTCCCAGGTCAAGCAGTTCTCCTACCTCGGCCTCCTGAGTAGCTGGGATTACAGGCATGCACCACCACACCTGGCTAATTTTTGTATTTTTAGTAGAGATGGGGTTTCACCATGTTGGTCAGGCTGGTCTTGAACTCCCGACCTCGTGATCCGCCCGCCTCAGACTCCCAAAGTGCTGGGATTATAGGCGTGAGCCACTCCACCTAGCAAGAAGCAAATTTTAACCTAAGAAAACACACAAATTCTACGTGCTATGCAATTATGGAAAAACCTTTTTACTACTCTTCTCACCTCGGTTTGTTTTGCTGGGATATATCCTCTGAAAGTGTTTATATTCTTCTGGAGCAGGAAAGTCTTCCACCGGATGGAAGGAATACTTTGACTCAAAATCGTCTGCGAAAAGAACAGAGTATGAATTCCTAACATCCTTGCTTGTGCTCCCACAGGCTTCTGACCACTTCGACCCTCCCCACGTGCTAATCTCTCAGGCATTCTGAGGTACTCTGAGGACCTACCACACCACCAAACCAACAGCCCTGAGAACAGCAGCAGCAGCACCCCATGTGCCTTGCATGCACAGAGCATGTATCTAAACTTCTCTGTACTAAGCAGTGCATCTTTGAGCTCATTCTCTTTTAAAGAGATGGAGTCTCTGTCACTCAGGCTGGAGTGCAGTGGTGCCCACTACCTCACCTGGCTAGTTTTTCGTATTTTTAGTAGACACGGTTTAGCCATCTTGTCCAGGCTGGTCTCAAAAGTCCTGACTTCAGGCAGTCTGCTCACCTGACCTCCCAAAGTGCTGGGATTACCGGTGTGAGCCACCATGCCTGGCCTGAGATGAATCTTTAAACCTTTCCACCAAATCAGGGACAGAACAGGAAAGGACCCCAGCTATTTACATGGTAGCAGAAAGAAATATAATTCTGTTTTAATAACAACTTAGGGGCTGTCACCATGGGAAAACAACTGAACTAAATCCAGAAATTGGTAGAAATTAATTTAAAATGGGAATATTCATCTCCAGCTAGTGAGAGATTTGACCCGATAATTCCCTGTCAGCCCATGTTATGTTCACTTTTACACCTGGGACAGCCATCTCATGGCTTCTACTCCTACTTTCTATGGCTGCTCCATAAGAAGGCTCAAATTTTCTATACATGTGTCTTGATCACATCCCAAAGGTTTCTACGATAAGGATATATCTTTAAATTGAAAACCCTGGTCTACATAAAAGGAACAGACCAGAACATGAAGGATGGGGTAGGTAAGGACAGCAACCATTGAAGAATCTAGAGGCTGGGCATGGTGGCTCACGCCTATAAGCCCAGCACTTTGGGAGGTTGAGGTGGGCGAGTAGCTTGAGCCCAGGAGTTTGAGACCAGCCTGGGCAACATAGCGAAACCTCATCTCCCCTCCTCAAAAAAAAAAAAAAAAAAAATTAGCCAGGCATGGTGGCACACACCTGCGGTCCCAGATACTTGGAAGGGAGAGGTGGGAGGATCTGTTGAGCTTGGGAGGTTGAGGCTGAAGTGAGCTGTGCACTACTACACTACACTCTGGACGACAATGCAAGATGCTGTCTCAAAAAAAAAATCTAGGCCAGGCATGGTGGCTCATGCCTGTAATCTCAGCACTTTGGGAGGCCGAGGCGGGCGAATCACCTGAGGTCAGGAGTTCAAGAACAGCCTGGCCAACATGGCGAAACCCTGTATTTAAAATTAAAAAAAAAAAAAAAAAAATCTAGAGTGTGAAGGCTGTAAGGGACCTTTTAGAGATTTTCCAGAGGTCCTCAACAGAGAGGTCTAACATTAGCCTCTGGACAACCTTTACTTAGGGTTACATCCCAGAACTAAGGAATCAGAATCTCTTAGGTAGGGCCCCCAACATTTATAATCTTGGAAAGTTAATCTGATACACTTCTGACTAGTCAACCTCATTTTACAAATAAACGAAGTGAGGCCCAGAGAAGTAACATGACACCCTCAAAATAACACAGTTAGTTAGTTAGTGGCTTTTGATTAATGTTGAGTAATGTTTTGGGTTTTGCTTTTGATCTTTTTTTTTTTTTTTGAGATGGAGTCTTGCTCTGTCACCCAGGCTGGAGTGCAGTGGTATGATCTTGTCTCACTACAACCTCCACCTCCCAGGTTCAAGCGATACTCCTGCCTCAGCCTCCCAAGTAGCTGGCATTACAGATGTGTGCCACTATGCCCAGATAATTTTTTTTATATTTTTAGCAAAGATGCGGTTTTACTATGTTGGGCAGGCTGGTCTTGAACTCCCGACAAAAGTGCCGGGATTACAGGTGTAAGCCACCGCACCCAGCAAGTTTTTTGTTTGTTTGTTTGTTTTTTTGAAACAGAGTTTTGCTCTGTTGCCCAGGCTGGGGTGCAGTGGCTGGGACCACAGGCCCACAGGTGTGTGCCACCATATCCAGCTAATTTTTGTATTTTTTAGAGAGATGAAGAGATGAAGTTTCACCATGTTGCCCAGGCTGGTCTTGAGTTCCTGGGCTCAAAGCAATCCTCCTACCTTGGCTTCCCAAAGTGCTGGGATTGCGGGCATGAGCCACTGTACCCGATCCTTTTTTCTTTTTCTTTTTTTTTTTTTTTGAGACGGTGTTTCGCTCCTGTTACCCAGGCTGGAGTGCAATGGCGTGATCTCGGCTCACCGCAACCTCCGCCTCCTGGGTTCAGGCAATTCTCCTGCCTCAGCCTCCTGAGTAGCTGGGATTACAGGCACGCGCCACCATGCCCAGCTAATTTTTTGTATTTTTAGTAGAGACGGGGTTTCACCATGTTGACCAGGATGGTCTCGATCTCTCGACCTCGTGATCCACCCGCCTCGGCCTCCCAAAGTGCTGGGATTACAAGCTTGAGCCACCACGCCCGGCCTCCTTTTTTCTTTAATATTTTTTTGTTATTCTTTCTTCTTTCCAGGCAATGTACCATGGGACTTTTTTATATTTTTTCAAGAATTCCAAGGAGAAGCTGGGTGTGATAGCTCACATGGCTATTTGGCCAGCACTTTGGCCAAGGTTGAAGGACTGCTTGAGCCCAGGAGTTTGACAGCAGCCTGGGCAACAGAGTGAGACCTAGTCTCTACAAAAAATAATTAAAAAAAAAAAAGAATTCCAAGAACAATCAAGTGTTTTGTTTTTGAAGAGCCAGAAAGGAACTCTCCTTCTTAGGAGGATACATAAGCCCTGTCTGAATAATCTTCAAGATACAGAATCTCTGACCTAAAAGCTAGCCACAAAAACTGATCTTTGTAGTGGTTTTAGAGTTAGCACAACACTTGCTGATTTTACTTCAATCTGTTCCAAAGCATCCATGCTTAGAATTCACATAAAGATAAGGAAGTCAATGAATATAGCCCATACATCTGTGGATAAAGTCAGCAGAGGAACTGTTGCGAACAAAGGAGCCCATGTGGCCATTCCTGCTCTGTGGTGGCCATCTGGCAGCCATGGCACTGGAGTGAGTGAAGTCAATGCAGGAACCATGAGACTACAGATAGCTAGCTACTCACCCAAGAAAGACCGGACAGTGGTGATAGAATCTCTGTGGCCATTCCTCAGAGGTGGCGGAGGAGGAGGGGGTGGCCCAGCTGGCGTCCTTGAGGGTGGAGGTGGGGGCTTTCCTCGGCTCAGGGGTTCTGACCCATGCATTCGGTATGGTGGTGGGGGAGGGGGAGCATCCCTGGCACCATTTCGGATTACAGGTGGTGGGGGTGGTGGAGCTGCAATTAAAATCCAAAGTAGTTAGTTTTGGATGTGGAGATGGCAAGGGGCTGTAGAACGACTTGAAACACATGAGCTAAAAGAGTAACATGCCCCACAGAGGCTCACACTGCCTGGTTCCCCCTCATCCTTATTACTTGAATACATCACCATTCTTCCAGATACCAACATTCAGAATAAATGCTTGGCCTTTTTACATTTCCTACCAGTCAGTCAACAACTCTTATTTGTTCTTGATTTTTTTTCCCTGCTTTTCCATGCCTTCCTCCACAATTCTAATTCAGGTCTTTCTTAAATTTAGCCTGTTCTACTGCAAAAACCTTCCGAATGTTCTCTCTGCTTCATCTCTTACCCCTCCAAATTCATTTTGCATAACACCGAATCACTAATCTCCCTAAAAACTTAATCAAGTTTTTTCAAAGGTTTGTTTTGTTTTGTTTTTTTTTAAAAAAAGACAGGGTTTCACCATGTTGGGCAGGCTGGGCTCCCGACCTCAGGTGATCCGCCCCCGCTTGGCCTTCGAAGTGCTTGGATTACAGGCATGAAACACTACGTTCAGCCTTTTCAAAGGTTTTGCACTGCCTAAATCATAAAGTCTCAAACCCTGGCTGGGCATGATGGCTCATGTCTATAATCCTAGCACTCTGGAAGGCCGAGGAGGGAGGACTGCCTGAGCTCAGGAGTTTGAGACCAGCCTGGCCAACGTGGTGAAACCCTGTCTCTACTAAAAATATAAAAAATTAGCCCAGCATGGTGGCACATGCCTGTAGTCCCAGCTACTCAGGAGGCTGAGGCACAAGAATGACTTGAACCCGGGAAGTGGAAGTTGCAGTGAGCCCAGATTGTGCCACTGCACTCCAGCCTGGGCAACAGAGCAAGACTACATCTCCAATAAATAAATAAGCAAATAAATAAATAAAGTCTCAAAGCCTTGCTTACACAGTACTCTACCGTGCCCATCAGCCTGAGCTTGTCCTCCTCTTTCCTCCTTATTGCCAGGCTGGGTTAGGTACCCTCTTTTGCACTTCCATTGCAGCGTGTGTATGTACCCCTTTAATAGACTGTGATAATTATTTATTCTATGTACTTTTTCCCCAGTATACTGTGTACTCGACGTCAGAGCAGTTCCTCCCTCTGGTTTCCCAAGTTCAGCCAAATTTACAGCACACAGCAGGTGCTCAATGTTTGCTGAATAAACCAAATTATATGCTCTGCTCTTGTGATTCCCCTCTACCAAATCCTACCTATCCTCAAGGTTCAGTCCAAGTCCCATCGTCTAAAGCAGCCGTCCCCAAACTACGGCCTGTGGGCCGCATGCGGTCCCTTGAGGCCATTTATCTGGCCCCCCACCACACTTCAGGAAGGGGCACCTCTTTCATTGGTGGTCAGTGAGAGGAGCACAGTATGTGGCGGCCCTCCAACGGTCTGAGGGACAGTGAAGTGGCCCCCTGTGTAAAAAGTTTGGGGACTCCTGGTCTAAAGGCTTTCCCAAAGTAATCCATTTTCTTCTGAGTCCCTCCACCTCTGCTGTCCCACAGCATATATAGGCTATGTCACTTACTCTAATATCGACGAGCTATTTTCAAATTATGTACAGCAGATTCATCGTGGGAAGTTACATATGTCCAGTAACAGTCTCATTGCTCAAACATTGCAAACACCTCCTTTGGAACTGCCTCCAAATCAAGTTTATCAGACACAGCTATAAACACTATTACGTGATGGTCACATTTCATTTCTGAGGTCACCCCGCCACCACCACCAATGAAAATATTCATACCTATGTCTGAATCTACTTTTTGGTCATTTCCAAAAATTAAATTCACTCTTAAAAGATGAAAATTTGCCACCAAGTACAAGGTAACATCAAAAGCATGTGTGAAGAAATGGCAATATGTTGGGAGGCCGAGTCGGGTGGATCACAAGGTCAAGAGATCGAGACCATCCTGGTCAACATGGTGAAACCCCGTCTCTACTAAAAATACAAAAAAATTAGCTGGGCATGGTGGCGCGTGCCTGTAATCCCAGCTACTCGGGAGGCTGAGGCAGGAGAATTGCCTGAACCCAGGAGAGGTGGAGGTTGCGGTGAGCCGAGATCGCGCCATTGCACTCCAGTCTGGGTAACAAGAGTGAAACTCTGTCTCAAAAAAAAAAAAGAAATGGCAATATGACTGGAACATAATAGATTATTTTTTTGTTGTTTTTACGTTTTTTTTGAGACAGAGTTTCGCTGTTGTTACCCAGGCTGGAGTGCAATGGCGCGATCTCGGCTCACCGCAACCTCCGCCCTCCTGGGTTCAGGCAATTCTCCTGCCTCAGCCTCCCAAGTAGCTGGGACTACAGGCGTGTGCCACCATGCCCAGCTAATTTTCGTATTTTTAGTAGAGACAGGGTTTCACCATGGTGACCAGGATGGTCTCGATCTGTTGACCTTGTGATTCACCCGCTTCGGCCTCCCAAAGTGCTGGGATTACAGGCTTGAGCCACCACGCCCGGCCTATGTTTTTGTTTTTTTGAGATGGAGTCTCACTCTATTGCCCAGGCTGGAGTGCACTGGCACAATCTCAGCTCACTGCAACCTTCGCCTCCTGGGTTTAAGCAGTTCTTGCGCCTCAGCCTCCTGAATAGCTGGGATTACAGGCATGAACTACCATGGCCGGCTAATTTTTGTACTTTCAGTAGACAGGGTTTACTATGTTGGTCAGGCTGGTCTTGAACTCCTGACCTCAGGTAATCCACCCACCTTGCTCCCAAAGTGCTGGGATAACAGGCGTGAGCCACCACACCCAGCCCAAATATAACACATTCTCATGTGTTTAAATGGTCTTACTCCTATGCTCTGTACTAACAATAATAGTAGCTACCATTTCTTGGGTATCTATTATGTTCCAACCATTTTAGGTGTATTAAATCTTTAAAAAAAGTCTTACAGCCACACCTACAAAGTATTTAATATTATCCCCATTTCACAAATGAGAAAACTGGGACTCGGGTTATTTGTTTAAGGTCAAAGATCAAATAAAAATAGGCTTGGCACATATCTGCTCTTTCCACTCCCCCACACTGCTTTTCATAACACCCAATATTCTGCATAGTATCTTCCCAACCAGATTTACAATCCAGTGTGTTGGAAATGCGTCTTTTGATATCTAGGTCACGTTCAATTTTTTTTTTCTTTTTTAGAGACAGGGTCTCACTCTGTCACCCAGGTTAAAGTGCAGTGGTGAGATCATAGCTCACTGTAGCCTCAAACTCCTGGGCTCGAGTAATGCTCCCACCTCAGCAAAGGGCTGGGATGGGACTACAGACAGGCATGTGTGATAGCACATGGCCCAACAAATAGTTGTTACCTAAACAGTACATGAAGAGACTACTCAGCTTAACAGATAAAACTTTTTTTAGTAATAAAACGGTATCTTGGCCAGGCATAGTGGCTCAAGCCTGTAATCTCAGCACTCTGGGAGGCCAAGGCAGCCGGCAGATCACTTGAAGCCAGGAGTTTGAGATCAGCTTGGACAACATGATGAAACCCCACTTCTAATAAACAAAAAATACAAAAATTAGCCAAGCATGGTGGTGCACACCTACAGTACCAGATATTCTGGAGCCTCAGGTGGGAGGATCACTTGAACCTAGGAGGCGGAGGTTGCAATAAGCCAGCATCGCACCACTGAATTCCAGCCTGGTGACAGAGCAAGACTCTGTCTCAAAAAAAAAGATTATCTTCCTATTCCTCCTGCTTACTGTCAGAATTTCTGTAGTGACTTTAGTTAAGCATGTAATACAGTAATGGAATAACATACATAAACACACACACATACACACACGATCTGACACAACAAGCCCAATAAATGTTTTTGCTTCCCATAAGACACACTCAGAATGTCAATTCTTCCTCACTCTCCCAGCTTTGTTCAAGTAGAAACGGGCCAATAGATGCAATAATTAAAGGGAAATCTTCTACCTCCCAGCAGATCTGAGCCTTGTTTTCATTCCAAACCTACTCAAACCAAAGCTCTTTAAGAACAGAAGCTTCTTTCAGCCCTCAAAAATATTCCCTAAAACCCAGATTGCTCAAGACCCTGAGAATTTCTATCTATTCCTAGGCCAGGGCAGCAAGGTAGACAGGGCCAGCCAGGTTCGACACCAGCCAGACACTAGGCAGGTGACAGCAATGAGACAACCCAGAATGGCAAAAATAGAGGAGGACAAGAGTGATCTGTTTGGTTCCTCTGTCTCCTTCCCCCATCCCAGCCAGGTTCCTCCAATAAGCTTCTGGGCTGTCAGATCCAGTTTTAAGACTGTTTCAAGTGACAGAGCCAGAACTCCAGTCCCTAAAATACAATTTGCAAAAGAAGTCCTAGGATGAGAGACAGCCTTTTGTAATCCAAGATTAACCCTCATTTTGAAAAAATCATGATGGTTTCAGTTGTTTTTAAATTCTCTTAAAAATGAACAGTGTTAAAGGCCAGGCATGGTGGCTCATGCCTGTAATCCCACTGCTTTGGGAGGCGAGGCAGGTAGATCATGAGGTCAGGAGATCAAGACCAACCTGGCCAACATGGTGAAACACCGTCTCTACTAAAAATACAAAAAATTAGCTGGGTTTAGTGGCATGTGCCTGTAGTCCCGGTTACTCGGGAGGCTGAGGCAGGAGAATCACTTGAACCCAGGAGTCAGAGGCTACAGTGAGTTGAGATCATGCCACTTGCACTCCAGCCTGGCAACAGAGTGAGACTCTGTCTCAAAAAAAAAAAAAAAAAGTTTTACTCTGCAAAGAAAAAAATTATTGAAACAAACTATATTAATCAATAAAGCTAGTTTTGGGTGGGTCTTTTTTTTTTTTTTTGAGATAGGGTTTCGCTCTTGTTACCTAGGCTGGAGCGCAATGGCACTATCTCGGCTCACTGCAACCTCCACCTCCTGGGTTCAAGCAATTCTCCTGCCTCAGCCTCCCAAGTAGCTGGAACTACAGGCACTTACCACCATGCCCAGCTAATTTTTGTATTTTTAGTAGAGACCATGTTGACCAGGATGGTTTCGATCTCTTGACCTTGTGATCCACCCGCCTCAGCCTCCCAAAGTGCTGGGATTATAGGCGTGAGCCACCGCGCCCGGCCTTTTTTTTTTTTTTTTTTTTTTTTTTTTTTTTGAGGAAGGGTCTTGCTCTGCTGCCTAGGCTGGAGTACAGCCGCATGGTCTCAGCTCTCTGCAGCCTCTGCCTCCTCGGCTCAAGTGATCCTCCCATCTCAGCATCCCAAGTAGCTAGGACCACAGGCACACGCTGCCATGCCGGGCTTGACTGACTGATTGATTCACTGATGGAGTCTCACTCAGCCACCCAGGCTGGAGTACAGTGGTGTGATCTCGGCTCACTGCAACCATCTTCCAGGTTCAAGCAATTCTCCTGTCTCAGCCTCCCCAGTAGCTGGGATTACAGGCAGCCACCATCAATGCCTGGCTAATTTTTGTGTTTTAGTAGAGATGGGGTTTCATCATGTTGGCCAGTCTGGTCTTGAACTCACCTCAGCCTCCCAAAGTGCTAGGATTTCAGGAGTGAGCCACCGTGCCCAGCCTAGTTTTTTTATTTTTTGTAAAAATAAGGTTTCGCCATATTGCTCATGCTGGTTTTGAACTCCCAGTCTCAAGAGATCCTCCTGCCTCGGCCTCCCAAAGCACTGGGATTACAGGTGTGAGCCACTGTGCTTTACCACCACTGTACTTTTCAAATGTATATTTTACAGATGAGAAAACGAATCAATGATCTGTCCAATGTCACACAACAAACTGAGGCAATGCTCAAGTGATCACTGACAAAAATATCTCAATTTTTTTCTAGTTTATCATTTTTTTTTTTTTTTGAGACGGAGTTTCACTCTCGTTACCCAGGCTGGAGTGCAATGGCGCGATCTCGGCTCACCGCCTCCTGGGTTCAGGCAATTCTCCTGCCTCAACCTCCTGAGTAGCTGGGATTACAGGCACACGCCACCATGCCCAGCTAATGTTTTGTATTTTTAGTAGAGATGGGGTTTCACCTTGTTGACCAGGATGGTCTCGATCTCTTGACAGTGTGATCCACCCGCCTCAGCCTCCCAAAGTGCTGGGATTACAGGCTTGAGCCACCGCGCCCGGCCCTAGTTTATCATTCTTAAGCATTGCTGCTCTAGCCAGGTACAACTGCTCACACCTGTAATTCCAGGGCTTCGGGAGGCCAAGGTAGGAGGATGGCTTGAGCCCAAGAGTTTGAGTCCAGCCTGGGCAACATAGTGAGACCTCATCTTTAAAAAAAAAAAAAAAAACTGGGGGGCTGCACATGGTGGCTCATGCCTGCAATCCCAGCACTTTGGGAACCTGAGGCAGGCGGATCACGAGGTCAGGAGTTCAAGACCAGCCTGGCCAAGATGGAGAAACCCCGTCTCTACTAAAAATACCAAAAATTAGCCAGGCATGGTGGCACATGCCTGTAATCCCAGCTATTCGGGAGACTGAGGCAGAGAATTGCCTAAACCCGGGAAGTGGAGGTTGCAGTGAGCTGAGATTGCGCCATTGTACTCCAGCCTGGGTGACAGAGCGAGACTCTGTCCAGAAAAAAAAAAAATTTTTTTTTTTTTTTTTAATGAGCCATACATGGTGGCATGCCCCTGCAGTCTTAGCTACCACAGAGGAAGAACGGAGAAGTGGGAAGCAAGAAAGCCTGCAGACATTTAAAAGTACTCAGCTCAACCTATGGAAATTGCATTTTTTCTCTTCTTCTATTCCTGAATGAGGTCAGAAAGATATAAGCTTTGCTCAGACAAAGGGTCTTCTGTAAAATCCCTAAGTTAAAAAAAAAAACTGTCAAACCTGAACTTTATAGAATCAAGAGCCACCTTAGAACTACCTCCTATGGCTAAAGCTAGGGAGGTATGGGATCAGGAATGCAGCAGGCCACTGTTTGGCTCCCCTGTGTTAGATGGCCAGCTGCCAGAGTACAAATCTGTATGTACCTAACCAAGCAGCTGCACACAGGCTAATGGGCTTTTAATACCTGCTACTTGATGATATAACCTTTTTTTTTTTTTTTTTTTTTGACACGGAGTTTTGCTCTTGTTACCCAGGCTGGAGTGCAATGGCGTGATCTTGGCTCACCGCAACCTCCGCCTCCTGGGCTCAGGCAATTCTCCTGCCTCAGCCTCCTGAGTAGCTGGGATTACAGGCACGCACCACCATGCCCAGCTAATTTTTTGTATTTTTAGTAGAGACGGGGTTTCACCATGTTGACCAGGATGGTCTCGATCTCTTGACCTAGTGATCCACCCGCCTCAGCCTCCCAAAGTGCTGGGATTCCACAGGCTTGAGCCACCGCGCCCGGCGATATAACCTTTTTTTTTTTTTTTTTTTGAGACACATTCTTGCTCTGTTGCCCAGGCTGAAGTGCAGTGGCACCATCATGGCTTACTGCAACCTCCACCTCCCAGGTTCAAGTGGTTTTCCCACCTCAGCCTTTCGAGTAGCTGGGACTGTATGCATGCACTACTATGCCAGGCCAATTTTTTTTAAATTATATTTTTGTAGAGACAGGGTTTTCCCACGTTGCCCAGGCTGGTCTCGAACTCCTGGACTTAAGCGATCCACCTGCCTCGGCCTCCCAAAGTGCTGGGATTACAGGCATGAGCCACCATGCCTGGACTCCATGAAATAATTTCTTATTCGTTCTATGCCTGTAGAAACTGACTTTAGAATAAAAGCTAAGGGCTGGGCATGGTGGCTCACTTGAGGGCTGGAGTTTGGGACCAGCCCGGCTAACATGGTAAAACCTCATTACTGTATCTACTAAAAATACAAAAATTAGCTGGGTATGGTGGTACGTGCCTGTAATTCCAGCTACTTGGGAGGCTAAGACATGAGACTTGCTTGAACCTGGGAGGCAGAGGTTGCAGTGAGGAGAGACTGCACTACTGCCTTCCAGCCTAGGTGACACAGCAAGACTCTGTCTCAAAACACAAACAAGTAAATAAATAAAAGCTAAGAAGCTGTTTGTGGAGGGTATAGCTCAAAGTCTAATGATATAAGGATATGGGAGCGAAAATTCCTAGGTCCAGTAAGGCCCCAGAGAGCTTTCATGGTCTCCCTCGCTCTGAAATTTCAGTTATGCTATTTTTTAAGGAGATTACACAACCTCTTCTACTTTTTCCAGGGTTCCTAAATTCCCTCCTCAGCCAGCTTAGGCTCCATTATTGCAATCACTCCCTCACATACACCCTTCACTTCCTGCCCCACTCTCCCTTATAGTCGCACATGCCTAAAAAATGCTAACACTGGTTAAATACAGCTCTACTCTTATTTTGTACCTGAAAATTACAGCTGAACACACATGACACTAATTAATCTCATGTGAAATGTATGGCCCATAGTCTCAAGTGGGCCCTTCACGTGGTTGCCTATCTGAGCACACCTCCCTCGTCCACCCACTCTCCCACGCTCCAGATGACCATTTCAAGCCTCTTCTCTCTCCTCAACTCTCCTCCTTCCCTCGCCTCAATCACAGCTGATGTTCTTGGCTTTCCATTTCACTGAGAAAACAGAAGCAAATTAGAAGAAACTTTCCACATGCTTCTACCACTACACCCACCTAACCACTTGCTTCTAAGCCTATACTCTGCCTCCCCTCCTGTAACTATGGAAGAACTACGTTCCTGTCTAAGGCCAACCCCTTACCTATGGATCACCTTCCCTCTTCTCTGGCCTCAAGGTCACGATTAAGGCAATTTGTCCTCTCTCTCATTCAATTTTTTCCCTCTACTAAGTTTCATGCTATGAATTCCATCAGCATACAAACAGGTCTCCCATCTTGGGATGGGAAAAAAAGCCAGCTTTCAACCCAATATTTTCCTCCAACAATCACTCCACTTCAGCCCTCTCTCCCGGACTTTACAGCAAACTCCTTAAGAGATTTCTATATTGCTATCTCCAATTCCTTTCCTCCTATTCCTGCATTCTTGAACCCACTCCAATTAAGCTTTCACTTTTAACCTTCACCACTCCACTGCAACTACTCAAAAGGGTCCCATGATACTAACACCAATGCCAGTTCTCAGTCTTCGACTTACCTGACCCATCTGCAGCACTGGACACAGTGGACCACTTACTCTACCTTGGAGTTTTTCCATCACACTCTTGGTTTTTCTCCTTCCGTCCTCACTACAAGTTTTCTATTTCCTCTATTAGGTATTCTTCATCTCTCTTGCCTCTAATGTAGGAAGGTGAGGCCTCAGCCCAAGCGATTCTGCCTCGGCCTCCTAGGCCTCTTCTTATCTATACTCACTCCTTAAGTGACTTCATCCAGAATGTGGTCTTTGATACCATTCAAACATCTCTCTCGAGCCAAGACCTCTCCCCTCAACTTTGGCGTCTGATAGCCAATTACCACTTAATTATCTCTTGAGTACCTAGCAGGTATCTCAAACTTGTCCCGAACTGAACATCTATCTTCCCACAGAATTGCAGCAGTCCTAACCATCCGGCCATTTATTGCGACAGCACAGTAACTGGTCTCCTTTTGTCACCTTTGTCCTCGCGCAGTCTGTTCTCAACACAGGAGCTAGCGATCTTTTTAAAGGGTGAATCAAATCATACTACTTCTGTTTAAACCCCTCCAGTGGCTTTCCATCTCACACACAGCTAAACCCAAGGTCTCTACAAAGTCCTGCAGTTTTCCCCTGCAGCTCCAGCTTCCCAACCTCCACATCCTACCACTCTTCCCTCCCCTCTCTCTCTCTAGTCTTGTCACAGTGGTCCCCTTGCTGTCCCCAAAAGGTTTCAGGAATCCTTCCGCCTTAGGAGCCTTTGCATTTGTTGTTCCCACTGCCTGCAACAGCTGTTCTCCTAGATAACTACTAAGTTCACTCATCATTTTCTTCAGATCTTTGTCAAATTTTATTTTCCTTTTCTTTTTGGCAATCAATCTTATGTACTACGCTTTCTTACTTTGTCAAATTTTTACCGTATCAGTAAGGACTGTCCTGACTCTCTCCCCACTTCTCCAATTTAAGAAATCATCATCCAACCTCCCACCCAGTATATCTTATTCCTCCACTCTGCTTTATAATCCTCTAAAGCATACTATATACTATGTATTTACGTATTCTACTAGTTTGATTGTCCAAAACAGGAATTGTCTTTTCTATTTATTACTGTTTCCCTGTCAACAAATCTGACACATTAAAAACTCAGTTGAATGAATAAATAAATCATTGTCTTCTAGGAGTGCTCTGGGGAAAAATAAAATAAATTCGCAGCATGATAGGGAAAAAGGTGCTTCCAAGCACTTACCTGCTCCCCGACTGGGAGGGTCTCGGGCTGGGGGAGGTGGCCTATTACTCAGTAAAGAGGGGGAGGCTGAGGTGGGTGGAGGAGGTGCTAGGCCTCTGACAGGCCCTGCTGTCTTCCTATGCAAAGAATTGTGTCTCTGTGGCAGCTCAGGGGCTGACTCATTAGTGGGGCTAGAGGGTCCATTAGGGACCCCAGGAGGCTGGCGGTAAGGCGGAGGAGGAGGAGCCAGAGACTGGCCACTTGGTCCCGTTCTGATATTCCCAGGGGAAGGAGGTGGTTTGACTGAGGGTGGAGCAGGAGGTCCCTCTCGACCAGGGTGAAGCCTTTGTCCAGGTGTCGGCGGCAAGGGTTTCTCTCTGTTGTAGGCAGGGGCTTTGTTGCTGTGCATAGGCAGAGGTGTGGGGGGTGCATTGGCACGCCGTCCGGGGGGTGGTGGGGGAGGGGCGGAGGAGCTGTGCTTCATGCCTGTACTGCTGGTGGTATTGGGCCGAGAGAGGTCCGGTAAAGAGGGTCTCTGCATCCGGGGCAGTTCTGGGAGTGAGGCCCGGCTGCTGTCCGTATCATCCTGAGGACGCCCGCTGGCTGCAGACGCTGGAGGCCTTGGGGCAGCAGCTCGAGAACTGGGGACCTGCAGGGCTGGCTTACCAGCTAGATTCTCTACAAATACACAGACAACGCAAGGTCAACAGAGCTAGAAAGATGCTGGTCAGTATCTCTACCTTATCCAGCTCCTCAGTGCAACCTGCATGGCAGCAAGAAAAGGACTTACATAGTTCTGGGTTTTAACATGGTTTCAGGCCCAGGATACACTGTTATTTATTTTAAATTTTTACTTTATTTTTGCCAAGTAATAACTGTATGTATTTATGGGGTACAATGTCTTGTTACATGTATTCACTGTGGAATGATTAAATCAAAATTAAATAATTAACATATCCATCACCTCACATATTTGTTTTTTTATGGTGAAAACACTTAAAATCTACTCTACGCCAGGTGCGGTGGCTCATGCCTGAAATCCCAGCACTTTGGGAGGCTGAGGCAGGCAGATCATTTGAGGTCAGGAGTTTGAGACCAGCCTGGCCAACATGGAGAAAACCCTTCTCTATAAAAACACAAAATTAGCCGGACGTGGTAGCCTGCACCTGTAATCCCAGCTACTCAGGAGGCTGAGGCAGGAGAATGGCTTGAACCTGAGAGGCAGAAGTTGCAGTGAGCTGAGATCACACCACTGTACTCCAGCCTGGCAAACAGAGCAAGACTCCGTCTCAGGAAAAAAAACAAAAGGAATAAATAAAATAAAATCTACTCTTTTAGCAATTTTGAAATATACATTAAGTATAGTCACCAAGCTGTGCAACAGATCAGGGGTCGCCAAGCCCTGGGGCCAGCGACCTTTTCAAGAACCAAGCACACAGCAGGAGGTGAGCAAGAAGCATTACTGCCTGAGCTCCGCCTCCTGTCAGACCAGCAGGTGGGCTCGATTCTCATAGAAGGGCAAATCCTACTGTAAACAGCACATGTGAGGGATCTACATTGTATGCCCCTTATGAGAATCTAATGCCTGACAATCTGAGGTGGAATGGTTTCATCCAAAAACCATCCCCCACCCACTATCTGTGGAAAACCTGCCTCCCATGAAACCAGTCCCTGGTGCCAAAAAGACTGAGGACTACTGCAATGGATCACTAAAACTTACCCCTCCTGTCTAACTGAAACTTTGTAACCTGTGACCAACATCTCCCCTTTCCCCATCCCAACTCCTACTGCCCAGCCTCTAGTAACCAATATTTCACTTTCTACTTCTGGGAATGAATTCAACTGTTTCAGATCCCACATATAAATGAGATCATGTAGTATTTGTCTTTTTGTGCCTGGCTTATTTCACTTAGCGTGCTGTCCTCCAGGTTCATCCGTATTATCAGAAATGACAGAAGTTTCCTTCTTTTTTAAGGCTGAATAATATTCTAGTGTATATATACCACATTTTCTTTATCCAAATTGAATACACTTTCATTTAATCCCTCAGATTTTGCTGTATTCTGTTCTATAACTCCTCCCTTGCTCCCAAGTCTTTCTCCCCTCACCCCCCACCTCCACCACACTCCTCAACCTGAGATGGCCCACCTGGGACAATTCAGAAATTAACACACCAGGGAAATATCCCTCGAAAGTACTCATCAGATACCTGAACTGTCCTTGGCTCCCACAGGTCGAAGCTTCGGCACTCCTCCTTGGAAGAGACCTCCCTTCGGCTGCAGGGCAGCTGCTCCAGAGCCATAGCCACCACTGCTTCCTTTAGGCTCTGGAAAGCATACCAGTAAAGTTTTCATTTCATATGCTCTGAGCTGGTGACCAAGTCAATCAGGAGGGGAAACCCCTCCCCTATCTGGCCTATTGGAGTTACCAGTCTTGCTTTTGCCCTTCTATTTAAAAAAGCAGGCCTGGCACAGGGACTCATGCCTATAATCCCAGCATTTTGGGAAGGCAAGACAGGAGGATTACTTAAGCTCAGGAGTTTAAGAGCAGCCTGGGCAATATAGTAAGACTCTGTCTCTACAAAAATTTCAAAAATTACCCAGGCATGGTGATGCATGCCTATATGGTCTCAGTTACTCAGGGGGCTGAGATGGGAGGATCAATTGAGCCTGGGAAGTTGAGGGTACAGTGAGCTGTGATCGTACCACTGCATTCCAGCCTGAGCAACAAACAGAGTGAGACCCTGTCTCAAAAAATAAAGAAAGAAAAGAAAAAAAAAAGCTAGGCCTCTCTGCTCCACAGCTTTGTATAGAGATGAAACTCTTTGTTGTGATGAAAGAGAACGAACAAAAAGAAACAAGTGTTCAATCTTCCTTTATTTAGGGCAAAGAGGTAAGTGGGTTAAATAAATGTTTAGGGGCCAGGTGCAGAGGCTCAGGCCTGTAATCTCAGCACTTTGGGAGGCCAAGGCAGGTGGATCACCTGAGGTCAGAAGTTCAAGACCAGCCTCGCCAACATGGTGAAACCCCATCTTTAATAAAAATACAAAAAATTAGCCAGGTGTGGTGGCACGCAATCCCAGTTACTTGGGAGGCTGAGGCATGAGAACTGCTTGAACCCAGGAGGCAGAGGTTATAGGAAGCTAAGACCCTGCCACTGTATTCTAGCCTGGGCAACAAGAGCGAAAGTCAGTATTAAAAAAACAAAAGAAATGTTCGGCATAATTATCTGGGCTCTCCTCTCCACATCTCAGATGAAAGATAGAAGGCTAAGGGATCAGGGACCATTATGTGAGCACTCTCCAGAGGCCTATAGGAATAGACACTTGTAGCCATCATAAAACCAACCTTGGTTTCAGTTCAGAGGTTTCTAGGAATGTGGCAGTGTCCTCAGAGGACAGTCAAGGATGTGCCCTGATGAGCATTAGTTACTGTAAGAGATGGCAGCCTTCTTTTTTTTTTTTAATTTTTATTTTTTTCTTTTAGAGAGACCAGGTCTTGCTCTGTTGCCCAGGCTGGAGTGCAGTGGCCCAGTGACATGATCACTGCAGCCTCAAACTCCTGGGCTCACGTGATCTTTCCACTTCGGCCTCCCAAAGTATTGGGCTTACAGGCATGAGTCACCGTGTCTGGTGATACGGTAACATTTATCCTGAGAATGCTCTCCAAGGGTCAAGGCTGAATGGTCTCCAAGGGTCAAGAATGAATGAGAAGACAGCGAAAGAACATTCCAGGACAAAATTCTCCCACTCAAGCCCCCCAAAAAACAACAACCCAGCCAAGTCTCCAAGTCACTCCTGGGATCCTACTAGGAAATGAAGCTCAGACTCACTCTCGAGGATGGGAGCACTCCGATCATTAATATTGGTCACCTTCTTCAGCTTGGTCCCTTTGCAAATGTCCTGTAAGAGGGCACCTCGACCCCGCTGCTCATCTCTACTCAGCTTGGGCTGCTCTGTGTTTGCCTGGAAGATAAGAAGAATGTAAATTCACCCTAAATAGTTTCCTTTATCGGCCGGGTATGGTGACTCCCGCCTCTAATCCCAGCTCTTTGGGAGGCCAAGGAAAACAGCTCATTTGAGGTCAGGAGTTCAAGACTAGCCTGGCAAACCCCGTCTCTACTAAAAATACAAAAATTAGCTGGGCATGATGGTGCACAGCTGTAGTCCCAGCTACTCGGGAGTCTAAGGCGGAAGAATTACTTGAACCCAGGAGGCAGAGGTTGCAGTGAGCTGAAATCGTGCCATTGCACTCCAGCCTGGGTAACAAGAGCGAAACTCCGTCTCAAAAAAAAAAAAAAAGGCCAGGCGCTGTGGCTCAAGCCTGTAATCCCAGCACTTTGGGAGGCCGAGGCGGGTGGATCACGAGGTCAAGAGATCGAGACCATCCTGGTCAACAAGGTGAAACCCCATCTCTACTAAAAATACAAAAATTTAGCTGGGCATGGTGGTGTGTGCCTGTAATCCCAGCTACTCAGGAGGCTGAGGCAGGAGAATTGCTTGAACCCAGGAGGCGGAGGTTGCGGTGAGCCGAGATCGCGCCATTGCACTCCAGCCTGGGTAACAAGAGCGAAACTCCGTCTCCAAAAAAAAAAAAAACTTTTTTACTAAAGACTGCAAAAACTTCTTGATAGCAGGGTTCATGAAGGCAGGGACCATTGCTCACTGCTATAGAGTCTCTGGCACACCGAGGAAGCTCAAAAAATGCATGAGATGAATGCATTTATGGTAGTTATAAGGAATCAGGGAAAAGGGCACTTTTATACTACCTAGGAGAAGATAAATTGGTATAATCTTTCTAGAAAGCAATTTAACAATATGTATCAAAAGCCTTAAAAATGTCCAGGCTGGGGCTAGACACAGTGGCTCATGCCACTGTAATCTCAGCATTTTGGGAAGCCAAGGCAGGCGGATCATGAGGTCAAGAGATTGAGACCATCTGGCCAACATGGTGAAACCCCAACTCCACTAAAAATAGAAAAGGCCAGGCGCGGTGGCATATGCCTGTAATCCCAGCACTTTGGGAGGCCAAGGCAGGTGGATCACAAGGTCAGGAATTCAAGACCAGCCTGGCCAAGATGGCAAAACTCCATCTCTACTAAAAATACAAAAAATTAGCCAGGCGTGGTGGTGGGCACCTGTAATTCCAGCTACTCAGGAGGCTGAGGTAGAGAACTGCCTGAACCCAGAAAGTAGAGGTTGCAATGAGCCAAGATTGTGCCACTGCACTCCAGCCTGGGCGACAGAGCGATATTCCATCTCAAAAATAAAAACAGGGCCAGGCACAGTGGCTCACACCTGTAATCCCACCACTTTGGGAGGCTGAGGTGGGCGGATCACAACGTCAAAAGATCAAGACCATCCTGGCCAACATGGTGAAACTCTGTCTCTACTAAAAATACGAAAATTAGCCGGGCATGGTGGCGCAAGCCTGTAGTCCCAGCTACTCGGGAAGCTGAAGCAGGAGAATCGCTTGAACCCAGGAGGCGGAGGCTGCAGTGCACTGAGATTGCACGACTGCACTCCAGCCTGGTAACAGAGCAAGACTCTGTCTGGAAAAAATAAATGAACGAACTAATGAATACAAAAAATTAGCTGGGCATTGTGACACGTGCCTGTAGACCCAGCTACTCAGGAGGCTGAGGCAGGTGAATCACTTGAACCCGAGAGGTAGAGGTTGCAGTGAGCCAAGATTGCACCACTGCACTCCAGCCTGGCAACAGAGTGAGACTCCATCTCAAAAAAATAAAATAAAATAAAAAAAACAAAAAAAAACGCCCATGCCAGGCATGGTGGTTCACGCCTATAATCCCTGCATTTTGGGAGGATGAGGCAGGCAGATCACCCGAAGTCAGGAGTTTGAGACCAGCTTTGCCAACATAGTGAAACCCCATCTCTATTAAAAATATAAATAAAATTAGTCAGGCATAGTAGCCCATGCCTATAGTCCTAGCTACTCAGGAGACTGAGATAGGAGAGTCGCTTTAACTCAGGAGGTAAAGGCTCAAGTGAGCTAATGCCATTGCACTCCAGCCTGGGCTATAAGAGCAAAACTCCATCTCAAAAAAAAAAAGAAGCCTTAAAAATGTCTGGCGCCGGGCACAGTGGCTCACGCATGTAATCCTAGCACTTTGGGAGGCCAAGGTGGGTGGATCACCTGAGGTCAGGAGTTCAAGACCAGCCTGGCCATCATGGTGAAACCTCATCTTAGAAAAGAAATTTTATTATTATTATTTTTAAAAATAAGAAAGAAAAAAATTTTTTAACTGTCTGGCACAAGAATTCTACTTCTAGGAATTTATCTTAAAACAACTGTGTGCAGGTGGATCACGAGGTTGAGAGATCGAGACCATCCTGGTCAACATAGTGAAACCCCGTCTCTACTAAAAATACAAAAAACTAGCTGGGCGTGGTGGCGCGTGCCTGTAATCCCAGCTACTTAGGAGGCTGAGGCAGGAGAATTGCCTGAGCCCAGGAGGCGGAGGTTGCGGTGAGCCGAGATCGTGCCATTGCACTCCAGCCTGGGTAACAAGAGCAAAACTCCATCTCAAAAAAAAAAAAAAAAAAAAAAAACAACTGTGTGCAATGACGCTAATAATGGCAAAAAACTATTTCTAATAGCATAAAACTGAAAAAAAAAGTTAAATCAGCCAGGCGCGGTGGCTCAAGCCTGTAATCCCAGCACTTTGGGAAGCCGAGGCGGGTGGATCACGAGGTCGAGAGATCGAGACCATCCTGGTCAACATGGTGAAACCCCGTCTCTACTAAAAATACAAAAAAAACATTAGCTGGGCATGGTGGCACGTGCCTGTAATCTCAGCCACTCAGGAGGCTGAGGCAGGAGAATTGCCTGAACCCAGGAGGCGGAGGTTGCGGTGAGCCGAGATTGCGCCATTGCACTCCAGCCTGGGTAACAAGAGCAAAACTCCGTCTCAAAAAAAAAAAAAAAAAAAAAAGTTAAATCAAAAGGAACAATGATAATATAAGCATACAAGGGGATGCCAATGAAGCTCTCAAATATTTAAAAATCAGTATCTTTTTACAGCAATAATGTTTGACACAATCAAGTAAAATTTTTTTTTTTTTTTTTTGAGACAGCATCTTCCTCTCCTGCCCAGGCTAGAGGGCAGTTGTGTGATCTCAACTTACGCAACCTCCACCTCCCAGCTTCAAAAGATTCTTGTCCCTCAGCCTCCCAAGCAGCTGTGACTACGGTGTATGCCACCACACACGGCTAATTTCTTTTGTATTTTTAGTAAAGGCAGGGTTTCGCCATGTTGGCCAGGCTGGTCTCGAACGCCTGACCTCAAGTGATCCACAGGCCTTGGCTTCCCAAAGTGTGGCCACTGCACCTGGCCTCGTCAAGTAAAACATTTAAAAAAACAATACATAGGACTTGCTGTGGTGGCTCATGCCTGTAATCCCAGTACTCTGGGAAACCAAGGTAGGTAGATCACCTGAGGTCAGGGATTCGAGACTAGCCTGGCCAACTTGGTGAAACCCTGTCTCTACTAAAAATATAAAAGTTGGCTGGGGATGGTGATGCAATCCTGAAATCCCAGCCACTCGGATGGCTGAGGCATGAGAATCACTTGAACCCAGGAGTTAGAGGCTACAGCGAGCCACAATCACACCACTGTACTCCAGCCTGGGTGACAGAGTGAGACTCTGTCTCAAAAAAAAAAAAAAAAAAACCACAAAGAAAGATTTCATATCATACACTGAGCATTACAAAAAAAAAAAAAAAAAAAAAGAGAAAGATTTCACTTTCTAAACCCACTGTCCATGCTCATTGCTTTAGTCTAGACCTAAACTTTCTTTTTTTTGAGATGGGAGTCTTGCTCTGTCGCCCAGGCTGAAGTGGAATAGCTCAATCTCCACTCACTGCAACCTCCACCTCCTGGGTTCAAGCGATTCTCCTGCCTCAGCCTCCCAAGTAGCAGGGATACAGGCACCCGCCATCATGCCTGGCTAACTTTTTTTCTATTTTTGTAACTTTTTTTCTATTTTTGTAGAGACAGGGTTTCACCATGTTGGCGAGGCTGGTCTTGAACTCCCAACCTCAGGTGATCCACCCTCCTCGGCCCGCCAAGGTCTGGGATTACAGGAATGAGCTACTGTGCCCAGCCTCAGACCTACATTTTATTTTATTTTATTTTTTTGAGAGAGAGCCTTGCTCTGTATTCCAGGCTGGAGTGCAGCAGCACGATCTCGGCTCACTGCAACCTCCGCCTCCCAGGTTGAAGCAATGCTCCTGCCTCAGCCTCCTGAGTAGCTGGGATTACAGGCACGTGCCACCATGCCTGGCTAATTTTTGTATTTTCAGTAGATACGGGGTTTCACCATGTTGGTCAGGCTGGCCTTGATTTCCTGACTTCATATTCCACCCGCCTTGGCCTCCCAAAGTGCTGGGATTACAGGCATGAGCCACCATGGGCAGCCAGACCTAAACTTTCAATGGCAACGGCCTTCTGTCTCCAGGCTCAACCCCAACCCTCAATCTCCCCAACTGTACTTGTATTTGAAAGGTGCACAAACAGGTTACTCTTGCTGTTGAAAATATTTCAACAACTCCTCATGATCACCAGAAGAAAAATCTAAACCCTCAGCCTACATCTCCAGCTGCATCTGCTACCACATCACCTCAAGCAATAATCTAAACCTCTATATGCTTTCTTACAAATCAGCACGAGGCTGGCACAGTGGCTCAAATCTGTAATCCCAGCACTTTCGGAGGCTCAAACAAGAGGATCACTTGAAGCCAGGAGTTCAAGACCAGCCTAGGCAACAAAGTGAGACTCTGCCTTTATTTAAAAAAAAAAAAAAATTCTTTTTAATTAGCTAAGTGCAGTGTCATGCCCATGTAGTCCCCACTACTTGGGAAGCGGAGGCAAGCGGATCACTTGAGCCCAGGAATTAGAGGTTGCAGTGAGTTATGATCACAACCATTGCACTCCAGCCTGGGCAACAGAATGAGACTCTGTCTCATTAATTAATTAATTAATTAATTCCAAATCAGTACCTTTCCACACTCTGGTTCCTCTGCTTCAAGTGCCCTCCCTCCCTCCTCTCTTTTTGGCTAAACTCTACTCAAGGTTTAAGACTCAGCTCAAGTATCACCACCTACCTAGAAGCCTTCATTGACTGCCTCCTCTTTCTACCCCCACTATAACCAGACAAGTTATGCTTTATTTTTATTTTTGAGACAGAGTCTTACTCTGTTGCCAAGGCTGGAGTGCAGTGCCTGCTTGGTTCAAAAATCACATTGCTTTTTTTTTCCTGTTACTGAATCTTTCAGTCTTCTAACCAAAACATTCCCAAAACTCCTTTCCTTCTTAGTAAGGTGTTAGAGCTAATGGACTTGGCTTTAAAAGGAACTGATTTTGAATAAAACAGATGAAGCGGTAGCAAGAAACAACCACTAAGAATCCTCAGCCCTTTTCTCAAAAATGCCAAAGAAACAACATACTCACTTTTATACAGCAAATAGATTTAACGGAAAACATTAGCTCTTACTCCAATGCCACCTGTCCAAATCTCCATTTAGAATAAAGTGGAACAAGGAAACCAGACACACCATCATGGTCCTAAGAAGACCTCTCAGGAATCAGAACCAACTGATCAAGATGGACTTGTTTACTCTCCACCTTCCTATACCACATGTCATTGATTATACACTATGTCTTGTATAAGGACACCCTATGTGTCCTTTAATACCAGGAATAAAAATCTGGAATGTTAAAAACAGAATTAAAGAATAGGAATGCTATGGACAGGAAAATCTAGAAATGTTAATCAAAAGGGGTTAAAAAAACAACAGTATGTGAGGACCATCAACCTATTTACTCAAAAGTTTTGAGATAGCCTGATGGAAGGACTACCTACCTGATTAAATGTGGGCGGTGGAGGAGGACCAGGTGGGGGTGGTGGGGGAGGAGGAATTGGCATTCTTGCCCTGCTCCCAGTTGGCACTGCTCTCTCTCCGTCTTTATTTGCAGCTTTAGGTCATTCATATACCTGCAAATGAAACAGAAATTCATAAGAACATCTTTACCATTAGAGACAACAAGTGCCCAGGAGAACTAGAGAACTGGGCATGGTAACTGAGAGGCTGAACAACCTCATCTTCTATTTCTACAGTGATATAGTCCAGGGCTTGGTAAACCTGTTTAAATCAATTTTTTAATTTGCAATTTCCTAATGACTTATGATGCTGAACATCTTTTTATGTGCTCACTTGTCATCATTTATCTTCTCTGGTAAGGTGTCTATTTAGGCCTTCTGCCCTTTTTTTTCTTTAAAGAGACTGGGTCTCTCTCCATTGCCCAGGCTAGAGCACAGTGGCACAATCATGGCTCACTGCAGCCTAGAACTCCTGAGCTCAAGCGATTCTCCCACCTCAGCCTCTCGAGGAGCAGGGACTACAGTTGTGCATGCCATTATGCCCAGCTAATTAAAAAATTTTTTAGACATGAGTTCTCACTATACTGCCCAGGCTTGTCTCCAACATCTGGCCTCAAGCAATCCTCCCACCTCAGCTGCCTAGCTGGGATTACAGGTGTGAGACATCATACCTGGCTGGCCCATATTTTTAATTGGGTTGTTTTTGCTTTTTTATTGCTGAGTTTTAAGAGCTATTTGTATATTCTGGATAACAGTCCTTTAACAGATATGTCTTCTGCAGTCTGCAGCTGTCTTCTCATTTTCTTGATTTTTATAACCTCTTAAAAATGTAAAAATCATTCTTAGCTTATGGGCAATACAAAAACAGGCTGTAGACAAGATCTGACTTATGGGCCATAGTTTACCAACACCTGGTATAGTCAGATCCCTGGAATCTGACAGCCATTTTATCACATCACCAAACACTTAACACTCAAAACCTATATAGTCGCCGGGCGCGGTGGCTCAAGCCTGTAATCCCAGCACTTTGGGAGGCCAAGGCGGGTTGGATCACGAGGTCAAGCGATCAAGACCATCCTGGTCAACATGGTGAAACCCCGTCTCTACCAAAAATACAAAAAATTAGCTGGGCATGGTGGCTCGTGCCTGTAATCCCAGCTACTCAGGAGGCTGAGGCAGGAGAATTGCCTGAATCCAGGAGGCGGAGGTTGCAGTGAGCCGAGATCACGCCATTGCACTTCAGCCTGGGTAACAAGAGCGAAACTCCGTGTCAAAAAAAAAAAAAAACTGATCAAAACCATAAATCATTAGCAGAATATCTTTCACTAGGTGGGGTGGAAGGAATTTAAAATTAAAAAAAACACAAGAGGTAGGGGAAAAAAAAAACTTTTCTTCTCTTGAATCCCCTGAGTTTACTGTGACCATTCCAACTCCAAATGCCCACAGCACTATCAAAGAAAGCTAGTAGGAAGTAACAGGGAAAGTAACAGTTGATTCAAACAAACGTTTTCAACTAATTCCAGTCACCAGAGGTCCTGCCTTTTTGACGGGGTTTCTAGTTTTGTTTTGTTTTGTTTTTTGAGACAGAGTCTCACTCTGTTGCCCAGGCTGGAGTACAGTGGCACCATCTCAGCTTACTGCAACCTCTACCTCCCAAGTTCAAGCAATTCTCTTGCCTCAGCCTCCAAGTAGCTGGGATTACAGTCATGTGCCACCACACTGGGCTAATTTTTGTATTTTTAATAGAGATGGGGTTTTACCATGCTAGCCAGGCTGGTCTCAAACTCCTAACCTCAAGTGATCCTCTCACCTCAGCCTCCCAAAGTGCTGAGATTACAGGGGTGAGCCACTGTGCCCAGCCTGGGTTTCTAGTTCTATCAGCCGCTGGCGATTGCCATTGAAAGGGTCTCCTAGAATGACCTAGAAAAGATTCAGACAAGTTCTTTACTCTTTCCGTGTCTATAGGTGATCCAACCTACATGCTACAAGGTGAATAATGACTTCAAGGAACAGCCTTATGCCTGTCAGTGAGCTCCACTTATTTAAGCAAAGCAGGAATTCTCTAGCATGGCAAACTGTTTTTTTTTTTTTAAACCAATATATTACACAGTTATAGATACCTTCCTAAACTAGACTCAATTCAAACTCTAATTGAAAAATAGATCCATCAGTGGTGCCTGCCTATAATTCCAGCTATTCAGAGGGCTGAGGAAAGGATCACTTGAGCCTCTGAGTTTGAGTACAGCCGGGCAACATACCAAGACCCCTTAAAAAATTAAATACATATGGCCAGGCACAGTGGCTCACGCCTGTAATCCCAGCACTTTGGGAGGCCGAGGCGGGTGGATCACCTGAGGTCAGGAGTTCGAGACCAGCCTGGCCAAAAGGGTGAAACCCCGTCTATTTAAAAAAAAAAAAAAAAAATTAAATTAAAAAAATTACCTTTATCAAGTGACTGATTTTTTTAGTTCTGAGTACCAACAGTGGCTTTCAACCTTCCTTCTGGCTCCACAAGGATTGTATGCATGACACACTCCTATCCGTGACATTTATTACATAATGATGTACTAGAGTATTATCGTTCCCATTTTATGGGTGAGGACACTGAAGTCCCCAGAGTGGGAGTGCCTACATGTACATGAGAAAAACTGACTCATCAAAGGGCAACTGCCTGAGATCACTCAGGAGTCAAGTGCAGAGTGAGGCCTCATATCCAGGTCACCTGATTTCACTAATCACTATGGCGAAAACAAACAAAAAACCCCCCTAGAAATTAGTGTGGTTTAGCAATTTTCTATCTTGCCCTGAATGAAATTTAACTCATTCCAAATTTCTTAGCGACAGAATACGAACAGTTCTCTGTACGTTTCCAAGAAAGCCCAATTTAAGTGAATTCAAATTAAAACAATTTTCCTTTCCCTGAAAAATCCCCAAAATAAGCTTTTTTGTTTAAATCAAATTAGGATTGATACTTAACAATCGCTAATCCAATGCAGAGGGTCTGCTTTGAGAACTACTTTGAGTTAAAAAACAAAACAAAACAAAACAAAACAATTCATAACATTTGACAACAGAAAGACAAATTTCACTGATCAACTGTGATTAATCAAAGGACAAATTTGGGCCTTCTGGAAGTACTGTCTACTGCAATAGTAAGAATCTAGCAGCATTTTATTTTTGTTTCTTTGAGCCAGGGTCTCATTCTGTCTCCCAGGCTAAAGTGCACGGGCACCATCATAGCTCACTATAATCTCCAACTCCTGGGCTCCAGTGATCCTCCTGCCTCAGCCTCCCGGAAGCCAGGACTACAAGTGTGCACCACCACACACAGCTTAGAATCTAATGGTCTCGAGGTTAAATCTGAGATTAAAAAGAAAAAGAAGGTCCTCTACAGAATTTTAAGTATTTCCTTTCTGATCTATTAAATTAGAACTACAAACTTCACCATCTGTGCTCTTCAGAGACCTTGATTTTCAGAAACATCTTGAGGCTGCCTCTAGTTTAGCAACACAGTATTCTCATTCCTTTCTTAAGCCTTTCCATCTTAAAAACCATGATAAAATAAGCTTTTCACATCCTCAGGAGTCAATATCTTAAAAATAAAGACCAGAGAGCATTATTTAAAATTTTCCTGATGTCATATGAATCACATAATTCAGAAATAAGTCTTCATAAAACTCAAGTAATGTATTTTTTAAAACTGCTTCCTTCTATTCCTTTTTTTTTTGAGACTGAGTTTCGCTCTTGTTACCCAGGCTGGAGTGCAATGGCGCGATCTCGGCTCACCGCAACCTTCGCCTCCTGGGTTCAGGCAATTCTCCTGCCTCAGCCTCCTGAGTAGCTGGGATTACAGGCACGCGCCACCATGCCCAGCTAATTTTTTTTGTATTTTTAGTAGAGACGGGGTTTCACCATGTTGACCAGGATGGTCTCGATCTCTTGACCTCGTGATCCACCCGCCTCTGCCTCCCAAAGTGCTGGGATTACAGGCGTGAGCCACCATCCGGCCTATTCCTTTTTTAAAAGACAAAGCCAGCTGGGCAGGGTGGCTCACGCCTGTAATCCTAGCACTTTCGGAGGCCAAGGTGGGTGGATCACCTGAGGTCAGGAGTTCAAGACCAGCCTGGCCATCATGGTGAAACCCCATCCCATTAAAAAAAAAAAAAAAAGAAAGAAAGAAAAGACAATTTTTCTATTCAATTTCCTAATGTTTCACTCCAAACATTCCTACATTTTAAAAACAGGAGACTTCCTTAATACAAAGACAACAACTACTACCTTTTACATGTGATAAATGAAGAATCCAATTTAGTTGTTGCTTTTCTTGTATACTTAAAATTATCTAAGAGGTATCCTAGTTACCACTACAATGAGAGGCCTTTATTCAAATGGCATTCTGCTGCTCTAAACTCAGGTTTCAATTGCAAGTTTTTTTTTTTTGTTTTTTTTTTTTTTGAGACGGAGTTTCGCTCTTGTTACCCAGGCTGGAGTGCAATGGCATGACCGACCTCGGCTCACCGCAACCTCCGCCTCCTGAGTTCAGGCAATTCTCCTGCCTCAGCCTCCTGAGTAGCTGGGATTACAGGCACGCACCACCATGCCCAGCTAATTTTTTGTATTTTTAGTAGAGACAGGGTTTCACCATGTTGACCAGGATGGTCTCGATCTCTTGACCTGGTGATCACCCGCCTCGGCCTCCCAAAGTGCTGGGATTACAGGCTTGAGCCACCGTGCCCGGCCTAAGTTATTTTTAAAAGAAACAAAAATCAAGAAAAATTCTAAATCTTAATGCTATCTCCTATTTTCATGCCTCAGGTAACAGTATTTTCCTTTGATCTCACTTTTGACTACAACGTAAATTACAGTTTTATATCAAACCACCCAACAAAATCCCACAGGGGAAAAAGACTGACCTAAATAAACAGGCCACCTCCCTCACTTAGCAAAATCTTAAGGTCCCCAGTTTTTCCTTACAAGAATCAGTCTTATAAATAGAAATCTGAGACATCAACAAGAAAATCATTTTTTTCTTAAATATATGTTCAATTATTTCATATCCTAATAAACCATTTCTGAATACAAAGAAACAGAGATAGGTAAAACAAATTTCAGGATCCTCTCTGAAAAAACCACAATAGCTTTGTCTACTCTATCTCCAGACAATCTAACGAGAAGACAGTTGTGTCTTCAAAAGAAAAAGATTCCAGATATTCCTCCCTAAAGGAATTCTTCTGATCCCACAGCTCAAATGAAATCTCTCTAACAGTATCAGAGAAAGTCAGGCCGGGCATTATGGCTCAAGCCTGTAATCCCAGCACCTTGGGAGGCCAAGGTAGGAGGATCACCTGTGCTTAGAGACTAGCCTGGGTAACAAAACGAGACCCTGTCTCTATTTAATAAGAAATAATTCTTAGGCCGGGTGCAGTGGCTCATACATGTAATCCCAACACTTTGGGAGGCCGAGGCGGGCGGATCTCTTGAGATCAGGAGTTCAAGACCAGCTTGGCCAACATGGTGAAACCCTATCTCTACTAAAAATATATTTAAAAAATTATCCCATAGGATGGAATAAAATAAAAAGAAATACAAATAAAATTAGCCATGTGTGGTGGCAGGTGCCTGTAATCCCAGCTACTTGGGAGGCTGAGGTTCAAGAATCAGTTGAACACGGGAAGAGGAGTTGCAGTGAGCCGAGATTGCACCATGGCACTCCAGCCTGGGCAACAGAGAGACTCCCTCTTAAAAACAAACAAACAGCCGGGCGTGGTGGCTCACGCCTACAATCCCAGTGTGATTTGGGAGGCCAAGGCGGCTGGATCACAGAGTCAAGAGATCAACACCATCGTGGTCCACATGGTGAAACCCCGTCTCAACTAAAAATACAAAAATTAGCTGGGCATGGTGGTGCATGCCTGTAGTCACAGCTACTCAGGAGGCTGAGGCAGGAGAATTGCTTGAATCCAGGAACTGGAGGTTATGGTGAGCCAAGATCGTACCACTGCACTCCAGCCTAGGCAACAAGAGTGAAACTCCATCTAAAAAAAACCCAAAAAACAAACGACAACAACAACAAAAAACTGCCGGGCATGGTGGTTCACACCTGTAATACCAGCACTTTGGGAGGCTGAGGCAGGTTAATCACAAGGTCAGGAGATCGAGACCATCCTGTTCAACGTGGTAAAACCCACCTCTAAAAAAAAAAAAAAAAAAAAAATTTTAATTCTTTTTAAAAAAACTGATGTATCAGCTGTTCACAACCTTTTAGTACAACAACCAACCCCAATAACATCACATCAAACAAGAAGTTCAAAATAACCAAGTCAACTTTGTATATTTTTCAACCAGGTTTTAGTCAAAAACAGAATTAATAGCCACAAACCAAAGGCAACTGCAACAAATGAAAACAAGTAAAAATTGAATGGGTAGGTTTTGTTACAATCAGATTCTAAACTCAACTGCAACTTCAACCATTCTGCTAAGCACTTAACAATTACTAACTCACCCCTATGGTGGCCCATTAGTACCAATTTAAACATTACCCTCAGGCTGGGCACAGCTGCTCAAGCCTGTAATCCCAGCACTTTGGGAGGCCAAGAGAGGTAAATGGATTGAGGTCAGGAGTTTGAGACCAGCCTGGTCAAGATGGTGAAACCCCATCTCTACTAAAAAGACAAAAATTAGCCAGGCATGGTGGCACACCTGTAATTCCAGCTACTCAGGAGGCTGAGGAACAAGAATCACTTGAACCCAGGAGGTATAGGTTGCAGTGAGTGGAGATCACACCACTGCATTCCAGCCTGGGTGACACAGTGAGACTTTGTCTCAAAAACAGTAACAAAAGGCTAAGGCACGGTGGTTCACATCTGTAATCCCAGCACCAGCACTTCCAGAGGCCAAGGTGGGTGGATTATTTGAGGTCTGGAGTTCGAGACCAGCCTGGCCAACGTGGTAAAAGCCTGTCTCTACTAAAAATACAAAACTTAGCTGGGTGTGGTGGCACTTGCCTATAATCTTAGCTACTCAGGAGGCTGAGGCAGGAGAATCACTTTAACCCTGTAGGCAGAGGTTGCCATGAGCTGAGACTGTGCCACTGTACTCCAATCTGGGCGACGGCAAGACCCTGTCTCAAAATAAATTAATTAAATAAAATAGGCAGGGCATGGTGGCTCATGCCTATAATCCCAGCATTTTGGGACGCTGAGGTGGGCAAATCACCCGTTAGGAGTTCAAGACCAGCCTGACCAACACGGAGAAACTAAAAATACAAAATTACGCAGGTGTGGGTGGCACATGCCTGTAATCCCAGCTACTCTGAGGTTGAAGCAGGAGAATCACTTAAACCCAGGAGGCGGCGGAGGGTGCGGTGAGCTGAGATCATACCATTGCACTCCGGCCCAGACAACAAGAGAAAAACTCCGTCTCAAAAAAATAAATAAAATAAAATAAAAAATACCTTGAAATAAAATTAAATTTTGGAGGAACATTTCATACACCTACACCCATTTTAACAAATTAGTTCTTAAGCACAGACAGTACTCTGTCTTTCTAGGGTTCTCTCTCATTATTCTACAGCATACCATAGCTGTTCAGGAGTCACTCATTGAACAGAACAAAAGTAAATATAAGAGTAGCACGGGCCTACTTAGGTACAGTGGCTCAAACCTGTAATCCCAGCACTTTGGGAGGCTGAGGCAGGTGGATCACTTGAGGTCAGGCGTTCCAGACCAACCTGGCCAACACAGTAAAACGCCATCTCTACTAAAAATACAAAAATTGGTCAGGTGTGGTAGTGGGCACTTGCAATCCCAGCTATTTGGAAAGCTGAAGCAAGAGAATCACTTGCATCCAGGAGGTAGAGGTTGTAGTGAGCCGAGACCATGCCATTGCACTCCAGCCTAGGCAACAAGAACAAAACTCAGTCTTTAAAAAAAAAAAAAAAAGGCCGGGCGCGGTGGCTCAAGCCTGTAATCCCAGCACTTTGGGAGGCCGAGGCGGGTGGATCACGAGGTCAAGAGATCGAGACCATCCTGGTCAACGTGGTGAAACCCCGTCTCTACTAAAAATACAAAAAATTAGCTGGGCATGGTGGCACGTGCCTGTAATCCCAGCTACTCAGGAGGCTGAGGCAGGAGAATTGCCTGAACGCAGGAGGCGGAGGTTGTGGTGAGCCAAGATCGTGCCATTGCACTCCAGCCTGGGTAACAAAAGCAACACTCTGTCTCAAAAAGAAAAAAATGAGTAGCACAAGCCAGGCACAGGTTCTTTCTAGGATTCTCTCTCATTATTCTACAGCATACCATAGCTGCTCAGGAGTCACTCACTGAATAGAACAAAAGTAAATATAAAAGTAGCAGGGGCCTAGCCGGGTGCAGTGGCTCATGCCTGTAATCCCAGCCTTTGGGGAGGCTGAGGCAGGCAGATCACTTGAGGTCTGGAGTTCGATACCAGCCTGGCCAACATGGAGAAAACCCATCTCTATTAAAATACAAAAATTTGCTGGTGGTGCATGCCTGTAATCCCAGCTACTCGGGAGGCTGAGGCAAGAGAATCACTTTTAAGTCGGGAGGCAGAGGTTGCAGTGAGCCAAAATAGTACAAGCCATTGTTCTAGAAAAATACTTTGGCACTCAGTGGGTGCCAAAGTATTTTTCTAGAACAAGGGCTCTCAACCAGGACGGATTTTGTTCCCCAAGACACTGTCAATGTCTAGAGACATGTTTGATCATCACAACTAGGGTAGGGAGTGCTGCTGGCATCTAGTGGATAGGAAACAAGGATGCTGGCTGGGCGCGGTGGCTCACGCCTGTAATCCCAGCACTTTGGGAGGCTGAGGCAGGCAGATCACAAGGTCAAGAGACTGAGACTATCCTAGTTAACATGGCGAAATCCTGTCTCTACTAAAAATACAAAAATTAGCTGGGCATGGTGGCGCATGCCTGTAGTGACCCAAGATCGCATCACTGCACTCCAGCCTGGTGACAGAGAGAGACTCCGCCTCAAAAACAGAAAAAGACAAAAGAAAAAGAAAACAAGGATGCTGCTAAACATCCTCCAACACATAAGACAACAAAGAATTATCTGGTCAGGCTGGGTGTGGTGGCTCACATCTGTAATCCCAGCACTTTGGATAAGAAGTTGGGGACCAGCTTGGCCAACATGGCAAAACTCTGACTCTACTAAAAATACAAAAATTAGTCAGGCATGGTAGTGGGTGCCTGTAATCCCAGCTACTCAGGAGGCTAAGGTGGGAGAATCACTTGAACCCGGGAGGCAGAGGTTGCAGTAAGCCAAGATCGTGCCACTGCACTCCAGCCTGGGCGACAGAGAGAGACTTCATCTCAAAAAAAAAAAAAAAAAAAAAGAATTATCTATTCTACAATGTCAACAGTGCTAAGGTTGATAAGCACTGTTCTAGAAGATAAGTCATATAAGTATCTACTATCCTGGAGCTTACATTCTAGTATAAGACATGAGGGAAGAAATAAAATCTCAGTAACACAGTTACTGATAAAAGGAGTAAAAAATAGAGAATCATAAACGTAGAGTACAGAAAGAGACTGGAGTGTTCTTTTATTTGTTTTATTTACTTTTCAGAGACAGGTTGGCCAGACTATGTTGCCTAGGCTGGTCTTGAACGTCTGGGCTTAAGTAATCCCTCCAGCCTCAGCCTCCCCAGTAGCTGGGACCACAGGTGCCCAGCTTAAGAGTCTTCCTTTAGATAGGGTTGTGGGCTTCAGGATCTGGGAGAATTTAACCACAAGAGCAACAATATAGTAACAATAATGATAAAATAATAGATAGAGTCACAGGGAAGGGCCATGGGGGAAGAGTATCTGGCTCTCCCAAGAAGTTTCTCCATGAACAGAGCAAGCCATGTAAACATTTGGAGAAAGGACATTCTAGAAAGAAGTAACAGCCGGGCGCAGTGGCTCAAGCCTGTAATCCCAGCACTTTGGGAGGCCGAGGCGGGTGGATCACGAGGTCAAGAGATCGAGACCATCCTGGCCAACATGGTGAAACCCCGTCTCTACTAAAAATACAAAAAATTAGCTGGGCATGGTGGTGCGTGCCTGTAATCCCAGCTACTCAGGAGGCTGAGGCAGGAGAATTGCCTGAACCCAGGAGGCGGAGGTTGCGGTGAGCCGAGACCGTGTCATTGCACTCCAGCCTGGGTAACAAGAGCGAAACTCCGTCTCAAAAAAAAAAAAAAAAAAAAAGAAAGAAGTAACAGCAAGTGAAAAAAAATCCAGACATGGGAATGTGGTTGGTGTGTTGGAGAACTAGTAAAAAAGCCAGGATAGCTAGAACAGAGTGAGGAGAGATGACATCTGAGGCTTTATAAGCCATCCTCCAAATCCAAAAGTAGTCCCCTTCTCTGTCGAATGCTGACACTGTAATACCAAAGAAATCTAAACGAACCAATAGCTTCATACTCAAACCAGAGGTTTGACTGGTTATCTCACTAATCCCACAGACAGACTGCACTTGATCTCCTGGCTTAATCATATCTAGAGACCCAGCTAACTGAAGGCCTTCCAGGGTTAAAAGTCACCTGCTGGTAATCTGCCCACCTGTTCACCTGTTCTTCAGCTTTGCTCCTGAAAAGCAATCCAGTATGGGAGGTAGGAGCCCATTATTACAATGGCATAATGGTATCCAGTCCCTAGGCCAAAGAACCCCAAAATGAGAAAAGAGCCAGGAGCTGTCTAAGAGTATTCACATGCCACTCCAGGAGCCAACGACCGCAGGAGCCAAATACGTTCCTAAATTACACAGGAAATAGTCAACAGGAATTAAGAACATGCCTCCCAGAGGTTGCAGTGAGCCGAAATCGGGCTACCGCACTCCAGCCTGGGCAACAGAGACGCTGTCTCAAAAAAAAAAAAAAAAAAAAAGAACATGCCTCCATGTGTTCTAGGACAGATTATAGCAGAGGGTTTCCACTAAAGCATTTCTGGCTCTCTAAAGTACAAGGAAACAGACTAGAATAACTTTCATGTTACACATATTTTACCACCATCACTCCAAAAAAAAAGACTTATAGCTCACAGCCCTCTCCTCTCAATGGAGAAAGTGCTACCACCTCTTGAAATTCTATTCAGTCAAACCTCTGGTGAAACAGATTTCTATCACATGCAGAGACAGAATTAATCAAAATTCCAAGGTTACTTAAGGGAAAAAAATTTTTCAACTACAGAAATGTTGATCACAGAAATTCAACTATGCAGCAAATCTGACTGATCCAACAAGTAATAAAAAAAATCACATACCCATCATGAATATTAAAAGTGAAAAATTGGGCTGTGTGCGGCAGCTCATGCCTGTAATCCCAGCACTCTGGGAGGCCGAGGTGGGCAGATCACCTGAGGTCGGGAGTTTGAGATCAGCTGGCCAACATGGAGAAACCCCATCCCTACTAAAAAACAAAAAACAAAAAACAAAAAACAAAAAAACAAACAAAAAAAAATCACACAAAATTAGCTGGTCATGGTGGTGCATGCCTGTAATCCCAGCTATTCAGGAGGCTGAGGCAGGGGAACTGCTTGAACCCGGGAGGTGGAGGTTGCAATAAGCTGAGATCAAGCCATAGCACTCCAGCCTGGGCAACAGAGCAAGACTTCATCTCAAAGAAAGAAAGAAAGAAAGAAAGAAAAAACAAATGAAACCTGGATGTTTTATTCCCCCATGAAAAAGAAAATGAAGGAAGAAGAATAAAGCTATAACTACTGCATGATGAAATTCTTTCAAACATATTTTCTTTAACAGAAACGTAATGCATCCCCAAAATGCAGCTTTCCCCCCAATGTGACTCTTTCCTCTTCCTCCAGAATATTTTTAAAGCCAGTCAAATTTAGCAGTGGGGGTTTGTATACCAACTGCAGTGACACTAATGTTAGCAAGTTCTGATAACCCACTGCCATCAGACCAGCCCCAGATTATTTATTAAGATAAAAAATACCCCCTAAAAATGTAAATTTGGAAGTCTACTTACTCATATACTATCCTATATGGCAAATATTAGATACTTTGGGTTATTTCCAGATACAAGGCAGCCTAGCAGCTAAGTCCTCTCTTCTAAAATGATGAAAAATCAATGAGAAGTCTACTCCTGTGTTCAATTAAATAACCACAGCTGCAAAGAAAGCTTCATTTAAAAAGATGACTAGTGGCCGGGCGCGGTGGCTCAAGCCTGTAATCCCAGCACTTGGGGAGGCCGAGGCGGGTGGATCACGAGGTCGAGAGATCAAGACCATCCTGGTCAACATGGTGAAACCCCGTCTCTACTAAAAATACAAAACATTAGCTGGGCATGGTGGTGCGTGCCTATAATCCCAGCTACTCAGGAGGCTGAGGCAGGAGAATTGCCTGAACCCAGGAGGCGGAGGTTGCAGTGAGCCGAGATTGTGCCATTGCACTCGAGCCTGGGTAACGAGCGAAACTCGGTCTCAAAAAAAAAAAAAAAAAAAAAAAAAGATGACTAGCAATAAATAATGCAACAATCATGTAACTTAAATACCTGAAAATCATCCAAAACAGAAATCTGGGAATGCCCTCACTCCCAACCCCTCAAGGCAAAGAGAAAATCATATTATCCTGAAAGCACTGAAATACAGCACTGGGAGATGGGGGGACATGAACAGGAAATAGTCAATTGCAGTAATCAGTAATAGTTCAAAACAATGCCTTATAACACAGCCAGTGATCAATAATCAATGATACAATAACACTTTTGATGTAGCATTGTTTTTGTGACTTTGTTCATCAAAACTGTTCCTTGGCTGGGTGCAGTGGCTCATGCCTATAATTCCAGCACTTTGGGAGGCTGAGGCAGGTGGATTGCCTAAGGCCAGAAGTTCGAGACCAATCTGGCCAACATGATGAAACCCCATCTCCACTAAAAATACAAAAAATAGCCAAGAACAGTGGCAGGAGCCTGTAATCCCAGCTACTCAGGAGGCTGAGGCAGGAGAATCACTTGAATCTAGGAGGCAGAGGTTGTGGTGAGCCGAGATTGCTCTACAGCACTCCACCCTGGGCAACAGAGCAAGACTCCATCTCAAAAATAAATAAATAGGCCGGGCGCGGTGGTTCAAGCCTGTAATCCCAGCACTTTGGGAGGCCGAGGCGGGTGGATCATGAGGTCAAGAGATCGAGACCATCCTGGTCAATATGGTGAAACCCCGTCTCTACTAAAAATACAAAAAAGTAGCCGGCCATGGTGGCACATGCCTGTAATCCGAGCTACTCAGGAGGCTGAGGCAGGAGAATTGCTTGAACCCAGGAGGCGGAGGTTGCGGTGAGCCGAGATCGCACCATTGCACTCCAGCCTGGGTAACAAGAGCGAAACTCCATCTCAAAATAAATAAATAAATAAAATAAATTAAAAAAAAATAAAAACTGTTTATTGCTTTATTTTCTTTCTTTCTTCCTTGAGACAGGGTCTCACCCTACAACCTACAGCCCAGGTTGCAGTGCAGGTGGCACAATCACAGCTCACCACAGCCTTGACGTCCCAGGCTCATGCAATCTTCCCACCTCAGCCTCCCGAGCAGCTGGGACTACCACATTCAACTAAGCAGAGACAGGGTCTCAGTATGTTGCTCAGGCTTATCTTAAACCCCTGGCCACAAGCAATCTTCCTGCCTTAGCCTTCCAAAAAACTGTGTCAATGGAAGTCGTAAAAATGTATTAGAGCTATTTCTATAGAGCTGCTCATCTTAGAATGCAAATCAACTCTGTCAGTGCCAACACGGCCTCCTCAGCTGTATTTTAGTTAATAGCAGCCACAAGATTTCCAAGAACTGAGAACTAGGGTACCACAGTTAGCCTCTGCAACACTGCTGAGACAAGTACTACCTGGCTCTTAACCTCTAAGCAATTCACAACAACCAGGCGCAGCTGCAAACACATTTCCAGATGCTTTACAGACTGGCAGTAAAATATACAACCCTTCTTCCTTTCTAGGCCTAGCAATCTATAATACAAAAGGGAGAATTGTGTCCTTTCGAAGGTAAAGTTAAAAACAAACTTCAAATTACAGTGCTTCAACATCTCCAAAAACGATGCTACAGACACCCAAGGCAGATGATTAGGGTATCTGTTTTCAAAGCCTGAGTCAATTTTCCAAAAATCCAGGAATCACCAAAAACAGTGGCTCCCCTATTCATCCCAGAATCCAGCGGGTTTAGAGATGCTGACTAAAAAAAATAAAGTCACACAAGGCCAAAGTTATTACCATCAGCCAGCATTTAATACTAAAGAGAGGAGTTAATCAGATGACAGACACACATGCTAATTGACAATTCCAGACCAAAGCTAGACAGGCTAAAACAGAGTCTGAATATAAAAGCAATATTAGGGGAAGGCTAAGGAGTTTGCCATGGAGATGTAAGATGGCATTAATGGTTTAAAAAGAATCCTTCTAAAGCAGGGTCTCCAAACTTGCCTGAAGATAAGATACATACATTTAGGTCATTTGTTTAAAAACAAACACGCTAAAAAAAAAAAAAAAAATCCTGGGCCCTAATCTAGACCAACTAAAATCAGAAGTTTTCCAGGAGAATGATCTAGTAATCTGCATAGTCAACAAGCACTTTAAGTGATTCCTGGTGTTAGAGGAGTCTAGAAAATACTATTCTAAAGGAGTATTAGTAATCAACTGCAAAGACATGTGATGTCTGAATGAATACTGGCAAGGAAAAGCTGATGAATATGTTGAATAACATGTTAAACAGGATAGATTGCATGCATTTATCAATGTTCCATCATAAAACCATAAAAATAACAGCAAAGGGATTTTTTTATAAAGACATAAACCAAAAAACAAACAAAAAAATTGGGAAAGGAGGCCGGGCGCGGTGGCTCAAGCCTGTAATCCCAGCACTTGGGGAGGCCGAGGCGGGTGGATCACGAGGTCAAGAGATCGAGACCATCCTGGTCAACATAGTGAAACCCCGTCTCTACAAAAAATACTAAAAATTAGCTGGGCATGGTGGCGTGTGCCTGTAATCCCAGCTACTCAGGAGGCTGAGGCAGGAGAATTGCCTGAACCCAGGAGGCAGAGGTTGTGGTGAGCCGAGATCGCGCCATTGCACTCCAGCCTGGGTAACAAGAGCGAAACTCTGTCTCAAAAAAAAAAAAAAAAAAAAAAAAAAAAATTGGGAAAGGAGACAGCAGAGACAGAGAGATGGCAATAAAATTTTGGAAGGTAAAAACCAAATGCATTAGTGATAAATAACTTCATAGAAAGCAAAAAAAACTAAACACTGCAGTGGGAAGAGGCAAGCAGATTCCCAGCATAGATGAACTTCAGAATCAAAACATCTCAGAAGTTAGAGGCACCTGGTACCTCAGGAAGAGGGTGTAATAGTGCAGAAGGGGCTAAACAGGAGGACTGGTTGAAAGTCTGGGCCAGCTGCAGTGGTTCACGCCTGTAATCCCAGGAGTTTGGGAGGCCGAGCTGGGTGGATTACTTGAGTTTAAAAGTTCAAGATACAGCCTGGCCAACCTGGCAAAACCCCATCTCTGCTAAAAATGCAAAAAAAAAAGAAATTAGCCGGGTGTGATGGCTCATGCCTGTCCAATTACTTGGGAAGCTGAGGCAAGAGAATTGCTTGAACCTGGGAAGTGGAGGTTGCAGTGAGCCAACATTGCATCACTGCACTCCAGCCTGGGCGACAGAGCAAGACTCCATCTCAAAAAAAAAAAGAAAGAAAAGAAATAGAAAGCCTGTATAACAAATGGATTCCTCTAACCCTCCCCATGCTGCCAGACAAATTAGAAAAGTTGAACCAGGCCGAGCACAGTGGCTCATGCCTGTAATCCCAGTATGCTGGGAGGCCGAGGCAGGTAGATGACAAGATCAGGAGTTCAACACCAGCCTGTTCAAGATGGTGAAACTCCGTCTCTACTGAAAATACAAAAACAGGCATAGTGGCAGACATCTGTAATCCCAGCAACTCACGGGGGCTGAGGAAGGAGAATCGCTTGAATCCAGAAGGCAGAGGTTGCAGTGAGCCAAGATCACATCGCTGCACTCCATCCAGCCTGGGTGACAGAGCAAGACTCCGTCTCAAAAAAAAAAAAAAAAAAGGAAGAATATTTTTTATCTAGTCAAACTACCAAAGTAAAGGTAGAAAGGAGATAATTCAGATATGCAAGGCCTCCAAAAAGTTCCACTCTCCAAAGACTCCTTTCATAAAGCCTCTGGAAGAAGTGCTCCGCTAATGTGCTCCAGTGATGAGAAGAGATTTACACCTCCGCCAGAGTTTAGGGATGAATCAGTGACTTTCGGTAAAACAAGCAGAAAACAAAAAAAAAGGAAGGAAGGGGCCAGGCACAGTGGCTCATGCCTGTAATCCCAGCACTTTGGGAGGCCGAGGCGGGTGGATCACGAGGTCAAGAGATCGAGACCATCCTGGTCAACATGGTGAAACCCCGTCTCTACTAAAAATACAAAACATTAGCTGGGCATGGTGGTGCATGCCTGTAATCCCAGCTACTCAGGAGGCTGAGGCAGGAGAATTGGCTGAACCCAGGAGGCGGAGGTTGCGGTGAGCCGAGATCGCGCCATTGCACTCCAGCCTGGGTAACAAGAGCGAAACTCTGTCTCAAAAAAAAAAAAAAAAGGAAGGAAGAAAAGAAATGACAATTACTTTATCTAGAGAAAAACTACACAAGGAAGTAAAGGTAATTGAACGACACAGTCATTATGCTGAGCGCTAATTTTTTTTTTCTTTTTTTGTAAATTTCATTTCTATTTCCTTCCGGATTGATCTAGAGTTGGGGAGAAGTTGGAGGCCTGGGAACTACATTTATCAGTGCCATTGTGGTTTACATTCTACCAACACTTAAGATTTGCACAATGGAAGAAGGGTAGATGCCATTATTGCTTTTCCAGTAGCAATGAGGGTGTGTAGCCTCAGACACATGGCAGACATGTGGTTTGTAGCAGTTTCCAATGTTCTGCAAACTGCCTGTTTTTGGTGCTTAAGGCAGCTAAGATTATTAATAGCAGCAATTTCTTAAAATCCCTACAACAAGGCTTTCCCTGACCTATGCTCTTCCAGACTTCCAATGGTCTTGTAAGCATCTAATATTCTCTTTGAAACAACAAAAATGGTTTTTCTTTTCTTTTTTCTTTTTGAAGAAAGGGTCTCACTCTGTCACCCAGGCTGAAGTGCAGTGGTGTGATCGTGGCTTACTACAGCCTTGACCCCCTCCCAGCTCAAGAGATCCTCCCATTTCTCAGCCTCCCAAATAGCTAGGACTACAGGCACATGCTACCACACCCAGATAATTTTGGGTTTTTGGTTTTTTTTGGAGTCGGAGTTTTGCTCTCTTGTTGCCCAGGCTAGAATGCAATGGCACGATCTTGGCTCACTGCAATCTCCGCCTCCTGGGTTCAACTGAGTCTCCTGCCTCAGCCTCCTGAGTAGCTGGGATTACAGGCACGCACCACCATGCCCAGCTAATTTTTTGTATTTTTAGTAGAGACGGGGTTTCACCTTGTTGACCAGGATGGTCTCGATCTCTTGACCTCGTGATCTACCCGCCTCGGCCTCCCAAAGTGCTGGGATTACAGGCTTGAGCCACCGCACCCGGCAATTTTTAAATTTTTAATAGAGATGGGGTTTCACCTTGTTGGCCAGGCTGGTCTTGAACTCCTAACCTCAAGTGATCTACCTGCGTTGGCCTCCCAAAGTGCTGGGATTACAGGCTTGAGCCATCACCTCTGGCCTCAACAGATAATCTAAGAATGGAAAAATCAAGAAAGAACTGTATAGCTAGGTGTAGTGGTGCACACCTGTAGTCCCCACTAAGGCAGGACGATTGCTTGAGCCCAGGAGTTAGAGGCCAGCCTGGAAAAACATAGCAAGAATTCATCTATCAAAAAAGAAAGAAAAAACAGCCTAAACATACTATATAGAAATACAGATAATATACATCGGGGGGAAAAAACCACACACACTGCAAAAGTGGTTAAAGACAAGCAGAAATAAAGCAGTGAGTATTTTGTTCTAATTATAAGCCTTGTAGTACTATGTGATTCTAAATTTATGAATTCTTACTATTCTGACAAAAAAAAACAAACATTACCAAAAACCAAAAAACCCAAACACTGTATAAGCAAAACCACCACATAAACAAACTGACCAAAATTTCAAGGTCAATGCTAGATGTTACCAATGCAGTTAAGGAGAATAGAAAATCCCAAACAAACCAAAAAAATGTAAAAGACTTAATTAAGCCCAATGCTAGAACATTATCTTGACAACTCCAATGGCAGCAGGCTGGCTAATGTGACCTGAATCTCTGCCACAGGCTGGATGTAACCACACAGTGATCAACAACCCCAGAGCTTACTTACTCTTAATAGAGGGCAAATATGTGAGCAACTTCCATTCTACCATAGGAAATCATAACCAAAATTAATTGAAAGGTAGGCACAAAAATAGAGAAATGAATCTTTTTTCTTTTTTTTTTTTTTTTTTTTTGAGACGGAGTTTCGCTCTTGTTACCCAGGCTGAAGTGCAGTGGCGCGATCTCAGCTCACTGCAACCTCCGCCTCCTGGGTTCAGGCAATTCTCCCGCCTCAGCCTCCTGAGTAGCTGGGATTACAGGCACATGCCACCATGCCCAGCTAATTTTTTGTATTTTTAGTAGAGACGGGGTTTCACCATGTTGACCAGGATGGTCTCGATCTCTTGACCTCATGATCCACCCGCCTCAGCCTCCCAAAGTGCTGGGTTTACAGGCGTGAGCCACTGCGCCCGGCCGAGAAATGAATCTTAAAATCAATTACTGGCCAGGCACGGTGGCTCATACCTGTAATCCCATCACTTTGGGAGGCCAACATGGGTGGATCACCTGGGCTCAGGAGTTCAAGACCAGACTGGGCAACATGGTGAAACTGTCTACAAAAAATACAAAAATGAGACCAGGCATGGTGGCTTATGCTTGTAATCCCAGCACTTTGGGAGGCCAAGGCGGGTGGACTGCTTGAGGTCAGGAGTTCAAGAGCAGCCTGGCCAACATGGTGAAACACTGTCTCTACTAAAATGACAAAAATTAGCTGGGTGTGGTGGCATGCACCTGTGATCCCAACTACTCCAGAGGCTGAGGCATGAGAATTGTTTGACCCCAGGAGCCAGAGGCTGCAGTGAGCTGAGATTGTACCACTGCACTCTGGTCTGGGCAAGAGAGCAAGACTCTGCCTCAAAAAAAAAAAAAAAAAAGCCGGGCACGGTGGCTCAAGCCTGTAATCCCAGCACTTTGGGAGGCTGAGGCGGGTGGATCACGAGGTCGAGAGATCGAGACCATCCTGGTCAACGTGGTGAAACCCCGTCTCTACTAAAAATACAAAAAACTAGCTGGGCGTGGTGGCGCGTGCCTGTAATCCCAGCTACTTAGGAAGCTGAGGCAGGAGAATTGCCTGAGCCCAGGAGGCGGAGGTTGCGGTGAGCCGAGATCGCGCCATTGCACTCCAGCCTGGGTAACAAGAGCGAAACTCTGTCTCAAAAAAAAAAAAAAAAAAAAAAAAAAATACAAAAAACTAGCTGGGCATGGTGGCGCATGCCTGTAATCCCAGCTACTCAGGAGGCTGAGGCAGGAGAATTGCCTGAACCCAGGAGGCGGAGGTTGCGGTGAGCCGAGATTGCGCCATTGCACTCCAGCCTCGGTAACAAGAGTGAAACTCCGTCTCAAAAAAAAAAAAAAAAAAAAAAAAAAAAGGCCGGGCGCGGTGGCTCAAGCCTGTAATCCCATCCCAGCACTTTGGGAGGCCGAGGTGGGTGGATCACAAGGTCGAGAGATCGAGACCAACCTGGTCAACATGGTGAAACCCCGTCTCTACTAAAAATACAAAAAATTAGCTGGGCATGGTGGCGTGTGCCTATAATCCCAGCTACTCAGGAGGCTGAGGCAGGAGAATTGCCTGAACCCAGGAGGCGGAGGTTGCGGTGAGCCGAGATCGCGCCATTGCACTCCAGCCTGGGTAACAAGAGCGAAACTCCATCTCAAAAAAAAAAAAAAAATCAACATCTGTTTTCAAAGAATCTTTAGATGTTCTAAGAAACTGTTAATTAGATTTAAAACAAGGCAGGCTGAAACCTATTCACTGATGACAAAAAAAAAAAACAGCTCTTCTCAGATTTTAAGCTAGCCATATCTCATATTACTAGCTCCCAACTTCCAGGAGCCAGTATTCATCTGCACACTCCATATATAAAAGTAGAAAAGCATAGACAGAGAAGAGTTGGTAGGAAAATCCAGTGATGACAGTCTCCACTAAGAAAAGGCCTGAAAGAAGACTTAAGCAGATGCTCCATAAAATGATGATCCAGACCTCACATGAAGAGAAGTGTCATGCCTCATTTCAAAGATAATATATTAAGTCCCAACTCACCACGGATAATCTAATGACAAAGCTGTGACTTTCATTGTCAAGGAGTCTCTTCTCTTGCATTCTAATAACCTTAAGCCATCAGAAACACAGATGCTCCTTGCTGAAATGCTGGAAAAATGCACATTTTCGTCCCTTGATCACCAGTGATAGGCTGCTAAGTCAAGAGTCTACTTTAAGTTATAAAAACAGGGCAAGCTGATACAATTAAACAAGAAAGGTAACTAAATCAAACAGGACCATCTGGGTTTTGAGTACTGTGATTTCTGAACAAAAGTCAATATACTTACAGATAAAAATGCTTTATATTCAGAATTATAATGGCCCTCGGGCTACCTTGTGCATACAACAAGACTTACGCGACATGCTAAGACATATGGTCTAGATGATGAGTGTGACAGAATACGATATTCATCAGTTCAAAATAAAACATCTGTTCTCTCCCTAGCCCATGAAGATTATTTTAAAAACAGCCATCATTCCCTAACGGTAATAGGTTTTCTCTTTCTTTTCTTTTTTCTTTTCTTTTCTTTTCTTTTTTTTTTTTGAGACAGAGTTTTGCTCTTGTTACCCAGGCTGGAGTGCAATGGCACGATCTCGGCTCACCGCAACCTCCGCCTCCTGGGTTCAGGCAATTCTCCTGCCTCAGCCTCCTGAGTAGCCTGGATTACAGGCATGTGCCACCATGCCCAGCTACTTTTTTTTTGTATTTTTAGTAGAGACGTGGTTTCACCATGTTGACCAGGATGGTCTCGATCTCTTGACCTTGTGATCCACCCGCCTCGGCCTCCCAAAATGCTGGGATTACAGGCTTGAGCCACCGCGCCCGGCCTCTTTTTTTTTAAAAAAAACAAAAACAAAAACACTTCTCCCTGGTTTTCTGTTTGCTAAAGAGTAGGTCTGGTAAACTAACAATCCCAGCGTCCCCCATAATATACGAATTATTCCCCAATAATCCTAATCTCCAAAACAATTTCTAAGATCCTAAAATTTTAAGAGCTAATCGAGCCAACCAAGTTGGATTTGTAGGAACTGTGAGAAATCAAGACTAAAAGAATAGGTTTTATCCAGAAAAGTTCTTGTAAAACCTGTTTCACTGCGTAAACATCAGACTTCTTCATGATACTGATGGTCTCATCATCAACACTAGTAAATTAAAGAACCGACAGGAAAAAAAAAATCTCTGCTTTAGAGGCTGACCTCCAAATTCACTATGCTATTGCTCTTTTTGTTGTTTTTTGAAACAGGGTCTCACTCTGTCTTAAGGCTAGAGTGGAGTGGTGCTGCAACGGCTCGCCGCAGCCTCCCTCTCCTGGTCTCAAGTGATCCTCCTACTTCAGCCTCCTGAGTAGCTGGAACCACAGGTGCTCGTCACACGCCCAGCTAATTTTTTAATTTTCTGTAGAGATGGGGGTCTCTCTATGTTGCCCAGGTTGGTTTTGAACTTCTGGGCTCAAGTAACCCTCCCACTTTGGTCTCTCAAAGTGTTGGTATTACAGGCGTAAGCCACCATGCCAACCTATTTACCCATGTTTTAGGACAGCCCGAATTCTGAAGCCTTGCCTCCCACCTCTCTGCTTTTCACTCCCTAACTTCCAGTCACACTGGAACTTCTTTCAGTTCCTCAAAATACAAACATTCTTTCCCTCCTCAGGACATTCACCTAAGCCATCTCCTCTACCCAGATCAGTCTTTGGTCCTCCCTTCATTCTCAGGTTTCAGCCTTAAAAGTCAATTTCTCAGAGATCTTCTCTGACTGCCCTTCCTCTCAATTAACCTGGGCTGGGCTAACCATTAGCTGTCTCCACAGCATTTACAGCAATGGTAATAATTATTTGTTTAATAAATTCTAGGCCGGGCGCGGTGGCTCACGCCTGTAATCCCAGCACTTTAGGAGGCCGAGGCGGGTGGATCACGAGGTCAAGAGATCGAGACCATCCTGGTCAACATGGTGAAACCCCATCTCTACTAAAAATACAAAAATTAGCTGGGCATGGTGGTGCGTGCCTGTAATCCCAGCTACTCGGGAGGCTGAGGCAGGAGAATTGCTTGAACCCAGGAGGCGGAGGTTGCGGTGAGCCGAGATCGCGCCATTGCACTCCAGCCTGGGTAACAAGAGCAAAACTCCATCTCAAAAATAAATAAATAAATAAATAAATAAGTAAATAAATAAATAAATTCTGAGGGCTGAGTGCAGTGACTCATGCATGTAATGCCAGCACTTTCGGAGGCCAAGGGAGGCAGATCGTTTGAGGTCAGGAGTTTGAGACCAGCCTGGTCAACATGGTGAAACCCCATCTCTACTAAAAATACAAAAAAATTAGCCAGTCATGGTGGCGTGCACCTGTTAGTCACAGCTACTTGGGAGGCAGAGACCAGGAGAATGGCTTAAACCCGGGAGGTAGAGGTTGCAGTGAGCCGAGATCACGCCACTGCACTCTAGCCTGGGTCAGAGCTAGATTCCATCTCAAAAAAAAAAAAAAAAATTGTCTTTGGCCAGGTACAGTGGCTCACGCCTGTAGTCCTACCACTCTGGGAGGCCAAGGCAGGTGGATCACTGGGGCCCAGGAGCTTAAGACCAGCCTGGGCCACATGGCAAAGCCCTACCTCTACAAAAAATACAAAAATTAGCCAGGCACAGTAGTGTGCACCTGTAGTCCCAGCTATTTGGGAGGCTAAGGCAGAAGAATCACTTGAGCCCAGGAGGTGGAGTTGGCCAGGTGCTGTGGCTCATGCCTGTAATCCTAGCACTTTAGGAGGCCGAGGTGGGTGGATCACCTGAGGTCAGGAGTTCAAGACCAGCCTGGCCATCATGGTGAAACCCTATCTTTACTTAAAAAAAAAAAAAAAAAAAAAGGCCGGGCGCGGTGGCTCAAGCCTGTAATCCCAGCACTTTGGGAGGCCCAGGCGGGTGGATCACGAGGTCGAGAGATCAAGACCATCTTGGTCAACATGGTAAAACCCCGTCTCTACTAAAAATACAAAACATTAGCTGGGCGTGGTGGCGCGTGCCTGTAATCCCAGCTACTCAGGAGGCTGAGGAAGGAGAATTGCCTGAGCCCAGGAGGCGGAGGTTGCTGTGAGCCGAGATCGCGCCATTGCACTCCAGCCTGGGTAACAAGAGCGAAACTCCGTCTCAAAAAAAAAAAAAAAAAAAAAAAGTCTTCCCCACTGCCTCATAACTGCCATAAAGGCAAGACCAAGTCGGGGCCAGGTGCGGTGGCTCATGCCTGTAATTACAGCACTTTGAGGTGGGAGGACTGCTTAAGCCCAGGAGTTCAAGATCAGCCTGGACAACAAAGTAAGACCTCGTGTCTACAAAAAATTTTAAAAATAGTGGCTGGGCACGGTGGCTCACGACTGTAATCCCAGTACTTTGGGAGGCCAAGGCGGGTGGATCACAAGGTCAGCAGATCGAGACCATCCTGGTTAACATGGTGAAACCCCATCTCTACTAAAAATACAAAAAATTAGCTGGGCATGGTGGCATGTGCCTGTAATCCCAGCTACTCAGGAGGCTGAGGCAGAAGAATTGCTTGAACCCAGGAGGCGGAGGTTGCGGTGAGCCGAGATCGTGCCATTGCACTCCAGCCTGGGTAACAAGAGCGAGCCTCCGTCTCAAAAAAAAAAAAAAAAAAAAAAAAAAAAATAGCGGGCATGGTGGTGCACGCCTTAGTCCCAGCTACTCAGGAGGCTGAGGCAGGAGAATCACTTGAACCTGGGAGGTGGATGTTGCAGTGAGCCGAGATCGTGCCACTGCACTCCAGGCTCGCAACAGAACAAGACTCCATCTCAAAAACAAACAAAAATTTAACAATTAGCCAAGTGAGGTACACACACCTGAGGTCCCAGCTACAGAGGAAGCTAAGGTGGGAGGATGCTTGAGCCCAGAAGGTCAAGGCTACAATGAATCATGTGTGTACCACTAAACTCCAGCCTGGGTGACAGAGTGAGACTCTGTCTCAAAAAAAAAGACCGTGTCCATTCATTCACTGCCCTATCTGCATCCACTACCACAGTATTTGGCACATAGTAGGAGTTCAAAAATTCTTGTTGAATAAATGAATAACAAACAACAAAGAAAATCAGCTTCAGGAATTCTACTTCTAAGATTTTACCCTACAGATACAGTCATACATGCAAAGAGCCAAATATACATGCTTCTTCACTGGAACATACTTGGTACCTCTCCTATACTAATAGACATATAAACTATGTACCTATGTTTCAGCCTCCCAAAGTTCTGGGATTAAAGGCGTGAGCCACCACGCCCAGCCTGGAACAGATCTTAAGAAAACAGTAATATTAGTTGCCTCTGGGAAGATGAACCAGATTGACAGGAAGACAAACCAAGGGCATTCACTATGTACTTTTTTTTTCCTTGCAGGTGAGTTGATACATACTCCTTAGTGGATTCTGACTTCCATGGCCACCATCCTGCTTATATGCTTTTTTGTATTTTAAATTTTGTATTATCTATTAATTTGCTAAAAACAGTTCTGTCCTTATTTCTAAGACAGAGAAAGAAAGAGTTTAAATGGCTCACACCTGGCTCTTAAGATGATAAACATACTGCCTTCTGGCTGAGCATTGGGAGGGCAGGCATGGAAGAAGGAAAACTCACTTATCCACAAATCTCAGACATCGCATCCCATACTAGAGTGTACTACCTTAGAAGAATATTCTATTTTTTAAACCAACTATCCCCATCTGAATACATATGGAGAATGTTTTCACAGTAAGAGGGATTACTGGGAGGGAAAAAAAAAAAAGGATTATTAGATTCAGTATTTCCAGAAGCACAAAGTAGGTCAGTGGATTTGTACTTTCGAAATATTATAAATACTTGCTAAAAACAAATTATTTCCACTGAGGGGCCTCAAAATCCAAATGGTACTCAATTCGAATCCATGAGGCTTAAAAAACTAAAATTTTTTTGAAAATCAATTACAATGGCTGAGCCCAGTGGCTCACACCTATAATTCCAGCACTCTGGGAGGCTGAGGAGGCAGGCAAATTGCTTGAGTCAAAAGTTCAAGATCGCCGGGCGCGGTGGCTCAAGCCTGTAATCCCAGCACTTTGGGAGGCCGAGACGGGTGGATCACAACGTCAAGAGATCGAGACCATCCTGGTCAACATGGTGAAACCCCGTCTCTACTAAAAATACAAAAAATCAGCTGGGCATGGTGGCGCATGCCTGTAATCCTAGCTACTCAGGAGGCTGAGGCAGGAGAATTGCCTGAACCCAGGAGGCGGAGGTTGCGGTGAGCCGAGATCGTGCCATTGCACTCCAGCCTGGGTAAAAAGAGTGAAACTCCGTCTCAAAAAAAAAAAAAAAAAAAGTTCAAGACCAGGCTGGGCAACATGGTGAAACCCCGTCTCTACAAAAAAATAAAAACTAGCGAGGCATGGTTGCATTCGCCTGTAGTCCCAGCTACACAGGAGGCTGAAGTGGGAAGAACACCTGAGCCTGAGCTGGGGGAGGTCGAGGCTACAGATCAAGCCACTGCACTCCAGCCTGGGCGACAGAGAGAGACCCTGTCTCACAATAAACAGGGAATGATCTTCACAATCCGTCCCAAAACATATTGGAGATAACCCTACCTTAGCTAACTATGCCCTGAAAAAAAAAAGTATTTACTAAGCAGAACACATTGTTAGATAGCCATTGCAGATTGCTCTAAGTTTGCCACGCCTAAATGGCAAGGAAGAAACCAATTCCTGGCTTCCCTATTTGATAACTTACATACTTCCACAGGCTCTTTCTGTAAACTAAGCCAAAATCTTGAGAGAGTTAAGACTAACACAGACATTAGCAAACATAACACCTTTTTTTCCTATTAACATTGTTTTCCCCATAAAGGTCTATTTAGCATTTTTTTAAGTGGCCCTCCATAGATAATATAAGAAATGCTCATACATTTAGCTTGCAGTTCCTCAGGAACTACAAGCTCAATGGCTCAATGGCTTGAGAGTGATAAAAGGAAAAAAAAAAAGTTGGAAATACTGTCTTCTCTTCTTTGATGCCCTGGACTTTTAAGGCTAGGCAAAGGCAATGATTCTGCATTTAATCACCAGATGAATGAGAAACAGATTTGAATTTAGAAGAAAGATAAAAGACTGCAAGAACATTCAGTAAAGAGTACTGCGCCTCTATGTCTTTGCGGAGCAGCTCTCGGGATCTGCCAATGAACCTCATTTTGACATGGAACGGCCCATCCACTCTAATCGGGGGCATCTCCCTCAAGACACAGTCAGTCAACCGGAACTCTGCCAACTTTTGCCTGGGAGTTGTGTGAAGAACAGTAGCAACAAGAGCCTACTTTGAGAAGGAGATCAACAATCACACTCAAGAAGAAAAGAAGTTATTTGGCAAAGAGATGCATGTTGCCAAAATGTTAGTCACAGCTTCAAGGGCCCAGTTTCTGTCTCTACAACTATTCTTTGCTTTGACAGAGTCCATTCTCTGACCCAGGAAACAGCTCAGCTTCTGTCACCCTCCCCATCTGAAGCAGTGAAGAATCCTTTCAATTCGGTAGTATCAAACTGTGACACAGACAAGATGTCCACCACAGACTAAAAGGAGAGAAAAAATGTGTAATTTGCCATTTTCTACTTAGGACTGGCTCAAGGAGAGCAATGGAAAACTGTGACAGGACAGGAAAAACGGAAAATCATTACGCCAAAGAAGCAGGCTGTACCAAAAGCCTGCCCAAGAGCACTGAGCCTCTGTAAGTTATCTCAAAATCCCCTTAAAACACAAACCAAAAAGGTATACTGTAGGTTGAAATAGCATAATATTAAGCAGGTTTTTACTCCTAAATAAGTACATATATTTTGTAGCCTGCAGGGTTGTAAAAAGACCATGTTTGCTGACGATGCCTGAAGCAACAGCTCATGAATTTTATACTTAATTCAGGGCAGGAAAACAGACTAAAGTATGCCAGGTTACTCTCCAAATCAGAGAGCCCGAGAAAAGAAAGAACATTTAATAATTTTCTCTTCAACAGAACAAGACTTTTCTCTTGCCCTTATTTTTTTTTTCTAAAAACACCTAGTGAGTCTAGAATGTTCCCTTCTTAAAAGCCATCAGTAGCCGGGCGCGGTGGCTCAAGCCTGTAATCCCAGCACTTTGGGAGGCCGAGGCGGGTGGATCACAAGGTCAAGAGATCGAGACCAACCTTGGTCAACAAGGTGAAACCCCGTCTCTACTAAAAATACAAAAAATTAGCTGGGCATGGTGGTGCATGCCTGTAATCCCAGCTACTCAGGAGGCTGAGACAGGAGAATTGCCTGAACCCAGGAGGCGGAGGTTGCGGTGAGCCGAGATCGTGCCATTGCACTCCAGGCTGGGTAACAAGAGCGAAACTCCGTCTCATAAAAAAAAAAAAAAAAAAAAAAAAAAGCCATCAGTAAAACCTGAAAACTCCAATGTTCACACCTCCCCTGCATTTCACCTTTGTGCCGGTATCACGTAACTTATCACTACCAGCTAGGGTAAACACTACTCTGGTATCAAGCGTGAGACAGAATTAGAAATGACCAGCCTGAGGCCCGGCGCGGTGGCTCAAGCCTGTAATCCCAGCACTTTGGGAGGCCGAGGCGGGTGGATCACGAGGTCAAGAGATCGAGACCATCCTGGTCAACATGGTGAAACCCCGTCTCTACTAAAAATACAAAAAAATTAGCTGGGCATGGTGGCACATGCCTGTAATCCCAGCTACTCAGGAGGCTGAGGCAGGAGAATTGCCTGAACCCAGGAGGCGGAGGTTGCGGTGAGCCGAGATGGCGCCATTGCACTCCAGCCTGGGTAACAAGAGTGAAACTCCATCTCAAAAAAAAAAAAAAAAAAAAAGAAATGACCAGCCTGGCCAACATGGTAAAACCCGGTCTCCACTAAAAATACAAAAATTAGCCAGGTGTGGTGGCAGGTGCCTGCAATCCCACCTACTTGGGAGACTGAGGCAGGAGAATCGCTTGAACCCAGGAGACAAGAGGTTGCAGTGAGCCAAGATTGCACCACTGAACTCCAGCCCAAGTAACAGAGTGAGACTCTGTCCCAAGGAAAAAAAAAAAAAAATGCCCCAGCTGGACACAGTGGCTCACACCTGTAATCCCAGCACTCTAGGAGGCCGAGGCAGGCAGATCACTTGAGGTCAGTTCAAGACCAGCCTGGCCAACATGGCAAAACCCAGTCTCTACTAAAGATACGAAAAATTAGCCAGGCACAGTTGTGAGTGCCTGTAATCACAGCCACATGGGAGGCTGAGGCAGAGAATCACTTGAACCTGGGAGGCGGAGGTTGCAATGAGTTAAGATCGCACCACTGCACTCAAGAGCGAGATTCTGTCTCAAGGAAAAAAAAAGAATTAAAAATGCCCCCTTTCGAGGAAATCCACATCCTTAGAAATGCCAAAACTCCTAGCTACTCAAAGAGTCTGAGGCAGGAGGACCACTTGGGCCCAGGAGTTCAAGATTGCAATGAGCTATGATCGCCCCACTGCATTGCCATCTGGGCAACAGAGTGAGACCTGTCTCTTAGAAAGAAAAAATTCCCAAGACTTCCAGGAACACCTCTTCTAAGCTAAACAAGTTCACTTATGAGCAAAGTGTTCAGACTATTTTACCCAAAGAAAAAGCTAAAACAGTCGGGGTTTCAAAGGATTAAAAATAATTTAAAATTAAAAAAATAAAAATAAGGCCGGGCGCGGTGGCTCAAGCCTGTAATCCCAGCACTTTGGGAGGCCGAGGCGGGTGGATCACGAGGTCAAGAGATCGAGACCATCCTGGTCAACATGGTGAAACCCTGTCTCTACTAAAAATACAAAAAATTAGCTGGGCGGCCGGGCGCGGTGGCTCAAGCCTGTAATCCCAGCACTTTGGGAGGCCGAGGCGGGTGGATCACGAGGTCAAGAGATCGAGACCATCCTAGTCAACATAGTGAAACCCCGTCTCTACAAAAAATACTAAAAATTAGCTGGGCATGGTGGCGTGTGCCTGTAATCCCAGCTACTCAGGAGGCTGAGGCAGGAGAATTGCCTGAACCCAGGAGGCAGAGGTTGCGGTGAGCCGAGATCGCGCCATTGCACTCCAGCCTGGGTAACAAGAGGGAAACTCCGCCTCAAAAAAAAAAAAAAAAAAAAAAAAAAAAAAAAAAAAATTAGCTGGGCATGGTGGCACGTGCCTGTAATCCCAGCTACTCAGGAGGCTGAGGCAGAATTGCCTGAACCCAGGAGGCGGAGGCTGCGGTGAGCCGAGATCGTGCCATTGCACTCCAGCCTGGGTAACAAGAGCGAAACTCCGTCTCAAAAAAAAATAATAATAATAAAATAAAAAATAAAAAAATAAAAAATAAAAATAAAAATAAAAAAATAATAATTTAAAATTGTCCACAAACACACTGATCTCTACCAATTGACAAGGACACAGCAATTAGACCTAAGCATAAGGCTCAACTGTCCAAAATACTATTTTTCAGCGAATTCTCAAAGAATCCATGAATAAAGGTAGTGTCTGTCAAGCCACCACAAGGGCTGGGCGTGGTGGCTCACACCTGTAATCCCAGCACTTTCCGAGGCCAAGGTAGGCAGATCACTTGAGGCCAAGAGTTCAAGACCAGCCTGACCAACATGGTGAAATCCCATCTCTACTAAACTACAAAAAATCAGCCAGGCATGGTGGCGCGTGCCTGTAGTCCCAGCTACTTGGTAGGCTGAGGCAGGAGAATTGCTTGAACCTGGGAGGCGGAAGTTGCAGTGAGCCAAGATTGCGCCACTGCACTCCAGCATTGGCAACAAGCGCGGAACTCACTGAATATGCATCAAATCAAAACCAATTATTCCCTGGTCTGCACGTGAACACACACACGCATAGGCACGCATACACACATACACACACACACACACACACACACACACACACGAGCAAGGCTGAGAGGAAGAAACAGAAGGACATGTTTCCTTTTTTTGTTTTTATTTCTTTTTGAGGCAGAGTCTCACTCTTGCTGCCCAGGCTGGACTGCATGGCATGATGTCGGCTCACTGCAACCTCTGCCTCCTGGGTTCAAGTGATCCTCCTGCCTCAGCCTCCCAAGAGGCTGACATTACAGGGGCCCGCCACCACATCCAGCAAATTTTTCTATTTTTAGTAGAGACAGGGTTTCACCATGTTGGTCAGGCTGGTCTCAAACTCCTGATCTCGGCTGATTCACACGCCTTGGCCTCCCAAAGTGCTGGGATTACCGGAGTGAGCTACTGTCTCCAGCCCTCTTTTTCTTTAAAAGACAGGGTCTTGCTATGTTGCCCAGAATGGGCGAACTCTTAAGCTCAAGTCATACTCCTGCGTTAGCCTCCCAAGAAGCTGGGATTACAGGCAGGTACGCCATTGTCTATCTTCTAAATATTAATATCGCAATCTCGTTTTTCAGAGATCACTTCTATGCAACCACTTAAAGACCCCATGTGTTAACACAAGCTTTTAGAGGCAGGGACAGATGAGACCTATATTTCAAAAGGGAAAAAAATGAAAGTTTAATGATTTGCCTTGAAGGTAAATCCAGAGGTAAGCCAAAACCTTCCTTATTCCCTGAAGTTCTCTTCTGATTTGTAAAAGGAGAACAGAATAGCCAAAAACATTCAGTAAGACAGTCAAAAACCAAAACTGTAAGGCAAAAATAACAGCATGAAAAAGGAATGGAGACCCTGGGAGAGCCCAAAGCAGTAAAAGATTATTGAAGTCCTTTAAAAAATACAAATTCTGGGCCAGGCACAGTGGCTCATACCTGTAATCCCAGCACTTTGGGAGGCTGAGGTGGGAGGATTACTTTAGACCAGGAGTTACACACTAACCTGGGGAACACAGCAAGACTCCTTCTCTACAAAAAAATAAAAATAAAAAAATAAAAAAATAATTATATATGTATATGTTAGGCGGGAGTAGTGGGCCCACTTGTGGTCCCAGCTACTGGCAAAGCTGAGACGGGAGGATCACTTGAGCCCGGAAGGTCGAGGCTTCAAGGAGCCATGACCATGTCACTGCACTCCAGTTTGGGTGACAGGGTGAGACCACATCTCTTAAAAAATTATGGCCGGGCGCGGTGGCTCAAGCCTGTAATCCCAGCACTTTGGGAGGCCGAGGCGGGTGGATCACGAGGTCAAGAGATCGAGACCATCCTGGTCAATATGGTGAAACCCCGTCTCTACTAAAAATACAAAAAATTAGCTGGGCATGGTGGCACATGCCTGTAATCCGAGCTACTCAGGAGGCTGAGGCAGGAGAATTGCCTGAACCCAGGAGGCGGAGGTTGCGGTGAGCCAAGATCGCGCCATTGCACTCCAGCCTGGGTAACAAGAGCGAAACTCCGTCTCAGAAAAAAAAAAAAAAAAAAAAAAAAAAAATTATAATAAGCCGGGCGCGGTGGCTCAAGCCTGTAATCCCAGCACTTTGGGAGGCCGAGGCGGGTGGATCACGAGGTCAAGAGATCGAGACCAGCCTGGTCAACATGGTGAAACCCCGTCTCTACTAAAAATACAAAAAATTAGCTGGGCATGGTGGCGTGTGCCTGTAATCCCAGCTACTCAGGAGGCTGAGGCAGGAGAATTGCCTAAACCCAGGAGGTGGAGGTTGCGGTGAGCCGAGATCGCGCCATTGCACTCCAGCCTGGGCAACAAGAGCGAAACTCCGTCTCAAAAAAAAAAAAAAAAAATTATAATAATCATAATTCCATCACATACCAGTTCCTTGCCCCAATGTTATCTAAGAACCTTCCAGCTGGGAGAGGCAGCTCATGCCTGTAATCCCAACACCTGGGAGGCCGAGGGGGGCGGATCACCTGAGGTCAGGAGTTCGAGACCAGCCTGACCAACATGGTGAAACCCCATCTCTACTAAAAATACAAAATTAGCTGGGCATGGTGGTACACGCCTGTAATCCCAGCTACTCTGGAGACTGAGGCAGGAGAATCGCCTGAACCTATGAGGCGGAGGTTGTGGTGAGTCGAGATTGTACCACTGTACTCATCCTGGATGACATAGCGAGATTACGTCTCAAAAAAAAAAAAAAACAAAAAGGAACTTTCCTTCCTGATCAAAAACTCGACCATACACACTGCCATGCTGAACACTTTAAGATTTCCATCGTGGCCTGGGGCAGTGGCTCACACCTGTAATCCCAACACTCTGGGGGGCCGAGGTAGGAAGATCGCTTGAACCCAGGAGTTCGAGATCAAACGGGGCAACAAGAGAGAGACTCCATCTCAAAAAAAAGAAAAAAATTCCATCTTCCCTCATTTCACACCACTTCAACATGAACCCTCAACTCTAGACGTTCCAATGTGCATCTCAACATTCTCAATCCAACCTTTAACTCTATTCTGATTCCTTTTTAACCAACGCTCTCAAGATTCCCAACGCTTTCAAGATTCCCTCTAGTGTAAGCAGTTTCCCTAGCCATCTTCCAAACCTCTACCTGTCACCTAACTCAATGCCCAAAATGTCACATTGGGCTACTCACCCACAGCATCCTGCTAATTAGCTGTTTCCAACAGGTCCTCCGTTCTCGTCTCCCTTTTTGCACACGATTATCTCGTTCCTTACCCTGAGTTGTCTCCTCACCTCACCCAATCCTTCAGGAGCCCTTATTACCTGTCTCTCAAAATCCTTCCTCCCCATTTTCCCAGTACGCGCTCGCCCCAGACCAGTACCCGACCATTCCTCCCCAGATTCCCCACGCCCTCTCCCCTCCAGGTTCTTCCGATCCAGCCCCTAGGCCCCCGCCCCTCAGGCCCCGCCCCCAAGACCCTTCTCCCCCTCCAGCCCCTCCTCCAATGCACCCCTCTCCCCAAGCCCCGCCCCGAGCCCCCCTTCCCCGGCTTTCCCTCCCAGGCAGGTCCGCAGGTCATTTCAGCGACCGACCCAGCCGCCCTGGCCTCTTTCCAACCTGGCCGCAGGTGCTCTGGGAGCGAATCCTCCACCGCCTACGCTCCGACTTCGTCCTGTACAGCTCGCCCCCCGGCAAGCTCTCTCTCTCTCTCGCCGCCGCCGCCGCCGCCGCCGCCCCTTTTGCCAACCCGGAAATGGATCTGCTCCCACCGTCCCCAGCGTCCGCGAACAAAATGGAGGAGGGGGAAAAAGGAGGAGGGAACAGGGAGTGAGGAGAGGAGAGACGCATGCGCTCCTGGGAAGCCCGCCCCCTGCCGGCGCACGTACAGACGGAAGCGGGTGAGTGGCTGCCATCTTGGGAAGGTCGCAAGAATTCCGCTTACCAGCTAAAAGCAGAGTTTGCAACGTTAGCCGCAGTTGGAGTCACCTGGCAAGATTTAAATAACTATAATGCCTGGTTCCCACTCCCGGAAATTCTAATTTAATTCTGGGGTGTAGTCTAGGCATGAGTAAATTGTGAAGGTGATTCTAACGTGTTGTCAAAGTGGAGAACCACTGAGCTAAACAGTCATTTTTTTTTTTTTTTTTTTTTTTTTTTTTGAGACGGAGTTTCGTTCTTGTTACCCAGGCTGGAGTGCAATGGCGCGATCTCAGCTCACCGCAACCTCCGCCTCCTGGGTTCAAGCAATTCTCCTGCCTCAGCCTCCTGAGTAGCTAGGATTACAGGCACCTGCCACCATGCCCAGCTAATTTTTTTGTATTTTTAGTAGAGACGGGGTTTCACCATGTTGACCAGGATGGTCTTGATCTCTTGACCTCGTGATCCACCCGCCTCGGCCTCTCAAAGTGCTGGGATTACAGGCTTGAGCCACCGCGCCCGGCTTTTTTTTTTTTTTTGAGACGGAGTTTCGCTCTTGTTACCCAGGCTGGAGTGCAATGGCACAATCTCGGCTCACCGCAACCTCCGCCTCCTGGGTTCAGGCAATTCTCCTGCCTCAGCCTCCTGAGTAGCTGTGATTACAGGCACGTGCCACCATGCCCAGCTAATTTTTTGCACTTTTAGTAGAGACGAGGTTTCACCATGTTGACCAGGATGGTCTCGATCTCTCGACCTTGTGATCCACCCGCCTCGGCCTCCCAAAGTGCTGGGATTACAGGCTTGAGCCACCGCGCCCGGCCTAACAGTCATTTTTTTTTTTTTTTTTTTTTGAGACGGAGTTTTGCCCTTGTTACCCAGGCTGGAGTGCAATGGCGCGATCTCGGCTCACCGCAACCTCCGCCTCCTGGGTTCAGGCAATTCTCCTGCCTCAGCCTCCTGAGTAGCTGTGATTACAGGCACGTGCCACCATGCCCAGCTAATTTTTTGCACTTTTAGTAGAGACGAGGTTTCACCATGTTGACCAGGATGGTCTCGATCTCTCGACCTTGTGATCCACCCGCCTCGGCCTCCCAAAGTGCTGGGATTACAGGCTTGAGCCACCGCGCCCAGCGCAACAGTCATTTTTTAGTATACTCCTTTCGTCTTTAATCCGCCGCACACACACACCCTCCCTGCTAAATATCCTTCCCTAATCTCGAGTTAACCAAGAACTCACCTCAGCCAACCTTGCAAAGTCCAAGTAGTCAAGCTCCGGTTGGCATAGCAACAGAGGCAGGCCTCTGCTCACAAGTCATCCTTTATGTCATCCTAGCCACCTGACCCTGGTCTCTTCTTTCTCAGCCTGGGGTTTCCTGCAGCTTCCAGGGCTGTAGGATGGTGCTATGGACTCCTCCAGCTGTTTGGGCCAGAGAGAGAAATCCTATGCCCTCCTTGATGGAGCTGCTGTTAACCCCTAACAGCTGACTAAGGATCGCTCCCTAGTCCACCCAGAAAAGCGCATTCCATTATAGCTTCAAAATACTCTTTGGTTTAATTCTGTTACTAGCACAGAATCCGAAGTAAGGGGACAAGATTGGACTTAGTCACCATTACTTACAAGCTGTGTGCCCTTGGGCCTCAGCTACCCTATCTGTAAAATGGGTCTAATAGTGCCTGTCCCGTCGTCTCATAGAGTTGCTGGAAGGCTAAAATCAGGTAATGAATAGGAAAACATGTAATAGACCTTAAGTTATTATTTTTGTTTTCCCTCTGTTCTGCCATGAGTAATACTAGGCACCACCCACTAGTCAAGTGAATGTCACGTCAAGTATCTGCTGAACACCAAGAGATGACTACAGAGGTGAATAAGACAGAGCTTCGGCCCTTAGGGAACTCACTACATTGGTGGGTAGACTGGTGCATAAACAGCTAGTTGAGATACAAGTCAGCATGTGACTAGTGCTGTCGGATATCAGACAAGGGAGCGATTAATTCCTGCCAAAGAATGGAAGGAGGTTTCCTAAATGGTTTGGAGCTGGACCTTGAAGGATGAATGGAATTTTATTACTAATTAGAGAAGGCAGAGAACACATTGCAGGCATGGGATCAGGGACACAAGGTAAAGATTTTCAGCTGTCTACATCCTGCATGCCCATAGGTGGAGCGATGGAGCCAGGGAGATAGGGGTCTAAACTCCTTACCAGAGCCTCCCAGCTCTTCAACCTCATCTCCTGCCTGTCCCCTCCTCACTCACTCTACATTATGAGGACCTGATTTCTATCACGGCAATGTACCCCATACAGCAGTTCCTATCCTCTGCCTCGTCCTCATTTTTCTTTTTCTTTTTCTTTTTCTTTCTTTTTTTTTTTTTTTTTTTTGTGACGGAGTTTTGCTCTTGTTACCCAGGCTGGAGTGCAATGGCGCGATCGCGGCTCACTGCAACCTCTGCCTCCTGGGTTCAGGCAATTCTCCTGCCTCAGCCTCCTGAGTAGCTGGGATTACAGTCACGCACCACCATGCCCAGCTAATTTTTTTGTATTTTTTTAGTAGAGACGGGGTTTCACCATGTTGACCAGGATGGTCTCGATCTCTTGACCTCGTGATCCACCCGCCTCGGCCTCCCAAAGTGCTGGGATTACAGGCTTGAGCCACTGCGCCCGGCCTCTTTTTTTTTTTTTTTTTTTTAGATGGGGTCTCCCTCTGTTGCCAGGCTGGACTGCAGTGACACAATCTCAGCTGACTGCAACCTCCGCCCCTAGGGTTCAAGTCATTCTCCTGCCTCTGCCTCCCGAGTAGCTGGGACTGCAGGCTGACGCCATCACGCCCAGCTAATTTTTGTATTTTTAGTAGAGACAAGGTTTCACCATGTTGGCCAAGATGGTCTCGATCTCTTGACCTCGTTATCCTCCTGTCTCGGCCCCAGTGTTCCTTTTTTATAACCAATATTTTGCAACACTACTGTCTGTGAAATTAACAGATAATATAATATGCTTGGACACATAATTTCAAAAAACAAATCAATATGATGTCTTGATTATAAAAATGACAAATAGGCCAGGCACAGTGGTTCACATCTGTAATCCCAGCACTTTGGGAGGCCGAGGTGGGTGGATCAACTGAGGTTAGGAGTTCAAGACCAGCCTGGCCAATACGGTGAAACCGCATCTCTACTAAAATACAAAAAATTAGCCAGGCATGGTGGCGGCCACCTGTAATCCCAGCTACTGGGGAGGCTGAGGCAGGAGAATGGTTTTTTTGTTTTTTTTTTTCTTTTTTTGAGACAGAGTTTCGCTGTTGTTACCCAGGCTGGAGTGCAATGGGGCGATCTCAGCTCACCGCAACCTCCGCCTCCTGGGCTCAGGCAATTCTGCCTCAGCCTCCTGAGTAGCTGGGATTACAGGCACGTGCCACCATGCCCAGCTAATTTTTTGTATTTTTTAATAGAGATGGGGTTTCACCATGTTGACCAGGATGGTCTCGATCTCTTGACCTCGTGGTCCACCCGCCTCGGCCTCCCAAAGTGCTGGGATTACAGGCTTGAGCCACCACACCCAGCAGAAGAATCGTTTGAACCTGAGAGGTGGAGGTTGCAGTGAGCCGAGATTGCGCCACTGCACTCCAGCCTGGACGACAGAGTGAGACTGTCTCAAAAAAAAAAAAAAAAAAAAAAAAAGAGTCATGGGGCCAGGCGCAGTAGCTCATGCCTGTAATCCCAGCACTTTGGGAGACTGAGGTGGGTAGATCACCTGAGTCCAGGAGTTCGAGAGTAGTCTGGCCAACGTGGTGAAACCCCGTCTGTAATAAAAATACAAAAATTAGCCAGGCATGGTGGCAGATGCCTGTAATCCCATCTACTCAAGAGGCTAAGGCAGGAGAATCGCTTGAACCCAGGAGGTGGAGATTGCAGTGAGCCAAGATCGCACCACTGTACTCCAGCCTGGGTGACAAGAGCAAAATTCTTGTCTCTCTGTCTCTGTCTCTGTCTGTCTGTCTGTCTGTCTGTCTCTCTCTCTCTCTCTCTCTCTCTCTCTCTCTCTATATATATATATATATATATATATATATATATATATGAAAAACAAAAATTAGCTGGACATGGTGGTGGGCACCTATAATTCCAGCTACTCAGAAGGCTGAGACAGGAGAATTTCTTAAACCCAGGAGACAGAGGTTGCAGTGAGCCATGATTGTGCCACTGCACTCTAGCCTGGGTGACAGAGCAAGACTCTGGAAAAAAAGTAAAAAAAAAAAAAAAAAAATGCCGGACGTGGTGGCTCAAGCCTGTAATCCCAGCACTTTGGGAGGCCAAGGTGGGTGGATCACGAGGTCAAGAGATCGAGACCATCCTGGTCAACATGGTGAAACCCCATCTCTACTAAAAATACAAAAAATTAGCTGGGTATGGTGGCACGTGCCTGTAATCCCAACTACTCAGGAGGCTGAGGCAGGAGAATTGCCTGAACCCAGGAGGCGGAGGTTGCGGTGAGCCGCAATCACGCCATTGCACTCCAGCCTGGGTAACAAGAGTGAAACTCTGTCTCAAAAAAAAAAAAAAAAAAAAAGTAAAAAAAAGTCATCTCAAACCCAAGGATGATTCTTGGTTGGCTGTCCCTTGTATTGCAGCACTCCGGTATCTCTGACCACTGCCCATCAAATGCCAGTAGCATGTTCTTATAATTGTGATGGATGGACAACCACATTTCCAAAATGGTCCTGTGAAGAACTACTGCCCCAGGCGATGCTGTCAAGTTGACGGGCCAATTTGTGAAGGTCTTAATTATGTATTGAAAAAGGTTAGATTTTCTCAACAGAAACCATTGAAAGGCTTCAGCAGAGAAGACCAAGATATTCTTGGTATTCTAGAAAGATATCTCTGACTGCAGCATGGCAGATGGATTAACGGGGCCAGGTTGGAGGCAGGAATGCCAGTTGCGAGGCCAACTGAGAGGTGACAGTGGTCAACACTGAGTGGCTGTTGGGCACGGGCTTGGCACAAAGCCCCCGAAGGCAGGGCTATCTGTCTGTCTACAAAGCCTAAGGCCTATTAGTTCTCCCCACTCTTGAATAGAGTGAGACTTTGGGCAAATTATCCAACCCCTACCAGCCTCAGGTTCCTCATCTGCAAAATAAGCAGATAAGCCCAAATGGAATTCGTCCTAAGTGTTTACACACATGGAAACCACTCACCAGTCTTAGCCATGATTGTTATTAGAGTATCAGCAGCAGAGATGGAGACGAGTAAGTCTAAAGATATTTAAGAAATGGAATGTGGGACCAAAGTGTGGGAGAACCGAACTGTGAATGCTAAGTGTCCGACTTGAACTCCCGCATGAAGATGATGTTAATGCTTAGCTGGAAACAGTGGCAGAGCAAGAGGAGGGGTTGAGGGGCGGTGAAGGAGCCTGAATAGCCCAGTGGAATGTCCAAGAAGAGAGATTCCTTAGATCACTGGATATTTGGTTCTGAAACTTAGAAGAGTAATCCTTGGAATCTGGGACTCATAAACTGTAGTAGCTAATTTCCAAAGATGGCTCCCAGTGAACCAGGAGTCCTGGCATTTACTGAATGTGGGGCTGGCCTGTGGCTGCTCTTAACTGGTGGAATGCAGCACAAGCGAGGCTGTACCAGGTTCAGGACTAAATTTTAAAAAGACTTAACAGCCTCTACCTTTTTGCTTTTGGGACTCATCTCCCATGTGAGAAATCAACTACTCCGCTGCAGAGACCACCTAGAGGGAGAGGCCTGGGCATGGAGAGAAACGTCCAACCATCCTTGTGGTCCATATATTCCCAACAGGGCTCAGATCATGTGAGCTAGCATTCTAGCTAGCTCCAATGACACTTTTTTTTTTTTTTTTTGAGATTGCGTCTTGCTTTGCCAGGCTGGAGTGCAGTGATACCATCTCAGCTCACTGCAATCCCCACCTCCCTGGTTCAAGCGATTCTCCTGCCTCAGCCTCCTGAGTAGCTGGGATTACAGGCCCTTGACCATGCCCGACTAATTTTTTATTTTTAGTAGAGACGGGGTTTTCCCATGTTGGCCAGGCTGATCCCGAACTCGTGACCTCAGGTGATCCGCCCGTCTTGGCCTCCTAAAGTTCTGGGATTGCAGGTGTGAGCCACTGCGCCCAGCCCTCCAGTGGCCTACTGACTGCAACAAGAGAGACCCCAAATGAGAGCAGAAGAATTATCCAGCTAAGCTCCCATCAGCTTGGAGGATCATGAAAAGTTATAAAATGATTATTGTTTTTGGTCTGGGCACGGTGGCTCACACCTGTAATCCTAGAACTTGGGAGGCTGAGGCAAGCAGATCACCTGAAGTCAGGAGTTCAAGGCCAGCCTGGGCAACACAGTGAAACCCTGTCTCTACTAAAAATACAAAAATTAGCTGGGCATGGTGGCACATGCCTGTAGTTGCAACTACTCAGGAGGCTGAGGCAGGAGAATTGCCTGAACCCAGGAGGCGGAGGTTTTGGTGAGCCGAGATCGCGCCATTGCACTCCAGCCTGGGTAACAAGAGTGAAACTCCGCCTCAAAAAATAAATAAATAAATAAATAAATAATATAAATAAATAAATAAATAAATAAATGATAATAATAATAATTTAGCTGGGCACGGTGGCTCACGCCTGTAATCCCAGCACTTTGGGAGGCCTAGGCGGGTGGATCACGAGGTCAAGAGATCAAGACCATCATGGTCAACATGGTGAAACCCCGTCTCTACCAAAAATACAAAAAATTAGTTGGGCATGGTGGCATGTGCCTGTAATCCCAGCTACTCAGGAGGCTGAGGCAGGAGAATTGCCTGAACTCAGGAGGCGGAGGTTGCAGTGAGCCGAGATTGCGCCATTGCACTCCAGCCTGGGTAACAAGAGCGAAACTCCATCTCAAATAATAATAATAATAATAATAATAATAATAATTTAAAAATGCAAAAATGTAGCTAGACATGGTGACGCATGCCAATAGTCCCAGCTACTCAGGAGGCTGAGGCAGGAGAATCGCTTGCACTTGGGAGATGGAGGTTGCAGTGAGCTGAGATTCCACCACTGCACTCTAGCCTGGGTGACAGAGTGAGTTTCAAGAAACAAGGCCTGGCGTAGTGGCTCAAGCCTGTAATCCCAGCACTTTGGGAGGCCGAGGCGGGTGGATCACGAGGTCAAGAGATCGAGACCATCCTGGTCAACATGGTGAAACCCCGTCTCTACTAAAAATACAAAAAATTAGCTGGGCATGGTGGCGTGTGCCTGTAATCCCAGCTACTCAGGAGGCTGAGGCAGGAGAATTGCCTGAACCCAGGAGGCGGAGGGTGCGGTGAGCCGAGATCACGCCATTGCACTCCAGCCTGGGTAACAAGAGCGAAACTCCGTCTCAAAAAAAAAAAAAGAAACAAGTAAATAAACCAATAAAGTGTGTAACACCTCCCCTTTTGCTCTCGCTCTCTTGCTACCGTGTGACAATGTACCTGCTTCCCCTTTGCCTTTCTGCCATGATTGGAAGTTTCCTGAGGCCTCCCCAGCCATGCCTCCTGTATGGCCTGTGGAACTGTGAGTCAAATAAACCTTTCTTTTCCCTTTTTTTTTTTTTTTTTTTTTTTTAGGAGACAGAGTCTCCTCTGTCACCCAGGCTGGGGTACAATGACGCAACCTCAGCTCACTGCAACCTCCACCTCCCGGGTTCAAGCAATTCTCCTTCCTCAGCCTCCCAAGTAGCCGGGATTACTGGCGCCCACCCTATTTTTTTGTATTTTTAGTAGAGACAGGGTTTCACCATATTGGCCAGGTTGGTCTCAAACTCCTGACCTCAGGTGATCCACCTGCTTCGGTCTCCCAAAGTGTTGGGATTACAGGCATGAGCCACCGCGCCTGGCCTGGGAGGCGACTTTCAGAGAGTTTCAGTTAGACTGCTCCAGAGCACTGTATACACAGGTGGTGGCGGCTGTGTATGTGCTCAGAAGTTACATTAGAGCAAAATCTCACAAAATTTGGGTGTAAAGATACATCTGGTTATAGATTACAGGGGCATAATCATTAATTCTGTCACATTATTTTACATACAGGAAGAAGCAAGGGCCAGGATCATTGAACTTAATTTTTGGAAATTGCAGTGAGTTTGGCAGGAGACACAGGAAGCTGTGCCCTATCCTGCTTATCATCTCCAGGACATTCTTCCGGGCTGGGGACTGCGCTCACATTGAGTCGGGGGCTTTGTGAAATTCTGCTGCCAAGCGGAATTAACAAAAGTGGTTTCTTATGTTTGCTACTTTGTGCTATAATACCACACTCAGGAAGGTGGCTGTCTCTGGAAAGAAAGGAAGAGGACGTGACTGGGGACAGGTACCAGGTTCAGCTGGAGGGTAAGGTTTCATTTCTTAATCTGGGAGGTGAGGACATGAGTGCTCATTATGTTAGTCTTTAAACTTTCTGTATGATTGAAATATTACACAACACATTAAAATTTTTTCCCCTTTTTTATTCCCAAATATTAGGTTTTGTTTTTGTTTTTGTTTTTTGTTTTTTTAAGACGGAGTTTCGCTCTTGTTACCCAGGCTGGAGTGCAATGGCGCGATCTCGGCTCACCGCAACCTCCGCCTTCTGGGTTCAAGCAATTCTCCTGCCTCAGCCTCCTGAGTAGCTGGGACTACAGGCACGCACCACCATGCCCAGCTAATTTTTTGTATTTTTAGTAGAGACGGGGTTTCACCACGTTGACCAGGATGGTCTCGATCTCTCGACCTCGTGATCCACCCGCCTCATCCTCCCAAAGTGCTGGGATTACAGGCTTGAGCCACCGCGCCCGGCCTTTTTTTTTTTTTTTTAATTTTTAGTAGAGACGGGGTCTCATTATGTTGCCCAGGCTGGTCTTGAGCTCCTGAGCTCAAGCAATCCTCCTGCCTCGGCCTCCCAATGTGCTGGGATTACAGGCATGAACCACCACACCCAGCCTATTTATTTCATTTTTGAGACAGGTTCTTGCTGTGTTTCCCAGGCTGGCATGCCGTGGTGTGATCATAGCTCACTACAGCCTCAAACTTCTAGGCTCAAGCGATCCTCCCACTAGGACTACAGAAGGAAAGTGTTTTTAAAAATGGAGACTTGGCTGGGAGCGGTGGCTCAAGCCTGTAATCCCAGCACTTTGGGAGGCCGAGGCGGGTGGATCACGAGGTCAAGAGATCGAGACTATCCTGGTCAACGAGGTGAAACCCCGTCTCTACTAAAAATACAAAAAATTAGCTGGGCATGGTGGCACGTGCCTGTAATCCCACTACTCATGAGGCTGAGGCAGGAGAATTGCCTGAACCCAGGAGGCGGAGGTTGCGGTGAGCCGAGATGGCGCCATTGCACTCCAGCCTGGGTAAGGAGCGAAACTCCGCCTCAAAAAAAAAAAGGGACTTGAGAGGGTTTAAATGCTAAAGAGGAAAGAGCTCATAGAGAGGGAGAGACTGAAGAAACAAGTTCTTCCCATCAAATATGGCTTATATCTGCGGATAGACCCTCTCAGAGGGATTCAAGATTACCCCAAGAAAGGCCCTATCCTCCTCTCTCTTCTGTAGCCTCCTCCCCGATCCCCAGGTTGAAAAAACAATCTTGGTGGTGACACCTAGTGGATTCAAAGGGCACTGCCCACATTCTTCACTGCACACAGCACACCTCATCAAGAAGACACGTATCTATTTATTTATTTATTTATTTATTTATTTTGAGGCGGAGTTTCGCTCTTGTTACCCAGGCTGGAGTGCAAAGGCGCGATTTCAGCTCACCGCAACCTCCGCCTCCTGGGTTCCGGCAATTCTCCTGCCTCAGCCTCCCGAGTAACTGGGATTACAGGCACGTGCCACCATGCCCAGCTAATTTTTTGTATTTTTATTGGAGACGGGGTTTCACCATGTTGACCAGGATGATCTCGATCTCTTGACCTTGTGATCCGCCCGCCTCGGCCTCCCAAAGTGCTGGGATTACAGGCTTGAGCCACCGCACCCGGCCCTTATTTATTTTTTGAGACAGTCTCACTCTGTCAGCCAGGCTGGAGTGCATTGTTGAGATCTCGGCTCACTACAACCTCCGCCTCCAGGCTTCGAGCAATTCTCCTGCCTCAGCCTCCTGAGTAGCTTGGACTACAGGCGCCCACCACGCTTAGCTAATTTTTGTATTTTTAGTAGAGATGAGATTGTTGACCAGGCTGGCCTTGAACTCCTGTCCTCAGGTGATCCACTCACCTTGGCCTCCCAAAGTGCAACATAGGGAGACTTCGTCTCTTTAAAAAAAAAAAGAAAGAAAAGAAAATAGCCAGATATGGTGGCGAATTTCTGTAGTCTCAGCTATCCAGTAGGCTGAAGTGGGAGGTCAAGGCTGCAGTGAGCATAGATCATGCCACTGTATTCTAGCATGGGTGAAAGAGGGAGACCCTGTCTCAAAAAAAAAAAAAAAAATAGCCAAGTATAGTGGTGCCTTGAAAACCTAGGTGGATGGCTGGGGGCAGTGGCTCACACCTGTAATCTCAGCACTTAGGGAGGCTGAGGTGGGTGGATCACCTGAGGTCAGAAGTTTGAAACCAGCCTGGTCAACATGGTGAAATCTCAACTACTCAGGAGGCTGAGGCAGGAGGATCACTTGAAACTGGGAGGCAGAGTTTTGCAGTCAGCCAACGTCACCTGCACTACGCCTGGCTAATTTTTGTATTTTTTAGTAGAAATGAAGGTTACACCACATTGGCCAGGCTGGACTTGAACTCCCGATCTCAGGTGATGTGCCTGCCTCGGCCTCCCAAAGTGCTGGGATTACAAGCATGCACCACCGTACCTGGCCGCCCACATTTTCAAAGTCACTCCAGAACAGCCCTGCTCGGGCATCACTGGGTAGCATCCCCTCTCCCCTCCCTCAGCCCTTCCCCAGCCTCAAAGAAACAGAACGGAGAACAGCAGGCAGGTTGATTCATAGACTTTATTGGCTTTTTCCCCACCCAGCGGTTTCTGCAATGACAACCGCACCTGTACAATACATGTGGTTCACTCTGTTAAAGCTGCAGGGCAAGGGGAGGGGGCTGGGAGTCCCTGGGCAGGTGTCAAGGCTAGGGGTGGGTCCCAGTGTTCGACCCAGAGGGTGGTGGTAGCTGGAGTTTGAAGGCTGCTGGAAGGGGTCGGGAAGAAGGCTGGAAGCCTGGGGCTGCAGGGAGAGGAGAGCACATCAGCAGTAGCAGGGAGGGGGCAGGGAGCGGGAGGGTGCCATGGACACCGTGGACACACCGTCAGGGCAGGAGGGCGTGGGACACAGTGCCTGCATATGTCCATAGAGAATTTTTGCCACAGGAACAAGACAGATCACTGTATAAAAGGGTCTGTACAACATTACCTATGATACAATGTTCACATGTGATACAAGGCTCTTTCCCTCTTTGAGTTTTAAAAAATAAATGTACAATTCCAGAGCTTTGGGTAAAAAATATATACACCCTCATAGCAGGCACAGCAGCTGCTTTTGCTGCTGCTGGTGCTTCCTCTTCAAAAGGGAAAGAGGTGGTGCCAGAAAGAAGGGTGAGGCTGCGCCAGGAAACCTCACCCTGTAGCTGCCAGGAGCCCCTGTACCCCTCAGGCCTTGAGGCTGGTGATGGGAGAGGGAGGGGGGCAGAGGAAATAAAGGCGTCACCAGAGTCCAGTGGCGCCTTTACAGTCTCCGCCATCCCCCTCCCCTACTATGGGGCTGCCTGCCCCGGGTATAGGGATCCACCCTACCCCAGCTCTATGGGGCGGACAAAGGGGGAGTTGAGACGGAGAGGGACAGAGACCATGTTGTTGGCGTCAGACACATGAGCCAGAAGGGGGAAGCCAACTCCCTCCTTAGCAGTTAGACACCCAAAAAGCAGGGGTGTGGGCAGCAGACACCCCTAGCTCCTGATACTGCTCTACCCAACCCCACTGCAAGGCAGGGGAAGGGTCCTCTATGCAGCTGAGGCCTGTGTTTCCCTGAGCATCTTTCACCCTCTCATCAGAGCCCACCCCTGGACCTTCCGGAGGCCTAAGTGAGGGATTTGCAAGGGCTGATGGGTAACCCCTCCCACCTGCTGCTACTCCCTGCCCTGAAAAGCAGCTTGGCTCACAAGCCTGGGCAGGCAGGGCAGCATGAGGAGCTGAGCAGGGAATGTGCGGGTGGAGAAAGCACCCCGCATCATCCCAGGGGCAGAGTAGACAAGCGTAGCACCAAACAGAAGGACCCCTCCCCAGCCCACACAACACCCTCCCTCAATTACCAGATGCACTCATGCTCCCTAAAAGGGGAGACACACACACACACACACACACACACACACACACACACACACACACGGCAACATAATATTCCTGGAGGTCTCAGCCCTGACCAGGAAGAAGCTGGACAGGTGGAGAAGAAGGCTGCCAATCCCTCCCACCATCCCACTTGGCAAGACAGAAGGGTGGGCAGCTTTCTTTCCTTCTTGGGAAGAGGAAGTTGGAAACTCCATCCCCAGAACAGACCTTGATGGGAGCAGACAGAGGAAGGAGCTTTCTGTCCCCTTTCTCAGAGGGGACAGGAACCAGCAAAGTGTGGTTTTGGCTTGAAGGAGCAATGGGGAGAGGGCTTCAGCACGATGAACAGACTTATGGGTCCAAGGGTAAATCCATCCAACTCTTTCCTATGGAGCAGGGGTGGGCAGGAAGTTGCTCCTCGGGAAAGATGTCAGATGTCAGTTGGGACATTGTGCAAAGTGCTTGAGTGCGAGGCGCCCAAGGATCTGGCGGGTCTGACCGGAACCTCCGCTCTCACTGACTATTTGCCTCCAGCTTGTAGGAGAGCTCGAAGAGGAGGTTCTGGTTGTCGATGACCTGGAACTGGCGCACATAGGCCTTGGTCTGCAGGTGATGGGGGGATGCCTCCATGTCCAGGCCTAGGGGATAAGGAGGCAGTCAGGTTCCCAGCCTCCCTTCTTCCTCTACACACACACCGGGCAGAGGATCAGGCTGTGGACTGAGACAGACGCTGGGCAGGAGGGCCTCTAGGGAGGCAAGGAGAGAATGCAGAGCTGGCACGTGTATGGAAACACACATTTGGACCGAGAGTTCTCCACTGAACTCTCCCGCTCAGTCAAAGCTCTACCTGTACTGCTCTCAGAATCCTGGGTACTCACAAAGGGGCCGGCTCCGGTATTTGCGGATTGTCCTCACTTTTTCGGCCACTGAATGCTGGGAGATGACAAGGAATGAGCCCTGAAAGGGGCACAGAAAGAGGCTCCCCCTCTTCTGCTCCCCCTCCGCCATTCTCCAGCTCTGCTTTACTCCCTCCAGTCTCCAATTCTGGAGGGTCTCTGAAGGACCAAAGGAGTGGGTGTAACAGGGTGCCAGGTGAGGGGGAGGTGGAGTTGCCCCCAAGCTGCCTGTCAGCTCTGCCACCCGTGGGTGGGTTGCCACAGTGATGCCACCGGGGAGACAGTCAGGAGTCTGCTAGGCAAGCTGGGCACATGGAGGAAGCCTGCTATTCTGGGGAGGTAATGAGAGGGAGAGGATGCGAGCTCGCCACTTGTGGGACTAGGGGTTTGCAGTGCCACTCACTCACCAGCTTCTCAATGTTCACCAAACCGTCTACGAGGGTCTTACTCCCTTCATGCAGGAAAGTCAGATCTAGGAGATGCAGAGAATCCAATGTGAGGAAAGGATAAGAGAGGAGGTCCAAAGGACCACTGCACCGAGGACCCCCCTCTTCCCCAGAATCCACTCCGCCTGGGGCGGGGGGCTCCTCTCCAGGAGGGCACTCAGAGATGAGTAGAGAGGGGGCTGGAAGTCAGAACTGGGGAATGGGAGAAGGGAAACATGGGTTGAAGCAGCACAGCTTGGGAGTAACTCTCACCTTTGAGGATCAGAGGCACGAAAGGAATCACAGGGGGCTTCATTTTGGAGATCACTTCTCGGTAGCTTTTGTGGTTCCTGCAGGGGTCCTGGCATTCCACAGGGGAGAGATCAAGGGAGACACTGGCCAATGCATTCCAAAGATGTCCCCCACTTCCTCCCTCACTCCCTGTCCTGTACATATTCTGAAAAGATAGGGGTGTTGGGGCCTTTTTGTTTGTTTGTTTGAGACGGAGTCTTACTCTGTCACCAGGCTGGAGTGCAGTGGCACGATCTCAGCTCACTGCAACCTCTGCCTCCCGGGTTCAAGCGATTCTCCTGCCTCAGCCTCCTGAGCGGAGTAGCTGGGACTACAGGCGCCTGCCACCACGCCCAGCTAATTTTTTTTTTTTTTTTTTTTGAAGTACAGACAGGGTTTCACCATGCTGGTCAGGATGGTCTTGATCTCTTGACCTGGTGATCTGCCTGCCTCAGCCTCCCAAAGTGCTGGGATTACAGGTGTCAGCCACCGCGCCCAGCCGGGTGCTGGGGGCTTTCTAATGGTGTGGTGGGGAAGGGCATGACTGCTCCACATTTCCAGGAAAAATAGGGGCGCGATCCTTACACCCTCCCCCTCCAGCATGGTAGGGAGGGTGGGGGTCTCATGCACTAAACACTTTGAAAAGAAAGCTTGAGGAAAGGGGTTTGTGGGAACACAGGGTTTCTGAGCTCTAAGTCCAAGAGCAGATGAAAGAGCCAAACCCACTCACCGTCAGGTTCTCAAATTTGCGGAACAAATTCTTGAATTTCCCTGGCAGCTTCTGCAGAGTTTGAAGGAAGGAGAAGGGATATCAGAGTGGAGCTCCTTGGGTTACATGGGAGCCCTGGATTAATCCTCCATGTTGGAGGGCAAAAGGGCCAGCATGGCTTGTAGGAGGCTGGGAAGCTGGGGGGTGGGGAAATGAAGTCAGGCCTTGGCTAGGTCTAGAAGCTTGAACAGCCCAGAGGAATTTATTATTCTGAGGAAAGCCAGATCTCTGTTTATGCAGGCGCCGTGTACAAGGGTGCCCCCCACTGAGTGTGGCTGAAAATCAGCCCGACTCCCACAGCCAAGTCTGTGACCTGACCTGGCCAAGGGCTGCCTGCCGAAACTCAGGCAGGATGCTGACTTTTCACTATTTTGCCCAAAGACCGGGTCCTAAGCTGTGAGCCCTGGGGTTGCATCTACCAGAAGAGGGCGCCTCCCTCCAATGGCACAAAGACTCCCTCCAGGTTGGCGGCCGTCGCGGTCGGGGAAGGACCCACAGCGGAGAGCCCGGGATGCCCAGGTCCCCAGGTAGGAAAGGGAGGGGTCTCCTCACCTCCCAGGTGAGACGAAGGCGGCTGACGGCGGCGTTGTCCAGCCCCATGACCACGGCGTAGAAGGACAGCAGGTCCTGATTCTGCTTGCAGCTGCGGGGGTGGGAGGCGGGTTCAGGGGCTGGAGTGCCGCAGGCCTCGGGCCCAGGGCTCCCCCTCCCGCCGCCGGCCGCACTCACAGGGCCGCGATCTTGATGAACTTTTTGAGCAGCTGCGCGCGCTTGCCCGGGGCCTCGCAGAGCAGCACCTCGGTGGCCACCCAGTGCGTGACCTCGCTGCAGCGCTGCAGCAGCAGCTCCAGGTTGGCCGTCTCCCGGCGGCCGCGCTCCCCGTGGAACACGTAGTCCACGAACTCCAGCTGCATCCACGGCGACGTAGGGGCGGCCAGGGCGCCGGGGGGTAAGGGGAGTGGGTGGGAAGATGGCAGTGCAAGGCGAAGGGGAGCGAAAGGCAGGAGGGCGGGGGCGGAAGGGATGGAAAATAGAAAAACAGACAGGACAAGAGGCGGCAAAGATGCGGAAAAAAGAAAACAAGCAGCATTAATAATATTTCACCAGCTACTGAGCACTTACTAGGCATCCTTAAGACAACCAGCTGCTAGGCATTATTGTCGCTGCCTTATTTTATTTTTATTTTTGAGACGGAGTTTCGCTCTTGTTGCCCAGGCTGGAGTGCAATGGCGCGATCTCGGCTCACCGCAACCTCCGCCTCCCGGGTTTAAGCGATTCTCCTGCCTCAGCCTCCCAAGTAGCTAGGATTACAGTCATACGCCACCATGCCCAGCTAATTTTGTATTTTTAGTAGAGCCGGGGGTTTCTCCATGTTGATCAGGCTGGTCCGGATCTCCCAGCCTCAGGTGATCCGCGCGCCTCCCAATGTGCTTGGATTACAGGCGTGAGCCACTGCACCCGGCCCTATTTTATTTCCTTAATAGTGAATATTTTAAAAATACAAATCCTGGGTCAGGTTCTGTGTAAATAGCACCGGCCCTGAGCCACTCTGCTCTGGGGTCTCTCTCTGCGATTTTTCGAATGGTGGGACAAAGACTGAGAGAGGTTACAGCCAGGCATTGCCCCAGGGCTTGCTGCAGGTGAGCCTTCGAACCAGGACGTTCTGCTGCCAACTAATGGCACATTTCTCCCTTCAGCCCCCAAGCACAGCGCCAGCCTTGGTCCCCACCTCGTGCACACATCGGAACAGCTCCCAGTGGAAGGCAGTAAGGTGGTTGGCAACGTCCTCAGGCTCCACTCGGTGGATCTCTGTGTCTCCTGGGGAGACCTGGATCTCCTCAGGGAGGGGCACCTGGGGGCAGGCAGGGGCATAGTGGCTGGGCTCCTGGTGGTGAGGTCGGGGACTGCTCACAGCCCCTCCTCAGCCCTCCATTCCAGCCAAGGCCTTGGGAAAGAGTTCTTACCAGAGCCTCATAGCTGTCCCGGGTGCAGGCAAACAGGTGGCTGTTGATGCCCAGTGTGGTAAAAACACAGTCCTCAGTGGGCTGGAGAAGGACCTTCTCTGCAGGAGAACGAGCTGCTCAGCCTCAGTCCCTGCCGCCTGCACCCTCACACACCCCACACTGGCACTGTCCTATCCAAAAACTCCCCACCCCACACTGACACATTCTGGACTAACAGAACTCATGGTCTCACCAGTTTATGCCATATTTATCTGGAATTTGTCAAATGATGATTTCTTTTGCATTTATAACTTTTTTCTACTCCCTAACTTTTTTTTTTTTTTTTTAACAGGCTTTCTCTTGTTCTGTTGTCCCTGTGACACTGGAAAGGCTGAAATTTTTTCCTACTGTAGAGGAAAACAAGCCTTCAGTGACATTGCTGGCTTTCTGCCTTCCCATGGGGATTAAAGACTCATCTTGTGTCTTTAGCCTGAGAAATGTGGCATCCTTACATACACAGGGAGGTTCAAGGACCAGAACACAATCCACAGGTGAGTGAGGGGCAGCACCCAGATCAGACCTGAGTCCTACTCGGTCTGTCGTCCAGGCTGGAGTGCAGGGGTGCAATCTCAGCTCACTGCAACCTCTGCCTCCCAGGTTCAAACAATTCTCCTCCCTCAGCCTCCCAAGTAGCTGGGATTACAGGCGCCTGCCACCACGCCTGGCTAATTTTTGTATTTTTAGTAGAGGCAGGGTTTTGCCATGTTGGGCACACTGGTCTTGAACTCATGACTTCAGGTGATCCACCTGGCTCAGCCTCCCCAAGTGCTGGGATTGCAGGCATGAGCCACCTCGCCCTGCCTTTTCTTTCTTTTTTTTTTTTTGAAACAGTTTTGCTCTTGTCACCCAGACTGGAGTACATCTCGACTTACTGCAACCTCCACCTCCAGGTTCAAGTGATTCTCCTGCCTCCTCCTCCCAAGTAGCTGGGATTACAGGCACCTGCCACCATGCCCAGCTACTGCCTCCCAAACTTTAGTAGGCACAGGAGTCCCCAAGCTGATCTTGTTCAAATGCTGATTTGAATAAGACCAGCAGGTCTGGGGTAGGGTCTCAGATGGTGCATCTCTTTTAGAGACAGAGTCTTGCTATGTTTCCCAGGCTGGAGTGCAGTGCCTATTCACAGGTGCAATCATAACGTACTATAGCCTTGGATTCCTGGGCTCAAGTGATCCTCCTGCCTCAGCCTCCGGAGTAGCTGGGACTGCAGGCTTGCCCCACTGCACCCAGCAAGATGCTGCATCCTAACAAGCTCCCAGGAGATGCACATGAGGCTGGAGAAGGCCAAGATCATACTTTGAGTAGCAAGGGCCTAGAATTCAGTCTCTACCCCTCCCTCAGGGCACTGAGCTTGTGAGTTTCTCCTCTCAGAGCCTCAGCCCTGTTCTTCCTGATCCTACCTCCTGAAGAGGCCACAGCCACCAGGATGAGGGAATCCTCACGCCCTGCAGGCTCCTCTGAGTACTGAAGTTTCTCCGTCACAGAGCCCAGAATGTCCTGCACAGATGCTGAAAGGCGGCTGCGTATGGTCACGTAAGAGTGGTCAGGCATGTATACCCGGCAGAAGACTGGATGGAAACAGGAAAATGGCTTTCAACAGAGGGCAGAGTAGCAGCAGCTAGCACAGTCGCCTCTAGGATGCCTCTGTCCGCACCAGAGGCTGGCCTCTGGAGAAGGTCCTGTGAAAGGGGCTGGTTCTACGACCCAGGGAGATGCCACTGAGGGTGCCCAAGACCCAGAAACCCCACATGTCCCCCTGAGCCACTAAGAACAAACATCTCATCCTTCCTAATACCCACACTCACTCTCATCAGAGCCCCGGAAGGCCACCCTGGTCTGCAGACAGGAGTCTATCCGGCGAAAGTGGCGGAAGAGTGGCTTCACCTGCTTGCTAGGTGGCTGGCTCTCCTCTGGAATCCTGGCATGGACAAGCTGGGCATCAGCACACCCTGCCAGGCATATGGTCAACACCAAGCAGGAAATATCAAGCAGGAATATCAGAATTGGGTCGAGGCTGTACCAGCACCCATTTCAGAAGGTGGTTCAGGGGGTGAGAAGAGAGGACAATGAGCAGTATGGGGTATTTGTCCAAGTAACCCTAATCAAATGCCACATCTTCCATGAATTCTCCTCGGGCCTGTCCCACCCACCCAGAAGGTCACTTTCTTGTCTCAACTACTACAGAACTTTGGGATAATGTTTATATTCACCTCTTATCTCTTCTATGAGATTGGGAGGTTTTGAGGACTGGGATTTGGTTCTTTTTTTTTTTTTTTTGAGATGGAGTCTTGCTCTGTCGTCCAGGCTGGAGTGCAGTGGCATGATCTCTGCTCACTACAACCTCGACCTCCCAGGTTCAAGTGATTCTCCTGCCTCAGTCTCTCAGGTAGCTGAGATGACAGGCACCCACCACCATGACTGGCTAAGTTTTTAGTAGAGATGGAGTTTCACCATGTTGGCCAGGCTGGTCTTGAACTGCTGACCTCTTGATCTGCCTGCTTTGGCCTCCCAAAGAGCTGGGATTACAGGCATGAGCCACCATGCCCGGCCAGGAATTTGGTCCTTACTGAATATTTTTTTCATCCTCCAGGGCCTAGCACACTGCTTGGCACATGGTAGGTAGTAGGTCATCAGTTAGTTGTTTGCTGAATTTGCTGACAAGAACTTCACGGTCTGGGAAGGAGACAGACGGGCATACAGCTACTTCTAACACCAGGCAAGAGGTGTTGGTGATATAACAAAGGCACCAGCAGAGTTATGCTGAAGGAGAAAGCCATTCCTAAAAGGATCTGGGAAGTTTTCATTGAGAAGATGGCATTTGACTGGGCTTTGGAGGAGAGCAGGAAGAGAAGGGGGTGGAGACCAGGTGCAGTGGCTCACACCTATAATCCCAGCAATTTGGGAGGCCGAAGTGGGCTGATCACTTGAGGCCAGGAGTTCAGGACCAGCCTGGCCAACATGGCAAAACCCCATCTCTACTAAAAATACAAAAATTAGCTGGACATGGTGGTGTGCACCTGTAATCCCAGCTACTTGAGAGGCTGAGGCACAAAAATCCAAAATTGTTTGAACCTGGGAGGTGGAGACTGCAGTGAGCCAAAATTGTGCCACTATACTACACCCTGGGTGACAGAGTGACACTCTGTCTCAAAAAAAAAAAAAAAAAAAAAAGAACAAAAAGAGAAGGGGGCAGGAGAAGGGCATTCTGGGGTAGACAATATAACTGACCATGGGAAATTGGAGAGTGCAGGAGTTGCGGTGTCAGAACAGGATGTGGGAGATAAGACGGGAAGGAACAGCAGAAGGCAGAAAGGGAAGGGTGTTGAATGCTGGGATGTTTCACTTTCTCTTAGAAGCATGGGGAGCAGGGATGCCTTTGGAATAGGAGCATGAAAGATCTCTCTAGTGTCAGCACAGAGAAGGGAGAGAAGGATGCCAGACTACAAGCTGAGGCCTCCATAAGGGTTGTAGTGGTGGGGAGGGAGAAGAGAGAAACTAAAAGGGCAGGATGGATGGATGGATGGATGGATGGATAGATGGACGGACAGACGGACAGATGAATGCAATGATGTCCTAAAGCTGGTTTACACTGGCTCACAAGAGCAGATTGTTAAGTTCTGGGGAATTTTGCCAACTGGTTTTTAAAGAGCCATTAAAATATAAATAAATATATATGTTTTGTAAGCTTATAGTCAGGCCAGATGTGGTGGCTCACACCTAGAATCCCAACACTTTGGAAAGCCACGGTGGGAGGATTGCTTGAGCCCAGCCTGGACAACATAATGAAACCCTGTCTCTAATAAAAAAAATAATAAAAATTAACAAATAATACGTAAAACTTATGCTCAAATAAGTTATTACAAAAAAGGTAGTTTCCTTCCTGTTTCACTACTTTTTTTTTTTTTCTTGGAAGACACAGTCTCACTCTGTCACCCAGGCGTGCAGTGGTGCGATCTTGGCTCACTGCAACCTCCACCTCCTAGGTTCAAGTGATTCTCCTGCCTAGCCTCCCAAGTAGCTGGGACTACAGACACACGCCACCATGCCCAACTAATTTTTGTATTTTTAGTAGAGGCAGGGTTTCACCATGTTAGCCAGGATGGTCTTGATCTCTTGACCTCGTGATCCACCCGCTTCGGCCTCCTAAAGTGCTGGGATTACAGGCATGCGCCACCTTGCCCAGCCGTTTCACTACCTTTTACCACATCTACTATGGTGGAGATACTACATAACAGCCTGTGCTGCACATCTCTTCCCAACTCCTCCTTCAGTGTTGGTAGCTTGAAATCAGCCATGGTGACAGTTTACACTGTAGGAATCAGCAAAAGCTACAAATCAGGGCTTTTTCTTCTGCAGCACTGGTTGTTAAATATTTACCAGTACACCACTGGATTATCAGACAATGTAGAGGGAGAATGGACAAAAAAAAAAAAAAAAAGTGACTGGAGACAGTGCTTTGTGCCACCTCCAGTGAGGGAAAGGAGCTGAAATAAAACCGTATTGGAAGCTGGGCACAGTGGCTCACACCTGTAATCCCAGCACTTTGGGAGGCTGAGGCAGGCAGACCACCTGAGACCAGGAGTTTGAGACCTGCCTGGCCAACATGGTGAAACTCATCGCTACTAAAATTACAAAAGTTAGCTGGGCATGGCACACACTTTAATCCCAGCTACTTGGGAGGCAGAGGTACGAGAATCACTTGAACCCAGGAGGTGGAGGTTGCAGTGAGCCAAGACTGTACCATTGCTCTCCAGCCTGGGTGACAGAGTGAGACTCTGTCTCAAAACACACAAATCCATATTGGAGTCAATAGGCCAGAGGCAACCCCTGTAATAGAGGAACACAGGGGATCTCTTTTCTGTTCCCACCCTTTCCCCATTCCCTCTCACTTTAGTTCCACCATCTCCACCAGCTGGTGCAGCCTCAGAGTATCCTCTCGGAGGCCCTGGTAAAGGGATTCGTCCTTCATAATTAGCAGGTATAGATCCTAGAGAGAGGAGGACAAAGAAGGTGAAGGAAGGGGTCTCAGCCCAAGGGTTACTCTCTGCAGGGGCCAGACAAGGTCTCCATGCCTTTGAGCACAGAAGAGCCATATAAGCTAAGGCCCCCTGGCATCTCTTCCTTCCACATGCCCAGCATCAGAAGTATGGCTCGGCCGGGCGCGGTGGCTCAAGCCTGTAATCCCAGCACTTTGGGAGGCCGAGGTGGGTGGATCACGAGGTCAAGAGATCGAGACCATCCTGGTCAACATGGTGAAACCCCGTCTCTACTAAAAATACTAAAAATTAGCTGGGCATGGTGGCATGTGCCTGTAATCGCAGCTACTCAGGAGGCTGAGGCAGGAGAATTGCCTGAACCCAGGAGGCGGAGGTTGCGGTGAGCCGAGATCGCGCCATTGCACTCCAGCCTGGGTAACAAGAGCGAAACTCCGTCTCAAAAAAAAAAAAAGAAGTATGGCTCCTTCACAGGGGCCCCCTTCTAGACCTGATAGCCTGTTTACCCACCTTCTCTTCCCCGAGGCCCACCTTGATGATGTGGCCGGCCCCCTCTTCCTCTTGAAGCAGTCCCTGGTAGGTGTCCAAGAAATGGAGAAGCATGGCTAGACAGGCCTGCTTCTGGCCCAGCCCCTCAGGGCCCTCCATGCCTCCTGCACGAACAAAGCTGACCTTAAGTTAAGAAAAACCCCTAGGCAAGCAGACCTGAGGAACTGAGGAGAAAGATGGGAGGCTAGGCCTCTCGCAGTGGCTCACACCTATAATCCCAGGGCTTTGGGAGGCTGAGGTGGGCAGATAATCTGAGGTTAGGAGTTTGAGACCAGTCTGGCCAACATGGTGAAATCCCATCTCTACTAAATATACAAAAATTAGCCGGGCATGGTAGTATATGCCTGTAATCCCAGCTACTTGGGAGGCTAAGGCACAAGAATGGCTTGAACCCGGGAGGCAGAGGTTGCAGTGAGCCGAGGTCGCACCATTGTACTCCAGCCTGGACAACAGAGGAAGACTCCGTCCCCCCAAAAAAAGAAAGAAAGAAAGAAACACCAGGTATGGGGGTTCATGCCTGTAATCCCTGCACTTTGGGAGGCCGAGATGAGTGGATCGCCTGAGGTTAGGAGTTCAAGACCAGCCTGGCCAACATGGTTAAACCCCATCTCTACTAAGAATACAAAAAAATAGCTGGGCGTTATGGCGGATACCTGTAATCCTGGCTACTCAGGAGGCTGAGGCAGAAGAATCACTTGAACCTAGCCAAGGTTAGGCCATTGCACTCCAGCCTGGGCAATAAGAGTTGAACTCTGTCTCAAAAAAAAAAAAAAAAAAAAAAGGGAGGCTAAATTGCCCCCAAATATTCTCTAGGCTTGGGGCCAGAGAAAGGAGTTTCAGGGGCCCTGGAGCCAAGACCTCCTCATGCCCCAGCACAGGTTTTTGCTTAGAGTAGGTAGCGATGGCACCCACTTGACCACATCCAGCTCCTACAGGTTAGACAGGTTAGATTTTCACTTGAGGATACCCTGCTCAGACCCATCCAACCCCTGTCCAGCCCAGGGCCTGGAGCTCACAGTGCACCTAATAAAGGCCAATGGTGCTTACCACAAACCTGACTATACCTCACTGGAAGGCCTGATGTTTCTAAGAGAGCCTGTGACTTTATTTATTTATTTATTTATTTATTTATTTATTTATTTGAGATGGAATCTCGCTCTGTCGCCCAGGCTGGAGTACAGTGGTGTGATGTAAGCTCACTGCAACCTCTGCCTCCTCAGTTCAACCAATTCTCCTGCCTCAGCCTCTGGAGTAGCTGAGATTACAAGTGCCGACCACCATGCCTGGCTAATTTTTGTATTTTAATAGAAATAGAGTTTCATTTTGTTGGCCAGGCTGATCTCGAACTCCTGTCCTCAAGTAATCTACCTGCATCTGCCTCTGAAAGTGCTGGGATTAGAGGCATGAGCCACCACACCTGGCCAAGAGCCTGTGACATTCTACTCAGGGTCTGACATTTACAATTAGGTCCTAGAATAACTCTGTGAGAGGCCCATGCTTATGAGACCCTATGAATAGCCCATCCAGTGGCTCCTCTCTAGCAGACCCTACAGAAACACAACCATGACCTGATGTTTACATCAGACCCATCATAGCTCACTGGGCAACCAGATGTTTTGGAGCGATAATTCAGTGGGGATAGAGGCCCCCTTAGTAGAATAATAACACTTTGGGTGGATGCAGTGGCTCACGCCTATAATCCCAGCACTCTGGGAAGCGAAGGTGGGCGAATCACTTGAGGTCAGGAGTTCAAGACCAGCCTGGGCAACATGGCGGAACACTGGCTCCAGCAAAAAATACAAAAAGTAGCCAGGTCTGGTGGCACAGGCCTGTAGTCCCCAATTCCTGGGGAGGCTGAGGCAGGAGAATCGCTTGAACCCGGGAGGCAGAGGTTTCAGTGAGCCAAGAACATACAACTGCACTCCAGCCTGGGCGACAGAGCAAGACTTCATCTCAAAATAAATAAATAAATAACGCCTTTCATTTGTACAGGGATCTGCAGCCTGTAAAGCACTCCTACATCTGCTGTCAGACTGATCTTCATAGCAGCACATAGGTAGGCAGGACAGGTGCTATTTACCTCTATTTTACAGAAGAGGAAACCGAGGCCCCAAGAGGTTAGGTAATCTGCCCAGTTTACACAGCTGTTGAGTAGAAAAGCTGGGAGTGAAACCCAGATTTTTTTTTTTTTTTTTTTTTTTTTTGACACAGAGTCTCACTCTGTTGCCCAGGCTAGCGGGCAGTGGCATGATCTCAGCTCACCGCAACCTCTGCCTCCCAGGTTTAAGTGATTCTCCTGTCTCAGCCTCCTGAGTAGCTGGGAATACAGGTGTGTGCCACCATGCCTGGCTAACTTTTCTGTTTTTAGTAGAGAAAGTGTTTTGCCATGTTGGTCAGGCTGATCTCAAACTCCTGACCTTGGGTGATCTGCCTGCCTCAGCCTCCCAAAGTGTTAGGATTATAGGCGTGAGCCACCTTGCCCGGCCCCAGGTATGTTTTCTAGGGGAGAGTTTAGGCTCTGACATTGCATGTGTGATGGAGGGAGTGCCTCCCTCTGACCTCTCCCTTTACAGACTCCACAAAAGGATATTACTGGTGTAGCTCCTGCAGAAATTTCTCCGTCGGGAGGAAGAGAGAATGGGTAAGGACAATGTCATCCAGCAGGATATCTGTAAAGATCAGTGGGCACCACGGATGTCAGGAGGGCACTTCCAGAACGAAACTGGAAATGCAGTGTCTCCCTCTCTTGCCCCTGAGGGCAAGTTCTCTTTAGCCAGGCTGGAGCCCCAGCCACCTGCCCCGTCATGCTCTGCACACACACACACACACACACACACACACACACACACACATGTGTAAAGGTTCTGGGCAGCCGCTGCGGGGGTGGGGTTGGCAGCTGCCAAGGCAGCTGAAGGGAATGGGGGGGCGTGCCTTTGATGGCCACGTGCATGCACTTCTCTTCAGTGTGTGTGGGAAGTTGGTCAGATAATACGTTAAGTTTGAGTTCTGCCTGAAAAAAGCAGCCCACAGAAGGGTCTCTAAACAAAGAGGATTTCCAAACACAGAGGTCAGCATCAGTGGGGGGAGTGTGTGTGTGTGTGTGTGTGTGTGTGTGTGTGCCTCTTCCTCTCCCCATCTCCTACCTAACAGCTTTGAGTTCTAACTAGGCAGGTGAGAACCAGCCCAATTAAAAGGGAGAGGGAAAGACGCCATCGCTTTGATCTCAGAACCTTTAAATAGAAATCTTGTGTCCTTTGGGTGCCCAGAGACAGAAGGGTTAATGAAGGAAAATGGTGAAGAGGAGTGGCTCCTCTCACCATCCCTTTCCCCTCCACACCCCCGTCTGGGCCTGGCTCAGCCAGTCAGCCGGGTACAAGGTCGCCCTGACTTGCAGCCAGCCCTGGGGTGGGGCAGGGCTGCCTGGCACACACAGGCAAGGTGCAGGGAGGGAGCCAGGTGTCCTCACCAGGACAGGTTAGGGCCAGGTCCCCAGGCACTGTCCCAGGACAAAGCCAAGGCTTCTGACGGCCCTTGGTTCACCATCCCCTGTGGTCAGTTCTAGCCATGAAGGTGGAGGAGAAAAACCCACGCGAGGTAATTTACTTCAACGATTTCATTTCACAAATGAGAAACTGAGGCCCAGAGCTGGGAGGGACTTGCCTGGAGCTGGAATAAGAACCCATAATCCTGAGTCTTCTGTCATTTTCTCTTCTTTTTTTTTTTTTTTTTTGAGACGGAGTTTCGCTCTTGTTACCCAGGCTGGAGTGCAATGGCGCGATCTCGGCTCACCGCAACCTCCGCCTCCTGGGTTCAGGCAATTCTCCTGCCTCAGCCTCCGGAGTAGCTGGGATTACAGGCACGCGCCACCATGCCCAGCTAATTTTTTGCACCTTTAGTAGAGACGGGGTTTCACCATGTTGACCAGGATGGTCTCGATCTCTTGACCTCGTGATCCACCCGCCTCGGCCTCCCAAAGTGCTGGGATTACAGGCTTGAGCCACCGCGCCTGGCCTGTCATTTTCTCAATATGCCTGAGGCAAGTAGAGTGTTGGGGAAAGCCTAGTGGTCAGAGCGGGCCGCTCAGATGTTGGAGAGGCTTTGGCTAGGTTTAGAGTAACTTCTGTAAACTCTCTCCTCCCACACACCCTGGGAGGAGACCAGGATGACTTGAGAACATTGGTTTTATTGGAGAACATCAGAGTGGCAAGTTAAGCTGATTCTCATTCACCCTGGGACTGGTTTGGAATTTCCCAAACCAGTGACTCTGGGAATCCAGCCTGCCAGATAACATGGGTGACATTTCAGGAGTCTTACCCCAGGGGAGACTAAGCAGAGTATGTGGCACCAGGCCCCTGTAAAAGGGGAAAGACAGTTTCTCCCTTTTCTTCCCTGCCCAGCTACCTTGCTGTGTTCTTTTTTTTTTTAGTGACAAGGTTTCACTATGTTGGTCAGGCTGATCTTGAACTCCTGACCTTGTGATCCGCCTGCCTCAGCCTCCCAAAGAGCTGGGATTATAGGCGTGAGCCACCGCACCCGGCTCCTTGCTGTGTTCTTACAGTGAGTCAGAGAGCCCCCAGCTCTGACCCCCAGCTTCAGGGATGGGGACGAGGAATTGAGAGGCCTGACATCCTTCATAGACTTTATCTCACAGGATTTCTAAGCTGGAGCAAAGGAGGAGTAAGATGGGGACAGAGTGGGGGAGATGCTGATATGGGGGCCACAGTTGGGCATCTGTCTTTTCCAAGGCAGGCTCTGGGCCAATGTACAGCCTCCCTAGGGAATGTGTCATAGAGACACAGGGTGTGTGGTGTAGGCGTGAAGTTATGGTTAGGAGAGCTGTGTGTGTCTGATATTTTTCTAATTAAATCCAAAAGGTGTCAGCTCCTCAGGGCAACTACAGCCTGAGCCAAAGGAGAGGACCCAGGTCTTGTGAAGGATTTAGGAGAGTGGATCCCCGCTCCACACATCTAGGTTGGGGTTCCCTGCAGAGGGCTGAGAGCAAGTGTGAAAGCTCTCAGCATTAGGGCCTCAGCCAGGGCTCCCAAACCTCAGACTCTCCTGGGCTTTGTGCAATGCCTGGAGCTAGACCCAAAGATCCCTAGGTCTTCTACCTCAGCCACCAACCAGCCATTTGAGGCCTCAGTTTCCTCAAAGGCCCCTTAGTAGGGGTTCTGAAAGGGAGTGGTGAAATAGTATCACCACTTAGGGAAGAAGCTTCTCAGGGTGTAGTGATTATGTTTTAAAGAAGCCGTATGCCGGGCACTGTGGCTCACGCCTGAAATCCCAGCACTTCGGGATGCCAAGGCAGGTAGATCATGAGGTCAGGAGTTCAAGACCAGCCTGGCCAAGATGGTGAAACTCCATCTCTACTAAAATTACAAAAATTAGCCAGGCATGGTGGCAGGTGCATGTAAGCCCAGCTACTCTGGAGGCTGAGGCAGGAGAATCGCTTGAAACCAGGTGTCAGAGGTCGCAGTGAGCTGAGATTGTGCCACTGCACTCCAGCCTGGCTGACAGAGTGAGACTCCATCTCAAAAAAAAAAAAAAAAGAGGCTGTGTGCTGAGGTCTGCCACGGGAAGGGAAGGGTGGGAGCTGGAAGCACTCAAACACCCTGGGTGCTGCAGGGCCCTGATGCCAGCCCAGCCATGTCTCCCCTCCCAGACACCTTCTGCGTCCACCCCCAAGGAGAACGCTATCCTCCCCGCCCCGCCCCCCCCACCCCCCACCACCACACACACACCAAACTGCTAAGGACAACGAATCCCTTTGCTGATGCCTAAAAGGCAGCTTGGGGCCTGTTCCTGTTTGAAACAGCCCCCACCCCTGGGTGGGTCAGCCTGCGCTGTGCAGGCCTCTGAACAGTCAGGGACCCTGGGGTTTTCAGAGCTCAAGCACCTCTGGTGGGTGGCATGGCTGCGCTGGGCAGCTTCCATCTTAATGTGTCAGGCCCTAATTTGGGCCCACAGGAGGAGGTATTCAACATCAGGGACCCATGGAAGTCAATGGCTACAATGCCCAGGGGAAAGGAAGGGTGGCTGAAGGAGAGGAAGAGGCTCAGCTGCTTCTCCAGCCAGGGGTGAGGCTGCTGCAGGGAGGAAGGTGGGTACTGCCCTCCTCTTCCGCGGGAGGGTCTGTGCCTCTGCTAGGCCCCTAGCCAGCTTCCGCGGACCACTCAATCCTGTACCCAGGCCACAGCACGGCGCCACCCCCTTGCTCCAAGGGTAAAGAAGAGGATCCGGGGCCAGCCCCTGCTCCGGGTGTTCGAGCCCGCCAGCTCCTTACCTGAGGCGGCGCTGTCCCTGGTGGCCCCTCCGGCCAGTCGCTCCAGAACCCGGTTCAGAAGATGCTCCGGCCGCTCGGGGGCGCCCAGCGGGGCCCAGGGTGGCGAAGTCAGGGGCTCACCCGGGGACAGCTCGTCAGAGGAGTAGGAGGAAGGGGAGCGCAGGGGCCCCCCTCCCCCGAGCCGTCCCGGCCCCGGTACCTCCTCCAGCTGCAGCCAGCAGGGCCCCCCGCTGCCCAACTCCTCCGCGACCCCCGTCGGCTCTCCCCCTTCCTCCTCAGGGGGCGGCTCCAGCCCCGGCTCGGCGGGGGGCTCCCGGAGGAAAGCCGGGAGCAGCAGGCGAGACACGCTCTGACGCCGCTGCAGGGACCGCGGTCCCCCGGCTGGACCGCCGCCCCCGCCAGTTCCCCCACCCCCTCCAGGCCCGCCGCAGCTCCCCGGACCCCCGCCGGGACCCGCCGCCACCGTTCGGCCAGCCAGCTGCGACGTCTGTTTCTTCAGAAATTTCTCCAGCGGCTTCATGCCCCCCCCCGCCCCTCTCCTAGGGGCCGCCGGGGGACCCAGGTGTCCCTGGCGCGGGCGGGGGGGGGCACGGGGACACGATGCTCAGAGCTGGAGGAGCAGAGTAGAGGGCCGTGCCAGGCGCCGGACTAGGGGCCAGAGGTGCCGAGCCTCGCTGGCCAGAGTCCAGTGGCCAGTAGCCGGGGAAGGTGCCAGAGGGAAGGAGTGCTGGCTCTCAGCAGCCCCCCATGCCGCTGTAGCCGGCACGCGGCCCGAAGAGTGGGCAGGCTGCGGGGCCGGTGCCCCCGGCTCTGCGCTCCCGGGCTGGGCTGCGGCGGCAGAAGCAGCGGGCGGAGCGCAACGCTGAGAGGACGCGGCGGCGGCGGCGGCGGCGGCGGCGGCGGCTGCGCTCCTGGCCGGGTGGGGGGGAAGGTGGCAGAACCGAGACCGCGCCCCCTCCTCCAGTCCCCGCCCAGTCCCGCCCCTGCCCTTCCTGGGCCCGCCCCCGCGCCGCACGAGGCTCGAACTCGCGCGCTGGGGTTGACCGCGAGGGAAACAGTAAGGGACTTGGGTTCTGAGCAGAAGAAATTAAGGGCAAAGGTGAGGCAGAGATTTACCAATGGAGAAAGATTCTTGGCTCAAGGGATTACTGGGTTCTCAGCATTATTTCAAAGTCAGGTCTGTGGCCTGGACACCTTGATTCAGTCACCTGTGTACCCAAGTCAGGCCTACAGATTGCTGAACCCGAGAGTGTGCACCTTTTCCATACTCACAGGAATATATGGACTTTATCTTCCTTCTGTGAGAAGGGCTGGGAAGGAAGGCCTCTTGGGTGAATTAGCATTGGCACTGGAGGCAGTGCCCATCTGTCCTTTCTGGTAGGGCACAATAGGTAGTGTGGGCCTAGCCTGTGGGCAGGTACTGGCAGGCAGGTAGGAGCCAGGCACGGAGTAGCAGGTTGTGGCAGGTCTAGCTGCAGTGAGGAGGAGATAATAGGCAGGGGGGAGGAGACCAGGAGCACAGGGGCACCTGAGCCCAGCTGGCAGCAGAAGGAAGCAGGGCCATGGAGACAGGTGACAAGCCCCAGAAGTGCTGACTGTCATCAAACACAGAGCCCAAGGGTACATAGCCCTGGAGTGGACAAAGTGGTGCCAAATTAGCACTCCAAGTAATCCTTACTCCTGATGCCTTTGCCAGGAGCGTTCTGTCCTTAAGGGTATACTGTCCAAGAAGAAGGGGGTGCAGTGTAAACCCATGCCAAATGTGAAAACATCCAGGCTAGGCTTACAAGGTAGGGGAGTGGCACCAGGTTCTGGATGGATTGAGGCTCCCTGAACAATGCCCCACCCCTGTTTACTGTGCACCAACCAGGCAGGGACAGGAATGCTGATGGCTGGGAGTGGTAGTAAAACTGAACAGGGTGTGTATGACATACGTATCAATGTATGTACATATCTGGTCCCATGTATGCTAGAGCATGTGTTCACAGAAATAAAGCTTTGCACACCCATCTGTTTGTGGATTTGGAAACAGTAAAAAGAAGAGTGTACAATTTTGGCTAAGAAGCTGTATTAGAAGTCTGAGCATCAGCTTTCTGTGCTCTCCTTAGTGGACACCCCAATATCCCCAAGCTTGAAAGGGGAAAGTGGCTGGAATGGCTTGGAGTTCCCAAGTAGCATTTTATGAACCGAAGAGGAGGAGGGAAGGGCTTCTTTCCCAGCACATGCCACAGTTACCAGATTAAGCCGGTTGCCTTGGTAACCTTCTCTCTGGGCAGGATTTGGGAATTGTTGGTTAGGAAGGGCGAATTGGGGAGTGTGAAGGCTGTGGAGGGTTGAAAATAAAAGGGACTGGGAGACTTCTGGAAGCTAGAACCTCGGGGCACAGGACCTCAGCACTCCCCCAAATACTCAAGGATATCAGGTAGAGACAAAGTTAAACATTTTGAATCAGTGAGGAGCGCCAGCGTCAAGTCAAGGTCCTCCTGGAGTGGCAGTGGTTTTCACCCTGACTGTGCACTGGAATGACAGGGAAGCTTTTCAGAAATCCTGATGCTAGCTGGGCGAGGTGCCTCACGCCTGTAATCTCAACACTTTGGGAAGCCAAGGCAGGCGGATCACTTGAGGTCAGGAGTTCAAGACCAGCCTGATCAACATGGTGAAACCCTCTCTCTACTAAAAATACAACAACAAAAATCAGCCAGGTGTGGTGGCACACACCTGTAATCCTAGCTATTCTGGAGGCTGAGGTGGAAGGATAGCTTGAACCTGAGAGGTGGAGGTTGCAGTGAGCCGGTATTGTGCCACTGCACTGCAGCCTGGGAGAAAGTGAGACTCCATATTAAAAAAAAAAAAAAAAAAGACTGATACCTAGGCCATATCTCAGACCAATTAAATCAGATTTCTGACACAGGGCCAAGGCTTATAGTTTTGTTTTTTTTTTTGAGACGGAGTTTCGCTCTTGTTACCCAGGCTGGAGTGCAATGGCGCGATCTCGGCTCACCGCAACCTCCGCCTCCTGGGTTCAGGCAATTCTCCTGCCTCAGCCTCGTGAGTAGCTGAGATTACAAGCACACGCCACCATGCCCAGCTAATTTTTTGTGTTTTTAGTAGAGACGGGGTTTCACCATGTTGACCAGGGTGGTCTCGATCTCTTGACCTCGTGATCCACCCGCCTCGGCCTCCCAAAGTGCTGGGATTACAGGCTTGAGCCACCACGCCCGGCCTTATAGTATTTTTTAAAAGCTCCTGACATGACCACACATGGTCAGGGTTGAAAAATCACTGCCCTAGAGGGACAGTTCAACCCTAAGTGGGCCACAGATGCTGGGAGCTGACTTTGGAATTCCAAGAGTCTTTGGTGCTCCGAGTTGCCCACAAGGTAGGAGGCCTGTGTGCTGACCCTGAAGGGGAAGAGCGTTGGCAGGGCATTTGCACCTGCTCATGAAGAGGAAGGCGGGGTGGTATGAGTAACAACTGAGATGGGGGTGAAAACCCAGCCCATGGGCTTCTACAAGGGGACTGGGCCGGGCTACCTAAGGTGATCGGTCTGCTGGGTAACAGAGCAAGATTCCATCTCAAAAAAAAAAAAAAAAAAAAAAAAAAAAGGTATTAAATACAGGGGACGGGGTCAGGAAAGTCATGGTCCTCTTGCTGTATGGCAGCAGCACCAAGGGATGGGGGAAGTCCCATCAGTCATTATAAGATGCACCATAGCTGGGCACAGCAGCTCAAGCCTGTAATCCTAGCACTTTGGGAAGCCCGAACAGGAGGATCACTTGAACCCAGATGTTCAATACCACTCTGGGCAATAGAGACCTTGTCTCTACAAAAATAACAAAAATTAGCTACGTGTGATGGTACATGCTCGTGGTCCCAGCTACTTGAGTGGCTGAGAGGCTGAGGTGGGAGGATTGCTTGAGCCCAGGTGGTCAAAGCTGCAGTGAGCCATGATAGTGCCATTGCACTCCAGACTGGGCAATAGAACAAGACCAAAAAAAGAAAAAAAAAAAAAAAAAAAAAAAAAAAGATGCACCCTGATGTCCATGCCTCCAGTGTATGGATTTATGAAACTTAACAAATGTTGCTAGCTCCACATGAAACTCAATTGCTCTCCCATACCAGGGATAGCCTCTGTAGTAAACTTCCATCCCACCCAGGACCTGGAGGAAGTCACTTCAAAGTTAGAGAATTGCCCTCTAAGCATCAGAGGCCAAGTGATCTAGGTAACCTGCAACATGAGCCATAGTTGGTCTTTCAGTTTTCCTTCCCCTTACCTGACCTAATAGGTAAGAGTCTCCCTAAGACTGTGGTCCTTAATACTTTGTAGGCATCTTTACTTTTCAAGAAAGCTAGCTACCTGTACTTCCCCCTAGCCCAGGACTTGGTATAGTTATATTGACATCTGATGGCACATTACTTTGGGAAACTTACTTGCCAAACACAAAGGAAGCCATAAAGGATACTAGATGCTCATAAAGGATACTAGATGCTCATGTGAATAAGCAGCATCTCATCTCACTTCTTTTCTGTCCCTGACACTTCCAATCTAAGAGATTGCATAATATCCTGGTAATCTATATGGTTAAAAAACATAACTGATGGGGAATGCAGACACATTTATGGCCTCGTAGGGGCTCCTCATCTCTCTGGGCTTCTGTTTCACAAGTTTAGGCTGGCCTGAGTTGTGGCTGTGACCCTGTGGGAGAATTAGAGTCCTCTTCCCTCTCTCCCAAATCAAGACTCATGTAAAACATTGGCAAGGCTGTCAAGTTAATAGTCTAAATTTTATTATCTCCAAGTCACAATGGTGATCACAGATGTGCAACCTTTAAAACAGCAACAAAAAAACACCACCACACTTGGAAAAATCCTTGCAACTAAACACAGTGGACCAACAGAGACAACTCTCACAGTGTCTTAAGGTCTGGGAATCTGGGCATGCTGCCCACAGGCTTGAGGAGACATCTTCAGGTTTAAGGCAAAGGGAACAGCCTACAAAAGGCACAACCACCAGCTACCCCTGGAACAGTCTCTTAATTTACTGCCTCCTTGGGGGTTACAGATTAAGTGCCTCTCCCCCATCCCCATCCCACACCTGTGACTCAAGAGTGGTTAGGCCAGCTGTTAGAGGGAAGGACTAAAAACAGTAACATTACTAGGGAGAGAGAAAGCTACCATCTTCGCTCTCAGGTTCTGTAGAAGGACACGGACAGTGGCCAAGTTACCCCTGGCAGACGGAAGTACTGCAGTAACAGGAATCTTTTCCATAGAGGCAGCAGAGAAGTGGTTTAGTGCCATGAACAGGGAGGAAAGATAGGAGCCCTTGCCCAGGTGATTGGCTTCCTTAGGCCTTAAGCCCAGATGTAACATCTTCTGTTTGGAAGGATAAGAGTAGAATTCAGGGAAAATAAAGTAGTAACATCTAAAACACTTGTAGCAGAAAAGACGTGGAGAAGAGCAATTGCAAAGGACAGGGTGGGTTGCTTGCTGGATATTTGCCTTTGAAGAGATGCATTGGTCCACAGCAACTGGACAGGAGGTGTAGCAAGAATGGAAAGAAGAGAAGCAAGGCCCTCTAATTCCACTTACCTCAAAGACTGAGCCCTGAGGACTATGTGAATACACACCCTAAGGTGCAAAGATTCTCACTCCACCATCCCTTTCTCACAAAAGCTTCTGGTTTGCCATCTCTCCCCACAGGAGGGAATTCGCCGTCAGCAGAGAACAGAAGCCCACCATAGCAGAGGTACTGATGGAAGCTCAGACTCCTAAAAACCTAAGTCGAAGAGAAGGGCTCCTACCCACCTACTCTGAGCTTTTCCGTGCAATGGGACCCTCTGTGCAGACAGCCATGCTTCCACAGGGTTAGAGGAGTTAAGGGAATCCAAGTATACAAGACGATAACAAAGGTCAACTAAAAGTGAAATGCCATGTCTTTTTAAACTTGGTGGGGAGGGCTAGCTGATACATTCCCCATTACCTGGGATGCAGGAAAGAGTCCAAAGAGAACCCAGAGGGGCTAGTAAACCAGAAGAATGGACTTGTTTCATTTAAAGGCAGAGAGAGAGAGAGAGAGAGAGCGCGCACGAGCGAGAGCGAGAGCGCAAGCGCGCAAGAAACAAAGAGAAAAAACTAAAATAATATTAGGAATAGGAAGGTAGGCTTTAAAAATGAACATCCTAGAAAACAAAACAAATAGGAAGGAGCTTTCTTGGGAACAGAAGACACTTCAATTTCCCAGAAGAAAGTGAAGAACAGCAGAGGACGTGGGCTTCTGGATCTAGACTCAGAAGCTTGGGCTGTCTGGCTCTCTGCTTCCCCGAACACAGCCAACTCAAGTGAAGAGTGAAGATGGGATGAGGTCCACTTGTTTCTCCCTCTCTCCAGAGCCTGTCCTCAGAGGAAGGCAGGAGTCCTCCTGTTTCAGCTGTTTGCTGGTAGGAGCCACACCCTGTATCTTTGAAGCCCTTCTGGTAGTAGATAGCCAGCTGTATTTCTCTTCTCTTCTGAGTTCTCACCTCTGCTGTCCTGATAGGGGTTGGGAAAAGCGAAGAACCATCAAAGTGTTAATGGGCCTTCTGAGCATTTATAAGCTGTTTTCATTTCTAAATACTACGTTTTAAGTAATGTTCTTAAACAAAACAAAAGAAACAAAAAAAACCAGTATTCCTCCTCTATGATCTTTACAACTGTTTTTTTTTCTGCTGTAACATCTCAAATTTAGACTTCCCTTTTCCTTGATCAAGTTTAGACTGCATTCCTGAATTTTTTCTTTGTAGCTTCCCAACTGAAATTGCCATGTTAACAATCGTTTCTACCTCAACCCTGCCCAATACATTTGCTAAACAAACAAACAAACAAACAAACAAACTGGCAAATTTCAGGACTCCTTTAAGCTTCCTGAGATATCCCATGATTCTAACTTAAAGCATTAGAGGCTGGGCTTAGTGGCTCACGCCGGTAATCCCAGCATTTTGGGAGGCTGAGACAGGCGGATCACCTGGGGTCAGGAGTTTAAGACCACGCTGACCAACATGGTGAAACTCCATCTCTACTAAAAGCACAAAAATTACCCAGGTGTGGTGGTGTGTGCCTGTAGTCCCAGCTACTCGGGAGGTTGAGGCAAGAGAATCACTTGAACCCAGGAGGTGGAGGTTGCAATGAGCCAAGATCGAGCCACTGCACTCCAGCCTGGGTAACAGACTGAGATTCCGTCTCAAAAAAAAAAAAAAAAAAAAAAAAAAAAAAAAAAAAAAAAAAGCATTAATTAGGTGATTTTGTTAAGCAAGTAAATGTGAGCATTAGTTTTAAGAATAATATTCACAGCAAGTTGTGTACTTACTTTTATATGATGTTAAGATTTAAAATATTCACAAACTCAGATTAACTGGAACCCCTGCTTACAACCTGAAATAATAAAGTTGGAATTTGTCATCAGGTCATACCAAAAAGACCATTTTCTATAGAAAGACACCCAGAAAAGGAGGGAAATCCTTTGGGGAGAAGGAAAGCCCACTGATGGAGCACGTGCAATAGGTATGGGAAGGAGCTCTCGTACCTCAGGTGGAGGGGGCTTGATGGTGACTGGCTGGGGAGTCCTCCGGGGTGGGGAGGGCTTTGGTTGCACCTGCTGCTGGGCGGGGTTATAGTAGGTCACTCCTCCATATACCTGTGATGGGGCCTGGCACCCGATAAACGAGGAAAAGAAAAAGTTAGGAATGAATTCATCCAATCTATGATAAATAGGAAATAATATTCAGCCACAAAAGTAAGAGTATTGGGGAATTTATAATTTTTAAAATATCTAATCTGCCCACCCTTCAAAATAAAGTGACTATTCATTTCTGCCTTAATTCATCATTATTACCCTCTTGTTTCTACTTCTTCAAAGTACTACCCAGATTTCTCTAATTTCTACCATCAGCTGACAAATGGAAAAAGCCGACTCCAGTGGTGACACTTCAGATACTTGATTATGTCAACATGGTGGAAGTTAAGCAGGACAGGGGTACAGGTGATAAGGAGTACAATACAGCTTCTTTATGCAACGGAACAAAAAGCAGGTATTGCCGCCTATGATGTACAACACAGGAAAGAAACACCATTAAAGAAACTGAAGGCTGGGTGCAGTAGCTCATGCCTATAATCCCAGCACTTTGGGAGGCCAAGGCAGGTGGACTGCTCGAGGTCAGCAGTTTGAGACCAGCCTGGCCAACATGGGTTTCACCTGTCTCTACTAGAAATACAAAAATTAGCTGGGCGTGGAGGCAGGCACTGTAATCCCAGCTACTCGGGAGGCTGAGGCAGGAGAATCGCTTGAACCCAAGAGGTGGAGGTTGCAGTGGGCCGAGATCACACCACTGTACTCCAGCCTGGGTGACAGAAAAAAAAATGAATAAAGATGATGGGCATTACATAAGCTGCATTTCCAGCTCCTGACCACTAAGAGGCGTCCTGGTGCCACATACACATCAGTGGCATTGAAATTTTTCTCAAATTCCTTTAGGATTCTCCCCATACCACATTCCTGTCTGAATTAAAGGATGTGTACCTAGAAAAACATGCTCATTAACCGTCTCACCTGCGTGTTAGGATATAGATGAGGCGGTGGTGGGGGTGGCAGTGCCCCTGGAGCATAAGGGTAACTGGGATTACCAAAGTTCATAACGCCTGGAGCAGAAAAGTAAGTAGGAGCAAGCAACTGCTGAGGTGGTGGCTGTCCAGGAGACATGGACACTGGTGGGGGATAGAGGCCCGGATTGGGCAGAGGCGCTGGTGTCTGGTGGGGATGTAAACCTGGATAAGGAGAAGAAAACAAAGATTGAAAAAGAAAGTAACATCATTTTCACAGAATGGCCTGGCTGGACTGCTCAGCATAATGAGGCTCAGGATGGAAGTCCTCAGGATGGACACAAGAGGAATTTGTTGCCCAAGGATGGCCACACTCACAGGCTAGCAGCACAGAGCTGAGGAGAATGGGGTGTGTGGCGCTCCCAACATACATCCTCAGGTACCGGAGGTATACAAGCAGAGATACAAAGCTTACCTGGGTGGGGAAGGTGCATTTCTGGCTGCACAAGCATGCCCTGTGGAGGCAGCGGGGCAGGGCTGTCACCATGGGTATAGATTGGTCCCTGGAACTGCACTGTAAGATATCACATTGGGACTCTCATAAACCCTTTCTCTTCACATCACATGGATAAGTCTCCTTGTCCCCCAAACCCTTTAAAAGATGTTCTCAATATTCCATGTGAGGAAAAGAGCAATCAGACAACGTCTGATAAACACTATGAGAGGTCAGAAGAGAAATTCAGGAGCCAGGAGCCTGGTGTCTTAGTTCAGTTCACCCTGCCAAGAAAAGTACCCCAACAATAAGAAAATACTCACGTGGATCATAGTAATGTCCCTCCACAATACTGATATGCACTGGAGGCGCAGGGGGCTCTGGCACAGGTCTTTGCCGCTGGGATGAATAGCGTTTGGCTCGACCACCCTGGACACCCTGAGACAAAGAAAGAGGCCTGAACAAGAATTCTAGAGGGCTCTCATATCAAGTCCTACCTTCCTCTAGGTGCTGCAAAACACTTGGTACATGGCAGGTGTTTAATAGGTATTTACAAAGTGAGTTGAAAAATAATCAATGAAAGACATCAAGATTTGAACCTAAACCTTCTACCTTACATTTCTGAGTTCTAAATTAAAAGAAAGATGGATAATCAATGGGAAAGCTGACTTTCAGATCTTGTTTTAAACAATGAACAAGCTGTGTAAAGCAGCCTCCTCCCCCATCGACCCCTTTCCCCTTTTGTACCATTTCTTCCATCCGGTTAAACTGAGGTGGAGGTCCTGCTCCCATGTGTATATGGTTGGCCATACCTGTAATACACCAAAAAAGTCACTTCTGCAGATCAGATATATGTGAGTGGAACCCAAAGGTACTATCAAGAAAATGACAGGTTTTTTTTTTTTTGAGATGGAGTCTCACTCTGTCGCCAGGCTGGAATGCAGTGGTGCGATCTTAGCTCACTGCTATCTCTGCTTCCTGGGTTCAAGCGACTCTCCTGCCTCAGTCTCCCGAGTAGCTGGGATTACAGGTATGCGCCACCACGCCCGGCTATTTTTTGTATTTTTAGTAGAGACGGGTTTTGCCATGTTTTTTTTTGTTTGTTTGTTTGTTTTTTTTGAGACGGAGTTTCGCTCTTGTTACCCAGGCTGGAGTGCAATGGCGCGATCTCGGCTCACCGCAACCTCTGCCTCCTGGGTTCAGGCAATTCTCCTGCCTCAGCCTCCTGAGTAGCTGGGATTATAGGCACGAGCCACCATGCCCAGCTAATTTTTTGTATTTTTAGTAGAGACGGGGTTTCACCATGTTGACCAGGTTGGTCTCGAACTCTCGACCTTGTGATCCACCCGCCTCGGCCTCCCAAAGTGCTAGGATTACAGGCTTGAGCCACCGCGCCCGGCCTGGGTTTTGCCATGTTGACCAGGATGGTCTTCATTTCTTGATCTTGTGATCTGCCTGCCTTGGCCTGCCAAAGTGGTGGGATTACAGGCGTGAGCCACAGCACCCGGCTGAAAATGACAGGTTTAAGAGTCAACATGGGAAATGGCTTTCTTCTTTTAACTAATAAAATTCTCTATAAATTATCTCTGCTTTCTATCAACACCAGCATTTAGAAATTTGTCCCCACTGCCTGCCATCTTAATGTAACAATAAAGCCTTTGAACATGAAAAATGACTTCAGTGAAGAAAACCAAGTTCAAATTTTTCCTATCAAATTGTTCTCTGCGGCCGGGCGCGGTGGCTCAAGCCTGTAATCCCAGCACTTTGGGAGGCCAACGCGGGTGGATCACAAGGTCAAGAGATCGAGACGATCCTGGTCAACACGGTGAAACCCCGTCTCTACTAAAAATACAAAAAATTAGCTGGGCATGGTGGCACGTGCTTGTAATCCCAGCTACTCAGGAGGCTGAGGCAGGAGAACTGCCTGAACCCAGGAGGCGGAGGTTGCGGTGAGCCGAGATCGCGACATTGCACTCCAGCCTGGGTAACAAGAGCGAAACTCCGTCTCAAAAAAAAAAAAAAAAAAAAAAAAATTGTTCTCTGCATCTGGAAGATTATAATTAGCACATTACATTATTTGACATATTGAAAAATCTCAGCCCAAGAGTTTCTGAGTAACAGCTGGACAAGGGGGGGATGCTTTGTAAATCTACCTGTTATATCCCATTCACAGACCCGTTGTAGGTTGGAAGCTTGAGGAAGATTCTCCTCTGGCTAGCTAAAATGACTCAGGACAAAAAGGAATGTTTCTAGAGATTGTCTTCCAACGGTGAGAAGTGTGCTGCAACTCCAAATGAGGAGTTCCAGTATTTAAGTTCGATTTCAGACTAACGAAAAGATCCTTCAATCTATCTGGCTAGAAGAAGACAAACCACAATAGGCAAAATGGGCAACAGTTGGGCCTATTCTCTAAAACTATGCTGTCCAATATGACACCAACTAGCCAAATGCGGACACTTAGGTTTCAATTAAAATTAAAAGTTCAATTCCAGGCCGGGCGCGGTGGCTCAAGTCTGTAATCCCAGCACTTTGGGAGGCTGAGGCGGGTGGATCACAAGGTCAAGAGATCGAGACCATCCTGGTCAACATGGTGAAACCCCGTTTCTACTAAAAATACAAAAAATCAGCTGGGCATGGTGGCGCGTGCCTGTAATCCCAGCTACTCAGGAGGCGGAGGCAGGAGAATTGCCTGAACCCAGGAAGCAGAGGTTGCGGTGAGCCGAGATCGCGCCATTGCACTCCAGCCTGGGTAACAAGAGTGAAACTCCGTCTGAAAAAAAAAAAAAAAAAAAAAATTAACCAGGTGATCCTAGCTACTGAGGAGGCTGAGATGGGAGGATTGCTTGAGCCCTGGAGGCAAAGTTTGCAGTAAACCAAGGTCATGCTACTGCACTTCAGATTCCAGCCTAGGTGACAAAGTGGGACCCCATCTTAAAAAAAAAAAAAAACTGTTATCTCTATATATAAACAGTAAGAACACCACCACCACAAAAGTACAATCATTACAGAAAGTTCTACTGGACAATCTGTCTCTAGAAGATTAAGGAAATTAGGGAAGCTTGCCTTTCAAAGATACTAGAGAAGATCTTGATCAAAATTCAACTGAATAAATTTCTCCCATCAAACATTTACCATTAGTGCAAATAATAACGTTGACTACTACTTTTTTTTTTTTTTTAACAGAGAGTAGAAAAGGATCCTGTATTCAGGAGGCTCAATGACAACTGGGAAGGTGCAGTATCTTTCACCTGTAATCCCAGCACTTTGGGAGAATCACTTGAGCCCAGGAGTGCAAGATCAGCCTGGGCAACATAGTGAGACCCCTGTCACTACAAAAAAATTCTTTTAAAAAATAGCCACACTTTGGGAGGCTGAGGCAGACAGATCACAAGGTCAAGAGATCGAGACCATCCTGGCCAACATGGTGAAACCCCATCTCTATTAAAAACACAAAAAAAATTAGCTGGGTGTGGTGGTGCGTGCCTATAGTCCCAGCTACGCAGGAGGCTGCACCAGAATTGCTTGAAATCGGAAAACGCAAGTTGCAGCAAGCCGGGATCACGCCACCGCACTCCACCACTGTACGGAGATAGAGCAAAACTCCGTCTCCAAAAAAAAAAAAAAAAGATTAGCCAGGGCTGGGCATGGTGGCACACGCCTGTAAATCCCAGCACTTTGGGAGACTGAGCTGGGCAGATCATGAGGTCAAGAAATTGAGACCAGCCTGGCCAACATGGTAAAACCCCATCTCTATGAAAAATACAAAAATTAGCTGGGTGGGGTGACATGAACCTGTAGTTCCAGCTACTCAGAAGGCTGAGGCAGGAGAATCGCTTGGACCCGGGAGGCAGAGGTTGCAATGAGCTGAGACTGTGCCACTGCATTCCAGGCTGGTGACAGAGCAAAACTCCATTTCAAAAAAAAAAAAAAAAAATACAGTGTGGTGGCATGTGCCCATAGTCCCCATAGAGGCTGAGGTAAGAAGATCACTTGAGCCCAGTCCAGGCTGAGGTGAGTTATGATCACGCCACTGCACTCCAGCCTTGACGACAGAGCACAACCCTGTCTCTTTAAAAGAAAACAACAAAAAAAAGATGACTGATTAGTTAACAGCAGGTAAAGTAGTGGGATAGTCTTGGGTAACAAACAAAACTGCTCTGAAAAGTGAATGAATGTACCTATGAATTCATCTTTCTCTCAGTTAATGAAAAAGTAGCCTGGGAGTGATGGCTCATGCCTGTAATCCCAGCACTTTGGAGGCTGAGGCGGGGAGACCACAAGGTCAAGAGACCAAGACCATCCTGGCCAACATGGTGAAACCCCATCTCTACTAAAAATACAAAAATTAGCTGGGTATGGTGGCATGGGGTCATGTCTCAGCTACTTGGGAGGCTGAGGCAGGAGAATCACACGAACCTGGGAGGCAGAGGTTGCAGTGAGCCAAGATTGCACTACTGCACTCCAGCCTGGAGCCAGAAGGAGACTCCATCTCAAAAATAAAAAACAATTATCAGACACCACATTTCTGAGACAGAAGTCCCATGCCCCTAAACCTGATGATGCAAAAGTGAAAAAGCTAGCCACCAATCCTATGATTACCTACCTCGAAGTTCCCGTGGCTGCAGGAAAGAAGGCTGCCCGGGACTCCAATTCTGTTCTGCTATATTTAGTTGTGCCACATCTTGCTCAAGTCCACTTGTAGTGGAATCCACTGGAGCCTCCCAGTTCCCAGTCTTAGTAGGTGGAGTTGCTGTGGTTTCTGGGACTGGAGGTGCTGGAATCAGCCCCTCAGGAGGAGGGGGCACCTCCTCTGCAAGCTTGACTGCATCTCCAACCTTCGTTCGGGTTCTTCTTGCCCGAGAATAGGATTTCTTCTCAATGGGCCTGTCCGGGGCTGGTGGTGCGGTATCAGGAGCAGCAGCTGATGTCTCTGAAGCAGCTGCCTCTTCCTTCTCAGGACTGCCAGGCACTGGAGCATCTGCTTCTGGAGATGGATCCCTCACAGGAGTCTGCTCTAGACGCCGTGACCGGTAACTAGTATCATGCTTAGTCTCACCAGACCAGCCACCATGCTGCCCACCAGCTTCCACAGGCCTAAAACCAGGACGACCTTCCTTGAAGCCCCCAGATCGAGAATAGTTCCTGGGTGTAGACATGCGGCCAGTACCTGCAGCATTCCTGTTAATAAATGTCCTTGGTGGTAGGGTACCCCCAAGACTCTGGTGGCGATGAGACTTGTTTAGCCTCTCACCATTCCAGTTTGGATCTCTTTGTGGAGGACTCCCATATCTACAAAAAAATGAAGAAACTGTTGAGAAAAAATTAACAAAAGGAGGCTGGGCTCAGTGGCTGAGGCCTGTATTCCCAGCACTTTGGGAGGCCAAGAGGGGTGGATCACTTAAGGCCAGAAGTTCAAGACCAGCCTGGCCAACACAGCAAAACCCCATCCCTACTAAAAACACAAAAATTAGCCAGATGTGTGACGGTGGGCGCCTGTAATCCCAGCTACTCAGGAGGCTGAGGAAGGAGAATCACTTGAACCCAGGAGGTGGAGGATACAGTGAGCTGAGATCGTGCCACTGCACTCCAGCCTGGGCAACAGAGTGAGACACTGTCTCAAAAAAAAAAAAAAAAAAAAAAAAAAAAAAAGCAACAGTTTTTTCTAAAACTTATCAATAGTGTACTTTTTTTTTTTTTTTTTTTTTTTTTTTTTGAGACGGAGTTTCGCTCTTGTTACCAGGCTGGAGTGCAATGGTGCAATCTCGGCTCACCGCAATCTCCGCCTCCTGGGTTCAGGCAATTCTCCTGCCTCAACCTCCTGAGCAGCTGGGATTACAGGCACGCGCCACCATGCCCAGCTACTTTTTTGTATTTTTAGTAGAGACGGGGTTTCACCATGTTGACCAGGATGGTCTCGATCTCTTGACCTCGTAATCCACCCGCCTCAGCCTCCCAAAGTGCTAGGATTACAGACTTGAGCCACCGCGCCTGGCCAATAGTGTACTTTTTTTTTTTTTTTTTTTTTGAGGCGGAGTCTTACTCTGTCACCCAGGCTGGAGTCTGGAGTGCAATGGCATGATCTCGGCTCACTACAATCTCTGCTGCATGGGTTGAAGCGATTCTCCTGCCTCAGCCTCCCAAGTACCTGGGATTACAGGCACCTGCCACTGCACCCAGCTAAACTACTTTTGTAGTTTTAGTAGATACGGGGTTTCACTATCTGGGCCACGCTGGTCTTGAACTCCTGACCTTGTGATCCACCCATTTTAGCTTCCCAAAGTGCTAGGATTATAGGCATGAGCCACCATGCCTGACCAATAGTGTACACTCCTTTTTTGTTTTTTGAGACAGGGTCTCACTATTTTGCCCAGGCTGATCTTGAACTCCTGGCCTCAAGCAATCCTCCTGACTCAATTTGAAAAGGGCTGGGGTTCCAGGTGCAAGCCATCACACCTGGCCCAGTAGTTCTCACCGGGGTTTCCGGATTCTTCGGGGTTTGATGTCATCAGGATTGTGAGCTGAGCGAATGTCATAACCATAAAGAGCAATGAGCTCCTGTCGAGACTTTGGGGCCTGCTCATCTTCCCGGAACTTGTCATGCTCCCAGCGACCCTCATCCTTCCATAGCTTTCTCTGACGCCCCTTGGGTCTAGATAAAATGAAGGAAAAGTGTCTTGGGTAAGCAGAATTCTCCAAGTAGAGATGTTTATGAACAAAAAGGGTCAGGCAGGGGAACAACAGGAACTTCACGTAGTCTCATTATCCAAGAGAGATTATTCAAAATGGGCGTCCCCAAAGCAAGTATGGATCACAGAACCTCAGGGCCTGCTGGGCTCAAATACAACAGACACAGAAATGAGGAAAGACTTCATTTCATGCCATTCAGTACTTTTGAAACATCTCCTTTCTCCTAAAAGGCAGCCTATGAAGTACTTCACATCTCAGAGGTCTTACGCTTCGGATTAAGAAAAGCAAAAGTATAAGGGCCGGGCGCGGTGGCTCAAGTCTGTAATCCCAGCACTTTGGGAGGCCGAGGCGGGTGGATCACGAGGTCAAGAGATCGAGACCATCCTGGTCAACATGGTGAAACCCCGTCTCTACTAAAAATACAAAAAAGTAGCTGGGCATGGTGGCGCTTGCCTGTAATCCCAGCTACTCAGGAGGCTGAGGCAGGAGAATTGCCTGAACCCAGGAGGCGGAGGTTGCGGTGAGCCGAGATCGTGCCATTGCACTCCAGCCTGGGTAACAAGAGCGAAACTCCATCTCAAAAAAAAAAAAAAAAAAAGAAAAGAAAAAGTATAATAATTAACAAAAGACGAGCTCTGGAAACAGACTGCTCTAGGTCTGGATCTTAGCTGCCTCACCAAGAGTTACCAAATATTCTAAGCCCTACTTTCCTCATTTGTACAAGGATAATCATAATGCTTAACTAAAAATGTTGTATTAAATGAAATAATACAGACAAAGCATTTAGCAAAGTGCCTGGCCTACATGTCTAAAATACATGTTAGACAGCAGCAGCAACAAGTGGCTTTTACCTGACTTCCTCCTCCTGAGTTTGCCCTCGAAGATCATGCTCAAAGAATAGCCCTTTCCGAGGTATGTACGCTGGATTCTTCCGATCTTCATCATCATCCAACTGCTTAGGGCCCTTTTTACCCACTTTGTTCTCCACAGGCTCTGTGCTCTCCTAGATGACAGATAAAAGGATCCTTACTCTTCCAAGACTCAGAGTCCCTATTCCAGCCTCTACAATGGAGGACTGGGGGATGTACTGACCTGTCCGTCCCCACTTTGCCTCTCTCCAGTCACAGTGCCTTTGGTGTCCGGCTTTTCTTCTCCCTTCTCTTCTTTTGTTGAAGAATTAACAGCATCATTAGCTTCTGACTTCAGCTCCACTTTGGAGTTTTCCTCTTCGCTGTATTCACCTTCTTCACCCTGAAAAAATTTTCCCTGTCAGCAGTGCAGGTAATATCTGCATGGTGCATTTTCTACACCCACGCACCGCACCGCTACCCCACCTGCAGCCCCAGGGACAAAATCTCCTCTATCACCCAGGCTGGAATGCAGTGGTACAATCCTGGCTCACTGCAACCTCTGCCTCAGGCTCAAGTGATTCTCCTGCCTCAGCCTCCCAAGTAGTGGGGATTATAGGCGCATGCCATCACGTCTGGCTAATTTTTTTATTTTTAGTAGAGACAGGGTTTCATCATGTTGGCCAGGCTGGTCTTGAATTCCTGACCTCCTGATCCACCCACCTCGGCCTCCTAAAGTGCTGGGATTACAGGCGTGGAGCCACCATGCCCCGGGGCATTTTAATTTTCTACTCTTTAGGAATACATTTATTGATAAACTTTTACCACAATATAGAACTGAATAGCAAACAAATCAATTCTTATCCTTATTTCTAGAAGATAAAGACCCTATTTTCGCTGGCCATGATGGCTCATGCCTATAATCCCAACACTTTGGGAGGCCGAAGCAGGTGGATCACCTGAGGTCAGTAGTTAGTGCAAGACCTGCCTAGCCAACATGACGAAACCCTATCTCTACTAAAAATACAAAAATTAGCCCGGAGGCAGAGGTTGCAGTGAGCTGAGACTGTGCCACTGCACATCAGCCTGAGTGTCAAGAGCAAAATTCTGTCTTAAAAAAAAAAAAAAAAAAAAAAAAACAGCAGCAGCCTCTAACGGGCCCAGAGGATATGAATGGAAGGGAGACTTACTATACAAAACCTAACATACAAGAAGACCAACATATGGCCAGGCATGGTTGCTCACGCCTATAATCTCAGCACTTTGGGAGGCCAAGGAGGGCAGATGAGGAGTTCAGGAGTTCAAGACCAGCCAACATGGTGAAACCCTGTCTCTACTAAAAATACAAAAATTAGCCGGGCATGGTGGCGCACACCTGTAGTCCCAGCTACTCGGAAGGCTGAGGCAGAAGAGTTGCTTGAACACAGAAGGTGAAGGTTGCAGTGAGCCGAGATCAAGCCAGCGCACTCCAGCCTGGGTTGACAAAGCAAGACTCCATCTCAAAAATAAAAATAAAAAATTAAAGTCCAAGTGCTGTCTCTTTCTCTCCTTTTTACTATCTTCTTCCCTCTTTTACTGTATCAAGATTGGGTAACACTGCTCATGACAGATAAAGTGCTGGGTCTACAGACAAAGGAGGATAATTAGGCCATCCCCTAAATAGAGGCCATTAGAAAAGGTCAGGAAATTAGATGTGTGGCTAGTTTTAGGTAGGAAAAAATAGCGGCTATGGCTCATGATAAAGGGACTGAATTTAGAATAAGGTGACTCTCCTCTCCTTGTCCTCCCCAGATTTGGCCCTAAAGAGGCAGAGCTATGGCTATGGAGACCTACGAGGACACAGAGGAATGGTTTCAAGGAAAGGTGGTTTAGTCCTCATTGGTGGTTACATCTGAAACCTGGTAGATGTACGTACACTGGTCTCTCCTCCTCCTACTGGGTCTAACACTTGACCTGAACCAGACTGCCCTGTCACTCAAGACCCAGGCTGGCTCCAATAATCTGGTCAAAGAGGCTAAATGTGAGATTCCTGAATTCCTGATTGAGAAGCCCTTAAACTCTTAAGTTTCTGCCATCTCCTCAAACAGAGCTGAGTCAGCCTGTTGGCCCAGACAAGCCAATTAATCCTTCTTTATTTTCCCTGCTCAGCATGGGTATAGATGACCCTGGAAAAACAAGTTTGAACTACTCAGGTCCACTTCTATGCAAATTTTTTTCAATAAAAGTTACAGCAAGTATGCCTGCCTCTCCTGCCTCCCCCTCCACCGCCTCTGTCACTCAAGGCAGCAAGATCAACCCCTCCTCTTCTGCAGTCTATTCAACTCAAAGATGATGAAGTCCTTTATGATGATCCACTTGCACTGAATTAACAGTGAATGTGGGCCGGGCGCGGTGGCTCAAGCCTGTAATCCCAGCACTTTGGGAGGCCAAGGCGGGTGGATCACGAGGTCGAGAGATTGAGACCATCCCGGTCAACATAGTGAAACCCCGTCTCTACTAAAAATACAAAAAATTAGCTGGGCATGGTGGCACGTGCCTGTAATCCCAGCTACTCGGGAGGCTGAGGCAGGAGAATTGCCTGAACCCAGGAGGCGGAGGTTGCGGTGAGCCGAGATCGCGCCATTGCACTCCAGCCTGGGTAACAAGAGCGAAACTCTGTCTCAAAAAAAAAAAATAATTAATTAATTAATTAATTAATTAAAAAAAAAAACCCTTTAAATAGTATTATCACATGATTAATAAGGAAACCTTGTTTTATGCTCCACCCTCTGATCTGTGGTAGGGTGTCAAATGAGGCAACTTTATTCCAAGTGAAAAACTTTGTTTCCAGGGCAGAACAGATACAAATAGCATAGTGCTGAGGAAGCTCCAAATTAGTAAAGCTTAGTCTAACTGAAGCCAAGGTGCTACCACATTGTCACAATGTTTTGGCAAAGGGATGTCATCAAAACACTTTTCCAGAGGAGACAAACTCCCTATATCACCCACCATTTCAGTGTACTCTTTCCAATTCTTACTAGCTCTCCTCTGAAGGAACTGCTTCCTTTGAAAAATTCTAATGCAGAAGTTTTAGCTCATTCTTCTACTTCCCACATATTTCAAATAAAAGAGGGGGTTTGTATCCTCCTTACTCTCAATGTCTTGTCCAGATTTAACTCCTCTAGCCTCATTTTAATAAATCCTGGCTCGTTCGGTGGCTCATGCCTATAATGCTAGCTCTGGAGGCCAAGGCGGGTGGATTGCCTGAGCTCGGGAGTTCGAGACCAACCTGGGGAATAGAGTGAAACCCCATCTCTACTGAAATACAAAAAAATTAGCTGGGTGTGGGGGCATGCGCCTGTAATCCTAGCTACTCGGTAGGCTGAGGCAGGAGAATTGTTAGAAACCGGGAGGCGGAGGTTGCAGTGAGCCAAGTGTGCCACTGCACAGCAGCTTGGGCTACAGAGTGAGACTCTATCTCTAAAAACAAACAAACAAACAAAACAAACAAACAAAAAAAAAAACAACACCCTGGCTCCTCCAAGGCCACAGGCCTACCTGTCATTAACTTGAAGACTTTAGCACTGAGTTCAGTCTCTTTTTTTTTTTTTTTTTTTTGAGACGGAGTTTCACTCTTGTTACCCAGGCTGGAGTGCAATGGCGTGATCTCGGCTCACCGCAACCTCCGCCTCCTGGGTTCAGGCAATTCTCCTGCCTCAGCCTCCTGAGTAGCTCGGATTACAGGCATGTGCCACCATGCCCAGCTACTTTTTTGTATTTTCAGTAGAGACGGGGTTTCACCATATTGACCAGGATGGTCTCGATCTCTTGACCTCGTGATCCACCCGCCTCGGCCTCCCAAAGTGCTGGGATTACAGGCTTGAGCCACCGTGCCCGGCCCTGAGTTCAGTCTTTACCTGCGCTTCAGCCATCCATTTCCACGGCTGCACTCCAAACCAGTCTTACCTAGAACTGCTATGCTTTTTTATTTTACGTAAAACTCCTCTACTTTCTTTTTTTTTTGTTTTTGAGATGGAGTTTCACTCTTCTTGCCCAGGCTAGAGTGCAATGGTGCAATCTCAGCTCACCACAACCTCCACCTCCCAGGTTCAAGGGATTCTCCTGCCTCAGCCTCCCAAGCAGCTGGGATTACAGGCATGTGCCACCATGCCCGACTTGTTTTGTGTTTTTAGTAGAGGCAGGGTTTCTCCATGTTGGTCAGGCTGGTCTTGAATTCCTGACCTCAAGTGATCCGCCAGCCTTAGGCTCCCAAAGTACTGGGATCACAGGCGTGAGCCACCACCCCTGGCTACTCTCAAAACCTTAAATATAATTAGCCAGGGGTGGTGGCTTATACTTGTAATCCCAGTTACCTGGGAGGCTGAGGAAGGAGAATCACGTGAACACAGGAGATGGAGGTTGCAGTGGGCCAAGATAGCGCCACTGCACTCCAGCCTGGGTGACAGAGAGAGACTCTTATTTCACCCCACATATAAAAACTAACTCAAAATGAATCAAAGACCTAGCTGAAACTATACAACTCTTAAAAGAAAACATAGGCAGCCGGGCGCGGTGGCTCAAGCCTGTAATCCCAGCACTTTGGGAGGCTGAGGCGGGTGGATCATGAGGTCGAGAGATCGAGACCATCCTGGTCAACATGGTGAAACCCCATCTCTACTAAAAATACAAAAAAAATTAGCTGGGCATGGTGGCACGTGCCTGTAATCCCAGCTACTCGGGAGGCTGAGGCAGGAGAATTGCCTGAACCCAGGAGGCGGAGGTTGCGGTGAGCCGAGATCGTGCCATCGCACTCCAGCCTGGGTAACAAGAGCGAAAACTCCGCCTCAAAAAAAAAAAAAAAAAAAAAAGAAAACATAGGCGTAAATACTCATGACTCTTGAGTTTGGCAATCCTTAGATATACCACCAAAAGCATGTGCATCAAAAGGAAAAATGTAAGTCTAGCTTCATCAAAATTAAAACCTTTATACTTGAAAGAATACTATAAAAAAGTGAACAATCGGCGCCGGGCGCGGTGGCTCAAGCTTGTAATCCCAGCACTTTGGGAGGCCGAGGCGGGTGGATCACGAGGTTGAGAGATCGAGACCATCCTGGTCAACATGGTGAAACCCCGTCTCTACTAAAAATACAAAAAAAAATAGCTGGGCATGGTGGTGCGTACCTGTAATCCCAGCTAGTCAGGAGGGTGAGGCAGGAGAATTGCCTGAACCCAGGAGGCGAAGGTTGCGGTGAGCCGAGATCGCGCCATTGCACTCCAGCCTGGGTAACAAGAGCAAAACTCCGTCTCAAAAAAAAAAAAAAAAAAAAAAAAAAAAATTTTTTTAAATGGCCTAGGTATTTGAATAATCATTTCTCCAAGATACACAAATGGCCAATAAGCACCAGAATAAACACTCAGCATCATTAGTCATCAGGGAAATGCATATAAAAATGAGACAACATGAGGCTGGGTATGGTGGCTCACACCTGTAATCCAAACACTTTGGAGGCCAAGGCAGGCGGATCACCTGAGGTCGGGAGTTCAAGACCAGCCTGACCAACATTGTGAAACCCTGTCTTTTTTAAAAAAAAAAAAAAACAGAAAACAAAATGAGATAACATCTCATACCTAACAGGATGCCTAGAATCAAAACTTACTATTTGAAATGGAGTCTGTCTCTGTAGCCCAGGCTGGAGTACAGGGGCGCAATCTCGGCTCACTGCGTCTCTGCCTCCTGGGTTCAAGCAATTCCCCTGCTTCAGCCTCCCAAGTATCTGGGACTAGAGGTGCACACCACCATGCCTGGCTAATTTTTTGTAATTTTAGTAGAGATGGGGTTTCACCATGTTGGCAGGATGGTCTTGATCTCCTAACCTCGTGATCTGCCTACCTTGGCCTCCCAAAGTGCTGGGATTACAGGCATGAGACACTGCACCAGGCCAAAAAAAAAGTTGTGTTTTTGTTTTGTTTAGGTTTGGTTTTGGAGACAGAGTCTCGATCTGTTGCCCAGCTGGAGTGCAGGGGTGCGATCTTGGCTCACTGTAACCTCTACCTCCTGGGTTGAAGTGATTTTTATGCCTCAGCCTCCTGAGTAGCCAGGATTACAGACACATGCCACCATGCTTTGCTAATTTTTGCATTTTTAGCAGAGACAGGGTTTCGCCATGTTGGCCAGGCTGGTCTCAGAACTCCTGATCTCAAGTGATCCACCTAACTCAGTTTCCCAAAGTGCTGGGATTATAGGCATGAGCCACTGTGCCCAGCAGAGAAAAAAAAAAAAAGGGTTTTAGATCTACATTGCCCAGGCGGATCTCAAACTCCTGGGCTCACGAAATCCTCCTGCCACAGCCTCCTGAGTAGCTGAGAATACAGGCATGCACCTGGGTAAATAACACAAGTGCTGTCAAAGTTATGGAGAAACTGGAACATGCATACACTGATATGAGTCATATAAAATGGTGCAGCACCTTGGAAACTGTATGGCAGTTCTAGTTCCTCAAATCATTACAGAGTTACCACATGACTCAGCAATTCCATTCCTAGGTGCACAAAGAGAAGTGAAAATATATGTCCCCACAAAAATGTGTGCACTAATGTTTGTAGCAGAATTATTCCTAATAACCAAAAGACAGAAATAAGATATGGAAATAACTCATGTCTATTGATGGGTGAATGGATAAAGAAAATGTGGAACACACAAACAATGGAATATAATTCTGCACTAAAAAAGAAATTTTGCCATTTGTGACAACAAATGGACGAACGTAGAGGGAACTATGCTAAGTAAAATAACCTAGCCATAGAAAGACAATACCACATGATCTCACTTAATTGTGGAATCTAAAGAAGTCAAACTCAGCCGGGCCCAGTGGCTCACGCCTGTAATCCCAGCACTTTGGGAGGCCGAGGGAGGTGGATTGCCTGAGCTCAGGAGTTTGAGACCAGCCTGAGCCACACAGTGAAACCCTGTCTCTACTCAAATACAAAAAATTGGTTGGGTGTGTCGGCATGCACCTGTAGTCCCAGCAACTCGGGAGGCTGAGGCAGGAGAACTGCTTGAACCTGGGAGGCGGAGGTTGCAGTGAACCCAGATCATACCACTGCACTCCAGCCAGAGTGAGATTTCATCTCAAAAAAAAAAAAAAAAAAAAAAGCCAGGCGCGGTGGCTCAAGCCTGTAATCCCAGCACTTTGGGAGGCCGAGGCGGGTGGATCACACGGTCAAGAGATCGAGACCATCCTGGTCAACATGGTGAAACCCCTTCTCTACCAAAAATACAAAAAATTAGCTGGGCATGGTGGTGCGTGCCTGTAATCCCAGCTACTCAGGAGGCTGAGGCAGGAGAATTGCCTGAACCCAGGAGGCGGAGGTTGCGGTGAGCCGAGATCGCGCCATTGCACTCCAGCCTGGGTAACAAGAGCGAAACTCCATCTCAAAAAAAAAAAAAAAAGTCAAACTCACAGAAACAAAGAGTAGGAAGGAGGTTGTCTGGGGCTTAATGGTAGGGAAAATGGGAAGATTATGATAAAAGGAAATAAAATTTCAGTTATAAGATGAGTAAGTTCTGGAGACTTAATGTACAACATGGTAACCACAGTCAATACTAATGTACTAGCCAGGCGCGATGGCTCACACCTGTAATCCCAGCACTTGGAGGTGGGTAGATCATGAGGCCAGAAGTTTGAGACCAGAGTGGCCAACATGGTAAAATCCAGTCTCTACTAAAAATACAAAAATTAGCCGGGCATGGTAGTGGGTGCCTGTAATCCCAACTACTCGGGAGGCTGAGGCAGGAGAATCACCTGAACCTGGGAGGCAGAGGTTGCAGTGAGCCAAGATCATGTCACCACACTCCAGCCTGGGCTACAGAACAAGACTCCATCTATTTATTTATTGTTTTGTGTGAACCTTCCTGGAGATTCCATCTAAAAATAACAATAATGTACTGTATACTTGGCCAGGCATGGTGGCTCATGCATGTAATCTAATACTTTGGGAAGCTGAGGCAGGAGGATTGCTTGAGGCTGAGGTCAAGACCAGCCTGGGCAATATAGTGTTTCTTTGCCTCTACAAAAAATTTGTTTAAAAATTAGCTGGGTGGGCTGGGTGCGGTGGCTCACGCCTGTTATCCCAGCACTTTAGGAGGCCTAGGCGGGTGGATCACGAGGTCAAGAGATCGAGACCATCCTGGTCAACATGGTGAAACCCCGTCTCTACTAAAAATACAAAAAAAATTTAGCTGGGCATGGTGGTGCGTGCCTGTAGTTCCAGCTACTCAGAAGGCTGAGGCAGAAGAATTGCCTGAACCCAGGAGACAAAGGTTGCGGCAAGCCGAGATCGCGCCATTGCACTCCAGCCTGGGTAACAACAGCAAAAACTGTCTCAAAAAAAAAAAAAAAAAAAAAAAAAAAATTAGCTGGGTAGCTGGGCACCATGGCATATGCCTGTAATCCCAGCCCTTTGGGAGGCTGAGGTGGACAGATCACAAGGTCAAGAGATTGAAACCATCCTGGCCAACATGGTGAAACCCGTCTCTACTAAAAATACAAAAATTAGGTGGGCATGGTGGCACATGCATATAGTCCCAGCTACTTGGGAGGCTTAAGCAGGAGAACTGCTTGAACCTGGGAGGCAGAGGTTGCAATGAGCGGAGATTGTACCACTGCACTTCCAGTGTGATGACAGAAAGAGATGCTGTCTCAAAAAAAAAAAAAATTAGCTGGGCGTGGTGGTACTACGCCCAGGAATTTAAGGTTGCAGTGAGCTATAATTGTATCACTGAACTCCAGCTTGGGTGACTAAGATTCTGTCTCTTTAAAACCATGTAGAATAAATAAATAAACAAATAACATATTGTAAACTTGAAATGTGCTAAGAGAACAGCTCTTCAGTGTTCTCACACACATACAAAACAGTTAACTATGTGAGATAAATATGTTAATTAGCTTAACTGTGGTACTCCACAATGTACACATATATCAAGACACCACACTGTACATGTTAAATGTAAACATTTTTGGTCACTTATACCTCAATAAAGGTGGGGTGGGGAGGCAGATAGAAGGAATGAAGTACCGATACATGCTATAAGTCAGATGAAAACATTTTACTGAGTGACAGAGGCCAGACACATAAATCTACTTGTCACATAATTCCATTCATATGAAAGGCCAGCACAGGAAAATCAAGAGAGACAGAAAATAGATTTGCAGTTGCTTAAGGCTAGGGGAAGGATGGGAGAATTGGGTTCCTTCTTTTCCCTCTCTCTTTTTTTTTGAGATGGGATCTCACTCTGTTACTCAAGCTGGAGTACAGTGGTGTGATCATAGCTCACTGCAACCCCCGCCTCCCAGGCTCAAGCAGTTCTCCTGCCTCAGCTTCCCAAGTAGCTGGGATTACAGATGTGTGCCACCCTGTCCAGCTAATTTTTGTATTTTTAGTAGAGATGGAGTTTCACCATGCTGGCAGGATGGTCTCGATCTCCTGACCTCATGATCTGCCGGCCTCAACTTACCAAAGTACTGGGATTACAGGCGTGCGCCACCGTGCCCGGACAAATTTTTTATTTTTTTATAGAGAGGAGGTCTCGTGGGCCAGGCATGGTGACCTGCTCTCTACAGAAAAGTGTCTATAATCCCAGCATTTTGGGAAGCAGAGGCGGGTGGATCACTTGAGGCCAGGAATTTGAGACCAGCCTGACCAAAATGACAAAACCCCATCTCTACTAAAAAATACTAAAAATTGCTGGGCATGGTGGCACCTGAGGTCAGTTCAAGACCGGCCTGACCAACATGGAGAAACCCTGTCTCTACTAAAAATACAAAGTTAGCCAGGTGGAGTGACATATGCCTGTAATCCCAGCTACCTGGGAGGCTGAGGCAGGAGAACCGCTTGAACCTAACAGGTGGAGGTTGCAGTGAGCCAAGATAGCACCACTGCAGTCCAGCCTGGGCAACAGAGCAAGACTCTGTCTTGGGGAAAAAAAAGAAAAAGCTACTCTGAATCATGCTTCTTTCTAAAAGACCAGGAAAACTAATTTTACATAAAAACGAACAGAAAATACAGAAATTAAAATTCCATATAAAGTTATAAGAATTCCTACAGACAATGAAAGCATGACAGAAAGACATCCACGTATCACATCAAAATTGCAACTTTTATTTCAAAATGAGCTAAGGAGACATTTAAAAAATTATGTAACGCATGAAAGAACATCAATCGGAATTGGAAAAACTCAAAAACGAAATGAAAACTCAGGTATGAGGAATTAGGAACTATATACCAGATGTCACCACCTAAAAGTCCCACAGCTTTTCGATTTCACGACATCCAAAACCTGACCCACCACTGTCCTAGAATTCTTCTGCTGTCCCTTCCTTAGTGGTTAACAACATGCATCAACCTGCACATCCCTTTGACTTCTTTTTTTCTTTTTCTGAGTCAGGGTCTTACTCTGTTGTCCAGGCTGGAGTGCTGTGAAGTGATCATAGCTCTACAGCTTTGACCTCTTTGGGCTCAGATGATCCTCCTGCCTGAACCTCCCAAGTAGCTGGGACCAGAGACCATGCACCACCAGGCCCAGCTAATTTTTTTTCTACTTTTCTTTTGTAGAGACAGGATTTTGCCATGTTGCCACGTGGATCTCAAACTCCTGGGCTCAAGCAATCCACCAGCCTCGGGCTCCCAAAGTGCTGTGATTACAGGCAACAGTCACAGTGTCTGGCCTCCTTTGACTCTTTAACTCAGGTTCCACATTCAGTCAATAAAGGGGTTGTTAGTAATACTAGAATCTCTCTTGCAGGGCACTGTGGCTCACATCTGCAATCCCAGTACTTTGGGAGGCCAAAGCAGGAGGATCACGAGGTCAAAAGATCAAGAACATCCTGGGCAACACGGTGAAACCCCACCTCTACTAAAAATAAAAAGATGAGCTGGGTGTGGTGGCGTGCACCTGTTGTCCCAGCAACTCAGGAGGCTGAGACAGGAGAATTGCCTGAACCCAGGAGGCGGAGGCTACAGTGAGCAGAGATCTCGCCACTGCTCCAGTGTGGTGACAGAGCAAGACTCTGTCTCCAAAAAAAAAAAAAGCTCTCTCAAGTAAAAACCTTCTTTAGGGTACCATCATCAAGCTCCTTGGACTATCCGAACAACCTCTAAACTCCTGCCTCTAGTCTTCCTTTGTGCCTCACCCACAATTCATCCTCCACATTTAAGCCTTCAATGGTATTCTTTCCTTGCCTTAAAATAACATCCAAATTCCTTTACATATAGAATGGTAAGCTGCTATAAATTCACAATCCCCAAAACTCAATGCACACTCCATATTGCCTGTCAGTTTTTCCAGTGTTTCCATTCTCTAGTGACTACAGATGGTCCCTAAGCTATGATGGTTCAACTTACAATTCTGACTTTACGATGGTGCAAAGGCCATACATTCAGTAGAAACTGTACTTCTTAGCTGGGTGCAGTGGCTCACCATATCTGTAATCCCAGCACTTTGGGAGGCCAAGGTGGGAGAAACTCTTAAGCTCAGGAGTTCAAGACCAGCTTGGACAACACAGAGAGACCCCATCTCTATTAAAAATATTTTTTAGGCCGGGCGCCGTGGCTCAAGCCTGTAATCCCAGCACTTTGGGAGGCCAAGGCGGGTGGATCACGAGGTCAACAGATCGAGACCATCCTGGTCAACACGGTGAAACCCCGTCTCTACTAAAAATACAAAAAATTAGCTGGGCATGGTGGCTCGTGCCTGTAATCCCAGCTACTCAGGAGGCTGAGGCAGGAGAATTGCCTGAACCCAGGCGGCGGAGGTTGCGGTGAGCCGAGATCGCGCCATTGCACTCCAGCCTGGGTAACAAGAGTGAAACTCCATCTCAAAAAAAATAAAATAAAATATTTTTTAAAAAGGACAAAAGAAGCCAAGTTCGAGACCAGCCGGGGCAAGAGAGAGACTCCATCGCTATTAAAAATATTTTTTTTTTTTTTTTTTTTTTTTTTTGAGACGGAGTTTCGCTCTTGTTACCCAGGCTGGAGTGCAATGGCGCGATCTCGGCTCACCGCAACCTCCGCCTCCTGGGTTCAGGCAATTCTCCTGCCTCAGCCTCCTGAGTAGCTGGGATTATAGGCACACGCCACCATGCCCAGCTAATTTTTTGTATTTTTAATAGAGACGGGGTTTCACCATGTTGACCGGGATGGTCTCGATCTCTTGACCTCGTGATCCACCCGCCTCGGCCTCCCAAAGTGCTGGGATTACGGGCTGAGCCACCGCGCCCGGCCTAAAAACATTTTTTAAAAAAAGTAAAAAAGAGGGCCGGGCGCGGTGGCTCACGCCTGTAATCCCAGCACTTTGGGAGGCCGAGGCGGGTGGATCACATGGTCAAGAGATCGAGACCATCTTGGTCAACATGGTGAAACCCCGTCTCTACTAAAAATACAAAAAATTAGCTGGGCATGGTGGTGCGTGCCTATAATCCCAGCTACTCAGGAGGCTGAGGCAGGAGAATTGCCTGAACCCAGGAGGCGGAGGTTGCGGTGAGCCGAGATCGCGCCATTGCACTCCAGCCTGGGTAACAAGAGCGAAACTCCGTCTCAAAAAAAAAAAAAAAAAAACTTAGCTAGAAGTGATGGCGGGCTCCTGTAGTCCCAGCTACCTGGCTACCTCAGAGACTTAGGCAGGAGAATCGCTTGAACCTAGGAGGTAGAGCCTGCAGTGAGCCAAGATCACACCACTGCACTCCAGCCTGGGCGTCTAATAGAACAAGACCCCATCTCAAAAAAAAAGGTAAATAAAAATTTTAAAAATAAAATTTAAATCAAATCACGTCACTCTTTGTTTGTTTTGAGACAGGGTCTTGCTCTGTTGCCTGGGCTGGAGTGCAGTGGTGCAGTCTTGATTCACTGCAACCTCTACATCCCAAGCTGAAGCAATCCTCCCACCGGACCAACTGGTAGCCCCTGCTCACCAATTTGTCTTTATTTCTAATACATATCCTGTCCCAACAATGTTCCAGTCACACCTAAGTACTCCCAAGTTCCCAAACGCTCTCTATCTTCTCTGGCTGGGCTTATTCTTTTTAAGAAAAATTTAGGGCACAGTGGCCCACGTCTATGATCCCAGGACCTTAGGAGGCTGCAGCAGGTGGATCATGAGGTTAGGAGTTCAGGACAAGCCTGGCCAACACGGTGAAATCCCATCTCTAATACAAAAATAAGCCAGGTGCCGTGGTGCATACCTATAGTTCCAGTTACTTGGGAGGCCAAAGCAAGAGAACCGCTTGAACCTGGGAGGCAGGGGTTGCAGTGAGTCAAGATAGCGCCACTGCACTCCAGCTCGGGTGACAGAACAAGACTCCATCTCAATAAAAAAAAAAGAAAATGAAAATATTTAATTTTTATGGGTACATAGGAGGTATATATATTTATGCAGGGCCGGGCTGGCCTCAAACTCCTGGCCTCAAGTGATTCACCTGCCTCAGCCTCCCGAAGTGTTGGGATTACAGGCGTGAGCCACTGTGTCTGGCTACTATGGGCTTTCTTGATTGCTGTTGGACGATCTCAGCTCATGGCAATCTCCACTTCCTGGGTTCATGCAGTTCTCCTGTCTTAGCCTCCTGAGTACCTGAGGCTACAGGCATGTGTCACCACACACAGCTAATTTTTTTTTTTGCATTTTGTAGAGATGGGATTTCACCATGTTGGCCAGGATGGTCTCAATCTCCTGACCTTGTAATCTGCCCGCCTTGGCCTCGCAAAGTGCTAGGACTACAGGTCTGAGCCACCGCGCCTGGCCTGCCAACTCTTTATCTTTCCTGACTGCTTAAGATGGATTCAGTGCTCATGGGTAGTACACTACTTAACCCTATCCCAGTGCTATCCCCTATTAGCAAATGGTACAATTGCTTGCATGTCTGTCTGACTTCCTTATTCAGTTGTAACATCTATAAATATAGGAATTTTGTTATAGTGTTTACCATTCCATCCTCAAGGGCTTAACAGAGTCTAAAATGTAGCAACAGTTCTAAAAATTTATAGATGAAATCTTTAATCCACCAATTCCCCCTGTATGTAACCCCATTACCAAAACTCAGGACTCCACTCAACAACCCAAGAAACAAGCATCTATTCTGATGGCATCTCTAGTAATTTATCCAATCAAAACAAGTAAACTCACAAAAGCCTGTTTTCAGGAAACTTTCTCTTAAAGACAAAGAAATCCCCATCTATAAAACGATGGATGCTCTTGGCACAAAACATTCAGAATCCTTCCCTTTCAAAGTCTTCAGACAGATTTGAAAAAAATATCCAACTGACTGGCTTCTCAACCTATGCTGCATAAAACGAACTGTCAAACATCTTTCATTCAAGAGAAGGAAAACATCAGAGGACTTCAGGATGTTTTCATTCTCTTACTTCGAACCTCATATTTTACAGACGGGAAGAGAAACCAACTAACAGTGTAACACTTGTGGCTTGAAACAGCATGCCCCAAGTTTTCCCTAACTCTTAACTGAACAAGACCTTCTGTAACAGTTTTTCAGAAGCCTAAATGAAGAATGCACAAAAGGATAAACAAGGAGGTGATGGTACATTTGCAACAAAGGTGTGTACACATTTTTAAAAAAGCAATTCTGATCTATACCATAGGGAAAAGAACCTATCGTACTCACTTCCGAGTCTTCTGCACTTTCATAATCCGAGAGAACAGCTGAAATAAAACAGAAATATGTGGAAAAAAAGAAACCCAGAAACATTTTTTTGGCATATAATAGGTCAGACTAAGAGTCTCATTTAATTGACATCAACCTATAAGGTAGATAAAAATATAGTTCCCCACTTACAACAGGCTTAGAGAGTAACTTGCTCAAGGCCATACCGTTAAAACCTACGCTCTTAACCACTATGCTACAAAAAGCCACTCTGTGCCCCTAAATCCGTTACAGTGTGTGAGAATGTAGACTGCTGGAAATAAGTGACCTGAGCTTATGCTTTAAAAAAAAAAAAAACTCTTTTGGATAACACTGAAAGGAAAGACAGTATTTGAAAAATAAAAAAAATTAAAAAATTTAAAATTAAGGCCGGGCGCGGTGGCTCAAGCCTGTAATCCCAGCACTTTGGGAGGCCGAGGCGGGTGGATTACACGGTCAAGAGATTGAGACCATCCTGGTCAACATGCTGAAACCCCATCTCTACTAAAAATACAAAAAAATTAGCTGGGCATGGTGGCGTGTGCCTGTAATCCCAGCTACTCAGGAGGCTGAGGCAGGAGAATTGCCTGAACCCAGGAGGCAGAGGTTGCGGTGAGCCGAGATCGCGCCATTGCACTCCAGCCTGGGTAACAAGAGCGAAACTCCGTCTCAAAAAAAAAAAAAAAAAAAAAAAAATTAAAAATTAAAATTCTTGTCATAATGGGGTAAAAGATGCTACTCACCATCACCTTCAATGCCATCTTCACTCTCCTGAAGGAAAGTAGAAGACGTGGGTTAGTTCTGTGATTTCCATAGGTGGGAAGCCCAATAAAGAAATGTGGGTGAAGAGCTGAAGACTCAACACAAAATGGTTGAACAGGGAGACAGAGATAATAAATCTTTCACAAGTAGCATCCGAGGCAAGTCCACTCTCCTTCCCTACAGCCCCGATTTCTGAATAAACATCCGCTTTCCATCCCCACCGGCACTGCCATCCTCCCAGAAACCCCCAACCCTTCTTCTTCCCTTGGATCTCCGGATGCAAACTCTTTGGGATAACTCCTTTTCTCTTAAAAAAAAAAAAAAAAAAAAAAAAGTCCCACTATCTATCAACTCCCAGACACCAACATCACCTACACCCCGCCCCCCCACCAGCGGCCGGCTCGCCGCCCGGCCCCCACACCTCGCCCCGCCGGCGCGCACTCACACACTCCGATTCCTCAGCGCTCTTGGCGCCCCCGCTTTCCAACCGCCGCAGATGAAGGGCCCCGATTCGGCCTCCGCGCTGTGAAGACAGAGAGCCGCTGCCGCCGCCTCCGGCGCTACCGCTGCAGCTACCGCCGCCCCGCAACGGGGAGCCGCCGCTATCTGAGCCCGAAGCACCAGATTCCTCGTCCTCGGTGTCTTGCGAAGCGCGTTGCCGCCGCCGGTCCGCCATCTTACGGAGAACGGCCACCGCGGGCGAGCGACTTACGCACCGCGCCCGTCGCAGAGGTTGCTGGGAGGCTCGAGAGCTAGTCCCGGCGTGCTACGCGTGCGGCGCTCGGCCACCCTGCTAGGGGGCGGGGAGGGAAGGGGGCGGGGCCTACGGCCTGCGGCACGTTTGCGGCCGAACCGGATTACGTCTGTCGGTGATGTAAGTGGGCGTGGCGCGGCTGCTGACTTCCCTTGGGCAGGCCTAGGGCAAGGGAAGTTGGACTTCAGCAGCCTCCCGGGTTCTTGGCCCGGCCATCTTGGGCTTCCCGAGTGGAAGGCGTCGCCAACCTGTCACAGCTTCACTGCAACACTGGGGTTGTTTCATGGTTTTCTGTTTCCATTTCTCCCGTCTACCTACGTTTGAGGCAGGCCAATTTACTGCATTCCTTTGCTTGGTAAAATCACGAACCAAGGTAAATCTCAAAAGCCGTAGTGCTGCGTCAGATTTGCTACACCAGCCCAGTTTAAGATAACGGGCGAAGGAGAAACCAGTTGTCTGCAGTGAAGCCAGAGGACTTAATTGTTGCAGCATTTTCTCTGTGTCCTCATTTCCTCTTCCCTCTTCACGTTTCTTCCCACCTCAGCCATCACCTCTCCCAAAGTGCAGGCTGGTATGATGCCAGAATGATCGGTTTTGTTTTGTTTTTTGAGACAGGATCTCACTCTGTTGCGCAGGGTGGAGTGCAGTGAACGCGATCACGGCTCACTGCAGCCCTGACCTCCCAGGTCCAGGTGACCTCCCCTGCCTCAGCTGCCTCAGTAGCTGGGACGACAGGCACACACTACCACGATCGGCTAATTTTCTATTTTTTGGAGCGTTAGGGGTCTCGCTCTTGCCCAGGTTGGTCTCGAGCTCCTGGCTGGGCTCAAGCGATCCTCTCGTCTCAGCCTCCCAAAGTGCTGGGATTGATTACAGGCATGAGCTACTACTCTTGACCCTTATCAGAATTTTAGAACCAATTTAAAAAGAAATGGTCAGTAGGAACCAATGTTGATTCAAAATCCTGACATTTTCTTCTTAAGGTTTATGGCAGTGCGTTCATTTTGGCAGGGAATTTGTCACCAACGAAAAGAATCAAGTGTATTTTCTTTGGACCGTTATAAGGATATACAAAGTGCATGAACTTTTAGTGCACCTACAGGAGTGCACCTTAATAATATATGTATCAAATAAAGGCCACTAGCCAGGCATGGTGGCTCACGCTGTAATCCCAGCACTTTGGGAGGCTGAGGTGGGTGGATCACAAGGTCAGGAGTTCAAGACCAGGCTGGCCAACATATCAAAACCCCGACTAAAAATACCAAAATACCAAAATTAGCCAGGCATGGTGGTGCGTGCCTGTAGTCCCAGCTGCTCAGGAGGCTGAGGCAGGAGAGTCACTTGAACCTGGGAGGTAGAGGCTGTGGTGAGTCGAGATCATACCGCACTCCAGCCTGGGCAACAGAGCAAGACTGTCTCAAAAAAAAAAAAAAAAAAAAAAAAAAAAAAAAAAAAAGGCCACTATGGCGTAGGATTCTTTACTTAGTAAAATTTTTATGAACAACATGGTTAAGGATTCTGCTGTTTATCAGATTTATAGACAACATGAAACTGGAAGTAATTATGAATGCCTTCAGAGATTAAATGAGAATTCAGACAATCTCACCTAATTAGACAGGTAGCCAAACGTGACAACTTGTAAGTACAGCTCCAAAAGCCAACTGCCTGACTTCAAAATGGAGGATATATGATTTAATAAGTGTTAAAGAAAAAGACCTGGAGGATCTTATTGATCATAAGCTAAATTGGTGCAAATAAGGCTGCCAAGTTCAGTGTCTAAATAAGGAAAATGATAGTCTGCCACTTTGTCCTTCAGTTGTTTGGTCTGGGTCCAATTTTTAAATGGAGATGGGTAAATTTTCACTCCTCTAGAGGGAACTGAAAAATCAGAATATTTTCTTTCAAGGAACAATTGTAAGATCTCTGAATGTTTAGTGTGAAGAGAAGACTTGGGATAGCCACAGCAGTCTTTAACCAGAGACTATGAGCAAAAGGAGGGATTTATCTTTTTGTCATCATCCTAGAAAGCAAAGCAAAACCAATGAGTTTAAGTTACAAGCAGTTAGATTTTGTCAACAAGCAAGAATTTTCAAACACTTAGGGGAAAAATGTATGTAGAAAAACAGTGTTGAAGCAGAAGCAGGAATTCACTTGTCTGGAATGTTATCAAGGGAAAATCACGTACCAGGGGTCACATTAGATGACCTCTAAGGTCTTTCCAACTATAACTTAGACATCAGGGACCAAGTATCCTATAATCTCGTTATCTCGTTTCTAAATTTTTTTTTTTTTTTTTTTTTTTTTTTTTTTTTTTTTTTTTTTTTTTTTTTTTTGAGACGGAGTTTCGCTCTTGTTACCCAGGCTGGAGTGCAATGGCGCGATCTCGGCTCACCGCAACCTCCGCCTCCTGGGTTCAGGCAATTCTCCTGCCTCAGCCTCCTGAGTAGCTGGGATTACAGGCACGCGCCACCATGCCCAGCTAATTTTTGGTATTTTTAGTAGAGACGGGGTTTCACCCTGTTGACCAGGTTGGTCTCAATCTCTCGACCTCGTGATCCACCCGCCTCGGCCTCCCAAAGTGCTGGGATTACAGGCTTGAGTCACCGCGCCCGGCCTTCGTTTCTAAAATTATTAATCATACTTTTTTTTTTTTGAGATAGAGTCTCCCTCTCTTACCCAGGCTGGAATGCAATGTTGTGATCTTGGCTGACTGCAACCTCCCAAGTTCAAGTGATTCTCCTACCTTAGCCTCTTGAGTAGCTGGGATTTTTGTATTTTTAGTAGAGACAGGGTTTCACCATGTTGGCCAGGCTGGTCCTGAATTTCTGACCTCAGGTGATCCACCCACCTCAGCCTCCGAGTGCTGGGATTACAGGCGTGATCCACGAGACCAGCCTTTTTTTTTTTTTTTTTTTTTTTGAGACGTAGTTTCGCTCTTGTTACCCAGTACCCAGGCTGGAGTGCAATGGCAGGATCTCGGCTCACCACAACCTCGCCTCCTGGGTTCAGGCAATTCTCCTGCCTCAGCCTCCTGAGTAGTTGGGATTACAGGCTTGATGTAATGGTGCGCGCCACCATGCCCAGCTAATTTTTTTTTTTTTTTTTTTTTAGACGGAGTTTTCGCTCTTGTTACCCAGGCTGGAGTGCAATGGCGCGATCTCGGCTCACCGCAACCTCCGCCTCTTGGGTTCAGGCAATTCTCCTGCCTCAGCCTCCTGAGGAGCTGGGATTACAGGCACGCGCCACCATGCCCAGCTAATTTTTGGTATTTTTAGTAGAGACGGGGTTTCACCATGTTGACCAGGATGGTCTTGATCTCTCGACCTCGTGATCCACCCGCCTCGGCCTCCCAAAGTGCTGGGATTACAGGCTTGAGCCACCACGCCCGGCCTAATTTTTTGTATTTTTAGTAGAGACGGGGTCTCACCATGTTGACCAGGATGGTCTCGATCTCTTGACCTCGTGATCCACTCGCCTCGGCCTCCCAAAGTGCTGGGATTACAGGCTTGAGCCACCGCGCCCGGCCCTTTTTTTTTTTTTTTAAACAGAGTCTCACTGTCACCCAGGCTGGATGTAATGGCTTGATCTCAGCTCACTGCAACTTCCACTTCCCAAGTTCAGGAGATTCTCCTGCCTCAGCCTCCCAAGCAGCTGTGAATACAGGTGCCTGCCAACACACCTGGCTAATTTTGTGTATTTTTAGTAGAGACGGGGTTTCACCATGTTGGCCAGGCTGGTCTCAAACTCCTGACCTCAGGTGATCCTCCTGCCTCAGCCTCCCAAAGTGCTGGGATTACAGGTAGGAGCCACCGTGCCTGGCTTTTTTTTTTTTTTTTTTTTTTGAGACAAGAGTCTTGGCCGGGCGCGGTGGCTCAAGCCTGTAATCCCAGCACTTTGGGAGGCCGAGGCAGGTGGATCACGAGGTCAAGAGATGGAGACCATCCTGGTCAACATGGTGAAACCACGTCTCTACTAAAAATACAAAAAATTAGCTGGGCATGGTGGCGCATGCCTGTAATCCCAGCTACTCAGGAGGCTGAGGCAGGAGAATTGCCTGAACCCAGGAGGCGGAGGTTGCGGTGAGCCGAGATCACGCCACTGCACTCCAGCCTGGGTAACAAGAGCGAAACTCTGTCTCAAAAAAAAAAAAAAAGAAAAGAAAAGAAAAGAAAAAAGAGACAGAGTCTTGCTGTCACCCAGGCTGGATGCAGTGGCTTGAGCTCAGCTCACTGCAACTTCCACTTCCCAGGTTCAAGAGATTCTCCTGCCTCAGCCTCCCAAGTAGCTGGGATTACAGGTGTTGTGTCACCATGCCTGGCTAATTTTTGTATTTTTAGTAGAGATGGGATTTTACCGTGTTGGCTAGCCTGGTCCTGAACCTCTAACCTCAAGTGATCTGCCCGCCTCAGCCTCCCAAAGTGTTGGGATTATAGGCATGAACCACTGTACCCAGCCACGTTGCTAATTATACTTAAGGAAGCACACTGGACAAAGAAGGATGAAACATACATTCTACTTATACACAAATGGAAGTGAGTACCTTATATAAAAGGGAAAATAATGTTATTCTTTATTATTATGAAAATGGATTTCTTTTTCCAATGGTTCAAATATACAAGCAGAACTGTTTAATGTTTGCCAATAAATATAATAAATTGAAGCAGAAGTTCAAAAATTAACAGCCACAATAGTTTATTTACAATTGAACTCTTTATAAGATATTTACAAGACAACCAATTTTACACATCAGAAATGGTATCAAAAGTTATGAATTACAACACAGACAACAATATGAAATGGGCATAAAACAAAGTTGAAGTAGACAGACAAGCAATTTCTTTTTTTTTAATTTATTAACACTAGCTTAAACTTTGTTAAAGAAAAACAAACAACTTTGTTTTAGGAGAACTGCAGGGCCTTCAGTTGAAGATTGAATTCACAGTGTTGTATCCCATGTAGGGAAAAATAAGACTAATTTTCCCCCCACACTCTAACACACTGTAATTTTGCTCTTGGAACTTTACTAATCTACTCTCCAACCTCCTTCTCAACAAAGTCAAATCAAAGGAGAATTAACCTAGAAGAGGGGACAATAAAGTAAGAGGTCCTCAGGGAGAGGGAGAACCAAGAAAATAGAATCTCCTTCAGTCTGGCCAGATAGCACCTCATAGATTCCTCTCAGTCTAGTTCAAGTCAGAAATTGGGGAGTCCCCTGGGTAGGGTACAAACATAATGGTTAAATTCACTAACTTGTATCCAAAATTAGGAATCCAATACATGCTGAAATCAAGAGGAAACTGAGAGGGATCAAAAAAGAAAGTCAAGAAACACTGATTGGGTGGGTCTTTTTCCTTTTTGGACACGTTATGAAGAAATATAACATAAGTCAGAATAAGAAAACTTAACAGCCTGCCACATTAAAATGATGAACAAAGAAAATCTGGCCCAGTTTAGAAATCTCCTTCTCCTTAAGGTGTGGGATGAGAGCCCCTAGTGGAATTAAGTCCTACTTCTCTCTACATCCTTGCTGCAACGAAGTTTACAGCAGGTTCCCTTATAGAGAGCCCACTCTCCTAAGCAGATGGAGTTACAAATGAAAACCCATAGCCACACACACATACACAAAAGGAGAAATAAGAGCAGCAAGATCATCCAAGAATACTCCATGTGCTGCTGGAATAATTCCTTTAAAAGTAAAATCCAGGAAGCACAGATCCATATCTCACAAAAAGCTTTAGCAGTGGAAGGCCCCTGAGGAACTTTTCTTCTCTTCCCACAATGGTATCCCATTCTCTCTCATGCTCCACTGATGGGCCGGCCACACACCCTACATACCCTTGGCTTCTCCTCTAAAAGTGCTAATAATCTGGGGACATATTCTCTTCAATGATAAAAGTCCCTACCTTCTAGGAGATTAGACCCCTACTTGTTTTCACACAATAGTCCTGAAGACTAAAGAAAGGCAATTCCTATATATTTGAGACCAGAGGTCTTGGCTCTATTTTCCTTTCAGATAGTTAATAGGGATCTTACACCGAGACCAAAGTGGCCTGAGAGTGCTAGCCTGATACTTTAACAAAACAGGGGAGGGGAGAGGACCAAGATGGCACACATACAAATCTATTTTTACAAAGTGAATGGAGAAGCTCATTAGGTACATCTGTTTGTTTCAAGATGTAGACATTTGCCAGCCAAAGGAAGCACCTACTTCCACTCTCCCCCTATCCTCCCTAAGTCTCTACTCAAGAGCTCAGCTAGAAGGATGAAGCCCAATGAAGGGAATACTTGAGAAGTGATGTGATACAAGGACATCTATACAGGTTTTGGCATGCCATCCCAAATGCTAACTGCTTTTGTTTACAGCTGTAACTTGTTCTGAAACTAACCACCCCCATTTTCTTTTCTAAAGATTTTGTTTTTTTGAGGGGTAGGGAAACAAATTCAGTTACCCATTAACTGAGAAAACAACCACAGTCAAACATCCCTTCCCACGTGGCTATATCACAGAATAGTTTCAAGAAAACAACTCTCTTTTCAGACAGTTTTCTACCAACTCTCCGATGTCTTCTACTCTGTGAAGATGACTTGCTTCATCGCTTCACTTGTCATCACTTATCTGGTCCTAAAGCTCATGGTGAGGTTTTTTGTTTTATTTCAGGTAAAAACCACTATACCCATTATAAGGAGGGTGTACCAGGGAGAAGAGAGTGCCATGCAGGCACAGCTCTAAAGGAAGGGGTTGCTTTATCTTCCACGTGTCTAATGAAGAAAGCCCTTTTATCCCATTAACATAGGCAAATGTATAGAAACGGACACCTGAAACTTCTGAATCTGCCATCCTATAGATTTAGCTTGAGAGGCCATTTCCCAAAAAAAGGGAAAAGAAACCCCAATCACCCTCCATAACTCACAATTAGCTGAATGAAAGTCTTTTTGTGAAATCAGAGTGATGAAAACAAAGTCAAGGGAGTATGAAAGGGTATTATCAGTGAGTGATAACATATGTGAGGACAAAGGTCACATATACAGGTCTCTGCCACTCTCTGGAATGGCATGCTACAACTATCTGAAGACAGGGTTCTTGCCAGCACAGCTATTTCCTACACGTCCGGTGAGGCGTTTGCTTCTTCTGGATCTCCAACCTGCATCTGCTACGCTCATCCAACCAGGGTAGCTCAAAATTCCTGGCAAAAAAAAAGTGAGGAAATCAACTTGGAAGACTAGAAGGGATTCAGTGTGGACACGATAGCAACTACAAAGAAGTCACTATGACACTTACTGCTCCTATCCCTGACTAGTTTGGAGTATCTTTCTTGCCTCAAAGCCAGAGCAAGTGTGTACCATTAAAGTGATGGAATCATCTATTTCTAATTCAAAAAGCAATCCTTTTAATTACTGGCTTGGGAATCTTTATCTATTTATTTATTTTAGATGGAGTCTCGCTCTGTTGCCCAGGCTGGAGTGCAGTGGCATCATTCTTGGCTCACTGCAACCTCCACCTCCCAGGTTCAAGTGATTCTTCTGCGTCAGCCTCCTGAGTAGCTGGGACTACAGGCACATGCCATGCCTGGCTAATTTTTGCATTTTTAGTAGAGACGAGGTTTCACCATATTGGCCAGGCTGGTCTCCACTCCTGACCTCATGATTCACCTGCCTCGGCCTCCCAATGTACTAGAATTGCAGGCGTGAGCCACCATGCCCAGCCTTCTTGGGAGTCTTATCATTGTAAAAGCTAGTTGCCCAGGTAGCCTCATTTTTGTCAGAGACCCATGGCTATCCCTAAACCTGGTTCCACCACATATCTAGGCTTCCATGAAGTCTGAAAGGGATGTGCAAGTTACCTGGAAGGGGAGAAAAAAAAGTTATACTTACTGTGGAGTTAATTTTGGTAATGGTCGTCCAAATGCTACAACAGGCAAGAAGGGGGTAATCATCAAACTTTCAACTATGGGAGAAAGTCAAATGGGAGCTTATTAGTAATCCAGATGGGAAATGTCTAGAAACTATATCTCCTCCAAAATACACTTCATTCATTCAGAGTAAGTTGTACCCTGGAGCCTTGCACCCTCCTTCTTCTTTGAAAAACCTACTCTTTTAGATGGACAAAACTTACCATCATCTGGCTCAGGGAAAAATGAGGTAACCTCAGGCTCAGATTCCTGAATTCCTTTCTTTTTATACATTCTGAGCTGCAGTCGCTGTAAAATTCTTTGTTCCCTGATCCTCTGAATATCCCATCTGGGAAAAACAAGACAAACAAACCCAACATTACTGTTTATCCAAAACCTGCTCTGTAAAAGCAACTCACACAATCCAGATGCTAGGAAGACCCTTGCTGACTCCTCTTGACAGGGTGAAGAGAAATGACTGCCTGGTTAAGGGAGAGCTGTTTAGGTCTACTGTCTAGATCATGTGTTCCACAGAAAGTAGAGCTGAGGAAGGTCATACACAAAGAAAAAGAGGCCAAATATGTATACCTACAACAACTACCATTTCCAACTATGCAACCAACCGGGGAGCCAGTAATGTAAGAGTGTTAAGCATTCCAAGATTCTCCATAGCATGAAAGAAGGAGTTCAGGTTCCCTGATCTCTGTCCTAGGTCCTAGGGCTCAGTTGTTCCCAGGATGGACATCTCTGGCCCTACCTTTTTCTTCTCTTCTCATCCAGCTCCAGTTTTGCATGCCGCTTTGAAAACACACTGTCATCCAGGTTCTGTGTAAAGTAAAGCAGCTGATAAGCTATTTATCACCATATATTAGTTACACACATATATTAATTTCCAGCTCCCAGGAATCTAAAATCCTTCACCTTCCGGTTCTACCTGAGTCTGTGGGTTCCATGGATAGCATGGGAAGCTCCTGGTAACAGAATCCACAAAACACATACTCCTTTCCCCATCTACACCCTTTTAGAATCTCCAAATTTCAAAATCATTTCCGTAACTTTCCAAGGTAAACATCATATCAAACTAAAACCCCTAGACTGCCATAAACCCTCCCTGCCTCCATAATACTTTGTAAAAGTCTGACTTTAATCAAAACTTTAGGTCAGGCAATGTGGCTCGCACCTGTAATCCCAACACTTTGGGAGGCCAAGGCAGGGGGATCACTTGAGGTCGGGAGCTCGAGACCAGCCTGACCAACATGGAGAAACCCCATATCTACTGAAAAATATAAAATTAACTGGACATGGTGGTGCATGCCTGTAATCCTAGCTACTTGGGAGGCTGAGGCAGGAGAATTACTTGAACCTGGGAGGCGGAGGTTGCAGTGAGCCAAGATCACACCATTGCACCCCAGCTTGGGCAACAAGAGAGAAACTTTGTCTCAAAAAAAAAAAAAAAAAAATCAAAACTTTATGAGTCAAATAAGCTTGGAATACATAATTTTATGGCTGAGGGGTACAGGCTTTTTTTTTTTTTTTTTTTTTTTTTTGCAATGGGGTCTCTCTGTGTCGCCCAGGCTGGAGTGCAGTGGCGCCATCTCGGCTTACCACAACCTCTGTCGCTCGGTTTCAAGCAAGTCTCCCTGTCTCAGCCTCCCAAATTGGTCGGATTACAGGCATGTACCACCACGCCCGGCTAACTTTTGTATTTTTAGTAGAGAAGGGGTTTCACTATGTTGGCCTGGATGATCTCTAACTCCTGACTTCAGGTGATCCGCCTGCCTCAGCCTCCCAAAGTGCTAGGATTATAGGTGTGAGCCACTGCACCCAGCCCTAACCTTTGTACTTAGCATAAACTCTACCTTTGTTTTGAACACTACCTAGCTATTTATTTTTTAAAAATCACTTAACTACTCTGGACCTCGGTTTTTTTTATCTGTAAAATGAAGGAGCTGGACTAGATAATTTCTTAAGTTCCCGTCTGGCCTTAAAATTCTATTAATTCATGCATAGTACTATGACATTTTCAAAATTATACCCTCATTTTCTATTTAATCTCTAACTCTCTTCAATTGACTGCTCTTGGTTACCTACCTCCAAAAGGTCTGAAGGATTTGGGTCCCTTAGAGGCTCTACTGAGTGGTCCCTCCAAGAAGGAACTGAAAAAAAAAAAAGAGAGAAAAAGAAAGGGAGGAGGGGTGGAACCACCCTTAAATCCAAAGTTGCACAACTATTCACTAGGATAAGAGGTCTCTCCCCAGATGAGACAAAGTTACCAAGTGATAGGAATCCATTCTATGGCCTCCCTGAAGCCATATTCAGTGTCCTTGCTATGGTATAAAAGAACCTAAAATGCCATTGCAGTCTGCCAAACACAGGATCACAAAAAACCCTAAGCCAATACCTGACAATTCATATAATGGATGCTATTGCAGTTCCTGAAAAACAACTGAAATGTGTTGTCATTTTGAGGTCTATAGTAGTGTAATCAGTCATATGCCAAGAAATCTCACTCTCCCACATCCAGCGGATGGGGAACACAGCTCCCAACCATCCACCATCCCACCAACCCCCACCCCAGGCCCAGCCAGCACAATTCCTATTCTACTCACCAGCCAAGACTGAAGTTTCTCCTGCAACACTTGATGGCATCAGACACCCTAAATAATGCAGGAAAGAAGAATAATCTCAGTGTAAAAAGAAAAAAAGCCCATACCCCAAATGGAGGAAAGGATCATCACTGAAGTTCTCACTAGGAAGCCATTTTGTTTTTTGAGTTGTTGAGAATTTCTCTCTGGGGGAGGGGAAGAGGGAACAACAGACAAAAGAAAAGAAAATAAGCCCACCACTTTTTTTTTTTACACTGAGACGACTTCTTTTCTTCATTATTTAGGGTGGTTTCCCTGCAACAGTTGATGGCCAAGGATATCAAACCTTAAACTCAGAACATGGCAGGTGAGTAAAAGTTGACCCTATTTTTCAAATACAAGATCAGTGTTCTCAAAACTTACATATGTAGTCTTCTTAAACAGCTCCCTCCTCCCTCCAAACAAACTACCTTGCTGGTCCAGCCTGAACAACATGCACAAAGACTTTGGCTCCCCTAGAACAAGCCATTGAGCCTTCCTCTTGAGATAGGGGCATCAAGAATAAGGATTCCCATGTTTATTCACAACTCAGGCTCCTCAAGGGGCTGGGGTCTCCCCAGTCAGACTCCTTTGTTTCACTATGCCCACAATCTCAGAGGTGTTTGAAATTGTCTGTACTAGGGAAGACGGGATTTTCAAAAATAGCCAGTCACACAGAACAGCTCTGGACCAAGCCATTACCCAATCCCGGATGGGAAGTTGCTTCATGGTTTCTCTTAACTTGTTACGCAGCATTGCCATGGCAGCAAAAAGGTTAACCATTAAGGAAGAACCTGTTCAACTGACTGAACCAACAAAAAATCTGAACCTAGATCAGGATCCTGATCTATCTCATGTACTCAAGTGTGAGGCCTAATAGATGTTAGATAATTAAGATGACTAATCTAGCTTTCCCACTTAATTTTGTCACCAAAACAGCCAAACAAAGCCTGGAGAACGCTCTTGTATCACGGAATGGATTTCTATCCCCATCCTGCTAGGCAAGACACAGTGGTAGAAACTTGGGACTACAGCTCTATCCTAGAAGGCCTCCCCAACCATTACCCCAGAGTAACCGCAGTGACTGACATAGACTACTAATATTACATGATTGAAGGCACATTCCAGTTACTGGTTGATGTAGAAGATAGGGGAGCGTCTGTGTGGAAGCCATAAAGAAAAAAAGGGAATGAAGACCAAGGTCCCACACCCCACACCATCCCCAAGCAGCTCAGATATCCCAAGATAGTCCTTATTGTTTGAAAAATAGTTTGTAGACCATTTTATTTAAATATATGAACAACCAATGGGCTACTGCAATCCAAGTAAACTCTTCACATTTTAGAACCTTTGTGAAGTATAGTAAGATAAAGAAAGAGTGTTGGTCTTTGGCAGATTCCTCCTGCCCCCCAGACCGGGACATAGAGATACAGATAAATGTTTATATAGTTAAAGAGCGGAGGCCCAGGTGAATATTCCCCACCCCAAGCTGGCTCCCCAACCCAAAAATTACCATTGGCCCCTGAGAACACCCAAAGACCACCCTCCCAGATTTCACACAATATCAATTGCAGGAACAGTCGTGCATGGCAAAGTATAAGTTCTATGCATTTCACAGCACAGAAAACCCTTCTTTCAGAGGGCATGCAAGTTGCCGGAGATTACACCCCCAAGTCTGGTGCTCTTGTGATGAGCAACTTACTGGCAAACACATCTCCCAGTGTTGTAAGCAGGCAAATACATTGAGCACATTTTGCTGTAATTCCATCTATTTGCAATGCCTGCACAGTGTCTGTCTCTGGCTGTTAACTTACTCATTCTTGACAGAACTCTGCTTTATTGATTGCACTTTTTAAAAAATGCCAAAGGCATTTTCACACTTGTTAGCTTGACCGCCACCACTAGGGTATAAGAGCAAGTGTTCTCTATGCCTTACTTGCTACAGTCTCCTCCTTCTTTGGAGAGGATTCCCGTAATGGTAACGGTGATGGGGGAGGCTGGTGCCAACGACACAAATACATTTCTGTGGTGGAAAGGTACGGCAAATCTTCTATCTCACTTGAGAAGGCTTTCTCCTTGGGATGGGCGCTGGGTCCCTTTTGGGGAGTGGAGAGTCTTGGTGGGGTGTCCACTGAAGACCGGGGCTTTTCTGGGGTTTCTTGGCTCCTCAATTCACGTTTACAAACAGTTTCAGATAAGGAACCACAGGGTTCCTCTTTAATAGGTGAGTGCTTAGGAGTTTTTGTTTTGACTTTTGAAAATTCAGGAGCCAGCTTTTTAACAGGAGTCTTTCTTTCTGTACTTCCAAATGGGGATTTCCTATCAGATAGGAGATAGGGAAGAAAACATTATAAAATTCATTGACACTTGAATAAAATCTAATTTGAACACATTCTGGAGCAAAAGAATAAGCTGGTTCTTTTGCCCCAAAATGACCAGGTACCCAAATCTCTGGTGCTCATTTGGCAGTCATGAGCAGGAACAGCCCTGGCTTAGTAGTACATATGATGGGCCCTTAGTAAATGTTGTGTTTTGTTTTGTTTTGTTTCATTTTGAGGCAGAGTTTCACTCTCGTTGCCCAGGCTGGAGTACAGTGGCGTGATCTTGGCTGACCGCAACCTCCACCTCCCAGGTTCAAGTGATTCTCCTGCCTCAGCCTCCTGAGTAGCTGGGATTACAGGCATGCACCACCATGCCTGGCTAATTTTTTATTTTTAGTAGAGATGGGGTTTCACCATGTTGTTCAGGCTGGGCTCAAACTCCCAACCTTAGGTGATCCATTCACCTCAGCTTCCCAAAATGCTGGGATTATAGGCGTGAGCCATTGTGCCCAGCCAGTAAATGTTTGTTGAACAAGTGAGTTTCCATGCTTAAGAATGTTCAAGCTCCGCCGGGTGCAGTGGCTCACGCCTATAATCCAAGTACTTTGGGAGGCCAAGGCAGGCAGATCACTTGAGGTCAGGAGTTTCAGACCAGCCTCGCCAACATGGTGAAACCCCCATCTCTATTAAAAAAAATACAAAAATTAGCCGGGTGTGGTGGCACATGCCTGTAATCCCAGCTACATGGGAGGCTGAAGCAGGAGAATCACTTGAACCCAGGAGGCGGGGGTTGCAGTGAACTGAGATCACGCAACTGCACTCCAGCCTGGGTGACACAGTGAGACTCTGTCTCCAAAAAAAAAAAAAAGACTATTCAAGGTCTTTTAGCCAACATTAGGTGCTACTCATTAGGTAATACCTATTTCCTGTAGCTCAGAGATCAGTCTCTTTCCTTTTCCCCCAACCCTGTACCACATTAATTATAATCTTTATTTCCTTTTTCTTGCTGTCTGCTGGCACTCTCTAACCTCTTTCTTCCTCCCTTCTTCCCCAACCTCATCCCAAGAAAGTAATCTCCCTGCCGGGCGCGGTGGCTCAAGCTTGTAATCCCAGCACTTTGGGAGGCCGAGGCGGGTGGATCACGAGGTCGAGAGATCGAGACCATCCTGGTCAACATGGTGAAACCCCATCTCTACTAAAAATACAAAAATTAGCTGGGCATGGTGGCGCACGCCTGCAGTCCCAGCTACTCAGGAGGCTGAGGCAGGAGAATTGCCTGAACCCAGGAGGCAGAGGTTGCGGTGAGCCGAGATCGCGCCATTGCACTCCAGCCTGGGTAACAAGAGCGAAACTCCGTCTCAAAAAAAAAAAAGAAAGTAATCTCCCTTCCTCTTGACCAAACTAAATTTTATACTTCTTTTTCAAGATTGATTTCCTACTTAGAGTTTCACAATTCTAACCCAGAATAATCTTTAATATCCCTGAATCTTACAAAACTTAGTTTAATGTCTGTAATCCCAGCACTCTGGGAGGCTAATGTGGGAAGATAGCTTGTGCCCAGCTAGACCAGCCTGGGCAAAGTGAGAGCCTGTCTCTACAAAAAGTAAAAAAAGTTAACCAGGCATGGTGGTGAGTGCCTATGGTCCCAGCTACATGGGAGGCTGAAGTAGAAGGATCACTTGAGCCAAGGAGGTGGAAGCTGCAGTGAGCCATGTTGGTGCTACTTGCACTCCAGCCTGGGTGACAGAGAGAGACCCTATCTTAAACAAACAAACAAACAAAAAACCTTAGTTTTTATCAGGTGTTGTACATCTACATATTTTTACTACATTTGAATTCCGAGTTTTCAAAATTTATGCCCATCCTTACAGTTGGACTTAATTTGAGTCCAAAGACAGTTCTATTTTACCTTTTTTTTTTTTGAGACGGAGTTTCGCTCTTGTTACCCAGGCTGGAGTGCAATGGCGCGATCTCGGCTCACCGCAACCTCCGCCTCCTGGGTTCAGGCAATTCTCCTGCCTCAGCCTCCTGAGTAGCTGGGATTACAGGCACGTGCCACCATGCCCAGCTAATTTTTTGTATTTTTAGTAGAGACGGGGTTTCACCATGTTGACCAGGATGGTCTCGATCTCTCGACCTCGTGATCCACCCGCCTCGGCCTCCCAAAGTGCTGGGATTACAGGCTTGAGCCACCGCACCTGGCCTATTTTACCTTTTTTTAAAAATTGAAATAGGGAGGCCAGGCGCGGTGGCTCAAGCCTGTAATCCCAGCACTTTGGGAGGCCGAGGCAGGTGGATCACGAGGTCGAGAGATCGAGACCATCCTGGTCAACATGGTGAAACCCCGTCTCTACTAAAAATACAAAAAATTAGCTGGGCATGGTGGCACGTGCCTGTAATCCCAGCTACTCAGGAGGCTGAGGCAGGAGAATTGCCTGAACCCAGGAGGCGGAGGTTGCGGTGAGCCGAGATCGCGCCATTGCACTCCAGCCTGGGTAACAAGAGCGAAACTCCGTCTCAAAAAAAAAAAAAAAAATTGAAACAGGTTCTTACTTCGTCACCCAGACTGCAGTGCAGTGGTGCAATAACAGCTCACTGTAGCCTCAACCTCTTGAGTAGCTGAGACTATAGGTGCATAACTCCAGGCCCAGCTAACTTTTGGATTTTTTTGCAAAAATGTTGCCCACTATGTTCCCCAGGCTCGTCTCAAACTCTTGGGCGCAAGCTATTCCTCCCTCTCCACCTTGTCCTCTCAAAGGGATTATAGGCATGAGCCACCACACCCGGCCTCTATTTTACTTTCTTATGTCTACCAGTGCCCAACACCATAAAGGAGTTTAACACTTCCTAACTGGCAAGTGAATTGCTATAGTTTTCTTTAAGAAACCCAGCTGTTACACTTGTTGCCCATTCTCTTTATGATATAAGCTGCATTTGGTAATTATTACTGTGACCAAAACATTCCTAAACAGACATTTATGGTCTGCACAAGAATGTTTCAAGATAGTTTCTCTGCATAGAAGACTTCTTTTTTTTTTTTTCTTTTTTGAGACAGAGTCTCGCTCTGTCACCCAGTCTAGAGTACAATGGCATGATCTAGGCTTACTGCAACCTCTGGCTCCTAGGTTCAAGTGATTCTCGTGCCTCAGCCTTCCAAGGAGCTGGGGCTACAGGCACTGGCCACCAGCTCTAGCTGATTTTTTTTGTATTTTTTTTTTTTTTGAGACGGAGTTTCGCTCCTGTTACCCAGGCTGGAGTGCAATGGCACGACCTCGGCTCACTGCAACCTCAGCCTCCTGAGTTCAGGCAATTCTCCTGCCTCAGCCTCCTGAGTAGCTGGGATTACAGGCACGCACCACCATGCCCAGCTAATTTTTTGTATTTTTAGTAGAGACGGGGTTTCACCATGTTGACTGGGATGGTCTCGATCTCTTGACCTCGTGATCCACCCGCCTCGGCCTCCCAAAGTGCTGGGATTACAGGCTTGAGCCACCGCGCCCGGCCTATTTATTTATTTTTGAGATGGAGTCTTGCTCTGTTGCCCAGGCTGGAGTGCTGTAGAGCAATCTCGGCTCACCACAACCTCTGCCTCCTAGGTTCAAGTGATTCTCCTGCCTCAGCCTCCTGAGTAGCTGGGATTACAGGCTCCTGCCACTGTTCTTGGCTATTTTTTGTATTTTTAGTAGAGACGGGGTTTCACTATGTTGGCCAGGCTGGTCTCAAACTCCTGACCTCAAGTGATCCGCCCACCTCAGCCTAGTGCTGGGATTAGAGGAATGAGCCACCTTGCCCAGCCAGCACAGAAGACTTCTAAAGCAAGTTATGATTGCAATAATCAATTCATAAATCCCAATCCCCTATTCTCAATCACTAGTAACAAATGTCCTCATCAAACAAAGTTACCAGCACACCTTTTGTGTCCCTTTCCACTCCGCCCACATGAGAAAGGCTTGGGAGGCAAAGTCTGGGATGTCTCGGAAAGCTCCGGCTGGCACTCCAGTTTAATTTTCTCAGATAGCTCTGTTTCCTCTCTCTCTTCAGTTTCATAGCCCTGAAACAGCTTGTGCCTTTCTTTCTCATTATCCTTCTTTACCAGCTGCATCCGCCTTTCCATACGTTCAATCCGAGCAAGGAGCTAAAAGAGAGAGTAGCAAAATGCAGACTTAACACACAAAAAATTAAACACACAGACACTTAGCCCCATTTAGGAAACAGCAGTCTTCTGTCTCTTTCTGTGGACCACATCACATCAACTCAACTTTTTAAATAGGCAGACATTAATCTGAACAGTTTTCTTTAAACAAAATAGAGAAAACAAGGTATACTGTTTAATTTTAAGGGCTAATCCAGATGGGAAGAGGCATGGGGGAATTTGTAATTCATTCTTCTGTAAGGAGATCCTCTCCACCGGGAGGGGCCATAACATGTCTTTTAATGGCATGGTGTCTGCTACTGCTACCCATGTGGCTCCAAGTTGGTTTGGGAATTTCTAGAATTAACTGTATACATGTCCATTTTTTTTTTTTTTTTTGAGACAGAGTTTCACTCTTGTAGCCCAGGCTGGAGTGCAATGCCTCACTGCAACCCCTGCCTCCCAGGTTCAAGCAATTCCCCTGCCTCAGCCTCCCGCCACCATGCCTGGCTAATGTTTGTATTTTTAGTAGAGAGGGGGTTTCACTATGTTGGTCAGGCTGCTCTTGAACTCCTGACCTCAGGTGATTCGCCCATCTCGGCCTCCCAAAGTGCTTGGATTACAGGAATGAGCCACCTCCCCCAGCCTACGTATTCTTTTAAGAGGCCCTAAGATTGTCCAAATTCTATCCTCTACTTCTACTCCAAAACTTTATATACAACAGCAAAGTGCAAACAGTACATTGAGAAGGAATTAAGAGCTCATACAGTGCCACTAGGGATGGTGGTGTTATTTGAAAGGGGGGTGTGTCGAGGGTACTTTTAAAACAATGAACATTTCATTTGGAAAACAGAAATCAGTATCCATAAATTCCAACAATTATGACATATACACATTGCTTTATAACTGAGGTGACACAAAAAGTACCTACTCATCTAAGTATTTATTAAAATCAAAGCTCCTTTGAGTTAAAAGGAAGGACTATAAAACTAAACAGAAAATGGAGGTCTATTATCATTGAAAACTTTTTATTAGTTTTGAGAAAAGGTGCTGTGCTCCTTATACTCTATTTCAAGAATTTTATCTGGGTTAGACAGTGATATTAATGCTGCCTTCATTATACTCATTGCATAGATTTCAGACAAGGCCAAACAACTGGAATAAGTGAAACAAGCCTAAACAATATTAAAATTGGAATATACAACAGAAGCAGTGAGTACCAAGTTCAGACTGACACTCTATCCTTAACTCACCCCACTTTTCCTGACTATGAAAGCCTGCAAAGGGGCCATTACCTCAGGAACTGAGCAGAAACCTCCACAATCAGCAGAGAACCCTTCTGTCAGCCATACTCTCATTTCATCTCCTTACAAATATTTTGATTCACAGCCCTTAACCACCGTTTGTGGGTGACATTTCCTTGATTTCTTCTCCTTCACTGGTTCTTCTCTTCCCACCCCCCCATGCAAGGATATGATGTGTTGTAATTACGGTACCATCACACCCCTAGACTGCAGTACAGTAGCTGAGCAGTGCCACCTCCATGTTGAGTAACTTCCACAAATCAACACCATGAGATATTTTAATGAGACCTGCCCCAGCACCCAATCCACCTTGCAGAATGCATTCTCCAATAAAACAGCCACCCGATGCGATTCATTTGGAAAGCAAACAAAATGAATAGCCTTCTGCTCCTTTGCTCAGCTCTTAGTGCACACGACGCCAGAGAGAGAGAAAGAGGAGAGAGGGAGAGATGGAGATGGAGTGGGGGGGAAAGGGGAAGGGAGAGAGGGGGGAGGGAGAGAGAGAGGGAGGGAGAGACTGCTGCAGCCTGAACACAACAATTGTAGAAACCATGTTTATTTTTAGGCAGCTGTAAGGTATGCTAGCACAGTAACACCACCACCGCAGCTTCCCTCATATCTGAAGGAATATGTTTTAACGCGGAGGTGCCCTTAACTACTGCTGCAGTAAAAACAAGCCTGTGTCGTCAAGCTCCTCAGAAGTAAAGAAATAATAAAACGACTTTCCTACTTCCTAAGATTCTAAAATAAGGATGGGGAGGTCTACTTAATACATTTAATAAGCTTACTTTTCCCTGATGCCCTCAAATCTTCCAGCTTCAAACACCATGCTTATACAAGGGACCTGGTCAGTGGATCATGTATTAGAACTCAGGTTCCTATTAAAAACTGTCTGAAATCAAAGGCAATGATTCTCTTAATATCATTTAAGAAAACTAAAATAGGATTCCATGTAAATCACCTCTACCCCTGTCCCCACTAAAAGGCCTACTGCCCTCCTAGCTAAAGATGCTGCAGCCGTGGTGGGAGCAACAGCTGCTCGCTACAGCCCTCTCCTCCGCCGTGCATTTCTATAACGCAATCGCTCTTTAACTTAACCCTTCCATAAGTTATGCCACAACACCTACTTCCCACCCTTTCATTTTTAACCCCTCACAAATCAGGTCTTTTCCCACTCCAAACGTCTTTCCCACACGTCTGGGGCTGTCATTTTAAATTAACCCTTTGGCCACTGAAACCCCTCCCCCTCCCCCTGGGAGGTTGCCCTTTAACCCTTCCTTCCAACCCAACGTGTCTGTGAGCCTGGCTCCCGGAGACACAGCGCCTAAGATACTCCTTTGCTGGTGGCCAACCTCCTTTACCCCTAACCCGGGGGTGCCTTAACCTCCTACAGCCCCCTTCCCCCCGAGCATGCGCACAACTCGCTTCTCGGCCCGAAAGCAGATTAACCCCTCCCGTACCGTGTCTCTCTCAGACTTCAGCTCCTCTATCTCCTTTTCCTTGGCCTGCAGCTGCTGCTGTTGCTGTTCGATGAGGTCCAATTGCAGCAGAAGGATCTGTTTGAGGCAGGCGGCCTGACTGGAGGCTCCCGAGCCACCACCACCCCCGAGAGGGCTCTTCCTCATACTCTTCCATCTGCCCTCGCTGGCCGCCAGGGTCCCGGCGGTGGCGGTGGGCGCGAGGGGTGGCGGCCCGGGCAGAGGTAGTGGTGGGGGTCCCGCCGGGTCCGAGGCGGTGGCAGCGGGGGAGGCCGCCCCACCCTTGTCCCCAGCCCAGGGCGTAGGCTCTTTGGCCGCCGCCACGAGAGAGCCCGTCTGAATGGGCAGCACCGCCTGATACTTGGGCCGGGGGCTGCAGCCGGCTCCGGCGGCGGCGGGCTCCCCCCCAATGCCGGCTTGCTTGGTGGCTGGGGGCGGACAGGGCAAGGGCACCGAACCGCCCCAGCTCTCTTCCTGCTGCCCCGGGGCCGCCCCGGCCGGGAGTAACAAGCCCCGGCCCTTGCCGCCGCAGCCGGCTGGGGAAGGTGCGGGGCTCCCGCCCTGGGAAGAGGCCAGCGGGGGCCCCGGCTCCTTGAGCTTACGGTGCCGGGGGAGGAAGTGGGCTTCGGCCGCCCCGGGCTCGTCCTCGGGCCCGCCCAGCGCCGCAGCCCGCTCGTAGTCCAGCCGCTGCTCAGGGTTGCCGCCGGCAGGGGCCGCGGCCGCCTTGAACACCGCGGATCTCATGGTCATAGTGGTCCGGAGCAGCGCCGGGCACCGAGGCGGAGGAGGGGGTGGGGAAGGGGCGAGGTGCGGGGGGTCGAGGACGGAGCGGGGGAGGGGAGTTTGGCGGGCTCGCCTCAGCAGCGCGGCAGCAGGCCTCCGCTAGCGCGGCTCCTCCGGGGCCCGGGCGCCATCCCGCCGGCGTGCGGAGACGTGGAGGCCGCGGCTGAGGCCCGCCGCCGGCCCATGGGGGCCTCGCCGCCGCCTCTGCTGCCGCCGCCGCCGCCTTCGCCTCAGAGGCAGGAGCTCGCACCCAGCCGCCCCCGAGCTCATCCCCGGAGCTCGCTTCGGCCCCCCCTGGCCCGGCCGGGCCCGCCTCGTCTCCCCACCCTGCACCCCCCTTCCCCGCCCCGGCCCCCCGCCCCGGAGCTCGCCTCAGCCGCCCCGAGCCTCCATTTTCCCCCCCCTCCTCCTCAGGAGGGGGTGGAGGGCTGGGTCCGCCCAAAGCCCTCCTACTCCGTGAGGGGGGTCTGTCGCCTCCCCTGGGGGTCTCCGCGGCTCGGGGTCCCCCTCCCCCACAGTCACCCCCGGCGCCTCAGCGTTTCCCTTTAAAAAAACGGAGCCGCTGGTAGCCGCCACCGCCGCAGCCGCCGCCGACCGGAGGACGCATGCGCGGGGAGGGGAGCGGGGGGGAGTGCACCGGGAGCCCAGAGAAGGGAGGCGGGCCGCGCTATTGTGAAAGGGGCCGCCGCCGCCTAGAGGGGGGCAGGGAGGGGGCGCGGGGGCCGGGGGCCGGCGAGGGTAGGCCGGGGCTGAGGGGCGAGGACGGAGGAGCGCGCGCAGGACCGCGGCGAAGGTGGGCTGCCGAGGGAGGGGCGAGCCGGGGAGGGTCAGGAGGGGGAAGAACGGCGAGGGCGGCCGCGGGGAGAAAGGGAAAGCGGAGGCTCCCCGGGATAAAGAAGCGCGAGAGAATGGTGCTGAGAGGAAGGAAGGGGGGTGCAGGCGGCCTGTGTGGCCTCCGTGCGAGCGTCCGGAGCGCTCCAAGTCCCCAGCCTGCTGCGGGCGGCCCCTTCCCTGGGCACCTTGGCAACGTGCCTGGCGCACGCCGGAGGGGGCCCCGCGGCCCCGCACCCTCCTGGACCAGTCAGGATCCGGGATCCTCTTTGAGCCCGCGGGTGTTTGATGGGGATAGAAGTCTAACCCCTCTACCCGCTCTCCTCCCCAGCAGTCCCACGCGGGTGTGGGAGAGAACGAAGTTCTTTGTCTCTAAGGGATCCAAACCAGAAACGGAGGGACCTCTGCTTCCCAGAGGGAGGAAAATCCATGATGTCTGCTGCCCAGGGAGCTCTTGCCACCGTCTCCTTGGGATGAAGTTGCCAGCTACCGACAGTTTCTTCCCTACGGCCATCTTCCCAGCCTTCTTAAAGGACTCTTAGCATCTTCGGGAGGCTGCCGAAGGACTGAAGCAAAGGAAATCTCTGAAGGGATTTAGCCCTTGAAAGGGAGTAGGGATACTTAGGGTGTTCTGTGTTGAGCATTTCGTTCTGTCTCTCCAAGTTTATGTATGTGTGTCTTTATGTCTAAGCAGTTGAGCCAACAAGTCTTCAAATAACTAGTAAAAAAAAAACAAAAAAAAAACTTTTTTTTTTTTTTTTTTTTTTTTTTTTTTTTGAGACAAGAGTCTCGCTCTGTCGCCCAGGCTGGAGTGCAGTGACGCAATCTCAGCTCACTGCAACCTCCGCCTCCCGGGGTCAAGTGCTTCTTCTGCCTCAGCCTCCTGAGTAGAGTAGTTGGGATTACAGGTGCCTATCACCACGCTGCACTAATTTTTTGTATTTTTAGTAGAGACGAGGTTTTACCGTGTTGGCCAGGCTAGTCTCCAACGCCTGACCTCAAGTGATCTGCCTGCCTCAGCCTCCCAAAGTCCTAGGATTACAGATCTGAGCCACCGAGGCTGACCCAAAAAACTTTGAAATAGTCCTTTTTTTTTTTTTTTTTTTTTTCGAGACTAAATTTTGCTCTTGTTGCCCAGGCTGGGGTGCACTGGCGTGATCTTGGCTCACCACAACCTCTGCCTCCACCTCCAGCTTCCAGAGTAGCTGGGATTACAGGCATGCGTCACCATGCCCAGCTAATTTTGTATTTTTTAGTAAAGATGGGGTTTCACCATGTTCCTCAGGCTGGTCTCAAACACCCGACCTCTGGTGATCTGCCTGCCCTGGCCTCCCAAAGTGCTGGGATTACAGGCGTGAACCGCTGTGCCTGGCCCTGAAATGGTCTTAATTGCTTGTTTTTCTTTTCTGGCTGAGGTGTGCTTTTTAAAATCTCTGTGGAGATGGAGAAGACTGACATCCTCTGGCCTGATGTGAAAACTTCTCATTAAAACTGTGTCTCTGCTTTGTGGGCCCAAAGCATGAAACATTGGAAATTTTAAACAAATGGGTGTAAGTGTATTAAAGCCAAGAGAGCCCAGCCCTCTTCCACCAGACTGTGTAGTCTCAGATCAGCAAGGGAAGTATTGAGCTTAGGGACACCAATGGAGTAGGCAGGGATGAGAGAGTACATGGAATATGGTGAGCTTTTTCCATGCCAAGGCTTTCTCATGTATTTGTGGCACTGGGTCTTGCTGTGTCCCCAAGGCTAGCATATGCTGGCACAGTTATGGTTCACTGCAGCCTCAACCTCCTGGGCTGAAGCAATCCTGCCACCCCAGTGTCCTGAGTAGCTGGGACAACAGGCATGGGCTGCCACACATGGCTAACTTTTTATTTTTTGTAGAGACAGGGTCTCCTTTGTTGCCCAGGCTGGTCTTGAACTCCTGGGCTCAAGTGATCCTCCCACCTTGGACTCCCACAGTGCTGGGATTATAGGGGGGAGCCACTGTGCCCAGCCCTCAGTGTCAAGAGTTTCTGCACCATCTCTATACTGACAGCTCCCTAATTTATATTTCTTTCTGATCTCATTCCCTAACTCTAGAATCATATATCCAATCATCTAATATACATATACAATTATCTGATATACATAATATACAGTTGGAGGTCTAATAGGCATTTCAAACTTACATCTAAAAATCAAGCTCCCGGATTCCTTCCACCCAAATCCCATTTCTACAGTCTTCCTCTCTTTGTCACCCCATATCTGATTAGTCAGCCAATCCTATTGCCTTTCAAAATACATGTCCAAAATCCCACACCTCAACACCTCCACAACTTCCACTTTGGCCTACGCCATATAATCCTGTCTCACTTTTTAAAATTGCAGTAACTTTGTAATTGATCTATCAGTTTCAATCTTTGCCTTCCCCCACTTAAGTCTACTCAGCAGCCACAGTGATCCTGGTAAGACAGGAGTGAGATCAGGATCTTTCTCCACTGAGAACCCTCTCATGGCTTCCATCTCACTTGGAGTAAAAGTAAAATCATAAGGCTTGTAGGATCTGGCTCTCAGTACTGCTCTCTGACTTCAGCTCTTACTGTTACTCACTCCTCTTCTGTTGGCTATTTCTTCTACCTAGATCTCTCCTCCTTCAGATGTCCACATGGCTTCCTCACTCACCTCCTTCAGCTCTTGACTGTTTGTCAGCAGAGACCTCTGGCCACCCTGTGTATACTGTATGCGCACAGCCTTTTCCAAACCGCTTCTTCCCTTTTTCTGTTTAATTCTTCTCCTTAACTACCTCTAATTTGCCTTATTACCTTATCCTTCCCCACTGCAATGTAAATTTCATGGTTTTGGGGGGCTTTGTTTTTTGAGGTGGAGTCTCACTCCGTTACCCAGGCTGGAGTGCAGTAGTGCAATCTTGGCTCACTGCAAACTTTGCCTCCCAGGTTCTACTGATTCTCCTGCATCGGATGCCCGAGTAGCTGGGATTACAGGTGTGCACCACCATGCCTGGTTAATTTCCGTTTTTTTTTTTTTTTTTTTTTTTTTGAGACGGAGTTTTGCTCTTGTTACCCAGGCTGGAGTGCAATGGCACGATCTCGGCTCACCACAACCTCCGCCTCCTGGGTTCAGGCAATTCTCCTGTCTCAGCCTCCTGAGTAGCTGGGATTACAGGCATGCACCACCATGCCCAGCTAATTTTTTGTATTTTTAGTAGAGACGGGGTTTCACCTTGTTGACCAAGGTTGGTCTCGATCTTGACCTTGTGATCCACCCGCCTCGGCCTCCCAAAGTGCTGGGATTACAGGCTTGAGCCACCGCGCCCGGCCTCAATTTCTGTATTTTTAATAGAGATGGGGTTTCACCATGTTGGCCAGGCTGGTATCAAACTCTTGACTTCAGTTGATCTGCATGCCTCGGCCTCTCAAAGCGCTGGGATTGTAGGCATGAGCCACCACGCCTGGCTGCTTCATGTTTTGTTACTGCTGTATCCTCAGCACCTAGAACCATACCTGCCACAAAGTAGGCATTTAATGAACATTGGTTAAATGAGTAAATAAACTGTTTAGATATATTAAGAGAAAGCATCTACCTTTGACCTTTATCTTGACTGAGGGTGGCAGTTATATTTTAAAAATAGGGCCAGGTATGGTGACTGACACCTGTAATCTCAACACTGGGAGACCAAGGCAGGAGGATCACCTGTGGCCAGGAGTTTGGGACCAGCCTGGGAAACATAGTGAGACCCCGTCTTTACAAAAAATTTTAAAATTATGGCTGGGCACTGTGGCTCACACCTGTAATCTTAGCACTTTGGGAGGCTGAGGCACACAGATTTCTTGAGGTCAGAAGTTTGAGACCAGCCTGGCCAACATAGTAAAACCCCCCCATCTCTACTAAAAATACAAAAATTAGCCAGGCGTGGTGGCATGCGCCTGTAATCCCGGATACTCGGGAGGCTGAGATAGGAGAATCACTTGAACCTGGGAGGCAGAAGTTGCAGTAAGCCAAGATCAAGCCACTGCACTCCATCCTGGGTAACAGAGTGAGACTCAGTCTTAAAAAAAAAAACAAAAACAAAAAAAACACGCCAAGCATAGTGGTGCATGCCTGTAGTCCTAGCTACTTGGGAAGCTAAGGTGGGGGGACTATTTGAGCCCAGGAGGCTAAGGTTATAGTGAGCTATGATCACACTACTGGTCTCCAGCCTGGTTGATAGAGCAACACTCTGTCTCTAAAAAAAATAGTGAAACCGCCGGGCGCGGTGGCTCAAGCCTGTAATCCCAGCACTTTGGGAGGCCGAGACGGGTGGATCACGAGGTCAAGAGATCGAGACCATCCCGGTCAACATAGTGAAACCCCGTCTCTACTAAAAATACAAAAAATTAGCTGGGCATGGTGGCACGTGCCTGTAATCCCAGCTACTCAGGAGGCTGAGACAGGAGAATTGCCTGAACCCAGGAGGCGGAGGTTGCGGTGAGCCGAGATCGTGCCATTGCACTCCAGCCTGGGTAACGAGAGCGAAACTCCGTCTCAAAAAAAAAAAAAAAAAAAAAAATAGTGAAACCTAGAGAAGAATAAATTTGTCTGGGAACAAATGAACATACTATCTGGAGGGAATTAAGGAGGAAGTGATAACTGAGCTGGGCCTTGAAGGTTGAGATCATACGCCATTTCAGGCAGAGGTAAGAACATTGCAAAGGCATGGCATAAAAGGATGTAATTGGGCTGAGCTGGGTATGTGGTAGCTCACGCCTATAATCCCAGGATGTTGGGAGTCGAGGCGGGTGGATCATCTGAGATCAGGAGGTTGGGACCAGCCTGGCCAACATGGTGAAACTCCGTCTCTACTAAAAATACAAAAATTAGCTGGACGCAATGTTGCGCACCTGTAGTCCCTGCTACTAGGGAGTCTGAGGTAGGAAAATCTCTTGAACCCAGAAGGTGGAGATGGAGGTTGCAGTGAGCCAAGATTGCACCACTGCACTCCAGCCTGGGTGATGAGAGTGTATATCCATTCCTTAAAAAAAAAAAAAAAAAAAAAAAAGGATGTAATTGTAGAAAACGAGAGAAGTTTGCTGGAGTGTAGTTCTGGATAGTGGGAGATATAAGGGATAAGACACATTGAGGCCAGATCATGAAGGTCTGAAGGCCCAGTTAAGGAATGTATGTTTTTGTTTTTTGGTTTTTGTTTTTTTTTGAGATGCAGTTTTGCTCTTGTTGCCCAAGCTAGAGTGGAGTGCAATGGCACGATCTCAGCTCACCGCAACCTCTGCCTTCTGGGTTCAAGCGATTCTCCTGCCTCAGCCTCCCGAGTAGCTGAAATTACAGGCATGCACCACCAAACTCCACTAATTTTGTATTTTTAGTAGAGATGGGGTTTCTCCATGTTGGTCAGGCTGTTCTTGAAATCCCGACCTCAGGTGATCCACCCACCTCAGCCTCCCAAAGTGCTGGGATTATGGGCATGAGCCACCCAGCCCGGCCAGGAATGTATAATTTATCAGCCTTGGTGAAACATCAGAGGATTTCCACCAAAGTATAGAATGATTAGATTTGTGTATCTGGAAAGCTAACTTCAATATTTGTGTGTCTGCACCAAAAGCAGGAGGCCAACTTGAAGACTGTTAGTGCAGGTGTGAGATGATGAGTAGTAAAGATACTAGTGATATGGAGATATAGAAGGAATGACAGGAGGAGATTCAGCTGTTAAGAGCAAAGGTTCTGATGTGAGACTGTAAACAGCAATCACAGTTCTCCTATTTAGTGGCTGTCTGTTATTTAAGTTCTACCTCAGGTTGCTTATCTGTAAAATGTACTGATACCTTACTTCACGGGATTATTGTGAGGATTAAATGACATAATCCATGTAAAATGTTTATCATAGCATGTGGCATCTGGTAATGCTTGATAATGTAGTTATCACATTATTACTAATTGGCAGGATTTGTTGATCAATATAAAGGGGGCTGAGGGAGAAGGAGGGCTTTCCCGTCAAATTTCTAAGATTAACCAGATGGCAATTCCATGAATAAATCACGTTTTCTTCCTCTCTAGCCCAACTGTGGTTCCAGACCAGCACCTTCAGTATCACCTGGAAACTTGTTAGATATGCAAATTATTGGCTTCCCACCCTAGACCTAATGAATAAGAAACTTCGGGGTGAGATATAGTAGGTGGTGTTTCAATAAGCTCTCCAGGTGATTCTGATGTACTTTAAGTTTGAGAACCACTGCTTGGGACTCTACAACAGGGATCGGCTGACTTTTTTTTTTTTTTTTTTTTTCAGCTGGGTATGGCTATGTTGCCCAGGCTGAAGTGCAGCAGCTATTCACAGACATGATCATACTAAACTGCAGCCTTGAACTCCCAGGCTCAAGTGACGCTCTCACCTCAGCATCTTGAGTCACAGGGACTACAAGTATGCGCCACAATGCCTGGCTAATTTTTACTTTTTTTTTTTTTGAGCCAGATTTTCACTCTTGTTGCCCAGGATGGAGTGCAATCGCACAATCTCAGCTCATCACAACCTCTGCCTTCTGGGTTCAAGTGATTCTCCTGCCCTCAGTCTCCCAAGTAGCTGGGATTACAGGCGCCTGCCACCACGCCCAGCTAATTTTATGTTTTTAATAGAAGCGGGGTTTCTCCACATTGGTCAGGTTGGTCTCAAATTTCTGACCTCAGGTGATCCACCCGCCTTGGCCTCCAAAAATGCTGGGATTACAGGTGTGAGCCATGGTACCCAGCCTTGTTTTGTAGAGATGGGGGCTGTTGCTCAGGCTGGTCTCAAACTCCTGGGCTCAAGTGATCTATTCACCTTGGTCTTTCAAAGTGCTGGGACTACAGGCATGAGCCACTGTCCCTGGCCCTAACTTTTTTGTTTTTCCTGGAAACTTTACAGCTCTAAAATCCAAAATCTAGGATTTCACTGCTCTAGACTAAGTAAACATGCTTTTCCCCACCAAAGCCAAGGCTGGAATTTTTGGATTGGAAGTCTGATCTTGATCTTAATTCACAGGATGACCTGGCTAAACCACCTGAAAACTGAAACCTAAGAAGATGTCTTCTGAGAAGAGAAAGGAATTCTTGCTTCCAAACCATTAGGTTTTAAGCTGTGGTGATCCCTGAACTAAGAAATACAAAAACGGGGTGGGTGCGGTGGCTCAAGCCTGTAATCCCAGCACTTTGGGAGGCCAAGGCGGGTGGATCACCTGAGGTCAGGAGTTTGAGACCAGCCTGACCAACATGGAGAAACCCCATCTGTACTAAAAATGCAAACTTAGCCAGGTGTGATGGCGCATGCCTGTGATCCCAGCTACTCAGGAGGCTAAGGCAGGAGAATCGCTTGAACCCTGGAGGCAGAGGTTGCGGTGAGCTGAGATCGTGCCATTGCACTCCAGCCTGGGCAGCAAGAGTGAAACTCCGTCTCAAAAGAAAAAAAAAAAAAAAAGAAGAAGAAGAAAAAGAAATACAAAGAAGAGAGCTCTCAAAGGCCCACGGGGGCAAATTGGAGTTGCCAGCTGTGAGGGAGCCTAGGAAAACTGTTTAGGACTAGCAAATCAAGTCCTTAAGGTTTTTTTTTTTCTTTTTTGAGACGAAGCCTTGCTCTGTCGCCCAGCTTGGAGTACAGTGGTGCAATCTCGGCTCACTGCAACGTCCGCCTCCCGGGTTCAAGCAATTCTCCTACCTCAGCCTCCCAAGGAGCTGGGATTACAGGCGCCTGACACAATGCCTGGCTAATTCTTTTTTTTTTTTTTTTTTTTGAGACGGAGTTTCGCTGTTGTTACCCAGGCTGGAGTGCAATGGCGCGATCTCGGCTCACCGCAACCTCTGCCTCTTGGGTTCAGGCAATTCTCCTGCCTCAGCCTCCTGAGCAGCTGGGATTACAGGCATGCGCCACCATGCCCAGCTAATTTTTTGTATTTTTAGTAGAGATGGGGTTTCACCATGTTGACCAGGATGGTCTCGATCTCTTGACCTCGTGACCCACCCGCCTCGGCCTCCCAAAGTGCTGGGATTACAGGCTTGAGCCACCGCGCCCGGCTGCCTGGCTAATTCTTTTTTTTTTTTTTTTTTTGAGACGGAGTTTCGCTCTTGTTACCCAGGCTGGAGTGCAATGGCGCGATCTCGGCTCACTGCAACCTCCGCCTCCTGGGTTCAGGCAATTCTCCTGCCTCAGCCTCCTGAGTAGCTGGGATTACAGGCACGTGCCACCATGCCCAGCTAATTTTTTTGTATTTTTAGTAGAGACGGGGTTTCACCATGTTGACCAGGTTGGTCTCGATCTCCCGACCTCGTGATCCACCCGCCTCGGCCTCCCAAAGTGCTGGGATTACAGGCTTGAGCCACCGCACCCGGCATAATTCTTATATTTTTAGTAGAAATGGGATTTCACTATGTTGGCCAGGTTGGTCTCGAACTCCTGACCTCAGATGATCTGCCCGCCTTGGCCTCCCAAAGTGCTGGTATTACAGTCACTGTGTCGGGATTTAGCCATTGTATCGGTCTCCCTAAGCAATTCTGTCCCTAATAAGGTGACCATTCTTTTTGCCCTCTGCCTAAGGGTATGGAAAGAGTTAAAGCCAACACTTTCACCGTCTCTCTAAGGCTTATAGAATGGCAGATTTCCATTTCCATGACCTACATTCTTTGAAGGGAATGCCTATGTTGTGGAAAGAGGATGCAGCAAACCTTTTTACTTGACTGGGCTTGGTTTTCCCAGACCAAAAAAGAAAATGGAAATAGATCATGTCTAAGGTCCTTTGCAGCTTTATGACTGTATAAAGCTATGTTTTCCAGCCAACAGTGGGGCAGAATTAGGTAGTAGAAAGAGGAGACTTGTTTTGGCTTCTCCCCAGGGAAAGAGGATTCATCTGGATGGTTTCCTGAAGCTCTCAGAAAGGTAAATAAAGACTGAAGTTGCGTGGCTGGTATTAGCCCAGTCCTGTGGCACCGAAAGGACACCACGGTTGGAGAGGCCACCTTTGCCTTCTCTGGGAGGAAAGGGGTTGGGAAACCAGTATGAAGCCACAGAGGCTTACAGCTCTGCAGCCCGGCCTGGCTCAGCTCTTTCAGGCAGAAACCCTGCCCTGTGTTGTGTGAGCAGGATGCTAGTGTGCTGCTCTCCTGCTCCCCGTCTCGGGGGCCTCTCAGAGGGTACGATACACCCTCCTTGCCTTCCCTCCCCCACCAATTAAAAATCACAACTCAAATTTGGGTATTTTTCTCCTGCTAGCCCCGCCAAAACTTTCAGCACGTTCCGCCTACTCCACGTGGACCTCCCTTCCCTGTCCCAGCAGCCCCTGCGAGAACCCTCCCCCCAACATGTGACCAATTGTTATGTTTCCTTCCTGAGGTTCCCTTTCAGCTGGCACCAGCTAACGACTGAACAAAAGCGCCCCCTGCAGGGTGATTGTGGGGCAGCAGTTTGAGGGGAGGAAAGCTGATGAGGGCTTAAGTACAATAGGGAATGCAGCTGCCTCTGCTTAAAATGATTTAATATCCATATAGTTCCCTGGCTAATAACTAAGGATTACACAGTGAAACGATGAGACGAATGCAAGAGAAGGGTGTCATCAAAGAAAAGTGCCTTGGGGTGGAGTTGGATAAAGTTTTAATTTCCAGCTGCAAAGTTGGTTACCTCTACTCCAACTCCATTTCCGTGGAGTTCTTCATGATGTTGGCAGAGTACTCAGATCCTCCCATTCCAGACAAGAGCCAAGAATACCCTAATTATGGAATGGGTGATGGGAACAGGGCCTCCTCTGGGTGGGTGAGCTGCTTTTTGCTCACTACCACCCCCCCTCTTCCCCAGCAACACTCTAGTAGTCTATGAGCTCGGATTCCTTGAGCTGACATAAATTGTTTCCAGAACGGAATATCTCCCTCTCTTCCCATTGGGGAACATTTTCCCTGGATGGGAAGAGCCCCAGGAGATCATGTTGGAGGAAGGAGGAGTGGGGCAGGCAGCAAAAATTAGTCCAGTGGGAAGCCTTGGTACATGGAACAAGGGGGCTAACCAGGGAAAGTTAGAAAATAGGTCAAAGGAAGCCACACTAGTTTCCTTGGAAAAAAGTCTAACCTAAGCTTTGTCCGTTTTTCACCTCCCTCTTCCCTACAGGACATGTAGGGTTGGGGGATTGGGTAGGGAACTGAGGGTGAGGAAACATTCAAGGTTGGAGGCTGACTTGGGGAAGGAGTTATGGGCAAGGCTCAGAGAAGGAAGAGTAAGACTAAGTAGTGCAGGTAGGGAAGGGTAACTTTAAAATCAGAATTATTGTGGGGCTGTTTCTTTCTCCAAGGTCATAGGGGTCATTGAATAGTGGGTTATCCAGAAGCTACAAGCCTGGGAGCCCTAGGAGGGGGACCTCATTGTAGCCAAGAAGCACACTACCCATGGGGCATGTTAAACAGTAATTTGTGGAAGAGAATGGGAGGAGTCCTGGGGCACCTATTTTCTTTTGTGTGTGTTTGTATGTGTGTGGATTTCAACTTTTATTTTAGATTCAGGGGGTACCTATGCAGGTTTGTTACAAGGGTATATTGTGTAATGCTGAAGTTTGGGGTATGATTGAACCTGTCACCCAGGTAGTGAGCATAGTACCCAATATGTAGTTTTTCAATCCTTGCTGGGGCACCTGTTTTCAAGGGAAACAGCCCCAAAGCGATCAAACTAGAACGTCGAGGACTCTAGCCAGGACATTTGCTCTCCTATAACTCAGCATCTGTCAGCGCTCCCATTACCAGGTGCTATTTCCAGAGTCCTGGGCTTAGAGAGAAGTAAAGGGAGGGGCAGAGGTGGAGAGGCAGAGGGAGACCAGATGGACTCCTCCCCCAGCACAACTGCAATTCCAGCTTTTAGCCACTCAGGGGCTCCCAAGCTCAACCGCAACCCCAGAGTAAGGGAGGGAGATCGAGTTAACAAGCCTCCAGAGGACAGCTTGGGTCATCAGGGATGACCCTGAGCAGAGGGGTGACCCAGGAGTCATCTGCTCTGAGGCTGCAAGCCCTTCACAAGCCAATGAGAAGGCCTCCAGCCTCAACCTTTCTCTCTAAAAGGGACTTAGAGCACTGAGAAATCACTCCCCACCTCTTCCCCTCACCCCCGTCTCTGTGGTCATTTCCTCCTCCATGTGTTTCCTTCCCCTACCCCATCCTCATGGTAGGAACCATCCCCCAGCCTGTCAGAGTCCTGAGGAATGTTTTTGCCTTGGCTGGGTGCCAAGCTGTGGACTTCCTGGGCTTTGGGGTGGGGCTTGGCCAAGGGGAAGCCCTTTGGACCCAAGAGCCACTCAGTTCTGCACGGCCTGCCCGATTTCTCTCTCTGTTAAGCAAAAGGCTCATCCATCACTCTGTGTCACCACTGCCTCATTTCCTCCCCCGACAATAGGATTTCCTTGCCAGGGCAAAACACGCAATCTGGAAGTAGTGGTCATCCTAAACACTGTGGCTTATAGTGGGAGAGAGGGAAAGCACCTATTTCAGAAACTGCCTTCCCCGTTCCAGAAGGCCGATAGCTGGAAGGAGGGATTCAGTTGCCAGGGTCCCGAGGTAAGGACTTTGTAAATGGTAATTAATCTCGGGAGCGCCTTCTGGATCCTTCTCAGAACTTGAGTCTAAAGAAGTACAGGGTCTCTATATAGTTAAGCCTGGGAGTAAGTGGATTTCTGCATATCTTACCTTATACAGCCTTCATTTCTCTGAAATAAATCAGCTGAAATCTGAACTCACTCTTCCACATCATCTTTCCAGCCCCCTGCAGCAGACCGGTGTAGCAAGAATAGGGAGCAGGCAGAAACCACTCCCAAATCTCATGAATAGAGACTGGGCCTGTCAGGGACCACTGGCTCCTCTCCAAGGGGTCACTGCTCAGGTGTACATTTGGGGGATGAGAGTCTTCTGATCTATTGCCCACAAAAAGCCCTCAAATGACAACATGAGAACATATAGTCCTGTGGCATCCCCTGCCTCAGGGTCCAGTCCCTCAATGCCACTTTTGCAGCCTGTCTGCCTGATGTCATCATCTGTAGACCTGTGCTAGATTCCCAAATTCCTATCTTGAAACCTCAGCCTCCGCACCCAGGGCCTAGGGGAGAGCCAATGTGGGTCACTGCAGCTGAGCCTGCAGGGCTGTCTGCTCCTTGAGCCTAGAGCCTTTCAGACACAGAGAGAAAGCCTTGAAGAGAAGCAAAAGAAAGGGCTCTGTGAGAATCTGAAGAAAGCTTATTCCTCAAAAAATGAAGCACGGAGAGCCCGGGAGTCAACTGCTAGACTGAGACAGTAGCAGGAGTTCTGCTCCTGAGAACTGCCTGTGATGGAGAGAAGGCCTGAGGAGAGGGATGGGGCATGGCTCCTATCCCTCCCCACCCCCATCCCCCATTTGCCTGTGTAAGGGAACCCTTTGGATATGGTGTCTGTCCCTCATTCTCCACTCTCTTTCCAGACTCAGGTTTCATTCTCAGGAGGCTTTGTGATTTGCCTTAGGACCCTTTGTTTCCTCTGGCCACAGTTTCTGGGTCTCAGGAAGGTGGTGTAGATCAGGGATGACCCCGCCCTCCTCCCCTATTGAAAGACTTTTCCTGCTTGTTATCTGCTAAACTCATTTTACCCAGAGAACTTCCAACCTTCTGGGACCTCATTCCTTCTCTTGGTCTCCCTACCCTGGCATCTGAGATCTCAAGGAGTGAGTATTTGTGTGTGCCTGTGTGCATGCTCCTCATATTCTTTTAGTTACTCATAGGGAGTCAAGAGCCTATGGCTGTAACTAACTTGGGGTCCCCATGGCCAGCAAAAATAGATAAGGGACTAATTTCTACCTCCAGCCTCAAACAAAGCCACAATCATTTGTTCAAATAGGAGCCTTGGGACAGGAAGAAAAGTAAGATGGAGGAAGGATAAACAAATATAATTCTAACCTTTTCTTTCATTCTTCCCTCACCCAGTACCTTCCACACCTCTTTGAGATCTCAGCTACTCATTATTCTACTACCGTTGTGCCATGTGCCCGCATTTCCAGAATCTGCACACAGGAAGCACTCAATAAATCCTTTTTATGCTGGGTCAAACTAAATCTGATTATGCTCTATGGCTGGACTTTGAGATGAAGCAGCACAAAGGGGAAAGGCTGATATTTCCCATACCTTTTTTTTTTTTTGAGACAGGGTCTGACTCTGTTGCCCAGGTTGGAGTGCAGTGGTGCGACCTTGGCTCACTGTAACCTCCCAGTTCAAGCAGTTCTCCTCCCTCAGCCTCCCGAGTACTGAGATTACAGGCGCATACCCCACCTGGCTGATTTTTGTATTTTTTGGTAGAGACGGGGTTTCACCATGTTGACTAGGCTGGTCTCGATCTCCTGGCCTCATGTAATCCACCTGCCTTGGCGTCCCAAAGTGCTGGGATTACAGACATGAGCCATCACACCCAGCCTACATGTCCACAGATCTTGGGCTAGATTCTCCTAGAGGACTGATTGCTAGGGACCAAAGACCTAGAACAGTAGGTCTCAGGCTTCCCAGAATCCCAAGGGCCTTGTTAAAACTCAGATTGCTGGGCTTTGCTCCCAGAGCTTCTGATTCAATTGGCCTGGGAATTTGCATTTCTAACGGGTTCCCAGGTGATCCTGACCCCTTTGCTGTTTTTAAGAACCACTGTCGCCAGGCGCGGTGGCTCAAGCCTGTAATCCCAGCACTTTGGGAGGCCGAGGCGGGTGGATCACGAGGTCAAGAGATCGAGACCAGCCTGGTCAACATGGTGAAACCCCGTCTCTACTAAAAATACAAAAAAAATCAGCTGGGCATGGTGGCGCGTGCCTGTAATCCCAGCTACTCAGGAGGCTGAGGCAGGAGAATTGCCTGAACCCAGGAGGCGGAGGTTGCGGTGAGCCGAGATCGCGCCATTGCACTCCAGCCTGGGTAACAAGAGCAAAAACTCCGTCTCAAAAAAAAAAAAAAAAAAAAAAAAAAAAAGAACCACTGTCTTAGAGAATCCCAGTTCACTGTTAGGACCTGATTGGTTCCCCACAACCCCCCTCGGCTTTTTTTTTTTTTTTTTTTTTTTCCTGTTTCACTCTGTTGTCCAGGCTGGAGTGCAGTAGCCTGATCTTGGCTTGCTACAATCTCCGCCTCCAGGGTTGGAGGGATTCTCATGCCTCAGCTTCCCAAGTAGCTGGAATTACAGGAGATCGCCGCCATGCCTGCCTAATATTTTTGTATTTTTAGTAGAGACAGGGTTTCACCATGTTGGCCAGGCTGGTCTCAAACGCCTGTCCTCAAATGATCTGCCCGCCTTGGCCTCCCAAAGTGCTGGGATGACATGGTTCCAATTTTGTGTAGTTTAGGTGGAAGGAACGGGTGAGGACTGTGAGAACCTGCTCAGCTCTCCACCCAGATCTTAGAAAGAGAGGGCAAGGGCAAGTGTAAGTCGGTCTCGAACTGATTATCCATTCTGTCTCTTTTAAAATAGTCCATTGATTCCATCCTTATTGAAAGTCACTTCCCCAAAACATGTTTTGTAGCAGGAACAGGAGCACTAGGAATTTCCTGAGACTAGGCAGCGCCAGTGCCGGGAGGGGTGGAGGCACTGCTGAGCGAGCGCCTTCCCTTGGCTCGGGCAGGGCCACGTGCCCCACCCCCTCGCTCGCACATGTCTCCACCGCCACCGCCGCAGCAGCCGGGCTGTTTATGAGCGAGTTGTTGTGGTAGAAATGGAGCAGGCTGCACATGCTCAGGCCATGTGACCCGGCAGCCCGCGTGAGCCTCGAGCCGGCACAAACACACTGGGCCCCTTCCTCCATGGGCCAGAAAAACAGGCTGCAGGATGAAGAAGGAGAGAAAGGGCTTGGGGCTCCCTTCTTGTCTCCTTGCGCTTTATCCTGCTTCTGTCTCCTTTTGTCTCTCCTGAGCCACCATCGGAGCAAACACCCAGGAAGGAAACTTGGTCTCCCCAGGCAGCCCCTTGGTGTTTACACAACCGGGAACCCTAAGCCTCAAAAGAACAAAGGACCTTCGCAAGCCAAGAACACAGAACGGCCCACCCCAGCCCTCATGGTGATGTGTTGATGTCAGCCCAGAGCCAAAACTTGGCTTCCCTATAGCCTGGGCTCCCCCACTCAGACTACCCTGTCCCCTCTTTCTAGGAAGGAGGATGCCACACACACGCAGCAAGTGCCCACTCCAGGATTAGAACATGGACAATTCAGAGATTTGTGTGTTTGGGGACATGAAGCAAAGGTTCTGCAGCAATGGTCTCTGAGGTTAGTGGACAGGAAAGGGAAAGTCCCTCTGCTACTTGGGGATGGGGAAGAGCTGAGGGCTGGAGAAAACCTATAAGGGCTTTCCCACTAACCCCTGTGCAGCTGGAGAACAAACGTGGGTGCAAAAGGCATATTCGGCCTCCATCCCTCATTGAAGCGCCCCATTCCATCTCCCTGGCCCTCTAAATCCTATGGGTCCTTCTCTGGGCACTCTAACCACAGACCCCCACTTCTGGCCTGCTGCTCCTGCCCCCTACTCGTGACCCCATTTCTAAGCTGTGGTGCCTCTTGCTGGGATATGAGGCTCTGCTGGAGTCAGGGGGACAGTAGGTTAGCAGGAACAAGCAAATGAAATGAGCACGACCCACATTTCCTCATCGCACCAAAACTTCGCAGATCCTGCATTGCAGAGCTAGCGCTTTTTTTTTTTTTTTTTAATCTCCGCTGGGCCCCTACACACGTCTGCATTTTTGCAACCAGCACAGATTTTTTTTCCAGGGTGCAAACTGCGCATTCTAATGAGCCAAAGCTCCTTCCTGTGGCATTGAAAATCTCTTTGGCAAATTGCTTCTTCCCCATCACCCTCCCCCCAATTTAGAAGAGGGGGAGGGATCCCAAATTTGTGAAGTCGCATCCTCTCTCTCTCTTTCTCCTGCCCCCCTCCCCCAAGATACCGCAGTCTTTCCAGCCCAACTAACAGCTGCAGACCCGGGGAGAGGAGTGGGAGGAGGGAAAGTGAGGCTTGTTCCTTCTTTCCACTCAGGCTGAGCTGGCGGGGCGGGGGTTGCTTTTTTTCCCTGTGCAGCCCATTGCAACCCCCCTTTTCTCCCCATCCCAGCCAGTGTTTATGTAAGCCTCCCAGAAGCTACACAAGGCCCCTAATGCCTGCCCAGGCCGCAGCTCCTCCGAGGTCCATCCTGCTCACGAGGACTGTCATGAGCCTCTGGCCTCCCCAGGCAGCTGCATGGCGATCTGCAGAGGCCCAAAGAATGGAGAGACACTGGATGAGGAGAGGGTTTAAGATGGAGGCAGACATGGAAAACGCCCTCTCCTTTGCCCCACCCTCCCCCCATTCTCCCTGCATCTGAGTTCTACAGAGGCTCAAGGGCAGCCAATGGGCAGGTGCAGGGGCCTGGAAGATGATACCACTGTGGCTCCAGCAGCATGGCAAAGATCGGACAGGAGGCCTTGGCATAGCATGTACTGGATGCCAGAAAAAGGGTCATCTGGGGCTTAGTCTCCATTGCCAAGGACAATCCATGCCGCCTCCAGGACCCTGTGATGTGGGTGGGATCCTGGGCTCTGAGAGGGGGACCTGCCTTCAGGTTCTCCAAAGCATCTGCTGAAGAAGCATTGGCCCAGGACAGTGGCTTTTGGAAGGGCTGTTTTAGAGGTGCACATTGCTCAAGCAGGTAAATGGGGAAGTGGGACACTGTTTCCTTAAGGCTTTGGACACAACTGTTGTCGGTCCTTGGTGGCCTTCCACCCTCTCAACCAATATATGTATATATATATTTTTTTCTTTTTTGAGACGGAGTTTCTCTCTTGTTACCCAGGCTTGAATGCAATGGCATGATCTTGGTTCACCGTAACCTCCACCTCCTGGGTTCAAGTGATTCTCCGACCTCAGCCTCCTGAGTAGCTGGGATTACAGGCATGAACCACCAAGCCTGGCTAATTTTGTATTTAGAGACAGGGTTTCTCCACGTTGGTCAGGTTGGTCTCGAACTCCCAACCTCAGTTGATCCGCCTGCCTCGGCCTCTCAAAATGCTGGGATTACAGGTGTGAGCCACCGAGTCGGGCCAATCAATCTTCTTAATACAGCCCCTGGAAGGAAGCACCATGGGACTTTAAAGGGCCCTCACGTACCTGCCCCACTCTCCGCACCACCAGCAGCAGGTGGCAGAGTCAGAGGGTTTGGGTAGAGAAGAGTTTTCAGATGCCTGCTTTTGCTAGTAACCTCTATAGCAGTCAGTGGTTTGTGCACCCTGTTCCTGCTCCTTCTACTTTTAGAACCAGATGAGGGAAGTGTAGGATGGGGAGTGGGAAGAGTTTAGGGGAAGAGGAAATGTGGCTGGGGTTAAAAGAGAGGTTCTGGAAGGCTGAGGTACTCCCCGGGACAGGAACAAGGGGTGCTTCGGGCTTCTGTTCTTGGTGATACATCCCACTTCCAAGCATCACCATTGCTTGGGAAACACCAGGATCAGTTTGCTGCTCAGACATTCCCTGAGGGCAGCGGTAATCACTCTCTCTAGGAGGGGCAGTCTTGCTAGTAGAATTTCATCTTCAGGCCCGGGGTTGACTCTCCAGCATTGCCATTTATTTATTTATTTATTTATTTTTATTTTATTTTTTCTTTTTTTTTTTTTTTTTTAAAGATGGGGTTTCACCATGTTGGCCAGGCTGGTCTTGAACTCCTGACCTCAGGTGATCCACCCACCTTGGCCTCCCAAACTGTTAGGATTACAGGCGTGAGCCACTGCGCCCGGCTCTTTTTTTTTTTTTTTTTTTTTTCTTTTTTTAAGGTTTTGAGACAGAGTCTTGCTCTGTCGCCCAGGCTGGAGTGTACTGGTTCGAACTTGGCTCACTGCAACCCCCGCTTCCCAGGTTCAAGCAATTCTCCTGCCTCAGCTTCCCGAGTAGCTGGGACTACAGGCGCGTGCCACCACGCCCAGCTAATTTTTGTATTTTTAGTAGAGACGGAGTTTCACCATATTAACCAGGTTGGTCTGGAATTCCTGACCTTGTACTCCGCCCACCTCAGCCTCTCAAAGTGTTGGGATTACAGGCGTGAGCCACTTCGAGGCCACATTGCCATTTTCATTGTGACATTGACAGTGGTAGTTCCAAGAGATAGCCGGAGGAGGGCTTTAGCCCCTCCAGTAATCTCCATCAGTGCCATCATTCTTTGATGTGACATCTTCTCAGTCTTAAGTGCTATGCAAATACAGCTTCAAGACGAAACACTAGACTCCCTGGCACCCTGGACAAGTTAATAAACTTCTCTACGTCTCAGTTTCCCCACCTCTAAAATAAGAACGATACCTACAGCATAGGGTTGTTGTGAATATTAAATGAGATAATGTGTATAAAGCACTTTGCACAGTGTCTGGCATACGATTGCTGCTTAATACATATTTATGGCTTCCTTTCCTTGGAAAAAGCAGTAGTGAGGCAAAGATAGAATCTGAGGCAAAACACGTCCATGGAACCCAGCCCTGGCTCATGCCTTGCCCTTTCTTTCTCCATTCTCCTCCCCCGCCCAAAAGCAAGTTAGCTCGGCCATTGTCCTTCCTGTGGCATGTTCTTGAAGTTCTCCCCAGCACATCGAGGCTTTGGGTGGGGTAGGGAAAGAGAGATGCCTTTTAGAGACAAGGAAAAGGATTTAGGAGGACAGGGCGTGAGTCTCTCCCAGGCACATGGCTGGTTCCCTGACTCAGGGGCATCCCCACCATTTCTATACCAGGGTTGCAGGGTTGCATCATCTGGGCAGACAGGTTTCTACTCTGGGCAATAGTTCCTTGGTGAGAAAGGAGGGGGATGGGAAGGCACCTACAGAAGCCTGACCTGTTTCCAGCAAGGACCCACCCTCAGTCAGTCAGTCAGTCAGTCAAACAGTCGCCCAAGATATAGGCCACCCAGAATTTGCACAGGGTGTTGCCCTGTTACCCAGAACCACCTACTACTGACAGGGAGAAAAGATCTCAGATCAAACATGCACACCCACACACACAGCATTTACACCCACACACAAACATGCAGTCTCATTCAGTCATACAGTCACACACACACACGTGCACACATACCTAACTCTGACCAGAGCTTAATGTTCTCAATACCTGTCCTTCCTCTCCTCTGTGTCTGCTGTCCTCTGTAGTCCAAAGAAATCAAGGAAAATTAAAGACATATTTGGAAACACACAGGCGGGATCCAACGCTGCCCCTAATGGCAAGCTTCGCCCCCAGAATCCCAGACTCAGGAATCTATGTGGAAGTGTGTGCAGAACCAGGGTAGTGCCTTGCTGTACCAGGTTGTGAATATGTATCTATTTTACCTGGATCCATTCTGAGTACCATTTATAAAGAGTTCAGTCCTCTCTTGAGCTGAACTGGGCTATGGGAGAAATGTGTGTGTGTGTGTCTGTGTGTGTGTGTGAAGTGAACAGCAGGCTGGGTGTGGTGGCTTATGCCTGTAACCCCAGCACTTTGGGAGGCTGAGGTGGGTGGATCACCTGCAGTCAGGAGTTCAAGACCAACCTGATCAATATGGTGAAACCCTGTCTCCACTAAAAATACAAAAAAATTAGTCAGGAGTTGTGGCATGCGCCTGTAATTCCAGCAACTTGGGAGGCTGAGACAGGAGAATGGCTTGAACCCAGAAGGCGGAGGTTGCAGTAAGCCGAGATCGCGCCACCGCACTCCAGCCTGGGCAACAAAGCAAGACTCGGCCGGGCGCGGTGGCTCAAGCCTGTAATCCCAGCACTTTGGGAGGCCGAGGCGGGTGGATCACGAGGTCGAGAGATCGAGACCATCCTGGTCATCATGGTGAAACCCCGTCTCTACTAAAAATACAAAAGCTGAGGCAGGAGAATTGCTTGAACCCAGGAGGCGGAGGTTGCGGTGAGCCGAGATCGCGCCATTGCACTCCAGCCTGGGTAACAAGAGCGAAACTCCGTCTCAAAAAAAAAAAAACAAAAAACAAAGCAAGACTCTGTTAAATAAATAAATAAATAAATGAAGTGAACAGCAAGGTCCAGCTGAAGGGGGAGGGGAGAAAGGTTGTGTTGAGATGCACCTGTTGTCTTAAGGTCAAGGCTGAGGTCAAAAAGAAGCCAAGATTCTTCTTGGTGGCTTTGGGTCTGATAGTTTCTGCCTTTCTCCCAGCAGCTGCTGACAGAGAAAGGAGCAGGGTACACAGACTGACTAGAAGCTTCTGGAGCCAAGGGAGAACCTGACTTTTCATTCTGTACCCCTCTCACCAGCTGAGAAGAAAGACCCTGAATTACTTCTTTGTCAGAGAGAAAAGGAGGGGTCCTATAAAAAGTGCAGAGGCACCCCAGCCTGGGCAACAAGAGCAAAACTCCATCTCTTTTTTTTTTTTTTTTTTTTTTTTGAGATGGAGTTTTACTCTTGTTACCCAGGCTGGAGTGCAATGGTGTGATCTCGGCTCACCGCAACCTCTGCCTCCTGGGTTCAGGCAATTCTCCTGCCTCAGCCTCCTGAGTAGCTGGAATTACAGGCATACGCCACCATGCCCAGCTAATTTTTTATATTTTTAGTAGAGATTGGGTTTCACCATGTTGACCAGGATGGTCTCGATCTCTTGACTTCGTGATCCACCTGCCTCGGCCTCCCAAAGTGATGGGATTACAGGCGTGAGCCACCACACCCAGGCTCCTTTTCTTTTCTTTCTTTCTTTTTTTTTTTTTTTTTTTCAAAAGTCCATCTCAAAAAACAGAGAAGTGCAGAGGAAGGAAGAAGCAGGGGAGTAAGGTAACCCCTCTCCTGTGCCCTCTCCCTCCCAGTCTCTGCCTTCATACCACACACAGACTGCAGAACAACCCCGCTTTTTGCCAAGAGTAGGATCGGGCTGACTGAATTTCAGCTCTCTCTACCTCCTCTCCCTCTTCCTTTTCACTGGTTGCAGCGGGGAAGGAGTCTTGACCCAGCCCCACCTCCTAGAGGAACAAACACCCAGCAAGTACACAAGGGGTAGGCAGGACCACCACAGCAGCAAACAGAGCTGTGCGCGTTGAGGATGACCCAGGGCAAGTAAAGGGAGGGTGCTTATGGTGGTGCTGGTCTGTGGGGAGCTAGATGCATGCTGGGGGTCCTGATTTTGAGTCCAGCCCTGGCTTTGATGGAGTTAAGGTCACAGAGAGCAGGCAAGAGCAGGACATGGCAACTTACCTCTTAGCTTTCCCTCCGGAGCCCCAGAGGGTGGAGGGAGAGGGGGTGGAAGCTGAAACCAAGTTTTCCTGAAAAGCCTCTTTCCTTGCTTGTTTTAGCCCCTCCCAGTCCCTCCTACGCTCTGTTGCAGCTTCCTAACTCTGAGCCAAAGGGCCAGAGAAGAGCCCACTGCCCTCTCTCTCCCACTTTTCTTGGGCACAGGGGAATAAAGGTAAAGCCTAACCTGTTCTAGGAAGCTCATCTTCTACAGGGAGTCAGAGGCTGAGTGGTCAAGCTCCTGTAGTCAACCTCACTGTCCTCACTACCCAGTTTACTCCTGTGCCCATATTCTATTTTTTTTTTTTTTTTTGAGACAGAGTTTTGCCCTTGTTGCCCAGGCTGGAGTGCATTGGTGCAGTCTCGGCTCACTATAATCCCTCCCTCCCCGATTAAAGCGATTCTTCTGCCTCTGCCTCCTGAGTAGCTAGGATTACAGGCGTGTGCCACCAAGCCCAGGTAATTTTGTGTTTTTAGTAGAGATGGGATTTCTCCATGTTGGTCAGTCTAGTCCCAACCTCAGGTGATCTGCCTGCCTGGGCCTCCCAAAGTGCTGGGATTACAGGTGTGAGCCACCACACCTGGCCATTTTTTCTTTTTTTTTTGAAATGTTGAGTCTCACTCTGTTGCCCAGGCTGGAGTGCAGTGGCAGCGATCTTGACTCACTGCAACTTCTTCCTCCCAGGTTCAAGCGATTCTCCTGCCTCAGCTTCCTGAGTAGCTGGGACTACAGGCACGCACCACCACACCCAGCTGATTTTTTTTTGTATTTTTAGTAGAGAGGGGGGTTTCATCATGTTGGCCAGGCTGGTCTTGAACTCCTAACCTCAGGTAATCTGCCCAACTCAGCCTGGCAAAATGCTGGGATTACAGGTGTAAGTTACCATGCCTGGCCTCCCATATTATTTTTCTCTACCTTTTTGGTGGATTTCATGTTTCCCAGGCATCCTTCAGTACCATCGCAGGAGCTGCTTGTGGAGAAGGGCTTCCTATTTGAAGAAAACCCTCCCTAGAAGCACTGGGACTGGGAAGGAATTAGCAGGAGCAGCAGGTGACTCAGGCTCCCTCTCCCTTGGCTGCTTGAAGAAGCTTCCATCCCTCTCATGCCCCAAGCCCCAAGCCCTCTAACATGGTAGACATCCTCTCCTTGAGATCTGTTATTACTCACGGGACAGTTGCTGCTCTGAAGGCAAATGCTGGCTGTTTCTTTTCTTTTCTTTTCTTTTTTTTTTTTTTTGAGATGGAGTCTCACTCTGTGCCCCAGGCTGGAGTGCAATGGCGCGATCTTGGCTCACTGCAACCTTCATCTCCTGAGTTCTAGTGATTCTCCTGCCTCAACCTCCCCAGTAGCTGGGATTACAGGGGCCCGCCACCACGTCTGGCTAATTTTTGTATTTTTAGTAGAGATGGGAGTTCATCATGTTGATTAGGCTGGTCTGGATCTCTTGACCTTAGGTGATCCATCCGCCTCAGCCTCCCAAAGTGTTGGGATTACAGGTGTGAGCCACCATGCGCGGCAATACTTGCTGTTTCTTTTTTTTTTTTTTTTTTTTTTTTTTTTTGAGACGGAGTTTCGCTCTTGTTACCCAGGCTGGAGTGCAATGGCGCGATCTCGGCTCACCGCAACCTCCGCCTCCTGGGTTCAGGCAATTCTCCTGTCTCAGCCTCCTGAGTAGCTGGGATTACAGGCACGCGCCACCATGCCCAGCTAATTTTTTTTTTTGTATTTTTAGTAGAGACGGGGTTTCACCTTGTTGACCAGGATGGTCTCGATCTCTCGACCTCGTGATCCACCCGCCTCAGCCTCCCAAAGTGCTGGGATTACAGGCTTGAGCCACCGCGCCCGGCCAATACTTGCTGTTTCTAACCCCTGTTCAGTGTTTAACTTATTTATCTACCCACCTCCCTATTCAGAGTGGGCAGATGAAACTAGCAAGGGACTTCTGACTTTGGGCCAGTCACTTCTCCTAAGTCTCATGCTCCCCACTTGTAAAAAGAGGAAGGCTTAAGATGATCCTCGTGTTCTCCTCTGAGTAGTACTCTTCCGTGGAATTCAAATTCTACCCTCCAGCACCGAGGGGCGGGGGTGTCACTCTGCCCCCAGCCCCTACCTTATCTCTTTCCCATTACTTTAGGACCTCAAAGCACTTTCACTATTAAGTTCCCCCGTTGCCCTTTTTATTTCCCAAACAAAGGGAAATGACTCACCCCAAAGTCAACTGGAGTGGGTGGAGTGGTGTCATACAAGCAAACAGGGAGTCCATACAGACGTCCCCACCTCTGGGGCAACTCCTTCCCCTAGAGGTGTTCTCTCTTAGGGGAATAGAAGGGAAAGGGGGTCACATTTCCTTTCCTTCTCTGGACTTTGTCCCGAAGCAGACAGCAGCCTAAACTCCTGGCTCCAGGAAAATCTCCCTTCCCGGCTTCCCTCTCCCCAGTCACCAGTAACCTCAGGACGAGGTCAGTCCCGCAATCACGTGAAGCCCTCACGTTTGCAAGGTTTGCAGAAAGGGCCTCTTAGCTTTGATCTCCCAGAGAGCAGCCAAGCTTGCCAGTTCCTCCCCAGAAATTCACATGCCCCTGCCATACAGGCTTTCTAAACACGCCACCCTGACTCTTCAGCGCACCCCACCCTACCCCACTCTCAGCTCCTCCCAGGTTCCGGCAAACGCTGTGCAAGGCAGAAAGGGGAAAGCACGCAGTCCGCCCACTTTGTCAGTGGACTACAAATCCCGACAGTCTTGTTGCTGCGCAGGCGCACGGAGCTCAACGTGCCGGCTGTTGGAAAGTGTGTCACTGGGGCACGAGGCGCTCCCTAGGATCACATGGTACCTGCTCCAGTGCCGCGTGCGGCCCGGGAACCCTGGGCTGCTGGCGCCTGCGCAGAGCCCTCTGTCCCAGGGAAAGGCTCGGGCAAAAGGCGGCTGAGATTGGCAGAGTGAAATATTACTGCTGAGGGAACGTAGCAGGGCACACGTCTCGCGTCTTTGCGAATCGGTGCCCCGTTTCTCCCCATCACCTACTTACTTCCTGGTTGCAACCTCTCTCCCTCTGGGACTTTTGCACCGGGAGCTCCAGATTCGCTACCCCGCAGCGCTGCGGAGCCGCCAGGCAGAGGCACCCCGTGCACTGCAGATACCTGACCCTCCTTGCTACCTTCTAGCCAGAACTACTGCAGGCTGATTCCCTCTACACACTCTCTCTGCTCTTCCCATGCAAAGCAGAACTCCGTTGCCTCAACGTCCAACCCTTCTGCAGGGCTGCAGTCCGGCCATTCCAAGACCTTGCTGCAGGGTGCTTCGGATCCTGATCTTGAGTCCCGGCGTCGGCTCTCCGCCCTTAGCCAGTGCTCAGCGGGCAACAGCGGCGATCGCAACCTCTAGTTTGACTCAAGGTCCAGTTTGAATGACCGCTCTCAGCCGGTGAAGACATGACGACCCTGGACTCGAACAACAACACAGGTACTGGGATTCCTTTACTATCCATCTTCTTTTCACTGTCACTGTCTCCCCATCTGCATCTACGCCTTATAACAAGAGGAACTTTGTGAGGGACCGGGGACTCCCTCGGCCCAGAGATTTGCTAACATGCTGCGGGCCTTTAGTGTGGGATTTCCAGAGCGGGTTGTTCGGGCTGGGAATGCTCCCAGAAACGCCCCATCACCACCCCTCAGAGTCCCAACGCTCCCTTAAGCTTCGAATCCCGTGGCGGGAGGAAATGGAGAAGGGGTACGGTGGTGAAGCGAAGACTTTAGGGAGACTAGGAGCTTTGGGACAGTGACCCGAAATGGCTCCATCTGTCCACTACCTGCAGCTGTGGTATGCCTGGCCTCAGAAAACGGACCCCCTTCCCTCTTGTCTTCCCCTTCCTCTAGTTCCTGCAGGCGCGAGGGAATCTGAGAAGCAGTGGCGCGATCGGGGCTCAGGGAAGGAGGGGCTAGGGGAATCGGTCGTATCTCACAGGGGAATCCTCAGTGACAGGAGGGAGCGACACTTGAGGAGTCCGGAGCGTGGTGCCCAGCCCGAGGGAGGGCACCTACAGGGCCCCGGCCGCCGGGAGGGCTCACATGGCTCTGGAGCCGGGCCCACGTGCTGCGTTTGTTTTCATTCAGCAGAAGCCGTGGCCGCCACCCCATTGGTCGTTGCCTCCCGGCCTGGTTACATAATGAGCTCCGCCCCCCCGGTCGCCCCGGCAACGCGTGTTCCCTTCTCTCCTCCCCTAGGTCGTCCCGGCCCTGCTAGTTTTCGGGGTCCTGCCCAAGACCGGGTCGCCAGGGAGGGGCGGGGAGGAGGCGGGGCTATGGCTCTCGATTGACGGGAAGCGGGGAGGGCGGGGCCTCGAGTTCCGGGGTTCCTCGTTGGGGAGCCACGTGCGAGAGGCACACGTGGAGCGGGGACGTGAGGCCGGCTGAGGGCCCAGCTCCCGCCCTGCCCCGCCCCGCCGAGATCTGGGTGAAGCTGGGCTGACTCACCGCCCTCGCCTGCCTCTTTTTCCGGTCCGCCTGCCCAGCCCGCTCCCCACCATGACCAAAACAGAGTAACATGGAGCCATCCCTGACCTTTCATGGCCTTCTGCTTACACTCCCTAAGGAGACCTCACCCCAACCACCCTCACTCCTTTCCTCTTCACTCTATTTGCACCTGCTTCACTGTACTGCATTTAGACTCAGCTTCGCCCCATTCCAAATTCTCTGTTCCCCAAGCTTCTCTTTCTTTAGTTCTGCGGGCACTGTCTTCCCCCGACCTCCACCAAAAAGGCTGCAGTTTGCCTACTAAGGGCTCCCCAAAGCAGCTGCATCCCACAATCATAGCTGAAATGATACTGTCCTGTCTTGTCTCACAAAAAGGAAAACTGAGACCCAAAGAGGGGAGTTGATGTCCTCTAGGTCACAAAACAAGTTGATAGTGATGGGTCTAGACCTAGACTCTTTTGAGTGTGTCCCTCACTTCCACATTGGAAGCCTCTGCATGAAGGTCTCACTCCCTTTTGGGGGATGGGTGAACTAGGTCAACTTCATTTACCACCAACTAATGATTCCATCCCCCACCTCAGCCCTGAAACTGGGAGCTGATGTGTTGTGCAACTATTTTCCAAGGAGCTGGGTTCACCCTGACCAACCTTGAGCTATTTTAGGGCCGCCCTGCCCAGTTTAGTGTGTGTCAGTGGGTGAGCAAGACATGTGCCTCTGCAGACACAGTGGCATGGCGTGTGTCAGCTCACACGTGTCCTGGAATCCTCGGTTCTCCCACCCCGCCCATGGCAGGCCAATCTAGGTGCTTGGCAGAGGTGTGGCAATTTTTCTCCTGCTAATACCACGGGAGCACAGCCACCTGGTTGGCAATGTAACCAGAGGGTCAAAGTCCCTGAGTGGCTAGAGAGCCAAAGTCGTTGTTACCAGGCTGAGATCTCTGAAGGGGGAATTTTAGAGCCCTAGGCTGGATAACTTGTACTTCCACCTCCTGGAACTCGCACCGCTAAGTCCTTTCTGGACACAGAGATAGAGTCCGCTGTGACTCACTCTTTTAGAGGCCAGGGGAACCAGGCTGGGCAGATTCCTTCCCTTCAGTTCCCTCAGAGAATATATTTTCCAGACTAGGGGGCATGTAACCGTCTTTCTTTTGTAAGACAAGACCTCCACTCTCTTTACTGTTGACTAGATATTCCTCCATGGTCCATGGTCTCATCCCTGGAATGATCTTAGCGTTAAAATCAGCAGCTGGGTTTTTGTTTTTGTTTTTGGAAGTTTGGGCACTGTGAATGGTGCTCAGCTGCTCATCCCATACCCCGATCTTCCAATGACAACTAAGTCATTAGCTGCAGTCCATATTCCCAAGGAAGGCACATAGGGAAGTTGGGCACATATGGGAGATGCCACAGGGGTCAAGCCTCACACTCAAAGCAGGAGCTGCACGTGTCCCACAAAGGGTCATGGGTGTTGTTTGGCCATGCCGTGTCTACTGTGTGTTGGGGAATTGCTTATTAACTTCAAGATTAGGGGTTCCACTTGGTAAACTGAGTGGCCAGCAGTTTTGCGGAGACAGGTGGGGATGAGCTCAGTGGCACCCTAGGTCCGGAGACATGGCAGCTGACACCCCCTTTCCTTTTGTTCTCCCTCCAGGTGGCGTCATCAGCTACATTGGCTCCAGTGGCTCCTCCCCAAGCCGAACCAGCCCTGAATCCCTCTATAGTGACAACTCCAATGGCAGCTTCCAGCCCCTGACCCAAGGCTGCCCCACCTACTTCCCACCGTCTCCCACTGGCTCCCTCACCCAGGACCCAGCTCGCTCCTTTGGGAGCATTCCACCTAGCCTGAGTGATGAGGGCTCCCCTTCTTCCTCATCTTCCTCCTCCTCCTCCTCCTCTTCCTCCTTCTATAATGGGAGCCCCCCAGGGAGTCTACAAGTGGCCATGGAGGACAGCAGCCGAGTGTCCCCCAGCAAGAGCACCAGCAGCATCACCAGTGAGTACCTTTTCAGCTGACTCGGAAGGGAAGCAGGCCCGGGCAGATTGGGAATGGGTTTTCCTGTGACGCAGGTCTCACCAGGGCCTACTCCAGCTTCAGGGATTTCTCCTAGGGTAGCACCGGCCCCTCTTCAGCCCAGTCTAGTCACTCCAGTGCCCCTCGACACCGGAGTTCCTCTTTAGCTTTTCCCTCTTGGGATCTCCCACCCAGAAAGCCTCCACACCTCTGGCCCCTCAGCCTGGCCTCTCCTGCTCACCTGCTGCCCCTCTCTTCCACAGAGCTGAATGGCATGGTGCTACTGTGTAAAGTGTGTGGGGATGTTGCCTCGGGCTTCCACTATGGCGTGCATGCCTGTGAGGGCTGCAAGGTGAGGCGGGCTGGGGGTAAGGGCAGGGGCAGGTGGCCTCCTCTCCCTGGACACAGAGGTGCAGCCATGATGGAGGTGGTCACTAACCGCCCCCGCCCTCCAGGGCTTTTTCCGTCGGAGCATCCAGCAGAACATCCAGTACAAGAGGTGTCTGAAGAATGAGAATTGCTCCATCGTCCGCATTAATCGCAACCGCTGCCAGCAGTGTCGCTTCAAGAAGTGTCTCTCCGTGGGCATGTCTCGAGACGGTGAGGCATCTCCACATCCTCCTGCTTCCTTCCGCCCAAAGTTTCTGAATTAATCCCTCCCTTTTAAAGAGTCCCAAATGGAGACACATTATACTATGAATCGCATTTGCACAGGGGATGTCCATCCTTCATCTGCTTGGGTCAGCATAAACTTGTATCCCATTGGTCCCTCGGGTCACCTCCTACCAGCAATCCCTCCTTGGGAAACCCCCTTGTTGGGTGCGGCCTTGCTTGTTTTAGTTTTGATGTGAAACCCCAAGCCTTCAGGGCCTTGCCCTTTCAGGAGGAAGGAAGGAAGATAAACACGTGAGTGTGGTGGAGAACTTCCTGACACTGTTATCCTGTCGCAGCTGTGCGTTTTGGGCGCATCCCCAAACGAGAGAAGCAGCGGATGCTTGCTGAGATGCAGAGTGCCATGAACCTGGCCAACAACCAGTTGAGCAGCCAGTGCCCGCTGGAGACTTCACCCACCCAGCACCCCACCGCAGGCCCCATGGGCCCCTCGCCATCCCCCGCTCCGGTCCCTTCACCCCTGGTGGGCTTCTCTCAGTTCCCGCAACAGCTGACGCCTCCCAGATCCCCCAGCCCTGAGCCCACAGTGGAGGATGTGATATCCCAGGTGGCCCGGGCCCATCGAGAGATCTTCACCTATGCCCACGACAAACTGGGCAGCTCTCCTGGCAACTTCAATGCCAACCATGCATCAGGTAGCTCTCCAGCCACCACCCCACATCGCTGGGAAAGTCAAGGCTGCCCGCCTGCCCCCAATGACAATAACACCTTGGCCGCCCAGCGTCATAATGAGGCCCTAAATGGTCTACGCCAGGCCCCTTCCTCCTACCCTCCCACCTGGCCTCCTGGCCCTGCACACCACAGCTGCCACCAGTCCAACAGCAACGGGCACCGTCTATGCCCCACCCACGTGTATGCAGCCCCAGAAGGCAAGGCACCTGCCAACAATCCTCGGCAGGGCAACTCCAAGAATGTTCTTCTGGTAAGAGCATGGGGGCGAGTGGTAGGTCGGGAGGACTTGGCAGAACGGACTTAGCGTAGGGCAGCTGGGTGTTCCTGGAGGCTGATTGTGGGGATTTCCTCTTCCCAGGAGAGAATGTCTTGTCTTGCATGGGCTCTGCCTGGGAACCCCTGATCTCTACCTGGCACCTGATTGCTCCTTTATCTGAAAGACTCATCCTCCAGAGCCACAGCCCCTAGCCCAGGCAGAATCTGGGGTCCAGCTTGGCTTGGGGAGTCCATCTGACCCAGCCTGGCTGACCCTCCCTTCCCTCCCCAGGCATGTCCCATGAACATGTACCCACATGGACGCAGTGGGCGAACGGTACAGGAGATCTGGGAGGATTTCTCCATGAGCTTCACGCCTGCTGTACGGGAGGTGGTAGAGTTTGCCAAGCACATCCCCGGCTTCCGTGACCTTTCTCAGCACGACCAAGTCACTCTGCTTAAGGCTGGCACCTTCGAGGTGAGTGACCGTTTATGCTTCCTGCTTTTGTTTGTTTTGAGACGGAGTTTGGCTCTTGTCACCCAGGCTCGGTGCAATAGTGCAATCTCCACTCACTGCAACCTCCACCATCTGGGTTCAAGTGATTCTCCTGCCTCAGCCTTCCGAGGAGCTGGGATTACAGGTGCCTGGCACCACGCCTGGCTAATTTTTGTCTTTTTAGTAGAGACAGGGTTTCCCCATGTTGGCCAGGCTGGACTTAAAACTTCTGACCTCGTGATCCACCCACCCCGCCCTCCCAAAGTGCTGGGATTACAGGCGTGAGCCACTGTGCCTGGCCAAAAAGCACTTCCTGCTTTTTTTTTTTTTTTTTTTTTTTTTAAGACGGAGTTTCACTCTTGTTGCCCAGGCTGGAGTGCAATGGCGCGATCTCGGCTCACCGCAACCTCCGCCTCCTGGGTTCAGGCAATTCTGCTGCCTCAGCCTCCTGAGTAGCTGGGATTACAGGCACGCGCCACCATGCCCAGCTAATTTTTTTGTATTTTTAGTAGAGACGGGGTTTCACCATGTTGACCAGGATGGTCTCGATCTCGTGACCTCGTGATCCACCCGCCTCGGCCTCCCAAAGTGCTGGGATTACAGGCTTGAGCCACCGCGCCCGCCACTTCCTGCTTTTGACCTTGGGAAGGATCCGGCAGGAAGCCTTGGTGTCTGGGGTGGGCTGGACCTCTGAAAGGTTTTGGAACCCAGTATCTTTGTCCTTATAGCCTCTGATTGGTGGAAGGGGCTAAGCTGCTGCCGCTGCCGCCTCTGGATTGCTGGGACTTCTGTCATCTCAGCTGGAATTTAATCACAACCCATTACACTGAAGCACCCATTCTAGACAAGAGCAGATTAACGTTGGCGAATGCCTTGCCCAAGGTCACAGGTAGTGACAAAGTTGACACTCAGATTCAGGCTGATTAGATCCCAAAGCCATCCTTCCACCTGGGCTCCCTCATTGCCCATTCAGAAACAAGCTCCACTCCACTGAGAAATGGAAGGCAGCACCACTAAACCCTTTGGCAAACTACAGGGGCAATTGGCCAGCGCTCCTCCCACTCCACCCAGGATGACGGTTCCTGCCCCCCGCCAGGTGCTGATGGTGCGCTTTGCATCATTGTTCAACGTGAAGGACCAGACAGTGATGTTCCTAAGCCGCACCACCTACAGCCTGCAGGAGCTCGGTGCCATGGGCATGGGAGACCTGCTCAACGCCATGTTTGACTTCAGCGAGAAGCTCAACTCCCTGGCGCTTACCGAGGAGGAGCTGGGCCTCTTCACCGCGGTGGTGCTTGTCTCTGCAGGTAGGTCAAGCTCTCACCTGACCCGGGGGAGGAGGCAGACGCAGTTCAATTCAACACACCTTTTATGGAGTACCTACTCTATGCCAGGCCCTGCACCGGGCACTGGGGATACAGACATGATTCAGACACAGTCTAGCTTGGGAAACAGACTCATGCCCAACTAATTATAAAACAGTGAGATAAGTGTCACAGTAGAAGCATGAACCAAGGAAGCACAGACAACTATTTCTGCCTGGGGGAGCTGGGGAAGGAGGTGACACTTGAGTGAGGCCTCAAAGGACAAGTAAGATGTTGCCAGGCAGAGAAAGGGGGGAAGGGCATCCCAGGCAGAGGGCACTACAGAGCAGAAAGCAAGGGAGCCGGGCCACGTTCGGCATGTTCAGGAAGGGACGGTGGTCTTGCGGGATGGGAGGTGACCAGCCCTGCTGAGCCCACGCTCCCAGCATTCGGGCCTCTCCTGCTCTTGGGGCAGAGGCCTAGGAGAAGGTGTGGCGCGCCTTCTCCTTCCCCATCGGCCCTCTGGGGGGCTTCAGGGAGAGGCTGCATTGCCTGCCAGGTCCTCGCAGACCTCCGGTTCCTCGTCAGAGGAGCTCCGGGAGTCCGCCTCACTGCTGTCGTCTTCCCCACAGACCGCTCGGGCATGGAGAATTCCGCTTCGGTGGAGCAGCTCCAGGAGACGCTGCTGCGGGCTCTTCGGGCTCTGGTGCTGAAGAACCGGCCCTTGGAGACTTCCCGCTTCACCAAGCTGCTGCTCAAGCTGCCGGACCTGCGGACCCTGAACAACATGCATTCCGAGAAGCTGCTGTCCTTCCGGGTGGACGCCCAGTGACCCGCCCGGCCGGCCTTCTGCCGCTGCCCCCTTGTACAGAATCGAACTCTGCACTTCTCTCTCCTTTACGAGACGAAAAGGAAAAGCAAACCAGAATCTTATTTATATTGTTATAAAATATTCCAAGACGAGCCTCTGGCCCCCTGAGCCTTCTTGTAAATACCTGCCTCCCTCCCCCAGCACCGAACTTCCCCCTCCTCCCCTATTTAAACCACTCTCTCTCCCCCACAGCCCTCCCCTGGCCCCCTGATTTGTTCTGTTCCTGTCTCAAATCCAATAGTTCACAGCTGAGCTGGCTTCTGTGGTGTGTGCTCGTTTGGGGGGTGGGGTGGAAATACTGCCAAGGCTGGGGGGGGCCACCTCTCCATCTGGTCAGTTTGTGGGGTGGGTACTCTGCCAGCAGATGGGAGGATATAGGGAAACAGCACACAAGTCTAAGGGGGGTGCCCAAGGGGGTTATTTTCATCATATATTTATTACATAAATATATAGTAAAATAGACGAGCAACAATTACCATAAAAATATCTTTCTTTAAAATCCTGACCCAAAACACAACGGGGTGAAAAATCGCACATAACAGACATACTGATTGTCAACGTGGGGCGGGAGTAGGAGCCCCTCAAGTCACCCCTACCGGTCCCACCCCTCCCTGGGGAAGAGACCTACCTCCTTCCCTGTTTCTGGCCACAGCCCCCCTCCCTCCAGCCCAGCACCAGCTTCTCATACATTCAGTAGCGCCTCTGGGCAGTGTCCCCCTCCCCCCGCCCAGGAGTTTCCAGGGCAGGAGTTACTGTCCTCCTTATGGACGGTGTCTCTGTCACACGCCCTGCCCTCTCCCAGCCCTGCAGACCCGCCACCAGGAGAAGGGGTAGGGGCTCCTCCCCCACCCTCCCCAAGTCTGAGCAGGGAGGAGGCTGGATGAGGTATGTGTGTTATGAGTGATGGGAGGGGCAATACTGAGATGGAGAGGCAGGTGGTGGGGGCAGGGTAGTGGTCATGGCTCTGGCACCCCCTTGTCCTGGCCTGGCCCCCTCGTCCTAGTCTCAGCAACCCATCCTCCCACCAATACTACACCTGCCGCTCCACCCTGCCTGCCCTAGTGCCTGGGCCAGTACTGGGGGAGGCACGCTGAGCACCCACGTCAAGGCCATCCCCCTCATTAGCACCAATGGCCCCCAGGAGAGGGCCCTGTCCCCTACTTCCACAGCAGGGACTGGGACAGCTGCCTCTCTAGAGCAGGTGCGTAGCACTCCTGAGTCGCCCTGGCTCCTCCCCTACCACATGTACTCACTCACACATTCACGCAGAGGAACGCACGCATACACCCCACATCATTGAGGGGGAGGGGAGGGGTCTGGGGAGGGGGAATCACAGCTCGTATGATTGGGGAGGGCGGGGGAGTCCCAAGTGCCTGTAAGAGGCCAAGGCTCTTCAAGGCCTTTTCTCCGCCGTGTCCATGGCTGAGAATGGGGCTGGAGGGGTCGGGGTGGGGATAGAGGGATGGGGAAGACAGCAGACAGGTCAGGAATTCCACTGGGCCCCCAGGCGTGGGAGGAAGGTACAAGAGGGCCTACCCATGGGACTGGAGTAATACAGGAATCAGCACTCCAGGAGAGAGAGAGAGAGAGAGAGAGAGAGAGAGAGAGAGAGAGAGAGAGAGAGGATAGAGACAAAGACAGCAGGGCAGTCCGGGCCCCAGCAGGGTGGGACAGGCACATGCACAGGTGACAGCGGGTGCTCCTCCAGGCCCTCCACCCCTTTTGGAACACCTGAATGATGGGGGAAGGGCAGTGCCCTGGCAGACAGCATAGCATTGCCTTCCCATGTGCGTGTGTGCACGGGTATGTGTGTGTGTGTCTGTGGGGGTGTGTGTAGGGGGCTGCGGCAGGCTGAGAGTCAGGGTGGGGTGGCAGGTTCCCCACTGCTTAAGACATTTTTGCCCCAATAGTGCAAAGAGCAGGAAGCCCTGGCACCCCTCCCCCCACCCCCTGCCCCAATCCCCATGGCTTCCGGGGGCATCTATGTCCACCCATCCATCCCTGCCGACATGCAGCCCTGAGCCCAGCACCCTCTGGTCTGCTCTGTCCCACCCCACCTCCTGCTCCTGTGGGAGGACCACCTCCTCCCTCCCTCTCTCCCCTGAGGAGTGGGCGGCAGCCACAGGGCAGGGGAGAAGGGGAGCTCACCCAAGCGCAGACCAACAGAGCACCCTCACCAGGAGGGTGGGAGGGGCTCAAGCCAAAGTCCCTGAATTAGAGAAAAGAAGAGGGGAACAGGTCCCAGGGCAGAGGGGCAGCTGGCCAAAAGAGCTTGAAAGAAAAAGGAGCACCAACCACCCCGACCCCTGTGGCCCTGACTAAGTGTCACTCATCTAAACACCCCCATGGGGGTGCATGCCCGCCCAGAGTTAGTGCAGTGAGTAGGAGCAGGGGAGGAGGGCGGAGGTTAGAGAGAGCCCAGAAGACGTGGGAAACAGGGAAACAGAGTGCCTAAGAGGGGGAAGCTCTGGGAGACGCTCACGCACAGCCCCCCACCCCCACCCCTCCCCCCCCAATGCAGCAGCATCCGGTTTCTGGCTAATACTGCAGGCTATGAGGAGGGTAGGAGCTGGAGCCACAGTTTTTCCTGGGTGGGTGCCAAGGTGTAGAAGGAGGGGGTGGACAGGGAGAGGCCCCTAGGGCTGGGCACTTAAAGGGGAGCTGTGTGGGCGGCAGGGCAGGCTGGTGAGGGGCCAGCTGGCATCCAGCGTGAGAGGTAGATGGAACTCAGCGGGCACGAGTGGCAGAAAGCAGAGGATGTGCTAGGGTTGGAGGGTGCCAAAGGGGCACAGAGGGCGGGGCTCGGCAAGGGGGTGGCCAGGACCCTGTTGTGTTAACTCACAGCTCTGATCGGCAGCCCTACCCTTGGGGCTCTGGTGTGGGGGCATTTCTGTCTGATGTGGGGGGAGGAGGGGCAGCTCTCAAAGTGCATGGGGTGGTAAGGGGGGGGGGTCCCTCCCCTCTGGTCAGCCTCAGTTAATAACTTAATATCGTCTCTCTCTATCGCTCGCTCTCTCTTTTTTGTATTTTTCTCTCTGTCTAGTTTTTCTTCATTTGTCTTTTCCCCTTGCTTGGTTTTCAAAGTGCAGTTAGAATAACTATAAATTTTAACCTCCGGGGGAGGAGCCAAGCCAAGCCGTTCTTTGTACCCAGGCACCTGGGGAAGTAGGGAGGCCCTCAGCCTGGAGGGGAGACCTAGGCCAAGGAACTGGGTGTGGGCTCGCTCTTGGGTGTGTGTAGGGGGTGAGCTGAGGGCATCTTCCCCCAGCCCACTTCCTCCTTCCCCTACGGTCAAGATGGCTTGTCCCCTCTCAGCCCGCCTGCCCTTCCCCTACCTTCTGAGAGGACGGGGTCCTGGGAACTGCAGGATGCGGTCCCCAGCCTCCCACACTGTCCTTTCCATAGCAAGTTCATTGGTTTGCCCCGTCCCAGGGCTGGAGGTCTGAGGAGGGGCCTGGGCAGTGCGGGTGTGTGTGTGGGAGCTGAATCTATCCAAGGACGAGAGGAAGGAGAGAAGGGGTGTGGGGGGGTCCCCCTCAGCCCCCAGCTCTGCCCCTTCTCTCCAGGCTCCTCCCCACCAGCTCCGCACACCCTCTGGCCGCCTGAGGCTTTAGACTTCCTGATCCTCAAAGACCTCGAGGAAGAGTGGGGGGAAGAGTTCGGTGGGGCACTCGACTTTCATGTGAAGGAAGCGGCTGGCGTGGCAGGCCCCAATCATGCGGAGGTCAGTCACCTTCATCAGCAGCTTGGGCCAGAAGTGCGGAATGTTGTGTTTGCGGTGGTTGACGTAGTGCTCGAACGCCAGCAGGTACGCCTCCTGACTCTTCTCGATCTTGTCCACACACAGCAGGCCCGAGCGGTCTGTGGGGAAAGAGGGGCGTGAGGGGCGAGGGGCCGGCCGAGGGCCTGGAGATGGGGAGGGCGAGGTGTGGGGGGGGGGCGGGAAGAAAGGACTAGAGGGGAGACCGAGGCAGAGAGGCTGGGGGAGGTAAGGGGAGAAGCTCTCGAGGGGACGTGGGCAGGAAAAGCACAGGGCGGAGGCGGCTGGGGAGTGGAGAGGGGTGGAGGGGCTGGGTAGATGGGCTAACACGACAACAGAGGGCCTGGGGCTGGGGTAGAGAGGACTGGGGTCGGTGGTCAGAGAGGTGGGGTGGGGAGGGGGTAGGGAGGGGACTCGAGATGGGTTTGGGAGACAGAGGAGGGACGGAGGATGGAAGGTGGCTGAGAACAAAGCCAGGAGTGTGGAACCAAGGGGAATGTGAGTGACCGAGGGCGGAGGCAGAGAGAAAGACGGAGGCAAAGACAGGCAAAGGCACAGAGCAGGGATGGGGAGGCAAGGGACCGGCCTGGTGAATGAGTGAGGAGTGGGTGACAGAGCAAGGGATACGGGACAGGGGATGGTTTGGGTGACAGAGATGTAGCCTGGAAGAAGATTCAGGAGGGAGCTGAGTACCAGGTGAGGCTCCAGCCAATCGCTGGGACCCCTGGAAGCGTCTGAGCCCTCCCGGCCAATCAGCAGATACCTGTTGACATTAGCAGCACAGCCTGCAGCAGAGCCACTTCCGTGTCATCCAGGTTAAAGGCAGAGAGGGACTTGCCCAGTTCAAAGATGGCGTCAGAGACTACACCCAGGCCGCCATTCTTGAGCTGCTCCCGCTTGACGGCCATCTCCCCACTCAGCGTCAGGGTGTCGCTCTCAGGGTCGTAGCGGACAGCCGCCCGCAGGGACATGATCTCCATGCAGCACCCCTTCAGGAGGATGATCTGGTCTTCGCAAGGCAGCTGTGAAGCAGCAGGGCCACAGGAGCACTCAGCACACCCCTCCCCGCGTCCCTGGGTCTCCATGGAGTGTCCTCCAGGAGCCATTGGCCTCAGCCAATAGCATGGACTGTGAACGGCTGACCCTGTGTTGGGCCACGTGCATGCCCTATTTCATTTAAGTCTCACAATTATACGTGTGAGGCCGGGCGCAGTGGCTCCCATTTGTAATCCCAGCACTTTGGAAGGCCGAGGCAGGCAAATCACTTGAGGTCAGGAGTTTGAGACTAGCCTGGCCAACATCCATGGTGAAACCCTGACTCTACTAAAAATACAAAATTAGCCGGATGTGGTAGCATACACCTGTAGTCACAGCTACTCAGGAGGCTGAGGCAGGAGAATCACCTGAACCCAGGAGGTGGAGGTTGCAGTGAGCCAAGATGGCGTCACTGCACTCCAGCCTGGGCAACAGAACAAGATTCCGTTTCAAAAAAGAAAAAAAAATAAATTATGCCTGTGAGTTAGCACCCATCACCACGCCCAGCCCGCACCAGATGGGAACACTGAGGCGCAGGGGATGGAGGTAACTTGTCCCAGGTCACATGGCTGGTAGGGCAGCCTGTCTCCAGCACTAGTGCTCTGGAAAATGAGAACTTTCAGACTGCCTGGAGCTGGGCGGCCGCATAGATTGGAGGGATGCGGGGCTGCAGAGAGGAGCACTTGCAGCCAGGTGGTTTCTTAAAGCAGCTAGACCTTGGTGTGTTGTCTCTGTGTGTGTTGTGTGTATGTGTGTGCTGGGAGGTGTGTCTGTGTATGTATTTGTGTATGTGTCTGTGTGCTAGGTGTGTCTCCACGTGTGTGCCTGTGTGCGAATGTGTCTGTGTCTGTCCGTGTGTGTGTGTGTGTGTATGGCTGTGTATGTATCTGTGTGTCTATCTGCTGAGTGTGTGTCTGTGTGTCAGTGTGCTAGGTATGTGTCTGTGTATGCATCTGTGTGTGTGCCTATGTGCTGTGTGTGTGTGTCCACGTGTGTCTGTGTGCTAGGGGTGTGTGTGTCTGTGTGCTGGGTGTATGTATCTGTGTGTGTCTGTGTGCTGGGTGTGTCTGTGTGCCAGGTGTGTGTGTGTGTGTGTGTGTGTGTCTGTGTCTGTGCTTGTGTGCTATGTGTATATGTGTGTGTGTCTGTGTATGCATCTGTGTGTGTATCTGTGTGCTAGGTGTGTGTATCTGTGTGTATGTGTGCATGTGTCTGTGCTAGGTGTGTGTGTCCATGTGTGTATGTCTGTGTATGTATTTGTGTGCTAGGTGTGTCTATGTTGTGTGTCTGTGTGCTGCGTGTATGTGTGTATCTATATGTGTGTGTGTGTGTCTGTGTATGTATCTGTATGCTAGGTGTGTGTGTCTGTATGTATTTGTATATGTGCCTGTGTGCTGGGTATGTGTTGATGTACAGGAATTGCTCCTTGTCCAGAGAACCTCAGATGAGCCTGTACTGGGTGACCGGGGGAGCATGTTTCCCTCCAGCACACCATGTCTCTCCTCCCTGCCACTCACCTCGGAGAACATGGGCAGTTTTTTGGCAAAGTCCACCACACGGGTGATGGCCGGGGTGATGATCTTGGTAAACTCGCTGAAGGCTTCCAGGTCCACCTTGTCTCCATCTGGCATGGAGACGATGGGTGACTGGCCAATGTCCTCAGGCTAAAGAGAAAGACGGGGGTCAGCTGGGGCCGTAGCCCCCTTTCAGCCGCTCACTGAGGCTCCCTGCCCACCAGGGGGAGCTCCAAGGCAGCTTGGGGAAGAGGGGCCGCCAGTGCCCGAGTCCCAGCCACAAAGCTTTTTCCTTCCTTCACCTTGAGCAGAGCCAGAGCTCCAAGTCAGCTGATAATACCAATGGCAATAACAGTAGTAGCAGCTATCATGACTGAATATTTAATATGTGATCAGGCATCAGGCTGCATGTTTTACATGTCTTATCTCATTTCATCCTGACCGTAATCCTAAAAGGAATAATCACTATTTCACAGATGTGGAAACCGCGACATGGGGCAGCTAAGTAATAAGGTGAAAGTCCTATGACTAGCAGGTGGTAGGACCAGGGTTTGAACTCAGGCAGTCTGACTCCTGACTGTCATACTGCTTGGAATCAGAGCCTGGGCCCTTAACGGTGCACTGTGCCACCCCTGGCATGCTCCACCAGGAGCCAGGAGCCGGGTTTCTGCCTTCCTTCACCATACAGAGCCAACTGTCCATCTCCTGCCAAACTGACCATTTCTTTTTGAGACAGGGTATTGCTCTGTTGTCTGGGCTGAAGTGCAGTGGTATGATTATGGCTTACAGCAGCCTTGACCTCCTGTGCTTAGGGGATCCTCCTGCCTCAGCCTCCTGAGTAGCTGGGACTACAGGCATGCACCACCACACCAGCTAATTTTAAAATTATTCATAGAGGCTGAGCATGGTAGCTCATACCTGTAATCCCAGCACTTTGGGAGGCTGAGGTGGGTGGATCACTTGAGGTCAGGAGTTCAAGACCACCTTGGCCAACATGGTGAAACCCCGTCTCTACTAAAAATATAAAAATTAGCCAGGCATGGTGGTGGTCGCCTGTGATCCCAGCTACTTGGGAGACAGGTGGGAGAATTGCTTGAACCCGAGAGGCGGAGGTTACAGTGGGCCGAGATCATGCCACTGCACTCTAGCCTGGTCGATAGAGTGAGATTCTGTATAGAGGAAAAAAAATTATTTGTAGAGGTGGGTTCTCCGTATGTTGCCCAGACTGGTCTCAAACTCCTGGACTCAAGCAATCCTCCCACGTTGGTCTCACAAATTGCTGGGATTACAGCCATAAACCACTGCATCTGGTCCCGAACTAATCATTTACTTAGCAACTAACTTTACCAGGGCCTAACGAAATGCCTGGCACCCAGCAGGTGCTCAAAAATACTGTGACATGACTGTATCCTTACCCTTTCCTCCCAGTCATTATGGGCAGAAAAAAGGAGAGAGCTCACCCCTGCTCCCTGGAAATTCGATGAGGAAGGTAAGGCCCTGTCCTCATGGAGCTCCCAACTGGATGGAGTAGGCAGGGTCCCGACAGCAAGGACACAAACACAAGTGTATAAAATTTGGAAAGCAAAGGTGTGAAGAGGATGAATTTTGAGTTGGATTACACTAAGAAGACTTCCTAGAGGTGGCAAGACTCTGAGCTCACTCTCCTCTCCCTGCTACCTGGCTGCTGCTCTCCACATGCCCTCTTTCTCCTTACCAGGAATTTCCGCTTCTGCTTCCAATGGCTGCCCTGGGCATTGGTGCTGCGATGGGCCTCTGTGGCAATGTGGATGAGATCCCACTCTTCAGGAGTGGGCTCTGGTCGCTGCTGCAGTGATCGGATCATCTCCTCCTTCCGCCGCCGCTCCCGGTTCTGTTCAATCAGCTTACGCTTGGCCACCCGCTTCGAGTCATCTAGAACCACTGTGAACAGAGAGGTTCACAGTCCTATGCATGGCACCCCCCATACCCTCTCCATAATGCTCCTGAAATCTACTGTTCCTAGAGTACAGGTTGGGGAAACTGGAGACTAAGTGACTTCCCAAATCACCTAGCACTTGGGCGGCAAAACCTGAATCATGATTAACCCCTGGGACCATGTCAACAGCAGTTTGGGCTGATCCAGATGAATATCATGTTCTGGTCTAACGGGTTATGGTGATGGTGGTTACAACAAGATCCTGCCACCCAATCCCCAGCCAATGGAAGATGCCCTGTCTCATCTAGAAGTAGGATGCCTTCCCTGGGAGTCAAGAACAACGTGCTAGGGTGGGTGCCCAGGAGCTCCTCCTACCAAACGAGTTCCTCTCTAAGGCCCTCGAGTGTTATAAGGCAGGCAGGCACTGCAGCCCACACAGGGATCCTGTTTCCTTTTTTGCAGGAAAAAGGGCAGCAGGGACCAAGACACTTAAACATTCTGCCCTCAGCCTGACCTGGACTGGACTGCCACTCTGCCCTGTGGGCCCTGGGGTACCCTGGAAGGGAGCTGCCCTCCGGGAACTCATCCCCACCTCAGGCCACCTGGCTCTATTCACCCAGCCCGGGCCCCTTACAGTCCATGGCCATGCCCACGGCGATGCATTTCTTGAAGCGGCACAGCTGGCACTGATTGCGGGTGATCTTGTCAATGACACAGCAGCTGTCATATTTGCAGGAATAGGTGGGATGGAGGTTCTTCTGGATTGTGCGGCGAAAGAAGCCCTGGGGTGGAGGGAGATGGAGCAGGCTGTGATCATGACATGAATTCCCCTTCCTGAACCAACCATGAAGTTTACCGGGGGTCAGGGGTAGACAGCAAGGAAGGCAAGACCAGTGAAGGGATCTGACATCCTCCTGATAACACGCCCCAGGATTACTGGGCTCGAGGACCTGAGAAATACATGCCCTCAGCCCCCAGGCTGCTGAAGGGTTGGGGGTGTCTGTGCAGTAGTGGTGGCAGAGGTAGGAATGAGGACCACAGCAGGCAGCTTTGAACCTGGGATGGTATGAGGTGTTATAGGTCCTTAAGGAATAGCAGCTTTGGAAATCCAAGTAAAACCTAATTTTCCATCTTGCTAAATGACACTAAAAACAACTTATCTTTACTAAGTGACTGACATTGACCAAAAACTGGCCCCAAAACCATTCTCGTGTATGTTGCCTGTTGCCCATGCAGGTGGAATTCATAAAACAGGGGGACCAAAAAAGTCGAGGAAAGGTACTGAGTACGAACTCTACCAGGGGAAGAGAAAAATTTCAATTCTACATATTGGGATTCACCTTTATTTTATTATTTTAGACGGACATAATTTTATTATTTTCACTCTTGTTGTCTAGGCTGGAGTGCAATGGCGCGATCTTGGCTCACTGCAACCTCTGCCTCCGGGGTTCAAGCGATTCTCCTGCCTCAGCCTCCCTAGTAGCTGGAATTACAGGCATGCGCCACCATGCCCAGCTAATTTTGCATTTTTAGTAGAGACGGGGTTTTTCTTTTTCTTTCTTCTTTTTCTGAGACGGGTTTTTTTCTATGTTGGTCAGGCTGGTCTTAAACTCCCGACCCCAGGTGATCTGCCCGCCTCGGCTTCCTAAAGTGCTGGGATTACAGGCATGAACCACTGCGCCCAGCCAGGATTCACCTTTATATTAAAGGAGAAACCTCAAAAATAAAGATGATTGCAATAATATGAATAATTAATGTTTGTTCATATTTATAATATGTCAGTCACTTAGTAAAGATAAGCCTTGCCTGATGGGTGCAATGACTCACACCTGTAATCCCAGTACTTTGGGAGGTTGAGGCAGGCAGATCACTTGAGGCCAGGAGTTCAAGATTGAGATGCGCCTGTCCAACATGGCAAAACCCCATTTCTACTAAAAATACAAAAATTGGCCAAGCATGGTGGCGTGTGCCTATAGTCCTAGCTACTCTGGAGGCTGAGGTGGGAGGACTGCTTGAGCCCAGGATGTCAAGGCTGCAGTGAGCTATGATCGCACCACTGCACTCCAGCCTGGGTGACAGAGACCTCATTTAAAAAAAAACAGCCGGGCGCGGTGGCTCAAGCCTGTAATCCCAGCACTTTGGGAGGCTGAGGCGGGTGGATCACGAGGTCAAGAGATCGAGACCATCCTGGTCAACATGGTGAAACCCCGTCTCTACTAAAGATACAAAAAATTAGCTGGGCATGGTGGCACGTGCCTGTAATCCCAGCTACTCAGGAGGCTGAGGCAGGAGAATTGCCTGAACCCAGGAGGCGGAGGTTGCGGTGAGCCGAGATGGCGCCATTGCACTCCAGCCTGGGTAACAAGAGCGAAACTCCGTCTCAAAAAAAAAATAAATAAATAAAATAAAAAAATAAAAAAATAAAAAAAAACCAACAGAAGCAAAAACCCAAAAGATAAGCCTTGTCATTCATGGAACACCATACTGAACCCTCAAGACAACCCTATGAGGTAGGAATTGTTATTGCCTCCACTTTGCAGACTAGGAAACTGAAGCTTGGCGAGATGAAGCAATTTGCCCAAAGTCATGTGGCTGGTGGGCAGCAGGGTCAGAACTGGGCCTCAGGTATGGGACACCAAGGTCTGAGCTCTCAGATTCCAAAAGGCATTAAAATCAGCAAAGGTGGCCAGGGATGGTGGCTCACATCTATAATCCCAGCACTTTGGGAGGCTGAGGCAGGTGGATCACGAGATCAGGAGTTCGAGACCAGCCTGGCCAACATGATGACACCCTGTCTCTACTAAAAATACAAAAAATTAGCTGGATGTGGTGGCGGGTGCCTGTAATCCCTGCTACTTGGAAGGCTGAGGCAGGATAATTGCTTGAACCCAGGAGACAGAAGTTGCAGTGAGCCCAGATCGTGCCACAGCACTCCAGCCTGGGTGACAGACGAGATTTTGTCTTTTTTTTTTTTTTTTGAGACAGAGTCTTGCTCTGTCATCAGGTGCCAGGCTGGAGTGCAGTGGCGTGATCTCGGCTCACTGCAACCTCCACCTCCCGGTTCAAGCAATTCTCCTGTCTCAGCCTCCCAAGCAGTGGGGATTATAGGCGCCCGCCACCACACCCAGCTAAATTTTTGTATTTTTAGTAGAGATAGGGTTTCACCATGTTGGCCAGGATGGTCTCGATCTCTTCACCTCATGATCCGCCTGCCTTGGCCTCCCAAAGTGCTGGGATTACAGGCTTGAGCCACCGTGCCCGGCCAAGATTTTATCTTTAAAAAAAAAAAAAGAAATCACCAAAGGCACCTACCAAAGATACAGATTCCTGGGCCTCACTCTAGAACTACAAAATCCAACTCTCCAGGGGTGGGGGCCGAGGCATCTCTGTCTTTTCAGGGTGCTTCCCTGGGTCTCAGATGTTCATGACGGTAAAAGATCCTTGCTCCATGCTACACTGTTTGTATTGCTTCCAGAAGGATTGTATTTCTTCTGCTAGGGAACTCTAAACCCCTCATGGTCTTGGTTTGGCTGACACCAAGAAAGAGAAACTTCAAGCCTTAACTGTTTTTTTCTTTATTTTTTTAAAACTCCACCCTCAGTCCCCCAACCTTTTTTTTTTTTTCTAAGACAGGGTCTTGCTCTGCTGCCCAGGCTGGAGTACAGTGGCATAATCACAGCTCACAGCAGCTTCGACCTCCCAGCTTCAAGTGATCCTCCTACCTCAGCTGCCTGAATAGCTGGGACCACAGGTGTGCACCACCATGCCTGGCTACTTTTAAAAATTTTTTGTAGGGACAGGGTCTCATTATGTTGCCCAGGCTGCTCTTAAACTGCTGGGCTCAAGCAATCCTCCCACCTTGGCCTCCTAAAGTGCTGGGATTACAGGCATGAGCCACCATCCCAGGCCTTTAACATATAAATAATTGTTTCTTTTTTCCTTTTTTGAGACAGAGTCTCACTCTGTCGCCGAGGCTGGAGTGCAGTGGCATGATCTTGGCTCTCACTGCAACCTCTGTCTCTCCGGTTCAAGAGATTCTCCTGCCTCAGCCTCCCAAGTAGCTGGGATTACAGGTGTGTATCACCACACCCAGCAATTTTTTTTTTTTTTTAAGATGTAGTCCCGTTCTGTTGTCCAGGTTGGGGTGCAATGGGGCAATCTCAGCTCACTGTAAGCTCCGACTCCTGGGTTTAAGCAATTCTCTTGCCTCGGCCTCCCGAGTAGCTGGGATTACAGGTGACCACCACAATGCCTGGATAATTTTAAAAATATTTTTAGTAGAGGCCGGGCGCGGTGGCTCAAGCCTGTAATCCCAGCACTTTGGGAGGCCGAGGCGGGTGGATCACGAGGTCAAGAGATCGAGACCATCCTGGTCAACATGGTGAAACCCCGTCTCTACTAATAAGACAAAAAATTAGCTGGGCATGGTGGCACGTGCCTGTAATCCCAGCTACTCAGGAGGCTGAGGCAGGAGAATTGCCTGAACCCAGGAGGCGGAGGTTGCGGTGAGCCGAGATCGTGCCATTGCACTCCAGCCTGGGTAACAAGAGCGAAACTCTGTCTCAAAAAAAAAAAAAAAAAAAAAAAAAATATTTTTAGTAGAGATGGGTTTTCTCCATGTTGGCCAGGCTGGTCTCAAATTCCTGACCTCAGGTGATCCACTCACCTCAGCCTCCCAAAGTGTTGGGATTACAGGCGTGAGCCACCATGCCCGGCCACACCCGGCTATTTTTTGTATTTTTAGTAGAGACAGGGTTTTACCATGTTGGCCAGGCTGGTCTCCAATTCCTGACCTTACTCATTCTTTCATTTGGTCATTCATAATCCCTCCTCTGCCACTCACAGGAAAATTGCCTAACTTCTCTGAGCCTTGGTTTCTTCATCTATAAAACGAGATAATCGCCAGGCACAGTGGTTCATGCCTGTAATCCTAACACGTTTGGAGGCCGAGGTAGGTGGATCACCTGAGGTTGGGAGTTTGAGACCAGCCTGACCAACATGGAGAAACCCCGTCTCTACTAAAAATACAAAATTAGCCAGGCATGGTGGCGCATGCCTAGAATCCCAGCTACTCGTGAGGCTGAGGCAGGAGAATCACTTGAACCTGGGAGGTGGAGGTTATAGTAAACTGAGATCGTGCCATTGCACTCCAGCCTGGGCAACAAGAGGGAAACTCCATCTCAAAATAAATAAATAAATAAATAAATAAATAGGCCGGGTGCGGTGGCTCAAGCCTGTAATCCCAGCACTTTGAGAGGCTGAGGAGGGTGGATCACGAGGTCAAGAGATCGAGACCATCCTGGTCAACATGGTGAAACCCCGTCTCTACTAAAAATACAAAACATTAGCTGGGCATGGTGGCACATGCCTGTAATCCCAGCTACTCAGGAGGCTGAGGCAGGAGAATTGCCTGAACCCAGGAGGCGGAGGTTGCGGTGAGCCGAGATTGCGCCATTGCACTCCAGCCTGAGTAACAAGAGCGAAACTCCCGTCTCAAAAAATAAAATAAAATAAAATAAAATAAAATGAGGATAATCATTCTATCTACCTTACAGGATTGCTGGGAGAATTAAATGAGATCATTCACTGGAAGTGTTTAAAACAGTGCCATGGGGTGCAGTAACCTCAGGTGATCTGCCTACCTCAGACTCCCAAAGTATCAGAATTTAAATAATTCTGTTTCTTGGAAGGCCTTGCATTTTTAGGAGGTGATCCTGGAAAAGCTATCCAGGCTGAAATGATCAAAGTGACATCTAATCAGGTCTCCCAAGAACTTTGGGAGGCAAAGGCGGGAAGATCACCTGAGGTCAGGAGTGCGAGACGAGCCTGGCCAACATAGTGAAACCCCATTTCTACTAAAATTATAAAAATTAGCCAGGCATCGTGGTGCATGCCTGTAATTCCAGCTACTTGGGAGGCTGAGGCAGGGAGAATTGCTTGAACCTGGGAGGCAGAGGTTGCAGTGAGTTAAGATCAGGCCATTGTTGTACCCCAACCTGGGCAACATAGCAAGACTCTGTCTCAAAAACAATAACAACAGGGCCGGATGCGGTGGCTCAAGCCTGTAATCCCAGCACTTTGGGAGGCCGAGGTGGGTGGATCACGAGGTCAAGAGATCGAGACCATCCTGGTCAACATGGTGAAACCCCGTCTCTACTAAAAATACAAAAAATCAGCTGGGCATGGTGGCGCGTGCCTGTAATCCCAGCTACTCAGGAGGCTGAGGCAGGAGAATTGCCTGAACCTGGGAGTCGGAGGTTGCGGTGAGCCGAGATGGCGTCATTGCACTCCAGCCTGGGTAACAAGAGCGAAACTCCGTCTCAAAAAACAACAACAACAACAACAACAACAAACAACAATTAGGCCTCCCAAAGTCTATGACCTTGTCCCCTCTGACAGGAAGAACCTGCTGTCCTCTTCTCCTCTGTGCTCCCACTATGCCCCTATCACTGGCTCTCACTCTTTCAGGTGCATTGGAAACACCCGGGATTCTGTTAAAAGGAAGGTTCCTGGGCTCCACCACAAAAGGGTTCTGAGTAAGGGTAAGATGAAGCCTGGGAATCTGCATTTTAACTAGTACTGCAGGTGGTCCATGAACCACATTCTGAAAAACACTGATGGGTCAGGTGCAGTGGCTCACGCCTGTAATCCCAGCACTTTAGAGGTTGAGGAGGGTAGATCATGAGGTCAGGAGTTCGAGACCAGCCTGTCTAACATGGTGAAAACCTGTCTCTACTAAAAATACAAAAAATTAGCTGGGCATAGTGGCACACACCTATAAACCCAGCTACTCGGGTGGCTGAGGCAGGAGAATCACTTGAACCCAGGAGGTGGAGTTTGCAGTGAGCTGACACCTTGCCATTGAACTCCAGCCTGGGCAACAGAACTCTGTCTGTCTCTCTCTCTCTCTCTCTCACACACACACACACAAAGAAGAAAGAAAAACACTGATTTTTGCTTCAAGTCTGTGTCTCTTTCTGACAGGCTGTGAGCAGCTTGAGAGCAGGGTACGTACTACACTCTCATACCTAATAATACACTGAATGAATGGGCAATGGCTTGCATTTATCAAATGCTTCTTATGTACGTGGCGCTGTTTATTTACTTATTTGAGACTGAGTCTCACTCTGTCACTACACTGGAGTGCAGTGGCATGATCTTGGATCACTGCAACCTCCGCCTCCTGGGTTCAAATGATTCTCCTGCCTCAGCCTCATGAAGAGCTGGGACTACATGCATGCACCACTACACCCAGCTATTTTTTTAATATTTTTAGTAGGGACAGGGTTTCACCATGTTAGCCAGGATGTTTTCCATCTCTTGACCTCATGATTCTCCCACTTTGGCCTCCCAAAGTACTGGGATTACAAGTGTGAGCCACCACATCCAGCCTGTTTTATTTATTGACTGACTGATTGAGATGGAGTTTCACTCTTGTTGCCCAGATTGGAGTGCAATGGTACAATCTCAGCTTACTGCAACCTCCATCTCCCAGGTTCAAGCAACTCTCCTGCTTCAGACTCCCGAGTAGCTGGGAATACAGGCATGCACCACCAAGCCCAGCTAATTTTGTATTTTTAGTAGAGATGGGGTTTTCCCATGTTGGTCAGACTGGTCTTGAACTCCTGACCTCTGGTGATCCACCTGCCTCGGCCTCCCAAAGTGCTGGGACTACAGGTGTGAGCCGCCGCACCCAGCAATAGGGAGAGTTATTTTTTATGTTTTATTATTTTATTTTGAGACAGAGTCTTGCTCTGTCACCTAGGCTGGAGTGCAGTAGCACCATCACAATTCACTGCAGCCTTAACTATCTGGGTTCAAGCAATCCTCCCACCTCAGCCTCCTGAATAGCTGGGGCTATAGGCATCTGCCACCACACCCGGCTAACTTCTTTAATTTTTATTTTGCAGAGACAGGGTCTTGCTGTGTTGCCCAGGCTGGTCTCAAACTCCTGGGATCAAGAGATGCTCCCACTTTGACCTTCCTCCCAAAGGACTGAGACTTTAGGTGTGAGCCACAGCATCCAGTGTTACTGTTTTAAACACTTCAAGTGAATTATCCCATTTAATTCTCCCACCAGTGCTATAAGGTAGATGGAATGGTTATCCTTGTTTTATAGATGAAGAAACTGAGGCTAAGAAAAGCCAGGCAATTTTCCTGTGAGTGGCAGAGGAAGGATTATGAATGAGTAAATGAATGAATGAGTAGCAGAAGAGAAAGTGGCCAGGCGCAGTGGCTCACTCCTATAATCCCAGCACTTTGGGAGGCCAAGGCAGGTGGATCACCTGAGGTCAAGAGTTCGAGAACAACCTGGCCAACATGGTGAAACCCTGTCTCTACTAAAAATCCCAAAAAAAAATGAGCTGGGTCTCGTGGCCCATGCCTACAATCCCAGCCACTTGGGAGGCCAAGGTAGGGGAATCGTTTGAACCCGGGAGGTGGAAGTGGCAGTGAGCTGAGATCATGCCACTGCACTTCAGCCTGGATGACAAGAGTAAGACTCCATCTCAAAAAAAAAAAAAAAAAAAAAAAAAAAAGTGATGATCTAACAGGTGGGCTTTAGGTGACATATGGACATATTTATAGAGTTTGTCTGTCGTGCCAGGTTCTGAGAGACTTAAAGGGAGTAAGATGGGGGCTCAGGTGGCAGGGGAGGGGCAGGAGGTGGCTTCCATACCTTGCAGCCCTCACAAGTGATACAGCGGTAGTGATAACCAGTTGCCTTGTCCCCACACACGACACACTGCTCGTCTTTGTCCAGGTAACTAGGGATATACCCTGGGAGGAAGGAAAGGATGGAGGAAGGCAGGCATGGCTTGCAGTCCCAGCAGAGAGGCCCTCACGCTCTTCCCCTTCCCTCAACTTTCTGTTTTTGGCCCCTCTCCTAGCCCAGCCTCCCTGGTAGAATCCTAGAGAGACACTGGGGGTGAACTTGTCCATCCTCTGCCCTAAGAGGATGAAGAAACTCAGTTCTTCTGACTGCCCATTCAGGGCTTTCTTCTTGCTCTATCTCCAAGGCAGAGGATGGTGGGGAGGGAAAAATAAATGTCAGCAGGTCACTGGGGAGGGGACAGCCCCTCAGTCCTTCAGCTCAGGCCCCGATTCCAGTGAGGCCTCAGATGAGGGTGTTAGGGAAAGAGGGAAGAGGTCTTCATGACCTAATATACCCTCAAAAGCAGGGTACATCCCCCATCACCTTTCTCACCCCAGATAAGGTCATCCCAAGCCCTCTACAAGGCTCCCCGCAGGGAACACAGGAGCTGCTGGGACACATCCAGGTCCAGAGGAGGCCTGGCCAGGTTTGGTGGGGTCGGGTGTGGAGAAGGGGCACGCACGGCCAGCCTCACCTGACATGCTGGTTTTCAGGGAACATTGGCCGTTCTTTCTTTTTCGCTTTCCATCTGGTGACCTGGCACTGGATGGGGGCAAAGTGGGCAGAATCACAGAGCAGTCTTTGGGCAGCCCCTTTCTCCTCCGAGAGGCTTATACAGTCCCCCCACCAGGCCTGATTCTTTCCACTTTGTGTCCTCATTCTACCTCCCTCGACCCCCCTGGGTCAGCTGACAATGCTTAAAAGGGTCCAGCTATCTGGAAGCTGCAGGAGAGAAAGATAAGGGGCTTGGCTGCAGCACAAACATGCTCTAGAGCCCCGACACACACACGTTCACCCGCCAGAAGACCCGAAGCAGACCTGAAGCTCCCATCATCCGCGGGACATCCTCATCTTGCAGTACATGACAAATACGCTGGAAGAATTCTCAGGATATGCTTAGAGCTACGTAACCTTTAGAACACACACATACACATGCAATATAACACTGGCGCAGATGAATAACCGTGCAGCCTTCGCCATAAACCCAAGTATGGTAAGTATGCGCCAGGGCTGACGTATCTGTGCAATTTCCAGGGCATTCTTATAGGACCTCCAGGATATGCCCACGTGTTACGCAGCCCTCTGCACAGGCACCTCATGAACCCACCCCCATCCCTCCAGTGTGCACGTGTTGCTTGAGTTCCAGGTCATACACACACGCTAAGTAACCCACAGCAATGGAAAACACTAGAGCCACCCTCTGCACAGCCTACATTCAACAGAGCGGCAAGCTGAGGCCCCACTTGTGCCTGGTGACACCATGAGCTGGAGTCAGCCATGCCTGAGCCCCTCTGTGCAAGGTATTATCAGCAACCCTCAGCCACTGCACATACATGTTGCTGGCTCTCTACACACGTTACATAACCTCGGCGCACACAGGTTATGTAAGCTGTCTACATGCATGCAAGGATTGCATAACCTTTGCACCCACCCTGCCTGTGGCATGTTGCAGGCCCCTTCCTCCTGGAGCCAGATACAGCTCCCAACACACTGACACAGTGACCTTGGCCAGGGTCACAGTCACAGACAGCCCTGTGCTCCACGCCCCCTGGGGATTACTCCTGTCTAGTTCCTATGAGGCTGAAAGGTCAGGTCTCCCTCCCGTCTTCCAGAAGGTTGGCTGCAGGGGAACTCAGGCCACCTAGGCCCCAGTCGAGCTGGTGGCGTCTTCAGCAGTTACCACCCGACTCACAGCCTCTGAGTGCAGTCCTAGAGATAGCCACAAGGTGGCGCATAGACATGGGGGAGGGGAGGTTGATGGGGGAGGGGCTGCAGTCTTAGGGGACTGGGGACTGGCATTTCTGCCTTTCTCCAAGCCTTAGGAGCAGACTCTTCCAGACCCACGGAAGCCTAAGCTGGGAGATACAGGGGCTGCGAGTGACAGCCACACAGCAACTGGCCAGATCGTCCTCAGAGTCCTTCCTGGGATAAGGCTTTGGGGCAGGGGGGATACACCATGCCCAGCTGTGAGCTCCATCTACTTCCTCTACCCTCCAGGGACCCAGTTGTAGGCCCTAGGGCTTTGCCTGGCCAGGCCTTTGGCTTTCTGGCTCGGGATCTGATCTCCTAGGCAACAGTCAGCCACACTGCTCCCCGGAGCACCCCCACCCCCACCCTCTCCCTGGCCATAGGCACAGGCTGTACCCAGCTCCCAGGGCACCATGCCAACTGGGACAGAGCTCTGTGCCACTTGGAGCTGATGGAAAAGGCAGAGACCCTCTGGGCTCCTCAAGGGCAATGCAGATCACAGGTAACCACTCCTAGATGTATGTGCAGGGCTGAAACTTCACCCACGTGGAAGCAAAACCGTCATGGTTGGCATGCACTTCCACTTTCTGGGAGGAGCCCCATCGCAGTGCCCGCCCTTGATCATGAACAAGGAAGAGCTTGTGGGGCTCCCAATAGATTCCAAATATAAGTGTGGGCTGTGACCAATAGTTACTGGTGCATGTGCCCTGAAATGTCATATTATGTGAACTGCAGCTTGCAGACAACACACTCATGGTCAGATGGTAAATGGGCTGGTAGGGAGAGGAAGAAAATGGCAAGGTTGTTTGGATCCCACAGGCTCAAGGTGAGGGCAGCAATGGTGGAGGAGACATGGGGGGCATCTGAGACTACCCAGCTGTCTAGGGAAGGGCCCCTTACATGCTCCTTGTAATTACTCTGCTCCGTATCACTCCCGCTTCAAAATGGGCATCTCTCAATCCACGTGCCTAATTCCCTGTCACATCTGAACATGACCTCATCTGCCAGACAGAGGTAGGCAGAAGGCTTGCTGGCCTCATGTCCAGCCCGAAGAGGTGCTTAAAGGTGGTACCTAAAGGAGAGCTCAGCCAGGTGCCTATGCCTGCTGCTTAGGAGTTGGCACAACTTAGTTGCTGAACCCATTACCTGTTCTCCTCTGGGTCTGACCCACACTCCACCTTGCTTGGCTTCTGTTCCATTCACTTCAATTCCATCCAGGATGCCCTCCAGCACGCCAAGAGACTGGGGTGGGCACACTGGCCCCCCCGGCACACCCACAGGCCACCCACCCCCTGCCACCCAGGCCCTAGGGCACAGCACCCATGATACCCGCCTCAGCACTTGGCCTTTCACACCATGCCCTGCGCCCCAAGGTGGGGGGCGGGCGGTGAGAGGGGCCAGGGAGTGGCAGGTGGGAGGGCTGGGGGCAAGCTGGGTATGTGGGTCCTGGGTTGTGGGCTGGGAGAGTAGCTTCGTAGTCTTGTCCTGTTCAGAGATCCCTGTGGAGAGAAGAGAGAGGCAGGGGTAAGAAGGTGTCACAGTGGGAGGGTGGGTAGGATCCCTTTGGTGGCAACATTGGAGGTTCTGGGGGCCCAGAACAAGACAGCAGTGGGCAGGAAGGGCAGGAACAGAGAGGGGACCAGGAAAACCCCTTGGATCACAAGTATAGCAGGAGAGATTGGAGATGCACCTCCTAAGCCCCAGACATAGGAAGAAATGGAGAGAGAGAATGAGATCATTCATGTACTAGGTAACATGTCTCAATCTTCATATTCAGATAAATGCCTGGCCCTTAATGAGCAGCCTTTTTTTTTTTTTTTTTTTTTTTTTTTTTTTTTTTTTTTTTTTTTTTTTAGACAGAGTCTTGCTCTGTTGTTCAGGCTGGAGTGAGAGTGCAGTGGTGTGATCTCGGCTCACTGCAACCTCTGCCTCTCAGTTCAAGCAATTCTCCTGCCTCAGCCACCATAGCTGGGATTGCAGATGCGCGCTACCACACCCGGCTAATTTTTGTAGTTTTAGTAGAGATGGGGTTTCACTATGTTCGTCAGGCTGGTCTCGAACTCCTGACCTTGTGATCCACTAGCCTCGGCCTCCGAAAGCTCTGGGATTATAGATGTGAGCCACCGCGCCCGGCCAATGAGCATCTATTAAACATTAGCTATTGTTACCACTCCTCTAGTCAAGTTTTCCCAAAATTCCTCTGTATTACAGGGGTAAGAGGGGACCAGAGACAAGCAGTTTTCAGCACAGGCAGCGGGTATCTGTGAAGGAAGGGTGGGACGCAGGGCGGCCCGCAGCGAGCGTGAATGCCCATCTTAGTGCCTTCACAGAGAGACATGTTGAAAGCCATGGGAACTGACCTCCCATGCTGCCGGTCAAGTTATGATCCCCAACTCTGGCTCCTCAGGGACTCCAGAGCTTCCCATACAAGGTCTCGAATCCCACTTCCCAGGAGGAGGATCAGACTTCTCATTTGGTTTAGCTGAGCTGCTACTGACCAAGATGGCAAGGGGGAAAGGAAAGGAAACTTTAACACATGTTAACCAGAGAGATAATATGTGCCCTCCAAAGTGGGCACAAGAACTTCACAGATGGGGAAACTGAGTCTCAGAAAGCTTGGTCATTCACTCAAGTTCACACAGCTAGTAAGCAGGTGGCTGTGGGATACACCTGACAGCCTGGCCCTAATGCTCACCTTGTTCTGCTACCTAGAGTCCAGGGCAGTGCCAAGCTGGACCCACCATTCCCACCAAACTGCACCTCTGACCTGGGTTGCAGACCTGTGGCTTACTGTCCGTGTGTACACAGGCAGGTGTGGCGGGTAGGAGGGAGACAAAGGGTTCAGCTCCCTAACATATGACCTCAACCTCTGTCACATGGCTACTGCATAGGAGACCTCACCCCTCGGCCCCCTGGCCCCACCCCCAGGAGCCGATAAGGAGCCAGGGTAGCAAGAGAAGGGAACGATAAGTCAAGGGACTGGGCAGGGCTGGCAGCAGAATGGGGCCTTCGCACCCAGGCAAACCGACAGTGCAGGGAGCATGGGCAATGCACAGACAAGTGGCCCGTGCTGCCTCGGATACCCACCCCAGACCAGTTCTGGGCACTGGGGGCTGGACAGGAGACTGGGGTGGGGGGGCAACAGCAGGGAGCCTTAGCCCAGGGAACCATCAAGAAAGTAGGTCAAGTTTTTCTTGGCTTGTGGAGAAATTCCTGTTATAAATTTATAATGGCGTAGCCAGCCCTAAGGGGTGGAGGTGGGGGAGGAGAAGGGGTGGGTGGGGAAGCCCAGGGGCTGGGCACTTGGGCCTGATGCCCTCAGCCAGACAGTGAGGCGCAGGGGGCAAGGGCTGCTGCGGGGGTGGGGATGGACAATAGGGGACGGTCCTGACTCCATGTCCATGAGTGCCTAGCATCTGTCCGTCTGTCTGTGTCTGAATGTCTCTCTCTGGGTTTGGGTGTCTCTGTTCTCCCCCCCAGGCTGTGCCTCGGTGCTTGGCACACCCTGGCTGCGGTGCTGCCCCCGCCTGTCTCCTGCCCTCCTGGCACACTGCCACCACTTGTTTACAGAAGCTGGAAAAATCCACTCGCCAGCCGGAGGCCCAAGCGCCCCCAGGGAGGGGAGGAGGCAGAACAGGAGTGGGCATGCTGAGAGAGGGGCAGCCTCGGGGAGCAGACCCTGAGGGCAGCCGAGGAGGACCAGTGTGTGCAGGCACAGGCACTGGCTGCCGTGGGCTGGGCAAGGAACACCAGCGGCAGGCACATGGCATGAGCAGCTCCTGCCCCAGGCCAGGGCTCCTGAGGGCCTCCCCCATAGGCCCCCGCCACTTACCAGTTGCTACATTGCAGACTTGGGGCAGTGCCAACCTAAGCCACCATGTTTATTTCCCCTTCCCTCTCCCCTGCCCAGCCTTAACTCCAAATGTGTCTGAGTATTGCCAAGGGCCTGCACGTGCCCGCTGGGGGGAGGGGCAGGCTCGCTCTCTGCTCCACCCCTCTGCTGAACTGAATGGTGCCCCGGTGCTGGTCGGTACTGCCCAGGCTACAGTCAGCCCCCGGTATTGGGCAGAGGAGCAATGTGCTGTCCTAGCTGCTAGGGCACCCTCATCGGGTACCCAGCAAGAGGCTGGAACCCCTGGGGACTCCTTGACATCTCTCCAGGATGCTCTTGGGCCTCTGGAGTGATACAGAGGGCCCGGCACCCGAGGAGACACATACCACGTGAGCCTATGCTAGCCGCGGCAGAAAAAGGTCAGTGGACAAGGGGCATGGGGCAGGGGTACCCACCCTCTCTCCCCTCCTCGAGTCCAGCTTAACGCCCCAAACTCCTTCCCTTCCCAGCACCCCTTCCGTGGAGGTGCGGGAGGCTCCGCCCCAAGGAGGCCGAGGGGGCGGGGCTACGGGGTTCTGCGCCCAAGCTGGACAGCAGGACAGCAACACCCACCTGTCGACTGGCCTGGCCACCCACTCCCTCCTGGTGAGATAAGAGCTGCCGGGTGGCAGTGTGGGCAAGGTGCCCGTGGAGGGGAAGCATTTCATTAAGCTTAAGTGCTTCTGCCACGGGGGGACAGGGACACGGGGCCAATGCGGCATCCACGGGCGCCAAGCCAGGTTCCCACTGCCTGGCCGTCCGCTCTGCAGTCCTGTGGATCTGAGGACACCCCCACAGGACTCCTGCGGCTGTCAGAGGGGAGTTTCTGTTCCTAGGATCTAGCCCCCAGTACTACCCCAATTAACCCTCCTGCGTATCTGCTCTGGGCTTTGGCCTCACCTTTCTGGGGCCCCTGAACTTTGTCCTTAGTGCTCTGAAGAAAGCCCAGCCCTCCTTGCCAGCCACAGAGACACACACACATAGGGCGGCTGAGAAAAGGATGTAAAAAGGAGGGGTGGGGGGCAGAGGGAAGGCGGGAGGAGGGGGCAGAACAAAGAGATGGGACAGGGCTGGGGTAGAGCTAGGGGTGACAAGGCAAAAGAGGGAGAGGAAGAAAGGGGAGCCAGAGATGGGGGATGGGGAGAAGGGGTGAGGTAGAAAGGACAGATACAGGGAGGAGAGACACACGAAGGAGGGGAGACAAAGAGAAAGGTAACAAAGAAAGATGGGTGGGGGGGCTTCGTACCCTGCCTAAGTCCCACCCCATGCAGGCAGGGGGGGAGGGGGGAGTAGGAATGGTTTCCACGGTGACAGCTGGTTCTTGGTGGCCTGGCATGTGGGCTATTAATAGTGCTGTGGGTAGGTTCACACCTCCCTCTCCCCTTCCCCTCTGCCTGCTGCTAGGGTGGGGGGAGATCCCTCCCCCACCACCCACTCCCGATCACCCAGCCTCCCACCATGGGAGCCAGGAAGGGCGATGCCAAGGGGCCGGGGCAGCCACCATGGCCCAGACACACAAATGGGCATGCATGGGCACAGGCATCTGTGGGCAGCACTGCCCCCCCATGCCAGCACGGGCACCACAGGCAGCCACCTACACTGAAGGGCCCTGGGGGTCTGTGGCGGCAGCAATGCTGCAGCAGTGACACTTGCCCCTGTGTTGAGGACAGAGGCCTCTCCAGGGCCAGGACCCTCTCTCCTTTCCCACACCCCCTGTTCTATTCTCAGGTGTGGATTGAGCAGGGCTGCCCCACCCAACTCTGTTATCCTAGTGCCAGGAAGGAGAGGAGTGAAGGCGGGAAGGAAGGTACTATTTGGCAGGTGTGATGTGGAGAGGAGTACACACAGACTCAGGGCACCAGCCTGGCGGGCATGGGGAGATGAGAGGAGGGGAGGCGGCACCCCTGGGTGAGCTCTCTCTCGCTGGGCCCCCAGGAGACAGGTGCTGGAGCTGGGGGGCTGTGACTCATCACCTAGCCACTGTGGGGCCTTAGAGGCTAGAGAATGGGAGACGGGGTGGGGATCCTCATAAGGGGGAGACCGGTTACTTAAACAAAGGCTCCTCCCTACCCCCCCAAAAGAATATAACAGGAAACCCCCCTGCAGGTCAAAGACAGAAAGACATAAACAGCAGCCTTGACTTGGGCCAGATGCCCAGTATTAACATCAAAGACTGTGCTTCCCACCCGGCTCCCCCACAGCCTCACCCACCTGCTGCTCTCCTCTCCCTCCTCCTCCCCGGGCCAGCTCCAGTTGGGCATCAAGGTGGGTGCCCAGGTCTGGAGGTCTCCTCCTGGGTCACATCTATCCCCCATGACCACCAGTGGGTGGTCATGCCCACACCCATGCTGGAGAACTCAGCCTCTCCTTATCAGCCCAACTCCCCTCAGGAATGGAGGCAGGAGATTCAAGTAGCCAAGAAAGCAGAAACAGGAGCACCCCCAAGCTGGGCACAGCACATTCTCCCCACCCTCCCCCCAGCAGCCAGCGGGTAATTGGAGCTGGGAGCTGGGGCAGCTGAAAGCTGGAGGCACGAATGTCACGGGGCCAAGGCACTTGCTGCAGATGGCACCATGGGCACAAGGCTTGGGGTCCTCCCGCCTCACTCCCTCCTCTAAGGCAGTAGAGGAAGTTGCCTGCATGCCCTGGGGAGCATGGCCCAGGAGAGGGGGGAATGGTGGAGGGGGAAAGAAAGGCAGGGATGTCCTCCCAGGCACCCCAGAGGCAGGAACTAGCCCCTACCCAAGCAGAACTGGCAGAGGCAAAGAGAGAGAGAGAGACAGAGAGACAGGGAGAGAAAGGGAGGAGGGAGGGAATAAGGAAGGAGGGAGGAACGGGGAGGGAGGAGAGAAAGATTGAGAGTGTGTGTGAGAGAGGGAGGGAGGGAGAGAGGGAGGGAAAGAGGGGGGAGGGGAAAGAGAGAGGGAGAGGGAAAGGGAAGAGGGAGGGAGGGAGGAAGGGGGGAGGGAGACAGAGAGGGAGAGGGAGGGAGAGAGCGCGCGTGAATGCAGCTGAGTCTCCGGCACACACACGGACACGTGCAGACACACACACTCACTCCGCATGCGCAGAGCCACAGGGCTCTGGGTACTGTTCCAGGAGATATTCAGAGCCCTCCCCAGCCCACACATGCACAAAAACACTCTCACATGGATGCGTGCACAACACACCCACTCACTGATGTGTACAAAAATGCCGAAAGACACCAAAGCCTCGGTTCCCCTGCTCCCCCACCCCCATGCCTGGTAAAAGAGAAAAAGAAACAGGCAGCTGGGGCTCTGGGAGCCAAGAGTGGATCTCTTCCTTAGAAGAGGAAGAGAAGGGGAGGAAGAGGTGGGCCAGGGGCTTGGTCCAAACATTCTGCTCTTGGCCGCTGCTGAGGGGCATGGCTGTGCCTTTGGTACCAACCTTTAACCCCCATCCCCAAAACAGGGAAGGGTGGTATTTCCTGGGTACCGGTAACACCCATCTTGCTTCCCTTGTCTACCCAGCAAACTTGTGACCCTCGCTATGACCCCAGCTTTGGCCTGCCAAGTGACACCAGGGTGGAACTACATGTGCCCCCACCACACACCAGTTCCAGATGATTCAGCGGGAGACTGAGAACTGTCTCTGGTTCCAGGTGGCATGTGTATGCCCCACTCTGGCATGCGCCAGGCCCTGGGAAGAAAGAAGCCACAGGCATTGCTCACCATGCCAGGAGGCAACACAGATTGAACACAGGGGTCATCCCACTTTGTGTTACGTGCCCTTACCCTGAGTGAGACAGGAACCATTGTCTCCAGATAATGCAAACCCAGGCCCAAAGTCATACAACTAGTGATGTCAAAGCCCGGTCTCCCAACTCCCAGCTAGTGTCCACCCTCCATGGTCATGCTTACCTCCCTCCCCAAGGATACAAAAGTCCCCCAAAGTCCCCTAGACACCTTTGCAGCCATGAGAACCAGAGTTGGTTGGTTTTTTTTTTGTTTTTTTTTTGAGACAGAGTTTCCCTCTTGTTGCCCAGGCTGGAATGCAGTGGTGCGATCACTGCAGCCTCTGCGTTCAGGGTTCAAGCGATTCTCCTGCCTCAGCCTCCCGAGTAGCTGGGATTACAGGGATGCACCACCACACCTGGCTAATTTTGTACTTTTTAGTAGAGACAGGATTTCTCCATGTTGGTCAGGCTGGTCTCGAACTCCCGACCTCAGGTGATCTGCCCTCCTGGGCCTCTCAAAGTGCTGGGATTACAGGCATGAGCCACCATGCCCAGCTGGGTTTTTTTTTCCAAGAGGATGTGGTGGTGGGGTCTCATTCACTCTGTTGTTCAGGCTGGAGTGCAGTGGCACAACACAGCTCACTGCAGCCTTAACCTTCTAGGCTTAAGCGATCCTCTGGCCTCAGCCTCCCAAGTAGCTGGTAACATAGGCACGCGCCGCCGTGTCTGGCTAATTTTTTAATGTTTTTTTTAGAGATGGGGTCTCACTATGTTGACTGGCTGATCGTGAACTACTGGGCTCAAGTGATCCTCCCACCTTGGCCTCCTAAAGTATTGGGATTACAAGTGTGAGCCACATCGCCCAGCCAAGAACTAGAGTTGAGACTGGTTCCCACTCCAAAGGGTCCCCGTCACCCCTACAGGGTATCCACCTGCTGTCCCTGCTTCACTTTGAAGGGCATGGCTAAATAAAAGGGGTATGGAGAGGGGATCCTGATTGCCAGACTCTCAAAGGGAAAGAGGCAACCCAGGACAAAGGGTGGATCAAGGTGCTGTGCCCACCAAAATGAGTGCCTCAGTTTCTCTCTGCCACAGCCTTTCACATTAAGGCCCACTCCGTGGAGGGGAGGGGAATCTAGTGTTTATCCGCCAGGGCTGGGTCCTGGTGGATCAATGCTGAGACCTCAGGAGGGAGGAAGGCCACTGCCTCCTCTTTGAGCCCACACATAAGAAAGAGAGGGGACGGCTTTCCTTGTTCTCTCTCCCCCACCCCCGGAGCTCAGACTCTGAACCAAGATGCAGTGATGCCCACAGATTTATGCACATGTCCCTAGCTGAAGGGGTGTGTCCCAGGCTGAGGGGCCAAGAGATCCTCGTAAGCTGAAGGGTGAGGGTCAAAGGAGGGTGGGGCAGAGGGGGCCTCCTTTGGCCTCTTTCCCATACACTCCAGGTTGCAAAAATTTGTCTGGGAGGAAAAGATTACAAGAGGGCGAGAAGGCTGGAAATTGGAGACCCACTGCCTCAGGCCCCAGTCTCACTGATGTCTAGGAGAGTCAATTCTCCATCAAGCTTCTCTAAGAAATCTGGGAGACCCCAGGCCCCACAGCCTTCCTTCTTTCTTTCTGTTTTTGTTTGTTTGTTTGTTTTTGAGACAGAGTCTCACTCTGTCACCCAAGCTGGAGTGCAATGGTGTGGTCTTGGCTCACTGCAATCTCTGCCTCTCAGGTTCAGGCAATGCTCTGGCCTCAGCCTCCTGAGTAGCTGGGACTATAGGTGCATGCCACCACACCCAGCTATTTTTTTTTTTTTTTTTTTTTTTTTTTTAGTAGAGATAGGGTTTTACTATGTTGGCCAGGCTGGTCTTGAACTCCTGACCTTGTGATCCGCCCACCTCGGCCTCCCACAGTACTGGGATTATAGCCGTGAGCTACCGCACCCGGCCTCAGGCCCACAGCTTTCTTAATCCATCACAACAGCTCACACAATACAGTTTGTTATGAACTAGCTACTTTTTAAAGCATTTTTCCTCAAAAAAGCTAAATGAGGTAGACATGATCATCCCCAATTTACAGATAAGGCAACGGAGGAAGTTAAAAGGCTTGCTCAAAGTCACACATCCAGTGAGCGAGAGCTGGGATTCAGACCCAGGCATTCCACCACCATCATCATCATCATCCCTGTTCCTAACTGTGATGGCATATCACCTGCTTGAGGGATAATGCTTTGTTCATTCATCCAGCCACGTGTTCCCTGAGACTAAGCTTTGGTCTTTGCCCTCAGTCTTTGCCCCGAGGCCTCTCTGTCAGTGCCTCCACCTCCAAATGGGCCAAGGCTAGAGGGGAGCATGGCCAGAAGTGCTTGGTGCCCCCACGCCCTGTGCCTCCTACCCCAGTTCCTCCTCCTCAAACGCCCTCTCCGGAAGAGGTTCCCCTTCTAGGCTGGAACCTGCACTCATGGGTGGGAGGGCCTCGCTCAGCCCCCGCTTAGTCTGGGCAGCTGTGCCCTCAGAACCAGGCCCTGAGGCTGCGAAAAGAGGACACAGCTGTTGGGCATCTCTGAGGTGGGCCTCAGCTGCCAGGGGTGTGGAGAAAGGCCATTGTGAGCCCTGCCACGGACCCAACTCAGGAGGGTCCTGCCAGCTCCTGCCACTGCCCATGGGGCGGTGCTTTTCCAGCTTGGGCCAGTGTCTGGGGAGCCTCTTCACTGGCTTGTTTAGGAGCTGCTAGCTGGCTGCAGCCTGCACCCTGAGGGCGCCCACAGAACTGGTGTCCCCAGGCCGGGTCTGGCTGCCCGAGGGGTCAGCATGGGCAGTGGCTGTCCCCCCTCCCTTCCCCCATTCCCAGCCCCTAAAACTTGCTGGCCACAGCTGCAGCACTAAGGAAGTGCAGGAAGTCCTGAGCGGCCAGCTGAGCACCCCCCAACCCCCCCTACCCCCTACCCCAACCTCAAGCTGACCCCAGAGGCTGCCTGGTGTGTGTGTTGGGGGGGCAGAGGGGCGGGGCTTGGGTAGTAACAACTGGAAAAGTATGAAGAACATCACTGCCAGTCCCCAGCTCTGAGACAAGGACAGGGGTAGATCGGGGTAGCGACAGGGTGAGAGAGAGTTACAGACTGGCAGAGAAACAAAGGGGGGGGGGAGAGAGAGAGAGAGAGAGAGAGAGAGAGAGAGAGAGAGAAACAGATACCGCAAGACGGAGCAACAGAAAGAGAGAGTGAGTTAGAGAGAAATTCCAAGTCAAAAATACACATCACTCATGCAGACACTCGCCAGCCGATGGCCTCTTAAGGAAAGCTTCCAAGTTTGGGCAGGAGGGTTCAGGTGGCAAGAGGGGTGGCCAGACTCAAGGTGGGATGCAGGAACGTAGCTGGGGGTGACTGAGTGTTCCCAGGAAAGGCCCAGGCAAATGACCCACAGCAGGGGCAGTTTGATATCCCTGAGCTTTTAGGGTAGGGAGGAGTGCAGCTCTCCCCTCCCCCAGCAGTCAAGAGAATCCCAGCTTCTAGAAGTCACTGGACACTGCTTTGAGCCCAATACTCGGCCCTCTGGAACCCCCCTGCACCCACCGTCTTTGCTCTCGTTTCTCTGACCCTCCAAAAGGAAATAAAAGGAAAAAAAAAAAAAAGCCCATTCCCATAGAGTGGCTGAGCCTAGAGGAAGAAGGCAGGAAGAAGCTGAAAGGGAAAAGTCTGTGATTGTGTGCATCTAGGTGTGTGCTTGGCTGCACAGGCTACAGTTGTGTGCACCTGGGGTTATGTGGACACAACTGTTCGTGTGGACTTGGGCCTTGTGAACTCGTTCTGTACCTGAGTTCAGGGGCCCATGTGCAAATGAATGCACCTGTGTCTGCAGGTTCCACAGTCAATCAACTAACAAGTAGTTACAAAGCAGCTGTTGTGCTAGGCTCTGGGTGCGATCCAGAGCTCTTCAAATGATTCTCCCAGGTCTCCAAGAGCTCCCTGTCTAGTAGGGTTGGTATGTCAAGCAACAGAGACCAAAAACATGTCATCGGGAATCCATGCTTTGCACCATTATGCAGGAACACCTTTTCATACAGCCAAATTTAATTTTCTTGGGAGCAAGGTTTTCTTGTCTACAGAACCTCAGAGCTCCACAATAAGAGTCCAGGAAAATACTTGTTGCTAAGTTGTGTATACATGTGTTGATGTGTAACTGTGTTTGCATCTGACTGAGTGACAGCTACTGTCATGGCAAGCAATGACGACTGTGTGACTGGGCTTATGTGAGCACGTGTGTGCCTGTGAGTGACAGGGTCTTTTGTAATTGTGCGGCTGTGTGCAATTGCTCTATGTGCATGCATGCATGTGACAGTGACTTTTTCTGTGTGGGTGACAGCAACTCCTCCTTGCCCGTGTGTGACAGCCTCGCCGTGTGACCCTGTGCGTGGGTATGTGCCATGGGTCGGTCCCCATGCTCTTGGTCTCCCGTGGGTATGTCCCACCCCTCTGAGCTCCACAGTGCAGCAGCAGCCTGCCTCTTCCCTTGTCCCCATGTGGGTGTGTCCAGCAGCTCCTGTCCTTGAGTCCGCCTGGGTGTCCCTGGGTGTGCATGTGGCTGTCTGTGTGGACATATCTCTGTGTCTGCGTGTCACTTTTGCCTTCCCCCCATCTTGGACAACAGCCCCCTTCATCCCCTCCCCCTCCTGGAGACGAAGCCAGCACTGAGGGGCAGGCTCCCATCTTACTGGCTTTCCTTCTGTGTTCCCCACCCCCACCCCTGGACCGGTGGCTCTTTCAATTGCCCCTGTCATCCCCCCAGGCCTTTCTTTCACGCTGGGCAAGGGAGGGCCCCAGATGGAGAAGGGGCACCAGAGACACGTTGCAAGGGGAGGGAAAAAGGTGGGGTACACACACACAGGTCCATTTCTCCCTCTCCTCCCCAGCCAGCAACTCTCCTAATCATCTAGGCACCATCAAGTGCACCCCCTCCACACACACATTCCCCCCCAGCAGCCGCGTTTTTGCAATTAAGAGTGTTGCAACCAGACAGCCATGCTCAACTGGAAGGCGGGTGAAGGGGGGGGAACTTCCCTCTCCCCGGACCCATGCAAGCCCACCCCCGCCACCGCACTCATACTGCCCTCCGCAGCTGGAGGCAGCTTTGCAAAGGCCACTCAGCCTCAAAGGCTAGGGGTGGGGGCTGGGTGGGGGCTGGGTGGGGGGCAGGCCGCCGACGCACCGTAAACAAACCGCGGCGCGGCGGGCGGGGGAGCTCCGGCGGCCGGCAACGGGGCCCGGCCCGGGAATGCGCAGCAGACTGGCCGGACAGAGGCCGGGCGGGACGTCGAGGGGGAGGCCCAGACGCCATCTCCGCCTGCAAACCCCGGGACCCACCGACCTCCTAGCAACACCTCCCTTGCCCAGGGCGTCAGTTGCAAGCTCCTGGGCTCGTGACAGGGTCACTGGGGCGCCGGGAAAGGCTGAGGCTGACAGCGGGTACCCCCTGGGCGACCCCGGCCCGCCTGGGAGCTGGCCACAGAGCCCCGCGGCTTTGCATAATCAATCGCGAGGCATTTGCATATTAATGCCCCCTCGCTCCCTCCTCCTTACCTCGGCGTGGCGCGCTGGACCGGGCTGGGCAGCGACGCGGGGGTCTCAGCGCCCCGTGCCTTGGGCGTCCATGGGGGGCCGGTGGGGCCCGGGCCGCCCGCCTCCTGCGCCCGGGTGTGAGTGCGAGTGAGCGCGGGGGGGGCGGGGGGCGAGTGTGGCGGCCCCGCGGCTCCTCCGGCAGAGGCGGCGGCCGCTCTGGCTCCTCCCTCCCCCGCCCCGCTCCGGCTGGGGCTCGGGCTCTGCGCGCCCGGCCGGCTCGCGGCTGCTCCCTGCAGGCCGCCTCGCCGCCGCCCGCCCCCGCTCCCGCCCCCCGCCCCCTGCCGCGCCCCGGGACCCCCGCCAGCGGCCAGGCCGCCCCTCGGCCGCCTCTGCCCCGCCCCGCTCGGACTCGCCCTCCCCCGCCGGGCGGCTCCCGCAGGAGTGGGTACTTGGTGACATATTTTGGAAGAGATGTCATTAAAAAATAGCCTTTGCTTGCTGGGAGAATTGGGGGTTTTCGGGTTTGCACCATGGGGGTGGGGGAGGAAGTACCGAGGAGCCGCCTGCACCTTACACATGAGGAGAAAGTCTAAACACCAAACGCTTGCAGGTGTAGAGTTTGTTTAAGAGTTCGGGTCCCTTCTCCGCCAGTAACTCACTGTGTGACCTTGACAAATCACCACTGCTGTCGGGGGCAGAGCTTCCTCAAGCTTCAGCCGCGAGGGCTGGGCAGATCACCCCTGACGTCCTTTTAACTTCAATCATCCTGTGTTTTTAATCCTTGTGTGGGCTCAGTACCTCCCTCCCCTCTCATTTCTAACATCAATACCGATCCACTGCCTCCCCTTTCCAATATCACCCTTCTCCATATAGGCTCTTTCTATTCTCTGTCACCAGCCATTTCCCCAGCAATCTGCTCCCTCTCCTCAGCTCGGGGAGGGGACAAGATTTGCCATACCCCCTCAATTCCTAGCTCCTGGGTGGTGGTATTTCCCTCGTGTTTGCTCCCACCAAAATCCAAATGGTACCAGAGTCAATCTAAGGAAGCCGGTGGGCTGCATACAAATGGACCCCCTAACCCAGCCCAAAGGAGAGGTCTCCACTATGCCAGCCCCACCCCCAGCACACACACAGACACACACACACACACACACACACAACACACACCTGCATTCATGGACATAAAACCAACCCAGTGACGCCAGAGCCCCTTTCATCTCGGGATCTCCCAGTTCCAGGCCAAGCCCTAATTACCCCAGCAACCCCCTGGCCCCGCCGGTTCCCCTGCTGTCATTAGCCCAGTTTTACCAGCGGGGGCCACAGCCTTCCCATGGCTCTCAGGGTGGGGCCCTGCTACACAGTCTGCTCTGAGAGGGGTGTGTGTTTGTGTGTGAGCATGTGTGTCAGGGAGAGCTGCTCAGCTCATGGCCCAGGTTATACTGGATAGAATCACTTGCTGAGTGTGGGATCCTGACCCACAGCTTATCCAAGTTGGGCTGCCCTTGCTCATGTCTCAGTCTCAGCCACCTGCATCCTCAGTGCTGTTGGAGCCACTTCTTTCACAGGGGATACTGGAATTTGTAATGCTTGGCGGAGGGGAAGGTACCTCTCTGGGGGTCCCTGGAACCATGGAGATGAGAAAAGCAGCTGGGATGAAATCCATGGCATGCAGAGTGCAGCGGTGGTGTTGAGGGCATGCCATAGGTGAAGGGAGCCTGTGATGTGCAGTGGCAGCTAGAATGGGGAATTGAGGCAGCAGCGTGCAGAGTCTCCATGCGGTAAGCGAACCTGTGTTCAGTCTGGGCTCACGGGAGACAAGCAACAGCTGCAGTGTGGGGCAGGAGGCTGCAGCGTGCAGAGTCAGTGCAGTGAGCAGAATGAGGTGCACTGAGGGTGGCTGTCTGCCAGTCGGTGCCACCTCCTCAGTGATCAGGTTTGGCCGAAACCCTGGGGTGCAGCGTGTGGTGCTTGGGGTCTGTGCTCTACCCTGTATGGAACTAGTCCCTTGGGATTGGGCTGTTTAAGGAGCTGGGAGGGAATCCTGATGCATGAGATACATTTATACTCTGCATCACAGAGACAGAACTAGGAGGCAGTGGGGAGGGCCAGCAGTAATCTGGATCAGGGCCGGAGTGATGGAGTCCAGAGGCGGAGGAGGAAGGTGCTGTGGTTTTGTCTCCCTTCCATCCTGGCTTTCCCCACCATATCTCTCTTTGATGCAAGGCCCTATAATATTGTGTGGGGAAGACTTTCTGAAATCCTAGACCCAAAGCCATATAAAATAATGTGCCTTCCGATTCACTTTTTTTTTTTCCTGAGGGGCAGAGGAGGGCACTCAAAGACAAGGGTTTACCATTTTCCCATTTTCGTCTTCTCCCTCTTTTTTTTTTTTTTTTTTTTTGAGACAGAGTTTTTCTCTTGTTGCCCAGGCTGGAGTGCAATGCTGTGATCTCGGTTCACTGCAACCTCAGCCTTCTGGGTTCAAATGATTCTCCTGCCTCAGTGTCCCTGTAGCTGGGACTACAGGCATGTGCCACCATGCCGGCTAATTTTGTACTTTTTTAGTAGAGATGGGCTTTCTTCATGTTGGTTAGGCTGGTCTCGAACTACTGACCTCAGGTTATCCATCTGCCTCGGTCTCCCAAAGTGCTGGGATTACAGGTGTGAATCACCATGCCCAGCCCCGATCTTCTCCTTTTAAAAATTTATTATTATTATTATCTGAGACAGAGTCTTCCTCTTTTGCCCAGGCTGTGGTGCAGTGGCACAATCTTGGCTCACTGCAACGTCTGCCTCCTGAGTTCAAGGGATTTTCATGTCCCACCCTCCCAAATAGCTGGGATTATAGGCATGTGTTAGCATGCCCAGCTACTTTTTTATTTTTTATTTTTTATTTTTTGGTAGAGACAGCATTTTACCATGTTGGCCAGGCTGGTCTTGAACTCCTGGCCTCAAGTGATCCTCCTGCCTTGGCCTCCCAAAGTGCTGGGATTACAGGTGTGAGCCACCGTGCTGGTCACCCCTATCTTCTCTTTAACTCTCTCTCTTTCCTGGGCTCCCAGTATGGACTGGTGACAGATCTGGGCAAGACAAAGTGAAGGGCACACTGCCTTCAAAGCAGGCCTCTGCCCAGGTGCCAGGATCCAGCCCAGGTCTGGGCTTAGAGCCTCTGTCCCTGTGTTGCATCATCCGTCTTCCCACCCCACTCACCCTGCCCACCCATTTCTTGAAGCTGCTAGCTCTTCTTAGATTCAGTTCATCCTCGGCTCCTGCTCTGTCCTTGTCATGAAACCCCCCACCAGGGCTGTCCCCTCCCATTCCCCACCTCTGCTTCATCAAATTCCCCAAGTCTATCAGAAGGGTAGGGGTGGCATGAATAAGGATGGATAGATCCTCCAAGGGATGGTCCCTGCAGCTGGGATTTCCGTTGCCAAGGAGGTAGCAGGAACAGCCTGTTCTCTGGGCTCCCATCAGAACAGCCATGCCCAGGCCCCTCCCTCTCTTCCTCTGTCTCTCCTTCCCTTCCTTCCAGACTGTTGCTAGGAAGCACCCCAAGATTTCTTGAGGATACGACCCCTAGGAAACAAGGTAACCAGATATCTTTCTAAAGAGGTTTTTTTTCAAAGTCTGGCAGCTAAGACCCCACACAGCATCTTCTACCCCTGTCCAGAAGCCTTACACATCTCTAGCAGTTTGGGGAAACAGGAGACAGTCCCCTTTACCAGCCACCCTAGAACAAGCTCTGTGGCCTGGCCTCAGAAATTCCCCTCCCCTAGCTCACCTTGACCTCCTGGGCCTAGGTCAGCAAGTGATGGCACATCCAGCATATACCTCTAGACTCTGCAGATAGAGCTGAACTTACTGGGGGTGCTCTGGAAAGACAGCAGAGGAAACTGAGGCTCCACCAGCTAAGAGAACTCAAAGCTCAGATGTTTCTCCCTCTGAGGGATTTCCCAATCAAGAAGAATGGTGGAAATGGATGGAGGAAAGAAAGTTGGAGAGCAGGCTGGGCAAGGTGGCTCACATTACCAGCACTTTGGGAGGATAAGGTGGCAGGATCTCTTCAGGTCAGGAGTTCAAGACCAGCCTGGGCAACATAATGAGAGCCCCCCTATCTCCAGAAAAAAAAAACAAAGCCCACAAATGATCTGGGTGTGGTGGTGTGCACTGCACCTTCAGTCCTGGCTACTTGGGGGGGCTGAGGCAGGTGAGAGATTGGGAAATTAGCAAACAATTACCCTGGGAAGAGAAAGTGACATTTAATTCTCCCCTTTGTCCCATCAGGTGCCCTTGCTATGGGTCACAAAAGAGGGAGCCAGGGAAGGGACCAGGACTGGCTGAGCCTTGCTTTTGGTAGCTGAGGCAAGAAACGGAAAAAGAAGCTGACACCTTTTCCAGGCTGTCTTTCAGGGTTTCTCCTACCTTTATTCATTCATCTGACACTTTTTTTTTTTTTAAAGCATTTAATACGTGCCAAGTATTAGATTCCCCAAATGCTCCCAGCTTCTGGTTTCACTTTGCCTTACAGTCTTCTCATCCTGTCTTTGCCAGCAGGAGAGAGGAGAGGAGGGGGAGCAAGGAAGTCTCCCTTGCCATCAAAGTTTGACGCTTACCTTTCTGCAGCTATCCCCCTCCAGTCAAAGGACAGGTTGGGGCAGTATGATAAGGAAGCCAAAAGTAGAAAGTAGAGCAGCTCTCAGGGCCTGGAGGGAGGGGCAATACAAAGGAAATGGAGGCTGACCTCCCTTCCCAGCCGCTGTCTGGTCCAGGCCTCAGGTTCACAGCACCTCTCTTCTCTGTGCAGGGACTATGGAGAGGGAAGGCCATCCTTCAGGGTGTTAGAGGGGAAGCCACTCCAAGAGTTGATTCAAATTCTGCCTTTCACTCTCCAGGGGCAGTGGGAAGACAGAGACAGGCAACTATGGGGGACAGGCACTGTGGGTGGGAGTGACACCCTGAGCTGAGTCCCTGAGGTGCAGCCACCTTGCAGCCTCTTTTCCATCACCCCCTCCCCCCAGATAGATAGAAAGCAGGGATTTTGCTTTGGTGACTGGTTATGAGGAGGAAACTGGTTTGGAGCCAGCTGTGTATGAGTGTGTGGGAGTGACTTTCTTTTCCCATCCACCTGCTGCCCATAGTGGGGGGACCCAGGCAAGCTTCCAGAGAAAAATGTTCCACTTTGGGAAAAGGAATGACTCAGTTTCCCTATGGAGAGAAGGGAGGCTGACACCCTCAGTGCCTTGTATGCTTACCAACGATTTCAGTGTTTCTGGGTTTTTGGGTCTGGACTCTTGCCACTTTTCCTTATACTTTTTTCTAGCCTAGATAGATAAGGAATGTCCCCTTCCCCTTGGGTACCCAGAACCCTGTTTCTCGCTGCCTCTTACCTCACTCTGGCCTAGCTACTTTTCTGACACTTCTCCAGGTATTGCCAGGTCACTCTGACTGGTTGACTTCCACCTGCCCTCTTCTCTCTCTAGCCAGGGTAGCCAACAAGATGAAGAAACAGCTTGGGGCTCGGGGCTAGGACAGCAGAGGTGGAAGCTCAGCCCCTGTCCCTGTTGAGAGGAAATGAACAGCAAAAGAAAGTGGGGAGGCCGGGCGCGGTGGCTCACGCCTGTAATCCCAGCACTTTGGGAGGCCGAGGCGGGTGGATCACGAAGTCAAGAGATCGAGACCATCCTGGTCAACATGGTGAAACCCCGTCTCTAATAAAATATGAAAATTAGCTGGGCATGGTGGCGCACGTCTGTAGTCCCAGCTACTCGGGAGGCTGAGGCAGGAGAATTGCCTGAACCCAGGAGGTGGAGGTTGCAGTGAGCCGAGATTGTGCCACTGTACTCCAGCCTGGCACCTGGCGACAGAGTGAGACTCTGTCTCAAAAAAAGAAAGTGGGGAAATTAGGAAGGGGCTTTGAGATGGGCCGGGGGGCTATTTGTTGTACACCCAAAGGAAATGTTAGCATCTCTCTTTTCACTCTTTGGAGGATTATCATGGGGTCCTGTGCTTGCAGTGAGCCAGACAGCTCAAGGGGTCCCTAGGAAGATATTGTGGTATGGAAGGAAGAGGTGGTATAGGAAAGGCTGCCTCTGATGTTTACAGACTAGAGAGGCAGGAAGGTCAAAGTGGAGAAATTAAAAATGGTCCTTGCCCAGAGCTAAGGGAGTCCTTGTACATATGAGTCCAGCCTTTGGGGAAACCTTGCCAAGCCTAGAGAAAGGGCTGCTGGTGGGAGGTGGGGAGACAGAGAAGGCAGATGGCCTGACTACAAAAGCCGCCTCCCTGTCACTGCGAAGTGGGGAGGAGGCACCTCCCTAGAAATCTGCCAGGCTCTCTGCCAGAGGCAATGGTTTGAGCTCAGAATATCACCAGCCTCAGGGCCCAAATAGTCCCCAGTCCTGTGTGGACTGGACCCAGCACCCACTAACTCAGCCGGGAGCAGTCACAGAGTTGACAGCTTCTCTCCAAGAGAGGCAATTTGGGCTCTGAGGGATGCGACAGGAGCTCCAGGATGATCCAGGAATGGCTCCAGGTGGGGGGAGCCTCAGGCTGCAGAAACAGACATGGAAGGAGAGCAGGGGAGCAGGCGAAGGTAGAGTGAGGGCCTGGAAGAGGAAGGGAAGTCAGATACGTGAGAGACTGAGGAGAAACAGGGTTCGAGGCAGTGTCAAGTGTGAGTGGAGTAACGGGGGTGGGGGGGGCGTCTGGAAGGTGAAGGTGAGAAATCTGTGTTGTCCCTCCTTCCTGCTTTAGAAGCTTTGGCAACACATGTTTGGCAGTTGTTTTGTATACATACTACGCCCTGCCCCAGTGGTATCACTTGGGCAGGCACCAAAGGAGCTGAAGGGAGGGGTGTGGATTGAGTATATGGTGAAGGAGAAAGGCCATAGGCAATCCCAACCACAGGGGGCATGATCTGACCGTCCTTTAGCCACACTCTTCCCTTTGGAACAGAAGTCCTTGGCTCCCTCTTTAGACCATGCGCTAGACACCCAGGGCGCTGTAATGCTCTGCCCAAATGACCACAGTTTTGCTTCCAGAGCCTTAGTGGGCTGTTCTCCCAGATTTATCCTCCTGAGGACTGATTTTGCCACGCAAAGGGTGAGCAAAGAATGGTTGTCAGGGGCCAGGTGTGGTGGCTCACACCTGTAATAACACCACTCCCAGAGGCTAAGGCAGGTGGATCACCTGAGGTCAGGAGTTCGAGACCAGCCTGGCCAACATGGTGAAACCCTGTCTCTAATAAAAGTACAAAAATTAGCCAGGTGTGGTGGCACATGCCTGTAATCCCAGCTACATGGGAGGCTGTGGCAGGAAAATCACTTGAAACTGGGAGATGGAAGTTGCAGTGAGCTGAGATTGCACCATCGCATTTCAGCCTGGGCAACAGAGCAAGACTGTGTCTCAAAATAAATAAATAAATAAATAAAATAAAGAATGGTTGCTGGGGAATATGGATTGAGCTTGAACTTGTCAACTAGGATACTAGGATATTGGGCCTGGCTAAAGGCTTCCATGTTTATTTCTTTATTTTTTTTGGTAGAGCTAAGAGGCTCCTTATGTTGCCCAAGCTGGATTTGAACTCCTGAGCTCAAGTGATCCTCCTGCCTCAGCCTCTTGAGTAATTTACTCTTATTCCTGGTTGTAAATGTTAGGAATGACCAGTCCATAGTATGGGGAGGGATGAGGACTATGCATAAGGAGGCTCAGACATTGAACCCAGAGGGGGGTAACCTTTGCTTTTCAGTTTCTCACTGGGGGAAAGAAAGGCTATGCTCAAGGCCCTGGGCATAATAATTTATATACGGACCTGTGGGATAAACAAGATTTAAACAACAACAAACTTAAAAGAAAATTGGGGCCAGGCACTGTGGTTTATGCCTATAATCCCAGCCCTTTGGGAGACCAAGTGGGTGGATCGCTTGAGGTCGGGAGTTAGAGACCACCCTAATTAACATGGAAAAACCCTGTTTCTACTAAAAAAAAAACACAAAAATTAGCCGGGCGTGGTAGCGCATGCCTGTAATCCCAGCTACTTGGGAGACTGAGGCAGGAGAATCTCTTGAACCTGGGAGCCTGAGATCTCTCCATTGCACTTCAGCCTGGAAAACAAGAAACTCCATCTTAAAAAAAAAAAGTTTTTGATTTACAGGAAAAAAAAATGAAGGTGATAGAGGACTCCCACATATTCTGCACCCAATTTTTCTTTTGATGAACATCTTAGCATTAGTATGATGCATTTGTAACAACTAATTAACTAATATTGATACATTATTATTAACTAAAGCCCATGCTTTATTTAGATGTCCTCAGTTTTTATCCAGTATTCGTTTTCTCCTCCATGATCACATTCAGAAAACCACATTACATTTAGTTATCAGGTCTCCTTAGCCCTCTTAGCTGACAGTTTCTCAGAATTCCTTTGATTTTGATCACCTTCACCTTAGTTTCTTCCTTACTTTCCCTTGTATTCAAGAAGTATGGAGGGCCTGGAGATTTTGGTAGGACTGTCAGATTCGGGGGTGGTGATATGTGTGCAACTAAGGCATGTTAGTGCCGCTTTTGAAACATAGGTATGGAAATGAGAATAACTCTTTTAGCCCCAGGGGCTTAGGAGAACAGAAAGAGGGCCAGAAAAAGAGAAAGTTCGTATTGCTGAACGCAGCACCCTTGCCCTCCACGCCCCACCCTTGTCCCCAGCCACACCCTTGCCGCACCTACTAACGGGGCTAACGAACGAAAGGGTGTCGGAATACGATGGAGAAGCCCGGTCGACGGTGACGTCGTGGGCAACGTCGGGTTATGAGCGGCCTTTCGAGCTCGTCGAGTCTTCGAGTCTCTGTGGTGCCTCAGCTCCTGGATGTCCTCTCTTAACAGAGAGGAACAATGCGGGCCGACTAGCCTAGTCCCTTAGTTTCCTCGCCAGCGCAGGCAAATACGGTTTCCATCCATGGAACTACAATTCCCAGAAGACAGAGGGACGTCCCTTGCTGCATTTCTATTGGTTGGCGTTTGTTACTCCCAGCCAATAGAAAGTGAACTTCTTGACAAGGGTCAAAATGGCGATGCTTAAGACCTAGAACTGGATTGTGCGGTAGGCTTAAATTTGGGGAGGTGGTGGATGAAAAGGAAATTGGGAGGTATAGTTACAGGGTTGGAGAAGGTGGAGGAAATGAGGGGACAAATCTGAACTTGGCGTGGTGGTGGCCGAGGGACGCATTTAGAGCTAAGGGCCTAATTAGGCAACCAGGACTGGCTTAACCCCTTGATGCCCTACTCAGTCTATTAGTTCCTTTGATACTTTCTTCATTTATTTATTTATTTTCTGAGACGGAGTTTCACTCCGGTGCCCTGGCTGGAGTGCAATGGCGCTATCTCGGCTCACCGCAACCTCCGCCTCCGGGGTTCAAGTGATTCTCCTGGCCTCCCGAGTAGCTGGGATTACAGACACGCGCCGCCGAGGCCCGGCTAATTTTGTATTTTTAGTAGAAACGGGGTTTCTCCGTGTTGGTCAGGCTGGTGTCGAACTCCCGACCTCAGGTGATTCACTCGCCTTTGCCTCTCAAAGTGCTGGGATTACAGGCGTGAGCCACTACGCCTATCCCAGATACTTTCTTCTTAGTGCCCCAGTTTAAGGAAGGGTGGTTCAGGAGGGAGAGCCTGAAAAGAGCTTGCCTTTACCTCTTTTTCTTTTCTTTTTTTTTTTTTTTTGAGACGGAGTTTTCGCTCTTGTTACCCAGGCTGGAGTGCAATGGCGCGATCTCGGCTCACCGCAACCTCCGCCTCCTGGGTTCAGGCAATTCTCCTGCCTCAGCCTCCTGAGTAGCTGGGATTACAGGCACACGCCACCATGCCCAGCTAATTTTTTGTATTTTTTTAGTAGAGACGGGGTTTCACCATGTTGACCAGGATGGTCTCGATCCCTTGACCTTGTGATCCACCCGCCTCGGCCTCCCAAAGTGCTGGGATTACAGGCTTGAGCCACCGCGCCCGGCTACCTCTTTTTCTTTCAAATTCCTCTACTTCGCTTAAATCTTCCGCATCTTCTCCTTTCTATTTAATTTTGCCTTCCCCTGTTCTCCTTAGAACTTCGTCTCCTTTTGTTTAGCTCCATTTCTCTCACCTCAAAGCCAGCTGCCACCGGCGCCACCTGCTCAGAGTGAAATCATGAAGGTGGTGAACCTGAAGCAAGCCATTTTGCAAGCCTGGAAGGAGCGTTGGAGTGACTACCAATGGGCAATCAACATGAAGAAATTCTTTCCTAAAGGAGCCACCTGGGACATTCTCAACCTGGCAGGTCTCAAGTGAACTGGGAAAAAAAGGATGGGAGGGATAAAGCCAGAGAAGTTGTAATCGCTCAGTCATGTTTTTTTTATTCCCCTTGCAGATGCATTACTGGAGCAGGCCATGATTGGACCATCTCCCAATCCTCTCATCTTGTCCTACCTGAAGTATGCCATTAGTTCCCAGGTAAGCTCCCTCCAAACTCCCACCAAGAAATGAGAGTTTTCGGGATAAAAAACTTGGAGTGCGTTTGGTGCATTTGGGCCCTGGTGGTTCATGCCTGTAATCCCAGCATTGTGAGAGGCCGAAGTGGGCGGATTGCTTGATCCCAGGAGTTTGAGATCAGCCTGGGTAACGTGGCAAAGCCCAATCTCTACCCAAAAATATAAAAAGTTAGCCCTGTGTGGTGGCACCCCTGTGCTCCCAGCTACTTAGAAGGCTGAGGTGGGAGGATCACCTCAGCCCTGGGAGGTCAAAGCTGCCATGAGCCATGATCCTGCCGCTGCACTCCAGCCAGAGCAACAGAGCGAGACCCTGTCTCAGAAAACAAACGAAATTTAGAGTACAGTTGTGCGATTGTCAGTCTACTCTTTCTGGATGAACTTGTTTGAATAGATCATTTCACTGAGTTTCAGTGACCTCATAAAATCACTAGTACTTCATTTTTTTTTTTTTTTTTTGAGACGGAGTTTTGCTCTTGTTACCCAGGCTGGAGTGCAATGGCACGATCTCGGCTCACCGCAACCTCCGCCTCCTGGGTTCAGGCAATTCTCCTGCCTCAGCCTCCTGAGTAGCTGGGATTACAGGCACATGCCACCATGCCCAGCTAATTTTTTGTATTTTTAGTAGAGACGGGGTTTCACCATGTTGACCAGGATGGTCTGGATTTCTCGACCTCGTGATCCACCCGCCTCAGCCTCCCAAAGTGCTGGGATTACAGGCTTGAGCCGCCGCGCCCGGCCTAGTACTTCATTTTTTATGATGAATATTACATTCACGTATTCTGCTGGGAGTGGTAGGAGGCAGCACAGGCCTGTGGCCCCACCTACTCAGAAGGCTGAGGTGGAAGGATTGCTTGCTTGAGCCCAGGAGTTTGAGGCTGCAGTGAGCACTGATTGTGCCACTGCACTCCAGCCTGGGCAACAGAACAAGACTCCATTTCTTAAAAACAACAACGACCAGGCTTGGTGGCTCAGGCCTTTAATCCCAGCACTTTGGGAGGCCGAGGCAGGCAGATCACCCGAGGTTAGGAGTTCAAGACTAGCCTGACCAACATGGAGAAACCCCATTTCTCCTAAAAATACAAAATTAGCCAGATGTGGTGGTGCATGCCTGTAATCCCAGCTACTCGGGAGGCTGAAGCAGGAGAATTGCTTGAACCCGGGAGGCGGAGGTTGCGGTGAGCTGAGATCGCGCCATTGCACTCCAGCCTGGGCAACAAGAGTGAAACTCTGTCTCAAAAAAAGAAAACAAAAAAACCCCACCATCACCAACAACCAAAATAAAAAGGATTCCATTTACTTATTCTATCAACAAATGTTCATGAATGCTTATATGTGCAAGACAGTGCTAGCCCCTGGGGACATAGGTGTGAACAAGACCTGATCCCAGTACACACAGAATTTAGTGGGTAATACAGACATGTAAATAAGCAGTCACTGGATGAGTTTATGATAAAGGTTAGGACAGAGTACAGATGCTCCTCAGCTTACGGTGGGGTTATGTCCTGATACACCACTCATAAGTTGAAAATGTACTTAATACACATAACTTGCCAAAGGTCTTCTTTTTTTTTTTGTTTTAAGATGGGGTTTCACCACGATGGCCAGGCTGGTCTTGAGCTGTTGACCTCAGGTGATCCACCCACCTCAGCCTCCCAAAGTGCTAGGATTACAGGTGTGAGCCACCCCACCCGGCCCAAAGGTCTTATATCTACCTTAAATGTACTTAGAACACTCTAGCTTACAGCTGGGAAAAATCATCTAACACAAAGCCTATTTTATTTATTTTTATTTTTTGAGAAGTAGTCTGATTGTCACCCAGGATGGAGTGCAGTGGCACAACCTCAGTTCACTGCAACCTCTGCCTCCTGGTTCAAGCAATTCTCCCTGCCTCAGCCTCCTGAGTAGCTGGGATTACAGGCACTGGTCACCATGCCTGGCGAATTTTTTTGTATATTTTAGTAGAGGTGAGGTGTCACCATATTGGCCAAGCTGGTCTTAAACTCCTGACCTCAGGTGATCTGCCTGCCTTGGCCTACCAAATTGCTGGAATTACAGGTGTGAGCCACCATGCCTGGCCCACAAAGCCTATTTTATAATGAAGTGTTGAATATCTCATGTAATTTATTTATTTTTATTTTTTGAGACAGACTTTCACTCTGTCACCCAGACTGGAGTGCAACAGCACAGTCACAGCTCACTGTAGCCTCCAACTCTCTGGCTCAGGTCATCCTCCCACCTCAGCCTCCTGAGTAGCTGAGACTACAGGCATGTGCCCAGCTAATTTGTGTATTTTTTGTATAGCCGGGGTTTTTCCATATTGCCCAGGCTGGTCTTGAACTCCTGGGCTCGAGCAATCTACCCTCCTTGGCCTCCCCATGTGCTGGGATTACAGGCATGAGCAGCCGTGCCTGGTTTCAGGTAATTTATTGGACATTGTACTGAAAATGAAAACAGAATGATTGTATGGCTATTTATTTTTGTATATTTAGTGGGGGTACAAGTGCAGATTTCTTTCTTTTTTTTTTTTTTTTGTGACAGAGTCTTGCTCTATTGTTCAGGCTGGAGTGCAGTGATGTGCACTCCTTGGCTTACTGCGACTTCTGCCTTCTTGGTAAAGTGATTCTTGTGCCTCAGCCTCCTGAGTAGCTGGAACTACAGGCATCTGCCATCACACCCAGCCTAATTTTTGTATTTTTAGTAGAGATGGGGTTTTGCCATGTTGGCCAAGCTGATCTTGAACTCCTGATCTCAGATGATCCACCTGCCTCAACCTAACCAAGTGCTGGGATTATAGGCATGAGCCACCGTGCCTGGCCAGAAGTGCAGATTTCTTATGTGCATATATTGCATCGTGGGAAATCTGGACTTTTAGTATACGCATCACTCCAACAGTGAACATTGTACCCAATAAGTAATTTTTCAACCCTCACTCCACTCCCACCTTCCCACCTTTTATATTGTCTAGTGTCTATTAGTCTACCTGTTGTATAGCTCCCACTTATCAGTGAGAACATGTGGTATATGACTTTCTATTTCGGAGTTATTTCACTGAGGATAATGGCTTCCATGTATGAGCACTTGAAGTCCAATTTTTTTTTTTTTTAAGACAGAGTCTTGCTCTGTCGCCAAGGTTAGAATGCAGTGCTGTGATCTTGGCTCACTGCAACCTCTGCCTCCTGGGTTCAAGCAATTCTCCTGCCTCAGCCTCCTGAGTACCTGGGAACATACAGGTGCCCGTCACTGCACCCGGCTAATTTTTGTATTTGTAGTAGAGATGGGGTTTCACCATGTTGGCTAGGCTTGTCTTGAACTCCTGACCTCGTGATCCACCTTCCTTGGCCTCTCAAAGTGCTGGAATTACAGGCGTAAGCCACTGCACCCAGCCGAAGTACAATTTCTACGGAATGCAGCATATCTCATATCTTTTTTGAGACAAGGTCTTACACAGTGTGGTGGTGTGATCTCTTCTCACTGCAACCTCCACCTCCTGGGCTCAAGTGATTCTCCTGCCTCAGTCTCTTGAGTAGCTGGGAACACAAGTGCACACCACCACACCCAGCTAATTTTTTTTTTTTTTTTTTTTTTTTTTGAGACGGAGTTTCGCTCTTGTTACCCAGGCTGGAGTGCAATGGCGCGATCTCGGCTCACCGCAACCTCAGTCTCCTGGGTTCAGGCAATTCTCCTGCCTCAGCCTCCTGAGTAGCTGGGATTACAGGCATGCACCACCATGCCCAGCTATTTTTTTTGTATTTTTAGTAGAGACGGGGTTTCACCATGTTGACCAAGATGGTCTCGATCTCTTGACCTTGTGATCCACCCGCCTCGGCCTCCCAAAGTGCTGGGATTACAGGCTTGAGCCACCGCGCCCGGCCTAATTTTTATATTTTTAGTAGAGACAGGGTTTTACCATGTTGGCCAGGCCTGGTCTTGAACTCTGACCTCAGGTGATCCACCCACCTCGGCCTCCCAAAGTGTTGGGATTACAGGCATGAGCCACTGTGCCCAACCTGAATGGGTATCTCTCTCTCTCTCTCTCTTTTTTTTTTTTTTTTTTTTTGCATGGAGTCTTGCTCTGTGGATCAGGCTGGAGTGCAGTGGTGTGATCTCAGCTCGTTGTAACCTCTGCCTCCCAGGTTCAAGCAATTCTCCTGCCTCAGCCTCCTGAGTAGCTAGGATTACAGGCACATGCCACCACGCCCAGCTAATTTTTTCCATTTTTAGTAGAAACAGGTTTCACCGTGTTAGCCAGGATGGTCTCGATCTCCTGACATTGTGATCTGCCCACCTCGGCCTCCCAAAGTGCTGGGATTACAGGCATGAGCCATAGCACCTGTTCTCTTTTTTTTTTTTTTTGAGACAGAGTTTTGCTCTTGTTACCTAGGCTGGAGTGCAATGGCGCGATCTCAGCTCACTGCAACCTCTGCTTCCTGGGTTCAGGCAATTCTGCCTCAGCCTCCTGAGTAGCTGGGATTACAGGCACACGCCACCATGCCCAGCTAATTTTTTGTATTTTTAGTAGAGGTGGGGTTTCACCATATTGACCAGGATGGTCTTGATCTCTTGACCTCGTAATCCACCCACCTCAGCCTCCCAAAGTTCTGGGATTACAGGCTTGAGCCACCGCGCCCAGCTCTCTTTTTTTTTTTTTTTGAGTTGGAGTTTCACTCTTGTCCCCCAGGCTGGAGTGCAGCGGCATGATCTCAGCTCACTACAACCTCCACCTCCCGGACTCAAACGATTCTCCTGCCTTAGCCTTCTGAGTAGCTGGGATTACAGGTGTACACCACTACACCCTGCGAATTTTTGTATTTTTAGTCGAGTTGGGGTTTCACCATGTTGACCAGGTTGGTCTCAAACTTCTGACCTTAAGTGATCCATCCGTCTCAGCCCCCCAAATTGCTGGGATTATAGGCACGAGCCACTGTGCCCATGCATATCTCTTTTTACACCATCGTAAAGTTGAAAATTTGTAAGGTGAACCATTTTTAAGTTGGGGACTGTCCTTGCTACGGTAATACCTGGGAAATGTACCCAGGTCCAGTCTGAACAGTCAAGGAAGGCTGTGTAGAGGATGTGATGTTTAAACCAATATCTGAATATTGAGTAGGAGTTAGCCAGGCACATTGAGGAGAGCGTGTGTGCAAAGCAGAGAAAAGGATATGTACTGGCTGGGAGGCAAGAATCACATCATATCGTTCAGGAACTGAAAATAATTTGGTATGGTTAGAGAAAAGGAGTTTGCTCTCAGGACCCCTTTCTCTTTTCTTTTTTTTCCTTTTTATTTTTTTGTATTTTATGTAGAGACAAAAATACGTTGCTATGTTGCCCAGACTGGTCTTGAACTCCTGGCCTCAAGTAATCCTCCCACCTTGTCCTCCTAAAGTGCTGGGATTATGAGTGTGAGTCACTGCACCCGGTCTCAGGACACCTTTACATTCTTGAACATTTTGAGATTTTTCTTAAAAGTATTTGATTGCATTTGATCTCATGCCTCCCTAAAACGTATAAAACCAAGCTGCACCCCAAACACCGTGGGCACATGTTTTCTGGACCTCCTGAAGGGCCATAGTCACTCATATTTGGCTCCGAATAAATCTCTTCAAATATTAAAAAAAATATATATTGGCTGGGTGTGGTGGCTCACGCCTGTAATCCCGAATCCCAGCACTTTGGGAGGCCAAGGTGGGTGGATCACTTGAGGTTAGTAGTTCAAGACCAGCCAACATGGTGAAAACCATCTCTACTAAAAATACAAAAATTAACTGGGTGTGTGGCAGGCACCTGTAATCCCAGCTACTTGAGAGGCTGAAGCAGGAGAATCGCTTGAACCCGGGAGGTGGAGGTTGCAGTGAGCCAAGATTGCACCACTGCACACCAGCTTGGGTGACAGAGCTAGACTCCATCTCAAAAAAAAAAAAAAGGAAAGCTGAGTTTTCAAATCTGCTTTTGCATTCCATTGTCATGATAGGCATTTTGTTTGAAGCTTATGAAGAAAATCTGGCCTCAGATATCAGATGTTTAGTTTGAAAATGGAGGAGTATTTTAATAAGCTTTTCAGATAACTGATATTTTTCTTTGATACTACGCTAAAATTCAACAGGTAATTTGAAGCCTTATAAGTAAACTTTTTATATTATTACATTAAAATTCACTGGTCTCAGGTCAAATGTGGTGGCTCCTGCCTGTAATCCCAGCACTTTGGGAGGCTAAGGTGGGTGGATCACTTGAGGTAAGTAGTTCAAGACCAGCCTGACCAACATGGTGAAATCCCATCTCTACTAAAAATACAAAAAATTAGCCTATCCTCTGAAACTCAGGCAGAAAAAAAAAAAAAGAAATAGCTGGGTGTGGTGGTGTGCGTCTGTAATCCCACCTACTTGGGAGGCTGAGGAAGGAGAATCGCTTGAACCTGGGATGCAGAGGTTGCAGTGAGCCAAGATCGCGCCACTGTACTCCAGCTTGGGTGACAAGGCTAGACTCCGTCTCAAAAAAACAAAAGAAAACCAAACAAAAGTTAACCAGGTGTGCTGATGGGCACCTGTAATCCCATCTACTCAGGAGGCTGAGGCAGGAGAATTGCTTGAACTTGGGAGGTGGAGGTTGCAGTGAACCGAGATAATGCCACTGCATTCCAGCCTGGGCGACAGAGCAAGACTCTGTCTCAAAAAAAAAAAAGGGAAGAAAAGAGCTGAATTCTAACATCTGCTTTTCTCACATCTCACATTCAATTGTCACGATAGACGTTTTGTTTGAAGCATATGAAGAAAATCTGGCCCCAGATATCAGATGTTTTGTTTGAAAAAGGAGTTTTTTGTTTGTTTTTGAGATAGAGTCTCGCTCGCTGTGTCTCCCAGGCTGGAGTACAGTGGCATGATCTCAGCTCACTGCAATCTCTGCCTCCCAGGTTCAAGTGATTCTCCTGCCTCAGCCTCCCGAGTAGCTGGGACTACAGGCACCTGCCATCATGCCTGGCTAATTTTTGTATTTTTAGTAGAGACGGGGTTTCACCATGTTGTTCAGGCTGGTCTTGAACTCCTGACCCCATGATCTACCTGTGTTGACCTCCCAAAGTGCTGGCATTACAGGTGTGAGTCACCATGCCCAGCCACGAGGAGTATTTTAATAAGCTTTTCAGGTAACTGATATTTTTCTTTGATACTATACCTAAAATTCAACAGGTCATTTGAAGCCTTATCAGTGAACTTTTTATACTATTACATTGAAATTCATTGGTCTCAGGTCGGGGATGGTGGCTCCCGCCTGTAATCCCAGCACTTTGGGAAGCCGAGGTGGGTGGATCACCTGAGATCAGGAGTTTGAGACCAGCCTGGCCAGCATGGTGAAATCCCGTCTCTACTGAAAATACAAAAAATTAGCTGGGCATGGTAGTGTGTGCCTGTAATCCCATCTACTCGGGAGGCTGAGGCAGGAGAATCTCTTGAACCCAGGAGGCGGAGGTTGCTGTGAGCCGAGATTGTGCCACTGTACTCCAACCTGGGAGACAGAGCAAGACTCTGTCTCAATAAAAAATAAAATGAGATGAAATTCACTAGTCTCTTTATTGCTCCTTGAGTAGATCTTTTATCTATGTGTGATTTTTGTAACATCATGAATTGGTAATTTGGAAAATTCTATGACTAAGTTATATAAATTTTTTTTTTTTTTTTTTTTTTTTTTTGAGACGGAGTTTCGCTCTTGTTACCCAGGCTGGAGTGCAATGGCACGATCTCGGCTCACCGCAACCTCCGCCTCCTGGGTTCAGGCAATTCTCCTGCCTCAGCCTCCTGAGTAGCTGGGATTACAGGCACGCACCACCATGCCCAGTTGATTTTTTTGTATTTTTAGTAGAGACGGGGTTTCACCATGTTGACCAGGATGGTCTCGATCTCTTGACCTTGTGATCCACCCGCCTCGGCCTCCCAAAGTGCTGGGATTACAGGCTTGAGCCACCGCACCCGGCTTATATAAATATTTCAATTGTTGACACATTTAATTGTATAATACTATGACATGTCATGGAGCTTCCACGACATTCCACTGTACAATTGTGAGAGAATTAGACCAAAAAGGTAAACAATATCTTAGTAGTATTTTAAAAATAGTTTTGACTTTCTAGACCCCCTGAGAGGTCTTGGGGACCCTGAGGAGTTCCTGGACTGCACCTTTAGAATTGCTAGACTGGCACTTTAAGGAGGAGAGTGGTTTAGAGAGAGAATGATAAGGTGTAACAGACCTGTGAGTGATGCTAAGGGAATTTGGACTTTATTTTAGGGTAACAAGTAATCATTTAAAGGGTTTTAAGTGGAGGAGTCACATGACAGGACTTCCTTAAAAATATGCATATTTTAATTAACATAGAATAACATACAAAGATCTTAAGATCAATTCAGAGTTTTAGCAATTGTATATACCCATGACACCAGCATCCAAAATAAGATAGAGAATATTTCTGTTCTCCCAGAAAGTTCCCTTTTACCACTTTCTATTCCACTCCCCTCTCCCACAATTGCCTTTATTTGGAATTTGTAGAAATGTAGTCAGATGTAGTATACTGTCTTTTGTTTTGTTTTTTTTTTTTTTTTGAGACGGAGTTTCGCTCTTGTTACCCAGGCTGGAGTGCAATGGCGCGATCTCGGCTCACCGCAACCTCCGCCTCCTGGGTTCAGGCAATTCTCCTGCCTCAGCTTCCTGAGTAGCTGGGATTACAGGCACGCGCCACCATGCCCAGCTAATTTTTTGTATTTTTAGTAGAGACAGGGTTTCACTATGTTGACCAGGATGGTCTCGATCTCTTGACCTCGTGATCCACCCGCCTCAGCCTCCCAAAGTGCTGGGATTACAGGCTTGAGCCACCGCGCCCGGCTTTTTGTTTAACATAAATGTTTTTGATATTTATTATTTATGTTGTGTATGTTAGTAGTTCATGCTTTTTATTTATTTATTTATTTTAATTTGAAACAGGGTCTTACTCTGTCACCCAGGCTGGAGTGTACAGTGGCATGATCACAGCTTACTGTACCTTGTCCTGCAGTACTCAAGTGATCCTGCTGCTTCAGCCTCCCAAGGAGTTGGGACTACGGCATGCACCACCATGCCTGGCTAATTTTTAATTTTTTTGTAAAGCTGGGTTCTCCCTACATTGCCCAGGCAGGTAATTTTTACATTTTTGTAGAGATGGGGTCTCACATTGATGCCCAGGGTAGTCTCAATCTCCTGGGCTCAAGTGATCCTCCTTCCTTGGCTTCCCAAAGTGCTGGGATTACAGATATGAGCCACCCATGCCCGGCCCAATTCTTTTTTTTTTTTTTTTTAATTGCTGAATAGTATGTCTCAGTTGACACATAAGATTTTTTTTTTTTTTAATTAAAAGTTTTTTAAGAGTCAGGATCCTTGCTTTGTTGCCCAGGCTGGAGTGCCCTGGCACAACAGTGGCTCACTGCAGCTTTGACCTCCTTGGCTCGAGTGATCCTTCTGCCTCAGCCCCCCAGGTAGCTTGAACTACAGGTGCGCACCACCATACCCAACCAATTTTTGCATTTTTTGTAGAGACAAGGTTTCGCCACATTAGGTTCATCTTGAACTCCTGAGCTTAATCTGCCTACCCTGGCCTCACAAAGTGTTGGGATTATAGGCATGAGCCATGGAGCTCAGCCCTAACCTACTGCTGCGTGATATTCCCTGTGTACTTTTTTTTTTTGAGACGGAGTCAGGCTGGAGAGCAGTGGCACCATCTCACCTCCCTGCAACCACCCCCAACACACCACCCCCACACTGGGTTCAAGCGATTCTCCTGCCTTTGCCTCCCAAGTAGCTGGAATTACAGGCGCACACCAACACACCTTGTCCATTTTTGTATTTTTAGTAAAGATGGGGTTTCACCATGTTGGCCAGGATCGTCTTGATCTCCTGACCTCATGATCTGCCCGCCTTGGCCTCTGAAAGTGCTGGGATTACAGGTGTGAGCCACCTCGCCTGGCCTATTTTTATTTTTTCGAGATGAAGTCTCACTCTGTTACCCTGGCTGGAGTGCAGTGGTGCCATCTTGACTTAACTGCAACCTCCACCTCCCAGGTTCAAGTGATTGTCCTGCCTTAGCCTCCTGAGTAGCTGGGATTACAGGTGCACACCACCACGCCCGTCTAATTTTTGTATTTTTAGTAGAGATGGGGCTTCACCATGTTGGTCAGGCTGGTCTCAAACTTCTGACCTTGTGATCCTCCTGCCTTTGCCTCCCAAAGTGCTGGAATTACAGGCTAGATACTACAGAGCAAGACTCAGTCTCAAAGAAAGAAAGAAAGAAAAAATTAGGCATGGTTATGTGTGCCTGTAGTCACAGCTACTCAGGAGGCTGAGGTGGGAGGATTGCTTGAACCCTGGAGCACCATTGCTCTGTCATAGCCTAGGTGACAGAGTGAGACCCTGTCTCAAAAAACAAACAAATCAATGGAAGAGTCTTGAGTTGTGTAAACACTGATGGGAAAGACAAGAAAGCGAAAAAGGCAGAGAGAAAAGAAGAAAAAATGAAAAAAGAAAAAAAGAAAGAGAAAGAGGCTGAAGTAACAGAGAAGCAAGCATACATGAAAGGCCTTTGTGACCTGTCAAGTGCTGTGCAAAATTAGTAATTTATTCTTCCTTCAGAGTCAAGAGGCTCTTTGGCCCAGTGTTATGCGAGTAGAGGGCACTTAGGAGTAGTAGGGGTGTTGAATATTCAGAAGAGCAGAGAGGATTTGAGAGCAGCTGCAGGGTCGGGGTGGCGGGGGCTAACCACCAGCATGGTGGCCACACAGAGGGTCTCTCCTGCCCTTGGGGCCTGTGGTGGTTCAGAGCTTCTATCTGATAGAATGATTAAGACTGGAATAGGCCAGGTTCTGCTGTGTAAAACAGTTCATCATGTAGAAAGCATTTTCGGGTCTCTGGAGTAGCAGTGGTTTATTGATACAGTTAACAAAATTCTACTGAACAGAATTCAGACTTTGAAGACCAGAAATTCATTTTGACTAACGGCGTCCCTCAGAACATACAGGATTGGGGTTTCTCTCCTAGCATATGAGGGTCAGTGTTTAGTGGGAACATCTGGCTCCCCCTGCAGGTTGGTATCCAGCAAGGCTGAGTTTTTGCCAAGCACTCGCTATGGGGACATCAGTTATAAATAAACAAAACACTCGCAGGAACGTTATGGTTATTCTGCCCAGGCAGGCTCCCAGCTTTCTGATAGATGTCAGACACTAGTTCTGGCCTCACAGTGTGGTGGTTCTGAACACTGATTGTATTTAAGCCTTCTGTGTTTTGCTTCTGTTCACCCAGGAGTACTAGTGAAAGACGCCTGAAAAGAGCAGTGTATTCTGGTGACAGGGAAATCACACATAGGTGGAAAGTTTGCCATACCCAGGTGATTGAGCAGACAGCTTTCGTATTTTTTTTTTTTTTTGAGACTGAGTCTCGCTCTGTTGCCAGGCTGGAGTGCAGTAGCTCACTGCAACCACTGCCTTCCGGGTTTAAGTGATTCTCCTGCCTCAGCCTCCTGAGTAGCTGGGACTACCGGCACATGCCACCATGCCCAGCTAATTTTTGTACTTTTAGCAGAGATGGGGTGTTTCACCATTTTGGCCAGGATGGTCTTGATCTCTTGACCTAGTGATCCTCTGGGATTACAGGCGTGAGCCACCGTGCCTGGAGGTTTGTTCTCCTCCAGCAGAGACAGCCTAGGTGGTGATTGTCCTGATCGTTTCTGTCATTGTATCCTGCTTTTGTATTTTGGTATATTTTGCCACTGATTTTGAGTATACAACTATAACTATTTTTTTTGTGGTATTATTTATATTTTATCAGCATGCTGTAATTATTATTATTATTATTATTATTATTATTATTATTATTTTGAGACGGAGTTTCGCTCTCGTTACCCAGGCTGGAGTGCAATGGCGCGATCTTGGCTCACCGCAACCTCCGCCTCCTGGGTTCAGGCAATTCTCCTGCCTCAACCTCCTGAGTAGCTGGGATTATAGGCACGTGCCATGTAATTATTTTTTTAATATGACAAAAGATTTTCTGTAGGGTTTAATTTCAGTCAGGACAAATTATTTCTTTTGAACTAGATCTCCAGTCTTATGATGATGATGAATAGGTTTTGCTAACAGAAATTTATTTTAAGGTAAGATTTTCTAGAAGGCATCTAGTTAGTAGAATTCATCTGATTCAAAGCAATAAAAGCTTCCTGAGGATCTATTGTATGTCAGTTCCCGAGCTAGATGCTAGAGAAACAGATATAAATTCAGTACCATCTCTGTTCTCTGGAAACTTACTGTTCAGGTAGTATTTCCCAAAATGTATTATGGAAATACTGGGCACGTGAGATTCCTTGGTCCAGTAGGTTTGAAGGATACTGCTTTGTTTTATCATCAGTCTACATAGAGATTCTCATTGCTTATGAGTATGTCATGGTTCAAGAAGTTCTGTGGTAAAGTTCTCTGTGTATGTTTAATCTAATGTTTCTCAAATTTATGTCACACACAAGCCCAGGGTGTGTGTGTGTGACATTTCTTAACAGCCTGAGAACTTCTGGAATAGCATGGACTTTGTACAGTGATAGAAATGTTCTTTATCTACACTGTCCAGTACAGAAGCCACTGGCCACCTGTGGCCATGGAGCACTTGAAACGAGTCTAGTGTGACTGAGGAAATGAATTTTAAATTTTATTTAACTTTAATTAATTTACATTTAAACAGCCACATGGGGCTAGTGACTTCTCTAATGTATAGGGCAGCTGTGGAAGCTATTTTGAGTCATGCTGGGCTAAAGGTGTGTTTTTATTTATTCATTCTACAAACATCAAGCTTGTGGTGGTCACTGAGTAAAAATGTCCTTGTCCTCAAGGAGCTCCTAATTTAGTGGGGACTGCAGGCACCTGCCACGTAATGATGAGCCTAAGGTGATTACTTGGAGCACAGAGGAAGGGGTTCAGCTTTGGTGGGGAGGTTGGGGTTGATCAGAGAAGGTGTCCTGGATGGGTCCTAGAGCGTAAGTCCTGAATAACAAGTAAGAGTTTATACAGTAAAACTTATTCCCTGTTTCCCTTCTTTTCTTTTCTTTTCTTTTTTTTTTTTTTTGAGTCACCGTTTCGCTGTCAGTCATGCTGGAGTGCAGTGGCATGATCTCAGCTCACTGCAACCTCCATCTCCCAGCCGCAAGCAATTCTCCTGACTCAGCCTCTTGAATAGCTGGGATTACAGGCATGTGCCACTATGCCTGGTAAATTTTTGTATATTTAGTAGAGATGGGGTTTCACCGTGTTGGCCAGGCTGGTCTCAAACTCCTGACCTCAGGTAATCTGCCCTCTTCAGCCTCCCAGAGTGCTGGGATTACAGGTGTGAGCCACCATGCCCAGCCACTCCTTGTTTTAAGGTGCAGGTACTACCTACTCAGTGCAGGAAATGTTTGTCTCTACTTCTTACCCAGATGAAGCCCCTGTTCTTGCCGGAAGCTATAGGAGTACAGTGACATGACTTCACTCTTGCCCATGCTTCTGCCCGCCAGCTGTCAGTTAACCCACGCTTATTGAGGACAATGAGTAGCATGTGAACATGAAACATGGAGCCTTTGAGTATCCCCCAAAATCATCTTGTTGATGGGCTTATGCTGATACCATTTGCAGTGAGTCTGACAGAAGCAGGAACAGGGCGGTACGCAGCGACACTGCCTCTCCTTCCCTGGATTGAGGAGGGCCTCTTGAAGGGGTTGAGGTTCAAGAGAGCTGCAGCAACTTGAAGCAGCAGTGTTTGTTCCTCTCAGCTGTGGGAGATGAGTGGTCTAAGGATTATCTTTCTTCCTTCTCTCCAGATGGTGTCATACTCTTCTGTCCTCACAGCCATCAGTAAGGTATGACTATAGATACTCCAGAGCTAGGTGGAAGATGACAGACAAGGCCTCCCCTCCTGGTGGGCAGCCCTGATCCTGTGACCCATGAGGCTGGGCAGGCAGCACATGATGCCTGTGGCTGGCATTGCTGGTCTTCCGTGGGAGGGGGGTCCTGGCAAGTAGGGGCTGGTGCTTGGGAGCCAATGTCCACTGTTGAGGATGCTGAGTCTGGAACCCAAAGTTGGAGGAGACAGGAGGAATCCTGAACGCACTCTCTGCCTTGTGTGAGCCCTGGGGGTGGATGGGGGCGTTCTGTAGCATCTCCACTGTTCTTTCCACAGTTTGATGACTTTTCCCGGGACCTGTGTGTCCAGGCTCTGCTGGATATCATGGACATGTTTTGTGACCGTCTGAGGTAAGAAGAGCAGGGGTAAGAGGGCTCACAACGTTCCAGCCTTGTCTTAGTGCAGAGGTGAAGCTCCTAGCACACAGACCAAGACCAGCTCTGGGTTCTCACGTTTTTTTCACCCCACCTGCCCATCCGCACTCACCCGTCCCCTCCCCTCCTTTTCTTGCTCCCTTAGGATAGATCTTCCTCTGAGTAGCTCATTTGAAATCTTGTCCAGTAGAAGCCAGAGGGGCTAAGCGTCTTCCCCAGGACTTTGTTAGCTTCTCAGCCCTAGTTCCTAGTAGGGAAGTGCCAGGGACTCTGTGGAGCATTGGTGTGGGTTGGATTTCAGCCATTGGAAGAACGGAGCCCTGATTTTGCATCCTTCCCGGTAGCTGTCACGGCAAGGCTGAGGAGTGCATCGGACTGTGCCGAGCCCTTCTCAGCGCCCTCCACTGGCTGCTGCGCTGCACGGCAGCCTCTGCAGAGCGGCTCCGGGAGGGGCTGGAGGCCGGCACTCCAGCAGCTGGGGAGAAGCAGCTTGCCATGTGCCTTCAGCGCCTGGAGAAAACCCTCAGCAGCACCAAGAACCGGGCCCTGCTGCACATCGCCAAACTAGAGGAGGCCTGTATGTCCCTTGATTCCCCTGAGCCCCACCTGCCGCTGCTCCCATAGCCGGTCCTTTAATTGAGAAGGGAGAGGCAGGATGCCATCCCACTTCTTTCCAGGAGGATCTGAAACCATCCCACTTCCTTTTTTTTCTCCCCATAAGCATTGCACACATCCCAGGGACTTGGGCAGGGTGGCACCCGAGCCAATCAACCAACAGGTATTTACTGAGCATTGTCTTACACCCAGCACTGTGCTAGGTGCTGGGGGCGGGGGGTGGGGGGGCTATCAAAGGAGCATGTGGCAGGGTCCCTGCCCTCATCAAGCATAGCTGCTAGTGGGGAGCAAGACTAGTATGTCACAGATGCGGAAAAAACTAGAGGACAAGACAAGCACACCGTCCGTTATTGTGTTTGTCTCCATGTTACTCATCATCTGGAAGCGAATGCCTCTTGTATTTGAATGTTACCTAAAATGCCCCTTTGAACACAGTGCCTGTTTGCTGTTGGGCCTGTTGGACCATAAGCCTCTTGCCTCAAGTTCAGATGTTAAGTGTGGGTTCTCTCCAGAGCTTGAAAACAGACAGAGCACCTGGCGGGAGGGAAGATGCCAGTATTTCCAACAATGGGGTCCTAAGGCCATAGTCTTGCTCCTTGAAGCCCACATGGCTTGGGACCTCCTACATAGCTTGGGATCTCTTGTTCTCCAGGGACAAGATTGCTAGAATGGGTTACTCCCGAGACTTTAGGACCTGGTTGGAGAGCTTGTTTTAGGACTAGTATATTTATTTCTCCCTCAAGTATGTTTTACTGCCTGTGAAAAGTCCAAAAAAGACAATCATTATATAAAAATGGTCTGCGTTGACAGCTTCTTACCTACCTTGACCCTTGATAAATGTCTACTGGCTGAAAATCGGATGAATACTGAATGTTAATGGCTCTCAGGTCTTGTCTTTTTTTTCCCCTTCTGTGCTCCATGGAGGTTAATGGGCTAGTTGGTGCCATTATCCATCATTTGACCCTCTGGAATTGTAACTAGGATAAGTAACTTGTAATTCAGTGATAACTGATATGGCTTAGACCATGAGTATGGGCATTAGGAAGGAGAGAACAGTGAGTTAGACCAGTTGGGTGAGTTACTAAAGGAACTGGGGCTTGAACAGAGGGGCTTGGAGCATGGTGGGAGTTTGAGAGAGGGTGTGCGAGAGAGGCCTTCAGCAGGGGAGGGCAGCAAGTGTACCGCCTAGATGAGGGAGTGGTTGAGAATGGGAAGGCCATTCAGGGACCCAGCGCCCCCAGGGGAGAGTAACAGCCTCTCCAAGGCTGGGTTTGGAATCCGCCCACTCCTCGAGTGATTTGTGGCCACACTCCCTGTTCCAGCTACTGGACTCTAACCTCCCTCTGCCCCTCTCTCCTGAGCCTGTGTGATGCCAATCCTTGTGAAGTCAGCTGGCTGTGTCCCCTGGCAGTCAGGCCTTTGGGAATGGTCTCTAGGGTTTCCAGCTCTAGGTGCCCACCCCTCTTCTGGAAACAGTGCATGCTGCCCTCAGGCCCCTGCCTCCCTGTCTTCCTGAGGGGAAGCCTTCCTGTGTGGTTTTGAATGACAGAGGCGGTGCCAAAATCAAAGAGTTTGGGGCCAGGCCCTCCCTCTCCCCTGTTTCCCATCACGTTTCTGCACTTCCTTCCCTCTGCCAGCCTCCTGGACTGCCATTGAGCATTCTCTCTTGAAACTTGGAGAGATCCTGGCCAATCTCAGCAACCCCCAGCTCCGGAGCCAGGCTGAGCAGTGCGGCACCCTCATTAGGAGGTAGCGGCTCCCTGGGGAATGGTGATGGAGGGAGAGGAAGGACATGCCCTGGGGTGGGAAGATGTGGTACCTGGTGCCATCCCCTCCACCTTCACCTTTGGCCCCCTCAAACAATGTCCCCTGTGTTTGTGACCCCTCAGCATCCCCACGATGCTGTCTGTGCATGCAGAGCAGATGCACAAGACCGGCTTCCCCACCGTCCACGCCGTGATCCTGCTCGAGGGCACCATGAACCTGACAGGCGAGACACAGTCCCTGGTGGAGCAGCTGACGATGGTGAAGCGCATGCAGGTGGGAGCGGCTGAGTGGCTCTCCCTTCCCCAAGGCGGGCCAGCCTTTTGGGGGCAGGAGGGAGGATTCATCTGGTTCTCCCTGGGAGAAGTGGGTTTGTCTTGCTCTGTGACGGATAATGGGTGCCAGGCGTGTACACTTATGTCATTGGACCTTACGCCTCTGGTTCTCAGCACAGAGCTGGGCAGTGACTCTGCCATGCAGTCTCTGACCCAGCCAAATCCTTGGGTGTCCATAGAAGGATGACAGGGTATGGGCACCCTCTTAGGCCTCATCCTTGACTCTTCCCACAGCATATCCCCACCCCACTTTTTGTCCTGGAGATCTGGAAGGCTTGCTTTGTGGGGCTCATTGAGTCTCCTGAGGGTACAGAGGAGCTCAAGTGGACAGCTTTCACTTTCCTCAAGGTACCGGGGACGTGGGCGGGACAGAGCCAGTCTAGGAATGGTTCTCAGGAAGAGCAGTGGCACCCTGGACCTCTGCCCTGTGTTTCTCCCTGCGGGCGCTGGGCCCAGCCTGCCAGGTATCCCAGTGCAAGTTCCCATTGATCATTTTTTCTGAAAGTGCCAGGGCTATATTTAGCCCATTTGGCAAACTCTGTTGTTTCTTACCACAGAGGTGCAGTTTAGCTTGGTCATCAGACAGATTGGTGCAGGGCAGTGAGGGGAGCCAGGGAAAGGGGCCCCAGTCCTCCTTGAAGCTGGGGATCTACTTTTGCTTATGGCATTTTTTTCTGTTGAGTGAGCAGAGGTGCAGGGTCCCTGTGTCCTCTGCCTAGGCCTGGGGACATAAGGGACCCAGGTACCTATTGGCTGCCATTTAGCTCTAAGTGTGCTCTCACTCCCAGGGCAGGACTGTTCCTGTCTCTCTCCTTGGAGGAGCTGGTCGGGGGGAGGTCTTCAGGGGTACATGAAAGAGAAAAGAAACGGATCTTGCTGTTTTCCCCTCTGCCTCACCCCCTAGATTCCACAGGTTTTGGTGAAGTTGAAGAAATACTCTCATGGGGACAAGGTGAGTTGAGGAATTGAGATGGCGGCATGGGAGCAAAAACAAGGGCAAGGGAAAGGTCCTTCGGGCCCCAACTGGGCAGTGTTCTCATGCCTGGAAGAGAGCTGGATGCATGTGTGCATGTGCGCACCTCAGTGTGCGTGTGCTTTGCTGTGTATGTGCTTCAGTGTGTGTGTGCTTCATTGTGTGCACCTGCTTCAACGTGAGTGTGCTTCAGTGTGTGTATGTGTTTCAGTGTGTGTGCGCTTCAGTGTGTGTATGTGCTTCAGTGCGTGTGTGCTGCAGTGTGTGCACCTGCTGCAGGGCGAGTGTGCTTCAGTGTGTGTATGTGCTTCAGTGCATGTGTACTTCAGTGTGTGTGCACTTCAGTGTGTGCACCTGCTTCAGCGTGAGTGTGCTTCAGTGTGTGTGCGCTTCAGTGTGTGCACCTGCTTCAGGGGGAGTGTGCTTCAGTGTGTGCACCGGCTTCAGCATGAGTGTGCTTCAGTGTGTGTGTTTCAGTGTGTGCTCCTGCTTCAGCGTGAGTGTGCTTCAGTGTGTGTATGTGTTTCAGTGTGTGCTTTAATATGTGTGCGCTTCAGTGTGTGTCTTTCAGTGTGTGTGCTTCAATGTGTGTGCGCTTCAGTGTGTGTGTGCTTCATTGTATTTCAGTGTGTGTGTGCGCTTCAGTGTGTGCACCTGCTTCAGCATGAGTATGCTTCAGTGTGTGTATGTGCTTCAGTGTGTGTGTGCTTCAGTGTGTGCACCTGCTTCAGGGCGAGTGTGCTTCAGTGTATTATGTGTTTCAGTGTGTGTGCGCTTCAGTGTGTGTGCACTTCCGTGTGTGTGTGCTTCAGTGTGTGCACCTGCTTCAGTGTGTGTGTGCTTCAGTGTGTGCACCTGCTTCAGTGTGTGTGTGCTTCAGTGTGTGCACCTGCTTCAGGGCGAGTGTGCTTCAGTGTGTTATGTGTTTCAGTGTGTGTGCGCTTCAGTGTGTGTGTGCATCAGTGTGTGCGCACTTCCATGTGTGTGCGCTTCAGTGTGTGCACCTGCTTCAGCATGAGTGTGCTTCAGTGTGTGTATGTGTTTCAGTGTGTGTGCTTCAGTTTGTGTGTGTGCTTCAGTGTGCGCGTGTTTGTGTGTGCATCTGCCTCAGCGCAGGTGTGCTTCAGTGTGTGTGTTTCAGTGTGTGTGTGCTTTAATGTGTGTGCACTTCAGTGTGTGTATTTTAGTGTGTGTGTGTGCTTCAGTGTGTTTGTGCGCTTCAGTGTGTGTATTTCAGTGTGTGTGCGCTTCAGTGTGTGTGCTTCAGTGTGTGTGTGCTTCAGTGTGTGCACCTGCTTCAGCATGAGTATGCCTCAGTGTGTGTGTGTGCTTCAGTGTGTGTATGTGCTTCAGTGTGTGTATGTGCTTCAGTGTGTTGCGTGCTTCAGTGTGTGCACCTGCTTCAGCATGAATATGCTTCAGTGTGTGTGTGTGTGTGTGTGCGTGTGTGTGCTTCACTGTGTGTGTGTGCTTCAGTTTGCATGTGCTTCAGCATGTGCACCTGCTTCAGAGTGTGTGTGTGCTTCAGTGTGTGTGCGTTTGCTTCAGTGTTTGCGTGCACCCACAACATACACTCAGGCTCCAGGCAGAATGCAGCTAGGCAGCTCAGGTTGATGCTTCCAGCAGTCAAGGTTGCCTGAGATAATAAGGACCGGGTGGCGCTGTGGGGAGCAGTGATGCTGCGTACTTCTCCCCATCTAGTCGCTGGGAGCCAGCGGTGGGCAGGGCCTACTTACAGGCTGTGTATTCGGCAGCGTGTCCTAGTGAGCCTGCACTGTGGGCTGAGGGAGGAGCAGAGGATCTGGAAACCAGGTAGACACTTCTCTCTCTTTTTAGGACTTCACTGAGGATGTCAACTGTGCTTTCGAGTTCCTGCTGAAGCTCACACCCTTGTTGGACAAAGCTGACCAGCGCTGCAAGTATGAGCTCCCCTGCTCACCCCTGCCCTACTGGAAGGCGTTCTGGGCTCTTCCCCGATCTGTGCCCGAGAAGCCTCAGGGGACTCTGACTCCTTGTTCACTCCCCTTGGCAGGGGCAGGAAGCAACAGCCCATAGTTGCCAAGTCCCCAGAGCCCCTCTACTGTCCCTCAGGCACTCCAGATTTTCCTCATCCTGAAAGAGGGAGGAGGATGCTCAGGGACCTGCTGCTCCCTCTGCCCCCCACCATCCCAGCCAGGTGCACAGTTCCCTCAGCATCTTTCTCCCTCACAGCTGTGACTGTACAAACTTCCTGCTCCAAGAATGTGGCAAGCAGGGGCTTCTGTCCGAGGCCAGTGTGAACAACCTTATGACTAAGCGGTAAGTGTGAGCACACCTGGGCTACCCCAAGAGCCCCTTGACCTCTTTCTTGTTATGATGGGGCTGCTGGGTGCCTTTCAACCTTCTGTCTAAAGTGTGGGCTGCAAGTGACTGGGATCATGCCTTGGGGTACAGGGAACAGGAAGGAAAAGAAGGCACCCGTGTCTTCAGACCAGAGTTTTACACTTAGTCACTGCTCTTTAACTCATACCCATCTTTGTGATAAAAGTAAAAATCCTAGGCCGGAGGTGGGTGGTGATAAAAGTAAAAATCCTAGGCCGGAGGTGGGTGGATTACTTGAAGGCCAGGAGTTCAAGACCAGCCTAGCCAACATGGCAAAACCCCATCTCTACTAAAAATACAAAAATCAGCTGGGCATGTGGTATGCACCTGTAATCCCAGCTACTTGGGAGGCTGAGGCATGAGCATCGCTTGAACCCAGGAGGCGGAGGTTGCAGTGAGCTGAGATTGCACCATTGCACTCCAGCCTGGGCGACAGAGTGAGACCTTGTCTCAAAAATAAAAATTCTGAATCTTCTTTTAATCCTAAATCTGCTTTCAGAGCATTTAAGATTAATGATAGGCTGGGTGGGGTGGCTCATGCCTTAATCCCAGAACTTTGGGAGGCTGAGGCAGGTGGGTCACAAGGTCAGGTGAAACCTCGTCTCTACTAAAAATAGAAAAATTAGCAAGGCGTGGTGATGTGGCCTGTAATCCCAGCTACTCAGGAGGTTGAGGTAGGAGAATCACTTGAACCCAGGAGGTGGAGGTTGCAGTGAACTGAGATCTTACCACTGCATTCCAGCCTCGGCAGCAGAGCGAGACTCTGTCTCAAAAAAAAAAAAACAAAAAAAAAGACTAATGATAAATTGCCAGGTGCAGTGGCTCACGCCTATAATCCCAGCACCTTGGGAGGCCAAGGTGGGCAGATATCCTGAGGTTAGGAGTTTGAGACCAGACTGGCCAACATGGTGAAACCCCGTCCCCCGTCTCTACTAAAAATACAAAATGTGTCTGGGTGTTGTGAGCGTCCAGCTACTCAGGAGGCTGAGGCTGCAGCCTTAGAATCGCTTGAACCTGGGAGGCAAAAGCTGCAGTGAGCTGAGATTGTTCCACTGTACTCCAGCCTGGGTGACAGAGTGAGACTGTCTCAAAAAAAAAACTGATGATAAATCAGTGATTGCGATATTGACTACGCTTCCATGAACTTCACCCCAACCTCGGAGGTTCTTATGTGTGTCCCACCTCCTCTGTGCATTTGCTTCTGGGCTTGAACAAGAGAATGTGTCAAGAATTTCTCTCCATTCTTCTTCCCTTCCTTATACAACTGGTGATGTCCACAGAAAAGCAGACCGGGAGCATGCACCCCAGCAGAAATCGGGAGAGAATGCCAACATCCAGCCCAACATCCAGCTGATCCTCCGGGCAGAACCCACTGTCACAAACATCCTCAAGGTGAGTATGCCCTTCCCTGGTCACCACGGTCTTTCCTCTTCTCAGTGCTCTATCTGCTTGCAGTTAAATAAAGGCCTCAGACCTCTGTTTCCTTTAGCTTTTACATATAGTTGCTTTGGAGGTAGTGAAAGGGGAGGCAAGGGTAGCTATCACTGATGGTGACCCGTGGGAGCTTCATTTGTACAGCACTTTCTCTTAGGCCGTCTCACATGGAAACAACAGAGGCGTGGGGCGCGGTGGCTCACACCTGTAATTCCAACATTTTGGGAGGTTGAGGTGAGAAGATCACTTGAGGTCAAGAGTCTGAGACCAACCTGGCCAATGTGGTGAAACTCCATCTCCACTAAAAACACAAAATTCACCTAGTGTGATGGTGCATACCTGTAATTCCAGCTACTTGGCAGGCTGAGGCAGGAGAATCGCTGAACCCGGGAGGTGGAGATTATGGTGCGCTGAGATTGCATCACTGCTGCACTCCAGCCTGGCAATAGAGCGAGACTCCCTCTCAAACAAAAAGGAAGTGACAGAGAAGTTCCCAGCCGTGACCTTGCCCACCCCGACCTTACCACCTTCATGCCAATGTAGATGAGGGGGATGGATTGGAGAGCAAGGATAAGTTTTAGGAACGATTTTCCAGATTGAAGTCAGAAAGACGTAGATTACATTCCAGTTTGTGAAAGAGAAAATGTGGCTAGGCTGTATCTTGGGTGGGGGGTCTTCAGTGTTCTTCAGGACTTGATTTCCTGTCCTGTCTCCAGACGATGGATGCAGACCACTCTAAGTCCCCGGAGGGACTGCTGGGCGTCCTGGGCCACATGCTATCTGGGAAGAGTCTGGACTTGCTGCTGGCTGCTGCTGCTGCCACTGGAAAGCTGAAATCCTTCGCCCGGAAATTCATCAAGTGAGGAAGGCTAAGCTCCTGACCCCAGGGCGTGCAGGGAGGCCATGTGTGTTGGCAGGAGGTAGCAGGGTAGGAGTCAGGTGCCACCCACGGGCCTAGGCAGAGCACCCTGGCTGGAGATCTTGTAGGAAGGGCTTGTTCTCACAACCTAAGTGTTCTTTTCTCTTCAGCTGAGGATGGAGTGGACGTGTTTGGTAAAGAGATGAGGGTAAAGGTTGAGGTGTTGAGCACTGGACATGGAGGAATTCTGAGCATGCCCAGTTATTAATAAGCAGCTCTCAAATTCTGTTGCCTTTTTTGGTTGCCCTGGAATTTGACATATAGAACATTGTTCCATTCAGTGAGCCATTCTCTAGGCTTTGGAAATCTTCTCACAATAGTAATACTTTTCCTGTAGCAGCATGTCTCATTTTAAGTTTAACCTGTAACTCAGAGCATGTGTAGCCCCCAGCACCCAGCTACTGCTCAGCTCATGCTCTGGTCAACACAGCCTGTCTCCATTCCTTTCAGTTTGAATGAATTCACAACCTATGGCAGTGAAGAAAGCAGTAAGTCAGCCCTGTGCATCCGCAGGCCCAGTGGGGCCTGAGGAGGGGTGTGGAGGGAGAGTGTGGGAGGGAGGAGGGTGTGCGGGAGGGAGGGGGGCACCTGGGCTCAACGTGGGGAGGCTGTGCTGCCTCCTCAGAGCCATGACCGATGGAAGCTTCCACGGAGCTTGAAAGTGGGTAATGTTGGAAAAGGATTCTTCCCAGACCATCCCTGTGTCTCGTTCCCCCCACCCCTTGTGACTTGGTTGGGTACGCTGGAAGAGAGTGCTGGGGGCCTTTGGTCTCAAGGAAGGGATGATGTTCCAATTGAGACTCAAGAAAAGGATTCTGAGCCTCAGAGCTTTGAAGGAGCCACGTGGTCCCTGACCTTCCTAGAGACAAATCCCGATCCCTGTCCACCCAGACATGGGCTCTCCCTGGTAGCTCAGCTGTCCTGTCCTTCCACAGCCAAACCGGCCTCTGTCCGGGCCCTGCTGTTTGACATCTCCTTCCTCATGCTGTGCCACGTGGCCCAGACCTATGGTTCAGAGGTGAGAAAGAGGGGAGCGGCCGGGACGGGGGCTCAGGGGAAGGAGGTAACCCGGAATTCTCCCCGCCTCACCACCCGCCCCGCCACAGCCTCTCAGCCAGTTAGTTTTGTGGGCCTCAGAAACCAAGTACCACCCCCCCGGGCTGGAGTCTGCAGAGGCCCCTTCAGCCCCATGCTCACACTGACCACTAGGTGGCAGCATAGCCCCCGTCTGCCTCCGCTGGACCGGTTTGTCCCCAGTCTTCAGGCTGGGCTGGAGCAGCAACGTGACGGGAAACAGTGCAGCCCCAGGTCTAGCGCTGGCAGGCGCTGCGCCCTCCACCCGGCTGGTGCCCCCTCTTCCCCTTTCCCAGGTGATTCTGTCCGAGTCGCGCTCAGGAGCTGAGGTGCCCTTCTTCGAGACCTGGATGCAGACCTGCATGCCCGAGGAGGGCAAGATCCTGAACCCTGACCACCCCTGCTTCCGCCCCGACTCCACCAAAGTGGAGTCCCTGGTGGCCCTGCTTAACAACTCCTCGGAGATGAAGCTGGTGTCAGTGGCCCGGGCGCCCACTCCAAGGGTGGCGGTGGGGGCACGGCCAAGACTCTCCCTGAGCCTGTCCCCTGCTCCCCTGTGGTGACTTCTCCCACGCACACCCACAGGCAGATGAAGTGGCACGAGGCCTGTCTCAGCATCTCAGCCGCCATCTTGGAAATCCTCAATGCCTGGGAGAACGGGGTCCTGGCCTTCGAGTCCATCCAGGTAGCCCCGCCTTCCCAGCAGCCTTTGCTCCCATGAGCTAGCAGCCAGTGATGGCTTGTTGTATTTCGGAAGAGCTAGAAGACCTTTAATCCAGGAGCTCATGTGTTTTTGTTTGTTTGTTTGTTTGTTTTTTGAGACTGAGTCTTGCTTTGCTGCCAGGCTGGAGGGCAGTGGAGTGATCTCGGCTCACTGAACCTCTGCCTTCTGGGTTCAAGTGATTCTCCCACCTCAGTCTCCCGAGCAGCTGGGAGTATAGGCGTGTGTCATTACGACTGGCTCATTTTTGTATTTTTAGTAGAAACGGTTTCACCATGTTGGTCAGGCTGGTCTCGAACTCCTGACCTTGTGATCTGCCTGCCTCAGCCTCCCAAAGTGCTAGGATTACGGGTGTGAGTTACCACAGCTGGCCCAAGGAGCTCATGTTTTGATATTGATCTTTTGCATAATCTAGTCTTAGCCACTCCCTCTGGCCCAAGTAGCTCTGGGAAAAATCAAACTCGTGGAGGGAGGTGTGGAATGTCGCTGGGGACTCCACCTGCTGCACTTAGATGCCCACAAAGGCTGAGAAGGTGATGGCCCAGGAATGGGAGATAGATGGTTCCCATCACCTTTCCTCTCCCCTAGAAAATCACTGATAACATCAAAGGGAAGGTGTGCAGTCTGGCGGTGTGTGCGGTGGCTTGGCTTGTGGCCCATGTCCGGATGCTGGGGCTAGATGAGCGTGAGAAGTCTCTGCAGATGATTCGCCAGCTGGCCGGACCACTGTTTAGTGAGAACACCCTGCAGTTCTACAATGAAAGGTCAGTAACCTGTCCTCCCTTCTCAGGCCCAGCAGGTGTGTTGTGAGAAGTCCATCCAATAACAATCACCCCTCTCTTTTCTGACCTTCGTGAACACGCTGCTTGATCACTCATTCACTTTCCTGTTCCTGCATTCACTCACCTGACTCGGTCAACACATAGTGTGTTTCTGTGGCAGAAACGTCTGTACGCCAGCACCTGCTGTGTGTCAGAAATGCAGATCCCAAACAGCTACTCTCCTGCCCTCAGATTCTTAAGTTCTACACAACTAGCTCTCCAAAGAACAAAGCTGTGTAACTGTCTAGGAACTAGAAACGTGTCTGTAGATTTTACAGGCCATCCCCCACCCCCAGTTATCTTTTAGGACAGTTTCCTGCCCTGGCTCTTCAGTTTTTAATTATAAAAAGCACATAAGATTTGCCATCCTAACCATGTTTAAGTGTCCTGTTCGGTAGTGTTTAGTATATTCACACTGTTATGTAACAAGTCTCCAGAACTTTCTTCTTGCATCTCTGAAACTTCGTACCCACTGAGCCACTTCCCATTTTTACCTCCCTCCAGCTCCTGGTAACTACCATTTTACTTTCTGCATCTAGGAATTTGACTACTTTATACTTTTTCTTTTTTTTTTGAGACCCAGACCAGAGTGAGTCTCACTGCAACCTCAAACCTCTGGGCTCAAGTGATCCTCCCACCTCAGCCTCCCGAGTAGCTGGGACTACGGGCCCACATCTGGCTAATTTTTTCTATTTTTTTATAGAAACATGTTCTTACTATCTTGCTAGGTCTTGAACTCCTTGCCTCAAGTGATCCTCTCACTGTGGACTCCCAAAGTGCTAGGATTGTAGGCATGACTCACCGAGACCTGCTGAATTTGATTACTTTTTAGATGCCTCATTTAACTGGAATCATACAGTACTTAACATTTCGTGACCAACTGACTTCACTCACCATGATTTCCTCAAAGTTCATCCATGTACTAGCATGTGACAGAATTTCCTTCCTCCTTAAGGCTGAATAATACTCTGTTGTGGGCTGGGTGTGGTGGCTCATGCCTGTAATCCCAGCACTTTGGAAGGCCGAGGCGGGTGGATCACTTGAGGTCAGGAGTTCAAGACCAGCCTGGGCAACATGGTGAAACCTCATCTCTACTAAAAATACAGAAATTAGCTGGGCATGGTGGCAGGCACCTCTAATCCCACCAGCTACTGGGAGGCTAAGGAGAATTGCTTGAACTCAGGAGGCAGAGGTTGCTGTGAGCCGAGATCACGCCACTGTATGCCAGCCTGGGTGACAGAGTGAGACGCTGTCTCAAAAAACAAAACAAAAACAAAAACAAAAACAAAAAAAAACCTCTGTTGTGTGGCTATATCGCATCTTGATGATCCCTTCTCTGTGACACTTGAGTTTTTTCCACCTTTGGGCTACAGTGAATAGTGCTGCTGAGATCATGGGTGTTCACCAGCCAATATGTTTTGGGTGTTGCCTTGCAAGGTAGCTGTTGAGAATGTCATTTATATTTAGAGACGGAGTCTTGTTCTGTTGCCCAGGCAGGAGTGCAGTGGTGTGATCTCGGCTCACCGCAACCTCCGCCTCCTGGGTTCAAGGAATTCTCTTGCCTTAGCCTCCCGAGTAGCTGGGATTACAGTCATGTGCCACCACGCCCAGCTAATTTTTGTATTTTAGTAGAGATGGGGTTTTGCCATGTTGGCCAGGCTGGTCTCGAACTCTTGACCTCAGGTGATCCTCCCACCTCAGCATTCCAAAGTGCTGGGATTACAGGCGTGAGCCACCACGCCCAGCCTGAAGATGTCTTTTCTTTTTCTTTTTCTTTTTTCTTTTTTTAAGATAGGGTTTCACCATGATGGCCAGGCTGGTTTTGAACTCCTGACCTCAGGTGATCCACCCATCTCGGCCTCCCAAAGCTCTAGGATTACAGGCGTGAGCCACCACGCCTGGCCCTGAAGATGTCTTAATAGAGAGAAGGAAAGCATTGAGCTGAATGAGGTTTGGGAGGGTCTGGAAAAGGACCTCTCATCTTCCTCTTCCTTCTTTTTACTTTCTTCTCTCATTTCCGTTCCTCCTCCCCCACCCCTACCAAATAGGGAGCTTTTGCTCTGGTGTAATCCATTCTAAGCTTCCTAAGTCCTATCTGGGTAAGGGATAGAGGGAAGTCTGTGACTCTATTGTGCAGGTGAGAAAAGTGGCTCTAAAAGTCATAGCAGCTTTCCCAGAGCCACCCCGCATTCCAGGAACAGTCAGCACTCGGCCAGGTCTGTATTCACATCCAAAGCCTCTTTCCTTGTGAAAATTCCTGGATATACACTTTTGTCTGCCCAGCTACCAGGGGCCGGGAAGAATCCTGTGGGGCAGCCCTTGGCCCTCTCCTGGAAGGAACTGTTTTCTTTGGGAGGAAGCCAGGGCTAGGCGGGGACCCCCAAGTGGCCCAGGGGGAAGTGATTGTGTTTATTTATGCAGCAAGTTGGCAGGGCCCAGGCCTGAGGAGTGGGGGAAGTTGGAGAGTGAGGGAAGAAAAATGTGAATATCTGGCTGGAGTGGCCAGGGGGAGGAAAGCCCCTGCCCAGTCCCTGTTTATAGGCTTTGTGCACTGCAGGTGAGAGACCTGCCGGGAGCAAGGTTGGGGCCAGGTCACCGGGCGTCCCCTCCCCCAGCACAGAACTGGGCTAATTCCTGAGGGAGATTTCCGTCACCCAAGTCCAGGGAAAAGTCTGGCATGGGTATTTCCTCCCCTCCCCTCCCCGCCCCGCCCCACAGTGGCACCTGAGCCTCAGGTGCTCTCGGCCCCCCCAGGGTGGTGATCATGAACTCCATCCTGGAGCGCATGTGCGCGGATGTGCTGCAGCAGACAGCCACGCAGATCAAGTTTCCCTCCACCGGGGTGGACACGATGCCCTACTGGAACCTACTGCCCCCCAAGCGGCCCATCAAGGAGGTGCTGACGGACATCTTTGCCAAGGTGCTGGAGAAGGGCTGGGTGGACAGCCGCTCCATCCACATCTTCGACACCCTGCTGCACATGGGCGGTGTCTACTGGTTCTGCAACAACCTGATTAAGGTACTTGGGCCGGAGTGGCTGTGGGCCAACGCGGGTCCTGGGCCCTGGTTCCCCACACCTGGCCTGGTCACCTCGCCTTCCCTGAGAGGCTGCGGTGAGCCGGATAGCCCCCTGGGGATGCGTCGCCTTGGGGTTGCCTCCTTGGGGAGCTCTGGCCAGAGGCTGGGATTCGGCCTGAGGGGTGCAGCAGCACCTGGGGCCCCTCTGCGGGCCTTCCTGGACAGCCATGCTGGAGTGGCAGAGTGTCAGTGCCTCAGATCCTGGGCCCCCGGCTCCTAAACTGACTCTGTTCCCACGCACCAGGAGCTGCTGAAGGAGACGCGGAAGGAGCACACGCTGCGGGCGGTAGAGCTGCTCTACTCCATCTTCTGCCTGGACATGCAGCAAGTGACCCTGGTCCTGCTGGGCCACATCCTGCCTGGCCTGCTCACTGACTCCTCCAAGTGGCACAGCCTCATGGACCCCCCGGGCACCGCTCTTGCCAAGTAGGATTCTCTTTAGAGCTTGGTACCATCCTGGGGGACCGGGCTTTGGGGAGCCCAGACACAGCCCCTGGGGTTTCTCTCACTGTCCCCCTTTTTCTGGAACCCTTTGCCAGGCTGGCTGTGTGGTGTGCCCTCAGTTCCTACTCCTCCCACAAGGGACAGGCATCCACCCGCCAGAAGAAGAGGCACCGCGAAGACATTGAGGTAGGGCCCCTCTGTTTACTTGTTAATTTCCTGCGGATTCAGCACTTCCTGAGGGAAGCAGATGTGGTGTGATTGGTCAGGGATCTGCGGGTGGCTCGTGTGGCCCCAGACTGCCCGTGGGTACGAGGGGCCTGTAGGATTGTGGGACGGGTGAGGAGAGAGGGGCTGAGACCCCGCTGGCCGTGCCGACCTCACCCGAATTGGAGCTCCAGCTCTTTTCCTTGACAGCTGGAAACGGAGGGGTTTAGGGGTACGTAACAGTGACTCTCCCACCCTCTCTAGGATTACATCAGCCTCTTCCCCCTGGATGATGTGCAGCCTTCGAAGCTGATGCGACTGCTGAGCTCCAACGAGGATGACGCCAACGTCCTTTCGAGCCCCAGTGAGTGTGTGGGCTGGCGGCACGCTGCCCCCTTTCCTGGGAGTGCGCTCCCCGATGCTGCCACTCTGCCGCTGCCCCAGCTGGAGGCATCTTTGCAGCTGGTCAGAGAGGGTATGGCAGGGACCTGTGCCGTTCTATCCCCCAAGGGGGTGTTCTGTGTCCTGCCCCTGGAGAAGACGTTGCTGTTCTTGCTCCCTGAGGCTTGAGGCTCCTCTGCTCAGGTCTAGCCTGGCCCATAGTTCCACCCCAACCCCCGCCCCCTTCCTCACCCCAGGATTGAGGGGATGACAGGCCACCCAAGTGAGTTCACTGCCTCAGGCACAGCCTGTACCATTGACTCACTGGCTCTGACCTTCCTTCCTTCCCCCAGACATGCCCAGAGAGGCCCGCGCTGGGGCTTAGGGCTACCCCCGACCTTCCTGCCGAAGAGCACGCCCCCCGCTCCCCCGGAGGCCATCCCTCTCACTGTCCTTGCCTCCCTGCCAGGCTTCCTGTCAAGGGCTCCTTCTGTGGCATTTAAATTTTCCTGTTGTCAGAGATTTCTCCTGAGCCTGGATGTTTTTCTGAAGGCTTTTGGGGACTATGGGACCAACTACACACTTGATCAGAAGAAAGATGCTAGGTCTGCCACCTACCAGCCCTGTGACCTTTAGCTAGTGACTGAGCCAGCCCCTGTCTGGGTTTCTCGTCTGTAAATGGCGCGTTGTGAGGAGGAAATGCCAAGGGCCCCTGGCCCTGTGTGCTCACTACACGTTAGTTTTTCTCTCTCATCTCTGTTGGGATCTCTCTGTATCCAAGGCCCCTCTGTGCCCTTTTTATTTTATTTTTGAGTTGGAGTCTCTCTCTGTCTCCAGGCTGGAGTGCAGTGGCGTGATCTCAGCTCACTGCAGCCTCCACCTCTCGGGCTTAAGCAATTCTCCCGCCTCAGCCTCCTGAGTAGCTGGGACTACAGGTGCCTGCCACCTAGCCTGGCTAATTTTTGTATTTTTAGCACAGATGGGGTTTCACCATATGGGTCAGGCTGGTCTCAAACTCCTGACCTCAGGTGATCCACCTGCCGTAGCCTCCCAAAGTGCTGGGATTACAGGCATGAGCCACTGTGCCCGGCCTGTTTTTTTGAGACAGGGGCTTGCTGTGTAGCTCAGGCTGGAGTACAGTGGCACCATCTTGGCTCACTACAGCCTTGTTCTCCTAGGCTCAAGCAGTCTGCCTCAGCCTCCCGAAGAGCTGGGACTATAGGCTTTGGCACCACGCTCAGCTAATTTTTACATTTTTTGCAGAGATGGGGTCTCGCTAGTTGCCAAGGCTGGTCTTAAACTCCACGGCTCAAGCGATCCTCCTGCCTCAGCCTCCCAGGATGCTGGGATTACAGGAGTAAGCCATGGTGCCCAGCCTCTCTCTCTGCTCTTGATCTCAGGGTCTTCTCTGGGCTCTCCATATACCAGTTACGTCCGCTGGGTGAAAGTTGGGTGGGGGCATCCCCGGGGAGCAGTGCTTTGGCACCCGGCAGGCTGTTTCCCAGCGCTCCGTCTGCTCCGTCCCACAGCAGACCGGTCCATGAGCAGCTCCCTGTCAGCCTCTCAGCTTCACACGGTCAACATGAGGGACCCTCTGAACCGAGTCCTGGGTGAGTCCCCCACCCTGCTGCTGAACCTGGGGCCTCCCGGTGCCCCTCCCTTCCCCTCGTGCCCCTCGTTGCTGGCTCTCCTGGCCCCCAGGCTCCTGTCTAGTTCCCCCTTCTCCCCTCCCCGGTGACACCCCGTTTTGGGGGCGTCCTCAGCACGCCCTTCTTTTTCCTTTTCAGTCCCACCTTCTCCCAGAGCCTGACCTTACCCCCTCTCATGGAACTCCCTCCTGTCACTCTCCCCCCGCTCTCCACAGCCAACCTGTTCCTGCTCATCTCCTCCATCCTGGGGTCTCGAACCGCCGGCCCTCACACCCAGTTCGTGCAGTGGTTCATGGAGGAGTGTGTGGACTGCCTGGAGCAGGGCGGCCGAGGCAGTGTCCTGCAGTTCTTGCCCTTCACCACTGTGAGTACCGCCCTCCCTGGGGTACCGCCCTCTCCCGCAGGTGCTGGGGCCTCGGGCAGCCCTTGGTGCAGGGAGGGGTCTCTTTCTTCTGGGACAGCACAGCTGCCACCAGCCGTCCTGCAAGGAGCGTCTGTCTGTCTGCGGCAGGTGTCGGAACTGGTGAAGGTGTCAGCCATGTCCAGCCCCAAGGTGGTTCTCGCCATCACGGACCTCAGCCTGCCCCTGGGCCGCCAGGTGGCTGCTAAAGCCATTGCTGCCCTTTGAGGGGCTTGTGGTGGCCGCAGTGGGGGCTGGGGATGGGCCCAGCCCCAGGCACCTTCAAGGGGAGCAGTGAGGAGAGATGAGGCGTCGTGGCTCACGTCCCCTCTACATGGTGCAAGAGCCTCTGCAGCTTCCCGCTCCTGCTCCTGACTCCTGACTCCAGGATGTCTCCCCGTTTTTTCTTTCGAAATTTCCTCCAAGTCTGCCGGTACCTGAGGAGCGTGAGCAGCCTGGTCCCTCGGCCCGGCAGTCACCCCTGTGTTCGCTCACCCCAGTCCAGGAGCAGTCTTACCTCTGAGGAACTTTCTAGATGCAGAGTGTGTATATATGTACATGTATTTTTTTTTTTTTGTAATACATGAGGGAAGTCTGCCTTTGTTTATTTGTAAATAAAGCTCCTCGTGGATCCCTTTATGCCTGAGTGCTGTCCGTGTCGGTGCCATCTGGGACAGGGCACAGCGTCCTCTCCCTGTGCCCAGGGAACAGCTCACTCCTGTGGTGAGGAGGAGGAGGAGGAGGAAGAGGAGGAGGAGGAGGAGGAGGAGGAGGAGGAGGAGGAGGAGGAGGAGGAGGAGGAGGAGGAGGAGGAGGAGGAGGAGGAGGAGGGGGAGGGGGAGGAGGGGGAGGAGGGGGAGGGGGAGGAGGAGGAGGAGGTGGTGCAGAGGCACAGGGTCCTATGTATGCTCGCTCAGCTGGGGAAGGGCTGGGGGAAGAGCAGCTTCCCTTCCTCAGAGCCAGGGTGGCTGGCCTGCTGCCCCCTCCCCCAAAGCCAGCTAGCTGTACCCTGAAAAGGGAGCGGCTTTGGCTCAGGGCCCCACAGTGCTGGGGCAGGGTGGCCTGCTCTTCTGTCTCCTGAGCCTGGCCCAACCCCGCCCACACTGACTAGCCTGGGATATGATCTGTTGCCTCCAGAAAAGGACTGGGGAGCTAGTGGGAGGCGGGAGTTGAGGGGGGCTGGACCTTCCTGTAACCTTTCCTTGCCTGCTTCACACATCTCTGAGCCCCTAGGTGGAGGACTCCGAGCTGGCACTGGGTGCTTCTGACCCTGCTTTCCAGGAGCCACTGGCAGGGCAGGGGAGGTGGGAGGGACTGAGGAGGTGAGAGAGAAGAGGCTTGGGCAGATGGTAGACAGGTGCCGGGGGCCTGGCGGGAGCACCCCAGAGCCACACAGGAGTCCTTGGCTGCAGGAAGGCCTCACACCTGTGGCATGGCCTCTGGACCCCCACTCACCACAGCTTCCCACCCTCCTGGGCTGTGAGCTCAGCCCTCCAGCCCACAGGGCTGCCGCAAGCAGGAAGTGGGTAGCTGGGGTGAGTGCAGAGAGTGAGCCTGACGAGGAGAGAAACTGACCCCAGTGGCCAACTTGAACTTGGCTTCCTCTTTGTGAGCAACTTGATGGATGGGCTCGAGTTTATGGAAGATGGTAAATGACCAGGCTGGTGTGGAGGCTCAGCGCCCCCTGGCTTCATCTCGTCTGGCTGTGCCCGGCCTGTGAAGCCCACCCTGACCCCAGGCTCTCTGTTCCAGGTTCTCATGGTCCCTGTGCCTGTCTTCCCCACAAGGCTGTGGCTGCTCAAGTGCAGATGCCACGCCTGCTTTGTTCCCTGTGTGTCCCCAGCACTTAGCCCAGCGTCTGCACGGTGCTAACATATATACACACACGTGTATTCCATATATCTATATATGAGTGTCAGATGAGCTCAGGAACCTTCCTCCTCCTCCCTGCGCCTCCTCCCTGGTTCCCTCTGGTGTCTCCCACCATTCAGCCACCTCCGCAGCCCCTGGCCAGGCCCCAGGTGGACTCAAGAAGAAGAAGGAAGGACATGACTGGAGACAAACACTTTATTATACTGAAGCTTGGTTACAATGTGATAGTGGAGAGGATGCCGGTGAGTGGGGGGTGAACAGGTGGAGGGTGACAGTCAGTCGAGCTTCTTTTCACACATACACCGACACGATTCCTCCTGTCTGTTCCCTCCCACATTCCCAGTCCCTGTCTAGCAAGGCAAATGTCCAGGCACCTGCCCGGCCTGAAAAAGAGTCACAGTCCTGACCCTGGTGGGGGCAGGGCAGGTGTCCCGAGGGCACCAGAAAAATGGGCATCACACGTCGGTGATGTCTGAGCTCTCATGTGGGGAGTCAAACTGTGCCCCAAAAGTCTTAATAAAAACAAGATTCCCCAGCAGATCTGTGGGACCTCAGGGCTATGCCTTCCAGCTCTGGCTGCCTCTGCTTGTCCACTCACGCCCAAGGGGGTGCAGGGCATGCTGTACAGTCGGCTGAGGCCAGAGTGACGGGCGCAAGGACCCAGATGGGGAACACTGTGTTTAAATATTAAACAGGGATTTCTTGTCTCCCACGTGGGAGACCTGATACTCTCAAGGGCCCCAGGTGCAGACCCTGGGGCCCAGGGCCCACTGCGGCTTGTCCCAGCACCCACCGCAGAGCCAGGCCTGGGGAGCAGTCACAGTAATAAATACTTGGTATTTACCTATCCACCTCCCAGTCCAGGGAATGGGAGGACAGGAGCTTTTTCTCACTGCTACAGGCAGGAGAATGAAACTCAGAAATGGAGGGAAGGGCACAGAGGCCTGGGGCTCCCTTCTGCTCTTCCCAGTCTTTAAATATGAGGCTTAAATAGGCATAAATATTAAATAGCGATAAATACATGGGATGGGAAGGGCTTGGCTCAGGGCTGGGCAAGGTGGCGTAGAACGCGGTGCACCAGCTCCAGGAAGCTCTGCAGATGGGAGGCCACCAGGAGGCCTCCCACCCGGCGCTGGAAGGCAGAGGGCAAGGCTGGTGTGGCGCCACGGGTGGGCTGCAGGGCAGGGGCTGTTCCCAGCTCTTCCATCTGTGGGGGAAAAGCTGCGATCAATGGCTGGGCCCTGCTGGGTGGGCGTTATTACAAATGAGGAAACGCTGGGGGCTGAGCACGGGCAGGGCCCATACACAGGCCTGGCTGCAGTGCCTGGAGTGCCAGCATGACCTTGGGGACCCTGCCCAACAAGGCTCACCTGCTGCCAGATGGTGGTGGCAAAGTCAGCGATGTCCAGGCGCAGCATGTCCAAGGTGGGGGCCAACTCGGGGGAGATCCCTTCCAGGGTCTGCAGGAGGCCCTGGTAGAGGAAGAGGCCGCTATGGAGCTGCCTCAAGCAGCCTGTCTGGGGGACAGAGCGGAGAGTTAGGGGGTGCTGTTGGAGACACTCCAGTCATGCCCCCAGCTTGGAGCCTGGGTACCTGGGGAGCCAGGGGTGTCCCTCCTTTCTTGCCCCCCACCCATTAGCCTTGTCCCCTCCTGACACTCACCAGCTGTAGGGCCTGGCTGGAGCAGCTGCTCAGGGAAACCTGGGGGATGCCCAGAGAGTGCCTGAACAGCACCATCTCCTCGAGGTGGCACATCTTGTAGGTGGCACACTGGGGATGGAAGGATGCTGAGTGAGACTTCCCCTGGCCGGGTCGCCACTCCTCCTTCCCTGGTCCTCCCTGTCTCTGGTCTTTCCCCTCCCTCCGCGTCCTGCCAGGCCGTTCAGTCCCTCTCTGCCCTGTACCTCCACCCTGTGATCTCCTAGGGGTCCTGGTCCCTTCTCCTGACTGTGATTCCCCTACTCCCATCCCAGCCAGCCCTCCCTAGCACTGTTCGCACCAAGCACCTCCTCCCCCAGTCCCTTCCCCGCCTTCCCCAGCTCCATCTTTCCTAATATGCCCCCACGTCCCTTCCAGAGGATGTCGGCCCCATAGTTCCCTCCCCCTTAGCTCTCCCCACCGGGGTTCCCTCCACAGCCCTCCCGCCAGCCTCACTCACCAGCTTCTCCTGCAGCTCCGTGCCATCGCCCTGGACCTTCCTCGCTTGCTCTAAGCACTTGAGCAGGAAGCTCTGGGGCAGGGAGCTGGCAGGGCCCAGGGGGGTGGCTTCCTGCGCTGTCCAGAGTGCACTGTGCCATAGCAGCAGCTGCAGGGCTGGGGACAGAGCGGGCTCAGGAGACATGCTGTCCCCTCTCGGGGACACTGGCGCGTTTAATCCCCATTCCCAGAACGGGGATCCCCAGCCCCTCTGCCATGCCAGCCTCCCTCCCATGCCAGGGCGGGCAGCTGTCCCATCCTGGGCCAAGACACTCACCCACCAGCTTCATGGGGCTCTGGGCGGCAGGTCCAGCCATGGGTCTGGGTGGGACTAGGCTGCAGGCTCTGGGTTGTTTTGGGGCCCAGCTCCAGGGGGGCCTTTATACATAACCCCTGGAGGCCTGGGAGGAAATTACCTGGGGCACGACTAAGGCTTAGTAATAACTTCCCAGGATTTATGCAAATTTGGTGTCCAAGACAATGAAGGGGGGTTGGAACAAAAAGCCGTTTGCGAAAGTTTTGTGAAATTGTGGAATCTCTGATCCTTCTTTGACGTCGCCTTGCCCCCCTCAAAATCCCTTCCTCCCGCTGCCCCGCCCTGGTCTGATAGCCCCAGGGTGTTTGAACAGAACAGCTGAACAAAGGCTGAGCGGCTGATAGATACCTGGAGGCCACAGCAGACCTGTGGGGAAGGGTCTCCCTCCCTGCTCCAGCAGACTTTGGGGGCAGCCTCCTTTGCCCCTCTCCTTTGGGATTCTCAAGTTACCTGCCCCCCAGGCTCCCAAATTCTAAGAGTGAAAGGAAAAAGCTGGTTGGCTCCATTCCTACCCCCAGACTCCCGGGAGGCTGCCTGTCTGGGTGACCTCCTGAGGGCCCCTACCTAAGATACTGACACAGAGTCTTGGCTCCTGTGCCCACCCCACACTCGGATAGGTATGTACCATTGAAAGTTCCAGGCTGTCCTGTCCCAAGCTGATGAGCTGGGAACTCCCCAGAATCCCTCCGCCCATGACTCATTCAGCTAAGCCCCTGGAATCCCGGTAGAGACCAGAGGAAACCGGATGTCTGTCCCAAATGAAGCAAGACCCTTCCAGACGACTGGCTCACCTGACCTTCCACTTCCACGTGCATGACCCCGACAGCAAGGTCCTCAAGGGCTTTGGAAATGGGGCACGGAGACATGTGGCTTCCCTGGCCATTCATCCTTGAAGTGGACATGAGCTGGGGTGAGAGAGTGGAACCACCCCCATCTTCGCATCCTAGAAGCATGCAGCGTTAGTGCTGGAAGGGTCCTTGGAGTCTGTTCCAACCCTGTGAACTGGGCCCGGGAAGGAAGTGCCTTGCCCAAGGTCATGGTAAGTGACAGAATTGCAGCCTGGGCCTCTGGCTCAGGCCTGAACATTTCCTACAGACCACCGGGCCTGCGTGGGGCAGTCTGACTGACCACACCCGAGACTGTCACCTTCTGTTCTAATTAACCCCAGGTGCCAAGAAACAGACAGCTCTGGATGAGGAATGGCCACGCTGTGTGGGGCCATCTCTGGCACTTGGGGGCCCCCTGGTGGTCACCGCTGGCAGAGGCGTCACCTGCTTACACATTGCTATCTGGACCCATCTCCAGCAGCTCCACCTCAGCTCAGGGGCTCAGCACCTCGCACTGATGGGGCCCAATTCTGTGCCCAGCTCCCTGGGAGTGGAGGGTGCTTTTCTTTTTTGCGACAAGTCTTGCTGTGTAGCCAGGCTGGAGTGTTGTGGCATGATCTCAGCTCACTGCAACGTCCGCCTCCCAGGTTCAAGTGATTCTCCTGCCTCAGCCTCCCGAGTAGCTGGGACTACGGTCATGTGCCACCACACCCAGCTAATTTTTGTATTTTTAGAAGATATGGGGTTTCACCATGTTGGCCAGGATGGTCTTGATCTCTTGACCTGCCCCCCTCAGCCTCCGAAAGTGCTGGGATTACAGGCATGAGCCACCACGCCTGGCTGAGGGTGGGTTTCTAACAGGACCATGGAGGGCAGGAAATCCACATTCTTAAACATGTTGCCTGGCAACTACTGCATATGTCTTATATGTCTTTATTACACTTTTGTCATTTCTTTTTTTTTTTTCGGGGAGAGACAGAGTCTCACTCTGTCCCCCAGCCTGGAGTGCAGTGGTGCAATCACGGCTCACTGCAGTCACCTTCTGGGTTCAAGTGATCCTCCCACTTGAACCTCCTGAGTAGCTGGGACCACAGGCACGGGCCATCACGCCCAGTTAATTTTTGTATTTTTTTTACAGAGAGGGGGTTTCACCATATTGCCCAGACTGGACTGGAACTCCTGGGCTCAAGCCGTCCACCCGCCTTGGCTTCCCAAAGTGCTGGGATTACAGGTGTGAGCCACCTTTGTCATTTCATCCCGTCAAGCAACTTGTGTGCGGTAGCTGAGGGAAGGCCTCAGAAGTGAAAGGACTTGTTTAAGATCACAGAACCAGCCAGTGGCTGAGCCTGGCGGGATTTGCAGTTAGATCATCTTCCCAAGCCCCTGCTGTTTCCGTGACACCACGTTCCTGTCAAGAAAGCTGTACATCTTGAAGAACAGCTCAATCCAGACTTCAGCCCCACGTGAGGGAAAATAAAGACCAAACAGAGAGCCAGGGCTTCTTACCACCGGCCATGACACATGGGGCTGAGCCGGACTGGAGGCTCAGAAGCCACCGTGATCTGATGTGGGGGCAGGCTCCAAGGATCCCCGGTAGTCACTCTTCCAGCTTCCAGAAGGCTCTCCCAGGTATTTCTTCATGGTCAGAACTGGCTGGCAGCTTCCCCTCCCACTTCCTGTTTCACCTGGTACTGGCCTTATGGCCTCTTTGTAAAGGATCTGGACTAACGCTCATTTGTTGTTGGGGGGAGTGTAGATTGTAAAAAATCTCCTTGATGGTAACTTGGTAGTGTCTCGTTAATGTGGAAATGTGTATGTCCGGTGACCGAGCAACTCTGCTTCTCAGATACACCTCAGAGCAGGAGTACACAGTCCTGAGTATGTTCGCTGAGTCGGGCTAATTTTTGTATTTTTAGTAGAGACGGGGTTTTGCCGTGTTGGCCAGGCTGGTCTTGAACTACTGACCTCAAGTGATCCACCCACCTCGGTCTCCCAAAGGGCTGGTATTACAGGCATGTAATACCATGTGCCTGGACGACTTTTACACTTTTAAATGGTTGAGGGAAATTTTTTTTTTTTTTTTTTTTTTGAGACGGAGTTTCTCTCTTGTTACCCAGGCTGCAGTGCAGTGGCGAGATCTCTGCTCACCGCAACCTCCGCCTCCTGGGTTCAGGCGATTCTCCTGCCTCAGCCTCCTGAGTAGCTGGGACTACAGGTGTGTGCCGCCATGCCCGGCTAATTTTTTTTTTGTATTTTAGTAGGGACGGGGTTTCACCATGTTGACCAGGATGGTCTCGATCTCTTGACCTCGTGATCCACCCGCCTCGGCCTCCCAAAGTGCTGGGATTACAAGCGTGAGCCACCGCACCCGGCCTGGGGGAAAATTTTTTAAAAGACAATTTCATAAAATGTAAAAATCATATGAAATTCAAATCTTGGTGTCTATAAAAGATTCATGTATGTATTGTTTATAGCTGCTTTTGTGCTAGAAAGGCAGGACTGAGTAATTGTGACAGAGACTGTATGGCCCACAAGCCTAAAAAATTTACTGTCTGGACCTTTGAGTTTGCAAACTATATATATAGTATATATGTACCAGGAAACATTTACAGAGCTTTATATATTCTTTATTATTATTATTATTTTTTTTTAGAGACAGGGTCTTACTCTGTTGTTCAGGCTGGAGTGCAGTGGCATGATCTTGGCTCACTGCAGCCTCGACCTCCCAGGCTCAAGCTATCCTCCCACCTCAGCCTCCTAAGTAGCTGAGACTACAAGTGTTCAGCACCATGCCTGGCTATTTTTTTGGTTTTGTTTTTGAGACAGAGTTTCACTCTTGTTGCTCAAGCTGGAGTGCAATGGCACAATCTCAGCCCGCTGTAACTTCTGCCTCCCAGGTTCAAGCAATTCTCCTGCCTCAGCCTCCCGAGTAGCTGAGACTACAGGCACATGCCACCATACCTGGCTAATTTTTTGTATTTTTAGTAGAAACAGACTAGCCAGGCTAGCTAGAAACCATGTTAGCCAGGCTGGTTTTGAACTCCTGACCTCAGGTGATCCATCTGCCTCGGCCTCCCAAAGTGCTGGGATTACAGGTGTGAGCCACCACGTCTGGCCACGTGGCTAATTTTTTAAAACTTTTTTTTTTTTTTGGATATGAAGTTTCACCCTGTCGCCCAGGCTGGAGTGCAATGGTTCGATCTCAGCTCACGGCAACCTTTGCCTCCCGGGTTCGAGCGATTCTCCTGCCTCCTCAGCCTTCTGAGGCTGGGATTACAGACACCTGCCACCACACCCAGCTAATTTTTATATTTTTAGTAGAGATGTGTTGGCCAGGCTGGTCTCAAACTCCTGACCTCAAGTGATCCACCCGCCTTGGCCTCCCAAAGTGCAGGGATTATAGGCGTAAGCCACCATGCCCAGGCATATTATTTTATTTTTTTGTAGAGACAGAGTCTCCCTATGTTGCTCAGTAGTCTTGAACTACTGGCTTCAACTGATCCTCCTGCCTTGGCCTCCTAAAGTTTTGGGATTACAGGCATGAGTCACTGCAGCTGGCCAGATATGTTCTTTGGAACGTTATTATTGTAAACCAATGGAAATGCACTTGCAATGGCCATCAGCAGGGGAATTGCTAGATAGATTCTGGTCCCTTCATACTATGTATGCCTCCCAACCTGTCTAGAGTGAAGACTCCATGAGGAAAGGGACTTTGTTTTATTCGGTTGTATTCTCAGTGCTCAGAACAGTGCTCAGCGTGGGCATCAACGTGATTAGGTCTCAAAAACAATATTGAGTAAAAACAGAGCAAATGACATTCCTATAATATACCACTTACAAGAATTAAAAAACTCCATATTGGCCAGGCATGGTGATTCATGCCTGTAATCCCAGCAGTAGGGAGCCTGAGATAGGAGGATTGCTTGTGAGCTCAGGAGTTTAAGGTCAGCCTGGGCAACATAGGGAGACCCCCGTCTCTACAAAAAAAAATCAAAAAATTAGCCAGGCATAGTAGTGCAAGCCTGTAGTTCTAGCTACTTGGGAGGTTGAGGTGGGATGATGGCTTGGGCCAGGGAGGTTGAGGCTGCAGTGAGCTGTGACCACCCCACTGCAGTCCAGCCTGGATGACAGTGAGATCCTGTCCTCTAAATAGATAGATAGATAGATAGATAGATATGGTTTGGCTCTGTTTGCCCACCCAGATCTCATATATCTCATGCTGAGTTGTGATTCTGAGTGTAGGAGGTGGGGCCTGGTGGGAGGTAAGTGTAGTACCTTCCCTTTTGCCTTTTCTCCTGCTTCTGCTGTGGAAACACACTCACTTCCCCTTCGTTTTCCACTCCTTCGTCTTATGCTTGTAAATTTCCTGCGGGCTCCTGAGAAGCAGAAGCCTGTACAGCCTGCAGAACCATGGGCCAATTAAGCCTCTTTTCTTTATAAATTGCCCTGTCTCAGGTATGTCTTTATAGCGGTGTGAGAACAGACTAATACAATAATACAATGAACAAAAGCTCAATATTATTCTTTTTTTTGAGATAGGGTCTCACTCTGTCACCCAGGCTGGAGTACAATGGCGCAGTCTCGGCTCTCTGCAACATCCGTCCCCCAGGGCTCAAGGGATTCTCCCACCTCAGCCTCCCAAGTAGCTGGGACTGCAGGTGTGCACCACCATGGCTGCCTAACATTTTTGTATTTTTTGTAGAGATGGGGTTTGCCATATTGCCCTGGCTGGTCTCAAACTCCTAGGCTCCAGCAATCTTCCTGCCTCAGCCTTCCGAGGTGCTGGGATTACAGGCGTGAGCCATCACACCTGGCAGCTTAATACTATTTTGTAGTAAAAATATGAAAACAGGCCGGGCGCGGTGGCTCAAGCCTGTAATCCCAGCACTTTGGGAGGCTGAGGCGGGTGGATCACGAGGTTGAGAGATCAAGACCATCCTGGTCAACATGGTGAAACCCCGTCTCTACCAAAAATACAAAAAATTAGCTGGGCATGGTGGCGCGTGCCTGTAATCCCAGCTACTCAGGCGGCTGAGGCAGGAGAATTGCCTGAACCCAGGAGGCGGAGGTTGCGGTGAGCCGAGATCGCGCCATTGCACTCCAGCCTGGGTAACAAGAGCGAAACTCTGCCTCAAAAAAAAAAAAAAAAAAGAAAAGAAAAGAAAAGAAAACATAATGGGAAGGCTGCCGGCTGAATTATCAGAGTGGCTGCCTTTGCCAGGAGAGCAAGATGGACTCTTCCAACTTAGCCGTAATATTTTATTTATTTATTTATTTTGTAGAGATGGGGTCTCACTCTGTGGCCCAGGCGAGTCTCAAACTTCTGGGCTCAAGCAATCCTCCTGCATTGGCCTCTCAAAAGGCTGAGATTATAGGCATGAGCTATGGTGTCCAACTTATTTCTTTTTTGATTACAAAACTTCACAGAATAATGAAATGTTAACATGACGAAACTTGGGTGGAGAGTATACGGGTACTTATTTGTTATGTTGTTCTTTGTACTTCTATGCAGTTTTTAAATTAACAAAACAAAACTGGAAGGTAGCCAGGCATGGTGGCTCATGTCTGTAATCCCAGCACTTTGTGAGGCCGAGGCGAGTGGATCACTTGAGGCCAGGAGTTCGAGACCAGCCTGGCCCACATGGTGAAACCCTGTCTCTACTAACAATACAAAAATCAGCCAGGCATGGTGGTGCACATCTGTAACCCAGCTACCGAGGTGGCTGAGGCAGGAGAATCACTTGAACCCTGGTAGCGGAGGTTGCAGTGAGCCGAGATTGCAACACCGCACTCCACCCTGGGTGACAGAGTGAGATTCTGTCTCAAAACAAACAACAACAAAAAAAACTGGAAGGTAAAAGAATACAGTGAACTCTGCAAGCACAAAAGTGACACTTGGCTGGGCATGACGGCTCACACCTGTAATCCCAGCACTTTGAGAGGCCAAGGCTGGTGGATCACTTGAGTTCAGGAGTTGGAGACCAGCCTGGCCAACATGGAAAAACCCCATCTCTACTAAAAATACAAAAATTAGCTGGATGTGGTGGTGGGTGCCTGTAATCCCAGCTGCTTGGGAGGCTGAGGCAGGAGAATTGCTTGAATCCCAGAGGCAGAGGTTGTAGTGAGCTAAGATTGCCCCACTGCACTCCAGCCTGGGTGACAGCATTAGACTCCATTAAAAAAAAAAAAAGTGACTCTGAGTTTCTTTAGGAAAACCCACATTAACAGGATTCATCCAGACAGCGAATGAAGAAGCCTCCAGACAGTCAATAGACAGAAAAATGGCCCATAGAACCAGGAAATCATGGCAAATAACCCCAGCTCTCTGCAAGAGAGTGATAAACCCTCTCCAGTCACTTACAATCAAGATTGAAGATTTATAACCTCATGTGAGGCTGGGCTCCTCAGAAAGATTGCTCATTACAGCTACAAACATTAAACAAGTTGAAAAGGGGCTCAGGCAGCTGTGCTTGCCTTGTGTATATCTCCTGATCACACACGCAAGAAATGTGGCTTTTGAAATCATGGAAGTCTGTCAAGGGCCAGAACGACTGCTGCGTGGATACCCAAAGACAAATGAAGATAGGTTGGGTAACAGAATCCCAGAGTGATGGTTAATACTGAGGGTCAACTTGATTTGATTGAAGGAGGCAAAGTATTTCTCCTGGATGTGTCTTCGCGGGTGTTGCCAAAGGAGATTAACATTGGAGTCAGAGGACTGGGAAAGGCGGACCTCAATGCAGGTGAGCACCATCTAATCAGCTGCTGGCACAGGCAGAAGAAAAAGCTGGAGAAAGACCAGACTGGCTGAGTCTTCTGGCCTCCATCTTTCTCCTGGCTGGATGCTTCCTGCCCTTGAACATCAGACTCCAAGTTCTTCACCTTTGGGACTCTTGGACCTTCGACCTCAGACTGAAAGCTGTACAGTCAGCTTCCCTACTTTTGAGATTTTGGGACTCGGACTGGCTTCCTTGCTCCTCAGCTTGCAGACAGCCTATTATGTGAGTCAATACTCTGTAAAATTCCCTTTATATATACAACTATCTTATTAGTTCTGTTCCTCTAGAGAATCCTGACTAATACACCCAGGCTGAGGCGGGGAGAAGGCAGCACAGCCTGAGAGAAGGCGCATTAACTTTGTATCAGGTCAGCCTGGGTTCCATTGCAGGGCTCATTGAACCCACCTGAACATGTCCTTGCATCCTAAAAGGACACGGAGGAGGTGAGTAACCGTGATCCTCCCACCTCGTCCTTCCTGAAAGGGAATCAAAGATCTTTGAGAAGGTTTTGGGATTGGTTTGCGATATCAAAGGATAACACGGGGAAAGGATTGGAGTCCTAAAAATAAATGAAGAATCTGGATGCTAGGATCAAAGCACCTGCCACAGAGACTGAGGGGTGGGTTTGGGAAGCACAGAAGGGCTGTTCTGCAGTCAACTTTAGGAATTTCATCATACTGAGAAGTAGCAGAAGGTGAAAGGAAGGAAGGGATGCCAAATATTGTGACCAGGGCTGGAGTATGATCAGGGGCCAGAGCAGGGCCAGGCCAAAACCCTTGCTTAATGGAAATTAGGAATACAGGCAGACCTTGGAGATATTGCAAGTTCAGTTTCAGGCCACCACGGTAAAGGGTGTCACAGAGCTGCTGGTTTCCCAGTGCACATAAAAGTTATGTTTACACAGGCCAGGCCCAGTGGGTGGCTCACACCTGTAATCCCAGCACTTTGGGAGGATGAAGCAGGCAGATCATGAGGTCAAGAAATCAAGACCAACTTGGCCAACATGGTGAAACCCTGTCTCTACGAAAAATACAAAAATTAGTTGGGTGGTGCGTGCACCTGTAGTCCCAGCTACTCAGGAGGCTGAGGGCTGAGGCAGGAGAATTGCTTGAACCTGGGAGGCAGAGGTTGTAATGAGCCGAAATGGTGCCACTGCACTCTAGCCTGGGCAACAGAGGGAGAGGCCATCTCAAAAACAAAACAACAAAACAAAAACAAACAACAAAAAAACCTGCCGGATGTGGTGGCGTGTGTCTGTAGTCCTGGTTACTCTGGAGGCTGAGGCTGGAGGAGGGCTTGAGCCCAGGAGTTCTGGGCTGTAGTGTGCCATGCCGATCGCGTGTCTGCACTAAGTTCAGCATCAATATGGTGACCTCCCGGGAGCGGGGCACCATCAGGTTGCCTAAGGAGGGGTGAACCGGCCCAGGTCGGAAACAGAGCATGTCAAAACTCCCGTGCTGATCAGTAGTGGGATCGAGCCCGTGAATAGCCACTGCACTCCAGCCTGGGCAACAGGCCTGGGCGTTGTTGAAGTTCTCTATATAAAGTTATTTCTAGTTAATTCATTATGCAGAAGGTAGAAGGATTTATCCTTGCTGTTTTGTGCTTTATTAGGTTTTTGTCTTTCCCTTACTTTATCTGTTCTATAGCATTGCATTCCAGCCTGGGCAACATAGTGAGATCCCGTCTCTAAAAAAAAAAAAAAAAAAAAAAAAAAACATGCACACACACGCACAAATTTTTTTTTTTATAATAAGAAAATAAAGAAGAGGAAGAAAGAGAAAGAGGAAGAGGGAGAGAGGATGGGGATGGGGGTATTGCTTTATTGCCCGGGCTAGAATGCAGTCTAAATATGGGTATGCCTATAATTGTCCTTAATAATGGAGACATGAAAGAAAATGAGGGAAGAGTAACAAACAAGAAGCCGACCAACATTTCGTTTAAACTTCTAAGTTGATATGATGTGGTACTGATAAGAGTGTATATTTTGTGTATTTAAAGTGGAGAGTTCTATAAATTTTAATTACGTTTACTTGTTCCAGATCTGAGTTCAAGTCCTGGATATCGTTGTTAATTTTCTGTCTCATTGATCTGTCTAATATTAATGTTGAAGTCTCCCACTATTATTGTGTGGGAGTCTAAGTCTCTTAGTCTTGTATGTCTGGGTATTCCTGTATTGGGTGCGTATATATTTAGGATCTTTAGCTCTTCTTGTTGTTGCATTGATCCTTTTATCGTTATATAATGTCCTTCTTGGCTTCTTTTGATCTTTGTTGCTTTAATGACTATTTTATCAGAGGCAAAAAATTGTAACTTCTGCTTTTTATTTATTTATTTTAGCTCTCTGTTTGGTTGGTAAATCTTTCTCCATCCCTTGTTTTGAGTCTTTGTGTATCCTTGAATATGAGGTAGGTCTGGATGCAGCATACTGATGGGTTTTAGTTTTTTATTCAAATTGCCTGTCTGTCTTTGGATTGGGGGATTTAGTCAATTTAAATTTAGAATTAATAATGATATATGTGAGTTTAATACTGCCATTTAATATTAGCTGGCTATTTTGCCCATTAGTCGATGTAAATTCTTCATTATATTGATGCTCTTTTTGGTATTTTTTAGAAAGGCTGATACTGTTTGTTCCTTTCTATGTGTAGTGGTTCTTTCAGAAGTTCTTGTAAAGCAGGCCTGGTGGTGATGAAATCTCTGAGTGCTTGCTTGTTCACAAAAAACTTTATTTTTCCTTCACTTATGAAGCTTAGTTTGGCTGGATGTGAAATTCTTGGTTGAAAGTTCTTTTCTTTAAGGATGTTGAATATTGGTCCCCACTCTCTTCTGGCTTGTAGGGTTTCTGCTGAGAGATCTGCTGTAAGTCTGATAGGCTTCCCTTTGTGGGTAACCTGACCTTTCTCTCTGGCTGCCCTTAGTATTTTCTTCTTCATTTCAACCCTGGTGAATCTGACAATTGTGTCTTGGAGTTGCTCTTCTTGAGGAATATCTTTGTGGTGTTCTCTGTATTACCTGGAGTTGAATATTATCCTGCCTTACTAGGTTGGGAAATTTTCCTGAATAATATCCTGAAGCGTATTTTCCAGCTTGGATTCATTCTCTTCCTCACTTTCAGGTACACCTATCAAGCGCAGATTAGGTCTTTTCACATAGTCCCATATTTCTTGGAGACTTTGCTCGTTCCTTTTTATCCTTTTTTCTCTAATCTTGTCTTCTTGTTTTATTTCATTGAGTTGGTCTTTGACCTCTGATATCCTTTCTTCTGCTTGATCAATTCGGCTGTTAAAACTTGTGCATACTTCACGTGGCTCTCGTATTGTGTTTTTCAGCTCCATCAATTCACTTATTTTCCTCTCTAAATTGTGTATTCTTGTTAACATTTCGTCAAACCTTTTTTCAAAATGCTTTGTTTCTTTAGATTGGGTTGGAACAAGTTCTTTTAATTCACAGAAGTTTCTTATTATCCACATTTTGAAGCCTGCTTCTGTAATTGGAACCCACTCGTTCTCCATCAAGCCTTGTTTCATTGCTGATGAGGAACTGTGATCCCCTGTAGAGGGAGAGGCATTCTGATCTTGGGTATTCTCAGCCTTTTTTGGCTGTTTTCTTGCCTTCATTGTAGATTTATCCATCTGTGGTCTTTATAATTACCGTCTTTGTAATTGGGTTTCCAAGTGGACATCCAACTTATTGATTCTAAGCGCCAAAATCTGAGCAACCCACTGCGCCGGCTAAATCAGCGGCGTTAAAATTGATGGTGCTTTTCTGACTCTGCACCAAGAACCGACGCTCTGAGGTCACAAGAGTCGCGCTGGCGACCTGTGGGGCTCCTCCACTGGGAATCTCCTGGTGCGTGAGCAACAAGAATTCATGTGAAGGTGTGGCGTCCTCTCGTTCTTTGTGCTTTCACTGGGAGCTACAATCCTGAGCTGCTAGTGATCAGCTGATCTCAAACAAACAAATTTGTGTTTACACTATATAGGCTGGGCATGGTGGCTCATGCCTGTAATCCCAGCACTTTGGGAGGCTGAGGTGGTCGGATCACCTAAGCCCAGAAGCTCAAGACCAGCCTGGGCAATATAGCGAGATCCCATCTCCACAAAAAAATGCAAAAATTATCTGGGCGTGGTGGCACTCGCCTATAGTCCCAGCTACTTGGGGGGCTGAAGTGACAGGATCATAGCCCGAGGAGGTCAAGGCTACAATGAGCTGTGATGGTGCCACTGCACTCCAGCCTGGACAACAGAGTGAGAGCCTGTTTCAAAAAAAAAAAGTTATGCTTCTGCTATACTGTAGCCTATTAAGTGTGCAAGAGCATTATGTTTCAAAACGTATCTTATATATGTACATACTTTATTTTTTCTTTATTTTTTCCTCCTCAAAGAGACATTCTCAGCAAGAAATGTACATACTTTAATTTAAAAACACTTTCTTGCTAAAAACGCTAGCAATCAGCTGCGTCTTCAGCAAGTCCTAGCCTTTTCGCTAGCGGAGGTCTTGCCTCGTGTTGATGGCCACTGACTGATCAGAGTGGTGGTTGCTGAAGGTTAGGGTGACTGCAGCAATTTTTTTTCTTATGTTTGTTTTTATTTTTCCTAAGCCTTCAGGTGAGAACAATTTCTTAAAATAAGAAAATAATGAAATTTTCTGCATCGATTGACTCTTTTCTTTCTTCTTTTTTTTTTTTTTTTTGAGACGGAGTTTCGCTCTTGTTACCCAGGCTGGAGTGCAATGGCGCGATCTCGGCTCACCGCAACCTCCACCTCCCGGGTTCAGGCAATTCTCCTGCCTCAGCCTCCTGAGTAGCTGGGATTACAGGCACACGCCACCATGCCCAGCTATTTTTTTTGTATTTTTAGTCGAGACGGGGTTTCACCATGTTGACCAGGATGGTCTCGATCTCTTGACCTTGTGATCCACCTGCCTCAGCCTCCCAAAGTGCTGGGATTACAGGCTTGAGCCACCGCGCCCGGCCTTTTTTTTTTTTTTTTTTTTTTTGAGACAGAGTTTCGCTCTTGTTACCCAGGCTGGAGTGCAATGGCGCAATCTCGGCTCACCGCAACCTCTGCCTCCTGGGTTCGGGCAATTCTCCTGCCTCAGCCTCCTGAGTAGCTGGGATTACAGGCATGTGCCACCATGCCCAGCTAATTTTTTGTATTTTTAGTAGAGACGGGGTTTCACTATGTTGACCGGGATGGTCTCGAGCTCTTGACCTCGTGATCCACCCGCCTCGGCCTCCCAAACTGCTGGGATTACAGGCTTGAGCCACCGTGCCCGGCCTTCTTTCTTTACTTTTTTTTTTTAAGAAAAGTTTTCACCATGTTGGTCAGGCTGGTCTTGAACTCCTGACCTCAGGTGATCCGCCCACCTTGGCCTCCGAAGTGCTTGGATTACAAGCATGAGCCACCACGCCAGGCCTTTTTTTTTTTTTTTTTAAGATGGAGTCTCACCCTGTTGCCCAGCTAGGGTGCAATGGCATGATATTGGCTCACTGCAACCTCCGCCTCCTGGGTTCAAGTGATTCTTCCACCTCAGCCTCCCTAGTAGCTGGGATTACAGGTACCTGCCATCATGCTTGGCTAATTTTTGTATTTTTGTAGAGATGGGGGTGTCACCATTTTGGCCAAGCTGGTCTCGAACTCCTGACCTCAGGTGATCCACCCACCTCGGCTTCCCAAAGTGCTGACTCTTCATTTCTAGAAAGGTTTCTCTGTAGTAGGCGATGTTGTTTGACATTGTTTTACCCACAGTAGAACTTCTTTCAAAATTGGAGTTAATCCTGGCCAGGTGCAGTGGCTCACGCCTGTAATTCCAGCACTTTGGGAGGCCAAGGTGGGTGGATCACCTGAAGTCAGGAGTTCAAGACCACCCTGGCCAACATGGTGAAACCCTGTCTCTACTAAAAATACAAAAATTAGCCGGATGTGGCAGTGGGTACCTGTAATCCCAGCTACTGGGGAGGCTGAGGCAGGAGAGTCACTGGAACCCAGGAGGCAGAGGTTACAGTGAGCTGAGATTTCACCATTGCATTCCAGCCTAGGCAACAGAGCAAGACTCTACCTCAAAAAACAAACCAACCAACAAAAACTGAAGTCAATCCTCTCAAACTGCTGCTGCTTTATGAACTAAGTGTACGTAATATCCTACATCTTTGTTGCTGTTTCAGCAATGTTCACAGCATCTTCACCAGGAGTAGATTCCATCTCAAGAAACCACTTTCTTTGCTCATCCAAGAGAAGCAACTCCTCCTCTGTTCAAATATTATCATGAGATGACAGCAGAAGTCGCATCTTCAGGCTCCACTTTTTTTTTTTTTTTTTTTTTTTTGGTAGAGACGGGGTCTTGCTATGTTACCCAGGTTGGTTTGGAACTTCTGCTTTTTTTGTGTTTTTTTTTTGAGACGGAGTTTCGCTCTTGTTGCCCAGGCTGGAGTGCAATGGCGCGATCTCGGCTCACCGCAACCTCCGCCTCCTGGGTTCAGGCAATTCTCTTGCCTCAGCCTCCTGGGTTTGGAAATTCTGAGCTCAAGTTATCCTCCTGCCCTGGCCTCCCAAAGTGCTGGGATTGCAGGTGTGAGCCACCGTGCCTGGCCTCAGGCTCCACTTCTAATTCTGGTTCTTTTGCTGTTTCTGCATCTGCAGTTTCTTCCTCCACTGAAGTATGTCTTCAGCCCCTCAAAGTCATCCATGAAGGTTGGAATCAACTTCTTCCAAACTCCCATTCATGTTAATATTTTCACCTCCTCCCACAAATTACACGGACCAGAGAGCTATATTTTCTTTTTGAGACAGGTTCTCCCTCTGTTGCCTAGGCTGAATGCAGTGGTGTGAATATGGCTCACTGCAGCCTCAACCTCTTGGGTTCAAGTGATCCTCCCGCCTCAGCCTCCTGTGTAGCTGGGACTACAGGCACGAACCATCATACTCAGCTATTTTTCTTTTTTTTTTTTGAGACACTTTTCTACTCTGTTGCCCAGGCTGGAGTACAGTGGTGTGATCTTGGCTAACTGCAATCTCCCCTTCTTGGGTTCAAGTGATTCTCATGTCTCAGCCTTCCAAGTAGCCGGGATTACAGGCGCTTGCCACCATGCCTGGCTAATTTTTGTATTTTTAGTAGAGATGGGGTTTCACCATCTTGGCCAGGCTGGTCTTGATCTCCTGACCTCAAGTGATCCACCCGCCTCATCCTCCCAGAGAGCTGGAATTACAAGCATGAGACACTGCGCTCGACCTAATTTCTGTTTGTTTTTTTTTAATAGACAGGGTCTCACTTTGTTATCCAGGCTGGTCTCGGCCTGCTGGGCTCAAGTGATCTTCTTGCCTCAGCCTCCAAAAGTGCTGAGATTATAGGTGTGAGCCACCATTTCAGGCCTAATCATGAATATTTTTTGTTTTCTGAGAAAGAGTCTCACTCTGCCACCCAGGCTGGAGCGCAATGGCACGATCTTGGCTCATTGCAACCTCTGCCTCCTGGATTCAATTTAAGTGATTCTCATGCCTCAGCCTCCCGAGTAGCTGTGACTACAGGAGCGTGCTACCACGCCTAACTAATTTCTTTTTTTTAAGTGGAGATGGAGTTTCACCATGTTGGCCAGCTTGGTCTCAAACTCCTGACCTCAGGTTTTCCACCTGCCTCAGCCTTCCAAAGTGCCAGGATTACAAGCTTGAGCTACCACATCTGGCCCTAATCATGAATATTCTTAATGGCATCTAGAATGATGAATGCTTTTTAAGTTTTCAGTTTACCCAGATCCATCAGGGGAATCACTATGACAGATATAGCCTTACAAAATGTATTTCTTTTTTTTTTTTTTTTTTTTTGAGACGGAGTTTCACTCTTGTCACCCAGGCTGGAGTGCAATGGCGCGATCTCGGCTCACCGCAACCTCCGCCTCCCGGGTTCAGGCAATTCTCCTGCCTCAGCCTCCTGAGTAGCTGGGATTACAGGCATGCGCCACCATGCCCAGCTCATTTTTTTGTATTTTTAGTAGAGACGGGGTTTCACCATGTTGACCAGGATGGTCTCGATCTCTTGACCTCGTGATCCACCCGCCTCGGCCTCCCAAAGTGCTGGGATTACAGGCGTGAGCCATCGCGCCCGGCCACAAAATGTATTTCTTAAATAAGACTTGAAAGTTGAATTATTTCATCCATGGACTGCTGAATGGATGTGTTAGCAGGCATAAAAACAGCATTATTTCCCTGGTACCCCTCCATTAGAGGTCTTGGGTGATCAGGTGCATCGTCAGTCAGCAGTAATAACTTTGAAAGAAATCTTTTTTTTTTTTTTTTTTTTTTTCTGAGCAGTCCATCTCAACAGTGGTTTAAAATGTTCACTAAACCTCACGCCTATAATCTCAGCACTTTGGGAGGCCGATGCCGGCAGATCACCTAAGGTCAGGAGTTTGAGACCAGCCTGGCCAACATAGTGAAACCCCATCTCTACTAAAAATATAAAAATTAGCCAGGCGTCCTGGCATGTGCCTATAATCTCAGCTATTCGGGAGGCTGAGTCAGGAGAATCACTTGAACAGGGGAGCCGGAGGTTGCAGTGAGCTGAGATTGTGCCACTGTACTCCAGCCTGGGCAACAGAGCAAGACTCTGTCTCAAACAAGAAACACAAAACAACAACAGCAACAACAACAAAACTGGCCGGGCACGGTGGCTCACGCCTGCGATCCCAGCACTTTGGGAGGCCAAGGCAGGCAGATCATGAGGTCAGGAGTTTGAGACCAGCCTGATCAACATGGTGAAACCCCATCTCTTCTAAAAACACAAGAAATTAGCTGGGTGTGGTGGTGTGCACCTGTAATCGCAGCCATTAGGGAGGCTGGGGCAGGAGAATCGCTTGAACCTGGATGTGGAGGTTGAGGTGAGCCAAGATGGTGCCACTGCACTCCAGCCTTGGCGACAGAGCAAGACTCTGTCTCAAAAAAAACACAAATGTTCAGTAAACCATGCTGGAAACAGATGTGCTGCCATCCAGGCTTTGTTGTGCCATCTGTAGAGCAGAGGCAGAGTAGATTTAGCATCATTAGCAAGAGCTCTAGGATTTTCGGAATGGTAAATGAGCATTGGCTTCAACTTAAAGTCGCCAGCTTCACTAGCCCTAAGAGTCAGCCTCTCCTTCGAGGCTTTGAAGCCAGGGATTGGCTTCTCCTGGCTAGCTATGAAAGTCCTTGGTGGCATCTTCTTCCAATAGAAGGTTGTTTTTCTACACTGAAGGTGTGTCGTTGAGGGGTAGCTGCCTTCATCAGTGATCGGAGCTGGATCTGGACGGATAACCTGCGGCAGCTTCTCCATCAGCAGTTGCTGCTTCACCTTGCACTTGTGTGGCATGGAGACGGCTTCTTTCAACCTCACAAACCAACCTCTTGTTAGCTTCTAACTTTTTTCTTCTGCAACTTTCTCACCTCTTTCTACCTTCACAGGATTGAAGAGAGTGGGGGCCTTGCTCCGGACTCGGCTTTGGCTTAAAGGAATGTTGTAGCAGGTTTGATCTTTCCAGACTAAAACTTTCTCTTTATCAGCAATAAGGCTGTTCTGTTTTCATCCATGTGTCCACTGAAGCAGCACTTTTAATTTTTTTAATTTTTTTTTTTTGAGATGGAATTTCACTCTGTCAGCCAGGCTGGAGTGCAGTGTTGTGATCTTGACTCATTGCAACTTCCACCCCCCCGTTCAAGCGATTCTCCTGCTTCAGCCTCCAGAGTAGCTGGGATTACAGGTATGTGCCACCAAGCCCAGCTAGTATTTTGTATTTTTAATAGAAATGGGATTTCACCATATTGGCAAGGCTGGTCTCGAACTCTTACTCTCAAGTGATCTACTTGCCTCTGCTTCCCATGAGCCACTGCACCCAACCTGGAGCATGTGCTTTTAATTTCCTTCAAGAGGCTGGGCGCCGTGGCTCAAGCCTGTAATCCCAGGACTTTGGGAGGCCAAGGCGGGTGGATCACAAGGTCAAGAGATCGAGACCATCCTGGTCAACATGGTGAAACCCCGTCTCTACTAAAAATACAAAAAACTAGCTGGGCGTGGTGGCGCGTGCCTGTAATCCCAGCTACTTAGGAGGCTGAGGCAGGAGAATTGCCTGAGCCCAGGAGGCGGAGGTTGCAGTGAGCCGGGATTGCGCCATTGCACTCCAGCCTGGGTAACAAGAGCAAAACTCCATCTCAAAAAAAAAAAAAAAAAAAAAAAAAATTTCCTTCAAGAACTCCTTCATAACTTGGCTACCGGTTTGCTGCAGGAGGCCTGGCTTTTGGCTTCGCTCAGCTTTCAACACACCTTTCTCACTAAGCATAATCATTTTGACCTTTTGATTTAAAGTGAGAGACATGTGATTCTTTCTCCCTTTTTCTGTTTTTTGTTTTGGGACTGGGTCTCACTCTTACCCAGGTTGGAGTGCAGTGGCAGGATCTCAGCTCACTGTAGCCTCTGCCTCCACCTCCTAGGCTCAAGGGATCCTCCTACCTCAAGCTCCCAAGTAGCTGGGACTACAGGTGTGTGCCACCATGCCAAGCTAATTTTTGTATTTTTTGTAGAGATGGGGTTTCACTGTGTTGCCCAGGCTGATCTCGAACTCCTAAGCTCAAGGAATCCACCAGCCTTGGCCTCCCAAAGTGCTGTGATAGCAGGCGTGAGTCACCACGCCTGGCCAAAACTTGGAGGGTTATTCATAGGCTTAATTTCGGTATTATTTTGTGTCTCAGGCGATGGAGAGACTCAAGGAAAGGGAGAGAGCCAGGGAATGGATGGTGTGCGAGCAGTGAGAACACACTCAACATTTACTTATTTATTTATAGACGGAGTCTCACTCTGTCGTCCAGACTGGAGGGCAATGGTAACCTCCGCTTCCGGGGTTCAAGCGATTCTCCTGCCTCAGTCTCCAGAGCAGCTGGGACTACAGGCATACACCACCATGTCCAGCTAATTTTTCTATTTTTAGTAGAGACAGGGTTTCACCATGTTGGCCAGGATGGTGTCTTATCTCTTGACCTCGTGATCTGCCCGCCTCAGCCACCCAAAGTGTTGGGATTACAGGTGTGAGCCACCAAGCCTGGCCTGGATTCCTATTTTTAAGAACCAGTTCACTGACTAATCTTATGGCAGATGTGGGGAAGGAGCCCGAGAGATGTGGTGATCTGCCAGTATTTGAGAAGCACACAGGTACGAAATAGAGTAAACCTGGGCTCCCGACTCCAGCTCAGCGTCCCTCCGCCCTCCCCTGGGTGCCTCCCCCTCTGCAGACCCATCCGGCCTTCAGATTACTACACACCTAGGGCTGGTACTCTAAGGCCGAAACCCCAAAATCCAAGGCTGCCAATATTGCTGTCTGATACACAAAACGCTTTGGAGAACTTTTTATTGTTTAAAAATCATAATAGAAGCTTCAAAAAACATACAAGCCAAGACATCCCAGTTCCAGGCCCCTGCTCCCTAGAGGAGCACAGGGCTATCCTTCCCTCCTCCTCCCACACCACCAGCCAGGACCCTGCCCGGGGAGGTTGCCTGCCCACCCTCCTGCCCACTGTGCAATCAGTCACCGGCTGGGGAGGGGCCCTGGAGGAGATAGGGGTGGCTGGCTCCCAGCACCCCCACCCCCTGCACGAATGCAGCCTATGAGCTGTGTGTGGGAAAATGGGAACAGTGCCCTGGGCAGGTGACCCCCAAGGGGGAAAGAGCCTGTCCCCATTCACCTGACCCCTCCCCAGCCCCCCAGCTCAAGGGAAGCTGTCATCATCATCTTCTGCCATCTCCTTGGCAAACTCCAAGTCCTGCTGTTCTCGCTCACGCCGTTCCTAGGGGGGAGAGGCGGGGTGAGGCCAAAGCTTCAGAGCAGCTCCCAACCCTTCCAGACGCTTCCCCGCCTCCCCTTCTGTGTGGAAATTTGACCTTTCAGTCTCACCCAGAAAGCAGAGAGCTTACCTCTGCAGACTCCAAGTCCTTGTTGTAGGATTTAGGAGGAAACCTCATGGCCTGGGGCACAGCAGAGAGAGGAGCAAGGTAAGGGAGGGAGGGAAGCAGGGGAGGCATCTGTGCAACCTGCACTCCCTGCGTCCCCTGTGAGCCAACACCCGGCAGGAAGCGGCGGGCCCTCTCCAGTTAGTCTAGTGGGGGGCTAGGCATCAAAGGAATTATTACAGTGCCCTGTGGGAAATACTGAAAAGAGAGGAATAAATGACCAACACTCTCGACTGGGCAGGGAGGAGGAAAAGGAGGAACACAGTGGGTGTGGAATGGGGAGAGGCCAGGCCTATACTCAGTGGGGTTGACTGCTGGCTGCTGGGGTAGGAGCGGGAGGGCAGGCGAGACGTTAGGGACCAGGTCACAAGCGGCCTCGCATTATCACGTGAAGAAGGGCTTAGCTGGATTTTAAGCAAGGCAGCAATAGCCCTAGTTTCCTGGGAGGAGACTGGAAGAAAACATGGCAACCAAATAGTAACAGCATCAAACTCAGTGGCTGAGGATGAGGGCTCACCCTTTCATGGAGCTAGATACCAGTGCCATTTTGTTTGTTTGTTTGTTTGTTTTTGACAGAGTTTTGCTCTTGTTGCCTAAGCTGGAGTGCAATGGCATGATGTGGGCTCACTGCAACCTCCGCCTCCCGGGTTTAATTGATTCTCCTGTTTCAGCCCCCCGAGTAGCTGGAATTATAGACGTGTGCCACCACGCCCAGCTAATTTTTTGTATTTTTAGTAGAAACGTGGATTCACCATGTTGGCCAGGCTAGTCTTGAACTCTAGCCCTCAGGTGATCTAACTGCCTCGGCCTCCGAAAGTGCTGGGATTACAGGTGTGAGCTACATCCCCCTACCCCCAGCCCAGTCCCATCTTTTTAACAATTTAGACTTTGTTAAGTGCCTCAATACAGGGACTTCATTTAATCTTACCAACCCTGTGAAGCAAGCAAGACGGTTAACACCTCCCTATCAGCTTCAGAGATGGAGAAAGAGAGTTCTGAGATGTTAAATGACACAAATTTGGAACCAAATGTAGAGCCCTCTGAATCCCTGCTTGGTCCTTCATGGTGACCAAATCCCTTAAACAGAACAGGAGAGGGCAACTAGCTGTGCAACTGTGGCCAAGTCCCCTCCCCATGCTGGGCCCCCTGTGCTGTAGCTCAGTGATTTTACAGCGACGGGCTGGGACCTGGGCCACAAGCCAAGCCAGTCTTCTCTGAGGAATCCACGAATGTGGAGGGAGGGGCACGCTGCTGCCAGGTGTGACTCTGCAGCCACGGGCTTCTCACCTTGACAGACATGTTGTGGATATCTAGGCAGAAGGAGATGCGCTGGTGGAAGGCCAGCTGGGGCTCTCGGGTGGAATAGATGTCAATCATCTCCTTGGATTGGACATAGCCCTTCTCATGATTGATGCTGGCCTCAATGACACCATCCCGGATGGCCTGCAGGCCCCCAAAGAGGAAAGAAAGCTCACCAGCAAGCCCATCTTCTTTTTTTTTGAGACAGAGTCTCATTCTGACCCAGGCAGGAGAGTGCAGTGGCGTGATCTCAGCTCACTGCAACCTCCGCCTCCCGGGTTCAAGCAACCTTCCCGGGTTCTCCTGCCTCAGCCTCCTAAGTAGCTGGGATTACAGGCACCTGCCACCAGGCCTGGCTCATTTTTGTATTTTTAGTAGAGACAGGCTTTTGCGAAGTTGGCCAGGCCGGTCTCAAACTCCTGACCTCAGGTGATCCGCCCACCTCGGCCTCCCAAAGTGCTAGGATTACAGGCATGAGCCACTGTGCCTGGCCCAGCACACCCATCTTCTAAGCCAGAGAACATCTTGTTCCATTCCATTCTTCTGCCCGCCTTATATTCTCACACTCACAGACACTATCACAAACTCAACATGTGCACACACCTACACTCACACGCACATCCATTCTCCCTCTGGCAACTTCTTGGCTTCACTGCAAATGACGGGCACTCCCTGAAGACTATGCCACTGCTTCACCTATTCCCCTCCTTGGCCAAACTCCTCCCATTCCTGCCTCCTCAAATTGGCAGGAAAGTGACAACCTGGTCCCTGTGGTTCCTGAACCAGCCCCACCTTGGCAACAATGAACTCTGCATCTTCGGGGCTATCCAACTGCAGCTTCTGGGCGATGTCGGCCAAGGAGATTCGGGAATAGGAGAGGCTGATCATGCGCACACCTGGGAGAGGAAGGAGCGATGGGGTGGGCAGGGCAGGGTGGGCACAGATCCTTCACTTGCCCACAGATAGCCACTGGGTTTGCCCCAGCCTGGCTTCTGCTCCTCCGACAGCCCCTCAGATCCTGATCCACACCTGTCTTAATCACGTTGTGCCGCAGCCGGATAATTAGGGTGTAGGTCCCATCTGCTTGAAACTTCTCCCCAAACTGATCCAGGACCTGGTTGAACTTGGCTAGGTTTCCTGTCCTGACAGCTGCAAGGAGAACAGGAGTGGACTGGATGATGCAAACCGGCATGGGCACGGAGAAGGCCCCAGTGAAAGGGGCCTAGCGGGCTCTGGGGTGGGGAAGCCAGCCTTACCTTGAGTCAGAAGGAAATAGGGCATGAGTGAACGCTTGAGGGAGGGCTGACGGAACTGCAGCCGGTCAGGGATCTCCCCCAGCAACAGCTCCACCACGATGAGAAGCTTGTGCACCTGGACAGAGTGACAGGGGGCACAGTGGGCAGGGAGCCCCACGGGTGGAAGAAGAAAATGAAATGTGGCCTAAATTCTGCCAGATACAGTGGCAAACAGGGAAAGGGAGCACTGTTTAGGCTCAGAGAGAGGAGGAGGGCATGGGATCCAAGCTCTGCCTTTGGCTGCAGAGCCCTCAGCTGCGTTTCACCTGACCGCCCCGTGCACACTCTGCTCTGAAATGACAGCACTCTAAGGCCAGATGGGCGGGTGCTGCGGCTCAGCAATGGCAAGGGACCAGGCCTCATAGGCCTGGGGAGTGGAACGGGTGTCAGCCAGATGCTCACTAGGGAGGTGGACTGTTACTGGAGGAGAGGAGGGGATCAGTGGGTAGAACTCGCTATCTGGGTAGAGGCAGACGCGCCGGAAGGGGCCTGGCCTCAGTGAAGAGCAGAGACATAGAAGGCTGGCTGGAAACCTGGCCTGTCTTCCTCCACAGGACTGAGGTATTTCCGAGTGGTGCCAACTGTGGATCCAGCACCACGTAAGAACTATGGTGGAGGGACAGCAGTTATTTGCTAGTTTTAGAGATGAGGAAACCAAGGACGCCTGCCGACTCAGGGTCTTACCAGCAAATGGGAGGCACAGAACACAAGGCAGCTAAACTGCGGGGCAGCAAGTGTTGGGGGAAGCAGGGTTACAACAGGAGTGCGTGATCACACCCACGGCCAGGCGGGCCCTTCAGCCCCACAGGCACCCATGAGGCTGCCCTGTCCCTTGGAGTAACCCAAGTGTGAGGGGAAGTCCCTGGAAATGGTAATTTATGAAGTGCCTTAAGGATTCTGACAAAGTCGAAAAAGGAGGAGGGTCAAGGGTACAGAGCTAGAAAGAGGCAGAGAAGTGTGGGTGCCTGGGGAGCTGTTAGGAAATGGACAGCTGGGACCACGGTCTGGGGACATGCCATTGCCATTCTGAATGCCAGGCTGAGCAGTTTGAAGTTGGCACATAGAACACCTGGTGTCTAGCTAGTAAACACTGAACAACTGGGTCCTTGGTTTCCTCATCTCTAAAACTAGCAAGTAACAGTAACAATACCCAGCCTGTCTACCTCACGAGACTGTACGATACTCTGCGGCAGTGGGGAGCAATGGAAGCTTCCCAGGCAGGGGAAGGAGAGAGCTGGAGCCCTGCTTAGTAAGGCAAGGGAGTGTAAGCTGGGCTGATGGAGATGAATATGACCAGGCAGAAGTGTCTGGAAATGTTAGCAGCTGGAACCACGGCACCAGCAACACCAAGGAACAGGCAAACACAGAAGACATGCAGACAGTTCAACAGATGACCCAGTGACGGGTAGGGGGCGAGGGAGAGTCAGAGGATCCCAAGGCCCTGATCTGGATAGGGACAGCAGGAGGAAGGACCGGGAAGGGGGCCGGGAGGCGTCTGATTGGGATACGCTGTATAGAGAGATATGGGGGGTGGGAGGGAGAGCTGGATCTGTAGGCCTGGTGTTCACAAGAGGGGTCAGAGGCAGTGTTATAGGCTAAACTGTGTCCCCCTCAAATTCATGTTACAGACCTCAGAGTGGGACTGTATTTGGACATAGGGCCTTTAGAGGTAATTACGGTAAAATGAGGTCATACGGGTGGGCCCTAATCCTATATGACTATTGTCCTCCTATGACAAGAGCAGGACACAGACACGCACAGAGGGAAGACCATGTGAAAACACCAGGAGACAGCCATCTGCGAGCAAACGAGAGAGGCCCTCAGAAGAAACCAATCGTGTCGACACTTGCTCTTGGACTTAGAGCCTCCAGAATTGTGATGAAATACATCTTGGTTGTTTAAGCCACCAAGTCTGTGGGACCTTGAGGTGGCAGCCCCAGCAGAGTCACGGAGTTAGCAGTGTACCGGCTGAAGAGCATCATGTAGGCGACAGCTGAAGCTGGGAAAGCAAACAAGGACGCTCAAGGAGAGAATGAGGGTTTCACTATCGACAGAGAAGCTCTCAGAGTGCTCTGCTGAGGCCGGGTGGTGAGGAGGAGCAGAGAGAAAGCTGGAGGGAAGGAGCTGGCCCCTGTGCTGCTGGGGAGGCAGCTGAGGGGGACAGGAATGGCCGCTTGAGAGAAGCAGCAGGGCTGGTGGCTTTCTGCCCAGAGACTGAAGCAAACAGGTGATGAGCCAAAGCCGGAAGAGAGAGGAAGGAGTGGGACGGAAAACACAGGTAGCGAAGCTGGCATTAAGTAAAGACAGGGAGGGTGAGAATGGGTGGAGAGAGACATTTGAGTTTCCAGGAGACAAGGCAGCTTCAGGAACGAATGCCAGCCGGCCTGAGCCCTGAAGGGATGAGCCGGCACCGCCCTCCTCAGTGCGCTCTGTGCACCAGCAGCACTGGCGTCACCCAGGGCCCATTAGGAACACAGACTCTCTGAATAGGAACCTACAGCTTCATCAGACCCCCAGGTGATTCCGTAAGCTGGGGTGGCGACAGGGGTGCGGCAGGGGTATGTGAGGGCAGAGGGCAGAGGGCTGGTTGCAGGCCTTCTCCCAAACATGCCTTCACTCCCGCTTTCTCTCTCCCCAGGCTCCCTCACCAACAGTGCCCTGGCCTCTCTTCCAGCTCTCTCTATGCCTTCCTGCCACTGGGCTCCACCAGAGGAAATGGAAAGCTTCCATGTCCATAGTAAAATCTCATTTAAAAACACTGCCTGAAAGCCCCTCCTGGGGTACATGACGCATTTTATATGTTAATTGCTTGGATCTTTAGTGATTTTTAAAAGAAACTTTAGTGTATCTTACAGTGTAAGCAATCTAACATTTTGCTCATGTACCACGTGTCTGAAAAGACTTTACTTTTTGTAAAAATCCTACCCAGCTTTCAAAGGCCAGTTCAATTTTAACATTTCTTTTTTTCTTTTGAGATGGAGTCTTGCTCTGTTGCCAGGCTGGAATGCAGTGGCTCAATCTCAGCTCACTGCAACCTCCACTACCAGGTTCAAGTGATTCTCCTGCCTCAGTCTCCTGAGTGGCTGGGACTACAGGTGGGCGCTACCACACCCGGCTAGTCTTTGTATTTTTAGTAGAGTGGGGGTTTCGCCATGTTGGCCAGGATGGTCTCGATCGCTCTCTCTCTCTTTGGTCTCGATTTCTTAATCTCGTGATCCACCTGCCTCGGCCTCCCAAAGTGCTGAGATTAGCCACTGCGCCTGGCCACGTTTCTCTTTTTTCGAGACAGAGTCTTGCTCTGTTGCCCAGGCTACAGTGTAGTGGCATGATAATGGCTCACTGCAGCCTCAACCTCCTGGGCCCAAGTGATCCTTGCACCTCAGCCTCTCAAGTAGCTGGGACTACAGGTGCATGCCATTACACCCAGCTAGGTTTTTTATTTTTGCAGAGATGGTGTCTCCATATATTGCTCAGGTTGGTCTCAAGCAATCCTCTTGCCTTGGCCTTCCAAGTGTTGGGATTACAGGTGTGAGCCACTGTATCCAGTCAACTTTTTCTTTAAGACCCTTTCTCTTTAATTATTTGATTAAAAACAAATCTGACTTTCTCTGAACTTCTGAACAGAAATAAATCGCCCACTGCACTGACCTAATCAATGTACATATTTCCCGTTCCCTGTCAAGGCACTATGGAGGTGGACATTGTGTGAAGGTAAGAGCAAAGGTTTGAATTTGGGAAGACTGGGTCTACATCCTGGCTACTGGGCTCTGATTTCACATATAGCCTTCAAGCTTTTTGAGTCAACATTTTTTATCTATTTGAAACACTATAATAAGAAATACCTCACCAGGCATGGTGGCTCATGCCTGTAATCCCAGTACTTTGGGAGGCTGAAGCAGGTAGATCATCAGGTCAGGAGTTCAAGACCAGCTTGGCCAACACGGTGAAACCCTGTCTCTACTAAAAACACAAAAATCAGCTGGGCGTGGTAGCATGCCTCTGCAATCCAAGTTACTCGGGAGGCTGAGGCAGGAGAATTGCTTGAACCCAGGAGGCGAAGGTTGCAGTGAGCTGAGATCATGTCACTGCACTCCAGCCTGGGTGACAGAGCAAGATTCTGTCTAAAAAAAAAAAAAAAAAAAAAAAGAAGAAGAGATACCAGCTGGGAACTACGGCTCAAGCCTATAATCCCAGCACTTTGGGAGGCCAAGGCAGGCAGATCATCTGAGGGCAGGAGTTTGAGACCAACCTGACCAACATGGGGAAACCCCATCTCTACTAAAAATACAAAATTAGCCAGACATGGTGGTGCATGTCTGTAATCCCAGCTACTTGGGAGGCTGAGGCAGGAGAATCGCTTGAACCTGGGAGGTGGAGGTTACAGTGAGCCAAGATTGTGTCATTGCACTCCGGCCTGGGTGACAGAGCAAAACTCAGTCTCAAAAAAAAAAAAAAAAGAAAAAAGAAAAAGAAAAAAAGAAATACCATATATTGGCAGGATGCGGTGCTCACTCACATCTGTAATCCCAGCACTTTGGGAGGCCCAGGTGGGTGGATCCCTTGAGCCCAGGAGTTGGATATCAGCCTGGGCAACATGGCAAAACTCTATCTCTACAAAAAATTAGCCAGGTGTGATGGTGCATGCCTGTAGTCCCAGCTACTTGGGAGGCTGAGATAGGAGAATCATCTAAGCCATGAAAGTTGAGGCTGCAGTGAGCCATGATCATGCCACTGCACTCCAGCCTGGGCACTGGAGTAAGATTTTGTCAAAAAAAGAAAAGAAAAGAAAGTGAGAGAAAGAAATACCAACAGCATGGTGGCTCACGCCTGTAATCCCAGCACTTTGGGAGGGTGGGGTGGGTGGATCACCTAAGGTTGGAAGTTCCAGATCAGCCTGGCCAACATGGTGAAACGCCATCTCTGTTAAAAATAAAAAAATTAGCCAGGCATGGTGGCAAGCGCCTGTAATCCCAGCTACTTGGGAGGCTGAGGCAGGAGAATCCTTTGAACTCCAAAGGCAGAAGTTGCAGTGAGCCAAGATGGCACCACTGCACTCTAGCCTGGGCAACAGGAAAGACTCCATCTTTAAAAAAAAAAAAAAAAACCCACAAAAAAAACAAAAAACAAAAATTAGTTGGGTGTGGTGGCAGGCACCTGTCCAGCTACTCAGGAGGCTAAGGCAGAATTGCTTGAACTCAGGAGGTGGAGGTTGCAGGGAGCCAAAACTGTGTCACTGCACTCCAGCCTGGGAGACACCATCTCAAAAAAGCGAAAGAAAGAAAGAGAGAGAGAGAAAGACCACTTATTATCCTCCCTTCCTATCCTTTACAGTACCTAATACCAAGCTTGATCTTAAAAAAATAGTTGGTGACTGCCAGCTCTTAAGTTGCCAGGTTTTATCTTTACTGAGCCAGTCAGCCTGTGGAGCTATTCTGGGTTCCTAGGCCACAGACAATACAGTTTCCAAATGTGAACATGAAGGACCAGGTAGAACCCGGGGTTTTTAATCAAGGCAATCTAGGTCCCTGCCTGGAATGACTGTCAGAAGTGCTGGGGAATCAGGAATAATCTAAACCTAGCTGCAAGGAGGACACTGAACATTAACTGCCAGAGGTGCAGGTAGTGTCTGCTTCTTGATACCCACAAACAGATGTGAAGCAACCTTTTGCAGACATGGTGGCTCACACTTGCAATCCCAGCACTTAGGGAGACAGAGGCAAGAGGAGTGCTTGAGCCCAGGAGTTCAAGACCAGCCTGAGCAACATAGTAAGACATCATCTCAATTTAAAAAAAGGAGGGACTGGGCGTGGTGGCTCAAGCCTGTAATCCCAGCACTTTGGGAGGCCAAGGCGGGTGGATCACGAGGTCAAGAGATCGAGACCATCCTGGTCAACATGGTGAAACCCCGTCTCTACTAAAAATACAAAAAATTAGCTGGGCATGGTGGTGCGTGCCTGTAATCCCAGCTACTCAGGAGGCTGAGGCAGGAGAATTGCCTGAACCCAGGAGGCGGAGGTTGCGGTGAGCCAAGATCGTGCCATTGCACTCCAGCCTGGGTAACAAGAGCGAAACTCCGTCTCAAAAAAAAAAAAACAAAAAACCGGGAGGCAAAGGGATGATGGTGGCTATGGCTTACCGTCTGTTTGAAGCCGACAGCTGTGTGCTGAGGGGCCTTGCGAAGGGCATTGGTCATTGTTCTCCGGGCCTCTGAGTACTCCAGCTGGATGGCTTTGATTCGCCCTGGGAGTGGAGGGAAGCAGACTTGGTCAACAGAATGGGGTCATCCAACCCCCCGGACAAGCCAGAGTGCCAAATTGTCCTCTTATGTACCACCCCTTGGAAAATTTGCACCAAGCAGGCCTGAGACACCTGATTTGTGGGTTGGGCCCCTCTGCTCACCTGTGTAGTAGAGGTACCTGGCCCACTCATTGTTGTTGGCCTGCTCAGGGAACACAGACTTGGACACCAGCTTCTCAGCCTGGTCATACAAGCTGTAGTGTAGGTAATTCCGCAGCAGGAGGTTCAGCAGGGTGGCCTGGCCATCTGCATCATGCCGAAGCGTTGCTGTCCGGAGCCGAGCATGCAAGAAGCTTCAAGGAGGAAAGAAAGAAGATGTCAAAGCCTTCAAATCACAACTCTTTGAACTGGCTCTGACCTTTCACTCTCTCTCAATTCCTTAAAAAAGTTGGCCAGGCCTGGTGGCTCACACCTGTAATCCCAGCACTTTGGGAGGCCAAGGCAGGTGGATCGCGAGGTCAGGAGATTGAGACCATCCTGGCTAATGTGGTGAAACCCTGTCTCTACTAAAAATACAAAAACTGGCTGGGTGTAGTGGCACGAGAATCACTTGAACCTAGGAGGCAGAGGTTACAGTGAGCTGAGATCGCGCCACTGCACTCCAGCCTGATGAGAGAGTGTGAGTCTGTCTCCAAAAAAAAAAAAAAAAAAAAAGTTATACAAATTGCTTTTCTGGTTATTCGCTGAATATTTAACTATCGACTGCCTAAGGTGTGTAGCACTATTCTGAGTGGACAAAAAGGACAAAGTCCTGCCCTTAGGGAATGCAGTGGGGGAGACGATGAGCATGAGAAAGGACATTGTGCAGTGTGGCAGAAGACAGGGCGGCTGTGAAGTCAGGGGAGCTGCGACAGGGAATGCAGGAGGTGAGAAAGATGAGCTGTGCTTTTAAATAGCTTGGCCAAGAACGAGACCAGCCTGGCCAACATGGTGAAACCCCATCTCTACTAAAAATACAAAAAAAATTAGCTGGGCACGGTGGCGTGCATCTGTAATCCCAGCTACTAGGGAGGCTGAGGCAGGAGAATCACTTGAACCCCGGGGGACAGCGGCGACGGTGAGCCGAGACCACGCCGCTGCACTCCAGCCTGGCAACAGAGCAAGACTCCATCTCAAAAAAAACAAAAACAAAAACAAAAACAAAAAACCACCACATAAATAGCTTGGCCAAGGCAGGACTCACTGAGAAGGGATCAATTAAGTGAAGGCTTGAAGGAGGCGGGGAGAAGAGTGTTCTGGACAGAGGGGCAGCCAGTGCAAAGGCTCTGAGGAAGAGCATGCTGGGTACACCAGGCAGGCCAGTGGGGCTGAGGAGCAAGAGGAGGTGACATCTAGAAGGTCAAAACGGAACAGATCATATTGGGCCTTATGAGTTATTGTAAGGACTCTGCCTTTCCTTGAGGGAAATGGGAAGCCACTCCAGGTTTTGAGCAAAGAAGTAAAATGTTTTCTAGCCTGTTCCTCTAACCCGAACCCACCCTCAGTCCTACATTGATGTGGGGTGAAGGGAAGAAGCTGAGGGCAGCCCAGCAGTGACTTACTTCTTCATCTAGCATTAGTCTCTCTCCCACAGCCATCATGTGGCAAAAGGCATGGGAACCACTGCCCCTCTTTCCTGCTTACATCTACTGGTTCATTGCCCTCTGCAGGTTCACAGCTGTGTGCCTGTGACTGACCAACTCTCTGACCCCGAGGGCCCCAAGTGAGACCCTCGGTCGCCTGTACCTGCGCACCACATCCAGCTTGTCCAGGAACTCATAGACCCGGGCGTGATAATAGTAACATTTTGCGGCCACAAGGTCTAGGGCCCGGCGATTCTGAGTACTGATCTTTTGCATCAGGTCATCAGAGATCTTCTGTGCCTGGGGAAGCCAAAAGAGAATCAAGTGGTAGTTCCTCAAAAGGATAAACATGGAGTTATCATTTGAGCTAGCAATTCCCATCCTAGATAAGCAGCCAAGAGAACTGGAAACTTATGTTCACATATATGCATGTACACGAATGTTCACAGAAGCATTATTGATAATAATCAAAAAGTAGAAATAACCCAAGTGCTCATCAGCTGATGAACAGATAAACAAAATGTGGCCTATCCACATGATGGAATATTACTCAGCCTTGAGAAGGAATGAAGTACTGACACACGCTATAACATGGATCAGCCTTGAAAACATGATGCTTAGTGAAGAAAGCCAGGGACAAAGGACACATCGTGTGTAATTCAATTTACATGAAATGTCCAGAGTGAGTAAATCCTCAACAGTGACACAGGGTGGATCAGTAGCTGCTGGGGGCTGGGTAAGGGGAAATGAAAAGTGACTACTAACAGGTATGGTGTTTCTTTTTGGGGTGATGAAAATGTTCTGGAATTAGGGATGATGGATATACAACTTTGTGAATATATCAAAACCCACTAAATTGTGCACTTTAAAGGGGTGAATTACATCTCAAAAACAAACAGCCAAGTACAATGCCACCTGCCTCTCACGTAATCCCAGCTACATGAGAGGCTGAGGCGGAAGGACTACCTGATCCCAGGAGTTCAAGACCAGCTTGGGTAACATAGCAAGACCCCATCTCCCACAAAAACAAAACAGTAGGCAGGTGCAGTGGCTCATGCCTACAAACCTAGCACTTTGGGAGGTCGAGGCTGGGGGATTACTTGAGCCCAGGGGTTGGAGACCACCTTGGCAAGAAGGTGAAATCCTGTCTCTACAAAAAAATTAAAAAATTAGCTGGGTGTGGTGGCACACACTGTAGTCCCAGCTACTTAAGAAGCTGATGTGGAAGGATCGCTTAAGCTGGGGAGGTCAAGGCTGCAGTGAACTGTGATTATACCACTGCACTCCAGCATAGGCAACAAAGCAAGATCTCAAAAAAAAAACCCCAACCACCCACCCAAAACAGTGTGGTAAGGAAAGGAAAAAAAAACCAGGAAATTAAGGAGTGGGACTTATTTCTTGAGTGTGCTCCTGTGACAGTGGCCATGATGAACAAAGCAGTTGGCCCCAGCTGGGGGAGTGGAGGAAGTGCAGTATGCAACATGGAGCTGTAAGTCCATAATCACAGCCACCATTTACTAAAATACCATGAAAGCTTACCATGTGCAGATCACGGTGCTAAGTATTTTCCAACAAATTATTTTCTGTAATTCTAACCATCTTGTAGGTAGGTACTGTTTTCCCCGTTTTACATATAGTGGGGAGAAATTTTTTTTTCTTTTTGAGACAGTTTGGCTCTTGTTGCCCAGGCTGGAGTGCAATGCTGCAATCTCAGCTCACCACAACCTCTGCCTCCCAGGTTCAAGTGATTCTCCTGTCTCAGCCTCCCAAGTAGCTGGGACTACAGGCATATGCCACCATGCCCAGCTAATTTTGTATTTTTAGTAAAGATGGGGTTTCTCCACGTTGGTCAGGCTGGTCTCGAACTCCCGACCTCAGGTGATCCGCCTGTCTCAGTCTCCCGAAGTGTTGGGATTACAGGCATCAGCCACTGCGCCTGGACAGCTGGGAGAAATTCATTTGCCTAGGGTCCAGCTGGGATTGGAACCCAGGTCCTCTGTCTCCAAACGCCCCTACTTTTCTCCAAAGAATGTAATACACTGGTATCACCCACTGACCGGTACAGCACACCCACTGCAAGCCCTGTCCCACAGTGCCCAGAGCAGGGGTGGATTTTCCCCTGATGTGGGGTAAGCACATGCCTCTATGCCTCTATGGGGAAAGAGTGTAGGGAATAGTTCTTAAGAACCCAGCGATTATTTCCATTTCCTCACCAGGGACGATCTCCCCGCCAAACCCCTCGCATCACTGGGGGCTTGTGACCCACTCTCACGGCATCCTGGATACCTCTTTGTAGCGCTTGCTGTTCATCATGAAGATGACCATGAGGAGCTGGAGATAGGCTTCCACTTCAGGCAGGAGGGGCGCTGACGCAGCTTTTCCTGTGCGGGGACGGAACTGTAAATCAGCCTCTGTGTCCATGGGCTAGGAGAGGACATGGAAAAGCTCAGTCAAATCAAGTAACCAAGAATTTATTAAGCATCCACTATGTATTTTAACATACTTATTGAGTGCCTACTATATGCCAAGATTTTGCTATGTGCTAGGGATAAAAAAATAAAGATGATAGTCTTTCCCAAAGGAATCAAGGAGGAGCTGGGTGTGGTGGCTCACATTGGTAGTGTCAGCTACCTGGGAGGCTGAGACAGGAGACTGCTTGAGGCCAGGTGTTTGAGACCAGTCTGGGCAACACAGCGAGAACCCCATCTCTCAAAAAATAAAAAAAGAACCAGCCAGGCATGGTGGCATGCACCTGTGTTCCCAGCTACTTGGGAGGCTGAGGCAGGAGGATCGCTTAATCCCAAGAGTTAGAGGCTGCACTGGACTATAACTGTGCCACTGTGCTTCAGCCTGGGTGACCGACCAAGATCCCATCTCAAAGAAATAAACAAGTCAAGGAGGCTGGCAATATATTAATAAACACAATAAAATGTTATAGGAGAAGAATAAACTTCTTTACAGCACATAATGGGGACACGAAGGACAATGTAAGGAACATTCAAAGAGCCCAATCTAAGTAGAGAGATTAAAACACCACACCGGGAACCACTGCAAATACTACCATACAGGCCTTCATGAAATAATTCTAGAGATGCAATCAAGAATCATGAGACCAAAAAACTGTTTCTTATGAGAACTTTTGGGGAAAGTCAACATATACACAAAACTTATTTTCATATTTTGTCTTTGCCACTGGAAGAAATAATGTGTTACAGTCGCTCCCCAAAATAATCATGTTTCATGAGTTTGGAGATGTGAAGGTCAGAACACATGCCAGGTGGAGTTGGGGGTAAGAGTACCTTTTCCCCTTTAGCAGACAAGAAACTCTTCACTGCCCTGCCTCCAGGGATTTTCTGAGTTTTCACATCCATGGAACTGACTGTAACTACATAGGATTTTAAGGAAACACAGGTGCTGGAGGTCAATGGAATTTGAGAAGGCTGAGACCTGGACCATGCCATGAATCATGAGGGAGATTTTACAGCTACAAAGGATAAAGGAAGGGCTCTCCTGGCATGGAGGCCACTGCCACCACCACCACCAAACTGACTTCGTCTGCATTCGCTATGTGCCAGGCACTGTTCTAGGAGCTTTACACTCCCTGCTCCCCAATCTCTTCAGCACATTTAACAAGTGAAGAAAACGAGGCAGCACAGCGAGATGAAGTCACTTGCTCAAGTCTCACAGGTACTGACTGTCAGAGTTTGGATACAAATTCAACTCTACCTCTAAAACCTGTGTTTTGTGTTTTTTGTTTTTTGAGATAGGGGGGTCACTCTGTCACACCCAGAATAGAGTGCAGTAGTGCACTCCTGCCACCTCCACCTGCATTCAAGCGATCCTTCCGCCTTGGCCTCCCGAGTAGCTGGGACTGCAGGCAGGTGTCACCACGCCTGGCTACATTTTGTACTTTTTGCAGAGACAGAGTCTCGCCATGTGCCCCAGGCTGGTCTTGAACTCCTGGGCCAGCAGATCATTTGAGTCCAGCCTCCCAGAGGGCCTGGGATTACAGATGTTAGCTACCATGCCCGGCCCTAACACCTGTGCTCTTAACCACTGTTCTGTGTTTCCTCAGAGGAAAGAGCTTCAGAGGAAAGAGGCAGCAGCACCTTCTCTCTCCCAGGACAACAAAGAAGTCACCCAGCTCAACCTCAACTGGCGTAGAGGGCACATGTTGCAGAGTCGTGGGAAATGAGTTTGGCTGGGAGGGTCCTGATCCCCTGACCTGGAAGAATCACACTACAGGGCAGTGGATGGTTCCCTCGTCACTGGGTAGATTAGTATTAAAATGCACTGTTTTGGGCCGGGCGCGGTGGCTCAAGCCTGTAATCCCAGCACTTTGGGAGGCCGAGGCGGGTGGATCACGAGGTCGAGAGATCGAGACCATCCTGGTCAACATGGTGAAACCCCGTCTCTACTAAAAATACAAAAAATTAGCTGGGCATGGTGGCGCGTGCCTGTAATCCCAGCTACTCAGGAGGCTGAGGCAGGAGAATTGCCTGAACCCAGGAGGCGGAGGTTGCGGTGAGCCGAGATCGCGCCATTGCACTCCAGCCTGGGTAACAAGAGCGAAACTCCGTCTCAAAAAAAAAAAAAAAAAAAAAAAAAAGCACTGTTTTGGCTTCACTCCTCATGCTACGGCAGGTAATAAGATGGGACTTCCGGGTGGAAAATGATGATATTTCTGGGGGGTCTGAGGCCATGCCTGCATCCTTTCAGTTGGCCTGACTCACTCACCTCTTCCAGGAAGGGGAGCAAGAAGTCTCGAGTGGCATTATTTGAGGTGAAGAAACCCTGCACAGCCTTATACAGAACATAGTGGTTGAGGCGGCGCGACGTGGAAGGCAGCATCCGCAGGGCCCGCAGCACGAATCTCGGCTCCTTGCCTGAAACAGCTTTTTCCAGCTGTTTCACGTGCTCCTTGATGTCTGAAGAGGAGCAGAGAAGAAAATGATGTCACTTTGACTCCTAGTCCCCACCACTCCAGGCAGGGGGTTCTAGGGAGCCTCTCACAAAGGGGCAAAATGCGACTAATCACCTTTTCTGCCCTAATGGGGTACATGATATTTACAGATTCCACATATTGATTTTAAGACATAACCAGTTTGGGCAACACAGTGACACCCCATTTCTCAAAAAAGAAAAAAATACAGGAGGGATGGGGGATGGGGTAGAGGATGACAGAAGAAGAAAAGAAAAACCAAGAAACTAAAGAAACCTGGAGATTTATCAGATCTTAATGGAAAAGACTTTCTAAATGTAAACAATGTAAGAAATCACATAGGCACAAAAGATTAATAAGCTTGACTTCATTAAAAAAAAACCCTTTTAGATAACTGTATATACAAAAGAAAAATATTTTCAACAAATGTGATCAAAGATTCATTTTTATTCTATAAAGAGCTTGTATAAATGGTTAAGAGATATAATGATATAATGGTTATAATGCCACAATTTCAAAACAAAAATGGAGACGAACGAACATAGAAGGAGGAAAAATCGCTTACAGACAAAAATTATATTTCATTAGTATTGGAGTAATTGCAAATGGAAACATTTTTAAACTACCAAATTAGTAACATTAAAAAAATTATAGTCTGGGTTCCGTGGTTCATGCTTGTAATCCCAGCGCTCTTGGAGGCCGAGGCCCCGTGAATTGCCTGAGGTCAGTACTTAGGAGAGACCAGCCTGGCCAGCAATGTGAAACCCAGCTCTCCTAAACACACAAAAATTAGCCGGGCATGGTGGCGGACGCCTGTAATCCCAGCTACTTGGGAAGCTCAGGCAGGAGAATCACTCAAATTGGGGAGGCAGAGGTTCCAGTGAGCTGAGATTGCGCCACTGCACTTCAGCCTGGGCAACAGAGCAAGACTCCATTGCCAAAAAAAAAAAAAAAAAATTGCCGGGCGCAGTGGCTCACGCCTGTAATCCCAGCACTTTGGGAGGCCGAGGCGGGTGGATCACGAGGTCAAGAGATCGAGACCATCCTGGTCAACATGGTGAAACCCCGTCTCTACTAAAAATACAAAAAAAATTAGCTGGGCACGGTGGCATGTGCCTGTAATCCCAGCTACTCAGGAGGCTGAGGCAGGAGAATTGCCTGAACCCAGGAGGCGGAAGTTGCGGTGAGCCGAGATCGTGCCATTGCACTCCAGCCTGGGTAACAAAGCGAAACTCCATTTCAAAAAAAAAAAAAAAAAAAAAAAAAAAATTATAGAGTACAGTGAAAAGTACATTTCTCCTGATATAATGTAAATCAGTACAGTTTTTCTGGACAATAACTATCAAAAACCTTTAAAACGCTCAGCCTTTTTAACTCAGGCATATAGATTCTGGGAATCTGTACTTAAGAAATAATTATAAAAGTAGATTTTTAAAGTTGGGCACAAAGATGATTGCTTCAAAGCTATTTATAATAGCAAGAAACTAGAAACAGTTTAAATGCAGAGCAGTAAGGGAATGCAATCAATGAGTAGTTTCTTAGGCACTCCTGTATATTCAGCGCTTTGCACAGAGTAGCTAGGCCAATGATATAACAACGCGATAGGCACAGTTTTATGCATTCTAACATTCACAACAATGCAATAAAGTACCATACTATTCCTCATATTCATACAGATGAGGGAACTAATTCCAGAGCTTCTGCTCTAATTGGGTGTTCAATAAATGTTTCTGAAATAAATTGAATGCTGATTATGTTTACGGATGTTAATGAAAACATAAAATTCAAAACTTATATTTAGTTATGCCTTGATACAAACTGTATGTAGCAAAGGCAGAAGGATACTGGTATACAACTTGCTCTCAATTATAGGAGAGCAGCTCAAAAATTCTTAAGAAAAAATGTTGACCATGTTTTCCCCTCCTGCTTTGAACTTCTCATACATTCCAACATTTCTGCAATGACTACGAATTACTTTACAACAAGAAAATGAAGTGCCTGTAATAAACACCGCGCAGTAGGCAATGCTGAGTGGCACCTTTGACAGTGGCTGTCACTACTGTAGGTAAAAGGATCTCTTTTACCTACAGTATTGATCTTGTTGCTAAACTTTAGAGTAAGAGCTGATGTAGTCAACACCATCACATCCTCAAAAGCACCACCCGGGAAGATAACTTTGCTTATCTCAATGTTTTTAAGCTAGTTTCTCATGCAATGTAATGAAAAGAAAACCTAGTAAGTAGTCTGGTCCCACTTGATCCAGAACCCGGAAAATGGCATCAGGATCACAGTGGGAAGCTCTCACTTGACCCACTTCAAATGTAGACAGGTTGCTTTAAGTTGGAAAAGTAAAACATGAACTTGGAGGAACAAGAGGACTATAGATACTCGAAACAGAAACCTTGGAGAAAAGAAATAGGAGACACTGGTATATAGGAGTTCAGATCAAAGGTGAGTATTACAAAACCAAACAAAGATGACACCCGAAAAGTTTTAAGTGTGTGTGTATTTAAACCCTTTAGAAACAGAGCGGGAGTAGGGACCTGAAGGGAAAGGAGAGGGCAAGGGAACTGTCGGGGCACTTAGAGAAATATCGCAAACAAGGTACCAGGTCGAAATGGTTCATGCTGGGGAGTTTGCGAAAGGTAGCTAGGACAACAAAAATATTCTGCACAGTTTTAAAACTCAGGAGCCAATATTCTAGGTCATCCTGGACCTGCTGACACACATAGACACAAACACTGGTTTCTAGCGGGATCAATTAGTCATATACTGGGGGCGCTAAAATCAGTCAGACAGGATGTAAATGGAACTAGTCAGATGGGAGGGCTTAGAAAGGGGAGGACTTAGAAGAGGGAGTCCCCAGGTCCAGTGGGACCTAGATATAGACACAACCCCAGATATGGGGACGGAAGGGATGTGAGGGGAGTGGTTCCCAGCCTTGGAGAGAAGACTCAGTCATTGGGCCTGGAGTCGGGAGTGTCAGGGCAGTGGGGGCAGGTATCTGGGGGTGATCCCAAGAAACTAGGGGTGGTGGAGGCTGCTCTGGCTTCGCGACGAGAAGCCGAATCACAGGGGTAGCTGTCACCCGTGATTGTTGCACGTTCCCGGCCTGGGCTCCCGTACCCTCCAAGGTGACGGTGTCCAGCTCTCGCTGGGAGTGCTCAGTCGCTGCCGTCGCCGTCTTGCCGTCTGCCTCCCCCGATGACCCGCCACCCGTCGCCGCCTCCTCTTTCATCTCCACATCCTGGGGGGCCGGGGGTGGTGGTGGTTCTTGTTCCCCTCCGCCCGGCGGCGGTTTCGCCTTGTCCGCGCCGCGGCGCCGCGCCGAGCCCTCCTGCTTCATGGCACCCGGGGTCGCGGCCTAGTCCGGGGACCAAGGCCAGGGCCTCGCGTGAACCCTCGCACCGGGGACCAGGAACCGACCCGGGCCTGCACACGAGCGCGGGCTACCGTCGGGCCGCACGATGACGGAGCAGCTACAAACCCCTTCCCGGCGCTGGGCCTTCTGGGAAACGCCAGGCCCGCCAGGCCGATGGCCGAGTTAACAAAGGGAAAATAAATCAACAGCCGAGGTGCAGGATGGAGGCGGAGCTTCGAGGAAGGAGCTGGGAGGAGCCTGTATGTGTTCTTGGTGGAGGGGGGAGGCTTTCTTTCGAGCGCTTAAATGTGATGCTTTTATGTTCCTCACAGACTGCATTTCTGTCCGCTTCCACGAGAGGTCACCTTGGGCTCCAATCTGGGTTACAAAGGACTTTAAGAGCCCCTCAACCAGCGTGGAGTAGGTACAGCCTATCCGAGCGCGGGGCGAGATGACGTCACGAGTTGCCGGGCGGGTTTTGCGCTCAAGTTTGCTCAGTTTTCCGCGGTCGGCCGTCTCCTTCCAGATCCGCGAGGTTTGATTTCTACGGCTGCCGGGTGCCTGCGGCTGGAGGGAGGGAAAGAAGGCTGCGAAGGAAGGACGTGAAGCTAGGGGCTGTTGGGCTTAAAATAAACCGAACTGGAGAGTAGAAAGAACCCTATGGGATCCGGACTTCCTTGGCTAGATTTTAGTTTACTGCTGAAGATAAGGCATACAATTTCTGCAGGCTGGGAGTGCCGATAGGTGGGAGCGTACAATTGCGTAGAATCACTCCAGTTTAATTAAATATGGGGGTCTACCCTATGCACGGCCCAGGACTAGCACACGGGGTGAAAAACAGCTCAAGAATGTAGTGTACCGGGAGTCAGATTGTTAAATAACCAGACACTGTGCTCTGGGCTGCGGTGGATTGGGAGGGTTAAGGAAAGAGGGTGGGAGCCCCTACTGGCAGGCAGGCGCTTTAGGGAGCCCATTGAGAGGACTTTTATACGTCCAGACTGACATTGCTGACATTGTGAAATGGGGGACAGAATAATGGTGTGCCTAAGGAGAGAATGATGGTTTACCCAGTGGTGTACCTAAGGGAAAGCAAATTGGACCAGAAATCCTACCCACTTATTTTTCAAAGGACTCGCCCACTGGTTCTGCAGGGAAGGTGAAACCAGGTGGAAAATTCAGGTCCTAGTTTCTTAGAACAGAAAACACAAACTCTCTGTCTTGAAACTTTTCTCTCTCCCATAAGTGGAAGTCCTGAGTTTTAGACCTTTGTCGGTCCCTACAAGACAATCTAGCCCTTGTAAGGACCCAGAACCCAGAAGGCAGGAAATATGTTTTGACCTCCTCCTCCTTTACATATATAAAAGATAGCCTACTTGTCTTTTTTTTTTTAAGATGGTGTTTCACCATGTTGGTCAGGCTGGTCTCAAACTCCTGACTTCAGGTGATCCACCTGCCTTGGCCTCCCAAAGTGCTGGGATTACAGGCGTGAGCCACCGCGCCCAGCCTCTTTTGTATCTTTCATAGGATTGCAGGATGTTCCTTGCATTAAACAGCCACTTGCTAACTGGAAAGATATGTGCTCTAGTTTGAGGGCACATGCCTTGACCAGTTCCTCCTCAACTGTCCTCTCACCGTCCAGGGCTGGAGAGGGATGGATAACAGGAGTTTTGAATCATCATTGGAATAAACTCATTAGAAACTCTTCTTCATAACACCGTATCTGCAACTGAAGGTGGGTGAGAATGTAAGGAAGAAAACAGATGAGTTTTGTTTATCCTTAACAATCAAAGGAGTTACTCTTCTGGATAGTTTGGGTGCTAGCTCACATCTATTAAGTTTACATCACACAGAGAAAACAACCAAGTCAGCACATAACAACCTGGTATATCCATGAGCAATAGAGTGAGGCTTTGGAAGGTGCCCAGGATCGGGGAGGATGGCGACATAACACAAAGCTTCTGGCAGTTGGTCATGAATTCTTGGTGGATGAGGGAACCAGCCTGGGCAGGGGGCAGCTAAGATGCTGGGGGAGAGTATGACTCCTGGGACCAAAATCCTTAGAGAAACTATTCCACTCATAAAACTTTTTTTTTTTTTTTTTAACAGAATCTTGCTCTGTTGCCTAGGCTGGAGTGCAGTGGCATTATCTTGGCTCACTGCAACCTCCCACTCTGGGGTTCAAGCGATCCTCCTGTCTCTTCCTCCTGAGTAGCTGAGACTACAGGTGCGAGCCACCATGTCCAGCTATTTAAAAACTTTTTTTATTTTTTTATTTTTAGTAGAGACAGGGCTTCACCATGTTGGGTAGGCTGGTCTCGAATTCCCAAACTCAGGTGATCCGCAGACTCAGCCTTGCAAAGTGCTGGATTATAGGCATGAGCTGCACTCATAAACTACTTTTTAAAAAATTATTTTGCTGGGCGCAGTGGCTCACGCCTGTAATCCCAGCACTTTGGGAGGCTGAGGCGGGTGGATCACAAGGTCAAGAGATCGAGGCCATCCTGGTCAACATGGTGAAACCCCATCTCTACTAAAAATTAGCTGGGCATGGTGGCGTATGCCTGTAATCCCAGCTACTCAGGAGGCTGAGGCAGGAGAATTGCCTGAACCCAGGAGGCGGAGGTTGCAGTGAGCCGAGATTGCGCCATTGCACTCCAGCCTGGGTAACAAGAGCGAAACTCTGTTTAAAAAAAAAAAAAAAAGTAATTTTACTTTTTGAGACAGGATCTTGCTCTGTCACCCAGGCTGGAGTGCAGTGGTACTATCTTGGCTAACTGCAGCCTTAGCCTTCCAGGCTCAAGTGATCCACCTCAGCCTCCCAAGTAGCTGGGACCACAGATACATGCCACCATGCCTGGCTAATTTTTTGCATATTTTATAGAGATGGGGTTTCACCATGTTGCCCAGGCTGGTGTCGAACTCCTGGATTCAAGCGATCTGCCCGCATTGGCCTCCCAAAGTGCTGGGATTGCAGGCGTGAGACACTGCGTGCGATCCTAAAACTGATTTAAAGAGGTTGGTAGGCCGGGTGCCTGTAATCTCAGCACTTTGGGACGCCGAGGCAGGTGGATTACCAGGTCAGGAGTTCAAGACCAGCCTGACCAACATGATGAACCCCTGTCTCTACTAAAAATACAAAAATTAGCGAACGTGGTGGTGCATGCCTATAATCCCAGCTACTTGGGAGGCTGAGGCCGAGAATTGCTTGAACTCAGGAGGCAGAGGTTACAGTGAGCTGAGATCTCGCCACTGCACTCCAGCCTGGGCAACAGAGCAAGACTCCATCTCAACAAAAAAAAAGGTTGGTGAAAGATGTTCAAACCCAGCTTTTAGGTGGAGGAGGAAGATATCAACCCAACAGTTTGATGAGACTGTAATATCCATATTAGTAGCAGGTCCATATGCAAAGCCTACCCACAGTACTTCCTCCTACAAGAACCCTAAATTTCAGGGCAGAACAGAGAACAGTGAAACAATATCACAATTTAGTTTTTAAGTTTTGGGTTAGTCTTATTCTTGGGTTACCCCCCCTCCTTTTTTAAAGGCCCATCTGCATTTTCTGTTCAATAAACTTGAAATTCATCTTATTTTTGTTTTGGGCTTCTACTACCTATCTCTGGGTCTTTCCCTCAACCTAGAGCTAGGGGACCCCCAAATGTTCTTCTTTGAAGACAAACTGCTTTGATATCTTCTCACTTTAGAATCTAAATTTCATTAAAGAAAACTAATTGAGGCCAGGCACGGTGGCTCACGACTATAATCCCAGCACTTTGGGAGGCCGAGACAGGCGGATCATGAGGTCAGCAGTTTGAGTCCAGCCTGATCAACATGGTGAAACCCTATCTCTACTAAAAATACAAAAATTAGCCAGATGTGGTGGCTTGCACCTATAATCTCAGCTACTCAGGAGGCTGAGGCAGGAGAATTGCTTGAACTTGGGAGGCGGAGGTTGCAGTGAGCCGAGATCGTGCCTCTGCACGCCAGCCTGGGTGACAGAGTGAGACTCTGTCTCAAAAAAAGAGAAAGAAAACTAATTGAACAGAAAAAAAAATAATAATCTAGATTCCCCACTGTATACCCTGTGAGCATTTTCCAGCTAGCCTGAGGACGGTGTAGAGTATTCAAGTACATATGATCTGTGCACAGTACAACAATCATTTCTTTTTCTGGCACAAATTAAGAATTTCTATATGATCAGTTCTTTAAAGAAAAACACCAGAAGACATATCATCCTAAGATTGACATAATATTTTCCATTAATTCCAGTAAAACTTGTTGTTTTTTTTTTTTTTGAAGTATAAGTAGGCGGGATTAGGATAGAAAATTAATTGATCTTTGTTTTCGGTAATGCTGAAACGGCTCATAGTTTTGAAAGTTGAGTGCTTCTTCTAGAAAATTTAAGCATCAGCAGTTGGGCTAATGGGTTGCAGAGCTGGAGGAGTAGGGGGTGATAGATGGTTGGGCAGGTGGATATTGGTTATTCTGGGTGAACAGCTAAGATTTCAGTTGTCTTCCGCTGATGGCTCTGAAATGCCCTTAAGGACACAGCACCATGAGATTGGGAAGGCATTAGGGAAGCATAAGGCAAATGGAAAGGGCAAATTAGGAGGCCTTGCTCAGCTGCTGAAGCAGGGAGAGGCTGGCATAAAGAGCACAGAGGCGAGGGAGGGTGTCTGGGTCCCACATGTACTGGGGGCCCGATCTCTGCACTTCCAGGCCGCTCAGCCCAACTAGGGCCTCCGTGAGAGTCAGCTCCTCGTCCCCAAGGGAGGAGAGCAGCTCGGGTTGCAGGGGGAAGACACCGTCTTTATCCTGCAGGAAGTTCTGTTCCATCGTGCTCTCCACCTGGAGGGAACCAAAACAGCATGAAAAGAAAAGAACTGGAAACCTCTCTCCTTCTAACTCACAGAAATCCCAAGAAGGTTACATTTCCCCTTATTAGAATCCCTTACTTTACCTTACATTACAACCCCATCTGGGTCAGGGCAGCACGTTTTATAGCCCCATTTTACAGAGGAACAAATCGAGACAGACTTAGATACATTAAAAATTTGCTCACGGCTGGGCATGGTGGATCACGCCTGTAATCCCAGCACTCTGGGAGGCCGAGGTGGGTGGATCACCTGAGGTTGGATGTTTGAGCAACCTGACCAACATGGAGAAACCCCATCTCTACTAAAAATACAAAATTAGCTGGGTGTGGTGGCACATGGCTGTAATCTCAGCTACTTGGGAGGCTGAGGCAGGAGAATCGCTTGAATCCGGGAGGTGGAGGTTGTGGTGAGCTGAGATCGCACCATTGCACTCCAGCCTGGGAAACAATAGAAAGAGCAAAACTCCTTCTCAAAAACAAACAAACAAAAATTGCTCACAACATTTGGCTATGAATAAGCAAGGCCACAGTTTCTGTCTGTTCTCCCAAGATCAGGCTGATAAACCCAGATCATTGCCCAGAAATTCAGTCTTCTAGTGCTTGTTGTGAAATAACAAGAAGAAATATAGAGAGAAAGGAGGAGTGAGCATAAGCCCCTGGGATAAGTCGAGGGTCCTCCAGAATGGCTCCATCCTTAGGGGAAATCACATCTCCGTGGGCTCCAGCTACTCCCAGACTCTCCCCAGCATCTGCTGTTTTTCTCTCACCAGCTTTAGCTGCACGGGTAGGATCTTTTTCTCCATAGATTTTACCAGCAGCTTCTGTTGGGCTTCACTTAGCTCTGGAGAAACAAAAACAAAAACAAAAACAGAGAAAGATATGTGTCACTGGTGCAGAGGGGACTACAGACTCCAAAGAGTGCACTTCCAGAATTTCAGCATTCATTCATTGTATGTAATTACAATACAGGTGTTAAGGGAGCCATAGCTGAGGGGTCCACTTTGGTCTTGGAGTTGGCAAGGTCTTGGAGGGCAGGCTTCTTTTTTTTTTTTTTTTTTTTTTTTTTGAGACGGAGTTTCGCTCTTGTTACCCAGGCTGGAGTGCAATGGCACCATCTCGGCTCACCGCAACCTCCGCCTCCTGGATTCAGGCAATTCTCCTGCCTCAGCCTCCTGAGCAGCTGGGATTACAGGCACACGCCACCATGCCCAGCTGATTTTTTGTATTTTTAGTAGAGACGGGGTTTCACCATGTCGACCAGGATGGTCTCGAACTCTCGACCTCGTGATCCACCCGCCTCGGCCTCCCAAAGTGCTGGGATTACAGGCTTGAGCCACCGTGCCCGGCAGAGGGCAGGCTTCTTAAGGGAACAAACATTTCAGCTTACATCTGAAGGATCACAGAGTTTTGTTTTTTTTTTTTTTTTTTGAGACAAGAGTCTTGCTCTGTCACCCAGGCTGGAGTGCAATGGCGCTATCTTGGCTCATTGCAACCTCCACCTCCCAGGTTCAATCAATTTTCCTGTCTCAGCCTCCTGAGCAGCTGGGATTACAGGCATGTGCCACCACACCCAGTTAATTTTTGTATTTTTAGTAGAGATGTGGTTTCACCATGTTGGTCAGGCTGGTCTTGAACTCCTGACCTCGTGATCTACCCGCCTTGGCCTCCTAAAGTGCTGAGGTTACAGGCATAAGCCACCGCACCCAGCCGGATCACAGAGTTTTTCTAAGTGAAAAACTAGAAAATGTGGAGGGAAGAAGCGCTTTTAGGATCAAGATCAGAAAATGTTACTCCCTGAAATTAAATCTAACAGGTATCATGATAGAAGTGATGAGCTTAGCTATATGCAGAAATTTTAAATATGTGGCTGATAAAACTAGGATTATTCAACCTCTATTAGCAAGACTAGGCTCTCTTTTCAGACCATCCAGCGTGACCAAGTGAATACTTAGGAATGAAACCAATTTTTTTTTTTTTTTTTTTTTTTTTTTTTTAGACGGAGTCTTACTCTGCTGCCAGGCTGGAGTTCAGTGGTGTGATCTCAGCTCACTGCAACCTCTGCCTCCTGGATTCAAGTGATTCGTGTGCCTCAGCTTCCCAAGTAGCTGAGATTACAGGCATGTGCCACCATACGTAGGTAATTTTTGTATTTAAATTTAAAGTAGAGATGGGGTTTCACCATGTTGGCCAGGATGGTCTCGATCTCCTGACCTTGTGATCCCCCTGCCTCGGCCTCCGAAAGTGCTGGGATTACAGGCATGAGCCACCGTGCCTGGCCCCAATTTTTTCTTGACGGAACCTCACTTTATTGCCCAGGCTGGGGTGCAGTGGAATAATCTCGGCTCACTGCAACCTACCCCTCCTGGGTTCAAGCAATTCTCCCACCTCAGCCTTCCAAGTAGCTGGGATTATAGGCACTGACCACCACACCGGGCTAATTTGTGTATTTTTAATAGAGATAGGGTTTCACCATTTTGGCCAGGCTGGTCTTGAACTCTTGACCTCAGATGATCCACCTGCTTCAGCCTCCCAAAGTGCTGGGATTATAGATGTGAGCCACCATGCCTGGCCATGAAACGAATTTATTAAAATGTAGGTATAAACTACTTAACTATGGTATAATTTGTCATTCATTCATTTATTTATTCATCCATTTGGGAATTGATCCAAGTGACTCATTCCTATCACTGAAAAGGTCTATAAATGAAGACCTTATTCCCCACTTACCTGTTAGGGCTCCAACAAAATAGAGGATGGCACCCACGGCCTCCTTTGATAGCAGGACATCTCCTGGGAGTGCCTCCAGGGTCACTTCATGTCCCTTGTCTAGAGCCCCTTCAAGCTGTGGGGGAAGGTGGGCGACTATTGAAGATAACATAGGAAAGGTCCCAACCCAGGGCCCAGCACGTAATAATCCACTGACAGGCGTGAACTCTCTCCCATTTCCCCATGTCTTTTTCAAGGCCTCAAGTCCTGGAGAGTACTGGACTCCTGGGTTCCCTGGTCCCTGAGTTTTCGACTCTGGAAAGGGAAGGTTCCAGCCCCTCCCGCAGACAGCCCTCTGGCCTGCCTCCTACCCTCTGGCCATCAGAGGGAGCATGTTTGCCCTTTCCCAGGGAAAAAAAAAAGGAAGGAGCAGTGGGCTGACAGCCGGAGGGCACGTGGCCGGCCTTGGGGAAGGATCTACGATGGACTCCCCTGGCCACTGGCCACCTCCTGCCACTGTCAGATCTCCCCACCTGCTGCAATACCCGCCCCCACCAAACCTTTACCAAAATGTGCCTTCGCCCACCCTTCCCCACTTCCACTGGGTCCTCACCGCCAGCTCGAGGTCTTGTAACTCCTTTTTCTTCCCTAGAAGTTTGTTGAGGGAGCTGAGCAGGGAGCTTTGGCCGACTCGGCTCAGCTTCTCCACCTGTTGGGTCTCTCTCTGAACTTCTTCTTTTAGTGTCCTGAAGCCTTCATGTACATCCCCTGTGGGGACAGTAATGGGGCACACAGCCCTCCAGTAAGCATTCTCCCTGCAGGGCTCCCACGCTCACCCCCTTTAGGTTCCCATGCCCTACCCCCCAGCTTGAGCCTGGCCCCTTTTTTCTTTACCAAGGAATGTGGTTGCAGGGGTATCCGCCAGCCCCGGCCTGAGGGTTGGGCGAGAAGGTGGACCAGGACTCATGCTGTCATCTAACCCAACAGTGAATTTTCCCGATATCCCAGGCCACATCCCACATCAGTACACAATTGACTTCTCTTTCTCTAAGATTCCAGCCAAAAGTAGAGAAAGAAGGTCTGTATTCCCTTCTCATGAGTTAGTTGACAAAGAAGAATGACTTGGCCTTCTCCTCTCTCTACCCTAATGCTACCTCCATGCCAAAGTCTTGAGAGAAACAAAGTTGCTTACCAGCATCGGATGCCTGGATAACTGAGAAAATAAGAAAAAAAAAAAAAAAAAAAGATAAGAATGCAGTCCTTCAGAATGGCAGCCATACCAGGGGATGAGACACTAAGGAAGATGAGGAAATACATCCTGCCTGTCTCCTGGGAGATCCCAGCCACCTCGTTCCTGGTGTTACTGTGACTCAGTGGCTTTGGCCCCAGGTGCTGGGTGACCGAGGTGCATATGTGTGTGTAGCAGGTTATAGCTACTAAGACTCTTAAAAAAAATTTTTTTTTTTTTGAGACAGAGTCTTGCTCTGTCATCCAGGCTGGAGTGCAGTGGTGCAGTCTTGGCTCACTGCAACCTCTGCTCCCAGGTTGAAGGGATTCTTTTGCCTCAGCCTCCTGAGTAACTGGGACTACAGGCATGTGCCACCATACTCAACTAATGGGGGTTTCACCATGTTGGCCAGGCTGGTCTTGAACTCCTGACCTTGTGATCTGGTCATCTTGGCCTCCCAAAGTACTGGGATTACAGGTGTGAGCCACTGCATCTGGCCAAAATTTTTTTTTTTTTTTTTTTTTTGAGGCGGAGTTTCACTCTTGTTACCCAGGCTGGAGTCCAATGGCGCGATCTCGGCTCACCACAACCTCCGCCTCCTGGGTTCAGGCAATTCTCCTGCCTCAGCCTCCTGAGTAGCTGGGATTACAGGCACGCGCCACCATGCCCAGCTAATTTTTTGTATTTTTAGTAGAGACGGGGTTTCACCATGTTGACCAGGATGGTCTTGATCTCTGGACCTCGTGATCCACCCGCCTCGGCCTCCCAAAGTACTGGGATTACAGGTTTGAGCCACTGCGCCCGGCCATTTTTTTTTTTTTTTTTTAAGAAACATCTGCTTCAGTATTTTTTTTTTAACTCCAGGCACAGTGGCTCACACCTGAAATCCCAGCACTTTGGGAGTTCAAGGTGTGCAGATCACCTGAGGTCAGGAGTTTGAGACGAGCCTGACCAACATGGTGAAACCCCATCTCTACTAAAAATACAAAAAATTAGTGGGGCATGGTGGTAGGTGCCTGTAATTCCAGATACTTGGGAGTCTGAGGCAGGACAATTGCTTGAACCTGGGAGGCAGATGTTGCAGTGAGCCAAGAGCTCGCCATTGAACTCCAGTGTGGGCACAATTTTTTTTTTTTTTTTTTTTTTTTAAATAGAGACAGGGTCTGGTCTCACTATGTTGCCCAGGCTGGTCTCGAATTCCTGAGCTCAAGGGATTCTCCTGCCTCAGCCTCCCAAAGTGCTGGGATTATAGGCGTGAGTCACTGTGCCTGGCTGCTACTAAGCCTCTTGAGGACAAAGGTTTCAGGCATCAGACCACCTGGGCATCTGGTCCAAAGACTCCCCCTTTCCACTGCTTTTTCCCAAGCTATTGGAATTTCTGCCATGTTTGGGGGACAATTATTTTCTGAGACTTGCTCTGCCATTTCCATCAGTCTCATGAGAAGGAAAGGAAAAGATTGGAGTTTTAAAATTCTGAGTCAAGAAAGTTTCAGTAGAATGAAAGAAAACACTTACGGATGACCTTCTCCTCTCCTGACTTTCCTGAAGACAGAAAATTGCACATCTGTCAGCACAAACCCATTTCTGCCTTTTCATCTGAAGCAGTTGTCAAGGCAGGTTTTTTTTTTTTAAATCAGTTATCATTATAAGAACACGTGGAGATGATGTTAGCTCATCCACCCCCGAAATTTGGGAACACACTTGTCTCCCAGCCTTATTCTGCTGCTGACTGTGCCTTCCGGTCTCTGTCGGTTTCTGCATCTCTCTGGGGCAGTATTTATACATATCTATCTCTCTTTCCTGAAGTTGAGGCTGGGTATTTTTAGGGACTTGGGAAACAAAAGCAGAGGCACCTTGGGGGATTATAGTATAAGCTAGGAGAGGGTGGAGGATTTTTAGCAGATAATGTCAGGGGTAGGGCAGAAGATGTGGGAAGCCCGTAAGGAATTTCACTTACCTCCAGGAGGGAAGGTTTGCATGCTATCGTTGCAGATATGTGGAATATCTGTGAAGGGCAAGAGGGAGGGCAGGGGGACTCTTACCAGCTGCCCCACAATTCCTTCTCCAGTCTCAAGCCAAAGGGCTCTGCTAAGTACTAAGACTTTGTGCCCCGAATGCTTAATCTAATTCCCTGCCTCAGCCTCCCTTGCTGGAAGTAATCTTTTCTTCCTTGATAAATTCTCTACTGTGATAACACTACTTTCTACCTTCCATTCAGTCTCTGTCTGTTTCCTCCTTTGGCCACCGACGTCTTGAGAGCAGAGGCGATGCCTGTTCATCTTTGTACCCCCTCCCCCAGTGACCACAGTGCCCAGCACCCAGGAGATGCTCAGAACCCAGGAGCCTCTTCACCCCTCTCTCCAGAGCAGCCTCCACGGCTGCAGTTGGATCACAGTACAACACACGCCCCTGCTCATTCTCTGACGTTTCCACAAGAGGGGACCAGGGTGCCTCAGTATTGGTGCAGGTAATTCTCGTCTTGCGGGGAGAACATGTGGGTCTCTGCTCACCCCACTCATCTTTGCCTTTGACCATCAGCTGTCTCACTCGAAAAGCCAGGACGCAGCCCTTGGGGATGGTTACAGCCTCCTTGTGGTTTACAGATCCCTAGAATTAGATGATGAGAGTTTGTGAATCTCTGGAGATCTTAAGTATGAGATATTGGGAGTGTGTGTTGGGGGAGATGCGGGGTCAGGGCTGACAGCCTTCAGGGAGATAAGTTGGAAGCCTTCAGTGGGGTCCCTGGTCTGCCTGGACTCTGAGGAAGGACTTCAAAGCCCTTGCCCTCATTTCTGCTGATTTTCCTTTTTTTTTTTTTTAAATTGAGATGGAGTCTTGCTCTGTAGCCCAGGCTGGTGTGCAATGGCGCGATCTCGGCTCGCGGCAACCTCCGCCTCCTGGGTTCAGGCAATTCTCCTGCCTCAGCCTCCTGAGTAGCTGGGATTACAGGCACACGCCACCATGCCCAGCTAATTTTTTGTATTTTTAGTAGAGACGGGGTTTCACCATGTTGACCAGGATGGTCTCGATCTCTCGACCTCGTGATCCACCCGCCTCGGCCTCCCAAAGTGCTGGGATTACAGGCTTGAGCCACCACGCCCGGCCTTTTTTTTTTTTTTTTTTTTTTAGATTGAGATGGAGTCTTGCTCTGTAGCCCAGGCTGGAGTGAGTGCAGTGGTGCCATCTTGGCTCACTGCAACCTCCGCCTCCGGGTTCAAGCCATTCTCCTGCCTCAGCCTCCCGAGTAGCTGAAACTACAGGTTTGCACCACCACACCGACTAATTTTTTGTATTTTTTTGTTAATCGGGGAAAGCGCGAATGCAGTCCCCCACTATCACAAATTATGCTCCAGTTTCACACATTTGGGGAGATTGCAGGGATCCGCACATCTGGAGTGCACAGCCTCGCCCTGGGAAAACCACCTTGGTGATCATGGTATCTCCCCTGCCAGGTAAGTATAATTTTTGTATGTTTAGTAGAGATGAGGTTTCACCATGTTGGCCAGGATGGTCTCGATCCCTTGACCTCGTGATCCACCTCAGCCTCCCAAAGTGCTGGGATTACAGACCTGAGCCATCGCGCCTGGCTCTGCTGATTTTCCCTCTAGCAACATGTATCTCTCTTCCTGCTTCAGATGCATGAAGGGAACCAGGCCAACCTGCTCCATCTCCTGCCTGCACATCACCCTAGAGCTTCCATCCAAGCCCTGGCTCCTTCTTCCTCTTTGTCATCTGCCCCATGCTTACCTCTTACAGGAAGCCTTCCATGACTAACCTCTATTCCCAGCTCCAAATCCCAAATCATCCCCTGAATATTTAGATGCAATAGGTAGAGGTATGTGGAGCATTCCTATTTCCACTGACTTTTCCAAGCCTGTGTTCTCTGGGCTTTAACCTCTGTGTCTCCTCTATGAGCCAGAGAACTTTCTGAGAGCAAGGATGTCTCCTCTTTGGATTGGGAGCACCATGAGGGAAAATCTATGAATGGGACTTTCCCCTTCCCCAGTAGTTCCCTGTGGCATCTGGCACAGGGATCTGCCCTCACTGGGTGCCAGTGACCAGGGAGGGAGCGTGTGTCTGGGGTTTGGATCTTGAAGAGCCAGGGGAAGGAGTGGTCCTTTTCAGCATCCTGGGTGGGCACTGATCAGGCAAAGCTAATGAAACCTCTAGTCAGGGGCTGAATGTAAATGTGTATGTGTGAGTGTGAGTGTGAGTGAGTGTGTGTGTGTGTGTGTGTGTGTGTGTGTGTGTATGTGTTTGAATCAAACCTGTAGCCCCAGTGGGGAGAAGAAGGGGAGGGAGAAGCAGGCCTCTGCCTTGCCAGCTCGCTCCAGTGTGACCTCCTGCACCGTCTCCACCACCTCCATCACCACATACAGGTTCTCGCCTTGATCTCGAACCTCTTTCAGGAATGGGTGATCTGCTGCCAGCTTCCTGTGGCAGGAGAAACATAAGGGAACCCGTTCAGAGCTTCTTCCTGCCTGTGCCATGCTCTCCTCTTTTCTTCTGTCATTCCCAGGAGCTAGACATTGTGGTGGCAGAGAAGGAGTGAGGACTCTGGACCAGGGCTGAGGGCAAAACCCAGATCTCCTGTTTACTGGCAGGGCAGCGTCTCTGAGTCTTAGTTGCCTCATCTCTGAAATGAGTATAATGATGCTGACATCCTGGGTTGCTCAGAGATAAACTGGGTAATTATCTGGGCCAGCACCTTGCTGGGAATAGGGCTTCTCAGGTGCTTCTTACCCCCTTTTCCTCTGGTTCGGGGGTAGATGCTTCCCTGTTTCCTCCCCATTCATCTCTCTGGAACCCTTCCTCTCCATGTCTTATGCTCTCTTGTTAACACCAGTTTCTCTTCTCCACTTGCTCCTTCTGTCTGCTTCCATATATACACGTGTCTGGATCCTAACAAATTTGTTTGCTTTGATCATGCTGCTCTCTCAAATTACTACCCTATTTTCCCCCTCATTTCATTGGCAAATATTTCAAAAGATATGCCCACCCTTACTCCTAAATTCTTCTTCTTTTTTTTTTTAGATTCTCACTCATTCTGTGGCCTAGACTGGAGTGCAGTGGCATGATCTTGGCTCACTGCCACCTCTGCCTCCCGGGTTCAAGTGATTCTCTTGCCTCAGCCTCCTGAATAGCTGGGATTATGGATGTGGGCCACCGTGCTCAGTCCACCTAAATTCTCTTTCTTTCTTTTTCTTTTCTTCTTTCTCTCTTGCTTGCTTGCCTACCTTCCTTCCTTCCTTTCTTTCTTTCTTAGATGGAGTCTTGCTGTGTCGCCAGGCTGGAATCCAGGGTCGTGATCTTGGCTCACTCCAGCCTCAGCCTTCCGAGTAACTGGGGCTCCAGGAGCATGCCACCATGCCTGGCTACTTTTTTGTATCTTTAGTAGAGACAGGGCTTCACCATGTTAGCCAGGATGGTCTCGATCTCCTGACCTTGTGATCCGCCTGCCTCGGCCTCCCAGGATTACAGGTGTGAGCCAGTGCACCTGGCCCTAGTCTGCCTACATGCTTTATAATTTGCCTTCTATTTCTTTCTCAGCTGAGATTACAATGACCTCTTACCTATCAGTCTCAATGACCTTGCCTAACTCTGCAATACTCAATCCTGCTGTCCAACCCTCAGAGCGACGCTGGCTTCCCTTGGCTTCCAGTCACGCTGTACCGCTCTGGTTCAACTCCAGTGCTTCTAGCTTCTAAATCTTACCCATTCTGTCTGCACCTCATTTTCCATTTTATTTGGTTCTCTACAATTTTATGTTCTGTAAGATTCTGTTCTCAGTCCTGTTTTCTCAACTCCCTCTGAAATGCCCAACTCACTCCTATAGTGTTTTCTTTCTTTCTTTTTTAAGGTCTCACTCTGTTGCCCAGGCTGAAGTGCAGTGGCTCGATCGTAACTCACTGCAGCCTTGAACTCCTGGGCTCAAGTGATCTTCTTGCCTCAACCTCCTCAGTAGCTAGGACTATAGGCACACCACCATGCCCGGCTAATATTTGCATTTTTTTTTTTTAGAGATGAGGGTTTCATTATCCTGCCTAGGCTGGTTCGAACTCCTGGGCTCAAGGAGTTCTCCTGCCTCAGCTACCCAAAGTGCTGGGATGATAGGAGTGAACCTCCTTCCTTGGCCCCTATAGTTTTACTCTTTATATAGCTGATGACCCCGTGTCTATCTTCACCTTGACCTGTCTCCTGAGCTCACGGGCCTTATTTCCAGCCACCTGGTAAACATTCTCAGCTGATGTCTCAGCAGAGCCAGAAACTCAAAACATCCAAAAGGAACTCACAATCTCCAAATTACCACTAACCTCTGTCTTCCTGTTTGTCACTGGTAATGGTATCTTTAATGTCCTGGAACATCACAACCTGAGTCAAATCTCACAGTCACCTTTGACAAAACCCTTTCCGTCATCCTGCAGTCAGCTACCAAGCCCAGGCCATTCTATTGCCCTTGCTAATATGCCCTGCTCCATTCCTTCCTCTTCACTCCTATTGCCCTTCCTCAGCTCGGGTCTTCAGTTTACACCGCTCATGGGATAGAATCAACAGTGTCTTGGCTGGGCGCGGCGACTCACACCTGTAATCCCAGCACTTTGGGAAGCCGAGGTGGGTGGATCACCTGAGGTCAGGAGTTTAAGACCAGCCTGGCTAACGTGCTGAAACCCCGTGTCTTCCAAAAATACAAAAATATGCTGGGTGTGGTGACAGGCATTTGCAATTCCAGCTACTCTGGAGGCTGAGGCAGGAGATTCGCTTGAACCAGGGAGGCGGAGGTTATGGTGAGCCAAGATTGCACCACTGTGCTCTGGCCTGGGTGACAGGGCAACACTCTGTCTCAAAAAAAAAAAAAAAAAAAAGAACAGTATCTTTCCTGGTCTGACTGCTTCAAACCACTGTCTTCTTCCCCCGTCTGACACACTTCCTCCATCTGGCTGGATTAGTCATGGGACACATCCGAGCATTTTCAGGGTCTTCCTGATGCCTACAGAACAATTCAATCTCCTGGACCTGCCACTTGGCTCCTCCGTAGTTTGGGTTCATCCTGCATTTCCTGCTCGTTCTACTCACACCTCATCTGTCCCTGCCCTGCTGGCCCCTGGTGGTTGAGATTGCTCACCTGTGTGCCTTCATAATACCCTTCTCCCAGCCCTGCATGCCCAATTTCTGCTCATCTTTCAAGGCCCAGAACAGAGGCTGCCATGTCTATGAGATCTTCCCTTCTTTCTCCAGCCAGAAGTCCCTTTGACCTGCCACAAGACTCGGTCAAACCATTCCTACAGCACTAACCACTTCCTGGCTTGGATTATAACTATAATTACTGTGGCACAGGTGTGTTTGTTTGTTTGTTTGTTTGTTTTTGAGATGGACTCTTGCTCTGTTACCCAGGCTGGAGCGCAGGGGCACAATCTTGGTTCACTGCAACCTCTGCCTCCCTGGTTCGAGCAATTCTTCTGTCTCAGCCTCTTGAGTAGCTAGGATTACAGGTACGTGCCACCATGCCCGGTTAATTTTCGTATTTTTAGTAGAGACGGGATTTCACCATGTTGGTCAGGCTGGTCTTGAACTCCTGACCTCGTGATCCACCTGCCTCAGCCTCCCAAAGTGCTGGGATTTCACGTGTGAGCCACTGCACCTGGCCTGCACAGATTTTTTAAATTTTCACCTTCCTAGATTGCAAGGTTCTTGGACAAAGATGTTCTAGGTGCACTGAAGCCCGTAGTAGAGTGCTTTACTATATAATACTTGCTGGATGACTACCCCAGCCCTTCCTTCTGGCCTTGTCAGTCCTTACCTCCGTCTTTCAACCACTACTTAACTACTTAAAAGCCAGTTCCCATGTCAAGCCAAACATCCATGGTGCCCAGCATCAAGGTGGCACCTGCCACACCCTTGTGCTGTGGGGCAGCATTCCCAAGGGCGTGTCTAGTGTGTATTGGGGCCAGGGAGGAGGCTTCATTTATGGGAGCAGAACACAGTGCTCAGGCCTCAGCTGGGGACAGTTAAGACCCATCCCTCCTCTTTCTAGTGTATCGCATAATCTTAGAGTTAGAAGGAGCCTTAGAGATGATCATCCAATCCCATCATTTTGCAGAAAAAAAACTGAGGTCCCAAGAAAAGTGACTTTTCCAAGATCACACAGCAAGCTGGTGTGGACGTAGTCCTCCCTGCGCGTGTGTGATAGTGGGGAGGTGGTCCTGGAGGCAGTGGCAGACCTGGAGGTGTGACTAGGAAATGGCCCAGATGCAGCCATGGGCCGGAAGGGTTGCCTTCAAGAGCGCTCATGTGGTGACCACATTGGCAAAGGTCAGTGCAAGGATCTTACCTTTCAACTCAAGGCCCAAAGCACCCTTTCCACACACTGCCCCACCCACCTCCCAGTCGCCCCTGGGTCCTGCCCACTCTCACCTCTCCTGCTGCAAGGTCTCCAGGGCCTTGGGAGCCACACTGAGTGTCTGGACCTCCAGAGTGCTGTTCTGCGAGAGCCCTGCCGTTCCCTTCACCTTCACCGTCTTTGGTACATCCACTTCTCCCTCCACTCGGGTGTCCAGCATATTCTTAAAGCCAAAATTCCCAGTGTCTGTTGGGTCTGCAGGAGGGAAAAGATGAAAGGGGCTGGGCTGGCTGGGCACGGTAACTCACGCCTATAATCCCAGCATTTTGGGAGACCAAGATGGAAGGATTGCTTGAGCCCAGAAGTTTGAGACCAGCCTGGGCAACAAAGCAAGACCCTGTCTCTATAAAAACAAACAAGTAAATAAATAAAAGAGACTGAGTAGGCCAGGCATGGTGGCTCACACCTGCAATCCCAGTACTTTGAGAGGCTGAGGGAGGTGGATCACCTGAGGTCAGGAGTTTGAGACCAGCCTGGCCAACATGGCAAAACCCCATCTCTACTAAAAATACAAAAATTAGCTAGAGGTGATGACAGGTGCCTTTAATCTCAGCTACTTGGGAGGCCGAGGCAGGAGAATCGCTTGACCTCGGAAGGTGGAGGTTGCAGTGAGCCTAGATTGTGCCACTGCACTCAACCTGGGGGATAGAGTGAGACTCTGCCTCAAAAAAAAAAAAAACAAACAAACACAAACAAAAAAAAACAGGCTAAGCTGAGAGGTACCCCGACTCCTGGCCGCCTCAGCTCCAGATGATAGCTTTGGGCTGGATGATGTCTAACCACCTCTGGCCAGAGGGAGCTTTGAGGTCCTCCTTACAGACCAGGTGCCCAGCCCCTGCCCCTCAGCATCCCTCCGTTCCCGGCCCTGCTCAAGGCTGACCTGAAGGTGAGCTGCCGGGTTCAAGCACATCCAGGAGTGTGTAGTCGGTGCGGACATACCGGGCCCCCCAGAAGAGTGTGCTCTTCCTCTTCCTCAGCACCAGGCAGAAGGGATGGAAGCGCTTGAAGTCGATGAGGCTGTCAAGGGGTGTCAGGTCCCCTCGAGGGTTCAGCTGTCTGGTGAGGGCCCGGGTGACATTTTCAAACATGGTCATGGTCTCTGTGGAGATGGGGAGACAGGAGAGTGTCAAGGCGGCTGCCGAGGAGCCCGGGACGTGGGCTGGGCCCCTGCGGAGATGCCTGGATTGTCTCCTGCCATAGCTGGAAAGAACCAAGAGAGTCTGCCTTTTATGATGGCGAACCTAGGACTGGCGAGTTGAAACAGTTGCCTCAAAGTTCCATAGATGGCCAGCAAAGCCACACGTCCCTTTTCTTTGTCAAGGGCCCTTTTCTCACTCCACGCTCATTTTCTTCACTGCCAGGGAGCCCAGCTGGAGCATTTCTTTCCTCTTTCTCTCTTTCCCTCTCCCTTTTCCTCTGCCCCCTTCCCCTCCCGCTCTCCTCCCCTCCCTTCCCCTCCTCTTCCCTTCTCTTGTCTTCCGAGACAGGGTCTTACTCTGTTGCCCAGGCTGGAGGGCAGTGGCGTGATCACAGCTCACTGCAGCCTTGACCACCAAGGCTTGATCAGTCCTCCCGCTTCAGCCTCCTGAGTAGCTGAGACTGCAGTCATACACTTGGCTAATTTTTAAAATGCTTTTTTTTTTTGTAAATTAAAATTTTTTTTTTTTTTTTTGAGACGGAGTTTCGCCCTTGTTACCCAGGCTGGAATGCAATGGCGCGATCTCGGCTCACCGCAACCTCCGCCTCCTGGGCTCAGGCAATTCTCCTGCCTCAGCCTCCTGAGTAGCTGGGATTACAGGCACGCGCCACCATGCCCAGCTAATTTTTTGCACTTTTAGTAGAGACGGGGTTTCACCATGTTGACCAGGATGGTCTCGATCTCTCGACCTTGTGATCCACCCGCCTCGGCCTCCCGAAGTGCTGGGATTACAGGCTTGAGCCACCGCGCCCGGCTGTTGTTGTTGTTTTATTATGTTTCCCAGGCTGGTCTCAAACTCCTGGCTCAAGTGATCCTCCCACCTCGGCCTCCTGAAGTGCTGGGATGACAGGTGTGAGCCACTGTGCCTTGTCTAGAGCGTTTATTTAGCAATGGAAGTAACGCTTCCTCACTCCAGAGACTAGCAATAGCCAGGGTCTGAGGACACAGGGGAGGGAGGGAGGCGCTGCTGGCAGCGAAGACCTGGGCGGCCGAGCTGTTCACCTGCCCCAGTTGCCCCCTCTGTGTGTGGGGGACACTTCCCTGCCCCGGGTCTTCCCTCGCGTGTGCCTCCCAGCTCACAGGTATGAGTAGAAACACTCTCCTCTCACAGCCCCTGGGATGCCTGCATCCGGACTTTTTTTTCTTCTTTTGAGACAGAGTCTCACTGTCGCCCAGGCTGGAGTGCAGTTGTGCCATCTCTGCTCTGCAACCTCCACCTCTCGGATTCAAGTGATTCTCCTGCCTCAGCCTCCCAAGTAGCTGGGACTACAGGCATGTACTTCCATGCCTGGCTAATTTTTGGATTTTTAATGGAGACGGGGTTTCATCACGTTGGGCATGCTGATCTCAAACTCCTGATCTTAAGTGATCCGCCCTCCTTGGCCTCCCAAAGTGCTGGGATTACAGGCGTGAGCCCCTGCACCTGGCCAGGATCCAGCCATTTCGATGTTCTTTCCCTCTGCCCTCTCTGCTTACAATAATACCCCCTTCCGAATCTGAACAACCCCTAGTTGTCCTCTAACACGCAATTCAGGTCACTTTCTGTGACCTCTTCCCTCACTCCTCCAGCCAGCTGGTGACTGTACCTGTGTTCCCAAAGCGCTCTGCCGAACACCTGCCCTTCCTGTTGTTACGATCTGCTCACCTGACCCTCTCACCTCCTCACCTGTGACTTCCCAGAGGGCAGGAAATGGGCCTTAGTCACCTCTACAGCAGCAGCAGCAGCAGCAGCAAATACCACTCCTGGCACGGAGTTGGAGCGTGGCAAGTGTGTGTGGAAAGAACCAACGAGTATGGCCCCGAGAGACGTGAGAGGACCCTGGAGAATGTGGGGCCCATGAAAGCCTGAGGGTCAACATTGTTTATTTTTTTTTTTTTGGACACGGAATTTCATTCTTGTTGCCCAGGCTGGAGTGCAATGGCGCAGTCTCGGCTCGCCATCCACCTCCTGGGTTCAAGTGATTCTCCTGACTCAGCCTCTCAAGTAGCTGGGATTATAGGCACCTGCCACCATGCCTGGCTATTTTTGTGTTTTCAGTAGAGACGGTGTTTCTCTATGTTGGTCAGGCTGGTCTCGAACTCCTGACCTCAGGTGATCCACCTGCCTCAGCCTCCCAAAGTGCTAGGCTTACAGGTGTGAGCCACTGCACCCAGGCTGAGGATCAACATCTTAAGTCTCTGTCTTTGAAGTTTGAGTCCAGGTGCTCTGGCCGATTGGCACACCCGAGTTATCCCTGTGGGTGGAAGAGGCCACACCAGCTGGCACGGAGGCACCCCACATCCACGGCAGCAGGGGACCGGAAGCACGGTACAGGTATGTGGGGCTGTTCTGCCAGCTTTGAGGAGCTTTTTCTTTTCTTTTTTTAATCCTCATTCCTGGGAAGGCCAGAACGGGGCAGGACAACCTCCTGGCGCCATCTGGGTGCACCTGGGAAGAGCTTGGGCAACGGCAGCCTCCTCTTCACCAGACAGATGCCCACAGGCCTGCCTCTCCCATCCCTTCCAAGGCCTATCGGCATACTTATCCCACTGGACTCTAGGGGAGCTCCATGCCCTTCTTGGTCCACCCATCTCCCTGTGTCCCAAGGACACCCCTGCCTCTCCTGCTGTCATCAAGTCCTTACCTGGGAGGAGGGCTGGGTCCTGTCCGGCAGCTGGGTCTCGGGTGAGGGCCTAGGGCTTGCTTGGTCCGTAGGTTGAGAGGATGACCGTCCCTTGCCAGGACAGGCTGCTTTATGCAGGGTCAGAGGCTTCCAGGGACCCCGCCTGCCCTAGTGACCCCACCCCCGTCCCGCTCCACTTCCGGGAGAACAGCATCAACCTGTTCCACGTGTGCCCTGGCCTCCTGAGGGCTGAGGGGGTGGATGGGGAGCTGCCAGGCAGGTGCCAGCGTGGGTGGGGGTAGCCAAGGCTGATAGAGAGGCGGCAGCTGGAGTTTGGCTTGTGGGCTGAGAGGAGAGGAAGGCAGGTGCCTTTGGGAGGGGTGCAGAGGGAGGCAGTGTGTGTGTGTGTGTGTGTGTGTGTGTGAGAGAGAGAGAGAGAGAGAGTGTGAGTGACCAGGGATGGCGTCTCTGTTCTGTCATCATCACGGTCATTGGGGAGCATCTCGGATTCATGGCAGGGTCTGCGGGTGTGACACAGGGATGAGGAGTACTGTCTGTCCACGCACCCCAGCAGAGAGCAGAGCATCTGCCGTACCGCCCTCCAGCCCTGCGCGTGTCAGCTGTGTTGCGTGGCCTCACTCCATTTGTTTTAGCTGCATGGACATATCTCTGGTACCGCTAGAAGCAGATGTCTGAGTAGGCAGAGAAGGAGTTAGACCAAATGGTTTTCTGTTATTGAATGCTCCTCGTCTCTGCTCCTCACGGAATGTTGTATACACACATACGAATATCTGTAGGCAGAGGCACGGCGATATTCGTGGAAAAGCCCCGGGTGCTTGTCGTGGGCTTTCAGATGTCGCATGAGAGGTCACTCAGGTCCTTCTCTTAGCTTAAATCTCTGCCTAGAAGGGATTTTAAAGGAATTTCAAATTTTGCCTACACGGCCACATCCCTAGAGGACAGAATAAGGGACTTAGAAGCAAGGCCCTGATAGTGTTGGGCTATGTGGCCGTGCATGTGTGCAGGTATAACCGGACACACCTGAGCCTTTCTGTTCCCACCTGGAGGCCCCTCTCAGTATCACTCATCGAAAAAGAAACGCAACCCTGAATGCCGTGCAGAGTAAATTCCATGTTTACTGAAGGTTTTCGTGAGGGGCTGGTGGTGAATGAGACTAGACCATTCCACACTCAGGAAAACTCCCTAAAAGTGTCATCACTCCACTTGTGTCCCCAAAGTCTCATCCAATGACAGATGCTCCCAAATATTTCTTCTCTACGTCTCTACGTCTTAAAAAAGAACAAAACCAAGCCTTGCCCCTGCCTCTGTGCTCACTCTCTTTTTGTTTACATCCCTTCTTCTCCACCCTACGCCTTTTTAAGACAGGGCCTCGCTCTGCCACCCAGGCTGGAGTGCAGTGGTGCGATCATGGCTCACTGCAGCCATCCGTTACTTCATCCTCCTTCCACAGCTCCAGCCCTACAGGGTCCTGTGAGCCCCTCTCTGCTGGTGTGGAGACGAGAAACTGTGGAAATAAAAGACACAAGACACCAAGAAAGAGAAAAAAGAGTTTGGGCCCAGGGGTCCACTGCCAACCAAGGCACGGAGTCCTTTGGCCCCGAGTGCCTGGACGCTCGGACTTTTACTGAGTACAGAGCAGGGGGAAGGGTAGGTAGGGTGAGGTAATGGTGGTCAGTGAATCACGTGTCTTGGAGATAGGGGTCCCAGGACTTTCAAGTAGCCAAGGCGAGGAGAAAACCTAATGCGACTTTTTCATACTTGTCAAGAAAGAACAAAGACATTAAGATTTATGTTACTATTACTGATTTTATCTCTTAAGAGAAGGAGGGGCCAGGTGCAGAGGCAGAGCGTGAGAGTGGACATGGAATGTGACCCCTGAAGCGCAGCATCACACAGAGACAGTTAACCCCCCGGATGTCTGTGGGTCTACCTGACAGCCGTCAGGCCTTTCCACAAGAGCTTGGAGAAGTGGAGTTTTCTCCTAACTCCCCCGAGGAAGGAGATGTCTCAGGCATTTTGGACATCTCCTTCCCTCGTGGCTAGACAGCGGGCGCTTTCCCAGCGCTGGTGCTGCCTCACAGCTGAGGCGCCCTCCAGCAGCACTTAGGTGGGCGTGACAGAGGGCTTAGAGCATCTTGCCTTAGGATCGCTTTGTTCACAATGTCACCTCAGTTCCATGCTTCATAACCCAATAATCATTAGTAAGATTAAAAGATTATATTGAATATATATATTTCTGTGATTACATATGAGTATGTGATTATTCATGATTATATATAGGAATAACTATGTAACTATATCTCTAATTCTTTTCTTTCTTTCTTTCTTTTTTTTAAAGACGGGGTTTCACCATGTTGGTCAGGCTGGTCTTGAACTCCCAACCTCAGGTGATCTGCCTATCTTGGCCTCGAAAGTGCTTGGATTACAGGTGTGAGCCACCATGCCCGGCCCTCTCTAATTCTTTTCTAATTCTGTATTCATATGGGAACAGGCTGAGGCTTCAGATCCTTGCCTTGGCACTTGCGAAGTCTCCCACAGGGTCTCCCACCCACACTGAGGCAGGAGAATCACTTGAACCCAGGAGGTGGAGGTTGCAGTGAGCCGAGATTGTGCTACTGCACTCCAGCCTGGATGGCAGAGCGAGACTCCATCTCAAAAGAAAAAAAGGTTATAGTCAGTCATCTGGTCCCTATCACAATACATATTTACATAGAAACTTGTATGTGTTATATCCTTTTCATCTCTCTCTGTTTTCCTGGTTCTTCCTGGATTTCCACCTCTTCCTCCCTGTATCTCTTGGCCCTACACTGATGTGACACCTGCATTTCAGCATATAGTCCTGAGGCTGTGCAGTCTCCTATGCCTTAATCAGCTCCGGGGAAGGCGGTCCCACTCCCACCCTCTCACCAGCTTGGCATTGCCTCGGTTAGACTTTTGGGAGTTTCTTTCCAGTGACGACCCTCCTCCCATGGGCTGCAGGCCAAGTTTCCTAGTCTAGTGGGTTCTGCCAAGATCTGGGGAACAGTGGCTTTGAAAAGCCACACATGGCTCTGCTCTCCCCAAGGACCCGCAAGCCAGCTCTCTGACCAGGATGTCTTGCTTCTTTCATTTCTCCTGCCTTCACTCTGATCTCAGAGCACTCTGCTCGGCCTGTCCTCACATTCCTGGTGTCCTCCCTACCCTGCCTGCACCGCATTGCCCCATTCCCGCAGATGGCCTAATGATGTTCCAAGCAGGGGGCTTGGTGGGTTCCAGGCAGGGAGGAGATACATGGGCAGGTAGGGTCAACCAGGTTGAAGCTTCAGTGCTTTTGGAATGAAAATATCCACATGTAGCCTTGTCTTGGTGCTGCTCCTTCCTCCCATCCAGGGTGCCCTGACTCTCTCTCTCTCTCTCTCTCTCTCTCTCCCCCCCCTTCCTTCCTTCTTTCTTCCTTTCCTTTCCTTTCTTTTCTTTTTTTGAGATGGAGTCTCGCTGTGTCCCAGGCTGGAGTGCAGTGGCACAATCTCGGCTCACTGCAACCTCTGCCTCCTGGGTTCAAGAGATTTTCCTACCTAACCCTCCCAAGTAGCTGGGATTACAGGTACATGCCACCGCTCCCAACTAATTTTTGTATTTTTGGTAGAGACGGGGTTTCACCATGTTGGCCAGGCTGGTCTTGAACTCTTGACCTCAGGTGATTCACCCGCCTTGGCCTCAGAAAGTGTTGGGATTACAGGTGTGAGCCACCGCACCTGGCTACCTTTTTTTCTTTTTCTTTTACATTTTTGAGAGAGGGTCTCACTCTATTGCCCAGGCTGGAGTGTAGTGGTGCAATCATAGCTCACTGCAGCCTTGACTTCCTGGGCTTACGGGATTCTCTAATCTCAGCACCCCTTCCCTGCTCCCAGTAGCTGGGACTACAGGCATGCATCACCATGCATAGCAAAGTTTTTTTTTTGTTTTTGAGATGGAGTCTTACTCTTGTCGCCCAGGCTGGAGTGCAAAGGCGTGATCTCGGCTCACTGCAACCTCCACCTCCCGGGTTCAAGTGATTCTCCTGCCTTAGTCTCCCGAATAGCTGTGATTACAAGCATGCACCACCAGGCCTGGCTATTTTTTTGTATCTTTAGTAGAGACGGGGTTTCACTATGTTGGCCAGGCTGGTCTGGAACTCCTGACCTCAGGTGATCTGCCCTCCTTGGCCTCCCAAAGTGTTGGGATTACAGGCATGGGCCACCACACCTGGCCATACCTGGCTAAGTTTTAAATTTTGTGTAGAGAAAGAGGTCTTCCTATGTTGCTCAGGCTGGTCTTGAACTCCTGGGCTCAAGCAGTCTTCCTGCCTCAGTCTCCCAAAGCGCTGGGGTTACAGGCGTGAGCCACTGCGCCTGGCCTGTGGCAGAATTTAAGTTGCACTGATGGATATTTAAATTAGACTGCCTTGTAAGATCTCTTCAAGGCCAATTAAAAGAGAATGCTGAAGCAGGAGGCCATGGGGTGCGTGCTGCTCAGGCAGGTGGTAAACTTTGCTCTCTACCTCCCTCTGGTGGTCAATCAAGGTAATGATGGACAATAATCACCCCTTATTTGGGGACCAAGCTTGTGACTGTGGGGTTGCTAGGAGATAGGGATGAGGAGAGGGAATTGACTTAGGAGAGGAAGCCCCAGCCACCTGCCCCTTGGGCCCCTTCCTGTCTCTCTGACGTATAGAGTGCACTGCAGACAGACACCACAATGTGGCAGAGCGTTGTTTCCTTACTCTTTTTTCCTTATTTTCCCTTTTTTTTTTTTTTTTTTTTTGTTGTTGTTGTTGTTTTGTTTGAGATGGAGTTTTGTTCTTGTCGTCCAGGCTGAAGTGCAATCTTGGCTTACTGTAACCTCTGCCTCCCGGGTTCAAGTGATTCTCCTGCCTCAGCCTCCCTAGTAGTAGGGATTACAGGCGCCCACCACCCACACCCAGCTAATTGTTGCATTTTCAGTAGAGATGGGGTTTCACTGTGTTGGCTACGCTGGTCTTGAACTCCTGACCTCAGGTGATCCACTCACCTCGGCCTTCCAAAGTGTTGAGATTACTGGCGAGAGCCACCGTGCCTAGCCGCTTCTCCGTATTTTCACCAGCTCCCCCAGGCTTGTCCTCAAGCCCCACCCTGCCTTCCCTAGTCATGGGCGGGCAGGGCTGGGGATCCCTGATGCAGAAAATATCTGGAGAGCCAGCTGCTGTTGGCCAGCACCTGAAATATGGAGAGGCTGGCTTACAGGACACAGAGTGGGGTCAAGGCATTTGGCTCCCAGGTGTGAGGAGGGTCTGTCTCCTTGTATGTCAAGGCCACAGAGTCCCATCAGGGCCTGACCACTTTCAGCTCCTCACCTCAAAGTAGCTCAAAGTAAAGACAGAAGGGTCCCACCTTCCCCTGGAAGAAATTCTAGTCCAGGATGGTTTCTATCTGCACAGTGGAGAAAAAATATCACAGGTTGCTTTGCATTTAGGGAGCCACCAACTTCAGAAGGGATCTATAGTAAAATTTATTTATTTATTTATTTTTGAGACAGAGTCTTGCTCTGTCGCCTAGGCTGGAGTGCAATGGCATGATCTCGGTTCACTGCAAACTCTGCCCCCCGCCGGGTTCGAGGGATTCTCCTGCCCCAGCCTCCCAAGTAGCTGGAATTACAGGGGTGTGCCACCATGCCTGGCTAATTTTGTACTTTTAGGAGAGATGGAGTTTCACCATATTGGCCAGGCTGGTGTCGAACCCTTGACCTCAGGCGATCCGCCTCCCCTTGGCCTCCCAAAGTGCTGAGATTCCAGGGGTGAGCCACCGTGCCTGGCCAAATATAATTCTTAATAACTTTCATAACAAGGAGTCCTGCATTTTCATTTTGCACTGGGACCCGTAAATTTTGTGGTAGGTCTTGCTTGGTACCATTGGGCCTAACTTAGTAGGCCTGACACATCAGGGATGGCCTTCACCCTCATTCCTGACCCTCACCACACAGAGCTCCCAGCAGGTGCAGAATGTTCCCTCAGCATGGAGTTGGGGTTGCTGAAGTCTCCTGCAGTCCTGCAGCCATTCAGAGACTCCGTTCCTACCCCCAGTTCTCCCTCTGTAGATCCAGGACTAGATCAACCTGGCAGAGAGATGGGAAGTGATGATTCCCAGGCAATTAGACAGCTAGCTTCCTGAAGGAGGGGACGCAGGTCTTCACGCTCAGAATGGCCATTCCATCATGGCAAGGGCCCAGTCTCTTTCCCCAGGAAGAAGCCTCCTCAGGTGGGCTGAGATCTCCGGGGAGGAGGCCGATCACGCCCCATCCAGCCCTCCTCTGGCCTTACCAGCTTGTAGCTCCGCCCTCAGCCATCTTAAGCCCAGCCTATCATCTCCCACCATCCATCTTACCCGCTAGCCCGGGCTCGGTCTTCCGGCGCTCCAAGTGTGTTCCTCAGCACTTGAACCCTGTCCCAGATCCCGCCCCGCCCCTGGGCAATCTGCCCCGCCCCCTGCGACCTTAAGCCCCGCCTCTCGGCCCTAGTAGTCCTGCCGTCACCACCCAGCCCCGCCCTCTGAACTCCATCTCCACCTCTGCCCGGCAGCCCGCAATTCCTCCCACTTCGCTCCAGCCCCGCCTTCACCGCCTCAGCCCCACCTCCGCACCAGCTCCTCTCTCACCGCCCCAGCCCTAGGTCCGCCCAAGCCCGGTCCTCAAAGCCCCAACTGCACCCTCATCAACCCAACCCCACCTCTGCCCTAGCCCCGCTCTCACTACGTAAGCCCACCACACTCCGGCCCCGCCTCCCCAGCCCCGCCCCCACCGCACAGCCCCGCCCCCACCGCACAGCCCCGCCCCCACCGCCCCAGCCCCGCCTCCACCCCGCCCCTCCGGTCGTTCTCTCCGCAGCATCTCTGCCGCCCGGGTGTGGCCCTTCCGCACCGCAGCAATTCCTTCACCTCCACCTGCAGTGCCTGAAACCCCGTGTGCTCCTGTGGGGCCATCTCGGGCCCGGACTGAGCTGTGGGTTCAGGACAGTGGTGACTGGGACCTTACCTCTCTCCACCCTCTTCGACCTCACTTTACTGAGCAAGTCCCTCATTCCCAGGCAGAGGTTCCTTTCTGGGGCGTGGCGCCCTGTTGCCCCTTGCAGACTCTTCACTAGGAAAAGATCGACGGTCGGAGCAGGGTCTTATGGTGAGGGCGTGTGGGGGCTCCACGCCTTACAACGTTTTCCGGTGGGTATTGAGGATCCTGTCTTGCGGAAAGGAAAGCCAAGAGACGTCCTGCGCTTTGGTGCAGCACTGGGTGGGCCTAGCCTCAACCTACCTAGAACAGCGTGGTGGGGGTTGAGGGGGACGATGCACCGAAAAGGCCCAAGAAACCTGTGGCTACCATCGCAGTCAGCACTACGTTCCTCCAATGTCCAGACCTCTCTGCATCCCACCCACCAACACCCCAGAGTTTTTCCCTTGAGAAGGGGCTCTGGGCTTCAGTTGCTGACTTGACAGGTTTCTTTCCTTTGCTTAGGAAGGGGGTCTCTGTGTCCCTCTTACCTTCTAAGGCTTTGTCCACCCTTGGGGCGGGGATGGGGAGAAGAGCCCTGTGCTTCTCCCACCTTCTGAGGGCATTTTCAGCTTCTTGTTCTTGGATGGGGGATGTCTGTGAAGGTCAGAAATGGGGCACTTGGCTGGGCTTGGTGGCTCTTGCCTGTAATCTCAACACTGGGAGGCTGAGGCAGGCGGATCACATGAGGACAGGAGGTCGAGACCAGCCTGGTCAACAGGGAGAAACCCCATCTCTACTAAAAACACAAAATTAGCCAGCATGGTGGTGTGTGCCGTTAGTCAGCTACTTGGGAGGCTGAGGCAGGAGAATTGCTTGAACCCAGGAGGTGGGAGATTACAGTGAACTGAGATCATACCATTGCCCAGTCTGGGTGACAAGAGACTTGTCTTAGGCTGGGTGCACTGGCTCACACCTGTAATCCCAGTACTTTGGGAGGCCGAGGTGGGTGGATCATGAGGTCAGGAGTTCAAGATCAGCCTGGCCAACATGGTGAAACCCCGTCTCTACTAAAGATACAAAAATTAGCCAGGCTTGGTGGTGCATGCCTGTAATCCCAGCTACTCAGGAGGCTGAGGCAGGAGAATCACTTGAACATGGGAGGTGGAGGTTGCAGTGAGCCAAGGTTGTGCCATTGCATTCCAGCTTGGGCAATACAGTGAGATTCTGTCTCAAAAAAAAAAAAAAAAAAAAAAAAAAGGGAGAGAGAGAAATGGGGCAGTGGGCACTGGCCTCTCTGTCGATTCTCAACCTCCCCCCATCCCTGCCGCCCCACACCCAACACATATAGTGTGGCCTCCAGGAGGGGACAGGGGGGTGCAGGGTGCAGGCATAAGGCAGTCACACAGCAGGGGATGTGAAATAAGGATTGGAAGGGGCCCAGGAGAAAGTGGAGTCACCAGCTGGTTTGGAAGACTCCAAACTTCCAAATTTCAGCTCAGCTCTGAGAGTCTGGCCTTGAATAGGAACCGTCCCTGGGAGGCCGCCTCCCCTCCCCTCCCTCGAACTCTGTGCTGTGACTCCAGGTCTTCTCCCCACTGACTCGCTGCTTTTTGGGGCAAAAGGCCATGATGATGCTCCTGTGTGGAAACAGAGAGCCCTGGAAAAGGCAGCCATCTACAGGGCAGGAGGGAAGGGGGGGAGATGGGAGAGAATGAAAGAAGGGAACCCTGGCAGAGGGTGGGAGAACCCTGGCTGCAGTGGAGCCGCTTGGGGAAAGTGCCAGCTGGCTTGAAACCTGGGCTTTGCTCACAGATTGACCTTGGATCAGTCCCTGGACTTTTCCGAAGTCCAGTTTCCTAAACTCTGTGAAGTGGTGATTGCAATAGCAGTTTTGCCTTCCTCCCAGGATTCCTGTGAGATAATAGATTTTAAAAAGTCCTTAACAAAGATAAAAGTGTGAAGGGGAATGGCACAGCATGCAGAGGAGGGTAGGGGCTGCGTGGGGGAATGAGGGAGCAAGTGTGCATGGAAGGGGTGGTGTGGGTAACCTCCCATATAGGCATCGAGGAATGAGAGCTAAGCAGAAGCCTGGCACAGTTAGGGCTTGAGGAATATCTCACTTTATAGAGTTACTATTCAGCTATTTCCTTTTATATAATCCTTTACATAATCATATATTAGTTTATAGAATTAGGGCTTGAAGAATCCCTTTATATAATCCTCTCCATATAATCATTAATAGTTGATAGTATGAGTGCCTAAAGAATATTTCCCTACATATATACCTATAATTATATCTTAGTTCATAATCGGAGGAATGCCTAGAGCAGACACAGTGCAGAGCATGATTTAAGGGAAAACAGTTATGCCAGGACAAGAATCCATAGCCCAGGTGGCAGCGTTCAGTATCATAAAGATACCTGCTGTATGGCAGGCTTGGGGCAAGAGCCACTCCTCCTGATAAACGAGTTGTAGAACCTTGCTCCAGTTCTTGTTGAAGGCTGCCCTCAGACCGGCAATCCACCTTGGTGACTGTGAACTTTATCAGCTCTTGCTACTGTGCTGCTTGAAAAGCATCTTCCCATAAAACCCATTGGAAGCTGCCAGAAGGCGGCGGTAACCTTGACAGCTCTGTCACTGCTATGTGACTTAAAGCATTCTCCTATAAATCTTCTTAGAAGTAGTTTGCCCATAGATAGAAGTATTGCACACTGCACCCTCTTCACTGTGCACGGCCCACCTTCAAGCCTCGGTGACCTAATGGGGGTGGACCCCTTACTGCACATGGCCCTTGCCTTCGTGGGAACGGGTCCCTTGCTGTGCACTGTCCACCTACTGGCCTAGGTGACCTAATGGGGATGGACCCCATGTTTTATTGCTCACGACCCTATCACTATCCTTAAAGATGATTTCACTCACTGCCCTGCCCCCTAACCTATACACAATAAATACTCATGCTTCTGGACATTCTGGGCCTCGCCTGACTCCGCTTATAGGTGGCGTGGTCCTCTGAGCCCAGCTGCGTTTCCTTTGTACTTCTGTGTCCTGTCTCTTTATTTCTCGGATGTGCCTCAGCACAGCATAAGGCTCACCCCACGACCCTGTGGGGCCCTCAGCCCTACAGGGTGGGGCAGAGAAGACATCTCAGAGACTATCAACCTTGAGCCCCACAGCAGCGAGGTGGGGATGGAGCTGCTCCTCTGGCCTTGCCCCGCTTCTCCAGCGTGGCTTCCTTTAGCATCTCCATGGTCTTGGTCACCACATATAGATTCTCCCCACCCTCCACAAGCTTCTGGAGGAAGGACTATGCTGGCTACTTCAGCTTTGTGGAAGGGATGTGGCTAGACTCAGAGGCTGCCAGCGGGTAGACCCTGTGCCCATTTCAGCTGCACCCTGGGCCCACGGTTGTCTTTCTGTATCTCTCCCTTATTTCATTCCATTGGAAAGGGAGTATATGTGTCCCAGAGGGTCAGGGCCCCATGGATTCTAGTCCTGCTTCTTCCTTCCCCGCCATGTGACCTTGGATAACTCGCTGCCCCTCTTGGGCCCTTTTGTATAATAAAGATCCCAAGATCCCTGCCAGCTTGAGCAGTCCACGTGGTTCTGGGTGGGTCCTGCTCCTCTGTGCCAGCCCTCAGCATCTGGCCTGGTATCCTTAAACTGCCTCCTCACCCCACCCTGCGGCTCACCTCTTCCTCAGGTTCTTTTTTCTTTTTTTTTTTTTTTTGAGACAGAGTCTCACTCTTTTGCCAGGCTGGAGTGCAGTGGCATGATCTTGGCTCACTGGACTCCGCCTCCTGGGTTCAAGCAATTCTCTTGCCTCAGCCTCCTAAGTAGCTGGGACTACAGGCACATGCCACCACGCCCAGCTAATTTTTGTATCTTTTTAGTAGAGATGGGCTTCACCATGTTGGCCAGGATGGTCTCAATCTCTTGACCTTGTGATCTGCCCACATTGGCCTCCCAAAGTGCTGTGATTACAGGCTTGAGCCACCACACCTGGCCTGTTTTTTGTTTGTCATTTGAGATGGAATCTCGCTCTGTCATCAGGCTGGAGTGCAGTGGCACGATCTCAACTCACTGCAACCTCCAACTCCCTGGTTCAAGGGATTCTCCTGCCTCAGCCTCCTGAGTAGCTGGGATTATAGGTGCCCGCCACTACACCTGGCTAATTTTTGTATTTTTAGTCGAGATGGGGTTTCACCATGTTGACCAGGCTAGTCTTGAACTCCTGACCTTATGATCTGCCTGCCTCAGCCTCCCAAAGTGCTGGGATTACGAGTGTGAGCTACTGTGCCAGGCTGGGAGCAGAGTTTTTAAATAACTTGGTGGGTTGGGGGAAACCAGTGAACCACGAGTGCTGATTGGTCAGAGATGAAATCACAGGGAGTCAAGGCTGTCTTCTTGTGTTCAGTCAGTTCCTGGGTGGGGGCCGTAAGATCAGATGAGCCAGTTAATCAATCTGGGTGAGGCCAGCTGATCCATCAAGTGCAGGGTCTGCAAAATATCTCAAGCCCTGATCTTAGGAGCAGTTTAGAGAGGATAAGAAGCTTGTAGCCTCCAGCTGCACAACTTTTGTGAGCCATAATTTCTAATCTTGTGGCTAATCTACAAAGGCAGTCTAGTACCCAGGCAAGAAGGAGGTCTGCTTTGGGAAAGGGCTGTCACCATCTTTGTTTGAACTATAAACTATAAACGAAGATTTTCCCAAAGGTAGTTCAGCCTGTGCTCAGGAATGAAGGAGGACAGCTTGGAGGTTAAAAGCAAGATGGAGTCAGTTAAGTTAAATCTCTTTCCCTGTCTCAGTCATAATTTTGCAAAGGCAGTTTTAGGCCTCTCTCCTCCCATCACAGCCCACTGGCTCCCTGATGTTGCTTGTGGTGACAAACTGGGACCTGGGCCCAGGCCGTGGGGATTCTTGCCTCAGGCCTGGCTTGGCAGTAGGCTGGGTTGTCTCGGTTCCTGAGTCAGGTTCCAGCACTTCCGGGTGGGAGAGTTTGGGACCGATGTGGTGTGTCTCCCAGAATAATGTGCCTTTTCCCTCCCTCTGTCCCAGGCAGAAGGGTCAAAGCAGGCAACATCGCTGAGGCCGTCCAGTTGCCTCACCAGGCTTCAGTGGTTTCTCAGGACCCAGGGTCCTGTGATCCCTGGTCCATGGCAGAAGTGAGGATGGGAATGAGGACAGTTACGCCACCCCCTCCTGCCTGCCCAGTGGACAAGCACTAGCCTGAGGTCAGGATGCTGAGGGAGGAGCCCAGGGGTTGTGGGTAGTTGTTCCAGGCAGGAGCCTCTCGGAGTGTGTCAGCACAGCCCTGGCCAGTCTAGCAGATGGACTCTGGTGGCAGGGGCTGGGAGGCAGAAGAGGAGAGAGGAAGCTGGCCTCCAGCCCAGCGGGAGCAACCACAAGGATGGCGGAAGGGCTGGGGACAAGCTCAGCACCCGTCCTCCTCACTACCGGGTCACACGTGCCCAGGAAAAACTAGCAATAAGAGATCGGAGCATTGATAAAAGTGACTTTATTGAGTTGTCCAGGGATGCCCTGGGGTCTCCTCACTTTCCCCAGCTCTCCAGTCACCATCCCCAGCTCAGTAATAGAGACCACCTTCCTCCCATGAGAAAGAGCTCTGGAAACTCATCAGTGTATAAAAGAGGGGATAGAGAGAGATAGGGATTCTCTGGATAGGGACCCTGTGCCGGAGTAGGGGATCCCCAGTAGAGGGCACAGGAAGAGCAGGAGCCTGGGGGCAAGAGAAGCAAGAATCGAGGGGAGGCTCTCAGGGGAGGCAGAGGGAGAAGAGAGGGGGAGTCCACAGTGTCCTTTTAAATCTGGCCACAGCCTGGCTTTTGTCTTCGCCTCCAGCTTGTTCCAACCCACCCTCCCCTTTCCCCTCTGCACCTTCTCTTCCAGCCCTAGGGTGAGTCTTGCTGCTGCGCAGACGTTCTCAGTCATTGTACATCTTCCTTTCTTTCTCCACACCTTTCATCTAGGGTCTCTCTCTCCTCTCTCTTTTCTGTCCAAAGCTCTCCCTTTTTTTTTTTTTTTTTTTGAGACCGGGTCTCACTCTGTGGCCTAGGCCGGAGTGCAGTGGCACAATCTTGGCTCACTGCAACCTCCACCTCCCGGGTTCAAATGATTCTCCTGTCTCCGCCTCATGAGTAGCTGGGATTACAGGTGCACGCTACCATGCCCTGCTAATTTTTTGTATTTTTAGTAGAAACGGGGTTTCACGATGTTGGCCAGGCTGGTGTCGAACTCCTGACCTTAGGTGATCCAACCACTTTGGCCTTCCAAAGTGCTGGGATTACAGGCGCAAGCCACTGCGCTCGGCCTCCCCATTCTTTAAGAATCAGTTCAGCACTTTGGAAGGCCGAGGCAGGCAGATCACAAGGTCAAGAAATCGAGACCAGCCTGGCTAACAGGGTGAAACCTGTCTCTACTAAAAAATACAAAAATTAGCCGGGTGTGGTGGCATGCACCTATAGTCCCAGCTACTCGGGAGGCTGAGGCAGAGGCAGAAGAATCACTTGAACCAGGAGGCAGAGGTTGCAGTGAGCCGAGATCGTGCCACTGCACTCCAGCCTGGAGACAGAGTGAGACTATCTCAAAAAAAAAAAAAAAAAAAAATGGCCAGGCGCGGTGGCTCACGCCTGTAATCCCAGTACTATGGGAGGCTGAGGTGGGTGGATCACGAGGTCAAGAGATCGAGACCATCCTGGCCAACATGGTGAAACTCCCATCTCTACTAAAAATACAAAAAAGTTAGCCGGGCATGGTGGTGCGCGCTTGTAGTCCCAGCTACTCAGGAGGCTGAGGCAGAAGAATCACTTAACCGGGAGGCAGAGGTTGCAATGAGCCAAGATTGCGCCACTGCACTCCAGCAGCGTGGTGACAGAGCCAGACTCCATCTCAAAACCAAAACAAAACAAAAGTAGAATCAGTTTAAACATCCTACAGTGAAGGTTTTGAGATCGCCCTGGGCCAGGTGTAGGCTTCCTCCTCAACCTGCTCCCCCCAGCCCCTCCTCCCCTGCTCCCACCCCACCTGTGGTCATTCTCTGTTCTGGATTTTCTGAGTTTAGTACAAACCAGGCACAGAGTAGGCACCAAAAAATTCCAGGCACCAAAGACGGTGTTGGGTAAGATGACAGAGAGCAAGCCAGCGAACCAGTAGGTATTTAGGGGTAATAAAGGAGAAAGGGGCGGGACGCACTGGGGGCAACGGAGGCAGAGGGAGTCAGAGGAAAGGAGACGGCATAGGGGCAGGGGTGTGAGGTGTGGCTGGAGGAGCTCCCCAGGTCTTCAGACCACTGTGCTGAGGGTGGAGGAGCCCTCGGAACGCACGGGCAGCACTGGGGCCCGCTTGAGGGAGCGCCGGGTCTCATCTCGGTTCTGCCACACATAATGCACCAGGTAAGCCACAACGAGTGTCAGCCAGCCCCCCATGGTGACCAGCAGGGCCACATCGGTGCTCCTCCGGGCCCCGCCCCGCCCTGTCCCACACAGCTCTTTCTCCCCTGCCAGCAGCAGGAACTCCTGCCCCACAAAGTCCGGTCGGGCTCCGGGGCCACACACGATGCCTGTCCCAGTGCCTGGTGCCAGCCTCACCTGCCTGAGCACTTCCTGGAGAGCGCAGTCGCAGTGCCATGGGTTGGCGGATAGGTTCACTTGGATCTGTAGTCCCATAAAGGCCTCCACAGGCACCGAGGCCAGCTGGTTGGCAGAGAGGTCAAGGTGGCGCAGTGTGCCCTCCAGGCCCTGAAAAGCCGCCCCTGAGAGGTGGGCGAGGGCATTATGGGACAGATCCAGCTCCTCCAGGACAGCCAGGTGCTGGAAGGCACCAGCAGGCACCGATGCCAGCTGGTTGGCATCCAGGTAGAGCTTGCGGGTGTCGTTGGGGATGCCGGAGGGCACAGCGCTCAGGCCTGCCTGGCTGCAGCGGAACGTCCGTTCACCTGCTTCCTTTGCCACGTAGCAGCCCCGGGGAGGCACCTGGGGACTGGGCACAGTACCACCTGTGCCTATCACCAGCAGGAGGGACAGGAGGTGACCTGCTGGTGGGAGCATGGCCGCAAGTTGGCATACTCCTGGAGTGGAGTAGGATCTGGGGAAGAAAAGGTCACATAAAGGAAGAGTGAGTAAAGAGAATCACATGCCCACTGCCAGCTCTCTCCTCCTGAGGTCCCTTGGGGAGTCCCTTTGGGCCGGGGCTTCCTCTCAAGACTGGGTGACTTGTTCACTTCCTTCTTGGGGTATCTTGTTTTAAGGCTCCTCAATAGGGCCTTTTGGGTAAAGGGTCTCTTGTGCTTCAAACTCTTTTAGGGTCTATTGATTCTTGAAGGTTAATCTATGAGGCCCTGTTGGTCATTCTGGGTCCGGGGGTTTCTAAGTTTCTGCCTCTATGTATTGATCTCTCTCATTGGAATAAAGTCTTTTTCCCCTATCTGCCTGGGTGGCTGCCAGGTGGGCTAGGTAGCCACCAGGGGTCTAGTTGGCACTTGTGTGATGGAGACAAGTGGGACAGATGACTGATAGGGTGCCAGGGCATCCAGCTAGGCCGGGTGACTAGGTAAAATGGACTTCTGGCCCACCTTCTATGCCCATCAACCCCTCTTCTGGGAGTGCCCACCTGTCTGCCTGCCCAGCTCTGTCCTCTCTGCCTTGCACGGCCTTCCTCCTCCTCCCTCTCCTCCTCTCTTCCTCTCACCCTTCTTGGTGGTAGAGCCTTCTCCAGTGCAGCTGCCCTCTCCCGGCTCCCTGCTGCTGGGCTCTGGAGACCCGCTTCCTCCTCCTGTTTGCTTGTAGCTGCTGGAAGTTGGGGGCTGGGACTTAAGAGTGTTGGGTTTCCTGCATGTGACTCCGGGCCCAGGTGTCGGATACCTGAGCCATGGTGTGGCCAGGCAATGCCAAGAGAGGGCAGATCCTGGACCCTGATGAACTCTGCCATGGGGATACCAGGCCCCAGTTCCATTCCCTGCCCCAGGCTCCCCTCCCCAGCCTTGATACTATCATCTTCCCTCAGCCTTCGAGGCTGAGACTCTGTTTCCAAGAACCCCTCTTCCCTGCCCAGAACTTGGCTGGGCAGAAGGATCCCTGCTTGGCAGGCCTGGGGGGCAGAACTGAACTGGGCGGGCCCCATCTCACATCCACTGTCTCCAGCAACCTGTACACCCCCAACTCCATTCTCCCCCGCCGTCTGCTGCTCCTCTTGTTTTGTTGTTGTTGTTGTTTTGTTTTTGTATTTTTGTAGGGATGGGGTTTCTCCATGTTGGTTAGGCTGGTCTTGAACTGTTGACCTCAGGTAATCTGCCTGCCTTTGCCTCCCAAAGTGCTGGGATTGCAGGTGTGAGCCACCATACCCGGCCGCTTCTGCCCTTCCTTCACGCTCTGTGGCACTTTCTTCCACGGTGAGCAAACTTCCCTTAGCCTTCCTTGGAAAACATGTCTGTCCAGGGCCACATCTCCTGGCTCCTCATAGTGCCCAGCTGTCTTGCCTGCCAGGGGTGCTGTGGTTCAACTTTAGTTTGATCTCTGTGTGGTGGATTGATGGCCTCTCTAGGAGTCAGAAGGAATTCTTTAAGGCACCTGAAGCCTGATGTGGTCGCCTCTGAGTTTTCCTGCTGATTTTATGATCTGGATGAGAACCAACTCAGGTTCTCTCTGCTGGAGCCTTGGACTCTCAGGGTGGCACTTTGAACCCTCCTTCAGGCCTGGGCACCAAAGAGGGCTTGGATGACTTGTTCCCCAGGGCATCCCGGCCCCAAGCATCATTTGCAGGCCATGCCACTCCGTGATACCAACCTCTCCTAATGTTCACTGGGTAGTGGGAAGGAAGGATTTCAAGGCAGAGGATGAGATTCATTTGTGACCTGAGTATGTGACCTGACGCTGCTGGTTGGGAAGAGCTGCCAGGGTTGAGCGGATGTGAAGGCACTTTGTGAAGTGCTGTGCAGTGGCGAGTTGTTAGGATTACAGTCTTCCAGAACACATCGGGTCTTCCTCCATGATTTCAGTACCATGCCAGGCTTTTCCCCACCACCTCCTCTGGTATGCTCTTCAGGGGCAGGGGTGACAAGGGGTCATAGATGTGATCCGTGTGGATGACCCGTCTCATTCCTTAGCCCATGGTGGCTTCTCCCCTGCAACTCCCTACCCACACTATCTCCAGTTCGGTGCTGGATTCAGAGCCTCAGGGATTGATAGAGCTCAAAGGAAGGGGCCAGCCAGTTGACCCTTCTTTAGTTTTCAGATGGGTAAACTGAGGCCCAGAATGTGACCAGAGTTACACAGTGAGTCAGTGGCCAAAGACCAGAGCCCTGTTTTCTGACTCCTTGTCCAACCTCTTCCCATTGCCTGCTAGCACCTCTGGTCTCTGTGCCACACTTACCCACACCCTACATCCTTGCATGTGGAGCCTGATGGTGCCCATGGTATTGTGTAGCACTCGGAAGCCCTCCTGCCAGGTCAGAGAGGTAGAAGAGTGGGGTGTCACAGAGACCAGACAGGATATACTTACATGAAGGAAGATGACATCATATGCAGTGGAGACCTTGCTGAGAAGGACAGCCTTGCTGGTTTTTGCAAGACTGTGGTGACCAGGACTGGACATGGAATTGCAGAGCTCAGTGCAAAATAAAAATGGTGGGGAGGGGCCCCTTGTTTCAAAACCTGTTAAGAATTTCTTTAAAAAAAAAAAAATATATATATATATATACACATACATATTTTTAAAGATGGGGTTTCACCATGTTGGTCAGGCTGGTCTTGAACTTCCAACCTCAGGTGATCTGCCCGCCTTGGCCTCCAAAGTGCTTGGATTACAGGTGTGAGCCACCACACCTGGCCAAATTTCTTTTTTTTTTTTTTTGATGGAGTCTCCCTCTGTCACCCAGTCTGGAGTGCAATGGTGTGATCTCGGCTCACTGTAACCTCCACCGTCTCTGGGTTCAAGAGATCCTCCTGCCTCAGCCTCTGGAGTAGCTGGGATTACAGGTGCCTGCCACCACGCCTGGCTTATTTTTGTATTTTTAGTAGAGACGGGGTTTCACCATGTTGGCCAGGCTGGTCTCAAGCTCCTGACCTCAGGTGATCAGCCCGCCTTGGCCTCCCAAAGTGCTGGGATTACAGGCGTGAGCCACCGTGCCCAGCTCTTTTTTGGGCGGGGGGATGGAGTCTCATTCTGTGGCCCAGGCTGGAGTGCAGTGGTGCAACCTCAGCTCACTGCAACCCCCATCTCCCAGGTTCAAGTGATTCTCCAGCCTCAGCCTCCCGAAAAGCTGGGATTATAGGCGCCCGCCACCATGCCTGGCTAATTTTTGTATTTTTAGTAGAGACAGGGTTTCACCATGTTGGCCAGGCTGGTCTCTAACTCCTGATCTCAACAGAGTCTCAAGAAGGTCTCACTCTGTTGCACAGGCCAGTCTCAAACTTATGAGGCTCCTTGGTCCTTGGCCTCCCAAAGTCCTGAGATTATAGGCATGATCCATGCACCCAGCCTTGAAATTCTGTAGTGGCTCATGTAGTGAGCACTACGCCCTGCCGAAATGGTTAAGAATGTCAAGGCCGGCTGGGCGCGGTGGCTCACGCCTGTAATCCCAGCACTTTGGGGGGCCGAGGCGGGTGGATCACAAGGTCAATAGATTGAGACCATCCTGGTCAACACCGTCTCTACTAAAAAAAAATACGAAAAATTAGCTGGGCATGGTGGCGTGTGCCTGTAATCCCAGCTACTCAGGAGGCTGAGGCAGGAGAATTGCCTGAACCCAGGAGGCGGAGGTTGCAGTGAGCCGAGATCGTGCCATTGCACTCCAGCCTGGGTAACAAGAGTGAAACTCTGTCTGAAAAAAAAAAAAAAAAAGAATGTCAAGGCCTTGCTGGGTATGGTGTAATCCTGTAATCCTAGTATTTTGGGATGCCGAGGCGGGTAGATCACTTAAGACCAGAAGTTCCAGACCAGCCTGACCAACATGGTGAAACACCATCCCTACTAAAAATACAAAAAATTAACTGGGCCATGGTGGCACATGTCTGTAATCCCAGCTATTTTGGGAGGCTAAGGCACGAGAATCACTTGAACCCAGGAGGCAGAAGTTTCACTGAGCCAAGGTCGCACTACTTCACTCCAGCGTAGGTGACGCATCAAGACCCTGTCTCAAAAAAAAAAAAAAAAAAAAGAATTTTAAGACTGGGTGCATGGCTCATGCTTATAATCGCAGCACTTTGGGAGGCTAAGATCCAAGGAGCCTCATGAGTTTGAGACTGTCCTGTGCAACATAGTGAGACCTCGTCTCTACTAAAAACCAAACAAACAGGCCGGGCGCAGTGGCTCATGCCTGTAATCCCAAAACTCTGGGAGGCTGAGGTGGGCGCATCACAAGGTCAAGAGATCGAGACCATCCTGGCCAACATGGTGAAATCCCATCTCTTTTTAAATACAAAAATTAGCCAGACATGGTGGCACGTGCCTGTAGTCCCAGCTACTTAGAAGGCTGAAGCAGGAGAATTGCTTAAACCCAGGAGGCAGAGGTTGCAGTGAGCCGAGATTGCGCCACTGCACTCCAGCCTGGTGCCTGTCAACAGAGCGAGACTGTCTCAAAAACAAAAAACGAAACAAAACAATAACAAAACTATTTGTCCAAATACATTTAAAAAATTTTTTTTTTTTTTGTTTATAGAGATGGGGTTTCTCCATGTTGATCAGACTGGTCTTGAACTCCCGACCTCAGATGATCCACCGCCTTTGCCTCCCAAAGTGCTGGGATTACAGGCGTGAGCCACCAAGCCCGGCCTGTCCAAATACACTTTTTACAAAAAGAAAAAAAAAATTAGCAGAGCATGGTGGTGCATACTTGTAGTCCCAGCTACTCAGGAGGCTGAGGTGGCAGGACAGCTTGAGCCTGGGAAGTAGAGGCTGCAGTGAGCTGTGACTGCATCACGGCACTCCAGCCTGGGCGACAGGGGTGCAACTCTGTCTCTAAACAAATAAAAATAAAAAAAGAATTTCAAGATGACGACAACAGCAGAGTACAGAACCAAGTCCAGGGCTCTTCTGAGCACAGGGCATGAGGTCTTGTGGGAACGCATCAGCCACATGCCTGTGAGGCTGGCCTTGTAGGTTACCTTTGAACAGCAGTTTCAGAAACGACGGGCATCAGAAGCATGATGGGGACCAGATCAGATGGTCGGATACTAGATGACGTCATCTCTGAGAGTGTACTCACCACGGACTCATTCCTGCCGTGTCAACACGGGCATTTCACAGACTCACATTTGTCTGAGGAATCAGATAATTTTCGATACTCAGGCAGCAGAAGCAACAAGCAACACTTTTCTCTGAGGGTTGCTTGTTAGTTAGGCCAGAAACTCTGCTGCTGGCTACTTGGGTGTCCGTTTTGGAACTGCAGCTGAATGTGGGACAGAAAGCTGAGTAATCTTCCCTTTCCCTCCTTTCTCTCTCACACTGGACAGGGCCTTTAACTGAGGCACAGAAGCTGAGCCTGGCTGTGGATGGAGGGTTATTTCCTTCTAACACTAGGGCAGCTTCCAGGAAAAGAGTGGGACTAGGATGTCCAGCACAGCAGCTGTGGGAGAAGCAGGAGCCCAGCTGGAGCTGCAGATGTGGTTAATGAAGCGAGGCTGGGTGCAAACTCAGTGAAGGAGGGAGATCCCAGGGGAGGGAGGAACTACACTTAGAACAGTGCGCACTACAGGCTGGGGACTGCAGAATTGGAAGAGAAATTGTCTTCCATTTATTTATTTGTGTATTCATTTATTCATTCAGTGAGGATTTCCTGTGAGCCTCATATGCTATTTGAAGGTAATATAGACAGGGATTTTTTTTTTTTTTTTTTTTTTTTTTTGGAGACAGAGTCTAGCTCTGTCACCCAGGCTGGAGTGCAGTGGCGCGATCTCGGCTCACTGCAACCTCCGCCTCTTCGGTTCAGGAGATTCTCCTGCCTCAGCCTCCTGAGTAGCTGGGATTACAGGTGCCTGCCACTGCACCTGGCTAATTTTTGTGTTTTTATTACAGACAGGATTTCACTGTGTTGGCTAGGCTGGTCTCAAACTCCTGACCTTGTAATCCGCCCATCTTGGCCTCCCAAAGTGCTGGGATTACAAGTGTGAGCCACCTTGCCCAGCCTAGACAAGGTTCTTAAGGTGCTGGGTCTGTAGCAGGGTTCTCAAAACAGCCTGCACATTCAAATCACTTGGGGAGCTTTTACAAATTAGTTATGCTGGGGCTTCATCTGAACCAATTACATTCAAATCTCTGTGCATGGGGTTTAGGCACTGGTTTCTTTCAAAAGCTCCCCAGATATGTCTAATGCGCAGCCTGAGTTGAGAGTGGTTAGTCTGGAGGGAGACACAGACATGTCTCCACAATGCTTTGATGTGATGCCTGCATTGATGGATGTGTGTACAAGGAGCTTCCCCAAGTGATGTGTACAGAGAGAGAATAAGTATTAATAACACGGGAGAACCTGCTGGCTGTGCAGTTGGTATCCATCCCTTCTCTCCTACTACCAGATAACACACACGGCTTTAGGAGTGGCAATGCACTCAGCCCTGGATGGTTCAACCTGACTGAGCTTCTCAGCCCATCAGAAGTCCTGTTGCCCACTTTTCCAATCTCCTTTGTAGCTGAGGGTGGCCCAATTCTGGTCAATGACATGTAAGCGGAAGTCTGCAAACAGTCTTTGACAGTCTGGGACAGTCTTTGATTTGCTGGTAAGATCAGTCTTTTTTTTTTTTTTTTTTTTTTTTTTGAGACGGAGTTTTGCTCTTGTTACCCAGGCTGGAGTGCAATGGCGCGATCTCAGCCCACCGCAACCTCTGCCTCCTGGGTTCAGGCAATTCTCCTGCCTCAGCCTCCTGAATAGCTGGGATTACAGGCACGCGCCACCATGCCCAGCTAATTTTTTGTATTTTTAGTGGAGACGGGGTTTCACCATGTTGACCAGGATGGTCTCGATCTCTTGACCTTGTGATCCACCCGTCTCGGCCTCCCAAAGTGCTGGGATTACAGGCTTGAGCCACCGCGCCCGGCAAGATCAGTCTTTGATCTCAGTTCACTACAACCTCCACCTCCAGGATTCAAGCGATCCTCCTGCCTCAACCTCCTGAGTAGCTGGGATTACAGGCCCACACCACCACATCCCACTAGTTTCTGTGTTTTCAGTAGAGACGGGTTTCACCATATTGGCCAGGCTGGTCTTGAACTCCTGACCTCAGGTGATTCACCTGCCTCAGCTTCCCAAAGTGCTAGGATTATAGGTGTGAGCCACTGTACCCAGCTTTTTTTTTTTTTTTTTTTGGTGAAGGGGTCTCACTGTGTTGTCCAGATTGGAGTGTAATGGTACAAATACAGCTCACTGCAGCCTTGACCCCCACCAAGTTCAAGTAATCCTCCTGCCTTAGCCTGTTATGTAGCTGGGACCACAGACATGTGCCACTGCAACCAGCTACTTTTTTTTTTTTTTAAGAGATGAGGGTCTCACTTTGTTGCCCAGGCTGGTCTTGAATTCTTAAGGCTCCTGCCTTGGCTCACCAAAGTGCTGGGGATTACAGCCTGAGCCACTGTGCCTGGCCCCTACTTTGAACATGAAAGGCTCAACATGAAAGGACAACAAAGCATAAAGGGAAGGTTGAGTATTACTGAGTTGTTGGCTGGAGGCCATTGAACTCCTCACCCAACACCTGCAACCGCCTCCTCTAGACTCAGCATGTGAGAACGAGAACCCCCTAATTTCAGAGCTTTTCAACTTGGCTGTACATTAGAATATAGGCAGTTTTGAAAACTCCTGATGCCTGGGTACACCCACGGAGATTTTAATTGAGTTAATCTGGCATGTGTCTGGTGATAGGAATATATTTTTCTTTTTGAGACAGAGTCTCACTCTGTCGCCCAGGCTGGAGTGCACTGGCACGATCCCGGCTCACTGCAGCCTCTGCCTCCTGGGTTCAAAAAATTCTCCTGCCTCAGCCTCCCAAGTAGCTGGGATTAAAGGCACACACCACCATGTCCAGCTAATTTTTGTATTTTTAGTAGAGTTTTTTGTTTTGTTTTGTTTTGCTTTTGTATATATGTGTGTGTGTGAGAGAGAGACAGAGTTTTGCTCTTGTTGCCCAGGCTGGAGTGCAATGGTGTGATCTTGGCTCACTGCAAACTCCGCCTCCTGGGCTCAAGCAATTCTGCCTCAGCCTCCCGAGTAGCTGGGATTATAGGCATGTGCCACCACACCTGGCTAATTTTGTATTTTTTTTTCTAAATAGAGATGGGGTTTTTCTATGCTGATCAGGCTGGTCTTGAACTCCAGACCTCAGGTGATCCACCCACCTCAGCCTCCTGAAGTGCTATAATTATAGGTGTGAGCCACTGCACCCTACCTAGGGAATTTTCTTCATGTTAGCTAGGTGAGTCTCAAACTCCTGACCTCAGGTGATCCACCTGCCTCGGCCTCCCAAAGTGCTAGGATCACATTTGTGAGCCACCGTGCTTGGCCAGGTGATGGGAACTTTCAGAAGCTCCTCAGGTGATTCTAATGGCAAACTGGGATAAGAATATTTATTTGAGTTTTCTGTTGCTTTCAGCTGAGAGCATCCTTAACTGGTACACCAACTTCTCTAGGGTATCATCAAGGAAGGCTTCACCAAGGAGTGACATCTGAGCTGGGTTTCAAGGCTGGCCTAATCAGGTGGAGAAACAGTGTGTAACAGCAAGGGAGCATGAAATAGCTTGGCTTCCAGATCACTGGGTGGATGGAGGGGATGGTGACAAAAGCCAGGGGTAAAGAAGTAAAAAGGGAGCAGATCCTTGCGGCTTGCATGCCACGGATGCATTGAGACTTGATTCTGTGTCTTGTGGATTGAAAGGTTTTATTTAATTTTTATTATTTTATTAATTTATTTATTGAGATGGAATCTCGCTCTGTACCCAGGCTGGAGTGCAGTGGTGAGATCTTGGCTGACTGCAACCTGTGCCTCCCCAGTTCAAGCAATTCTCCTGCCTCAGCCTCCCGAGTAGCAGGGATTACAGGAACCCACCATCACACCAGGCTAATTTTTGTATTTTCAGTAGACACGGGGTTTCACCATGTTGACTACGCCAGTCTTGAACTTCTAACCTCAGGTGATCTGCCTGCCTCGGCCTCCCAAAATGTTGGGATTACAGGTGTGAGCCATGGCACTCAGGCTATATATTTATTGAGACGGAGTTTTGCTCTGTCGCTGGGCTGGAGTGCAATGACACGATCTCTGCTCACTGCAACCTCTGCCTCTAGAGTTCAAGTGATTCTCCTGCCTTGGTCTTCTGAGTAGCTGGAATTACAGGTGCCTGCCTCCACACCTGGCTCATTTTTGTGTTTTTAGTAGAGGCGGGGTGTCGCCATGTTGGCAAGGTTGGTCTCGAACTCCTGACCTCAGGTGATCTGCCTGCCTCGGCCTCCCAAAGTGCTGAGATTACAGGCATGAGCCATTGTACTTGGTCTATTTGTTTTTTTGAGACGGAGTCTCATTCTGTCACCCAGGTTGGAGTGCAGTGGTGTGATCTTGGTTCACTGCAACCTTTGCCTCCTGGGTTCAAGGGATTCTCCTACCTCAGCCTCCTGAGTAGCTGGGATTACAGGCATGAACCACCACGCCCGACCAATATTTGTATTATTATTTTTTTCCAAGTAGAGACAGGGTCTCACCATTTTGGCCAGGCTAGTCTTGAACTGCTAATGCAAAGTGATCCTCTCACCTTGGCTTCCCAGAAGTGTTGAGATATAGGCATGAGCCACTGTGCCTGGCCAAGTTTTTATTTGTATTTTTTTCAAGAAAAGGTCCCACTGTTGCCCAGGCTGGAGTGCAGTGGTGGCATCACAGTTCACTGAAGCCTCAACCTCCCCAGGCTCAGGTGATCCTTCCGCCTCAGCCTCCTGAGGGGATAGAACCAGAGGTGCATACTACCACACCCAGCTAATTTGTTGTTGTTGTTGTTGTTGTTGTTGTTGTTGTTGTTGTTGTTTTGTATTTTTGTGTAGAGACGGGATTTGGTCATGTTTCTCAGGCTAGTCTCAAACTCCTGGGTTCAAGCAATCTGCCCACCTTGCCTTCCCAAAGTGTTGGGGTTACAAGTGTGAACCACCACATCTGGGCAGATTGAAAGGTTTTAAAATTAGATTTGCTATTTGGATCACTCTCTTGGTTGTGTGTGGGATGTATTGGTGGCAGGAAAACAGGTTATGGCAAAGGTCCAGGTGTGAGATCATACAGACCTGAGGGACACATGGCATGGGACTGGAAGAGCCATCGCTGGGGAGTCCGATGCTCTGCCTTGGCCTGTGAAAGTCCTGGGCAAATTCTTGGGCTAGGCCCAAGACCCGCAGACATTTGTGCCACGGGACATATCTTTTCCCAATCCCCTTGGCCCTTCCATTCTGTGGACCCTCACAGTCTCTGAGATCCCTTCTAGCCTGATGCTTTGTGTGTCTAGGATGGCAGGCAGAGAAGAGGCTGAGGAATGGCAGGGTCCTGGCTCCCAAGGTCAGGGCCCAGGAAAGTGAGACTCTCAGGCAGTCTGAGTCACAGCTCCTCCCTCTGAGGGTGGTAACCCTCTATCCCAAAGATGGGACCATAGGGGAAGGAAGTTCAGCAGACATCTATCCCCTTCCCTCCCTGATGTTGGAGACCCCCATGTCCAGCCTGTGTCGGGGGATAACTGAAAGGAAAAGAGGAGGGCTAGCTTCTTTATCAGGTCAGCCAGGGATCCATCTAATGCCAGGCTACTGGGCAATTTCGGGGGGAGGGAGACAAAGTCCTCTGTTATTCTTGTTCCCTGTGGAAAAGGGAAAGGGGTGTATACATGCACTTAATCTGCCATGCTTGGAGGTACTCTCTCATTTACTTAGCACATATCTGAGCACGCACTGTGCACCAAGGCCTCTTAGGCATTGGGGATTCAGAGTTGCTTTTTAAAAAATTGTTTTGAGACAGGTCTCATTCTGTCATCTAGGACTGCAGTAGCGTGATCACAGCTCACTTGCAGCCTCAACCTCCTGGGCTCGAGCCATCTTCCCACCTCACCCTCCAAAGTAGCTGGGACTGCAGATGTGCACCACCACACCCCGCCAACTTTGTATTTTTGTGGAGAGCCACCACGCCTGGCTGAGAAAAGTAAATGTCCCCCAACAAATGAGGGAAGACTGGTGTGTGCACAAATAGAGCCAGCTGATCACCCAGGGGTGGGCTTGGACTGAGGGATCTGCCAGGGTCAGAGGAGCCTGGAGGATGGAGCAGTGGACTCTGCTCCAACATTGGGGAAGGCTGCACTGAGAAGGGGACAGGTGAGCTAGGCCTTGAGGGATGTATAGGAGTCCGTCAGATGGAAAAGGCTAGGAGGCTGAGATAAGAACAAGGGAGGGCAGTTTGGCTGTGGTCTGCGATGTGCAATTAGTTCTGTCAGAGACGTGGGAACCAGAGCAACTCCATCTTAAATAGGAGCTGAGTAAAATCAGGCTGAACCCTACAGTTAAGGCATTCTAAGTCACAAGATGACATAGGAGGTCAGCACAAAATACAGGTCATAAAGACCTCGCTGATAAAACAGTTTGCAGTAAAGGAGCCGTCCAAAACCCATCAAAACCAAAGTGGTGAAGAGAGTGACCTCTGGGTGTCCTGACTGCTACGCTCCCAGCAGCACCATGACAGTTTACAAATGCCATGGCAACGTCAGGAAGTTACCCTATATGGTCTAAAAGGGGAAGCATGAATAAGCCAACCCTTGTTTAGCATCTCATCAAGAAATAACCATAAAAATGGACAACCAGCTGCTTGGGGTTGCTCCCGCTCTTTTATTCCTTTACTTCCTAATAAACTTGTTTTTACTTCACACCGTGGACTCGCCCTGAATGCTTTCTTGCGTGAGATCCAGGAGCCCTCTCTTAGGGTCTGGAAGGGGATCCCTTTGTGGTAACAGTTCTGTTACATAGTTTAGTTAATTTTTATTGAGAATTCACAGTTCAGGAAATGCAAATGTGAGACGGGGAGCAAGACTAGCAGACTAGCGGGAGGCAGTTCTGTAACATACAAAGAAAGCCCTTTGCCCAGTGCCTGGAACATAGCAAACAATAATGTTTGCTGTGATCGTCACTGAAGGAGGAGCTGGCCTTAGGCAGGAGAAGGTGATCTGGGGACAGGGGCCGCCCAGAATTTCTGGATAGGTGAGGCTAGGAGTAGGAACTCAGTTGGTAGGGAGCTAGGAGGTCTCGTTTTGAAGCTACAGTTTTTATATCCATTGCCCTTTTGATCTGAAATATTTTCAGTTTTCTAACTGCTTTTATTCATGGGAGAGTGTCAATTGTCCATATCAAAGAATATGCAGTTTGAGGGGGTCCCAATGTACCACCCTGCACTTGGTTTCCCAGGGAGGTTCTTGTTCCCAGGCACAGGCTGGAGGATGGGGCCCAGTGGCCCTGACTGGTTCAGCCCTTTCTCTCCACAGCTCAAAATAGCCAACCACAGGCCTGGGTGGGGGAGGCGGAACAGAGTGCCCACCGGCGATGCTGCCATCCCGCACCCACTCCTGGCTTCTGACTGGCTCAGTAGTTCTCAGGAGGGTCACTCGCTGCTCCTTTGTTTACTTAACATTTGCCCTCCCGCTCCCGCTTCCCATCACATGCCTGGGGTATCCCCCACCCAAACAAAAATAAAAACACAACCGTCAATGAAATAAGCAGCTCTTTCCTTCCTTGCAGGAAGCAGGTTGGGGATGGGAGTAGTAGGAGTGAGGGTGGCATTCTTTCCTGCAGGGGAAGGGGCTCTGTTTCTTGACACCACTCCTCCCGGCTTCTGAACGCATCCAGGGGACGTGTTGCTTGTTTATCATCCTATCTCAGCCCACAAGAGGGTGTATGGTGTATCTCTCACAGGCAGAGGCCCCATCACCACTCCCAAGTCATCAGATGGAAGCGAAGTGCACTGAGCTGAGGAATGTGTCTACCTCAGTGGCCTAAGGAGCTCCCAGAAGGCAGGGAGAGCCTGTGACCTAGGCTCATTTTGTTTTAAAAGACTTTTCATAAAACATTTAAAGGTAATATCACATTATGCAAAGTTTGAAACTAGAGAATGAAAAAGATCACCCCAAATCCCCCTATCCTGATTCAAGACTGTTTTTGTTGTTTTTCTTTCTTTCTTTTTTTTGAGATGTAGTTCTGCTCTTGTCGCCCAGGTTGGAGTGCAATGGCACGATCTCAGCTCACTGCAGCCTCTGTCTCCGTTCAAGCAATTCTCCCACCTCAGCATTCATAGTAGCTGGGATTATAGGAGTGCGACACTATGCCCGGATAATTTTTGCATTTTTAGTAGCGATGGGGTTTCACCATGTTGGCCAGGCTGGTCTGGAACTCCTGACCTCAGATGATCCACCTCTGCTTCAGCCTCCCAAAGTGCTGGGATTACAGGCGTGAGCCACCACGCCCTGCCTGTTGTTTTAAGAGACAGGGCTTGCTTTATTGCCCAGGCTGGAGTGAACTAGTGAGATCACTGCAGCCTCGAACTCCCTAGGCTCAAATGATCCTCCCACCTTAGCCTCCTGAGTGGCTGGGACTACAGGAATGCACCACCATGCCTGGCTAATTTATTTTTATTTTTTGTAGAGATGGCGGTGTGTGTGGGGAGTGTCTCGTTATGTTGCCCAGGCTGGTCTTGAACTCTTGGCCTCAAGCAACCCTCCCGCCTCAGCCTCCCAAAATGCTGAGATTACAGGCTTGAGCCACAGTTCCTAGCCCCAAGGTCTGTTTTTATTTTGTTGAATTTTCATAATCTAGTAAAGTACATGCTCAAATATCATTCAAATGTGGAATGAATTAATAAAAGGCAACACATACTGAGCACTTCATTATGTGCCAGGAATTGTTTCAAGTGTTTCATTTCACATTTACTGGCCCATTTAATATTCACAGCATGAGGTGGGTATTATCATGATCATTACCATCTTCATTTACTTTCTTTTTTCTGAACACCAGTGTCACTTGCCATTTCATTTAGCAATGAGGTAACTGAAGCACAGAGAGGTTCAGTAACTTGCTTAAGGTTACACGGCTGGTAACTAGAGGAGCTGGGAGTTGAACTCTGGCAGTCTTGTGCCACAGGATGTTACTGGTGCTGCTCTATTTTTGCTTATCTTAATCATTAACATACATCCAGAATTAGACTTTTTATTATGAACAATTTCTTTTTTTTTTTTTTTTTGAGACGGAGTTTCGCTCTTGTTACCCAGGCTGGAGTGCAATGGCGCGATCTCGGCTCACCGCAACCTCCTCCTCCTGGGTTCAGGCAATTCTCCTGCCTCAGCCTCCTGAGTAGCTGGGATTACAGGCACACGCCACCACGCCCAGCTAGTTTTTTGTATTTTTAGTAGAGACGGGGTTTCACCATGTTGACCAGGATGGTCTCGATCTCTCGACCTCGTGATCCACCCGCCTCGGCCTCCCAAAGTGCTGGGATTACAGGCTTGAGCCACCGCGCCCGGCCTATTATGAACAATTTCAAACATAAAAAAGTAGAGAAAATAGGCTGGGCATGGTGGCTCACACCTGTAATCTCAGCACTTTGGGAGGCCAAGGTGAACAGATCACTTGAGGTGAGGAGTTCGAGACCAGCCTGGCCAAGCTGCTGAAAACCCGTCTCAACTAAAAATACAAAAATTAGCCAGCATGCGCCTATAATCTCAGCTACTCAGGCAGCTGAGGCAGAAGAACTGCTTGAACCTGTTAGGTGGAGGTTGCAGTGAGCTGAAATTGCACCACCGCACTCCAGCCTGGGTGACTGAGCGAGACTCCGTCTCGAATAAGGAAAAGTAAAGTAGAGAAAATAATGTAAAGAACTTAACGTCCTCATCACACAGCTTCAATAATTATCACCTCATGGCCCATCTTATTATGTCTCTATTGTTCCCAGCCCAGATTATTTGAAGCAAATGCAGTCACTGTATCATTTCATCCACAGATATTTTAGTATATATGTCTGAAAGGAGGACTTTTTATTTATTTATTTATTTATTTATTTATTTATTTATTTATTTATTTTGTTGAGATGGAGTTTCGCTCTTGTTACCCAGGCTGGAGTGCAATGGCACGATCTCGGCTCACCACAACCTCTGCCTCCTGGGTTCAGGCAATTCTCCTGCCTCAGCCTCCTGAGTAGCTGGGATTACAGGCACGTGCCACCATGCCCAGCTAATTTTTTGTATTTTTAGTAGAGACTGGGTTTCACCATGTTGACCAGGATGGTCTCGATCTCTTGACCTTGGGAGCCACCCGCCTCGGCCTCCCAAAGTGCTGGGATTACAGGCTTGAGCCACCGCGCCCGGCCCAGGAGGACTTTTTAAATTAAAAAAAAAAACTTACTACAATTCTATTTCATGCCTAAACATTTAGAATTCCTTAATATCATTGAATACCTTGTCAGTATTCAAATTTGCCTGATAATAAAATCTTTTTATTTATTTATTTTTTTTTCTTTTGAGACAGAGCCTCACTCTGTCACCCAGACTGGAGTGCAACAGTGCAATCTTGGCTCACTGTAACCTCTGCCTCCCGGGTTCAAGTTATTCTCCTGCCTCAGCCTCCCGAGTAGCTGGGATTACAGGTGCCTACTTCCACACCCGGATAGTTTTTATAGTTTTAGTAAAGACGGAGTTTCACCATGTTGGCCAGGCTGGTCTTGAACTCCTGACCTCAGGTGATCTGCCCATCTCCGCCTCCCAAAGTGCTGTGTTTACAGGCATGCACCACTGCATCTGGCCTTTTCTTTCTTTCTCTCTCTCTCTCTTTCTTTCTTTTTTTCCTGAGACAGAGTCTCACTCTACTGCCCAGGCTGGAGAGAAGTGGCCTGATCTCAGCCTACTGCAACCTCTGCCTCCCAGGTTCAGTGATTCGTCTGCCTCAGCTGCCCGAGTAGCTGGGAGTACAGGTGCAGGCCAGTACACCCAGCTAATTGTTTTTGTATTTTTAGTAGAGACAGGGTTTCACCATGTTGGCCAGGCTGGTCTTGAACTCCTGACCTCATGATCTGCCTGTCTTGGCCTCCCAAAGTGCTGGAATTACAGGTGTGAGTCACCATACCTGGCCCCAATTTTGTTAAGGGAATTCGGTATTTGTCCTAATTTTCTTCATTCTAGATTTTGCTGACTATATCCCTGGGGAATGTGTCTTCTGGTATTTTGTGTCCTTATCTTTTCATATAACTTAGCAAACATTTCCCCATACTGCCACAGGGTTTTCACAATCTGTCCTAAATGGCTTCATACTATTCTATCCAGCAGAGAGAGATACTGTAATTTTTTTCTTGTGCATTTAGGTTGCTTTCAGTTTTTCACTAACTATAAATATTGCTGGAATGAACATCCTGACACATTGCAGCTTTTCCTGTACATGGGATAACTTCCTTAGAATATGCTACCCGAAGTGTAATTATGGTTCTGAGGCATGAAGAATTTTTCAGCTTCTTGGCACACAGTGACAATTGTTTGTCCAAGAGTTTGTGTGTCTCCCAGCACCAAATAAGAGAGCTGTCACTCACTCTGAATAGTGCTTAGGGCTGTTCACAGCTGAAGGATGTTTAGGGAAGACATGGTAATTATGAGGGCAACGAGTTAGAGAAGGAGAAAAATGATGACAGGGACTCCAGCTAAATAAAGCAGAAAGTGATCTGTAATTTACCACAAACCTAGAGTGAGTCAGAACTCTGCTCATTCCTATTGCGGAAAAAAAAATCTTTGATAAAAGGAGTTATTAATAGTGCATGACATGTCCAGTAATCTTTCTGTTAGACTGTACATTAGTCAGAACCTTATTTGAGACGTGGTCTCAGTCTGGGTCACCGAACTTCATAGAGATGTCAAGAAACTGATCAAGACCCAGAGGGCTCGATCAACCTGATGGAGGATGAAGAATCCCAGAGAAAAATAAAAACAGTCCAGCAGGCTCACTTTGGAAAATATAGACACACCTTCTTGCCTTAATGCTGGGGAGGTTTCCGTGAAAAGAACAACACTGGGTTTGCTTATGTCTGCAGAAAGATGACTATAAGGAAAGGCACCTCCACAAACCAAGAAAAACTTCCTTAGGACATAGGCAGAGCTATTTCAGACTCGGGAGATTATTTCGATCTTGGGATGAACTCTTCTGGGGCCATTGGCCCTGGGAATATTCAAGAAGCTGCCTGTTCTGCTCTGGGTGGTTCAAATACCCACCTGCCTGGTAACCACTAAGTGCCTCTGGGGGTCCCACTCCAGTTATGTGACAACTGTTTCCTGGCAGCCCCCTGGGGAAGGAAGGGTAGGTGGAGTCCAAGTGAAGTGCTCCCCAGTTTTCCTGGGCTAGCCTCTTCCTTCCTGTTTCACTCCAGGGTGCCACGAACTGCCATTCAGAGTCGGGCTGGCAAGCCATGATGACATAATCTGATCTTGCTATTCCAGCCCTGCCCTGCATAGAGTGGACTTAGAGAGAAGCTGGGGAGGGAGTTGAAACTACCCAGACAAGGCCTCTTGGTGACATGGAGAATGGGAGTGACCGAGGAGACCTCAAGGGCCATTTAGTTCAACCTCCCACAGTGATATTAAATAAATTCCTACAATGCAACAAGTGCTTTACATGCATTTTTTTGGGTTCCCACAACCTTGGAGGTGGGGTTTCACAGGTGTGAAACTGGAGATTAAGACAAGTAATTTGCCCAGGGTCACACTGCCAATAAAGGGGGGGCCTACCCTATGTCGACCAGGCAGTAAAATCTGTGCCCTTGCCTTTAGAGGATGCAGATGTGAAAACTGCAGACCAGAGCCTCTCATTCAAAACCACACAAGCTGACCTGAGACAGAAACTCAGGCTCCTTACTACTGATCAAGGAATCTATGATACGTGGCCTCTTCTGACGTCAGGTGCGGGGCGGCCAAGGATGTGGCCCCGTCCCGGGCAGCCTGGGCCAAGCATGACTGAGAAGAAGGCAGACCCTCAGCCAATGTGAAAAGCGCGCTGCCAGGAGGGCCCGGCAGGGCAAAGGGCCGAGCCAGTCCGCTTCTGGAGGAGCCAATCTGGGGCCAGGGCGGAGGCAGCCAAGAGCAGTGGAAAAACCCTGCACTTGGGGTCAGAATATCTGGGTTTCGATCCAGTCTGGGACCCAGCAAAGACTTACAGCAAGGAGTCTTTGCTGACTTACAAGTTGGAGTCTCCTCATCTGCAAAACTGGGGCAAGGATAAAATACACTTGAAAGGCACAGAAGCAAAAGTTGGAATTGTTACGCACCAAAGTTCTATCATGCGATCTGACCGTTGCGTCACGGTGCAACTTCCAACAGTGCGGCCCCGGAGAGACCGGGAAAGGAGCCCGGAAAAACTACAACTCCCAGGAGGCGTCGGGCGGGCCGGCGCGAGGTGATGACGTCACGCGGCCGGCGCGGAGCTCTGATTCGGCCGGAGCTGCCAGCGGAGAGGCTGCCGCCGCGGGTTGTTACAGCTGCTGGAGCAGCGGCGGCCCCCGCTCCCGGGAACCGTTCCCGGGCCCTCGATCTCCTTCCCTGCACGGTGAGCCCAGACAGAACCAGGGGACCCCAGGGCTAGAGGAGGGGCGGGAGAGAAGGTGGGGGCTGCTAGGGAGGCGCCCTGGGCTGGACAGACCCTGGCAGAGTGAGTGGAGGTAGAGGGAGTGCATCAACCGAGGGGGTGCAGCGTCTGGGGAGGTGGCCAAGGAAGAAAGTACGAGCCGCAGGCCGGTGGTAGAACGTCGGGGAGGAGCGGTTCGGCTAGGGGTGGGAGGCGGGGAGAGGCTGGGCTTCGGGGGTAAAGGTTTGGCTGCTTGCAGAGCTGGGTGAACCCGTGGAGGTGACGGTGGGGTCCCGGACTCGGCCGGGTTCCGTGTGCGAGGTCCCAGGCTGGGGAACAGAGCAGGACCCTTCCCCCCGGCCCCCAGCCAGAGGTCTCACTCAGAAAACCCTAACAACAGTGAGGACTCCGCCCCTTCGCTCCTCCTCTTCTCGGCTTAGTGTGGGTTCGCCTTAGCACAAGCTTTCCGCTCCCACCGCCCTCCCCCAGTCGGGATGGCTGGGCCAAAGTTGAGAGGTGATCGGCTGCGGTCCTGCGGCTTGCCGGGTGGGCGGAATGGAAATGGCATTGTGATGTGCTGCCACGGACTCCCGGTTGGGGGTCCCCATCCAGTCCTGGATGTTTTGTGCTCCTCATCCAGAAGTCAGGAGGTTTGCTGTTGTAAGGGCTGCTCTTTTCTGGGGGAGGGAATGAGAAGGGCTCACCTGGTGGCTGGTCTGGGGCACGGTCAGCCTTGGCTTGAGTGTCTGGCATACTGGCTGGGCCCGGATATTTGCGTGTGGAGCCAAGGGGGTGGGGAGGGAAGGAGGGGAAAAGAGCTACCAGCAAAAAAAAAAGTGGTTAATAGAACAGAGTTGCTGCAGGCTCTGGTTTGAGGCAGGTTATGAAACCACATCAGGACCTGGCACTAGCAGCCACCTGCCAGCTATGGCAGCAGAACTTTTCAGCTCAGCTGCTGTAGACCGCTGCCAGCCTCCTCTCTGTTTCTCCTCATCTAGGGGAGGGGTCACTTGGTCGTTTTGCTAATGGAAGTGATGTGTGCCCATAGTCACACGCAAGTCTCGAGTGTTTTTTGGCTGCCAGTCCTTTTCTTAGTTTGTTGATCTCTTTTTTTCAGGGGTCTCTGGTGGTTTTCTGCTCTCAGGGCACCTAGTGTTTAGGCTTCAGGAAGAAGCGTCTGAGGGTGTCGGCTAGGACCTAAGTCTGCGCTTTTCCTAGGCTTGTCAAGTTTTGTTGGCTGCCCTGTGAAAGCCGGAAAGGGGTATGGGGTCTTGTGATCTGGGATTCCACTAGGCTTTTGGCACTCCGGGACAAATACTAGGAAGGGTTAGTGCTTTCTACACCAACAACCCGTAGAGGTGGGTAACAGAGAGGTGATGGGGTGGCAGTTTCCCCAGGTCAGGCTTGGGAAACTCTCCCTCTCCTTAATCAGAGGTAAGTCCTTCAGATCCTTCACTTATCAGCTACATGTTGCCCTCCCTTCTAAGGTGAAGGCTTTTGTGTAGCTGTCCCAGGGGCTGCTAGAGTAATGGAAGCCCCGAGGCCCTGGGAAGGTAAACAGGGCCAGCTCTGGCTTTTTAGATCCTTGGATTTCTGTGAGGCTCAATTACCCAGCCCAATGGGCTGTGCTGATAGGTCCCAGGAGGGTCACTTCACCCAGAACGCACAGCAGGCAGGCTCAGAGGTGTTTGCTTGTTGGGGTGGTGTGCTGTGGGTCACATTTTCCCTGAGGTCTCTAAGCGTGGGGCTGTCTGAGAAGAGGACACTTGCTCCTCTTATCCTGGAAGTAAAGAACTGACCCCTGAGGATTCAGGCTCCTATGCAGATTTGGCTAGGATCCTATCAGAGATAGATGGCATCTGGGACTGAGGGGTTGCCGCAGGGGCGTGAGGGAGTTGGCTTTCTGGGTACTTCTAGAATGTCTCCATCTGGGACTCTTCTGCATTCCCAGGAAAGATGTTGCTGTTACCATGGTGAGGACCTTATGGTCTTTAGCAGGCGGGACCCTACCTCAGATAGGGAGGTGAGCCAGTACACAGGCACCATCTGTTCCACCTTCTCCTGATCACAGGTCTCTCAGGGATCTGGGGACAGCCAAGCTCTGGACAAGGGGCAGATCATTCCCCTCCCTTCCTTCTCTACTTGCCCCTGCCCACTGTGGGTTGTGGCCACCTCCTGGTTCCTCCTGCCACAGGCCTCCTACTGTTGGCGCTGGACAGGGGAAGGCATGAGCTAAGGTACACCTGGAAACAGGTGCTGAGGGAGACTGAGGTGAGGATGGGCAGGACAGAGAGGAACGGGGACAGGAGGAAGGCCACAGGTTCGGGTCTGTGCCCTTGGGACGCATATGTTGATGCGGGTTCCAGCTCTCCGTGGGAGCTCTAGGTATTGGCCACGTTCTCTGTCCTCACCCCTCTTGTGGGGAAAAGGGCCCTGGTGGTTTGGCAGCAGAGTTGGCATCGCAAGGGCTGGCCTGAGTGGCTGCCAAATGGAGAAAACATCTGGATGGGTTGTTTTGTGTCACCAGAAGGGGCACCTTCCAGGTCTGGGCAGAGGTTGTCCCTAGTCTGTTGTTTTCGCATTTCTTCCCTCCCCTGTTCCCTTTTTTTTACCGAATCAGTCCTCCTAAGTTAGGGTTTGGGGAGATCCAGAATTGAAAATATTAGAGGAGGTGAGTGGAAGCAGTGACCTCCAAATAGTTCATCCACTGCTGCCTGTACCCGTAGACCCCACTTCTTTTCCCTCCTGATGGGAAGGGCTTCAGAGGAGACATCCCAAATCAGACCCTCGTGAGAGGAAGTCCAGCAGGGGTCATGCTGAGTGAGAACTCTCTCCTGGGGCCTTTGTCAGCAGAGGGCCCTCATGGGAATGCTGTAAGGGGTGAGGCTGGGAGGTGGGCCTTGCCTTCTCTGTTCTGGGGCTGCATGCCTCTTGATGACCTGTCCTCCAAAGCCCTGCCAGGCCTCTGTCCCAATGGGGTGATGCATGGGGCAGCCTGGGGTTTATCCCAGCCCAGCAGCAGGAAATGAGTAGAGCTAAGTCCATGTGGATTTTTTCTACTTTCCATGCTTGAGAATCAAAAGAGTGGAACTGTGTGGAGTTCTCAGGGAAAGAAGGACCTGCCTTCCAGCGGATCGGAGGGTGAGAGGGGGCAGGGAAAGCCATGTGACCTGTCTGACCTGTGCTGCTTGTTTGCAGAACAGCGGAGAGGGGCGGCAGGATGAATGTGGGCACAGCGCACAGCGAGGTGAACCCCAACACACGAGTGATGAACAGCCGTGGCATCTGGCTCTCTTACGTGCTGGCCATCGGGCTCCTCCACGTCGTGCTGCTGAGCATCCCCTTCGTGAGTGTCCCTGTCGTCTGGACTCTCACCAACCTCATCCACAACATGGTGAGAGCCGGCCTGCTGCCTGCCTCTGCCCTGTGGGCTGCTCTTTGGCAGGGGTGAGGGATAGGAGGAGCCTGCTGGGCCTGGCCCAGATGTCAGGGTGAGGTACTGACAACATCTGCTCCAGAGCCCAGGCCCAGCCCATATCTCTCTGCCTTGCTCCCCTGTGCACGACGATAGGAATCAAATCTGCAGATTTGTCCACATCGCCAGGGTGGGGTGGCTGTGGATCTGGAAGATGCATCCCTGAGAGCTGAACAAAGGGCTCCAGAGAGTTCCCAGGACCCGGGAGTCCTGGTGCCTAGGCTGGGGCAGAAATGCTCTTTTCTCAAGTTTCCTTCTCGAGCCATCTTCCACTCTTGCCCTTCTCTGCTCCCTCACCACTTGCTCCTTTGCACTCTTTGGCTGGTAAGCAGGGGTTAGTCCCGTCAGCTTGCCTCCTCCCAGCTGGCACAGGGAGGTTATGAGTGGCCTGGAGGGGCGGCATCTCTGTGCCTGTCTTGTGGCCAGCTCCCCCAATGCGTTCTCATGCCAAGCCTAGCCTGTCCCCCTGGGTCCCCTTTTTCTTCTCCTGGCAGTCTCCCAGCTGCTCCATCCTGACCTCCAGCCCATATCTGCCTACCCAGCACAGGGAGGCCCCAGATCACTGGGAGTTACTTCTGTCTGTGACTGGGTGTAGGAGCTGGGCTGGAGGGCCTTTTGCCTTTTATAGCCTCCAACAAAGACGTCTTCCTCCAGGGCATGTATATCTTCCTGCACACGGTGAAGGGGACGCCCTTTGAGACCCCGGACCAGGGCAAGGCGAGGTTGCTCACTCACTGGGAGCAGATGGACTATGGGGTCCAGTTCACGGCCTCTCGGAAGTTCTTGACCATCACACCCATCGTGCTGTGAGTGCCTGTGCTTCAGGAAGACACCAGCAGGCAGGGCAAGGCCGGGAGGACCCTGGGGCCCAGCCGTGCTTATTAACCCTGCTCTGGCTGCTGGTGTTGGGATGAACAGAGGAAGTTGGAATATTCCTGGGTCTTACACTAGGTTCAGGCTTTGGACTCTCTGGCCCCGAGTTTCCTTCGTTAGAGCCTCCTTCCCGCTAGTGAGATAGGCCCACAGGCTTGGGGTGAAGTTGGGAGGGAGGTTGGCGCTGGTCCAGGAGGGGCCTCTTTAGCCTGAGATCTCTTGCTTCTTACTCTGGCCTGGAGACCTCTTCTGTAACTCTTTGGCTGTCAGGATTCTGCCTTCCCGCACCCAGGAAGTGAGGGGGGAAGGGGTCCTCCCAGCAGTCTTTTCGTTGTTGTTGTTGTTGAGATGGAGTTTCGCTCTTGTTACCCAGGCTGGAGTGCAGTGGCACGATCTTGGCCCACTACAACCTCCGCCTCCCAGGTTCAAGCAATTCTCCTGCCTCAGCCTCCTGAGTAGCTGGGATAACAGGCACGCACCGCCATGCCCGGCTCATTTTGTATTTTAAGTAGAGACGGGGTTTCACCATGTTGGACAGGCTGGTTTCGAACTCCTGACCTCAAGTGATCCACCCGCCTCGGCCTCCCAAAGTGCTGGGATTACAGTCTTGAGCCACCGCGCCCGGCCCAACAGTCTTTTTTATCTCTCCCCACCCTTCCCCTCCCAGGTACTTCCTCACCAGCTTCTACACCAAGTACGATCAGATCCATTTCATCCTCAACACCGTGTCCCTGATGAGCGTGCTCATCCCCAAGCTGCCCCAGCTCCACGGAGTCCGGATTTTTGGAATCAATAAGTACTGAGGGTGCGGCCCCTTCCTCTGCCCAGGGTGACAGGGGAGGGATAGGGGAAAAGGCCTGCGCTGCGACACTGAAGACAGGAAGAAGGAGCCTCTGGACACTGTCGAGGTGGGGGTTGAGCCTCTGGGCCTAGTTTCCCCCCTCGCTTCCCCCAGTAGCCAACTTGGAGTAGCTTGTAGTGGGGTTGGGGCGGGGCCCCTTGGGCTCTGACCTTTTCTGAATTTTTTGATCTTTTCCTTTTGCTTTTTGAATAGAGACTCCATGGGGGTGGTCACAGAATCGGCTGGGCTCCTGGGCTGAACACGGACCATGCATTGGGACAGGAGGCGGGGGTGGGGTGGGGGAAACCCCTGCTCACTTGTTTCAGGCAGCCAAAGCACTTTAACCCCTGCGTAAGGAGCAGAGGGCGGTACGGCTTCTGGATTGTGTCACTGTAATCCTGAGGTCTTTTCGATGACACGCAGTGTGTGCTTGTGTGTGTGAAAGCAAGCGTGGGACGGGGCCTTGCCCTTCTGGGCAGAGAGCTGTCTAATCCGAGTCTCGGGCTTTCACCAGTTTCCCTGCAACCCACCGTGGGTCCTGGTTGGGAGTGGGGAGGGTCAGGTAGGGGGAAGATGGGGTGGAGTGTGGATGGCTTGGTCCCAGAGGTGAGGGGGCCAGGGCTGCTGCCATCCTGGCCTGGTAGAGGTTGGGGAGCTGCAGGGGTGATAGGGAGTGGAGACTTAGAAGAATGGGGCCACAGAGCAGCAGAGCACTGATGTAAGGGAGGGAGGGGTGGGGACAGAAGCTAGATCCAGTCTTCTTTGGGATGTGGGCAGGGAGGGAAGCAGGCTTGGAGGGTTAGTTTACCCACAGAATGTGATGGTAATAGGGGAAGGAGGCTGCTGTGGGCTTAACTCCTGAGTTGGCTGTTGGGTGGACAGGTGGGGAAGAGGCCCGTGGGTCATTGTTAGTACAGGTCCAACTTGGCTCTGACTTCTGCAGGGTACAGGGAAGCTGTGACAAACGATGGCTGCTGTGGTCCTCTGCAGGCCCTCACCCCTTAACCGCCTCGTGTAGGCTGGCACTGGCAGGGCCTCTCGTGTGGCAGGCACATGTGGTGCTGTGAGGCCACCCCACGTGGGGTCAGTGGCGAGAGTCCTGTAGGACCTTTGGTCAAGCAGCACAGGGGAAGGAGCCAGGCGTGGCCTATAGGCGCTGTCTCAGCCTGCAGAGAAGAAAGTGAGGCCGGGAGCCTGAGCCTGGGCTGGAGCCTTCTCCCTTCCCCTGGCTGACTAAGGGCCGCGTTAATTCTGAAAAGGCGTGGGTGCCTGTATCCTCTTCCAGGGGCCCGGGGGAGCAGGAGAGGTCACTGGCCCTGTTTTCTGCCTCCTGGCCCTGCATCTCCCACCCCATGTATCATAGGGAACTTTCACCTTAAAATCTTTCTAAGCAACATGTGAATAGGATTTTTACTCCCTTTGTACAGTATTCTGAGAAATGCAAATAAAAGGGCAACATGTTCCTGTTTCCCTGTGTCTGGCCTCTGCTTCCTGGAAGGCTGAGGGGTGGGGGCAGGGGTGTGGGCAGAGCGCCTGCTGAGGCGCTGGTGGGACATCAGTGCAGCTCTGATGGTGGCAGGAGGGGCTCCGGGACTGCTGGGCTTTGTGCTGCTTTCAGCAGGGAAATCCCCCAAGGGGGCTGCGAGGGAGCTGACAGTGGCGGCAGTGGTCAGAGAGCAAAATTCTCTGTGCTTTTGCCTGGCTGTTCTCTGACAGGTCTTGTACGTTGGCTCCACAGGCTGGGGTGACTTGTGCCATGGCCAGGGAGGGGGCAATCCAGCAATGGTTTACACCTGGAGCCAGGGTCCCAAGCGGTGCCCACACCTTCCCGATGAGTCCCCCAGTCCTTCTCCAGTTTCTCACTTCTCTCTCCTAGGCCTTTCCCCAGTCATGTCTCCCCTGGGAGTGCTGCATTTCCTTCTGACCTTTCAGTGTAGGGAGTTTTCATGCTTCCTCCTCCCACCATAAGCCTGAGTGACAGGGGAAGAGGTAACCCCTGGGGACTTTCCAAGGCCAACACGGCTAAGAGAGAGAGGAGTCTTATAGCAAGGAATCCTTATCTCCCTAGGGCACTGACCGTCCAGCATATTGTGGGCAGTATCAGCTGCTATTCTCAGGACAGGCACAAAGTCCCAGGTAGAAGGGAGGAGCTGCCCCATGTCTGGCCCTGGTCCAGTATCACGGCACCCTTGGAGTGAGTATCAGGAAGAGTGTGGGGTATGTGCCCAAGTCCAGCTACCACCCGTCTCTGAGTAGGGCCCACACAGTACTGGGAAGAGAAACATGGCTGCTGCTCTCACTCCTGGGAGTAGGGGTGCCCTGGATGCTTTCACCAGCCTGCAAGAGTACAGTCAGGGTGAGATACTGGAGAACATCCACAATGATCTGGGTTCAAATCCCAGCTCTGCAACTTATTAGCTATTTTGTTTTGTCAACTTTTCTGAGCTTCAGTTGCTTCCGCTGATGTGTAAGGATAATGCCTGTTAGGGCCGTCGTGAGCGTTAGCGCAGTCCTGGCATATAGTAAATAATGTATGGTAGCCATATTATTATTATTGTAATTGTTACCACCACCTCTGTTGTCTGTCTGTTTATTTATTTATTATTTATTTGTTTATTGCCACCCAGGCTAGAGTGCAGCGGTGTGCTCTTGGCTCACAGCAACCTCCGCCTCCCAGGTTCAAGCGATTCTCCTGCCTCAGCCTCCTAACTAGCTGGGATTACAGGTGTGCGCCACCACATCTGGCTGATTTTGTGTGTGTGTGTGTGTGTGTGTGTGTGTGTGTGTGTGTGTATGTAGAGATGGGGTTTCACCATGGTGACCAGGCTGGTCCTTGAACTTCTGGCCTCAAGTGATCTTCCCACCTTGGCCTCCCAAAGTGCTGTGATTATAGGCAGAGCCACTGTCCCTGGCCTCTGTCATCTCTTTAAATGTTCTTTCAGAACTGAGGCATGCAAAGGCTGGAAGACAGGCTGGGCTCACCCGGGTGTTTATCTCTGAGAGAGGACATGGGTGAGGCCAGAGGCCTCTCTCCCTGGAGAAGGAAGTAGGTGGAGAAGGTGGGTGGCATCCAGATAAGGAAGACCAGCATGTGTACACGGGAGCACGGGATGGGGAGGGAGGCTGAGTGCTCCTTACAGGCCCACCCTGTTCTTTCCAGGTGTTAGCTGCTGTTATCCTGGGTCTTCACTGTGGACCACAGCATGGCATTTGGGCAGCTGGTTCTGCTGGGTTACTGTCCACATGTCCTAGGCATGGCCATAGCCATTGCCTGCTGGCACTTGATACCCACCCATATTTGATTTCTCTATTCCAAATACACGGGATTGCATGGCCCAGCGTGCCGTGGTTTGCCCCATTGTCTGGCTCAAACTCACCTAAAATACATATCAGGATCTTCTACCCACTCCTTGGGTCCAAGAAGGAGTTCTGGCCTTATCTGCCTCTAGATCAGTTATAAGGTGGCTTATCTAAAGGCTTGGGAAATGGGGCGCCCAGCCCTACTCACCTGTCCTTGTACCTGGATAAGTTTCAATTTCATTATTTTAGCTTCCTGAGATTCAGAGGCCAGGAACTGTACAGAGATCTGCAGAGGGGATCCTCACAACTTCCATTTCTGGTGAACAGCTGAGGTCGGAGAGGAGGTGGGTGGCACCTGAGATGGGCACCCTTTCTAGACACCTAAAATTCTCAGGTTAGTAGTGAATTGAGGGTCAACCACCATGAAGGGGGCAGAGACAAGAGAAGGGAACCGTGAGTGGATAAATGCCTGGGTCAGGCAGAAGGGATGTAGGTAACATGGCCAGAGGCAGGATGGGGAAGCGGATCCCAGGAAGCTTTTGTTTCTTCTGAGGCTGACTTACCGCCACCTCATAAATGGTTGGTAGGGAGGCACCCATCCAACTGCCTTGCAGAGTACAGCAAGGCAGATAGCCCAAGAATCGGAGCCAAGGGAAGACGATCAGTTGAGGTTAGTAATGTGAAGTCTGGCAGCCATTCCCGTCGTCCCTCCCTGGTTCCTCTGTTCATCAACGTTGGGGTGGGTGTGGCTGGGGCATGGTGGGCCTGCCTTTTCATCCCTCAGCCCCTTGGAAGAAGGGGACAACTCTGCTGTGGGAGATGTAGAAAATGGGTCTCACTTTCCCTATTTGGGGTAATAGCTGCTACTTTTTCCCTCCAGATGGGTTCCATGAGGGGTAGAGGAGAATCTGGGATCTGTGATGTTTACCCCTCTTGACTGAGTCATGGCTGTCTTGCCTTCTAGAAGTAGGGCAAGGAGATCATTCCAGGTCCTGGTTGTCCTGGAACCTTTGGCTCTTCCTTGACCTCAGGCTGCCAAACGTGGAAGGTTTAAATACTTGAACCAATACCCTCCTCCCCAAAACTGAAATTGACTTCTATTTCCCAGTGGTCCAGGCACAATGGTCAGCACATTTGAGGAAATCACAAGAGTTGTAGTTCAGGAAATGGATGCTGGAGGGGGTATGATTGCTGTTAGAAGCCTCTCTGATGCTGGTAGATTACACTGCTTCTGTCTGGTGAGGGAGAAGGAAAGTTTCTTTGGATGCCAGTACTACATGACAGACCTCACCCTCGTGGACATTCTGGAGAAAGAGGAAGGGGACAAGCTATTAGATGAACTGGACTCTGGGCTCCAAGGTCAGTATAAGGTGGATGAGAGGTGTCCAGCTAGGAGGCCCTGACCACTTGTACTCCATCTCCTTCTTAATTCCCCATTGTTATCAACCATATCAACCAATCAGCAACAAAACTGTGGAATTTGTACACATCCACACACCTTAAGAAATGCACAGAAAAGCATGATGGGAGGAGAGTGGGAGAAATGGAGATGTATTTACATTGGAAACCATTCCTGAATGCTCTTCCTTTTCCATTTTTTTCCCTTGTAAAATAATCTACTTTTAATTTAGCTGAGCTCTTCTCATGTATGTATCATTTAAATGGATAAGTAACGAAGGCATTTTGCTGACTGGTTAAGAAAGAATGGCCGGGCGCGGTGGCTCAAGCCTGTAATCCCAGCACTTTGGGAGGCCGAGGCGGGTGGATCACCAGGTCAAGAGATCAAGACCGTCCTGGTCAATATGGTGAAACCCCGTCTCTACTAAAAATACAAAAAAAAGTAGCTGGGCATGGTGGCACATGCCTGTAATCTGAGCTACTCAGGAGGCTGAGGCAGGAGAATTGCCTGAACCCAGGAGGCGGAGGTTACGGTGAGCCGAGATCGCGCCATTGCACTCCAGCCTGGGTAACAAGAGCGAAACTCCGTCTCAAAAAAAAAAAAAAGAAAAGAAAAGAAAGAATGCAGGCTTTAGGGCTGGAAGCACCTGGTTTCAAAGCCTGACTCTGCCTCTTATCAGCTAGGTGACCTTTGGAGAAGTTGTTTTATTGCTCTAAGTTTGTTTCCTCATGTGTCAACTCTAGAGGACTGTTGTAAGAATCGAATGAGAATAAATTACATGAATCATTTGTTACAGCGCCTGCCGCAAAAGGAGCACTCAATAAAAGTTGCTCCCACCATCTGGTGGTGGTGATTCTCATTACCCTTTCATGTTCCCTGGATATCATGACTGAAAGGGAAGTTGCTGATGGGCAGAAATCCCTAAGGTATTGAGGGAATTTATGGAAGAGTCAATGATTCCATCCCCCCGCCTCTGATCTCAGTTATTCCTGGGGTACTTGGGTTTCAGAAGCCCCAGGGTAAGTGTTGAGGGTCTCACTTGGAGCCCACACTGAAATATGGTGAGGAGTTCATTATATTTTATAATATGAAAAAATATTTCATAATATGAAAAATGGCAAGGAGGTCATAGCTTAGTCCCCTCTGATACAGTCCATTTTCTAGGGTCCAGCCCTGCAGAGTTCTGTGAGCCCCTCTCTGCTGGTGTGGAGACGAGAAACTGTGGAAATAAAAGACACAAGACACCAAGAAAGAAAAAAACAGAGTTTGTGCCTGGGGGTCCACTGCTAACCAAAGTGCAGAGTCCAGCAGTGGCCCCGAGTGTCTGGACACTCTGACTTTTATTGAGTACAAAGCAGTGGGCAGGGAAGGTAAGGTGAGGTAATGGCAGTCAATGATAGGGTCAGGTAAATCACGTGTCTTGGAGTTAGGGGTCCCAGGACTTTCAAGTAGCTGAGATGAGGAGAAAACCTAATGCATCAGCACTTTTCACGTATTTGTCAGAAATATCAAGGACATTAAGATTTATGTTACTATTATTAATTCTTGTCTTCTAAGAAAAAGAGAAACCGCTGAAGCACAGCATCACATAGAGACAGTTAAGGCCCTGGATGTCTGTGGGGCTGCCTGACAGCCGTCAGGCCTACCAAAAGAGCTTGGGGGAGCGGAGTTTTCTCCTAACTCCCCCGAGGAAGGAGACATCGTGGGCATTTTGGACATCTCCTTCCCTAGCCGGCTAAACAGCGAGCGCTTTCCCAGCACTGCTGCTGCCGCACAGCTGAGGCGCCCTCCAGCACGCCTGTCACCCCCCTCAGTTCCATGCTTCATAACCGATCATCATTAGTAAAATTAAAGGTTATATTGAGTATATATCTTTATGATTATAAGATTATATAGAATTATATAAAGGAATAAGTATGTGCCTCTATTTCTTTTGTTTGTTGTTTTTTTTTTCTTTTTGTGCTTCTATTTCTAATTCTTTTTTTTAAAAAAAAAAAAAAAAACAGGGAGGCCGGGCGCGGTGGCTCAAGCCTGTAATCCCAGCACTTTGGGAGGCCGAGGCGGGTGGATCACAAGGTCAAGAGATCGAGACTATCCTGGTCAACATAGTGAAACCCCGTCTCTACTAAAAATACAAAAAATTAGCTGGGCATGGTTGTGCGTGCCTGTAATCCCAGCTACTCAGGAGGCTGAGACAGGAGAATTGCCTGAACCCAGGAGGCGGAGGTTGCGGTGAGCCGAGATCACGCCATTGCACTCCAGCCTGGGTAACGAGCAAAACTCCGGCTCAAAAAAAAAAAAAAAAACAAAACAGGGTTTCACCATGTTGGTCAGACTGGTCTTGAACTCCCAACCTCAGGTGATCTGCCCGCCTTGGCCTCCAAAGTGTTTGAATTACAGGCGTGAGCCACCACGTCCAGCCTCTAATTCTTTTCTAAATCAATATTTATATGGGAACAGGCTGAGGCTTCAGACCCTTGCCACGGCACTTGTGGGGCTCCCCCGACAGCATTTCTTTTTATGAGGTCTCATGCCAAGAGATGGAGAGGAGCTCTAACAACTGCCCTGAGCAGTTTTAGAGCAGGACAATGTGCCAGGCACTGCTGTAAGTGACCAGGCACAGTACCCAGATTACTTGGAAGTGGTGGACCATTCCACAGGCAGAGTTTGGTTAAGCAAGCAAGGGGCTTTTGGAGAAATTTCAGATTCACATTTTTCAAAGACAGAGTCAATTTTCTGAAAAGCAGTTTGCCAAGAGCCAATGTGCTAAAAGCCAGCTCTAAAAAATGTCAGTTTGCCAAATGATCAATTCACTGAAAATGGAAAAATACTTTGACCCAGAACTAGGATGTTTTCTCACAATAATATTACTCCCCAGGGACAGGGCAATGTGTTAAGTCTGGAAAAAAAAAATTGACTAAGTCAGTCAACTTCCTTTAAGGAAAAGCCCATCTGTTTGGAGGCAGAGGTGAAACCAAACTTAAAAAAGAAAATCCTTACAATGATGAGAATTGATAATTTGAGTTGATTTTCAGCTTGGCCTGCTCCCTATTTAAATGGGTTATTTATTTTGTAACTGTATGTTATTTGTGTCCAATAGTACCAAATATTAAATGCATTTAATAAAGAGATCTTCCAAGCAGGCTTTGTGTGGGCAAGAAGGCAGTTTTCTTTCTTTCTTTTTTTTTTTTTTTTTTTTTTTTTTGCAGGGAAGTGGGTGGAGGGGAGGGAAGGGGAGGAGTGCCCTCAAGGAGGGCGGCAGTTTTATTTCTTGCTTGGGTGCAAGTGGGCCGAATCTGAGAAAGGACAGGCAAAAGGGGTAAGGTGGGAATTGGCTTTATAGGTTGGGGCAGTTTTTTGGGGGATGGGGTGTTGCAAAGTAAGATCAGTTACAGTGGTGGGGGTAGGGGCAAGGAGTATACATGACCACAAGTTCAGTTACAATGGCAGGCGGGGGTGAGGCAGAAGAGCCATTAAGATGGCAGGATGGGTGAGAGGTATTCACATTATCATAAGAACAGTTAAGATGGCAGGGTTGGGTGAGGGGCTTGTCCCACCCAGGTTGGGTGAGGGAAGCTCCGCTGGGTGATCAGGGACCATGGTGAACTCCCAGGAGGTGGGAGACGATCAGCTGAGGCAGGCAGGACTTGAGACACGCAGGCTCCAGGCTTGCATATGGAGACCTGACACTATAATGCTGATGGTGCAGTTGAAGTATGCTTAGGGCTAGGCACAGTGGTTCATTCCTATAATCCCAGTACTTTGGGAGGCTGAAGTAGGCAGATCACTTGAGATCAGGAGTTTGAGACCAGTCTGGCCAACATGGTGAAACCCTGTCTTTACTAAAATTATGCAGATTAGCTGGGCATGGTGGCACATGCCTGTAATCCCAGCTACTTGGGAGGCTGAGATGGGAGAACTGCTTGAACCCGGGAGGTGGAGGTTGCAGTGAGCCATGATTGTACCACTGCACTCCAGTCTAGTGACAGAGCACGATTCTGTCTCCAAAAAAAAAAAAAAAAAAAAAGGGTGCATAGGATTTTTTTTTTTTTTTTTTTTTTTTTTGACACGGAGTTTCGCCCTTGTTACCCAGGGTGGAGTGCAATGGCGCAATCTCGGCTCACTGCAACCTCCGCCTCCTGGGCTCAGGCAATTCTCCTGCCTCAGCCTCCTGAGTAGCTGGGATTACAGGCACGTGCCACCATGCCCAGCTAATTTTTTGCGCTTTTAGTAGAGACGGGGTTTCACCATGTTGACCAGGATGGTCTCGATCTCTCGACCTCGTGATCCACCCGCCTCGGCCTCCCAAAGTGCTGGGATTACAGGCTTGAGCCACCGCGCCCGGCCTGTGCATAGGATTTTTTTTTATTAAAGTCCACATTTTGTTCATATTAACTTTTTTTTTTTTTTTGAGACTCAGCCTCCCTCTGTTGCCCAGACTGGAGTGCAATGGTACAATTTCAGCTCACTGCAACCTCTGCCTCCCAGGTTCAAGTGGTCCTCCTGCCTCAGCCTCCTGAGTAGCTGGGATTACAGGTGCCCCCCCTCACGCCCAGCTAATTTTTGTATTTTTAGTAGAGACAGGGTTTCACTATGTTGCCCAGGCTGGTCTTGAACTCCTGACCTCAAGTGATCCTCCTGCCTCAGCCTCCCAAAGTGTTGGGATTACAGGCTTAAGCCACCACACCTGGCCCATATCATCTTAGTTTTGACCTAATGTACTTCTTCTATTCCAGAATCCCATTCAGGACCCCAGATTACACTTAGTTGTCATGTCTCCTTAGGTTCCTCTTGGCTGTGACGGTTTCCCAGACTTTACTGGTTTTTGATGATCTTGGCAGTTTTGAGCAGTACTGGCCAGGCATATTGTAGAATGGCCCTCAGGTGGAATTCAGTTGATGTTTGTTTTCTCATTATTAGACTGGGTTCTGGGTCTCAGGGAGGAAGACCACAGAGGTAAAGTGCTATTGCTATTACATCACATCAGGAGTACGTACTATCAACCTGACTTATCACGGTTGATGTTGACCTTGATCGCCTGGCTGAGGTAATGTTTGTCAGGTGTCTCCACTCTTTTTCCTCCTCTCCATATAGTACTCTTTATGCACGTAGTTTTTATTTTTCTTTTCTCTCTGATATTTCCCTTTTCTTTTCTTTCTCAAGAAACAAATCATCCCTAAGACATTAGTGTCTCGTGTACACACAAATAGTGATTTCAGGCACTATTTTCAATTCTGCCACATTTCCACCAGTTCCAAAATGGATTTTTCTTTGGAAATCCAGCCCTGCCCACAAAACCTAGCAGCAGGAGCTCTCCCTCCTCTGTAGGTTCCCATCTGGGAGGCTGGAGACAAAGGCACGCAGCTCCTTCAGCATGCCCACACATCCTCCATGAACCCCGGGCGGCAACTGACCCAGAACCAAGGCCCTTATTAGCGCCTGATTAGTCAGGGCAGAGTCCATGCATGTGGGTGACTTTCCAGGGTTGCTTCACTTCATACTTGTGTACTTGTGCAGTTCATACAAACAACAGTGACAGAACTTTTTTTTTTTTTTGAGATGGAGTATTGCTGTCACCCAGGGCTGGAGTGCAGTGGTTTGACCTCAGCTCACTAAAACCTCTGCCTCCTGGATTCAAGCAATTCTCCTGCCTCAGCTTCCAGAGTAGCTGGGATTACAGGTATGCGCAACCACCCTGGCTAATTTTTTATGTTTTTGGTAGAGACAGGTTTCACCATGCTGGTCTTGAACTCCTGACCTCAAGTGATCCACCTGCCTTGGCCTCTCAAAGTTCTTAGATTACAGGTGTGAGCCACCACACCCCGTCAAAACGGCTTAAGTTTTATCTCCCAATTGGCTGGGGCTTCTACTTCTTTAGCTTTACTTTTCTTTGTCTCATTTCAGCTTACAAGACTGGCTTACAATTATTAAGCAGTTAGAATGTATGCCAGGCACTTGGTTAAGTGCTTAACTGCATAATTATATTTAATTTCTTTCCTTTCTTTTTTTTTTTTTTTTTTGAGGCAGAGAGGTAGAGTCTCAGTCTGTCATCCAGGCTAGAGTGCAGTGGCGCAATCTCAGCTCACTGCAACCTCTGCCTCCCAGGTTCAAGTGATTCTCATTCCTCAGCCTCCCAAGTAGCTGTGATTACAGGCACACACCACCAGGTGTGGCTAATTTCTGTATTTTTTATTAGAGACAGGGTTTCACCATGTTGGCCAGGCTGGTCTCCCACTCCTGACCTCAAGTGATCTGCCTGCCTCAGCCTCCCAAAATGCTGGGATTACAGGTGTGAGCCACTGTGCCCAGCCTGGAACTGTACTTTTACAGCAACCGTGTTTCTACAACTGCAGGGGCCTCCAGACCTACAGAACTCCTTATTGTGCCAAAGCTGTCTAAAGTTATATTACCTCCTGGCAGCTACAATTCTCTGACTTAGGGAGAAACACAAAAGTTCCTTCTCTATTTAATGTTCAATTCTGAGGAATGGATTACTGGTGAAATAAGCAGCTTGCTACAGTGAGACCCAGAATTTCCCCTCTCGGCTGACATCTGCACAAACCTGGCAGTGATATAAACGTTTTCCCCCATTTATAACTTTAAAAATATTTTTTCTTGAGATCAGGTTTTGGTTTTGACTGTCAAGCTTTCCACTCACAGAGAGAAAGGTAATCACACGAATCTGTCAGTTTATCTATGTTCTTCCTTCTGAGGGACTGAAGAAGCTTATGAAACATAAAAGGAGGAAGAAGGCAGGGGGAACCCTCAGACACGTTTATCAGATGCATGGGTTGTGGGGTAAGGAAAGCTTGGCAAAGGGGAACACAGCTCAGATGCAAATAATGCAGCAATTTAAAGAGTAAAAGGAAACTGGCAGATGAAAAACAAAAGATAGAAGGAGAAAACAGCATCCTGGCTTAGGAAAAAGAGAAATCCACAAATTCAATGGCAGTGCCTACATTCTGTGGGATTTTCTAAGGAGAGGGGAAGAAAAGTCAAAGCAGAGTATCATCAGACAGAGGCTGGGTGAGGTGGCTCATTCCTGTAATCCCAGCACTTTGGGAGGCCCAGGTGGAATATCACCTAAGGTCAGGAATTCAGGACCAGCCTGGCCAACATGGCGAAACCCCGTCTCTACTAAAAATACAAAAATTAGCCATGTGTGGTGGTGGGTGCCTGTAATCCCAGCTTTGGGAGGCTGAGGCAGGAGAATCACTTGAACCCAGGAGGTGGAGGTTGCAGTGAGCTGAGATCATGCTACTGTACTCCAGCCTGGATGACAGAGTGAGCCTCCATCTCGGAAGGGAAAAAAAAAAAAAGAATAACATCAGACAGAAGCAGGTGGCAATCTTTCAGAATTCAATACCATCACTAGTTCACCCTTTGACCTACACTGTGGGTTTTCCCTCAGGGGTTGGTTAAATTTTGTATTTGGTTGTATCTTATTTGCCTAACAGGCACTTTCCATTAAACTGCTTTGTTTGAGGAGCTCATGTAAAATGTTAGAAATAATTACTGCCTGCTAAGATAAAAGTTAACTATGAAAGGCAGAATCATTAGTAATGAAGAGCCCGGATACTGGAGCTATCCAATGTCAAGTCTACCACATACCAGCTGTGTGACTTTGGGCGAATGACTTCCGTATTATATGCCTCTGTTTTGATGTGTATAAAATGTGAATAATAAAAGTTTCTGCCTCCTATGATGAATATGAGGACTACTGAATGCATCAGAAACACTCCGTGCAGTTCCCGGTATATGTAGTGCTATATGTACGTGTATTCGTTATTATGTGGGAGTACTTGCAGCTTTTCCTTTTGAACTGTCTCTTTTCCTTTTCGTATCTGTCTCTTTAGGATGCTTCTGGTGGTAGTTCTACCTTCAAGAAGGAAACATTTTCTTCTTACAGGGACAGAATCACTTTAGAATCCTAGCATTAAAATGTTTATATTCTCTTTCTCACTTTTGTAAAATTCTGTTTCAAAATGAGACATGCTATTATCAAAAAGAATAATTCATTAGCCTATTTCAGGATAACCTATTCATTAACTTGTGTGCCTATTTTTTTTTATGCCGACAGAATAAAACTATCCAAACAACTGAGATTCATCCTCACTGGAATAGACACATTTTGGATGTGGGTTTGCCGTCTCTGCTCGTAATGTTTCAGCCAGTGCTGCCACCCGTCGGGTCACAGAATGCCTCATCCACCATCATGGCATTCTGCACTGCATTATGTCTGATCAGGGAACTCACTTCACTGCAAAGGAAGTGAAGCAGTGGGTTCATGGCCGTGGAAACCACTGGTCTTACTCCACTCCCCATCACCTAGAAGCAACTGGCCTAATGAAAAAAGGTGAAATGGCTCACTAAAATCTGTTACAGTGTCCGTTGGGAGACAGCATCCTGAAAGGAATGGGTTCTGCTTTACAGGATGCAGTTTATGTTTTGAATCAGAGGCCACTATATAGTGCTGTCTCCCTCACAGCCAGTGTAGTCCAGGAATCAAAGGGTGGATGTGGGACTGGATCCTCTCACTGTTACACCCAATCACCCACTTGCAGAAAGTTTGCTTCCTATCCTGGCAACTCTGAGCTCTGCTGGTTTGGAGATCTTTGTCCCCCAGAGGGGGATGCTTCCATAAGGAGACACCACAGGGGTTCTTCCCGTTTGGAAGAGGAGACTGTCACCTGGAGGTTTTGGGTTCCATATGCTGTTGAACTAAGCAAGGGAAAAAGGAGATGAGGTGGGGAGGACAGTTAACCTGCTTGCTGGAAAGAATGACCACGGGGAAACTGAGTTGCTACACAAGGTAGAAAGGAGGCTATGTCTGGAACCCAGATTCTCTAGGGTGCCTCTAGTTCTTCTATGTCCAATAGTTAATGGAAAACTACACACAACCAAAAAAACAGGTGCGGGGAGGAGAAGGGGTAAGAACAACGAAGATTCACTTTGGCAATAATTTCAGTCATTCCACCAGATAAAGAATCCACAGCAGCTGAAGTTCTGGCTGAGGGGAAGAATAATACAGAATTAGCTTCCTGCAGAAGGAAGCCGTGCATATAAACTACAACCTTAATGATCAATTACAGAAACAAAGTAGCTTTGCATATTTTCTCTTTGCTTGTTGTATTCATGCCTTTATTTATTTATTTATTTTGAGATGAAGTCTTGCTCTGTCAACCAGAGCGCAGTGGCACGATCTTGGCACACTGCAACCTCTGCCTCCTGGGCTCAAACAAGTTTTCTGCCTCAGCCCCCTGAGTAGCTGGGATTACCGGCATGCAGCACCACACCTGGCCAATTTTTGTATTATTAGTAGAGACGGGGTTTCACCACGTTGGCTGGGCTGATCTCTAACTCCTGACCTCAGGAGATCTGCCAGCCTCAGCCTCCCAAAGTGCTGGGATTGCAAGTGTGAGCCACTGCGCCCAGCCAATACCTTTATTTTCATATGCCATCTTTCTTCTCTCTTCTTAAATTGTTGGAAGTTAATTTTACAGTTTAGTCTTTAGGTAAGAATACTCAGTGGCACTGTGACTGAATTTGAGAAGTAATTAACATAGCCAGCAATAGAAACAATGACTGTTGACATTACATATCTTTACATTTTGGGGAAACAGCAAGTACTTTAAAGATGGATAGATGTATCTTCTTAGAATATAAAACTGTGACCAGGTGAGGTGGCTCATGTCTGTAATTCCAGCACTTTTGGAGGCTGAGGCAGAAGGATCACTTGAGCCCAGGAGTTTGAGATCAGCCTGAGCTATAGAGAGAGACCTTGTCTCCACAAAATATTTTAAAAATTAGCTGAGAGTGGTGACACATAGCTGTAGTCCCAGATACTTGGGAGGCTGAGGCAGGAGGATTGCTTGAGCCCAGGAGTTCAAAGCCTGCAGTGGGCTATGATCATGCCACTGCCCTTCAGCCTGAGTGACAGAGAGACCTTGTCTCAAAAAAAATTATTTCATCCATGTACAAGAGTTCAAATGTGTATAGAAAGGTGCATGTGGACGTTGAATAGCCAAAGGGTTAGACTGTGACAGTTAATCAACTTATTGCCTCTCAGCTCCAAATTCATCTTTTTTGCCTGCTCTATGAAAATGAATCTGGGCTCTAAAAATATTTTTCCTTTGCCAGCTGGCACAACAAGGGACTGTCAGAAAGGAGTGCTAGAGAGACTGCATGTTCTGAGTTCTTGCTTTGGCAGGCTCTGATAGCAAGTTCAACTTCTCCATTGTCCATACCCTGCAGTGCCTGGTGGCCAGCAGCTTTGTTGACAATGCCTCCTCCTTCTGTGGATTTATGTATTATTTATTTAGAGATGATGTCTCAGTCTGTCATCCAGCTGGTGTGCAGTGGCACAATCTTGGCTCACTGCCATCTCTGCCTCCTGGGTTCAAGTGATTCTCCTGCCTCTGCCTCCCAAGTAGCTGGGATTATAGGCACCCACCACCACACCAAGCTAATTTTTGTATTTTTAGTAGAGACTGGGTTTCACCGTGTTGGCCATGCTGGTCTCGAACTCCTGACCTCAAGTGATCTGCCCACTTTGGCCTCCCTAAGTGCTAGGATTACAGATGTGAGCCACTACACCTGGCCTCCTTTGATGGTTTTATAGCAGAGTGTCTCTAGTGAGAAAATTCCTCATGTACAGCTTTTCCTGCCACCCTAGAGGGTGGGTCTCTGGCAAGTTCTAGAGAGTGCATTTTTAGCACTGCAGTGACTTTTCTTTCATCTGGTGACCCATGATCACGCTAACTTCAACAAGCTGGACCTAAGCCCTAGGGGATGGTGAATTTTTCTTAGACATTCTCAGTCCTAGTGGTAGTGCCTTAAAAAAAAATTATATATATATATATATATATATATATATATATATATATATGAAATTAGAGGAAGAGCATATATGTCTGCTATTCCTTTATTAGCTGGGCACATTGGCTCATGCCTGTAATCCCAACACTTTGGGAGGCCGAGGTGGGTGGATCACCTGAGGTCGGCAGTTCAAGACCAGCCTGACCAATATGGAGAAACCCTGTCTCTACTAAAAGTACAAAATTAGCCGGTGTGGTAGTGCATGCCTGTAATCCCAGCTACTCAGGAGGCAGGAGAATTGCTTGTACCCCAGAGGTGGAGGTTGTGGTGAACTGAGACCATGCCATTGCACTCCAATCTGGACAACAAGAGTGGAACTCTGTCTCAAAACAAATTTATATATATATATATATGTATATAATATATATAAAAATATTTAGAGTTTCCTTTACATCTTACTAGCCAATTCCTTATTATTCCAATCCCATGTTATATTTAGTAATTACTTATATTGGACCCTGACTGATGCATATACACTGTTAATAGATGGAAAATAATACATATTGCCATATTAATGTAGTGGAATAGAGGAGGAATGAAATCAAATCTTCACGTGTTAACAGAATTTTTAAAAATATGGGCAAAGAAATTTGCAAAGCAGTCAGGTGCGTTGGTTCATACATATAATCCTGGCACTTTGGGAGGCAGAGGCGGGCAGATCACAAGATCAGGAGTTCGAGACCCACCTGGCCAACATGGTGAAACCCCCATCTCTACTAAAAATACAAAAATTAGCCAGGCATGGTGGTGTGCACCTGTAGTCCCAGCTACTTGGGAGGCTGAGACAGGAAAATCACTTGAAACCAGGAGGTAGAGGTTGCAGCAAGCTGAGATCGAGCCATTGCATTCCAGCATGGGTGACAGAGTGAGACTCCATCTCAAAAAAAAAAAAAAAAATCCCAGCACTTTGGGAGGCCAAAGTGGGCAGATCAACTGAGGTCAGGAGTTCAAGACCAGCCTGGCCAATATGGTGAAACCCCATCTTTACTAAAAATACAAAAATTAGCCAGGTGTGGTGGTGCATGCCTGCAATACCAGCTACTCGGGAGTCTGAGGCAGGAAAATCACTTAAACCCAGGAGATGGAGGTTGCAGTGAGCTTAAATTGCACCACTGCACTTCTGTCTGTATGACAAGAGTCAAACTCCATCTCAAAACAAAAACAAAAACAAAAACTTAGATGGGAAGGATACCTACCAATTTCAGAGTAGTGATTAGTTTTTGGGGGGAATAAGGAAAATGGTGGCAGAAGAAAAGTATAAAATAAATCAACCTGTAAAATTTTTTTTTTTTTTTTGACGAATTCTTGCTCTGTTGCCAGACTGGAATGCAATACTGTGATCTCAGCTCACTACGACCTCCGCCTCCCTGGTTCAAGTGATTCTCCTGCCTCAGCTTCCCGAGTAGCTGGGACTACAGGCACGAACCACCACCCCAGCTAATTTTTGTATTTTTAGTAGAGACGGGGTTTCACCATGTTGGCCAGGATGGTCTCGATTTCTTGACCTTGTGATCTACCCACCTCAGCCTCCCAAAGGCTGGGATTACAGACATCAGCCACCATGCCCGGACATGTAATGTTTTGCTTTTAAAGATATGAAGTAAACAACAACAACAACAACAACAACAACAACAACAACAACAAAACCCTGTAAGAATATAATGAAAATGAAAGGCAAAAGTCTGTAATTTGCAACTGAAGCAATTTGGCAGAAAAAGGTCAGCCTAAATTACACTTGACCATCTTCTCTTCTGGATATTCTAAGCAGGTTAATACAAAGGTAACCTAAGTACACATATCTTAGGATAGTTTACCTTTTAGTTGATAAGGAATAAGGAAGCCTAAGGTAAAATTAAAATGTCCATTGCTGAAACACAGGCTCTAAGACTTTTTTTTTTTTTTTTTTTTTTTTGAGATGGAGTTTCGCTCTTGTTACCCAGGCTGGAATGCAATGGCCGTGATCTCGGCTCACCGCAACCTCCGCCTCCTGGGTTCAGGCAATTCTCCTGCCTCAGCCTCCTGAGTAGCTGGGATTACAGGTGCGCACCACCAGGCCCAGCTAATTTTTTGTATTTTTAGTAGAGACGGGGTTTCACCATGTTGGCCAGGATGGTCTCGATCTCTTGACCTCGTGATCCACCCGCCTTGGCCTCCTAAAGTGCTGGGATTACAGGCTTGAGCCACCGCGCCCGGCCTCTCAACACATGCTTTAAATTCTGCTGTGTTATTTAAATAGTTTACTATGGATCAGGGTCAGGGGATGGAAAGAGTGTGAATCAATGTATCAAGGGGCAAATATCATTCTCTCTCTCTCTCTCTCTGTTTTGAGACAGAGTCTCACTCTGTCACCCAGGCTGGAGTGTAGTAGTGTGATCCCAGTTCACTGCAACCTTAGCCTCCTGGGTTCAAGCAATTCTCTCGCCTCAGCCTCCCGAGTGGCCGGGATTACAGGTGCCTGCCACCACACCTGACTAATTTTTGTATTTTTAGTAGAGATGGGGTTTCACCATGTTGGCCAGGCTGGTTTCCAACTCCTGAGCTCAAGTCATATGCCCACCTTGGCCTCCCGAAGTGCTGGGATTATAGGTGTGCACCACCACATCCGGCCAGAAATTGAATCAATAATTAATAACCTTCCAAGACATAAAGCATCAGACCTGGATAGTATTTTTGTTGTTGTTGTTTTGTTTTTTTTAAGTGGCTTAAAATAACACAAATTCCCCAGGAGTTCAAGATCAGCTTGGGCAATATAGTGAGACCCCCATCTCTAAAATACAAAACAAACAAAATCACAATAATTTGCTCTCTTACAATTGTGTAGGCAGAAATTCAATATGAGTCTCATTGGCTTAAACATAAGGTGTTTACAGGACTTTGTTCCTTTTTGGAGGCTCTACAGAAACCATTTCCTTGCCTTTTCCAGCTTCTAGAGGCCACCTGCACTCCTTGGCTCATGGCTGTCTTCCTGTATGTTCAAAGCCAACAACATAACATCCCTCTGACTCTGCTTCTGTCATCCTCATCTCTTTCTTTTTCTCACTTGTTTCCTTCCCTCTCTTTTATAAAGACCCTGTGTTTACATTGTACCCACCAAGATAATCAGGGATAACCTCCCTATTTTAATGTTTAGCCACCTTAATTCTATGTGTAACTTTAATTCACCTTTACCTGTAATTTAACATGCTCACAGGTTTTGTGGATGAAGATGTGGACATCCTTGAGGGGCTCTTATTCTCCCTGATACACTATTCCAGCCCCTTCACTATGATTTTTAAGTATATTCCAGTATTTTTGAAAGGCCCAGACAAATTTACGAGTGAATTCCACCAAACATTTAAGAAAGTATACATACTCTCTTCCATAAAAACTGAAGCAAAGGGAACACTTCCTAACTCATATCCTATGAGGCCAACATTACTGGAACACTAAAACCAGATAAAGATATTACAAAAAGTAAAACTACAGACTAAATATATCTTATGAACATAAATGCAAAAATCCCTAACAGAATATTAGCAAATGAAATCCAACGATGTATAAAAATACTTATTCACATAGCCAAGAAGGATTTATTCCAAATATGCAATGCTGGTCCAACATTTAAAAATTAGTTAATGTGGCTAGGCGCGGTGGCTCACGCCTGTAATCCCAGCACTTTGGGAGGCCGAGGCGGGTGGATCACGAGGTCAAGAGATTGAGACCATCATGGTCAACATGGTGAAACCCCGTCTCTACTAAAAAATACAAAAAATTAGCTGGGCATGGTGGCGTGTGCCTGTAATCCCAGCTACTTAGGAGGCTGAGGCAGGAGAATTGCCTGAACCCAGGAGGTGGAGGTTGCAGTGAGCCGAGATCGCGCCATTGCACTCCAGCCTGGGTAACAAGAGCGAAACTCTGTCTCAAAAAAAAAAAAAAAAAAAAAAAAAAATTAGTTAATGTGGCCGGGCACGGTGGCTCAAGCCTGTAATCCCAGCAGTTTGGGAGACCGAGGCGGGTGGATCACAAGGTCAAGAGATCGAGACCATCCTGGTCAACATGGTGAAACCCCGTCTCTACTAAAAATACAAAAAATTAGCTGGGCATGGTGGCGCATGCCTGTAATCCCAGCTACTCAGGAGGCCGAGGCAGGAGAATTGCCTGAACCCAGGAGGCGGAGGTTGTGGTGAGCCGAGATTGCGCTGTTGCACTTCAGCCTGTGTAACAAGAGCGAAACTCAGTCTCAAAAAAAAAAAAAAAAAAAAAAAAAAATTAGTTAATGTAATTCATAACATTAACAGGCTAAAGAAAAAATCATATGATCATATCAGTAAATGCAGGAAATGCATTTGACAAAATCTACTACCCATTTGTGATCAAAATTCTCAGCAAACTAGGAATACAGGGGATTTTTTAACTTAACAAAGAAAGTCTACAAAAAGCTTGTAACTAACATCATACTTGATGGTGAGAAATTGGATGTTTTCTCTTTCTTTCTTTTCTTTTCTTTTTTTTTTTTTTTTTTTTGAGACAGTTTCACTCTTGTTGCCCAGGCTGGAATGCAGTGGTTTGATCTCTGCTCACTGCAACCACCACCTCTTGGGTTCAAGCGATTCTCCTGCCTCAACCTCCTGAGTAGCTGGGAGTACAGGCATGTGCCACCACACCTGGCTAATTTTGTATTTTTAGTAGAGGTGGGGTTTCTCCATGTTGGTCAGGCTGGTCTCAAACTCCTGACCTCAGGTGATCCCCCCACCTTGGCCTCTCAAAGTGCTGGGATTATAGGCATGAGGGACTGTGCCTGGCCTTCCCTTTCTTTAACACTGGGCATGAGGCAAGGATATCCCCTCTCTTATTTGACGTTATACTCAAAGTACTAGCTGATTAGGTAAGAAAGGAAAATAAAAGGTATACAGATTGGAAAGAAATAAATAAAACTGTCTTTGTTCACAAGTGATATGACTGTCAATGCAGAAAATCCCAAAGAATAGGCAAAAAATTCCTGGAACTAAATAATTGTAGTAAAGTCACAGAATGTAAGGTTAATATACAAAAGTCAATTGCCTTTCTATACACCAGTACTGAACACTTGAACTTTGAAATTAAAAGCACAACATCATTTATATTAGCATAACAATTAAACATTAAGGCATAAATATAATAATAAATGTACAGGAAAACCACAAAACCCTGATAAAAGAAATCAAAGAAGATCTAAATAAATGGAGAGATATTCCATTCATAGATGGGAAGACTTAATATTGTTAACATGTTAATTCTCCCCAACTTGACTTACAGATTCACTGTAATCCTAAACAAACTCCCAGCAAGTTATTTTGTGGTTATCAACAAACTATTCTAAGGTTTATATGGAGCAGCAAAAGACTCAGAATAACCCCAACTAAAGAACAAAGTCAGAGGACTAACGCTACTCAAATGTAAGACTTACTATGCAGTAATCAAAACAGTGTGGTATTGACAGAATAAAGAGCCCAGACATAGACCCATATAAATGCAGTCAACTAATCTTTGACAAAGGAGCAAAGGAGCAAATGTTATTCAATGGTGGAAGAATAGTCTGTTCAACAAATGGTGCTGGAACAATGGGATATCAATATGCAAAAAAATGAATCTAGACATACAATTTATACTTTTCATAAAAAAACTCCAAATGGATCATAGACTTACATATAAAACATGAAACTATAAAACTTCTAGAAGATAATGGGAGTGTCTAGTGACCTTTGGTGATGAGTTTTCAGATATGACAATAAAAGCATGACCCATGAAAGAAAAATTATTAAGGTGCACTTTTTTTTTTTTTTTTTTTTTTTTTGAGACGGAGTTTCGCTTGTTAACCAGGCTGGAGTACAACGGCGCAATCTCGGCTCACCGCAACCTCTGCCTCCTGGGTTCAGGCAATTCTCCTGCCTCAGCCTCCTAAGTAGCTGGGATTACAGGCACGCGCCACCACGCCCAGCTAGTTTTTTGTATTTTTAGTAGAGACAGGGTTTCACCATGTTGACCAGGATGGTCTCGATCTCTCGACCTCGTGATCCACCCGCCTCAGCCTCCCAAAGTGCTGGGATTACAGGCTTGAGCCACTGCGCCTGGCCTAAGGTGCACTTTATCAAAATTAAAAACTTTCCTGTGAAAGGCATTGTTGAAGGAATGAAAAGCTGAAGGAATAAGGAGAAAGGTTTTTTTTCATGAAGAATGTGAAAACATATTTGCAAATGTGTATTTAATTAAAAATTTAGGAAAAAAAAAAAGATATCTCCTTTCTCACCTTGTCAGGTGCCAGCTCAAGCTGGTTGGTAATGTTGTCTATGTCTTCTATACCCTTTATGGTTTTTGCACCAGCTGTTCTATCAATTATTGAGAGTAAATTATTGAAATAGCCAATTATTAAGTTATCTGTCTTCCTTTTAAAAAATTCTTTACATTTTGATTTGAATATTTTGAAGCTCCATTGTTAGGTGCAGATACATTATTTCTTCTTGATGTATTTAACCTGTATTCATTATGAAATATTCCTTTCATGCTCTCAGAGTAGTACTTGCCTTAACATCTATTTTGCCTAATATCAATATAATCACTTGAATTATATCATAGCTACTGCTTGTATAGTGTATATATTTTTATTTTTACTTTGGGACTACTTGTGTCTTTGAAGCTAATGTATGTCTTTGCAGGTAGCAATGGTTGAATTTTTCTTTTTACTCTGACAATTTGTGCCTTTTGATTGCATTATTAGAACTAACATTTAATACAATTATATGATCGTACTTAAATTTACCATTTTGCTAATTGTTTTCTGTATTTCCCCTTTTTGTTGTTCTTTCCTTTAACTGGCTTCTTTTTTGTTAAATAATATTTTTTGGCGTAGATTTTTAGTTTTTCTATTTTTGAGTTGTATTATTTCAGTTGTTTTCTTAGTGGTAGCGCTAGTGATTGCAATATGCGTATTATCCTATCACAGTCTACTTCAGATTAATACATAAACTTAATTCTAGTAAAATACAGAAACTTGCCTTCAACATTGCTTCACTTTCTCGTCTTTTGTAAATTTTTTTTTTTTTTTTTGAGATGGAGTCTGGGTCTGTTGCCCAGGCTGGAGGGCAGTGGTGCAATCTTGGCTCACTGTAACCTCTGCCTCTCAGGTTCAAGCGATCCTCCAGCTCCAGCCTCCAGAGTAGCTGGGATTACAGGTGTGTGCCACCATGCCTGGCTAGTCTTTTGTAATTTTATTGCCATATATGTTACATCATATATGTTGCAATCTATTAATATAGTATATAATTTATTATGTTAATAAATGTAATGTTTTTTAAAGTTACTAAGAAAATAAATTGGAAGATTAACTAAAAAAATTTGTATGTTGACTCCCACTCACTCCTAAGTGTGAGTCAAACAATGAGAACACATGGACACAGGGAGGGGAACATCACACACCAGGGACTAGGAACATCACACACCAGGGACACACAGGTGGGAGCTGGGGGAGGGATAGCATTATGAGAAATACCTAATGTAGATGACGGGGTGACAGATGCAGCAGCCAATCACCATGGCATGTGTATATCTGTGTAACAAACCTGCATGTTCTGCACATGTACCCCAGAACTTAAAGTACAATAAAAAATAGTAACTTGACATGTAATACAAACAGTAACATGACAATTATTGGAAAATGGCATTATTCAGTAAGCATTTAAAAGCCAAATTTGTATTAGATTTTATCTAAAACAATGAAATCTAATTGTTCACACACACAAATAAAATAACATTTGTAACTTAAAAATCAAATGGAACAAACAAGCCAATTAAACATTCACCGAGAAATTTAAATAGACATTTTACTAAAAGACACGGATGGAAAATAAGCAAATGAAAATATGCTTAACATCATTTGTCATATGACAAATAAAAATTCAAACCACACAAACACACACACACACACACACACACACACACACAAATTTGTATCAAAGATATACAAATCCAGCCTGGGTGACAGAGCAAGACTCTGTCTCATATATATATATATATATATATATATATATATATATGTATACATATATACATATATATGTGTGTGTGTATATATATATATTTATTTATTTATATATAAATCTTACTATACATATCATATATATCAAATCTTACTATACATTTATTTATATTTATATATATAAATCTTACTATACGTATCATATATATCAAATCTTACTATACATTTATTTATATTTATATATATAAATCTTACTATACATATCATATATATCAAATCTTACTATACATATCATATATAAACCTTACAATAAAATATACATAACAATATGCAAAAAAGAATCTAGACATACAATTTATACTTTTTATTAAAAGTAACAATTTAAGGCCAGGCACGGTGGTTCAAGCCTGTAATCCCAGCACTTTGGGAGGCCGAGGCGGGTGGATCATGAGGTCAAGAGATCGAGACCATGGTCAACATGGTGAAACCCTGTCTCTACTGAAAATACAAAAAAAATTGGCTGGGCATGGTGGCACGTGCCTGTAATCCCAGCTACTCAGGAAGCCTGAGGCAGGAAAATTGCCTGAACCCAGGAGGCGGAGGTTGTGGTGAGCTGAGATCGTGCCATTGCACTCCAGCCTGGGTAGCAAGAGCGAAACTCCGTCTCAAAAAAAGAAAAAAAAAAAGTAACAATTTAAAATTTAACATAATTTCAAAACTATTAACTATATACTTACATATACAAAGAACTCTTAGAATTCAATAATAAGAGAATAAATAACCCAATTAAGTAATGGGAAAAGGATCTGAACAGACATCTCACCAAAAAGATACACAGATAGCAAACAACCATATGAAAAGATGTTCAACATCAGATATCATTACAGAATTGTAAATTAAAACAATAAAATATTACCATACACCTATTAGAATGGCCAAAATTTTAAAAACTTGCCAATACCAAATGCTGGGGAGGATAAGGATAACAGGAATATTTTTTCATTGTTGGTGGGAATGCAAAATGGTAAGCCACTGTGGGAGACGGTATGGCAGTTTCTTATAAAACTACATGTAGTCATACTCTGGCACTCACACTCCTAGGTTATTTACACAATTGGGTTGAAAACTTATGTTCACACAAAAACCTGCACACAAGTGATTATAGCGGCTTTATTCTTAATCATCAAAAACTGGAAGCAACCAAGATTTCCTTTAATGGGTGAATGGATAAACACACTATGCTATATCCATACAGTAATCATTATTCGGCAACAAAAAATGAGCTATCAAGTCACAAAAAGACATGGAGGAATCTTAAATGCATTAAGAGTTCCACTTACTGCTAAGTGAAAAGAAGTCAGTCCAAAACGTCTACATACTGTAGAATTCCAACCAGCTACATGACATTTTGGAAAAGGCAAAACTGTAGAGACAGTAAAAAATCAGTGGTTGCCAGGGCTCGGGGCTGGGTGGGGGTGGGGGTAGGGGTGTGTGGGAGTGGGATAAATAAGTGAAGCACAGAGGATTTTTACGGTAGAGAAACTATTCTGTATGAAACTGCAATGGGGCACACATGCCACTATGAATTTGTCAAAACCCACATAACCTTGTAACACAAAGAATGAACTATGGACTACAGTTAATAATAAATCAATATTGGTTCATCATTAGTAACAAATGTGCCACACTAATACAAAATCTTAATAATAGGAAAAATTGTGTGAGGAGGAATAAGGGTATGGGGTGCGGTGGGTATATGGAACTCTATTATCTGCTCAATTATTCTGTAAACCTAAACCTATACTTTAAAAAATAGTCTATTAATTATCTTAAAAAATAAAATCAAAGGGACCAAAATAAGTAACTTTTTTGGTTCTAACAAAAAGATAATATACATGCCTTTATATCATATAAGAGTGATTCCAAACAAATACATAAAGTATAAAATTTTTATTTTATTATATTTTGCTACCCTTCTTGACCTTACTATACTCTTAGGTACAGAAAACAATAAAACATTTCATTAAAAATGATCCATTAATACTTCAACTTTCCTTTGTACACTGGAGATACTGGATTAAATGCCTTCTTAGAAATGCCAAGTTAACCATTTTTCAAAAAGTTTCTGAAATGCATGTTTTCCAGTGGTTTGATCTTACTGATTTTACTTGATAGAACTACCTGTGATGCTCTGGGATGTGAACAAATCATCTTATGTCCCCCACTTCCACAAGTAAGTGACAATGCTTTCACCTCTAGTCTTCATATTGCCGATTTTTGTTTGAAGTTTATGGACAAGATTTAGCTCCGTAGATAAGGACAGAAATGCAGGTCTGACAAGTTACATCAACATCAGGACTAAAAGTCCCAGGACTACAAACCACTGCAGAGGAAAACACATGGAATAATTACAATTTATAGGTATTTTATGCTTCTGCAACTTGGGAGGTATTTTATACCAACAACATAAATCTGCTTTCAATATCACACCATTTCAGTACCTATATTATACCAAGTAATGTTCAGCTAATTTAAGTTGTAAGAGATTATTTGAGTTTCAAACTTTATAGTTTGATGATCTTAAAGAGAGGAGAAAGTGAGAATCCTATTTTTTCTTTTACTATCAGCATTTTACAGTATCTTCTGCAGTGCCCCATTTATGAGTTCCTATTTCCTAGTTCTCTGCTTTCTAGGTAGGACCATTCTGTTTTCCTTTATTGTACAGTAGCTTAGAACAGAACACTATGGAAATGTATACAAGAGAGTACATCAGGAAGAGTTAATATACACTGAAATAAGTATATTTAGAAATTTAGGCTTTGGCTGGGTGCTGTGACTCATGCCTATAATTCCAGCACTTTGGGAGGCCAAGGTGGGCAGATTGCTTGAGCTCAGGAATTGGAGAACAGTCTGGGCAATGGGGTGAAACACTATCACTGCTAAAGACACAAAAATTCGTCAGGTGTGGTGATATACACCTGTAATCCCGGCTATTCGGGAGGCTGAGATTGAAGAATGGCTTGAGCCTGGGAGGCAGAGTTACCATGAGCTAAGACTGTGCCACACTGCACTCTGGCCTGGGTAACAAAGCTAGACTCCATATCAAAAAAAGAAAAAAAGGGGCCAAGTGTGGTAGCCCACATCTGTAATTTCTCTGGGCACTTTGGGAAGCTAAGGCGGATGATCACTTGAGGTCAGGAGTTTAATCGCCTGGCCAACATGGTGAAACTCTATTTCTACTTTTTACAAAAATTAGTCAGCTGTGGTGGCAGGTGCCTGTAGTTCCAGCTACTCAGGAGGCTGAGGCAGGAGAATCGCTTAACCCCGGGAGATGGAGGTTGTGGTGAGCCGAGACTGCACTGCTGCACTCCAGCCTGGGCAAGAGAGTGAGACTCTGTCTCAAAAAAAATACAAAAATAAAAAATAAATTGGGGCTTTGAATTTTTACTTCCCTTTAGATAAAGTTTTTGGTAAGAGAATCAGTGTAAAGATTCTATTCAGTTATGCCAAGTGAATTACTCATGTATTCTTCTGATTATATAACCTAAACATTTAGATATTTATATTTTGTAATTACCACAACAGCTAGCGCAATTACTGTGTAGACCTTCATTTTTTCCAAAACCTGGTCGACAGCTATCCAGACGTACTACTTGAAAACTGTGGTCCACAAAATGCATTGCTGGTAGAGTTTTATTTAAGTTATGGTGGAAAATATATGCTTGGCTCTGAAAAAATTCTTCTATTCGATTTCTTGCCTAAGGTGTAAAAATACCAGAGAGAGGTACAATTACTAACCCCTGAACCAAATTTATCCTCCAGTATCAGAGGCAATAATGTAGTGTAAACATGCCATACTTTACATAGACAAATTCCTGAAAAGGTGTGTGTTAACACCAAAATTAGTCTAGGCTTGACCTTATCAACTGTTGTCAATTGATACATGCAATGGTTAAGAAAAATTGGCCAGGCGCGGTGGCTTATGCCTGTAATCCTAGCACTTTGGGAGGCCAAGGTAGGCAGATAACAAGGTCAAGAGACGGAGACCATCCTGGTCAACATGGTGAAACCCTATCTTTACTAAAAGTACAAAAATTAGCTGGGCATGGCGGCACGTGCCTGTAGTCCCAGCTACTCGGGAAGTTGAGGCAGGAGAATCACTTGAACTTGGGAGGTGGAGGCTGCAGTGAGCTGATATTGAGCCACTGCATTACAGCCTGGTGACAGATCGAGACTCAGTTTCAAACAAACAAGCAAACAAACACTTTTCTTTGGTCAGCATTATAAACTAGTGATGTAAATTTTGGGTTTTTGACACAAAATTTAATAATAACTAATGTTAAAAGTGTTTCTCATAAGCCATACACAACATCAATTCAGGCTATGGGCTCAGGAACTAGACCAGAGAGTGAAGGGATTTTTCTTTTTTTCTTCACTGCTTATGTGGGTGTGGAGGGATTTTAAGACTATGTCTTTAGCCTCTGAGGATAGTGGAGGGTAGAGCAACTATTATGATCAATATAGATACAGTTTTGGAAGCACCATTGGCTTAACCTAGGGTAACATATTTGTGAAATCGTCCTTTAAGCCACTATTTAATCATCATTTGAGGAACAAAGACCAGGGATCTGTCTTTCTGTCATAGATAAAATACATGATACTAACCTTGGGAAGGAACTATCTAATGTTCCAGATTTACTATTCCAAAATAACACATCTTGATACTCCAGCTCTCTTTTGATTAAAAAAATAAATAAATAAAACTTGAAATAACCAAGAATCTCATAATCTCAGTTTAAAAAACTGAAACCAAAAATCAGTAATACTTAAAAAAAATCAATATTAATACTTTATATTTTAAAAAATAATTTAAATTTACTCCTCAGAAATGTCTTATTATTGATTTATTCACAAGATGGAGAAATAGATTTTTAAGAAACTTTTAATAAAACAAAGTATTTACAAAAAATTTTAAAATAGCTTTATTGATTTTCAAATACTTCCTCCTTGGCTGAGGCACGAGATCACCTGAGCCCAGGGGTTCCAGGCTGCAGTTTGCTATGGTCGTACCACTGCACTCCAGCCTGGGTGACGCCCTGTCTCTAAAAAAAGAAAAAGATAAATAATTCTTCCTTACAATGACAGTCTCACCTGGAGGATATTATGATTAGTGATATCTTCACAGTCAGCAGATCCATTGCAAGCACCTTTCCACCCTGGTGCAAAAGGATTAACTGAAGAGAAAAAAAATGATAGGTTCACAAAGGGATTCTAAAAAGTTTCAAACATTTGAATAAAGGTCCAAGTGCTGAATTCAGTGTGCATGCAGGCATGTTTAGTCCTACTACCTAATCCTAGTACTAAAACAAGGTGCACAATTTGAATAATTTATACTTTATGGTTTCACTCCATCTGGGGGCTAATACAAGTAACTACAAGGCTTTAAAATGAATAGAAATACATTTGGTTTGGTTATTTACTTTTACTAAATTTTCAAAAATACAATTAAAAATTCTATAAGAAGTTATAAGTGAAATATTAGCTGCATAAAGGCTGTATTAATAAAATGATATTGATTTTTAAGAAGCAACAATATGCCATATTTGAAAGTAATTAATTAGTGTGTTAAGCTTTAAAACTGTAAACAGGCTAAGACCAACTATATACTTTAGTGCTTAACAAACATTTAAGACCTATTGCTTTAAAAATATCTCATATTGATATGGTAATTAATTTTGAAATTATCATGGTTCAGGACTAAATTCAAAATTGAAGAAATGTTAAAATTTTACCTTGAAATGCTATAAAGAGCTCATGTATGAGGCCATGTTCTGGAATTTCAACAGAATGACATTTATATGATGGCTCTATGACATGACAGGACAAATCAGATACTAGATTATCCAAGATTTTCTTCAGCACTCTAAAGAGCATGTCATTGTATCTCCCTATACAAGACTTTGTGGTAAAACGTACAGCCATCTGATATGAATAATCAGGTTCCCGATAGGCTTTAAAGAGAGAAAGATAAGAGTGAAAACCATGGTGCCTAGCATTAATTTCCTCTACCAAACAATTTTCAAATAGCATGTAATACTAAATCCCATCAATCTTGCAACCAGCATAGAAACTTATCTAATAAAATGTTTTATCAGTTAGTCCTCACAAAAATACACCAAACTATTAACTTTAATGGAAAATGTTATTTTCATCTGATATATTATCTACTTGGCACAACAAGAGAAATGGCTTCTGTGGGACGGCTATATAGATCACAGTATCAAGAAAAAAAAAAAGACTTTTTGGGGAGGGCCTTAATTCACAGAAAGTATCATTGCTGTCAGCACAGCCCAGTGAAAGAATCGTTAACTTGCTTTTATAGAATTAAAGATCAGTTTTTAAATTACGTGCTAAATTGTGGTAAAGTAGATGTGCTTGCATATCTAGACAGAGGCAAGTAGGGAACTGAAGGAAGATTATTTAGGACAAACTATCTTGATGTCAATTTAAGAGTTTGCCTAGTCAAATACATCCCAAAATATTCTGTAAGTCATAATTAGTGATAGTCACCTGTTACAGACTCACTTTCACTAAATGAAGACACTAAACATTTAATTGTGATCCAAACTAAATGTATAAGTCAAAATGTGCCTAAATTCTTACCAAAGACCATAAAGTCATATCTCTTTTTTACTGTCTTTTCTTCCTGGGTTTCTGCTTTAACAGTCTTATAAGAAAGAGTACATGTGTAAAGTCCAGACAAAGGCTCCAGAAAATCTTTCACCATCAGCTGTCCAGTCTTAGTTATATTTATTCGATTATTTCCTAAGCAGAATAGTAAATTACTTATTTAACATATAACATATCAAGCATTATTTAGTAAACTTGGAATTACAAATAGACACAAATATTTTTTCAAATTAATGAACTATCTCAACTTTAAGAATCCCACAAAATCTTAATTCTGTCATATTACTCTATGGGAGACTACATGATAGAGTACACTTTTGAAATATATTTTGTGTGGTTATTTTTTGTTTCTTGGCATCTGGCTCCGATTGGTTCATACCAATAATTCAGAAAAAGAGATTACATTGCCCTGTAACGGTATACAATTTCTGCGGACAAGACAGAAACTAATTAATAATACTTATGTTCCAAGGCATGAAAAATTAGATATTAGATATTTCATATCCTGTTACTGGTGCTACAATGATACATTTTAGGTTTTATAGACCTTTGAATTAACATAGCTCTGAGACGTAGGGCACAAAATTTACTGCTTCAGTTTTTGCATGAGGAGAAAATAGGGAAGTGGCCAAGATATAAGATGATTTGTCTAAGCAGGGAGCAAGGGAAACTGCCATTAAAACTAAATTTCAATTTGTTATTTCTAATAATAGCGATTTTCTAAAAATATTTTTACATCATTAAAAAAGAACATATTAAAATCAGATTTACCTGTTAATGTCTTTTCATTAGGCCCAATCCATAAGTAGGTGGGGTCCACTATTTCTTTTTTAGCAAGCTTAAAATCCATACAGATAAGGACTGGGCTATTTTGATGTAACTTAACATATATTTTCTCTGTGATGAAATAAAATAATGTATAACTACATTATATAGCAAAATTAAATTAAGAAATATACTCCTACCATTTTGTCCTGAAGACACAAATTAGTTATTGTTGGATTTCACTATTTAAAAAAATCGATATTTAACATTTAGAATGCTAATCTGAAGTTCTTGCTTCTCATAGTAAGTTTTTTGAAACTCTACATTATTAGTCATGAGTTATAACATTTTTCCATTTTTCCAATTTGTTTATAAAAATATACATTATACGTTTAAAGTTCATTTTAATGCACACATTCAGAACTCACTCAAATCATAATTTTTTGGAGGATTGGTGGAAGCAATTCAAAGTTCAGAAAAGGACTGGGTGGGGTCGCTCACACCTGTAATCCCAGGATTTTGGGAGGCCGAGGCGGCGGAGTGCTTGAGTCCAGTTCGATACCAGCCTCGGGAAAATGGCAAAACCCAATCTCTACCAAAAAAACAAAACTTAGCTTGGCGTGGTAATGTGGGCCTGTAATCCCAGTTACTGGGAAGGCTAAGGCAGGAGAATCACTTGAACCCAGGAGGCGGAGGCTGCAGTGAGCCGAGAATGCACCAGTGCACTCCTGCCTGGGTAAGAGAGCGATACTCCCTCTCCGGGCGGGGAAAAAAAAAAAAAAAAAGTTCAGAAAAGGACTTCAGCAAAACTATTTTAAAGATGATCAGCTGGGCATGGTGGCTCATGCCTGTAATCCCAGCACTTTGGGAGGCCGAGGTGCATGGATTACCTAGGTCAGGAGTTCGGGACAAGCCTGGCCAAAATGGTGAGACCCCCCCTCTGTACTAAAAACACAGAAATTAGCTGGGTGTGGTGGCGGGTGCCTGTAATTCCAGCTACTCAGGAGGCTGAGGCAGGAGAATCTCTTGAACCAGCGAGGGGGAGGTTGCAGTAAGCTGAGATTGTGCCCTTGAATTCCAGCCTGGGTGACAGAGACTCTATCAAAAACAAACAAACAAACAAACAAAAAAGATCATGATCATCCTAAGGGAAACTTGATGTCTAACTGTAAATTTCCTCCATTGGGAATAATAATTAAGCCTATCTGGGGTATACTAGGAACATGTGTGATTGCTTCTCGTTTCTGGTTTGGTAGAGAAAGATTCCTGGGGAATGCATGCTTGGAATCACTGCAACCCAGAAAGATACCAATTTTAAAGCCTACTGAATGCCACGCTCTGAGTACATAAAGACAACGTCCTACAATTTGGTGGGGGCTCGGGGAGAGGACCCAAACCTAGAAGGATTCTAAACATAACAAATGATATTAACTGGCTCAAAGTTATCTAAAATTAGCTATGTGACTAATTTTCCTCGGGAAAGTTTCACTGCAGAGATAAAGGACATTTGAGCTGAGCCTTGAAGGATGCATAGTTCTTCCGGGTAATAACGAGAGGATTAAAGATATTCCAAACAGAAGGCCTTGGAAATCACTCCTCTGAGTGGGTTTCCCACGCTGCAAAGCAGCAGAGACACCTGGAAGTGAGATGGCATCGAAGAAAGAAATTTGGAAGGAATCCCAGCCCCTTGGGAGCTGCACGGCGTTAGCAGGGCCACACAACGGGGGTCGCTGTAAGGATGAAAAGATGCGACCTTTGCGAACTGCCAAGCAGATGCCGGGTATAAGAGATGCTCAATAAACGCTCACTGCTCCCTTTCCCTCCAGGTTCCGGGGAAGCGCTTCCGGGCAGAGCTCCGCAGTTCCGGCCCCTCCACTGGGCCGGCGAGCGCAGAGGTCCTTGTTACCTGGGTGTCCCGGCTGCCCATAAATGAAGCCCTTCGTATTGAATAAGGTAGAACGCGGGCATTCGACTGCGGAGGAAAGAAATCACTGACGTTTTAGTGAGAAGAGGAGCGGGTTCAAGTGGGACAGGGCAGGGCGAGGCGAAGGAGGCAGGGCAGAGGGAGAGGCCTGGGGACCGGGCGGAGCGCGCCCCACCTCCTGGGAGGCACCAGAGCACCGCGGAGAGGAGGACCCACGCTCGCATCGCGGCTCAGGGGCTGGCGTCGCAGGAGGCGTCGAGGGACGGTCTCCTTCCTACCTCAGCCCCGGCCCAACACCTCCCCATCGCCTCCACAGCGCCGAGCAGAACGCCGGGGGCGCCTCCCCTACCCGTCCGTCGCCACCTCGGGAGCGGACGCGCAGGAGAGCGCGTGCGTGCTCTGATTCTCGCGCGCGGGGGCGGGGCGAGGGCGCGGGAGGCGAACGCCTGGTCTTCGGGTGCCCACGCGGCCGCAGGCGTGCGAACGCTTCGCGCCTCAAGTCCGGCGCCATTTTCCCGCGCTCGGCGCCCCTTGGTTCTCCTCGCGGAGCGGAAGGAAGAGTGTAAGGGGAAAGAAGCCACGGCGTCGCGTTCCCGGGATTCCCCAGTCTAGGAGCTCAAGGGATGGAGGAGAGAACAACTGGGGGCCCAAGGACCGTGGTGGTGGAGGTGGGGAGGGCGGCCGCCAGGGGATGCGATGAGATTGGGACCTGAGGAAGGCAGAGGCTTCCGACGATTTCCTTCTCACGTGGGGATTTCCTGTGCCTCTCATCTCATGAACGCCGAAACGGGGTGTCCAGTCCCTTTCAAACTGACAAGCGATTTTTATCTAATTGCGTTCTTTACCCGCAAAACCGAGACCCGGAAGAGCCACTGCGGAGCCCAGCAGGCGCCTCCGGGCCTTCCCACTCTAGAGGAGGGTTGAATCTTGACTTTCACTTCGAGTACGAGGCGATGTGAAAGACCTCCCCCAGTGCACACATATCTACGTTGGGGAAGTGACCTGGCTTTAAAAATGGGTCCCAGCGTAAGGCAAGAGCCCGACTGGCTTTTTCTGTAGGGATGGATGGGTAATCAGGATCAGGGGGCTCCAAAGGGGATCCTGCCCGCGTGGTTGATGGCTCCTTCTTGGCTATCAGTTTGGTGGCCCGAAAGGCCGTGTGTGTTGTCTGTTTCTTAGCAGTGGGGCACCACCCTCAGTAGTGGTTTTGAGTAGGCTGGTTAGCAGAGAGAGCCCAAGGTTCAGACAGGGTGCAGAATGGTTATTTTGGGTGAGATCAAGAGTTTTCGGTTTTATTTCCTTTGAGCCGAGTCAGTACTTGGACTATCTCAGATGGTCCAGGAACAACCTTTGTCAGTAATTTCATTTTTAGTCACCGTTAATTTTACCTATATAGCATAAGCCCTGAAATGTGACTCAGTGAGTCAGATCGACCCATTGTCAGTTACCATGTCTGGATTCGTGGTCTGGTCTCAACTGTTCCCTGCTTAAGGTAATGATAACGAAGACAGATTTAGGCATTATCTTTGATTCCCTCCAAGTTCATCATTCCAGCTTTAGTCAAAGTACATTATAAATCCACGGTGTGTCTTATTGGCTTCTCAGTTATTGCAAGTAATTGATCCTTGTAAATCCTATGTGATAAACTAAATCCTATGAGAAGAGACTTAACCAAATGAGTAGTTGTCTGTCAAAAGTACCCATCCACTCTTTTTAAATAAACTTTTTATTTTAGAAGAGTTTTAGATTTACAGAAAAATTGCAAAAACAGTACAGAGAGTTTTTACATACTCCCACTCAATTTTCCCTATTATTGACATCTTCCATTGGTATGGCACATTGCTTTCAATTTAATAAGCCAATATTGATATATTACTATTAACTGAAGTCCAAACTTGATTCAGATTTCCTTGATTTTTTGCCTAATGTCCCCCTGCCATCCCTCCCCACCTTTTTTTTTGCTCCAGGATCCCATGTGGGATCCTACATTACCTAGAGTCGTCATATCGCCTTAGATTCCTCTTGACTGTGTCAGACTTTTCTTGTTGTTGAAGGTCTTGACCTGGCTTTAACTGGTTAAGTATTTTGTAGAATGCCTCTCTACTGGAATTTGGTGTCTTTCCCCATGTTAGACTAGAATTATGGGTTCTTGGTAGGAAGATTACAGAGATAAAATGACATCCCCATCACATCATATCAAGGTACATACTATCAATGTGCCTTATCACTTGATGTTAACCTTGGTCTTTTGGCTTAGGTACTGTTTGTCAGGTTTCTCCACTGTCAACTTACTCCCCCACTTTCATACTATACTCTTGGAAGGAAGCCACCATGTGCGCCCACACTTAAAGAGTAGGGATATATGCTGCACCTCCCTGAGGGTGGAGTAGCTACATAAATTATTTTACCAATCCACTTTTAATCCCCTTAGGTATCACTCTCGGGAGTCTGAAATACTGTTTTGAACTATTTACAGAGTAGTTACATGTTCCACTGTCGAGTATACAGAGTATTGTAACGGAATATCATAAAGTTTCCTTACAACTTTTTTTTTTTTTTTTTTGAGACAGAGTCTTGCTCTGTCACCCAGGCTGGAGTGCAGTGGTGCGACCTCAGCTCACTGCAACCTCTGCCTCCTGGGTTCAAGGGATTCTCCTGCCTCAGCCTCCTGAGTAGCTGGGATTACAGGCATGCACTACCATGCCCAGCTAATTTAATTTTTGTATTTTTAGTAGAGACAGTATTTCACCATGTTTGTCAGGCTGGCCTCTAACTTCTGACCTCATGATTCTCCTGGCTTGGCCTCCTAAAGTGCTGGGATTACAGGCATGAGCCACTGCACCAGGCTTACAACTTTTTAATAACCAAATACCTTTTCATCCTCACCATCCCTGTGAAATTTTACAGTTCCTCTTCTGCTACTTTTGATGTGCTATTTTTGCCTTTAGAAACTAACAAACAACAAATTTCCCCTTTCAGTACTAAAATTAGACCTAGTGTTTAGAATATTTCTCCAAAATGGATATCCTGTAGTACTCCCAACTTATGCAGTTATAGAGATGCTACCGTGGTGCTTAAAGCCAGTGCAGTTTTTCACCCATTTAAATATATAGACACACATCACATAGACTACCTATACCAACAACACACTATTGTTTAAAACTACAATTCATAAAATTACAGCATGCATACTTTAACTTGTAAGTGGGGTTTCTTCTGATATGGTCAGCTAATGCACAAATCCTCAACCTTAAGTCTCAAGTATATTTGTATACACTAATATGATTTTCTAATAAGGGTGGCAGTGGCCTTTTGAGACTCATTTGTATATTGTCCTGAACACTGGGTATCTTTAGAAGGGCTCACCTGAACAATGTCCCTTAGACCTCAATGTGAAGAAAAGTTCTGCTTTGAAAACAGTTGTGTGGTCATGTCCCCTTTCCTCTCTCTGCAGTCAAATGTGTGCTTTAAGACAGTAGGGAGGATGTTGGGAAAAGATGTTGACTGGTACATATCTGTGTACTAACATCTTTAAGTTAATTTTCCTATCTTACTACCCCCACCTTCCACCCTTAGCTCTATTTTCTTTGCTTATTTTTCTGAAACATCATATACGTATTTTTGTAAGGTGACTATTTGGAAGAAGGCAGGCTGAGAGAAAATAAACACACTCTATTAAACACTCACTCTATTTATATAGAGTGGGTAGTATTGTGTGAGTGGTGGCAAATAAACCAAGCAGTTCCCGGAGGGAAAACAAAAGTGACATAATTGCTTCCAAAAATCAAACAGTTGGATTGATAAAAGTGCCAAAATCCATTCGGACTGTCTTTCTAAAAACTTGGACCAAAACCTTTTACTACGTGAAATGAAAAAGTAAGAAAGGAAAAAAAATACTTTGAAAGAAGTGAGTTCTCATGGATACTTTTCACAGCTGTTATCACCAAATCTAGACAAAAAGTTGCAGATCTTCTTCAATTTAAGATAAACGTCTTTGAACTTGAGCTTGCCAAGAAACCAGTGCAGACCCTCCACCCTCCGTGTGATATTAGTCTTCTCATCCATTATCCTTCTAACATAGACGTTTTGAGACAATCTAGTGATGCGCCATTTCCATCCTGTCAAGGTTCCTTGAGTTTGACATTCAAAAAGGGGCTGGAGGCGCGGAACCCGTGGCATTCCGCGGACAGCGTCCTTTAAAGCCGCCGCCAGCCAGCGCCGCTGTAACCCCGCTTACCGGCAGGTCGCCGGCTCCTGCCCCTTTCAGTCTGCGCCGACGCGGCGGCCGGATCCCGGGGACTCCCCGTGCCGGGAATCTCCCGCCAGCTGCTAGCTGTGTCCCGGCGACGGCAGGAGCACGTGGAGAGGCCGGGTAGCCAAAGCAGCAGCTCCAGCCCGGCCCAGAGGCGACATGGAAGGTGAGCCTGCAACCTGCTTCTTTTCTCCGGGGTCTTTGAGAAGCTTGACCGGTGCAGGCAGCAGAAAGAGTTTCTTCTGAATCTCGGTTTTGCTTCTATTTATTTCTTTTGTCAAAAGTAAATATGAGGTATTTCCGAGGGCAAAGCTAGTCGATTCTCACTTGTCCTTCCTCCGCTCTTTGGAAAGTGTTAACTTCTTTGCAATTTTATTTCTAAAGGGTTGTCAGACATGGGGGGTTAACCCTACGTCTGCAGAGGAAGAGCACTTAAGGGGTGTCCCTGAAATGGCTGCAAATCTGGGGTGGAATAACCAACCCTTTTGTGTATTTTTTTCCTTCGTATAGCCTCAGTGTTCATTGGAATTAGGCTAATCTGAGTGACTTGTTTTCTTCCAAGGGTAAATGGTGTTAGACGGGAAAGGTACATTTGAACGGGGTTGGCACCTGCAGTTCCCTTGGAACTTGATCTTCTAATGAGTCTTCTTTACCCAACGCAAAAATCAGTTCATACCAAGAGTTTCATTTGAATTAATTTTGAAAGTCATAAAACTATCCTCGCTTCTCAAACATTTTTTATTCTGTGCTTTCTTGGGATACCTAAAATTTCACACTGCTTCTGTAAACTCTTCAGTGGTCTTCTCAACAAGTGTTTCTAAAACCTTGAAAATGGCTAATGCATCTCAACCCGGGGGTATGGTGGTATTTAGAAAATCAGAATTTCATTCTGTTAAAAATGAGATATTGACACCTAACTAAAAGGTTACTTTGATAAATATGAAGACTGTGGATATTTTCTTCATAGTAATGAAAGGATCTCTAACAATGAACTGATCTTTAGCAGCTTTATTTTTAGAGTATATGAAGTTATTAAAATATCAAAAACTTTACGCTTTTAAATTTTTTAATTATTAGGGTTTAAAAACTTAAAAATGTTTGCATTTTATAGAGTCTGATTATATTCACTGTTTGTAAAAAAAACCTTTTTTTGCATTTTAACATTTAAATAATGGTTTATTGAAGTGTAACTTTTAACAAAGATTTTATTGGCTAATAGCAAGGGGGAAAAATCGGGTTGTTGTATACTATGGGAAAAATAATTGTTAAAAAGCTCTTATGCTTTATTACAAAATGATTAATTTGTATTTATGAAATTATAAATCAGTACTTCGACACTATTTTTCCTAGACTTAACCATAACACATGTTAAGAATAATGTACAGAATCGTGCAAATCCATAGAAACTGGAGTATTTCTTTATAAATGTTAATACTTCCAAATTCATTTATTTAATGTGAAATAAAGAAAATAAATAGCATATCTTAGGTTACTGGTGTACTAATACAGATATTTAGTAAGCCTGGATGAAGACTCCCTGAAGAAGAAAAGAATGAAAACTTGTGTAGAATTTAATTCAGAATGTATAAATTATAAATAGAAAGAGAATATAGATCAGTGATTTTAAAAAGTTGTGGTTACATGATTAGATTAAATTTATAGGTTCATGGAGATAGATAGTATAGAGTATACTTAATGCAAAAACTTTAACATTTAAATTTTAAAAAGAGATTAATTATGTGAATTTGGCTGTCTTAATGTCAGGTCCCCGAGGATAGAATATTTGATGTGGTAAAATATCTAGTTCATTATAGCTACCAAAAATTGACTAATCTGACCCATGTTTTTGATATTTAAAACTAAGTATTTTTATATCATCTTGTTGTTTTGATCTCAGTCTAGAATAGAGATTTGGTCTGTAGTGTATACTTCTCTTGGCAATGTAAGAAAGTTGAATACTGCATGGAATACCTTTATTTTCTGCTCAATTTGGGGATCCCATTGATTCATAACAGTTTATTGTGCAGTTTATTATATCATTCCTTCAGCATATGAAGTCATTTAACAAATTCATTTATCTTTTAATTTATTGAGACTTTGTATGAAGATATCAGATGAATACGTTTTTGAAATAGAAATCTTGTCATGTAGAAATGAAGATTTTAATGCATATACTAGATCAGAAGCTATAACTTTTTAATTTTAATTTCTTTTTTTCTCACAACTTTAATTATTTTCTACCCAAAGATTCTTTATGAATCACCAAATTTTATTATTTGTACTATAACATCTCTTCTGTCTGGTATGGTTGGGCAATGAGGTAGTTCACAAACATGAATTTCACAGGTAATGGCAGACTTCCTATTTAATGTAAAGCCTTTTTATTTTTAACAATATTGGGTAAAGATTTTTCTAAGTATATTTATTAACAACCCCCTGCTTTATAAGCAAGGTACACAAGAGATAGGTTTATCTCAGCAATTCTGAGTCACTGTTCTATGAGATCATGTATTATTCCATAGTATATTTTCACAGGGGTTTTGAGCTATGTAAAGCTGAATGCCCCTACACCAAATATTCCCAGGATATTGTACAATTTTTGTCTCCTTCTTGATGTCAGCTTCTATTTCTCACCACATGGATTTTGTAGTAGCAGTTTGTTGTTTCAGGTCACTTTCCATGTTGAGGTCCGGATGGTTGAGATTAACAGAGATAAGTCCTCTAGCTGATGGAATTTGTTCACCCTCCATTGTGAGCGTATAGAGAATGAAATATGAAGGTTTTAAGGACCAAAAGCCAAAGAAAGGCCATGGGATCCTGGTAGAACATAAATTTTCAAAATTCTTGCTTGTGCTTCCTATAATCCAATATACTATTTCACACTTCTATGTCTTTGCTATTATGTTCACCCATTCTCTGCTTGGTTATGCCTACTCATCTTTCAAGACTGCTCAGGCATCATCACCACGAAGGCTGTACGATGACCTTCTTCTGATGACCTCCTCCTAGTGCCTTCTGGCGATCACCCCTACCCAGTCCCTCATGTTCCTCTACCTCGGCTAAAGGCCTCTTCTTTCTGTGAATACTTATATCACATTGTGTTGAAATTATTTATTGATTTAGGTGTTTATTCCCCCTCTGACCTTTAAGCTTCTGGAGAGCAGAGACTATGTCCTGTTTTTGTAAACTAAGTGCCAAGGACAGTTTTTGGTTCATAGAAGGCCCTCAGAATTTGTTGCATTCAATTAAAATAGTGCTGAAAAAGTACTCTTTATTATGTTTATTGTGATGCATTTTATTTAAATAAATTTTTTAAGTAGGAGATTGGGGCTAGTAATTCTTTGATAAAAGTCAGTAATTTTTTAAGCACTTAAATTGTATAATTGAAAAAGAAAGCTTGGGAAACAAAAATGTTACTGGATATTTTTTGCTAGACTATCACTTAAAGCCAAATTTTTTTAAAAAATTAGATTTAGGGGGTACTTGTATAGGTTTCTTACGTAAGTATATTGTGTGATGCTGAGGTTTGGGCTTCTAATGATCCTGTCACCCAAATAATGAGTGTTGTACCCTATAGGTAGTTTTTCAACCCTTGCCCTCCTCCCATGCTTCCCCCTTTTGGAGTTGCCAGTGTCTAATTTGGGGTCACATTAATTCATAACAGTCCACGTGTACCCAATGTTTAGCTCCCACTCATAAGTGAGAATATGCGGTATTTGGTTTTCTGCTTCTGTGTTAATTCACTAAGAATAATGGCCTTCAGCTGCATCCATGTTGTTGCAAAGGATATGATTTCATTTTTTCATGCAAAGCCAAATTTTAACTATTAAATTTACATAAGCAGAGTCCATTAAAATATCCATTGAATATGAGCAGAATTTGTTTTCTCAATCAGTAAGATATAGATGATGCCATAAAATTAGCATACACTTTTGAATGATACTTTAAAAATACAGTCTTATAAACTTTTCGTTTTTATATATAGATGTATATACATACCCTTATTTAGGACTAAAAGATTATTGGTAGATCTTTTATCAGACATCTAACTTTTTTTTCTTTTAGAGACAGGTCTCGCTCTGTTGCTCAGGCTACCACAAACTCCTAGGCTCAAATGATCCTTTTGCCTCGGCCTTTTGAGTAGCTGGGACTACAGGCATACACCACCATAACCTGCTAATTTATTGTACAAACTGCCATGACCTGCTAATTTATTATTTTTTATTTTTTGTAGAAATGGGGGTCTTGCTATGTTGCTCAGGTTGTTCTTGAATTACTGGCCACAAGTGATCCTTCTGCCTCAACCTTCCCAAGTGCTGGGATTATAGGAGTGAGCCACTGCACCTGGCCTAGATAGATGTTCAATGACAATTGGCTCACATGTCAGCTATAATTCCAGACCATGTATTAGAAGAACTGAGTGATTAACACAGAAACTTGCCAGTAGTAGGTGCTCAATTAATGTTTTTTGTCCTAAGGATTCATTAATTATTTTGAAAAGAGACCCTACACATCACAAGGGCATAGAATGTTCTGTATAGGCTTTATTAAATTTAGCTCCTTTTTTTTTTTTTTTTTTTTTTGAGACGGAGTTTCGCTCTTGTTACCCAGGCTGGAGTGCTCTTGGCTCACCACAACCTCTGCCTCCTGGGTTCAGGCAATTCTCCTGTCTCAGCCTCCTGAGTAGCTGGGATTACAGGCACGCACCACCATGCCCAGCTAATTTTTTGTATTTTTAGTAGAGACGGGGTTTCACCTTGTTAACCAAGATGGTCTCGATCTCTTGACCTCGTGATCCACCCACCTCAGCCTCCCAAAGTGCTGGGATTACAGGCTTGAGCCACCGCGCCCAGCTTATTTAGCTCTATATTAACTGATACATTTATGATAGTTAGAAATCATAAGGATGAGGCTAGGAGTGGTGGTTCATGCCTGTAATCCTAGCACTTTGGGAGGCTGAGGTGGGCAGATTGCTTGAGCCTAGGAATTTAAGACCAGCCTGGGCAACATGGTGAAACCCTGACTCTACAAAAAGTACAAAAATTAGCCAGGCGTGTTAGCACATGCCTATAGTAACAGCTACTTGGCAGGCTGAGGTGGGAAGATGGCCTGAACCTGGGAGGTCGAGGCTACAGTGAGCCATGAGTGTGCCACTGCTCTCCAGCCTGGGCAACAGAGTGAAACCCTGTCTCAAAAAAAAAATTCATAAGGATGACACCAAGGCCTTTTGGATCACTGAAAAAATGATGCAGTAATGAAACAATAATTATAATTTATTTATAATATATGTAGATTGTTTGAAAAGTAATCTGTGCATAACTTTATTAATATTACTATATAATTCATCAAAATGCTTTTATCCCTAGTGATTCTGAAATTATTTTTTCAGCCTAATTGAAATCTTGTTTTTGCATCCAAAATTTAAGGGTTTTTTTTTTTTTTTTTAATTAAAAAGTTCTTTAAAACATTTAAGGGTGGGCTGGGCATGGCGGCTCACGCCTGTAATCCCAGCACTTTGGGAGGCCAAGGTTGGCAGATCACGAGGTCAAGAGATTGAGACCATCCTGGCCAACATAGTGAAACCCCATCTCTACTAAAATACAAAAAGTAGCTGGGTATGGTGGTGTGCACCTGTAGTCCCAGCTACTTGGGATGCTGAGGCAGGGGAATTGCCTGAACCCAGGAGGCAAAAGTTACAGTGAGCCAAGATGGGCTGCTGCACTCCAGCCTGGCAACTGGTGATAGAATGAGATTCTGTCTCAAAAAACAAACAAACAAACAAAAATTTAAGGGCTGGGCATAGTGGCTCACACCTGTAATCCCAGCACTTTAGGAGGCCGAGGTGGGAGGATTCCTTGAGGCCAGGAAATTGAGACCAGCCTGGGAAACATGGTGAGAGCCTGTTTCATTGTTTTTTGTTTTGTTTTGTTTTGTTTTGTTTCTTTTTCTTTTTTTATCCTGTTTCATTAAAAAAAAAAAAAAAAGTAAAAATAAATTGGTCTGGTGTGGTGCTGTACACCTGTAGTACTTGGGAGTCTGAGGTGGGAGGATTACTTGACCTGGGAGTTTGAGGCTTCAGTGAGCTGTAATCACTGCACTCCAGTTTGAGCAACAGAGTGAGAACCTGTCTCAACAACAACAACAAATTTAAGTCCAAAGTGTTATATAGTAAATAAAAATAATATGGAGTTACCATATTATATTAGATACCAATGCCATATGACCATATTATGTTAGATATGTGTCTAATCCAGGAGATATTTTAAAATTAGATACTTGATGTTGGCAGGTGCCTGTAGTCCCAGCTACTCGGGAGACTGAGACAGGAGAATTGCTTGAACCCGGGAGGCGGAGGTTGCATTGAGCCAAGACCTCACCACTGCACTCCAGCCTGGGTGATGGAACAAGACTCCGTCTCAAAAAACAAAAAACAAAAGACTAGGTACTTGATAATGGACATGAAACAAAGAACATTACTCTTCCTACTTATTGTCAGTACTTAAAATCAGCTTACTGTGTGAGTTTTTTTATAACAATGGAATTGGCAACATGTCACAAATTGTACTTAGTAGTGTTCTCAGAGATGAAATTTTTGGCACATCAGGTTATTTGTGAGTTTACAAAGGAAACTTTTTTTTCTTTCTTTTTTAAATAGAGACAGGGTTTCACTGTGTTACCCAGGTTGGTCTTGAACTCCTGAGCCCAAAAGATTCTCCTGCCTTGGCCTTCCAAAGTGCTAAGGTTATAGGCATGAGCCACCAATGCCCGGCCAATGGAAGAAACTTTTAAAATAAGAAATAGAAAACATTTCAATAGTGTCTTGATGAAACAGTATAAAAACCGTTATTTTTTTACTCTTTTAACTAGGTTTCTTGTTTATTTTGGTGAAGTAATACAGCTGTAGCCCCTTCTAGACTGTTAATTTGCAAAGTTTAGGGATCTCTCTTTTTTAAATTATTTGAGGTGGGGGTCTCTCTACATTGCAGGCTGGTTTCAAACTCCTGGGCTCAAGTAATCCTCCCACCTCATCCTCTTGAGTAGCCGGGACTAAAGGCATGTGCCACCAAGAATAGCTAGGGATCCCAACACATAGTAGGACGGCAATCACATTTGTTAAATAAATTAATGAATGAGTTGCCTGTGTGTTTGGTCATTTGACTCTTTACTTTGCCCAGCTTTTATGGTAAAGGGAGGAAGGAAAATAAAGACATTGAAACTGGTAAATTTCACTGGTTAATTTGTTAAAGGTACTGTTAAAGGTTTAGTAGAAGAGACTGAAGTGTTGGCTAAATCCAGCAGGTAAATAATGCCATTTTTCTAATCCATGCCCCCCACAGGACACAATACCTTCTAACTTTTGGCTTTATTTAATAATTTTGGTACATTCTTTATTTTAGTGAAGCACTACAGTTTCCACAATAAATCTTTTCTTCACAATAGATGTTTTGATTCTTAAAATTGTTGACCATAACTTCACTTAATTTGAATTCTCTATCATAGAAACATCAGTTCATTTAAGAAGTAATGTCTGTTAGAGAGACTATTAATTTACCAGAATATTTGGCACATCAGAACAATTTCCTGTTTCCTAGGGTAGTCTGTGGAGATGAGAAAAAGATCACTCTCACCAACCTATAACATTTTTATGGATATGGAATTACATCATAACTGATGGGAAATATTGTCCAGTATGAAAAATGGAAGTAACTACTTTTTATAATATTTAACAAGTAATCATTTTTGCTGTCATCTACCTCTGTGACTTAGTTAAGAAATCCCTTGATCTAAACTGCTAACAGTCACTAATAGTTGATTTTTTTGCTTGCATACAGTGTAGGCAGTTCCACAAATATGCTTCAGGGGCCAACTTGATTTGAATTTTATTCGAATTTCACATAAAATTCCAAACTTTAAAGTATTGAAGATTATCAGTGGAAAAATTTATCCCCTGACCTCAAAATGAGACTTTTTTGCCAAATATTAAAATTTTATAAACATAATGAATAAAATTGTGGTATTGTACTGGTATTTTTTCTCCTGTGCATATTTTCTCATGTAAAATTATTATTATTTGAGACAGAGTCTTGCTTTTGTCACCCAGGCTGGAGTGCAGTGGCACAATCTCAGCTCACTGCAACCTCCGTCTCCCAGGTTCAAGGGATTCTCCTGCCTCAGACTCCCAAGTAGCTGGGATTACAGGTGACTGCCACAACGCCTGGCTAATTTTTGTAATTTTAGTAGATACAGGGTTTCACCATGTTGACCAGGCTGGTCTCGGAACTCCTGACCTCAGGTGATCCACCTGCCTCGGCCTCCTAAAGTGCTGGGATTACAGGCATGAGCCACCGCGCTCGGCTGTAAAATTATTTAAGTAAGAATATTACTAACAGTTTGTGACCAGCCTGGCCAACATGGTGAAACCTCGTCTCTACTAAAAATACAAAAATTAGCCAGGCGTGGTGGCACGAGCCATAATCCCAGCTACTCAGGAGGCTGAGGCAGGAGAATTGCTTGAATCTGGGAGGCAGAGGTTGCAGTAAGAGATCACATCACTGCACTCCAGCTTGGGCAACAGAGCTAGGCTCCGTGTTAAAAAAAAAAAAAAAAAAAAGAAGAATATTACTGTCTTATTCCCTGTACTTAATTAAGTGCCTATAAAGGCTCAGGCTCAGGTACTTGGGACATGCTTTTGTCACAGTATGGTAATCAACTACTCACTAACAAGGACATGTAACATATAACCTTACAAGCATTTAAAAGATTTATAATATACTTGTTATATTGTACATATACAATATACATTGTATATTATAATACATGTTACATCATGATTGTATATTATAAATCTTTTAAACGCTTATGATAAGGTTGGGACACTTTTTATTTGATTTTTATGTTCAGAATTAAATAAAAAGAATGTTGAATATTTGTGTGATTCAACTTTGAAGGAAATATTATTTATCATCATTTCTCAAGTTTCTGGGAATAGTTTAATTAAAAACTATTCTGAAAGGCTGGGCGCGGTGGCTCAAGCCTGTAATCCCAGCACTTTGGGAGGCCGAGGCGGGTGGATCACGAGGTCAAGAGACCGAGACCTGGTCAACATGGTGAAACCCTGTCTCTACTAAAAATGCAAAAAACTAGCTGGGCATGGTGGCGCGTGCCTGTAATCCCAGCTACTCAGGAAGCTGAGGAAGGAGAATTGCCTGAACCCAGGAGGCGGAGGTTGCAGTGAGCTGAGATGGCACCATTGCACTCCAGCCTGGGTAACAAGAGTGAAACTCCATCTCAAAAAAAAAAAAAAAAAAAAAAAATTCTGAAATAATAAGGTGAAGCACTCCTGCCTCAGCCTCCTGAGTAGCTGGGATTGCAGGTGAACACCAACACCATCTGGCTAATTTTTCAGATTTGAATTAGTAGGGCTGGGACACCGGGATGAACAAAGAAGTACATAGCTTCTAAGTGTGCCAAGCCAATAGCATAATATGCACATCTCAGTAAAAGGAATTTGGAGATTCTGAAAGGACTTGCAGATATCCATTGCAAGTATCAATGGCCTGGTATGGACGTAGTTGCCCAGACCTAAACAACTAGAAAATGTTTACACATAATCCAATTTGGGGAGAGAGATCCAATCTATATAATAGGACAAATGATGATTGAACAAGTTGATATTAGGAATTCATGTAGTGCTTATAGCTTTTTTAACTACTACTCTACACAGAGATACTTGATGATTATTTGATGACCTTGAGGTATTTCACTGTTAGTCTCACATTTCAACAAGTATTAGGACTAGATGTGAAAACAAGACAAAAACTTGTATTTTGCAACAGAACACCATTTACACCAAAATCTTATGTCGGATCAGATTCAGGTGTAATGTTTCAAATGAGAACCTGGAGAAGGAACAAGAGACCACTGCTAAGCCTGTCTTCCTCTTGTCATAGTTCAGCACCTGTGGCAGCGCTCTGCAACCCTGGATTCCATAGAACACATTTTGAAAACTACTGATTTAGACTGTTAGATGTTTTTCCTACTAGTAACTCTGGCTCGACTTGCCTTGCCTCTTTTAATCTGTTTTGAGGATTGCTGCCAGAATGATATTCCTAAAATATGAAGTTATTCTACTAAACACCGTTTTAAATATTTTTTAGTTGGTCATTTAAGATACTCCACAAGGTAGCTTCAGTACCTTTCCAGTGGTATCTTCTGTCCTCTAACGTGACTCTGGACTGCTTAGTGTTCCCTGTTCAGGTATTGCTTTCTCTCCCTCCCCGTTTTTCTAATGCAGTTCTTCCAACTCAACAAGTCCAAAATTGGACTAGTTTTCTCTCCAACCCAAACCAACTTCTCCTGACTTCCCGACACTGTAATTGCACCACAGGCATGCCAGCTGGAATCCTCACTCATCGATTATGGTTTATTTCAAATGGCATCACCTTTAGGAAGCCATCCCTCATTCTAAGAGGAATACCTCCCTTTTCTGAAAGATAGTGACATTTTGTGCTATCTAATGACTTCTAGACTCTAACTCCATTTTATGTTCAAACATGAAGCATTTTTGCATGGGTTTCTACACTCTAAATTCTTGTTTTTCATTTAATCCATGGCTTTATTGTCTTGTTTTTTAAATTTTATTTCCTTGTTGTTATTTTTTAGTTGATTCAACATGCATCCTTCTGCATTTAGCTGTTGCATTCTTGGTGATTCTACAAATACATCTATCTACCTTATTATTCTATCTTCTGGAATAATTGTGGTGCATTTACATTTTGGAATACAGAGTATTATTTACTTTGATTTATTTCACCTTTATGTTACAATTGAGTTTATTTTAAATAAAAATTTTTGGGGCCGGGCACGGTGGCTCAAGCCTGTAATCCCAGCACTTTGGGAGGCCGAGGTGGGTGGATCAAGAAGTCAAGAGATCGAGACCATCCTGGTCAACATGGTGAAACCCCGTCTCTACTAAAAATAAAAATTAGCTGGGCATGGTGGCACGTGCCTGTAATCCCAGCTACTCAGGAGGCTGAGACAGGAGAATTGCCTGAACCCAGGAAACGGAGGTTGCGGTGAGCCGAGATCGCGCCATTGCCCTCCAGCCTGGGTAACAAGAGCGAAACTCCATCTCAAAAAAAAAAAAAATTTTTTTTTTGAAAGGTATTGCCTACAGTTTGAACAGTATCAGCAAAACCTATCATCACTCTGATAGCATACATTGCATTAGTGGTGGGTCATCGTCACATATGTACTTAGCATATGTTTTTTATTGTTTTAAATATTCTAAAAGATAGTTCAACAATGAGAATTTTATAACATTTGATTTTGATTAATCTTGTAATACAACATTTATTATACAACATAATTCAAAAGTCAGAAGTTTTCATTCTTCATTCTAAAACTGTTTATTGAATATCTATTTTGTGCCACATATGCAAAATACTGGTAATACAGTGGTGAACAAGGCAGACAAAGCTTTGGCCCTTATGGAATTTGTTAAGGTAAGGAAGACAGACCAAAGAACAAGTAATAACAATTGAAATAATTAAATTTGTGCTAAGTGCTATGAAAGACATAACAAGAATGCTAATATGGAGAGTAATGGGAGGAGGCAGGGTCAGGGATCACTCCTCTAAAGAAGAGGTCTGGCTAGTGATAGGAATTTGGCTATCTTCAGCACATAGATGATATTTAAAGCCAAGGGAATGGATGGGATCACCTAAACAGAGAATATATTGAGAGAAGCGCTCTCAGGATAGTACCTGGAGGCATGTCTCATTTGGTCAGGTAGAGAAGAAGCCAGCAAAAGAGAAAGAGCAGCCACTGAGACGGTAAGAAAACCAGCAGCAGAGTGTGGCATAACGGAATTCAAGAAAGGAGAATGTTTCATGATGGAGTGGGTGATGAGCTATGTTGAATGTGGCTGAGAAATCAAGCAAGATAAGGACAAAGAGTGTGGTTGGTTTTGGCGACATAACACTTGCTAGTGGCCTTGACAAAAGTGGTTTCTGTGGAGTGGTAGTGATAGAAACCAAATCGAAGTGGTTAAAGCGGGAATGGGAATAGAGGAAGTAGAAACGTTGATTACAGACCATTTTTTCCAGAAGTTTAGCTGTGAGGGTGAAGAAGAGAAATCAGTAGGATGTTGCTGGAAGGAAATGTGGATTAAAAGAGAGTTTTTTTGTTTGTTTTTGTTTTCCAAAGATGAGTGACATTTATGCTATCAGTAGCTTAACTTTATTGAAAGAAAAATACCAATATTGAAACATTTTGAAATCCCAGTTCGCTGGGAAGTTTGGGGAATTCGTGATCACTGAAAATATCTTCATATTTAGTTCATACATGACATGTAAATCAATTTCCATACCACGTGATTTTTAAAGCTATATATGGAGCTCATTGAGTGATTGGTTGGTGTAGATGCAACTTATAAAAGTTCTGTAGCAGAATCATGAGAAACTCTTGAAATTCAAAGTTTTTTCAAAAGCAAGAAGATACTGTTATAATTGCATTTCTTGGGTTTAGGATTTAGATATTTGGGGATGTATGAGTGTTCAATGGATTTTTTTTTTAAATTAAGGAATAACATACAATTAAAGTGCACATCTTTTGTATATAGCTTTATTATTTTTCACCTTTGTACAACCTTCCTGATCAACATATGGAACAATTGCATCACCTCAGGTTTCCTTGTGTCCATTTATTGTGAATTTCCCCCTTTGCCCCAAATTAATCACTATTCAGACTTCTATCCTCATAGATCGTTTTCCTGTTTTTGAATTTCATGTAAATTAATTATACAGTATATGCTTTTCTGGGGTCTAGCTTCTTTTCCTCAATAGATTTTTGAGATTCATCTGTTGTTATTTTTATTAGTAGTTCATTCTCTTTTATTATTGAATCGTATGAACATACCACAAGTTATACCTTCTGCCATTGATGGACAATTGATTGTTTCCAGTGTTTGACTGTATTACAGACATTCTTATGTATGTCTTTTGGTGGACATGTGTGTATTCATGTCTCTTGAATATATACCTAGGCGGCCAGTCATGGTGACTCATGCAATTTCCAGCACTTTGGGAGACTGAGGCGGGCAGATGACTTGAGCCCAGGAGTTCAAGACCACCCTGAGCAACATGGTGAAACCCTGTCTCTACAAAAAAAGTACAAAAATTAGCCAGGTGTGGTGATGAGGGCCTGTAGTCCCAATACTGGGAGGTGAAGGCTGCAATGAGCCATTATCATCCTACTGTACTACAGCCTAGGTGACAGAGCAAGACTCTCTCTCTCTCTCCACACACACACACCCCTAGAACTACTACTTCTGGGTTCTAATGTAGGTGTATGTTTAGCTTTGATACATATTGCCAAAGAGTTTCCAAAGTGGTTGGATCAGTTTACCCTCCCACTAGCAATGTCTGAGAATTCCACTTGTTCTATGTCTTTTTGTTAACACTTGCTATTATCAGCCTTTTTTAATTTTTGCCATTCTTTTTTTTTCCTCCAAGTATGCCCTACATATTTGCAAATTTTTGCCATTCTTATGGGTGTGTAGTGAGTGGTATTTCATTGCGGTTTTAATTTGCATTTTCCTAATGAGTAACTACATTCATTGTCTTATGTTTATTGCCATTTGGATATCCTCTTTCCCGAAGTATCTAAGGTCTTCTGGTCATTTAGGGTTTTGTTTTGTTTTGTTTTATGAGATGGAGTTTCGCTCTGTTACCCAGGCTGGAGTTCAGTGGTGCGATCTTGGCTCACTGCAACCTCCACCTCCTGGGTTCAAGCTATTCTCCTGCCTCAGCCTCCTGAGTAGCTGGGGTTACAGGTGCCCACCACCGTGCCCAGCTAATTTTTGTGATTTTAGTAGGGACAGGGTTTCACCATGTTGGCTAGGCTGGTCTCAAACTCCTGACCTCAGGTGATCCACCTACCTTGGCCTCCCAAAGTGCTGGGATTACAGGCGTGAGTCATGGCACCCAGCTGGATTTTTTTTTAATTGGGTTGTCTTTTCTTGTTGATTTTGCAGGCATTTTTATATTTTGGGAATGTGGGGTTTATTTATTTATTTATTTGAGATGGGGTCTCACTCTGTTTCCCAGGTTGGAGTGCAGTGGCGTGATCTCTGGTCACTGCAACCTCTGCCTCCCAGGTTCAAGTGATTCTCCTGCCTTAGCCTCCTGTAGCTGGGATTACAGGCACCTGCCACCATACCTGGCTAAGTTTTGTATATTTTTTAATAGAGACAGTTTCAGCATGTTGGCCAGGCTGGTCTCGAAATCCTAACCTCAGGTGATTCACCCACCTCGGCATTCTAAAGTGCTGGTATTACAAGCGTGAGCCACCACACCTGGCCAGGAATGTGTACTTTGTCGGATGTGTAATACAAATACTTTCTGTAACTTGTTTATTTTTCTTAATCCAGTATGTAACTTGTTTATTTTTCTTAATCCATTTGATGAATAGAATTCTTAATTTTAATGAAGATTAATTTATCAGCTTTTTTTGGTTACTAAGTGGTGCTTATATCTTGATGAAGAATTTCCTGGGCACAGTGGCTCCCACCTGTAATCCTAGCACTTTGGGAGGATGAGGTGGGAGGATCACTCAAGATCAAGAATTCTAAGACCAGCCCAGGCAACATAATGGACCCCATCTCTCCAAAAAAAAATTTTTTTAATTAGCTGAAGGTGGTGATGCATGCCTGTAGTCCTAGCTACTCAGTAAGCTGAGGTGGGCAGATTACTTAAGCCCAGGAGTTCAGGGCTGCAGTGAGTTATGTATGTCAATGCATTCCAGCCTGTGCAACAGAGTGGGAGTTTTCCTATCTCTAGGAAAAAAAAAAAAAATTAATCTTTACCGACTCCAGGACCATGAAAATATTCTGTTTTTCTCTCCAGAAGTTTGATTATTTTAACTTTCATATTTAGCTCTGTTGCCCACTTCAAAATTGATACTTCTATTTTTGACTCCAGCTATTTTAGTTACAAAACTAGGCATTTTGCAGTTATAAAACAAGTCTTCATTTCAATATGTTGGATTCATTTTATCAGAAACATCTTTTTAAAGTAGCAATGACATGGAATGCCCATTTTTCCTTTTCTCTCTGCATGTTCATTTGGTAGAATGTGATATACAAGGTAAAATTGGAATATATATATTTTTTCTACAACTTAAGGGTAACTGACCTTTTAAGGAAAATAGCACTAGACACCGACTTTGTTGTTTTAACTACAGTTGTCAGCAATTCACCTATGCCCCACAGTCTACAATTTCCTCATTAAACACTTAATCTAGGGGAAAAAATTGAATGCTTTAATTTTTTTTAAAGTGGGGAGGGTAGGAAGAACTGGAATAGTAATATGGTTATATTTGATCTGGTATTTTTAAACAAGTAGTCTTGATGTTTCTTAACATTTACCTTAGTCCAAGGAAATAGGGAAGGAAATATTTCATGATCGAAGGGATTACTCTCACTTTAATGCATGACTTTGTTCTTATCTTCCTTTCCCCTCAATCAGCAATAACACACAGTCAGTTGAGGTGTTTGAAATTAATTGGATCTAAAATCTCTTCTAGCTCTGGCCTTCTAAAATCTATAACCTATATAGGAAGGCATTTGAAATATGATTTAAATTCTCTGAAGCAACAGTAAAACTCAAGAGACAAATCCTGCTTCTCTTTTCAATGTGTCACTGACTTTGTGCCCTCAAGCAATTACTGGTCTTTATGTTTTTTGTCATTATTTGTGTCTTGGATTTTGTCTGTAAAATGGGGAAAATAATAAATACCATTGCCCTTATTTCTCACCCAGAAATGCTGTGAGAAAAAAATCTCATTGCACCATTAGGCCGAGTACTTGATGCCACGTTTTTGCAGAGCCACAAGGCAAACAAAAACAGGTTCAGAAGAAAGTTCTCACCATGTCAGGAAACTGATTGGTAACATCTGAGCTATAACTTATCCTGTATGTTCCCAGAAAGCTGAACTAGGACCTGAAATAGACATTTCAGGAAATTTGAGTTCAGCTATATTTAAGAAAGAATGCTTTTAACTACTAGAGTTTTTCTGAAATGGAAAGGAATAACCTCTGTATTATTCAAAGTGTTCAAGCAGAGGCTCTACAACCCAAGTAGGGGGATACTAGAGGACGTTCAAACATCAGATGGCAGAGGAAGGTGAGGTAAGCTAGTTAGTATAATAATTTCAATGCTAATATGCTAATTTCATTGAGTATAGGGATCATTTTTCATCCTACAGAGCTGTTCTTTTGCTGATGGAATTTGAGGAATGATTATATACGTATGATGGTGATAAAGTGAACTGATAAAGGATTTTGTAGAAATGACAGCTAACACTTCTCTGCCACATTTACGGTCCCAGGTGTTAATGGTGAAGTTGTGAAAACATTCTTGTAATCACTGCCTCAGTTTCTAAAACTTTTAGTGAAAAAGTAAAAGTAAACATTTTAGATAAGAGAAATTTTTTCTTTTTTTTAAAAGAGGTATGGGTATAAAGGACACCATTTACTATTGTAAAGACAGAATGAGGCTGGGCGCAGTGGCTCACGCGTGTAATCCCAGCACTTTGGGAGGCCAAGGCAGGTGGATCACAAGGTCAAGAGATCGAGACCATCATGGTCAACATGGTAAAACCCTGTCTCTACTAAGAATACAAAAAAAAAAAAAAAAAAAAAAAAAAAAAATTAGCTGGGCATGGTGGCGTGTGCCTGTAATCCTAGCTACTCAGGAGGCTGAGGCAGGAGAATTGCCTGAACCCAGGAGGTGGAGTTGTGGTGAGCTGAGATCGCGCCATTGCACTCCAGCCTGGGTAACGAGCGAAACTCCGTCTCAAAAACAACAACAACAACAAAAGACAGAATGAAATATCAACATTCAGAGCAGCTTTCTGGCAGCTGTCAGACACCAGAGGTGCTGGCAGCTGGCAAACTCAATACAGGATTCTTTCTGAGATTTGACATTTTGCTTTCCTTGAGTGCTTATACTTCCTATTGGGAAAACAGACCAGTAGGTTTATAGTTAGTGCTTATACTTCCTACTGGGAAGACAGACCAGAGTAGAAATCTGATATCTGAAATTAAGAGGAAAAATTTTTTAGCTAATATTCTTAACTGAATGGTAATTATTTAATAGTACAGTAGTAGAAATAAAGGCAACTTTATACTCATTCAAATTTAAAACATGATTCCACATTTTTGTTGCTAATGTAAATATTTGGTTTTGTTCATAGATAATTTATATCTGAACTTATAGGTAAAGCTTTCATATGTGAACTTTCATGAAATCTCAACTAACTAGTCTCCTGCCATTTCCAAGTTTAAATTCTAATTTATTTTACTTATTTATATTTGAAATAGAGTTTTGCTTTTATTGCCCAGACTGGAGTGCAATGGCATGATCTTGGCTCACCGAAACCTCTGCCTCCTGGGTTCAAGGGATTCTCCTGCCTCAACCTCCGGAGTAGCTGGGATTACAGGCATGCGCTGCCACGCCTGGCTAATTTTGTGTTTTTCAGTAGAGACAGGATTTCTCCATGTTGGTCAGGCTGGTCTTGAACTCCTGACCTCAGGTGATTGGCCCGCCTTGGCCTCCTAAAGTGCTGGGATTACAGACGTGAGCCACCGCGCCAGGCCTCAATTTTATTTGTAATCTGTCTCCTTTCATTTTACAGCACATGAAATGTTAGAATCTCTGAAAAAAAAAAATACAACTTTGGTATCCTAAAAAAACTTACTGGTGAAAAAATTTATATAGTATTGTTGTCAATGAAAAGAGAATCTAAAAGCCTAAAAACAAATTTGAAATTGTCATCTCTCAGTAAGCATGTGATAAAGTCTTATTTTCCATGATGGTAGAAAACAATTTGAGATTGCTAGTATGGCTACGAATAGCTATGAATGGGACAGTGCTGTGAAACACTGTAAAGAAATAACCTTTAACTTCTACAGTCTAATATATATGTCAGCTATCTCAGTAACAGAGTGAACAGTTGCGTCCTTTAGAAGATGTGTTATCTAAGAGATAAGGTGTGAATGAAAACACTTATGTTTTAATTAAACCTTATAACAGGAGATTGGTTATTTAGTTGTGGGAAGAGCAGACAGACAAATGAAATAGGTGTTAACTAGAGTTTTCTGCTAGATTACAACTTTGGCTTTTAAATGAGATAAGAAAATCGTTTTATCTAATGATACCAAAAACTCATGATGAAAACATGATGCTAAGTATATATTTGTGTACAAACATGTATGTTCATTTTAAAATATTTTATCTGGATATTTGGCATCATGTGGTGAATATTTTTACCCTCTGAAAAGTCACATTAATTTTTCAATCAGTGACATTTGTGAAGTGCTTTGTATGAAAGGTGCTGTCTAAATTCTTTATTTCTTTGATTACTGCATCAATGAAAACCACAACTTTCTCTTGAAATTCCAACACAGGGTTTGGAAAGCAACCATAGAAGTATTAGTAATAGACCTAGAACAGAGTTCCATAAGGTTTTTCTGTAAAGGACTAAATAGTGAACATTTTAGGCTTTGCAGATCATATGGTCTCTGTCACAGCTACTCAGTTGGCTGATACAGTACAAAAGCAGCCATAGAAAATATGTAAATGAATGGGTTTAGCTGTGTTCCAGTAAAACCTTTTTTTTTTTGTTGGGGTGGTGGTGGGAACGGAGTCTTGTCCTGTCACCCAGGCTGGAGTGCAATGGAGCCATCTCAGCTCACTGCAACCTCCGCCTCTGGGGTTCAAGTGATTCTCCTACCTCACCCTCCTGAGTAGCTGGAATTATAGGTGCCTGCCACCAAGTCTGGCTAATTTTTTTTTTTTTTTTTTTTGGTATTTTTAGTAAAGACAGAGTTCCACCATGTTGGCCAAGCTGGTCTCGAACTCCTGACCTCAAGTGACCTGCCCACCTCAGCCCTCCAAAGTGCTGGGACTACAGGGATAAGCCACCGTGTCTAGCCTCCAATAAAACTATACTAATAAACACTGCAATTTGAATTTTATAAAATGTTCAAGTGCCATGAAATAGTATTATTCTCGGCCGGGCGCGGTGGCTCAAGCCTGTAATCCCAGCACTTTGGGAGGCTGGGGCGGGTGGATCACGAGGTCAAGAGATCGAGACCGTCCTGGTCAACATGGTGAAACCCCGTCCCTACTAAAAATACAAAACATTAGCTGGGCATGGTGGCGCGTGCCTGTAATCCCAGCTAGTCAGGAGGCTGAGGCAGGAGAATTGCCTGAACCCAGGAGGCGGAGGTTGCGGTGAGCCGAGGTCGCGCCATTGCACTCCAGCCTGGGTAACAAGAGCGAAACTCCGTCTCAAAAAAAAAAAAAAATAAATAAATAAATAAAAAATAGTATTATTCTCATTTTTAAAAACCATTTTAAAATGTAAAAACCATTTAGTTCACAGGCAGTACAATAACAGGCAGTGAGCCATAGTTTGCAAACCTTGATCTAGAGTGTTTATAGGGATCAACAATAGAGATATGAAACTTCACTTGTTCATTCAACAAATACTTATTGAGTATGCATCATGAGCAGGCACTAGTGTGGGGGCTGAAGATACAGCAATACAAAACAGACAACATCCCTGTTCTCATGGAGTTTACATTCTGGTGGGAAAGACAGATTTTAAAAAATGAACAATGGTGATAATAAAGAAATTTTATGAAGAAAAATAAAGCAAGGTAAAAGGAAAGAAAATGACAAGGAAAGCCGGGCGCGGTGGCTCAAGCCTGTAATCCCAGCACTTTGGGAGGCCGAGGCGGGTGGATCACGAGGTCGAGAGATCGAGACCATCCCGGTCAACATAGTGAAACCCCGTCTCTACTAAAAATACAAAAAATTAGCTGGGCATAGTGGCACGTGCCTGTAATCCCAGCTACTCGGGAGGCTGAGGCAGGAGAATTGCCTGAACCCAGGAGGCGGAGGTTGTGGTGAGCCAAGATCGCGCCATTGCACTCCAGCCTGGGTAACAAGAGCGAAACTCTGTCTCAAAAAAAAAAAAAAAAAAGAAAATGACAAGGAAGGATGACATTTTACGTAGGGTAATTAGGTAAAGCTTGTTTGAAAAGGTGACTTTTAAGCAGATACCTGGATGAAAAGAGAAATTGAGCCGAGTGGCTTCTAGGAGGAAAGCGTTACAATTAGTAGGGAAGGTAAATGCAAAGGCCTTGAGGCAGGAGCATGCTTTCCCCATTCAAATAACAGGAGAAATGTAGAAAATTGATTAGATTAATATTTCAACAAAATTAACCCCCTCCAAGATTCTTCCATCATTTGCCCCGGATATATATGAACATCAATACAGGAAACTATATGTCCATCAAAAGCAATATAGAGACTCTTCCTACTTAGCTTTGTAGAGTATTCTTTTGGAAAATATTTCAAAGCTATGTTGACTGCCTGCACATTAAAAAGACCACAGTAGACCCCATCAAATGGAAACTTTTTGTGGGTTTGTTAGGGGGCACTGAAATGTAAAGAAACTACAAAATGATTTATTGAAAACTAAGACTTTTTGCTGCATTTAGAAATATCAAGTTTCTGGTCTTCAGCTGGGAGTTCCTTCACCGTCTATGCATTCCTATCTTTGAATAGGTTTCATGTTCTTATAAAGTCCTTGAAGTTTATTGGGGAAATGTACTTCAATCGATCTTGTCATTGTGTTTTAACTATTTTTTAGTAGCTAAGAAGACTTTTCACGTGGCCTGATCATAGATGGTTTTCCTATCCCTTTTAAGTTATGAATGCTAAGGTAGTCAGAATCTCATTTTTCTCTTAGAAACTACACTCAGTTTCTTCTGGTGTTATTTACAGTACACAAAGGACACTTAAAAAATACTGAGAGCTATTTAAATGTCAGAGGGTTTAAAAGGTTCAGTGGATCAAGACCTTTTGCCTTTTAGTTTACCAAATCAAAAGCCATCTAGCTGTGTAGTGACTAAAAGATGTTCCCACATGAAGGTTGCTCATGTGAAAGCTTTGAGCTAGTTTTCTTTCTTTCTTCCCCACCACCGTTAAGAATCCTTTCAGCATGCAGTTGAAAGTTTCATAGTTAGCGTTTTTAAAAAACACTATCAAACTTACAAAAAAGTTGCAATACAGCACAAAAAACTTTTTTTTCTGTAAGTTTTGAGAGTAAGTTGCTGACATGATGCTCTATCCCTCTCCTATGCGTTAGAGTATGTGCCCTGCCTTCACAATAAAATCATCAAAACCAGGAAATCAACACTGATACATTACTACTGCTCAATCTTCAGACCCCATTCAGGTTTCTCCAGTTGCTTCAGTGATGTTCTTTAACACAAGAGATTTTGGTTCAGAATCACACATTGCTTTTAATTGTCATGTCTCTTTCCTCTCTTTCAGTCTGGAACAGTTTCTCAGTCTTTCATGACCTTGAAACTTTGAAGGATAATATGCCAGCTGCTTTGTAGAGTATCCCTGCAAATTGAAGTTTGGTTGTTTCTTCATGGTTTGATTCGTGTTTTGCATATTTGGCAGGAATATCACAGAAGTGATGCTGTGTTCTACTCACTATCAGAAGGCACATAATTTTTGTTTGGCCCATTACTGATGATGATCACATGTAACTTCATCAGTTACAGTGATATCAAACAGGCTTTTCCATTATATAGGTGATCTTTTCTTTCAACCTTGTAATTTATAAGTGTTTTTGGAGAGAAGCACTTTGAAACTACATGAATATCCCATTTGTCACCAGACTTTCAATTTATTTATTTAATACCAGAATGGACTCATGAATTTCTGTTTTTAAATGGGTCATAATCTAATATTATTATTTTTATGCTCACTTGTCCCAGATTTGGCTAATGGAAACCCCTTCAAGATGACTACTATATCCTTTGAAGATATCCTCTTCATTCTGTGAGCACTTCCTTGCTTTCTGACAAAGCAAAATATTCCCGACTCATACTTTTCAATTCTCATGCCATAGCCACTTCCGTAGCTGGGACTACAGGCGTGCGACACCATCCCTGCCTAATTTTTGTATTTCTAGTAGAGATGGGGTTTCGCCATATTGGCCAGGCTTGGTCTCAGACACTTGAGGCTGAGGTGGGCCTCAAATGATCCACCCGCCTCAGCCTCCCAAAGTGCTGGGATTATAGGAATGAGCCACCATGCCCAACTTGGAGTAAACCATTTCTTCAAGGAGCCTGGTTCTTTTAAATGGAGAATAATATTTAGAAGTTAATATCTAGAAGCTTTGTAGTTTCACTGTTCTTAAGTGCTCTCAATGGACAGGGAAAGGGACTATATTTATGTATACTCATATACACACATTTACATGTATATTTTATATCTTTTTTTTTTTTTTTTTTTTGCTTTGTTGTCATCTGGGCTTGAGTGCAGTGACACATAGCTCATTGCAGCCTCAAAGTCCTGGGTTCAAGTGATTCTCTTGCTTCAGCCTATTGAGTAGATAGGACTATAGGTGCACTTCACCACACCCTTCTAATTTTATTTATTTTTTTTTTTTGGTAGAGACAGAGTCTCACTATGTTGCCCAGGCTGGTCTTGAACTCCTGGCATCAAGCAATCCTCCTGCCTTGGCCTCCCAAAGTGCTGGGATTACAGACATGAGCCACCTTGCCTGGCCTATCTTTTTATATATAGTAGAAGCCATGAATTCATGCCAGTACATCCACTTGCAATAGAGTACCACAGGTTTCCATATTTGTAACTCCCTTCTCTGACAGATCAGTATCCTTATTGTATTTACTTCTTTGAGCAGTCCTCCATTATGTAATACAACCAGTTCCCCATTGGCACATGACATCTACTCAGCACAGTTGCTCTCCTTGACTCATTTGGTTTTGATAATCCCACCCTGTGGTCTCCACTCTGTGTGGACATTCTTTTCTGCTGCTTGAGCTCTGACATCTCCATGTAGACTGCCCCTAACATGCAGACTCCCTCTTCACTGCACTCGGGTTTTGGTACTTTGCACTGGACTACTCTCATGCATCGAAGTTCTCCTCATTCCATTTAGACTCCAGTGGGGGTGCCAGCCCCCACGCTTCTGATGTGGGTGCCTTGCTCACCCTGTTTAGCCTCGCCAGACCTCCCCCATAGATGCATAGATGTCCTCCTCACTGTGTTCAGGCTTTGATTCTCCATGCTGACCTATCCCTTAGCTTAGATGTCCTCTTCATTCCCTCTCAGGCTCTAACAGTCCAGGTCAGGCAGTCCTCCTTCCTGCATTTTCTCTTATGCTGGTTGGGCCCTAACTTTTCATGCTGTCTGTCCTTCCATGTGGAAACTTGCTTTTTTTTTTTTTTTTTTTTTTGGGTGGGGGGCGGGACAGAGTCTCTCTGTTGCCCAGGCTGGACTGCAGTGGCACCATCTCATCTCACTGCAGCCTTGACCTCCTGGGCTCAAGTGATCCTCCCATCCCAGCCTCCCGAGTAACTGAGACTACAGGCATGTGCCACCGTGCCTGGCTGATTTTTGTATTTTTTTTTTTTAGAGATGGAGTCTTGCCATGTTGCCCAGGCTGGTCTTAAACTCCTGGGCTCAGGCAACCTGCCTACCTTGGCCTCCCGAAACATTGGGACTACAGGCGTGAGCCACTGCACCTAGCCTGAAACCCTCCTTACCTCATTCACACTGCCTCCCATGCATGGACACAGTCTTCATGCTGGCTGGTCTCCTACCCTGGGCTGCCCCTATTCATTGCATGGATATTTCTCTCATCCAGCTTGGATTCTGACACCCCATGCCAAACCGCCCCTTTACTTATTTTAAAACTATATCGATTTCTTCTGCCTTTATGCTTTGTTGCTAACCTCTAATGGCTAGCATATTAAAAGTTTTAAATTAGAATACAATGTAAATACAGTGGGTTTTTTTTGTTTTTTTGTTTTTTTTTTTTTTTTTTTTTTTTGAGATGCAGTCTCGCTCTGTCACCCAGACTGGAGTGCATTGGCACATTCTTGGCTCACTATAACCTCTGCCTCCTGGGTTCAAGTGATTCTCCTGCTTCATCCTCCCATGTAGCTGGGACTACAGGCATGTGCCACCACACCCAGCTAATTTTTTGTATTTTTAGTAGAGACAGGATTTCACTGTGTTGGTCAGGCTGGTCTCAAACTCCTGACCTTGTGATCCACCCACCTTGGCCTCCCAAAGTGCTGGCCAGGTGTGAGCCACTGTGCCTGGCCAGTGACTGTATTTTTTAAACTAAAAATTGGAGTATGACCTGATTACTCTGTAGACCATTTTAAATCAGTACTATTCTAAACAGTTTGGAGTAAATGATCACAGTCAAAAGGACAGTTTTAATTTCTGTAATGGAGTAGTACCTCCTATCGAACCAACCTTTCCACAGATAACAATGATCGATTCTGGACAAAACATTTTTTAAATTGTCACCTGAAAGCATTGGAAAAATGACCAGAAGCAGCCTGTTTTATATCCTTTTATCCAAGTGCAGGCCCTCATTTCAGCCTCCACGTGGCTAAAACTTTGATAGGAAATCCACGGTTTTATCAAACCACAGCAGCTTGGAAGTTAAGGGAGACATCCTGGAATGGAGAAAGCCAGAGAGGGCTTTTTTGGATATAAATTCTCTGACTGATCCACTAATGTACAGAGTAACACTCTAAATGGCCCATCTGAGGCTAAAATAACTAAACGGATGTATATTTCTGCAAAGGTGACTAACTCATCCCAGTTTCTTTGGGATGCTGAAAGTTCTAGAAAACCCCTGAATCCAGGCTTATTGGAACATTTGGTCACCCTAGCTGGTGCCCACCACAGGTGAAACAGAGTTTGAGTTTAAACCAAGGCAAGTTAGTTGCATGACAGGCATCCCCAAACTTTTTACACAGGGGGCCAGTTCACTGTCCCTCAGACCGTTGGAGGGCCGCCACATACTGTGCTCCTCTCACTGACCACTAATGAAAGAGGTGCCCCTTCCTGAAGTGCGGCGGGGGGCCGGATAAATGGCCTCAGGGGGCCGCATGTGGCCCATAGGCCATAGTTTGGGGACGCCTGGTTTAAAAAGTAAGAAGTCTGGCCAGCCATGGTAGCTCACACCTATAATCCTAGCACTTTGGGAGGCCAAGGTGGGAGGATTACTTGAGGCCAGGAGTTAGAGACCAGCCTGGGCAACATGACGAGACCTCTTCTCTACAAAAAAATACAAAAATTATCTGGCATGCTGATGCATACCTGTAGTCCCAGGTACTTGAGTGATTAAGGTGGGAGGACCACCTGAGCCCAGGGAGGTCAAGGTTTCAGTGAGCCGTGATCGCATCTATAGTCCTTCCTACTCAGGAACCTGAAGTGAAGGATTGCTTGAGCCTGGGATGCAGAGGGCTCAGGTCACACCACTGCACTCCAGCTAGGGCAACAGAGCAAGACCCTGTCTCAAAAAAATAAAAATAAAAATTATGCTCTCTGAAGGTCACAATGATGTTACCATATCAAGCTGAAAATGTCACAACTATCTGGAGAGTTGGACATGTTTTATTGGAAATATATATGTTTTTTCTCTGAATCTGTTATGAACATGTTGGTTAGCTGGGTTCAGTAATAAATATGTGAGATCTTTCATTTGAAAAAAGAAAAAAGAAAGAAAATTAAAACCAAAAAGACTAGGCATGATGGCTCATGCCTATAATCACAGCTCTTCTTTGGGAAGCTGAGGCAAGAGGATTGCTTGAGGCCAGGAGTTCAAGACAAGCCTGGGCAACATACTGAGACTCTGTCACTACAAAAAAACTTTAAAAGCCAGATGTGGTGGCACACACCTGTAGTCCTAGGTACTCAGGAGACTCAGGCGGGAGCATTGCTTGAGTCCAGGAATCTAAGGTTACAGAGAGCTATGATCATGCCACTACACTCAGGCCTAGAAAACAGTGCAAAATCCTACCTCTTAAAAAAAAAAAAAAAAGTAAAACAAACAAAGAAAAATTTCTGCCGGGCGCGGTGACTCAAGCCTGTAATCCCAGCACTTTGGGAGGCCGAGGCGGGTGGATCACAAGGTCAAGAGATCGAGACCATCCTGGTCAACATGGTGAAACCCCGTCTCTACTAAAAATACAAAAAATTAGCTGGGCACGGTGGTGAGTGCCTGTAGTCCCAGCTACTCGGGAGGCTGAGGCAGGAGAATTGCTTGAACTCAGGAGGCGGAGGTTGTGGTGAGCCGAGATCGCGCCATTACACTCCAGCCTGGGTAACAAGAGCAAAACTCCGTCTCAAAAAAAAAAGAGAAAAATTTCTACATGCTTCAGAGGACCAAATAGAATTCAGAATTTATGTAATATAAAATTTATGATGTCCAGCATACAATAAAAAATTATGTGGTCATATGAAGAAGCAGGAAAATGTGTCCCATACTCAAGAGGAAAGGAAATCAATGGTAACTGACCTCAGGATGACATGTCTCAACTACACATGGCATTCACCAAGAACACAAGTCTTAATACCTTTTTTTTTTTTTTTGAGACAGATTCTTGCCCTTTTGCCCAGGCTGGAGTGCAATGTGCGATCTTGGCTCACTGCAACCTCCATCTCCCAGGTTCAAGCAACTCTCTTGCCTCAGCCTCCTGAGTAGCTGGGATTACAGGCACCCACCACCATGCCCAGCTAATTTTTTGTATCTTTAGTAGAGATGGGGTTTCACCATATTGGCCAGGCTGGTCTTGAACTCCTGACCTTGTGATCCACCTGCCTCAGCCTCGCAAAGTGCTGGGATTACAGCATGAGCCATCGCACTCAGCCAAGTCTTAATACTTTTAAAAGGACTGCAATCACACAGACTGTGGCCTCTGACAGTAGTGCAATGGAATTTGAATTCAATAACAAGTTAGGTAAAGAATCCTTGAATTCCCCCAAATATCTGGAAATTAAACTTATAAATAACCAGTGGATCAAAGAAGTCACAAGGGAAATTAGAACTGAATTATAATGAAAATAAAAAAGCATTTTCGAGAGGCAGCTAAAGCAATGCTTACAGGAAAATGTATAGCTTTAAATGTTTATAATTAGAAGAAAGGAATAAAGTCAATCACTAAAATTTCACCTTAAGAGGGTAGAAACAGAACCAATTAAGCCCAAAGTGAAAGGAAAAATCACTTTTGAACAAGTTCTAGTTTAACTGTGTTAAAAATAGATGTATGCCTCCTACCCTGTAACTCAGTAATTCACAGCTAGGCATTGACTCAAGAGACATGAAAGCATATGACCACAGAAATACTTGTACAAGGATGATCATACTCTGGTCTAATCATGAGAAAAACAAATTGCAGTTGAGGGACATTCTACAAAACACCTGACCAGTACTCAAAACTGTCAAGATCATCAAAATAAGGCAAGTCTGAGAAACTGTCCCAACCAAGAGAAGCCTAAAGAAGCAAGATGACTAAATGTAATGTGGAATCCTGGAAGGGATCCTGCAACAGAAAAAGGACATTAGATGAAAACTAAGGAAATCTGAATACTTAGTAATAATGTATGAATATGTGTTCATTAATTACAACAAAATGTGCCATACTAATATAAGATGTTAATAATAGGGGAAGTTGGGTGTGGGGTATATGGGATCTCTCTCTGTGCTATCTTTGCAATTTTTCCATAAATTTAAAACTACTCTAAAATTTAGAAGTTTATTCTTTTAAAAAGGAATATCATAATAGTTTGATTTATATATAGCCCAAACTGGAAACAGTCTAGGTGTCCATCAACAGGAGAAAGGATAAACAAACTGGGACATTCATATGGAATACTAGTTAGCAATAAAAAAGAATGAACTACTGACAAACATCACAGAATGGATGTAACTCAAAACATTATGTTGAATGAAAGAAGCCTCAGGCAAAAGAATTTATGCCATATGTCTGTGTGATTCTGTTTTTATGAAGTTCTAAAATAAGCTAAACTAATCTATGGTGGAAAAAATCAAAACAGTAGTTGTCTCTAGAGTTTGTGGGTGGGAATTGACTAGGAAGAGATGTGAGGAAACTTTTCTGGGATGACGGTAATGTTCTGTATCTTGATAGGGGTTTGCATCCTATGAGGATATGCATTTTTTAAAACTCACTGAATGGTACACTTAACATCCTTGCATTTCATTGCATGTAAATTTTACCTTTTAAAGTCTTGTAATCAGATATTGAATTCTAGTTAATAATAATCATGCTGAAATGTTAGGACTAAGGCATGCTGATATCTGCCAGTTATTTTGAAATGCATAGAAAAAGCTGGATCGATGAATGGATTGAGTGATGAATGGATAGAAAGATATGTGATAAGGAAAAATAGCAAAATGTTAATTGTAGAATCCAGAGGGTGAGTAATGGGTATTCAGCTATGCAGTTTATTTTATTTTTTATTTTACATATTTATGGGGTACATGTGAAAGTTTGTTACATGCATAGAATATACAATAATCAAGTCAGGGAATTTGGTGTGTCTGTCACCTGAGTATTTGTCATTTCTATGTGTTGGAAACAATTCAAGTCCTCTCTTCTAGCTATTTTGGAATATATAATACACTGTTGTTAACTAAATATATAAATACATCGTTGTCACTCTACTCTGCTGTTGAACATTAGCACTTATGAATTCTATGTAACTATATGCCTTACCCATTAACTAACCTCTCTTCATCCCCCATTCCCACCCACATACCCTATCATTCTACTTTCCATCTCCATGAGATCAACATTTTTAGCTCTCACATGTGAATGAGAACACGTGATTTTTGTCTTTCTGTGCCTGACTTATTTCACTTAACATAGTGACTTCCATCCATGTTGCTGCAAATGACATGATTTTATTCTTTTTAATGGCTGAATAGTATTTTATTGTATATATATACTAATTGTAACTCTTTTTTTTCTATGTGTTCAACAGTATTCATAATAAAATATTGGGAGAAGAATAAATATATGAAATTATTTCTAATGGGACCTACTTTTTTGTGTATTGTTCTTGGTATAAGTAGATCTCTGGCAGAAAGTTCTTAGAGTAACATTGCTGCATCAATTTTTTTGTTTCATTCTCCTTGAGAGGCTTTTAGGGAGAGTGTAATGAAAGAGTAGTCTTGCTCTGAAAGAGGAATTCTGCTGCTAAGGTTTCCAAAATGGTATTCCTTATTAAATTTGGAATGCTCAAACCTGTAGAAGTGTACCCTAAGTAGCTAATATTTATAACTTCTTTCTTTTCAGATATACAAACAAATGTGGAACTGAAAAGCACTCAGGAGCAGTCTGTGCCCGCAGGTAACATCAGGTCTTTCCTCTCTAGAAATATACCTTTACTAAAAATACCAAAGAAAGAAGAATGTGCTTATTCTGGTTGCAGTAAAAATGCTATGGAAATGTGTGTTTTTTAAAATATGGTTGCTTCTTGCTGATGAAAAATAACTCATCTCTTTAGACCATGTAAGTTCTTTAGCATCTTAGGGCCAAGCATACGCTACCTAATGTTGATCACTGCTTGCTTTTAATTTTTCAGCTCATTGCTCTGAAGACAGTTTTTGTTGAATAATACAGTAGTTTGTATTTGAAAAACTTACAATTTTTACTCTAGAACAATGGTCTGCAAACTTTTTTGTAAAGGGTCAGATAGTAAATATTTAGACTTTGCAGGCCATGTATGATCTCCGTCATACCTTATTCTTTGTATTTCGTACAACCCTTAAAAAATGTAAAAACCATTCCTACCTTCTGGGCCCACACAGAAGCAAGCTATGGTCAGACTTATCCCTCAGGCCATAGTTTACTGATCCCAGCTTTAGAATAAACTATAAACATTTAAAATAATTTATTTCCTAAAAATAACTTCTGTGTCCTCCATTGATAAACTCACTTTGTGAATCAAAGCTTACATTATATTACAAAATTTGTCACTGAAGTGACTTTTTGTGTTACTGTAAGTTGTAACCAAATCTCTTTTTTTCTTTTTCTTTTTCTTTTTATTTTTTTGAGGCAGAGACTCACTCTGTTGCTCAGGCTGGAGTGCAGCGTATGATCTTGGCCCACTGCAACCTCCATCTCCTGGGTTCAGGCGATTCTCCTGCCTCACTCTCCAGAGTAGCTGGGATTACAGATGTGCACCACCACGCCCGGCTAATTTTGTATTTTTAGTAGAAACAGGGTTTCTCCCTGTTGGTCAGGCTGATCTCGAAATCCCGACCTCAGGTGATCCATCCACCTCAGCCTCCCAAAGTGCTGGGACTACAGACGTGAGCCATCGGGCCCAGTCAATCATATCTTTTAATTGAACCTAAACCTTGCATTAATTGTTTAGGTGTGCACTGTATTTTAGTCATTTCAGGTTTGAGAAAAGTGAACCATTGTTTAGTACAGTGTCTTAAAGTTCACAGAGTATATATTATAATATGCAGAAATTAGAAACTTTAGATATTCATAAATCAAACATTGAGTTTGTGGTGACCACATTAGTGATGGGTTTTGTGAAATGTGTTTCTGTTTCGCTCCTGTGTGTATTTGGTCGTGGCTCAGCTGAAAGGAGTGCCACTGCAGAGCTTCTAGTTACCTCTCTACTTCAGCCCAGCCTCAGTGCTACAGGATTCAGTGTCTTTGACTATTTTTTTTATTAATGGGAACTCAGCAAATATTTTATTGAAGATTGGGAAGGAGTTAGATAGAAAGAGGGTAACTTTTCAGTTCATTTCTTCTAATGTCATCTTTTTGTTAAGCTACTATGCTTATATGTGAAAATAATTTCAGCCCCATTGTTCCTTTTTTCTTACTTTTAGTATTATCAATATTTATCATACATTTCTCTTAAATTTATTTTTTAACAAGTGTGCTGTTTATTTAAGGATGTTTTTATTATGTCTACTCTCTTTCACTTACGGACTTTCATAACACTTTGTTATTTCCTTTATTTAATCCCTTGTCTGAGCCTACCATGTGTTAGAGTGTGAGGTTCTCTTATCTATATCTCAGAGTATGAGCTCCTTGAAGACAGGCCGAATGACTTATTCATATCTGTAGCCTTGTCAACATTTAGTAAATGTTCAAACAAATAAAGGAACTTGGGGTCCAATATGTTTTCCATAGAATCACATTTATAATCATGTGAACAGAAGGGGAAAACAGAATTTGGCATACAGAAAGCTTATAGATCTTTCCCTTAAGAAAGCATCTTTCCCTTAAGAAAGCATCTTACCCAAATTAGGTTATGCCAGTGTGTGCAGGCTCGGTATTTCTCATCACTACATATTAGTACTTCTTGGTCATAAATAGCAATGGCATTCTACTGAATATCATGAGATATACCAACAGAGAGAGAATTTTTCTCCAGAAGGAACATGAGTGCCCTTTAACTCAGATGAAATAAATATTCAAGAAAGCTGTGTATATTCAAAGGGTACATGAGCCCTGGGAATATTTCTTTTCTCTTTTCTTTTTTTTATAGATGAAGTCTCACTCTGTCACCCAGGCTGGAGTGCAGTGGTGTGATCTTGGCTCCCTGCAACCTCTGCCTCCCAAGTTTAAGTGATTTTTTGCCTCAGCCTCCTGAGTAGCTAGGATTACAGGCATGTGCCACCAGGCTCAACTGATTTTTGTATTTTTAGTAGAAATGGGGTTTTACCCTGTTGGCCAGGCTGGTCTTGAGTTCCTGACCTCAGGTGATCCACCCACCTCGGCCTCCCTAAGTGTTGGGATTACAGGCACGAGCTACTGTGAACCCTGGGCATATTTCTAAACCTCAAGAGTTTTCATGTATATACCCTTTTGCATATATGTGAAGTCACTATCTGTGACTAAAGGATTGCGTGAGGCTGAAAGTTAAATGGGGGTCTACTTAATACATTTTTATGAAAATCCTTTGAGGTTGAACCACATACTTAAAATTCCCTTTATCTTTTAGAAAGTCCAGCAGTTTTGAATGACTACAGTTTAACACAATCTCATGAAATGGAAAATGTGGACAGTACAGACGGCCCAGTTAATGAAGATGAAGACATAGGAGGTGAGCCATAGTGTGCAAACTAAATGCTGATGGCTGTAGATATGGCAAGGCTTAGAGTGGAGAAGAAATCAGCTCCAAGGAAAACTTGCACTTGTGGGTTTAGTTACGAGTGATTGTTTTGTTAATTTCACAAATATTTGCATTTCACAGTTGTAGATTATCAGCAAATTTTGAGAATTTAAGGTACTTATCCAGTGTTCCAGTTATATTAACTTCACTTAAAAAAATGTTTGTTTTATTATTTTTCATTATAAAAGTAATACATGTCTATTGTAGAAAGTTTGTCTGGGTTGTTTTCTGATACCAACAAACCAGTTTTTCAGTTCTCCAGACAATGACTTGGTGTCCAACAGTTTTTTTTTTTTTTTTTTTTCCGAAACAAGAGTCTCACTCTATTGCCCAGGCCAGAATGCAGTGGTGCAATCTCGGCTCACTGCAACCTCTGCCTCCCACACTGTAGTGATTCTCCTGCCTCAGCCTCCCAAATAGCCGGGGTTACAGGCGCCCACCACCACACCTGGCTAATTTTTGTATTTTTAAAATAGAGATGGGGTTTTACCATTGTTGGCCAGGCTGGTCTTGAACTCCTGACCTCAAGTGATCTGCCAAACTCAGCCTTCCAAAGTACTGGGATTACAAGTGTGAACCATCATGCCTGGCCCAATTCAATTCAAATCTGATTCTAATTCATGATGTTTGTGTAGATCCCACAGGTTACAGGCTCAGTTCCACATTACTGCACAGTATTGCCCCTGCTTCAGACACCAGTCTCAAATACCAGGTCCCCAAGTTACCTGCACTTCCGTCTGATTAGCTACAAAATCAGGGACTCCCCTCCACATGTTTAATAATTTGCTAGGATGACTGACAGTACTTGTTACATAACTCATTTATTCATTCCTTTACTCTCAGCTACTCTTCCTCCTTCTTACTGTTTATGCCCAAACTTTCCCACCTTTGGCAGGAACATTAGGCCACTGAACCGGTTTAGATCGTAGGCAGCAATACTAGTCTAGCAAGTACCTCTCCCTCATTCAACTCCCATACATACAGGGTAAGGTTATACAGGTACAGAATTGGTGGGCTATTTCTATCACTAGGCAATATAACTACATTCACTATTTTTTTTTTTTTTGAGACAGAGTTTTGCTCTTGTTACCCAGGCTGGAGTGCAATGGCGTGATCTCAGCTCACCGCAACCTCCGCCTCCTGGGCTCAGGCAATTCTCCTGCCTCAGCCTCCTAAGTAGCTGGGATTACAGGCACGCGCCACCATGCCCAGCTAATTTTTCTGTATTTTTAGTGTTGACCAGGATGGTCTCGATCTCTCGACCTCGTGATCCACCCACCTCAGCCTCCCAAAGTGCTGGGATTACAGGCTTGAGCCACCGCAACCGACCTACATTCACTATTAACCCCAATTTTGCCAGATGGGATAAAGACACAGCCTGCCTCATTGGGCCCTTAGGAATTCTGACATAAATGTTTAAAGCTATGGTTGCAGTTTCTTGCTTTAGGAATCATCTCTGTTTCTGGCACTTGCAGTTGCAGTGCTGGTCTTGTGACCACTGCATCTGGCAGGAAAGAGAAAGCTGTGGTGATGATGTAGGCAAGGAAAAAGAAAGAATAGCTATCACACCAACATCCCCCTCTTTGGCAAGAATTGTATAGTCTTATCAGCATCCTCTCCTACCTCCTCTTCCCTAATCCACCAGAAAAACAGAGGAATCTACCTAGTGGGGACACTCCCTTAGCTCATTTGAGTGTGACCTCACACTTGTGCAAATGCATAAACCAACCCTACCTGTCTGTACCTCACCCTGTTTTAGACAACCAGTGTTTCAATTGACTGCTCCACTTCTCTATCAAACTATTACTCTGAGGAGGATAGCTCTTTGCCCATTGTTTGACATTATGGGATGTAAGTAGAGTACTCCTTAGTATGAAGAAATGTGGCTCAGCCATTCAAATTGGTGCAATATCTTCTGTTCTGATTCTTTCATGGTACTGATCATTTGTGTCTACCACCAGATAAGCTAAGTCCTGTCCAGAGGCAGTGTTTATCCCTGTCAAAACCACTTTGTAGGATGGGTGCAGTGGTTCACACCTATAATCCCAGCACTTTGAGAGGCCTAAGCAGGAGGATCACTTGAGCGCAGGAATTCAGGACCAGCCTAGGTAACACAGTGAAACCCTATCTCTGTGATAATAATAATGATAATAATACAAATAAATTAGCCGTGTGTGGTGGTTTGTGCCTGTAGTCCCAGCTACTTGGGAGGCTAAAGCTGGAGGATCACTTGAGCCTGGGAAGTTGAGGCTGCTGTGAGCTGTGATCCCACCATTGCACTCCAGCCTGGGCAATAGAGTGAGATCCTGTCTCAAAAGAACAAAAACAGGCCAGGTGTAGTGACTCATGCCTGTAATCCCAGCACTTGGGAGGCCGAGGCAGGTGGATCATTTGAGGTTGGGAGTTCAAGACCAGCCTGGCCAACTGGTGAAATCCCATCTCTACAAAAAGTTCAAAAATTAGCCAGGTGTGGTGGTGCTTGCCTGTAATTCCAGCTACTAGGGAGGTTGAGGCAGGAGAATCACTTGAAGCCGGGAAGTGAAAGTTACAGTGAGCTGAGATTGCACCAGTGTGCTCCAGCCTGGGTGACAGAGTGAGACTCCATCTCAAAAAGAGAACAAAAACAAAAATGATGTGTTGTCCTTGGGACTACCAGCATTGGCTCTTCCATGCAATCTACTGGCCAGCCATGTGTGGGATCTTCCCCCTGGGGGTCTTCCCCATAGTCATCTACAATAACTGTCTCTCTTATTGGCAGAGAGAATAGTTGCTGTTTTGTGCTTCAGAGGGTGCAAGAGAAGTATGTTCAAATTCAGCCCATCTTCTGCAGTGGCTGTAGCACCCCCATCCTGTCTACTCATTTTATGGACCCACATGCTCACCTCAAACAAGCACACTGTGATACCTACTAATTGGTTCTGATCATCTTCCAATCGGGAAGGAGGGTCTTTCCTGGGCATTGCCATGTCTGTCTTTAATGCACCCCTCATCCCCATAGTGATTTCCATAGGGCTTTGTCCCATATGAAAGTCCCTTTAATATGCCAGGTTTCCATTGCACTCTTGCCTTACCACATGGCCAGGCTGTTGGCCATTGCCCGTGAATCAGAAACTGAAAGATATGGGCATTTATCACTGTTCAATTCTTCCATCACTTCTAGGAAAACAGCAGATTATTCAGCTCACCTAGCTGATTTGTTTTTACCTTCCTTAATTACAGTCGTGGTGTTCCAAACAGGATGTTGTCCATTTACCTTGAAACTAGCATCCACAGCCCCAGGCATGGTGGCTTATGCCTGTAATCCTAAAACTTTGGGAGGCTGCACAGAGCAGGGGGACCGTGGACCCAGCCCAGGAAACCATTTTTTCTTCCTAGACTTCTGGGCCTGTGATGGGAGGGGCTGCTTTGAAGTCCTCTGATATACCCTGGAGAAATTTTCCCCAGTGTCTTGGTAATTAACATTAGGCTCCTCATTACTTATGAAATTTATGTAGCTGGTTTGAATTTCTCCTCAGAAAACGAGTTTTTCTTTTCTATTGCATTGTCAGACTGCAAATTTTTCAAATTTGTTGCTCTGCTTCCTTTTGAATACTTTGCTGCTTAGAAATTTCTTCCACCAGATGAGTGTAAATTATTTCAACCATTATGGAAGACAATGTGGCGTTTCCTCAAGGATCTAGAAATAGAAATTCCATTTGACCTAGCAACCCCATTACTGGGTATATATCCAAAGGATTATAAATCGTTCTATCATAAAAGACACATGCACACGTATGTTCATTGTGGTGCTGTTTACAATAGCAAAGACCTAGAACCAACCCAAATGCCCATCAGTGATAAACTGGACAAACAAATGTGGCACATATACACCATGGAATACGATGCAGCCATAAAAAATGATTAGTTCATGTCCTTTATAGAGACATGGATGAACTTAGGAACCATCATTCTCAGCAAACTGACACAAGAACAGAAAACCAACACCACAAGTGTTCACTCATAGGCAGGTGATGATCAATGAGAACACTTGGGCACAGAGAAGGGAACAACACTCACCGGGCTAGGTCAGGGGGTGGAGGGGAGGGACAGCGGTGGGGGTGCGGAGGATGGGGAGGGATAACACCAGGAGAAATGCCTGATGTAGGCGATGGGGGAGGGGGGAAATAGAGACAGCAAACCACCATGGCATGCATGTACCTAGGTAACAATCCTGCAGGATGCAGGACGTGCACATGTACCCCAGAGCCCAAATACAATTAAAAAAAAAAAAAAAGAAAAGAAATTTCTTTCACTAGATACCCTAAATCATCTCTCTTAAGTTCAAAGTTCCACAGATCTCTAGGGTAGGGACAAAATATTGCAAGTCTTTTTGCTAAAGCATACCAAGAGTTACCTTTGCTCCAGTTCCCAAGAAGTTCCTCATCTCCATCTGAGACCACCCCAGCCTGGACTTCATTGTCCATATCACTGTCAGCATTTTGGTCAAAAGCATTCAACAAGTCTCTAGGAAGTTCCAAGGCTTCCCAACATCTTCCTGTCTTCTGAGCCCTCTAAGTCTCTAGGAAGTTCCAAACTTTCCCACATTTTTCTGTCATCCACTAAGCCCTCCAAACTGTTCCAACCTCTGTCTGTTACCCAGTTCCAAAGTTGCTTCCACATTTTTGGTTATCTTTAGAGCAGCACCCCATTCTCTGTGGTACCAATTTACAGTATTAGTCCACTTTCACACTGCTATGAAGAAATACCCAAGACTGGGTAATTTATAAAGAAAAGAGTTTTAATTGACTCACAGTTATGCATGGCTGGGAAGGCCTCAGGAAACTTAACAATCATAGCAGAAGGCATCTCTTCACAGGGTGGCAGAAGAGAGTGAGTGCCAGCAGGGTAAATATCAGATCTTGTGAAAACCCACTCACTATCATGAGAACATGGGGAAACTGCCCCCATGATTCAGTTATCTCCCACCAGGTCCCACCCATGACACGGGATTATGGGGCTTACAATTCAAGATGAGATTTGGGTGGGGACACAGCAAAATATATCACCTGGGTAATGGGCATATTCAGTGCATGAATCCTGATTATTACAAAGCCAGGTCCACATGGTTTGCATATGAAGCATATTAGCTGCTTCATCTGGGTTGTTCCAGTTGGCATTGAAAGGGGAAGTCAGATAGTTCCCCTTCTCAGGGTAAATAGACCTTATAATGGCTCATATCTGGTCCACCAGGTCAGCTGTTCCCTTGGGAACAACTTGCTATGTGTCTGGATTATGTGTAGCCATCTGTGATTGTTCCATAGTGAGCTGTGGATCCTCTATCAATCCAAACATGGCCTTCCACTCTGAAGCATTTAAAAGCCAAGATACTGCCCTTAAATTAGTTATTCTCACAATCCATTTTAGTAAAAATTCTTTAAGAAGCTGATGGTACTGACCTACAAAATAAAGTAGCTCTCTCACACTATACCCCTTGGTTTCAGTAGTTTCTTCGTTTTGCCCTCCCCTATCTAGACCCTCTTTTTGGTGACCAGAAATCTTGGAGGCATTTTCTGTTTTTTTTTCTCACGTATTTTTTCCCATTAGAGGCAGCTTTGAGTCTAGCATCCAAAGTTCAGGCCCACTGGAATCTGAGCTTGGTCCAACAATAAGGTCCAACTCAACACTCTTTTTAACTTTCATTTTAGCTGTTACAGATAACAATAACCATTGGATTGTGTATTTCACTTTTTTCTTATTAGTTTGCATTTCCTTAAGCATTCAGTGAATCAACTCCCCAGGAGTTGGGTTCATTTCTAAACTTCATTGGTAACTTTTACCTTTAGTAACTGGCCACAGCCCAGTTGCCGCTCCGTAGGTGACTATATGGCCACTCAGGAATCAAAGTTTCCTCATCTCCTACCCTTTTATCTTTATCCTTCCAAACCACATGTTTCTGAGTTCCAGGTAACCCACACTTCTTCCAACTTGGACAAATTTGAGGGTTCCCACACCCTTTATCAGGTTTGATAATTTTCTGGAATGACTCACAGAACTCAAAAAATTTCTTTATATACCATTACCAGTTTATTACAAAAGATATAACTCAGGAGCAGCCAAATGGAAGGGAGGCATAGAGCAAGGTAGGGAGGACATGGAGCTTCCATATTTTCTCTGGGCATGCCACACCCCCAGCTCCTCTTTGTACTCACCAACCTTTCTGAATCTCATTGTTAAGGATGTTTATAGGACTCAGTCTCCAGCCCCCTTTCCTCCCTCTTCTTCCCTGAGGTCAGTGGGTGGGGCTGAAAGTCCAACTCAATTACCAGGTCCTTCTAGTGAGGCAGCTCCATTCTGAGGCTCTCTAGGGGCCTGAGCCTCAGCTACCTCATTAGCATAATCTAAGGTGCTATTGAAAGGGGCTCATTATGAATGCAAAAGACACTCCTGTCCTTGCTACTTAGAGGCTGAGGCAGGAGGATCTAGTGAGGAAAAAAAAAGACACTCCTATCACTCAGGAAATTCCAAGGGCTTAAGAAGTTCTGTGCCTGGTCCTGGGAGCAGGAACAAAGACCAAATATGTTTTTGTATTATACCACAGTTTGGAAAGTTCATTGAAATAAAACAAACGAAAAAAAAAACCCACCTCTATCCTACCACCCAAAGATAGTCTCTATTAGCATTACAGAATACTTACTTCAGGCTCTTTTGTGAGTTTTGAGCATTATATTAATATTATTCACATTTTATGGTAATATTTATGTTGATTAATCTAATCACTTTGCTTTATGAAAGTTACTCAGATCTCATCTTAAATGTCATTTCTTCAGAGAAGCTTTTCCTGACAAAATTCAGTCACTATTTTAACACAGTCCGCTATTTTAATTCATCGCATGACACTGAACACAGATAACTTTGGAGTTTTGTTTAATGTCTGCTTTCCTTCCAGCCTTGATTAACCTGGATCTTGGGCTGTTTTTTTAACTTGTTAGATATTTACAGCACCTAGAACAGTACCTAGCCCTATTGTGGTAGGTATGCAATAAATATTTGTTGTGCAGGTGACTAAATGAAAGCCCTAGGTTGGTTATATGTGTGATTATATGTGTTTTTTAAAGGAATAAAAGAAAATAGGCCGGGCGCAGTGGCTTGGCTTACCCCTGTAATCCCAGCACTTTGGGAGGCCAAGGTAGGTGGATTACTTGAGGTTAGGAGTTTGAGACCAGCCTAGGCAACATGGCAAAACCCCATCTTTACAAAAAAAAAAAAAAAAAAAAATTCTTTTTCCTACACATAAAGAATTGTTTTAATTGGTCAAAAAAAAATTTTTTTTTTTAATTAGCTGGGTGTGTGCCTGTAGTTCTAGCTACTTGGGAGGCTGAGGTGGGAGGATCACTTGAGCCCAGGAGGCAGAGGTTGCAGTGAGCCAAGATTGCACCACTGTACTCCAGCCTGGACAACAGAGTGAGACCCCGTCTCAAGAAAAGAAAATCATTTCTCAGAGTCTTTTTCTTCTGTCTTAAATGTCTTAAGAAATCAAGAAATGGAGTTCTTTGTCTAAAACTTCTGAGATTCAAATCACAGCTTCAATTAACATTCCAGCTGTGCCGAGCTATACATTAATTTGTACCAGTTTTTAACCACAGAGACAGAAAAATGCTGTCTGGCACAGGATGTGGTCATTTCTGCTGAGGAAAGGCATATGATCTTGTATCAGCTTCATGTAACTTGAAGGTGACATCCATGGAGTCTCACTCAAAATGAGGCAAATGATAGTTGTGCCTGTGGCTTGTTTTTTTTTTTTTTTTTTTTTTCTGAGTTATGGTTTCTGACTTCTGGTAGGTAATGCTATTAAGTTTATAGTTGAAATAGTGATCCCTATGCAACTGTTGGTTTGGGAATTTATAATTTATATTATAAATTTGCTTTGGGTTCAGAGGTAGCCTATGAGTTTTGTATTTTCAGATAGTTTGGGGTAAAAAAAAAAAAAGATTAACTACCGAAACATAAACAAGAAACCAATAATTTCCATTCAACAATAGGAATTTAATATTGTAAAGACCCAAGTGGTGAAGCACCTTGTTAGAAACCCATACGATAGTATCACCTTACCTCCAACTACATATCAATGGATTAATAGGATTTCTGTGTAGAGAAATATTTTTCCCAGTTGCCAGGGGTCTGGGAGTGTCACGAGTTCTTGATAAAGAATAGAAGATATGATCAATCGCTCTAAATAATTTGGGAAAGAGAAAAGAAACTGTTATTTACTTTAAGCTTAACTCGGAAAGAAATGAATAGGCTAATTTTGTTGTTGTTTTTGTTGCTGCTCTGTTGCCCAGGCTGGAGTGCAGTGGCGCAATCTCACTGTAACCTCCACCTCCTAATTTCAAGTGATTCCCAGCCTTCTGAGTAGCTGGGACTACAGGCATGTACCACCATGCCCGGCAAATCTTTAGGAGAGACGGGGTTTTACCATCTCTATTAGATGGCCAGACTGGTCTCGAACTCCTGATCTCAAGTGGTCTGCCAGCCTCGGCCTCCCAAAGTGCTAGGATTACACCACGCCTGGCCTAAATAGGCAATTTTAATGCTGAAAGATCATTCCATTATTTTGTGATTAATCTGCAAACAGATTATAGTAGTCCCCCTTCTCTGTGGTTTCACTTTTTGCAGTTTCACTTCCATGGTCAAACATTATCCCAAAATAAGTGCGTATAGCACAATAAAATATTTTGAGAGAGAGTCAATAATCACATACCTTTTATTATAGTATAATGTTATAATTGTTCTATTTTATTGTTAGTTGTTGTTATTAATCTCTTACTGTGCCAGATTTATAAATTAAACTTTATCATAGGTATAGGAAAAAACATAGTATTCAGTCTTATACCACATAACATTTTGGTCAATGATGGACTGCAAAAACGGTGGTCTCATAAGTTAAGACCTATTTTTGCTGTATCTTTTCTTTTTTTTTTTTTTTTTGAGGCGGAGTTTCGCTCGTTACCCAGGCTGGAGTGCAATGGTACGATCTTGGCTCACTGCAACCTCCGCCTCCTGGGTTCAGGCAATTCTCCTGCCTCAGCCTCCTGAGTAGCTGGGATTACAGGCACACACCACCATGCCCAGCTAATTTTTTTTATTTTTAGTAGAGACGGGTTTTCACCATGTTGGCCTGGAAGGTCTTGATCTCTTGACCTTGTGATCCACCCGCCTTGGCCTCCCAAAGTGCTGGGATTACAGGCTTGAGCCACCGCGCCCAACCGGCTTTGCTGTATCTTTTCTATTTTTAGATACATAAATACTTAACATTGTGTTACTGTTGCCTACAGTATTCAGTACAGTGATATACTGTACATATAACATGCTATACAGTCCAGGAGCAATAGGCTGTACCATATACCTGGGAGTTGTAGTGGGCCATACTGTCTCAGGTTGTAAAAATACAGTGTACCCTATAATGTTTGCATAATGATGAAATCACCTAATGATGCATTTCTTAGAAAACATCTCATGGTTAAGGAGCATGTGACTATATATGGGGTTTGGTACTATCTTCAGTTTCAGACATCCACTGAGGGTATTAGAAAGTATCCTCTGTGGATAAGGGGAGACTACTGTACTGTACTATTAACACTGGCACTTAATCTGGGTCATATATGTTTGGAAAAGGTGGTTACCAGGACCCTACTTTTATAAAATACATAACGTGATCAGCATATATAAATTATACACACTAAATTATAAAAATAATAGAATTTAAAAACAGCATTGACCAATGAAAGATATACCTATTGCATAATAAGGTACCACCACCATATGCAGCACAGGAAAACATTAAGACTAGAGTTGGGCCTGGGGAGGGAGCTGGCCAGAGGAAGACCCTTTCCTGTGGCATTAGAGGGGGAGGGGCAGCTGGCACCCCACATGTTCCCCTCCCTCAAATTCCCAGCCCCAGTCAGTGTTTGAGCCTCCTCGTTCCCCTCACACATCCTCGGTGAACCCTTGGTGATGATTTTGGCAACTTTGGGAATAAATGGCACTCCCATGGGCGTTGGCCTCCAGAAAAGAAAAAATACTAGAGTTGGGCCCAGTGCTGTGGCACAAGCCTGTAGTCCCAGCTATTCAGGAGGCTGAGACAGGAGGATCACCTGAGCCCAGGAGTTTGAGGCTAGAGTGCATTTATGATCACACCTATGAATAACCAGTGCACTCCAGCCTGGGAAATGTAGCAAGACTCCTTCTATAAAAAGAGAAAAGAGTAGAATGAGAATTATACTTTTAAAGGTAATTAGGGAAATTTAGCTATAATGTAATAATTATTTTAAAATATGCTTTAGAGGCCGGGCGCAGTGGCTCAAGCCTGTAATCCCAGCACTTTGGGAGGCCGAGGCGGGTGGATGACGAGGTCGAGAGATCGAGACCATCCTGGTCAACATGGTGAAACCCCGTCTCTACTAAAAATACAAAAAATTAGCTGGGCATGGTGGCACGTGCCTGTAATCCCAGCTACTCAGGAGGCTGAGGCAGGAGAATTACCTGAACCCAGGAGGCGGAGGTTGCGGTGAGCCGAGATCGCGCCATTGCACTCCAGCCTGGGTAACAAGAGAGAAACTCCGTCTCAAAAAAAAAATAAATAAATAAAAATAAAAAAATAAAATAAAATATGCTTTAGAGAATTCTGTTCTGTTTAAGTTTAATGGAACCATTTATTTTTTAATGTCATTTTAAAGGTTTTAGGAACCAAGACCTGTCAGGGTGTTTAAAATTCAGAATAATTGCAATCATGTTTAATTTATGTGTTAAAAAAATGAAATATCATGTGCATCTTTATAGTTCTTAAAAAGTTGTTTTATAGAAAATTTCACACCCTGATAGAAACACTCACTTTATTTTTTCTTTTGTGAAACGACAGACTAATTTTTAGGGGAAAAGTCTTTACCCAACTATAGTTATTTTGATAACAAAACAAAAATACTTGGAAAAAACTTTTTTATTTTTAGAAAGAGGCACAATGCTTAGGAAAAAAACTTTTTAAAAGTATTAACATTGGTCAGGCATGGTGGCTCACATCTGTAATCCCAGCATGTTGGGAGGCTGAGGCCGGCAGGTCACCTGAAGTCAGAAGTTTGAGCCAGCCCTGCCAACATGGTGAAACCCCTTCTCTTCTAAATATACAAAAAATAGCTGGGCATAGTGGTACATGCCTGTAATCGCAGCTACCCAGGAGGCTGAGGTAGGAGAATCATCTGAGCCCGGGAGGTAGGGATTGCAGCAATGAGTCGAGATTACACCACTGCACTGAAGCCTGGGCGACAGACCAAGCCTCTATCTCAAGAAAATGACACAACAAACAAAAGTGTTAACACTGAACATAAATACACTTGCTCACAATCCCACAGACATTGTGGTAACTTTTTACAATATATTCCCAGGAGCTTGATGTGGGTATTGGCAAACTTTTTCTGTAAAGGAACAAATAGTAAATATCTTAGGCTTTGTGGGCTGTACAACCTGTTGCATCTTCTCAACTCTGCCATTGCAAGGTAAGACAACTGTAGATCCATAAATGAATGTGAGTGGCTTTGTACCAATAACACTTTACAAAAATAGGCAGTGGGTTGTATTTGACCTGCAGGCCATAATTTTCTTACTCCTAACCTAGTGTATACATTTATTGTATAAAGAGTTAAGAAAAGTTTTGGCTCTTGAAAGGAACAATGTTTGTGTAAACATTTCAAAAGGGCATCAGTGAGGATTCTAACACTATTATTTTAAAAATTAGAAAAATATATATCACTAACAGCTGTTTATCACATGAACATATAGTTGATATCACTCTATTTACATAAATTAGACATGAATAAAAGTGTATGTAGACTAAATGTTGTGTTACCATTTAGTTGGTTTTCTCCTTTATTCCTGAAAATTTAAATCTAACAAGTTAATGCACTGGGAATATTTACATCAACTCAAGTTTGCTTTCTCCAGGAGGCCTTTTTATACTATCCCACCTCCCACTGTGTGGTCTCAGAGCTGAATTTTTAAGGGCATGTTCAATTAGTACTTGTTTAAACACCTAATTATATTCTATTCAAAATTGTTTGTGCATGACAAGCTTTCACCCCATTATATCATAAGCTTTTTGAAAAAAGGAGCCCTAACCTATATTTACATCTTTCTAAGAATACTTACCTATGAAGTGGTATAATCCAGCCAGATTAGAAAACACAAGAAATGAGGAAGTTCACAGTTCTTTTTCCAGCCTGCTCTTTAACTTCTATGAACAGTTATTATTTCTCCTCCTCTTAGTGACCAACTGTAACTATCTTCAGACTGAACTTGAGCCATAGGAAATAACCCAGAGAACAGCATCTTTATTTTTGTTTAGCATCCAATGAGTGCTGGGAATATCACATGCACTTTGCTGCATACAAAAGATTTGGGACCTTCTACTTGGATCTAAAATGTCAGCGAGATACTGTGATGTCAAAAGCAAGAGTTAAAACAATACTACAACATATCATGAGAAAGAATATTCTTGTTGCTGATATCTTGGCCTGTGATCACAGAGCAACACAATAAAATAAAAACCTCTGAGTATCAAGGCTAGAGAGATGTGTTTCATGCCAGTGTACTGAGGGATATTAACTTGGTAGAGATAAGACACGAGATGGTGGGATGTCATCCCAGCAAGGCAATTGTCATGTACAAACAATTTCAGATAGAATGTAATTAGGTGCTTAAACAAGTGGAAAAGACATGGCCTTAAGGGCAGAATGACTGAAATAGAACTCTTACAGCTTTTTGTGTCAGTCCTTCTTCCTCTGAAATTGGATTCCCATCTTTGCCATTTCCCACTTGGAAACTAGAAGGAAAGATTCTGTCATGAGCATATATGTTATGAGGTTTGTGATGGATTTGCTGATAGTATTATTTTTCCTCTTTGAATAGTTGAGGAATAAAAGTTTGGCTACTGACCCCCTGTATTTAGCACTCTGCTGGCCCTCCATTTTTCAGCAGCCCCAGCAGCCACTGTCTCTTTCTATTTACACAAGCTATTTGTTCTGGAGCTGCCGTAGGGGTAAAAAGTACATAGTATACCTTGATACCCATCAACACTAGCTGTTTACCCTGCCCAAGTTGCACATTTACCCTTTGTCTTAGTTTCCCAGGGCTTCCATAATAAATTACCACAACAGGGTAACAAAACAACAGAACTTTTTTCTCTCATTTTTCTGGAGGGTAGAAGTTCAAAATCAAGGTGTCAGCAGGATCATGGGAAGGGCCTAGGAAGAATTCTTTTTTGCCTCTTTCTAGCTTCTGGTGGCTTCCAGCAATGCTCGGTATTCCTTGGCTCATGCCTCTGTTGTCACGCAGGCTTCTTCTCTGTGGGCATCTCTCGTTTCTCTTCTCCTCTAGGGAAACTAGTCATTGGATTTAGGGCCTATCCTAATTCAGTGTGACCTCATCTTAACTAACTACATCTACTATGATGATATTTCCAACCTCATCTTAACTAACTACATCTACTATGATATTTCCAAATAAAGTCACATTCTGAGGTTCCAGGAGGACGTGAATTTAGAAGGGACACTATTCAACACAGTACACCCTTCATCTCCTGATTCCAACTAAATATCAGATAGATCCGATACCCATCATGAAACAGATTTCTTTTTTAATTAATTGTACAGTGGTGATCAGTCAGTGTATGCATTTAATTATTTCTGTCCCGTAAGAGCTATGGGTCTTGCCGGATTTCATGAGAAAAGTTGAATTTGATCATTTTAAAGGCCTTACATTTTCTGTATTGTGACATCTTGTGCCGTGTAGATGCTTAGATCAAAGATAAGAACTTTAATTAGAAAATTTGCTGAAAAAAATAATTCTCCCCCTTCTTAGGAGACAGCTCCCTTCTTCAGTAGCTTTCCATGGCATAGTTTCAGGCCCTTTTGAGGTGTGCAACTCTTTGGTGCTTATAAGAAGTACTAACTACTTTGATGCTTTTGAAAGAGGGGGAGGGAAACTAAGCCACATGTGTGGTTTATGGATGCTAATTACCACCACATTTAGATGTGTGAAGAAGGGTGGCTGGAGCGAGCTGGGAGAGACCGAGTCAGCCTCGCCTAGGCACTGGCTGAGGCTCCCGCGGTACTGCTCAGCACACGCAAATATATGCTTCAAAAGGAAGTGCCGTTTTTTATCAAAATATTACATCTCTCAAGCCCAGATCAAGACTTGTCACTCATGGGATGCAGGGGTTATCTGACAAAATCAGCAGTGCTCTGCTGCAGAAGTTCACTCACAGGGGATTTCTGTAAGTGCTTACCATGGGTAGAGCTTTTCAGCTTGTACTGTGTCAAACTGGTAAGTTCTGTTAGTGATAAAACCAAGACATCTCTCCTTGAATCTTTTTTTTTTTTTTCTAATCACTCTGTCACTAAGGCTGGAGTGCAGTGGCATGATCTCGGCTCACTGCAGCTTCAACCTCCTGGGCTCAAGTGATCCTCCCACCCCAGCCTCCCAAGTAGCTGTGGCTGGAGTTGTATGCCACCACACATGGCTAATTTTTTTTTTCTGTAGATATGGGGTCTCGCTATGTTGCCCAGGCTGGTCTGGAACTTTTGGACTCAATTGATCCTCCTGCCTTGGCTTCTCAAAGTGCTGGGTTTACAGGCATAAGCCCCTGTGCCTGGCCCTTGAAACTTTTTAACAGAAAACATCTCTGGATTTTTTTTTTTCATAACTAAGCTGGTAGCACAGCAAACTAAAAGGAATGTATAAGAAGATATTTGACATCTGCAAAAGGGCCATAGGCAGTTGCAATGGTTAACAGAAAAATTGGGCGGCCCACTCTGTCCTTAGTGGATCCTCTGGAGAGTTTTCTCCCTTCTTTTTGCTTTTTTATTCGTGAAGCAGTAGTGTTGGTGCCTCCTTTCAGCTGGATTAAGAGAATGCATAAAACACCCTTATGTACTTGCTAACTTTCATAGCAGCTTTTCTTGCCAAGTGAGTTCTGCTGTTCAAATAAACTTTGGCACCAGGCATGGTAACCCGAGTCATTGTATACCTTGGTGCAGTTTGATAGCTGCAGGAAGATACCCTGCTGAGGGATAAATGAGGAGTCCCAGTGGTATGCCAGAATCAGCTCATAGTTGCTTGTTAAATTATCAGGAATTTTGTATGCTGGCTAACTCCATGTTGGTAGCTTGAAATTGGCCATGGTGGAGTATTTATACCACTGAGATCAGTAAATGCCACCAATAAGCCCTTCTCCCATCCTGAGCTGGTTGTTAAGCATTTACCAGTACACCACTGGACTGAAGACTGAACGAAATCCTGTCCTGGCTCATGAGAACTATCTTTTTTTTTTTTTTTTTTTTGTAATTTGTCAGCCCAAAGGGATTTTGGGTTTTGGGTGTTCTGTTTTGTTTTTGTTTTTATTTTGTAATTCGCATGAAAGAGAATAGTGTTAGAGATGAGAAGAGTACATGAGCTCTCTGCACAACATAGAAGATGGGATCCAGAAATTTTATCTTGTAAAATATGGGGGGTCATGCTATTACAAGCAAATGAAATATAGTAAATATAGTAGATGGGTTTTTTTGTTGTTGTTTTTGGCAGGGTTTTTTTTTTTTTTTAAGTATATACTGTTAACAAAAAGCACAAATCAATGACAGTGAAGCTTAGACTGGACACAACTGACCACACATTAAACCTTAAAAGACCCAAATGATAATGAGGCAGTTACTTCCTATCCATTCCCATAACATAATAACTTTAGTTTGCTCTTGTCGGAGAAGTGGGTAGACAACAGGAGGCAATCAGCAATCCTGTTAGGTCCAAATTTGTACACACTATATTGTGGCTGGGTCTTATTATACTTGATTGTGTCCCAGAGACATGGCAAGGACAGTTTATAGTTGTATTCTTTTATGCCAAAGTTCTGGGAATATGGTAAACACTCAGTGTTTATCCGTTTTTCTTTCTGCCTTTCCCTCGAACCATCCATTTATCCATTTATCCCCTGCAATGTTCACAAGTCCTCACTAAGTACTGGTTCATTAACTAAAGTGAAGAACAGCATGTGAGTACATTTTGGCAATGGGGTCTTTTATTTTAGTAGTCTTCTTCAAATGCTGGGAAAACTTTCCAAGGATTGCATGGGAGTAAATTATTTTAAGAGAATCAGTTTCCAGGTCCACAACTTTAGTATATTCTCTTCCTCTCTTCCTAAAACGGATCTGCCTAGAAGACTGCTGCCTTTGAACTAGTTTGCTTTATTTCTTCCTCTTTCTTTTTCTTCCTTCCTTCCTTTCTTTTCTCTTTTTCTTTCTTCCTTCCTTCCTTCCTTCTCTCTCCCTCTCCTTCCTTCACTTTCCTTTGTTTTCCTTTCCTTTGCTTTCCCTTCCCTTCCCTTCCCTCGCCTCCCCTCCTTTCCCTTCCCCTCCCCTCCCCTTCCCCTTCCCCTCTCCTTCTTTTCTTTCCTTTCTCTTGACAGAGTGTTGCTCTGTTGTCTAGGCTGGAGTGCAGTGGGATAATCACAGTTCACTGTAGCCTTGACCTCCTGGGCTCAAGCAGCCTCAACCTCCTGAATAACTAGGACTACAGGCACGCACCACCATGCCCTGCTAATTTTTTTATTTTTCGTAGAGGGGTCTCACTGTGTTGCCTAGGCTGGTCTTGAACACCTGGGCTCAAGTGATCTTCTCACCTTGGTCTTCCAAATTGCTGAGGTTACAGGCATGAGCCACCATGCCCAGCCTTCCTTCTCCACTTTGTAAAAGAAAAGAACATTTCTCACCCATCTCTAAGGAGTAAGTATATCCAGGATGCCAAACAAAAGATCAGTTAGATAATTTCTTTTATCAAACTTTCATAAATTATTTCCCCTCTATCCTTCTCATTAGGAGATACATTCCCAACAAATTTTACTTTTTGCATTTGGTAATTACTGATCAAAAATTATAATATATTGTTTTACTCAATTGTATGTTAATAATTGTAATGCTAATTCAATCCAGAAGAAAACACATTTTGACACATAGCACTTTATGTTAACAAAATTACTTTATTGGGTTTTGGTTTGTTTTGTTTTGTTTTGCTGCAGATACATATAATGGGTTGAACAATAGATGACTCAAGCATATAAAAAGTACTACATTAGGATAAAATTCCATGGGGGAAGTGAAATGGAAATAGAAGTTCAAAGAGAAATTTTCTGATTTTCTTGAAAAACTTATTATGTATTTTTAAATTTATGATGGAGTAAATCAAATTACAAATATGTATATATTCCTAAGTAGATAATTTGAAAGGGTGTGGTACCAGTTTAAACTACCATTATTTACAACACACAAACTGTATGCTTTCATTTAAAAATATTTAAACTCGTAATGAAAAATTATAGCTATCAACCTAGTATGTACTTAATGTCTGCTATGTATAAGAGAGCTATATAATTTTTCAAAATTCTTTCAAGGGTGCTGGAGCAAAACATTAGAAAAATACTTACCACTATTATATGAAGTGTACAAATTGTAGCACAGAGGTGTCTGTAAGCCTGAGCCTATTTAAAGGTCAAAGGCAGAGATTCTTAAACCTGAGATCTCAGGTTTGAGAAATCGATAAATAGTATGTGAAATTTTGTGTTTATGGGTAGGTGTACCTTTTTCTAGGCAAAGAGTACAGTTCTCAAAGATGTTCATAACCTAGAAAAGATTAAAAAGATCTGACCAAAGCATGTGAAGTCTTAAGACACTTGACTTTGCTGTTTTCCTAATAGTTTTATATGCATTGGTATGGGAGTTGCTTCCAACATAAAAAAATTTTGGTTCAGTTGTTTGTATACAGAAGAACACTAATTATAAAAAATAATGTAATAGATACAATCCCCCTTTCTTCATCATGATCCCTAGATCCTACATCAATCTTTTAATTTTATTCCTTGCTTATTCAAAGACCTTTTCTTTTTCTTAATTTTGAGGTAGAAAATTACAGTTGCTTCATCCATAGAAAAATGCTGAATGGAAATTTGGACAACATTTTTTAAAAGAATAGACATCATCTGCCCCTGACAGTTCTGTCCTGTGGTTTCTCCCGGCATCTAATCAGCAGTCCAGCAATAGGTTGACATAGTATTCAGGCTCAGAATTAGGAAAATTACATTTGGAAGTAACTAATAACACAATACTTTCAAAGCTTTGGATTTTAAAGTGACGCATACAGCAGGTGAATGAAGATGTCAGTGCCAGGCCTAAAGGAGGACCCTGGTAATCCAGCCCTTGGTGTGTAACCTTCAAACACCAATAAACAAGATTATCTGGATTTAACATGTGACCTTTCTCATTTTGACTGGTAGGTCCAGATGTTTTCTTATTTAGCTGCCTGGTTGAAATCTGCTTTAACTGACTGCATTTGGATCTAGATTTGAGGTTGCAGAAATGACAGTTCTGAAAACTATATTCTGCAGTGGGTGATGCTGTCTAAACAGTAACATATGGAGAGCCACGGTTTAATATTCAAAAATAATTTGTGACCTTACCCTTAATAGATTTGCTAATTATGTCAACTGAATAAGTAAAAATGGGATCATGATAGATATTTCACTATATTCATCAGTCTGGTGGCATTAAAGACATTGACAAGATGTGTTAGAACCAGCCTTTTCTGCACCTGCGTCTGCAGAAGCAGAAATCTCAACCAGTGCCTTTGTTACCCTTTCTTACTCCTCAAGTAAGTTCATAGCAGCCCTAGAGAAAATAGGAAAGTCTCTTTGTTAACTTCTTCTAAGACAGTCTAGGCCTTGGTAATACCTCCTATCCACCGACATTTAAACAAACAACATTTAATGGTCCATTATTACCTCTCTTCTTTACTTGGAGCCCAGAACTCTTTCTGGCACTTTTATATGACCTATTCCTTATTTACCATCAGCTTGATTTTCTGGTTCTAGTCCTTCAGGTTGTACTAGCCCTTTCTCTCTCTGAGATTATATAAAAAAGATAATTCTTTATTTTCTTAGTTTGTCTTATGAGACAACTCACCTTCCTGAATGAACCCTCAGAGAACTTCCCCAGGTGCATTTATACCACTCCTGCTTTGCAGTTCAGAGATAGTGCTCATTAACTAATTAATAATCACAGCCTAGTAAAACATACTAAATTATTAATGGAATAGAAAGTGGGACAGTATGGTCCATAAAAGCACAAAATATGACAAAGAAGTAATACATCCTTATGTATCTGGATCCTTATGGATTTTAGCCCAATTCAGAAAGAACAAAAATCAGTAGTTAGGTATTTATCTGAAATTGATAATAAAATAACTAAGTATGGGGAATGTCCGATCAGGCCAACTCTTCTATACTTGAATTTTTTAATCCTCCTTTCCTGCTGTCAAGTAGCAGTTGCCCCTTATGTTTTTCAATGAGCTAAATCTTGTTAATTTTGTTGAAAGGGAATGAAATCAGTAGCACAGGAACAAAAGGAGTTAAAGATAGTCTTCTGAGCATTTGTCATATGGAAGTAATCATAGCTAAAAAACTATACTTATGATGTTTCTTGTAATCGTTGGCGAATGGGTAGCTAAACATTCTCCTTTTGAGACAGAGTCAGTATCAGAGCTATCAATTTTATTTTGTTTTGTTTATAGATTTCTTTTTAAAACAGCTTTAATGTACTTATAATTTACATACCTTTAAGTGTTCAATTCAATGACTTTTCTAGAAAATTTAGAGTTGTACAACTACCACCACATTTTAGAACATTTCCATCACCCTAAAAAACCCTTCGTACCTGTTTATAGTTGATCCCCATTCCTGCCGCCTCAGGCAACTGCTAATCTTACTTCTGTCTCTAAAGAGTTACTGTTTCTGGGCATTTCATATAAATGGAATAATACAATATGTAATATTTCATTTCTGGCTTCTTTTACCTAGCATCAAGTTTTTGAAGTTCACCTATGTTGCTGCATGTATCAGTTTGTTTCTTTTATTTTTTCTTAAAATTTTTGAAATGGCATCTCACTATGTTGCCCAGGCTGATCTCAAACTTCTGGGTTGAAGTGATCTTCCCACCTCAGCCTCTGGAGTAGCTGGCAACATAGAGAGGCCCCGTCTCTACAGAAAAATAAATAAATAAATAAATAAATAAAAATAAAATAAAAAATAGTACCAGCTACTCAGGAGGCTGAGGTGGGAGGATTGCTTGAGCCCAGGAGGTTGAGGCTGCCTAGTGAGCCATGACCATGCCACTGCATTCCAGCCCAGGCAACAGAGTAAGACTCTGTCTCAAAAAAAAAAAAAAAAAAAATACAATTGTATTCATATGGTACATTTTGATTATCAATTCACTGTTTGATGGACATTCAATTGTTTGCATTTTTAGCTTCTATGAACATTTTATGTACAAGTCTTTATGTGGACATAGGTTTTCACTGCTTTTGAGCAGATACCTAGTAGTAGAATTATTGGCTTGTATGGTAAATTTATGTTTAATTTTTATAAGAAACTGCCCCTATATTAGTTATTGATTACTGTGTGATAAATGACCTCAAACCCTAGCAACTGAAAACATATTATCCCAGGAATGCAGGCACAGCATATCTGAGTCCTCTGCTTCAGTCTCTCCCAAGGCTGCTAACCAGATATTGACCTGAACTATGGTCTCATCTAAAGACTTGACTAGGGACGGATCAGCTAGCTTCCAAACTCACTCATGTGGTTGTTGTCAGGATTCAGTTTCTGAAGGCTATTAGACTGAAGGCCTCATTTCTTCACTGGAGGTTGACCAGACACTGCCTTCAGTTCATTGCTCTCCAGCTTATTTCATCCCAGAAGCTTGCAAGAAGCACCAGAGAGAGAAAGAGAGAGAGAGAGAGAGAGAGAGAGAGAGAGTGTGTGTGTGTGTGTGTGTGTGTCTTTTGTAACCTAACACAGAAGGGATACCTTCCATCACTTTTCCATGTTTTTTTCATTAGAAGCAATCACCCTGCTCTAGCCCACACTGGAGGGGAACATTACACAAGGGTGTGAATGCTAGGAGCGGTTTTAGAAGGCTGCCCACCATACTGCCAAACTGTTTTACAAATGGCTGTATCATTTTACACTCCCACCAGCAACGGATAAGGTTTCTATTTTCTTCACAGCCTTGCCAATGCTCTTTATTGTGTCTTTTTCATAGTAACCATTCTAGCAGGTGTGAAGTGGAATCTCATTATGGTTTTAATTCACACTTCTCTAATGACTGATGATGATGAGTGTCTTTTCATTGGTCTGTTGTCCATTCATATAATTTCCTTGGTGAAATGTTAATTCACATCTTTTGTGCATTTTTAAAATTTTGTTTATTACCTTAGAAAAGCTAAAGACTACTTTTGTGCATTTTACAATTGGATTATTTGTCTTATTATTGAGTTGTAGAATATTTTCATTTATGAATCATGTTTTCAGTGTTATAGCTAAGAAATCTTTGCCTATCTCAAGGTTATGAACATATTATGTGTCAGCTACTATGCTACGCCTTTGTATACATTATTTTGCTTGGTTTCCTTACTGTAACAGCCCTATTAGATATAGATATTATCATTATTGCAACACAAATGAGAAAATTCACGGAAGTCCAATAACTTGCTGAGGTCACACAGCTAGTTAGTACAACTTGAACCTTGATTCTGTCTTACTCCAAAGCCCATGTTCTTTTATCAGAAACTTAAAAAAAAAAAAAAAGGCATTCAACTCTACTTTCAGTGGAAAAAATAAGTTAAATACCACATTGTCCCTTCCCTGTAATTACTGATACCCATCTGATGTTACTTGAATATTGTTAGCAGAAACCTCTCTGTGATCATTAGAAGTTGCTGTTTGAAATAGAAAGGACATAGATTCTTAGTTGGCCAGATTCCATTCTAGTTTTATTCTGCCAGACAATATTTCTTCCACAGTTTCTGGTAAAGCTAGGATGTATCTTTGCTTGCAGCCTTGAAGTATGTTACTGGGCAGCTGTTAAGCAGTTGTTACACTTCACCCCAGGGATGAACATGTTCCAGTGACAAGATAGCTTATTCCCTTGTGTGCTTTTAATGTTGTGTATTCACCTAGGAGAAGTCAGTGCTGAGTTTCTTCCATTATCTCTCAGTGCTCTAATTCCATTATTTGAAAACAGGGAGGGAGGAAGGGAGGAAGATGGCAAATGTTAAATTGTTTTCTTATATTTTTTATTTTAGTTTAATGCTAAAAAGAGCAAGAGTCTTCTAATTCTTAATCCTTATACTCATTTCCTTCTTGTCCAAGAATCCTTTATACCTTTTGGGTCTGATTGTTATACCTTAAGTTAGAAATACAATTTAATGTTTCCCTCTATCCTGGGCTAATATGCTAGCTTTAGGCAAAATTGCAATCTGTGCAGTTTTTTTAAAACACTGTCAACCGTAATTTTGTATTTGAAGCAAATAATTGTATAGTTGTTCATGCTTTCCTTTCTTTCTTCTTACCTTCTTTCCTTCCTTACTTCCTTGTTTAGTAAATAGCCACTGAGCTCTGTATCAGGCACAGTGCTAAATGTTGACAGAAGCAGAATAATATACAGACATTGACATCAAACAGCCACTACGCAGATAGGACAACGGAGAATGTTATAGGAAGAGTAGATTTGGAAAGAGAGAAGAAATGGGAGAGATAATGAGCTTGTTTGCAACTTGTTGAGTGTGAGATGAGTGTTGGAAATTCATGAAATGATTGTATATGTCAGGAAGTATGTGTCTGGGGCTTAGGAGGTAATATGTCAGGAAGTATATGTCTGTAGCGTTCCAGGCCTTAAGAGTCAATAGCAATAAAAACTTGGATCAGAAGACAGAGTATGTAGAGTGAAAAGGCAAAAGTTTTGAGAAATAGGCCCCAGGAGATAATTCACATCTAGGAGACAGAGAAAGAGAAGTAAATAGAGGGAATAAGTAAATAAGTGAATTAGGAGTAGAACCAGCCCATGAATGAGCTGTTTGATAGTCAGATAAGGCAAAGATTAATGTTATTAGTAAAATTGAGGGTGGTTCCTTTGAAACAGAAACTTTTTATATGCTAATGTCTTGTGTTTGAAGTGATGTGATTTACTGATAGCCAGTTTAGATTTTTTTTTTTTTTTTTTTTTTTTTTGTTTTTTGAGATGGGTCTCAGTCTGTCACCCAGGCTGGCTGGAGTGCAGTGGCATAATTACAGCTCACGGTAGCCTGGACCTCCCCAGGCTCAGGTGATCCTCCCACCTCAGCCTCTTGAGGACCACAGGCATGTGCAACCATTCTTGGCTAATTTTTTGTGTGTTTCTTGTAGAGATAAGGTTTTGCCATGTTGCCCAAGCTGGTCTCGAACTCCTAAGCACAAGCGATCTGACTGCCTTGGCCTCCCATAGTTTAGATTCTTTAAGGGCAAATTTTAAAGTCCGATGACTTTAATTTTTTTTTTTTCTTTTTGAGACAGGGGTCTCACTCCAGGCTGGAGTGCAGTTGCATGAACATAGCTCACTGCAGACTTGACCTCCTGGGTTCAAGGGAGTCTCCTGCCTTAGCCTTCTGTGTAGCTGGGACAACAAGCACATGCGACCACACCTGGCTAACTTTTTTTTTTTATTTTTTTTTATTTTTTTGAGACGGAGTTTCGCTCTTGTTACCCAGGCTGGAGTGCAATGGCGTGATCTCGGCTCACCGCAACCTCCGCCTCCTGGGTTCAGGCAATTCTCCTGCCTCAGCCTCCTGAGTAGCTGGGATTACAGGCACATGCCACCATGCCCAGCTAATTTTTTGTATTTTTAGTAGAGACGGGGTTTCACCATGTTGACCAGGATGGTCTCGGTCTCTCGACCTTGTGATCCACCCGCCTCGGCCTCCCAAAGTGCTGGGATTACAGGCTTGAGCCACCGCGCCCGGCCTACTTTTTTATTTTTTATAGAGACAGGGTTTTACTTTGTTGCCTAGGCTGTTCTCAAACTGATGGGCTCAAGCAATCCCCTCTCCTCTGCCTCCTGAAGTGCTGGAGTTACAGATGTGAGCTATCGCACCTGGCCAAGAATATATTTCAATGAGAACTTAAACCTATAGAATTTTATCCAAACCTGTATTGAGATGTCAGTATTTCGTCTCTTGTTAGCCTGGTTCACCTTTTTCACTTTTTTCCTAATTTAAAAATAGGCATTTTCAAAATTAACAGATGTTCATTATTTTCCATTTTAAAAGATAAAAAAGAAAACATACTGGATTTTATAAACCAATGACCAAAAGTTTAGTTTGCATTGAAGCTTTATAATTTTACTGGTTAGCAAATATTAAAACTTTCCTTACTCTTTAGTTCACAAAGTATCATCGGTTTCTCTCTCTCATTACTTTACATACAAAAATGTAAATTAGAAAACAAAAATGACCCATCATTTCAGTGTTCTTGTTCCTAATACAAAGAGGTCATTGTGGGAAAGAAGTATAGATATTAATTTTATAAGGAAAACTGTTCTAATTCATCTGTTTGCTTTAGATTGGGTGACAGTAACAAACTGTACTTTGTAGATGGAATACCTACAATACATATATCTCCCATTTTGCTCTTTAGTGCGTCAAGCTTCTAAATCCTATTAACAGCTGTCAAAACCTGGTAAACTATTTAGATGCTTTCACAATTTGTTTAATTGGATACTTAGAAAATGGCATGCTAGAAAAGCCCATCCCCCCCTTTCTTTTAGCCTGGCTGAACATCTGTAGCATTAGGGCCTCATTATCTCTGAATTGGCATAGCAAATCAGTGGCATCATTAAAATGCCACATTAAGATGATTAAGCTTCTTTGTTATCCAGTTGACTTTTGCATGTGCTGGGGATTTCATGGTTATGACCCCCGATCCTTGTAAAACACTTAAATAACATCACCCTTTCGTGCCTTCCGTAACATCCTCTATCTTGTTTTGTCCCTTTTCACAATATCTCTAGCAAACCTGAAGATACTACTTTCAACTTTGTCCTTATTGGAGTTGGATTCTCAGATCTCATAGTTTAAGGTGGAAATTCAGAACCCCTTTTTTACACTGGGAAATTCCTAGTAACAACATGCTCTCCAAGATACCCAAGTTGCCTGTTCTGTTTGCCATCTTTGATAGGTTCTTCTCTCCAACTGAGCATTTTATGTGCATGTAAAAACAAACTGAGGCACAGTTGGCTGAGACTGCTATTGCCCCTGAAGGATTTAGATGTTGGATCCTTTCCAGGACCCATTGTTTTTGCAGTGTCTCAGGTGAAACCAAAAATGTCTACTCTGGTGTGCAAGCCTTTCATGTGATAACCATCACCCCAGGAAATGAAACCATGTGCATCAGCCTCAGTGAGCCAAACCTTTGTTCTCCTCAGCCTACAAAATTCTCTCTGGGGTGTGTGTGTGTTCGTGTGTGTCATCTTCCTAAGAGGCCTCCAAAACATAGACAAAGATGGGAACAATTGCACCCTAGAGTAGCTCCTTTAGAAAGAAGTTTAGTTTAATCAATTTCCTATGGGTTAGATTCAATTTAGACATCTTTTCCCTGCCTCTGGGAATGTATAGCAATTACCTTTATCAGCAATTTGTGGTTTGGTAGAGTTCTTTTCTCCACAAGTTCAGTTATAAAAAATGTATTCAGGAAGCCTTTAACTTTTTTTTATTATGAAATAGATCATATGTACAAAAAGGCAAGTATAATTACAGTTACAGTTTAAAGAATAATAAGAAAACATCCATACACCCACCACTTGACTTAAGAAATAAACTTTGCCAGTGTCTATGAGGCTTCTTGATAGTCTTCTAAGTGTCAACTTAAGATGTATATCTAAGAAACTTGATATATATTATAAAAATATTAGAATTGAACCTGGAAGGCAGAGGTTGCAGTGAACCAAGATTGCACCACTGCACTCCAGCCTAGGCAACAGAGTGAGACTCTGTCAGAAGAAGGAAAAGAAAAGAAAAGGAAGGAGAGAAAAAGAGAAAGAAAGAAAAGAAAGAACGAACAAACAAACCAAATGTGAGATTATTCATACTATAAAAGGTTTATTCACTTTATAAAAGACTAAAAATATAAAGAAGAGTAAGACAGGTGTATGAGAACAAAGAAACATAATTTTTTTTCTAATTAAGGGTATCAAGGAAGACTGCATGGAAGAAGTGGCATTTAAACTACGTGTGGAATTTTGAAAACACTATTGAAATGGTAGGATATTTTAGATGTGGGAAAGGCTGGAGAAGAGGCTTGGAGAACTGTGATTCTCAAACTTTAATGTGCATAAGAATCTTGAGGATCTTGTTAAAATGCAAATTCTGGTCCAGTAGGTCTAGGTTGAGGCCTGAGGGCCTGCATTTCTTTTTTTTTCTTTTCTTTTCTTTTTTCTTTTTTTTTTTCTTTTTTTTGAGATGGAGTCTTGCTCTGTAGCCAGGCTGGAGTGCAGTGGCACATTCTTGGCTCACTACAACCTTTACTTCCTGGGTTCAAGTGAATCCCCTACCTCAGCCACCTGAGTAGCTGGGACTACAGTTGTGCACCACCACGCTCAGCTAATTTTTTGTATTTTAGTAGAGATGGGGTTTCACCATGTTAGCCAGGATAGTCTCGATCTCCTGACCTTGTGATCCACCTGCCTTGGCTTCCCAAAGTGCTGGGATTACAGGTGTGTGAGCCACTGCGCCCGGCCAGAGCACCTTTATTTCTAACAAGCTTCCAGGGGGTTGCAGAACTGCTTATCCAAGGACCTCACTTTGAATAGTAAAGTTCTAGTATAGAGAGAAAGACAACTCAAGAAGGCTGAGAAATGAGATGATTAAGTAGTCCTGGGGTAAGTTCTGGACAGGTGCTTGAATGCCTCATTAAGGAGTTTGGAATTTATCCTATAAGCAAATGAAATCACTGAAAGTTTTTTAACAAGAGTTTCATTGCTATGGCATGATTATTCTGGCAATAGGATGCAGTATAACAGAAGTCACATGTACTGTGGGCCAGTTAGGAGGCGAATGCAATGATATACTCATATACCAGGAATTTATTGGCTGTCTACTTTATGTAGGGCATTGTTTTAAACTCCAGGCAGTGGCTGTCAGACTCCATTGTACATAAGGTTTATCTGGAGAGCATGTTTTCAAATATCTATTTCCAGTCTCTACCCCCAGATTAGTAGATCTATGGTAGGAACCCCGCAATTTCTATTTTAAAACCATATAACCTCTGGTCTTACAGATACAGGTTAAGCAGTGTCAAAGGGAATTCTGAGTTACACACACACACACACACACACACACACACACACACTCACTGTATAGCTTCTGCCCTCAGCTGGCTTACATGTTTATGGGGGAGACTAGGGGAGGTGAGTTTGTAAGTAACCCAGGAAGAAGGAGCAGGGTATTTTCCAGCTGGGGGATCCGGGAAGGCATAGTAGCTGAGAGATAGCATATTAGTTTGACCCTAAAATAAGTATGTGTAGGACTTGGACCTGTGGCCATGTTGGGGAAAGATCTTTTAGGCAGTGGAAATAAATTTGGACAAAACCAAGACTACATGGAAGTTCTTTAGTTAAAGATCTAAGTAGTCCAAATAATTATGCCAAAGATAGGTTAGGGCCTTTTAAATTCTTTGTTTTTGAGTTTGGACTTTATTTTGTTGGCAGTGGAAAATACTGAAGAATTTTGACAGGGCTATGACATGACCAGAGCTAGAATTTAGGAAGAACAATCTTGTAGCAATGAGCAAGATGAGCTGGAAAGGAGAAAGGAGGGAGGCAGGGAGAACAGTGTGGGGGCTACAGCAGTAAGTAGATCATGGGAAAGTCATAGGGTCTGAGAATTAGGTAATGGGCATGCAAAATAGTGGAGTGGAGAAACAAATTAGTGATTGGACAGAGAGACAAAACCACTGAATGATTCAGTGTGGGGCCCGATAAGGAGAAAGGAAAGATGATCATAAGGATTCTAGCATGAGTAACTGGGAAGATACCTAGGAAGCCTTTGGAAATAGAGGACTAAAAAATATACAGCTAGAGTTATATATTTGGGGATTAATCATATAAGATGTTAGTTGAAGCCTTAAGGATTAATGAAATTGACATACAAGAGGGGTATAGAGGGAAGAAAAAAGAAGGTTAAGGACAGTATTTAGGATGCAGAGGGAAGAAAAGGGGCAAGAAGAAGCAATGAGAAAGGCAAGGAAAGAAGGTACAGTTTCATTGAAGAAATAGGAGTGCAGGGGCCGGGCACAGTGGTGCACACCTGTAATCCCAACACTATGGGAGGCCAAGCCAGGTGGATTACCTGAGATCAGGAGTTCAAGACCAGCCTGGCCAACATGGTGAAACCCTATCTCTACTAAAAATACAAAAAATTAGCCAGGTATGGTGGCATGTGCCTCTGATCCCAGCTATTTGGGAGGCTGAGGCAGGAGAATCACTTGAACCTGGGAGGCAGAGGTTGCAGGGAACCAAGATCACGCCACTGCACTTCAGCCTAGGCAACAGAGTGAGACTCTGTCGAAAGAAAGAAAAGAAAAGAGAAAAGAAGGAAGGAGGGGGAAAGAAAGAGAGAGAAAGAAAGGAAGGAAGGAGGAAAGGAGTGCAGAAGAACAAGGAATGGTGAGTAGTCGGTAGTGTCAAGGACTATAGAGAAGTTGGGAAGAGTGGCATATAAAAAGGTGTTGAATCTAGGAGTCAGGAGATTATTGTTGGTGATCTTCAAGGGAGCAGATTCAGTGAATTGTGAAGGCAGAAGCCAGATTACAGAGAATTCTGAGTCCTTTTTGAGGCTGTAGAGGCAGTAAGCATAGCCTACCTGTGTTTTAAATCTGGCTGGAAAGGAATGTTGAGAGAGGACGAATTTAGATATGATGCAATGAAAGGTGAAACCAAATTGCAAACGGAAAGGAAAAGAAGAGTTGGCCCCTAGAGAGCCAGATGACACAGAGTTGATAGATCTTGGAGACGGACTTGATTTGGAGACTGAAAGAGAGAAGGTTCCACAGTTTCACGACTTGTAGACTAGAAGAAGGGAGATGCCATTTGTCAATATAAATAACTCATAAATTAGAAGCAAGTTTGGGTTCAAAGATGACAAGCTTGATTTTAGACGTGTTCATTAGTATTTTCTAAGTAGAACACCCCTTTTCTCTGCTCCAGTAAGTCTTCCAGGGAATGGAATGAATCTCTTCATTAGAGCAGGCTAGTGCTTTTCCTGGTTGTTTTGGTGGACTGTATTTGGAGGCTGAGTGCTAAGCCCGATATCTCTCAGGAATCTCATTCATACCTTAGATTCTAATTTATTGGTTTTGTTTTGTTTTGTTTTTGAGATGGAGTCTCACTCTGTCGCCTAGGCTGGAATGCAGTGGTGCAATCTTGGATCACTGCAACCTCTGCCTCCTGGGTTCAAGTGATTCTCCTGCCTCAGCTTCCCCAGTAGCTGGGAGCCACCATGCCCAGCTAATTTTTGTATTTTTAGTGGAGATGGGGTTTTGCCACGTTGACCAGGCTGCTCTCGAACTCCTTACCTCAAGTGATCCACCTGCCTCGGCTTCCTGAAGTGCTGGGATTACAGGTGTGAGCCACCATGCCTGGCCAGCAATTTATTATGGTTTACCTTGAGAAGGTAACAGAGTTGATGTTACAATAAATTAGACTCTGGTTGGGCACAGTGGCTCATGCCTATAATCCCAACACTTTGGGAGGCTGAGGTGGGTGGATCACTTGAGGTCAGGAGTTCAAGACCAGACAGGCCAACATGGCGAAACTCCGTCTTTACTAAAAATACAAAAATCAGCTGAGCACGGTGGCAGGTGCCTGTAATCCCAGGTACTTGGGAGGCTAAGGCAGGAGAATCATTTGAACCTGGGAAGCGGAGGTTGCGGTGAGCTGATCGTGCCACTGCACTCCAGCCTGGGCAACAGAACAAGACTAGTTCTCAAAAAATAAAATAAAATAAAAATAAATTGCTGTTCCCCAGTAACCATGCAGAGAGGTCATTCATCGAAAAGTGGTAAGACTCCAAAGGCAAACCAGCAGCTATGTAAGCCCAAGGGCTCTCTCTAATGCCCTATCCCTGTGTCCTTATGTCCCTGGGTCTCAAATACTATCTTGCTCTACAGCTGACTCTTAAAGGGCTAAAGCTAAGATCTGCTCTTGAGCCAGGATGGTGTAGTATTAGTTCCAGGTCAGGCCACCTAAAGCCAAAATCCTGAGGGAAGGGAGCAGCTCTTATTTCCTCTGTTTTCAGAAAGACCCAACATATTGAACTTAATATATTTTAAAGTTCAGTGACCATGGAGTGACCTGAGTCTGGTCATGTTCACATTTTCTAACCAAAATGGAAAGGATCCTTTTCTGCTGGCCTTTTCTATCTGCTGTTTTTGGTTTTCAGTAGCTGAAATTTTCCGTTGAGGTTCTTTTAAACGCCTACATGCAAACTGAAGAGCACTCAAGCTTTGGTGGGATATCACCCACAGCTGGAGTGATGGAGGAAGGGAGGCGGGTACAAGCCTCAGGTGCATCCTTCTCTTAAAAAAAAATTGAAAAAAAAAAAAAAAAAAACCACTTAAGCAAACAAATTCCATTTGAAATCAGGGAAGACCTATCCAGAGAAAGAAGGAAGTGAACCTCTTTCCAAGTAGGAAGCAGATACCATTTCTTATGTAACCAAGATCCACAGGGTGGGCAAATTTGAAACATGTTGGACTTATCCTACAGGCCTGCATCTTTGCTAGTCAAAGAGTGAAAAGTTGTGAACCATGAACTGTGGTAGGAAGCAGTGGAACAGTGTGGCAGCACTGGCTCCTCTGATGGTGGTTAGGCCCTGTCTTGCTCTATTAAGCAAACACAGTTAATATAGATGAAAGGTAACCTTGATAGAAGTGAAAATTGAAACTTGGGTTGAAGGTAGCAAGCTAGGCACAGCTGCAGTTGTACTTCCTCCTATGTGGCAAGAGGAGCAACACTTACTGATGTTTTTTGGAAGGGATGTAGTTTTTTAAAATATCTTTTTTCACAGTGTTTTGGGTTTTAACATTTACTTCATTGATGGGAGGTTGTGTAATATGGTTGGTAAGTACCCACTTAGGCCTTATATATCTAGTGTGTGAGGTCAAATCCAAGTAATTGATAGTTCAAGAATAAGTTTTGCGTTCTAATCACACCTCTGCTAGTAACTAGATGTATAACCTTGGACAAATGACTGAAAACATCTCAGATTTCCTCAGCTCCCAGATTTCCTCATCTGAGAAACCAGAGGGTTGGATTAGATTATCTTAAATTCCCTTCTAGCCCTACACTCCACTGATGTGTGATTCCTCATGGGGAGTACAACTTTTGATTTCTAAGGACCAATGTTTATATAGCATATTTTATACATGAAAAATCCCTTACAAATGTTTATTCTTGTTACATCAGGCAAATTTTTAGGTTTTGTTAGTCTCAGTGCAAGTACATAGATTTGTCTTCTTTGTTTCTTATGTTCTTCTTATTTTTCCCATGTTCTTCATATGTTCTTATGCTCTTCGTTAAGAGTATTACAGCTCGCCTTTTAAATTTCATTTATTTCCATTACAGCTCTTAAGATAGTAATTGGTCAGCCAACTCACTTGAGCCAGTCCCTCCTCTCCTATCCAGTCCTATTATATAAACCTTGAGTCCTTGAGTTTAGTCCTCCCTAACTTGGGACCTAAGGGTCCTTCTCCTTATTTAGACTGAGCCCCATTTACCTGTGTCGATGAAAGTGATTCCTTAGGTTATATGAAAGAATTACTTTTCCTTTTGTCTTTGTCAACACTATTTCATTAGTACTGACAGCTTCCTCTACATTCAATGTTGTGCCTTTATCAGCTCCAAGAGAGGCAGAGATAAGTTGTGTTTTAGCAATTCATATACATGGAAGAGGAAGAGGCAAAGCATGGCTTAAAATTAGAAAAACGACATTAACTATTCAACTCTTTTTTTTTGAGACGGAGTTTCACTCCTGTTACCCAGGCTGGAGTGCAATGGCACGATCTCGGCTCACCGCAACCTCCGCCTCCTGGGTTCAGGCAATTCTCCTGCCTCAGCCTCCTGAGTAGCTGGGATTACAGGCACGCGCCACCATGCCCAGCTAATTTTTTGTATTTTTAGTAGAGACGGGGTTTCACCATGTTGACCAGGATGGTCTCGATCTCTGGACCTCGTGATCCACCCTCCTCGGCCTCCCAAAGTGCTGGGATTACAGGCTTGAGCCACCGCGCCCGGCCCTAACTATTCAACTCTTAATCTTAATGGCTTACACTGGATGCATTTGAAGGATTCAAACAATATTTTCTCCTTGAAACTTAAGATTACATCACTTTGCCTTTTTAACTGCAGCCACCAAAAAAAGTACTAGAACTGAGAACCCATCCTCTCCCCTAGTACTGGAGAAGAGTTGCTCAATGTTTGTTTCATGGCCACTTTGAGCAGACTTAGCTAAAATCTATTATCTGTATTTTTCTGGATAGCATAAAACACTATCGTCTGTTTTTATGTATGTAAGTATGTGTGTTTTCCTCTGACTGTCGTTCTGATTTTAAATAATGTGCGCTCATGCTAATGGTGCTTTCTTGTTTTGTAGATGTACAGTGTTTCGTTAGCTTCATTTGGTATTTGTCAGTTGTGGATCTCTGCTGTATGAGCTGCTTTGATAGCTTCAAGTATAGTCATTGTTCATTTCTTGCATTTTTTTCCCTGCAGATGATTCAATGAAAGTGAAAGATGAATACAGTGAAAGAGATGATAATATTTTAAAGCCAGAGCCCATGGGAAATGCAGAAGAGCCTGAAATCCCTTATAGCTATTCAAGAGAATATAATGAATATGAAAACATTAAGTTGGAGAGACATGTTGTCTCATTCGATAGTAGCAGGCCAACCAGTGGAAAGATGAACTGCGATGTGTGTGGATTATCCTGCATCAGCTTCAATGTCTTAATGGTTCATAAGCGAAGCCATACTGGTAAATAGTCTTTTTGCATTCTTCCGAAAACTGTCCTAATGCAGCCATGTGAGAAATGAAGTGGTGGAATTTGGAACTTTTGGTTACTTTCATTGATTTTTGCTATAATGCTGATGTATCTCTTTCTCTCTGCATTGCCATTAACTCGGTGCTTTTTATTCCTGCCTTGCCATGCATTTGGCAAACATATTGCAAATGCTATGAATAAAAAAAGACTGTAGAGAGCACAGTGTTCTAGGTCAGCCAAAAACTTTTTCTTCAGTTTCTAAGTAGGAGTTGAATTGTGTGATTTGCTTCTTAGCCATCTTTCACATATTTTTGCATAACATTTTTAATACAAGCAGATCTTCTTATTGTATTGGGTTCCAAATTGGTAAATGAAAGGATATAGTTTTCATTTCCGTTTTAAAAGAATTTATCTTCAGACATTAAATAGGCAGTCTATAGAAATGCAGACAAACGCAAGCATCGCATGTGAGCCAGTAGATTCCATCCCACATCTCATATGAAGACTTTAAAAAGGAGAATTTCTAGCCCTCAACACCTTGTTAGGACTTGAGTTTGTGACTCTTTTTTCAAAGGAGATTATATTCAAAAGGAATACTAAAAAATTAGCCAGGCATGATGGCAAACACTAGTAGTCCCAGCTATCCTAGAGGCTGTGGCGAGAGGCTCACCTGAACCCAGGAGGTTGAGGCTTCAGTGAGCCTCTTCACCACTGCACTCTAGCCTGAGCAAGAAGACCCTGTCTCAAAAAAAAGGAGTACCAAGTAATATAAAAACGTACATCTAGGGCCAGGCACAATGGCTCAGACCTGTAATCCCAGCACTCTGGGAGACCGAGGCGGGTGGACCATGAGGTCAAGAGTTTGAGACCATCCTGGCCAACATGGTGAAACCCCATCTCTACCAAGAATACAAAATTAGCCAGGCATGGTGGTGCATGCCTATAATCCTAGCTACTTGGGAAGCTGAGGCAGGAGAATCGCTTGAATCTGGGAGGCGGAGGTTGCAGTGAGCCAAGATCGTGCCACTGCACACCAGACTGGGCGACAGAGCAAGACTCCATCTCAGGGCGGGGGGAAAAAAAGAAAAAACTTGCATCTAGAAAGCACTTCTAGAGCTACTCTTGTTTCTTTGCTCTGATTCAATACAATACCTAACATAGCCTTGCTAGGTAGGTGCGTTTTCTCGTCTAGAGAGGAGATTTCATAAGTAAGTCTTATGCTTGCCTTGAAATATAGCTCCCAACTGATCCCACTGTGAACAGTAACTGTTTAAAAGATGAGTTTTTGCCCTAGGCATCTAATCTGTGCATATCCTTCTCCACTTGCCTATGATCAGAAATCTCCTTTCTTGTCCTTTTTAAAGGTGAACGCCCATTCCAATGTAATCAGTGTGGGGCATCTTTTACTCAGAAAGGTAACCTCCTCCGCCACATTAAACTGCACACAGGGGAAAAACCTTTTAAGTGTCACCTCTGCAACTATGCATGCCAAAGAAGAGATGCGCTCACTGGGCATCTTAGGACACATTCTGGTAAGTGAGAGAAATGAGCATTCTGTGTCTAGTAACTGCATTCCTCAGAGCCCATGTGGAAACTAGAAAGAGTTAAGTATGAAGGTTTCAATCTGTCATTCTTGTTCTGAAGGGTTACAACAGCAGAGACCTCTAGGGCTAATTACACTACCATTAAGGCATTAATTGTTCTCCATCTGCCTCAGTGGAGATTATCATCTCCTCACCATCCTTGCACCCCTAGAGAACACCACGGTCAGATAGGAAGAGCCCACCCTATAAAAATGTCTTTTTAATTTTTGTGAGAAAATTATAGCCATCAGTATTTTCTTCTGGTAAACTTTATTAAAAGATTATTTTCCACACACACACACACACACACACACACACACTCTTTCCATTCAAAAGACTGGACAAGCAAATGATGTACAATTTTGTAAATTATGAAAAACTAATCTAGACATAAATCATCGTTTGGGGGCTACTTTTTGGCCACTAGGGATAAATTTCTTAAATCCAACTTTCCTCTTGATCAGCCCACTTTTTTTTTTCTTTTTTTAATAGACATGAGGTCTCATTATGTTGCTCAGGCTGGTCTCAAACTCCTGAGCTTGCACAATCCTCCCACTTTGACCTCCCAAAGTGCTGGGACTACAGGCATGAGCTGCCATGCCCAGCCAACCTATTTAGTTTAAATCTCTAAAAGATGAACAACAGTAAGGATTCATAAAAAGCTATGTGCTGTCTTGATGTTTTTACTCTTTATTTTGACCAAGATAATACTTTCTTTTTTCAAGATTGAGAATTTCCTTCCTAGAAAAATAAGACTGAGTTTATTTTCAAATTTGGGACCTCATGTTCTTGATGTTATCTGGCAAAATTTTAATTGGAAAAAAAGGTTTGTTTTTATGTCAGTTCACGTCTACTGCTTTGACTAAAACCTAGCCCCAAACCTGAAACTTGTTATAATTCAGCCACTAGGATTAAGCAAATCAACCCCAACAAAACCCACCATGAGAGATCATAATTGGCAAATGAAGGGTTTCTTTCTTTTACAGCTCATTTTTCAAAGTAATGAATTAAGGATGAGTTTGGTTCGAAAAAATTAGAATAGTTCTCTACTGTTGCCTTTTTCAAGTAAGAAACAATAGCAGGCATTTTAAAGACAGATTCTAGAGGACCCAATTTATGCAGAAACTTAACATTTTTAGCCCTAGCAAACCTGCATTTGTTTTAATTTAGGATTCCATAAGGATCTTTTAGTGCTTTAAATCCCAAAGCCTCTGTTTTAAACAGAACAAGAGGAGTTCAAAAATAAAAATTTTAGCCCATAAAACTGACAAATGCATTGAGTATATTTTATCAACAATCAGAAAGACCAGCCTTGAACAGATAGTTGAAGTTATTACTTACATATTTCAAGCAATAAAGCATTTGGGAAGTTGGCAGAATACGGTTGCCTGAATTGTATGGGTGAAACTTTTCCTTCATTTTAGACATTTAGACGAAGTCATTTTTACAATTCATTTTTATTTCTTTTTTATTTTTGAGTAGAGTCTTACTCTGTCACCCAGACTGGAGTCCAGTGGCGCGATCTCAGCTCACTGCAACCTCTGCCTCCTAGGTTCAAGTGATTCTCCTGCCTCAGCCTTCCTAGTAGCTGCGATTATAGGTGCCCACCATAACTCCCAGCTAATTTTTGTATTTTCAGTAGAGACAGGGTTGCGCCACGTTGGGCAGGCTTGTCTCAAACTCCTGACCTCGGGTGATCTGCCCTACTTGGCTTCCCAAAGTGCTGGGATTACAATTGTGAGCCACTGCACCCAGAGTATTTTTATTTCTATTATTCAAAAATATCCAGGCCAGGTGCAATGGCTCACACCTGTAATCCTCTCACGTTGGGAGTCCAAGGTGGGAGAATCACCTGAGCCTGTGAAGTTGGGGCTGCAGCAAGCTGTGATTGTGCCACTGCACTCCAGCATGGGTGATGGAGTAAGACCCCATCTCAAAAACAAAAAAATCCTTAATTAATTAGCTCAGTTTTTATTGTAGCCTAGACTTTGCTATAGCCACTTGGCAAGGATGAGCTAAAGTTATTTAAATATGTCAACGTTCTGAAAAGGCCATCAGTTTCTAGCCGAATGGCTAACTCCCACAAACTACAGCAATCTTTACTTACAGCCAGATGGATGTCCAAAATAAGGAATCCTTTCCTATTTCATTGCTTATACTACATTAACCTCGTTAAAGAATAAAAGGGACCTATTTTCTTTTTCCTAAAGAAATAAGATTCTACCTGGATCTAAAACACTATGCTAAGTGGTGATCACTAAATCCAAATTCTTTCATTTGTGATAGGAGGCAATCCTTTTGAAGAATACTCTGACATAATAATTAATCATAGACCATAACCTTATTTAAGCTTACCAGATTTAAAATATAGATTCAAAAGTATTTAAATACTCTGGCTTCACTTAGCAGTCTCATTTCTAATGAACAGTTGTCACAGAGCCCCAATACCCGACCTGTATGGAACCCCTGAGGGTCACTGAGTGCCCCTTATGTTCTCCTTCTAGTGGAGAAACCCTACAAATGTGAGTTTTGTGGAAGGAGTTACAAGCAGAGAAGTTCCCTTGAGGAGCACAAGGAGCGCTGCCGTACATTTCTTCAGAGCACTAACCCAGGGGACACTGGTGAGTTCACACAACACACGTTTAGTGAGCATCTGCTGCCCTGGGTGGTGGGATATAACAGGAAGTAAAAAGACTCGTGGAGTTTATATTTTGCTGGGGGCAGATAGATTATAAAGAAAGTAAATGAGCAGACTGTATGTTGGAAGGTTAGAGGGTGGTAAGTGCTATTGAGAAAAATGAAGCAGTTACTGAGGAGTGAGGGTGAGAATCAGGGAAGGCTTCAGTGAGGTAACATTTTAACAGGCTTCTTAACAGGATGAGTGAGCCTGGCAAGTAACTAGGGAACAGCAAGAGCAAAGGTCCTGGGGCACAAATTTGAAAAAGTATATATAGTCCTGTGTGGCTAGAACACAGTGAGTAATGGGACCTGAAGCCAGAGAGGAAATGGGAAACCAGATCTTATCAGGCCTTGCAGGCCATTGTAAAGGCTTTGGCTTTTACCCTGAGTGAAATTGAAAATCTTTAGAGGGTTTTGTATAAAGAGGTGACATCATTGGCCTTCTCATTTGAAAGAATCCGTCTACTTGCTTTTGAGAAGACATTGTATTTGGGGCAAGGTTGGAAATTGGGGGGTCCAGTTAGGAGGTTATTGCAATAGTTCAAGCAAGAGAAAATTGTATATTGTTAGTAGTAGAGGTGGTGGGAAGTATTCTAAGTCTCTATATATTTAAAGGCAGAGTCAACAAGATTTCCTAACAGATTGATGAAGAATGCAGTTACTATTTATAGAAATGGCAAAGACTGAGAGTGGAAGAGGTTGGGGAGTGGCTAGGGAAGGGTCAGTGAAAACTACAAGAATTTTCTTTGCACAGGCCCAATTTATATCCTTGTCTATTCATATTATTTATTGTGATGCTTTTATTTGGCTTTGGGGATTTCTTGTTTTATTCAGTGATTTGAATTAGATGCCTACTGGCAATTGGTTGAACCACTAGATGTTCTTCTATATCTCAATTGTGTTTTATTTTCTTTTCATTCTTTAGTTGAAACAGCCTGAAACTTTTTTGTGTCACATCTCTGCAGCTGTCCTTTGTCCCATGGAGTTGGCTATCAGCCTGGTTCTGCAGTTTGGGTTGTCTGACATTTTTATTTGATGACTTGTACCAATTACTTATTTAGAATAGGTACAAATCCTCATGGGATTTAGTGTTTGACAGCAATTGTTGAAGTTGAGTAGTTTGAATAGCCTAAATAAGAAAGATTACAAAAATATGACAGAAATAACATGAAACTCAGGAAAAATGTAGTAGAAATGACTAAACTGCCCTCATTTTGCGTGAGAGAAAACTTGTGTTTTAGATAAAACGTATTGTATGATGTTAGGAGCTGGCCAACTGAATTCCGTTGGTTTGCACTGCTTCTGCTTTTTTCCTAATGGTATCTCTCAAGGAGTTGGATTTCTAACTTGATAAAGGAAATCCAACTTATTTGGAAAAAGCATATCCATGTAAAAAGAAGTGTTTACTCCCTTATTAAAAAAAAAAAAAAAAAAAAAAAGGCCAGACACAGTGGCACACACCTGTTGTCTTAGCTACTAAGGAAGCTGAGGCAAGAGGATTATTTGAGCCCAGGAGCTCAAGCCCAGCCTGGGTAACTAAGTGAGACCCCCATCTCTAAAAAAAATTAATTAATTAATTAAAAAGAAAAACAAACCTAATATTTGGGTTTTGACATATTCTTCTCTTTGTTTTGTTTTATTTTTATCTGAGTCTGCTTGCTAGGAAAGGTTTTGACATCTTAAGTGACCTGCTTCATGGGAGTCAGGCAGTACTTGTTCAAGAATAGAATGTAGGCATCTTTACTTACAGTGCTGTATTTCAGACAATAGGCAAAGCTCTTATCATGAGAGATCCCCTATGAAAATTTGTCTATGAAAATTTGTCATATTCCAAGTAGAATTAATTACTAATATTTAAAGCTAGAATGAAAGAGAGCATCTGACCCTACCTCTTCATTTTAGAGGTGACAAGACTGAGACTCACCTAAAATTCAGTGACTTACTTAAAATTCACCAGAATTTTGTGATTAGTATTTTTTTTTTTTTTTTCCGGAGATGGAGTTTTGCTCTTGTTGCCCAGGCTGGAGTGCAATGATGCAATCTCAGTTCATCGCAACCTCCATCTCCCAGGTTCAAGCGAATCTCCTGCCTCAGTCTCCCAAGTAGCTGGGATTACAGGCAGGCGCCACCACGCCCAGCTAATTTTTTGTATTTTTAGTAGAAACAGGGCTTCTCCATGTTGGTCAGGCTCATTTTGAACTCCTGACCTCAGGTGATCCACCAGTCTCATCCTCCCAAAGTGCTGGGATTACACCTGTGAGCCACTGCACCCAGCCACGATTAGGCGTATTTTTTAATTTTCAAAAATTTGAGATATAGCTCACATACTATAAAATTTACCTTTTTAAAGTGTACATTTCAATAGTTTTAGTATATTCACAAAGTTGTACAGCCATCACCACTATCTAATTTCAGAACATTATCACCACTAGCAAAAGCAGTGCTGTGCCCATTAGCAGTCACTCCTTATTCCCCCTCCCTCTAGCTCCTGGCAGCCACCAGTCTACTTTCTGTCTATATGGATTTGCCTGTTATGGACATTTCGCATAAATGGAATCATACAACATGTGGCCTTTTGTGTTGGCTTATAGGCTGAAGCATTTATCAGTACTTCATTTCTTTCTTTCTTTTTTTTTTTTTGAGATGGAGTTTCGCTGTTGTTACCCAGGCTGGAGTGCAATGGCGCGATCTCGGCTCACCGCAACCTCCGCCTCCTGGGTTCAAGCAATTCTCTTGCCTCAGCCTCCTGAGTAGCCGGGATTACAGGCACACGCCACCATGTCCAGCTAATTTTTTGTATTTTTAGTAGAGACGGGGTTTCACCATGTTGACCAGGATGGTCTCCATCTCTTGACCTCGTGATCCACCCGCCTCGGACTCCCAAAGTGCTGGGATTACAGGCTTGAGCCACCGCGCCCGGCCACTTCATTTCTTTTTATGGCTAGATAATATTCCATTGTTTAGATTTGCCACTTTCTATTTATCCATTCATCAGTTAATAGACATTTGGGTCTTTTATACCTTTTCTACTTTTTACCTTGATTAGTTGTATTTCTTAAAGGTTATATATTATCTGGCTTGCAAAAGAAATATAGTAACACACATACTAATAGACACACACATAAATGCATATATGTGTGTCCTGATTCTCCTGGAAGGAGGAGGGGGAAGATCAGAAAACTACACTCTATAATAAACAGTAAGTTCAAAATTACAGATTTTGAAGTAAGGTAACTACCTTACTTCCCATTCTCACAATCTTTTTTAGGAATTTCAAGTAAGGAAAATATCAAAAGAAGTATTTTAGCTATCTTCAGTGATATTAAGTGATTCAGGAAATGCTGAAATACAGAGGTTGGGTTAATTTGCATTTCATAGGGTGGTTTGGTGGATGCGTGCACCATACTTTAAGTCTCAGCAAAAAAGATAAAGGGTTAACTAAGTCAGCAAGTTTTGATTTTTTTTTTTTAACAAATATGTCGTAATGGTGGTTTCAGGTTATAAATGTGTAAAGTCACAGCTTAATCAAGTTACTGCATCTCAGTCCATATGTTAGTCTATATTTTAATGTTTCAGATAGTTTCTATAATTTTTCCTGAGGCCAAAATTTACAGAATATTTAATCTAACAGAAGCCAATTCTTTATTTTGCACCCTTCCATGTATGATTTCCATTTGTTTTCTTCTTCTTCTTTTTTTTTTTTTTTGAGACGGAGTTTCACTCTTGTTACCCAGGCTGGAGTGCAATGGCGTGATCTCAGCTCACCGCAACCTCTGCCTCCCGGGTTCAGGCAATTCTCCTGCCTCAGCCTCCTGAGTAGCTGGGATTACAGGCACGTGCCACCATGCCCAGCTAATTTTTTGTATTTTTAGTAGAGACGGGGTTTCACTATGTTGACCAGGATGGTCTCGATCTCTTGACCTCGTGATCCACCCGCCTCGGACTCCCAAAGTGCTGAGATTACAGGCTTGAGCCACCACGCCCGGCCGCTGTTTTATTCTTAAAATTGGGAGTCCACTGTGGACATGGGGTTCCACTAGCCAGTATAGTGTGCATCTTATGCCTTCATCCCTCACTTGTAAAGAGATGATGCTCCATTGCTGTTGTGCCTACAGCACTCATTCTTCAAATGCTTATCGTAAATCAAAGTGCAGTGTAATGGGGAAGCAGGACTTTCTGGAAGCAAGCAGATGGATAAAAAAGGCCTTGAAGTGAAGACCAGCCTGCAAAAAAATGCAGGTGTTGGGCAACAGGACTTCTGGCCTTGCTAATCATTTCTTTTATCCAGATAGCATTTATTGTGTTCTCTGTGTACCAGGCCCATATCAAAGCTGTTTATAAGACAAATTAAGGTCAAGCCCCTATACTTTAAGAATTTACAATCTGGCTGGGCACGGTGGCTCACGCCTGTAATCTCAGCACTTTGAGAGACCGAGGTCGGCAGATCACAAGGTCAAGAGATGGAGACCATCCTGGCCAACATGGTAAAACTCTGTCTCTACTAACAATACAAAAATTAGCCAGGCATGGTGGTGGGCACCTGTAGTCCCAGCTACTTTGGGAAGCTGAGGCAGGAGAATCGCTTGAACCCAGGAGGTAGAGGTTGCAGTGAGCCAAGATCTTGCCACTGCACTCCAGCCTGGTGACAGAGCAAGGCTCCTCTGTCTCAAAAAAAAAAAAAAAAAAAAGAATAACTTACAGTTTAACCACAACCAGATGCTTGATCTATTAAGACAACGCAGGGGTCTAATAAAGACACAAGTGATATTGCTACTTTAGTCCAAGTTTCTACACCAGCCATCACAAGTGACACCATCAAAATATTCCAATTCTGTCTTAATGGAGTATGTATGAAAAGAAGAAAAAATACAGAAGACCATGGACTTCATTTTCTCATTAGCTTGATTCTTATTTCAGAAAGAGACTAACAGCTGGTATAGAAATTCATTTAGCCTCATTTCACACAAATTATGAATACTTGGAGCAGGAAATATTTTTTGTGTAACAATGAGTTCTAGCAATAATAATATTTTTAAGTAATTGAATAATTTATGAATCTAGGATACTAAACCTTTCAACTTCAATAGCTCTTCAAACTAATACAAGCATGAGGGTTTCCGAATAAACTTATATTTTTATCAACTTAGCAGACCAAAGAAAATGTTTTAAAATTTTTAACTTTGTTTTCCCAACCTATTCTTTTTTTTTTTTTTTTGAGACGGAGTTTCACCCTTGTTACCCAGGCTGGAGTGCAATGACGCGATCTCGGCTCACCGCAACCTCCACCTCCTGGGGTCAGGCAATTCTCCTGCCTCAGCCTCCTGAGTAGCTGGGATTACAGGCACGTGCCACCATGCCCAGCTAATTTTTTGCACTTTTAGTAGAGACGGGGTTTCACCATGTTGACCAGGATGGTCTCGATATCTCGACCTCGTGATCCACCCACCTCGGCCTCCCAAAGTGCTGGGATTACAGGCTTGAGCCACCGCGCCCGGCGCCAACCTATTCTTTTTTTTTGAGATGGAGTCTTGCTCTGTCACCCAGGCTGGAGTGCAGTGATGCCATCTCGGCTCACTGCAACCTCTGCATTCTGGGTTTAACCAATTCTCCTGCCTCAGCCTCCTGAATAGCTGGGATTACAGGCGCCCACCACCATGCCCCTCTAATTTTTGTATTTTTAGTAGAGGTTTTCACTATGTTGGCCAAGCTAGTCTCAAACTCCTGACCTCAGGTGATTCTCCCCCGCTCCCACCTCGGCCTCCCAAAGTGCTGGGATTACAGGTGTGAGCTACTGCTCTAACCTATTCTTTTTAGAAATTAATACTATCTCACAGGTAGTATATTCATTTTACTGGTTCAAAAAGGCAACAGTTTTATGTAACTTTTTTGTTAGAACCTGCCTCTCTCTGTGATAGCAATCTCTTGTTAGACAATTCCTATTGCATAATAGCACCACTTTGTTCCACTCTCCATTAGCTACTGACTGACCACACCATAGAAGAGACAGGAAGCAATAGCTCTTATTTAAGTTCCACTTAACACTTCAAGATCTAATGAAGGATTTTGAACAAAAACAAAAGCACAGCACAATTACATAGTTAAACCTTCAGTGACTTTGAGATAGAAATTGTATCATGGAAACAGTTAACTAAAACCAAATGTTAAGGCTTATACAGGGAATAAAGGTAGTAACCTATTCTGTAATTGTGACTTTGTACTACATCTTATTATTTATTTTTTCAGCACATCATTAAAATAACTTTTCTAATGAAAATTAGTGTATCTACCATTTAGCAAGCAAGCAGTATGAAGGGAAATCGATCCACAATGACTGTCCTGCTCATTCTACTCTCACTCATGAACCGAATGTGCAGATTGTTCCTTGCACCAGCACATATTCCCCACACCCACCCCTTGCAGCATTAAACCGCCAAACACCACCCAGGAACGGATTTCCTATTTCGTCATTTAAACCCATTATCTTGTTCCCTTACTATCTTGCCAAACTGGTTTCTCTCCACTTACATTTCTGAGACGTGATGTGGCAAGATAACAAGTCTAGACTGTTTGTATAAATAGACAGTTGGGTCCTAAAGTTGGAGAAAAGGACCAAAAGCCAATAGTCTTTTTTTTTTATTTTTATTTTTTATCTTTTCAGTACACTGCCTAAACCACTCAGTAATCCCAAAGAGCTTGTCCAGTTACAAAGCATTTTTTTGTGTATGTGTGATGTGTGTGTTGTTGTTGTTTACAGACAGGGCTCACTCTGTTCCTCACACTGGAGGGCAGTGGCAAGATCATAGCTCCCTGGGCTCAAGCGATCCTCCCACCTCAGCCTCCCAAAGTGCTGGATTACAGGCGCAAGCCATGGCACCTGGCTCTTTGTGTTTTAAAGGGTGCTTATTTCATGGTATTGTTCGTCAGCTGTCCAACAAGTGTGAGGCAAAGACTAGCAGTTTAGGAAAGAAAATAAGAGTACTATCTTCAGGTGAAAATTAGCCTTTGCCTAACTTATCAACTAGAAAACAAAGTTAACTCAGTGAAGATCAACTGAATCACTAGAGTGTTCACATGTACAATGAAGATTAAGATCTTGTAGTTAATATTTTGAGTGAATGATCCAGAAAGAGGGTGTGAGTGAACAGGAGTCCTCTAGATTAGTTTCAGAGGATTTCTTTCAATCTAATCAGAGTTGTGGAAATGGAGAAGTCTCCATCCATGCCTCAAAATGTGTCCATCCATGAACGGTGCAGAATTTTATGTTAAATGCCAGGTATTTGGTCACTGATTTACAGAGTAATGTTTATCCGGAAATGACTCTCAAGACCAGTTTGGTGGGTAACACAGAATAAAAGGTGATGTTATCTCAAAAGGTTGCCATTTAGTGACCTGCCATAATTACAGTTATTTAGGTCATTGTGTCCACGTTTCAGCATCCTCACAAATGGAGAGGATGTTGATTACGTGTCCTCAGAAAGCTGCTTGTTGTAACTGACATTGACTTTGGTAAAATGTAGACAATAACTGCTGAGAAACAAATGGGAAAACTAGATGGGCAGCACCGTGCTTGGGGTAATTCCTAGGTAATGATTTGGCAGTGAGAGGAGGGACCACAAGAGACTAATAAGAACAGTGGTAAAATGGGCATAAAACATAAACATTCCCTGAGTACTGTTTTTCATTCTTTTTTCACTATAAATCTTTTTGTTAATAACTACAGGGTTGAGGGGAGGCTTACTGGGATTTAATCTTCTCAAAGTTGTTGGAACTAGGATGAATGTTCCTAGTCAAAGCACAAACTTAGCTGCCTCTCCCATGATTCCAAGATAAAAGTCTCCTTCTAACAGCCCCAATAACTTACTGCAGATTCCAAGCTTTGTCTTTCATCTCTATGCTCTTAGGGCTTTGGGTAGTGCCACATCTGGTGGTGGTTTGTGTGAAAGGAAATAATCTATATAAATAATTTCCTGTTTGGTCATTGAAACCTATCCCTGTACTGGACAGAATTTGACCGGCTTCACTCAATAGCAGTGTCTTGTGGTTGAAGTGCCCGTTATTTACAACTGTTGGTCAGCCAGAGTCTATCAAGTACTTTCACACTAGCCCAAAAGCCACTCAGTCCCCTTATTCTGACCCTTACTGTTTTCCTTTACACAATTAGTTGTTAATAGCTTCACTGAAGGCTATGATTTATTTCTTTAGAGCCTAGAATTAGTTTTGACAAGAAACTCACCAAGTCCAGTAAATATTGTCATTATTATCACATTATTTATCATCCTCTCCTCTTTCTCATTTTTGGAATCAGATTTCTTTTTCTTTGTCTTTTTCAGAGATGGGATCTCACTGCGTTGCCCAAGCTGAACTTGAACTCCTGGCCTCAAGCCATCCCCTCACCTCAGCCTCCTCAGTAGCTGGGACTATGGGCTGGTGCCACCACACCTGACAGAGCCAGATTTCATTTTATTCTAAATTAAAAAAAAAAAAAAAGCTGAACTTTGGCTGGGTGCAGTGGCTCATGCCTATAAACCCAACACTTTGGGAGGCTAAAGTGGGAGGATTGCCTGAGGCCAGGAGTTGGAGACCAGACTGAGCAATATATTGAGACTAATAATTTTTTTAATTAGCCAGACATGGTGGCTCCAGACTGTAGTCCTAGCTACTTGGGAAGCTGAGGTGGGAGGATCACTTGAACCCAGGAAGTTGAGCCTGCAGTAAGCCGTGATCACACCACTGCACTCCACCCTGGGTGACAGTTGAGACCCTGTTTCAAAAACAAGTTAATAAATTAGTTAAATAATAAAAACTGAGCTTTATAATGTATTGTGTAATGATATACAGTAACATACTGTAACATACAGTTTTTTAATGCCACTAATAAAATTAAAAATATTTAATACTCTGAGGCTTATTTCTGTTTTTTTAGACAGAGTCTCACTCTGTCGCTCAGGCTGGAGTGTGGTGGCATGATTAGGTTGGTGCAAAAGTAATTGCAGTTTTTGCAGTTACCTTTAATAGTTCACTGTAACCTCAAACCTCTGGGCTCGAGGAATCTTCCCACCTCAGTCTCCCAAGTAGCTAGGACTATAGGCATATGCCAACATGCCTATATAATTTTTTAAAATTATTTTTTGTAGATGTAGCATCTAGTTATGTTGCCCAGGCTGGTCTCAACTCCTGGCCTCAAGTAATCCTCCTGCCTCGGTCTCCCAAAGCACAGATTACAGGGGTTAGCCACCATGCCAGCCACTACTTGCTTTTTACTCTAATCCCTTAAACTAATTTTAATTTATTCTTCCATAGACATAATAGAAATGTATGGATAATTCATTTTAGTTTGGATCTCCTGAAGTGTTTATGAGAAAACAGAGAAAAATGTTTACAGCATCACAATGTATTTGCCCAGAGCAAGTGTGGGCAAACTGTGGTCCTCCGAGCAAATGCAGCTAGTGGCCTGTTTGTGTACAGGGGTTTTTACATTTTTTAAAGGCTGTGGGACAGACAAACAAAACAAAAAACAAAGAATATAAGATAGGGACTACATGTGTCTGGCAATTTTTTTTAATTTACTGTCTGGCCCTTTACAGAATAAGCTTGCTGATCCCTGGCTCAGGCTAGCATCATGTGTTAAATGTCAAGCTTTATATTTAGAGCAGCTGGTATCTCTTTGAACTTTAGGCATAAAGTTGGGCACTGCTTGCTGAATCGAGGTAAATTATATTTATTACGGTTTACTATTTTAGTTGATTAGATATTGGCACTATTTATATACTCTTCTAGTAGTTCTCAATTCTGGCTGCATTTAAAAATCATCTGAGGAGCTTTGAAAATATTTTTGCCTAGGCCCCTTACCAGAAATCCTGATTTAATTGATCTGAAGTGGGGCCTGGGCATAGGTATTTCGTACATGCACTTCAGGTGATTCTAATGTCCAGCTAGGTCTGAGAACCATAGGCCTACACTACTCACAAGTCTATTTGTGGATGGGTAGTTAGCCCACATTCATAGGCAGTTTTTATTCACATTTTTATTAGAAATTCAATAGAAATGTGTTATACAAATTGTTCTTTAATTTCATGGCAGAAGTGTTGCTCAGGGAAATTATAACTGAGACTATTTTGAAATGTGAAGAGCATATGAAACAGATAATGCAGAGCACAGAGAAAGAGAATATGAAAGATAGGAACTGAGAGGAGCGTGCTGGAAAAAAATGAAAAAGAAAAAGAAAGAAACCACTCAGAATTTCAATACACAAATCACTGAGTAGATGTCTTGCTATCTGTGTGAGTGTATCTATTTTCAAAAGTGCTGTTAACATAAACAGAGCAGTAAATCTGGGGCACCATGCTTTTTTTTCAAAGTTGTTAAGAAGAATTATTTCAGTCTGCAGGTGTCACACGCAGTTACTCAGAATCAGAAAGGAGGCTGATCAGGGGTTAGAAGATCTCCATCTATCTGTCTTTTTGCAACCAACCACGTCCAGGCTGTTTATTTAATACTTCCTCTTGCTAATGAATGTACTGGTTGGGGATGGGTCGAGCTTTCCCGTCTCGGCATAAGACTGCAAGATTTGAATGTGCCCTGGTGTCGGCTTCACTGACCACAGCAGGTACCCCAGGCAAGAATCTGAGCAGTCATAACAGGTAACAACAGCAGAGTGTGCATCCGACTTTGGACACTTCTCCTTCCAGTTTATTACCTTTACTCCCCATGTACCAATGTGTTCTTTTCCCTCTTCCTTTTATATTTTTCCAAACCAGCAAGTGCGGAGGCAAGACACATCAAAGCAGAGATGGGAAGTGAAAGAGCTCTCGTTCTGGACAGATTAGCAAGCAATGTGGCAAAACGAAAAAGCTCAATGCCTCAGAAATTCATTGGTAAGAATACAAACCTTTTTCCTGCTGTTGTTAGCAGACAGTTTAAATGAAATAACATAGGATGCTTGTTAAACAAGGCCCTTCCTAGCTTAACCTCTGTTAAAATAATTAGTTTTTCATTGTGTACTTTTATTCTTTGTGGTTCATTTTGATAGCTCTAGAAAATAGAATAAAATACATTAACTAAAGCATCATCATGACAGAAGATGGGAGTATTTGATATCCAATTTCCTAAATGGATGTGATGTTTAAAATCCTGTTCCTTCCTCTTTACTCTGAATGACATATGTTGCATGAGAGAGTTTATGCAATTTGTACCAGTAAGATGTTCAAGATAGCATTTTTGTAATCTTTTGTAATTATATTTTACAAGTTGGTTCGTTAGCATGCTCAAACTTTTTCCATGCTCTAAAACATATTGCCATATTTTCTTGAATTTGATTGAGAATTGGCTTTAAGAGAAAGCGGTTGGGCAAACATAGATTTAAATAACAAGGTTCGATTTAATCATTTGTCTTACTGGAGTTAATTTTTATGCCATCGGTTTTCACATTGTCGAAAAATACAGCAGAATGAGATGGCTACGAAATAATTATGTTCATTAAAGTGTTAGGACTTCCAAATGGCAGAGATATTTTGCTGAACTCTCCCAGATATTTACATAAACGTGACCATGATATTTAAAATAGATTTGTATTTGTGAAGTAGATAGCTGAAATGGAACATATCAGTTTTGCTATAAATTGAAAGTTGGTGATACTGAACAAAAATAGTTATCACATGAAAATAGACCTCCCTCAACATCAGTAATATTTTAGAAACCTGTCTCAGTCTCTTTTTCCAAAGCTGCTTCCAGCTGTTGATTTATTTCAGTCCTTTTGTATTTATTCTTCTTAATAGCTCTTACAGATAACAATTGCCTGCCAGGTTTTTAAATCTGACTAAATTTGATTATGGTATAGATAATGTTTTTACAAGCAGACATTCTATGTGAATTATACAGATATATTGAAAGAATTCATATATTTCAAAATTACCTACTTTGGTATTTCTGCCTATTTATTTTACTTTGACTAACTGAAAGATTTTTGTGCAGTTGTAGTCACTTTAAGAATAAATTGCGTCAGAGTAAAGTTGGTGTATTTCAGTTTAGGGAGGTCCCTTCCTCCTTGCTGCCCTCCTCCCCTTGGTGAGAAATGTCAGGGGAGTACGTAGTGACTTCCATTTAGAGTTTAGGCACAGTAAACAAATGGCGAGTTTAAGACGTTGTCTACAAACATTGCCCATATATCTTTTGGGCTTTGCTTATACGAAGAGGTTCTGACTGGAGTATAAAAGAAAGCTTGCATCATTATTCTATGCCATGAGTGTATTTTAGTTTGGGGAAAGTAATGGGTTTTTGGCTGTTTTTGTTTTGAGACAGGGTCTCACTCTTCTGCCCAGGCTGGAATGCAGTGGTGCAATCACACCTCAAATTCCTGGGCTCAAGAGATCCCTCCTAACCCAGACTCCCAAGTAGCTGGAACTATGGGCACGCACCACCAGGCTCAGCTAATTTTTAAACTTTTTATAGAGATGGAATCTCTTTATGTTGCCCAGGCTGGTCCAGAGAAAGTTTTGACTCTAGAAATGGCTGAAGCTGATATGGGGAGGGACATCACAAGGAGAGCTGGGCAAGAAAAAAATGTAAAGTGACTTAATTTCAATCCAGTTGTGGTCAATGCATTTTGGTCTAAGAGAACTAAAATTTGAGAGATAGTCCCTAGTATTTACAGTTGTCCTAAACCTATAGTTGAACTACTTAATAAAAGTTGCTTTGGTATTTCATGGGTTCAAAAATACAGCATGTTTCATATGTGCAAATTCATGCCATTTAGCCCATTGCCAGGGGGATCTGTTTCATTTGTTTGCTACTCTTGCAACCAGAGGATTTTCATTTTACCCTTCCAGACTTGTGAGAGATGCTGATCTTGTAGGTGTTGATTTCTCATCTTCTGAACCATCACATTCTTTCTGTGCTGGAATCAGAAACCTAGTAGAGTTAGCTCTTTATCAAGCTGAGGTAGCAACTTCAGGGCTTCAGGGCCCAGAATAACTGGGGGAATTTTTTTTTAATTGTGGTGTAGTGCAATAAGAAGAGTAATGGATTAGAAGCTAAAAGACCCAGGTTCTGATCCTAGCTCTGTCATTTCGTAACTGTGTATGTTTAGACTAATCACAGAACCTTTCTGGTCCTCTCTTTACTCATCTGTGAAATGAAGAGACTGAATAGGTAATGAAGTGCCCAGGAAGGTACCTCCCATCTGCAAGTCTGTGAGATTAATTAGAAAAGAAATCGAAGTCAGCAATTATTGATACCACTGTGTGTTTATAAAGCCCATCTGTGTAACTTCAGATAGCCTTTTTCTCAAGGCTATACAGATACGGTGTTCATGTTATAAACCATATCCTAGGTTTTTAGGAGCTGTTTTTTTTGTTTTGTTTTGTTTTTTGTTGTTGTTGTTTTTTTTTTTTTTTAGACAAATGGTATAAATCTAAAACACAGTTACATTAGCCCAACATTCATGTGTTTTGCTTAGGGCAGTACCACTTGTTCATTCACTCTTTTGTCCATTCGTCCATCATACAGAAGGCTAAGAGTTCCTGTCATATACATGACATTCTTGTTTCTGGGCACTGTTCTAATCTTCTTGCATTAATTTACATCCTAAACCTTTGTTTGAAAGGTTTTTAAAAAATAAAAATAAAGAAATCCCTTAAATTATTTAACTGAATCAACCTTTGTAATAGAAAATAGTAATGTCAAGGGAGGGAAAAAGGAACATTATCTGTGACGCTGCAGTATATGAGATGAAGTGATATGAAACGTGGGACTATTGTCCTCTCTTCTCTTCTCATCTCCTCGCCTCTCCTCTTTCCTCCCCTCCCCTCCTTCCTTCTCTTCTCCTCTTCTCTCCTTTCTCCTATATTTCCTCTCCAAGGCACTATTTTTTTTTTTTTTTTTTTTTTTGAGACAGAGTTTCGCTCTTGTTACCCAGGCTGGAGTGCAATGGCGCGATCTCGGCTCACCGCAACCTCCGCCTCCTGGGTTCAAGCAATTCTCCTGCCTCAGCCTCCTGAGTAGCTGGGATTACAGGCTTGAGCCACCGCGCCCGGCCTTCCAAGGCACTGTTTTTTGAAGATTCAGCTGCCAGGGTAATGGCAATGAGTAAGGTGCGAAGGAAGACTGAGTCATTCTGTTTAATCCTTGCTGACGATTGTACAGCACTCAGACCAGCCTTGACTTCCCTGGCCTCTTGTACTATGAGGGTAAAGGTGAAATCAGACTATCAGGTTAGCCCAGGCGTTCCCAAACTGCGGCCCCCTGAGGCCATTTATGCGCCTCCCCCCCCCCCCCCCCCCCCCGCCACACTTCAGGAAGGGGCACCTTTTTCATTAGTGGTCAGTGAGAGGAGCACAGTATGTGGCGGCCCTCCAACGATCTGAGGGACAGTGAACTGGCCCCCTGTGTAAAAAGTTTGGGGACGCCTGTTGCTATCTCAGGCAAGCTGGAGATAATTACCAGTAGGGAGCATTTTGCATCTATTAGAGATGAACTGGGGAAGAGGGACAGATTGGATCAAGTCTAAATGTATTTTGAGACACAAACAAGCTCTCAAGTCGGAGAAAAATAATTTTTTTTCTAATTCTCCAAGAAACTGTGTATGGCTTTGTTTCAAATAGGAAAAAAATTCACACACATCTATCAGGAATCAACACCTTTACGTTGCCAGAATAATTCTGTTTAAGTTTTTCTTTTCAAAGGACAAGAGACCTTCCTTTGCACATACAGTCCTTTAGGGGTTTTCCTCCCTCTGAATCTTGTTCTCCTGTTATAAACTTGTTTGACTACACTTCAAAGTAGGCCATCCTCAAATACTTGGCTCAAAATGGATTTCTCTCTTGGATGGAGAAGAAAAATGACTACATTTCTGCATATTTCTCCTGATTTTTATTCTTTCCCAAAAAAACAGATGTTATTCAGACCAAAGTGGTTACCATAGCATCTCCTTATTTTAAAAGTTTTATGTATTACTTTATTAAAGGAAGTTTTCATATTGAAAAGAACATTAAAAAAAGATCTCACTCACCTGTGGTAAACATGTTAATGAGGTTTTGACACTTCAACAAACCATCGGTTCTCCCTGTGAAGTAACTAATGAGAAATTGCCTGCTTTGGTTAACAGCAACAGGAAGCAGTTTTAATACCTGTTTTCTAAAAGAAAAAAGTATTTTTCCAACCCCTTCCCAAAGGCCTAAAGTCCATAATCCCATAAGCATTATAATGTCATAGCATTTTAGGGATATTAGGAAGCACCAGTGAGGCTCTTTTACCATGGAAGGAAGGAGAATCAGAGAGGTGGAGGGACACAGCTGGCAGCCGACAGAGCAGCGCCAGACCTTGGCCTATAAGCGCTGCAGTCCAGGCCCTTCCTTTCCCAGGAGGTGACCAAGAGCAGTGCATGTCATATGGGGGGATTTGGAAAGTGAGGAGTCTGGTCGTTGAAAGTTGGTGGGAGAGGCCAGGTGCAGTGACTCACGCTTGTAATCCCAGCACTTTGGGAGCCCAAGGCAGGTAGATCACTTGAGGTCAGGAGTTCAAGACCAGCCTTGGCCAATATGGTGAAACCCCATCTCTACTAAAAATACAAAAATTAGCCAGGTATGGTGGTGGGTGCCTGTAATCCCACCTATTTGGGAGGCTGAGGCACAAGAATCACTTGAACCCAGGAAGCAGAGGTTGTAGTAAGCCAAGATTGCACCAGCCTGGGTGACAAAGCAAGACTGTTTCAAAAAAAAGAAAAAAGAAAGTTGGTAGGAGAAAAAAGTCCCTCGAAGAAGGGCAATTGTTCTCCCTCAAGGGTGATTCTCTTTAGAAAAGACGTCTTCCCCGGTGACTCCATGAGAACAGATGACATCCATATAGCACTTCCCAGTGTCTCACAGAGGACAAAGACTGCTGCAGCAACCAAATGTGGTCTCCAGCTCAGCTTTCCCCAGCACCGCCCCCACAGCTCTCTCTGTTCTTCCCTCCTTCCTGTTTCTTCTTGTACTCTGGCTCCCCTCTGTTTTCCACCTCCTGCAAGAAGTGTTAGTTTCACCTAGGTTGAGATCAGAGCCATGATGATGATTGGATATTCCATTTTTTCTACTTACCTGCTTTTTTTTGTTCATTTGCTTATGGATGTGTGCTGATAGTAAGAGTGAGAGGTAACGTGTGGGAAATTATATGACACAGCAGCAAACACATTTAAGTGACTTGAAGAACCTTAAGACTTAAAACCTGAATATTTCACCTTACCAGAAATACTGCATTTCTGTTATTTTTCTAAAGGTTCGATCATTTTGCCACCCTCTTCAAAAAACCTTTCAATGACTCCCAATGGAATAAAATCCAAACCACTCAGTCAGGCCTTCTGAGCCTTCCACAGTCTGTCTCCAACTTCTAATTTTATCATTTCAGCCAACCAGTCCTTTGCTTCAGCCACTGTGAACTCCTCCTCCCTCTTCTGTGTAATATCTCACTCTTTTCTGAATGCTGTCCCTCACATCTGCCCTTGAAAGTACACATTGTAGGCTGGGCGCAGTGGCTTATGCCTGTAATCCCAGCACTTTGGGAGACCAAGGTGGGAGGATCACTTGAGCTCAGGAGTTTGAGACCATCCTGAGCAACACAGTAAGACCCTGTCTCTGCAAAACAAACAAACAAACAAAAAAATCAAAAAATTAGCCAGGCGTGATGGCATGGGCTTGTAGTCCCAGGTACTTGGGCAGCTGAGGTGGGAGTATCACTTGAACTCAGGAGGTTGAGGCTGCAGTGAGCTGTGATCATGCCACTGCAATCCCACCTGGGCAACAAAGTGAGACCCTGTCTAAAAAAAAGAAAAGAAAAAAGAAACACACATTGTCCACATTCCCATACCCCTGTGTTCTCTGTCTGCCCCGTCCTCCCTCTGCACCCCAGGCAAGTTTACTAGTCTGCTTCTTATTATAGATATGACTGTCTCCACCACCACCACTACCATCACCTTTGATTACAAGGAGACTTTGAAGAAAATAATAGATTAACATTTGCCCCATATTAAATGTGGCATATTTGAGAAGTAGCTCATAGTTTTCTCTTTCTACTCTCTTGGCTACTCTATGCTTTGTTCTACCATGTACCATTAAGGATACCAATTTGTCATGAAATGATGTAAATGCTGCATCTCCTCTGTTGGATTGCAATTTTATTGTATTCCTCAAATCACCTAACATGGTGCTAAGCAAATCATAAGAATAGAGTGCTTCCACATGCCTGGCACTGTGAAGCACTTTATAGACATCGTAACAACTCTGTGCAGCATATACTTCTTGAACGTGTGTGCTGGTCCATGTGGAAAAAAACAGTTAACTGCCACTAAGCCCTCTTGCCCTCTGCCATGGGAACCACCGCAACAGAAAATCTAAAGTCACTGCTGGTGGTGGAGCTGTGCAGCCATGGGCCAGGTGGCAGCTGGGAAACAGCAGTCAATACTCAGACACATACTGGGCTATGTGGGCTCCTGGATTACATCCTGGTTCTCTGTTCACCAACTGGGCAGCCTTGGAAAGTGAATCAACCTGTTTGTGCTTTAGGTTCTTCATCTAAGAGACAATAATTCATACCTTAAAAGGTATCATACAAAAATTAGCCACGCATAGTGGCAGGCACCTGTAATCCTAGCTACTCAGGAGGCTGAGGCAGGAGAATCTCTTGAATCCGGGAGATGGAGGTTGCAGTGAGTGGAGATTGCACCATTGCACTCCAGCCTGGGTGACAGAGCAAGACTCCGTCTCAAAATTTAAAAAAAAAAGGAAACCTTAACAGGCTGGTAAAATGAGACAGTATGCAAAGTGTCTGGGATGGCACGGTGCATACAGCAGGGGCTCAATAAATAGTACTTATCATTATTGGAGTTATTGTATATAAGGTACAGTGCTAGGTACTGTAAAATATAAAGACCAGAAGTAAACATATTACGGTGGTGGGTCTTGCCCTTCAACCCTACAGAGTTCTGAATCCACATGCTCGGTTAAGGGCCCTTTTAGCTCTAGCCTGTGATTCTGTACTTCCAAGTTGGCACTTAAAAGCCAACAACCATATGTCCTCACCACATTGCATCAGTTCAGGTCAGGTGGTTGCTTAGTTTAGAGTTAACAAAGCCAAGATATGAGAGATTGATACCTTTAAAAAGAACCACGGGTAGGGAACGGCCCAGCCAGGCAGCCTTGGTTTCTAAACTTCGGACTTGCTACTACTGTGTGTATTTTTGTTGGAAGAAGACCTCCAATTCAGCCTGAAGCTGGTATCATGAATCACTCAAAGGTGTGATGTGATTGTGACTAGAAGCTGGACCAGATGCTCTGTGCAGGTTTGGAAGCAGTTACGCTCTTGTGGTTTGACTAACCTTTTTTATGAGTGTGTTACTAAAGAAACGTGAGCTGTTGGCTTTTCAATTACTGTAGTTTACCCTTTCTGAGTTTCATACACATTGAGTCATCGTGTCTACAGGTGACTGATAATCATCTGCACTGCTTAAGTTACCGTAACTCAGAGACGAGGGGATCTGATGATTACAAGTTGCATGCACGTGAACATCTGAGGCTGCCCCATCTCCTTAACAATGAACAATGGTCTGCGTTAACTACAGAATTTAGTCACATATTTCCACTCATCCAAGGGTTTATTTTCCTCTTACTGTTTCGCCTTTTACAATTTTAGCACTCAGCTGTTTTCTGACATATGCTGCAGGTGGTATAGAGTATGAAATTGTAGGCCTCACTAAGTAAAGCAAACTCTTGGGAGAAAGGATAAAAGCAGTTTGTGATGTGCCTACCCCATCCAGAAGCCTTCTGGAGCCTTTCTATTAGGTGAAAAGAGAAAAAGTTCCTCAAGGACCTCTGGTTTTTAGGGACTTGAACAGAGGTGGCCACACTGTAAAATCACCAATAACCTTAAAAAGGCCAAAAAACCAAAGTTCATCACTTCTGTGTCACATTCTAGGGAATGGGTGTCTGTAACCTTAGCTGGCTTTCATGTTCTAAGTCTTCCAGATGGCCTTGACCAAAGATATATCCAATCTGGAAACTGGAAATAAAACCCATTGATTACTTTGGCCAAGGTCTACTCTGCTGTTGCTTCTTATGGAGTTTCCAAGACAATTGTTTTTCTTTGCATATATATTCTTTTCTCTCAGGTATTCGTCTAGAAACTGTCAGGTTGGCCTTTAAGGTCAGCGGCTTGTGGGGATGCAAGGACAAATTCATCTTACAGGAATAGATCTGTTAGCTGGTTCTTCTGGCTCTAATTTCTCACTGTTCTTGTCTGCCTTACACATTACTGTTACATTAACCACAAGCCTGTCTTTTTCAAGGGCAGGTAGCCTTGGCTCTTTGTTCAAATTCAAACCCTACAGTGAGCCATTTGGAATGCCCATCATTTGGTCCTACCATGCATTATCTTTTTTCAGTGTTTCTCCAAATGTAGGATGCAAATTGCCAGCAGGCACATGGGGCCATTTAAAAACCTGGGTCCACACAGCAGGACAATTATTTTCTTTCCAGTTCTCTTTCAGTCTCCCAGATTATACTAAAGAGAAAGATTTAGACTTAATTTGATACCAGTTGTCTTTAACACTAGTCTCACCCTTGGTAATATCTGTTTTTAACAAAGGGGGAAGGGAGCTTAGTCTCCAAGTACTTAATATCTGATCAAAATGTTATGAAATGCTCCGTTTCTTTTTTTTTTTTTTTGAGATGGAGTTTTGCTCATGTTGCCCAGGCGCAATCTTGGCTCACCATAACCTCCGCCACCCAGGTTCAAGTAATTCTCCTGCCTCAGCCTCCCGAGTAGCTGGGATTACAGGCATGCACCACCACACCCGGCTAATTTTGTATTTTTAGTAGAGACGGGGTTCTCCATGTTGGTCAGGCTGGTCTCAAACTCCCGATCTCAAGTGATCCTCCCACCTCAGCCTTCCAAAGTGCTGGGATTACAGGCATGAGCCACTGCGCCTGGCCAGTGCTCTATTTCATCGTCTTTATTTTTCATAGTTACCTTCTACTTGAAAAATAAGTGATTCTGGTTTTCCATTTATGTCAGTGATATAAAGTTTCCTTAAAAACCACATTTGTTTTAGAAAAAAAAGTGAACCAAATCAAACAAAGAAAAAACCCAAGCACTTACCAAGTGTTTTCCATATGGCAGGACCTGTTCTAAGTGCTTTCCAGTGACCCTGTGAGGGAGATAACATTATTATCTTCACTTTACATGAGGACACGGAACAGACAGGTTAAGTGACTTGCCCAAGGTCACACAACCAGTGACCAATGGAGCCAGCATCAAACCCAGCCCATCTGACTTCAGAGTTTGTTTTCTCAACCACCATACTTCACTGGTGTGTAGATATTGCAGAATATGAAAGAAGAGTGAAGCCTGGGAAATCCTGTGTTTCATACTTCTTGATCTAGTTTCAGTCAGACTCTTACTGTGCATGTTCCATGTAGTCCCACCTCTCTGCCTTCATTCCTGCACTCTCCTCAACTAGGATGTCCTCTCCCCCTTCTCTGAAAATCTAAATCCTACCAGTTCATCAAGACCCTTCTCAAAATTTAGATTTTCCAAGAATGCTTTCCCTTCCCCAAGTACTTCTGAAGTTTCTGCATTCCCTTAATGCCTAAATATCAGTTTATACCAAATTGTCTTGCCTGTGCCTATATGTTACCTTATTATTCTTTTTACAGAACACATGTTACTTTCCTGTCTAAATGTCTCAAATGTGGGCATTTAGAATAAAAGCAAAGACCTCCATAGAGCAAAGCAATCCTTTTACAACCTCTTTTTTTTTTTTTTTTTTTTTTTTTTTTTTTTTTTGAGACATGGTCTCACTCTGCCACCCAAGCTGGAGTGCAGTGGCATCATTTCAGCTCACTGCAACCTCTGCCTCCCAGGCTCAGGTGATCCTCCCACCTCAGCCTCCTGTGTAGCAGTGTAGCAGGGACTACAGGTGCCCAGCTAATTTTTTTTTTTTTTTTTTTGAGACGGAGTTTCGCTCTTGTTACCCAGGCTGGAGTGCAATGGCGCGATCTCGGCTCACCACAACCTCCGCCTCCTGGGTTCAGGCAATTCTCCTGCCTCAGCCTCCTGAGTAGCTGGGATTACAGGCACGCACCACCATGCCCAGCTAATTTTTTGTATTTTTAGTAGAGATGGGGTTTCACCATGTTGACCAGGTTGGTCTTGATCTCTCGACCATGTGATCCACCTGCCTCGGCCTCCCAAAGTGCTGGGATTACAGGCTTGAGCCACCGCGCCCGGCCAATTATTTTATTTTATTTTATTTTATTTTATTTTATTTTATTTTATTTTATTTTATTTTAATTGTAGAGACCAAGTTTCTCTATGTTGCCTGGGCTGGTCTCAAACTCCTGGGCTCAAGCGATCCTCCTGCCTCAGCCTCCCAAAGTGCTAGGATTACAGGCATGAACCACCACACCCAGCCAACTTTTAACTTATAATTTTTCTCCAGTTCCATATACATAGGTCTTCTTTTTCATCCACTAAGTTGGAGATGCCTCAAGAACAGGAACTGGTTCTTCCAATCCTTTTGTTTTCTCTTTTTTTTTTTTCTTCTTTATTTTATTGCTGTATGGCAGTGACAAATTTTGGAATCTCAACATGCCTAGGAAACATTACAGAAGGATATGGTTTAGCAAATCTCTCCAGAATCCAGGCTGACAGAATGGAAAGGATCAGCAATGACCTCAGCCTCACCTCCAGCACTCCTAGCTTTCTCTCCCCTCTGCCCACCCCTCACCACTGAGCACATCTGCCCTCACTGCAGTCCCCATCCCTGCCTTCCCTGTGACCAGAGAGCCTCTGTTTTCTAACACACAACACCCACACACCCCGAAGGTGGCTAAACTCTGTTTTCAAAACTTCTCAGCAGTTTTACATGAGAAGAAGGAGAGGGTGACCACAAGTATATTTTTTCAGTTAAGTGTGAGATAGGCCCTAATGATCACGTGTGTATCAGAGACATATTTGCCAAGCAAAGGAAGAGAAACACACTTTAGGAAAGGGACAAAGACCATGATCTCTTCTCAAAAAAGTTTTTCTATAAATTTCCACATTTGAAGTTCTTTCACTTCAGTTTCAGTCAGCTAGGACGGTGAGTCTGGGGAGTAGCCAGTTGGAGTCTGGGGGGGCTATTTTCTCTGCCTCTGCAGCTATTTAAAAAGCTGCCAAGGGGAGGCACTGAGTGTCCCCACTCTGCAGCATTTCCGTCCCCCTGGTTACCTAATACTGCAAGCAGAAAATAAACAAAATAAGAGTTGGGAGTTGACTGTGTCTTAAGAGATCGCGAACTATGACAGAAGCCCCAGACTCCCGCAGGCTGGTAGCTCCCTTGTCCCTTTAGCCCCGTCCTCGTGTCCTGCTTCTTTCCCTCCTTCCTTGAGGGCTCCCCTCTGACCTGCACAGTGGGCCTACCTTACCACATGGCCTCAGCTGAACCACATCTCTGCCCCTCCCTTCTGCCTGCTGGCTTTATTTTAACCATCCAAACAAGGTGCTGCGGACCAGTGTCCCCTGAGACTTCAGCACCATGGGGAACCATTCTGCCAGGCTTAGTCTTCTTGGGCAGTAGGCAGCTTAACTTTCCTCCCTTTCTGAGGTCTCTGGAAAATACTTACATACTCTCTGCCTCGGCAGCGTTTCCTTTGTAACCCTCTTTGTCACTTGTTCCAGGTGAGAAGCGCCACTGCTTTGATGTTAACTATAATTCAAGCTATATGTATGAGAAAGAGAGTGAGATCATACAGACCCGCATGATGGACCAAGCCATCAATAACGCCATCAGCTATCTCGGTGCCGAAGCCCTGCGCCCCTTGGTCCAGACACCGCCTACTCCCACCTCCGAGATGGTTCCAGTTATTAGCAGCATGTATCCCATAGCCCTCACCCGGGCTGAGATGCCAAACGGTGCCCCTCAGGAGCTGGAAAAGAAAAGCATCCACCTTCCAGAGAAGAGTGTGGCTTCTGAAAGAGGCCTCTCCCCCAATAATAGTGGCCATGACTCCACAGATACTGACAGCAACCATGAAGAACGCCAGAATCACATATATCAGCAAAATCACATGGTCCTTCCTCGGGCCCGCAATGGGATGCCACTTCTGAAGGAGGTCCCCCGCTCTTATGAACTCCTTAAGCCCCCGCCCATCTGCCCAAGAGACTCCATCAAAGTGATCAACAAAGAAGGGGAGGTGATGGATGTATATCGGTGTGACCACTGCCGCATCCTCTTCCTGGACTATGTGATGTTCACCATTCACATGGGCTGCCACGGCTTCCGTGACCCTTTCGAGTGTAACATGTGTGGATATCGAAGCCATGATCGGTATGAGTTCTCGTCTCACATAGCCAGAGGAGAACACAGAGCCCTGCTGAAGTGAATATCTGGTCTCAGAGAATGCCCCTAAGTGTTCAATATCATTTCTAAAAATCGATAACCTCACCTAACAGATTGCTCTCAAAACTTACTCACTTCCAGACTCCTTTTCATACCATTTTTAGCTGGGTTCACATGGGGAGCCAGAGATACACTGTCTTCCTTCAGAAATTATTCATAGATCCAGCATATTATTTACTTTTGTGAAATCTTTGTTTTCCCATCAGGGACTTGAATTTTATGGAATGTAAAAGCCAAAAAGGTATTTGGTCATTGTCTTCTGCAGCAATAGAATGAGCGGTCCCAGAGATGTGCTACATGAGACATTCTTTCCAAGATATATCAACCATGTATGGAAAAGCCTTTCAGTCATGTGTGCAAATCCACAAAGAGGAAAAGCTGACCAGCTGACCTTGCTGGGAGCCTCACCCTTCTGCACTTCTTCACGGGCTGAAGGATTAGGATATGACAGGCTAAGAGTAAGAAAAAGAACGGCCATAAACTAAGTATCTGTTACGAGTTAACTGAAGACCCCATTCTCCAAGCGTCAGATTCATTTCCTATGACAACATTTTTTTAAAATGTCATCTAATGGCACTTCTGCTTCTACCCTTTACCTGCCCATCTCCAGTGAAAAGCTGAGCTGCTTTGGGCTAAACCAATTGTCTACAGGAGAAAAATCTATGCCAGAAGAACTGATGGTTTTAAATATAGACCATCATTGAAACTCCGGAAGGTTGTCCACTGTGGATAATGGTATCCCTTTCCGTTGGTCAAGGTTGGAAGGGCAAGGGTATGATAAAGGGGGAAATGGTTTGGCAGCACCAACGGAAAAAAAAACAGCTACCTGAAAGTTCCTGAAAGAGTTCATGGAGAATTGGTAATACAGACCCAAAGCCAATTTGCCAATGATTTTTTTTCCATTAAAAAAATCCAAAAAGTGTGGCTTAGCCTCCCCCTCCCCACAGGAGAGGAACTGGAGATAGACACCATGTGTGTTTAGATCGGAGCTGAGCTCCAGGATGGGGTGAAGAGGGATACCTCTACTGACAGGCTCTCCCTGATCAGGCAGGCTTTGGCCCGTTTTTACCTATTTAAATGGAACTGCTGTATTCCATGAAAATTCCTGAAAGTCTGATCACGGTTCGGCAAATGTATAAGTCATCCTTGCCACTCACAATGTGGACATACTATCAGGAGGAATGCTGTTATCATTGTAAAATTAGCACTGGAATAGGGAGTGACAAAATCTGTTTGCTAATTAGCTATATGACTTTGAGTAAATCATTTAATATTTTTTCTTAGACAGGATCTCACTCTGTTGCCCAGGCTGGAGTGCAGTGGTGCAATCGTGGCTCACTGCAGCCTTGACCTCCCCAGGCTCAGGTGATCCTCCCACCTCAGCCTCTTGAGTACTGGGACTACAGGCACGCACCACCATGTCTGGATAATTTTTGTACCTTTTGTAGAGATGGGGTCTCACTATGTTACCCATCCTGCTGGTCTTGAACTCCTGGGCTCAAGCAATCAGCCTGCCTCAGCCTCCTTAAGTGCTGGGATTACAGGTGTGAGCCACCACACCCAGCCTCATTTAACTCTTGAAACTTCATTTCCTGCCAGGCTCGGTGACTCACACCAGTAATCAAAACACTGAGAGGCTGAGGTGGGCAAATCGTTTGAGGTCAAGAGTTTGAGACCAGCCTGGCCCATATGGTGAAGTGCTGTCTTTACTAAAAATACAAAAATTAACTAGGCAGTAGTGGCATATGCCTGTAATCCCAGCTATTCGGGAGGCTGAGACAGGAGAATCTGGGAGGCAGAGGTTTCAGTCAGTGGAGATGGCCCTTCTACACTCCAGTCTGGGTGACAGAGTGAGACCCTGTCTCCAAAAAAAAAAAAACAAAAACAAAAAACCTCAGTTTCCTCATTCATAAAATAGGAATTGGATTTAAATGTTCTCTTGGGTCCCTTCTAGCTTTAAATTATTATGTGATTACGCAGTAACCACAGGTTATTGTTTAAACCTCCTAATGTATGGATATTAAGCAGAGGAGTATTTATATGAATACGTGTTTCACATTCCTTTGGTATGAAAATGGTGTGTTAAGTTTTTCCTTTAATCACTGAGTTGTGAATGTGAAGAAGGTGGTGGAGAGGAACAAAAAACAGAAAGGTATTTTGATCTTGCCCCAAAGCATACACACAAATTGGCAAATGCAGCTGTTTACCAAAGCCTTTTTTTTTTTTTTCCTTTTTAAGAAATTATGTTAGGGAAAATAAATTCTGCTTCCAGAGACAACTTCATGGAACCTATTTACAAATTAAGAGTCAGCTTTGTGAACATTTCTACCAGAGCCAAGAATCCCAAATTCCTGGTAGATTAGCGTTTTATTTCTAAAGGGCTTATGCATTCGGCTCAAACTCAACTCGTCTGTGTGCTGCCAGTAATTAAAATGCTCCACCTCAGACTGCACAAATGGCTTATCCTTCTTTGTGGCATGGCGTCTGTCTCAGGAAAAAGGGTTTTATGAAATTCCATGGCAACAGTCCCAACATGTTTGAGATTTCAGCTAAAGGAATGGATGTATTTTGGTGTGTAGTCTTCAGTATATCACTGTATTTCCATAATACTAGACTCCAAGCTATGCCAGATTGCTTATTCCCATTGTGAAGGAGGAGTTGCTCATTATGTTCTTGAAATATCACACATCCTGTTGGTTCTTCAGGGGACAAGAGAAAGAGAATTTGGAGGCAGGGATTAGTAAAAGAGAAAACTAGGGAAAGGAAGCCTTTCCATCAGATTAGTGTTCAAGTCTTTGCAGAGGAGACCAACTTTTTTTTTCTTGAGACAGAGTCTCGCTCTGTTGCCCAGGCTGAAGTGCAGTGTCGCAATCTCAGCTCACTGCAACCTCTGCCTCCTAAGTTCAAGCATCTGCCACTGCTGGGCACTGAAGCCCTGGAGCAGCGCCAGGCAGGACCTGTAGTTTCTCATGCAGACTCCCTCTGAACACAAGCCGCATAGGCCCCTCTGCTTCATTTCCCACCAGCCTTCCACTATACACCCAGGAGGCCACGATCTGAGGAACCGCCAAACCCATGAAAAGTTTCCTTGCAGCCAAGGTGACAGAATTGGGCTGAGGGTGGAAAAGAAACAGAACCAGTGCTCCAGGTATTTTTTATTTTTATTTTTGTATATATATATTTTTAGAAGACAGGGTCTCACTATGTTGTGTAGGCCAGACTCAAACTCTGTGCCCAAGCAATCCTCCTGCCTCAGCCTCCCAAGTAGCTGGAATTACAGACAGGCACAAACCGTACCCAGCTTTCCAAATGTTTTCGGTCACTGTTTGAAGTGTCGCATCAGTACTTCCTATGGAGAGAGAACTAAATAGAAGTGTCTCTCCTGTGACCCACCTCCACCACTACCAGGAAAAAAAGAGAGAGAGAATGAACTCATTAGTCTTTAGATTCCTCAAGTCATTCTCCCAAAAAGATATTTGCCTTGGCTTAGATAAGCCAGCTAATCTTATGCTTTGTGACTCATTCTAAGCTGTTCCTGACACAGCTTCTGCCTTTGTCAGTGACAACATTTTTTACCTTTAAATGCAGTGCTTAACATTTGGTTAGGCCCATATTCAAAATAGCCCAGATAGAAAATGACCTCAGATTTTAACCTCCTAGGCTCAAACAATCCTCCCACCTCAGCCTCCCAAGTAGTTGGGACTATAGGCATGCCACCACACACAGCTAATATTTTGTACTTTTTTGCAGAGATGGTGTTTCGCAATGCTGCCCAGGCTGGTCTTAAACCCCTGGGCTCAAGCAGTCCGCCCACTTGAGCCTCCCAAAGTACTGGGGTTACAGGCGAGAGCCACTGAGCCCAGCCACAGCCAGATTCCTTTGGCAAACAGAAATGTTTAAAAACACAAAATTTTGCTCAGTTGAAACACTGTGTCAAATCTCACATCAACATAGTTTTTCTTTTTGGCTTTGTTTCATGAGGAACAGACAGAACATAAAGTTTTTCCAAGCAACATCTGTATCACTATTATTCTCCTACTTCCTGCCCCCCCACCTCCCCACCCCCTATTGAATGTGAGGTTTAGAATGTTTTAAGGAGGACTGGGCACAGTGGCTTACGCCTGTAATCCCAGCACTTTGGTAGGCCGAGGCAGGCAGATCACGAGGTCAGGAGTTTGAGACCAGCTTGACCAATATGGTGAAATCCCGTCTCTACTAAAAATGCAAAAATTAGCCAGGCATGGTGGTGCGTGCCTGTAATCCCAGCTATTCAGGAGGCTGAAGTGGGAGAATCACTTGAACCCAGGAGGTAGAGAAAGCAATGAGTCGAGATTGCACCACTGCATTCCAGCCTGGGCGACAGAGTGAGACTCTGTCTTAAAAAAAAAAAAAAAAAAAAGTTTTAAGGAAAAAAAGCAGTATTTCTGTTATATATAATCCCAGGTGGTAAGACCACAATGGAACTGTTTCCTTAAAGTCCTCATTTAAAGCCCAATGAAAGGAGGCATGTTGGACTCTAGCAGAGATTTGGAAACTCTGGGAAACTCAAGATTTGTGAAAGAAGTTGGCCATCTGAGGACTCAAAGCCTCAGCATTGGGACTTGTGAGTTCAAGAAGGAAAAAGAAAAGGGAGTGGTGAAACTTTGTCCTAAAAGTTAGCACCAGGAACAGAAGGAAAAAAATGACATATATTGATACCTCATCTTTTAGAGAATTGGAAACTATTTTTGTGTTCACACAGAAAGTATAGTTCAAAAAAACCTCTATATCCAGAGGTCAGACAAGGAGAATGATTTGAAATATACGTGCTGATAAAGGAGGACAATTTTGATCTGAAACCAACGGCTGGACCTGGGCCATCTCAGGAAAAGGACTCTATTCTCCAAGGCTGCACGACTAAATGGTTCTGAGAATGAGCCCAGGATTGAGACTCCTGACCCATTAGGACCGTGGACTCAGAAGAGTCTGAAGGAGCATTGTGGGCTTGAAATTTCTGAAAGCTTGTAAAGTAACACAAGACTGCGCCTCTCCCTCACCCCAGCTGTAGATATTCTGTGCCCCACCAGCATTGTCAAGATACACAGGTTTTTGCACTTTGAAGAAACTGGATGCAAGTTTCCTTTTTTTTTTTTTTTTTTTGAGACAAAGCCTTGATCTGTTGCCCAGGCTGAGTGCAATGGCGAAATCCTGGCTCACCTGCAGCCTCAACCTCCTGGGCTCAAGCAACGAGTGATCCTCCAGTCTCAGCCTCCCAACTAGCTGAGACTACAGGCATGCACCACCACACCCAGCTAATTTTTGTACTTTTGGTAGAGACCGGGTCTCACCATGTTGCCCAGGCTGGTCTTGAACTCCTGGCCTCAAGTAATCTACCCACAAGTAATCAGCCTCCCAAAGTGTTGGGGTTACAGGAATGAGCCTCTGCGGCCAGCTTGAGTTTCTTCTTAATACTGTATTACAATAGTGGACTGTCTTATGTGTTTATATTGATGAGCTATTTCAAATAGGAATGTTAATGAGTGTATTAAATTTTTGTAAGGATATACCTTCCAAGGATGTTGTGAGGTTTTCCATAATTTTGTATGAGAGCTAATGTTACCTTTGAGAGGTGGTGTGGATTATGTGGGGTGGTTGTAAATTTTCTACTGTATGTACCATGACCTAAATTTAAAGACATGAAAAATATCCAAAGACCATACTAGAACATAATAGTAATTCTTTTACAAATGAATTATGGATGTAAATGATCTCTAACGCAGTTTCTTTCATGTTGTTTTAATGCACAAGGGCAGAGGATCTGCTGACCCTTGGAACCAATGTGAGCTAACCACGTGCTACAGACACTTCATGGTGTCGCACCCAGGGAAGTGGAAGCGCTTTGCTCCCTCACTGTCTGTGAGTCCTCAACCGTTAGTTCCCCCGCAGAACTTGAGCTTCTTCAAATGGTTCTCACTGTTTATCTCTCCATGGACCCCACTCCAGAAAACCTAGAGATGAGTCCCAAGATGCCACCCACCTTCCCCAAGCCCTTGCCACACATCTATGAATTCTATTTCACACTCTGAATGTAAGTGCAGCTTTGCTTCTTCCTCTCTTGAAAAGGCTGAGAACACACGTTTTAAAATGTTAGGAAAATGGGGCAGCCTTAAAAATGACTGATCCCACCACCAGTGACTCATGTATACTCCAGGCTAGCAGACAAGGCCCTTTTTGGTGGGCCTGCCTCTGTGGGTTCACAGAAACCAAATTACTGTGGGTTGCAAAGAATTAGCAGGTCATTTACAAAGCAGACATCCCTTCCCCAGACGGTGGTTTTGCATGCTCAGGTTCTCAGTCTGTGAGCTTTGGTGCAGGATCATTTTGGCTACTGGAAAAACCATAGCTTATTTTAAATTTCTGGTTGCCAAAGCCACCATACGTGTGGTCTGTGGATGACCATTGTCTGCAGAATGACGAGAGAGGAACAGAATGTGGTTTGGGGCTCAGGGTGGCCTTCCCACTGGGAAGGAAAGCAGGAGGGAGCCCTTGCCCTGCGTTTTGACACAGCCTGTGCTCACAGCCTCTCCTCTCATCTTCGTTTCTCAGAAATGCCCTCCCTGCCCAGTAATGACTTTCCCTTGTCACTCCTATGGAGTTCTACCCGGAGTCCGACCATGTGTAGCACTGTGAAGTTTACTCCTTTGTAAAGATGGTTTAAAGAAAGTCAGCTTCTGAAATGTAGCAATGCTAGCCCTTGCCAGAACCCTGTAAGAAATAGCCCTACTGATAGTTTTCTAGGTTTATCATGCTTAATTTTTACACTGAAAAATAAAAAAATCCTGGTATGTTTGAAATGAGTCCTTGTGCATCCTTATCATTTGCAGCTGCTGCTGGCAGGATGAGGAGGGTTTCATCCCGACCCAAGGAATACTTTCTTAATTGCGCTCCTCTATTTCTTAAAGTCCAGTTATCAAGAACAACGAATTGGCCGGGTGCGGTGGCTCAAGCTTGTAATCCCAGCACTTTGGGAGGCCAAGGCGGGTGGATCACAAGGTCAAGAGATCGAGACCATCCTGGTCAACATGGTGAAACCCCGTCTCTACTAAAAATACAAAAAATTAGCTGGGCATAGTGGCGCATGCCTGTAATCCCAGCTACTCAGGAGGCTGAGGCAGGAGAATTGCCTGAACCCAGGAGGCAGAAGTTGCGGTGAGCCGAGATCGCGCCGTTGCACTCCAGCCTGGGCAACAAGAGCGAAACTCCGTCTCAAAAAAAAAAAAAAAAGAACAACGAATTATCACTGAAATAAGGGTTCTCACCTGATGCCTTGCTGAGCCTACCACTGGGATCCTGCCGCTGGCCCCTGAACCCACGTGATGGGGTTCTTGGTCCCACTGGTCCTTAGTTCACTAAGGAAACTGGAGGAGGTTCCGGACCTGGACTTTGCATGATCAACACATTCAGCACGGTGCACCCCTCTTCCAAGCCGCTGCTCTGCCCTCCTCCCTCAACAGAGATTCTTCTTAAAATACAGTCAAGTTCCAACTTTTTAATGTCTGGGGCTCACAGACATCCACATTGGGAAACTTGGGTTGTAGTCCTTAAACTTGACCCTATTTAAATACAGTCTTTAGAAACCTGGAGACCCAAAACCAAGGTGTTAGGGGGAAAAGTCCTGGGAGAGTGGCAGAGGGATGGGGCTGCTTTCTCCCCATCTCATGATTGCATTCTCTCTTAGAAAATGTTAGAGAAGGTAGACACTGTCTAGCCTCTAGTACCTGGAGTCCTGGTTCCAATCCCAGCCCTGCAGCTCTCAGGATGAGCCCAGACACTTGACTTTCCCGTCTGAGCGCTGATCTTTCCCGGAGTCAAGGATCTCTGAAGGGCCTTCTGGCTGGTACTCCTAAAGCACCCTCCATTTTCCCTCTTCTGTGGAAGAGGCATGAGAAAGATGGTCTGAAGTCTAGGACTAGCAATGTGGGGCCAGGCTGGCGGCGGCGTCTTCTGGCTCTATGATCAGCACCATCTCCCTCCCATCAGTACCCCAAACTGTCCAAGCAGGCTGTGGGGTTTCCCAGGCTCGCTCAAACTGAGGAGGAGAAAGGAATGGCACGGGCGCCTGCCTCTGCATTTTAGCACTGAATACATTCAACAATGGCCCCTCAGTAGCTGGTTTTCAGCCCTGGAGAGAGGATTATATGGCCTTTCCCATCCCCAAACCCTTTCCAAAGCAGAAGCAGCTCAGGCAGAAGACAGGGAAACAGAGAGACCCTGACCCCCTTTGCCAGTACGCAGTGGCGTTGGGGCCAAATGGACTGCTGGCCTGAGAAGAGTTTTCCTTCCTGATCCTTGGAAGCTGATTCAATGCCCTAGAGGGTGGGGGGTGGACCTGGCAGTGAAGGCCACCCACACCTGCACCCTCCTCCTCCCCCTCCCCCATCATGCAAAACCCGGGCCATTCACTTAGGCTGCTGTGTCCAAACCTCCACCTGCAGGCAACTGCCACCCGAGGGCAGGCAGGGGGAAAGGACCTAGCTCCCTGCCCTCATCTCCTGTCCCTCAGAATCCAGGGTCTGAGGGAGAGTGGGGGTGACAGCTCCCAGAAGACCAGAAACACTGGCCTGAGGGATGGTGGAGGGGCACGTTCGGTCCAGGCCACAGTTCCAGCTGCGGAGCATTCCGGGATCAGACGGTTGTTTGCATAAAAGCCAAAAGCCACTGCACCTGGGGTGGGGAGGCCCTCTGGGGAGGTGCTCCCTGGCTTGGGGGAGATGGGGGAAGGAAGGTGTCATGGAAAGTCCCTGAAGGACACGGGGTGTTGAATTTGCTGTGGTTTTGTTTTTAACTCTGTCTTGACCTGTGAAGTAGGCAGCTGCCTCCCTTCACCCCAAATAACAGACCTTCCCCCAGAATAACACACACATACCCAAGGAAAGGGCTGCAGTGGAAAGGCCTGCGGGTGATGTCAGCTGCCCCCCTTCCCCAGGAGTGAGGGGGCAGGAAGCCCCGAAACAGCCTTTCCCATCACTTCGCCTCTCCACCCCAGTCCCCTGGCCCCCTGGCCCAGAAGAGCTGCCTAGGCAAATAAACCACAGCCCTGGGGGTAGCGGTGGATGGGAACTAGGGGGGCGCTGCCACCTCCTCCCCCAGGCTTGTCCTTCCACCCCACAATCTCCATCTCACCCCCACTGGAATTGCATTCTCAGTAACTTACTGAGAATGTCTCACTCACAGACCTCAGCTGCCCCACTAGACTCCCGGGGAGCTGTGTCTCTCTGCGTGTGCATGTCTGTCTCCATGTGCACCTGTCTCTCTCTCCGAATATCTTTCTGTGTCTGTCTGTGTGTGCGTGTGTGTCCGTGTGCACGTGCACGTGTCTTGTGTGTGTGCTGGGGAAAAGCAGGCAGTCAGTGAATCCAGCAAAGCTCTTAAGTCCCAAGCAAAAGACAGCCAGGCGCAGACTCCTGCGAGTATCTGGAGTCCTGGTTCCAATCCCAGCCCTGCAGCTCTCGGGATGAGCCCAGACACTTGACTTTCCCTTCTGAGCGCTGATTTTCCCCGGAGTCAGGGATCTCTGAAGGGCCTTCCGGCTGGTACTCCTAAGACTGGCCTCAACCTCACTGCAGCAGCCGGGCTCCAGGCCTTCCCTCTCCCGCCTCTCCTCACCGGGCGCTGGAACTACAGTAATAGTGGCCCTGCCCGTGACCCTCTCAAGAAGTCACTGTCCTAACTGCTCTATCAAATTCCAATCCTGGCCCCCAGAGGTAGGGGACACCTGTGGAACTGTAGGAGGCTCAGAATATGCGCGCTGAGGCTGGGGCTGAACCCCAGGCCCCTACTCTTTCTCAGGTTCTCCTCTATATTCTGCGTAGACCCCAACCCCAGATTCCCGGCCGGCAGGGGTGCCTGGGAGAGGAAAGCGAGGCCGACGAGGCCGACGGAGATGCGGCAGGGGTGCGGCGCGCGGTGGGAGTGAGGGGGGTGTGAGGGGAGGGGCGGCTGCACTTCTGAGAAACAGCTCGGCGTCTCAGCAGCCCGCAGCCTAAGCCCCTGCCTGCGGCTTCACAGCTCGCTCCTCCCGCCGCCCACGCCGCTCGGGGCCTCTCCGGGGGTCGGCAGCCCCGGCGGAGGTGGTGGCTGCTGGGGAGGAAAGCAGCTCTGGGGACAGCAAAGGGGGGGTGGGGGTGGACATGGAGGAAAGCGTGGGTCGCCTGACACCCCGAGAGGAAAACGCCTCCCCTCATCAGGGTCCCAAGCGCTGGATCTCGGCGTGCCCGCGTGTCCCCCTGCCGCCCCCACGCTGTCCCATCACAGCCCGAACGGGATCCAGAAGTGAAACTGTCAGGGTCACAGCCCAGCGCCGCCGCTGCGCCCCGCCCCGCCTTTCCGGGCACTGCCGAGGCGCAGGATCTCCCAGCGCTCGGGCGCCTGCCTGGGAGGAAACGGGGGAGGGGCAGGGGAAGTGCCCCGCGGGCATCTGCAGCGCGCGGTCGCTCTCCTCGGGGGTGTCCGCGCATAATCGCGGGTGGGAACCTCGAGAAACCCGAGCCCCGGGGAGGCCAGGCCGCGGCGCCCGCACTTCCCGCTACGGCCGCTGGGTGTCACTGCAGCTGCGCGGCTGAACCGGCTCGGCGCCGGCGGGAGGCGGGAGGCAGGAACGCTGGGACGCCGGGGCTAGGCCGCCGCGCCGCACGCCGGTCCCGCTCGCCCGCGCCCGGAGGCCCCCGCGGCACTGGAACGCGGCTCCCACACCTCCACCCGCCCGGCCAAGGGAGCACCCCCCGCCCCGCCCGCCGACCCTTAGCGAGGCCCGGACTAACCAACGCTCTGCGGCCACGGGCTCGTTGCTGCAGCGCCACGCAAGCCACGATACCGACTGCGCATCCCCCCGCGGCCTCGCTGGGCCGAGTTCAAAGAGCCGCGACCCCGACGCGCGCCCCCTGGCGAAGCTGGTGGCCTTCTCCCCGCAGAGGTGCGAGGAGTCGCCACGATCGCGGGTGGCTCGGTGGAGCCTGGCGCCCGTTGGCCCCGGCGCGCGCGTGCGGCCCGAGTGGTGGCAGAAGGGCGGGAGACGGGGCAGATCACCTGGCGCACCGGCCCAGAAAAGCTGGGAGATGGGTCCCCGGTACATCCTCCCCTACCCCAGCCTGGCCTGACAAGACTGGGGTCCAGCCTTACCCAGCCACCCCGCAGGCCCCAACACTAAGCTCATCCAGTAGATGTGTGGGGCAGGGTACCTCAGACTGGGAGGAAGGAACCCAAAGATGGGGAACCCGAGTCGGGACTGATGGGTGGAAGAGAGCCAGGCTGGGCAAAGAAGAGATTCCCTGGATGGCCAGGCCTGGTGGTTCATACCTGTAATCCCAGCGCTTTTGGAAGGCAAGGCGGGAGGATCACTTGAGGTCAGGAGTTCGAGATCAGCTTGGCCAACGTGGCAAAACCCCGTCTACTAAAAATACAAAAATTAGCCGATCATGGTAGTGCACGCCTGTAATCCCAGCTACTCGGAAGGCCGAGACAGGAGAATCGCTTGAACTTGGGGGGCGGGGGTTGCAGCGAGCCGAGATGTGCCACTGCACTCCAGCCCGACAGAGAGAGACTGTGAAATTTAATATATATATATATATACATACACACCACAGAAGGGTCTGAAAAAAAAAAGAAAAGAAAAAAGGAGAGATCCCTGGAATCTTTTGGGAAATTGGGGTAGTGCCAGTAGGAATGTCCTGGAGGACAGGACTCTGGGCACGGGAGTTGGTCACAGCTGTGTGAGTTGACCATCCTGCATTCAGCTTCCCCTCCAACTCCAAGGTCACAGGGCCCAGTTCTACTACCCAGACCCTAAGGGGATCTACATGGTGGCTCTAAGGGGGTGGTTTCTACCTTCCAATCTACCTCAGTCTGCCCCAGACCACCCCAAGATAAACCCAATCTAAATAAGAACAAACTGCTTGCAACAAAAACGCAGCTCCAGCTAGACAGCCCTGCAGGTGCCCAGCAAAGAAAAATTTGCCCCTTCCTTGGGGTAGATGCAATTCTGGGAGATGGTGTCAGATGACATCATAGCTCAACCTACATGGGATTGAATTTCAGGCCTCGTCCCCACTTCCCAACACCACCCCTTCCTGTATGGAGAGCCTGGGGGACCCTCGAGGAGCAGCCTCGGACGCGGGATCACCCACTCACCACGCCCCCAGGCTCTGGAGTCCAGTCTGCAACATCCAACTCCCCTAGGATCCAACTCCCTCTTTTTTTTTTTTTTGGAGACAGAATCTCACTCTGTCGCCTGGGCTGGAGTGCAGTGGTGCGATTTCGGCTCACTGCAACCTCTGCCTCTTGGGTTCAAGTGACTTTTCTTTTTTTTTTTTTTTTTTTTTTTTTTTTTTTTTTTTTTTTTTTTGAGACAGAGTTTCGCTCTTGTTACCCAGGCTGGAGTGCAATGGTGCAATCTCGGCTCACCGCAACCTCCGCCTCCTGGGTTCAGGCAATTCTCCTGTCTCAGCCTCCTGAGTAGCTGGGATTACAGGCACGCGCCACCATGCCCAGCTAATTTTTTGTATTTTTAGTAGAGACGGGGTTTCACCATGTTGACCAGGATGGTCTCGATCTCTCGACCTCGTGATCCACCCGCCTCGGCCTCCCAAAGTGCTGGGATTACAAGCTTGAGCCACCGTGCCCGGCCTCAAGTGACTTTTCTGCCTCAGCCTCCTGAGTAGCTGGGATTACAGGCACCTGACACTACGCCCAGCTAATTGTGTGTGTGTGTGTGTGTGTGTGTGTGTGTGTGTGTGTGTTTATTTTTTATTTTTTGTAGAGATGAGGTTTCACCATATTGGCCAGGCTGGTCTCAAGTTCGCTCTGACCTCCAGATTTGCCCATCTTGGCCTCGCAAAGTGCTGAGATTACAGGTATGAGCCACGGCTCCCAGGCCCAACTCCCTCTTTTCTCTCCTCTCCCAACTCAACTGAGAGCTCAGAGTCCTTTGTCCTGATTGCCACTTCGTACTCCCCCTCAAGCCCCAAAGGTGAGGTTCTGCCAACAGCACAGGACGGGAGAGCGGCCTCTGCAGACCCCACCACTGTGCGAGCTGGACCAAGCCCTGAGCTCTCTGGACCCTCTTTCTGTCTGTAGGACCAGATTAGTGCTTCAGCGGTGCAAGCGTTTTTCATGAATACACTGTAAGGCTGAACTTCCACTTAGAAAGGCAGTGCATTCCCCATCACCACCCCAACCTGTCCCTCAGGCCCCTGCTGGAAGCCTGGGACTCTGGGAAGCAGTTAGAAAACTGCTTATGTAGATAGTTTGGAAGAAAGAATCCTTCCCAGTGGCTTTGGACTCCCCTCCCTGTGTCCTGCCCTTCCTCTGTTCATCCCTCATCAGGGTGCCTGGCACTGGGGCCCAAGGAAGGAGCCAGGCAGAGTCCCTGACCTGATGTTGAACCCTCGCGCCTGTGCACCACCCGTGAACTTGGGTGCTGCAGAACTGGCCAGGGCTTTGTCTGGATGCCCTGCCCAGAGAGGTGGACACCCTTAGAATCACACCCACCCCATTCCAGAGTCCAGAGCACTGGCAGCAGTATTCCCTCCCCTCCACACTTGAGCAGGCAGAGAGGCCCACACTGTAGCCACACCGGCCACAGAACCCCTACCCTACAGGCTCACAGTGCTGCCAAGGATGGCAGTGTACCCTGGCGCCTGGCTCCCACTGGCCACGCTGGCCCTGGGCAGCCGGAAAGCGTGATGTACAACACGCGGCACCTTGGGTCAGCTCCCCAGATGTGGGCCCTGTCACCCCCTCTCAGTACTGGGTCCTCCTCTGCATGGAAAGACGATGAGGAATTTCCCCTTTGCCCTCAAGTTCTTTTCTGAAATGTTTTTAATAAGTACATATAATTTTAGGATCAAAAATTATATGTACTTATTAAAAATAAATCTATTTTGATTTATTTTTAAATCAATTTTGAAAAGACAGTATCTGAGGTCCCAGGCCCCTCCCTATCCACCAGAGAAGCTCCCACCAGCCCAGGTTTTCTCAGAACCACAAGCCTCCCCTATCTAGCTCTGAAGCTGTCCTTGGCAGTCTTTTCTGCTATCTGACCACTGTAGGTCATGCTGCAGTCTCTGAGGCAGAGCAGCAGCCTTCCCACATCCTCGGAGCTAGGGAATCTTGCCCAGGGGTCCCTCTATGAGCTGGCCCTGAGAGGATCCCTGTCCCCCAAACTTTTAGCAGCTACATCTCCAAAACGCCAGAAATCTCAGACACTCACCGAGAACGGCCTGCTGCCTGTCTCAGGGAGCCAGATCAGAGCCAAGTGCTGCCCCCTCTAAGGGCTCCCAGCAGCCTCACAGTGGCCAGCACTGAGAAGGGAGGGGGCAGAGAACAAAGGCCAGAGCAGGGCAGGGCTGCATTTCACCGTCTGCCACTGGGCTGAGTCTGGCCTCTGTCCCGAACTCCATGACCCCAGGTGAGTCGCTGTCTTCCTCTGAGCCTCAGTTTCCCATTTGTAAAGTGGGAAGGATATCTGTCTCACAGTCTCCAGTTAGCTGTGAAGGGACACTGGGTCCTCTTTTTGTGCAGTCTAAACCCCTGGACATGCTGAAGAGGTGACTCATCCTGACCCCTTTACTCTCACCCCAGCCTGGAACCCTGACACCCACACCTCAGAAGTGACCCTGGGTACCCACGGCCAGCCACACAGCCAACGCTGCCCCATTCGGGGCTTGAGCCGCAGCTCGTGGTGGGGATGGCTCTGGGGACCCTGGCAGGTGGCAGGCAGCAGGTTGCACTGGGTCCTGCCTCCAATCCTGCTAAAAATAAGCAAAATAGCCGGGTGTGGTGGCTCATGCCTGTAATCCCAGCACTTTGAGAGGCCAAGGCAGGTGGATCGCCTGAGATCAGGAGTTCAAGACCAACCTGGCCAACATGTTGAAATCCGTCTCTACTAAAAATACAAAAAAAAAAAAAAAAATTAGCCGGGCATGGTAGCGGGTGCCTGTAATCCCAGCTACTCCAGAGGCTGAGGCAAAAGAATTGCTTGAACCCAGGAGGCAGAGGTTGCAGTGAGCTGAGATTGTGCCATTGCACTCCAACCTGGCGACAGAGTAAGACTGTCTCAAAAAACAAAACAAAAAAAAAATCTGCCACCCTTCCTGCACTTGGGCTGCGTAAGGGCTTCCGGTAGATTCCCAGGAGGTCCCAGCTAGGGTGTGCGTGAGATCTTTCTGCCCACCTCTGTCTGCCAGGCCTGGCTCCAAGCTTCCCAGCCTGAGACTAGCCGAGGATGGGGGGTGCCTTGGTCAGGAGTGGCTGCCAGGGCTGCCAAGCCCGGCCCAGGGCTCGTTACAGAGGCTGGACCATCTCAAGGTCACCGGAGGACAACCCTCCAGGCCAGAGACCAAGGCTGCAGGGTAGGCAGGGGCTTTCTACGAGAGAAACCCATAGGCCACGATTGCTGTCACTGCGGCTGAGGAATGCCACCTGGAAGTCAGCCAGACGGGAGGGCAGAACATGCCCAGACCTGGTCCTCAGACCCGGGTTGGAATCGTGACTCTCCCACTGTGATCTGGGACCAGGCCGCCCACTGGGCCATCAGTTTCCTCACCTACAAAACAGCATCTCACCACCTCCTGCCCAGTCAGCCCCAAAGATTTGAGGAGAGGCTCTCCATTAAAACATATCAATATATTATAGAATATACAACCATATACGAAGGTGGAGAGAATAATTTAACAAATCCCCACATACCTAGCACCTATCACCAAGCTTCAACCAATGTCAACTCATGGCCATGCCATGACTATGCCCACACCCTCTCCCTTAACCTCTGGATTTTATTTATTTTATTTTATTTTATTATTTTATTTTTGAGACAGAGTTTCACTCTTGTTACCCAGGCTGGAGTGCAATGGCGCGATCTCGGCTCACTGCAACCTCCGCCTCCTGGGTTCAAGCAATTCTCCTACCTCAGCCTCCTGAGTAGCTGGGATTACAAGCATGTGCCACCATGCCCAGCTAATGTTTTGTATTTTTAGTAGAGACGGGGTTTCACCATGTTAACCAGGATGGTCTCGATCTCTTGACTTCGTGATCCACCTGCCTCGGCCTCCCAAAGTGCTGGGATTACAGGCTTGAGCCACTGTGCCCGGCTATTTATTTTATTTTTTGAGACAAACTCTTGTTCTGTGGCCCAGGCTGAGTGCAGTGATATAATCAGGGCTCCCACAAGCCTCAACCTCCTGGGCTTAAACGATCCTTCACGTCAGCCACCCAGGTAGTTGGGACCACGGATACATGTCACCACACCTGGCTAATCTTTTATTTTTTATTTTTGTAGAGAGAGGGCCTCACGATGTTGCCCAGGCTGGTCTCAAACTCCTCCCACCTCAGCTTCCCAAAATGCTGGGATTACAGGCATGAGCCACTGCGCCCAGTCACCGCTGGGTTATTTTAAAAACAAAGCTTCAGCATCACTCAATATACCCAGGAAATAAACCTGCACATGTACTGCCTGAATCTAAGATAAAAGTTGAAAAAAAAAAAAAAAAAAAAAAAGAAAGAAAGAAAAACAAAGCTGAGACAACTTGTGATTTAACCTTTAAATACTTCACAATGAATCTCTTAAAGACTCAGAAAAAACCATAACCACAATACCATGACTACACCTTAAAAAGTTAACCATAATCCTTCAATATCATCAAGTATCTATCTCATCAGAATTCAAATTTCCCCCAATTGCTCATAAATGCTTTTTAAGTTAGTTTGGATTTGAATCAAAGGTCAACACATCATTTGGTTGACATATGTCTAAATTTCTTGAAATCTAGAGATTCCCCATCTTTTCTGGTAATTTTGTTGCTGTTGAAGAAGAAACTGGGTTATCTGTTCTATAGAATTTCCCAATCTGGATTTTTGTCATTGTTTCCCTTGTATTTCCCGTAAACTCGTTGTTGAATCCAAGGAATCAGATTCAGGTTTGGAGTTTTCACAAAAACAATGACTGGTTGGGGTTCATGTGTCTGGCGAGAGGGTCTGTCTCCTGAGCTGAGCAGCAAGTTCAGGTGCAGCCAACCTGATACAATCTCATACATTTATTCAAGAGTTCTCATCAGGTAAGAGCTGAAACTAAAAAAGTCTTAGACAACACCAGGCGGGGTGGCTCACGCCTGTAATCCCAGCACTTTGGGAGGCCAAGGTGGGTGGATCACTTGAGGTCAGGAGTTCAAGACCAGCCTGGCCAACATGGTGAAACATTGTCTCTACTGAAAATACAAAAAATTAGCCAGGCATGGTGGCAAGCGCCTGTGGTCCCAGCTACTTGGGAGGCTGAGGCAGAACTGCTTGAACCCAGGAGATGGAGGTTGTAGTGAGCTGAGATTGCACTACTGCATTCCACCTTGGGCAATAGAGTGAGATTCCATCTCAAAAAAAAACAAAACAAACAAACAAAAAAAACCTCTTAGACAAAACAGACTGGCATGAGCAGTGGGCAGAGGCCAGACCCTACACTGTCTGTGTGGGCTTCGTTGGAGGCACAAGGGAGTGGTGGATTTCTATTTGGGAATGATCACTCTGCGTGTTGAAGGACATGTTGGAGAGGGAAGCCAGACACAGAGGGCTGAATGGTAGCAGGCTCCATTTGTATGGCTGTCTGGAAGGGGCAGAACTAGGACAGAGGTTTCAGGTTGGGGAGGAGGGAGAGGGGCTGGCAGTAGGGGGCACAGGGACTTGTTGGGGGATGGAGCTGTTCTGTGTCTCGGTGGTGGGGCTGGATGCATAGCTGTGTACGTGCTGGGGCCGACCGTCCCACCAGCTAGTCCAGGACCAGCTGAGGACAAGCATGCTATCCAACTCATCTCCAACTCCCGGGCCCTGCCAGTTACCTCTCTAAGCTTAGACTGTCAGAAAGGCTCTCTGGGATCATGGTATCTTGTGCATTCACTTACTTAACTAGCAATGACTGGGCACCCACCATGTGCCAGGCTGTATGGGGGGCACTGGAGACTCTCAGATAACCACGACGAGTCCTGCCCTCAGGGAACATCCAGGCCGGCTGGAACATGGCCTCGATCCATTTGACACTTTCACCAAGGCCTCCATGGGCGCCCGCCTTCCTGGGTCACCCCCACTTTTTTTTTCCAGGCAGGTTCTCACTGTCACCCAGGCTGAGTGCAGTAGCACAATCTCAGTTCACTGCAGCCTTGACATCCCAGGCTCAAGGGACAAGGGATCCTCCCACTTCAGCCTCCTGAGTAGCTGGGACTACAGGTGCACACCACCATGCCCAGCTCATTTTTTATTTTTTGTAGGGACGAGGTCTTGCCATGTTGCCCAGGCTGGTCTCTAACTCTTAGATTCAAATGATTCTCCTACCTTGGCCTCCCAAAGTGCTGGGATTACAGGCATGAGTCACCACGCCTGGCTGTGGTCCCCTTCTTGACTTCAGCCAGCCAGGCCTTGCCAGACACAACTCATAGGTATATCAAAAAATAATCTTTATTGTTACTAGTATAAAACAGAACGGATCAACTGGCCTCTCAGTCTCTACAAAGTGTGGGGCATGAGACCACCTGGGCTGGCACCACTTCTCCCATAATGCCCCGCCCTACAGCAGCACCCCAAGAGCTAGGAGAAGGGGAGGGGGCCACCCCAGGCCTTCCCTTGAGGAGAGGGTTCAAGAGTGGACTGGAGGGGGTGCTGTTTTCTACCTGAGGGAGGCAAAGAAGCAGAGGAGAAAACTGGAATGAGGGAACCCTCTGGCTCCTCATCCCGTCCCCAACTGCCACACCCGGAGTTCACTAGATGCATGGAGGGGTGGTGGGCAGCCTGAAGGCGGCTGAGGCGTGAGCCAGCCTGTGGCCAGGTCAGAGGGCCACCCGCGTGCAGCAGTGGCGCAGCAGGCACGGCAGGATGCCACGGTTCAGCTGGTGGAACTCCACGAGCTGCAGCAGGTCAGTGAAGCGGGTCTGGCCGTCGTCCATGCTGAAGTACAGGCGGCCTTCCTCCTCGCTCTGGGGTACAGTAGAGGGGGTGGGAGGTCAGGGAGGGGCCCGGGGCTTCGGGAGCTCCCTCCATAGCCAGGGCCCCATCCATTCCCTTTTATTCTCTTTTTCTTTTTCTTTTCTTTTTTTTTTTTTTGAGGCGGAGTTTCGCTCTTGTTACCCAGGCTGGAGTGCAATGGCGCGATCTCGGCTCACCGCAACCTCCGCCCCCTGGGTTCAGGCAATTCTCCTGCCTCAGCCTCCTGAGTAGCTGGGATTACAGGCACGCACCACCATGCCCAGCTAATTTTTTGTATTTTCCGTAGAGACGGGGTTTCACCATGTTGACCAGGATGGTGTCGATCTCTTGACCTTGTGATCCACCCGCCTCGGCCTCCCAAAGTGCTGGGATTACAGGCTTGAGCCACCGCGCCCGGCCTTCTTTTTCCTTTTTTGAGAAGGAGTCTTGCTTTGTCACCCAGGCTGGGATGCAGTGGTGCAATCTCGGCTCACTGCAACCTCTGCCTCCTTGGTTCAAGCGATTCTCCCGACTCAGCCTCCCAAGTAGCTAGGACTACAGGCTCGCACCACCACGCCCAGCTCATTTTTGTATTTTTTTAGTAGAGGTGGGGTTTCACCATGTTGGCCAGGATGGTCTCGATCTCCCAATCTTGTGATCTGCCTGCCTCCGCCTCCCAAAGTGCTGAGATTACAGGCATGCGCCACCACACCGGCCTGTTTTTGTTTTTGTTTTTGTTTTTGTTTTGAGACAGGGTTTTCTCACTCTGTCATTCAGGCTGGAGTGTGATGGTGCCATCATGGCTCTCATTGCAGCCTTGACCTGCTGGGCTCGAGCAATGCTCCCATCTCAGCCTCCTGAGTAGCTGGGATCACAGGTGCACACCACCATGCCTGGCTAATTATAAATTATTTGTAGAGATGGGGGGTCTCCCTGTGTTGCCTAGGCTGGTCTCGAACTCCTGGGCTCAAACCATCCTCCACCTTGGCCTTCCACAGTGCTGGGATTAAAGGTGTGAGCCATGGCACTCGGCCTTCCCCTTCTTGTGCAGGGAAAAGGGAGATGCACTGGGGGCCAGGGAGCCTCTGGAGGGCCTGGTGAGGCGGACAGGTTGCTGGGAGTCCCGGGTCTCATTGCAGGACTCCGGGGGGGGGGGGATGAGGGGATGCTCACCGGCAGGATGAGATAATGCTTCACTTTCTGCAGGTGACACAAGGAGAGGACAAAGCCCTGGGGGTTCCGCTGACTCTCCCGGACCAGGAACAGGCTGCCAGAAGACAGGAGAGAGGGCAGCGTTACCCGAGGGCCCTTGGCTGCCACCTGAATCCCGGTCTGTCTTATCCCTGGGTCTGCTGCCCGGCCCTGCCCCTTACCCGTCTACCAAGCCCTGCTGTCCAATGAGCCGCTGGCTCTCCTCACGGGAAATGCGCCCGTGGAACCAGAGTTGGGTGCGGTGGATGGCTGCGGTGGGGGAAGCACATGGGTGGTCACTTTGGGGAGGGGACCCCTATACCACCTGCTCACCCGGGAATGCTCAGAGAAGTTGAGGCAGCCCCCACCCGGGACTTGGGGCTGTCACCCACCTGCACTGAGGCTGGTGCCGGAGGCCGGTGTAGGCAGGCTGAGGCGGTGGTTTGTCTTCTTCTGCGGAGCAGTGGGAGACACAAGAGAGTTAGGTGCATTTGGGGGCATTATCCCGCACCTCAGGGAGGTAGAGCACCTCTCCCCAGCTGGGGGCCCTCTCACCCCCTCTTCCTCCCTATCTCAGGGATCCTGCCCAGAAAGCGGGTCCCTCACGCAAACACACAGCCAGGCGCAGGCCTCACCCTCCAGGCCTGGGCCTCCTCCAGGGCCACACTCAAAGCCTCCCGGGGGTTCTCGATGACGCGCCCAGCATGGCCAGAGAAGTCCATGGCCACCAGAGTATTATCTGAGACGCTTCTCTGAAGAGGGAAGGAGAGGGGAGAGGTCAGGACAGGATACAGGTACCCCTGGGACGAGGCCTGCGTGCCCCCCCTCCCATCCCCTTGTGCGCACTCACCAACGGTGGGGAGCCCAAACAAGAGGGACGCAGGTGGCGAGACTGTGCCTGCTGGTAATTCTTGTACAGCTGCGCCCCGTACTGGGGTGGGGAGAGAAAAAGGGCCTGAGATTCAGGTTGGGAGGCGCAGCTGTGACGCCCCCCCGCAGAACAGGACTTGCCCAGGGCAGAGCTGTGTGTCTGCCTTGGATGGGCGCTTCCTATATCAGGCTTGGACAGGGGGTTATCAGAGAGCAAGGCTGTGATGCCCTCCTCATTCCAGAGGCTTCCTGGGGGCAGAACTGGGGGTCCCCCTGGCCAGGCCAGCCCACCAGGCCACTCCCAGGGCCTCACCTTGAAGAGGCGGAAGGCAGCCAGCCAGCAGGTGCGGCTCTGCTCGTCTTCACTGCAGAAGATCCGAAGCCCCTTGTGGCCATTTCGAAGCTTGTTGGGCTGCAGGGAGAGGAAATTGGCTGGTCCTGTATCTGCCTGTAGGATCATGTGTCTGTCCCTGCTTCACAGAGCAGAGCAGGATCCAAGGAGTTTCCAGCAAGGCAGGGTGCAGGGAGAGGAGTCTGGGTGTCTGAATTGGGGCTCAGAAGCCCCAGGCAGGATCCAGAGGCCTGAGCAGTTCCTGCTTCCCCCAAGGGCCAGGCCGGGCCAGGTCTTCACCTTGACACAGAAGCCGAAGTCTGTGGGCATCCCGTAGAACTTGCGGCCCTGAGTCACCACATACACGTTGGACTCATTCACGTCTGCCACGTACTGCAGGTGCCTCGGATCCTGAGTAGCACGAGAGAGCAGGCCTTGGTACAGGTGGATCCCAACCCCTCTTACTGCCCCTCCCCAAGCCAGGTGGGGCGAATTTAGGACCAGAGAGGGGCAGGGGAGTGTCCAGGGTCACACAGCAAATAGAAGTAGAGTCAGGACTTAAACGGGGGTCATCTTTTCTCCTGCTACCTCCCTGGGCAAGTAAACTGGGCAAGGCGGTGGGGAGAGGTGGTAAACTGGAGGTGGCTGGCCTGGGAGCGCCTGGGAGAAGGGCTCGGAGGTTCCAGCAGAGAAGGGGCAACTTCTAGAAGGACCAGGGACTGGTGGGACTGGAAGGGTTGGGATTAGCACCCTCAAGACCTCACCTTAGAGGTGCCCTTGGTGGAGTAATAAAGGCCAGATCGGCGCAAGAAGCAGAAAAAGCGTTTCCAAAGCTTCCGTCCTGATCCCCGAAGCTGCAGAAAGCCCTGAATCTCAGGGAAGCTGCCGACATTCAGGAAGTTCTGAGCCAGAGAGCAGAGGCGAGTGAGAGGTCTGATCTCCTCCCTTCCCCTCTACCACCAAGATCTTTTTCTTTTGAGACAGGGTCTCACTCTAGTACAGTGGCACCATCACAGCTCACCGCAGCCTCAAACTCCCAAGCTCAACTGATTCTCCCACCTCAGCCTCTCAAGCACCTGGGACCACAGGCTCATGTCACCATTCCCGGCTTCTTCTTCCCTTTTTTTTTTTTTTTTTTTTTTGGTAGAGACAATGTCTCTCTATGTTACCCGGGCTGGTTTCAAACTCCTGGGCTCAAGTAATCCTCCCACCTTAACCTCCCAAAGTGCTGGGATTACAGGTGTGAGCCACCATGCCCAGCCCACCCTCAGGTTTTTACGAAGAGATGCTCCACATGCATTTCTCGCCCCCATTCAACAGAAGAAACTGATGCTCAGGCAGGAAAAATGACCTGTCCACAGTCACACAGGACTGCGGCTGGGCTCTTTCTACCACAGAGAGGAGGCACGGGACTTAAGGGCAGAGAAGCACTGGCCAGTTTTGGGGAGCCGTGAATATGCAGTGAAATGTGAAATGGGGGAGTCCCCCCACCTGGATGAGGTCTTCATGGGATACGCCAGTGTGTGCATCGAGACAGCTGGAGACCATTTTTTCTGGGAACAGGGAGTGCTGTGGGTGGAAAAGGGGCAGGGCTTAGGGCTCCAGCGTCCAGGTTGAGGATCAGGGCGGCCCAGCGCCCAGAGAGCCCGAACACACTCACTGGGGAGCTCTTGAACAGTTCGTACTTGGCGAAGTTTTTCCGGAAGACGAAGCGGCTATCTCCGCCCACGGGCCAGGCAGCCTGCACTTCCACCACGGACTCGTGGTCCTCTAAACCCCGCTCTGGGGTCAAGGGCAAAAAACAGGGGTTACTGGAGATCAACCAGATCTCCTGGACGAGCCACATGCCTAGCCCAAGATGCGAGGCATTGCCTCCCAGCCCAGGCGGTTCCATACACCTGACTCACCCAGTGCTAGGTGGGGGTGGCACTCCACCAGCCCCCAGGTCTCGTCACTCAAGGCGTGAGTTCGCTGCACCAGCATTTCACACACGTGGCGAGCCGTGGCGCCCGCCGCCACCTCCACAGACCTGCAGGCCCCATCCTCACTGTACACCTTTACTACCTGTGCCCCAGGAATTGCAGACGACTTGAGGGGAAGCAAAGGGGGATTTCTTCCCTTTCCCCACCTGCTAGACCCTCAGGGACCTGACCAAGAGTCCCCGCCTCCAGGGAACCAGCTGTGTATCTCCCACAGACCCAGAACACTCCCCAATCCCTGCCTTGCCTTCTGAGGGACAACTCACATGGGGGCAGCTGGCATCGCGTGGGAGCAGCCCCCGTACACTGGAGGGCCCCCCGAGAATGGGGCTCTGTGGGGGAGGACTGCAGAGCTCAGGGAAGGGGTTGGGGATGGAGGGGAGGGAGGTGGCCCGCCGTTCCTCCTCTCGAAGTCTCCTGGGGCAAAAAGAAGAGAGAGAGGTGTGGGGAGTAGGAGGCATGGCCTGCAAGCCTCTGTGTGTCATCCAGCAAGGACCTCCCCCAAGCCGCAGGTCCCATCATACCTGCCGGTGGTTGGGATGAGGAGAGGCTGGGACCTCTTTACCTCCTCAGGCACAGGGGCCTCAGGGGGCCGGGGACTCCCAGGAGGGGTCCCAGGGGCTGGGCAGAGGTCTTCCGGAGAGCTACCAAGATGAGGTGGAGACAGATCCAGCTCCATGGCGTCTGAGGCAGAGGGGCTGAAGGGAACCAGCTGTGTGGCCTTGTCCTGGGGAGAGGGGACGAGAGAATTCAGACCTCCTGACGTCACACGGCGGTTAGGGTGCCCCTCAGAGTTTACCTAACACGGCACTGCTCTAACTGCAGTTTCCCTGAAGCCCTTAGGGTAGGAGAGAATGAGCCTCATTTTACAAAAGGGGACACTGGGTGTCTGAGAAGGAAGCGTTGCCCTCAGTCACGGGTGAGTCGGGGTGGAACCTGGTGTCTGGACTCCAAGTCCAGTGCCCTTGGTGCTCTTTCTGTTTCTGTGTTTTCTTTGGTTGGTTCGTTGCAGTGGCTCCATCTTGGTGTGCGCCACCACGTCCGGCTAATTTTTGTATTTTTGGTAGAGACAGGCTTTCGCCATGTTGACCAGGCTGGTCTCGAACTCCTGATCTGCCTGCCTTGGCCTTCCAAAGTACTGCGATTACAGGCATGAGCTACCACACTCGGCCCCAGGCTCCTTTTTTGAGACGGAACCTCTCTCTGTCACCCAGGCTGGAGTGGAGTGAAACCTCCGCCTCCCAGGTTCAAGCGATTCTCCTGCCTCAGCCTCCCAAGTATCTGGGATTACAGGCACACGCCACCACGCCTGGGCCCCAGTACTCTTTCTTTAGCACAAAGTTGTTCACGGGAAGAGCTGAGGGTCCACCCACCACAAGCCTGGTGGTCACAACAGATTTCACCACCCACAGACTAAGACCCACTCCTTTGCCTCCACGGGTGGGCCACTCACTATGCCGGGCTCTGCCCCGGGTTTTTCCAGCGCTTTGCTGCCAGACCCAGTTGCCAGAGCCTGTTCGTACTTGGCAAAGTTTGGCCTGCCCAAGTGATGAGTGATACAGAAGGAAAAGGAGGTGGGGAAGGATAGGAGCCAGGAAGGCCGGAGGGCTGGCTCAGCTGCAGAGCAAGGGCGAGAGCAGGTCTGGGGTGGGGACCTGGCCCTAGCAGCCCACAAACCTGTGTGCCCTCCCAGGCCATCCTCCTGCCCAGCTCTTTCCTGAAGCCCCGGTGCTAGAGCCACTTCCTCAGAGAAACCGTCCTAGCTTTCCACATTCAGACTGAATGACTCCCTCGCAGCACTGTGTGGGGCCGCATCATCCATCACTGTGCACCTGTCTTATCTGCCCACTTGTCCGAGGGCACCTGGTAGCCCCAGCCAAGGCCAATCTCTCACCCATGTCTTATCACCTACAGGGGCTGCTCAGACACTCAGGACTAGTAAAGACAGGAGGGTGGCAAAGGTAAGCCCTAGAGGTGGAGATGGGGCTGGCCCCTCCTCCGCAGGAACCCAGCGGACCCCCCTCGCTGGGCTGAGACCTGGGAGAACCTGCAATCCCAGCCCCCAGCCTGTTCTCGGAACACTGGGCCAGTACTATAAGGCCACTTGGGGCACCTGGACTGACCCCTCAGGATGGAGCAGGCACCTGACCCTTCAGTGAGGGCACTGGGGGACTTGGGGGACAGGTGAGTCAGGGCGGGCGGGACGACACTGCCTAGGGCTCTCCATTCAACCTTGACTCACCACACAACTTCCTGGCTTAGGAGAAACAAAAACAGCCCTGCCTCTACCCTCCCCCCAACTCCCCAACCCACTGGTAGCCGGAGAGAAATGGGGGAGGCAAGGGGCTGGGAACAGGACAGGGGAGGAGGATGTGGGGCCTGAGGCTCCTCTGACGTCACCTCCTCCTCCCTACCCTTGGCCTAGCTCCAGGCCAGGTGGGACCCACGATCTGCTCTCACCCCCAGTCCCAAACCACCACCTGGCCAGGGAGTCTCCCTGGGAGGGAAAGAGGCAATGCCCGGCCTGGATTCAAGAGAAGCTGGCATCCCAGCGGTGCCCCTCCCGACCCAAAGCATCGCTCAGAGCCCCTGCCCTGTGTCTGGGATCTACCGGGTCCCACCCTGCTGCTAGGGGACTCATCCGCATTCCCCTAGGGGATGAGGCTCCTCCTGACACATTCTCCTGGGTGTCCCAGCCAGAGGGGTAGCATAAAAGCAGGCACGGAAAGGGAAACACTCAAGATGCCAGACAGGACAAAAGGCCAGGGAGGGGCTCAGGGTCCTGCCAGGAGGGGCAGAACACACCCACCACCCGCTGGCAAGAGACCAGCACCTCAACACCAGAACACACTCCCCCACTCCCACCCCTGTCTGACCTCTCCAAACAGCTCTGATGATTTCATTTCAGGCTGCAGGGGGCCACACCTTCGACGAAGTCGCAGACTAATAGTGGGGTGGGAGAGGAGGAGAGAATTCGGGAGGATAGTGCTTGGAAGGGCTTAGAAGTGGATTCGAATCACATTAGCACCTGGCCTCAGCGATCAGGGAGGGCCGGCCCAAGGCTGGGCAGTACCCTCAGATCCCCCACCATGTCTTTCAGCCCCTCTAAGGCTGGAGGCGAGTGGGACCGTCAAGACCAATGGCGTGAGCAGGGAGGAGGAAGAGGTCCTTGCTGTGGGCCTGGCAGCTCAAACTAAGGCCCCAGGAAAGCTTCGGTTGGAAAAACAGACCCCCAAAATGAGTATGTCCCCTCAAGGAGGCCACTCCGGCCTTGGCTTTCCGGCTGTCTCCTCCCCTAGCGGCTCCAGCCCCACCCACGTTCCCATCCTCCCAACCTCCTTGTTTACTTCCTGAATCACGCCCCACCTGGCTGGCCCTAAGGGCGGGTGGCGGGGCCCAGTGTTCAGGGCCAACCGAAAACAACCCTGCTTCCCAGAGCAGGGGGAAGGGCTGGGGGCACTGAGGCCAGGGCCGGGGCCTGGATGCGGAGGGAGAGCCCCGGGCCCCCCAGCACTCCAGCCCCGCCCCCACAGGAGAGGCTTATAACCTTTTAGGGTGCAGGGCCCAGGTGAGAAGGTTAAGAAACCCCGGGATGACTCCGAGTAGAAGGGAGGACCCAGGACTCTGAGGCCCGGCCCACTCTCTCAGGAAAAACACCCAATGGGAGAAGGCGGGGCAGCTCTTTTAAAGTTGAATTCGGGAAGAATGCTGGAGTGTCTGTGCGGTTAATCATTACAGGCTGCCCGCCTCCGGGACGTCCCCCCACCCCGCACCCAGCAGAATAGCAGGAGAGGAGAGAGCAGAGTCCAAGACCGGCGAACCCCAAGGAGCCTTCCTGGGGGGCAATGCGGCTGGCGGGTGGGGGGGGGGGTCCCACTTTGCCGGCAGGTGGATTCTCTGTCACCGTCTGCCACGGAGACCCAGACTGGGAACCAGGGTCTCTCTCTAGCTTCATCAAGCAGAAGAGACCATCTGCCACCCCCCACCCCGCTCTCCCCAGGCCCCACCGCACTGCAGAGTCCCCCGTCCACCCCTGAAGCCTTCCTGCCCACTTCATGCAGAAGCCACGAGGGGCCCCGTCCCCCGCCCCACCCGGCCTGCACTTTCCCACCCGAGGGCCGGAGACGGTGTTGCTGAGCAGCGAATACAATCTGGAAAGATGGAGCCTCAACAATTTAGAGGATCCCTCTCCTTCAGTGCCCTCCAAAGTGGAGGGGGCCCTCCCTCCAGCCCGAGGAGACGTCTGTCTTAGAGACTTGGGGAAACCCAAACTGGGGTAAACTGGGCGAGCCGGGCAGTGAGGGCGGCTCTCTCCGGGCGTGCGGGGAGGGGCTAGTTTCAGCGGGAAAGCCAGGTTGGAGGAGAGAATCAGGTCTTCCTTCCCATTCTCAGCTGCTGGCTGCTGGGAGGTGTACAGGGAGGGAACGAGGAGGGCTGGAAACCAGGATGGGCACGAAAGCGGGCGGGCGGGGAGGAGGGGGCGGGATGGGAGATGGGCGGAAAAGAGAAAAGTGGGAGGCCCAGCAACCCAGCAGGACACGCAGCCTTTCCCTACCGGCCCCCAGACCGGCCGCGCCTGCCCCCAAAGGATGAATGCCCGCGTGGGTCCTTACCTGAACCCCAGGCGTCAGGACACCCGGCTGGGACCACGTCTTTAGGGAGGGAGACGCCAGGCCCTTAACTACCTGTCCCCCTTCGGCCCCCGCCCCGGGCCTGACATCACCGAGCGGGGGGAGGGGGAGAGCCAGGTGGCCTCCAGTCCGCCCACCTGGGCCGCCGGCCAGTTCAGCCGGAAACGGGCACAGCCTGGGGCCCTGATGCGGCTGGGGGTTGCCGGGCAAGCTGTCTTCTGAGACCGATCTCGGTCGCCTTACCTGGAGGAGTCCCAGGACACCCGGTCTGAAGTCTGGCTCTGTCTAGGAACCCCCAGATGCCTGGATTTTATTTCAGATCCACTCTACAGGTGGCAGGAGGGTGTCCCGACTTCGGATGGAGAAGTCAGGGGCGGGGGGAGCCCTGTGTGTCTAGATTCCAGGCCCAAGGAAACTAAAATTATCTTGGGTAGATGGGGGCGGGTCGGGGGAGGCGCCTGGGAGGAGGAAGCCTGGGAGGAGGGAGGAGACTCCCTGACACTACGCCAGCTGGGATTGTTTTTGCCCTTCCTAGCCTGGCAGCAGGTGCCAAGGGAGGGTGCAGGTGCCTGGGAGAGGCGGGGAAGACAATCAAAGAGACAGCACCAAGAGCGAAGATCAAGAGGCCCGACCGCCTGGGAGGGAGGGGGGAGGGCCTGGGGGCTGCAAGTTAAGAAGAACCACCCCGTCCACTCTTCCCCAACACCCTCCCCAAACCTGGTCTGATCATTGGCCAAGCCAGGGGGCCCATCTACAGCTCTGGTTCCCACCCCCTGGAGCAAAAAGCACCCTGCCAAGGAGGGATGCCAGCCAGGGGGTTGCCCAGCAACGTGGCCAGCCTCTCTACCTACCTGCAGCCACCCATTCCATGGTGGCTGCACCCTGGCCCCTCGGAGGCACCCAGGGTACAGCCCCCCCACAATTCTGAGCAAAGTCCAGAGTCTCAGCTTCCCCTTTAAAATCGAGGGAGTTAGGCAGGGTGGCACAGTGGAGGAGCCGTAGTGATCTGCAGAAAGCTCTGGCCTGGGCACCTGGGGATTCCTCTTAGAGGGATCACTTTGACTCTCTCACTCAGGAGTAGGCAAACACAGGGTACTTGGGAGAGGGGTTGGGAGGCAGAGATCAAAGGCTGCGGCCACCACCAGCTTGATGTGGGTGACAGGAAAACAAACAATCCCCTGGGCGCCGGGCACCGGGCGCCGGGCACGGTGGCTCACGCCTGTAATCCCAGCACTTTGGGAGGCCGAGGGGGGGTGGATCACAAGATTAGGAGATCAAGACTCTCCTGGCCAACATGGCGAAACCCCGTCTCTACTAAAAATACAAAAACTAGCAGGGCGTGGTGGCATGCACCTGTAGTTCCAGGTACTCAGGAGGCTGAGGCAGGAGAATTGCTTGAACCTGGGAGGCGGAGGTTGCAGTGAGGCGAGATCGTGCCACTGCACTCCAGCCTGGGTGACAGAGTGAGACTCCATCTCCAAAAAAAATAACAACAACAAAAAAAAAACACAATCTTTAGGGGGTTAAGAGGTCCATCCTGGGTGAGGACAGAGGAGTGGCTCCTGCCTCAGTTTTCTCCAAAGTTTTCCTCAGAAACCTGGTAAGAGTGAGCCAAGCAAAGAAGTTGGGGAGGAGGCAAGTTCTCCTGAGCAGTTTGTGCAAAGGCAGAGTAGACAATTCACTCATTCATTTATTCAACTATCTGTTCAGTACCTACCACATGCCAGCCCCATGTTTGGTGCTGGGGTCACAGGGATAAGCAACAAAAACAGGCCTTACCCCATCCTCACACAGCCAATCAGGGAGACTGATGTTAATCACAGAATCACACAAATAAGAAATGGCAGGTGACAGCTATGCTGGGAGAGTGACTCACATAGGGAGTCAGGAAAGACTTCTCTGTGGAGGTGACAGCCGAGCAGAGGAGAAGCTGGTTGACATGGGAAGGAGGTTGGAATCGAAGATGGGGATTGGGAAGGGGGCCACAGTCCCCAGGGAGGAAACCAGTACCAGAACTCCGGGCAGGAGGGAATGCAGCATGCAGAGACGGAGCGGGGTTGGAGGAGAAGGGAGGCAGCAGAGGCCACGCAGGTGAAGCTGGACAGCTGTGGAAGGTGTGAAGAGAGGGAGCTGTGCTTCTGCAAATGTGGCCTGTGACACACCTGCCTCCGCACCTCCCTAAGCTTGTGTGAAAAACAGATCCTTGGGCTCCTCTCCAGCCACTGAATCTCAGTCTCTGGGGCTAAGACCCAGGAATGTGTGATATTGACAAGCCCTCAGGTGGCTGTTCTGCAAGCCTGGTTTGAGAGCCATCCATCCCGTTTGTCCAGATGGGCAGGAGTAGCAGTCCAAGGCCAGACCCTGCAAGTTGTATTTAGGCCCGAGTAGAAGCACAGAGGAGAGGGCACGTTGACATTTTGGAAAGATCATCCCGGATGTTGAAGGATGGGACGGAACCGCAGCCGCACTCAGAGGGGTGAGTGCTGTAGGAATCAACTTACATGGCTTTCTGGAGGAGGTGGAACTGTGTGGACAAAAAGCAGGCCTGGGATTGGGGAGGAGGGAAAAGGATCCACCGTGGGGGGCACAGGGACTCGTGGGAGGTGATGGGACTGTTCTGTATCATGGTTGTGGAGTTGGATGCCTAATCGTGTGTGTTTATTAGGACTCATAGAAAGGTGCCCTCAAGAGAATGAAATTCACTGTGTATGAGCTGTATCTAAATTGAAAAACAACAACAATAAGGCTGGGTGCGGTGACTCAGGCCTATAATCCCAACACTTGGAGAGACCAAGGCAGGTGGATCAGGAGGTCAGGAGTTTGAGACTAGCCTGGCCGACATGGTGAAACTCCATCTCTACTAAAAATACAAAACTTAGCTGGGCGTGGTGGTGTGCAGCTGTAATCCCAGCTACTCGGGAGACTGAGGTAGGAGACTCGCTTGAAACCAGGAGGCAGAGGTTACAGTGAGTCGAGATCACACCACTGCACTCCAGCCTAGGTGACAGAGCGAGGCTCTGTCTAAAATAAATAAATAAATAAATAAGAATGTGTTTATAGGTCAGTAGAACAGAATCCAGAGTCCAAGAAGAAACCCTTACATTTCTGGTCAACTGATTTTTTACAGGGTGTCAAGACAATTTGATGGTAGAGAGAATGATGCTGTGATCAATTTGATACCCACAGGCCAAAAGATGAATTTAGATCTTTTGCTCACAGGATGCATTAAAACAAAACAAAACAAAACAAAACTCAGATTATATACCTGAATGTAAGAGCTAAAACCATCTAACTTCTAGAGGAAACCACGGGAGATAGTCTTCATGGCCTCGGGTTAGGCAGAGAACTTAAATTGAACAGCAAAAGACAACCGATGAGAGAAAAAAACTGATGTTAGACTTCATCAAAATTTAAAATTTTGTACTTCAAAAGCCACCATGAAGAAGAGGCCAGGCGCCGGGCGTGGTGGCTCAAGCCTGTAATCCCAGCACTTTGGGAGGCCGAGGCGGGTGGATCACGAGGTCAAGAGATCGAGACCATCCTTGTCAACATGGTGAAACCCCGTCTCTACTAAAAATACAAAAAAAATTAGCTGGGCGTGGTGGCACATGCCTGTAATCCCAGCTACTCAGGAGGCTGAGGCAGGAGAATTGCCTGAACCCGGGAGGTGGAGGTTGCGGTGAGCCGAGATCGATCGCGCCATTGCACTCCAGCCTGGGTAACAAGAGCGAAACTCTGTCTCAAAAAAAAAAAAAAAGAAGAAGAAGAGGCCAGGCTTGGTGGCTCACACCTGTAATCCCAGCAGCACTTTGGGCAGGTGAATTGTTTGAGCCCAGGAATTTGAGACCAACCTAGGCAACATGGCAAGACCTCATCTCTACAAAAAATATAAAATTTATCTGGGTATGGTGGTGCAGGCCTGTAGTCCGGCTACTTGGTGGGGCTGAGGTGTGACAATTGCTTGAGCCTGCAAAGCTGAGACTGCTGTGAGCTGTGATTGTGCCACTGTGCTCCAGCCTGGGTGACAGAGCAAGATCCTGTCTCAAAAAAAGAAAGGAGAAAAGAAGTCAGGTGAAATAGATCATGCCTGTGGTCCCAGCACTTTGGGAGGCTGAGGCAGGCAGATCACTTGAGGCCCAGGAGCTCTAGACCAACCTGGCCAACATAGCAAACACAGTCTGGCCATCTCAACTAAAAATACAAAAATTAGTTGGGCCGTGGTGGCGCATGCCTGTAATCCCAGCTACTTGGGAGGCTTGAACCTGGGAAGCAGAAGTTGCAGTGAGCTGAGATTGTGCCACTACATTCCAGCCTGTGTGACACCATGAGACCCTGTCTCAAAAAAAGAAAGAAAGAAAGAAAGAAAAAAATGAGTCAAAGATTGGGAAAAAATAGTTGCAAATCATAACAACCGTGTATGGTTGTATATATCTTGGTTGGTATCCAAAATATATAAAGAACTTTTACAAATCAAAAATAGACAAACAATCCTAATAAAAATGGGCAAAAGACTTGAATAGATGTTTCTTCAAATAATATGTATATGAATGGGTAATAACTACGTGAAAAGACATACAACATAGTCATTAGATAAATGAGAATGAAAACCACAATGATATACCATGACATGCCCACTAGGATGCTTATAATCAAAGAGACAGAAACAAGTATTAGTGAGGATATGGAGAGACAAATCCTCTTATATTGCTGGTGGGGATGTAAAATGGTGCCGCCACTTTGAAAAACAGTCTGGCTGTTTCTTTTTCTTTTTTATTTATTTATTTTTTTTTTGAGATCGAGTCTCGCTTTGTTGCCCAGGCTGGAATGCAGTGGCTCGATCTTGGCTCACTGCAACCTCCGACTCTGGGGTTCCAGCAATTCTCCTGTCTCAGCCTCCTGAGTAGCTGGGACTACAGGCGCCCACTACCACACCTGGCTAATTTTTGTTTTTGTTTTTGAGATGGATTCTTGCTCTGTCTCTGGAGTGAGGTGGCAAAATCTCAGCTCACTGCAACCTCCGCCTCCCGGATTCAAGGGATTCTCCTGTCTCAGCTTCCCGAGTAGCTGGGATTACAGGCATGCACCACCACGCGCAGCTAATTTTGTATTTTTAGTAGAAACAGAGTTTCTCCATGTTAGTCAGGCTGGTCTCGAACTCCCGACCTCAGGTGATCTGCTCATCTCAGCCTCCCAAAGTGCTGGGATTACAGGGGTGAGCCACCCGCCCGGCCCCTAATTTTCGTATTTTTAGTAGAGACCGTATTTCACCATATTGGTCAGGCTGATATCAAACTCCTGACCTCAGGTGATTTGCCCACCTCAGCCTCCCGAAGTGCTGGGATTACAGACGTAACCCACCATGCCCCACCCTGGCCATTTCTTAAAAAGTTAAACACTAGGCCGGGCGCGGTGGCTCAAGCTTGTAATCCCAGCACTTTGGGAGGCCGAGGCGGGTGGATCACAAGGTCGAGAGATCGAGACCATCCTGGTCAACATGGTGAAACCCCGTCTCTACTAAAAATACAAAAAATTAGCTGGGCGTGGTGGCGCGTGCCTGTAATCCCAGCTACTCAGGAGGCTGAGACAGGAGAATTGCCTGAACCCAAGAGGTGGAGGTTGCGATGAGCCGAGATCGCGCCATTGCACTCCAGCCTGGGTAACAAGAGTGAAACTCCGTCTCAAAAAAAAAAAAAAAAAAAAAAAAAAGTTAAACACTAGTGTGAGAAAATGGCAAAACTTTGTCTCTACAAAAAATACAAAAAAACTAGGGAGGGGGGCATGGTGGTGCATGTCTGTAGTCTCAGCTATTCAGGTGGCTGAGGCAATAGGATAGCTTGAGTTCAGCAGGTCGAGGCTGCAGTGAGCTGTGTTTGCACTGCTGCATTCTAGTCTGGGCAACAGAGAGAGAGCCTGTCTCAAAAAAAAAAAAAAAAAAAAAAAAACCAAAGTTAATCATAAACTTAACCACACAATCCAACAGTTCTACTCTTAGGAATCAACCCAAGAGAAATGAAAAGACATATCTATACAAAGATACCTAGATAAACATTCATAGCAGATTATTCAAAATAGACAAAAACTGGAATCCTAAATATCCATCAACTAGTGAATTAAGAAATAAAATGTGGCGTAGCCACACAGTGGGATGCTACTCAGCAATAAAAAGGAACAAACTACTCTAGATGCTACAGCATGAATGCATCTCAAAAATTATATTGAGTGAAAGAAGCCAGAAGCAAAAGACTACATAGTATATTATTATGGTGTATATGAAACATCCAGAAAAAGCAAAGTTGGAGACAGAAAGCAGATCAGTGGTTGCATAGGACTGGAACTGGGAGACAGATCAACCAGCAACAGGCAGGAGGAACCTTATCAGGTTGACAGAAACGTTCTGTAATTGAATTGTAGTCATGGTTAGGCAACTGTACAAATCACTGAATTTTCTTTCTTTCTTTCCTTCTTTTTTTTTGAGACACAGTCTCACTCTGTCACCCAGGTTGGAGTGCAGTGGCATGATCTCAGCTCACTGTAACCTCTGCCTGCTGGGTTCAAGTGATTCTCCTGCCTCAGCCTCCCGAATAGCTGGGATTATAGGCATGTGCCACTATGGCTGACTAATTTTTTTATTTTTAGTACAGATGGGGTTTCATTATGTTGGCCAGGCTGGTCTGGAACTCCTGACCTCAAGTGATCCTCCCACCTCGTCCTCCCAAAATGCTGGGATTACAGGCATGAGCCACCGCGCCTTGCCTGGTTTACAAAAAAAAAAAAAAAATGTTTTTAATTTTTTTAAAATTTAAAATTAAATTTTTAAATTTAACCTCGGTCTCCCAAAGTGCTGGGATTACAGGCGTGAGTAATCCCAGCATTTTGGGAGGCCCAGGTGGGTGGATAACCTGAGATCAGGAGTTCAAGACCAACCTGGCTAATATGATGAAACCCCCATCTCCATTAAAACACAAAAATTAGGCCAGGCGCGGTGGTGCAAGCCTGTAATCCCAGCACTTTGGGAGGCCAAGGCGGGTGGATCACGAGGTCAAGAGATCGAGACCATCCTGGTCAACATGGTGAAACCCCGTCTCTACTAAAAATACAAAAAATTAGCTGGGCATGGTGGCACGTGCCTGTAGTCCCAGCTACTCAGGAGGCTGAGGCAGGAGAATTGCCTGAGCCCAGGAGGTGGAGGCTGCGGTGAGCCGAGATCGTGCCATTGCACTCCAGCCTGGGTAACAAGAGGGAAACTCCGTCTCAAAAGAAAAAAAAAAACACAAAAATTAGCTGGGCATGGTGGCTGGCACCTGTAATCTCAGCTACTCAGGAGGCTGAGGCAGGAGAATCGCCTGAACCCGGGAGGCAGAGGTTGCAGTGAGCCGAGATCGTGCACTGCACTCCAGCCTGGGTGACAGAGCGAGACTCTGTCTCAAAAAAAAAAAAAAAAAAAAATTTGAATAGCCTAAAGGGACACTAGAGTGGGTGGTGTGTTAGAATCCCATAGTGGTACTGCAGGCAGGGAAAAGGCAGCGAGGGCTTGGGCAGCCTCCATTTCCGGAGCTGCAAAATGAGAATAATGACACTAGCCCCGAAGTGAGAGGCTGTGATGAGAAGGGGTTGCGCAGGAACTGACGGGGGCACAGAGCTTGAAGAGCATCTACGGTTCTCCAGTGCAGTAAGAGGCGATTGTGAGACTGGAAAAAGCAGTTTCGAGCACTGGGGTCAGAAACGCTTGTTTATATAACTACAAGGGGGGTTCAAATGCCATCATCGCCAGGCTTGGTGGCTCACACCTGTAATCCCAGCGCTTTGGGAGGCCAAGGTGGGTGGATCACCGGAGGTCAGGAGTTCAAGACCAGCCTGGCCAACATGGTGAAACCCTGTCTCCACTAAAAAAATAAAAATAAATACTGAGTGGGGCACGGTGGCTCATGCCTGTAATCCTGGCGCTTTGGGAGGCCAAGGTGGGTGGATCACCGGAGGTCAGGAGTTCAAGACCAGCCTGGCCAACATGGTGAAACCCTGTCTCCACTAAAAAAATAAAAATAAATACTGAGTGGGGCACGGTGGCTCATGCCTGTAATCCTGGCGCTTTGGGAGGCCAAGGTGGGTGGATCACCTGAGGTCAAGAGTTCGAGACCAGTCTGACCAACACGGTGAAACCCTCTCTACTAAGAATACAAAATTAGCCGGGCACGGTGGCACAAGCCTGTAGTCCCAGCTACTCAGGAGGCTGAGGCAGGAGAATCTTTCGAACCTGGAAGCGGAGGTTGCAGTGAGCCGAGATCCTGTCATTGCACACCATCCTGGGCAACAAGTGCGAAACTCCGTCTCAAAACAAACAAGTGCCATCAGCATGTCAGAGAGAAAATGTAAACTATTTCATACATCAGTCACACCCGCCCCCATCCCCAGGATGGCTGCCCCACCACTTTCTCTTTCTTTTGTAAACTTTATAAAAAGTGCTTTGCAGTCGGAGATTGCCCATTAGAGTAAATGAAGTTATAAAGTCCGGCGGACACCTGGAGTGGGGAAGCCCGGTACTCCGGGAGCCCGGGCCAGGGAAGCAGGGTCTGGACCGGTCCTCCCAGCCGCTACTCAGGGTGCGAGCTCCGGAGCTGCGTTAGGAGGTCAAAACGCAGCAGTGGCCGAGGCCTGTAGGGGGCGTCCAGAGGCCCCGCTTGGCCCCGCCCCGCTCCAGAGGCCCTGCCCCGTCACGTGCCCGCGGCGAGCGTCACACCCGGAAGCAGGGCCCCGCGAGGAGCCGGCAGCAATGAACGGGGAGCCGGGGCAGACGTCCGTAGCGCCCCTTCCCGGGAAGGTCGAGCCGGGCAGTGGGGTCCGCATCGTGGTGGAGTACTGGTGAGCGGCTCCGACTGGAGGGCCCCCACCCTGGTCCCGCGGGCTGGACGGAGGTGGGTCCACGGGAGGCCCCACCCCCGAATCCCCAGCCCAGCCCCGTATCTTCTCCCCAGTGAACCCTGCGGCTTCGAGGCGACCTACCTGGAGCTGGCCAGTGCTGTGAAGGAGCAGTATCCGGGCATTGAGATCGAGTCGCGCCTGGGGGGCACAGGTGAGGCTCACGGAACACGTGCTGAGTCAGTCTATGCTCTAAATCCCAGCTCTCCCGCTTTCTAGCTCTGATATTGGCTGCTTTTTGTAAAGTGTCCGCAGTGCCTAGCATACGGGAAAATGTCCAGCCAACATAAGTTCCCTTCCATAGGTTGGGGCGGGGGGGGGGGGTCACAGAGGAGGCCTGTAAAGAAAGATCAGTTAGACTGTAATCGTGCAGGGTTGGAGGGGAGGGGTCCTTTATTTAGAGTGTTGTTGGGGACACACAGGTGAGGCCTCCCTCAGGTTCCCTGGAGTTGACCCAGGGTGGGGGAGTGGCTTAAGGAGCTACAAATGAGTATCCAGTGGGACTGATGGGGGACTTGAAAGAGCCTGTGTGGTCAGAGGACCCCTTTGGAGGACCTCCTGACTTCTGCCTGTGTTCTCAGTGTACTATTTATTCATCTGTTGATTTCTTACCAGGCGCCTTTGAGATAGAGATCAATGGACAACTGGTGTTCTCCAAGCTGGAGAACGGGGGCTTTCCCTATGAGAAAGATGTAAGTATTTGCAGTGTTGGGAGGACCGCTGGGTCACCTTCCCCAACAGCACATCCTGCCACTCTGCATCTCTATCCACTAGCTCATTGAGGCCATCCGAAGAGCCAGCAACGGAGAACCCCTAGAAAAGATCACCAACAGCCGTCCTCCCTGCATCATCCTGTGACTGCACAGACTGGGTTCCTGCCCTGTTCGGGGGTCCAAGTCGTGGTCTCCCCTGTGGTCCTGCTGGGAGCTCCCCTTGCCACTTTCCTGTACTTAGCTCCTTAGCAAAGAGACCCTGGCCTCCACTTTGCCCCTTTGGGTTCACGGAAGGAATAGAAAATTCCATGGTGTTGGGGGCAGGAGAGAGATACTCTCCATGGACACTTCCCCAGTCACCTTATACCCGCTTCCCAGGATAAGTGCCCACGCAAGCCCAGTCCTCTCTCCAGCTTGGTAATACCTGTATGATGCCATGGTAGATCTTATTTATTCTCCCCTAGTCCAGTGCAGTGTCAGCTATTGGCAATAAAGTGGCACTACAAACACTAATGCTAACTAGTATGTGTTTTTATATGTCCAGTCTGGGAATGTGGTGGGGCACAGAAATCAGGCCAGCCCAGCCTTTGTGCTGCCAGGGTGGCTGTGCCGGCTGGGTGGGCTTTCTGGACAGCTACTCCTTAGGTCAGTGAGCTCCTCTGGCATAGCCAAGGCAAGGAAAATGAGTCCCGCAATAGATACTGCCCCAACCCTACCCTCCTTTCCCACAAGGAGGAAACAACCCCATTCTGGTGAGTGACCTTAGGAATTAGTTTGTTCTAAGAATGATCTGGTCGTCAAAGGACTCTCAGATCCAAATCCAGCTTCCCAATCCCCCCACCAACCCTGAAGCTGGGGAACTGGATATGAGGTGCCTCATCATCCAAGTTTTCTGAAGATTCCCAGCCACTCCCACCAGGAAAAGAGGAGTTGAGTGTAAGGTGAGCAGGAAGAGATGGTGCACAGCCACCCCCAGACATAGGCAGGTGCCCAGCAGTTTCCAAAATATATTTACAAATGGAGAAAGTGGGTGTGAAGGGCCATCCCACCCCCCATATAACACCCATTCTCCCCCTGGGTCTTTATTTCATCTTTAAAAAAAAAAAAAAGTACAAACTAAACAGAAAAGCACTTTGTACAAGGGCTGGATGCTGACACCATTGCTGCTCCTTCCCCACGGGGGGCAGTACTAGGTCTCAGGGACAGTCTGAATGCGTCACTCTTGTTCTTAGACACTCTCTTAGGGCTGCTTCCCCTCTCAGGCCAGCTTCCCTAAGGCTTCCAGTATCCAGGATCTAGAAGGAAAGGGCCAGGCTGGGCCATGGCATCCACTGGGCTCTAGAGTCATTGGGCAGGGCTCCAGAATGCACCAAGACTCCCCAGTGCTGTTCCTCTTCCAACCAGACTGGACCCCTTCCAGCCACCTGGGAACTCAGGCAGAAGGAAGTTTCCTTAGGACAGGCTCCCGGCACAGCAAGCCCCGCTGGAAGTGGCCAGGGGGCCCTCCTGCCTCTTGATGCCAGCAGAAGTCAGGCCTTCCCCACTCCCTGAGGACACATCAGGGCCTCTGCGGACTTGACCTTCTGGTTCACACCGGTACGTCGAGACCCAGGTACTCTAGGTTCTCTGCCGTAGGGGTCCCTTCGAAAGTGCTGGGTGGAGCCCCCCGCTCTGATGGGTCCTGGTCCCAATAATAGAGGTTGTCGAAGGCTGGGCTGAAGGCAGGAGGGTGGGGCTGAGGGGCAGCTCCTACCCGGGGTGCCAAGTACTCGGGGTTCTCCACGGCACTCCCAAAGGCAAAAACGTCTTTGATGACCCCATTCTTCCCTGGGGAGAGAGTCTTGGGCCTTTCCAGAGTGGCACCAGCAGGTCGGGCAGGAGGCAGAGGACCCTCTTGGGGCGAAGAGGGCTGTGGCCGAACATCTGGCTGGTTCACATATTCTAAAAGGGCAAGAGAAGAGGATCTGTTAGGCGGAGGAACCCCAGTGTCCCTGCTACTCCCTCTGCCCCCACAGTGGACCCTGGACTGAGGGTCCCCACCTCCCCCCGCCCATAAGTCTCTCAGCTGAGGCTGGACTCCATACCAGGCTGGTGGCTGCAGGTCAGGGGGGCAACGTAGCCATCAGTCTCAGAGGGCGGGGGTACTGTGGGGTCCTCACTGTACCGCTGTAGAGGGCTAGGGTCGTGTGGGGGGAAGCTTTGCAGCCCCTTGGCTGCCCCCATTCCCAGGTCACCATCAAATACATCGGAGCCAGCACCTTCGGAGGGTGTCCGTGGAGACCTGGGGGCCTCCTCTTCAGAGGGCTCCAGCCCTAGCGTCAGGTCCCCACCGCCACTCTGGGGACAAGAAAAAATGTCATGATGGGGATCACTCATGGATCTGGGATGGGGACTCCATGGGAGGTGACAAGGTCATAGAAGAAAAACAGAGGTCACCTTTGGGACATGACACAGTCACCATGGAGAGAATGGGGTCACAGAGGTTGGAAGGTGGTAAGAATTTTTTGTAGGGATAATGGGGTCTCCATGAGGGGTGACAGTTGAGGGAACATCAGAGAAAGGGACCCTAGTCCACTGGGTTTGGGGGAAGTAAACAGCCACGCAGTGTGACCGATGACACTGACCCTAGTGGATGAGCTGCGGTGCCTGTGGTGGGCCATGCCCCCAGCACCTGGGGCAGGGTCTGGGCTGAAGAAGCCCTGCTGGGGCACCAGATACTCCTCGGCATCCACCAGGTCCCCCATGTCATCGTCCTCCAGCAGTGAGCGGTAGAAGGTGCTATCCAAGGGACTGGCCGGGCCCAAGTCCTCATTCTGCAGAGGAAGGAGAGGTGGGATGGCGGCCCCTCCCCAGCCCAGCATGCAGCCTTCCGTGAGGGGTCTGGCACACTGGAGTCATCTCCCCTTCCCACCCTCTGCAGGAGGGTGCTCTTAGCCATAGGCAGGGAGCAGACACAGAGGCCCAGTACCTGGATGACCACAAAGCGCTGGGGGTCCCTGGCCATTCGGGAGAATTCAGACACCAACTCCCGGAATCTTGGCCGACATTCAGAGTCAATCATCCAACCTGAGGCGGGAGGGAGGTCAGCATGCCGGTCCCGGGCCCTGTGTGCTTGCTGCCTCTCCCCTCCTGCTCCCCCTCCAGTCTGGTCTAGACAGTCCCAAGGGGACAGCCCCGGGTGGTAGAGAAGTAGTACTAGACTCTGGGGTCTTCAGTCAGAACTTTGGGCACATCTACTAATTTCCCTTTTATTTTATTTATTTTTTTATTTTTTGCTCTGTTGCCCAGGCTGGATTTCAGTGGCACAATCATAGCTCACTGCAACCTTAAACTGGACTCAAGTGATACTCCTGCCTCAGCCTCCTGAGTAGCTTGGACTACAGGCACACATGACACCCAGTGAATTTTTTTTAGTTTTTGTAGAGACAGGGTCTCACTATGTTGGCTAGGCTGGTCTTGAACTCCTGGTTTCAAGAGATCCTCCCACCTCAGCCTCCCAAAGTGCTGGCATTACAGGCATGAGCCACTGGGCCCAGCTTAATTTTGTACAGAAGGTTCTCTGGTTGTTACTCTAGAGTGGCTCTGGACTTTGACCGTAAAAGGGATAACAGGTTTTGAGGCTCCTTTTAAAATACCAGAGCTCCTGGGTTGACATACATCCTGGTTCCTTCCGATGCCCCTTATGGGCTCCTCCACCCGGGACCTCCAACCCTCCTCCAAGCAGAGTTCAGCCACGCACATTTGACCATGATCATGTAGACATCAATGGTGCAGATGGGGGGCTGGGGCAGCCGCTCCCCCTTCTCCAGCAGGTCAGGGATCTCCCGCGCTGGGATCCCATCGTAAGGTTTGGCCCCAAAAGTCATCAGCTCCCACACAGTCACACCTAAGGCAGAGACAGGGTCAGGGGTGGGAGGGCCAGCAGGAGCTTTAGTGTCTTGAGCCACAGGTTCTGCCCAGGATCGTAGCACCATAGCAACGGGGAAGATGTGAAGTCAGGAGACAGAACCTACCCGGTCTTTCTCTAATTCTGGTTAGTGCATAGACCCTGCAAGGTGGGGCACAGGCAGCTGCTTCTTTCCCTCCACATGCTAAGCTGCCCCAAAATTCTCCCCACCCCAGTTCTCATCCTCCCTCCAGCCAGGGCTCCTCACCCGCCCCTCCCCACCACACACCGTAACTCCACACATCACTCTGGTGGGTGAACCGCCGGCGGAGAATGGACTCCAATGCCATCCACTTGATGGGCACCTGGAGGGCAGAAGAAGAAGTCCTTCAACTGGGTGTGGTGGGGAGGTGGCCACTCAGAGTCCTCCCAGGGGCCAGACCCACTCCACCCTGCCTCCCCTGCTCCCTCATCCAACCTTGCCCCCATCTGCATGGTATTCTGTCTCATCAATGTCCAGCAGCCGAGCTAGCCCGAAGTCTGTAATCTTGACATGGTTGGGACTCTTGACCAGCACGTTCCGAGCAGCCAAGTCCCTGTGTACGAGCCGCACATCCTCCAGGTAGCTCATCCCCTGGAATGGGAAGCACCCGGGTAGACCTTCTGGGAGGGCCTGGCCCTGGCCACATGCCCAGCAAGCATCCCCCTCCTAGCCCCATGTGGATACAGGAGCTTGCTCCGAAGTGACCTGCACAGAGCCCAGGTGCCCTAAGTGCATACCTTGGCAATCTGCACACACCAGTTCAGCAGGTCCTGGGAGCCCAGGCGTCCTCGGTGTTCCCGGACATGGTCTAAGAGGCAGCCATAGGGCATAAGCTGTGTCACCAGTTGCACTGTGGATGTCAGGCAGATGCCCAGGAGGCGGGAGACATATGGGGAGCCCACACCAGCCATCACGTATGCTTCCTGGGGACAAGGATACACTGAGAGGGTTTGGGGATCACACACCCCCACCCACCACACAACCTCCCAACCGTCACAAACCACAGCCACGGCCCACAGCCTATGAAGGCTCCAAGATCAGCCCGGACAACATGGTGAAACCCTGTCTCTACTAAAAATACAAAAATTAGCCGGGCGCGGTGGCTCACGCCTGTAATCCCAGCACTTTGGGAGGCCGAGGCGGGTGGATCACGAGGTCGAGAGATCGAGACCATCCTGGTCATCCTGGTGAAACCCCGTCTCTACTAAAAATACAAAAAATTAGCTGGGCATGGTGGTGCGTGCCTGTAGTCCCAGATACTCAGGAGGCTGAGGCAGGAGAATTGCCTGAACCCAGGAGGCAGAGGTTGCGGTGAGCCGAGATCGCGCCATTGCACTCCAGCCTGGGTAACAAGAGCGAAACTCCGTCTCAAAAAAAAAAAAAAAAAAAAAAAAAAAAATTAGCCGGGTGCTTGTAATCCCGGCAACTCAGGAGGATGAAGCATGAAAATTGCTTGAACCCAGGGGGCAGAGATTGCACTCCAGCCTGGGTGACAGAGCAAGACTCTGTCTCCAAAAAAAGTCTAGGTTTGAGGGAGTCATATCTCCCCAAACCCCAATGAAGAGAGACCAGAGCCCAGACCTGCAGCCATGGGGTCCTTCCTGTGCTCCCAGCAGAAGAGGCTGGAAGAAGGGCTTACGTCTAAGATTTCTTTGTTGGCTTTAGGGGATGTGTTTTCTCTCAACACTTTGATGGCCACTGGAATTTTCACATTCTCCCCATCAGGGATCCAGATTCCCTGGGCAGAAAGAGGAGGATGTGAGTGAGAAGAGCGTGGGCGGATCCTGCCTACCTCCCAGATCATTACCTGTGCTCCAAACCTCCTTCCCCACCCTGGGGGTTGGCCCCCACCTTTGGTAACAACCCTTCCCCAAACACTGCCTCTGGCTCTTGACCCTCCCAGCGGAACTGCTGACCACACCCCGCTGGGACCGCTCACCCCAGGCCCTGGCCCAGGCCCTGACCTTGTAGACTGTGCCAAAAGCTCCGGATCCAAGCACCTTCACCTTCCTCAGCTCAGTCTCTTTCAGGATCCGCATCTGTGCCTGGTTGGGCATGGCTCCGCTCGGTGTCAGCGGCTCCACCAGCTGGGATGAGGGGGTGGTGGGTCAGTGCCAGAGGCCAGTGCAGACCCCACGAGGGCTGGGAGGCCTTCAGGCTGCCTCACCTCGGTTTCCTGCAGCAGCCTCCGCATCGTGTACTTCCGGATCTTCTGCTGCCGTCGCTTGATGAGGATCCCAAGGAGCAGCCCCAAGACCATGACCAGCAGAATGCCCACCACCGCAGAGATGATGGACGTCAGAGGGCTGGGGACAGGAGCCAGAGTCAGGGATTGCGGGCCAGTTTGGGGTGGGAGGGATGAAGGGGCCCATGGGGGACATGAAGGCATTTGACATTTAGAAACGGAAGTCAGAAGGGTGACCCACGGACTTGGACCCTCTCCTACTCTAAAACCTGCCCTGGCTCCCCACTGCCTCCACAATAAAGTTCAAACTCCTTGCAGGCAATCAGAGCCCTCTCCACGTCTCCAGATTCTCTATGCTCTTGCCCTTGGCTCTGGCTTAGGGCTCCAAACTTCACAGTGTAAAAATCACTGAAGATACTGTTAATACACATGCTCAACTTACCATTGGACTGCATTCTGATAAACCAATTATAAGGTGAAACTGAAAATGCATTTAAGACTCAGCCTGACTTACACGTGCTCAGAACAGTTACACTGCCAGCAGCTTACAGTTGGGCATCTAGCACAAAGCCTATTTTATAATAAAGTGTTAAATAGCTCTTGTTATTTATTTATTTATTTATTTTTGAGACAGGGCCTTGCTGTGTTGCCCAGGCTGAGTGCAGTAGCAAGATCATGGCTCACTGCAGCCTTGACCTCCGGGCTGAAGCAATCCTCCCACCTCAGCTGCCCAAGTAGCTGAGACACAGACAGGTGCCACGACACTTGGCTAATTTTTTTACTTTTTGTAGAAGTGGGGTCTCACTGTGTTGCCCAGGCTGGTCTTGAGCTCCTGGCCTCAAGGGATCCTCCCACTTTGGCCTCCCAAAGTGCTGGGATTACAGGTGTGAGCCAGCATGCCTGGCTGTATAATTTATTGAATTCTGAAAGTGAAAAACAGAATGGCTGTATGGGTACTCAAGGTAGTTTCTACTCACTGTATATTATTGCTTTCCCGCCAATGTAAAGTCAAAAAATCCTAAGTAGCCGGGCGCGGTGGCTCACACCTGTAATCCCAGCACTTTGGGAGGCCGAGGCGGGTGGATCACGAGGTCAGGAGATCGAGACCATCCTGGTCAACATGGTGAAACCCCGTCTCTACTAAAAATGCAAAAAATTAGCTGGGCATGGTGGCGCGTGCCTGTAATCCCAGCTACTCAGGAGGCTGAGGCAGGAGAATTGCCTGAACCCAGGAGGCGGAGGTTGCGGTGAGCCGAGATCACGCCATTGCACTCCAGCCTGGGTAACAAGAGTGAAACTCCGTCTCAAAAAAAAAAAAAAAAAAAAAAATCCTAAGTAATATAACCATAAATAGGGGACCATCTGTATGCATAAAATTTTGGGGCCCCACCCCCAGGGATTCTGCTGCATGGGTTCAGGAATCAACCGATGATTTTGATGTTCTAGCCAAAATTTCCACCAGCAGGTCATGATTTTTCACACCTCCCAGTGTTTGCATAGGCTGTTCCTTCAGCCTGGACCACCATTTCTCCACAGGGTCATCTTTTAAGACTCAGCTCATCGCCAGGAGTGGTGGCTCACACCTGTAATCCCAACACTTTGGGAGGCCAAAGCAGGAGGATCACTTGAGCCCAGCCTGAGCAACGTAGCAAGACGCTGGCTATACACACACACACAAATTTAATTAGCCAGGTATGGTGGCATGCTTCCATAGTCCCTGCTACTACAGAAGGGTCACTTGAGCCCAGGAGGTCAAGGCTTCACTTCGCCTATGATTGCACCACCACATTTAAGAATGGACAACAGGCCAGGCACAGTGGCTCATGCCTGTAATCCCAGCACCTTGGGAGGCTGAGGTGGGTGGATCACAAGGTCAGGAGTTCGAGACCAGCCTGACCAACATGGTGAAACCCTGTCTCTACTATAAATACAAAAATTAGCTGGGCATGGTGGTGTGCACCTGTAATCCCAGCTACTCAGGAGGCTGAGGCAGGAGAATCGCTTGGACCCAGGAGGCGGAAGTTGCAGTGAGCCGAGATTGTGCCACACTACTCCAGCCTGCAGAGCAAGACCCTGTCTCAATCAATCAGTAAAAAGATAGTGCATCCAGTTGGGCGCGGTGGCTTGTGCCTGTAATCCCGCCACTTTGGGAGGCTGAGGCGGGCAGATCACAAGGTCAAGAGATTGAGACCATCCTGGCCAACACAGTGAAACCATGAAACCCCGTCCCTACTGAAGATACAAAAATTAGCTGTGTGTGGTGGCACGTGCCTGTAATCCCAGCTATTCAGGAGGGTGAGGTATGAAAATCGCTTGAATCAGGAGGTGGAAACTGTAGTGAACCAAGATCTCGCAACTGCACTCCAGCCTGGTAACAGAGTGAGACTCCGTCTTTAAAAAAAAAAAAAAAAAAAAAAAAGGCCGGGCGCGGTGGCTCAAGCCTGTAATCCCAGCACTTTGGGAGGCCGAGGCGGGTGGATCACGAGGTCGAGAGATCGAGACCATCCTGGTCAACATGGTGAAACCCCGTCTCTACTAAAAATACAAAAAATTAGCTGGGCATGGTGGCGCGTGCCTGTAATCCCAGCTACTCAGGAGGCTGAGGCAGGAGAATTGCCTGAACCCAGGAGGCGGAGGTTGCGGTGAGCCGAGATCGCGCCATTGCACTCCAGCCTGGGTAACAAGAGCGAAACTCCGTCTCAAAAAAAAAAAAAAGATAGCTCAACCTGGGCTAGATGGAGCTCCTGGGTGTTGACCCAATATTCTTGTCATCCTGCCCCCTCCACACTCCCTTGCTTAGCACAGGGTCTGACACATACCAAACCTGTAACGCATACTCGTTTCATGGACAGATGATTGCCTAGGACAGACTCTAGTCTGTTTTTCTCCCTAAAGTCCTTCCCAAAGCTCCCCAGCTTGCCAGGTAAAGTCCAACCCTGTGGCTTGGGGATCAGGCCCTATGCCCTCCAGGTTGGGCCCCACTCTGACTCTAACTTGACCCCCTTACTCCTGGGCTAACTTAACAGCCCCCCACACCAGAACCTTTGAACACATCCTGGACTTCCTGATGTCTCACACTCCAGTGTCACCTTGCCCCCAGTGCTTTCCACCTAAATGCAAATGCAATACCTGCTCCTCTCTCAAAGCCTGGCTCAAAAGCCACCTCCTCCTTGAAGCCTCCCGCCGTCTCCAGATACCATCGCTCCCTCAGCACTGCAGCTTCACTCTTCTCAGTCTACCTTGAGTCCCAAGGAACTGAACTTTACCTGTGTCCCTCACAAGTTATCAAGTTACTCCAGGGTAGGGAGGGACTGGGTTTCCTAGCCATCTTCCCCTGCTGCCCCCTCCCCCCAGCACCTGAGCAGGTCTTCTGTCACTTGTTGAAGTAGGAAATGACAGGAGGTTCCACAGTGGAAGAGTGGATGGGAAGGGACATAGGTCAGGGGGTCCCCTCCCTACAGCAGTGATCACTCAGCATCCAGTGGGGGAGTAAAGGGCAACAGGGGGTCCATCCTGGGGTCCAGACCAACCTGGCTCTCTGCTCGGCGGGGCAGCCCTTGTCATCCAGGTCCACACAGCTGCAGGAAAAAGAGTCTCATCAACAATTCTGGGAACCACCCTCTTGGGTGGTTCCAGCCTCACAACAACCATGGAAGGGGTGTGGCTGGGTCATTATCCCCATTTGAGAAAGGCAGAAACTGGGCTCAAGGCCATCAGTGCTCCTTCTACCACCCCACAAGGAGATTCCTTCCCCAGCCAAGGAACCAGCATGCCCTGTAATTAATCCCTGGGAGGCTGAGACACAAGAATTGCTTGAACCTGGGCAGCAGAGGTTGCAGTGAGCCAAGATTGCACCAGTGCACTCCAGCCTGGGCAACAGAGGGAAACTCCATCTCAAAGAAAGAAGAAAAAAAAGGAATATGGGTCCAGATCCCTGTGGCCTGTGGTGGGTAGGAAGTCGGGAGGGGCACCCAGAAGTGCATCAAGTCTGAAAGCTCAACTATTCCCTCCATAGAAGAATCCCAGGGTAAACTGAGGCAACTTCTCGGAGAACGGTTTGGTAACAACTATTAGTGTCTATGACTCAGCAGCTCCACCTGTACATATTGTTTGCAAATGCTTTTTTCACTTTATAGAATCTTGTAGTGTTTTTCCATGTTCTAACACTGTGTTCTGGATCTAGGATCCATATGGATCTGGACTTTTCTTTTCTTTTCTTTCTTTCTTTTTTTTTTTTTTTGAGACAGAGTTTCCCTCTGTTACCCAGGCTGAAATGCACTGGTGCAATCTAGGCTCACTGCAACCTCTGCCACCCAGATTCAAGCGATTCTCGTGTTTCAGCCTCCCGAGTAGCTGGGATTATAGGTGCACACCAGCATACTCAGCTAATTTTTGTATTTTTAGTAGAGACGGGGTTTTGCATGTTGGCTAGGCTGGTCTTGAACTCCTGACCTCAGGTGATCTGCCAGCCTCAACCTCCCAAAGTGCTAGGATTACAATCAAGAACCACTGTGCCTGGCCCGGACCCATATTCTTTTAATTTTTCTCATTTAATTGTCCTTAAATTGAAATGCATGAATACATCCTGGTGATAAACATTGCCAGCACTATATCCCGTAAAAATGCCAACACGTGGACACTAGGAGGCATACACAAGAGTGTCACTTGTATATGGAGCTCAGTTGCAATAAACTGTGAAAACAGGGAAACAAGCTCAATATCTCTCAAAAACAGATTAAGTTAAATTACATCCATGTTACAGGTTGAGTAATTAAAAACACATAAAGCTAGTATATCTGTCTGTACTCCCAAGAAAGGGTACCACAAGCGGTGGGGAAAGCAAAGCGCAGAACAGTACGCAGAGAATGTTCCCATGCACATCACAAAATGTACATGCACACAAATCTGATGATAGGTGGCGTTATATAAAATTGCTGTTTCCTGACTTTTTTTTTTTTTGAGACAGAGTCTTTCTGTCGCCTAGGCTGGAGTGCAGCATGATCTCAGCTCATTGCAACCTTCATCTCGCGGGTTTTTTCCTGCCTCCGACTCCTGAGTAGCTGGCTAATTTTTGTATTTTTAGTAGAGATGGGGTCTCGCTATGTTGACCAGGCTGGTCTCGACCTCCTGATCTCATGTGATCCACCTGCTTCAGCCTCCCAAAGTGCTGGGATTACAGGTGTAAGGCACCATGTCCAGCCTCTTGACCATTTTTGGTTCAAACAAACAGTAATCTTATTTGACTCGACCTAATATAAATGTAATATGTCTATGAAGGCATGTAGAGAAGACCCCGGAAGGATGAACACACAAGTCAATGTGATGGTTCTCCCCCAGGGGACAAGAGAGGCTGGGTGGGCAGGGAGTTGAGTGAAAGGTCCCGTTAGCTTTGTAACATTTATACTTTTACGTTACTGAAAATGTTTATCACAAGGATGTATTCATGTGTTTCATGTGTAAAGACAACTACATAAGAAAAATTAAAAGAGTAAGGTAGATCACCATGTTTGAACATGGAAAAACACTGCAAGGTTCTGGAAAATGAGAAAAAGAAAGCAATTTGCAAACAATAGGTACGGTCTGTGATTCTATTTGGTAAAAATAAATACGTGACTGGGCATGGTGGCTGACCCCTGTAATCCCAACACTTTGGGAGGCTGAGGTTGGCAGATCACCTGAGGTCAGGGATTCAAGACCAGCCTGGCTAACATGGTGAAACCCCATCTACTAAAAATACAAAAATTAGCCAAGTGAGGTGGCATGGAATCCCAGCTATTCAGGAGGCCGAGGCAGGAGAATTGCTTAAACCCGGGAGGCGAAGTTTGCAGTGAGCCGGTATTGCACCACTGCACTCCAGCTTGGGCAACAGAGCAAGACTCCATCTCAAAAGAAAAAAAAAAACCAAGCCAGGAACAGTGGTTGGCTCACGCCTGTAATCCCAGCACTTTGGGAGGCCAAGGCGGGCGAATCATGAGGTCAGGAGTTAGAGATCAGCCTGGCCAATATGGTGAAACCCCATCTCTGCCAAAAATACAAAAATTAGCCGGCCATGGTGGCACTCAAGATCTCAAGATCACGCCACTGCACTCCAGCTTGGGTGGCAGAATGAGATTCCATCTCAAAAAAAAAAACAAAAGAAACAACAACAGCCGGGCGCGGTGGCTCAAGCCTGTAATCCCAGCACTTTGGGAGGCCGAGGTGGGTGGATCACGAGGTCGAAAGATCAAGACCATCCTGGTCAACATGGTGAAACCCCGTCTCTACTAAAAATACAAAAAACTAGCTGGGCATGGTGGTGCGTGCCTGTAATCCCAGCTACTCAGGAGGCTGAGGCAGGAGAATTGCCTGAGCCCAGGGGGCGGAGGTTGCGGTGAGCCGAGATCGCGCCATTGCACTCCAGTCTGGCTAACAAGAGCGAAACTCCGTCTCAAAAAAAAAAAAAAGAAACAACAACAAAAAAAAACCCACATACATATATACATGTTAGAATGTACACAGATAGTCGGGCGCGGTGGCTCAAGCCTCTAATCCCAGCACTTTGGGAGGCTGAGGCGGGTGGATCACGAGGTCAAGAGATCGAGACCATCCTTGGTCAACATGATGAAACTCTGTCTCTACTAAAAATACAAAAAATTAGCTGGGCATGGTGGCACGTGCCTGTAATCCCAGGTACTCAGAAGGCTGAGACAGGAGAATTGCCTGAACCCAGGAGGCGGAGGTTGCGGTGAGCCGAGATCGCGCCATTGCACTCCAGCCTGGGTAACAAGAGCAAAACTGGCTGGGCACGGTGGCTCAAGCCTGTAATCCCAGCACTTTGGGAGGCCGAGGCGGGTGGATCACGAGGTCGAGAGATCGAGACCATCCTGGTCAACATGGTGAAACCCCGTCTCTACTAAAAATACAAAAAACTAGCTGGGCATGGTGGTGCATGCCTGTAATCCCAGCTACTCAGGAGGCTGAGGCTGGAGAATTGCCTGAACCCAGGAGGCGGAGGTTGCGGTGAGCCGAGATCGTGCCATTGCACTCCAGCCTGGGTAACAACAGCGAAACTCTGTCTCAAAAAAAAAAAAAAAAAAAAACTACGTCTCAAAAAAAAAAAAAATGTACACAGATAAAAATACCTGGAGAATAATATTAATACATGCTAACATATATATTATATATATACATATTAGAATGTGCACAGACAAAAATAACTAGAGGGAAAATAACTCAAATTATTAACAGTGAGGATAGAACTGCTAGGACATTAATTTTTTTTTTTTTTTTTTTTTTTTGAGTTGGAGTTTCGCTCTTGTTACCCAGGCTGGAGTGCAATGGCACCATCTCAGCTCACCGCAACCTCCGCCTCCTGGGTTCAAGCAATTCTCCTTCCTCAGCCTCCCGAGTAGCTGGGACTACAGGCACACGCCACCATGTCCAGCTAATTTTTGTATTTTTAGTAGAGACGGGGTTTCACCATGTTGACCAGGATGGTCTCGATCTCTTGACCTCGTGATCCAACCACCTTGGCCTCCCAAAGTGCTGGGATTATAGGCGTGAGCCACCGCACCCAGCCTACATTAATTTATATTTCATGTTTTAATTTTATAATTTTCACAATGTGTTGCTTTTGTCATCAGAAACAAGATACGATGAAGGGAGAGTTGGCCCCCTTTTATAAGAGCCCAGAGAGGTCCCTAAAAGTAATGTCCTTCTTTCTGCAGAAAAGACCCTCAGACTCACGAGTGGGTGCAGTTGATGGGGCAAGGCTGGCATGTGCCCTCCTCATCTGGAAACTTCCAGATGGGCATGTAGGAGAGGTCAGGTTTCACACCGCTAGGGCAGCGGGCCACGCAGAAAGGAGAGTCCTTGTAGTGGGCACAGGCCACACACTGGTCAGCCTCCTGGTGGGGACAGAAAAGGTTTGTGGCGGGCTGACACTGACACCCCCAGAGCAGCAGGATCAGGCCCCTGGTTGGGTTCCCTTCCTGCTTCCCACAGCCATACAGCATCGATTTTCACCGTGCCCCTGGGACAAACACTCCTGCTCTTCACCCAGTCTCTGTGGCCCCTCCCTCAGGGCCCTCCTTCAAGCTGGATCCCGGGCGGGGACTCAGCCGGAGAATAGGAGGTACCCAGAGAGGAAAATGCATTACCTAAGGTGTAACAGCAAGTAACCACAGTCACTGCTGCGTAGAAAGCCTTTCCCGGGCTTCACTGGGCCAAGCCCTGTTTAATTTCATTCTCGCCACACCCCAGCAAGGCAGGTACTATTACAATACCCATTTTAGGAATGAAAAAAAACAAGGTTGGAAGCAGGACCTGGATCTGAATCCAGGTAGTCTGACACCTGAGCCTGCAGGGCTAACCACCTAGCACAGCCACAGCCACAAACACAGGCCTCTGGAACTTTTCATAGTCTGAAAGGCCCCTCTCCTGCCACCCTGCTGCTTGTTCAGGTCTGAGCGCTTCGCCCTCTCCAGGGATATTTTACCAGACAGCACACCCTGCCGCGTCTCGCCAGCCTGCCAAGTCTCTGGCAATGCCCCCTTGCTGCCTCCCTCCACCCAGCTCTGAGCCTGCCAGCAGCTCACCGGTCCAGAACAGGTCACTGAGCCATTCTGGGGCTGACACTCAGGGTGGCATGGCAAACAGTGTCTGGCATTCACATACTCCCTGGGGAGCCTGAGAGAAGAAACGGTGGTGAGGGGGTCTGAGAGTAGCCCCCTGCACCCCTCCAGCCACCCCTCTCCTCTGCCCCGCATACCCCTGCAGTACTCGGCATTCCTCCACGCACTCCTGGCCCCTAAGGAACTGGCTGCAGTTGACACACTGGGTGGGCCCGGGACCCCAGCAGTGCCCTCGGGCACACAGCGGGTGGCAGGCCAGGTCCTTGCCCACTGCAGTGAGGAGGAAGGGACCACAGGGGATTTTTAAGGGAGGCCCCAGGTCCAAGTGAATCAGGGAACTGGCCGTGGGCATGGCTCTGGGCTGCAGGGGTGGGGACAGGTGGGGCAGATGTAGGAAGAGGAAGAGTTCTGAGATTTCAGAAACAGAGGGGGAGGGAAGGAGGCCAAGGCAGGTAGGACCCAGCTAGAGAAGCCATGCCAAGAGGCCAAGCCAGCCAGAGCTGAGTCAAGAGGGCGCACAGGGACAGGCAGCCTGCACAAGTCCAAGAACGCTGCTGCCAGGGCCCCGTGGGCACTACGTGCTGGCAGATGGGGAGTACGCACTGGGCTCCCTGTCTTACCACACTCATGCTCTGGCCGGTTGGCAGCGTGGAGCAGGGCTTGGTGCGGGTTCCGGAAGAGATTGTCCCAGGGCACCGTGTGCACGAAGCAGAGGCGGGCATTGTGGTGGATGAGGGCCAGTCCACTGCCCAGTTCCCGCAGTGAGCGCAGCCCCAGCCAGCTGATGCCCAGCCCTTGCAGGGTCAGCGAGTAGGCGCCACTATGGGAGAACGCACGCCCTTCACAATCAGCAAAGACTACCTACATTCCCTCCGTCCCCAGCACACTCTGCAAACTCTCACGGAAAGGTTACTGCTGTGTCCCGGGGGAACAGGAGTACTCCCCCAGGCCCCAAGCTTCCGACAGGGACTCCTCCCTGGGACTCCTCCCCTATCAGGCCCCCTCTTTCCCAGGGCTCACTTGTGCAGAATTCGTCCTCGGATTACTTGCAGGTTCTGGAAGACGCTGAGGTCAGGCAGGCTGTCTGGCCATGCTGAGATATACAGGTAACCTGCAGGCAGAGGTTGAGATGAGGGGGCTGGGGACCTGACAAGGACTCCCAGCCCCTGCAGAGCAGGATACAAAGACAGAGCCCACCTGTGATCTCTTCCAGAGTCTCAAACACGTGGAGCTGCTCTGGCTGTAGGGGGACGGTGTTGGAGGCTGGGTCCCTGGAGGAATCAGGAGTTAGCAGGGCCAGGAACAGGCTGGACATCACTCCCAGAGCTGGGTGTGCCAGCCCACTCCCCACCGTGACTGCCTTCCCTCAAACCCTTTGCCCATCCAGACCGGCTGTTCCCATCCTGGACTTCAAAGCCCAGACCTTAGTTTGGCAACATCTATGAAAACAGTATTTATCCTTTGATCTAGAAATCTTGTTTCTAGGAATGTGGCCTAAGGGAGACACTGGCCTGTGTTCCCAGAGCCATATACGAGGTGGAACTGTTTGTAAGAGTGAAAATGGAACATGATCTCCATGTCTGTTAGTAAATAGGGGAGCTGTTAAATAAAACCCTGAGCCACCCAGACCACATAATAAAAATCAATATTTAGGAGCACTTAGTATCTGCCAGGCACTGTTCCAAGAGCTTTACAAATATTAACTCATTCAAATTTTATCATCATCTGGCCAGGCGCGGTGGTACAATCATCTTCTGAGGTTGAGACTATTCTTGGCCCCATTTTACAGATGAGGAAACTGAAGCACAGCACGAGAGTCACATGCCTAGTAAGTAGTACAGCCAGGTTTCAAACCCAGGCAGTCTGGCTCCCAAGTCTGGGCTCTTAGCTGCCTCTCCTTGCTGCCATCTGCTCAGCAGCTATTGAGAATGAGGCAGTTTGACTCCCAAAGCAAGGTGTAGACAGTGCTCCCCATATGCTCATGTTTACAGAAACCAACCTCCCCACCAAAACGATGAAAACCACACTTCACTGTGTGTATGTCTACAGATGCATAAATGGTCTAGATGAACAGACACACTGTTAACCCTGATCCCCTCTGGAATGGAGAGTGGAGGTAAAGGAAGCATGAAAGAGAATTTTCTTTTTTTTTCCTTTTCCTGAGACAGGGTCTCACTTTGTCAGCCAGGCTAGAGTACAGTGGCATGATCTCAACTCACTGCAACCTCCACCTCCCAGGCTCAGGTGATTCTCCCACCTCAGTCTCCCTAGTAGCTGAGACTACAGGTGAACACCACCATGCCTGACTAATTTTTTCTATTTTTTTTGTAGAGATGGGATCTCACTATGTTTTCTTGAACTCCTGGGCTCAAGCAGTCCTCCTGCCTCAGCCTCCCAAAGTGCTGGGATTATAGGCGTGAGCCAATACTTGTAATGTGCACCACCATGCCTGGCCCAATTCTTTTTTTTTTTTTTTTTGTGACAGGGTTTCACTCTGTTGCCCAGGCTGGAGTGCAGTGGCAAAATCTCAGCTCACTGCAACTTTCACCTCCCAGGTTCAAGCAATTCTCCTGGCTCAGCCTCCCAAGCAGCTGGACTACAGGTGCATACTACCAAGCCTGGCTAATTCTTTTTATTGTAGAGATGGGGTTTCACCACGTTGGCCAAGCTGGTCTTAAATTCCTGACCTCAAGTAATCTGCCTGCCTTAGCCTCCCAAAGTGCTGGAATTACAGGTGTGAGCCACTGTGCCTGGCCCCAATTCATTTTTTATTGAAGTATAACTTATATACAATAAAATGCACAGACTCTTAGCATACAGTTTGATGTTTTGACAAAAGCACTCACTCATGTATCCACTACCCCAATCAATATACAGAACATTTTTCTTTCTTTCTCTTTTTCTTTTTTGACAGAGTCTTGCTTTGTCGTCCAGGCTGGAGTGTAGTGGCATGATCTCGGCTCACTGCAACCTCTGCCTCCCAAGTTCAAGCAATTCTCCTGCCTCAGCCTCCTGAGTAGCTGGGATTACAGGCACACACCACCATGCCTGGACAATTTTTGTATGTTTAGCTGAGACAGGGTTTCACCATGTTGGTCAGGCTGGTCTCGAACTCCTGACCTCATGATCTGCCCTCCTCGGCCTCCCAAAGTGCTGGGATTACAGGCGTGAGCCACCATGCCTGACCCAGAACATTTCTATTACCCCAGAAATGTCCCTTGTGTCCCTCTCTTTTGAGGCCTCCCCACACCCTAGGGCAGCCACCGTTCTGATCTCTCCCACCACAGAGTGGTTTTGTGTGTTCAGAGCCTCACATAAAGGGGATCAGACAGTATGGAATCTTGGCTTCTTTTGCTCAGTGTAATGTGTCTGAGATTCATTCATGTTGTATCGGTAGTTCATCTCCTTCTGTTGCTAAGTAGAATTTCACCAAATGGATACACTGCCGCTTGTGTAACCCTTCACCTAGTCATGCACATTTGAGTTTTTTATAATTTGGGGATATTTTTTATAAAGCTGCTATGAACTCAAAGGGACTTTTGCTTTATCTAGATGGTCTGACCTCCTTATAAGTCCTTGTTCACGGATAGCATGTCCTTTACAAAAATAACCACCCCCACCCCAAAGGCCCTGCTCCCTCTGGTCTCCCATCTGCTTCCTGTATATTCTTGCCCCACCCCGCCGACAACTTCTGTCTCCTGCCACCCCCCAGAGATGCTGTCACACCCGGGTCCTCAGGACTCTGTCTGCCCTGACAGAGTCTCAGGGCCATCGTGCCCACTCTTACCCATCAAAGCTCTCCGGCAGAAATGCCAGGCTCCCGAAGATCTTCTTGCAGCCCACAAACTCCTGGATATTGGCACTGGTGACTGCCCTCACCTCTCGCAAGTGCTCCATGCCCAGACCATAGCACACTGAGGGGTGGAAGTGGGTGGTGAAGGGGCCGTCTCAGCCTTCACACCAAGACTAGTCAACAGCCACATGGGCATTAGGGTCCAGGCCCCTCCCCATGCTGACGAAGGATATATGGACACTTGTAGGGCTGAGGGGGGCAGGGGTAGAGAGAGTAGAAGGAAAGGACTGGGTTCCAGGAGGGTCTGAGGAAAGACGGGAAAACGTGGGCTGGGCCAGGCTGCAGGTGCAGAGGGACAGAGCGGGTACCTCGGGCACAGGGCTTGCTGCACTTCTCACACCGCTGTGTTCCGTCCTCCGCTGTCACCTCTTGGTTGTGCAGGGGGCAGACAAGCGTGCAGGATCCCACATCCGTTGATAGGTAGTTGTCTAAGGAGAGCGGGAACGTGTATCCACGTACCTGGCCCTTCGTGCACCACCATAAGCAGTGTCACCATGCCCAGGTACAAGAAGAATAATATCAACCAATACTTAGATGCCCTACCATACACCAGCACGTGACACCCATTTACTCCTCACAGCAACCACATGGGATCAGCACTGTGAGATTCCCATTTTGCAAAAAGGGAGACCAAAGCAGAGCACTCTGTAAATTATCCAAGGTCACTGTGCTAGTGAGTGGAGGAACGAGGATTTGAACCCAAATGGTCTGGCTTCACAGTTCTTTTTTTTTTTTTTTTGAGACAGAGCCTGTTGCCCAGGCTGGAGTGCAATGGCGTAGTCTCAACTCGCTGCAACCTCCGCCTCCCCAGTTCAAGCGATTCTCCTGCCTCAGCCTCCCAAGTAGCAGGGACTACAGGCGCATGCCACCACACCTGGCTAATTTTTGTATTTTTAATAGAGACAGGGTTTCACCATGTTGGCCAGGCTGGTCTCGAACTCCTCACCTTGTGATCCACCCGCCTCGGCCTCCCAAAGTGCTGGGATTACAGGCATGAGCTACTGCACCTGGCCTGGCTCTACATTTTGTTCTCTTCCCAATACAGTCAGCCAGGACCTGAAGGCCCACTCCTGTTCCTGTGAGAGAAGGAAAGAGGTTCCCCAGGTCGGAGCCCAGTCCATAAATGCTCATTAGAAAACAGGTGAGCTGTTAAATAAAACTGATCTAGGCTGGATACAATAGCTCACACTTGTCATCCCAGCACTTTGTAATCCCTGATCACTTAAGGTCAGGAGTTTGAGACCAGCTTGGCCAACATGGTGAAACTCCATCTCTACTAAAAATACAAAAATTAGCCAGGTGTGGTGGGGCACACTTGTAGTCCCAGCTACTAGAGATTGAGGCACAAAAATAGCTTGAATGTGGAGGGCAAAGGTTGCAGTGAGCCGAGATTGCACCACTGCACTCCAGCCTGGGCAACAGAACTAGACTCTGTCTTTTAAAAAAAATCCAGGTGAGGTGGCTCACGCCTGTAATCCCAGCACTTTGAGTGGCCAAGGCAAGTGGATTGCCTGAGGTCAGGAGTTCAAGACAAGCCTGGACAACGTGGTGAAACCCCATCTCTACTAAAAATACAAAAATTGACCAGGCACGGTAGCTCACACCTGTAATCCCAGTACTTTGGGAGGCCAAGGCGAGTGGCTCACCTGAGGTCAGGAGTTCGAGACCACCTGGCCAACATGGTGACACCCCATCTCCACTAAAAAAAAAAAAAAAAAAAAAAATAGCAAGGCATGGTGGAGGGCGCCTGTAATCCAAGCTCCTTGGGAGGCTTAGGCAGAGAATTGCTTGAACCCAGGAGGTAGAGTTTGCAGTAAGCCAAGATTACACCACTGCACTTCAGCCTGGGCAACAAGGCAAAACTCCATCTCAAAAAAAAAAAATTAGCCAGGCATGGTGGTGGGCGCTTGTAATTCTAGCTACTCAGGAGGCTGAGACACAAGAATAGCATGAACCCAGGAGGCAGAGGTTGCAGTGAGCCAAGATCGTGCCACTGCTAAACTAAACTCAGTCTCAAAAAATTAAAATTAAAATTAAAGGTAAGGGCCTGGCGCGGTGGCTCAAGCCCGTAATCCCAGCACTTTGGGAGGCCGAGGCGGGTGGATCACGAGGTCGAGAGATCGAGACCATCCTGGTCAACATGGTGAAACCCCGTCTCTACTAAAAACACAAAAAAGTAGCTGGGCATGGTGGCGCTTGCCTGTAATCCCAGCTATTCGGGAGGCTGAGGCAGGAGAATTGCTTGAACCCAGGAGGCAGAGGTTGCGGTGAGCCGAGATCGCGCCATTGCACTCCAGCCTGGGTAACAAGAGCGAAACTCCGTCTCAAAAAAAAAAAAAAAAAAAAAAAAAAAAAAAAAAAAATTAAAGGTAAAACTGATGTAGCCAGACTACAGAATAAAAGCTAACATTTAGGAGCACTTAGTACATAGCAGACATTGTTCTAAGAGCTTTACAAATATTAACTCAGTCAAGTTTATAACCACCTTATGAGGCTGGGACTATTCTTGCCCCCGTTTTACAGATGAGGAAACTGAGGCACAGCACAAGGGTCACGTGCCTAATAAGTGATAGAGCCAGGTTTCAAACCCAGGCAGTCTGGCTCCCAAGTCTGGGCTCTTAGCTGCCTCTCCTTACTGCCACCTGCTCCACAGCTGTTGAAAGAACAAGGCAGTTCGGCAGGAACCGTCACGACTGGCTCCCAAAGCAAGGTGCGGACAGTGCTCCCCATATGCTCCCATTTACAGAAACCAACCTCCCCACCAAAATGATGAAAGCCATGTTTCTCCCTGGCACTCACAGGGACAGGCAGTCACACAGCTGGCGCCAAATGTATACCGGCCCTCAGGGTTGGGCATGGACTCAAAGGTGTCTGTGTTGTAGGTGACCAGGGCTGGGCAGTGCAGCTCACAGATGCCACTGTGGTTGAAGTGGAGGCAGGCCTGGGAGGACAGGTGGCTGGTTGTTACTGTGTTGTTTTTCCCTGGTGTGCCAGGGGCAATAGGGCAGTACCAGGCAGGGTGCCCACCCCATGCATCCTGGGGAATAGGGCACAGTAGGCACAAGGCAGAGGCACATACCAGGCAGTCGGAGTGCTTGGGGCCTGTGCAGCCGGCAGCACACTGCTCATGGCAGCAGTCAGTGGGCAGCGGGCCCTTGCAGCGGGCACAGCCACCAGCACAGACAGTGCGTGTCACTGTTGGGCAAAGGGCAGGATGAGGGCTGAGTGGCACCCTGGGCACTAGACCCACATCAGCATCACCTTCTAGGGAGACTACCTACCCCAGGAAAGACATCCCAAACCTGTTATCCCACCCCTCCCTTGTCGCCTATATGACACCTGTATTCCACCCTGCCCTTGCCCTCCCCTCCCCTGACTCCAGGCCTCCCTGAGACTCACGGCTCTGACAGTCCTCAGAACTCTCTCCCCAGCAGCGGGAGCCCTTACACACCGGAGAACAGGGGTGGCCTGAGGACAGAACCAGAGAGAGGCAGTGAGAGAGATGTCTAACAGCAAGAGCACAGGTTAATAACGGAGAGAGACACCAACAGCAGCAGAAGCCACAAGGCCGACTGCACAGCAAGGGAGGGACCGCAACAGGCAGAGAGGCCCCCAAACTAGAGGCACCACCTAGAGGCAGAGGGAGACAGGACAGGGAACCCCAGAGCCAGAGATGAAGAGGCACAGAGAGATGGCAGGAGGGATGGAGAGGGAGGAAATGGGTGGTGTAGGTAGCTGGGGCAGTGGCAGGCGGGTGCTGGGTTGTACGCCAGGAGTCTGGGGCTGGGGTCAGGCTGTCCAAGAGAAGGGGCAGCAGGGAGGAGCATGGCTTACAGGCCCGAGAGCGGTTGGTGTCTATCAGTGTGAGAGCCAGCTGGTTGTTCTTGTGGAAGATGTCCTTCCACAAAATCGTGTCCTGGTAGCAGAGCTGGGGGTTCCGCTGGATCCAGACCCCTCCCTTCAAGATCTCTGTGGGGTGAGCAATGATCAGGGATCCTTTCCCCTTCAGTCACCTTCTGCCTCCCTTGGGGCCCTCATGCCTTCTAAGACAGGAGCAGCCTTTAAACAACCCCTCGATTTCCCAGGGAGGAGAGAAGAGATCTTTAGCATCTTTGAGCCCTACCAATACCACCCCCACAACATGAACAAAGCGAGACCCAGGGAGGAGTGAGTTGTCCATGCTAGGTCCAGACGCCCACGTGGACCGCAGCTTTCTCCTTCCCTCTCACCTGTACTCTGGGCACGCTGCTTGGTGGTTAAGAGACCGTGGAGTCCGAAACCCAGCCCCATCACTCACTAGCTATGTAACTTTTGTCCCTTATCTCATCTGTAGAATGAGAATCACTGATTCTTTCCTGACAGGACTGCAGCGTGACTGAAATGGGACCCTGCAGGCAAAACACATGGCACCCAGACTCTGGGCACAGTTGGCTCCAGGCCACCAAATAGTGACACGGGTTGTTCACTGTACACTTCACTTAGCCAAGTTGGGGCAAAAACCCAGCCTGCATTGTATGATCAAATGATGTACGCTGATGCAAGATGCACCTTCCTAGGAAGACAGGGAATCTTTTTCCAGTCTTCTGAGAGCGTCTTCCTGGGCTCTGCCTGCATCTGCCTAGAGGGACACCATTTCTTTTTTTTTTCTCCCCCCGCCGAGATGGAGTTTCACTCTTGTTGCCCAGGCTGGAGTGCCACGGCGCGATCTCAGCTCACCGCAACCAACCTCTACCTCCTGGGTTCAAGGGATTCTCTTGCCCCAGCCTCCTGAACAGCTGGGATTATAGGCATGTGCCACCACCACACATGGCAAATTTTGTATTTTTAGTAGAGACAGGGTTGCTCCATGTTGGTCAGGCTGGTCTCAAACTCTTGACCTCAGGTGATCCCCCTGCCTCACCTCCCAAAGTGCTGGGATTGCAGGCGTGAGCCACCGTGCCCAGCAGAGGGGACACCATTTCTAATCCACACAAAGCCTGCCCATGGTCAGCTGTGGCCCTGGTCAGCTCTGAATAACCAAGAGAAAGTTTCAATGATGGTAAAGGCCACCTGTGAGGCTTCGAAGCTGCAGCTCCCGCAGGCCTCCTGGGGAGGCCCCTGTGACAGGGGTGGTATTGTCCAGAGGGTCTCCGTTGTCTAGCACGGCCAGGGCATAGTTGTCCTCAAAGAGCTGGGTGCCTCGTACAATCCGCAGCCTCTGCAGCGGGACCTGTCTCACTTGGTTGTGGGCGATGAGCACGTAGCCCTGCACCTCCTGTATATCCTGGTAGGGAGCAGTAGGGTGGGGCTGAAGCAGGAGCACTACCATCCCCCAAGGCCTCCCTGAGGTTCCCCAGTACTTGGGGATCTTGGGCAAAGCCCCCAGTCACTGAGCAGTCCTGTTCCCTCATACATAACATGATAAAATGGAGATAAAGGTGATGCCCTGCCTTGCCTCACCAGATTCTTACACGATCAAGAAAGATAACGGTGGGGGGGCCACTTCGTAAACTCTGAGCAGGTGCCCCACCCTCTCTGCATCTCACTTTCTTCATCAGTGAAAGCAAAGGCCTGGATGGGATGGCGTCTACAATTTGACAAACCAAGCAGGTGACCCCACTCCAAGGTACGTGGACACGACCCAGCAGGCTGGTTTCCACTCTCTCTCTCCTGTTCATAACCTTTTCACAGACATTTCTCTTTCAAGCTTCACAATGGGTACCTATTGCTCCCAATATACAGATAGGGACACTGAGACCCAGTGAAGCGAAGCGGGTGTAGGCCACATTCATAGGGCTCAGCAGTGGCAGAACTGGGGCTGTAATCCACCTTTCTCACCAGCCCTTTCTGCTGCTCTAGGTGGGAGAGGGACAGTGGCTGGGGCACGTGGACGGGGGACATGATCATGCTGATAAGAGAGCACAAGCTATAGCAGAAACCCAGATGCATCCCATCCAGAGATGTTCTCAGCCAGCCACATTATAGAGAGAGTCAACTGATTCAGCAGTAAAATGAATGGGGGTTGGACGTTAGAAAGGACTTCCTGGTTGAGAAACAACAAGAGAGGAAATAAAGGGCATGGCACCTTCTTCTGCCACCCACCTGTAAACAGGGCTCAGCCCAGCTGGAGGCAGGGCCTGGCTGGGTTGCCCATGGGCCTCACCTGCAGGAAGGAGAGGCTGGCATTGGTGGGCAGGTAGGTGAGTTCCAGGTTACCCTGCACCACCTGGCAGCCCTGGTAGAGGTGGCGGAGCATGTCCAGGTGAGTCTCGGGACTGGCAGGGAGCCGCAGCTTCATGTCTGTGCCGGTGCACACTGGCAGGAGGGAGCAGATGGGTCAGAGGACACTGGCCAGGGACCTTCTCAGATCTGGCCACCCCATCCAAACTCATTCCCAGAGTCATGCCACCTCAGACAGGGAGAAGGCCCGACTGAAGGACCCTTCCACCCACGTCCCTTGAACCTGCAGGGTTAACAGCAGAAGAAAGCTTGTGTGTTTGGGAAGTAGAGGGATTTCAGGGGAGAGGCTCCTTCTGACTGGGCCCACCCTGTACATCCAGAGGCAGCCCCAGTGTGCCAGCCCTGTGGAGCTCGCCTGCCAGTACAGGGTGTTGGCTGGAAAAGAAAGACTCCCTTTGTCCCAAAGGGACAACTCAGAGCCAGGGGTAAAAATCCCCCAAGAGAGGCAATGACGAATCATGAATCTTCTGGATACCCTCTGCCCCTCTCCCAAGCAAACAAACTTGGGGCATTCTCCCTATGCCATTCCAGTACACCCACGTGCCAACCTCCTGGCAAGGGGTGCACACCCCCGTAATGCCACCCAGAGAGTGGGGAAGGAGGGTCAGCTGGACTTGTAGCGGGGGCATGGGGCAACCAGGGCCCTGGTCATTGCAGAGACCTCTGGGAGTCCCCCATGAAGAGAAAAGGAGCATCAGACTCCAGCTGTGGGCATCTGGACACAGGCTGCAGATCCTAGGCCAGGGTGGCACAGATCCTGCACCAAGGTTTCCTGCGCTGGCACCCTCATCTGGCCACCTCCTCAGGGCAAGACTCCAGAACCAGCTGGCAGAATCCGTGCCACGAAACTGCTACCACAAAGGCACTACGTCAGCCCTGCGTACCTGCCCAGCATCAGCCATCAGCCATCAGCCATCGGCCATGGGACACAGAGCTGAACTGCCACACCTGGCCCACCTGGACCCCAGCCTGGTATCCCTGAGACCAGAAATGCCCATGAAGGCCATGAATACTAGAGGGGGTAAAGAATCCCTGGTGAGGGGGTGCTAGGGTAGCAGCTCACACCAGGCCTGCCAGTGGGGGGAGATGAAAGTGCCCAGTTGAACTTGTTTTTCTGCTCTGGTGAGATGAATCACCTTGCGTGTCTTGCCCAGGAGATCGGGAGGGTGAGGGCGGAGGGCACCCTCAGGCCCACAGGCCCACAGGTGCCTGAGCTGCCCAGAATTCCTGCCGGTTACTGCTCCGCCTCCCACAGGCTACATGCAGATTCAGGGACAGCACAAGGGCTGGCTTGGGGTCTGACCCCAGAGGCACTGCTCTCCCAGCACGTCAGAGCCTAAGGTCAAATCCTAGGGGGTAATACAAGGTATCCCCCGCCTTCAGAGACCTAGGAGATCCTGGTAGGGTGAGCCCCCAGGTTCCCTACCCAGGCCAGTGGCCTGGCCACAAACTGGTGGTCTCCCAGTAATACCCAGAGTGGCCTCTATGCCCACCTCTCTGGGCAGATATGGACAAAGAGGGAGGAATGGGAGGGCCCAGAAATAGAACTCAAGGGTCCATGTCCCTGATGGAGGCCTCCCTACTCCATGCCTCACCCACTTGTACCCTCTCCTCTTCTCCTCCTCCCCCCACAGACTCCCAAGAGAAACAGGAGCTGGGGGTGGCAGGCCAGGCCCAAAATAACGCCCTGTTGCCAGGATCTCCCCCGGCCTCAGCCCTTCAGCTGCTTTATAGACACAGCTGTCTGCAGGCCCAGACCCCAGGCCCTGGCCCAAGCCCAGGGTCCCCACAGGGCTGGGGCAGGGGCCAACTCCACCCCCTGCAGCCCTTTTCAAGGGACACCAGCTGTGGCCACCAGGCAATAGGAAAACAACAACAATGGGGAGTGGGGGCCACCGAAGTCACTGAGCTGAGTACCTACCGTGTACCAGCTGAGCACCTACTGTGTACCCAGCAGGCACTCTGGGTGGATCTATATAACATGCTCCACAGACTGGGCGCTGCAACCTCCTCCATCTTGCAAAGAAGACAACTGAGGCTGGCAGGGGTTAGCTCCTCATCATAAAGCTTGCGAACAACAGGCAGGACTGGAACTCAGGCCAGCCTGCCTTCAGATCCTGCATTCCTTCCACTAGGTCTAAATGCATATACACAAATCCACCCCACACCCCACGCCAACGTAAATACACGCTAATTCTCCCGATGCCTCCGATAAACACCACAGGCTCTAGGCAGGGCAGGGTGGCTGGGCTGGGTTGGACTGGAGGGTCAGAACGGGTTGTAGCCCCACCCCACTAGTGAGTTTGTTTACCTGATTTGTGGCCAATTTGAGTCTGATTAAGAATCTTAGTGTCTGCAGACAGGTGGTAAAATTGGTACCCTGAGAACCGTTCCCAGGGAACTGGGTGTTTGCTGGCTAACACCCCCACCAGCCTACATGAGGGGAGGCCTTCCTGACACCTCCCTCCCACTCTCCCATCTCCTTAGCATGGTCCCCACATCTGCCGTGTCCCATTGACTTTCTTTTTTCGAAATGGAGTCTTGCCCTGTTGCCCAGGCTGGAGTGCAGTGGCTCGATCTCAGCTCACTGCAACCTCTGCCTCCCAGGTTCAAGCAATTCTCCTGCCTCAGCCTCCTGAGTAGCTGGGATTACAGGCACCTGCCACCACACGGGGCTAATTTCTGTATTTTTAGTTGAGACCGGGTTTCATTATGTTGGTCAGGCTGGTCTCGAACTCCTGACCTTGTGATCCGCCTGCCTCGGCCTCCCAAAGTGCAGAGATTACAGGCATGAAGCACAGCGCCTGGCCCCCACTGATTTTTTTGGGTGGTAGGTACTAATTCTACCCAGGAGTGTCCTTATCTCCAGGACCCTGGTCTTCAGGAACCCCCACCTCCAATTCTCCAGAGCAAAGATAGTATGAGGCAGGACCAGCCTCAGGGAGTGCTGGATAAGTGTCTGCTGAGTGAGTGAATGAATGAATGAATGAAATCCAGTCAAGAGTCTCCAAACAAATGGGGCCAGCTGAGGTCACGGTATCTATCTCTCTGCTCAGAGCTGGTCACAGTCCTTCATGTCTCTCTGGATTCTGGTGGTCAGGACTTGACCCCAGTCCTGGGGTTTCCCTCAGGTAGATTCTCTCCTCCCCACCAGCCTGCAGCCCCAGCTGCTCCTTTTGCTCACAGCAGAAGAGCTATCACTTCCCTTGGTTTCCATGAACACTACAGTAAAACAACCTGCGTCCCCAGACCCATAATGTTACAGCCCATTAAAGTGACACTGGTACTCCCCGACCACAAACACCTGGTGTATCAGGTCTGACATCAGACCAGGGACTGGGCCCAGGGTCTTTAGATGAGAACCCTAGCTCGGCTATTCACTGAGCGATCTTGAGCAAGTTCCCAGACCTCCAGGGCAGAAGCCAAATCGGATTCATCTCTATGCCCCGCAGTGCCTGCAACTCTGGATATTTACTGACCTCAACTGGGCTGGAACAGCTCTTACTCCCTCAGAGAAGGTATATGAGAGTTAAATGAGGTAATGAATTGCGCAGCTGTCTGTAAACACGAGGAGGCTTTGTAAACAGAACTGGGACAACACAAACATTCGCCAGAACAATTCTCCCACTCCTTGAAAGAGCACACATCCCTTACCCCTACCTCGGCTCTCTTCTCAGCGGGAGGATGGGTGGCCAAACAAAAGAAAAAGGTACCACTCTAGAGGGGCTTCCTACAGGTCGGAAGGGGACTCTCTTTCCAGATCATTCTATCACCCAAGGACAGCCATAACTACCCCGGGCCCCACCCCAACCCTCCCAGCCACAGCCCCACACTGGCCCCTCATGCTGCCACTTCAGCTGTCTCTCTCACCCACAGCCCTGTGTGTAAGAGTGGCCCCTGTACCCTCCTGCCCTCAGCCCCCTGCCATGGTAGGAGGTCCCTAAAGCTAGGCAGGCACTGGCTGGACAGGGAGAGGACTCCGAAGTCAGGAGGGGACCTCAGGGCCCGCCAGCTCAGCCCCATTTTCTGCAGCCTAGAGAAGTGGATGGAAAGGTCATTCGCCTGAACAAGACGAGCACCTCTCCTCCCATCTGGCCACCTGCCTGCCCCTAAGGCTTTGTTCAACCCATTATTGTTGGCTGGAATAAGACTCTAACTACCTCTTATTGCCTCCTCATCAGAGCCCAAAAATGCCCTGGACATTACTGGGTAGCTGGGAGCCTTGGGTAAGTTGCTTCATTTCTCTGAACTTCCATTGTCTCATCTGTGCACCTACTTCACAGGACTGTTGCAGAGATTAAATGAAACCATGAATAAAAACCTAGCCTAGCGCCGGGCGCGGTGGCTCAAGCCTGTAATCCCAGCACTTTGGGAGGCCGAGGCGGGTGGATCACGCGGTCAAGAGATCGAGACCATCCTGGTCAACATGGTGAAACCCCGTCTCTACTAAAGGTGCAAAAAATTAGCTGGGCATGGTGGCGTGTGCCTGTAATCCCAGCTACTCCGGAGGCTGAGGCAGGAGAATTGCCTGAACCCAGGAGGCGGAGGTTGCGGTGAGCCGAGATCGCGCCATTGCACTCCAGCCTGGGTAACAAGAGCGAAACTCCGTCTCAAAAAAAAAAAAAAAAAAAAAAAAACCCAGCCTATACGAAGTACACCGTACATTTCTTCAAAGTTAAGGCAAGACAGGTTCATACAGCAGGAATATGGGTAATAAACCACGAGAAAATTAGAATTGTTTCGTGTTTGACTTTAGAATGCCACATATGTTTTTCTTTTTACATTTAATCCTTCTTTTCCATTTTTTTATTTTTTCAAATAAAATGAGTACTTTCCCCAAGTACAGTAAAGAGAGGAGGCTGTTGGAAGAATCATACTCGAATTAAAATATGAAGGAGTGCTGCAAGATTAAAAGGACGTACTTGCTGCAATTTGCAAAAATCTGCACCTCTAGGCCGGGCGCGGTGGCTCAAGCCTGTAATCCCAGCACTTGGGGAGGCCGAGGCGGGTGGATCACGAGGTCAAGAGATCGAGACCATCCTGGTCAACATGGTGAAACCCCGTCTCTACTAAAAATACAAAAAATTAGCTGGGCATGGTGGCACGTGCCTGTAATCCCAGCTACTCAGGAGGCTGAGGCAGGAGAATTGCCTGAGCCCAGGAGGCGGAGGTTGCAGTGAGCCGAGATCGCGCCATTGCACTCCAGCCTGGGTAACAAGAGGGAAACTCCATCTCAAAAAAAAAAAAAAAAAAAAAAAAATCTGCACCTCTAAGAAAGGATCTCAGCAAAATCCTGACCCCTCCGAGGCTCCCTCTAGGCCTTCCCTTCCCCCATTCCTGCCCCAGCCCTCAGCCCTTGAGTAAAATCTGGGTGCCGGAGGCAAATGGGTGGTGCACTTTTTTTTTCTGAAATAGGGTCTCATTCTGTCACCAAAGCTGGAGTGTAGTTGTGATCATCGCTCACTGCAGCCTCAACTTCCTGAGCTCAGGTGATCCTCCTGCCTCAGCCTCCAGAGTAGCTGGGACTACAGGCATGTGTCACCACATCCAGCTAATTTTTGTATTTTTGTACTGAAAGAGTTTTGCCATGTTGCCCAGGCTGTGCAATGACTTTTTAACCATCTCCTGCACAACACAATCAATAGTGCAGGTTGAGGGGTGAGGACATGAGGAGGCACCAGCCAGAGAACCCAGCCCTGAAATCCAGCTCTGCAGCAGCTGCTATTCCTTTATCAACTCTCAGCCCAAGGTGAAGAAGGGCAGCAGCTCAGCCTGACAGCCCAGCCTGGCCTCACTCTTCTCATCAGAAGATGAGAAGGTGAAGATGCCTGTCTGGGAAACAGGGAGGGCAAGGATGGACTCCCTGGAAGAAAGGAGCCTGCTTCCTCAGCAAGAAGGCGTGGCCACAGAAGGCTACTCCCTCTGTTTATGGCATATCTGGCCCAGCACCTTGAGGGAGTTCCTGGAGAGGACAGAGTTCAGCCTGTGTCCCCAAGTCAGCAGAGGGGCTGCTGTTTGGCAACACAAAGCCCAGACACACAATCACAAAGACCACACAACTCAGGAACAGCTTAGCATAGACATACACTCACTCACAGAGGGCCCCTCGGGCAACACACAGACACGACGACGCCTACCCCCTCCCCAAACCCCCCTGACCTATAGGGACCACCCACGACTCCCAGAACACTTTCATTTTGTCTCCCCTACAACCCAGTGATTCAGGGCACAGTGTCCCTCATTGCTCCAGGTGCATTCATTCATACAGTGATTTCGAATGCATGGTTGGAGGTCGCACTGCCTGGGGTCCCATCTTGACCCCACCATTTACCGGCTGCTACTCAACCTCTTTAAGTCCAGAATGCTGGCAAACCTTCCACTATAGAGGTGTTCTAGGATTAAAGGAGAGTGCATACAAAACGCCACACACAGGTCCTGGCAGAGTATACCTGGGCCAGGCTATATGTTAGCTTTCGTGATTAATGCACACAGGTGGACAGATGGGTCAGGATACACACTGCCCCCACTCACCCTTCCCCAAGCACAGCACCAAGGAAAAGGCAGCAGAACCATGCAGCCCTCCCTAGGCCCCCATCTGGCCCCTTTCTTAGCTTCCTTCCCTGGGAGTTCTCCCACTTTACACACCAAGAAACCCACCACCACCCCTCCATGGTCCACGCGCTCTAAAAGTCACAGAGCACAGTCCCTAGGCTGGCCCTAAGAATCTGTTCGAAGCAAACGTCTCCCCCGCCCCAAACCCAGACCCCAGCAAGAGGCCACCCTCTGGGCCACCCTTTCCTCCCCGGCTATGTTTGGGACAGGTTGCTATGCCACCCCACCACCCCACCACCCCACCACACACACCACGGACCCAGCCAGAAGCAGGAGCAACCAAACCAAAATCGTCTGAAGGGGAGCGGGGAGGGGCTGGCGGAGGGGCAGGGCAGAGGATCCCCCCAAGGAATCCAGCCCAGGCCAGTCCGGAGGCGGAGGCTGCCAACTGGAAAGGCTTTGAGAAAGCTTGAGGGGGCTCGAGAAGGGGGAAAACACGCGCTCACGCTCTATGCAATACACCCATTGAGGGAAAAGTTTCTAAACAATTTCAGAGAATTTCTTTGACAAGCTCCCGGAACCCCCTGGGAGCCTGTAAAGCGCCAGTCTCGAATGGGCCATCTCGAGCCGCTGCCGTGTAACTGCCCCCTCCGGCCCGAGGGCCCTGCTGCCCCGAGCGTCTGGACCGTCCGCAACTTCGGGATGGAAGAGCTCGTCCGGGCCCCTCTGGCCCCGCCGGCGGGTAGACCTCTGAGGGGGATCCAGGAGGCAAGGTCCCGCCGCTGCTCCGTCCCCTCCCCACACCAGACCCACCTTGGGTGCCCGCGGCTCCGGGGGGCAAGAGGGAGAGGAGGAGCCCCCAGCGGCACCAGGCCGCCAGCTCCATGGTGCTCACTGCGGCTCTGGCCCCATGGCTCCGACTAGACCCGGCTGGTGGGGCGCGGGGAGCGGGGCGCGGCGACGGGTGGAGGCCGGGCGCGCAGCGCCGGAAAGGGCCCCGTGGGAAGGGGCGCGCAGCTGCCTGTGGGGCTCCCCTGGTCTCTCTGGTCCCGAAGGAGGGGAATCTCAGCTCGACAACTTCATTCTTATACTTCCTCAAGCAGCCCTCCTCCTCCACCTCCTCCTCCTCCTGTGATTGGGAGCAAGCGCGCTCCCGGCTCGCCCCCTCCAACTGCATTCCAACAAGTCTGGGAGTGGCAACTCCCAGCTTCACTTTCTCCCTCTCTCCGCGCAGGCCTGGGTGCGTCCCTCCCAGCGCCGGGACGCCTGGGTTGCCTGCAGCCGTTCTCACAATTTTCCTCGGAGAATCCCTAACTGCAGAGGCTGGTGATTCTGCCCTCTCCCACAGAGTCCAGGACAAATTCCCTAGGCTGCCACTCTTCATGCTCTTTTAAGTCGCAGGTTTTATCTTAAACATTCCTGGGGAGCCGGCGTCCTACTCATCCCAAGCCTATTTGTTTTAAAATCAAATAATGGTTTTTCTACCACATCCTCTAGTAAAATTGATAGTCAAGGAGGAGGATGTGTTGTGTTTGCCTTGTGGCTTCCAGGACCCCCGGGCATATCTTGTGGAATCTTTGAAGTACCTTCTCCAGTCTGAAAATCATGATCTCAAGAGGGTCTACAAATCTGGGAGGAGACAGTCATATCGCAAGGGCTTCCTTTTTTTTTTTTTTTTTTTTTTTCGAGTCGGAGTTTCGCTCTTGTTGCCCAAACTGGAGTGCAATGGCTCAATCTTGGCTCACCGAAAGCTCCGCCTTCTGGGTTCAAGTGATTCTCCTGCCTCAGCTTCCCAAGTAACTGAGATTACAGGCATGTGCCACAATGCCCAGCTAATTTTGTATTTTTAGTGGAGACGAGGTTTCTCCATTTTGGTCAGGCTGGTCTCGAACTCCCGACCTCAGATGACCCGCCCACCTTGACCTCCCAAAGTACTGGGATTACAGGTGTGAGCCACTGCGCCCGGCTGAGGATTTCTATCTCAGTTCTTCAAAGTGCATCCTTCTTGCTTATTTAAGGAGGCACCCAGCACACATGCATGCAATGTTTCTTCTTTGCCCCTTGCCTTCTATTTGCCTGCTTAATTCCACTTCCCAACTACATTCTACTTGGAGCCCCTGACCCTATTCCTTAGGCCTACTGGTAGGGGTGGGGATGGAAGGAAGACTTTTTTTTTTTTTTTTTTTTTTTTTTTTTTTGAAATTTCAACAAGATAATTGCATGGGGCCAGGCGCGGTGGCTCAAACTTGTAATCCCAGCACTTTGGGAGGCCGAGGCGGGTGGGTCACGAGGTCGAGAGATCGAGACCATCCTGGTCAACATGGTGAAACCCTGTCTCTACTAAAAATACAAAAAAATTAGCTGGGCATGGTGGCAGGTGCCTGTAATCCCAGCTACTCAGGAGGCTGAGGCAGGAGAATTGCCTGAACCCAGGAGGCGGAGGTTGCAGTGAGCCGAGATCGCTCCATTGCACTCTAGCCTGGGTAACAAGAGCGAAACTCTGTCTCAAAAAAAAAAAAAAAAAAAAAGATATTGTATGGAACATATTTATACTAACAAATTATTCACTATTTATCTGAAATTCAAATTTAACTAGGCCTCCTTATTTTTATGTGCTAAATCCGGCAGTTCTAGTTGGAATGCCCCAGCCCAGAACACAGCTGTAATGGTCAAGAAGGGATCAAAGGCACCTATCAGGGACTGGAGAATGAAGGACACTAGCATCCCTTTCTCTCGCCCCCCCACCACGCCTTTTTAAAGGTGTATACTTGCATTTCTAAACTTGCTTCCCTGTGCTGAGCATACCTATAGGCAGGCACCTCTAGTGGGACAGAACGAAACAGGGGGCTCTGAGACCAAGAGGATCTGAATTCAAATCTTGAATCTATCATATATCAGTCATGTGACCTTGGGCAAGTGAATGAGCATTTCTGGTCTCAGTTGGCTCATCTGTAAAACAGCGATTGGCATACTATGCTGGGGTTAGAGGAGATTGTGCTCCAGAAGCACTCAGCACAGTACTTGGCATATAATAATTCCTCAATAAATGGTCCAGATTTAGTTATACTGGGGCAAATCCAGGTTTTGTGGGGCCTGAAGCTTATATAATTTGGGAAATTTTCTTTAAGAAAGTAATACGAAGTTGGCCAGGTGCAGTGGCTCACGCCTGTAATCCCAGCACTTTGGGAGGCCAAGGTGGGCAGATCACCTGAGGTCAGGAGTTTGAGACCAGCCTGGCCAACATGGCAAAACCCTGTCCCTAATAAAAATACAAAACTTAAGGCCGGGCGCAGTGGCTCACGCCTGTAATCCCAGCACTTTGGGAGGCCGAGGCAGGTGGATCACGAGGTCAAAAGATCGAGACCATCCTGGTCAACATGGTGAAACCCCATCTCTACTAAAAATATAAAAAATTAGCTGGGCATGGTGGCACATGCCTGTAATCCCAGCTACTCAGGAGGCTGAGGCAGGAGAATTGCCTGAACCCAGGAGGCAGAGGTTGTGGTGAGCCGAAATCGCGTCATTGCACTCCAGCCTGGGTAACAAGAGCAAAACTCCGTCTCAAAAAAATAAAAATAAAAAAAATACAAAACTTAGCTGGGCTTGGTGGCGGGCACCTGTAATCTCAGCTACTCAGGAGGCTGAGGCAGGAGAATCGCTTGAACCTGGGAGGCGGAGGTTGCAGTGAGCCTAGATCCTGCCATTGCACTCCAGCCTGGGTGACAAGAGCAAAACTCCATTTAAAAAAAAAAAGGGGGGGGCCAGGCGCGGTGGCTCAAGCCTGTAATCCCAGCACTTTGGGAGGCCGAGGAGGGTGGATCACGAGGTCCAGAGATCGAGACCATCCTGGTCAACATGGTGAAACCCCGTCTCTACTAAAAATACAAAAAATTAGCTGGGCATGGTGGCGGGTGCCTGTAATCCCAGCTACTCAGGAGGCTGAGGCAGGAGAATTGCCTGAACCCAGGAGGTGGAGGTTGCGGTGAACCGAGATTGCGCCATTGCACTCCAGCCTGGGTAACAAGAGCAAAACTCCGTCTCAAAAATAAATAAATTAATTAATTAATTTAAAAAATAAAAAAAAGAAAGTAATACAAAGTTATAAATGCAAAATGAGGCCTGTGCAAACAAAGCCTGAAGCCTACCCTTTTCTTTTTCTTTTCTTTTTTCTTTTTTTTTTTTTTTTTTTTTTTTTGAGACGGAGTTTTGCTCTTGTTACCCAGGCTGGAGTGCAATGGCGTGATCTCGGCTCACCGCAACCTCCGCCTCCTGGGTTCAGGCAATTCTCCTGCCTCAGCCTCCTGAGTAGCTGGGATTACAGGCACCCGCCACCATGCCCAGCTAATTTTTTGTATTTTTAGTAGAGATGGGGTTTCACCATGTTGACCAGGATGGTCTAGATCTCTGGACCTTGTGATCCACCCGCCTCGGCCTCCCCAAGTGCTGGGATTACAGGCTTGAGCCACCGCGCCCGGCCGAGCCTACCCTTTTCTTAACCCCATAGTAAATCCCCCTCTGACTCTAACCAGTGACATTCAAACTGCAGTTATGATCTGTGAGAAGGTCCAGTGTGAAACACATTTAGCCAATGTCTTGTTTTTTTTTTAGCCAAGTCTTGTTTGTTTTTTTTTTTTATCTTAAAGAAATAGAATGGAACAGAAAAAGACCTTAACACATGCATGTAGTAAGGATAAGGTGTAATTTTGTACTTGGACCACTGTCGCAAACATTTGAGAAATACTGCTGCATAAGGAACACAGCAGCCCTCTGGATGGCCATCAATATTCCTATTTTCTCTTGGGCTGATGTTAGGGTTAAGGTGAAGCAGGGGAACTGAGGTATGCAATTTGCCCTCAGAGGATATCTGCCTCCTTACCCTCACCCCATCATCCAGCCCAGGACTTGGTCAACATGCTTCTCAGTCCTGCAGCTTACAGCCTGCTGGAAGGGGACATGCTGACCTGGCTCCGGGAGTCACTGTTCATCATACCTTGGAGAGCTTGCACCTGGACAGGTGCACAGGTGGCCTTAGAGAGACCATCAGGATGTTAGGGTGAGGGTTAGAGGTGTCCTTTCTCCCCAGGCCCCGTCCCTGCCCTGCTCGCATGTTCCAAAAGGTTAGTCCAGTCAGGAAAGCTACTGTGGATGCCATGCCTTATTGCACCCTCTTCTGTACCACTCTGACCTAGAGCCACGTTCCTGAGAACACTGAGTCCCCAAGCCTCCAGCGAGGCAGGTGTTATCATTCCTCATTTTGCAGAAGAGGAACCCTGAGGTTCCACAAGCTAAAGGAACTTTTCCAAGGTCACAGAACAGAGCCGGGAACTGAGCCAATGGTGGCTTTGGCTTCACCCATTACCCTCAAGAGTCCCAGTCAAGGTGGGGGGAGCCAGAGGAAAGAAGTCTGGGTAACTGCAGGTTCCTCCCTCTACAAAGATCCTGCCTTCTCTCCTTCATTCTCCATCCCCGCCCAGGCAAACCCACCCCCTCCGCATCCCAGATCCCAGATCCCAGGAAGACAATGCCCAGTGTCAGTGGGCAGTAGAGAGGGTGGAGCCAGCTGGAGTGGGGGCAGCAGTGGGGATATCGGGGAGGAGCTGGGGTCAGAACTCACGCCCCAGGGAGGAGGCTCGAGAGGGGCCGAGCCTCCGAGAGAGAATGAGCCCATTCAGAGCCAGGAAGCCAGAGGAAAAACCTCGTCTGGTGTCTGACAAGAGGAGAGGAAGGGGGGCAGGGGCAGGGGTGGGCGCTGCTGATTCGATTTTCTCCTTAACTATCCCTCCAGCAGGCCTGATAGGAAAGCCCAGGAAAGAGGATGTCTGAGGGACAAAGACAGTGAGGGGGACCCTCGGGGTAGTTGAGGGGGGCCTGGTGAGAGGGGTTAGCTAGGGGGCTGGGTAGAGGGAGCCGGAACACAGAGCAGGGTTGACTGCAGGACAGAGGGCAGCAAATCCAGATCAGGGCAGATTCATGTGTTTTGCCCAAGACCCCAGCCTGTGGGGGGGTGGAGTGACCCCTGACACCAGGTGGGTTCAGCAAATGAAACCATCTGGAGCAAAATGTTGCCCGACATCAAGACTTTGTGATTGCCGTAGTTGTATGCTTCTTGAAGCTTGCAACTTCGGTGTATGACACAGGAAGAGGCAGGACAGGGCTCTGGCTTCCGAGGGTGACCTCTAAGTCAACAGGCTGGGGGCTGGAACCAGTGGCCTGTGAAATGCTAGTCAATCATTGACCAGCCCTGCAGACTGGGGGTCACAGGAGAGACTCTGTGTGTGTGTGTGTGTGTGTGTGTGTGTGTGTGTGTGTGTGCGCGCGCACATGCCCGCACCAGTCTCCTCCCTCTATCTACCTCACCAGTCAGCTTAAGGTCAGAGGACTGAAAACAAACAGAAATCGGGAGGAGCTGTCTGGTCTGTCTGGTCCACAGTCCGATGTCCAGGCCGCTAACTGGGACCTGGCCCACATTGCCTTGAGGCTGGGGCACAGGTTGCTGGGGAAGTGACTGCAGGAATTTGTTTATTGGAAAGAGTCCCTTAGAGTAGGCTTGAGGCATCTCTTTGGGCCAAAGGAGGATAATTGAGAAGCTTCTGATAGGAAAATTGGTGATCCTTTATGAGTGCTTGTAGCCTCACCACTGGGAGGCCACTCCCGGCGCCCAGCATTTGCCCCCGTCTCCAGGACAGCAAGGGGCAGAGCCAAGCCTGCCAGACACACTGACCCTGGGCGCCTCTCACCCGCATCTCAGGAATGCAGGCCCGAGGCCCCGGGAGTTGCTTTTATCTCTCCGCAGGCTGCTTTGCTGAAACCAAAAGCACTCTTCTGTCCTGGGACTCACCTCGCTTTCGGGCATGTCCTCCACAGTACCCCCCATGTCACTCTTAGCGCTGCCGGCATGGGCATGGCTGTCCGGGTCTGAGTCTCTGCGCTGCACTGCGTTTGTCCTGGCCATTCAACTCATGCCCTCTTTTATCTATGACTCTTTCCTCGGGGAGTAGCTTTGCATGTGGCCTTGAATATAACATTGCTTTGCCATCTGAAACGGAAGAGTTGGACAGAATGGTTCCTGGTCACAATATTTTCGGATTTGGTATAGGGACAGTGACCCCTTCAACCCCCACACTTGTCCCTTGAAAGCCCCACTGAGGCATCCTTCTCCTGGATTCTGGATTCTTTGTTTCAGGAGCACTGAATCTTCCTGCCCACTCCACTACACTGCTTCACGGGGCCTTTCAGGACCCCACTTGCCCACCCAACTTGCTCCTGGAAGTATAGACCGCTGAGGTGTGAATTAGGGCATTCTTTCCTCTGGCTTTTGGTTTGGGGAAGAGGAGACTAGGAAGTTTCAGGAAGGATACAACTATGGCAATCACAAAGTCTTTTTTTTTTTGGGGGGGGTGCCATGACTCGGATAATCACAAAGTTTTGATTCCAGGGGACAATTTCCTTCAGGTGGTTTCATTAGTTGAACTGACCTGGTTGATTCTTCTCTTCCTTTGCCCTTTGCATCCAATCATTCTTTTTTTTTTTTTTTTTTTAAGACAGAGTTTTGCTCTTGTTACCCAGGCTGGAGTGCAATGGCGCGATCTCGGCTCACCGCAACCTCCGCCTCCTGGGTTCAGGCAATTCTCCTGCCTCGGCCTCCCGAGTAGCTGGGATTACAGGCACGTGCCACCATGCCCAGCTAATTTTTTGTATTTTTAGTAGAAACAGGGTTTCACCATGTTGACCAGGATGGTCTCGATCTCTTGACCTCATGATCCACCCGCCTCGGCCTCCCAAAGTGCTGGGATTACAGGCTTGAGCCACCGCGCCCGGCCACCCAATCATTCTTTAAGATCTATCAACTCCTGGCCGGGCGAGAGTTGGGGAGGCCGAGACAGGTGGATCATGAGGTCAAGAGATTGAGACCATCCTGGTCAACATGATGAAACCCCATCTCTACTAAAAATACAAAAATTAGCTGGGCATGGTGGCACGTGCCTGTAGTCCCAGCTTCTCGGGAGGCTGAGGCAGGAGAATTGCTTGAACCCAGGAGATGGAGGTTGCTGTGAGCCGAGGTCGCACCATTGCACTCCAGCCTGGGTAACAAGAGCGAAACTCAGGCCAGGCGCGGTGGCTCAAGCCTGTAATCCCAGCACTTTGGGAGGCGGGTGGATCACGAGGTCAAGAGTTCGAGACCATCCTGGTCGACATGGTGAAACCCCGTCTCTACTAAAAATACAAAAAAATCAGCTGGGCATTGTGGCATGTGCCTATAATCCCAGCTACTCAGGAGGCTGAGGCAGGAGAATTGCCTGAACCCAGGAGGCGGAGGTTGCAGTGAGCCGAGATCGCGCCATTGCACTCCAGCCTGGGTAACAAGAGCGAAACTCCGTCTCAAAAAAAAAAAAAAAAAAGAGCGAAACTCCATCTCAAAAAAAACAACAACAACAAAAAAAAAAACCTATCAACTCCTCTTTTTAATACATTTATGCTTTTTCTACCTCCATCACCAGCTTGCCTGAGTCTCTATCATTTCTCCTTTGGGCTAAAGCACCAGATTTTGATAACCGTGCCCTCCACTAGTGCTACTTTTGACACCCTGTAATACTGCCCCCAGCAACAGCAGCCAAAGTCAATGTTTTATTATTTATTTATTTAGAAACAGAGTCTCACTCCATCACCCAGGCTGGAGTGCAATGGCGTGATCTTGGCTCACTGCAACCTCGGCCTCCCAGATTTAAGCAATCCTCCTGCTTCAGCCTCCCAAATAGCTGGGATTACAGGCACGTGCCACCACACTCAGCTAATTTGTGTATTTTAAGTAGAGGTAGAGTTTCTTCATGTTGGCCAGGCCAGTCTCAAACTCCTGACCTCAGGTGATCCACCCACCGCAGCCTCAAAAAATGATGGGATTACAGGCATGAGCCACCTCACCCAGTCTATTTATTTATTAATTTATTTTAACTGAGACAGAGTCTCGCCCTGTTGCCCAAGTGGGAGTGCAGTGGCACAGTCTCAGCTCACAGTTACCTCTAACTTGTGGATTTGAGCAATTCTTGTGCCTCAGCTTCCTGAGAAGCTTGGAGTACAGGCATGCACCACCAGGCCCAACTAATTATTGTATTTTTAGTAGAGACAGGGTTTCACCATGTTGACCAGGCTGGTCTCGAACTCCTGACCTCAGGTGATCTGCCTGTCTCAGCCTCCCAAAGTGCTGGGCTTACAGGTGTGAGCCACCACATCTGGCCATATTTTATTTGATTTTATTATTATCATTATTATTATTATTGTTATTATTATTTTAGAGACCAGGTCTCGCTCTGTCTCCCAGGCTGCAGAGCAGTGGTCTGATCATAGCTCACTGCAACTCTGAACTTCTGGCCTCAAGTTATCCTCCTGCCTTGGCCTCCCAAAGTGTTGAGATTACAAGTGTGAACCACCACGCCTAGACCAAAGTAAATGTTTTAAACATAAATCAAGTCATGCCATTTGCTCCAGAACCAACGCCCCTCATTGGTGTCCCATTGCCTCCACTCTCCACCATGACCTGAGACCTGGCCTCCAGCAGCCGCTGCAGTCTCACAGCAGTCCAGCCAGTAGCTTCTTTTCTGCTTTTCAATGATGCTAAACACTGTTCCTACCTTAGGGCCTTTGCGCTGGTGGTTCTCTCAGCCTAGAGCAATCTGTCCCCAGGTGTCTTTTTTCTGTGGATTTTTTGTTTTATTTTATTTTATTTTATTTTATTTTGAGACAGAGTCTTGCACTGTCACCTGGGCCGAAGTGCAATGGTGCAACCTCAGCTCACTGCAACCTCCGCCTCCCAGGTTCCAGCAATTCTCCTGCCTCAGCCTCCTAAGTAGCTAGGATTGCAGGCACCCCCCCACCATGCCCAGCAAATTTTTTGCGTTTTTAGTAGAGATGGGGTTTCACTATGTTGGCCAGGCTGGTCTCAAACTCCTGACCTCGTGATCCACCCACCTCAGCCTCCCAAAGTTCTTTGAGCCATTGCGCCCAGCCAAGATCAAGTTTTTAAGCCCCTCTCAATTCCCCTGCCTCCTGCTATCACTATTACATTATCCAGTTATATGGTTCACTCGAAAACAACATGGGGTTAGGGATCCTGACCCGTAGGCAGTCAAACATCTGTGCATAACTTTTTTATTTTTTTTGAGACAATGTCTCGCTCTGTCGCCCAGGCTGGAATGTAGTGGCACAATCATAGCTCACTGCTACCTTGAACTCTTGGACTTAGGCGATTCTCCCACCTCAACCTCCCAAGTATCTGGGAATACAGGTGCATACCACCATGCCTGGCTAATTTTTAGAAAAATATATTTTTTGTAGAGACAGGGTTTTGCTCTGTTACCAGACTGACCTGGAATTCCTGGCTTCAAGCAATCCTCCCTCCTGCCTTCCAAAGTTCTGGGTGTTGGGATTAGAGGCATGAGCCACCACCATGCCCAGAATTTTTTTTTTTTTTTTAAGAGACAGGGTCTTGCTCTGTGCCCAGGCTGGAGTGCAGTGGTGTGATCATAGTTCATTGTAACCACAAACTCCTGTGCTCAAGTGATCTGTGTAGGTATAACTTTCCCCCAAAACTTAACTACTGGCTGGTACTGTGGCTCATGCCTGTAATACCAACACTTAGATAAGCTGAGGTAGGAGGATTGCTCGAGCTCAGGAGTTCAAGACCAGCCTAGGCAATAGGAAAACACTGTCTCTACAAAAAATTTTAAAAATTAGCTGGGCATGGTGGTGAGCACCTTTATTCCCAGCTACTGGAGAGGCTAAGACAGGAAGACTGCTGTCTTAGGACAATCCTAGGATTTTTTGGTTTCAGTGAGCCGTGATCACACCACAGCACTCCAGCCTGGGTGACAGAGCAAGACCTTGCCACAAAACAAAAAAACTAATAATCTACTGTTTAGGCTGGGCGCGGTGGCTCAAGCCTGTAATCCCAGCACTTTGGGAGGCTGAGGCGGGTGGATCACGAGGTCAAGAGATCGAGACCATCCTGGTCAACATGGTGAAACCCCGTCTCTACTAAAAATACAAAAAATTATCTGGGCATGGTGGTGTGTGCCTGTAATCCCAGCTACGCAGGAGGCTGAGGCAGGAGAATTGCCTGAACCCAGGAGGCGGAGGTTGCGGTGAGCCGAGATCGCGCCATTGCACTCCAGCCTGGGTAACAAGAGTGAAACTCTGTCTCAAAAAAAAAGAAAAAAAAATAATCTACTGTTTACCAGAATCCTTACCAACAACAGTCAATTCACATGTATTTTGCATGTGATATGTATTATATACTGTGTTTTTACAATAAAGGAAGCTAGAGAAAAGAAAATGTTACTAAGAAAATCATAAGGAAGAAAAAACATATTTACCATTCATTAAGTGGAAGTGGATCATCACAAAAGTCTTCGTCCTCATCATCTTCACATTGAGTAGGCTGAGGAGAAGGAAGAGAAAGGAAAAGAAATGGCATTGGTCTTGCTATTTCAGGGGTGGCAGAGATGGAAGAAATCTGAGTTCAGATGGACCCATGTAATTCAAACCTGTGTTATTCAAGGGTCAACTGTATTTAACTCGATGCTTGCTACTGCATGAAACTGCTTTTACATTTTTCTTTTCTTTTTTTTTTTTTTTTTTTTTTTTTGAGACGGAGTTTCACTCTTGTTACCCAGGCTGGAGTGCAATGGCTCGATCTCAGCTCACCGCAACCTCCGCCTTCTGGGTTCAGGCAATTCTCCTGCCTCAGCCTCCTGAGTAGCTGGGACTACAGGCATGCGCCACCATGCCCAGCTAATTTTTTGTATTTTTAGTAAAGATGGGGTTTCACCATGTTGACCAGGTTGGTCTCGATTTCTTGACCTCGTGATCCACCTGCCTCGGCCTCCCAAAGTGCTGGGATTACAGGCTTGAGCCACCGCACCCAGCCTACATTTTTCTTTGTTTTGTTTTGTTCTCTGTTTTTTTTTTTTTTTTTTTTTTTTTTGAGACAGAGTTTCGCTCTTGTTACCCAGGCTGGAGTGCAATGGCACGATCTCGGCTCACCGCAACCTCCGCCTCCTGGGTTCAGGCAATTCTCCTGTCTCAGCCTCCTGAGTAGCTGGGATTACAGGCACGCACCACCATGCCCAGCTAACTTTTTGTATTTTTAGTAGAGACGGGGTTTCACCATGTTGACCAGGATGGTCTCGATCTCTTGACCTCGTGATCCACCCACCTCGGCCTCCCAAAGTGCTGGGATTACAGGCTTGAGCCACCGCGCCCGGCCCTGTTTTCTGTTTTTGAGACAGTGTCTTGCTCTGTCATCCAGACTGGAGTAAAGTGGTGCACTCTCGGCTCACTGCAACCTCCACCTCCCAGGTTCAAGCAATTCTCCTGCCTCAACCTTCCAAGTAGCTGGGGTTACAGGCACCCACCACCACACCTGGCTAATTTTTATATTTTTAGTAGAGATGGGGTTTCACCATGTTGGCCAGGCTGGTCTTGAACTCCTGACCTCCGTTGATCCACCTGCCTCAGCCTCCCAAAGTGCTGGGATTACAAGCGTTAGCCACTGCGCTCAGTTCTTTTCTTTGTTTTTAATTGATTATATATACAGAAGGTACACAATTTTAAAGGTACAAGAACAAAAAGTGTTCCTTACTTCCCTATTGATCAGACACACAGTCCCACTTCCCACCAGAGGCAAGAACTATTCCCACTTTCTTGTTTATCTTTCTAGATATATTCTCTAAAATAACAACCATAATACTACATACCCTTATTTTTCTTCACATGGTATACTGTATATATGTGTCTAGATGTACATACAGGTGCACACACACATGCACACACATACTGTTCTGTACTGTGCACTTGCTACGTATCAAAAATATCTGGCTGGGTGTGGTGGCTCACGCCTGTAATCCCAGCACTTTGGGAGGCTGAGGCAGGTGGATCAACAGAGGTCAGGAGTTCAAGACCAGCCTGGCCAACATGGTGAAACCCTGTCTCTATTTTTAAAAACACAAAAATGATCCAGGTGTGGTGGCGAGTGCTTGTAATCCCAGCTACTCGGGAGGCTGAGGCACAAGAATCGTTTGAACCAGGGAGGTGCAGGTTGCAGTGAGCCAAGATTGTGCCACTGCATTCCAGCCTGAGTGACAGAGCGAGACTCTGTTTAAAAAAAAAATACACACACACACACACACACACACACATATATCATGAAGGTCTTACCATGCTAAATGGTAAATAAATGGGGCATTACAAATCTGCCCCATTCCTATTAATTTCTGTTCAGTACTCCATTATACAGATCTCCTTCTGTTAATATAATGCATTCCCTATTGATAGACATTTAGTTGTTCTTTTTTTTCTTGCTGTTGAAAACAATGATCGCCCCGCACAGTGGCTCACACCTGTAATCCCAGCACTTTGGGAGGCCAAGGTGGGTGGATCACAAGGTCAGGAGTTCAAAGGCAGCCTGGCCAACATGCTGAAACCCCTGTCTCTACTAAAGATACAAAAAACTAGCCAGGTGTGGTGGTGCACACCTGTAATCCCAGCTGAGGCAGGAGAATCACTTGAACCCTGGAGGCAGAGGTTGCAGTGAGCCGGGATTTCACCATTGCACTCCAGACTGGGTGGCAGGGTGAGACTCTGTTTCAAAACTAAATAAATAAATAATGAAAACGATGAATGCTGCCACAAATAACTGTATTTACACACATTTGTACTTGTGTAGGTGTATTGGAGCTTATGTGGGTACATCTAGGAGTGAAATTGCTGGGTTAGAGGGTATGTATATTTTATAGTCTGATAGTGCTAAGTATTTTATAGTCTGATAGTGCTAAGTATTCTACATAGTTGTTGCACAGTGTGCTTCTACATCAGCAGTGAAATTATCTTAGTCTTTTTTATTTTGTTTTTTAGGTACACAAGGTCTCACTCTGTCACCCAGGTTGGAGTGCAGTGGTACATTGCACACTGAATCCTCAATTCCTACCTCAGCCTCCAGAGTAGCCGGGACACAGGCGCGCAAAGCCACACCCAGCTAATTTTTTGTATTTCTTTTTAGAGCTGGAGGTCTTCCTATATTCCTCAGGCTGGTCTCAAATTCCTGGGCTCAAGTATCTGCCCACCTCAACCTCCCAAAGTGCAGGGATTATAGACGTGAGCTATCACACCTGGCTTCAGTCTTTTGTTTGACGCTTGTTTACTGCCTGTCTCCCTCCTCTGACCATGAGGACAGTGCCTTGTTCATCACTCTGTTCCCACGGATTTGCACATGGTAAATCTCAATAAATATTTGAAGAATAAGGAATCCTCATTGTAGACTCTCTACTAATTTTGCTCTAAGAATATGGTCAGCTTGCTGTTGAGCCTTCAGCACACTATACAATTTTTTTTTCTTTTTTCTTTTTTTTTGTGAGACAGAGTTTCACTCTTCTCATCCAGGCTGGAATGCAATGGCACCATCTCAGCTCACCGCCTCTACCACCCAGGTTCAAGCGATTCTCCTGCCTCAGCCTCCCAAGTGGCTGGGATTACAGGCATATGCCATCACGCTCGGCTGATTTTGTATTTTTAGTATAGATGGGGTTTCTCCATGTTGGTCAGACTGGTCTCAAACTCTCAACCTCAGGTGATCCACCCGCCTCGGCCTCCCAAAGTGCTGGGATTACAGGCATGAGCCACTGCACCCAGACAGCACACTATACTATTAACGTATGCTTTGTCTTTCTCTTTTCTCCTCCCCGCCCCCCGCCATGAGTACAATGGCTGATACACAGTAGGATTCAATAAGCCTGAGTTACAGGGATGAATCGATGACTTTTCAGACTGTGGCTCACATCTGAAGCCAAATACAAGTTAGGAAACAAGTTAAGCTAAGGAAACTCAATGGAGAACTAGGAGCTCTAGGCTAGAAAGTTGGGAAGGGGAGAGGCCAGGTAATTGTCTAGAGCAGGCATCCCCAAACTTTTTACACAGGGGGCCAGTTCACTGTCCCTCAGACCGTTGGAGGGCCGCCACATACTGTGTTCCTCTCACTGACCACCAATGAAAGAGGTGCCCCTTCCTGAAGTGTGGTGGGGGGGCCGGATAAATGGCCTCAGGGGTCCGCATGCGGGGCCGTAGTTTGGGGACTCCTGGTCTAGAGATTGTTGTCTGGAGCTGTGCTGGCAGGGAAATTCTCAAGAGCTGTCCCAGAGAGACAATAACCCATCTTCCAAGAGGTCAACAGGACAAAAGTCTCCACTACCCCTTCCACCATTAACCTAGGATTGCTCTCTCCATCAGGTATGTAGGCATGGGGTTTCAAGGACCTCTGAAATACTTTGGACCTGAACAAATTTCCATTGTTAGTTCTAAAATATAACAAAGCTGTGAAAACTAATCTTTTATGGCCGTGTGCTGTGGCTCATGACTGTAATCCCTACACTTCTGAGGTTGAGGTAAGAGGATCACTTGAGCCCAGGAACTGGAGACCAGCCTAGACAACATAGTGAGACCCTGTATCTATAAAAAATTTTTTAAAAGTAGCCAGGCATAGTGGTGCACGGTGCAGTCCCAGCTACTCAGGAGGCTGAGAGGGGAGGATCACTTGAGTCTAGGTCAAGGTTGCAGTGGGTCGTGATCATGCCACTGCACTTCAGTCTAGGTGAAAGAGTGACAGGCTGTCTTGGAAAAAAAAATTAAATGTATATAAATGTCAACTATTAACAGCAACTAGATTAAATTATATATATTTATAGCTATTTATAAATTTTATTTAATGTGGCGTGTTACTACATTTCCATACTTTTAATATAATATAGAATGAGACCTTCAAAATTGGAACCTTCAACGTTTTTTTTTTTTTGAGACGGAGTTTCGCTCTTGTTACCCAGGCTGGAGTGCAATGGCGCGATCTCGGCTCACCGCAACCTCCACCTCCTGGGTTCAGGCAATTCTCCTGCCTCAGCCTCCGGAGTAGCTGGGATTACAGGCACGCGCCACCACGCCCAGCTAATTTTTTGTATTTTTAATAGAGACGGGGTTTCACCATGTTGACCAGGATGGTCTCGATCTCTCGACCTCGTGATCCACCCGCCTCGGCCTCCCAAAGTGCTGGGATTACACGGTTGAGCCACCTTCAACGTTTTTGAGTCTAATCTCTACTTAGGAATTTTCTAACGGGGAGAATCCCTGTTTTGTCAGGATTTCATCCTCTTTAATCCTAAAGGTCCTCATCTTTAAATGAGGATCCTCATAAAAAAGGACTGTAACAGAGTTACAGTAAGGACAAAATGAAATTTAAAAAAGTATTATAAAAGGACTAATCTGTAAGATGCAAAGTAGTATTAGTATTGGATTTTTTCTGGTCAGCTCCTGGAGGGCTAAGGGGTTGTTTTATTCATTTCAGCTTCTCAATCAGTATCTTTTGGGTGGTCCACTCCAAGGGACACTATTCATGTTATATTTAACTGGAAGAATTGCCATTCACAGAAAATGCAATGTGAATGCTGCTCTCCAGAGCACCATTCACAGAAAATGCAATGTGAATGGTGCCTCCTGGAGATTTTGCCTTCTTAGCAAGGTGTTAGAGCCAAGGGCTCAGAAATGTTTGTTAAGTGAGTGAATGGAATCCCATGCTACTTCTTACTCATTCCAACCCCCAGGATAAAAAGGAAAAGTTGACCAGGGGTGAGGAGAGTGGGGGAGGAGAAAGGATGACCCTTAGCTGCAAGGCTTTTATGAGATTGGGTGTGGGTCGGTGCTGCTGGGAGGGCAGGGGAGGTGTGGGGGGAGGGGATACTAAAGCAAGTGTCCTGTTCCCAGGGTTCCTCCTAATTCTCCTAGAAATACTACATCCCTCCGGTATCAATGTAGAACCATACTGACGATCTGACAGCCCTAGATGTGTCAAGTTCTTAGGTTGATTTATGCTGTTCATTAAACAGACGAACAAACAAACGCACTTAACGCCTACCATAAGCCAAACTCTGTTCTAGCGCTGGAGGTAGAGTGGGGAACAGGACAGCAAAGGTTCCAACCCGCGTGGGGAAGCAATCACCCTCGGGAGGTGGTACTTCAATTGAGACTAGAAGAAAAAGCAGGAGTGAGGGATTCAGACCAGGCCAGGTCGTCAGGAAGCTTGAGGGACATGGCCTTCTGAAGCGGGTCTGGAGCAAGGAAGTGAGGGAGACCAGTGGGCAGGGGCCAAATCGTGCAGGGTTTGTGGAGACTGTATTTTACCCTGAGGGTAATTGGGAGCCAGCAAATGATTTTAAGAAAAAAAAAAAAAAAGTGGTATGGGCAAATTTTAATTTTTCAAAATGGAGCGCAGGTTGAACGGGGCAAAAGTAGAGGCAAGGAGAGCCGTTAAGGGGCCACTGTGGCGGTCTTGGCGACACATGATGATGTCTTTAACCACGGTGGTGCGGTGAGATGCAGAGAAGTGCATAGTTACAGGTACGTTTAGGAAGTAAAATCAGACAGGGCTGGTGACAGTAAACAGCCTTACCTCAAAAAAGGTCCTGGAAAAGAAAACATTTTATTTTGCTCATTAACCCATCAGGCATCCCCCTTCCCTTAACCCTGTCGTCTGGATAAATGGAGACAGCAGGGGGACGAGGGGCGGGGCAGGCGCCCACAAAAATCCGGGAACTTAAATTTAAACTGGCTGGACGTCAGCGGAGAGTAGATTAAAGAACACAGAAACTTCCGGTTACCCCGGAAGTGAAAGCTTCACATACTTCTAAGCTCCTCCCCCGGCGGCGAGCCAGGGAGAAAGGATGGCCGGCTGGGCGGCTCGGTTGGTCCTGCTAGCTGGGGCCGCGGCGCTGGCGAGCGGCTCCCAGGGCGACCGTGAGCCGGTGTACCGCGACTGCGTACTGAAGTGCGAAGCGCAGAACTGCTCGGGGGGCGCTCTGAAGCACTTCCGCTCCCGCCAGCCAATCTACATGAGTCTAGCAGGTAAGCCCCACCCCCACGTTAAGCCCCGCCCATTTATCGTGCTCCCGCCCCCTGCGCCTCCAAGATGCCTCTGCAGTCTCAACCTTAGGTACTCTATGAGGTCTCATATTATTAGTATTAAGTGAGTGGAGCCCCTAAGGTGATGAGAGCCTTATCATCCTCTCTTACTTTCCCAGAAGCTTTCATTTACTTCTTTATTCAATCAAAAGGATATTTATTAAATACATTCGGGCTACAATGTCTAGGAATGGCACAGAAATCAGACCAGGGTTCTGCCCACTGGGGCTCACCCTCCCCACGGGCATATGTACCTGCTCAAGTGCAAGGCAGAGAATGATTTGAGCCCCTGAGAGACTCTTAGATTAAGAAGCATTTGGGGCCGGGCGCGGTGGCTCAAGCCTGTAATCCCAGCACTTTGGGAGGCCGAGGCGGGTGGATCACAAGGTCAAGAGATCGAGACCATCCTGGTCAACATGGTGAAACCCCGTCTCTACTAAAAATACCAAAAAAATAGCTGGGCATGGTGGTGCGTGCCTGTAATCCCAGCTACTCAGGAGGCTGAGGCAGGAGAATTGCCTGAACCCAGGAGGCGGAGGTTGCGGTGAGCCGAGATCGCGCCATTGCACTCCAGCCTGGGTAACAAGAGCGAAACTCCGTCTCAAAAAAAAAAAGAAGCATTTGGTCTTGCAGGTCACCTGCAAAAAAAAAAAGCAGCAGCAGCATTTAGGAGGCCGGCACCGGTGTCTTAAGCCTGTAATCCCAGCACCTTGGGAGGCCAAGGCAGGTGGCTCACGAGGTCAGGAGTTCGAGAGCAGCCTGACTAACATGGAGAAACCCCATCTCTACTTAAAATACAAAATTAGCTGGGCGTGGTGGCGCATAGCTGTAATCCCAACTACTCGGGAGGCTGAGTCAGGAGAATCGATTGAACCCGGGAGGGGTAGGTTGCAGTGAGCTGAGATCAGGACATTGCATTCCAGTCTGGGCAACAAGAGGGAAACTCTGTCTCAAAAAACAAAAAACAAAAAAACACACAAGCATTTGGGATGGGAAAGTGTCAGTTCTGGCTTTGAAGAGGTGGAGGCAGGGATCATCTTGGAACATTTTGTGTGAAGGAGGGACTTTGGACTGATACATTCAGTTTGGACCTGTGACTGTAGTGGGCAAGGAACGAACATACTGAGCACTCACTATGTGACAGGTGTCACAATATGTCAGGTAATTTTTATCACAATCCTTTGAGATAGTTTCTCTAATCGCAGTTTTACAGATGGGGATTAGAGAGGTTAAGTGCCCTGCCCACATACACAGCCATTATGTAGTAAAGTGGAGTTTCCAGTTCTGGCCTGATTGAGCACAAGCTTGTCCTCTTTACTCTTATACCACTTTGCATTCCAGATAGAGGGAACAGAGAGAGCGGATGCCCTGGGCAGATGTGGGCACATCTAGGAGATTTGTTTACTCAGGGAGCAAGGTACATGAACAGGAGTAGTTACCAAAAGGGTTGGAAAGGCAATTTGGAGCCTCAAAAGTCAGGTTGAAGAATTTGGGCTTCATTTTCACAGGAAGGGGGTGAGATAGCAAGAACTCTTTCCTGGAGAGTAAGAGTAAATCCTCTATTCAGGAAGGACAAACATAAACCCAGTTTTCCATAGATGAGTTCATCAGATGCCAAGATCTCGATGAACTTGAACAAAAGGAGAGGAAATGTCTCCCAAGGTGGGAAGATCGTTTGAGCTCTGGAGTTCAAAACTAGCCTAGGCAACATGGCAAGATGCCATCTCTACAAAAAATAAAAGAATTAGCCAGACATTGTAGTCTCAGCTACTTGGGAGGCTGAGGTGGGAGGATCGTTTGAGCCTAGGAGGTGGAGGCTATGGTGAGCTGTGATCTCCCCACTGCACTGCTGCCTGAGTGAAAGAGTGAGACCCTGTCTCAAAAAAAAAGAAAAATATCTCAAATTGCTCACTAAAATATGCATACATATATACAGCTTCCCCTATGTGTATGTCTTACCGTCTCTCATTCATCCAGATTGGAAGCTAGAATTTTGAGATTTTTCCTGGTTCCTCCAACCTGCAGGCCCTCTTGACCTATATTTGGGCTTGGACCCTCTTCATGCTCTCTGTGTGCCTCCCGGTGCTGGGGGACTCACCAGGGCACATTTGTCTGTTTCAGGCTGGACCTGTCGGGATGACTGTAAGTATGAGTGTATGTGGGTCACCGTTGGGCTCTACCTCCGGGAAGGTCACAAAGTGCCTCAGTTCCATGGCAAGGTGAGTTGGAAGGTCGGGGTAGGCGTATGGTAGTATTGTGGTGGGAGTAAGATACCCCCTGGTTGAACCACACTGTCCAAGCAATCTGAGGCATGGGGTGGTGGGTGTATGTTTGGGGCAGGTACCTACTCTCCCCAAAATTGACTGGTTTCCATAGAATTGGATAGGATCCATGTGTCCTGCCTCTGGATTTGGAGTAGAAATATGTGGAAGGCTTTGGAGTCTCCCCAGAGAGTGGTACTGGGCCTTTAAAGTGGCTGAGATGGCCACCTTACTGCAGGGACACATTCCCTTACCTACTGTGGCACGTTTCCTGTTGCTTCTCCAGTAGGGGTCTGGATTCATAGTAATACACTTCAGCTTGTCTAGCCAGGCACAGTTTGCTGGTACCTTTCAATCCAGTATCATCTCATTCTGGCCTGTTAATGTTGGCAGGAAGCAATTCACCCCAGTTTTTCACAGAGTAAGCTAAGGCTCAGAGGACTGTGGATAGTGGTAGAGGAGGGGTTGGGACCTGTGTCTTCTGGATGGCAACTCTGTGCCGTTTCCACCAGGCCATACTGAGCCATCTACCCTGGCCCATCTGGTCTTCCCAGAGATCAGAATGTTGTACCTGCCAGCCAGGATGGGGGTATGACCCTTAACCAGGCACTGGAGAGGGGCTCATTGGTCTGAAGAGGGGGATGAACCTGAGGCTTTGGCTAAAGTCCAGAGCTGAGGACCCAGCTGGTAACCTGTTGCTGCAGCATGTCAAGAATAGGTGGACCGGGCCAGTTGGGGGTTGCCTGCCCCTCAAACCCCCTTCATCTGCTCCTTTTTCAGTGGCCCTTCTCCCGGTTCCTGTTCTTTCAAGAGCCAGCATCTGCTGTGGCCTCTTTTCTCAATGGCCTGGCCAGCCTGGTGATGCTCTGCCGCTACCGCACCTTCGTGCCAGTCTCCTCCCCCATGTACCACACCTGTGTGGCCTTCGCCTGGGTAGGTAACCTGGCAGGACTCCTGCTATCTCCCCTGATCTAGGAAGGAGGAACTCTAGATCTCTATTAACACCCAACAGGGTTTCTACTTACCAGCTTCCCCTCTGTTTTCCTGGGCTAAAGTTGCAGCTGCGGGATGGTGAGGCCTGGGGAGAAAACAGGGAGGGTGCTGAATCGGGCTGTTTGGGAAGGAGAGAGGAAAGAAGGACATTTTTCTGGTCCTGAAGAAGGAAGCCACTAAAAGACCCAGTCGGACACTTTGCAAACACAGAAGGGAGTGTGGTGGTGGCGGGGTGGGGGGTGGCTAGAGAGGATGCTGGGGCCACAGGTCTTTCCAAGGGCCCCTCTGGAGGACTTGGAACAATCTCAATTCCAGCCGAGGCCTGGGTGGGAGGGAGTCGCAGCCACAAGTTTCTGTCTAGAGGTCATCCTAGTCTCAGACCGTCCCTGCAGAAGCCCAGGTATGGTTCCATCTGCAGATGCAGAAAGGCTGTTAGCTTTACAGTATGGCTGGTCTGAACAGCTGTATTCAGGGCCTGGAATTGTGTGATGAGCGCAGACTGGGTGCAGATATGAACCACGACAACCTTGGGAAGGGTGTGAGAATAAAAGGGCGCAATGGATGTCTCTAGGTCCCCTGCAACCCTTAAGGAAAAAATTCCTACTCATTCACCTTCCTGCAGTCACAGAAGCCATTCACTCAGGTGTTGAGCACCTACTATATGCCAGGCACTTTACTGGGTCCTGGAGATCCAGAAGTCTGCCCTCTGTGCGAATCATACAATTGAATGTAAGAGTACAACTATGAAAAAGGACAGCTGGGGAGAGGTGCTACAGGGGTGTGTGTAATGGCAAACCTAGACCAGCATGGGGCCATCAGGAAAGGCTTTTCTGGGGAAAGGGCATTAAAGGTAAGGTGGGAGTGATACAGGAATGTTAACTAGGTAAATTGGAAGAGAGTAGGAGGAGGTTTTAGAAGAAGTCTCAGAAAGTACACAGGCAGGAGAGAGTGAGGGTCCTTCCAGGCAGCCTGGCTTGCAGGAAATCAGAGAGTGGGTGTGTGAGCTGCGAGGGCAGATGGGGCCAGCCATGGAGACCCGCACACTGGAGATCTCGACTCTCAAAGCATCAGGAAGTGCGGAGGGATTTTTAAATGAAGGTCGAAGAAAAAAATCGGTTTCATGAATCGATTTGCCCTTTGGAAAGCTCATTCTGGCTACTGTGTAGAGAACAGATTGGAGGGGGCCGAAGTGGCTGCAGTAGACCAGCTGGTCTTTTTAGCTCAGGGTCTAGTAGCTAGACTACAGAGGTGGCATGGGTCTTGGGTATTAAAGAAAAGCAGGCCGGGCGCGGTGGCTCAAGCCTGTAATCCCAGCACTTTGGGAGGCCGAGGTGGGTGGATCACGAGGTCAAGAGATCGAGACCATCCTGGTCAACACGGTGAAACCCCGTCTCTACTAAAAATACAAAAAACTAGCTGGGCATGGTGGCGCCTGCCTGTAATCCCAGCTACTCAGGAGGCTGAGGCAGGAGAATTGCCTGAACCCAGGAGGCGGAGGTTGCGGTGAGCCGAGATCGCACCATTGCACTCCAGCCTGGGTAACAAGAGTGAAACTCCGTCTCAAAAAAAAAAAAAGAAAAAAAAAAGAAAAGCATACTTGAGCTGTGTTTTGGAGATGACATTAAAACTTTTTAAAATAAATACGTACACAGCTCATACTACAGTATGTCAGGCATCACTCTAAGCATTTTATAAATATTAATCTTGTTCATCCGATAGCAAGTGGCAAAAGACAAAATTACAGCAAACTTACTTGTAGATCCAGTTGGCTTTAGTTTGCAATTCATGAATTGGGGCAGCCTCCATTCTACAAAATAGAGTGAAAGTTTCTATTGAGCAATAACAGAACAGTAAGTTTTGTAAGTTGGGAACCGAGAAGCAGAACAATAGAAAGAAACCTGATTGGTTAACATCAGGGTTTTTTTTTTATAAGGGCTAAAGCGGAGACTTCCTTACTTGGGAGACTTCCTTACTTGGGTAGACTGGACTGTCTTGTTTTCAGGAAAAAGTGGTCTGTTTTGGGACCTATCAGCTCCCTTAAAGTTTCAGTTTGATTATGTGGCATTTAGCATGAGTGACTCCATTTTGGTCTGGTCTAGTCTGTTGGCTCTAGTGCAGGAGCTCAATTATGGCCTCCCATGATTTTTGTTTAACACAGCTTATAGGTGTTATTATTCTCATCCCCAGTTTACGGATGAGGAAACCAAAGACTGAAAAGGTGAAGTAACCAGCCAGAGGTCACTGAGCCAGAGTTTGAATCCAGGCATCTGGCTCTGGAGTCCACACTTTCAACATCTTAGCTGTGCTGACAAACCTCAAGAGTGGATTAGATGAGGAAAGAGGAATCAGGGATGACCCCTCGTGTTTCTGCTTGTGAGACAGTGATAGAGGCCAGGTGTGGTGGCTCACACCTGCAGTCCCAGCACTTTGGGAGACTGAGGTGGGCAGATTGCTTGAGCTCACAAGTTCCAGACCAGCCTGGGCAACATGGGGAAAGGCAGTCTCTATCAAAAATACAAAAAAAATAAGCCAGGCCTGGTGGCACATGCCTGTAGTCCCAGCTACTCGGAGGTTGAGGTGGGAGGATCGCTTGAGCCCAGAAGGTCGAGGCTGCAGTGAACTGTGATCCTGTCACTTTACTCTTGTCACTCCAGCCTGGGTGATAAAGGGCGGCCAGTTTTTTTTTTTTTGTTTGTTTGTTTTTTTTTTTTTTTTTTAAAAGGCAGTGATAGAAGCTGTGGTTGTAGATGAGATCACCCCAGGAGAATTTAGACAGTGAAAAGAGGAGGGATCTAGGGCAAAGCCCCGAGGAACCCCAAAACTGAATGGCTGGCTAGAGGAAGATGAGCCAGACACAGAGACAGAAGGTGTAGCCCGAGGGGCAGGAGGGGAACTCGGAGATTGTGTGCTTGAGTCGTGTGTCCTGGGACAAGCATAGGAAGGAAAGGGAAGTGAGTCTCCTGTCCTGAATTTTGCACATGAGAACTGAAAAAGACCCTGGAGTCTGGAGACATAGAGGTCTCTAGGACCTTAAGAAAGCTGAGAGCTGGGGTATGCTGTGAAGTCCGGGCCGAGCCTTAGACTTGGGAGACGGATGTGGGAAGGAGGTCGAGGAAGGAAGCTGTTAAACCTCTGGGAAGGCCGGGCGCGGTGGCTCACGCCTATAATCCCAGCACTTTGGGAGGCCGAGACGGGTGGATCACGAGGTCAAGAGATCAAGACCATCCTGGTCAACATGGTGAAACCCCGTCTCTACTAAAAATACAAAAATTAGCTGGGCGTGGTGGCGCGTGCCTGTAATCCCAGCTACTCGGGAGGCTGAGGCAGGAGAATTGCTTGAACCCAGGAGGCGGAGGTTGCGCTGAGCCGAGATCGCACTATTGCACTCCAGCCTGGGTAACAAGAGCGATTCATCTCAAAAAAAAAAAAAAAAAACCTCTGGGAAATATTGACCTTCCTTAATACTTCCTATTCAACAACTATTAATAATAATTGAAGGAGCACAAGCCATGTGACAGGCTTGTCTGAAGCACTTTACATACATTTCCTTATTTCACCCTCATGGTACCCCTATGAGCTCTGAGTTAGGCTCAGGAGGAAAAAAAACTTGCCCAACACAGTGGCTCATGCGTGTAATCTCAGCACTTCGGGAGGCCAAGGCAGGTTGATCACGAGGTCAGGAGTTCAAGACCAGCCTGGCCAATACGGTGAAACTGCCTCTCTATTAAAAATACAAAAATTAGCCAGGCATGGTGGCATTTGTCTGTAATCACAGTTGCTCGGGAGGCTGAGGCAGAAGAATCACTTGAACCTGGGAGGCGGAGGTTGCAGTGAGCCAAAATCGTGCCACTGCACTCCAGCCTGGCAACAGAGCAAGACTCCATCTCAAAAAAAAAAAAAAAAAACTTGCCCAAGTTAGCAAGGAGTGGAGACAGGGTTGGCGTCCGGGGCTGTCTGGCTCCAGGACCTCAGAATTTAGCTCTGCTAGGCCACTCCGTGTCCTGTGATGAGTGTTCCCTGAGCCTTTGCTGGGAGTAGAGACGGGGTTTAGCGCTTGTGGGGGCTGAAGCCCCTGCCCCAGGTTGCTAAGCAGAGTGGGAGGTACAGGTCTGGCCAGCCTGGGCAGCAGACGGTGTGGAGTCGGGGGGTGCTTTGGTAGAGAGCCCTAGGATTTGTGAGGTGGGGAGACCACATCCTCTAACTGGGGAAGTCTGCCAGGCCAGGGAGGCCGAGGAGGAGGAGATGCCTCATCTGGGACTTGCAGGCCTGGCAAGCCTTAGACACATACATGTGTGGGGACAGGGGATTGAATTCCAGCATTCCAGGCAACCTTGCCCCATTGTAGCTGTGTGAATGGAGTAGAGAAAGAGGAGAGGGAGCAGAGAGGGCCCTGGGTGCCAGCCTCAGGGCCAGGGGCTCTGATGTGGGCAGGGCCAGGCATCGGCACACACCATCACAGGCTGGGTGAGATAAAGCCACCACTTCCTGCGTAGGCCTCTTGCAGCGAAGCGAATTTAGTCATGGCCAAGAAAGCAGGAAGGGCAGGGAAACTGAAGCGGTTCCCTGTCTCCTTTGCTGTGGGATTCCTCCACTGCCTGCCTGGGCCCACTGCGTGTACCACCCCCTAGTCCCCACCTCCACTAGAGAGCATGGGACAGCCCTGCCTGAACTCGGAAGAAGCTTAGTTCCTCCTTAGATCGGCCGCAGGCCTGAGAAGACCTTGGAGAGTCCTGCCTTTTGTCTTCATACCACGTGCCAGAGGCCAGGGGTCACATCACAGCTCTGGCCTTGCCATCCCTGATCCTCGGATCTTTCACCTGAGTTGTATCTGCAACTCAGCTTCCTTCTTGGAGAGGGGGTCACACTTTCCAGGGTAGCCTGAAGTCCTGCGTGACTAAGGACCCTAGAGAAAAAGCAGGAGATGGCTGGGAGCAATGGCTCACGCCTGTAATCCCAACACTTTGGGAGGCTGAGGTGAGCAGATCATCTGAGGTCAGGAGTTCAAGCCCAGCCCGGCCAACATGGTGAAACCCCGTCTCTACTAAAAATACAAAAATTAGGCCGGGCGCAGTGGCTCAAGCCTGTAATCCCAGCACTTTGGGAGGCCGAGGCGGGTGGATCACGAGGTCGAGAGATCGAGACCAACCATGGTCAACATGGTGAAACCCCGTCTCTACTAAAAATACAAAAGATTAGCTGGGCATAGTGGCGTGTGCCTGTAATCCCAGCTACTCAGGAGGCTGAGGCAGGAGAATTGCCTGAACCCAGGAGGCGGAGGTTGCGGTGAGCCGAGATCGCGCCATTGCACTCCAGCCTGGGTAACAAGAGCAAAACTCCGTCTCAAAAAAAAAAAAAAAAAAAAAAAAAAAAAAAAATACAAAAATTAGCCGGGTGTGGTGGTGGGTGCCTGTAATCCCAGCTGCCGGGGAGGCTGAAGCAGAATTGCTTGAACGCGGGGGGCAGAGGTTGCAGTGAGCTGAGATCATACCTCTGTACTCCAGCCTGGGCGACTGAGTGAGACTCCGTCTCAAAAAACAAAAAAAAAAAAGGCCGGGCGTGGTGGCTCAAGCCTGTAATCCCAGCACTTTGGGAGGCCGAGGCGGGTGGATCACGAGGTCGAAAGATCGAGACCATCCTGGTCAACATGGTGAAACCCCGTCTCTACTAAAAATACAATAAAACTAGCTGGGCATGGTGGCACGTGCCTGTAATCCCAGCTACTCAGGAGGCTGAGGCAGGAGAATTGCCTGAACCCAGGAGGCGGAGGTTGCTGTGAGCCGAGATCGTGCCGTTGCACTCCAGCCTGGGTAACAAGAGCAAAACTCCGTCTCAAGAAAAAAAAAAAAAAAAAAAAAAAACAGAAAAAGCAGGAGATGTTGGTAGAAGGCAGATAGTTGGGGCCCGTGTCTCAGGGTACTCGATGGGATATGGCATTCTGGGACATGGGACCCCCTCATGCTCTCACTAGGCCTTCAAGGGACAAAGCCTCAGAACAGTCCACATTCCTGTGGATGGCCTAGTTTGGCTCTCCCAGTGGCTCTTGAGCCCTGTCAGTTTCTGCAGGAGGGAGGATCCTGGGCTGTATGGAGGGTGCGGCGGTGGACGTTGACCTGGGCCTTCTGGGGCACTGAGGCTCCTGATTTCTGTTGGGGTGAGGATAGGAAGGCAAGGCCCTTCACCTGCTCTGGGCTAAGTCTTGGGGGAAGGGTACCTCAGCTTTGCCTCAGAAATAAGGAGACCCTCCTCCAGCAGGGCTCATGATATGTTGGTACAAGAAGGCAGCCCCTGCCTTGCCATTCAGGCCTGGGCTTGGGCTGGGGGGCAGCCAGGCAAGGAGCAGGGAGCCCACCGAAGCTCTGCGTACCATGTCCCTTTGACGTCACTGAGCAGAGGCCCCTGCTGTGTGCCAAAGCCGGAAGGCCAAACCAATTCCTCAGGCCTTCATCCAGTCAGGAAAGGTCCTCAGATGTAGAGATAAGAGGGTGAAGCGGTGGAAGGCCAACGGTCTCTGTAGAGTGGTTTGTATGGGTGGGGACAGATTCTGCTCTACCTCTGTTGAGCATACTACAAGAAGAGATAGGGGCCAGGCTAAGTAATCCTGCCACTTTTGGAGGCCAAGGCAGGTGAATCGTGACGTCAGGAGTTCAGGACCAGCCTGGCCAACGTGGTGAAACCCCGTCTTTACTAAAAATACAAAAACTAGCTGGGCATGGTGGCATGCACCTGTAATCCTAGCTACTCAGGAGGCTGAGGCAAGAGAATTGCTTGAACCCGGGAGGCAGAGGTTGCAGTAAGCTGAGATTGCACCACTGCACTCCAGCCTGGGTGACAGAGCGAGACTCCATCTCAAAAAAAAGAAGAGGTAGGTTGTGTCTGTTGTAGAATGATGGTTAGACTTTAGGAAGGACTTCCCAGGGGTCAGACAAGAGCTAGTGGAACAGGCAATGGCAGGAAATCAAGGGAATCCTTTGGGATGGTAGAAAAAGCCCTCCTCCCATCTTCATCCACCTCTGTCTCCCTTCTCTCAGGAGTGAGCTGGGCTGGTATACCCGGCTGGAGGCAGGGGTGGGACACTGTGGCCTCCGGGGGAGCCCAGGATGGCAGCAGGCGTCATATTTAACATTCTGCCTCCCCCACTTCTGAGACACCGAGCTATTTTAAGACCCACTTGTCCCCACCACCGTGGTGTCAATGACAGCCCCGAGCACTGGGGCTTAGCGCAGGGTCGAATTCCTGACAGATCTGGCTCACTTGGCATCCAACCAGTTTCACGGCTGTGATATTTTTGTCTTGATTTTCTTATTTCCAACAGACTGAAACAGCCTCTTGCTCTCCCTCCACCCAGCCTCCGATTCCACCCCCACTGGCACCCTGCCCCTGGCCGCCCCCTCTCCTCGGTGTTTACTCGAAGCTCTGGGTGTCTGCCGGGCAGCCTGTCGCGCTCCTGGCCGGTTCCCCTGCCTGGCCCCCTTCACTCAAGCATGGCAAGGAGTCCGAGAGTAGCTGCGCACTGGTGTCTTGGAGCTCTCCTTCCTTCCAGAGCCCATCTGTCCCCTTTGCTTGCTCTTGATTACAAACTCTGGGTGAGGAGCAGGGGGGTCCCTTCAGTCCACATTGATGGGATCTCCGCTCCAGAGGAAGGAGGAGGGGCTCTTCCTATAGCTGAGGTGTCTCTGTTCAGGACGGAGAGACCCTGGGCCCCATAGTTTGACCTTGAACTTTGTGACCCCTGAGGAAAGGGCAGTTGAGGGGCAGGTGAAGGGGCATGGTGAGAGTCAGCCTCCTGGACATGATGAAGGAAACTGACATCGATGGGCACCTACCATGGACCAGGCAGCAAAAACCAGCAGCCACTCGGAGGAGCTCCGTGGTGCCAGGTGTTCCGCAGACATCGTCCTCATAGCCTCCTCTGCACTCTGCAGTGGCATCATTATGAACCTGTTTTGTAGGTGAGGCAGTAGAGGATCATAGGCTCTGGATTATGTGCCCAAGGTCACACAGTTACTTAGGAGCGGAGGCAGTACTTCAGGCTCTGTCTCATTGTGGAGACTGGACATTCTTCCTCAGCCTGAGCTGTGGCGGTGGGCCTAGGCAGCTGGGAGACCACCCCTTCTCTGCCTAAACATCCTTGGCCTGCAGGGAGAGTGGGAGGCAGACATCCTCTTTGGCCTCAGTTCTATGGGAAGCTGACGAGGCTTCATGCTGGTCAGGCAGGTGGAGAGAAGAGCACATGTGTTATCCTGCCCTGGGCTCTGTGCCGTAAGCTGTATTTGTATTGCTCATGAAACCCTTATCAACAGTGATTATTCCCATTTTGCAGATGAGAAAACTGAGGCACAGCAAGGCTAAATAACTTGCCCAAGGACACACAGGAAATGCAGAGCCAGGAACTTAACCCTGGCAATCTGGCCCTAGGGCTTGCATTCTTTTTTTTTTTCTTTTTGAGACCGTTCGCTCTTGTTACCCAGGCTGGAGTGCAATGGCGCGATCTCAGCTCACCGCAACCTCCGCCTCCTGGGTTCAGGCAATTCTCCTGCCTCAGCCTCCTGACTAGCTCGGATTACAGGCACGCGCCACCATGCCCAGCTACTTTTTTTTGTATTTTTAGTAGAGACGGGGTTTCACCATGTTCACCAGGATGGTCTCGATCTCTTGACCTCACGATCCACCCGCTTCGGCCTCCCAAAGTGCTGGGATTACAGGTGTGAGCCACTGCGCCCGGCCGGGCTTGCATTCTTAATGACACTACTTCCCAAATCTGAGGAAAGGGTGAGAAGAGGAGCACCCCCAGAGTGGGATACTCCCCGGGGGGGAGGGGTTTTTCAGGGGTGCAGAGGCTAGGCTTCAGGTGGATCTGTGAGTGGAAGGCACCCAGGGAGCTGTTTGGAGAGGGGACCGAGCAGCCCGCCCTTCCTGTGGCCCTGCGCACGTGTACGCGCACACACCCCCTGCTTTTGGTGTTCTGAGCCACTTAGCTCAGTCCTGCAGTCCTCTGGTCAGCCCCCTTTCCTGCTGTGGGTGACAAGGAGGCCTGGCTGGCTGCCAGTCCCTGCCACCTTGCCCTTCTCACTCCCACACTGGCTCCTGGGCCACTCTCCTCCCTAAGGATGTCCCTGTTCCTGGCCTGCCACGGAGACCTGGTCCATGTGGTCACCTGGGCCCCGTCTTGAGCCCAAGCCTGCTCCTCTCCCCACGCTGACCCTAAGCTGTTCAGACTGTGGGTGCAGTGTCTGAGAAACCACCAGTTTCAGTCCTGTTTTGCAGCCTCCATGTCTGTCTCTGGGGTGGGGGCCACAGCAGGACACAGCCTTGAGTCCGATGGAAGGGACACAGCAAGGCTCAGCCCAGAGCCCAGGCCATACAGGTGCACCAGGCGGCCTCGAGCCTTCCAGAGCCCAGCACCCGGAGAACCTGGCTGGCTGTGCAGCAGTCCTGCCCCACCTGCACCCCTTCTCCTCCCATTCTGTCCCAGGCTCTCCAGACCTGCATTCAGAACGCATCTTCCTGTCTCACCTGCCCGCTGCAGTGCCCAGCAGAGCATGGCTTATTGCCCTCTCCCTCTGTCCCCTGCCTGGCCAGTTTTCCTGGTACTTTGGAGCCAACTGAGCAGCTCTTGGTCTTTCCTGAGCTCTGTCCCACCCTAGCGCATCCCTCCCCACCTCTGGGGCATTCCTGGCCTGGCCGCTGTTCCTTTGACTGGTTGTCACGGTTTCTCAGCCCTTCCCCTCAGTCCACCCTGCTTTCTGCAGTTTGGGCTTTGCTGTGACCACAGCAGTCCCCAAAGAAAGTGCCAGCACCAATGCCCACAAGCTCTCTGGCTCATTCGCAAGATTACTTTTGTGCTCTCTCCACGCTGCTCATTTCCAGGAAGAAGGCCTCAAACATTCCCCTGGGCCCTGGCCCACCGCAGCTCCTCCAGTCCTGCCCTCTGCTCCTCCCAGGCTCGGGAGCAGCCACTGGTCTGGCGGGTTGGGCAGGCCCAGCCAGGAGGAAGCTGGGCTCAGTTCCCCCTCCTCCTGGGAGCCTGGGCCCCAGTGGGATCTGCTTGATCTCCCTCCCCTGCCCGCTTGCTCGGAACACACCCCAAGCTGGCTCGAGCCCCTCCACCCCACCCACCTCATTCCCGCCCCCAGAGGCTGAGGTCACCAGCTCCCCTGGGCCTGGGTGGGGCTGTCATCACCTGCCGGTTGGAGGAGGAGGCCGGGCCCCTGGGGGCTGTTGTCTTAGCGATTGAGTAACTGGGGAATTGGCTCTGCCGGAACTGGTTCCCAGGCCAGGCCGGAACCTGTGGAGGCTGCAGCCCCCTTTGGCCTTGGGGATTTGGGGTGGCAGGAAGTCCACCCCAGAGACCCTGGCTGGGTGGGGGTAAAGGGACACAGGTTTGTTCAGAGGGTTCCAGGGGCAGGAAAAGCACATTTCTTGTCCCAGAGCCCCTCCCCAAAGGTGAAATGGATGTGAGCCTATGGGGGTCCTGGCCTCGGGGTGTGGGGGCGCAGCGTGCTCACCAGCCCCTTCTTCCTCAGGTGTCCCTCAACGCATGGTTTTGGTCCACAGTCTTCCACACCAGGGACACCGACCTCACAGAGGTAAGCACTGCTCCAGCTCCCCCTACTCCACACCGGGTGGTCCCAGAGGAGCCCAGAATCGGGCAGAGGGGTTCTAGAGGGTCACACCAACTCCCTCTGGGGAGCGCTGGGAGGAGCAAGGGCCAGGCATCCTGCACCTGTTGGTGCCCTTGAGCCACTTTGAGCCTAGTCAGGTGGGGATGATGATGAGCTCTTGCCTGATGAGGCAGCTGAGCCTTGGAGAGGTGGCCTGCTTGCTCAGGGGCATCCAGCTAGTAAAGGGTTGCCCCAGGACGGGACCCTGTGGCTGTCAGACTCCACACTGCGCTCTGAATTCCATGCGGGGTGGTCATGTCCCCCGGAGCCTCAGCAGGGACCCTCCACCAGTGTCCCTAAAGCCTTGTTCCTGAGAATTTTTTTTTTTTTTTTTTGAGGCAGAGTCTCACTGTGTCACCCAGGCTGGAGTGCAGTGCCTTGATCTCAGCTCACTGCAACCTCTGCCTCCTGGGTTCAAGTGATTCTCCTGCCTCAGACTCCTGAGTAGCTGGAACTACAGGCACGCGCCACCACACCCGGCTAATTTTTTTTTTTTAATTTTTAATTTTTTTTTTAATGTTTTTTTTGAGACGGAGTTTCGCTCTTGTTACCCAGGCTGGGGTGCAGTGGCACGATCTCGGCTCACCGCAACCTCCATCTCCTGGGTTCAAGCAATTCTCCTGCCTCATCCTCCCGAGTAGCTGGGACTACAGGTGCCTGCCACCATGCCCAGCTAATTTTTGTATTTTTATTTTTTTTTTTTTTTTGGCTCTTGTTACCCAGGCTAGAGTGCAATGGCTCAATCTCGGCTCACCGCAACCTCCGCCTCCTGGGTTCAGGCAATTCTCCTGCCTCAGCCTCCTGAGTAGCTGGGATTACAGGCATGTGCCACCATGCCCAGCTAATTTTTTGTATTTTTAGTAGAGACGGGGTTTCACCATGTTGACCAGGATGGTCTCGATCTCTTGACCTCGTGATCCACCCGTCTCGGCCTCCCAAAGTGCTGGGATTATAGGCGTGAGCCACTGCGCCCGGCCTAATTTTTTATTTTTAAAAATAATAGAAATGGGGTTTCACCATGTTGGCCGGGCTGGTCTTGAATTCCTGACCTTGTGATCTGCCCAGCTCGGCCTCCCAAAGTGCCACCACACCCGGCCTCCTGAGCACAAAAAAATTGTACAGTCATGTGAACACAAGGCTCAGCTGGAGTGAAACAGCTATAGGCAGGCCAAGGACCCCCGTCCCCTCCCTGCCACCCCTCCGTGCCCCTATCCCCGAGGGTCCTCTCCGCACAGCCTCTTGCTGTTCCCTCATTGCCTTTCCCTGTCCTCAGAAAATGGACTACTTCTGTGCCTCCACTGTCATCCTACACTCCATCTATCTGTGCTGCGTCAGGTGAGCCTGCCTGGGTGACTGCAGGGGCAAAATCGGGCCCTGGGGGCAGAAAGGGGTCACCCAGCCCTCCCCTGGGGGTGCTGCTCTGAGGGCCTTCTTCACTAGTCTCCCAACGCCTACCCCCCCATCAGCTGTCCCGGGTGGGGACCCTGGGGTAGGACTGGGAGCTGTAGCACTTGGCCCCCGGCCTTTGGGAGGATTGGAGGCCTGCCCAGCTGACCCGTTTGGTGGGGAGAGGGGTAGTGGCTTGAGGGACCATGTACCCATGTTGGGGTGAGGAGATGCTTCAGGGAATGCTGCTCTGGGGACGGGCCGCCGCCCTCTGAGCAGCCCTGGATGGTGGGGCAGGACCGTGGGGTTGCAGCACCCAGCTGTGCTCAGTGCCTTCCGGGCTCTCCTGCTGCTAATGCTGACTGCGCACGTCTCCTACTTGAGCCTCATCCGCTTTGACTATGGCTACAACCTGGTGGCCAACGTGGCTATTGGTGAGGCCCTGGGGAGCTTGGGCCATCTGCGGAAGTGCTAGCATGGGGTGCGAGTGGGGGGTTGGTGCCATTTCTGGAGAGGGAGGTTCTAGAGGGACCCTTGGCATAGAGGAATGGGGAAGAATTTGAGGTGGGAGAGAGAGGAGGCCGGGAGGAGAGTCCGAGGATGATCCTAGGGTCAGAGAGCATGGAGTTGGGGGTGGCCTTGGGGAGAAGAAGCCAAAGGAATGAGTCTCTCCTGTCCCCACCTGGCACCCAGGCCTGGTCAACGTGGTATGGTGGCTGGCCTGGTGCCTGTGGAACCAGCGACGGTTGCCTCACGTGCGCAAGTGCGTGGTGGTGGTCTTGCTGCTGCAGGGGCTGTCCCTGCTGGAGTTACTGGACTTCCCACCGCTCTTCTGGGTCCTGGATGCCCACGCCATCTGGCACATCAGCACCATCCCTGTCCATGTGCTATTTTTCAGGTGAGTGCTGCCCCCACCTGGTGCTCACCTTTGAGCCCTCCCTTGCCCACTTCTTAGGGAAGACTGAGGGCTCTGTGTGCCCATCCAGCCCTTCCCACCTTGCCTGCCTGCACCCCACCCCAGCCCCACACGAGCTCTCAGAGCTGTGTGCCTCAGTGGGCTCCTCCTGTGGCCCACAGCTTTCTGGAAGATGACAGCTTGTATCTGCTGAAGGAATCAGAAGCCAAGTTTAAGCGGGACTGAGGACCTTGGGAGTGGGTCTGCCCCAGTGGGGATCCTGCCCCGACCCTGCTGGCCCTCCTTCTTCCCCCAACCCTTGAGATGATTCATTTTCTCCTTTCAACTTCTTGAACTTGGACCTGAAGGATGTGGGCCCAGAATTATGTGGCCAGCCCACTCCTGCTGGCTCTCCCCAGCCTTGGAGCCTGTGCTAGGGAAGGCCTCCCAGCATCTGCGACTAGAGAATGGGCAGCCCCCTCTGCCTCCTGGAGCCGAACTGAGTGTGTTCTTAGCTCTACTGGGAGGAAAGCTGCCTGTTTCCTCCCCACACCCTCTGCTGCCTGGCTTGGTCCAGAGCCCTCTGTCTGCTTGGGAGACCGGGGACCACAGGCCTTAGGGATACAGGGGGTCCCCTTCTCTCGCCACCCCCACCCTCCTCCAGGACACCACTAGGTGGCGCCGGATGCTTGTTCTTTGGCCAGCCAAGGTTCAAGGCGATTATTCTGATGGGATCTTGAGGGACCAAGCTGCTGGGATTGGGATTGGGAAGGGGTTTCACTCTGATCATTGCAAGGTTCCCAGAAGGCCTCGCCACACTCCCCTTTGGGGCCAGGGCCCCAGCAAGCCCAGGGCAAGGATCCCGTGCTGAGGTCTGGTTGAGAGCCTGCCACAGGGTGTCGGGAGTGTGGGCCAGGCCGAGCGCATAGCTGACCTGTGGTACGCATGGGCTTGGGTGCGTGTGAGCTCAGGCCTACGTGTGCAGCATGGAGAGGGGTGTTGCGGGGTACGAGGTGTGGTTTCAAAGTGTGTGTGTGCAGGGGGTGGGTGGGTTAGCTGGGTTAGGGGAACGTGCAGGTGAGCGTGCTGGTGGGCGTGTGAGTGAGGCGAGTGTGACTGCAGGTGAATGTACCCTTGGTTGAGAGGTTGGAGAGGATGAGGGAATCATGTCACCATCAGTAATCACTGTGGAGCACCAGCTCTGCCCAAGGCCGCAGCCAGGCAGACAGCCGGGACCTCTGCACGGCGGGCTGCCTGTGTGCGTGTTCCCTGTCCCATGCCCCCTGCACACCTCGCAGGGCCTCCACACAACAGTACCCTCCAGAAGCAGCCCCTCGGGGGCAGAGGAAGGAAAATGGGGCGCTCTCCAGCCTCTGTATCTCCTTGCCTTGGCATGGTTGACCTGCCCTCCAAAGCCCCTTTTCCTGCTGCCAGCCCCTTTGCATTGCCTGGACTTTGGGGAGGGGGAAGGGATTTGAGGGAGAAGGGGAGAAAGCTTGTGGCTGGGTCTGGTTTCTGCCTTCCCCAGAGGGTCTTACTGTTCCAGGGTGGCCCCCCGGCAGGCAGGAGCCACACTGCGCCAACACCCTGGTAAAGGTGACCCCTGCCAGTTGCCAGCAGCCCTGTCATGTTCCTGCCCCACAGGGATAGGATAGCGTGAGTGCCAGAAACTTTCTATGCCAAAGGCAGTGTCCGTGGTTGAAGCAGACTGGATTTTTGCTCTACCCCTGACCCCTGGTTCCTCTTTAGGGGAGGGGAGCTATGCTAGGACTCCAGCCTCAGGGACTTGGGTAGCCTGTGCTAAGTTCTTTTGATACTGAAAACTGTTTTAAGGTGGGAGGGTAGCAAGGGACGTGGTTAATAAATCATTTTCAGCCTCACCTGCCTTTGTTCAGCTCATTTGTGTGAACAGGGTGGTCTAGAGGGCAGGAGAAGACAGTTGTGGGGGCAGGGGAAGGCCCCATAGCTGGCTGGAGGCAGTAGACAGAGGTGGGGTGTCTGCCTGGGCACGTGGGCATAGGGAATGGCAGGCCCCAGAGCAGAGCTGGGCAGAGCTCAAGTCCAGTTGTGAGAGGCAGCCAGAGCCAGCTCTTGCCCTTTGGCTTCCCTGGGCCTTTGCTTTTCAATTGTAACACCCCTACCACCTTGCAGATGCTACTTCCATCTCCTCATGATCCCACTCTCCCCCGTTCTGGTCTGAACCGGGCTGCACTGTCTGTTACTTCACCTCTCTGAGCTTCACCTGGAAACAGACTAGCAGGACCTGCTGCTGAATGCAGGAATGAATGATGTCATGGGCAGAATGGCATGTCACAAGTGCCTGGTGCCCAGTGAGCTCCCCTTGACCTTGGCCTTCCTTAGTTTGGGAAGAATGAGTGGTACAGAATGCTACCCTCAAGGAAGCTTCTGGAAGAAAAGCCTGGGGTGAGTGTCTCCCCCACCCTGACACTCAGATCTCTGGGCCCTTGTTGCTTCCCAAGAGAGGCACAGACAGCACTGAGCGCAGTGGCAGGCCATTATTTCTTTATTAGGTGCCACCTCAAAGAGCAGGGAATCCAGGTGGAGGCCACAGGGCATGCTGAGCCCTCACAGCCCTACCTTCTTCTGAGCCCAGGCGAAAAAGATGCCCTTGACGTCATCTACGCCTGTCTGAAGGCGGGCAGGCATGATGTAGGTGCGGAGGTCCCGGACCTCGTAGCCGCTACGCACCAGGGCCTCTCTCACCTCCTCCTCAGACACTGGCACCACCGTCAGCCTGGCCTCCCCAGCCAGGTACCACGACTCCTCCAGGGCCCCAATGAGGAGGAGGTGCCCCCCAGGCCTCAGCAGTGTGGTGATGTGGTCCAGGGCCCGCTGGAAGCTGGCAAGATCTGGGCTTACGGCCTCCAAGCAGAAGGCAGAGACCAGGGCATCGGCAGGCAGGGGTGCTGGGCTCCCAGCACCCAGCGGCTGGAGCTGATGCACATCAATGGGCAGGACTCGCTTCACCCTGGCTCGCAGCTGGCGCTCCTTTTCTTGCCAGGATTCCCTGTACAGGGGGCACAAGGCAGGGCTCAAGACTGTTCTGCGCTCAGGCCTCTGTTGCCCCCACCAGCCACAGCCACTCTATGGGAAGCCCCCCTGCCCAGCCCTCACCCCGCCCCCCAAGTCCTTACCCCTTGCCCTCAATGAGGCAGGCATGCTGGCTGTACAAGCTCCAGTTGAAGGCCCCCGGTTCCTCCCGAAGCCAGCGCCCCAGCTCCTGGCGGTTGACCTCCAGGAAATCTGTCATGGTGATGTCTTCAAAGTGGCTGCAGGCGCTGAGCAGCTGGTACACGGTGGGGCCTGAACCAATGTCGATGAGGGTGCGTCCGGACACCTCACCTGGGCAGAGCAGAGGAAGAGGGTCCTGGTGCCAGGCCGGCCCAGGCAGCCTCTGCCTCCTCACTCCTCCCTCCCCTGCATCTCCCAGCCTCTGTCTAATTCTTCCTTCTCCTCTGCAAGTGTGTCTCCATCTGGAAAAAGCATCGGCCCCAGAGTTAGATTGAACCCAGCTCCAACATGGGCTGACTTCCCTTTGGAAGGGAACTTCACCACTTTGAGACTCAGGTTCCTCTGCTCTGAGACTCAGGTACCAGCCGGGCACGGTGGCCTCCTTTGGGAGGCCGAGGCAGGTGGATGACGAGGCAGGTGGATGACGAGGTCAGGAGTTCCAGACCAGCCTGACCAACATGGTGAATCCCTGTCTCTACTAAAGAAATACAAAATTAGCCGGCCTTGGTGGTGCATGCCTGCAATCCCAGCTCCTTGGGAGGCTGAGGCAAGAGAATTGCCTGAACCCGGGAGGTAGAGGTTGCAGGGAGCCGAGATCGCCCATTGCACCCCAGCCTGGGCAACAAGAGCGAAACTCCATCTAAAAAAAAGAAAACTGTATCTACCAGCCAGGCTTAGCGGGGAAATCCTGGCGGTTTCTCGCCCCTGACGGATCATCTCTGCCTCTATTTCCTCCTCTGCATCTCCCACCTCAGCCGGTCCTGCATCCCCAATCTTAGCTCTCAATTCTGAGTGCTCTCCGCTCCCTCTCGCCTCCTCTCTTTCCTCTGCCCCTCTCCTAAGGGCTGTTGCTCCTTTTTCCCTTCTGTTTGCACCTCTCAGCTATCTCTGCTTCTTGGTCCTCATCTGGCGGGCGCGCGGTCTGTCTCCTTTCTGTCTCCCCGCGCCTGCTTTCACTCCCCGACGACCTCTTGTCCGTCTTGCCTCAGTTTCCCCCGCCCACCTGTGGCGAAAGTCTGCGCCAAGCAGCGCAGCTTCCACGGCCCGACCCCGTCCGGGCTGCTCAGGTCCCCGCGAGGGGGCGCGTAGTTGTTGCGGAGGTAGGCGCGCGGCTCGAAGCGCTGGTAGGCCGAGGCCACCGCCGCCCGGCCCGGGGCCGAGTCAGGGGCTGCGCCCGCCGCGCGGCTCGGGTCTGCACCGCTCATGCTGCCGCTGCGGCCCGCCCGATGCCACGCTCGCCTCGTGGCCCCTTTTTCTACCGCCCGACCCCCGCCCCGATCCGTCCGCTGTGGGGGCGGCAGCTGAACCAGAGCCGCCTGGGGCTACGTGCGCCGCATCCTCCCCAGCCCATCCATCCATCTCCCTTAGTGTCCGGCCGGCCGACGCACCGGAGGTGAGGGGGGCGGCTGCAGCTGCAATCGGCTCCCGCCCTGCCCCGCCCCGCCGCGCCCCGCCCCGCACTTGCTTCCGCAGCGCTCGCCCTCCGCCTCGCCTGCGCCCGTCCGAGTCCCGCCTCTGTGCCGCCCCTCACCCTCAGTTCCTCACCCCCACAATTTTGAGACCCCCATCCCCGCGGGCCAGCCCCTCCCGTCCCTCTTCTCCAGCTCCCCGCAGCCATTCACCCCTTCTGCCCGGCAGCCCGCCCCTTCTCTTTCCTGATTCGAGGTGGAGACTGGGGAATCCGCCCCTTCCCCCAGCTTCCCCCTCGCAGCGCCCTCCCTCCCACACGAGGCCCCAGACCCCGCCTGGCTCCCCTCCGTCCCGGACACCCGTCCCAGCACCCACCCTTCTCTTAGAACTGCCACCCAACTTCCCTTCTCCTCCCCTCCAGGCCTCTCTCGTCCTTTCCTATGCCACTCGGCCCTCCAGCGCCCCCCCCAACCCCACCCCAGAAAGGACAGTCCGTTCCGGCCTCCGCTGTGGTCGCTCCGGGGGCCCAGACCCGGGCGCAGCCCCGCCTGTCTGATGGCAGGCGCGATAGGGGACGCGAGCGGCGCTAATGCACTTAGCGGGCGGAACAGCCGGGCCTCCCCTATCGCGCCTGCCATCGGACAGCCAGGCCTCCCCTGCGGGCCCCGCGGGCTCCCAGCCGCTTATCTGGGGGCTGCTGAGGACAAAAGGTTCGGGTTCGGGATGTCCTCGCCACGTCGGGGGCGCAGGACCCAGGTGAGGGCGGAAGGAGGGCGTGAGGGGGGCGTGGCGCGGGGCACTTTCGCCGAGGACCACCAGGGGGCGCAGTGCAGGCCTTGGGGCCCAGCAGATTTGGGGCCCTGCGGATCCTGGGACTGGGGCTGGTGCACGCCGATGGGCAGGACCGGCTTGCAGCTGGTGCTCTGAGCCCTCTCCTCTCGCAGCCTACACTCCAGCTCAGCTCCGAAGCAGCGGCCAGGCCAGGCCTGTGGTTCTGTTCGGGTGCCCTAGGTCCTGGCTGCCAAAATGCTAGGGTCTCCCCACCTATCCCCCTGATAGAATTGGAAGCCAATTCTGCATCTCTCTGGTCTCCCTGAAGACCCCTTCCTTCCCCTCTGGATGAGTCTGGGGTCCTTCTGCCCTGGGTAGGCCACCAGCCCAGCTCCTACCATGGTGGGTTCCTGGCCCTGCTTGATTTGGGCCTCCTCCGTGCTCTCCCCTCCCGCCTGTCCCCAGGGGAAAATCTCCTTGGGAGAGGCAGCCAGGTTGGAACATGAGTCACCGCAACAGCTGCAGGGGTCACAGAGAGGAACCTGACCCCCTAAGACCTCCAACCTTCCCTGGCTTCCAGGGCAGGGAGGGTGGAGCAAGACTGCCAAGGATTGATTCTGTCTGGATTCAGAACTGAGAGGCAGGTTAGCCTTGAGGTCACTGACCCTGTTCACACCCTGAGGCAAAGCCAAGGACAGTCCTGGTGCCAGCCCCTCCATATTCTCCATGAGACATCATTGAAACAAATCCTGGATGCCAGCTGGCTTGCTGGGTACCACCCAGTGCCAGGGGGCTGGACACAGAAGCCAGGACTGGGCAGGGTACGGAAAGGAGACTGGAGACAGCACCCTGTTTACAGCTCCGTTCCGGCCCCCCCACCCCAAGTATGGGGTGTACCCATTAGCTCTGCCATATTTAGCTCAGATGCAGGGCCTGGACCCAGAAAAGGGCACTGGGGGGACACCCATGGGCCATCCCCACAACCACAAAGGAGAGACGCGACTTTGGCACATGATTGAGCGTTTATTGCGGCACTAACTAAGGTGCTGGGGGCCCCACCATCCTTGCCTCTGCCCTCTTCACCTCCCCCTCCCTCCCAGCTTCTTCTGCCTAGAGTGTTCCAGATTCCCGGCATTTTTCCTGGATCAGGGCCACTCCTCCCAGGCACCTCTTGCCCTCACCAGTACCTTTTGTCCCTTCTCTTGGGGCTGAGGGTCCTCAGCTGTGCTGGCCCCCAGCTCTCCACCCTTAGTGCCCACCGTCTCTGCCACTCTCCCTTTGGGAAATCAGGAGGCTCAGGCATCCTGGCCTCTGACTCCCTCCTCCCCTAGCCCCCAACTCGGCAAACTACAAAGCAGCCATGGCCAGCAGTTCCCTTCCACAGTCCTAGCCAGGAAGGGCCCAGCCCAGGGCGGGCACAGCGGAGCCCAAGTCACAGTCCCTCTCAGCCTCTCTGTGCTTCCTGGGACATGGACCGAGACAGGGAGCGACGAAGGGGACCAGGCTTGCTGACGGGCACCACAGGAGGCAGCTGCTTGGTGATCTCAGCCACCTCCTGGCGGTCCACACACTGGCCACCCAGAGCCGTCTCCAGCGCGAGCAGCTCCTGCAGCTGGATGGGGGTGTCCGCAGGCTCCTCCTTGGTGGCACCCATCTTGGCAGGGGTGAAGATGGGCAGCGGCAGAACCCGCTGGTAGGGCAGCTGGTACTCCTGCAGCCCACGGCCGAAGATGCCCATCCGCATCACCAGCCAGGGTGAGTGCTGCACCAGCGCCTGGCACTGCCCTTGCTGGTGGTAGGTCTCATGTCTCTGGGTGTCCTCCTCATGCAGGGAGCAGCTGGGAAGAGGGGAGGGGCAGTGAGCTCCTGGGAGCTGTTGCTCTCCGGGAACAAGCTGGGTGGGAAGTGCCCTGGAGCTGCTGGGACCTGGGTGCAGGAGGGGCAGTTCCCCTTTGCTCTCCCCGTGGAGCGTTCTTCCTGCCCCCACCCCCAGAAATTTCTGCAGGGCTTCCTGCTCTGGTCTCCCATGGCTTAGTGAGGGTGCGCTGGGGGAGCAGAGACAGGGCGCTATCGGACCCACACTCACCCCTCCTCGGGCCGTGTGGACAGTATCAGATCCTTCCATTCCGCCCAGAAGGCCTCCCGGCGCTCACAGTTCTCCTCGGACACCTGGCAGCTCAGCTCCGAGGTAGCCATGATCACTCCTCACTCCCTCTCCCCTCCCAGGCCCTTTAAATAGCCCCCTCCTCCCCCTTCTCCAGGGGCTATTTTCAGCCCCTCTGGCGTCAGATGCTATAAGCAGAGCCAAGACTCACTGATGGGGGGACACCAGACCTAGGGCAGGGGTTGGGGTACTGGATGCTGGCTGCCCCCTGGTCAGAGGTCTGCGGCCTGGGGTCCTTGGGGCAAGGCCTCCAGGTGCCTGACATTCCTCAGACAACGTCTCAGGCCAGCCACATGCCCAAACTCGTGCAACCCTGGCACTTGCCCTCTGCCCCACCCACTCCCCTTTGCAGGGAGGACAGCAGCTTGTCTGTAAACTGAGCAGGACCAGCAGGAACTGATGCCCCATCTGGGCTCTGTACCAGGGCTGCCAGGTCCTGCCCCGGCTGTGCTCTCCTCTGCTTGGGCTCAAGGGCACATCCCCAGACTGTGGCCCTCAACCAGAAGGGACAGTGCAACCACTCCTCAGGTGTCTGCACTGAAGACCTGGACCCAGTCACCCTCCCCACACCAGCAGGGGCGGAGGAAGTCAATTCCATATCTGGGACCCTGGGGCATGAGTCTTGGTCAGGTGTTTGCCTTCCCCATGGCTGGTGGTCAGAGAAGTGGTCTCTTAAGTCAGGCCGGTAGGGGTGGGAAGGGGGGTCCCAGTTTTACCCCAATACTGTGTTGGGTGAAATGGAAATCCTGGGGCTCTGATGGGTGACAGCCAGGCCTGACTCAAGCTCTAGATCAGCCGTACATAGGCTGTGTGACCATGGGTCAGTCCCTGCCCCTCTCTGGGCCCCTTTTCACACTTCCTGGCCACTATAAGAGGACCAGAAGAGCTCTGGAGCCTGCCAGCTCCAATGTGCCACCTGGGAGGGGTCTGGCTCTCCTTCATGGGGAACAGGGAGACAGATGGCTGTGGAGACAGCCCAGCACCCAGGGGTAGCAACTCATGATGCAAGAAGCTGGCACATAGGTGGTACGCATGGGGGGGATGAGTAGTGAGGACCCTGCCGAGTGGACAAGGCAAAGAGCAATGGGAAAAGTGGTGACGAGGGCAGAGTTCAGGACCCCGTGGGGACAGCAGAGTACCCAGGAGAAGGTCAGGCCCATGGGCACCCACCTGGGTGCAGAATTGCAGACTATTGATTACTGAGCACTGTGCCCGATTCTTCATATCTTTTAATCTCGTAACAACCCTGTGACATCAGTCCCATTTTCATAAAACAGGAAGCGGAAGCTGAGAGAGGTAGATTCGCCCAGGGTCACACACCTAGGCAGGACTGAGACAGGATTCGCGGGGCTCCAAAGAAGCTGGCACCGCTGGAAGCCTGCAGCAGGCAGGCCAGCCAGAAGGGAGGAGGGCACGCAGTGGCCTGGCTCCAGCCTGTGATCCAGCTCCAGGCTGCCCCTGGTGTGAGTGCGGTGCAGGGAGAGGGGATGGGTGAGTGGAGTCTGGGAGGTCCAGGGCTCCAGGTGGCCGGGATCCCAGAGGTGCCTCAGAGATCCTGAAGCTCAAGCCCCACCTCCACGCCAGCCAGATAGTCAAGGCTTGCTGTGGGCACTGCCAGGTGCCTGTACCCCCACCTCCAATCCTGGGCTAGAGACTTTGGGGCTGAGGCCTTGCAGGGGGTGGGGCATATTTTTCTGACCAGTCATCGGCTCAGTTGAATAGGTCAGGAAACGGGGGGCGCGTGGAGTGGGGGGGGGGGGCTGTTCCAGGAACTGGCTCTCCTGGCTCCGCCCTCCTGTCAGCCCCTGAGAGGCTACAAGGGGTCTCTGTCATCATCCAAGCTGCTGCCTGCCTTCCTCTTCCCTCAAGAGGCAAGGCAGCGGGAGGGGCTGGGTTTTGCTTTTTTTTTTTAGTTCATATTTTTAATTGGCTTAAATTACAAAGGTCCCCCAGGAGGCCCTGGGGGGAGGGGACAGCCTGGGAGAGGCAGAGATTCACTGCTAGCAGCCCACCCCCACCTGCCATCCACTCCCCCACAAGGGTCCCAGACTCTCAATAATCCTAAAAAACCGATGACAGTGTAGGTAGATGAAGAGCTCCTTCATCTTCACACGGGTGACAGGCTGTCCTGCCCTGCCCAGGGCCCTGGCCCTCCCCAGCCAAGTCAGGCACCCGGCCCAGACCCTGCCCCTGGCAAGGCAGGGGACAGCAATCTGCTCCTCCAGGAGGCAGGACGCCATGTAAACATCAGCAGGCCAGACAGCTTCCTCCAGCCAGCGGAGCCCCCGAGTCCAGTGCTGCACCCCACAGCCTGCTCCGACAGTTGACTCCAGGCACTGTGTGGCTCGGTGGAGGGTGGCAGCTTGGGGCCAGGTCCTGTGTGGGCAGCTGAAGCCCAACTGGCCCCCTTTCTGGCTCTGGAAGTGGTGGTGACAGGACCCTGGCCCGCAGGGTGGGTGGGGGCACGGTCACACCCGGGCCCCCAGCTCACTGATGCGCTGCCGTAGGTGAAAGGCAAATTCAAACATGGTGGCCGCGAGGCTCTGGTGGATGAGGTACCGGGGCAGGCGGCCCTGAGGGAAGGCAGGCAGAAGTCACCTGATGGCCTGGCCTCAGCAGGGTCCCCCCTTGCAGCTGGTACCAGCAGGGGGGCTCTGGGCCAGAATGCAGGTGCAGCTCTGGAATCCAGCCTGGGCTGCCCTGCCCTTTCCCCCTCACCCCTGGTGGGAAGAACATGCTGTGCCTGGCTCTTGGCACCAGCCACACAAACAGACGCGTGTGGGGCTGGGCTGGCCACCAGCCACCCCTCCTCAGGGCCTCAGGACTCAGGGGTAAGAAGGGGGCACATGCCCTATGGCAATTCAGGGCTAAGAGACCATCTGGACCCTGACCCACATTTTCAAGTAAGAAAGGAGGCTGACATAGGGAGGCCCAGGCGTGGCAGAGAACCCCCAAGGTCACACAGCAACCAAGACAGCAGCAGTGTCCCCTCCACTCCACGAACCCACCTGGAAGCCCCCCAGCACCCCACCTTGAGATCTGTATTAAGAATCCAGATGAAGGTGCAGACGCAGGGGTTGCTGGGCGACTTGAGCACGATGAAGCCCCCGGGGCCATTCTCTCCCCTATGGAAAGAGGCGTCATTAGGGGGACTCTGGACCAGAGCAAGGCTCTGACAGCCCCCGTGCCCCCACCACTCACACTCCATTCTTGGCCCAGCTGGGACTGGGCTGGAAGCAGGAAGGCAGAGCTACCCTGTCAACAAGGCTTAGCACAGGTGTCCCCGGGGCTGCAGAATCAGCCCCCCACCCCACCCACTATGTGATGCTTGAATCCTCCTACAACAGCTTGTTGGTGCCTGCACACCCCCAGGGGAAGGAAGCTCACCACCTTCCCAGCTCTCATCCACCCTGTCCAGAGATTCTAGGTCAGCCCTGCTATGGCAGAGTAGGCTGGGCTGGCACTTCTTACCCCTTCCCCTTCAGGAGGGGACGCCTGCTCAGGAGGAGGCTAAGCCTGGGAGGCACAGTTCACATCCCATCACCATTTCATTCTCCCTCAGTGCCACTGAGCATGCCTAAGCCCACGCCAAAGATAAGAAAGTTGGCACCCAGAGAGGAAGTGAGCTTGCCCGACTCCCAGCAAGTTTGTGCAATGCTCAAAGCAGAGCCCAGTGTCCTATTCAAAGAACAGTGCTCTCTGCTGGAAGGAGGGGATGGGGAAGAGTGGGGGTCTATGGGGAGGGCCGTCCACAGCACCACAGCCTAAGACCAGACAGCAGGGAAGATTCCAGAAGCCCAGGCACAGGTGCGGAAGACCGTAACCCCTCTATCTCTGGGGGACTCCTGAGCCACTCCAGAGAAAGGTGAGGGAGTGAGGACAGGGTGAGTAGGAGGACAGCGGACCCAAGTCTCCTTAGGCAGGAAAATGAAACCCAGAACGTAGCGCCTCCTGCTCAGGTCAATCAGCCCAGAGTGACCACATGGCTCTCAGGCCCCTTCCCTGCACGGGTCCCCATCCATGGTCTACCCCAGCCAGCCACCCCCGTACATCCTCTCCAGCCTTGGTTGCTTGGTGCCAGCTGTCCGCCACCCCCCACCTCCATAGATAGAGCAGCAAGATTAGCAGGATTAGTGGCCGGGAGGGGCAGAACCCAGTGGGGCAGGGAACAGGAAAGCAGCCTCAGCAGGGAAGCACCCGGCCGTACATGCCGTACCCTGCGCTGCTCAATGCTCCCAAGGGAGGGGCTGGCAGGGGTGACCCCAGGCAAGGCAAGGCTCACCTGACATATTTGTGCGTAGGGGGCTTGGCACCATGTGTGGTGGCGATGCCTGATGACAAGTATCGGTCCCTGCGCCGCTCAATGCGCCGGACATTCACAAAGTCCCTGGGGAGGGAAGGGTTAGCTTGGGGGACACTGACCCAAGGCCAAAGTGCAGAAGGCCTGGCTGAGCGGAGGGGGCCTGGCAGGGACTCACCTTGGGGAGACCACGCCGCCCGCAGCCCCCGCAGACACGTCATAGGAGATAAGGGTGTTGTCTTCCACTCGCTGCAGGATCTGAAGGTCGTCAACGGGGACTTGTGGAACAGGTCACCCCAGGAAAACCCCAGGGATGGGAACCCCCCAGTCCAGGCTCCTCTGGACGGGCCCCTTCACTAAGAGCTATGGTCATCTGCAGGCCCTGGGCAGCGTCGGATGGGCACTCCTCCTGCCCTCCTCCTGACCCTCTCGAGCAGGCACTGTTAACCATCATACCAACTGTATAGACGGGGCAGCTGAGGCGCAGTGCTTCAGTGATCCCACTGTGGTGTGACTGTCCCCGACCCATGCCCTAAGAGGCGGCCAGGCGGGCTCACCTGGCAGGCAGTCACTGTCTTGTTCCACAGCACCATCTTCTCAGGCTGCAGGATCACCTCCTGGTACACGAGCTCCGCAGGGCAGGGCAGGAAGGTCTGGGGCAGAGCAGCAGAGGCTTGGGTGGTGCCAGACGGGCTCGGGCAGACCAACCCTTCCCTCTTGGGGGGCACCCACCAAAGGGCCCCCTGGGCCCTTCCTGGAGCCACCAGTGCTGTCTGGGGCTCCAGGACACCCAATCCCCTCACTCACCTTCAGGATGAACGTCTTGCCGTGAAAGGGTACTTCAATGGTGTACACGGTATCCCCATATTCCTGTGGCAGGGACAGAGGTGGCAGGGAGGAGAGTGGAGGCAGGGGATGGGCTGGTGGCACAGAAATGGGTGACAGGCAGGGCAGGGTTTTAACAGCTCAGGATGGAAACCTCCAGGAGTCTGGGGACATCTGAGCAGCCGTTACAAAACAGCAGCTCCTGAGAAACCCACGGCACTGGCGGGAGAGAGGCTTTTGATGTTGAGTTAAAAGATGGGAGCACGGCTGCAGCTGCAACCATGAGAAACCATGTCTCCAGGCCAGTGGTGCAGCCACAGGAACCGGCCAGAGAGAGGGACTGGGGCCTGTTTCCCTGTTTTCTAAGCTCTCTGCAATCTTTGTAGATAATGTTGTTTTGATCATGAAACGAAACACTGGATGCAGGCAGAAGCCTGGCATCCCCTTCAAAGCCTGAAGCTGAGGGGCAGAGCAGCAGGGAAGTAAAGACAGGGTGCGGGGAGGGGGGCCAAGGGGGATGGTGGCGGGGGGGGGGGGGGCGGGCGCAGTAGGGGCGGGGAACGTCCAATCCAGCCCCGCCTCCTGCCAACCTGAGAGCCCAGCTCCCTCTCTTGGGGCAGGAATATGGCTCCAACCCATGCGATCCTTGGGTTTCTTCCTTAGGCCTCAGAAAAGGGAGTGGAAACACCTAATGCCCATGGCAGAGTCAGACGGGAGAGGGCTTCTTACATTATTCTTCTCAAACTTCCAGTTCTCTTCCTGGGCCAAGATCTGGTCCACCACTGCTGCGGCCTCCCTCCCCTGGCGGACGTACTCCCGCTCCTGGACAGAAGCAGGAAGCAGGGAGGGGTCACCTGGACCGTCTTCGTGGCCTGTTCTCTCTCTAGACAAGCCACATGGGGGGGTCTGGGCTGGTCTCCCTGGGCCCTGCAGGCTTGTGGCTGCTTGCCCTGTGGGCCCAGGCATGAGGCAGACCCAGGGGGCTGGACTGGGGGTGGGGCAGACACTCAGACGGATGGGGACTAACCGAGGTTCAGCCTCTTCTGGGAAACCCCCGCCCCCAGGCTAAGCCCCACACCGCCCTCTTCCAGGTGCCCATTCCAAAGGCAGAAGTCGGGGGTGGGCAGACAACTACCTGAGCAGAGAAACTTTTCTTCCCAGCAACTTCCTCATCTGATTCATTGTCAGACCCTGCGGAAAACAGGCACAGATAACAATGGCGGGGGTGGGGAGCGTGGGGAGGTAGTGGGGTTCGGGAATGTGAGTGCAAGGATGTGGGGGATAAAAGTGTGTGGGAGAGGGTTGCTGGCTTTCCCCAGGGAGCCTGATAGAAGTAATAGAAAGAGCACACCCAGCCTACCCCTTTCCCCACAAGGCCCCTCCCTGAAAGCAGTTCCCCCACACATCAGCCCTCACCTGCAAAAGATTCTGGGGGTGAATAGAACTGGCCCTCAGAGAGAGCGCTGGAGAACAGAAGGGGTCCACGGGCAACAGCAGCCTGGGCAGCAAGATACCCTGGAGGGGCAGACATGGGCCGCCACGGCCCAGACCCAGGACAGTTACACACTAGCAGCCTGGGGCACCCCTACCCCAGGTTCCCACTCCGGCTACTGGAGGCTGCTTAGAGGTGGCAAGATGCCTCAAGACCTCTCACCAGGCGCGGTGGCTCACACCTGTAATCCCAGCACTTTGGGAGGCTGAAGCGGGAGGACGACCTGAGGTCAGGAGTTTGAGACCAGCCTGGCCAACATGGTGAAACCCCATCTCTACTAAAAATACCAAAAAAATTAGCCGAATGTGGTGGCAGGCGCCTGTAATCCTGGCTACTTGGGAGACTGAGGCAGGAGAAGCTCTTGAACCTGAGAGGCGGAGGTTGCAGTGAGCTGAGAAGGCGCCATTGTACTCCAACCTGGGCAGCTGAGTGAGACTCCATCTCAAAAAAAAAAAAAAAAAACAAAACCAAAAGACTGACTCTCATGCCCACAACTCACCTCTCTTGGGGCTGTGGTAACCCTCACTGCATCCCTACCCGTGAGCACTCACATCGATCCTCTTCGGCCTCCTGGGGCAGGACTTTGAAGTCAAGGAACCAAGTCTCCAACCAGGCGAGGACAAAGGAGACGATGGGGAGCAAGTAGCCAAATGCCCCTTTGCTGAGCAGCTGTGGAGGGAGGGGGCTGAGCTCCATGGCAGGGGTCACCCCAACCCAGAGCCCTCTCCTGCAGCCACCACCTATAGCCAGCCAAACTGGCATACACCCCATTCCTAGTAGCAGCTTCTTAGGAACCCTCTCAAGTCTGCAGCAGGATAAACCGGGGTTAGGCTGGAGAAAGAACTTTCTGAATCTTGGGCCTTCAGGGGGCTGAGGGAAGCAGGTGAAGAATGATTCCTTAGAGATACCAAAGGACAGGATTCAGGATTCCCTCTCCTCCATCCCAGACAACAGGGACAGACACCCCAAATCAGAGAAATGGTCCTCTCCAGAAGCACACCACTCAGGTCAGATGCCCACCAGACCAGCCAGACCCTGAGCCACTGACCTCGGAGAGGATGACTTTGACAATGAGGAATGCACTGGACACCAGCGTCGTGACCTGCCCAGGGAAGGGATGGAGGGAGGGGGAAGCAGAGGCTGGGAAGTGAGTCCTCCTCCATCCCATCCCTTCCACCAGCCCTGCTAGGGTCCAGGGCTGCCAGGAACGTGGCATCTTACCGCAATCACCCACCAGTGCCGAAGCCGCAGCACAGCATAGCCCAGGAGCAGTCCAGAGAAGCGAAAGAAGGCCAGGACCTGGTAGGGGTTGGGAGCCAGGCTGTCACAGGAAGTGAATGTCCCCCACCCTGCTGCAGGCTGATCTCCCCTCCGGTCCTGCCCCCATGTTCCCTCCCCATGGGCATGCATGCCTCAGGGGACAATGACTGACTCAACGTTTCTCTAGGAAAATTTGGAGGTAACCTTGGACTGGGGTCTTATCTTCCCTCTCCCACTTGGGGCTCTCTGAAGGTGGGGCTTTGTGACTGATGGCTCCCTAAGGATGGGAGCCAAGTCTCTCATCAGACTGGATATCCGTGCAAGGAGGAGAACCCAGCAGAAGTCATTTCCCTGCTCAGGGTCCCCAGGATCTCCCAAGGCCACTCACGAAGATGTCAAAGAAGGAAGTTTTAAAGTTGTACTGGATGATCTCCTGCTCCAGGTTCTTGCGGATGCCTGTGTTGGTCTGTGGGAGGAAGACAGGAAGAGCTCTGCAGTAGACGGTGGACGCAAGGGCCTGGGGCTGCCCAGGAGGTAGGGAAGGGGGAACCTGGAGGCGAGGCTGTTGGTGCTAAGCCACCACCCAAGGGGGCCCCCGAAGCACCAATACCATTCCTCTAAGGATGCAGGCCGCCCCGAAGGGCAGGGCTAGGTTCCAGCACCCTGCCTAGGAAGGGGCAGCTTGGAGGTTTCAGGGCTGTGCAGCGGAGGCAGTGGGCCCCACGCAGGGCCAGCAGAAGGGCGCCGGGAGCCCACCTCTGATTCCATCTCCCTCCCGGCACTGTGGTGCTTGCTCCCTCTTCCCAGCCAATAATCCATCTGGGCTGATGGGGGCTGGGGGTGGGCAGTGGTATCAGACGGAGCCTCAGGTGGCAAATCAATTGATTAGGTTTATGCGTAATGGGCAAAATCCATCATGCTGCTGGAGAGGGTGAAGTGGGGAGGGAGCGGATGTGTCCTTGCCCCTGTCCCTACCCCAGCCCAGCCCACATTTTCACCAGGACCCCCGAGGCCTTGGCCCGGACTCCAGTGTCCAGAGGTCTGGCGGACTGGATGGACACCAAGCCACACTGTGGCCTGACTCTTCGGAAAGACTGGGGGTGATGGGCCTAGACTTCTTCAGGTGGGGCACCAGCCACCCTGGAGAAGGGAGGACACAAGGGACTCGGAGTGATGGAGCCCAGGAACCCTGGGGAAGAAAACCCCTCGCAACCGCCTAGACCAGGGCTTCTGCTCTCCGGCAGCGCAGCCAAATCTGAGGGGCTTGTTAAAGATACGGATGCTCCATCACTGAGCACACAGCCCCACCACATGCCTCTACCTGAAGCCCACCCCAGCCCCCTCAAAATCCGATGCCACCTCTCCTCTGGCTGCTGGTGAGGCCCCAGGCCTGCCACCCACCCACCCCACCCCATCCAACCCATGCCACCCAGCCCTCCTCTTACTCCTCAGCCTCCGCCCTGGGCTCTGCAGCCCCTTCCACCCTCAGTCGCTGGGCCTCAGAGCACTGTCCTCCTCCCTGCTCTCTCTAGCCTGGGCACCCACTGGTGCTGACCGGATCAGTATGCGGGAGAGCCAGGTTTCAGACCCTGCTTTGCTACACTCTGGCTGCAGGTCCCCAGCTCAGCACAACCCTACTGAGGTCCTTGTAACCACCGGGCAACACAGACTCAGTCTGTCAGCGAACTAAAAATATATATGCTCCCAAACACAAAAATAAAACTACAAGACTGAAAATCAATACAATTTTAATTACGTCTGCCAAGGGAAACATCATGCTGACTTTACTAATTGTTCAATCCTGTATTCTGAAATTTTTCATGACATCTGAAAACAATTGGTAAGTTAGATCTCCTCACTTTGCCAGAATTCCTAGGTACCTTCGAGGACTGCAGAGCAGCTGCAGCCGACATGGCCAAACAACTTCAAAGGCACAATTACAGAGGCCAGGCGCGGTGGCTCATGCCTCTAACCCCAGCACTGTGAGAGGATGAGATGGGAGGATCACTTGAGCCCAGCACTTTGAGACCAGCCTGCACAATATAGTGAGACTCCATCTCTACCAAAAAAAAAAAAAAAAAAAAAAAAAAAAAAAATAGCCAAACACGTGGTACATCTGCGGTCCCAGTTATTGGGGAGGCTGAGGCGGGAGGAAACCTTGAACCTAGGAGGTAGAGGCTACAGTGAGCCATGATCACACCACTGTACTCCAGCCTGGCTGACAGAGTGAGACCCTGTCTCAAAACAAAACAAAAGTAAAATTATCAAAATATTTTCGGCTCTCCTTGGGTAAGAAAATATGTATTCAATGAAGGGTGCAGGTAAGTTTTAGTGTTTGCTTTGATGTTGGATGGGACCTTGAAAAGGAAGTCTACCTAAGACCTTGGAAGCTCTGCAGAAGCCCCTGAGCCTTCGGGGAGAGATAGCCCCTGGGGCCATCCATGGCCATGGCTCCAGCTCCCTGAAGGTGCCAGCTCATTTCTGGTGCACAGGGGACAGTCACCCTCAGGGCCCCGTCTCTCCCTCCAGCTCAACGTGCCCAGAATCAGACTTATTCTCTTTGCCCCAAGCCGGCACCTTCCCCGAGCTCATCACTTCTATCAACAAGACATGGTTTTCCGGTCACATAAGCTTGAGACCTGGAGGAAGGGCCCTCGCCATCCAGAACTCTGATGGGGAGCCCACGCTGCTGAAGGAGAAGGAGGGGAGGACTTGAGAAGCTGAGTCCCTTGCTGAGGTCACCAGGTCAACGCAGAGTGGAAAAGAACCGAGGAGCTGGAACGAAACTGAGCCTTGGGTGCCCTGCTTCCAAGACTCCTGCCTCTGTGGGCTTGGCCCTGCCCAGAGACCAGATGAAGCCACTGCGCTTCCGAGGGTGGGCCAAGCACTGCGTGGGCCAGGGGAGGGGCAGCATCTCATCAGAGCCACTGGGAGTTTTTCCTGTTTTGCTCCCCACTGTGCCCTCTGCTTTTATTTACTTATTTATTTGAGTCAGGGTCTCACTCTGTCACCCAGGCTGGAATGCAGTGGTGCGATCATGGCTCACTGCAGCCTCAGACTTCTGGGCTCAAGTGATCCTCCCGCCTCAGACTCCCGAATAGCTGGGAAAACAGGTGTGTGCCATCACACCTGGCTAGCCTCTGCTTTTAGCACAGAGACTCAAAAAATGCTTGCTGAATGAATGAATGAACAAATAAATGAATGAATGATTGAAGAAACGAATGAACGAACCAACTGGAGCCAGAGGGCAGTGGCAGGCAGAAAGAAGACAAACAGCTCTGCCAGAGCTGGGTCTCCCCCCACCTTCTCTCAGGAGCCTCCACCAGGGGGCAGTATGGAGCAGAGGCCAAGAGCATGAACTCTGGAGCCACAGGGTGGGTTCAAGGCCTCGGCCTTCGCACAAGTGCATGTGGACGGACCCTGGCCAAATGATGCAGCCCCTCCGAGCCCCGTTTTCTTCATTCAGAAGATGAGAACCACTGTTATATCCTCCTAGTCTTCATTTTACCCAGCTAACCAACCCCAGAGGAGAGGCAACCCTCCCACGTGGCGGACGACAAACTGAGGCCGGGCCTCAGTTTGTCGTCCCGCCACGTGGGAGGGCTTGCCCCCTCCTCACATTCTGGGTTCGGTTAGCTGGGTAAATGAAGAGCAGATCGAAGGTGACGAAGAGACAGAAGGTGCGGCGGACATCGGAGATGGCCCTTCGCTTCTCGGGCGGCAGAAGGAAGTGCGAGGAGAGGCTCTGGCTGTGGGACAGCGAGGAGCCCAGGGAGGCCAAGGCGGGCAGGCTGTGCTCCAAGTCTCCACCCAGCTCCCCAGGCAGCTTGCTCATCCTGGTGGGCCCTCACCTCAGGGCGGGGAGGGCGGGGCCTCAGCAGTGAGGCTGGGGGCAAGGCAGAGGCAGAGTCCTGTCAATCTCCTCCTGTCCCTCCCCCCACAACCCCCAGGGCCACCATCGGCTCCCAAACACATCTGTCCACACACTGGGTCCCAAGCCCACGGCCCTGTTGCCCAAACCTCCTCCACCGGCCTGGCTCCCAGGCTGCTGGGGCGAGCATTCGGCTATCTGTCCTTCCTGATACTCCCTGCCCCAAGCCCAGCAGCCACACCCTGGAGGGCTCCGGGGTCCCTCAGTTGGGCACCTACCCGCTCCCGGATGCCTGGGGCCACAGCCTGCTCCTGCCAGGCCCAGCCCTGAGCTCCAGTCTCTGGTCCTGTCAACAGCCTCTGGGCCTGCCACCACCCCCAGGAGAAGAGGGCCCCAAGCTCTGTTCTTTGTTTTCTAAGCACAAAGCCACATTCCCTCCCAGCAGCCAGCCTTCCCCTCCCACCCCCTAATCCATGGCAACTGGGAGGGCCTTCCTAGAGCTGTCTGTGTGCTTCGAGCTATGGAGAGCAGGCATCTTGGTCCCTCTCAGCGCCACCACCCCCTGCCCTGCCCTGCCCAGGCCCAACCACCACCATCTCTGCCTGGACCACTGCAATCTGCTTCTCACAGGTGGGCCTCCAGGCTGCCTCTCACCCTCCAGCTCTTCGCACAACAGCCGGCCTAGAGAACCTGCTCCAGGGCCCTCCCAGAGCCCCCGCCCTCCTCACCCGGCCCTCTCAGTCCAGGCCTGCAGAGTGGCCTCTGCCCAGCCCTTCTTCCAGTCTTGCTGCCACCGCCACGCCGGCCTTCTTTTACATCCCTCAATACAGCTGCCCTGTCCTGCCTTGGGGCCTTGGATCTGGTACTCCCCATGCCTGGAATGTTCTCGCACAGGCCTTTCGGGGGCAGCTCAAAAGTCCTCTCCCCAGACAGCCTCCCACCCCCCTCCCCACACACACGGCGGAACATGATAGGAAGCTGCCTTCCTTTCCTCAGTGAGCTGGGTCACTATCTGAAAGGATCTTTATTAGTTTTATTTCACTGTTTACCCTTCTCTCACTAGACTGTCAACTCCACAGCCTCAGGGGCTTTATCTGACATGGTCACTGTGTCTCCCTGGTGCCCAGCACAATGCCTGGCACATCACAGGTGTTTTGTAATTGACTGCTGAATGAATGAATGCTCCGTGGGCCTCCTGGCCCTCAGCTCCATGCCACACAGCAGACAGGAACAGGCCAAATCCTAAAGACAGCAGGAAGTAAGCCGCTCTGGAGGCCAGCCCAGTGCTCTACTGCCCAGTGCCTACACATCCACTGCCACGCTCATGTCCAAGGCCTTGTTCATGTCCACTCAGGGACGGTTCCTCTTCCTTTACAGATACAACCAAGGCTCAGAGAGGTGAATGGATTTACCCAATCCCTTAACGCCCTGTGCCACCATGGGGCTCTCAGGAACCCTAAAGACAAAAGGAACCCTGGCACTCTCTCCCTGCCATGCAGCCCCCAGGCCTGGGGTCTCTGCCCCATCCATTTGCTGGGTTCTAAGAGGTCCCATCCCTTGGGTAAGAAGGAAAGGTCCCATTGAAAGTCAGAGAGGAGCTGAAGCGGGGAGGCAGAAACGCACCAGCTTGGTGGGGCCTGAGCTTCTGGGACTTGACCAAGCGGCTCCCTCAGTCTTCCCACACCCCAGTACCAGCGAGTATATTTGGGGGCTAGAGGAAGGGGGGCCCTAATGTTTGTCCCTGATCTTGGGAAGGCAAGGTCTAACCACTCTCCTGTCCTGATGTAGCCCACCACACTTTGCTATGTGGGCTACCTTCCTGGGCCCCTCAGTCTACCACATCCAAAACTAGCCCAGGCCAGTTGGTGGCTGGCAGGAGGTTCTGAGCAAGCCGGCTCATCCACCCCTCTGCCCCTGTGCAAGCCCCTCTAACAGGAGCTGACTGTTTGAAGCAGAGACTGGGGGCAGGGGAGGCGGAGGCACTGAGCCGAGGCTGCTCCCGACACCACACTCTGAGCCCCATGACAAGTTCATCTCCACAGTGCTGCGGAGAAGCCGGCTCGGCTCTGGAAGGAGGCAGCGGGGAGGGGATGTGACAGGCCGCTGGCAATGGGACCCCAACATCCATCAGCCAAATCTGTGCCAGAGACTGCACGCTCAGCACATCCCTCACGGTGACGGGCCCAGCTCCAGGGCGGGTGACATTTCCCTGTCTCTGACGGACCTTTTGTTTGCAACCAGACCTGTCTCCCTTCCTCACTCTCTCCATCTCTCTCTCCTCATCTTTCATGTCTGTTTCACAAAGTAACTTTTCTTTCCATCTGTGTGGGGTTTTGTTTGTTTGTTTGTTTAAAGACAGAGTCTTGCTCTGTCAACCAGGCTGCAGTGCAGTGGCATGATCATGGCTCATTGCAGCCTTCAACTCCTGAGCTCAGGCGATTCTCCCGCCTCAGCCTCCGAAGTAGCTGAGACCACAGGCACATATCACCATACTCGGCTAATTCATGTTATTTTTTTTGGAGGCAGGGATCTCACTATGTTACCCAGGCTGGTCTCAAATTCCTGGGCTCAAGGATCCTCCTGTTTTGGCTTCCCACAGTGCTAGGATTACAGGTGTGAGCCACCGCGCCTGGCCTGTATTTCCTTGCAAGTATTTTTTTTTACCTGCTCCCTTGTTCATGTCTGTCATTTGGGTTTGTTTGTTTGAAATGATGGAAACTGATCATCTCACAGTTCAGGAGGCTGGAAGTCTGAGAAAGGTACTGGGAGGGCCATGCTCCCTGACCCCTTCCTTGCCTCTTCCTGGCTCCTGGCGGTATGCGAGCAATCTGGCGTGACTTGGCTTGCAGCCACATACCCCAACCCGTCTTCATTGTCACATGGGGCTCTCCCAATGTGTCCGCCTTCATATGGCCATCTCCTTACACAGATACCAGTCATGCTGGGCCCACTCCAGCATGCCCTTACCCTGACTGATCACATCTGCGATGACCCTGTTTCCAAATAAGGTCACATTCTGAGGTACAGGCAGTTAGGACTTCAATACATCTTTTTTAGGGGGTCACAATTCAACCCCGAACGGTAAGAGATGGGGTGTTCTTGAAGTCCTGGGGTCAAGCAATCTTCCCTCCTTGGTCTCCCAAAGTACTGGGATTACACGTGTGAGCAGTTAACTTACGGCTTTAGGGTCTGCTTTATTCTTCTTATATTTCTTTTGTACAACGGATATACTTCCTTTGTATATATTTCTTTTTTTTTCTTTTTTTTTTTTTTTGAGACGATGTCTCTCACCCTGTCACCCAGGCTAGAGAGTGCAGTGGCGTGATCCCGGCTCACCGCAACCTCCGCCTCCCAGGTTCAAGCCATCCTCCTGCCTCAGCCTCCCAACTAGCTGGAATCACAGCCACACGCCACCATGCCCAGCTAACTCTGTATTTTTAGCAGAGACGGGGTTTTGCCATGTTAGTCAGGCTGGTCTCTATCTCCCGACCTCAGGTGATCAGCCCGCCTTGGCCTCCCAAAGTGCTGGGATTACAGGCGTGAGGCACCGCACCTGGCCTTGTATTTCTTCTATCTTTTCTTTCTTACGTGGACAGGAGCTTACGACAGACGCTCTCTTGCTTGTTATCTTCTCCCTAAACACTATATCCTGGGGAGCACCCCATACCCGTGTTACATTGCCTTCCTCGTTCTTTGATAGAGCTGCTTGGTATTCCATTTTATAGGCAAACTATAGTTTATTCAGCCTCCCATGAATGAGTGCTTAGATTTGTAATTCCAGAAATGCTGCAATGAATAACCTTGAGCATAGACATATATATTCACGTTGTTGGAAGTGTATCTTCAAGACAGATTCCTAGAAGTGGTATTGCTGGGTCAAACTGCATATGTGGTTGGTGAGGCGTTGCCAAGTTCCCTTTGCAGTTTGCACTCCCACTAGCAATGCACAAGAATGCCTGTTTCCCCACAGCCCACAGAACAGATCGTCATCCATGTCTGTCTCGATTTTTCCCCATCTGGGTCCTTCTCTCAATCTATCTCCCATTTATGAGTCTTTCGCTCCACTCCATCCAGCTCTCCCCCTTTCTCCACGTTCTCTATCTGCTTCTCCCCTCCCTCCCTCCCTCCTTCGTCCTTGCCTCAATTCCAGGTGCTGTCGCTCGCCTACTCCAGTCTACTTCTGTGTCTGTCTGTCCTTCCCTCCGACTTTCTCCCTCCCTGGGGACAGGACTTGGGTGGCAGCAGCTTGGGTGTGAGAAGCACTTGGAGTGGCAACCACACTGACACTCACATGCCCAGACGTCCCTGTCGAAGCGAGAGACGCAGATGGGGCTAGAGCAGAGGTGTTGCAGGAGCCTGCGGGAGTTGAAGATGCCAGGGAGTGTGGGAGCCAAGCACGGGGGCTCGGAGGCAGGGGCGGGGGTAGCTGGCCAAGAGTCAAAGAAAGAGTGTTCTGTATCACTCTCCCACCGAAAGCAGCCCAGAGTCCAAATGACAGCCTGTAGGTAGACAGAGCACTGGTCCGGAGTTAGGGGACCTGTCACCCAGTCTCCAGGCAGCCACTAATTCCGAGTAACGCTGGACAAGTCCTTCTCACCATGCCTCTGTTTATCTGGGGGGAAAAGTCAGTGGTTTCTTCAGTCCTCTCCCTCTGCGTTTTTTAAGAGAGAATCTCACTCTGTCACCCAGGCTGGAGGCAGAGGTGTGAACTTCAGCTTTGACCTCCTGGGCTCAAGTGATCCTCCCGCCTCAGCCTCCCAAGTAACTGGGACCACAGGCACATGCCATTATGCTCAGCTAAGGTTTTAATTTTTTTGTAGAGACGAGGCCTGTGTTGCCCAGGCTGGTCTTGAACTCCTGGGCTCAAGAGACCCTTCCACCTCAGCCTCCCAAAGTACTGAGATTACAGGCGTGAGCCACCACCCACCCCAGCTACAAACCACGTCCTTTTCAAAGCAAGATAAACTTTTCAAACAGTAATACTTTACCTGGAACCTCAACATATAAAACAGATAAAAACCAGACCACTTTGGGTAAAGGCGGCCACAGAGTCCCACCTGTCAGCCCTTCCTCCAACTCCAGCATCTCCCTGAGCGAGGCCTCCTTAGCTGCAGTTTGAAAATGGGGCTCGCTCAGATGACTCTGAAAGGCCTCTGAACTCCATCAGACCACCTGATGACAACTTGCCTTGGCCTAGGACTGCAGTCCCCAAAGCACTCATCTCTGGCTGACTACAGGCTGCCAGGCCCTAGAGGCGTAACAGCTAGCGCCAGCCCCTACCTCCGTCCTGACCAGGGGGGGCAGGAAAGGGCACTGTGGAGATGGCCCAGCTGTCCCCCAGGCCCTGGGAGCAGCACTCCCCAGCCGAAAGAGCCCACCAGTTGCCGTCGCTGGCCCCTCCCAAGCACCTTCAGAAGTGTCAGGGGAACAGCACCTGTGGCGTGAAACAGTCGCCTGGGATGGCTGCAGACTTGACAGTCGACTGTCTGTGGAAGCTGAACTGCTAAGACTTGGGGAGGGAGGGAGACTGGGAGGGAGGTGGAAAGTGGAGGTTTTACCATCCTAGGGTAGAGGGGGAAGAGGGTGGGGAAGGGTAGGAAAGTCAGGTGTCAGGGCACAGCGAATTATCTGAGGCAAAGGGAAGAGGTGGGCACAGGCCCCCACACCCCTTCCCAGGCCTTCCCTTCCTCTCCCCAGGATACAAAGAGTATCAGCCCCACTCGTATAGGGTTCTGGGTGGTGTGCTGGACTCAGGGCAAACAGGAGGTGGCTGGTACGTGGAAAAAGGAATGGACTCTGAGGTCACGGTTTAAATCTCAGCCTTCTTCCTTTCTAGCTGTGTGATCTGGGGCAAGGCATAACCCTTCTGAGACTCAGTTTCCTCAGTTACATTAAAACAAGCAACAATAGGCTGGGTGTGGTAGCTCAGGCCTGTAATCCCAGCACTCTGGGAGGCCAAAGAGGAAGGACTGCTTGAGCCCCGGAGGTCAAGACCAGTCTGGGCAACACGGCAAAGCCCTGTCTCTACAAAAAATATCAAAATCCGCCAGGCGTGGTTGTGCATACTTGTAGTCCCAGCTACTCAGGAGCCTGAGGAGGGAGGATCACTTGAGGTCAGGAGTTCAAGGCCAGCCTGGCCAACATGGTGAAACCCCATCGCTATTAAACATACAAAAAAATTAGCCGGGTGTGGTGGCGCATGCCCGTAATCCCAGCTACTTGGGAGGCTGAGGCAGGAGAATCACTTGAATCTGGAAATCGGAGGTTGCAGTCAGCCAAGATCGCACCATTGTACTCCAGCCTGGGTGACACAGTAAGACTCTGTCTCAAAAAAAAAAAAAAAAAAATAAAGACCTTTTTTTTTTTTTTTTTTTTTTTTTTTTTTTTTTTTGAGAAGGAGTTTCGCTCTTGTTACCCAGGCTGGAGTGCAATGGCGCAATCTCGGCTCACCGCAACCTCCGCCTCCTGGGTTCAGGCAATTCTCCTGCCTCAGCCTCCTGAGGAGCTGGGATTACAGGCACGTGCCACCATGCCCAGCTAATTTTTTGTATTTTTAGTAGAGACGGGGTTTCACCATGTTGACCAGGTTGGTCTCGATCTCTCGACCTTGTGATCCACCCGCCTCGGCCTCCCAAAGTGCTGGGATTACAGGCTTGAGCCACCGCGCCCGGCAATAAAGACCTTTTAAGTAAGAGGGAAATTGCAAGCGGGGGAGGTTAAAACACTATAGTGACATGTAATAAAAATCACCCTAAAAGGCCTGTGTTCAAATCTGCACTCTACAATTCACCTGCTGTGTGGCTCAGAGCAAGTTCCCTAACCCTTTAGCCTGGTTCCTTCGTCTATAGAAAGGCAGGTTATTCCAGCTCCAGGCAAAGGTGAATTCCCAGGTTGGCTTAGGGCAGGAAGTGGAGGGCTGTCCTGGATCCCTGCGTAAGCTCTTAGGGGAATGCAGGGGCTGGTCTCTACTCCTTTCTCTGGTAACCAGACTCTGCAATTCCAAGCTCCCACTCAGCGAGCAGCAACGGCTGTTCCCTCACACGTCCAGAAGAGGAGGGCAGCAGGGTGGCTAAGCTGCCTCCCACTCGCCCACCCCCAGTTACAAATCTCAGGCTGCAGAGCCACAGACAGGGTTCCTTGCTAGCCCTTGGTCATACCCCAGGCCAGAAGCTCCGGCCACCTTTCTTTAGGGAAGCAGCTCCAAAGCCTGGCTGACTGCAGCTCTCAGTAGCCGTTTCCTAGCTCAGGCAAGTCTGCAATTTTTTTTTGGTTGTTGTTTTTTGGTTTTGGTTTGTTTTTTTTTTTTGAGACAGGGTCTTGCTCTGTCACCCATGCTGGAGTGCGATGGTGTAATTACAGCTCATTGCAGCCTCAAACACTCCCTGGCTCAAGTGAGCTTCCCGCCTCAGCCTCCTGAGCAGCTGGGATGACAGGCAGACGCCACCATGCCCAACTAATTTTTCTTTTCTTTCTTTTTTTTTTTTTTTGGTAGAGACAGGTTCTCACTATGTTGCCCAGGCTGATCCTGAACTCCTGGACTCAAGCAATCCTCCCACTTCGGCCTCCCAAAGTGCTGGAATTATACTACACTTAGGCTTTTATGTCTAGTCCACGTCTGTGATTTGAACAAAGCCACCTACTCTCTGCACAAGCCTCCACTGCTTCATCTGTAGACTGAGGACACCTGTCTTGACCCTGGGCTGTCTGGGGCACCAAAGGAGACAATGATGACAGTGACGTGCCTAGCACAGCGCCTGGCACCACAGAGTAAATGGTTATCGTCTAACCACATAGACATTAACTACTGTCACTGCTTTGAGTCTCCTCGCCCTTCCCTACCTCCTAGCCTCCCAGGGAGGGCTGGGTCAAACTTTGCAAGTTCCAGCTACAGCTTATTTCACAGAGCTGTGCCCTGGGACTCAGGGGGAAGGGGAACAAGTCTTATTCATATCCAAAGATGACTCACATCTCTGGGCAGAGTGGGTTCTCCAAATCCCCCAGAGGCTAGGGGGATAGTAGACACAGGTCTTCCAAACACCGCCGTCCCATATTCCACAGGAAATGCTGGCACCAGCACCCCCTGCCCATGTGGTGCCCCTAACTCAGTACAAATCAGGAAGGATCAGTGAAGCCGAGAGAACTGGACTCCAAGCCAGGAGATGGGTCAAATCTCAGATTGCCACCTTGCTAGTCACTGAACCTCACCATGCCTCAGTCTTCTTCCCGGTAAAATGGGGCTAACAATATCACCTACTCCTTACAGGTTGATGTGGATTAAATGACTTAATGCAATGGCCCAGAAGAGATTAAATGACTTAATGCAATGGCCCAGGAGAGATTCTGACGCAGAGTGGTGGCTACGTGAGGGTTAGCTGGGATTACTTTCCTGCTCTTCTCCAGAGGAAGAGAGTCTCGAGCTCTGACTGCCTGGTGAGATGGCTTCAGGCCAGAGCTGGGGTTGTTTTGAGTCAAGCAGCCCTGTCAATGCCAGGTTAACACAGACTCCACAGAGGGCAGAAGGCAGAGGCCCTGGGTGTGGAGGAGGTTGGCCTTGGTCTGTGTCCTGCTGCTGGCTGGCCCAGAGGGAGCTGGTTAGGGGAACACAGGACAGCAGACCAGACAGGCAGATGGGCCAGTGCAGAAGACACAGATCCAGCCGGCGGTGGCCCGCAGTGGCGCCCACAGACATCATCGCCTTAATGCTTCGCGCCCCTCCCAGAAGCTGCAGTGACGACTCATGGGAACGAGAGCTGCCCACAGTCCCCAACCAGGAAGGGGCAAAGTGGAGCCGACCCCAGAGGCACATGAGCTTCCCCATGCCAGGCTGGGACCTTCTAAGTATGAACGTTGCTGCCTGCAAGAGCACTTGCTGGCCAGGGGACAGGGTATCAAGAGGCCCTCTTTGGGCTCAGCAGTCATCTGGTCACATCTCCCTTCCACATCAGAACCATGAGCAATTCCTGCAGTCTCTTCCTGCAAAATCCAGCCAGTATCTGCCCACTGCTCACCCACCACCATGTCACCCTGTGCAGGCCATCACCTCCACCTGCCACTCTTCCTTGCCCTCACCCCTTCAGCCTGCTCTCAACACAGCAGCCAGAGGGATCCTGTTAAAAGCCAGGCCACACCTCTCCAGTGCCCCAACCTCCAATGGCTTCCCCAGAATAAAGGCCGAAGTCCCCACCCCAGCCTATAAGCCCTCCTCTTCCCCCTTCCTCTTCCCTTCGAGCCCTCTACTTCAGCCACACTGGTCCCTCGCTGTCCATGGACACACCAAGCGCGCTCCCTGTCCAGGGCCCTGGCACCGCTGCTCTGACGGGTGCTCCTCCCCAGGGCTCCGCAGGGCTTGCTCTGTCACTCCATTGAGGTCTCTATGCAAATGTCCCTTTGGAGAGACCATTCCTGAGCCCCGATTTAGCCCCCGCCCTGTATGCCTTATCCTGCTGCATTCTTCACAGCACTTGTTACCCCTGACACAGGACACATTCACTGGTCTGTGTTTACTGCCCGTCGTCTCCCACTGGAATGCAAACTCCTTGAGAGCAGGTACTTCCTGTGCTTCGCTCACTGCTACATGCCCAGTACCAGAACTGTACCAGGCTCATAGTGGGTTTCCAGGAAATGTACTAAACTGCCATTTACACGCTCCCCTACAGCAGTACATGCGCAGGGGCACGTGGACATTCACGCCCAGCCTGGAGAGCTGCCCCTCCCTGCCCAGGCTGCCCCTCCTGGAGCTGGACTCCAACCCCGGCCTGGAGAGCCACCCCTCCCTGCCCAGAGGGCACGGCACACCCTCTGCGGGGTCTTTCCTGCCCAGAGCACAGGCACTCCCTCCACAAGAAGGCCAGGGGAACTGGTTTCCTGGGGGCCTCAGACGGGCTGCCTGCTCCCCTCCCTGAGCCTGACTTGTAGGGAGAAGACTCAAGGTGAGTTAACAGTGAGTCTTTGATAACAGGGGAGGGTAAAGGAGAAGGGAGGACTCCAGACCCCAGCACTCCTCTTTTGCTACGGGGGTCAACACTCGCCCTCTCTACTCTGCTGACTATTGGCTGCGCCCAGGACACACCACGGCCCATCCCCTCGCCTCCCTGTTTCCTCATTCTGGAATGACCTCCTTCCTTGAGAAGAACTCTGGCCCTTCAGAGATTAGTTCAAATGTTGCCTGCTGGGCAGAGCTTCTCCTCACCCTACAGGCTCTCCGAACCTTTCAGAACTCTGGGTCAGCATTTATCACAGCTAGGTATCTCAAGGCCATCTGTCCTAAGCCCTTGAGGTCCAAGTCACAGCCACAGTGCCTGGCCACAGTACAGGTCTAGTAAGTTAGCCGGTCTGTGGATCCGTAACGTCCACCCTGGAACGGGGGAAAGGGTGCTGGTTTGGAGTTGGGCATTAGTCCCGGAGTCAAAAACTTAGGAGTAGGCTCCCAAGTAGCTGAGCCTACAGGCGTGCACCACTGTGCCTGGCGAGGATGGCACATTCAGGGTGTACTGGCCCAGGCCATCAGCCTCAGGACGCTTGACTTACTGGCCCTACTGTAGCCCTCCACAGACGGTTTGGGAAATCCCCTGGAGAAGCGGGGGTGTAGGGAGAGGAGGACACAGCTACGATGACAAATAAGATCCTAAGCCAAAGCCTGGCTTGTTTCTCACTTCCTTCTGGGGAAGTGGAAGAGGAAGAGTTAAGCCAAACAGAAACAAGACTCACCACCACACTCCTCCCCCTACCCGGGAAGGCTCTGAAGGCACCGTGTACAGGAACACCCTAACACGCCGTGTACAGGAACACCCTAACACGCCGTGTACAGGAACACCCTAACACGCCGTGTACAGGAACACCCTAACACGCCGTGTACAGGAACACCCTAACACGCCGTGTACAGGAACACCCTAACACGCCGTGTACAGGAACACCCTAACACGCCGTGTACAGGAACACCCTAACACGCCGTGTACAGGAACACCCTCACACGCCGTGTACAGGAACACCCTCACACGCCGTGTACAGGAACACCCTAACACGCTGAGGTCCGCTCGCCTCCTTTCCCCCTCATGCCAGGCCCTGTGAATCAGAGCAGGGATGCCCCCAGCTCTGTGATTTCATGACCTGACCCACTCAGAGGCCAGTGAGTCAGAAACCCCTACCCGTCCCCTTCGTGCTGCTACGTAAACCAAGTTCCCAAGGTTAGTCTGGCAAGGGCCAGTCATCTTCCGGGAGAGATCTCAGCCCTCTCAAGAAAAGGCCCCCATAGGGTGAGGGACAGGAGAGGTGAGGCGGCAGGGGGCGGTTCAGCACAGGATCCTCCAAGCACCAGCTCTGCCTGGACAAAGCCAGGATTAGCCTCTCCTCAGCCAGAAAAAGGGACACTTACTTATCTTTTGTCCCACTGATATGGCAGCTTCCCCCTTGGAGGAAGCTGGGACCCCAAGGCAGTTTCTGGGAGACATGCAGACCTGGAGTCAGGAGACAGTTCTTTAAATCCCTGCTGAGTGACCGTGACCTTACCTCCCCTGAACCTCAGTTTTCTCATTTGTAAAGTGGAGCCAACAGGCTCTACCACTCAGTGGAACGAGCGCAAGCTGCCAGGTGCTGGGTTTTTGGTGTCACCCGCACTGCTCTCTCTTAACAGGTCTAGCTGTGTGAGAGCTCAGCGTAACGCAACACACAGGTCCCGAGGGCCTACAGCGGGCGGGACACAGTTCGAGGCCTGCGGGGCCGCAGGACCCTGTTCTGGTCCCTCAGGAATTCCGGGTCTGGTGAAGAAGACTGGCAGATAAATAATACCACGCTGTGATCAGCGCTTTCAGGGAGGAATGAACAAAGGACCGTGGGCTCCCAGAGAAGGGATCATCTGACCCAGGCTGGAATGAGCGAAGTCAAAAAAGCCATGGGGAGGAGGGGCCATCTGACCCTGGCCTTGAAGTCAGCATCTCTCAGGGCAAGCAAGGAGGGTGTGCATTCCAGGCAGGCAAAAGAGCTCCAAAGAAGGCCCAGCCCAAAGGGATGCACAATGACCCTTCCCAGGGGGCCTGGCCCCAAACACCAGGTACTAGGCCTCCAGAGCATAGTTCCCCCCAGGCATGGTCCCTGCTGGCTCCCAAGTCAAGGGACACTTCCTCAAGGCCAATGCAGGAAAGGAATCACCAACCTCAGCAGAGGACGCTGCCTCTGTCTTCCACAGTTCCGTCTCCCCTGTTCCCCTATCCCCCCACCACCTACTGGAGCTCTGTTCAGAGGACCCAGCTTTCTGATCTCCGAGCCCACTCCAGCCTCTGCCTCCCTCTGGTAAAATCCTCCCCTCACTTATAGCCCCCATTAACTGTCAGCTTCTCAGAAGCCACCCCTGGCCTTTCTCTCCCTCTGATTCTCAGGAACTCTGTGTACATTTCTCCAGATTGAATGCTTGCCATGTAACAAGCACATATTTCCAGACTGGCTTTCCCGAGCAGACCAGGTCGGGGCCTTTTTCACTCTTGAATCTTCACTCGATAAATCCAGATCCTGCCCCCAGTGTCCTCCACTCCAGTATGTTATTTATTGACAAAGAGCCAGGTTTGAGGTGGAGGCTGCAGTGAGCCGAGACTGCACCACTGCACTCCAGCCTGGGCAACAGAGCAAGACTCTGTCTCAAAAAAAAAAAAAAAAAAAAGAGAACCACGCTCTATCAAATGACAGTAAGCCACATCAACCATCCTCAGGCAACTTATGAAATTAAAAATCATAATTGGTGAGCTGTGTTGTCTTTATATAAATAGTAATAACTGTCTTTTCATTTATATATTTTAGAAACAGGATCTCACTCTGTTCCCCCACACTGGAGTGCAGTAGCACAACCAAACCTCATTGTAACTTCAAATTCCTGGGCTCAAGGGATCCTCCCACACATACCACCATGCCCAGCTAGTTTTTAAAATTTTTTGTAGCAATGAGGTCTCACTATGTTGCCCAGGCAACTCACAAACTCCTGGCCTCAAGCGATCCTCCTGCCTTGGCCTCCCAAAGTGCTGGGATTACACATGAGCCACTGCACCTAGCCGACTCACTTTAACGTATTGAGCATTCTTGTGCTTCGCACTGGTTTAAGACCTAAACATACAATATTTCTTTTTTTTTTCTTTTTTTTGAGACAGAGTTTCACTCTTGTTACCCAGGCTGGAGTGCAATGGCACGATCTCGGCTCACCGCAACCTCCGCCCCCTGGGTTCAGGCAATTCTCCTGCCTCAGCCTCCCGAGTAGCTGGGATTACAGGCACGCACCACCATGCCCAGCTAATTTTTTGTATTTTTAGTAGAGACGGGGTTTCACCATGTTGACCAGGATGGTCTCGATCTCTTGACCTCATGATCCACCCGCCTCGGCCTCCCAAAGTGCTGGGATTACAGGCTTGAGCCACCGCGCCCGGCCCAAACATACAATATTTCATTCAATCCTCGTAACTCTACGAAGTAGGGACATTCCTACCTCCATTTTACAAGTGAGGAAATTGAGACACTGATTTCATCAAGGTCACAAAACGGGTCAAAACCCAGGTAGTCTGATGCAGGAGTCTGTATTCTCAGCGACTATGCTATTACGGACAGGGTGCTAAGGACACAGGGGAGCAATAACCTTGGGCGCCGGGGGAGGCAGTGCTGCCTGCACTGAAAAACATGTAGAAGGTAGCCCAGCAGATAAGAGAAGGAAGAGGTTTCCAAGTAGTGGGACTGGTGTGTGCGAAGTCATGAAGACATGAACGGCCAGTGTAGGCATGGCACATGCTGCAGGGCCATATTATTGGACCTTAGGGTGCACACAGGAGACCGCTAGGGAAGAAGTCAGATCACAGAGAGCTGTGTAAATTGTGCTAGGGGTTCAGCTCATAGGCGATGGAAAGCCAGAAAACGGTTATTGGCAAGGAATCGACATGACCAGACTTGTGTTCTAAAAAGATCACAAGGTTACAGTTTGGAGACTGGGTTGCAAGCTGCCAGGGTTGGAGTGCTGGAAATCGACAATACATCAACAGCATGGTAACAGAAGAGACGGAGTGGACCCAGGTTTGAAGGATGGTCAGGAAGCTGGCTGTACTAGGTCACTTTTAAGATGTGGGACTTGAAAGAGAAGAAAAGACAGTGTAAGGTATTCTCATATTTCCGGCTGGGTTGGGGTAGAGGAAGAATTAATCTGCACGGAAAAAGACCAGTTCAAGTTTGGACCCAGTGAGCTCCATGTGAAGCAGAGCTGTCCCAATGATGGCTGGATGGGTAACCGTGGAGCTCCAGGGAAGGGTGGTGCTAAAGATGTTGATCTAGGTATTTAGTTGGTGTAAAGCTGAAGCCGTGGGGTTGTAAATGAGACCACTGAGATTCAGTGCACAGAGCGAGGAGTTGGGCAACAGAGGAGAACGTGAAACGGGACTCTGACCGACTATCAGAGTCGTACGAAGAAAACCAGGAGACATTGACTGAGGAAGTCAAAATCGGGGTTTAGGGGAACGTGTCATTAAGAATGAGTGTCCAGGCCGGGCGCGGTAGCTCACGCCTATAATCCCAGCACTTTGGGAGGCCGAGGCGGGTGGATCACGAGGTCGAGAGATCGAGACCATCCTGGTCAACATGGTGAAACCCCGTCTCTACTAAAAATACAAAAAACTAGCTGGGCGTGGTGGCGCGTGCCTGTAATCCCAGCTACTCAGGAGGCTGAGGCAGGAGAATTGCCTGAGCCCAGGAGGCGGAGGTTGCGGTGAGCCGAGATCGCGCCATTGCACTCCAGCCTGGGTAACAAGAGCGAAACTCTGCCTCAAAAAAAAAAAAAAAAAAGGAGTGTCCACGGTAATATGCACCTCTAAGAACTCAAGACTTAAAGGGCCCTTTTGATATCAGTTAGGAGGTTATTCGCGGCCTTTTCCAAAGGAAATTGGGGAGACACAGGATGACAGTGAGACGCAGAGCTACCGGAATGCGTAGATGTTTCCCTCTAATCCCAGATCCCGACCCCTCCCCAAACCCGCCCGTGCTCACAACACCTTCCCCTCGCCTCTCCCCTCAGTTAAGACGGAGACTTTGGAAGGCGATCCCGAACGCCCTCCCCGGGCCCCCCAGGGTAGGCCGGGTCGCCTAGGGTCTTTGCTGGAGACCTCGACCCGCGTGGGGCGGACCAAGGCCAGGGAAAGGAAGGGGGCGGAACCTGGGACGCGGCGGGTGTGGGAAGGGTCGGACGGAACCCAGCACGGACAGCGGGCGGGGAAGCGGGTTCGACCGGCGGGAGACGGCCCTCGCACGCCACCAGCTCCCAGCGACCGCTCCGAGACCCACCTGCTCCATGTCAGCCACCGCCCCGGCTCTTCCCGCCCCAGCCGCAGTCCGGCTCCGCGGCCTCGGTAGCGCCTCAGGGCGGAAGAAGATCTTCCGGCGGCGCCACTTCCGCCGCTGAGTCCGCCCCCAGAGCTAACTGAGACTGGCGGCCCCGCCCCTTCGCCCCGCCTCCAGCCCCGGCACTGCACCGGAGCGGAGGCGACAGCCGGAGTCAGACCTAAGTGCCTGCCTAAGAGTGGGGAATGGGAAAAAGACTAGGGCCGTCGTTATTAGGCCACACAGGCCTGGCTCTGAGGGAAAAAGGGGGATTTCCAGAGGGGAGTCCTGTGGGAATGGGGGAATCATTGCGGGAATCCCCAGTCACTCGGGAAGGACTTCCCCACCGCACCCCACCCCACCCCACCCTGCCTCATTCAGCCGTCTCAAGCAGGAGCTAGAACTTCTGCGGTTCTTCCTCTGAGTGCCCCGAGCCTGTTGTCTGCAAGAAAGACTCCTAGACTAGAGGACTGGACAGTAGGCTCAAAGCCCTAACCCTTGGTTGACCACCTGCCTTCCCTATCAGGACGCCCCATAACCTCACTTTTCCTCCAGCTTCCCCTGAATGAGAAGTCTCAGCACAGTTATTTACAAAGATTTATTACAGCACGGGAGGGTTTCAGGCCTGGAGTCAGGGAAGAAGGGGAAGGGGGCAGAGCAGCTGGGGGACAAGGAAAACCTAGCACCCCCCACTATGTGCCCCACTGGGGACATAGACTAGGCGGCATTCCTGGCATCAAAGCACAAACGAAACGCAACAAAGAAGTCTCTGCCAGTCCCTCTTCCAGGGACCCAGGAGGAGCAAGGGTGATAAGGGGAAGATTTCCAAAATGTTGAGGCTGTGGAGAAAGACGCCTTAGTCCTGGACCCTAGTAGAAGCCAGTGAGAGAAGTGGTGACTTGGAATCCTCCATAGACGAGGGGATGGAAAAGGATCTAAGGGTACCTTAAGGTTCTCAGGACCTCCTTTCCCCAGATCTTAGGGTCCTGCCCTGTGGGTCTCCTGTGTCCAGGGGAGAGGATCTGGGGAGTAGAATTATGAAGGGCAAATTCCTGTTCCTGGTTTTCTGGATTTTCCAATGTGGGCTGTCTCACATCCCACCTCCCACTGGGTGAATGGAGGAATGACTGGCAGGGTAGGCATCAGGCAGCAAGTGCCCAGGTTCTCTGGGCATCAGCCAAAGGTGGGCAAACAAGCAAACACAGACCAGCCTTAGTCTTCTAGAAGTCAGAAGCCACAGCCCTAGCAGGCAAGGGGAAGGGCACAAAACAGGGCGAGGATAGAGTGGGTTTTTGGGGAGCAGCGATGTCCCCTCCACTTCTTCCTGGGAGATGCAGGGCTGAATGCCTATGTGCCAGGCTCAGAGGGGGAAGGGCGCCGACGTTCCTCCCCAGGCTCTAAAAGGCAAGCAGAGAGGGACTCAGCCTGGCCCCACTCACCAAGATCCCAGCCCTGGCTCCCCATTCCACACTCCCAAGCCTCACCACTTAGTGCTGGGTCCTCAGAGCTTCCATCTCTCTCCGGCTCATCCAGAGGGGGTGGACGCTCCCAGGGCCCCTCCAGACCCTGGCCACAGGTTGTCTTCTGCCCAGCTGGTGGGAAAGAGGGGATAAGAAGACAGGCTCTGCTTATCTATCGGGCTGTCCTGGAGTACAAGCTAAGTCTCTGATGGCTGAAGCTAAGCTTTCCATGGGCATCCTGGCAGCATGGAGAGGGCACTGGGCTAGAATAGCTCTCTCAGCGACTAGCCATGTGGCTTAGATAAATCAGCTGGTACCTTTCTGAAGGAAATAGTAAGGGGAAATTGGGTAGATTACCTAAACAAGATATAATAGTGAATACCCTGCCCAGCCCAGCGCCAGCGCCCAGGAGCCACTAGAAGTTGCGGTGGTTTGTATTGCTCCATCATAGGCCTGACATTTGACCCAGTGCCCTGCTGCATTTCTTTTTTAAGAAAAAAAATGTTTCACCATGTTGGCCAAGATTGTCTCAATCTCCTGACCTCGTGATCTGCCCGCCTTGGCCTCCCAAAATGCTGGGATTACAAGCGTGAGCCACTGTGCCTGGCCTTTTTTTTTTTTTTTAATTTATTAATTGATATGGAGTCTCACTTTGTTGCCCATGCTGGAGTGCGATCTTGGCTGGCTGTAACCGCCACCTCCCAGGTTCAAGTGATTGTCCTGCCTCAGCCTCCCAAACAGCTGGGATTACAGGTATGCACCACCGTGCCTGGCTAATTTTTGTATTTTTATTACAGACGGGGTTTTGCCAGGTTGGCCAGGCTGGTCTCAAACTCCAGACCTCAAGTGATCCACCAGCCTCGGCATCCCAAAGTGCTGGGATTACAGGCGTGAGCCACCTCGCCCAGCCACCTGCTGCTTTTCCTGAGGGAACAGTCTCCTCTCACCCCTTTTCCACCTGTTTTGGGGGAGTCTCAGTAGAAACTGATTCAGCTCTTCCACCTGTCTCTTGCCCACAAAGGGACTGAAGCCCAGCAACAGCTTTTGCTCCCATGGCCAGTGCCCTCATTGCCACATATGCAGGCAGAACGCCCAAGGCATTTTGTTTGTGCGGAAGAGCTGACAGCTTCTAGCAGAGGTGGTTTACTGTTCAGTATTACCATAAATAATGAGACTAAAAGTTTAATGTGCCCTAGGAGGGACAGATGTGGTAGGCATGGAAGACTCAACCATGGAAGGGGGTGAAATCTTCCTGCCTAGAAAATCTCTGGGCCTTGGGACTTTTGTGGAGTGGTTTGGATCTGGAACATCCGGCTGCAAGGCCTTCTGTTACAGGTATTAGGCCCCTCCCTGGCCCCTCTCCCAGGTAGCAGAGGTTGGAGATGCAGAAGACAGGTTGGTTCTTGAAGTTTATATTCTACATCTAAACACTAGAGGGCACCCTCCCACTCCATCCTAGGGAGGAAAAAGGGAGAAACGGACAAGTGTCCTGGAGAAGGCAGGTAAATCAGGCAGCCCTCTGCACCCCAGCAGAGACCACATCCTAGGTTCAAAATTGCAGGTGATGGAGGTGCTGGACTTTCTTGGCCCTCCATCCCTGAATGTCGTCACACCCCTTACTGCCATAGGTGGGAAGTCCTTTTTCGGCTCTAGCCTCAAACCCCGAACAGCCTTGGCCTTAATTCTCAGGGAAAAGAGGAAAAATTAGGGAAAACCTGATTGGGAGAGGGACTGAGCCAAGTTTGGAGGAAGCCTATGTCTCAGGTAGGGCTAAGCGCAAGGCACCCCAAGGCCCGGTGGTGTTGCTACAGTTTTCGTGTGTGAGACACTGAACTGGAAGGGGACGTCTCAGTATACTCAAGGAGCACCCACACCTAACCCACAGGTCATAGGCCCGTCAGCTTACCAGACTGCCTGATGACCTTCAGGACTTCAGCCTGGCTATCCTCTTCTTCCTCCTCTTCTTCATCCTCCTCCTCCTCCTCCTCCTCGTCTTCCTCTCTTGGATAACCTAGCTCCCGAAGCTCCCCCAGCTCGTCCTCCTCCTCTGAGACCTGGTTCTCATTCAAGTTGCTGATAGACTGCAGGTGAGACTCAGCAATGCGCTGCACAGCTGGCACAGAGGGGACCCAGGAAGGCAAGGGTCAGCCAAATGAAGCCATGGATCTGGAGAGTGTGTGGCCTAGCCCCCAGCCTCCTTCCCATAGGCCTGGGGCAGAGAATATCCTCTCAGGGGCTCAAGTTCAAAGGCCAAAGGTTACATGTCAGCCTGATGGGGGTCAGACCAGGGCAGAGGCAGCCAGGGGTAGATTTGATCATGTTTGGCCCAATCTTAAGCTGTCCCAAGTTGCTAGCCCCCAGGAGGCTACAACCAGGCCGCTCCCCAACACCATAGGGGGCCAGGCTGGGCAAGACCAGGCAGGCACAACAGCCGCTTAACATTCTCTGGCTGGAGAGCTTGATTTGCCAAGTACCCATACTGGAGACTGTGTCTCCCAGCTTCAAGCCCAGGCATATGGGCCAGGGCCTGGGGATTTGCCACTTGCCATTTCTGAGGGTGCCCAGCCTGCTGAGGGCTCACTGCTTTCCCTGATCCTACCTCTTATGCAGCGCACAGTCCCTACTCCCTGGCACTGCCCAGTCATAGATGCCAACCCACATACTCCTGCCCCAGGCTCCAAGGGACAGAACAATTCTGAGGCCGAGGACATCATAGTTTGCAGCCAGTGCAGTGTGCGCCTTGGGATGTGGTGTGCTCAGATACGGCCCCCACAATCTTGACCCACATCCCCAGGTTCCCAGCTCCCTCTGCGGTGACCTAGAAAGCAACCCCCCAGCCCCTAAAGACCTGCTCAGATAGGGCCGGGAAGGGAACGCTGTGGACAGCTGGAGAGAAGTTTCCAAAAGATGGAAAGGAGCAAGGGGTTTGAGAAAGGGGCTGGGGCCAGGGGTTCTGGAGAGTGGCAGAGGGTGAGGGCCCACTGAGGAGAGGCTGCAGAAGCTGGTAGAATCTTAGAGCATATGAAACACAAAGTTCGCAGGCCACAGACAGACAAGACACTGACAAGGGACTGGGGGCAGGGGGATGGGGAGTTGCTGCAGCTCCTTCTTGGTCGCCTCCCCTCAGAAGGCCCAGGGGGTAGGTCCAGGCTGGAAACCTCCGGCACAGCAAGCAGGGCGCCATGCTCCTGCCAACTCGGGGACAGGCACAGAGGATGCTTTGTATGTGCCTGCTGCCCCACCCAGCCCCCAGCTCCCAGCCCAGTACCTCCTGCTGGCTCTGGGCAAGCTATCCAGGCAATAAAAGCACAATAAATCGCCCTGCCCTGAACTTGGGGATGAGGCACAGCTTCATCTTGAGCCAAGTCTGAGAGCTCGGGCCTTGGAGCACGACTCCCCAGGCCAAGACCTAGTGCTGTGCCCTCTCTCCAAGACCCTCGATTCTTCCCTGACAAGCCCCAGCCCTGCCAGACACCTTCCCTTGCCCACAAATGGACTGAAGCCTACAAAACGGTGCCCTCCTGGTAGAGAAGGGTCCATGAGGGCTGCGGGGGAGAGGGTAAGGCAGGGGAGCAGGTGGCAGCCTGGGCAGCTTCCGCTTCCTTCTCCCCCAGCGGGGGAGGAGAGTTCAGTTCGTGAGCCGCGGTGACAACAGAAGGTGTGCGCAGTGCCTGTGCTGGTGCCCCGTGAGCCTCCCTCACCTCCCCCACCTCCCTCGTGCCTCCTGGGCTCTCTGGGGTCTCCCCAGCCCTCCCTCCAGGCTGCCTCCATCTCTGCCCCCATCTGTGGGGCCCTGAACTCCCCCCAGCCCAAGTCTCCCTTCTTCAGTTTGGAGGTCCCCAGCCTAGCCCCAGACTGGCCACCCCTCTCCTGATCCCTTTCCTCTTCCCTGCCTCCACTCACCTGGACTCCCTAAGATGAGGCTGAAAGGGGCAATAGGGTGGGTGCACATTTTTGGCCACTTCGAGGTGCATGGTAGCGCCCTGGCCCTCACATCTTCATCCCGGCCTGCGCACCCAGGCGCACAGTCAAGAGCCCAGGTCTTCTGCTCACATCCACCCGGCCTCTCCCCACTGAGCCCAAGGTGGAAGGGAGAGGGATTTCTGCCACTTTCTCCCTCATGCCTGCTTTGGGGCCCTTCCTCACAGCCCTGTGGGTGCTGAGCCAGGCTGCCCACTTGCTGCAGCTCTGACCCTTCATTTTCCTACCCTGGGGGAAGAGAAATAACCCCTGCCCTTCTCTCCTCCCTTCCCAGCCTCTCCTTTCTGTCTCCAGCCCTGGCAAGTGGGCCGACAGGTACACCTGTTGACCTTGGCTGGTGCTGGGAACTTATCAAACCCTCTCCAAGGCAGTTGCCAGCATACTCTTCAGGCAGCACTCCCTCCCCACCTCTGTGGGAAAGAGGGGGCTGGCCAGGCAGGAAGAGCCCCAGGCAGGAGTCGAGGTGGGGGTTGGTAGGCATCAGGGCTTTGTTAGGAAGAGGCGCTCCAATCTCCTTCAGGTATATCCCCCCAGCTCCCTGGCCAGAAACGAAGTCTCCTCCAGGTTGGCTACAAAGTCCCCCTCTGACTCGCAATTTCCTCTGCATATACCTTCTTCCCTCTTCCTGGACCTGGATGCCCTTGCCTGCCTGTTAAATTCCTATGATCCTTCAAATCCAAACTGAGACACCTTTGTGTACCCTCCTTGACCCCCTCTTTTTTCTGAGACAGGATCTCATTTTGTAGCCCAGGCTGGAGCACAGTGGTGTGATCATAGCTCACCACAGCCTCAAACTTCTGGACTCAAACAATCCTCCTGTTTCAGCCTCCCAAGTAGCTGGGACTACAGGTGTGCACCTCTATGTTTAGCTCACTTTTTAAATTTTAAGTAGAGATGGGGATCTTACTGTATTGCCCAGGCTAGTCTCAAACTACTAGGCTCAAGCAGTCCTCCCACCTTGGTCTCCCAAAGCGCTGGGATTGTGGGAATGAGCCACCTTACTTGGACCCTCCCTGACCCTTCGAGGCAAAGAGCCCCAAGGGGGCAGGGACCAAATCTGACTCTTATTCTGCTCAGTGCCCACCAACTCTGCCTGGCATATACTAGGTGTTCAGTCAGTGTGTACAAAAGGAATGGCTTGCTTTTCCATGGAGAAAGGGAAGCAGGAAAGAGGAGACCAGTATATAGATCTGTGCAAATGGCATGCAAATGGGAGGGGAGGGCAGGGGTGCAGCCCACAGGGGAAGGTGCCCCCCCCCATGAGCAGGGGTGGGAGGTGATCCAGCACAGGCTGGTGAAGAGGAGCTGCAGATGGAGTCCTTTCCACGCGGATACCTGCTGGTTTTCTTTTTTTTTTTTTGAGACAGAGTTTCGCTCCATTACCCAGGCTGGAGTGCAATGGCACGATCTCGGCTCACCGCAACCTCCGCCTCCTGGGTTCAGGCAATTCTCCTGCCTCAGCCTCCTGAGTAGCTGGGATTACAGGCACACACCACCATGCCCAGCTAATTTTTTGTATTTTTAGTAGAGACGGGGTTTCACCATGTTGACCAGGATGGTCTCGATCTCTTGACCTTGTGATCCACCCGCCTCGGCCTCCCGAAGTGCTGGGATTACAGGCTTGAGCCACCGCGCCCGGCCACCTGCTGGTTTTCTTGGGCCAGCCATCTCTTTTCTTTCAAGCCCACAACCCAATGTTAAGGCCCACAGCTGCCCTTCGCAGCCTGGGGCTCCTGTGTTTTGCAAGACCAGGCTGAGAAAGAATTGGTCTTTACGTTGGGTTGTTGCACCATGCTGACAGCGGGCTGTGTGTGGCGAACAGTCCCACTCCACTAACAAAAGCTCCCCCAGCATTCTGCCGAGTTCCAGGGATCAAGGGGGTAGCCAGGCAGGTCAATGGGGGGATAGTACCTTTCAGTGAAGGGGGTGTGTAGGCACAGGGGTTGGCTCTCTTCGACTTGTGGTGGTGCCCTTCTCCTGAGGCTCTCTGCCAGGGGAAATGCCAAGTTAGAGGAGCTCAACAGAGTTCCCTTGCCTTTACCCTCCCTCCATTCCATCTCACCCATGGCAACCCAAGCAGACTGATTTAGCCTCTGCTAATGGGTCCCGCATCTAGGCTGAGCCTCCCCATCCTGTGGCTTTGGGAGGGTCCCCATAAGCCGTGGCCTGGCTTAGGGCAGGACTCTAGGTCCTGCAATTCCCACCCTGAGTCTGAGCAGAGGAGGTTCTGCTGGAGCACCCTGGCATGAGGCACTCTCAGAGGAGTGCCCATTAATATGCTAATTGTCCTCCTGGGTGGCACCCCATACTGGTTGGTTGGCACTGCAGGCACCCATCCAGCCCACCCCAAAGGGCCCAGGCATCCCTCCTTCCAGCTGCGCCAGGAAACTCACCTGGTGCGGGGAGCCCTCCTCTTCTGAGGAAGGCCACCAAAGCCATATGAATCAAGGGAGGAGGAAGAGAGAAGAGAGAGAGAAAGAAGCCGATTATTTTCCCCAAGGTCTCAATCTCTGGGAACAAGAAAAGGGTGCTCTCTCCCTCCTGGGGCTGGGAGGTGTCATGTCAATAAATAAAGCCAGTAGAGTTGGGTTCCCAGACCTTACCCACTCCCCAGTGACTCCTGTTCATGGGACTTTGGCAGGGCCCCCAGGAAGGCATCAGATCTAGAGTTCGGCCAAGGCTAAGTGGGCGGGCAAGGGGCCTACCTGGTGAGGAGTGCTCTGAGAGCCGGAAGAGCATGGCAGGGGTTGGTCTCCTGCGCCGGATCTAAGGATGGAGGGAGGGGTGAGAGACACCTGCAGCCCACCCCCACCCCCACCCCCAGGCAGCAGGGAACAAACAGTGCTTTGGAATCCCCAGGGAACCTTTGAATCAAGGTCTGTCAGAGCCAAAAGGAACTGTAGCTCACATAACCCCCTCATTTTATAGAGGTGAAAAAGCAAGTCTCAGAGAGGTTTAGTAATGTGCTCAAGGCCACACAGCACACTAAGTACAAAGGACAAGTAAAGCCCCAGTCACTGACCCCCAGCCCATGCCTGTGCCACTCCACGGCTACCCCAGAGCAGACACCTCCTTTCTATCTTCTCCCACTAAGGCCCTCCTCTCCCCAGTGTCTGAAAACATCAGACCTCGGAAGCCAAAGCTGGCTACAGCTCCAGCTGCCAGAGCTGGGCCCTCTGGGGAAGATGCCCCACAGGCCATGGCACCACGTGGCCCTGTCCCACCTAAGGTCAGCTCAAGGGCTCCAAACAAGCTGGATCCAGCTTTTCAGAAGGAGGCTGAGACAGAGCACTGCAAGCACCCCCCACTTCCAGCTGAGGCTCAGGGACCCAAAGGGGCCTGGGGACCTCTCTGGGGTCCTGGGTTTGGGCCCCTCTGCTAGTCTCTGGAAGGCTGCAGAACTCTTCACCCGGTCCTTGTGAGAAATGAAAAGTTGCCCTCCTTGCTACAGGAGCCAAGCTGAATGGGGAGAGGCGGGTGCTAAGCAGTCCCCCCCACCAGCTTGGCAATCAGACCGACTGTTAGTTAATTAGGTCCCTGTCGAGCTCCAGGGAAATGCATAAAGAGAACCAGGTGAGTTAAGCTGAAACTGCCACCTCCCCTGCCAAGTTTCCCATGCCACCCTCCAGACCCAAAGCTGCTGAGGCCTAGGACTGTACCCCCTGCGCTCTATCACCCCTCAAAATGACTTGGCCCCCTGGTCACTCACTGCTCAGTGGGGAGCCAGCTGCATCTCAGCAACAAGTGACCCCCGCTCCACTGGGGATGGGGAGTGGAGCCCTCTGTCACAGCACTCTCCAACCTTTGGAAGCCCCTCAGCCCCCAAGAAGGCCCCCCAAGGACTCAGTAGTCTGTGGGAGGAGGTGTAGCTTTATGGTGACTGGTCACCTTTCCCTTTCTGGGGTTGGGGCTATGGGGCCTGACAGCAGTCGCAGGTCAGAGCCAGGTTCTGGCGACCCCAGCCCAGGCACACAGGCGGGGACTAGAGAGGGGGAGGGCAGTGAGGTCACCCGACGGCCACCTCACACTCCCGCCCTGTGTGACAGGGTCAGTGTCCACTGCTGCTCACATCTGACCAGCTCTGGGCTGGGGCCAGGCGGAGAGGTACCAGTGGTAGCCTAGAAGACTGACTAGCCTTTGGGGACAGTGCCGGGCCCAAAGGACGTCCCCACCCCACTCCCGGCCGGGCTGGAATCGGCCCGACCCCGCGCCCCCAGCCTCACTGCGGGGAACTCTGTGGCCCCCCGGATCGGGACTGAGGCCGCCGGAAAAAGTTGCAGGAGTCTCCAGCGAACTTCACGCGCGGCCCCGCGCCCCACCCTGGCCGAAGCAGAGCCCGGGTCTCCTTGCGCCCCCAGCCCCAGGCCCGTCCAGCCTGGGCAGCGTCCCCGGAGCGCCGAGAAGCCCCGCGGGGTGTGTCCGGGGCGCTGCGGGGGTGGGGCGCGGGACCCTTACCATCTCCACCTGGCGGGGGTCGAGCTGGCTAGGGGGCGCGGGCACCGAGAACTGGATCTTCTTGCGGTCCTTGGGGTCCATGGCGCTCGGGGCGGGTGGCTGGCTGGAGCGCGCGACTCGGGGTCCCGGCGGCAGTAGGTGCTGGGCTCCCCCGCGCAGGCGGCGGGCTGTGCCGCGGGAGGAGGAGGAGAGCTGTTCGCACACGGATAAAAATACCGCGCCTGCCGTGGGGAGGGCGCGGGAGCGGGAGGAGGGTCGGCGCCCGGGTTGGGCGCGCCCCCTGGCTCTCGGGGATCGGGGCTCGCCCGCCGCGCTTGCTGCGCCGGGTCTGTGCCTCGCTCCCTCGCGCTCCCCGGCCTGGGTGTCTCTGCGTCTCGATGTCTGTCCCCTCCTGAGTGTCTCTCCTCTCCTGAGTGTCTCTGCGTGTCTCCTCTCTGCCTCTCCCGCCCTTCTCCACCTCCCTCCCTCAGCCTCTCCTCTTCTCTGTTTGTCTCTCTGCCTCTGCCCGACTCACCGCTCGGGTCCCGGCTTTGGGGTCCTCAGCCAGTCCCCTCCGCCTGGGACTGGTGCCCGGGCGCTCGGAGGGAGGGCTTAGGAGAAAGTGGCCAATGAACACGGAGAATCGTGTTCTCCTGGGGCTGGGAGGAGGGTGGGAGTTGAAGCCAAGGCCCGGGGGAGCCGGCTGGGGGGCCCCCTGCGGTCTCCCCAGAACTTGAAGCTGCATTATTGATGGAGTCCAGCAGAGAGGATAAAGGGGGGAGAGTGAGGGGGAGAGGAGCAGCGGGGAGGCAGGACTCTGGCTTTAACCCCTTCATGGCCCTGGCAATGGGAGTTTCAGGGAGACCTGTGAGGTCATGGGGAGAGTACCAGCCTGTCACGCGGTGAATGGGGGTGTCCTGGAAAGGGAGCGAGTGTGACCGAGTTATGTGTGGGAGGACACGTGTCAGTCATCGTGGCAGGGAGAGTGTGCAGGGGAGTGCCAGGGGCCTTCGGTGCCCACAGCCGAGGAGTGTGCGTGTTGGGGTTCGGTGTGGTGTGAGTGTGTCTGTGTAAGTGTGTCAGAGTGTCAAAGCTGCAGGTGTGAGTGGCAGGGAGTGGGAGTACTGCGTGTGTACGGGGGAGGGTGTGGGTGTGGGGGAGGATGTCAGAGGCTGTCAAGGTGATGGGCAGGCCTGTGCCAGCTTGCAGCAGGTGGGGGGACTGTATCCACAGCTCCCCCCTTGCAGATGCTGGGGTATGAGGTTGTGGATGTGTGAGCACTCCTGGGAGGGAGAAGGGGAATGCGCCCTGCCGTGGTGTACCCTGAGTTCACGTGGCTCCTGTCTTTCCTCCCCAGATCCAATGCGGTGGGGAGGACAGGGCCAGCCCAGAGTTGGGGGGTCTAAGGGCTGCCTGTACACGTGCCATCACGTGGGTGAGTTTGGTGCATTCAGAAGCAGGGCTGGGGGAGACAGGTGTGAGCCTCTCTCTCTCTAGAGGTGTTTGTCTGTGTCTCTGGAGGGGAAACGGGAGGAGCTGGCCCTGTGGGTAGAAAGTCCCTGTCTGTCTGGCCTGGCCTTGGGTGCCTTTGTGGGAGCTGCTGTTGCCCCCTGTGGGGCTGTGCAGAGGGTCTGAATGCCTCTGTCCAGCACTGAGAGGGTGCGTGTGGAAACGTGTACACAGCATGTCTTCCTGAGGCTCTCTTTTTGTTGGCGTCCTCTTTCCTGGTCACTCTCAGGCCTGGAACCACCAGGAGCCCTCCCTAACCCCAATTCTTCTGCAGCTTTCCACTCCCAGCCCCAGCAGCTGGGTCCTTGGTGGAGTGAAAGGCCGGAGGAATCTTCTGGAAATGGGGTCAGGGCCCGCTCTGGGGGTGAGGAAAAGGGTGGCAGGAGGGGCAGAGGGTTGCTCATAGGAGTGGGATGTCCTGGCCACCCAGCTCCACGTCGGCAGGCGCCAGGCCTGGCTCAAGTCCCTGTGTGTTTGTTGACTTCTATGCTTGTTGGGAAACAGCCGGATGCCAAGCTGTGGGCCCAGGGGTGTACGCACCTCTGGCAGCCTCTGGCTTGGCCCAGAACCTCTGTCGAAGATGGGGTGTGGTGGGGAGTGGCAAAGGCCAGTTTGGCAGTGCCTTGGGAAGGTAAATAAGGAGGTCCTGAAAGGAAGAAGGGGTACGAGAAGGGCACGGCCCAGGCAGTGGCCTGAACAGCCACTGGGTGGGCAGAGGTGGGGAATGGACTTTCGGCTTCAAGTGCTAGGGAAGGATCACAGGGATGAAGAGGACAAGGGACAGCTGGAAGGGCGATGAAAGGATGGGAGCAGAGAAGCTTCACCACCGGTTGCACCTCAGGGCTCATCGGGGCTGAAAAGGCCTCAGGGAACATGGCAGCTGAGCTCTATTTCAGCAGGAGGGCTTATTTACAGAGGTCTGCTGAACGTACTGGAGCTGTGGAAGACCCCACATCAGGAAACATTCCCTGGATCCCAGGCTGGGCAGCTGAGAAGGGAGATGAGGGCAGGGAAGCCTCCCTGGGCCTGGAAGATGACGTCTTTGTGGGCAGAGGGAGGGTCTTTGTTCATCTCCCCCAGCCTGTGCCCAGACACCCACACTTCTGGCATCTAAATCCTGGGGCCAAGAAGGGTGGGGAGGACTGGCTGACAGAGGGACAGACACCGGGGACAGACAGGAAGGAGGATGAAGAGACTGCACAGAGACAGGATGTGAGAGAGAGATTAGAGGGGAGGGAGGGGAAAGCAAAGAGAGACAGAAAATACACTTGAGAGATAGAGAGACAAAGGGAGGCAGAGAGAGAGGGAGAGAGCGAGCCTCACAGCCGAGAAAGGCAGAAGACAGAGATGGAGAGAGAGTAAAAATAGCTCGGCATTAAGATAATTGCAGCTCGCAGCTCTGCCCTCCGTTAGGAATTAAATGAGGTTTTATTACTTTGATTTTTCTCTCCTGGATCCTACGCGACTTCTCAAGAACTTGGGGAAAAGTTTTTCAGGTGGGTGGCCAGGTGGTGGGGGCTGCGTGGGCGACAGAGGAGGAAGGGAATGGGACTCCTGGGAGCTGGGGGAGGGGTGGGCAAGGAGTTGGGAGGGGCTGCTGGGGACAGTGGAGCCCAGCAGGCCCGGGCTGGAGGAGGTGGCCAGGCACACAGGGTGGGGGTGGGAGGGCGCTGAGAAGCAAGGGGCCAGGGTGCCCTGCATTCACTTTGACTTAGAATTAATCATATGCAAATAAGATGTAAAAATAATATGCCACTCCTTGGTTATTATTCTTGAGTTAGAAGCACAGGCGGTTGGGTCCAAGGAACAAATTTAAGACCTTGTTTGACTTAACTCTGATTGAACTGTGGGTCTTTCTACTTGGACTGACAAAAAAAGTTTATGGCAGGATGTCTATTAATGTACCATAGGTCTGAGCATGCTTTTTTGAGGCGTGTCTTTCCCATAATGTATCTTCACGCCATTGCTGGAGGCCCTGCATTCACCTCTGGAGGGAAAATTTGGGAGGGTGGTGTGAGGCCTTTGCCCTCTTCTCGGGTTGCAGGGAGGAGGGACACTTGGATCTGTCTCCTGCTTCTCCCAAGCAAGGTGTGTTTACCTGGACGTATCACCTGGGAAGTCCAGCCCTGGGTAGGAATTTCAGGTCTGTAACTTACTGTGTGAACTTGGACACATTTCTTAGATTCTCTCTGTACCTCAGTGTCCTTACGCTTCAGAGCCCACCTCATATGGTGGCTGTGATGATTCAACAGGAGGAGAAATAAAGCCCCTGCCAGGGCAGGGTTCCTGGTAGCCCTTGACCGAGGTTTCAGCTTTCCCGGAGCTCTTGGGATGCGCTTCAGGAAAGAGCCAGCAGGTGGCGGAGTCGGCCAGGGTTTGGGCAGCTGCTGCTGGCACTGCAAGTCTGGAGTTGGGCATCGCACCTGTGACCTTACGTCAGAGCTGAGCCGGAGCTGGCTGACTTGGCATGTGGCAGCTGGAAGGGAGGCCCTGGAAGCCCCAGGAAGCACCCTTAGAAGAGCCAAGGAGTGCTGGCTGGGAGCACTGAGCCATCTTTCCCTGCCCTTGAGAGAAGGGAGGAGTGTGGGCGGAGGAGGAAGAGGAATTCCAAGGCCCTCATCCTCTGGGGAATCCCATGGACCCGAGAGGAGAGGGCAAGGACACCCTCAGCAGGAGCAGTGGTGGCACCAGGACAGATGGACAATCATCTGAGACACTCATTTGCACATGCACTCATTCGTTCATTTATTCATTCACCCATCGTCCATCCCTTTGCCCATTCAGTAAATTCACATTGGGTGTTTAGGTGCTTTTTTTGGAATCAGCTTTGTTGAGTTACAATTTGCATACAATAAAGTGTTAAATATACATTTCAATGAGATTTTGGGAATTTATATAGCATTTGACCACCGCAATACAGATATACAATGTTTCTATCTCCCAGAACAGCTGTTTTTGCTCCAACCAAGTCAATCTCCCTTCTCCCCTCATTGGTGTGTCATAACCTAACACACTATTTTGATACTTGTCTTTCTCACCTTTTTTTCTTTCTTTTTTTTTTTTTTTTTTTTTGTAGACAGGGTCTTGCTCTGGAGTGCAGTGATGCCATCACGGCTCACTGCAGCCTCGACCTCCTAGGCTCAAACGATCCTCCTGCCTCAGCCTTCTGTGTAGCTGGAACTACAGATGTGCACCGCTACACCCAGCTAGTTTTTTTATTTTTTATTTTTTGAAGAGGTAGGGTCTCACTTTGTTACCCAGGCTGGTCTCAAACTCCTGGGCTCAAGTGATCCTCCCGCCTCAGCCTCCCAAAAGACTGGGATTACAGGCGTGAGCCTCCGCCCCTGGCCGCCATCTTTCTTTACATAATCACCGACCTGCCACAGTACCCAGAATACAGCAGGCACTGCATGATGCAGAGAGGATGGTTTGAGGAATGAATGAATAAATGAAGACATGAGTCCGAAATCAACAACGGTGGCATATATGAAGCATTTCCTCTGCACCGGGCTAGGCCCTTCCTATGCACTCTCATTTAATCCTCGCTAGTATCGTTCCAATTCACAGATGAGGCTATTAGATTGAGAGGTTCAGCAGCTTTTGCCCAGAGCCTGGGTTCAAACAGTCTAACTCCAGAGCCCTCCCTCTTTGCCGCTGCCTTTAACACATTCAGGATGGACGCGTGGAAGATCGCTTGCACGGGCTGCAGCGGGCTCCTCTCTTGCTCAGTCCCTCCCGTTTGGACCGATCTCAGGAGCTGCAGAAATCGATGTGTGGAGGCTGCCCTCTGGTGCCACAAACGAGTACAGCAGTATCTGTGCCCTTTGGCGCCCCCAGGTGGGAGCTAGGAGGTTGTTGAGAAGAGAGCAAACTGCAGCCCACAGCGGGGGCAGCCTCAGCCTCCGGCACCTGGAGACCCCCTGCTCTGGCCACTGCCTGGTGCCCCCCGAGGTGCCAGCTGAGGCTGCCCCTGAAGAATGCCAGCTGCTGGAGCCCGCCTCCTCCCACTCCCTCCACCAGCCTCACACACACTCCGATCCCGGTCCAGTCGGCTGCTTCCATTCCCTGAAGAAGAGGCCCTAAAGTTAAAACAGCTGTTAATTTATAAACCAATTTTTCCGTGACTGCTTAATAAATCGCCAGCAGCTGCTCTGCCCCTTCCTCCTGCCCAGGCACCCGGCCCCGGGGGCTGCATAGAGAAGCTCAGAGCCGCCAGCCTGCCCGTCTTGCTTTCTTCCCCCAACCTCTCCCACTTGCCCCATTCACCCAGAAACTGGGCATCTTGCGGTGTGGAGGGGGTGTGGACCCCGATGAACCCAGCTTCTCTGGTCTTCAATGGAGTGCTGAGACAGGGATGGGATTTCCTTCCTAATGGGCTGCAGCCCAAAGGCCATCCCTCCCTAAGTCCCACAACCCCCACACCCCACCCAAATTCCAGGTCCGAAAAGTGGGAGTCAAGAGTTTCTCTAGTTCTGGAGGATGAGGGTGTCCAGATTCCCTGGAAAAGTTCCCCCGAGCCACAGGGAGGTAACGGGATCCTGAGAGCACGGGAATCCCAGTGTTCCGTTTCAGGGTGGTCCCCCTGACAGATGCTAACACACTCCCTGAGCCTACTGTGCTCTCAAGAGTGGGCTGAGAGGGGGCAAGGGATGCTGGGATAGCATCCTGCTCTGGAGCTCCCAGTGCCCACCCGTCCTGAGGCTCTGATGAGGAGGGATTGGGGCCACCTGAACACTCACTTTGCCCAGCTTCTACTAGCATATAAAAGGCACCATGGGCCAGGTGCAGTGGCTCATGCCTGTAACCCCAGCACCTTGGGAGGCAGAGGTAGGCAGATCACCTGGGGTGGGGAGTTCAAGACCAGCCTGACCAACATGGAGAAACCCTGTCTCTACTAAAAATACAAAATTAGCTGGGCGTGGTAGTACATGCCTGTAATCCCAGCTACTCAGGAGGCTGAGGCAGGAGAATCGCTTGAACCCGGGAGGTGGAGGCTTTGGTGAGCTGAGATTGCACCATTGCACTTCAGCCTGGGCAACAAGAGTGAAACTCAGTCTCAAAAAAGGGTGGGGGGCATGAAAATCCACATGGGGATGTGCAGTGGGGCCATGTGAATTGCGGGCTTGAGGACTTTTCTTTCTCCTTGCAGCTGCAAGTTCCAAAGGCACCCAGGGTGAAAGGCCAGCTGCCACCATGCTCCCTGACTCTGCTGGGCAAGGGGTCAATCTGGCCATGCCCCTGTAGTCACAAGCTCAGAGTGAGCAGGGAGGTGAAGCACCACAGCTCTGAAGTTCAAGTCCCAATTCTACCACTTATTAGCTGTGTGACCTTGGCTAAGTCATTTAACCTCTCCTTCCTTAGTGTCTCCATTTATAAAATGGGGATAACAACGGAATTGTAAAAATTAAGTAAGTTGATGCTCATAAGCCCACAGTTTAAAAACACAAGTGATTTATTACAAAGTGATGCTTAATATTATCTTCTCATCCCTCTGCTGGAGGCCAAAGGTCCTGAAAAACCCAAATAGGAAACCCAAATAGCAATTCCTTTTTTTTTTTTTTTTTTTTTTTTTTTTTTTTTTTTTTTGAGACGGAGTTTCACTCTTGTTACCCAGGTTGGGGTGCAATGGCATGATCTCGGCTCACTGCAACCTCCGCCTCCTGGATTCAGGCAATTCTCCTGCCTCAACCTCCTGCATAGCTGGGATTACAGGCACGTGCCACCATGCCCAGCTAATGTTTTGTATTTTTAGTAGAGACGGGGTTCACCATATTGACCAGGATGGTCTCGATCTCTTGACCTCGTGATCCACCCGCCTCGGCATCCCAAAGTGTTGGGATTACAGGGTTGAGCCACTGCGCCCGGCCTTCAAATAGCAATTCTTGAGGTGGAGATGCCCAAGAGATTTCCAGGGCAAGTGGGTGGGGGGGGCAGGTAGGAATGCCATCTTGGCTCACTGCAACCTCTGCCTCCTGGGTTCAAGCAATTCTCCTGACTCTGCCTTCCAAGTATCGGAGATACACACACCGCCCCCCCCACCACACCTGGTTAATTTTTGTATTTTTAGTAGAGATGGGGTTTCACCATGTTGGTCAGGCTGGTCTCAAACTCCTGACCTCAAGTGATCTGCCCATCTTTCGGCCTTCCAAAGTGCTGGGATTACCGTGCCCGGCCTATCAGGGACAAAATTTTTAAAACTCGACCAGGATTCCCAGGTTATGTGGTCCTCATGAGGCTTTATCATTCTGGGCTCTTCTGTTCTCCCCCATCCCTCCACCCCCATCCCCACTCATCCCCCGCTACACAGCCATGGCCCTTCCTTGGACCGCTTCTGGGAAAGGAGGAAAAGGTTCCATCACAGCACAGCTCCCAGAGCCCCCACCTGTCAAGAAGCAAGTTCTCCCCACCATACCACCTAACTGAAAGCCCTTCCATTTCTCTCTCTCTCTCTTTTTTTTTTTTTTTTTTTTTTTTTTTTTTTGAGGCAGAGTCTCGCTCTGTTACCCAGGCTGGAGTGCAGTGATGTGATCTTGGTTCACTGCAACCTCTAACTCCTGGGTTCAAACTATTCTCCTGCCTCAGCCTCCCAAGTAGCTGGGACTACAGGCTCACGTCACCACACCTGGCTGACTTTATTGTATTTTCATATGAGACAGATTTCACCGTGTTGGCCAGGCTGGTCTTGAACTCCTGACCTCACATAATCCGCCCACCTTTCCCTCCCAAAATACAGGGATTACAGGCATGAGCCCCTGTGCCCAGCCCAGCCCAGCCCTTCCATTTCTCTAGTCAGCAGGGGCTGCTGAGATGCCCTCCTGCTCTTCCAAGAGGCTGAGATTCCAGCAGGGACAGCGATGGGGAGGGATCAGAAGGCCAGGGGACTCTGCTGGACTCTGCCCTCGCACAGGCCGGGTGTGAGCGTGGCCTTGCCGCATCCTCCCCATGTGTTGCAGATCAACTTATTCAACCTCTCTGAACCTCAGGTTCCACATGGAGATAATCCCAGAACCTACCTTCTGGGGTTGCTGCAAGGGTTGGATGGGATACTGTCCATGATGTTCTTAGCACAGGACTTGGTTCAGAGCAGGAGATGCAGAAATGGTGGTGGCGAGAGGTGGTGTGCTGGAAGGAACCCAGATGCCAGAGCTGGACTGTCTGGGTTCAAACTCCACTCCACTACTCACAGCTGGGTGACCTTGAGCAGGTTGCTTAACCTTCATGTGCACCTGTTTCCCCATCCTTAAAACAGAGACTGTTAACAGACCCTGTGTCACTCGGGGGTCGTGAAGCACCTAGAGCTTGCTGAACAGTTCTCCAGCTAAATAAATGTTTGCTCAGTTAATAGTCTTGTTAGTTGCTGTCATTATCATCGGCCCCCACTAGAGCAGTGGCCCTCCTTAGGCTGTGCCTCGTCCAGGGGCTTTTTGATGGCAGAAGGCTAGAGGGTAAGCAGAAACAGACTGGAGACCCTGGCACGGGGAATCCCGGCTCAGGACAAGCCCACAGTCCCCACCTCTTCAGTGTGCCCACTTCTGGCACTTCTGGCATCCTCCTAGACCCTGGCATGTGCACAACTGGTTCCCTCTGCCTCCCCTAGTCAATGGCCCTGCAAAGCAGCCAGCCCCCTCCCTGTGCCCGGGTCCTGACTACCTCCTGGAAATAAAGCAGGGTCCCCAGGGCCCACTCAAGCCCAGGGCTACTCTGCCAGGGTGCCAGCTGGTGCCCATGGGGGCGGGGCAGCGGTTTAATCATGTGGAAGGGGAAAGCTGGAGGCACCCCCAACCTTGTGGCCCCCATCAGATACAAGAAAAGGCCGGGACCACCCAGAACATCCTTCTAGCTTCCCTTCCCTTGGGAGAAGAGGGGTGGGAGCTAAGATTGGCCTGACCTGTGCCTCAGTTTACTCAGCCATCCAGGAGATGGAGTCTTCATTGCAGTCTCCCAGGCTACCTGGGGCCCCAAAGCCTTGGCACTGGCCTCTCACATCTCCTAGAACTCTTTCCTTTATTAAAGAATCCGAGCTCAGCTTCCTGGTCCCCGCCCAGGTTCTCTCCTTAGAAGCCACTCGGGAGGACACTGAGCCCCAGAGTGGGAAGCAAAAGCCATTGCACGCCAGAGATGGCCCCTGCAGAACGTGAGGCCGCATCTCCAAGCCCGTCCGGGGCTCCAGTCCCCGCCGGGATCACAGGCGATTCCCGCCGCTGCCCCTTCCCGCCGCCACTGGCCCTTTAAGAGCCTTTCCGCGCGCTGCCGTCCCGGATCAGCCAGAGAGACCATTAAAATTTTATGCAGAATGAAAATGGGCCAGGTCTCCAGCTTCCTCGCTCCCATCCAATGATTTATTACTCGCAAATACCACAGAACTAATTAGTATAGTAATTAATTAATACGCATTTGCATATTTGCATGTGCAATTAGTGCAGTGGAGTGATTACTGGGAGAATGAGGGGCCCCGATTGTCAGATGTGAGGGGGAAGTGGCCTGGAAAAGAGTTAGTGGGAATGAACTTTGTAGGGAGCGCGATGGCGGGGAGGGAGGGGAGGCAAGCGCGGGCGAGGCGGGGGGGCCCCGGGGCACCTCGCTGGGGCGCAGGGCGGCCGTGCCCGGGAGCGCGGGGCCGGACTCCTCTGCAGGCCCAGGACTCAGGTCGGGGGTCGCGACCCCGGTGTCCCCGCCCCGCCCGGCTCCCGGCCCCGCCCCGCCCCCGCCGCGTGGCACGGCTCCAAGCGCGCGCCTGATTGTTATGCATTGTGTTTCTTGTAGCGAGCGGAGCCGGGCGGAATGGGGCTGGCACAAGCTGTTTCCCTGCCACGCGGCGGTGGCACCTTAAAGGGGCAGCGTCCCTTTCCCGCCGCCGCAGCCGGCCCGCCGGGCCCCCGCCGACCCTACCTCCGAGCCGGAGCGACCCGCGCCCCCAGGCCGGGCTCTGGGCGGGAGGGCGCGCGGTCCCAGGGGGCGCGGGGCACGTGCCGAGGGAGCCCGGCGGGCAGGAAGTCAGGGCCGAGAGCCGGGATTGGGCGGCTGGGGCGCTCCGGGCGCCGTGCCAGGCGCGGGGCGGGGGTGTCGAGAAGAGAACGGGGAGCAAGCCAGGAGAAGGACAAGGAGGAGAATGAGCGAGTGGCGGGGGCCCACTGGTCGCCAGGTGCTTGCTCCTAGGACGCCGCTGCTCCTCCTTGCAAAGATTCTGTGAGGCAGGGCTGTCTTCCCATTTCACAGACTGGAGGGCAGGCGGGGGCGGGGGCTGCAGGCGGCTGGTGAGCCAGTGGTGAAGCTGGGGCTTGTAAAGCTGGTCCGTCTATCCCCAAATGTTCAACGCGGTGCCAAGGGGCAGAGGAGGGATCGCCATTTCCTCAGGGGACATCAGGGAGGACTTGCTGGTGGGGGCAGCACCTCACCGAGTCTGCAAGGGCAAGGAGGGCGCCTTCAGGAGAAGCTGAGGGAAATGGCACACAGGGTGGGAAAACTCCATGTTTAATGTGACTCCTCCCTCCCTATGTTTAGAAGCAGCTTCCATCCACCCATAAGCAGAACTTGATAGACCCAGGCCAGGCCATGGCTCCTGTGACTTGGGGACCTGGCCAGAGGGCAAACCCTGGGCACAAGTCCTTCCCAGGGCACTCTCCTTTCCCTCTCCAATGGTCTGCTGGTCCCATGGTGTGGCCACAACGGTTTCAGAGAAAGAGACACACTTCATAATAGTAAGAGCATGAGCTCTGGAGTCAAGCCAAACTTGGTTCAAATCCCGGCTTTGCCACTTTGTAGCTGTGTGACCTTGACACATCAGCCTTGACAGCAACCCCTCTGTGCTTCAGCATCCAGGTCTTTAAGTGGTGGTACTAGGAATCCCTCCCACAGATTCCTTAATAAAATAAGATGATCCCTGTGAAAGCCAATACCTGGCACAGCTAGCACTGGCCATTGTCATCATTACATTATGGAGCATGTTATCACAGACAGTGCTGAGGCTCTGGGAACGGGAGGACCCCAAAGTGGCACCAGTCTCCTGGTTTCTACTCCCAGCTCTGCCACTTATGTATTGGGTGGCACTAGGCAGGTTGTTTCACCTCTCCGTGGCTTATCTGTAAAATGGAAAAGTGGCCCATGAGACCCCACCTCTCTAGACTATCCCCTTCCCTCCCTGTGGACCCCAATTAAAAAGTCAGGCAGGGCACAGTGGCATGGACCTGTAGTTCCAGCTACTTGGGAGGCTCAGGTGGGAGGATTGCTTGAAGCCAGGTATTCGAGTCCAGCCTGGGCAACATAGCAAGACTTCCATTTCTAAAAAAAAAAACAAACAAAAAAAACAAAAAACGGCTGAGTGCCATGGCTTACACCTGTAATCCCAGCAGTGTGGATCACTTGAGGTCACGAGTTGGAGACCAGCCTGGCCAACATGGTGAAACCCCATCTCTACTAAAATACAAAAATTAACTGGGCATGGTGGCGTGCGCCTATAGTCCCAGCTACTCAGGAGGCTGAGGCAGGAGAATCACTTGAATTGAGAGGGGAGGTTGCATGCACTCCAGCCTGGGCGACAGAGAAAGACTCCGTCTCAAACAAAAAAAAAAAAACAAAAACAAAAAAAACACAAGAATCTCCACCCTTTATGCCAGGCAGTCCTTCCCAGGTCCACTTCTGGGGCTGACTCAAGAGATCTCTGGTTGTGACCGCCTGCTCTGACCATGTCCTGCATGCACACCATACACTCTGCCCCCAGTGGCCTTTTGGAGCTGTCCTTGTAGGCACCAGCACCCCCACTATGGTGTGGGTCATTGGTGCCCACTAACAGGCCCATATATCCCCTGCACCCATGGGCTCAAGGGAAGCATCCAAGAATCGTCCAGCACCAAGCCCCTGCAATTCCCCAGCCCAGATCCCTGGCTCTGATTTCCAGGGGCGGAACTGGGAAGTGCCCAGATCACAGGGAAGTTCAGAGCAGAGCCCACCCACAGGAAAGAGAGCCCAGGATGCAGCATGGTCCTGTGCTGTCCCCACTGCCCTGAGCTGCGGCATCAGGGAGGAGTCCCCATCCCCCATCCGCCAGCATTTGGCCCCCAAGAGCGCACTTCATAACCTGCCATCCTTATGTTCCTCCCATCAGGTGCTAGTCCCGTTTTACAGATGAAGAAGCGGGGGTTTACAAGATCTGACCAAGGTCATGATGCTGCTGACTCTGGTCCTGTTGCCACCTTGAGCTCCCTGTTTGTCTGCCTTCCCGTGTGGACTCTGGGAGTGGGTCTGGGAGGGGCTGAAGCAAGACATATCAACTTCTTCATGGAAAACTCGTAAGAGAAGCAGAGCAAAGATACAGAAATGAAGAGAGCTGCAGGAACAAAATAAAAATAATAATAATAACATTGGCCAGGTGCCGGGCTCATGCCTGTAATCCCAACGCTTTGGGAGGCCAAGGTGGGCAGATCACTTGAGGTCAGGAGTTCGAGACCAGCCTAGCCAACATGGTGAAACCCATCTCTACCAAAAATACAAAAAAATAGCCAGGCGTGGTGGTGCACACCTGTAGTCCCAGCTACTCAGGAGACTGAGGTGAGAGAATCACTTGAGCCCGGGAGGTGGAGGCTGCAGTGAGCCGAGATTGTGCCACTGCATTCCGACCTGGGTGACCTGTATCAAAAAATTAATTAATTAATTAATTAATGCTCATCAGAGGCTTGAGGCAAAATCAGCCACCTCTGGACAGAGCTGTTAGCTCATTTGAAGCCCATTTTACAGAGGGGAAAACTGGCATTCCATGTCAGTGCTGATATTGGTGGGGAAGCTGAAGAGAGAAGAGGGAGATTGCACGGACCGGCTTCCTGTGGGCAGAAGTCCTGGGCTGGCGGCAGCCTTGCATTTTGGGGGTAGAAGAACTGACAGCACCGCCACCACCCCCAACAGGAACAGGACAGGTCTTGGTGCCACCACTATATATTGAGGTTTTTTTTTTTTTTTTTTTTTTTTTTTTTTTTTTTTTTTGAGACCGAGTTTCGCTCTTGTTGCCCAGGCTGGAGTGCAATGGCGCGATCTCGGCTCACCGCAACCTCCGTCTCCTGGGTTCAGGCAATTCTCCTGCCTCAGCCTCCTGAGTAGCTGGGATTACAGGCACGTGCCACCATGCCCAGCTAATTTTTTGTATTTTTAGTAGAGACGGGGTTTCACCATGTTGAGCAGGATGGTCTCGATCTCTTGACCTCGTGATCCACCCGCTTCGGCCTCCCAAAGTGCTGGGATTATAGGCGTGAGCCACTGCGCCCAGTCTGGATTTACATTTTGGATAGGATAGGCAGGGTGAGTAGCCTTGGTCCTGCGAGGGAAGCCAGAGGAGCAAGGGTCTTTGAGAAGTCAGGGCCAACTTCCCAGAGGAGGGCCTGGGCCAGGCCCATAAAACCAAAGGATTGTGAGATACAGGAGAGCAGCAACAGCAGAGACGCAGCAGCAGGAGTGGGATGCAGCTGGGTCTCTGGACCTCATCTCTCCTCAGAGTGCCCCATGCAGGGCGAGAGTAGGGTGGGGTAAGAAGGAGGGGGCTCTGAGCTTGCTGAAAGGTGAAGGTGGGGGCACCGAGCAGGGGGTTCACAGCAGGGCAGACCCTGTGGCCTCTAGATCCAGGCAGGGTGCCGCCAGGGAGAGAGGGTCTGGCGTCCCAGGCTCAGCTTCCTCACCCTACTTTGGGGGGAATCTGTGATCCCCCCATCCCAAGTCAACCTCCCCAGACTACAATTTGTACAAAGGGCAAGGGAAGGGGCTGAGGACTCTGGGCTTGACTGGGACCCTCAGCCTTTCTGCTTTAGGAGGGTCTCAGGAGGAAGGTTCCAGGACCCCAACTCTCTGGCCCAACCAGACATTCATGCAACAAATGTTTATTAAGTACCAACTCAGTGAGAGCTGTGCATGCAGCACGAGGCGGGCTGAATCAGCCCCAGGCGTGGACCTAGGAAGGACTGCCTGGCATAAAGGGTGGAGACCCTTGTTTTTTGTTTTTTTCAGAGACGGGCGTCTCACTGTGTTGCCCAGCATGAAGTATGAGACTAAAGAGATACAGAACAAGGAGTGGCCAGGGACAGGGAGACAGATGGGTAAGTGCATCCTCCTAACGGGGTGGTAAGCTGCCCTGCCTAGGGAGGTCAGGGAAGGCCCCCAGGAGGAGGTGTCCAGGAAGCATTTTAGTGAGGAATGAGAATGCATTGGACCGAAGGGACACTCGTGCAGTGCTCATCAGGGAAAGAGCTCTTCTCAGAAAAACAGGGCTCAGTAGGCCAGAAGTCAAAGCTTACAGGAGCAAAGGTCACAACACCTTTAGAGCCAAAAAAACAACCCAGAGTGGGCTGGCTTTGGTGCGGGACTTGTGGGTGTCTCCTCTATCCATCCTTTGTCCCCTATTGGGGGTGGGGCAGGGGGACAAGGATGCTGCAGAGGTCTGACCTGGGTCTCTCAGCATCAGGCTGGTCCCACCCATCTTTGGGTGGGGTCTAGGCCCACAGTGGGAACCCAGGGAGCAGGCAGAGGAAGTTGAAGAGAATCCTGGTGGTGAGTAGAGGTCAGGACAGGTCAGCACAGAGGAGGGGCTACACCTCACTGGCCCTGCCCTCCCCTCCCCCATGGCACCACAAGGCACGCAGCCGCATATCACCCGTGCCAGCCCTCACCTCCCGGCAACGTCGCCGCATTCTCAGCCACGCCATCTGGCATGCCCGCCGCTCCCCGGCACATTGCGGCGGGCGGGGAGGAGGGGGCAGTGGGGCAGGTGCCCACCCTAGAGCCAGGAAGAAGCTTCAGGTCCCCCTCCCCCAGCCTCCTCTGGACTTGAGATGGGGCAGGGGCTGGGGAGGGAGGTGGCAGGTGCTCTGATGCTTCAGGAGGAATCTTCCAGCTTCCCGAACTGCTGGAACACTGCTGGGCAGTGCCAGCTTGCCCCTCCCCTCTCTCCTCCCCCCACAGCACGCTAATGCCAGGAACACAGGCCCCTCAAGGATCTCCAAATTCCTTCCTTTCCCTTCAAATATGAGGAGGGGGGTGGGAAGACAGGCGGCCACCTCCCCACTGCACTCCCAAGCTCACTGGGTCCTCACCTGCCAGCCCCACTCAGCGCAGAGAGGCCCCAGGAGGTAGACAGATGTGTGCCGAGGCCAGGGCTGGACACCTGGCTTTGATCCACCTGCTGCCCCCTCCCTGCCTGGAGCTTTGGTGGGAAATCAAGAGTCCTTCAGCACATTTGCCACCACCCATCTTATTTGGGGGGTGACAACTGGCTAGCTGTCCTTCTGGGTGTCAGGATGGAGTGGGGCAATTACAGATTTATGTATGAATTTTGGTGGAGTGGGGGGTATAATGAGAGCAGTTTCTAGAACACTCTTCCTGTCCCCTGAGCAAGAGTGTCCCAGACTGCTCAGGAATGACCTCCCACCTCCCCCATCACACATTCTGCCTCCCTCACCCCTGCCCCCCAGGACCTGAGCCTGTTCGAAATGGCTGCCACCCCTCTGAGGCAGCCATTTTAGGTGCCCAGACTGTGGCCTCCCTTGGGATGAGGCTATATCTCCATGGGAACCGTAGGCCCCAGCTCCCAGCTCCTTCCATGAGGAGTGGGCAGCAGCAATGGGGGCCTTCCAGGCCTGGCTGAGGTGCCCATCGCTCCCGTTTTCCTCTTAGAGACCTGGAGGGGACCAGGCCCCTCACCAACTCCCTTCCCCCAATGCCAGGGGGAGGAACAGATGGCATCTCTGGGTGTCCTTCTCCTTCCGTCTCCTTCCTTCCATTTCTGGCTCTTTCTGTCTCTCCGTCACTGCATCTCTGCATCTCTGGTGCAGAGAGACGCGCGTATGTCCCTGCGTGTTCATGCCTGCCGTGTGTATGTGGACACACGTGTTGTGCCTCTTTCAAGCCCATGTCTGAGGCAGGCCCATCCCACACCTCCCTCTGTTCCAATTTTCCCCTGGTTTTTATTGTATCTTCTAAAAAAAAGTTGAAATGTGTCGAGTGAGAAAAACTTGTTCCATTTTTCTGAAGGAAGAAAAGACAGGGGCAGGAGACGGAGTGAAAACGATGGAGCCCCCGGGTGCAGACCCCCCACCTCAGACCGCCTTCTCTGGGTGACTAAGGGGGCTTCCCAGACCCAGAGAGTTGAGGTTACTCCTGACAGGTGGCTGGAAGGGTGGCAGGAACCCCCCACCCAAGGCCTCCCCTGTCCTGAACAAGTTTCTGCCTCTTGCTGGAAGGGGCCTGTGAGACCCCTGGTGGGTTTAACCCAGTCCAAGGGAGAAGGCAGGGAGGGGGATCTTTCTCCCCCAAGGAAGCATTTATTCACTTATTCATCCGTTCACTCACCCACAATTCAACAAAAATTCAGTTTCTATATAGACCAAGCATTCCGACTGTGTGTGGGGAGGGGCATAAGCAAAAAATTAATACTGTAAAGCATTTGACAATTCACAAGGTGTTTTAATTAAGAGCTGGCATTTACTGAAGGCTTATTCATGGCCTGGATTATCCCATTTAGTATGGACAACAGCCTTGTGATGGTGTAGCGTAATTTATCCCATTTTACAGATGAGGAAATCAAGACCAAGAGATGTCCTGTAACTTGCTCAAAGCATTCAGCATTTGTTTTTGAGACCAGGTCTGGCTCTGTCACCCAGGCTGGAGTGCAGTGGCATGATAATAGCTCCCTGCAACCTCTGCCTCCTGGTCTCCAGTGATCCTCTCACCTCAGCCTCTGGAGTAGCTGGGACTATAGGCCTGCGCCACCATGCCTGGCTAATTTTTGTATTTTGGGCAGAGACAGGTTTTCATCATGTTGCCCAGGCTGGTTTCGAACTCATGAGCTCAAGGGATCCGCTGGCCTCATCCTCCCAAACTGCTGGGATTACAGGCATGAGCCACTGTGCAGGGCCAGCACTTTTTAAAGTTGGTAATGGGGTTGGCCAGGAATCCGAAGCCCAGGGCGTGTGCATGTAATGGAAATACCACCAAGCCAGGAGACTCCAGAAAAAAAGCTGCCAGTCAGGATTGAGGACCCCACCCCCAGAAAGGGCTTGCAAAGCCTTCGAGGCTGAGGCTGTGCCCAAACTTAGCAGGGGCTGGCCAGCACTTCTGAGTCTCTGCCCATCCTTTGGCCTCTTTCTCTGCCATGTCCAGAATCCCTCTTCCCCCCACAACTATCTACCATAGATGGGATTCACCTTGCAGACCCAGGATCCATGAATGAAGGGAAGCATGGTAGGCTTATTCTTAGAGACCACTGAGGCAGGTTTTGAGATGATCAGTGGAGCACTGGCCTGTGGGTCAAGTGGCTGAGTCCCAGGCCCAGTTCTGTGCTTTCCCTGTGTGTTCCTAGGCAGGTCAGTTTCCCTCCATGGGCCTCAGTAAGAGGAGGAGTTGGAGAGGTGCGTTCTCAGGCTCCTTTCAGTTCCTGGCCAAGTGACTCGAGAGTCCCTGGCAGTACCAGCACCCCTGTCTCCAAGGCCTCCTGATGTGGGTCTCTATTTAGAAGTTAATCCAGCCTACCCAACATCAAATCAATGTCTTCCCAGCCAAAGGCCCCTGGGGAGCCTTCTAGAGGGAGAGAGCCCTGTCCACCCAGATGGAGGGTAAAGTCCTCCTCGTGCTCGTTTTTGTACCACCACAGTGCTTGGCACATGGTAGCCATCAAAATGCGTGTGCTGAAAGTATCATTGAAGCTGTGTGCATCTGTCAGCCACAGGATCCGGAGGGGCAGGGAATGTGGGTCTAAAACACACAAATGACTGCGGTGGGGTGTGGGCAAGGGTCTCTCTACCCCAGGCTATAATTACCTGCTCACATACCTGTGTCTATCTGAGAAGGGGTATGTTATCTATTTTTCCATACCACAGGGTGAGGAACAGGTATGTGTGTGCATGAGCGTGTGTGTGTGTGAGCGTGTGAGCGAGCGTGTGTGTGATCATGTATGTGTGTGTGTGTGATCGTGTGTGAGCGTGTGTGTATGAGCGTGTGTGAGCGAGCGTGTGTGTGTGATCATGTATGTGAGCATGTGTGTATGAGCGTGTGTGAGCGAGCGTGTGTGTGTGATCATGTATGTGAGCGTGTGTGTATGAGCGTGTGTGAGCATGTGTGTATGAGCGTGTGTGAGCATGTGTGTGTGTGTGTCTAAAGCCGCCGCCTCAACCTTTGCCATTTGTATCTGTGTGTGGCCCACTGAGAGGGTTGAAAGGTGAACCACAAGCTAAAACAGCAATTTCCTACCTGCCTTATCAAGACACCCATCTGATTTACCTCCCCTTGGCCACTCTTGGGATTACTGGGGTTGGCTTCAGTATTTTCGGATTTTTCACAAGGGGAGGAGAATGCTTGAGTCTCATCCAGGAACTTTAGGCAGTTCTCAGCGCTGCCCTCTCCTCCTCCCTCAAATAACCAAGTCTGAAGACCAGGAAAGAAAGCCGCTGGTGGACTGGTCACCTGTCTGGCAGTGGGAGGAGGAGACTGAGAGGTTTCTAGGTTAGGAATCCAGACTTAGACCCTCCCCTCCACCCCCAGATGGGTGGTGCACAGGCTCATCTCACGGTCTCTCCCCACCTCCACCCCAACATGGATACGCCCCCAACAACCAAGGAAAGATCTCCCATCGGCTGACTCCACAGATACACACATGTCCCCACAGACACACACACACGCCCCTGCAGAGGCACAGACATCCAGGCACATCTTTCCCTTTCTCTGTCTTTCCCTTGGTTTGAATTTCGTTTAGCCACATATGTTGTGTGTGCGTGAGGGCGGGTGGGGGAGGGGCAGACAGGGATGAGGGATGGCATGGTGCCAACATCTACCTATGGGGCTCGGCCAGGGACGCCCCTACACCCACCCTGGGAGGGGGCCTCAGCTGTCCCTTTGTGGCCAAGGGGACCCTCCTGGGGAGTGGGGGCAAGCACAGAGGTCCTTCTCCCCACCCCAGGGTCTGGTCCCTGATCCCATCTTAGGGGCCTGCAGGGGAGGAAATGGACAGAGTGGGACCCTAAGGGGGCATAGAATTGGCCACTATGAGCCCCCAGTGTCCAACCTGGCCACCCCATTGTTCCATGTGGGGTGCTCTATATCCAGGGGGGCAACTCCTCCCACCTTCCTCTCAATCCCTGCTTTCCCTGCGTTGGGCGGGGAGGGGAGGGCGGCAGAAATATTTATTTATTTCCTTTATTTATTTAATTTTTTTTTTTTTTTTTTTTTTTTTTTTTTTTTTTTTTGGAGTAGAGAGTGACAGATGGCGGCGGGTCCCGGGGGAGCCGGCTCTCCCCCAGTGCAGACGCATGCCAATCACCGTCTCTCATGTGATAGCTGCTGCCCGTGACGTGCCAAGCCCATATGGCCTGGCATAGAGGCTGGTACCCCGCCTGGTAGAGATGCCACACTCGCTCCGCGGTTCGCATGGCGCTCTGAAGACGCCGGCGCCCGCCGCCTTGAGGAGCCGCTGCCCCCGCTCCCAGAAGATGGGGGAACAATGAAATAAGCGAGAAGATTCCTCTTCTCCCCCCTCTCTCTCTTGCCCCCTCCCCCCCTCCCCTCCCCTCTCCCCTTGACTCCTCTCCGAGGTAAGTTGTCCGAAAGGGAGCTGGATCTGACCCGCCGGTTGGGAGGGGGGGCGGCAGCTTCGGCCGGCTGGAGGGTCCTCGAATACCTCCTTCCTGGGATGATGCCCCATCATTGGGTGGGCATCGGAGCCGCCCCAGGTTCTCTCTCCCTTAGGAGCTGCAGCCCAGGGGGCTGCAAAGGAGGCGTCTCTGTCTGCGATGGGCTCGGTTGGGAGGAAGACAGGATCAGGGAGGGGGAGATGCGAAGAGACCGAGACGGAGGACCCCTCCGTGGTTGTCCCAAAAAGCCTGCGACCTTTCCCCACCACCAAAAAAACAGAAGCAAACAAATTTGGATTTTTTTTCCCCATCATTCCCAAAATACAACGAGATCTGAAGAGCCGTGTGGGAGGGAGGCAGTTTGAAGGGGGAAGGGGGTCTCTGACCGCAGGGGGGACGGACTGGGCTCGCTTTTCTCAGTCTCCTCCCCACGCCCCGCTTCTTCAGTCCTCGCCGCCCAGAGCCGGCTCCAGGAGCTGGGGACGCGTCGGCTAGAGGAGACGATCCTCCCGCCTCTGGAATTGGGGGTGCGGGGGTGGGGGCCGAGCAAGGGGCGGCGCGCGGCCAAGTTGCAAATTGGATTAGGGAGTGTGGGGGTGAGAACCACGGGAGGGGTGAGGGAGCTGGGCAGAGGGGCCCGGGCCGCCTGAGCGCGGAGCGGGGCAGCTATCCCCACCGGCGGCCGACCAGCCACTCTCCACCGCCGGAAGAGAACAGGCTTTCAGGGAGAGCGCGCCGCCTCGCATGGCAAAGATATCTGGTCCCTAAAACCCCCACCCAGTCCCCGCCCTGACCCTGAGAAGAAGCAGGCGCGGGGAGCAGCCCCACATTCAAGCGAGGGGCGGAGCCGGGGCCCAACGCCGAGGAGAGGGCCTGGGCCGAGATCCCAGGCCCGCAGCCGGGTAGGGCTGGGCCGGCTCTGGGCGGGGCAGGCAGCGGAGGTGGGCATCAGGGTAGCCTGGGCAGGAGCCCGCACGAGACTCGGGGGTGGAGGCGCGGGGGGGGGGGCGGTCGTGACCCCACTGCGCCCCTCACTTTGTGTTGTCTGTCTCCCCCTTCCCGCCCGCCGGGCGCCCTCAGGCACCATGCTGACCCGCCTGTTCAGCGAGCCCGGCCTCCTCTCGGACGTGCCCAAGTTCGCCAGCTGGGGCGACGGCGAAGACGACGAGCCGAGGAGCGACAAGGGCGACGCGCCGCCACCGCCACCGCCTGCGCCCGGGCCGGGAGCTCCAGGGCCAGCCCGGGCGGCCAAGCCAGTCTCTCTCCGTGGAGAAGAGGTGCCGGAAGCCACGCTGGCAGAGGTCAAGGAGGAAGGCGAGCTGGGGGGCGAGGAGGAGGAGGAAGAGGAAGAGGAAGAAGGACTGGACGAAGCGGAGGGCGAGCGGCCCAAGAAGCGCGGGCCCAAGAAGCGCAAGATGACCAAGGCGCGCCTGGAGCGCTCCAAGCTTCGGCGGCAGAAGGCGAACGCGCGGGAGCGCAACCGCATGCACGACCTGAACGCAGCCCTGGACAACCTGCGCAAGGTGGTGCCCTGCTACTCCAAGACGCAGAAGCTGTCCAAGATCGAGACGCTGCGCCTAGCCAAGAACTACATCTGGGCGCTCTCGGAGATCCTGCGCTCCGGCAAGCGGCCAGACCTAGTGTCCTACGTGCAGACTCTGTGCAAGGGTCTATCGCAGCCCACCACCAATCTGGTGGCCGGCTGTCTGCAGCTCAACTCGCGCAACTTCCTCACGGAGCAGGGCGCCGACGGTGCTGGCCGCTTCCATGGCTCGGGCGGCCCGTTCGCCATGCACCCCTACCCGTACCCATGCTCCCGCCTGGCGGGCGCACAGTGCCAGGCGGCCGGCGGCCTGGGCGGTGGCGCGGCGCACGCCCTGCGGACCCACGGCTACTGCGCCGCCTACGAGACGCTGTATGCGGCGGCAGGCGGTGGCGGCGCGAGCCCGGACTACAACAGCTCCGAGTACGAGGGCCCGCTCAGCCCCCCGCTCTGTCTCAATGGCAACTTCTCGCTCAAGCAGGACTCGTCGCCCGACCACGAGAAGAGCTACCACTACTCTATGCACTACTCGGCGCTGCCCGGCTCGCGGCCCACGGGCCACGGGCTAGTCTTCGGCTCGTCGGCTGTGCGCGGGGGCGTCCACTCGGAGAATCTCTTGTCTTACGATATGCACCTTCACCACGACCGGGGCCCCATGTACGAGGAGCTCAATGCGTTTTTTCATAACTGAGACTTCGCACCGGCTCCCTTCTTTTTCTTTTGCCTTTGCCAGCCCCCCTGTCTCCAGCCCCCAGAGCGCAGGGACACCCCCACCTACCCCAGCGCCGGGCGCGGAGAGCGGGCCGCCGGTCCTGCCGCTCTCCTGGGGCAGTGTGGTCCTCTTACCTGTGGGTGGCCCGTCCCAGGGGCCTCGATTCCCCCAGGGGACTCGCCTTCTCTCTCCCCAAGGGGTTCCCTCCTCCTCTCTCCCAAGGAGTGCTTCTCCAGGGACCTCTCTCCGGGCGCTCCCAGGAGACACCCTTCCCCCATCCCAATATCTTCTCTGAGGTTTCCTCCTCCGCCTCCTCCCTGCAGGCCCAAGGCATTGGTGAGGGGGCAGCTGAGAAGTGGAACGCGTTTTCCCCTCTCATTATTATTATTTTAAAAACAGACACCCAGCTGCCGAGGCAGAAAGGAGTCAGGCGCTCCCTCTTTCTTGAAGAGGGTAGAAGTAAGCGCGCCCAAGCCCGGGCCTGGAACGCCCTCACCCCCAACCCCAAGTCTCCGCGTTTTGCGATTTTAATTTTGGCGGGAGGGGAAGTGGATTGAGAGGAAAGAGAGAGGCCAACACAATTTGTAACTAGAATCCGTTTTTCCCTTTTCCTTTTTTTAAACAAACAAACATACGGAAAAAAAAAAAAAAAAAAAAAAAAAAAGCTAAGAGGCGACGGAGGCCGAACGCAGAGTCCGGATCGGAGAGAAAACGCAGTAAGGACTTTTAGAAGCAATAAAAGGCAAAAAAACAAAAAACAAAAAACAAAAACAAACAAACAAAAAAAAACCACTACTACCAATAATCAAAGACACAAATATCTATGCAAGGAGGCTCCACTGAGCCTCGCGGCCCGGCCCGGCCCGGCCCCGGGATGCCCCGCCCGGCCCGCGGGCCGCCCCGCCCGAGCGCGGATCTGTGCACTTTGGTGAAGTGGGGGCCCGCGCCGCCCCCTCCCCCTCCCCAGGTTCTTACAATCAGTGACTCGGAGATTTGGGGCCCCAGTGCCACTGCCCTCCCCCGCCCCGTCCCCGTTGTGCGTCATGCTGTTTTTAAAAAACCTGTTTCCAAATTTGTATGGAATGGCAAACTGTTGGGGGGTCGGTTTGGGGAGGGAGGGTTTGCATGAAAGACACACGCACACCACACCGCACGCACAAGCAGGCCCGGAGCTGGCGTCCGGGGGTAAAAGGAGGTGAGCTCATCGGCTCCTCCTCCCCGCGGGCACTTCTGTCCCTTCCTGGGGTGAGGGGTGGGGATGGAGACCTGCGGGAAGCCCCACCCCTGCCCGGACTGTGCCTCGGTGGGTGCCAGGCCCCCGACGATTTTCGGTGTCTGGAGAGGGTATTTTTGGTCCAAGGAGTCCTCCTGGCGCTGGTGGGTGGGCGGGGAGAGGTCTGAGGGCTCCTGCTGAAAGTTTCCCCAAAAGGGGGCAAAAGGAGACCGTCTCCCCACCGGAGGCAGGGGATCAGGCATCCAAACACACGATGCAAAAATGCAAACCCACAGGCGACACACCCACACACTCACCCACACACGCAATTTTACCTTCCTCTTGTAGTGAAGATGAAACTCCCGTCGGACACCCGAAGTGCATTGCGTGTTTCTGTTCAGTTTAATGACGATTAATAAATATTTATGTAAATGAGATGCAAAGCCGGACCGGTTTCTCAAGGTGGCCTCGTTTCATTGAGGGGGGAGAGGAGATTTGAGCTGGGGCTGAGGTGATGAATGCAGAGTGTCAAGTGACTGTGCAGAGGCCAAAGAGAGGGACGCTGCACATTCTTGGGTGGGATTCCCGTCCTAACCCCCCATACACCCACTGGGCTATACTAGCTGCGCCTCCCAGATCCAACCCAGGCTTGCACCCACCCAGCACTAAAGCACCCATATCCTTACACTTCATTCCTGAACGTGCACACGCACCTCCCTTGAAAATAAAATACTTTTTCATCTCTGAGAAATGATCAAGTTGGGAACAGCCAGTCATTTTACAACTCTCTGCCCACTGTTGCCAAAAAGCAAATGGGCAGAGACAAAGAGACAACCATTTGAACCAGACAGGGGTACTTTTAAAACAAAAAAAAATTGTAAGGTCATGAAAATGAAATATTAATGAGGGAGGCCCCTTTTTCATCTTAAAGTTGTGTTTCAGTGGACTCAGGGGAATCAGCCATTTTGGTCTCAGTAATGTTGACATTTTCAGGGCTGTCGACAAGGTTGGAGGAACAGCCCCAGAGGTCTGCGAGGTGGCTGAGTCTGCGTGTCCACCTGGTAGAGAGGAACTTGACCTAACCATGTCCTCCTTGGGACAGGGCAGCAGGAGCCCACCCCATCCACATCTGAGCTGCCTTCTTCCTGCCTGGTGCAGTTCTGAACAGAGGGAACCCTAAGGGCTTTGAAGGGAGGACAGGCACTGGCTGAGCATCTCTTGCTCAGACACTGTGTCCTCACAATTCTTTTTCTCCAAACCTCAGAGGCAGGAGCAGCTCTGAACTGACTTCCCTGAAAGCACCCCTCCTCCTCCTCCACTGCTCAGCCTGTGGTTCACACTGTATCCCTAAAATATTTGAAGAGAGGTCTGAGCACCAAAGACTCCCATCCTAAAGCCTGAACACAGTTACTCGTAAGTCCCCCAAGGAGGCTGTTTCTGATGCTGCTCGTTGAAATTATTTGTGCAAACACTGTGGCTTGTGTTAGCACTGAAATGGGGTTTGTAAGTGTTGGGGTTGAAGATTGAGGTCAGGCAGGCAAAGGCTTTTAAAGATTGTGCCCAAGAACCCAAAATAATATCTCTCTGACAAGCAGGAAAGGGAAAGGTTGTTGAAGAAGGAAGTCCTACATGTCGAAAGGTGGATCGAATTATACTATCGGAACTTGAGCTCATGGCATCCCCTAAATGTCTATCCTCAAACCCCTTCAGTCCCCCAGTAGAAAAGATGCCCTCCTGGTGGTCGGGACGGCTGCCAGCAGAGGCGCCAAGGCCAGGAGCTGTCCACTTTGGGGTGCTGACCCTCATCCAGTGTCTTTCCTTCGGGCTGCAGAGGGAAGTCCCTGTGCCTGACCCTAGGGAACATGGAGCAGGAGGCCCTTCCCAATGCGGAGTTGGAATTCTCCCGCAGTTATCTCAAAATTTTACCAGAATTCTTTCAAAATTTCACTGCCTTCTCTGGAATTCTCCCAGGATCGTCTCTCTAGAGTGAGATCACAGACTAGGGCCTTCATCCCCAGGATGTGTCCCTGCATTCAGTATCTCATAAACCTCTGAATCACTCTTACTCATGGGAGAAAGGAGTTGGCCCATCTTTCTTCCCCCTCACTTATTGCAGGGAATGTGGAGCAAGGTGCACATCTCAGCTCTTAACCTGGAAAAGTCCGATCTGCCCGCATGGCGTGGGGCAAGGCCTGGCAGGGGCAACCGCAGAGAAAAGGAACTTGGCGCTCATCCCAAGGCCTGATTCTTATCCTGCCCTGGGAACAAGGTTAATTGGACTTCTCTCCCACTCAGCCAGTTTCCTAGAACCCGCTCTGATGTCCAGACCTGGGCAGGATCCAGGTGGCTTGGGGCCTGAAGCAAAGGACCCCTCCATGTGGCTCCCCTGGCCAGATCACAGACTGTTCTATGCATTGCTCTTCAGCTACCCTATGTGGTTCAATTCTGTTTTTGAGGCCTGATTCCAGCCCTTTTAGAAGGATGCTGACTACTCTTGGGCCCCTGTGTCTGTGATCACAGTGGGCAGGGGTGCAGGGGTCCCTTTCGGGATGGAAATCTCCCGAGTGCCTTCGCTTCTGTTGAATCGTTGAATCCCGGCATCCACTCCAGTCACCCCTTTTCCGATTCCTGACCCTTCCCCCCAGCATTCCCTGCACTCTGGCTGGCTCTAGCCTCTCATCACCCTCCTCCCCAATGCTCCACTTCCCTGATGAGATGGTATGATGAGCAGGAGAAGAAGATGTGTGCGGACGGACGCGGACGCGCGGCCCCAAACCTCGGTCTCTCTCTTGCTTGCTCTCCGCCTGCACACACACACACCCAGTGAGGTTCCAAGAACAGAAGCAGGGGAGGGAGGAGAAAAGGGGCCAGTGTGGTGCCGGGCCTGGGGAGAAAGCACAGAGAGGATGCCCTTTTTGCCCTAGGCTCAGCAGCAGGATCTCCAAGCACCCACCAGCCGGCTCAGCTCAACCACTGGGCCGCTGAACCCGATGGCTGCATCCAAGTTCAATCAAGAGGGCATCTTCCTCTAATTTTCCATCCCCCATTCCAAGTCCAGCATTCAGAAGATGACAGAGAAAAAGAGGTATCTCTGAGTTCAGGCCATTTGCCCATCTGGCAGGAGAGGGAAGGAAGGCAGTTACTCCCTGTCTCTTCACTGTTGAGCTCCGTTTCATCCACGACCTGGATAGTGAGCCATGGACCCCAGTGAACCTCCAGCCCTGATTTTGTCACCCCGGGAGACAGCCCGATAAATCACTGGGGGACATCAACCCCCATGAGGGTCAGTGACAGGGAAGCCCTGACATTCTGGAAGCTCCTTGGGACTGTGCCTGCTTCTCTTTTTCCCTTTCATGGGAAAGTCCACAAGCTGGTGGATACACGAATTTCTGGGTGGATGTCAGCGATTTCGTTCTCTCTTGGGGAACCTTTCCTTTCTCCTCTTGCCCAGAATCATTAACAGGAATTTACCTGCTCTGAGGGGAGCCATTGATTTGAGGGGGTATTGAGATGAAGGTATGGTTCTAGATTCCACAGTTTAGTTCTTAATTAAGCTGGGAAGAAAGAGAAGGCAGAGGCCAGGACTGAGCAGCTTTAGCCTGACCTGCACTCCCAACCCCTCCATGACAACCGAGAGGCAGCGCAGGGCTCTGAATATGACCTGCTCCAGTGTGCTCAAAGGAGGATGCTGCTTTTTGTGAAAGTGGGAGGGGCAGATGGGCCTCTGCTGTCAGAACAAGCTTCCCAGCTCACAGCCCAAGACACTGTCATTTTTCCATCCTTCAGGGCTGGGACACCTAGACGCTGGCCACGGGGCCAGAGCAGAAATGACACCTGAACTGTGATAAACCTTAAAACCCTGCCGGGGTTCTGAATCCTAAAGCAGCTTCTGCCTTTCTGTCCTGCAGCTTTAAAATTTTTCGACAAAGTTTCCCTGGGTAAGAAGTGGTAAGAAAGGGCGTAGCTGCCTTGGGAGGGCTGTTCTGCTCTCGAAACTTTCTCCATCCGAAAAGCAAAAGCACTGGGATGGGGCGCCGGTCCTGGGAGTGTGGACGGAGAAGAAGGCCAAGACCAGGGCTGGGTTCACAGGAAGGAAAGCAACGGATTTCTGGAGGGTAAAGAGAGGAGCAGAGTCACCTTAGTTCCCTAGTGCAGAGAAGGGAAGCTGGGGCGCTCTGAGGGGAGGAGAGGAGGGAACCTCTAGGTGCTGGCCGTGCCCAGGGAGCTTTGGGCGGAGACGCTGTCCAGATGTAAGCCAGGGTATGGCTCTAACGCAGCCAACTCTCCTGCCCGCTCCAGCGCGGGAGCGGAGCGCGGTCTCCCCGGGCTGACGGTGGCTGCGGAGTTCCATAACCGAGTGCGTTTCTGGTGTTCGAGTATTTAAACCTCTCTCCTAGCCTCTCTCAGTATCTGTCTGCGTCTCATTCCTCTTTTTGGAATTAATTGAATTAGGAACGGGTCTTTCCGGGTCTCTTCTGCCTCCTGCCTGAGGCTGCGCTGGCCAGGAGGCCAAGGCTGCGAGGTCAGATCCCGTCAGGGCCGCGGGAACCCCCGAACCCCTTTGGGGACCTGCATGCCAGTTCCTACCCTTAGCCAAGTCTTTACCAAGGGCACAGCTGGGCGGGGTCTGGGCAGTCCGCCCGGTTTGGGACATCTGTTCTCGCCAGAGTCGCATTAAAAGCGAGGGATGGGGGTAGGGGGCTCAGAACCAACCCCTCAAGCCTGAGCCGGTGCCCAATTTCTTGACCGCAGGCAGAAGCAGGCGGGAACGACCGACTCAGAGTTTTTTCCTTCTCCCTTGGGAACAGCGCGAGAATTGGAGTGAGGGCACTTGGGGCTTTCTCTCTCCGCTTCATCTCGCCCACTTCCCACTCAGATGCCACATCCCGCCTCAGTCCTGGAGGGCAGCAGGGTACCCCTGCCCCGCTGGAGCTGCCGTGGAGCCCCTGGAGGCGCCCGCGCGGGGAATACCGCGGAGGCTGCCGGCCGGCCGGGCGCGGAACAGATCCCGCTTGCAGCGAACTCGCACTCGGCTGGGCTCTCAGGCCGAGGCTGGGGCGCGGCGCAGGGGGACGGTTAAAAACAACTCAATTAAAATATCGAAAACATTTGGGTTTATATGGAGTGGAGGGCGGTGCTTTAAAAAATATATCAGAAGACCCACAAAGACCCAAAGCAAAAGCAAACCAAAATCCTCAACTACTGATAATCTTCTAGAAAAAGACAGAAAAATCCCGCAGACCCTTCTCCCCTGGTGCCACCACGGAAAAGCTCCCGCCAGGCCAAGCCCAGCGCCCGGACGCCCCTTCACCACCCCAGCGCCCTGGCGCTGAGCCCAGGTCGCCCCCTGCCCACCCTTCGCTCTCGCGTTGGTGCCAGTCTGTGCCACTCAGCCGGTGCCCAGTGCCCGGTGCCAGGCGCGGGGGGAAGGCGGGGAGGAGCCGAGGCTCCAGCTTAAATTCCATGGCATCTGTTCATTATTATACAGTGAGGATTTTTATATGGACAGCTAAATTAAAGACAGATTTTTGCCAGAATTGCAGATCCCATAAAAATGATGACACAGGATGGGGGCTTTTTCTTTTAAAAAAAGAAAGTAAGAAAGATTAAAAAACACAACCCCACAAACCACAGCCCAAACTCCTCTGTGCTCCTCTCCTCTGTCATGACCAGTTTATTTGCCCCCCTTTGCCCACCTTCTCTTCCTCCACTAGTTGGGATGCCCAGGGAGAACCAAACCCCAGCGCTCTTCATGCCCAGCCCTCTCACAGATGCCCAGTGACCAACCAGCTCGCTCCCACAGTCGCTGGCAGGGGCAGCGGCAAAACAGCCAGATCAGGTGTGGAGAACCACGGTGGGACAGGAGCAGGAATGGAGTCCACTCTGGAAGGCAACATCGGAAAGAGAGAGTAGCCAAGGGGCCTCGACCTTTCTGGTTTCCTAAATCAAAGGGCAGGCTGCACTTTTAGCTGGTTGCCAAAGTTCTGGAGGTAGCCGGTGAGGACCAGGCAGGTAATGTCAACCACTCAGGGGACCAGACAGCACCCACTTCCCGCTCACCCACGAAGAGGGCAATAGAAGACCTGGGCGCTCGGCATGATTTGCAATTCGTGGGAGCTCTGGAATTTTGAATTTCAGAGGTTCTAGAATGCTGAAACTTGTACCTTGATGGTGTTCTAGAACTCTCAGAGATGCTGGATTTCTAGAACTACAAAAGGTTCCCTCGTGATGGGGCACACCCTGGGATTTCAGAGGTTCTGTCTGCCACCACTTAACTTTGAAGCTCTGGGATGATGTTGAGGGGCCCTCGGGGCCACTGAAAAAGTCTGGGCAGGCAACATAAGGAGGAGAGGAAGGGGGGGCATTAATCGGGGCTCTAGGAGTGTCCCTCAAAATTAATGGGAGCCTTTCTCATTTTTCTTTTTTAAAAAAATGTTTTCAGGGAAGAAAAATATCTGTAGAGTTCTGCATCTTCCAGACAATTGCTCTAGCTGTGTCTGTGCCTGTCTGTGACTCTGTCTGTGTAGCTGTCTGCTTGTCTCTCTCGGATTCGGAGCTGACAGAATTCATATCAGAAGAGTGAACGCAGGGACATCTGTGTGCGGAATGACTGTGCTACTCGAACCTGCCAATCGCTCCTGGCACGAGCTGGGTAACAAATGCCTGTTACCTCGGAATGCTGGCGGGTGGGGGAGGGCTCCTGGCACCACCCCGGCTTCAAAGCCCTGCCAAGGCCCCCTCCTGCCCGCTGTGGGTCCCGCCCCCTTCCCTGAGTTGGGGGTCCACGGAATTGGATTATTCATTAATTAGCAATGATTAGAAAATTTGGGTGCCTCTCAGTCAGGGCCAACCCGGTCTCCTCCACCTCCCTAATCTCAATCTCTACTCCCTTCCCCTCCTCCCCCCACGTTTTCCGGATTAACTCGGGGTTTCTACTGAGGGCAGGCAGCCAGTTGATGGTGATGGGGGGCGGCTCAGGAATGCAGGAAAAGGGGTCTCTGGAGGAAAGAATTCCGCCAAAGTTGCCAGGAGGAGTTTCTGTCGTGAAGTGTGAGGGTTTGTGTAGAGGATCTTCGCGGACGCGGTGGCTGGGATGACTGTAGGGTGGGGCAGAGGCCGAGAAGGACCGAGACGGTGGAGAGATGGGGGTGAGGGGATGCGGGAAAAGGGAAGGAAGGAGAGAAGTGAAGAGGCCCGGACAGCGCCGACCGGTTCCCTACGCGCTGGGAGCCGCCACTGCCAAGCCGCGGGCCTCCCTGGCCCAAGCCTCCAGCCGTGCTCCCGGATCCATCAGCCGGTTCTGCTACTGGGAGTTGGGGGAGGAGGAGGGCGCCACGCCACAGCCGGTGCCAGCTGGGGGGTAGTGGGGGGAGTTATTGCGAGGAGGGGCGGAGAGCACATCTAAAATTCCGAGACATCTGTTCATCCAGGGAGGAGACACCGCGCGCAAGAAGGCTGGGCGCCCCCGCCCCATCCGCTCTGCAAATGATCGCGCCAGGCCGGGACCTCCGCACCCCAGGCCACCTACGCGGCCAGCGCGGGGAGGAGGAGAAGAGGGCAGAGGGCGTCAAGCGCAGATCCGGCGGGGGCAGGGGGTGGGGGTGGGGGTGCGGGAGCTGCCGCCCCACTGATGGATTCTTAGAAAGGGAGAATCGTAGCTCTGGGGAGGGTTGTGTAGGGCAGACGTCCTGAAAGGGAGGATGTGGAGGGACGTCGGCTGAAATCGATCCCCCTGCCCCAGCTCCCTCATCTCCTGCTTCCACACACCCCTCACCAGAGGACCCACAGACACCTCTACATACACACAGACTCCAGTCAGGACACACTCGGATAGAAATCCCCATTCCTGTGAACACATGCAAGTCTGCGGACTGAGGCACTGGCCCCTTTCCCACTTAATCATTGATTCCTTCAAGCAACTTTATTGTGTGCCTTGTCTGTGCTGGGCCTGGGCTGGCTATCAGGAAACATCTTCCTGCCCCCCAAGGCCTGGTGAGCACATTCAGATACCCAAGAGCATAAGCACACACATTGCCCTCACACTCACCCTGACTCTTTGTTCTTATGGAGGAGTGGATGTTGGAGGGAAGGAGTTCCAGTAGCAACACCCTCTCCCACCTTTGTAAGCAGCTTTCCCAGGGAAATCCAGCACAGGGTCTGGAGGCCTCAGCAGGGAGTCCTGGACCCACTGCCAGCCACTTGCCACCTTCTTACCTAGTCTCTATTGACAGGAGCCCCCACTCCAGATTTTGCTTGAACAAGCTCCAGCATCACTTTCCAACAAACCTCAATGACCACCCCTCTCTCTTCGGTGCCCTGGCCTGGCACCTGCCCCCCCCCCACCAGGGCTGCCCTAGCTGGGCCGACAGAGGCCAGGCCTCTCAGCTGGGAAATGTCCATGTGGTTGCTACTTAAAAACTGATTTATGAGGCCGTGGCGGCTGTGGAGGCTTGGCCTGCGGTCCTGGTAGTAATCAAGGGCATATGCCCATCTCGCCTGGCACTGCCCAGCTTGTGAGCCCAGCCCTGGCCTCTGCTCTTCTGCTGGGAAGAGAGAGGCATAAAAGGCACCAAATCTCCTTTCTCTCCAAGCCACCTCTCTCCTCCTCCACTCTCTTCCCTTTCCTCCTCCTCCTCTCCTTTCCTCTCTCCCTCCTCCCTTCATCCCTCCTCCTTCCCTCCCTCCCTTTCTCTTCCTTTTCTCCCAAGTGGCACGGACCAGCCTGTGTGCCGGGCTGGCGCTCACAGCTGCAGCCCATCTGCTATGATTGAATGGTGACAGTGATGAGACAGGAGCTGGGGAGAATAGGGGGACATGGGGGCTGCCCTGCCACCCCTTGCCTCTCCTGTGCCAGCCCCCACATGCTTCCTTGACCTCCAGCAGGAGACCATCTATTTTGCCGGTTCAGGGTGGGGGAATCCCACTCTAAGTAGTGAGGGAATTCCTTTCCTTCCAACTAGATTCCTGAGAATAAAAAAAGGGACAAGAAAGGAGCAGAGGGTGAGTTGAAAAGAGCGAAGGAGAAGGAATTGGGGTTGGAAGAGCAGACTAGAGGAAATGACCTAAACCCACACAGGCTTGCAGGGAGGCTCAGGCAGGAGAACTGGGTGGGGCAGACGGCTGAGGCTCTAGGCAGGACAGGGAAGCACTGATGTAGGTCCAGGGTCCAACTTCTTCAGGAAACCAGGAAAACATCCATCACAGCCCCTGGTGGGAAAACTCAGTGCCCTGTCCCTAGACTTTTCTTATAGGGTTTTCGATTTGCACTCCAGAAAACCTCTTGGCTGCCTCTCTTCAGGAGTAAATCTGAAAATCTGGAAAATCACAGTCCTCCATGTGCCCAAAGAGAGACATAAAATTGTTGAACCTGAGGGCATAGCAAGTTCTAGTTAAGCATGAAAATTCCCCAACTGATCCAGTGCAAAACCAAGATGTAGCATCAACAACAACATGGAAGCTAACATACACTTGGAACTTGTGATATGTTCGTAATTGACTCAGCATTATACATGAGTTGATAATCCTCTCAACAACCCTGTGAGTTTGAGACTCTCATTATACCTCTACTACAGACAAAGACACTGAGGCAAATGTGCTCAGCTGGTAGCTAGGCCTTCTTCTTCTTTTTATTTCTTTTTCTTTGAGACAGGATCCTGCTCTGTCACCCAGGGTGGAGTGCAGTGATGAGAACTTGGCTCACTGCAAGCTCCACCTCTCAGGCTCAAGCAATTGTCCCACCTCAGCCTCCTGAGTAGCTGGGACTACAGACATGCACCACTATGCCTGGATAACTGTTTGTATTTTTGTAGAGATGGAATCTCACCATGTTGCCCAGGCTGGTCTCAAACTCCTGGACTGAAGTGATCCACCCACCTCAGCCTCCCAAAGTGCTAGGATTACAGGCATGAGCCACCAGGCCCAGCTGAGCCTAGGCCTTTTTCTCTAGCTGTAGGGGAAAAAAAAAAAAAAAGAATAACAGAAGGTCCAGAACTTTCTAGAAGATTCAATATCCTTTTCTTCCCACTGACTCCTCTCCCTCTGCTCTCTTATTCTTCTTCCTCTGCCTGCTACTCACTCTCAATCAACTCGGTACCCATGCTCCAGGGCACACCCAAGCATGTGGCATCTGCCTCCTGCTACTGCTTACACATGAATAGGTGGAAACACCCCAAGGAGACACCCACTGTTCTCACCCCACCCATGAGGAAACCACACATGCACTTGACTGCATCTGACCTCACCTTCCTCGCCAGAGCAGCTGCTCCTCACACCGGTAGTCCTGGCCCATGGGGTCTTTTTGCCCGAAGCACTGGGTGAAGAATGCCATTGTGAACAGCTGCAGGACTAGACTGGAATTTCAGTCTTATCTGGACCCTTGGGACACTTGAGGGGAGCAATTTGCTCCAACTGGCACACTTTCCCTGCCTCTTCCCTGGACACGGGAGTCTGTCTGGTTCACTCAAGCCCTGTCTTACTCTTGCCAGCTGCATCTTCACCCTCCTCCTTCCTCTTTCCTTCCTTCTTTCATCCTCTCATCCATCACACACATTCTTTCTCCTTCCCTTTTCTCTTTTTTCTCTAGCCTGTCTTCCCTCGTCCCCTCCTACCTAGTTATATGATAACCCCTTCAGTCCTTGAAAATATTTCCCTGCCAGGAGAGTGGGCATTCCTCATATTTCATAAATTCCACAACTAAGGGGCTGCTGGGGGAAGAGCCATCCCTATTAGGTAATCTCTCTGGAGGGAAGTTTGTTGTTGTTGTTGTTGTTGTATCTCAGGAGAGAGCAAAAGAAACCCATAATCCAATCTGACGGATAAGCATTAAGCAGTCACTAAATCCCTGCAATCCCCAGAACAAATCCAGATCAAGAGTGTTGTCCACTTGCCCAACACAAATTGAGATAAGTAACCAGGTAGGGAGCTATCTGCAAGTCCACTATAGTGGCTTTCCCAGTGTCTGTCCCCTTCCCCTACTATTTTCAGGTCATCTAGGGCAAGGTGGCATATGGAAGGAGTTGCTGGAGGCCACAGGAGCCACATATCCAGGGGGCAGGGATGGGAACTGAGATCATCTTCCATCCTCTTCTTCCGCTCCTAGTTCCAGGGTTCACACAGTCCTTGGTTTTCCTGGCATCCTTTACATTCTCTCTCCCTTATTACCAGATATCTCTCTCCCCTCTCTTCTTTCTCCTTCATTGCTTCTTTTTTGTCCACCACCCATTCCCAAGTCTTTCTCCCTTATCCCTCCTGACTAGTGCTTCCATAGGGAGGACGTTCAAACATTCTTGTTTCAGCACCACGGACAGAGACACCAGGTGGCTTTGCCTAAATGTCCTAGGCCGGTCAGGTTCTGTCTGGATCTGTGCAAGTGGAGACTGCCCATGAATTTCTCTGAGCGGGTGTGAGTGTGCGTGTATGTACCCAAGCCTGTGTGAACGCCTGTGTCTGTGCCTCTCCGGGGCACACGCCTGTGGGCGTCTCTGGGTGCATCTGTGTGTTTGTATCTGTCTGTGCTGTGTCCCTGCCTGCTCCCCGAGTCCCTGGCTGGGAAAGGGGATGGGATGGGGACGCTCCGTTCTGGAGGTGGGGGAGGCAGCGGGTGGCTTGGTATCCCAGCCGGTCCTGGGGGCGTCATCCTTGCCCAGACGCGCGCCAGGCACCATGTGGCATGTGTGCCAGCCGGCACAGGCTGAGGGCATTCTGCCCAGCTTGGGGAAAAGTAGGGGGAGGCAGTGAGCAGGAAGAGGTGGAGAGCTGAGGCTCAGAACTCAACTCTGGGGCCAGCCCCTTTTTCCATCCTGTGAGAACTCCACCCACTGGCACAGGCTTGAGGAAGTGTACAAGTTACCTGCCTTTCTGAGGGCCCAGACAACCAGATAATCATCCCTTCACACACACATATCCTCAGGGGAAACGCACAAGGTGCAGGCTGTTTTGGGTGCATCCATGTGTATAAATCACCTGGTCCTTTGCACATCAATTTTTACACAAATGCACACACACATATGCAGAAATGCAAATGTACCTGCCCAAACACCAAAGCCATCCTCAGAGGATGAAGAATACATGAATCAGCCTTTTGTATCACAGAGCAGGATCCTGCGCTATGGAGAAGGGAACCTCTCTCCTATGACACCAGGCAACCACTCTAAGGACTGGTAGGTCTTGTAAGAGCTGTGCCCTACCCAAGGAATGGACACATTTCCCCAGCAAAGTACAGGCCCTGGAGTTGTCATCAGGGGTGCCTGCCCTCTGCACCCAAGGCACTCTGGAAAGATAATGCTGCCTCTGTGCTCCATTTGAAAGAATAAATGAGAAGGAAGGGAAAGGGATCAAAATGCCTCCACCCTGGCCGGGCGCGGTGGCTCAAGCCTGTAATCCCAGCACTTTGGGAGGCCGAGGCGGGTGGATCACGAGGTCGAGAGATCGAGACCATCCTAGTCAACAAGGTGAAACCCCGTCTCTACTAAAAATACAAAAAGTTAGCTGGGCATGGTGGTGCGTGCCTGTAATCCCAGCTACTTAGGAGGCTGAGGCAGGAGAATTGCCTGAGCCCAGGAGGCGGAGGTTGCGGTGAGCCGAGATCGCGCCATTGCACTCCAGCCTGGGTAACAAGAGCGAAACTCCATCTCAAAAAAAAAAAAAAAAAAAAAAAAAATGCCTCCACCCTTCCTCCACCCATCCAGCCAAAGTCCTCATCCCCAACCCAGAGAGTCTGGTGTACTGGAGACAATCCCAGGTTTCTCATCCCATTCCTAGTTCTTAACTGGCTATGTGAGCCTGGGTAGGTTATTTCCCAATGAGATTTTAAAATGACAATTAATGTAAAGCATTTAGCTCAAGCGAGTTGTCATCAAGTGGTCACTATTATTGTTTTATTACTGCTATTATTATTATTATTATTGTATTATTAATACTGTGGAAAGAGGGGTTGGCAAGATTGATGAAATAATGTAGCCAATGCTTCTAGCATAGTATCTGGCCCATAGTGGATACTCAATAAATATGAGTATAGTATGAATTTCATGGTAGAATTTCAGGAACTTAGGCAGTTAAAGGGAACTGAGAATGACAGAATTCTCTCTCCAAATTAGAGAGATGCATTTCCAAGGATAGTAGGAAGAATGGAAGTTAGACATATAAAAAAACTAAAGGACAGGCCAGGAACGGTGGCTCAAGCCTATAATCCCAGCACTTTAGGAGACTGAGGCTGGTGGATCAAGAGGTCAGGAGTTCAAGACCAACCTGGCCAACATGGTGAAACCCTGTCTCTACTAAAAATACAAAAATTAGCTGGGGATGGTGGTACATAGCTGTAATCCCATCTACTTGGGAGGTTGAGGCATGAGAATCGCTTGAACCCAGGAGGTGGAGGCTGCAGTGAGCCAAGATTGCATGGGTGGACAGAGCAAGACCCTGTCTCAAAAAAAAAAAAAAAAACAAGCTAAAGGACAAGCTGGGAAGCAACAGAGTGGGGGTGATGAGAGGAGACTCCCTCGGTGTAGACATCCAAACCTTCATCCCTCAGGGCCAGGGAAGCCTCATCTGAATTCTTTATTTTTTTTAGTTCTGGAGTATATGTGCAGGATATGCAGGTTTGTTATATAGGAAACGTGTGCCATAGTGGTTTACTGCACCTATCAATCCATCACCTAGATATTAAGCCCAGCATGCATTAGCCATCCTTCCTAATACTCTCCATCCCACCCCGAACCCCTGACAAGCCCCAGTGTGTGTTGTTCCCCTCCCCAGGTCCATGTGATTCCAGCATGCAGCTCTCACTTGTAAGTGAGAACATGCAGTGTTTGGTTTTCTGTTCCTGTGTTAGTCTGCAGAGGATAATGGCTTGTAGCTTCATCCATGTTCCTGGAAAGACATGATCTCATTCTTTTTATGGCTGCAATGTATTTCATGTTGTATCGGTACACATTTCCTTTATCCAGTCTATCATTAATGAGCATTTTGTTTTGTTTTGTTTTGTTTTGAGACAGAATCTTACTCTGTCACCCAGGCTGGAGTGCAGTGGTGTGATCACGGCTCACTGCAGCCTCCTCCTCCTGGGCTCAAGTGACCCTCTCACCTCAGACTCCCAAGTAACTGGGACCACAGGCATGCACCACCATGCTTGGCTAATTTTTTTTTTTTTAATGAGGTTTCACTATGTTGCCCAGGCTGGCCAACTCTTAATAATTCTTTATCCACGTCTTCCCACCTGCTTTGCCTCTTGGCTTCCTCACTTTAATAAATGACAGCACCCAGTTCAAGACCAAAACCTGAGAGTCACCCCTTTAAGCTCACCTTGTCCCTTACTGTCCACATAGACTCTCACTAAGAATCAATGAGTCTTGCTCCAAAATGCATCCCAAATCCAGGCTCTTCTCTCCTTCCTCTGTGCTTCCCCCTCAGCCAGGTCACATCACCTCTTCCCTGGGTCTCTGCTCTAGTCTCTCACCTTGCCCCCACTCTAATCCATTCTCCCACAGCAGCTGGGGTAGTCCTTTATTTTTTTTTCCTGAGGAGCAGTCTGGCTGGGCGCGGTGGCTCATGCCTATAATCCCAGCACTTTGGGAGGCTGAAGCAGGCAGATCACAAGGTCAGGAGTTCGAGACGAGGATAATCAACATGATAAAACCCCACCTCTACTAAAAAATTAGCTGGGGGTGGTGGCACACACCTGTAATCCCAGCTACTCAGGAAGCTGAGGCAGGAGAATCACTTGAACCTGGGAGGCGGAGGTTGCAGTGAGCCGAGATTGCGCCACTGCACTCCAGGCTGGGTGGCAGATAGAGACTCCATCTCAAAAAAAAAAAAAAAGAGAGAGAGTGACAGAGTCTTACTCTGTCACCCAGGCAGAAGTGCAATGGTGTGGTCTTGGCTCACTGCAACCTCCACCTCCTGGGTTCAAGTGATTCTGTTTCCTCAGCCTCTGAGTAGCTGGGACGATGGGACTACAGGTGCCCGCCAGCATGCCTGGCTAATTTTTTTTTTTTTAAGTACAGACAGGGTTTCACCATGTTGGCCAGGCTAGTCTCAAACTCCTGACCTCATGATCCACCCTCCTTGGCTTCCCAAAGTGTTGGGATTACAGGTGTGAGCCACTGCGCCCAGCCTGAGGTAATCTTTTAAAAATATAGGCTGGGTCATTTTACTCCCCAGCTTAAAACTCTCCAGTCCTTAGCATACAGAATAAAGTCACTCTGGTTGCCTAAAGCTTGGAGGCTTGGAGGAAAATGGTGAGTCACTTTGAATGGGCACAGGTTTCTTTCTGGGGTGACAAAAGTATCCAAACCTGATTGTAATCATGGTCCCTGCCTCCCTTCCCAGTGTCCTTTTCTTTTTTTTTTTTTTTTTTTTTTTTTTTTGAGACGGAGTTTCGCTCTTGTTGCCCAGGCTGGAGTGCAATGGCGCGATCTCGGCTCACCGCAACCTCCGCCTCCTGGGTTCAGGCAATTCTCCTGCCTCAGCCTCCTGAGTAGCTGGGATTACAGGCATGTGCCACCATGCCCAGCTAATTTTTTGTATTTTTAGTAGAGACGGGGTTTCACCATGTTGACCAGGATGGTCTCTATCTCTCGACCTCGTGATCCACCCACCTCGGCCTCCCCAAGTGCTGGGATTACAGGCTTGAGCCACCGCGCCCGGCCCCAGTGTCCTTTTCTGCCTCTCCTGCTCCCTCTCCATGCACCAGCCTCACTGGTTTTTCTTTCCATTTTGCAAACACTAAAAGCCCCATCCTAGGACCTGGGCTGCTTTTTTTTTTTTTTTTTACAGAGTCTAGTTCTGTTGCCCAGTCTGCAGTGCAGTGGTACAATCTTGGCTCACTGCAACCTCTGCCTCCTGGGTTCAAGCAATCCTCCTGCCTCACCCTCCCAAGTAGCTAGGATTACAGGCACCCGGCACCATACCTGGCTAATTTTTGTATTTTTAGTAGGGACAGAGTTTCACCATGTTGGCCAGGCTGGTCTTGAACTCCTGACCTCTGGTTATCTGCCTGGGCTGCTTTCTGAAAACCAATTCCCTCAACTCCCTCCCGCTCTTGGGTTGGCTGATTCATTTTTATTTTTCGAATCTCAGTTTGTTCCTTCACCCGGAAACACTTTCTGATCTCTCTGCCCAACACAGACCCCCCAGATCGTCTCTAGTTCAGCATCCTGCTACTTCCTTGGCAGCACTTGCAGCACTTCGGTAAACTGTTGGCTGTTTTTGACTTTGGCTTTTGTTGTTGTTGTTGTTGTTGTTGTTGTTGTTGGCTCCTCTCCTGGTGTGTAAGCTCTCTGAGGGAAGGGATCATAGTATTTGTTCTGTTTCCACTGTACACGCTGGGCCCGGCATGGAGTAGGTACTTAGAAATGTGCGTTGAATGTCGGAGTTGATGAATGCTTTGGCACCTTGAAGAGGGGTAGGGAAGGATGGGTAGGTCCTCTGGCCTGGCCTCCAATCTGCCTCATTAGGGCTTGGTCTCACCTTTCTTTCTTCCTTTCAGGAGGCGAGTCTGCTGGCAGCCTCCTAATTATGTTTTACTTGACTATAAATCTTTTTGTTAAATGTAATTGAAAAATACACCTTTTGAATCATCACATTAACCTAGCATCAGCAGGAAGGTGGTAATTAAAGGTTTCCTAGAATCTCCTACGAGGTTGAAGACAACTGGCTCTGAGATAATCTGCCAACCCCAAATGTGTAGGCACTAGTCCTTCTGCCTCCAGGGAAGGTGGAGGCACAGGAGCCAGGCTGACCATGGATGGGTCAGGCTCAAGAGCAATGGGCAATGTCCTCCACTTCTCTCCCCACTACAAGGATTAGAAAACTGGGAACAACGCCCAAGCCCCCTGCCCAATACTCCCTTTGGGACATAAGGTCTGCCATATTCCTCCCCTTCATTCTTTCCTGGGCCCCTGGCTTAGAGCAGCCTCAGTTAGAAGGCCAGAAAAGAAGGGGACAGGAATGCTCCACAAGCACCTTATACAAGTCAGGTCTGTCCCCATCAGTCTCTGCAGCTGCTTGAGACTGAGGAAACTGATGCTTAGAGAGGTTCTGCAATATGATAGGATTAACAGTCAAATTAAAAAGCCAGGGTCAGCTGCGCGCTGTGACTCACACCTATAATCCCAGAACTTTGGGAGGCCGAGGCAGATGGATCACTTTAGGTCAGGAGTTCAAGACCAGCCTGGTCAACACAGTGAAACACAGTCTCTACCAAAAATACAAAAAATTAGCCGTCCATGGTGGCACATACCTGCAGTCCCAGCTACTCAGAGGCTGAGCTTGAACCCGGGAGATTTCAGTGAACCAAGATTGTACCACTGCACTCCAGCCTGAGTGACAGAGCAAGACTCCATCTCAAAATAAGTAAATAAATAAGAAGAAGCCAGGGTTTTAGAACTTAAATTCCAAGGGCAATCTCAATGCTGCCCTTGATGGCCCATGCTCTCAGGCCAGCCCTTCCGCCTTTCCAGGACTCCAGTTCTTTAACTATTCTAGTTTACATTCTTGCATATCCCACATCTGATTTATCAGGGAATTTGTTGGCTCTGCCTTCAGAATAAATCCAGAATCAGTGCATTTCTCCCTCCGCTGCTACCTGCTGCCTTCCCTCTCTCCTGGATGACCACAGCTTGTGCCCTTGATCCTCTCCAGTCTATAGTCTCTTTTCAGTGCAGCAGTCAGAGTGATTTTTTAAAAAACAGAACAGCTTTATTGGGGTATAATTCACCCATTTAACATGTAAAACAGGTTAGGTACAGTGGCTCATGCCTGTAATCCCAATCCTTTGGGAGGCTGAAGCAGGATCACTTGAGGCCAGAGATTCAAGACCAACCTGAGCAACACGGCAAGACCTTGTCTCTACAAAAAATTTAAATATTAAGCAGGTGTGACAGTGCGTGCCTGTAGTTCCAGCTACTCAGGAGGCTAAGGCGGTAGGATCGTTTGAACCCAGGAGTTCAAGGCTGCAGTGAGCTGTGATCGTGTCACTGCACTCCCTCCTGGGTGACAGAGACTCTCAAAAAAATAAATATGTAGGCTGGGCACGGCAGTTCATGCCTGTAATCCCAGCACTTTGGGAGGCCAAGGTGGGCGGATTACTTGAGGTTGGGAATTCGAGACCAGCCTGACCAACATGGAGAAACTCTGTCTCTACTAAAAATGAAAAATTAGCTGGGTGTGGTGGTGCATGCCTGTAATCCCAACTACTCGGGAGTCTGAGGCAGGAGAATCACTTGGACCTGGGAGGCAGAGGTTGTGGTGAGCTGAGACTGCGCCATTGCACTCCAGCTTGAGTAACAAGAGCAAAACTCCGTCTCAAAAAATAAATAGATAAATAAGTAAATAAAGAAATAAAGTGTATAATACAATGATTTTTAGTATATTCATAAATTTGCATGGCCATCACCCCACAATTTTGTACATTTTTCTTTTTTTTTTTTTTTTTTTTGTTTATTGAGATAGAGTCTCATTCTGTCACTCAGATTGGAGTGCAGTGGCCTGACCTCAGCTCACTGCAACCTCCACCTCCCAGGTACAAGCGATTCTCCTGTCTCAGCCTCTGAGTAGCTGGAATTATAAATGCATACCACCATGCCCAGCCAACTTTTGCATTTTTAGCAGAGATGGTGTTTTTCCATGTTGACCAGGCTAGTCTCAAACTCCTGACCTCATTGATCTGCCTGCCTCAGCCTTCCAAAGTGCTGGGATTACAGGTGTGAGCATTAGAGTGAACATTTTTATCACTCTAATAGGAAGCCCATCCCCGTCAGTAGTCTCTCTCTACCCACCTCCCTATTCCACAGCCCTAGGCAACTGGAATGATTTTTAAGTACTAAGTCAGATGCTGTCACTCCTCTGCTCAGAACTCGAAGCCCTCAGGTGGTGTACCTTTTCTTTCAGAGTGAAAACCTGCAAACCCTAGACAGTCTGGCCCTAGGGTTCTCTGGGCTCATCTCCGTCAACCTTCCCCTTGCTCACTCCCTGTTCTAGACACTCTGGGAAAGCCATTGCCCCGGGGTCTTTGCACTGGCTGTTCTTTTTGATAGGAAAGTTCTTCCCCAGATATCTGACCTCTTTCAGATCCATACTAAAATAGCACCTTCTCTAAGAGTCTTTTCCTGGCTACCCCATTCAAAACTATATTTCTTTTCCTTTCTTCCTTCCCTGCTTTATTTTTTATTTTATTTTGAGACAGTCTTGCACTGTTGCCCAGGCTGCAGTGCAGTGGCGTGATCTCCACTCCCTGAAACCTATGCCTCCCTGGGTTCAAGAGATTCTGCCTGCCTCAGCCTCCTGAGTAGCTGGGACTATAGGCATGCACCACTACAACTGGGTTTTTTGTTTGTTTGTTTTTCTGTTTTTTTGTTTTGTTTTGTTTTGTTTTTTGTTTAGTAGAGACAGGGTTTCACCATCTTGGCCAGGCTGATCTCAAAGTCTTGTCCTCAAGTGATCTGCCTGCCTTGGCCCCCTCCCAAAGTGCTGGGATTACAGGCGTGAGCCACTGCGTCTGGCCCACCTTCCTTGCTTTTTTCCTTCTTTCATATACATTTCACCATCTAACACACTATGTATTTTACATATTTATTGTGTTCACTGTCTGTCTCCCCCCACTTTATTCACAAGCTCCTTGGTTGGGATGGGGGGTTATTTTTAGTAGCACCCCTAGCACCTAGAACAGGACCAGATACATACTAGGTGCCCAATAAATAAATGTGGAGTAAACAGATGAATGGACTCAATGGTAAAGGTATGGGAATCAAGGATCTCAAAAGTGGCAACCACTCTTGAGGGGCAGGCAATGAGACCCAGCTAGGGCCCAGCTTTCTGTCTTCTCTCTACTGGGGCAGGGGCTGGTCATTTCCTCCTTTCTGGTGGAATACTCTGGGAACCTAGTTTCCTCTAGGTATGAACTGATATAAAAGTAAGACTAGCTGGCACAATGCCTGTGTCCCAGCTACTTCGTAGGCTGAGGTAGGAGGATCACTTGTGCCCAGGAGATTCAGACCACACTGGGCAACACGGCGAGACCTCATCTCAAAAAATAAAAGTAGATGGAATATTCCCCCATCTCCTCGCTTCCTCTCCCGCAAGAAAGGATGAAGTATGCCCTCACCGTAGGGAGCATGGGTAGGACTCTTCCTTAAAACTGGCAACTGGGGTTGTGACTCTATTAGGAGGGATAGGAGTTAGACTAGCAGGAAAGAGTTGCCAAAAGTTAGGAAATGAAGTAAAGGAATGAGGTATCTTCTCCTCTCAAGGCTAAGAATTAAATGTACTCATTGTCTGTGTGCCTTCCTCTACCTCTTCCTGAAAGGTCAGCGACAGACCCTCAGAACTCCAGACCTCATTCCTCCCCAATTTCCCTTCTCCACTCCCCCTCATCCCCTTTCCACCTCCCTCAGCTCAATGCCATTTGCTGGGGCCAAAACAGAGGATCAGCTCCATATGTACCCAGGGAATATGAAGCCCGGTGGAGAGGGAATCGCTGGCTTCTGACACAGGGCCCAATCACCTTTGGGCAGTGTGGTGGAAGGGAAAGGCTGGGGCTTCAGGCCAGTCCTGGTTCTGAAGTTGGTCAACTTCTCTGAGCCTCAGCTTTCTCATCTGTTAAACGGGGCTAATCATATCTGCTTTGCAGCATGTGCAAGTTGGAAACGGCTCATTGGCACAGAGCAGCCACTTATTTTTATCTTATTTTATTTTTAAAAATACTTTCTTACATAGCACAGGGTAGGCACTTAATAGTGTTATTATTATTATTATTATTATTATTATTATTATTATTATTTTGAGACAGAGTCTCTCTGTTGCCCAGGCTGGAGTGCAATGGCACAATCTCATATCACTGCAACCTCAGCCTCCTGAGTTCAAGCAATTTTCCTGCCTCAGTCTCCCGAGTAGCTGGGATTACAGGTATGTGCCACCACACCTGGCTAACTTTGTATTTTTAGTAGAGACAGGGTTTCACCATGTTGGCCAGGCTGGTCTTGAACTCCTGACCTCAGGTGATCTGCCTGCCTCAGCCTCCCAAAGTGCTAGGATTACAGGCGTGAGCCACTGCGCCCTGCTTATAGTATGATTATTATTCCTTGGGCTCCAAAAGCCCCTCACTTTCATCCCCATGGATAAGTAAGGGCCTTTCCTCCCATCATTCTCCATCTGAAACTTTCTTTCTTCTTTTTTGAGACAGGGTCTCACTGTCACCCAGGCTGGAGTGTAGTGGCATGATCTTGGCTCACTGCAACCTCCACCTCCTGGGTTCAAGCGATTCTCCTGCCTCAGCCTCCCAAGTAGCTGCGATTATAGGCACTCAACACCATGTCCACTTAATTTTTTTTGTATTTTTTAATAAAGACCAGGTTTCACCGTGTTCGCCAGGCTGGTCTCGAACTCCTGACCTCAGGCTATTCCCCTGCCTTGGCCTCCCAAAATGCTGGGATTACAGGCAGGAGCCACCACGCCTGGCCATCTGTAACTTTCATCTGGACAAGAGAAACAGTTTCCCTACTGGCTTCCCTGCCTTCAGTCTCACCCTGCTCCAATCCAACCTCTACACTCTGCCAGAATTCTTTTTCTTTTTTTTTTTTTTTTTTTTTTTGAGACGGAGTTTCACTCTTGTTACCCAGGCTGGAGTGCAATGGCGCGATCTCGGCTCACCGCAACCTCTGCCTCCTGGGTTCAGGCAATTCTCCTGCCTCAGCTTCCCGAGTAGCTGGGATTACAGGCATGTGCCACCATGCCCAGCTAACTTTTTGTATTTTTAGTAGAGACGGGGTTTCACCATGTTGACCAGGATGGTCTTGATCTCTTGACCTCGTGATCCACCCGCCTCGGCCTCCCAAAGTGCTGGGATTACAGGCGTGAGCCACCGTGCCCGGCCAGAATTCTTTTTCTAAAACTCAATTCACTGTTGAAAATTCCTCCAAAGTTCCGCCATTGCCTACCAGGACACAGCAAGCAAGTGATTAAGAGTTTGGGCTCAGTGTCAGACTTGGGTTTGAAACTTATCTCTGTCACTTTCTAGCTGTCTTTCTCAGGCCAAGTTACTTCGCATCTCCGAGTCTCCGTTTCCTCATCTGAAAAATGGGATAACAGCACTTGCTTCACGTGGTTATTATAAAGAAGAAACAAGGCAATCAGCATAAAGCATTTGGCACATGAGAGATGCTAGCTATGCCAATTATCATGACAACCTGATAGTTCTCGGGCACAGCATGAAAAGCTGTCTGTACGAGACAGACAATAGGAAGAACTTCCCAACTTGCTGAGGATTGTGAGAATGAAGCATCAGGCCTGCCTCTCCAGCCTTGCTTCCTGCCGCCCTCTGCATGAGCCCCGCACCCTGATGAGGAAGCACTCACTCAACCGCCTCCCAGGCCGAGTCTCCTTCCGGTGCTTTTGCACATGCTGCTCTTGATGCCTAGAATGCTTTCTCTCCTTGCCCACCTGGCAAACTCCAACTCACCAGTCGAGACCTAGTTCAGGGCGGGTGCGGTGGCTCACGCCTGTAATCCCAGCACTTTGGGAGGCCAAAGCAGGCAGATCACCTGAGGTCAAGAGTTTAGACCAGCCTGGGCAACATGGTGAAACCGTCTCTACTAAAAATACAAAAATGAGCTGGGCGTGGCAGCATGTACCTGTAATCCCAGCTACTCGGGAGGCTGAGGCAAGAGAATCGCTTGAACCCAGGAGGTGGAGGTTGCAGTGAGCTGAGACTGCACCACCGCACTTCAGCCTGAGCAGAGCAAGACTCCGTCTCAAAAAATAAAAATAAAAATAAAAGACCTAGTTCAAGGCTTCTATCTTCTGAGAAGACTTCCTAAACTCTCAAGCAGGGTCTATCATGTCCTCACGCTTCACCATCCATTGAGGTTAAGAGCCACAGGCCTTAGAATCAGGCTGCCTGAATTGGAATCCTAGCTCTGCCACTTGCTAGCTGGGTGACCTTGGGCGTTACTTCACCCCTCTGGGCCTCAGTTCCCTGATCTGGAAAATGGGGGTGATGACAATAGTATCTATCTGATAAGGTGGTTGTGAGGAGGAAACAGGTTACTATATACAAAGGATTTGCTTCCACATTTGGCACAGAGTAAATGCCTGGTAAGGGTAAGCCACCGTAATTCTTTTTCCAGCCTCTTTTGTCTTCCAGGGCAGGGCTCAGTCTGAATGTCTGTCTCCCTCAGCAGGCTGTGAATTTGGAGGGCTGAGGCTAGAGCTGATTCAGCTTGTGTTCCAGGTCTCAACCCCAGCACAAGCCTGGCGCAGGACAGACACGTGGCACCTCTGCCTGGGTGGGCAGTCATGAAAGCTCTCCTAATGTGCAAGACTCTGTGCCGAAGCCCTGATGTGTACCATCTCATTTGTTCCTTAGGATAATCCAATGAGCTGGGTACTAATGTCCTTCCCATTTCATAGATGAGGAAATTAAGGCCCAGAGGTGAGTACCTTTGGGCCATAGTAAGAGAGCAAACAGCAGAGCCAAGATCCAACCCTCTGAGCCTCAGTTTCCTCATGTATGCAATGGGACGATAGCTGTTCTTCCCACCTCTTGGGTTAACTATGTGAATTAATATATGTAAATATAAGAGACAACAAGGATGGGGCTCGTGTCCTCCCTACCAACCAGGTAATGCTTTGTCTAGGACAAAACTTTTCTCAAGGTGAAACTGAGGAGTAGCTGAGACTCAAACTGCCCAAGGCCCCAATTTACCCCTCTCCCTAGGGTTTGTCTGGAGCCTGGGGCCAATTCAGCAACCTCTCTCCTCTCCTGGGCCCACTGCCAGCCCCTCCAACCCGTTTCTCCCACCCATTGCCACTGGAAGACAATGGTGGGCAGGCCCGGCCTTTGTGAGAGGGGTCAGCCAGTTAATCTGGGGCTGGCTTGGGGAGGGGCATGTAGGGGAACCAGGGGAAGGGAGTGGGGGCTGTATGTGGGGCGAGGGGGGGGACAGACAGCAGCGGGTTAGTGAGAGGACGTTGGAGGCAGGGGGCCTGAGAAGTAAAAGCTTGAAACAGGCTTTGGGGAGCGTTTCCTCCAAATGTAGATTTGAGCTCCTATTAAACTTGCCAAAAATTTGTGTTAGCTAATGGATTCTTAATTCTGTCTAAAATGAGAGAGGGAAAATTATGCCATTCATCTTGTATTGGTTTGAAATTACATCTGACACCTAATCGATCATACTGTGGAACATTAACTCTTTGGAAGAGACCCAACTTTTTCTCTCTCCCTCGATTTCCAGGGCTCTGGAGCCACCCCCCACCCTTGATTCCTTCTTTTGTATTTCATTAACTAAGCAAAGCTCTGGCTGTCTCTGGGGGTGAGGGGGTGGGAGATGGGTAAAGGCTTCATTTGAACCGAGGGAGATAACCAGGCCCCCAATCCTTTGCCAATATATAGTCAGAGTCCACACTTCCAACCTTCAATTGACCTCCTCTCCCCTGTTTTTCCCAAGCATTCGGAGATGTGGAAATGCAGAATGGAGACACTGGGGTGTGGGGTGACCTCAGAGCCACCTTGGGGGCACCAGGGAGAGGCAAGAGCCAGGCAAAGCTGAGCTGGCACCTGGGGCTGGGGCAGGGGCCATGGCGGGGGACTCACCTGCGACTTGCCTGGCAGATGGGTGAGGAGGAGGAAGGCAGATGACAATAGCTTTGCCTCTGGGGATCCTGATGAGCTCCGACTGAAAACCCCAACCCCAGACCTGCTTTTCCAGGAGGAAGACTTTTGGCAGCAGGGAGAACCCACTGGAGGCCAACAGACCTGGGCTGGGATCCTGGCTTCACTCCTGACAAGCTGTGTGACCTTGGGCAAGTTATATAAGGCCTCTGAGTCTCAGTTTCCTTCTCTGTCAGAGCAGAATAATAATGCCACAGCACAGCGCTTGGGCTGAGGACTGAAAGACATAATCTATGTAAAACCAGGACAGAGCATGGCACCCAGTAGCTGCCCAGTAAAGGTGAGAAGTCAGAGTCCAGATCTCCACGACCTCTTCCTGCTTCTGAGGCTTCCCCATTCCCCCTCACTCCCCTTCCTCTCTCCAGCTTCCCACTTCCTGATCCTTCCTTGAAGGTAGATCAAGAGCTGAGAAGCCACAAGGTCAGGCTGGGCCATGGGAGCCAGCCAATGCTTCCTCCTAAGATGGGAAGGAAGGAGGCCTGGGCCCCTGGGGCTCTGCAGGGACTCTGGCCTTCTTCCTCCCTAGAGTTCTTCTGTCTCCTCCAAGTTGTGGGAGTTGTCTCCTGCAGGGAGGGCCCTCTCAGCAATCCCCAACCTGCCTAGAAGATAGACAGAGTCCCTTAAGGAAGGGAGCTCTAGCAGGTGAGACCAGGAGGGGCCTCCACTGGGGAGAGAGCCACTTGCTTTTACTAGGGCACCTCTGACCTCTGCCTGTGGTTTCAAAGGGCTCCTGTCTCTAATTTGAACATCCCATAATTTTACAGGAGAGAGGTGGATTGGGCTGGGAGTGGCTTGACTGTCAAGAGCAAGGGAGAGCAACGGGAAATAGGTGGGAGTGAGAGGGGAGGAGGCATCGTCCCCACCTCTATTTCCCAGGAGACACCATGGCTTCTCCCTTGGGCTGGCTTTGAACACTAGAGGAAGAGAAAGTTGCAAGGCCCTCCGGCTCCTCATGAAGGGGGTTGTCATGGAAGGAAGGTGACATGCAGCTGACTTCTGGTACAGAAGGGAAAGCTGAGATGCCTCTTTCATAAAAATGTGGGCAGCCTTAGACCCTCTTAGAACAGACTTCACTCTCAAAAGGCACCTACAAATGCCTGAATGAACACGTGGGCAGGTGAAGGGTCCTGGATGGTTTAAGCAACCAGTTAAGGTCACACTAGGAATCATGAGCTCCTATTAGATATCTGCCCTAGGTATGGGAAAGAATGGCCTAAAATGCCCCAACCGTATTCCTGGACTTGGTGGAGGAGGCCCAATATAGGGACTAGGAATGATGAGGCAATCTCACTTTACAGGAGGTTCCTAGGACTCAGAAAGGGAGGTACAATAGGCCAGGGCCATGGGGTAAGGCAGGAAGCTCAGAACTGGGGCCTCTGACTCTCAGTCCAGTGCTCTTCTCCACCTCCACCATGATCCTGAAGGGACATTTTCAGCCACTTGTCCAGTCCCAGCAGAGCCTAGAAGGGGCTGGAGTTTTGGGAGGCAGTGGGAGAGCTGCTCAAAGAGGCTTTCCCTGAGGAGAGAGGAGGGGCTGGAGAGGCTTCTTAACCCCTCTCCTGCCCCAACATACACATTGACACACAATGACAGAAATTTTATTTCCAAATGTCCCTTCTCTGGGGAGCTCGCTGTTTCCCAGGAGACGCTGGGTAGAGATGCCCCTTCCTGCCAGCTTCCCTGGCAGCCACTAGGCGGCTGTGGCTTCATCTTTTGCCTGGAGACGCCACAGTGAGGGTCCCATGTGATTTGTATTAATAGGAAGTGGAGCTGAGGTCTACAGATGCCGGGGATAGGGCAAGCCAGCCAGGGGTGGGTGGGCAGCCGGGCCAACGGGTAGACTGAGGCAGCCACACACAGATCTACATTGATCAAATGTCCTGGGCAGCTTCACAAGCCTAGATACACTAGCTAACCTGATTCTGGCTACCAAAGGGGGGAAAAAATGTTCCCTGGCATCTTTTTTTCCCCACACTGGAAATGTTTTTGCTGTGTTTTCCCTGTGAATGTAAAGGGAATGCATGACTGGTGTAAGGATAGGGAATTCTAACAAAAGGGAATGAACAAAAGCCCCAGACTCAAATTTTAGGATGTCTTTTCCCATAGGAAATTAATTAGCCTCTGACTGAAGAGTCTAGGGGAAGAGTCTGCTGCATTCAGGAAGGAGAGTAGGAAGTATCATGACACTGTGGAATGCTCTAGAATCTAGGAGATGCTCCTGCAGCGATACCCTGGTACTGGAGAGGCTGCTGTGTGAATTAGTCAGTTGCCTCCAGATCAGTAGTTCCAGAGTGGGTTGTTGTTTTTTTCTCTTGAGATGGATTCTCACTGTCGTCCAGGCTGGAGTGTGCAGTGGCACGATTTCAGCTCACTGCAACTTCCGCCTCCCAGGTTCAAGTAACTCTTGTGCCTCAGCCTCCCGAGTAGCTGGGATTATAGGTGTGCACCACCACACCAGGTTACTTTTTCTATTTTCAGTAGAGACAAGTTTTCACCATGTTAGCCAGGCTGCTCTTAAACTCCTGATCTCAGGTGATCCACCGGCCTTGCCTCCCAAAGTGCTGGGATTACAGGCATGAGCCACCGCACCCAGTCTTAGTGGAGTTCTTTCCATCCTGTGTTTTTTTCCATACTCCCACCTGCTGGGTGCACCATGCTGCCCCGCTGTGGTCGCCCAGTAAATGTGGGTTGCAAGAATAATGAATTTACAGAAGAGGAAACAGGCCCTGAGATAGACACTGAGTCGCCAGAGAGACCCAGATCACATTCACAAGCACAACAGGTATAAATTAAACGGTTCAAATTCCCCCCCAGCTCCCTCTTTCCCAGGGCTGAGAGGGACCAATAGTTGGAGCCTATGTAAGAAATTTCCCAGGTCTGGCCCTTGGACAGGGCAGGGTTGAGGCACTAGAGGGAGACTGTCAGGGACTGTGGGGAGAGAGGCCCCAAGGAGAGAGGGACAAGAGTAGTGAATAACCTGATGTAAATGTACATATTAAATCCGTGCAATGCCAGTGAGGTAGAGAGTAGTTTTGCCCCTCTACTGTGATAAGGGGGCAGCTTTGGCTGGAAGGTCTGAGGTCATCTTCCAGTTAAGCAGGGATTTAAGCATATGGAGAAGACTCACCTCCCTCAAGGAATCCATCCAAAGCAGCAGCAGGGATAGAGGCCAGCCCCTCATCTCCCTTTCTTCTTCTTGCCAGAGGACTTAAGTAGGGTCCTGCCATCTATCTATGACAAATGACCCCATTTAGCCATTGAACAACTGGCTTATCCCTATTGTACAGAGGGATAAACCATGGCTAAGAAAGGTAAAGTGACTTGCCCAGGCCATAATCGAAGTGGCAGGACTAAGAAGATGTTCCATTCTCAGTTCTGGCCCCCAGATGCTCCTTCTACTAAGGTCTCAGTACTTGGTTTGGGCGTGGGGTGGGCACACCCTGCTGGATTCCAGGGAACAGGTAATCTCCCTCACACAGACTCCTGGCCTTCCTTTGAGCTCAGGTCCTTGCAGGGTGTCCTGTGTTGGTTGGGTACTGACCCTGCCCCTGCCTCTATTGAGAACTGTACTGAGAAGATGCCCAGGGAGGCACATAAGACACGTGTCATCAGGTCTTGACACACGTGACCAACGCTCCTCAGAGACGTCACCTTTCCCGTTTTGCCGAGGCTTGTTCTCCTTAAGCTTTCAGTCCTCCACTGTATTCTTTCCCCACCCCAACCTTTCAATATCCTCCCGGAGAAGGCGCAAAACCTTTGCTGAGGGCGGGCCAGAGGCAGGGTGTACGCGGCCCAGAACGGACACCTTGGGAACAAGCACCGACCGACACTGCTCCGCTCCCCCTTGGGGTCCTCCCCTCCCCTCCCCGCCCACCCAGAGAGCAGAAGCCGGGCCGGTCCTCCCCCCATGCCCTGCCTGGCCAGCCACAGCAGGGTGGCCTGAGGAGCGGCTGGGGGCGAGGACCGGGGAAGAGGCCTGCAGATGCCGCCTCCGCCCCCCTTCCTTGTCCGGGGCCCCCATGGTGTCGGGGAGCAGGAGGAATCAATCAGGATAATGAAGCCGCAGCCTGCCACGCACTGCGGGGGCACTGAGGAGCGGGGGCCGGTGCCAAGTCCGCCAGACGGTTCGGAGGAGCCGAGGACTGCGCGGCCCGGCGGCGGCGGCAATGGCGGAAACCCGGAGCCCGCGCGCGAAGGCCGGACGCAACTCGGCGCAGGCCCCTGGCAACCGCGCCTTGGCAACCGGGACGCCCGAGAGAAATCTTAAAGCTGCAGCGCCTCTTTCCCCGCCATTGATGTCGCCGCCAGGACCGTGAGGGGAAAGGTTGCTGGTGGGAGTCAAGCTCTGTGTCTCTCGGGAATTGGGGGACCGACACTTAACTTACTTACTCATTTATTTATTTGAGAAGGAGTCTCGCTCTGTCGCCCAGGCTGGAGTGCAGTTGCGCGACCTCTGCTCGCTGCAACCTGTCTCCCGGGTTCAAGCGATTCTCCTGCCTCAGCCTCCCGAACAGCTGGGATTACAGGCGCCCTCTACCAGGCCTGGCTAAATTTTTTTGCATTTTTAGTAGAGATGGGGTTTCACCATGTTGGTTAGGCTGGTTTTTAACTCCTGACCGCAAGTGATCTGCCCGCCTCCGCCTCCCAAAGTGCTAGGATTACAGGCGTGAGCCACCGTGCCCGGCCTCATTTATTAAATATGTGTTGATCTTACGTACCCGAGCACAGGCTAGACACTAGGGAGGGGAAGGGGTGGTGATTAGAAATGAGCAAGAGCCTGCCAAGAGGAGTTCACAGTCTAGCGCGCAAGGCAGACCAGAATGACTGAGGTGAGCAGAGCCCTGTGTTACTCAGGATAAAGGAACTTGGCTGGAGGGCAAAGGGGGGGTGTTATTAAATATTCCTGCAGCACCTGTCTTGCTCCAGGCCGTGGGTTGGACACTTCTTTCCTGGACTGTTATTATTCCAAAGGCCCCGTGACTTGGGTATTATGATTACCCCTATTATCGATCCCATTTTAAAGATGAAGAATTAGAGGCCCACAGAGGTGAAGGGACTTAGCCAAAAATCGTTTTACTTTTTGGAGAATCTAGGACTGGGTCAGTCCTATGACCATAGGACTCCTGATTCTGGCTAATTCTCATTATGCATGATGTCTGCCAAGTCAGACCTGAGTGAGGACTTCCAATATAAATTGTGTAAGAAGAAAGAAAAGAGAAAGGGCAGCTGAAAGAAGAGATGGGCACTTCATCCTTCTGCTGCCCACTACCCTGATCCTATCTGCCCCTATCCTCATGGGCAGGGCTGGATGTGAACAGAGGACTAGATGAGGTGACCTCCAGACACCTTCTGGTTCTGTGATATGATAGATCCTGCCTGAAGTCCAGGCACTGTGCCACCCTTCTGGGCAGCAGTAGTTGGCAGGGGGCTGCAAGCTGGGGGGGATTCCAGGCATCTGAAACAAGGGATCAGAGTTGGTGGGGTAGAATAAGAGGGGTGGTAAGGGGGCTTTGGCAAAAAAAAAGCTAGAGTCAGTATCACTAAAAATGCTGGGCCTCATCATCCGTTCTCTTCTTCACCTTTCTTTTTCAGCACATCCATTCAGACAAAAAAAAAAAAAAAAAAAGAAAAAAAGAAAAAAACTGTGCCAGGGCCCGGGGTAGGCTCAGAGGCTGTCGGTGAGGCAAAAAGCATGTTGGCTTTGGAGCCAAGCTCATCCGGTTTCAAATCCCAGTTCTGTCATTTACCAGCTATGTGACTTTGGGCAGGTGACTCAATCTCTCTGAGCCTCAGATTTCTTGTCTATAGAATAGAGAGGCATGAATACCTACATCTCAGGGTTATTGTAAAACTTAACTCCTGACCTCAGGTGATCCACCTGCCTCAGCCTACCAAAGTGCTGGGATCATAGGCATGAGCCACCTCATCTGGCTCAGTTACTGTAAAACTTAATTGAGGTGAGAAAAATGTATATAGGTGTCTGGCACATGATACTTAATAAATGGTAAAATTTAAAATGTCTTTGCTTACTTTGGTAGTCTGACAGCTTCTAAAGCTAGGTTCACGTCCTAATCCCCAGAACCTGTGACTGTTACCTTATCTGGAAAATGGGTTCATCTTTGAGGATATGATTAAAAATCTTGAGCCGGGCGCGGTGGCTCAAGCCTGTAATCCCAGCACTTTGGGAGGCCGAGGCGGGTGGATCACGAGGTCAAGAGATCGAGACCATCCTGGTCAACATGGTGAAACCCCGTCTCTACTAAAAATACAAAACATTAGCTGGGCATGGTGGCATGTGCCTGTAATTCCAGCTACTCAGGAGGCTGAGGCAGGAGAACTGCCTGAACCCAGGAGGTGGAGGTTGCGGTGAGCCGAGATCGTGCCATTGCACTCCAGCCTGAGTAACGAGCGAAACTCCGTCTCAAAAAAAAAAAAAAAAAAAAAAGAATCTTGAGATGGGGAGATTATTCTGTATTATCCAGGTGGGCCCTAAATGTCAACACAAGTGTCTTATGAGAGAGAGAGGGAGAGAGAGACAGAGGGAGAGAGAGACAGAGATTATACATATATGAAAGAGTAGAAGGTGATGTGAAGACAGAGGCAGAAATTGCAGTGATGTGGCCACAAGCAAAGGAATGCTAGTAGCCACTAGAAGCTGAAAGAGACTATCCTCTTTCAGAAGGAGATTCTCCTCTAGTACCTCCAGAAAGAGCATAGCCCTGACAACACTTTGATTTTGGTACTGTGAAATGGATGTGGAACCTCTGGCCTCCTCCTTGGAGCAGCCCTTGGCTTGGCAGCCTAACATGAGTAAGGCTGACGTCACCATGTAAGTTACTGTGGACCCTCCAGTGGGGACAGCACATCCAGATTCTGAGGGCTGCTGTCAATTCAGAAAATTGTGAGGCACTGTGCTGAGAGAATAAACTTCAGTTGTTTTAAGACACCAGGGTTGTGGTTAATTTGTTACAGCAGCCTTGGGAAACTAATACACTTATACTGAAGATTTCGTCTTGAACAAAACCAGTTCATGGTCTAGTGGGACAAGAGAGAAGTAAACAGTGCATAGAGGCACCCAGAAGGGAGGCACCTTGCCAGAACTGGGGAGTGGACAAGTAAGGCAGGCAAGGCTGGTGGAGTTGGAGGATTTAGCCAGGTGAGGGGCTAAAACAGGAAGGGCATACAAAGCAGAGAAAACAGTGTAGGTAAAAGCATGGATGGGAGAAAACACTGCTTTCAGGAAACTGCCCATGTTTGGGATGGCAGGTGTGTAGGGGGTTGCGGGGGTAGCATGACAGAATTGCTGAGGTGGGCAGCAGGGGTAAGAGAGCCAAAGATCTTGGCTTCCACCCAGAATACACTCAAACCCTCCACTCTGCCCTGGCACTGGGCCCAGGTCGTAGAATCCCAGACTGTCGATATGGGACAAAAGCTTTAGAGACCATCCAGTAGTCTTGCCAATTCACATATAGAGAAACTGAGGCTCACAGAAAGTGAGCCAATCCAGGGAATAAGCAAGAACCAATTGGCTGCACTCTGACCTCTCTCTTGAGCCTGGGTGTCCCATATCTGAGGATCTCAGACACTGTTTGGAGGTCCCTCTGCAATCCATTTCCAAAGAGCACTGGCCTTGTAGTCTCTAGACAAAGAGGATATCATTTGCATATTATTTGCATGTTGCTAATTGGATGAGAGAGGCAGATTCATTCAGGCCCTCCCCTTCATGTCCGCCCATCCTATTTCACTTACATCAAGTTGTTCTTCCTCATACCTCTCTTGACCTCAACAACTTCCAGAATTCCAGCCCAGGCCTCACTCCTCAAGTTCCTGTACCTAGGCCCAGCTCAACCCCTACTATATTAAATATTTGGTGCTTCCTGGAAAAACTGCTTGTATCTAGTCTGGGTGGAAGAGCAGGTTGCAATGGAAAGGGAGGCTGTCCAGTTTGAAGTTTTTTTCTGGGAATGGGAGAAGGGGCACTGTAGCCCAGGGGCCATCTGAATGAGGCTGTGGGAGTGGGGGAGGAGGGTGTTCCTTGGGGATATGGTGGGCAGGTGCCAGCTGCATGCCCCAGGCCTGCCCCAAGCCTCTTGGCTGGCAGCCACACCAGCCCCTTGAAGGAGCTGGCTCCTTCTTTGAGGGAGGAAGAATTTTAGGGAAGGTCTTGGAGCATCCCTTGGCCTGGCAGCCTGACATAAGTAAGGCTGACGTCACCATGTGAGTTTCTGTGGACTTTCCAATGCGGACAGCACATCCAGATTCTGAGGGCTGCTGTCAATTCAGAAAATTGTGAGGCACTGTGCTAAAGTAAAGAAAGCATGGTGTCTCCCTGAAGGCAGGCACTCAAAAAATGTTTTATGATAATGAGAGGCCACCTGTCTCCTGGAGATAGGTAAGGAGAGGGAATCAGAGGGACACACAGACTGCCTCTCTCATCTCCCATTAGCCCCCTCTTTGCTTTGAAACCAAGGCTGTGCCCAAAACCTCTCCCAGATGAGATGTCTGAGCCTGTCTTTTGGTGATCACCAGAGAGGGCACCACACTGTGGCCAAGACAGGTGCACAGGATGACCTCAGGTTCCCCCTGTCCCCATCCTGGCAGGAGAGCTGCAGAGCTCCATCACCATGGCTGACTCAAGTAGCTGCCAGGAGCTGGGAAATTAGGATCCATGGAAAAACCTGGGGCACAGTTCAGGCTAGCAACCTGCAGAAGTCAGCTTCCTCTGGGGTTACAAAAGTGGCCTGGATAGGGAAAGAAAGACTGCCCTCCATGTGCGGGTAATTCCTCTCCATCCATGGGTGATGTGTGAACTATGTGCATATGTGCTGCAGAGACCTCATCAAGCATCCCAGCCTGGATGCACAGCTGTGTGCACACGTCCCATTGGCAACAAGTGTATGTTGTATGTGAGTGTCTTCATGGAATTCCACCTTCCCTCTTCTCTGCAGAGGAGGCCTTCTCTTCTTGTTTCCTGGTAAAATAGGAAGTGAGGGAGTAACTTCAGTTTCATCACCTCTAGCCCTTCTCCCTGGTGGAACACCCTCCATTTGGCCATTTGCCTATGACAGCAAGCAGTAGATCCATTCTCAGTCCTGAGTGATTCTCACTAGTCCAGATGACCCCATCTTGAACAAATTCCTCTACCCTGGTACCTCCCTCTTTCCCTAGTGTGTCCCATGCCAATACCTCCTCTAATATTCAAATCAAAGGGAGAGAAGGGAGGAACTTGGGGTGATGCTGTGGGTGTGGGAGGAGGAAGGGTGCATCAGATACTGTTCGATTTTGCCCAGGTCCCCTCGGAGCACTGCTGCTCATTTAAAATTCCGATTTAAAGCCGAGCGGCTCTTTAAATTTCCACATTAACATGCGGCCCTGATGCCAGGCCAAGATGTTGGGATGGATTTGGCAGGAACGCCTCCAACAGCAGCAAGCAGCAGCATTTGCCAGCAATAAAACAACGCATGAATAAAAGAAGGCCGCTTGGCAGCAGCAGCAGCCCAGGTAGCTGGGTGAGCCTAGGAGAGGCTTTCGTACGTGAGGGCTCAGAGGCATGAAGGCTCATGTGGGGCATGTGTGTGAGCACCTCTGTGGCTGTCTTAGCTTTCACCCCCATCAATGCCTGCAGTGGAATTTGGGGTGAGGGCCCAGGCAAGATCAGGATTTCTCCCTTGTGCCTGTCTCACCCTCCTCCCCCCAGGGGTTATCTTCTTAGAGGGACAGATGTTGTCTTTGATAAGGACACAAGGACTTGGCCTGAAGCCTGAGTTGTACTGCTTCATTAGGGCCCAGAGAACAGGGAGGTCAGAGAGACTAACACTACCCAGAGTGCCTTCCAAGATCCATGACCCCAGATACCCGGGTGCTGACGGGCACTGTTAGGATAAGGGGGCTGAGAGGCCCCTGTGAGCACTGGGTATTGGTTGAAGCACTAGCTGGATGAAGAGATGCTCTGGGCTGGGAGGTTGGCAACTAACTGTCTGTGTGCTTATCCAAGGTTAAGAATGTGGAGTAGCCACAGACAGCAAGGAGCTACTACACTTGGCTTAACTTTAACTCTCCATAGATTTGGGAACACTGAGGTCAGATGGCAAGGGCAGCAAATGAGTCAGATAAAGCCCTGGCTGGAGGCCAGATATCTCACAAAGGTCATTTCATCTACCCCCTGCTTCCCAGGGTCTAGAGAGTGCAGACCCAAAGGACTGGCTGTTCCCTGCATTCTGTGTTCCTCTGCTCCAATCACCTGGCCAAGGCTCATCACCCAGCTCCCCAGACATTTTTAGGAGCAAGCAGCCTGTCCTGCATCTGGTAAACTGCCTATCTCTCCTACCTGGTTTAACCATCTCTTTCCCTGAAGTCCAGGGTAAGGGGACAGAAGCAAACAGAGGGGTGGCAGCAGATGGTATCTGCAGTCTCAGCAAGGCAAAAAAAAAAAAAAAAAGGATTTTCTTCAGAGCACCGTTCTCTGATGGAACTCCCCTCCTTTTCCAGCTCACGTGAATGATTTCAGGCCCCTATGTGGGGAAAAACTGTTGAGACTTTGAATTCTCTCAATCCCTGGAAAAGCTGAAGAGCAGACAGGCAGGACCAGGCTCTGGCACAGCAATGGCCCCACACCCTGAAACTAGGACTGGTCCTGATGAGAAAGAACGAGGTGGCCTGATTTCCCAGGTAACTTGTTCCCTGGTCCACACATTGGGGTAGGTGAGCTCAGGGTGAGGGAGTGGTTAAGAAGGGAGTTTAGGCCAGAGAGATGTTCTTTTGTCATTTATTCATTCATAGAACAAGTCTTTACCAAACAGCTGCTTTATGCTAAGCACTGTTTCTGGGCACTGGGAACACAGATAGAAATGGTCACTGACCTTGTGGAACTTTCCATCCAATGAAGCTAGGATCATTATTCAAATGACTGGACAAATACATAGGAAATAACTGTGCTAAGTGCTCTGAAGAAGGATATATAGTACCATGGAAGTGTATAAGTGGGGGACTTGACTGAGTCTAAGGAGTTGAGAATGAGTTTGCAAAGGACACAAAGGCCAGTCAGAGTGGAAGGCAGAGAACTGGCAGTGACATCACAGAATCAAAGGAGGTGGTCGACTGTGCTAAGATACAGGGAGCTCATGAGACACCTATTTGCCCTAACTTCTCACCTGCTAGTTTTGAGTACAGGTATGGAAAGGCTCTGGCATTGCACCTGGCTCACAGTTGGTACTCTGCAATGTTAGCTCCCTTCTCCTTCTCCAAGCTAAGCCTCTCTCCAGGGACCTTAGATTTCTGGAACAAAGTAGCTGCCCGGGCTTAGCCTCCTCTGTCAATGTAGGCTCCCAAACTCCAGCCATCCAGTCCTCAGGGAAAGGCCCTAGGCCTCTCCCTGCCTCTCCACATTAGTCCCATCACATGGAGCCTTACCATTCCCTAACCTATTTCCTTCTTTGCACTGGTCTTCCATGAAGAGGGGCTAGGGTCTGGGTCTCAGGATACCATTCTGGGTCTGCTTCTGGAGCTGGGCCTAAGAAGAAAAGAGAGTTGGAATTCTCAGTCCCGTCTAGTCCTGCCTGGGGTGAATCTGAGTGTCTTAGGTGGGGAGAGGGAGTAATGGAGAGATGGGGAGGGGGGCTGCCCACCCAAGACGGCGTAGAGCCCAGAGCCTTTTCCATTGCAGACACCCCATCTGTCTGCCACAGAAGGCTTGGGTTGGAAGAGGTGCAAAGAAGGGGGGTATGGCGGGTGAAACTGTACAGTCTGTGAGCTAGCATGATGGCAGCAAAGGTGCTGACCATGGAAAGGGGCAGAGGGTTAGGGTGGGGTGTTGGTAGGGCTGCTGTCTCAGCTGCTGGAAACTAGAGGCCAGAGGTTGGGTCTGAGGTGAGAAAGATGATAAGGACAACAGTACACGACTCTCCCTAGACGGCTTCGTGTTTGATTTTGATTATTATAGCTCCTTGCCCCAATGATCAGAGGGCAAAGAGTCATACCCCTCTTGCCAACAACCTAATGGAAGACCAGCAGCCGTGAGAGCTGTGGGAAGGAGTACTCCTAAGCCCAGGGCTGGGCTGGATTAATGATGCCTCCCTCACCCCAGCAATCAGACCTTTTTCAGACCTTAAAATAATACTTTAGTTAAATGTGACAGTCTGCAGCATATTTTCCTTCACATTTTACTTTAACTGATCCTGCTAAAGTCTAGTGAGGTAAACATTATTATTATTCCTGGCCTACAGATGAGGCAACAAGGACTTTAAAAGATCAAGTGGATAATAACCTGGGATCATAGGAGAGTAAGGAGAAGTGACTGACTATGCATACAGGCACTAGGCTGCTGGAGACCCTCCTTGCTCCTCATTTTCTGGTTATTTTACAGCCTCCACTGACAGATAAAGTGTGCGGTTTTCTAGTGGAGAGCTCCTTCCTGGTGACTTAAAAGCTAGGATGTACCCAGACCTTAGGGGACACATACCAGCACAGCTCCCTCTCCTGGATACCAACATCCAGACACTAGGAAACTGGAGAGCCAATGGGCCACTTACAGATAGAAATATGAGAGGGAAGCCGGGAGCGGCAGCTCACACCTATAATCCCAGCACTTTGGGAAGCCAAGGCGGGCAGATCACGAGCTCAGGAGTTTGAAACCAGCCTGACCACATGATGAAACCTTGTCTCCACAAAAAATACAAAAATTAGCAGGGCATGGTGGCATGCAGGATTACCCAGCTACTTGGGAGGCAGGAGAATTGCTTGAACCTGGGAGGTAAAGGCTGCAGTAAGCCGGGATCATGCCATTGTACTCCAGCCTGGGCAAGAAGAGCGAAACTCCATTAAAAAAGAAAGAAAAGAGAAGAGAAGAGAAGAGAAGAGAAGAGAAGAGAAGAGAAGAGAAGAGAAGAGAAGAGAAGAGAAGAGAAGAGAAGAGAAGAGAAGAGAAGAGAAGAGAAGAGAAGAGAAGAGAAGAGAAGAGAAGAGAAGAGAAGAGAAGAGAAGAGAAGAGAAGAGAAGAGAAGAGAAGAGAAGAGAAGAGAAGAGAAGAGAAGAGAAGAGAAGAGAAGAGAAGAGAAGAGAAGAGAAGAGAAGAGAAGAGAAGAGAAGAGAAGAGAAGAGAAGAGAAGAGAGAAAGAAATAGCACAGGGACATAGACTAGAAGTGGCCAGGAAACAGGGCAAGGAAGGGTATGGGGAGTGGAAAATGCCAGTCTGGGAAGCAGCTGTTGGGGCTCACTCCAGGACCTGCAGCTGGCCCTTAAGAATCTGTGGAGGCTGGGCATGGTGGCTCATGCCTGTAATCCCAGCACTTTGGGAGGCTGAGGCAGGCAGATGACAAGGTCAGGATATCGAGACCATCCTGGCCAACACTGTGAAACCCCGTCTCTACTAAAAATACGAAAAAAAATTAGCTGGGCGTGGTGGCATGCGCCTGTAGTCCCAGCTACTTGGGAGGCTGAGGCAAGGAAATTGCTTGAACACAAGCAGCGGAGGTTGCAGTGAGCCAAGATCGCACCACTGCACTCTAGCTGGGTGACAGAGCAAGACTCTGTCTCAAAAAATGAAACAAAAAAGAATCCCTGTGGATATCCCCATCCCACATACCAAGTTCCAAATATTTTGTTTCCTCTCTCTACCTGTACTTAAGAATATGTTTCCACAGCTTTCCTTGATACTCTCCCTACTCCAGTCTTTTCTTCCACTCTTCCCTGTTCAGACGTTCTTCCTCAGTTGCAACCTTCTTTCTTCAGCCTGTGGATAATCCCTCTAAGAGCTCTCTAAGGCAGGTGCTAAGGGAACTTAAGACAGGGCTTCGGTTATTAAATATAAATAGACAGGGGAGGGGAACTGAATATAGACACAGATATTTTATCTCTCCATCCCTGTGAATTATTAGGAAGAAAGCACCAGTGGTTGCTAAGCAACAGGTCTCCATAGAGTACAAGGCACCAGAGGAAAAAGCCCCTTTGACTGAATATTGGGGTGGGAGGGTAGGGAAGGTGGGGGTCAAAGGCCTTTGGCTGGCAGGCCAGTTGTGGGGAATGATTGGTTTGTCCTCCAAGACCAGCCCTTTCCCCAGGCCTTAGCAAACCTTCAGGATTGGTGGCAGCAGGAAGGCCTCAGGCACTCCTCCCTGCCAGGAGGAGGGAACCTGGTTTCCATAGCAACCCAGAAACAATCCTGGCCTTGTTTTGCTTATGACTTCCCTGTAACCCCTCTTGGAACACTCACTACCACAGACTTCCTTCTCTGACCCTCAACTTCTGATTTGAGGGACACAGCCCATAGAAAGGTTGGGGGGTAGTGCCACAAAAGCTGGTCTCACTTGGTCCTAATGTGATCTATTAAGACTATAAAGGAGAGGTGACTTATAGGGCTAAGGGCCTCCAGGTATCCTCTGACCACTGGATCTCATAAGGGGCTGCAAAATGGGCTCAGGCTAGCTTTCTAAAGGGCGACTACAGACTAGGGTTCAAGGGCGGGAGAGAATGAGAGGACAGAAATTTTTGTGTGCCTTGGACACCCAGGCCCCCATCCTTCTCAACCTCGAGTCCACGGTCATCAAGAACCGGAAAATGGAGATATAGAACATTAACGTATGTCAAGTATAAGTGAGTGGCACCAAGGGGCATAATCTGTTTTTCTAATATGACCACAAGCAGAGCGTTAGAAGAATTAGGCCGACAGCTGCTGGTTTTTCCCCTCTTTCTCTCCCCCCTTCCTCACTCTCCCTCTCCCTTCCTCCTTGGCGTTTGCACACACCAATGGCAGCCGAGCCCTGCTCGCGATTTCTCTTAATCTTCCTCCGCCATCCTGCGCTCTTTCCGCAGGCGGTGCTGCGAAGCCGGCAGAGCCCCGCGTCACACCTTACTGCTCTCTGAGATTGCTCCACAGAGAGCTCAAGGAGATGGCAATTCGGCGCTGATGCCGGCTGGCAGCAGTTGGGAGAGTGGAAGGAGAAGAGAGAGGGAGGAGGGGAAGGGGGAAAAAGTTGGCACGGATACCAAGTTTTTCCCTAGAGAGATAGGCGGGGGGGCGGGGGGGGCGCGGGAAGCAAGAGAAGAGAGAAAATGACACAGAGAAATGGAAACGAGGAAAAAGAGAGAGAATGAGAATGAATACTGACTTTTCTCAGACGTCTACATGTGGGTATCTCTAGCCCACCTGACTCATGGCCATCTAAAGATCACACCACCCAGCTGGGGTTCCCACTTACCCACTCTCTACCCTGAGTCGCTTACACACACACATTCTCCCAGCCAACCTGGAAGTCAAGAGTGGTTCAGGCATGTTGTGTGTATTCGTGTGTGAGAGAGAGAGAGTGTGTGTGTGTACGCCTGTATGTTGTCTCTGTTTTGGATCGCAGTAGAATGCAGTATGTAAATGAGATGGTTATTACCGCAATGTTCATCAAGCTGAGCCGAGAAGACATTAATAGCCTGATGAATATGCATGTGAATTTGTTAATTAAGTTAATTATTCTGCTGAAAATGCATTCGTCTTCCAAGGACATTTTCCCAATGATTTTTACATGCTCTAGCCATTAGTCATGCTATATTTTATCAGGGAAATGAGTTTGCTTAAGTTGTAAAAAAAAAAAAAAAAAAAAAAAAAAAAAAAAAAAAAAACAGAAAGAAAAAAGAAAGAAAGCAAAAGGGCAAAAGGAGAGAGACAGAGAAAGAAAGGAGGAAAAAATGAGAGAGGAAAATGTGTTGAAGTTGAGAGTGGAAAAGCATCTGAGGCAGGCCTTAAGTTTGAGGCCCAGCTGGGCTTTTGAAGCCTACCCTCGATTTTTATGGGTACCTCACTCTACAATTTTTTTGCCCTTTTTTTGATGACAAACTTTTTTTTCCAGTGCCAAATTTCCAACACATTAATTAATTGTTGTAGCCAATTAACTGTAGTTGTGCAAATGAGTTTAGCACTAATTACCATGCAGTGCCTGTAATCACATAAAAAACTTGCTGAGAGAGAGAAAGGAGAAAAGAAAGAAGGAATGGGAATGGAGTGGTCGCAGGAGAGGACGGGACCTGAAGAGAGGAGCAGCCAAGGAAAGGGAACAAGGCAGGGAGGGGTCTTGAGATTTCCTCACCATCTTGGCTCTAAGAGAAGGTAGCTGTCTTCCCAGCCACAGTCAGGACCTCTGGAGAGCCAGGAAATCTCAGTGTGGGTAGAGGTGAAAGAGCTAGTAAAGAGTGGTCTCCCTTTGTCTAAGAACTTCCAGCCAGAGGACAGAGGTTCAGAATGGATATCTCTAGTTGTTTTGATGATACAGTGTGATGCCTATATACTCTTGATAGTCCCCATTCCAGGTCTGGCCTCAGTGTTTATATCCCACATGGCTGGGACTACTGGGCAGGGACAGTGGGTACCACTGAGAGATAATGCTGTTCCTGATGGGCCCAAGAAGATGGAGGAGTGATACGTAATCTTAGCCTGATTCTGCAGCTGTAAGTGAATGGGGAAAACAGGAGTCCACGGCTGCTGGAATAGGCCAAGAGAACAGTGGTAACATCAACCATAAAAGAGCCAGCTCCAGCAGGAGGTGGGAGGTGGCAGCCTTTGGCCAGACAGAACTCCCAGGAGAGGAGCCAAACCTACTCTCCTACAAATTGGCATCTCTACATTCATCATGTCTGGGCCAAGTCTAGGTTTCCACCTGTCAGCTTCAACCAGTGCCCAGAGGCTGAGGGACAGACCAAACAATTTCTCTAGCTTCTCCCGAGCTGTCCATGAGTTCAGTTGCCGTGAAGAGCAGTGGTAAAGTCAGCACTAAGCACCGAACTGGCATTTTTGCTTCCACTGTGCTCATCCCCTCTCTACCATGTCCTAGACACTGAGCCTGCCCAAAGGGTATGTGTGGATGTGTGGGTTTGTAAATGAACTATAGTGTCCCTGCTCAAAAACAACAGAAAGTGCTATATATCCCTTACCCCTTAGAATAGACAGCTCACTTATTATTGGTCTCAATTTCCTCAGACCTCATAGACCAGGCGTCCCCAGACTTTTTACACAGGGGGCCAGTTCACTGTCCCTCAAACCGTTGGAGGGCCACCACATACTGTGTTCCTCTCACTGACCACCAATGAAAGAGGTGCCCCTTCCTGAAGTGCGGCCGGGGGCTGGATAAATGGCCTCAGGGGGCCACATGCGGCCCTCGGGCCGTAGTTTGGGGACGCCTGTCATAGACACATTCAACTGTGCATTTCCAAAGAGGACATTAATATCTCATCCTCTGATAGGCATCCAAAAGGGTGCTGGGTCCTCCCTTCCCTACTCCAGGTCTCAGGTCTGTGGATAGATTCCTCAAGGGCACCATTCACCTCAGCCTTGTTCTCTGGCAAAGGGGAAACAATTTCAAGGGCACAGGTCCCCTGCTCTAAGACATTGCTGACATTGCCTTTTTTTTTTTTTAGACAGGGTTTTGCTCTGTTGCCTAGGCTGGAGTGGCAGCGGCACAGTCTTGGCTTACTGTAGCAGCCTCCACCTCCCGAGTTCAAGCAATTCTCCTGCCTCTGCCTCCCGAGTAGCTGAGATTACAGGCGCTCACTACCAAGCCTGGCTAATTTTTGTGTTTTTAGTAGAGATGGGGTTTCACCCTGTTGACCAGGCTGGTCTCGAACTCCTGGACCTCAAGTGATCCACCCTCCTCGGCCTCCAAAAGTGCTGGGATTACAGGCATATGCCATCACGCTTGGCCTGTGCTGCTCTTTTACTCTATGGACTGAAGTTGGCTGTGAGGACCGGAGTTGACCCAGGCTGCTCCAGTGCTCTCCCAGCCCCCAACATCTCTCTACTAGTGGCACCCTCTTTTTGGCAACCTTAGTGATGTATAGAAAGGCCTCCACCTGAAAAGTCAGCTGTGGTGGAAAAAGCCTTATTAGATTCCAGGCTCTTCTTTGTCACTTAACATCATGCGATCTTGGGAAAATGATTTAATGTGAGACTCAATTTTCCACATCTATAAAATGGAGATAACAGTAATGCCATTCCCAATTAAGAAGTTTAATAATTATGAATATAAAATATTCAGCAAACAAGTGAAATGAGCTATTTCATTCATTGCTAATGAGTACAAAGTGAGAGAACCTTGTTGCTGGGCAACCTGGCAATATAGAAAAATGTTTATGTTCACACAAAAATCTCTGCACACAAAAATCTGTACATTAATGTTCATAGTAGCTTTATCTGTAATAGACAAAAATCTGGAATTAGCCCAGATGTCCTTCTGCAGGTAACTGGCCAAACAAACTGTGGTATATTCATACCATGAAATAAATAAAAGGAATGAACTATTAATACACATAAAAACTCAGACAGGCCGGGCACGGTGGCTCAAGCCTGTAATCCCAGCACTTCGGGAGGCCGAGACGGGTGGATCACGAGGTCAAGAGATCGAGACCATCCAGGTCAACATGGTGAAACCCCGTCTCTACTAAAATACAAAAAATTAGCTGGGCATGGTGGCACGTGCCTGTAATCCCAGCTACTCAGGAGGCTGAGGCAGGAGAATTGCCTGAACCCAGGAGGCGGAGGTTGCGGTGAGCCGAGATCGCGCCATTGCACTCCAGCCTGGGTAACAAGAGCGAAACTCCGTCTCAAAAAAACAAAAAACAAACTGGCCGGGCGCGGTGGCTCAAGCCTGTAATCCCAGCACTTTGGGAGGCCGAGGCGGGTGGATCACGAGGTCAAGAGATCGAGACCATCCTGGTCAACATGGTGAAACCCCGTCTCTACTAAAGGTGCAAAAAATTAGCTGGGCATGGTGGTGCGTGCCTGTAATCCCAGCTACTCCGGAGGCTGAGGCAGGAGAATTGCCTGAACCCAGGAGGCGGAGGTTGAGGTGAGCCGAGATCGCGCCATTGCACTCCAGCCTGGGTAACAAGAGCGAAACTCCGTCTCAAAAAAAAAAAACAAAAAACAAAAAACAAAAAAAACAAAAACAAAAAAAAACTCAGACAGATCTCCGGGGAATTATGCTGCATGAAAAAAGACAACCTGGGCACAATGGCTCATGCCTGTAATCTCAGCAACTTGAGAGGCTAAAGCAGGCACTGCTTGAGGCTAGGAGTTTGAGACCACCCTGGCCAACATAGAAGGGCCCCATTTTACATTTCTACAAAAATTTAAAAATTAGTCTGGCATGATGGTAGACACCTGTGGTCTTAACCACTTAGAAGACTGAGGCTGGAGGATCCCTTGAGTCCAAATTTTTTTTATTTTTTAACATTTTTTCTTTTTTATGAGATAGGGTCTTGCTCTGTCACCCAGGCTGGTATGCAGTGGCATGATCTCGGCTTACCACAACCTCTGCCTCCCAGGTTCAATCGACCCTCCCACCTCAGACCCCCAAGTAGCTGGGACTACAGGAGCGTGCCACCATGCCCAGCTAATAAGCCCAGGCTTTCGAGGCTGCAGTGAGCTATTACTGAGGCACTGTACTCCATCCTGGGCAACAGAGCAAGATCCTGTCTCTAAAACAATAAAAAATACAATCCTAAAAAGTTATGTACTATATTACCGCATTTCTGAAACTATGAAATTTTAGAAGAAGACAGATTAGTGGTGTCAAGGGTTAGGGAGGGGATAAGGTGGGTGGAAGGGTAGGAGGTGTGATTATAACAGGGCAACATGAAGAATTCTTGTGGTGTTAGCTTCTTGACTGTAGTTGTAGATACATAAAATTACACAGGTAATAAAATTGTATAGTACTTAATATATACACATATGGGAACAAGTAAAGCTAGAGAAATCTGGATAAGACTGGTAGATTATATCAACATCAATATTCTGGTTATGGCATTATACTATAGTTTCATAAAATGTTGCCATTTGTTGAAAGTGGGCAAAATGTACAAGGGACCTCTCTGTCTCTGTATTATGTCTCACAGCTGCATGTGGATCTACTATGATCTCAATGTTAAAAGCCTAGATAGATTATTAATGTCTCTGTTGGGTATAGGAGGGAAAAGGGGCTGCCTTGTGTTTCTAGTGCAGAATTCCAACGAGGAAGACTAATAAATATTATTCTCATTAGGACACATCAATAAAATGAACATAACCATGGGAAGTGGGTATTTGTATCCATTGACCAGTAATTCCACTTCTCAGAATTAATTATTTAAAATGCATGAAGGTCAGGCGCAGTGGCTCATGCCTGTAATCCCAGCATTTTGGGAGGCCAAGGCAGATGGATCACCTGAGGTCAGGAGTTTGAGACCAGCCTTGCCAACATGGTGAAACCCCATCTCTACTAAAAATACAAAAATTAGCCAGGCATGGTGGCAGGCGCATGTCATCTTAGCTACTTGGGAGGCTGAGGCAGGAGAATCACTTGAATCCAGGAGGCAGAAGGTACAGTGAGCCGAGACTACACCATTGTACTCCAGCCCAGGCAATAAGAACAAAAATCCATCTCAATAAATAAATAAAATAAAATGCATAAAGTTTTATTTGTTTGGATATTCACTGTGATATTTCTTATAACAGCAAAAATACCTAAATGATTCAAAATAGGAGATGAACCTCATAAATCACAGCATATCCAGGGGATGAAATACTCCATAGGCTTCAAACATACTTTAAAACACACACACACACACACACACACACACACACACACACACACACACATAAATAAAAAATAAAAATAAAATAAAAAACATACTCAGGATTTAAAAAAAAGGAACCACACTTGGCCAGGTGCAGTGGCTCACGCCTGTAATCTCAGCAGTTTGGGGGGCTGAGGCAGGTGGATCACAAGGTCAGAAGATCGAGACCATACTGGCCAACATGGTGAAACCCCATCTCTACTAAAATTACAAAAATTAGTGGGGCATGGTGACGCATGCCTGTAATTCCAGCTACTCGGGAGGCTGAAGCAGAAGAACTGCTTGAACCAGGGAGTTGGAGGTTGCAGTGAGCTGAGATTGCACTACTGTACTCCAGCCTGGTGACTCTGCCTCAAAAAAAAAAAAAAAAAAAAAAAAGCACTCAGTACAATCCCTGGCACAGAAGCATCAATAAATGGAGTTCTCTTTACTGGGTTGTTCTGGGTCTCAAAAGAGCTAATGTAGATAAATGTAACTGACAAACTGTAAAGTGCCTAGCAAATGCTAGTTGCTATCCTAATGAGTATCTCTCCCACCTCCATCCTGGATGAAGCTGAACTTCCAGGCAGAACAGTGGCCAAGGTACTATGGCTTGAGAGTCATAGGAATGGGGGAACTGATTTCTTGGGGAGTCTGAGTCAAGAATTGGGACTACTTTCTTTCTAGAGGATGGCCACCCCTACTCCACATCATGTAGAAAACTACAGACATTCTCCCCAGCATATGCACATACATTTGGCCGTTAATCTCAGGGGACCCACAAAGTCTTTGAAGCAATGTCAGCCCTGCTAACTTCATAAAAGTAGTAGTACTCAATTGCACTATCCACTGTTGAGTAAGCATCTACTGAGTATCAGGCACTGCTGTAGGTACTTTATACACATTATTTCATGAAATTCTCACAACAAACTTAAAGCGTAGTTGTTTATCTGCATTTTACAAGAAAACCAGGACTGTCTGCATTTTACAAGAAAACCAGGACTCTGGGCTGGGTGCAGTGTCTCATGCCTATAATCCCAACACTTTGGGAGGCCAAGACAGGTGGATCACAAGGTCAGGAGATGGAGCCCATCCTGGCTAATACGGGGAAACCCCATCTTTACTAAAAATACAAAAAATTAGCTGGGCATGGTGGCACGCGCCTGGTAATCCTAGCTACTCAGGAGACTGAGGCAGGAGAATCACTTGAACCCGGGAGGCGGAGGTTGCAGTGAGCCGAGATTGAGCCACTGTACTCCAGCCTGGGTGACAGAGCAAGACTCTTTCTCAAAAATAAATAAATAAATAAAACAAAAACTAGGACTCAAAGAGGTCAAGTGACTTACTAAGGTAGCACAGCTGGTAAGTGGCAGAGCTGGCACTGGAACCCAGGGCTATCTCCAAAACTTGTGATCTAACCACCACACATACTATATTACGTTTAGAAGAACCGAGAAGTGGTGCACTGTGTGGAAACTGTGCCGAGGCTGTCTGGAAGAGGCCTGGAAAACTAACCTTGTTTGTCCAATGCTCCTTAGGGAGACACAAACACAAACCAGCAGGCAGAAGAAAAATCTCAGAAGAGAATCAGGCCCAATCTGAAGTCTTTCATCCCATGAGGAAGTTTTTCCATATCTACCCTCTATCCTTTCTGCTAAAATCTGATGCCTTTTCCTCTCTTCTGTTTCCAGCGAGGATGGTGAGTAGAAGACTTAGTGTTCCTCCATGAAAGGTCAAGAGAGGACAGAGGGAGCTTTTCTTTCCACAGCTGTGTTGAGGCCATAACTAGGAGGCCTCCATCTTCTCAGTCTCTTGGATCTGCCCCAAGGTATCAAACTAGAAGACACATAGGAGAAAATGACCCAGGAAGGACAAGAAAGAAGCAGCAGCATAACCAGACCAAAAAGACCAGCTTGGAGAATGGCCTGGGGGTCTCTCAGGATCTTAGTGCTGGGCTCAGGTGACGTTAAGATGGGCAGCGTTTCCCACCAGGCTCAGCAGTGGGCTTCATGTCTGATATCTAACCAGCCATAGAAGTCCAACCAGCATTTTTCAAGCCAGTGCCTCTTGTTTGTCTTGATATAACATCTCTACAGCTACCTCTCTCTCAGACATAAAGGAGGGAGCTGGGAGTTCTGCCACTCTGGATTTACCCCTCTGTTTCAACACTACCTTGCTATATTTGCACAGGTGCAGACAACCCAATTGGTGGCTTAGAGATGCCCAAGGAAGATCATAATTTTGTGAGAAGATGATAGGATCCCAAGGCTAGATCCAAAAGAGCTCTTCCAGGATCTCAAGGCTAGGTCCAAATTTATTTCCTCTTTTTTCTCCACTGAGAGCCAGGAGGGCGGCGGGGGCCTAACACTGGACACATAGAATGGAGGGGAGGGGTGTCATTGCCCCTTCCCTCTTCCACGTATTATTCCACCCTGCTGGTGCCCAAGCATGCCTGCTGCTCACTTGGCTTTCCTTAGCCTATCTACCCTATGGACAAGAGAGGGTTAAAGGCATGTTATGGGCAAGCTATAAATTTCCCATCAGTGTGGGGAGAGCAGGATTGTTGGCAGGGAGGGGGTTGGGTTGGGGGGAGGGGGAGCTGGGAAAAAGCCAGGAGGTTGTCTCTAGGTAACAATAAACACTGCAAGCAAGGAGCAGCTGTTACACTTACTCTCTCTGCATCACAATGCTGAAATAACACTAATAAACCAGTGTGCCCAATGCACAGGCATACATGCATTTAGGGCTGAGACCCCAGCCACTGTACCCCTATGGCTGCCCTCTGCTCCAGGGCAGGGCCCTTCATGGCAGTGGACATACCTGTCCTGGCCTCAGTATACTTGTTGGGAAGGATGAAGACTGACAAGTCCTCCCCACCCCAGTGGCATTCTCAGGGTTAGGGTGATGGAGGCTGGATATCCTGGGTTCAGATCCTGGTGGCATTCACTGGAAAGAGTTGAAACAGGGGTAGTTCTCAGTTGGGAGCTGGGAGGAGAGGAAGAGAATGAGGGAGAGAAAAGCATAGGAAACAGACAACTACTTACCATGTCCTCTCAGACTGGAGGGGATGAGGTGGCCAGGAATGGAGCTGGCTATAGAGAGGTGAAGGAAAAGGTGGGCAGAAAATAAGGTTTGAGAAAGTACAGGATTAGGGAATGTGATATCATGGCATGTTTTTTTAAATTTTGAGACAGGGTCCCCTTTTCACCCAGGCTGGAGTGCAATGGCATAATCTCGGCTCACTGCAACCTATACCGCCCAGGATCAAACAATCCTCCCACCTCAGCCTCCCAAGTAGCTGGGACTAGAGATGTATGCCACCTCACCTGGCTAATTTTTTTTTTTTTTTGAGACAGAGTTTCGCTCTTGTTACCCAGGCTGGAGTGCAATGGCGCGATCTCGGCTCACCGCAACCTCTACCTCCTGGATTCAGGCAATTCCCCTGCCTCAGCCTCTTGAGTAGCTGGGATTACAGGCACATGCTTGTCTAATTTTGTATTTTTAGTAGAGACGGAGTTTCACCATGTTGACCAGGATGGCCTCGATCTCTTGACCTTGTGATCCACCCACCTCGGCCTCCCAAAGTGCTGGGATTACAGGCGTGAGCCACCACGCCCGGCCTAATTTTTTTTTTTTTAATCGTAGAGATGAGGCTTCACCATGTTTCCCAGGCTAGTCTCGAACTCCTGAGCTCAAGTGATCCTCCCAGCTTGGCCTCCCAAAGTGCTGGGATTACAGGCATGAGCCAGTTTGCCTGGCCATAGCAAGATTCTGTTTTCTCACCTGGGGCTGAACTCCCTATACCTGCCTAACCTGACCTGGTGGACCCAAGCTCCCCCTCACAGTACTACTGTTATACCCAGGGCCAGCTGCTATGTTGGTTTAGTTCAGGACTGAGCTTATTATGCAGGGAATCTGGGGCTTCTGATAGTGCCGGGGAGAGCTGGGGGAGTGGAGCTGTTCTTGTCTTCCTGCACAAGGAGTGGCTAGTCGGCTGTCCTTTTTCTAACCAATGCCATCTCTGGATCACCAGGACCAAGTGGGCAGAGGGTCCCTTATCCTGGCAGGAGAGCAGAGATGCCAGCAATGAAAGCAACAAATAGGCAAATGAGAACTCAGGCTCTGTCACAGACCCTCCTCCTCTTAGCCCATCCTTCTCTGAGAAGGGGATGTTTATTATTATGTGTCTGTATCTGGATATACTAGCAAGCAAGATCCTTATTACTTTTTTTTTTTTTTTTGAGACAGAGTTTCACTCTGTCGCCCAGGTTGGAGTGCAGTGGCGTGATCTTGGCTCACTGCAACCTCCACCTCCCAAGTTCAAGCAATTCTCCTGCCTGAGCCTCCTGAGTAGCTGAGACTATTGGCGCACACTACCATGCCCGGCTTATTTTTGTGTTTTTAGTAGAGAGAGTTTCACCATGTTGGCTAAAATGGTCTCAATCTCCTGACCTCGTGATCCACCTGCCTTGGCCTCCCAAAGTGCTGGGATTACAAGAGTGAGCCATCATGCTCAGCCATCCTAACTGTTATTCTTTACCAGATCCAGTCACGGGCCCCTGGGACTGGAGTCCAAGGCATATATGGTTCTCTTGGTCCACTTTCTGGCCTCTTTCTCCTGGTGTGATCTCAAACAAAGTACCCTATGATCCCCCTGATCAGAAAGAATGGAGACGACGCATACTGCCCACCTGGCATATAAGGGAGAAGGAAATTGACATTTCTGAAGATTTATGGTTTCGCACCCACCTCCACAGACTGCACCACTACTCTGGTTCAGCCAACGCAGGAGTCCCTAGCTGCTTCTCCCTTGTCACAGGTGTCCGTTTCCAGAAAGGAGAGTACTGAGACCCAGCAGTTATCATTCTAGGTTCTGGTGCTGTAAAATAACTTTTATATATGTATTTTTTGAGACAGTCTTTCTCTATCACCCAGGCTAGAGTGTAATGGTGCAATCTTGGCTCACTGCAACCTCTGCCTCCTGGGTTCAAGTGATTCTCCTGACTCAGCCTCCTGAGTAGCTGGAATTACAGGTGTGCACCACCATGTCCAGCTAATTTTTTGTATTTTTAGTAAAGACAGGGTTTCACCATGCTAGCCAGGCTGGTCTTGAACTCCTGACCTCGTAATCTGCCCTGCCTCAGCCTCCCAAAGTGCTGGGATTACAGATGTGAGCCACCATGCCCAGCCAACATCGCTTTTTTTTACTTCTAAAAATTTAGTGTTAGCTGGGTACCTAGAGGTCTGGGAAGGCAAGGAAGGGCAGAGAGGAGTAACTGTGTTTGCCTAGAAAGCTCCCTCTTCTGGAAGGTGCCCACAGGCACTGAGCTACCCTAGCACAGGTGGATGCCCCAAAACGCCTGTGCAGCCAATGAATACAATAGGGCAAGAATAACTGGCCTCTCCTATCCTTTCCTCACTGAGATACCTCTAACTAGGAATGCTCGGCTTCCCCTGCTCTCTTCTCTCCCATTTCCCTCTCTTTTTTCATAGCTGGGGCCTCCCCTGTTCCGCAATCCAGATGAGGGACCTTCATACACAGAGTTCGGAGTGGGGAGATACGGGGCCAAAGAGAGCTCTAACAGGTCTGGACTCCTCCTCTACTCCAGGTGGAGTGTGAGCCACCTCCACTGCTGTGAGTCACCAGAACCTTGAGCTTGCAGAGCTATCAGCAGCCTTCTCACTCTTTCCTTCCTCCAGCCAGGCAGATATGTACCCAATGGGCCCCAGAGCCTGTCATCTTCCTACCTTCAAGGCCACAGTCTCCTCCTTAATTTCTAGGAATCTGCAACATAGACACATGGAAATGAGTGAGCAAAGGAGTGTGAGACCTCAGCATGTGCTCTGTGCTGGGGCAGAGAGCCGGCTGCCTGCACAGCAGAGCAGGATCACTAGCCAGGCGAGCTGGCACACTTGGGCACACAGCCCTGTCGGCATGTGAGAGGGGAAGCAGGAGAGGATGGGGTAAGAATGCTGTTTCAGGAGCAGGCATCTCCTCCTGGCTTCTTCTCTGGTCACTTTCTTCTCCTTGGCCTTTCTCGTTGGGTGCTGATGGACACCATGGCACTGCCACCTCTATCTACCCCTTTCTTCACCTTCCTTCCCCTTCTCCATGGCTTTGGAAGCCACAGAGAGAGGACCTGCATAACAACTTCCAAGGAGTCAAGATGAGAGGTTTAGACATCCAGATCTGTCATCGATCAATGGGAAAATTTAGGGAAGAAGGAAGAAAGGGGTCCTATTAGAGTAAAAGCTAAACCCTAGGCTAACATTGAGCACCTCACCTAGTCCCTTTTCTCCAGAGTGCAGGAAATTCTGGATACTACCATTTTTAACTTTCACTCACTTCAAGTCTACCCCTCTTCCCCACAAAGACGTGGCACCCTTGGCTAAACATTAGGAATGGGAGGCCAAGCCACACTCCTGTAATCCCAGTACTTTGGGAGGCCGAGACAGATAGATCACTTGAGGTCAAGAGTTTGAGACCCTCCTGGCCAACATGATCCCCATCCCTGTCTCTACTAAAAATACAAAAATTAGCTGGGCATGGTGGCACACGCCTATAATCCCAGGTACTCAGGAGAATCACTTGATCCCGGGAGGCTGAGGTTGCTGTGAGCTGAGCTCAGGCCAGCACTCTAGCCTGGCCGACAGAGTGAGACTCCATCTCAAAAACAAACAAGCTGGCCAGGCTCGGTGGCTCATGCCTGTAATCCCAGCACTTTGGGAGGCCGAGGTGGGCAGATGACAAGGTCAGAAGATCAAGATCATCTGGGCCAACATGGTGAAACCCTGTTTCTACTAAAAATACAAAAAAAGTAGCTGGTTGTGGTGGCACACACCCGTAGTCCCAGCTACTTGGGAGGCTGAGGCAGGAGAATTGCTTGAACACAAGAGGCGGAGACTGCAGTGAGCCAATATCACGCCACTGCATTACAGCCTGGGTGACAGTGGGAGACACTGTCTCAAAACAGACAAACAAACAAACAAACTTTCAATGCATTCACTTCAGAGAGAAAAAAGAAAAGAAAGAACAACAACAACAACAACAACAACAACAAAAACCTCAGGAGTGAGAGGCAGATGTGACAGAAGTTATAAGAATGGAGGCTCTGTTCCTTGGAGAAACACCCAGAATATAGACTGAATGCTTTTAGGGCCTTTTAGCCCTAGCTCCTGCAATATGTTGGAGTAGGGATGGACAAGGGGTGAAAAAGAGGGCTTAAAGAAAGCCTGCCACCCTCTCTTTCAATGCATGCTCCTTTCCACTGCTGTGTGTTCCAGAGTAGAAACAGCAGCTCTGTAAACAGCAGTCACTTAATAAATCCTATGAACAATACTTGCTCCAAATGTCCTGCCACACATTAGGCAGCCAGCCCACAGACGGAACCACAAGTCTGTTCCCAAACTTCACCCTCTGCCTTGTCAGCACTTTTTTTTTTTTTTTTGAGACGGAGTTTTGCTCTCGTTATCCAGGCTGGAGTGCAATGGCACAATCTCTGCTCACTGCAACCTTCACCTCCTGGGTTCAGGCAATTCTCCTGCCTCAGCCTCCTGACTAGCTGGGGTTACAGGCATGTGCCACCATGCCCAGCTAATTTTTTGTTTTTTTGTTTTTTGTTTTTTTTTTGAGATGGAATTTCGCTCTTGTCACCCAGGCTGGAGTGCAATGGCGCGCTCTCGGCTCACTGCAACCTCCACCTCCTGGGTTCAGGCAATTCTCCTGCCTCAGCCTCCTGAGTAGCTGGGATTACAGGCATGCGCCACCATGCCCAGCTAATTTGTTGTATTTTTAGTAGAGACGGGGTTTTACCATGTTGACTAGGATGGTCTTGATCTCTTGACCTTGTGATCCACCTACCTTGGCCTCCCAAAGTGCTGGGATTACAGGCATGAGCCATCGGGCCCAGATAATTTTTTGTATTTTTAGTAGAGACAGGATTTCACCAGGTTGACCAGAATGGTCTCGATCTCTTGACCTTGTGATCCACCCGCCTCAGCCTCCCAAAGTGCTGGGATTACAGGCGTGAGCCACCGTGCCTGGCTGCCTTGTCAGCACTTTTATCTGCTCTCCCCTGACAAGAGAATCTTCCTTTCCAGTCCCTTGGCACAGCCCTCCTCCCCTGCTAACACCCCTGGGGCCCTCAGAAGTAGGCAAGGGGTCCTAGATGAATTCTTTCCAGACTGTTTTAGAGGGATGTGAGGGGAGCTCTTCTCATCCTGTCTGCAGTCGAGAAGGCAGACAATGAGACAGCCAAAGAGATGACTCCTAGTCTGAAGGCAGGGCTGGGTGAGGCTAAGGGCACTTAGAGAGGCAGACCCTGCTCTTCTCAGAGGGGTTGGGGATATAAAATGGGGAACAGAAGGCAACTCTTGGTAGGGGAAGGGTGTTGGGGGCCTGGGGAGTGTGACGAAGTTTCTACTGGCACTGCTTTCTAAGCTCTGTGCCTATCCTTGCCCCAACCCTAACTTAGTCTCATGAAGCATGGAAATAAAAATGTTGAATTTTCTGAGGAAGGAGGAGTATGCCAAGAAATCCCACCTTGGAAACCTAGAGGGAGAGTCCCCTTTCTCCTTCATTCTTTCCCTCCTTAACCCTAGCATGTGAACAGTGAAGGAAGCAAGGGGGCGGGGATGGGTACAGCTGGAAACTTGCTCCTCTCTCCAGTACATCAGCACTACAAGAGCCACAAAGGTGCCTAAGAGCTCTAAGGCCATAGTACCGCATGAATTTAGGAACATTTCTAATTCAGCCTTCAGGGCCTTGAATTTAAATTCTGTCTCTGTTCTAGGCTTCGCCATGGGACAAGAGGTATAAGATTACTTCTTAATACATTTTTTTGGCATAAGTTTTCTCCTGTGGATTATAGTAAAGCAGGGAAATATGTGATAAGATTTCAAAAAAAGCTCAATACTTAGTCTTAACTGGGGGATTTGTTTCTTGGGTAAGGAGCTGAAGTAACTAGTGGACATCCTTCCCTGTAGATCTTATAATACATGGTAAAATTCCTAGGGGTCGGGGTTGTAGCGGATTTGTGTACTTGTAAGCAAGAAATGGATGAGACAACCTCTGGAACAGGCTGTACAGAAGGAATGTTCTCCCAGCAGTGCTCCATAGAAGCTGAAGCTGTCCATGACTCCCCTAAGGTTGCTTCTAAGGCAAGGGACAGAAACAAGCAATGGAGAATAATATCCTGTATACCTTCTTCCCTTGACTTTCCTCCCCCAACACCTACCTACCTTTCCTTTTCTTGTGTTCCCAGAAATTCTCCAAATCCAGGAACACAAAGCAATTCCAGGACAGGATTCAAATGATCTCCCTTCTCTGGGTCTTGTTTTTACATCTGTAAAATGAAAGGGTGGGGCAAGATAAGCTCCAGATTCCCTTTCTTTTTTTTTTTTTTTCTTTTTTTTGAGATGGAGTCTCCTGTTACGCAGGCTGGAGTGCAATGGCGTGATCTCGGCTCACTGCAACCTCCACCTTCTGGGTTCAAGTGATTCTCCTAACTCAGCCTCCCAAGTAGCTGGGATTACAGGCACAAGCCACCATGCCTGGCTAAGTTTTTTGTATTTTTAGTAGAGATGGGGTTTCACCATGTTGGGCAGTCTGGTCTCAAACTCCCAACCTCAGGTGATCCACCTGCCTCGGCCTCCCAAAGTACTGGGATTACAGGCGTGATCCACAGTGCTAGGCTGGTCCATAGCTCTTATACTCTCTCTACAAGGACATCAAAGCTCTGTCCCTACCTTCCTTTCACAATTTCACAGCACTCCCTGGGACAAGCCCGAGCAGACAAAACCCCAGGAGCAAGAAAACAGCCTCACCTCATATTCTGGCTGTGATTTTGGGCTGCAGACCTGAGTCAACAGTATATTTCCAATCCGTTTGGAGATCCTGGCAGTTGGGGGGAAATCCTGGCACCTCTCCCCAGTGCCTCCCCTCCTCCACCTCGCTATTCTCCATGCCAGAACGCAAAGTGGCCAGTGATTGATGGGCCTGGGTTCCCGGTAACCGCACCCAGTGGCCCAATCCTCCTCCCTTACCCAATCCCTCCCCTGTCCCTATTCAGATATCAGATTGTCTCATGTTGGTCCCTGAGGTCCCATTAATTAAAAATACATCCAATTAAATGGCAGGTGAAAACGTGCTATTGGAGCTCTATACCCCCCTGCCCCAGCTTGGTCTCTTCACCCCCCCAACCCCCCTTTTAAGGCTCAGCTGTGCTTTGAGCTGAGAAAAGAGAGAGAGACAGACAGAGAGAGAGAGAGAGAAAGCATGAGCGAGAGAGTAGAGGAAGACATGGGGCAGGGTATGATGGGGGGGTTATTTGATCCTTTGCCAGGGTAGCATGTGCCAGCCTGGGAGGGTGGCACCGTGCCCTGGTGTCTAATTTCTGGAGGTGTGAGTAGGTTCAATCAGCTGGGTACCCAACTCCATTTCCCTTAAAGGGGCAGAGGGCAGTCAGAGGGCATAGCTAGCTATAATGCCCTCCTTTTAGTCTTGGTGAATGAAGGGCAAAAGTGTAGAAGGCAGAGGGACCTTGGGTGGGGGCATGTAATAATCAAGGACTGGGAGAGTCTGAGGCCTCCACTTTTGGCATATCTCTGCTCTTCCCAAACTGGGAAGAATATAACGAGAAGCAGGCTGAGACTCAGGTGGCAGGGCATGGCGATGCTCCCCAAGCCTGGCTGTGCCTACCCCTGCCCACAGGAAAGCTGAGAGAGGAATGGAGGGAGGGAGGAAGGAACCATAACTTGGGTGGGAGCAGATGGGTCAGATAGGATAAAATATGCAGAGAGAGATGTTCATGTGGGCACCATGTCCCCTAGCACTTTATAGGTAAAAGACCTATCCTGTTTGCTTTCTATCTAAGCAAAAAGAAGGAGCAGAGCAGTGGTGTGAAGTCACCTTGGCCTGGCTGCCTGGCAGGCGGTGAAGTCAGTGCTTGATGAGCACTGACTGCCCTCATTCTCCTCCATACTTACGGTGTCCCTAGCATGTTGCCAGGTAAGGCATTTGCCCCCCTTCACCACTCTGTAAAGACCTCTGGCCCCAAGTGATACAAAGCTAATGGGCACTGAAAGCTGCTGGGAGAAGAGCTGGGTAAGTAGGGGTGACTAAGGGTGACACTCAGAATCCAGGCAAGAGTGGGGGTTTTACCAACCCAGGGCCCCCACCTGGCCTCCTTGGCAGCCTCAGCACCTCCTCACTTCACTTTAACGCTAATTGGAGATTTTAATCTGCACTGCTGCTCTGCTCGGGGTGCTGCGGGGAGCGCCAGCTGTGCAGTAATTCCAGCAGCACCGACTGTTTAATCAAGCTGTCCTCCTGGGGAGGGGCCCTCAGGCATAGGGGTAGGAAGGAGAAGAATAACCTCTGTCATCTCCCTTAGCCTGTTCAGCCTGGAAGGGCTTCATGGAGACAGAGGGTCAATTGTGGAGCCCTCAGTCCCATAGAGCCCCCATGGCCATTTAGCACCCCTAGCAGAAACATTGTGTGATATGGGTGGGTATGCATATACCCACCAAAGGCAGCCTACTGGGCCAAAGCAGCCTACCCTCCTATCCAGCTTCCTGACACCATTTTTGGCTCAGAGCCCTGGAGTGTCCTGGGGTGTATTCCAGCCACTGAGGCTGCAAACATCCACTAACCATCTTGAATTCTATACGTTTGTGCTGGGGTAGGTGACAGGGTGACTAACTCTCCCAGGTTTCAGTCACCCCAACACTTTCTCACTAACAAAGATACTTTTCTTAGAACAATTCTAAGATATTTTTTCCCCTAAAAACCACAGACACCTCCACCTTCTGGGTCAGAAAGTGACTGCCATTAAGGCAGGGGGACAGGGAGGCATACAGCTGGAAACTGCTACACCCTGAGAGAGAGAAGTACCTGTGCAAGGTGTTCAGTACCTGGAAAGAGTGGGCTTCCCAAGTACAGCTGGAAGCAAATTGAGATGTCAGATCACTACAGCAGTGTTTAGGGGTCTCAGGCCATTTTAAAGGAAGAACAAGCGGTACCAATTATTTGTCTCTTTTTTGGGCCCTTGTTCTCTCAGGGTGTTTCTGACCCCTGTTTTGGAGAAAGGGTGTCCTCATCCCCAAACTGTTAAGGGGCAGGAGTTTTAATTGGCCAGCAGCTCCCTCGTGTGGCAAAAACCGTGACTGCAGCTGCCCAACTGGCAGGGCTGTTCTGTGCGATCAGTTAACCTGGTAGACTGATATGTAGACAAATTATAAATGCTGGTGCTCAAGGTACCCCATGCATACTTACTGCTTGACTACATCCAGGGACGTTTCTTGCTAACACCTGCCCTCTGTCTACCTCGGGCCACCTGCTTCACCTCTAACTCAACCCATATGCCTATCAGGAGAGGGAGCACCTTACCCAGAGGTGGCACTTAGTTGAGCTGCTGCTTGTGCTGTCTGGATTGCAGGGATAAGAGAGGCACTGCAAAGAGAGGAGGCCTAGGGTCAAGAGGACAAACTGATGTTACCTCCTATGGCCAGGAGGCAGGGAGATCTCTGCCCACCCCGACTCCCAACTCTCAACAGGCCCTAGAGGAGAGCTGACACCTGAGTTCAAGACAGTAACACCTAGTAGTTGATTCTGCTTCTATGACCATCTATTCTCCACTCCCTGGAGGCATCTGGGAATGAGTATGGACGGATTCTCAGAGCCTAAGATCCTGGTCCTGGGAAACAGACACTAGATAAAGCATCTTTCCTTTCAGACCAGTCTGGATAACATTAAAAACAAACACACACACAAAACCATTCCCTCAAAAGATCCAGGTACTCTCCCAGGGTAGCAAGCAACTAGGAATAATGCACATCTGCAGCTTCAGACTTCTGGCCCCCAGAAGAAAGGCTCCCTGTCGTTAGGCTCTTCCTCTCCAGTACCAAATACCTTCTGTTTACTGGTCCCTTCCCACACCCACTAAATGGAAAAAAAGGGTTATGAACTATAGAAAAGGGATAGACATTTGATATAATGGGGTAGTGGCTCTCTAAAGACTTGGGCTAGAAGTTAGGATACAGCTGAGTCACCAAGGCCTTCCCCTTGTTGGAGACATTTAATAACAGAGAAAAATACTACCAGAGAGAAACATAACCCTGTTTGGGGTTGATGGGTAGGGGAAGCAGCACACCTACCAGCAAGCAAGGAAGGTGGGAGTAGGCACAGGAGGTTGGTGACCTGCCCCATCTGCGCACTAGAGATGGAGGAAGCAGGCTTGCAGGCCTCTACTTCTGGTGTCTCACACAGTGTTTGGAGAGGTGGAATTTCCCACTCAACCTGGAAAGGAGGTGAAGAAGCTGATTAGAGGTAGTGAGAGGGAACAGAACTACCCTATCTTGACTCAGAAGAAAGGGATAGTAAACAGCTTTTTTTGTTTGCTTTAGCAGCACATATACTAAAAAAATTGCAATGATACAGAAAAGATTAGAACGGCCCCTGTACAGTTCCATAAAAAGGAAGGGAGGAAAAGAGGGAGGGAGGGAGGGAGGGAGGGAGGGAGGGAGGAAGAAAGGAAGAAAGGAAGGAAGGAAGGAAGGAAGGAAGGAAGAGGGGGGGAAAAAAAAAGCTTTTTGGGGCTGGGCACAGTGGCTCAACGTCAATACCTACACTTTGGTGAGTCCAGGAATTCAAGACAAACCTGGGCAACATGGTAAAACCCTGTCTCTACTAAAAATACAAAAAATTACCCAGACGTGGTGGCACATGCCTCTAGTCCCAGCTACTCAGGAGGATGAGGTGGGAGAAATCACCTGAGCCAGGGAAGTTGAGGCTGCAGTGAGCTATGATCATGCCATTGCAGCCTGGGCAACGGGAATGAAACCCTGCAGGGGTGTGTATATAGATGGCATTGTAGGCTAGTGGGACAGCTCTCCTGGAGAACAGGGTTGAGAGTAACCCAGTAACTGACATCAGAAACCCACTGTAGAGCAACATCCGTTAGCACAGCCGGACAAGAGGAAAGAACAGGAACGCCAAGAAGGGGGGTTACCTGATCTAGTTGGAAGGGAAAATCTATTAATCAGAAGGTAGAACACCAGAAAAGGGTGAAATTAAAAGCTAAGAAAACTCCTCTGGAGATCTTTTGGAATAAGAAACTTCCCTAAGATAGTCTGTTATCCCAGCTACTCAAGAGGCTGAGGAACAAGAATTGCTTGAACCTGGGAAGCAGAGGTTGCAGTGAGCCAAGATGATGCCACTGCACTCTAGCCTGAGCGACACAGTGAGACTCTTCCTCAAAAAAAAAAAAATTTTTTTTAAAAGAGAAACTTCTCTAAACCAGGGTCAGGTGGGGTGGGGGTAGGGTCATCCCGTACAGTGGGAGGTAGGTCAGTGGCCTCTGATTGGCTTTAGGTCCCTACCTGGCTTGGCTTTAGGTTCTGTGAAAGAGGCTGAATTTGCCAGGCTCTGGGTGAGAGGTGACTGATGGACATCACTGCATTCCTCAGAGGCCATTCCAGCTCTTGCTGCTACCTGTAAAGGAAAATGGCAGGTTATATTAGACATGAGATAAGGAATTAAATACCAAATACCATCTTTGGTCTTGCACCCAGGGAGCATGGCACTGGTAGGTAACAGCAATGGTGAGGTTAGCACTCTTCTAACTCCTCCAATCCTGAATTCCCCAGAAGGATTCAGAGTAACCTTAGTATACTCCCAGAGAGTGATAACTGTTCTAAAATTCTTGTCTCCAGGGATCTAGCTCCCAGGCTGATAAAAGCAAAATCATAGTTCTTAAAGTTAGGAAATTCAACAGAAACAGAAGCTATGAAACCCAGAATCATAAAGGTCAATGAAGGTTAATGGTTAATATAAGGCTAATAGAAAAAGGTGACTGGGAGGAGGCCACCTAGTTTTAGATCAGATCAACAGTTTGGACTTGTGGCTCTCTCATCCATAACAGTTTCTTCAAGAAGGGCTCTAAGGCAAAAAAGGATCCCGACTGTGAGAAAGGAGGTTTGTAGGACAGCAGACTTAATCTGAACAAGCAGGTCTATCATACATTCCCTAGAGACAAATTTACATGGGGACCAGCTCCACATTTCCTCCATGCTATCCATCAGGATTGATGAACAAAATGTAAAGGATATGTACTGGGATCTATTTCTTCAGCAGCAGCAGACAATATTCATTTTGCAGATCCCCAGTACCTCTCCCCTGCACCATTAACTCTTTCTAATCTGCCCAGTGATGGCTTTCTCCCTTCAGGATTCTGCTTCCAGCCTAGGCATGCTCCAGCATTCCCCTCTCTGCTCATCCGTGGCTCCTAGACTCATATGCTCAGAGAAAGCAAGCACTGGAAGAGATGGGTAGATACATCCAGGAGAGGTCTAAAGAGGGAAAGGGCACCAGACTGAGATGACTTACAGAACCTGCAATGAGCGTCAGCCAACTGAACACTATGTAGGGTATTTAGGTCACTGTGGAGTACCATATACCACCTTCTTTCTGCCTCATCAAAGGAGAATACCAAACAACTCAAAACTTTAAAAAATAAAGGAGAGGAGAATAAGGTCCCCTTATCATTTTCCTGTAATCTCAAAGCACACCTCCTTCTGCTGACTTCTATCATCTCATCTCTCATTCAGGGACCCCTCCCCCCATCTTAGGTTTCTAGCAGATGTGCTGTCTTTCTCCATTCCCTTTTTCTTTTCAATATAGCTGTATTGTAATGCAAAGGAGCTTTGGTTGAGATTTAGTATTAATTCCTCACATTGCCTCTGAGGATCTTTTCCTGCTATCCAATCACCAGAGATGGCTGCAAAGTACTCTGAAGTTTGGGTTAACTCTGATCTTTGGCATCAGGATCTTTGGCTGTTTCTGCCATCTGCTTCCCAATGAACCAAAACTCTTGACTTTAAATAAAAATTACACTTGTACAATCTGCGTCTTTGAAACATTATTCTTAGGCCCGGCTTGGTGGCTTAAGCCTGTAATCCCAGCACTTTGGGAGGCCGAGGCAGGTAGATCACCTGATGTCAGGAGTTCAAGACCAGCCTGACAAACATGGTGAAACCCTATCTCTACTAACAATACAAAATTAGCTGGGCATGGTGGCACACACCTGTTATCCCCGCTACCTGGGAGGCTTGAACCTGGGAGGTGGAGGTTGCAGTGAGCCAAGATCACACCATTGCACTCCAGCCTGGGCAGTAAGAGAGAAACTCTGTCTCAAACAAACAAACAAACAAAAACAGGGCAGGTGCAGTGGCTCACGTCTGTAATCCCAGCACTTTGGGAGGCCAAGGCAGGGGGATCACAAGGTCAGGAGATCAAGGCCAGCCTGACCAACATGGTGAAACCTGTCTCTATTAAGAATACAAAAATTAGCCAGGTGTAGTGGTACATACCTGTAATCCCAGCTACTCAGGAGACTGAGGTAGGAGAATTGCTTGAACCTGGTGGCGGAGTGTGCCAGTGAGCCAAGATTGCACCACTGCATTCCAGCCTGGATGACACAGCAAGACTGTCTCAAAAAAAAAAAAAAAAAAAAAAAAAAAAAAAAGGCTCACTGTAATCCCAGCACTTTGGGAGGCCAAGGCAGGTGGATCACCTGAGGTCAGGAGTTCGAGACCAGACTGGCCAACATGGTGAAATCCCATCTCTACTAAAAATACAAGAAAATTAGCCGGGCGTGGTGGTAGGCGCCTTTAATCCCAGCAATTTAGGAGGCTGAGTCAGGAGAATCACTTGAACCTGGAAGGCAGAGGTCGCAGTGACCCAAGATCCCGTCACTGCACTCCAGCCAGGGCGAAAAGAGTGAAACTCCGTCTCAGAAAAAAGAAAAAAAAAAAAAAGGAGGAAAGGTTATTCTTTAAGGTAAAAATATATAAAATTTCCCAGTCTTTCTAATGATTTTTAAATCTACCTTTCCCTCAATCTCTTTCTCCTCAAATGTCACAGTCCATCTTTCCTTTCCTGAAGCAGCTCAAGGCTCTCAGGAACGGGTTATCTTAAAGTAAGGGGCACTCTACTCACAGAAGTCAAGATTCTGGCCTCTTAGATCTAGTTCTGGCTGGCTGCCATTAACTCACTGTGAGACTGCGTGGGTGAGGCACTTCCCTTCCTTAATCCTCAGTTTCCTGCTCTGTAAAGAGAGAGGTTAGATTACCTAACCTCTTTTCTAGCCCTGGCAATCTATAATTCCCTCTGGGAGAAGACAAGTGTCATTCCATCAGGAAGTAAGATATTCATTCCTGCCCTTACAGGTTCTCTCTGGGCCACTGCAGAGAGAAATTCTCCTATAGATGCCTACCTTTCCCTTGTTGGCTTAACTAAAAGGACAAGTGTGTTCCAGAAGGAGGCCTTCCTTTAAGAGCCAAACTCCTCCCATCAAGAGGAAAAGAAGTTGAGGCAGTCTAACTCTAACCCTGAATTTTGATAAAGCAGATGGGAGACTGAAAGCAGGTATGGGGCAGGAAGGAGTATGATAAGCATTACACCCCACTCTACCCTCCAGACTTAGCACACACCTTGGCTTTGCCCTAGGGAGCCCCACATAAGTAGTAGCTGCTAATCCAACTCAACTGTGTGTGGATGGGAAGAAGAAAGCAAGGACATGTGGAAACACATCCACAGCATTGACATAAGTATTCAATCAATGTCCATATACTCTCGTTCTCTCCTACTTCAAGCCTGTAAGAAGCCATGGTGGGAGGAGACACCATATCCCAGTCTTCCCCTTCCCCAAAGTTGGAAAGGAAGAGACAGTGATACAGGAGCTACTTGGCTTCCTATAAATTGTTTTGTCCTTCCTCACAGCTGCAATCAGAAGCTAAGGGCTCCCGCAGGCCTTGTTCTGATCTGCTGCAGGCGATGGAGGGTTTTTGAAACGAAGAGGACTTGGCTGCGGCCCCATTTCAGCTGCCGTTGGGGCTGGCTAATGGGCTCATTCGGGAAGACCCCTGCCTGCCGCACTAAAGAGTCCCCTGCCGACCCCCGCCCCAGTCCCAACCCAATTAATAAATGGGGGCTCCCACTTTATGGCTCTGGGAGCAGGAATCAGAGATACAAATGACCCCTAGGGAGGGACAGAAAAAGGCCTTCCAAGAATCAAGCCAGAGAATTGTGCATCCACAGGCACATGCTGCTACAGGCTAGCCATATCCCATTTTCAAAGAATTAAAGGGGAAGAAACTAGCAAAAATGCTATTTTCTTTCCCAGATTCAGAGTAAGATAGCATTCTTGAAGTTTATGGGCACACCCTAGCAACAGACTCCCTCTCGCCTGGTTCTTCAACCTGAAAAGAGCAGGGTGCATGCAGGTTATCATCTGGACACACAGTATGTGCTTCACTATTCTCCAGGGCAGTGCCCCCTCCTAGACTCTGCAACACTGAACACTGACACATCCTATTAATTGGTTAATAAGATAAAACACTTCCTACTTAAAAACAAAGCAGTTCCCTCTTATCAAGTTTTCATCACCAACAACAGCACAAATATGTCCTGGGATCATCATCCGGAAGCTTTTATCCCTCCCCTCACATCCAAGCTGTGACCAAGCCTTGATAATTCCTATTGACCCATTTTCTTTCCTCTGATTCTGTGTGTCTTACTCTAGTTTAAACTCTCACTGCTTCACGTCTTGGCAAGAACAATAGTATTATAGTGAACTTTTCTGCTTCCTTGACCAAGTACTGCTACAAAAGTCCTCAATGTGATTTTCATCTCATCATGCTCTGTTCCCTGTTACTGCTTAACAAATCAAATTCCTCATTCAAGTCAATGAGATTGCTTCTCCAACTTCATTTCCTAATACTCCTTTCCTGTACCATTCTACTCAGCCAATTCACTGCCTCTGCACAAAACACACAGGAGCCCTCTTCCAGGAGATTCCGCTCACTGCTCACCTTCCTCTTCCGTTCTGTGTCCCCTATCTTCTTTATTTTCAAATAATTGTTTCTGAATAACTCCACTTTTTCTGATTATTTCTTTGTTTTGGTTTCCTCTTATGATACTGTTTTATTTTATAACCCACATTGATATGCTGACTTACAAATACAGATTCCCCACTCTGCACCAGCTCTAAGACTGACCTTTCTCACAAGATCCAGAAGCTTTCTGAAGGTGGGACCCTCACCCAATCTTCTTCCTCAGAGGTTGTCCTGTCTGTACTCAGGACATGCTTCTGCTGCTGCTATTAGTGCTCCCCAGTGAAGCAGCCCTCATGGTATAACTGTTGGGATATCATATCAAACAACCACGAGGAACACAATTTTATTCTGTCAATTTTCAAACAGCCACTTGCCTTGAACTTGGCACTGAATCTTCCCAAGATTACAAATTCTGTTTCATGACTTCAAAGTGTTACAAAACAAAAAACAAGCACAGTCACCTAAGGAATTTACCTCCTTCATTCATGGTATGTAACTACTCTTCTCTTTGAAGACATCTTAGGATGAGAAGCTCCATTTTGTTTCCTATTTGTATGATTAATCCCCACATTCTCAGGTCATGACTTAATTTTCCAAAATGAAAATCAATTCCAGAGCCAAGAGTAATCTTGGTCCCTATCAGTCCTGTCTCTAATCAACACGCTTTAGAAGGTCTCTAGGAATGGAGAAGTTGTGAGTCTCTTTCAACAGTTTGGCAAGTAATTCCTTAGATTAACCTCACTCTCAAATGCTGACTCTTTACTTCCTGTAGTTTAGCCCTGTGCGGTTAGAGAGGAAAACATGGTCTACCACTCCCCTTTATCTCCTACTTACTGCTCAGGATAATGAAAGGGGTTTGCTTTATTTTATTTTTTATTTTTTGAGACGGAGTCTCGCTCTGTCACCCAGGCAATCTTGGCTCACTGCAACCTCTACCTCCCGGGTTCAAGCGATTCTCCCACCTTAGCCTCTTGAGTAGCTGGGACTACAGGCGCGTGCCACCACACCCAGCTAATTTTTTGTATTTTTAGTAGAGACAGGGTTTCACCATGTTAGCCAGGATGGTCTCGATCCCCTGACCTCAGGTGATCCGCCTGCCTTGGCCTCCCAAAGTGCTGGGATTACAACCTTTTATTAATTCTATCCCTTAGCTTTAAGGTGCTAATCAATCAAGATAAAAGCAAAGCACTTAGCACAGTGCCTGACACATAGCAGGTATCCAAAAATGTTAGTTCCCTTTCTCTCCCCTCCTTCTCCCAATACCATATAGGTTTCTCAACCTTTCTGGGCCTTTTTACTGGTTAAAGATGTCACTGAACTAAACAAACTCATGTTCTTTTGTAGCTCTAACATTCTGTGACTCTAATTCACATATTCTGGTTTGTTCTTCTATGCACTGCCATCATTTGGATCTAAAATTAGTGGCAGAGGAGTAATAACTAGTCTCTAGGTTGACTTGACATACGTAAAATCACTAGCAGTCGTTTTGAAATTCAAACAATACAAATAACTGTTTAATGTGATGCATCGATGTCATTCCCTCCTTATTCCTGAATTACTCTCTTGAACTATGTAGATAGCAGTGTTAAGTAAACCTTATGTAAGTTATTTACTTAACGTATTTGCTCATCTTTTCCAGTTTCCCTGGAGAAAATGTCTTCCTAGGATCTTAGGGGTTCTTGCCCCATCCTCCAACCCTAAAGGCAAGACTACTGTAATCAAGGGGAATTATTTACTCAATAGTGGAGCTTTAATGGGGTCTTCCTGAAATGAACTGTGAATCTCTAAGAAAATTCACCTATAAATTTCACTAGCTCAACCATAATTTTCCCTTCCATCCCATACCCCTCTCTTTATAAGCAATTATACCCCAAGTCTTTCTGCAGCCCAGCTACCAGACTGTTCCAGTTCTCCCTTCTTACCCTTATTTCTACCTCTTATATTGCTTCATTTTCTGAGACTTTTGGTCCCCTAACAGAAATTACAAATATTAATACTAGTACAAGGCCAAACTAAGAGTTCCAAAATTTTTTAAAGGGATGAGGCTACTAAGCTTTCTCTAGGTCTTTGAATTCAGCCTGTTTTCTCCAGGGAAGAATACATTCAAAATTGCATTAGCCTTGGTGAGGAGGGTCATCTAACGAGCTGATCCTCACCAAGGGTGTCCCTCCATAGGCACTATTGTAGTTCTGAGACTCAGGAAGGAGAAGTATCCACTCCTAGAGACAGCCCATCAGACAGGCCCCTTAGGTAAAGACACCCTCCATGACTCAAGCTTTGTTCTTTACTTAGCTCTGACTGCTGTATCATGGACTTTTTAAAGGTTTCTTCATACTGCCTCCCTCACGGTTGGTTTGGCCTGAATAAAATGCCCTTCATTCCTTTAGAGCTATCAATACGATCTGTAGTTTACAACCATGCCAGAGCAAGATATCAAAAAGTGCATCCGTCTACAGGTCCTAGGGAACCTGGGTCTAACTGAATTTCCTTCATGACTATACCTTCTTAGTTCAGAGAAGTATGCTGCAGCTGAAGGCTGCAAATTGAGAACGCTTCACTAACAAACTACCCATTTCGAGGGTACGAAAGACAAACTCAGAATCAGTCTCTTTCTCTCAGCCTTGGAGTACTAATTTTTGAGATAAGAGATAATGAGAGAAATCCAGTGGTCAAAGTGTTTTGGCACCCCAGTGATTAATCACCAGGATATTAAAGCAAGTCTTATGTGCTTTCTCTCAGATATCACAGAGCCCTCTTCTCACCAAGCTTTACTTCCCACAGACACCATCTGCAAATGAGCTTAAAAATGTCAACGGCAAAAGCAACAATCTCAGGATATGGAAGAGAATAAAAAGGTGAAGGTTAAAAGTGGGGAAGCAGGAGGACAGAAAGATGACTCTCCGCCTTTCCTGGCCAGTAAAAGGATATTTTGTGCCCTATATAACATGAATGAAAACCTCCTTTAATGCCTCCTAGCAATACAAAAGTATGATTATTTTGCTTTCTCCTTCACTTTCCACTGCAGTAGGTTGAGGATCCAGATAGACATTTGTCTTAGGAACTGACTCTCATTACCTTTCAAAACTATGAAACAGCAGTAACTCTAAATACCTGGTAGGGTTAAGCAATCAATACTGATGGTAAGCCTAAATTATTCCTGCTGAATGGTGAGTAGGGAGAAAGAGAAATAGGAAAAGAAGTGGGTGGATAGGAGATGGAGAGACAGTTGCGTACAGTGAGGAGTACCACCAGTTATTCCTTCAGATGTTGTACTCCCCCCCAAAGTCTCTCAACTCTGACTTGCAGTAACCTCCTACTTGAGAGTATTCCCAAGGTTAGGAACACTGGAGGTGTTCCTACAGACGAGAGCTGTCACACCTGGACTGTAAAATTAACCCAAGTGTCCAGGAATGCTCACCTTGCCTCTCAGGACAACCAGAAGACTCAGCAGTTCCACCTCTCCCTTGGAATGGTTGAGTGCTTCCTCCATTGAGGAACTCCCCATTCCCATTCCACTTAGCCCTCTGAATGATTAGGATATGAAAAGTCACTCCATAGTTTAAAAAACAATCAAGCTATGAGGTAATCTTTAATAACGACAGAAATCCCAACATTAGCACCAAGAGCATAAACTGTTTACTTTTTTGAGGCATTAACCATAACTGTACAGTTAAGGATGCCTGTCTAGGAAAGGACAGTGCCTAAGAAATTTAGGTACCAAACAATATGGTTTCTGGTTAGAAATGGCCTTTGGTATGACAGAGAAAAATCTAGGTTAGTAAGGTCCTCAGCCTTTAGGCCCAGAATTAAAAAGACACTGCTTCAATTTTCACTGCTATGAAGTGAAAATAGTATTTTCTAGTAGGCTGAAGTTTACACCCCAATCATGAACTTGCAATAGAAAAAGACCTAAAACTAACTTTCTCTGGAGGCCAACCAGGAAATTGGAACAATCTTGAGCTCTCCATTCACCTAAGATGTGACTTGGCCCACAGGGAAGGGAACACCACTTAAGCTTTTGAGGATTCCTAAGCAGGTTAGCAACTCTCATCAGCACCAGTTTTTGAATTCAACTTCCTCCTAATTTCCCTTGCTCTGGTGTATCCCTTAACCTTCTTGCTTATATGCAACTTGCTTACCCCATTTACAACTTCCAGATACCTATCTCCCCTCTTTCTCTTAGTGGACTTTATTTGCTCTCTACCTATTAGTCCTAACTAGCACGATTGCAACACATACAAGGGCAAATTTATCCTGTGTTCTAAGCCATAAAATGGAAGGGGAAGCTATTCTGTCTTCAGGTGGAGATGGGAAAGATTTGAGGAACAATAGGGATTTTAACTTTTAAGCAACTTTTTGGTTCACTTTCTGGATTGGCAACGCATCAGGAAATCTCAACAGAGGTAGGTACACTAATCCCCATGCTGACTGCACTGTAACAATGTGCGAATGGGGGTAGGGTGGGGTGGAGTGGTGAAGAGTCTGGTTTAAGACTATCCTTTGGGTCTCAACAGCCTCTTACCAACTTCCCTTGATGACAGTTGAGCTCAAACCCACTTACCTCTCCTGTCAGGAGGAGTCAGGGTACATGAAGCTCAACTCTTGATGGTTTGGTACCATTATTTGTTTAACTTTTCTATTTAAAAAAATCACATTTTATGGTTTTTCCCACTCATTTTTTATTCTCTAGTTCCTAGTCTAGTGTTTTGAGGCACTTCTTCAAATCCTAATAACTTTTTGTGGGGAGGGGGAGTATATGAGTCTATAATGATTCTAGACAGAGAACCCTTAAGATAAAATGGAGAAAAATGTCCTTTATACATAATGAGATATGCTCAGTGGGTACAGATTAAGAAGTAAATGCAATGGAGCAAAAGTGGTATCGTAACAGGAAATATTTAATTTTCCAATCTCCACTTTCCATTTTTATAAACTGAAAGAAAAAAATTTAATATATTACAAAATATCTGTACATAGACAAGATACACCCAATGGGGTCAAAAACAAGAGAGAGAAAGGAATACAGTGTCAGGAACCTAAATCAGGGAGAATGAGGTGGCAACTGACACTTTTCTGATGCAGCATTCTCTCTCAAAACCTGCTGGTAACCATTTTAGCACGGTAACTATATATGCGTATTATATATACACACACACACATACAAGTGGTTGGGTGATGTCTATGGCATAAATTAACAGAAGTTTTACTTGCAAATTTGTGCTAACTGCCCTGCTTTAAACGTATAGATTTGATGTTGCTTTCAAATACTATTGTTCCTATGACAGCTGAAGAAAAAAACTAAGGAAACTGGGTCAAGTATACTTGTTTTCAAAACCACAAAAATGATCACGGTCAAACCAGTTTCGCCTCCCACTCATGAACAGAATCAGATTTCTCATCTGTTCAAAATAATGTATTTAATAGACTTAGTATCTCTCATCGAACAATAATCAAACCAAAAACAAAACCACTTTTGGATGGAATTAATTGGGTTTGTAATTTTAAAATAGTCAAGCTGAAATTCTGCCAAACCTTTACTTCCATCATGTTTATAGATAACATAACTGAAAAGTTAACAAATACCTTTTCTTCCTCCATACAGATTTCAGGATATTTAAATAAGTTTTTTTCCTCTGCTTTTAGAAGTAGTCAAAATTATCAAACTTTTTTTTCATTTTAAAAGACTCCCAAAATGGGGGTGGGGTGAGATGAGATCATACATACACATACACTCACACATACACTCACCCCCTCTTCCCTAGTAGGGATGAGGGAATGGAGGCGTAAGTATATTATTTAGGATATTTGGCATAATTAAAAATAAGAGGTGGGAGGGGGAGGAAAAAACATTATTGATGACTGCTGATAACCAAAATACAATGAAAATATATAGAGAATTTTATTCATATATGATGGGAAACCAACTTTTTTCACTGAATAAGATACTTCTGATAGTATCCCAGGCTCAAGTTCTTTAATAAAAAACAGGGAGTGGGGCCCAATAATTCAAATTCAAATATTCTAAAATACAAAGGCCCATGTCTGAGGACTAAGAAGTCAACAGACAGGAGGTTCAGATAAACTTTAATGCAATTTACCAATAGCATGTCAGTAAGCCTAGTAAATCTAACTGGACACATTGGTATAAAAAGCCATCAATGCCAAAATGGCTAGAAGGTTCTCTTTCTAATCAGTGTTTGGCCCTGAAGGCAAGGCCAGATTTAAAAAAAAAAACAGAGAATAATAAAGAAATACACACACTGTTATCTACCTATTTCATTAACAGTCTTCAAGTAAGTATCTGAAAAGGGTTCTTCTTTCATTTCTTTAAAGTTCTGTTTTTTAAGTATGCACCTTTCTCTTATAAGTAGATTTTACTTTTAAAAATAAGAACTTGGCATTGAAACATGAAATGAGTTTTGAAAACTATCCTTCAAGATACTGAAGCATGTTTGCTTTTTCTTTGTAAAAAGGGGCTAACCTGTTTCCTAAAGGTCTAAGTCTGTGCAGATAAAGTATATGACATGTACCTGTTTTTAAAACACTCTATATGCTGGTACTCACACAGAAATAGAAGCCAGAATGAGAAGCCTCCCAAATTATCCCACCCTGACAGCCTTTCCCTTTTTCATTTCCTGTTTATGATAAGGCAAAGTTCTTGCCAGGAAGCACAATTTAACCCCTTTTACCAAATCAAATCCAAATATCTTTGGAGAAAAATCCCTAAAAGAACTGGTAGGATACACATGCTGGGATACGAATATGTCAATACTGTTCTTCCTCACAGTATGCTGTTTTAAAATTATTTGTTTTAAAAAGGTCAGGTATTGATATATCTTCAGAAAAATACCCACCCTAAACTAGGTTACATTTCCATGTATCTTCAGGATTTTTCTCTTTGACAGTATCACGATGCTCCATTTGAAAGGTTTTTTTTTTTTTTGACATAAAAATATATGTGTAAACAATATGCTAAATGCTGTTATTAGCCCTCTAGGTATGGAGGCATCATCTCTAACCACAGCTCAGCAGCAATGTCCAAGCTGTCCACATTTACAAATCAACTTCCCCATCAGAACATGGTTTAAAAAACAAAACATTTTAGAATTGAAGAGTTACAGAGAACAATGTAGAAGTTTGAATTTCCTTTCCTTTATTTCAAAAAAAAAATAATAATAATAATAAAGATTTATCCCAGGTTCTTGGGCATCTCAACTATTAATTTTTTCCAAACAAATGCCTCAGAGAGAGAGAGAGAGAAAGCAAGAGTGGGTGAGTAAAAGAGAAGAGAAAGATAGAGAGAGAGAGAGAAAGAGGGAGGGAGAGACAGAGAGAGCAAAGGGGGGGGAGGGAGAGGGAGAACACGTGCACACATGGGCAGAAAGGGAAAGAGATTGGGTAAAGTCTACCTACTTGCCCAAGAATGCCACTTTCTATAACCTGCTTTATGTGCAGGGAGAAGGGCCTATCTTTTGTAAAAGTGGAGTAAACTTTAAGGATGAGTAATTTATTTGGAAAAAAAGTATGTTCAAGATGCTCAACGGGCAAAAAGTGTTCACTTAAAAGCAAAATGTGAGATGGTGGAGAGGAAGGAAACATTTATTTAAATCAGCCAGGCCACTGTTTCCCTTATAGCAAAAGCCTAAAAGCAGCTCAAATTTTGTGAACACTATTCTCTTTAAATGAAAAAAAACCCAAAACACCTAAATTAAAATTCAAAAGAAAGAAACCACACAGAACCCCCAACCCCAAAACTTTAAAAACCAAAGAGCCTCTCCTGAGCCATCTCAAAACTGAAACTGTTCTATCTTCTGATCAATAAGTGCAGGCAATGAACTAATAAAACATTTACTTTTTAATGTAATCATCCTCTCCATATTCTCTACTTGTATCTACTAAGGTAGAGTTGAAGTAAATGTTCTGGCTATAGCCCATCCAGGGGGACTGGTGCCAACATCATTATTTCGTAAGTCGCCTGCTAGTAGCAAGTGAGCAAGGAATACAACGGACAGCTTTGCAGTAGCCAAATGCAGATGATTACCTCGCTCTGGCAAATGATTTCATTAAAGATTCAGAGAACTGGATGGAAGGATGGAAAGGGAAGTAATCTTTCAGGACACTGAAGTCTCTGGGTTAGTAAGGAACTCCTCTCCCTCTTCCCCCTCTTGATGGGACTCTTGTAGGCCCCCGATAGAGTTTTCCATAAGCAGAAGACTGAGTTGGGCCCCCCCAGTGAAGGCCTGCTCCTGAGCTGCTGGCCCCAGTGGTTCCTGGCCCCAGCTCCCCATAGTTTTGCAATTTGGTCTCTGCATGTACCACAGAATTGCTGCTTCCCTCAGCCTTCAGGAATGGTTGCCCGACCACCGGGTGTAATGCTAAGGGGACCCTGGCAAAACGGAGGTCCTGGTCCCCTGGAAACTGCACTGACCCTGTGCCCTGGTAACTGCTGGACTCCCCAAGGTGGCTCACAGAGCCTGAGAAGGTCCTGTTCTTCACCAGGGTCTGGACCAAGGATTCTGTCAAGGCTGGACCAGAGTTTCGTTCATCAGTGTCAATGGCACTGAACCCTGTTTCAGGCCCATCAGTGTTTCCATAAGTCCTGTTTGGATGGGGTTGGGTGGAGAATTCCATTGGTCTCAAGGCCTGGTGCTCATGTGGCAGGTGGCCAGGAGGCTCTGCTTCAGGCTGGGATAAAAGTTGCAGCAAGGCGGCTGTCACGGCTGGGTTCAGCTCCTGGGGGGCGCTGGAAAGATCGCCTTCAACCAGAGGGGGTGGAGGTGGCGGCGGTGGAGGTCCAGGGGGCTCAGGGGGCCTCTTCTCTGGTGGAAGAATGTGAGGAGGACATGCTGTGGAAGGGTTACTTCTTTTAAACACCATCTTAAAAAGCACATGTGATTATAAACACAAACACACACACTGCGCAACATAAACAAATATCAGTATAAGTAACCAGATTATATAAAGAATAAAATCTTGAGATCAGGAAGTTGTAATTATAAATAAATCAAGTGACTAAAAGTAAAACAGTTGCTTTCTGGATCTAACAGCTAGTGTAAAAATATCATAGGTTTCAAATGATTATCCTGATTTTTGTCTGAGAAATTTCCTCCATTTCCTTCCTTTAAAGAACTGTTCTAATATGCAGGCTGTTGGCAGCCTCCCTGCCCCTTTTTGCTGTTAGATGGAAACATTAAAACAAAGCAGAAGGAAGGAAGATGAGAGGGAACAATATACATGCTGTGGTCACATTTCTAGGACATAATCTTGGTGTACAACAGAGACCTTGTGTGGACTTGCTAAATATTTTACAGAATGTTTCATGACACAGATTAACCTGAAATAAAACTTAATATACAGGAGAGATAAAGTAAAAACTTTTCATTACTGTCATGTATAAAAATATACTTGCTTCTCCAAACTTTAGTGACCTCTCCCCAAAATGATATTCTCATTTTAATTACCATATTGTCATTCAGCTTCCTATGTTACAGTAATTTTAAAGATAAAAGTAATTTCCATCATAACTTTCTATTTTGTTTTCCTACCTCCTGCATTTTTTCCATGCTATGAAAAAAAAAAAATCACCATAGCGGTGTCATGCAGAATGAACTGTTGATAAACATCTGTTTATCTTGGAGATAGTGACCAGAACTGAGTAATTAAAAAGTTACTGAATTCACACTATATTCTTTTGTCTTTCTTGAACCACTTCCCCAGACTTTCCTTCTTCCACTGCTGCCTAAATGTGCTTAAGCATAATAAACATTGTCTGATAATGAACTCCTGCCAAGTCAGGAAAGGAGATATATAAAATGGTATGAGTTTGAGGACATACAAAACCATGGAGACAGAAGTATGGTCTGAACAATGCCTTTAGAAAATTGAGAGTCATCCTGCTGAAGAAAAAAATTTAATGTTTTGTGATATGTTCCAAATGACCAATTTTTCTTTTCCCTATGAAAGCTTATTTAAAAATATGTGTGTGTGTGTGTGTGTGTGTGTGTGTGTGTTATTCTTCCATTATTTAAGCTGTGATGTAAAGTCATTACTCAAAACAAGCCAAAAACAGTTTTTAGTTGTAATTAGGTATTTTTGTAGCATATTTATCTTAATTATATTTTGCAAAGACAATCAGTAATTAAGTTTCTATTCCCTTAGCATGCAGAAGAAAGCACTCTGAAAAACTACAAAATTGTAAGGTCGTACAGTATAAAAGATGAGGTCAGGTGCTACAAGTAACATTCAAGTAGGGTGACCAACAGTCCCAGTTTGTCTGGGACTGAGAGGGTTTTCCAGGTTGTCAACATTCAGCTTTAAAACTGGGACAGATCAGGAATGAATTGGTGACCCTATGTATAGTACCCACCCAAGTTTTTTGTTGACTGATTGCCTGGTTGACAGGGTGGCAGGGAAAAATGAATTTAAGGACAAAAAATTAGCCATGGAAAATTTTGAACATGGAGAGTAAACATGCTGAAAAAGGAGGGCTAACTGGACTAAAAGTAGTGATAGATTTCAGAGCCTTTTGCTTTCAACACTCTCTATATAAGGACATCATAGTACCAGTTATTTTTAAAAGTATTTCTGTACTACACATAAAATGTAACACAAGGTTTTTTAATACCGAGGTCAAATAACTTAAAAATGTATAACTGCAAAAGTGAGATAATCTAAACTTACATTCTTCCAGCTATGCCATTTTTTTAATTCAAACTTTGCCTTTTATGTAAATAGCCTAATTATGTTTCAAAAGAACTAACTCTCTAGCTCAAATTCCTTCACATGTATAAAATAAAACTTTGATTCCAAAGTAGCAAAGGCTGGGCATGGTGGCTCATGCCTGTAATCCCAGCACTTTGGGAGAATGAGGTGGGCAGAGACCAGCCTGGCCAACATGGCGAAACCCTGTCTCTACTAAAAATATAAAAAAATCAGGTGGTGGCGCATGCCTGTAATCCCAGCTACTTGGGAGGCTGAGGCAGGAGAATCACTTGAACCCGAGAGGTAGAGATTATAGTGAACCGAGATCATGCCATTGCATTCCAGCCTCGGTGACAGAGCGAGACTCCATCTCAAAAAAAAAAAAAAAAAAAAAAAAAGCTACTAACATAAGGCTAATAAAACTTAAATGAAATAAAAATAAAATATGAATTATAAATCACACTGTTATGATTTAAAGTATCGATGCTGTCACTCCTTAAAAGTACAGGACTTTTGGCCAGGCATGGTGGCTCACATCTGTAATCCCAGCGGTTTGGACGGCCAAGGCAGGTGGATCACCGGAGGTCAGAAGTTCAAAACTAGCCTGGCCAACATGGCGAAACCCTGTCTCGACTAAGAACACAACAATTAGCCAGGTGTGGTGGTGAATGCCTATAATCCCAGCTACTTTGGAGGCTGAGGCAGAATTGTTTGAACCCAATTGCAGTGAGTCGAGATCGCGCCATTGCACTCCAACCTGGGCGACAGAGAAAGACTCTGTCTCAAAAATAAACAAACAAACAAACAAAAAAGTATAGACTTTTAGGATTGACAACAATAAGGATGTATTATTGAAATGTAAAAATAAATTTAAAATTTCAGACTGGGCATGGTGGCTTACACCTGTAATACCAGCACTTTGGGAGGCCGAAGGTGGACGGATCACCTCAGGTTAGGAGTTCCAGACCAGCCTAGCTAACATGGTGAAATCCCGTCACTACTAAAAATGCAAAATTAGCTGGGTGTGGAGGTGCGTACCTGTAATCTTAGCTATTAAGGAGGCTGAGGCAGGAGAATCGATTGAACCTAGGAGGGGGGGTTTGCAGTGAGTCGAGATCACATCATTATACTCCATGCTCTCCAGCCTGGCCAAGAGTGAGACTTCATCTCAAAAAAAAAAACAAAAAAAAAAAACAAAAAACCCCGTACACACTTCATTTTACTCATTAGATTTCAACTATTACCCTTCCCAATAAGTACAGAATAGCAAAACAGGAGTCAGATTGATAGGCTATCACCTTCTCTGGCTTATAAAGTCTGCCCTCTGGTGGAAGTGCTAATTAACAGTGAAATGACCAAATAGAGACAGCAGGAGAGAAACAAGTGAGCCACTGTAGAGGCACCAGCTGAATAATCCAGGGGGTGACTGCAATAGTTAGTTATGGCATTTTTACACTTTCCTCTGAAAAGTAAATCCAACAACTTCTGGCCATAGGCCAGACCTTAAAGCATATACTTTCTGCACCACTTCATAAGAAATGAGAAAGTACGACCCTAAAGTTGAAGATTAGTATACCTCTTCAGCCCTTGAGCCTCTTCTTATTCCCCAATTCATGGGGTCTTCATGGACAGTGAGAATTTCCAAGGAGTTAAAAACACTTTTAGAGATTTTGCAAATAGACTGTGAATCAGAATTAAAGAATTTAAATTGCTTTTCCCTCTAATAAATTGCATGGTATGGTCATGTGAGACTAAAGTATAACTTATCACCATTTTCCTTTTATTTTTTTTTCTTTATAATATATTCACTTCCTGATCTGGGGTCCAATCAATTGCTTCTATCAGAAACAGATTTAAATGAATTGTTCTTATACATTATTATTTTCAGGAAAAGAAATGTATAGTGTTAATTATCTACTTAGAAATATTCCCAAATTATTCATCAGGAAATTAACAATGATATTTTATTAGGGTTCTCTTGATTGTATCTTCCAGGAAAGACTGGTATTCAGCATCCATTCCACTAGAAGTCAAGAAGTATAGGCTGATAATGGATTGTTTGGAAGTCAGATTTCCAAGCGCTAGGACTAGTCTGCCACCACACACAGTGGTTCAAGATGCATCACTAGCTATAGTTGTGGTTTCCTTGGGTAGAACACAGGGACTTTACTTACCTATCTCCTGGGAAGTAGAAAAACAATCAGTATAGGAAAAGTGCTTTGGGAAGCTTTTAAACTTAAAAGAAGCCAAGCAAGAAATACATCACTTGGTGCTATGTTCTCCTGTAGACTAGGTTACAGAATAACTGAAACCAAGGCCACTGATGTGGGGGAAAAAAAAATTAAGAAATCTTTAAGAGGATCAACAGCACCTGAGCTCAATGAGATTCATGACCGGTCTGTTTACCTGCTGCCTCCTCCTGTGGCATTGTGGGAGTTCTTCGGGGCCCCTGTGGCCCACTGTTCTTGTCACTGTTGTTTTCCTCCAGGCTGCCTGCTGGCTCTTGGGTTTTCACCAGCTGACTCAAGAGAACTGCCAAAATATTCTGCATGTCAGCTGGTGTGCTTGAAGCTTCAGGGGTCGTCTGTTCTGCTGAAGGCAGGACCACTGGGACAGAGGGTGCTTCCTTCAAAGACTCCTCTTGGGCCATGGGCTCTGAGTCCTGCTGCTGGGAAGTAGCTTCCGTCAGGGCACTGATGGATTGGTTCAGGGCTTCCAGCTGCTGCTGCATCTCTGGATTGGAATGGATGTTAAGCAGCTGTGCCATTTGGGGGATGCTCAGGTCGGTTTGGCTCTGCAGCAGGTTTAATAACACTGCCAATTCACTTTGATTCAGTTGCTGTGTGATGTCACCAAGGCCTGTGGAAAGATAGTGAAGCCAATATAAGAGGATGAGACAGGCCAAGGGCCCTTTGCCTTCTTCAACTGGCAACAACAACTTATAATATCCAAAAAATGAAGTTTCATTTTAAATGTCTCATTTTTCATACCTCAAAATGTCATGATAAGTTTGTTATTCTTTATGCGTTCACTTAAAAAATACAGGCAATAATAACTAAAACATCTCTGCATTGTGCTTAAAAGTTACTTCATGGCTGGGCGTGGTGGCTCACGCCTGTAATCTCAGCACTTTGGGAGGCCGAGGCAGGCGGATCACCTGAGGTCAGGAGTTCAAGACCAGCCTGGCCAACATGGTAAAACCCTTAAAAAAAAAAAAAAAAAAAAGTGACTTCATTTACTTGTATTCTTCAAGGTCAGTGATTTTTAACCCTTACTATACATCAGAATTACTAGGAGAGATTTTACAATCTCTCCTATTCAGATGCCTCAGAACCCATCCCTAGAGATATGGCAATTGTACCGGCATATCTATATTTAAAGCTTCCTGGATGATTCTAATGTACAGCCAGTGTTGAGAACCATTGCTCTAAGTGAAGAGGGAAGGGAGAGTGAACCAGAAAAGGAGAATCTTTTGTTCTGAGAAACTGGTCGTAACACAGAAGAACTACTTTGTTATAATAGTTCAATATGAAATAGTTTTAGATACATTTAGATAAAAATAACAGCCTATAAAACTAACAACATTCAGCAACTGCAATTTAAAATTAGATTCTCAGCCGGGCGCGGTGGCTCAAGCCTGTAATCCCAGCACTTTGGGAGGCTGAGGCGGGTGGATCACGAGGTCGAGAGATCGAGACCATCCTGGTCAACATGGTGAAACCCCGTCTCTACCAAAGATACAAAAAATTAGCTGGGCATGGTGGCGTGTGCCTGTAATCCCAGCCACTCAGGAGGCTGAGGCAGGAGAATTGCCTGAACCCAGGAGGCGGAGGTTGCGGTGAGCCGAGATCGCGCCATTGCACTCCAGCCTGGGTAACAAGAGTGAAACTCCGCCTCAAAAAAAAAAAATAAATAAATAAATAAATAAAATTAGATTCTATGAAGGTTTTATCAAATCTAACATAAGAAAGACTCCAAACTATGTGTGTTAGAAAGTCATAGGTATACTAACCTTAAATTAAATTTGGCTTACCTAATTCACTAATTTATGCCACAAATCTAATTGAATTAACAGTGTTCCATACATATTTCAGGAAAGGAAAATTATCTATTGTAGAATTTCTGGAACATATGTACAAAACTTGGCTTATCTCCTTTTCCCCGTAATGAGGACATTAAGCTCTTTCCTAATAGTTCACTGGACAAAAACTAAAAAACAGACAGACTTCCTGCATTTGACCTTCCAGACCTGCCAAATATGCTTAGTAATAGCACAAAGACCCCATTCCAGCACTGACCTATTGCATCCCCAGCCCCAGGCTCCACCTTGCCAGGAGCAGGCTGAGGTGGTGCTGGGCTGCTATTCTTCACAGGCTCAGCACTTGTCCCTGAGGTAGTTTCTTTTCGAGACGTTTTGGATGGAGGTGCCTCTTCCACAACAACACCGCTTTGTCGCTGACGTCGCCGTTTTTTACTCCACAACTCATGGCAATCCTGCCAGTGGGGGAGGCTGGAAAAAGACAAAGCAAAGGGGAAATATGTATGGGAATGCAACAGTGAATGAATGGAGGAGCAAAGAATTAAAATAGGAAGCCAAAGACTGTAGGAAATGTCAAGAATAAGAAAAACAAAAATAACCAGAAAAGTTAGTAAGTAGGTAACAACAGTGTAAAAGAAATCATGGCAGATGGTAATCTGAGGAAATAAAAGTACAAAAGTCCAAGAAATTTATACAGTGAGAAAGGAGAATCTTGCTAATACTAGGTACAGATCAGATATATAAATTCTCATATAAATACTATCTTTCCTTGGCAAAACAAGAATACAGAACTGTATTGGTCAAATTTCAGTAGGGAATAAAGAGGAGGACAGAGATAGCTGGCTTGTTAATGTCCAAAGAAGATCTGGAGAGGCGGTGATTTAAATCCTGGAACCATATATCATGAACCAAACATCTCTGTGCAAAATCGACTTATGTGTAATTTGGTTTGTGAGGGCCAAAGACGAGTTCTTTCCCCTTTCTGCCCACCGAATTTCAATGACTGGATATCAACTTGCTCATCTGTGGAGGTCAGCACTACATATAACTTACTATATTTTTCCAGACTTTCCCATACAAACAGACCAAGTAGGTCAAATCTTACTACAAAAATCTCTCTATAATAGCAGTTCCCAAATTTCAGTAAAACTCCTATATATTTCAAGTCATATTCAGTGTATCAAAATTCCACTGAAATAAATAAATTTGGCCTAGCGCAGTGGCTCACACTTGTAATCCCAGCACTTTGGGAGGTAGAGGCAGGCGGATCATGAGGTCAGGAGTTCGAGACAAGCCTGACCAACATGGTGAAACACCATCTCTACTAAAAATACAAAAGTTAGCCAGGCATGGTTGTGTGTGCCTGTAATCCCAGATACTAGGGAGGTCGAGGCAGGAGGATTTCTTGAACCAGGGTGGTGGAAGTTGCTGAGTTGAGACGTTGCCACTGCACTCCAGCCTGAGCAACAGAGCAAGACTCTGTCTCAAAATCAAATAAAAAATAAATGAATTTAGACATTTCTTTGGAGCAATCAGATTTACAGTTACTACTTACACACGTCAACTAAAACCCTATCCATTTTTAAGACAGGTAGTCTTTTTTTTTTTTTGAGACGGAGTTTCGCTCTTGTTACCCAGGCTGGAGTGCAATGGCGCAATCTCGGCTCACCGCAACCTCTGCCTCCTGGGTTCAGGCAATTCTCCCACCTCAGCCTCCCGAGTAGCTGGGATTACAGGCACGCATCACCACGCCCAGCTAATTTTTTGTATTTTTAGTAGAGACGGGGTTTCACCATGTTGACCAGGATGGTCTTGATCTCTTGACCTTGTGGATTCACCTGCCTCAGCCTCCCAAAGTGCTGGGATTACAGGCGTGAGCCACCGCGCCCGGCCTTAGGCAGTCTTTCTTAAGGTAAGAAATATGCCCCCCAAATTTGACATTAAAGCTGTAATACTGTCAGTGATAAATTCAAAGATAAAGCTTTTTTTTTTCTTTTTGAGACGGGGTCTTGCTCTGTCACTCAGGCTGGAGTGCAGTGATGCCTTCTTGGTTCACTGCAACCTCCACCTCCTGGGTTCAAGCATTTCTCCTGCCTCAGTCTCCCCAAGTAGCTGGGACTACAGATAGGTGCCACCACTCCGGGCTAATTTTTGTATTTTTAGTAGAGACGGGGTTTTACCATGTTGGCCAAGCTGGTCTCGAACTCATGATCTCACGTGATCCGCCTGCCTCAGCCTCCCAAAGTGCTGGGATTACAGGCGTGAGCCACCGTGCCAGGCCAGATAAAAGACTTTTTATGTGCTAGAATGTGGGATGTGAACCTCTGAAGCTCCAATACAACACAGGGGCATTCATAAGATTCTAATGAAAGAGAGACACATTGAAAGATCCTATTTATTTTATTCATTTACTTTATTTATTTTTTGAGATGGAGTCTCACTCTATCGCCCAGGCAGTAGTGCACTGGCACAATCTCAGCCCTCTGCAACCTCCACCTTCCAAGTTCAAGCAATTCTCCTTCCTCAGCCTCCTGAATAGCCAGGACTACAAATGTGCACCACCACACCCATTTAATTTTTTGAATTTTTAGTAGAGACAGGGTTTCACCATGTTGACCAGGCCGGTCTTGAACTCCTGACCTCAGGTGACTTACCTGCCTCAGCCTCCCAAAGTGCTGGGATTACAGGCGGGAGCCACCGCACCTGGCCAAAAGCTCATTATTTCTTACATCAAAATTCAATAACCTAGCCAGGCGTAGTGGCTCATACCTGTAATCCCAGCATTTGGGAGGCCGAGGCAGGCTAATCACCTGAGGTCAGGAGTTTAAGAAAAGCCTGGCCAACATGGTGAAACCTTGTCTCTACTAAAAATAAAAAAATTAGCCAGGTGTGGTGGCAGGTGCCTGTAATCCAGCTACTCAGGTGGCTGAGGCATGAGAATTGCTTGAACCTGGGAGGTGGAGGTTGCAGTGAGCTGAGACCGCACCACCACACTCTAGCCTGGGTGACCGAGTGAGAGATCCTGTCTCAGAATTAAAAAAAAAAAAATTTAATAACCTGGCAGTGATGCAAACCATCTAAAACCGAAACTGTCTCTGTAACTGTGATATACATGGTCATCACAGTATGACATGCATGATTCCACAATAAGGAATGGTTAAGAGCAAAAAGGAGGCCAGGCACAGTGTCTCCTGCCTGTAATCCCATGAATTTGGAAGGCTGAGGCAGGAGGATTATTTGAGCCCAGGGGTTTGAGATAGCCTGGGTAAGGTAGTGAAACCCCATTTCTACAATTAGGAAAAAAAAAAAAAAAAAAAAGGCCAGGCATGGTGGTTCACACCTGTAATCCCAGCACTTTCAGAGGCTGAGGTGAGCAGAAGTTCAAGACCAGCCTGACCAACATGGGTGAAACCCCATCTCTACTAAAAATACAAAAAAATTTGCCGAGAATGGCAATGGGCACCTGTAATCCTAGCTACTTGGAAGGCTGAGGCAGAAGAATTGCTTAAACCCAGGAGGAAGAAGAGACAGAGCAAGACTCCATCTCAAAACAGCAGCAACAACAAAAATCACTGAGCATGATGGCTCACACCTATAATCCCAGCACTTTGGGAGGCCAAAGCAGGTGAATCACCTGAGGTCAGGAGTTTGAGACCAACCGGGCCAGCATGGTAAAATCTCGCCTCTACTAAAAATACAGAAATTAGCCGGGCATGGTGGTAGATGCCTGTAGTCCCAGCTAGCTGGGAGGCTAAGGCAGGAGAATCACTTGAACCCTGCAGAGGATGCAGTGAGCCAAGATTGTGCCACTGCACTCTAGCCTGGCAACAAAGTGAGACTCCATCTCCGCCCCCCCCAAAAAAAAAACCCACAAAAGGCCAGGCACAGTGGCTCACGCCTGTAATCCTAGCACTTTGAGAGGCCAAGGCAGGCAGATCAAGAGGTCAGAAATTCGAGACCAGCCTGAACAACATGGTGAAACCCCATCTCTACTAAAAATACAAAGCTTAGCCGGGCGTGGTGGCAGGTGTCTGTAATCCCAGCTACTTGGGAGGCTGAGGCAGGAAAATGGCTTGAACCCGGGAGGCAGAGGCTGTGGTAAGCCAAGATCAGGCCATTGTTCTCCAGCCTGGGCAACAAAAGCGAAACTCCATCTCAAGAAAAAAAAAAAAAAAAAAAAAAAAAACCCAAAAAATCTAAAAGGAACACTTTCAAAGAGGTCCTAAGGAACAATATTCTGGAATGGAGATCCAGGGACAAAAGAAGATAGTTTGAGTCAAATTAGAACAAGTATGACAGCTAAATCTATTACTTATATAAAGAAAAAACAACAACAACAAAGAAAAAACAATAAAATAAACCTCAAGCATAATACAAGGACACCTCTTCATTTGGGGCTTATTAGGCATTTGTGGTTCTTTTATGAGTTTCTCAGCTTCTAAGGCCCAGAGGAAAGTTTAGGGTCACAATATGGCTACTAGCACTTACTCTGGAGGAGCCATTTTGCTGAGCTCAACATCTTTAAGGAAGTCGCTCTGTAGGGTCTGTTCAGCTGTGCACCGCTTACTAGGATCTAGTGTCAGCATGTGGTCCAATAAATCAAGTGCTGCAGAAGGAATGCTATGGAAAAGAACACAGAAAGGACAAGTTCACAATGACTGTACAGTTCTCAAATCTGTAACTTTGTGTCAAAGAGTCTCACACCTGTAATTGCAGCACTTTGGGAGGCCAAGGTAAGAGGACTGCTTGAAGCCAGAAGTTTGAGACCAGCCTGGACAATATATTGATACCTGATCTCTACAATTTTTTTTTTTAATTATCTGGGTGTAATGGTGTGCACCTTGTAGTCTTGGCTACTTGGGAGGCTGACATTGGAAGATCACTTGAGCCTAGGAAATCGAGGTTGCACTGAGCCCTTACTGCATAACTGCATTCCAGCCTGGGCAACACAGCAAGACCCCATATCTTAAAAAAAAAAAAAAAAAAAAAAAAGATGGGCATGGTGACTTATGCCTATAGTTCCACCTAGCACTTTAGCAGGCTGAGGTGAGTGGATCATTTGAGGCCAGGAGTTCTGTACCAGCCTGGCCAACACAGTGAAACCCATCTCTATTAAAAATAAAAAAAAATTAGCCAGGGGTGGTGATACATGCCTGTAATCCTAGCTGCTCAGAAGGCTGAAAATTGTTTGAACCCAGGAGGTGGAGGTTGCAATGAGCCAAGATCACACCACTACAGTCCAGCCTGGTGACAGAGTGAGACACTGTCTCAAAAAAAAACTTTGAATTTCCATATAAAACCAAGGAAAGGAAGTTGGAAGTTGGCTAACCAAGCAAGCAGATTTGCTCCTACATAGGATTTAAGAAATGCTGGCTGGGCGCGGTGGCTCAAGCCTGTAATCCCAGCACTTTGGGAGGCTGAGGCAGGTGGATCACAAAAGTCAAGAGATCGAGACCATCCTGGTCAACATGGTAAAACCCCGTCTCTACTAAAAATACAAAAAATTAGCTGGGCATGGTAGCGCATGCCTGTAGTCCCAGGTACTCAGGAGGCTGAGGCAGGAGAATTGCCTGAATCCAGGAGGCAGAGGTTGCGGTGAGCCGAGATCGCGCCATTGCACTCCAGCCTGGGTAACAAGAGCGAAACTCCGTCTCAAAAAAAAAAAAAAAAAAAAGAAATGCTGAGCCAGGTGCAGTGGCTCACGCCTGTAATCCCAGCACTTTGGGAGGCCAAGGCAGAGGCAGGCAGATCATCTGAGGTCAGGAGTTCGAGACCAGCCTGGCTAACATAGTGAAAGCCCGTTTCTAACAAAAATACAAAACATTAGCCAGGTGTGGTGTGGCCTACATCTGTAATCTCAGTTACTCAGTAGGCTGAGGCAGGAGAGTCGCTTAAACTGGAAGCCGGAGATCGCAGTGAGCCGAGTTCACACCATTGTACTCTGGCTTGGGCAACAAGGACAAAATTTCATCTAAAAAAAAAAAAAGTGGTGTGGTAGTCCACACCTATAATCCCAGCTCTCTGGGAGGCTGAGGCAGGCAGATCACTTGAGGTCAGGAATTCAAGACCAGCCTGGCCAACATGGTGAAATGCCATCTCTACTAAAAATATAAAAATTAACTGGGCATGGTGGCAGGTGCCTATAATTCCAGCTACTGGGGAGGCTGAGGCAGGAGAATCGCTTGAACCTGGGAGACAGAGGTTGTAGTGAGCCAAGATTGCATCACTGCACTCCAGCCTGGGAGACACACACAAAAAAATATGGCCAGTTCAATCCATCTATTAAAGTTTAAAAAAAAAAAACAGAGAGAAAAAAAGTAAAAAGAAAAACATGCCAACATGGCTAGGCATGGTAGAATACCAGTGATCTTCCTGCCTCAGTCTCCTAAAGTTTAACCCCAGCACTTTGGGAGGCTGAGGCAGAAGATCACTTGAGCCCAGACGCTCAAGAGACCATCCTGGGCAACATAAGGAGATCCTACCTCTACTGGGGAAGAAAAAAAAAAAGAAGCCGGGTGTGGTGATTTATGCCAGTGGTCCTAGCTATTCACAAGCCTAAGGTGGGAGGACTGCTTAAGCCCAGCAGGTCAAGGCTGCAGTGAGCCCTAAGCATACCACTGCACTCCAGCCTGGACAACAGAGCAAGACCCTGTCTCAATTTTAAAAACAAAACAAACAACAACAAAAAAACCATGAAGCCAACAGTTCCATTTTATTTTTCTCATCGGAATACCAAGAAGACTATGAGAAAATTTATATATTATTAAAAATAAAAGCGTTTTCTATTGTCTAAAGAAGAGAAAATTACCAAAGGGCTATGATTAAACTCATATACTATTCAAAACCAACATGTTTTTCTACACTGTGTTGCCATAATAAATTAGGACAACATTAACTCCCCAGACCGGAAAAAGTCAAGTCCCAACACCAGCCAGACACAGAAATGAGATGTACATTTTTGCCAAACTCACAAAGAAAATTCTTCTCGTAGACGCCTTCTATATTGCTTCTTCGGTTTCATGGTGTTGAAGTAGGGCAGCTTGATAACATCAGGCCACACAGCTGGACAAGGGCTACCACAGAGTCGGCTGAAAACAAAGCAAATAGCAAGAACGACGGAGTGAATGAGTCAGCATCATGAATTCTGGAGGTTTTAGAAGCAGAAATTATTACCTCCTGACGTCTGGGGAATCTTTGCTTATTACATTAGAAGGCATGCATAAAGGAAAGTATGACATCACTGCTTTAAGGACAGAAAGGAATAGAACAACAGAAAGAACTGGATATAACAGAGAGAAGAAGAAATACTGGGATAATAATCCTAAATGATCTACATTATTTGGATTGTGAAATGTTTTAATCCTCCCATGCAGGTTTTCATTACCAGTTTTGTTCTGTTTGATTAACACTAATTACAAAGGGCTAAGTTGGTCCTATAGAATCCCTATAGGGTCCTATAGAATCCCTATACTGTGAGATGAGAAGAGAGTATAGCCTGAACATTTTGATAGATAATTGACATAGTTTACCAAATAACAAAAAATGAGTTATGTATCACCTTTAAAAAATGTCTACATTAGGCTAGTATGGTGGCTCATGTAGGTAATCCCAGCACTTTGGGAGGCCAAGGCAGGAGGATTGTTTGAGCCCAGGAGTTCAAGATGAGCAGTTTGAGCCCAGGCAACATCATGAGACCCTGTCTCTACAAAACAAATGAACAAAAAAATAGCTGGGTGTGGTGGCAAATGCCTATAGTTCCAGCTATTCAGGAGGATAAGATGGGAGGATCGCTTGAGTGCAGGAGTTTGAGGCTGCAGTGAGCTATGATCATGCCACTGTACTCCAATCTAGTTGACAAGAGTAAAACCCTGTGTCTTAAAAAAAAAGAAAAGGAAAAAAAAAGTCTATATTAGACTGCTATATTCTTCCCTTTAATTTTATGGGGGAAAAAAAAAAACCCACCCAAATTCCAGCCCAATCCCAGGCCTTCCCCAAATTTTCTACTATAGGTTGCGTTTTATAACTATTTACATGCTATATGCCTTACTAAACTCTAAATTCTTTGAAGGCAGGAACCTAATTATCTCAGAATCCCAAAGTTTAACGTTAAAAGTAATCTATTGTGGGCCAGGCATGGTGGCTCACACCTGTAATCCCAGCACTTTGGGAGGCCGAGGCAGGTGGATCACGAGGGCAAGAGATCGAGACCATCTCGGTCTACATGGTGAAACCCCGTCTCTACTAAAAATACAAAAAATGAGCTGGGCATGGTGGCGCGTACCTGTAATCCCAGCTACTCAGGAGGCTGAGGCAGGAGAATCGCCTGAACCCAGGAGGCAGAGGTTGCATTGAGCCGAGATCGCGCCATTGCACTCCAGCCTGGGTAACAAGAGTGAAACTCCTCTCAAAAAAAAAATTAATCTGTTGTAAAAATAAAAAACAAAACGAAACAAAAAAGTAATCTATTGTATAAAAGGCTCAATAAATGCTTGCCGAATAAATTTAATCTAATCTGAGCTATGAATGGAAGAGCCATCCTGAAATGGCATGCTTTTATATGAAGAGCTAATAAAAATTATGCAAGGCAAGACAAGGTAAGACCTAAAAATGAGGTGAAATACAACTTCTTTATATGTATAGCCCATGACAAAATATATGGTAAACCTGACTGAGTAAAAAGAAACTTACTCGGACATAAGAAACAAACTCAATCAGAACGACTGGAAAGTGATAGAAACTGAAGGATGAGATTATCTATCACACCTGAACACTCAAGAACACATGCACAGCTGTACCTGATCAGTTCTAGCTGAGCCAGTTCCAGATTGGCTTGAAAAATAGGCTTCTTTGTGAATAGTTCCCCAAGAATGCATCTAGAAAAGGTAAAATTGAGAGGTCAGAAATTCTTACAGCCTAGATAAAGAGCCTCGAAAATCTTTTATATTATTAATGTATTGGGTTGCAACCAATATAACTAGCCCCAAATTTCAGTGTCTGAGTTTCCTAAGATAAAATATTTATTGCAGTGAAACAGACAGTATAAGGATTTAAATTTGCCAGCATATCAAACTTTTGCCACCTATTAAGGACACTCTATGAGCAGAGAAAGTGAGTCAACAGTCCTCCTGACCTCAGGTAATCCCCCAGCGTCGGCCTCCTAAAGTGCTGGGATTATAGGCCTCAGTCACCGCACCCGGCTATTTTTATTTTTTAGAGACGAGGTCTTACCATCTTGCCCAGGGTGGTCTTGAACTCCTGAGCTCAAGTGATGCTCCCACCTTGGTCTCCCAAAGTGTTAGGATTACAGGCATGAGCCACCATAATATCCAGCCCAGTTGGACTTTTAAACAGGTTATGTTAAAACAACTTTGCCAGTGGATGTGGTGGCTCACACCTGTAATCCCACACTTTGAGAGGCCAAGGCACGTGGATCACCTGATGTCAGGAGTTCAAGAACAGCCTGGCGATCATGGTGAAACCTCGTCTCTACTGAAAAAAAAAAACAAAAATTAGCTGGGCATGGTGGCGGGTGCCTGTAATCCCAGCTACTCAGGAGGCTGAGGCAAGAGAAATGCTTGAATGTGGGAGGCAGAGGTTGCAGTGAGCTGAGATGGTTCCATTGCACTCCAGCCTGGACAATAAGAGTGAAAGTCCATCACTAATTGGACATGTTTACATGGTGACAACGTATTTCCCCACAAATTAGTTATTAATTACAAAAGAATTAGTAGTAACTAGTGGGAAGAGAATACTTTAACCAAAACTAACATCATCAATATGAGGCAAACAGAGTCTATTTAAGTACAAATACAATAAATATGAGCCGGCACGGTGGCTCACGCCTGTAATCCTAGCAATTTGGGAGGCTGAGGTGGGTGGATCACCTGAGGTCAGGAGTTCAAGACCAGCCTGGCCATCATGATGAAACCCCATCTTAAAAAAAAAAAAACACACAATATCCTGATAAGAACATAATATTGCATATGGAGTATTAATGGTAACTGGTTTGTATTCTTCAAAAAATATGTCAGGGAAGATAAAGGCTAAGGAATTGTTCTAGATTAAAGAAGATTAAAAAGGCCAGGCATGGTAGTTCACACCTGTAATCCCAGCACTTTGGGAGACCTGGTGGGCTGATCATTTGAGGTTAGGAGTTTGAAACCAGCCTGGCCAACATGGTAAAACCCCATCTCTAATAAAAATACAAAAATTGGCCGGGCGCGGTGGCTCAAGCCTGTAATCCCAGCACTTTGGGAGGCCGAGACGGGTGGATCACAAGGTCGAGAGATCGAGACCATCCTGGTCAACATGGTGAAACCCTGTCTCTACTAAAAATACAAAAAATTAGCTGGGCATGATGGCGCGTGCCTGTAATCCCAGCTACTCAGGAGGCTGAGGCAGGAGAATTGCCTGAACCCAGGAGGCGGAGGTTGCGGTGAGCGGAGATCATACCATTGCACTCCAGCCTGGGTAACAAGAGCGAAAGTCCGTCTCAAAAAAAAAAAAAAAAAAAAAAAAAAAAAAAAAAAAAAAAAAAAAAAGCCGGGCGCGGTGGCTCAAGCCTGTAATTGTAATCCCAGCACTTTGGGAGGCTGAGGCAGGTGGATCACGAGGTCAAGAGATCGAGACCATCCCGGTCAACATGGTGAAACCCCGTCTCTACTAAAAATACAAAAATTAGCTGGGCATGGTGGTGCACGCCTATAGTCCCAGCTACTCAGGAGGCTGAGGCAGAAGAATTGCTTGAACCCAGGAGACGGAGGTTGCGGAGAGCCGAGATCGCGCCATTGCACTCCAGCCTGGATAACAAGAGTGAAACTCCGTCTCAAAAAAAAACAAAAATTAGTTGGGTGTGGTGGCATACACCTGCAGTCCCAGTTATGTGGGAGGCTGAGGCAGAAGAATCACTTGAACAAAGGAAGCAGAGGCTGCAGTGAACCGAGATCCTGCCACTGCACTCCAGCCTGGGCAAAAGAGCCGGACTCAGTGACTCATGCCTGTAATCCCAGCACTTTGGGAGGTGGATCACCTGAGGTCAGTGGTTTGAGACCAGGATGGCCATGGTGAAACCCCATCTGTACTAAAAATGAGCCAGGCATGGTGTAATCCCTGTAGCTGTAATCCCAGGTACTCGGGAGGCTTAAACCCAGGAGGTGGAGGTTTCATTGAGCCAAGATCGCTCCATTGCACTCCAGCCTGAGCAAGAAAAGCAAAAGTCTGTCTCAAAGAAAAAAAAAGAATGACAACTTGATCTGAGTAATAATCAAATTCCAGTCCCCCGCAAAAATAAAAATAAAAAATAAAAAGAATGACGGCTAAATGTGATACCTGATTCTGAACTGGATCCTGTATTAGATAGAGTATTATTTTGGGGACATTATTAAGATACTGATAAAACTGGAATATATTTGGAATGTAGACTGAAGTGATGCATTAAATAAAAATAGTGTATAATAATGTTACAGTTCCTGAATTTTATAACTGTACTGCAGTTAAGAGGATATCTTTGTTCTTAGGGACTATACATTAAATGGGAAAGCAGCATGATATATGCAAAAATTTTCAAACAGTTCCAGAAAAATATATGGTGTGTACATATGTAAACACAAACATTTTATTCTATGTATGTGTTACATGATGTGCAAATGTGGCAAGATATTAAAAATTAGTGAATAAGCCGGGCGTGGTGGCTCAAGCCTGTAATCCCAGCACTTTGGGAGGCTGAGGTGGGTGGATCACGAGGTCAGGAGATCGAGATCATCCTGGTCAACACAGTGAAACCCCGTCTCTACTAAAAATACAAAAAATTAGCTGGGCATGGTGGCGTGTGCCTGTAATCCCAGCTACTCAGGAGGCTGAGGCAGGAGAATTGCCTGAACCCAGGAGGCGGAGGTTGCAGTGAGCCGAGATGGCGCCATTGCACTCCAGCCTGGGTAGCAAGAGCAAAACTCCGTCTCAAAAAAAAAAAAAAAAAAAAAAAATTAGTGAATATAATCTTTTATGCTGATTAAAAGTGGGGGGAATATATACTATATAATTCTATTTGCATAAAATTCTAGAAATGGAAGTCAATCTATAGTGTAGAATGCAGAACAGTGGTTTGCCTGGGAATGGGAGGGTGTGGGTAGAAGAAAGAGATTACAAAAGTCCACAAGGAAAATGTGGAGGGTGATTATTATCTTGGCTGTGTTGATTATTTTACTGGTGGATATACTGTGTCGAAACATATCAAAATAGCGGCCGGGCACGGTGGCTCACGCCTATAATCCCAGAACTTTGGGAGGTCGAGACGGGTGGATCACAAGGTCAAGAGATCGAGACCGTCCTGGTCAACATGGTGAAACCCTGTCTCTATTAAAAATACAAAAGTTAGCTGGGCATGATGGCGCACGCCTGTAGTCCCAGCTACTCAGGAGGCTGAGGCAGGAGGCTTGAACCCAGGAGACGGAGGTTGCGGTGAGCCGGGATCGCGTCATTGCACTCCAGCCTGGGTAACAAGAGCGAAACTCCGTCTCAAAAAAAAAAAAAAAAAAAAAAAAAAAAATCAAAATATATGCAGTTTATTGTATACTTCAATAAAAAAAGGTTTAAATATTGGATGAATTTGATAAGGCTATACTGTACTCATTTTCTGTACTATAATAGTTTTCTGTACTCTTATAATTTTTCCATACACTGAAATTATTTCAAAATGAATTAAAATAAAGGCCAAGTATGATAGCTCATGCCTGTAATCCTAGCACTTTTGAAGGCTTACGCAGGAGGATCACTTGAAGCCAGCCAGCCTGGCAACAGAGCAAGACCATGTCTCCTTAAAAAAAAAAAAAAAAAAAAAAAAAAAGAAAGGAAACAAAAGATTACATGAATATTCTATACTTTCTGTTACATGCCTGAAATTTTTTATAGTGGGGAAAGAAAAAAATAGTCAATGAATCTGTCTGACCTATGTTTTGAAATGAGACAAATACAAAACCAAATTTATAGGTTTACTTTGAAATTCCTTTGTGTGACTTAATTGGAGAAAGCAAAACAAACCTAGTATTTTTTTTTTTTTTTTTTAAGACAGATTCTCCCTTTGTCACCCAGGTACCCAGGTAGTGGTGCAATCTTGGTTCACAGCAACCTCTCTCTCCCAGGTTTAAGCAATTATCTGCCTCAGTCTCCCAAGTAGCTGGGATTAGAGGCATGTGCCACCAGGTGCAGCTAATTTTGTGTATTTTTAGTAGAGACAGGGTTTCACCATCTTGGCTACACTGGTTTTAAACTCCTGCCTCAGCCTCCCAAAGTGCTGGGATTACAGGTGTGAGACTCTGCACCCAGATCAAACCTAGCTTTTTAAGTAGCACTCTTCTGTTAGAATTTAGGCTTCTAGGCCGGGCGCGGTGGCTCAAGCCTGTAATCCCAGCACTTTGGGAGGCCGAGGCGGGTGGATCACGAGGTCAAGAGATCGAGACCATCCTGGTCAACATGGTGAAACCCCGTCTCTACTAAAAATACAAAAAATTAGCTGGGCATGGTGGCGCGTGCCTGTAATCCCAGCTACTCAGGAGGCTGAGGCAGGAGAATTGCCTGAACCCAGGAGGCGGAGGTTGCGGTGAGCCGAGATCGCGCCATTGCACTCCAGCCTGGGTAACAAGAGCGAAACTCGGTCTCAAAAAAAAAAAAAAAAAAAAAGAATTTAGGCTTCTAAACAAATTATGTTAAAACAACTTTAAAGACCTCTAACTTCCAATATTCTCTCAAATCCTATTCAGAGATGGAAAAGTAAAATATAGGCGAGGCCCGTGGCTGACACCTGTAATCCTAGCACTTGGGGAGGCCAAGGTGGGAGGATTGCTTGGGCCCAGGAGTTTGAGATGAGATTGGGTAACATAGTGAGATCCCAACTCTATAAAAAGAAAAAAAATCTACAATTTGATTCTGTTTCCAACATTAACTGCCACATCAAGTTCTAAGTGCAGTGTTGTCATCACAGCAGGTAAAATGAGAGACATTTAAAAAAGAAAAAAAAAAAAGCCACTAGGTTTTCAGACTCCAGGCATAACTTGCTGTACTAGTCTCTCTAGTTTCTCCTCTTGATTCTAATTTGTACACTGAACTGTCATACCAATTCTCTATAAAAAAAATCCCATAAAAATATCTTCAGAGACACTACCATGGATCACCAAAGTAGTAAATTCATACCAAAAGTCAAACAAAATCTTAATTCAGTGAGTCACTGGGCTTTGAACAATGTTTAACTTTCTGCAGTTTTAATTTCAAATTGTGTTTTTCTGTTTTCTTTTCTTTTGGTTTCCAGTCCCTTGGTGGGGAAGACATCTTTGTTATGTAATCAACACTTCCCTACTGCACTGAGGTGGCAGGCTGCACAGACTGGAATAATAGTACCGAACAGAGCTATGAACTTTCCCCATGCATCTTAATGGGGCGTTAACTTTAGAGCCTGGTTGTGACAATTTAAATGCTAATACTGTTAAAGCAAATAGTCCAGAACAAAAACACACCCAGCTTGAGTCAGTAAAATTTAACTAAAGCTTTATTTGATTTGGGTAGGCTACCACAGAAATTATGCTCTTTCTTTTTTCTCCATCATTCTGTTGAATTTTAAAACAAAACCCCTGTAGTGCTCCTCTTAAAGACTGACATTAATAGAGGAAGGAAAAGAATGGAAAAAAGTGATTTGCTCCACTAGGAAGTATATAGTCAGAACCCTAAAGTATGGAGGTCAAGGAGAGTGTGTGAGTTGGCATAAATCATACAACGTAAGACACAATTAATAAACATGGCTCATTCAAAACATCCATGCCCTGCCGGGCGAGGTGGCTCAAGCCTGTAATCCCAGCACTTTGGGAGGCCGAGGAGGGTGGATCACGAGGTCAAGAGATCAAGACCATCCTGGTCAACATGGTGAAACCCCGTCTCTACTAAAAATACAAAAAAATGAGCTGGGCATGGTGGCATGTGCCTGTAATCCCAGCTACTCAGGAGGCTGAGGCAGGAGAATTGCCTGAACCCAGGGGGCGGAGGTTGCGGTGAGCCAAGATCGCGCCATTGCACTCCAGCCTGGGTAACAAGAGCGAAACTCCGTCTCAAAAAAAAAAAAAAGAAAAAAATCCATGCCCCAACACACAGATTGTAGTTTCTAAATATCATTTTCCACTAAAAGGAAGTAAGACTCCTTAAAGAAATGTTTGATTCCAGGTCTGGGGCAGGAAATGAATAGGACAAGGTTGGAACTAAAAACAAGGTGTTTTCTACTATAACGCTACTATAGCATGTCAAAGAACTCAAAATAGAAGCCGAATAAGCTCCCACTGGCCAAAGACTGGACAGTTTGAACAAGAGTAAGGATAATACCACAATGGATTAAAATACATCAAATACGTTTAAATCCACTAGTTCATAATGAAACCCCCCAAAAAAAAAAAACAAACAAACAAAAAACCCAAACATTTTTCATCATTTTTCATTGGTCATCTTTGAAGGATACTAGGAAGCTACTTCATTATTTTGAAAACTGTTAAATAAAATGAAAGAATTAACCTTTATCCTACCTTTTCTATATTATTTACACCTGGGTTCAGCCAAATAGATGAGAAATTATTTTTATGTAATTATTCCAATAAGAAATGATATAATTAGAATATGACCATCACAAATGAATTAACAGATATGGACAATGGCCAAGTATCTCAAAAAAGGACCATTACATATTATGTAAAGTGGTGTGTATATAAATCTGCTCATTTAAACTGTCCTCCTAAGTCCATAAAAGCAAGCTGACTAGTTTGTACTGTATTATTTTGTTTTGTTGTTTTAAATTTCTCCACAGACAACATAACCATTTATTGCCTATACTCTCGGCAGAGGCTCCCACTGCTCTCCACCTCCCGACGCTGATGTACCACTAATTGTATAACTTTTGTCAGAAGTACTCAAAACCAAGTGTAAAGTAGTTTCCAGGTCTACTACCCTGACCCTGGGTGGGTGGTTAGGAATCAACGTTTAATCCACTTACAATTTTCGAAAAGTAAAAAAGACAAGCTGGGCAACGTGCCTGTTGTCACAGCTATTGAGGAGGCTGAGGCAGGAGGATGGCTTGAGCCCAGGAGTTCAAGGATATAGTATGCTATGATCATGCCTACGAACAGCCACTGGACTCCAGAATGGGCAACATAGAAAGACTGTCTCAAACAACAAAAAGATAATCATGCTTTAAAAAAAAAAAAAAAAAACCATGAGGACACAATCTGTGAAATCCAGACCATAAGTGGCTGGATAGGACAAGTGAACTAGTTTCTTCTAAGGAAATGACAAGAAAACAAAATAAATCAAAATTAGGTAACACAGAAGGGGAAAGTAAAATTAAAAGACTTGATCTGCAATCTATGAACCTTACCTGGATTTTTTTTTTTTTTTTTTTTTTTTGAGATGGGAGTTTTGCTCGTTACCCAGGCTGGAGCGCAATGGCGCGATCTCGGTTCACCGCAACCTCTGCCTCCTGGGTTCAGGCAATTCTCCTGCCTCAGCCTCCTGAGTAGCTGGGATTACAGGCACGAGCCACCATGCCCAGCTAATTTTTTGTATTTTTAGTAGAGACGGGGTTTCACCATGTTGACCAGGATGGTCTCAATCTCTCGACCTCATGATTCACCCGCCTCGGCCTCCCAAAGTGCTGGGATTACAGGCTTGAGCCACCACGCCCGGCCCAGAAATCTGTTTTTTGAAAAAAGTGTCTCTGACATTAAGAAATATTTAACAGATTTCCCAGAAATCTGGCCAAAAGTTTATCCCCATACTTCTGAACTTAAGAAGAGCTGCAAAAAGCCAATGTACAGAGAAAACAAAGTACAAGTCAACAATATGTAATTTACAGACGAAAGAAAAAGTTAACAGAACCTTACCCACAGCTCCAAACATCTATGGCTGGTGTATAACGTTCCTCTCCTAGCAGTAGTTCTGGAGGCCGGTACCACAAAGTGATGACTTTGTTTGTGTAAGGTCGACTGAAATATAAAAAACAACCATGACATAAACTTACAATGGCTTCTGATGAAAAATATTCATGGCCAAGCATGGCGGCTCATGCCTGTAATCCCAGCACTTTGGGAGGCTGAGGCAGGCAGATCACGAGGTCAGGAGATCGAGATCATCCTGGCCAACATGGTGAATCCAAATTTCTACTAAAATACAAAAATTAGCCAGGTGTGGTGGCAACAGTCCCAGCTACTGGGGAGGCTGAGGCAGAATGGCTTGAACCTGGGAGGCGGAGAATGCAGTAAGCCAAGATCGCACCACTGCACTCCAGCCTGGCAACAGAGTGAGACTCCATCTTAAAAAAAAAAAAGAAAAAAAGAAAAGAAAAAAAAAGAAAAAAAGAAAGAAAAGAAAAATATTCATATAATGAAATGCAAATAGAAATAGCTGCCAATCGGGCTGGGTGCAGTGGCTAACACCTGTAATCCCAGCACTTTGGAAGGCCAATGCAGGTGGATCACCAGGTCAGGAGACTGAGATCATCCTGGTCAACATGGGTGCAACCCATCTCTACTAAAATACAAAAAATTATCTGGGTGTGGTGGCACGTGCCTGTAGTCCCAGCTACCAGCTACTTGGGAGGCTGAGGCAGGGGAATAGCTTGAGCCCCGGGAGGCAGAGGTTGCAGTAAGCTGAGATTGCGCCACTACATTCCACCCTGGTGACAGAGCAAAACTCTGTCTCAAAAAAAAAAAAAAAAAAGATGTAATCCCAGCACTTTGGGAGGCCGAGACGGGTGGATCACGAGGTCAAAAGATGGAGACCAACCTGGTCAACATGGTGAAACCCCGTCTCTACTAAAAATACAAAAAATTAGCTGGACATGGTGGCGTGTGCCTGTAATCCCAGCTACTCAGGAGGCTGAGGCAGGAGAATTGCCTGAACCCAGGAGGCGGAGGTTGCGGTGAGCCGAGATCGCGCCATTGCACTCCAGCCTGGGTAACAAGAGCGAAACTCCGTCTCAAAAAAAAAAAAAAAAAAAAAAAAAGAAATAAAGAAATAGCTGCCAATTGAAGATGAGGCTGTTAAAACAAATCCATAGCAGCCTAACACTTCAAAAGTAACTTAGAAGTAGAAGATGAAGAAATAACTTCCAGGCCTGGCATGGTGACTCATGCCTATAATCCCAGTACTTTGGGAGGCCTATAGGGGAGAATCATTTGAGATCAGGAGTTCAAGACCAGTCTGGTCAACATAGCAAGATTGCACCTCTATTTAAAAAAAAAAAAAAAAAGGCCAGGCACAGTGGCTCATGCCTATAATCCCAGCACTCTGGGAAGCCAAGGTGGGCAGATCATCTAAGGTCCAGAGTTCAAGACTAGCCTAGTCAACATGGTGAAACCCTGTCTACTAAAAATACAAAAAATTCGCCAGGCGTAGGTGATGGGCGCCTATAATCCCAGCTATTTTGGATGCTGAGGCAGGAGAATCACTTGAACCTAGGAGACAGCAGCCACAGCAAGCCGAGATCAAACCACTGTACTCCAGCCTGGATAACAAGTGTGAGACTCCGTCTCAAAAAACAAACAAACAAACAAAGGAAAAAAAAGAAATAACTTCCATTCTAATTTATTCCAGCCAAGAGACAATTCAAGAATTTAGATAGAATTTACTGCCTAAAATCTAAGAGGTGATACTTTCAGATAACTAGGGAACTCTGACAATTGCTGCAATTTGCAGAATACTAGAATATCCAGGAATAAAAAAGATTCTTGGCCAGGTGCGGTGGCTCATGCTTGTAATCCCAGCACTTTGGGAAGTTGAGGTGGGTAGACAGCTTGAGCCCATGAGTTCAAGAGTAGCCTGAGCAACACAGCAAAACCGTGACTCTACTAAAAATACAAAAATTAGCTCGGTGTGGTGGCACCCACCTGCGATCCCAGCTACTTGCGAGACTGAGATGGGAGAATCACTTAGGCCCACAGAGGTTGAGGCTACAGTGAGCCCAAGATCACGCCACGTACTGCAGCCTGAGCAACAAACTGAGACCCTTCCTCAAAAACAAAGAAAACAAAACCTTTCCATTTCCCACAGGGAATTTTAATTAATGCCTTACCTCTCTTCAGAGTTATAGAGCCGAGCAAGTCCAAAATCTGCTAATTTGATTTGCCCGCTGTAAAACGAAAAACAATTATTTTCATAAGCAATAGCAGTGGCCTCCAAAATACATCTAAAAGTCACCTGCCAAGTTAGAAGCTAAAGGAATTACAAAAATAAATTTTAACTTTTGCTCTCTTCATTCCACTCTTTTTTCTTTCTTTTTAAAAAATTTCATACAATAACCAGTTCAAGATTACTTCCACCCTTAATGATCAATCCTCCTAATTAAGCCTTTTTTGACAACTTCAGTTATAATGCCTTAGGCTTTTAAAAAACACTATTATTGCATTTTCTGAATTTGATTCCTTAGCTAAATATTTCTTTTATTTCATGGTGAACAACAGTCCCTAGAACCTGCTAGATTAAATATTTATTTATGGAAAAAAAGAAATGAGCTGTTCTAGATTGAGAAAAATTTAAGAGGCCAAACAGGCTGGGCATGGTGGCTTACACCTGTAATCCCAGAACTTTGGGAGGACACTGCACTCCAGCCTCAGCAACAGAGCAAGACCCCATCTCTGAAAAAAAACAGCAAAAACAAATCCAGTTTCCTGGGCCCCAATTTTAGAGATGCTGACTCAACAGGACATGGCTCATGAGTCATTTCTAACAAGCCCACATGTGATGTCAATGCAGCTGGTCTGAGAATCATACTTTGAGAATCACTTCAAGGAAATCCCAACCATGTTTCACTCTGCTCAGTAATTTTTTTTTTTTTAAGTCAGTCTCCCTCTATTACCCAGACTGGAGTGCAATAGTGCAATCCTGGCTTACTGCAGCCTTGACGATCTCCTGGGTTCAAGCAGTTCTCCAGTTTCAGTCTCCTGAGTAGCTGGGACTACAGGCATACATCATTATGCCCAGTTATTATTTTTTTTATTTTTTGTAAAGACAGGGTTCCCCTATGTTGCCCAGGCTGGCCTCAAATTCCTGTGCTTAAGAGATCCTCCCTCCTCATCCTCCCAAAGGGCTGGGAGTACAGGTGTGGGCCACCATGACTGACCTCGGCTCAGTAGTCTATCCTTGACAGTGATAGAAAGAAAATTTTTTTTTTAAGTTCCAAGGTACACGTGCAGGTTTGTTACATAGGTAAATCTGTGCCATCCAGAAAAAAAAACAAAAAACTTATGCCATGGTGGTTTGCTGCACCTGTCGAACCATCACCTAAGTATTAAGCCCAGCAGGCATTAGCTATTTTTCCTGATGCTCTCCCTCCTCCTGAATGAAAGAATATTTTAAAAAACTACAACACAAAATGTTGGGAATCTATTTAAAAACTTTTTATTTACTGGAGAGGGTGCGCAACACACACAAAAAAACCCAACAACTATTTATTAATTAGTTTGATTTAATGACACTTATCTAAATTCATGTAACCTCTTTAGTCATATTTACAGCCTTGCTACCTCTTGGGGCATGAAAACCCAGCTCACTCTCTTACAGGAGGCTGGTGTAGGTGTCCAATAGCTCTGATTAGGCAAAAAAATGAGATACAGATTACACATCCAAATCCAAAAATCTGAAATCCAAAATTTTTCAGAACCTTTTTTTCCCCATCTGTCTGAAGCAAAATCTGAAACTTTTTGAGTGCCAACATGACACTCAAAGGAAATGCTCATTGGAATATTTCAGATTTTGTATGTTCAGAACCAGTTAACTTAATATAAACATCCCAAAATCTGAAAAAATCTGAAATCCAAAGAATTCTGATCTCAAGTACGCAGGATACTCACTATGTAGTACAGAAAAGAGGCCAAGAGGTGCTTCCCAAAATATGAATGTGGGACAATATTAAAACAAGGTAACTGCTAGCCACAAAATTCTACATTAAATCAACACTTATTCCTGGTAAAGAAAAAGGTAGCTTATCCACTTGCCCCAAACACCTAAATTCTGAGAAAAGCAAAAAGTGAAGAAATAGTTAACTTATATTGAGACCAAGAGGATTCCTCAAATTACTTGGCATCCTTATTCTGAAAGCCTAAGGTGATCCAAGACTCAAGGCGCATAGTAGGACTGAAAGTTAAAATGGCAACAGATACATAATTACAGAAATCAGGGTAAACCTGAATATCAGCAGCACCTAACATTTCCTGCCTGGCTCATACTAGGTACTAAATAAATGTTTATTAAATGAATTTAGTCTGCTTTAGAACATCCTGATAGCACTTCTGTTGACTCCTGCTCTTCATTCCAACTAAACCATCATGGTGATTCAGTATGAAGTATGAAAGTATTGGTACGTTTTTGCAATATAAAATACAATTAGCCAAGTACAGTGCCTCATGCCTGTAGTCCCAACACTTTGGGAGACCAAGGCAGGTGATCACTTAAGTCAAGAGTTCGAGACCAGCTTGGCCAACGTGGTGAAACCCCATCTTTACTAAAAATACAAAAATTAGCAGAGCATGGTGGTAGACACCTGTAGTCCCAGCCACTCGGGAGGCTGAGGCAGAAGAACTGCTTAAACTCAGGAGGCAGAAGTTACAGTGAGCCAAGATCGTGCCACTGCACTCCAGCCTGGGTGACAGAGCGAGACTCTGTCTCAAAAAAATTAATTAATAAATAAAATAAAATAGAAGTGCCATTATATTGTTTATGTCCTGTCTCAAAGGAATAAGATGAATATAGAAATATGTGGTCTTTTTGAGACCATGGTTTAACATTTTTGCCTTTTAACAAGACCTTCAAGTACAGTGTCTCCACTCCCTCCCAGTTCAGCACTTTCTCACACTGTACTTCCTTCCCTTGCTTGCCTGGATCCCTTGGTTGGTAATCCCTTAAGTCCCTAATTTTGGATCATTAGAAAATATGCCTTTTCTGCTCTACCTTCAACCTAGAGAGCTGAACACAAGTGTAAGGAATAAAAATCATATAATTGGCCAGATGTAGTGGCTCACACGTGTATTCCCAGCACCGAGGGAGGCTGATGTGGGCAGATCACTTGAGATCAGAGGTTTGAGACCCAGCCTGGCCAACATGGTGAAACCCCGTCTCTACTAAAAATACAAAAATTAGATGGGCGTGATGGCATGCACCTATACTCCCAGCTACTTGGGAGGCTAAGACAGACTAACTGCTTGAACCTGGGAAGTAGACATTGCAGTCAGCTGAAATCTCACCACTGCATTCCAGGCCTGAGTGACAGAATGAGACTCGATCTCAAAAAACAAAGACAAACAAAAAGAAAAACAAAACCACCTGGGCACGATGGCTCACACCTTTAATCCCAACACTCTGGGAGGCCGAGGACGGCAGATCACGAAGTCAGGAGTTCGAAACTAGCCAACATGGTAAAGCCCCGTCTCTACTACCAAACACAAAAATTAGCCAGGCGTGGTGGGGATGCCTGTAACCCTAGCTACTCGGGAGGCTGAGGCAGGAGAGTCACTTGAACCTGGGAGGTGGAGGTTGCAGTGGGCCGAGACTGCATCACTGCACTTCAGCCTAGGTGACAGAGCAAGACTCCATCTAAACACACACACACACACACACACACACACACACGAATCATATTGTTTGGTGCCACTGCAAAATGTGTGATTTCCTCTCTTTGTTAATTCCTGAATGCTGCTGCTTTGTCCTTTTACTTGTCTATAATCAGCAACTTCTATTCCCCATGACTCTCATTACAGACCTCTGGCATTCTCCTTAATGCTCTAATTCATGCTCTACCCAGTTATGTTTACTTCATAAATGATCTTTTTCAGTGAAAAAAATTAATTAGGTGACAAGTCCTTAACATCCTATCTTTTACCAATACATTTAATTGCATCTATAATCTTACTTTCCTCTTTCCTTTCAATTACAGTTATCCCTCAGTATATGCAGGGGATTGTTTCCAAGACTCCCACATACACCAAAATTCAAGCAAATTCAAGTCCTGCAGTAGGCTCTACAGAACCGGCATATATAAAACACTGGTACTCCATATATATACTGCAAAAGCTGTTTTGTTTTGTTTTGTTTTTTGAGACAGTTTTGCTCTTGTTGCTAAGGCTGGAGTGCAATGGTGCGATCTTGGCTCACTGCAACCTCTGCCTCCTGGGTTCAAGCGATTCTCCTGCCTCAGCCTCCAGAGTAGCTGGGATTACAGGCATGCTCCACCACACCCGGCTAATTTTGTATTTTTAGTGGAGACGGGGTTTCTCCATGTTGGTCAAGCTGATCTCAAACTCCTGACCTTAGGTGATCTGCTTACCTTTGCCTCCCAAAGTGTTGGGATTAGAGGCGTGAGCGACCATGCAATGTTTTTTATTTGTCTTGGTTTGGATAAAATCTGTGTATAAGTAGACACACCACAGTTCAAACCCATGTTGTTCAAGGGTCACTGGTACATAAAACCTAAGTCAATCTCTTTTCTTGACCAAGGATAACCAATCCCTCCACCTGTGGCCTTGACCCCATCTATTCTAGAACCTTGCTCCTTTAAATTATGTTGGTTCTTTCCCAAATCTTTTTATAGATTTTCTTTCCCCTTATCATTTTTTTGTTTCTTTTTTAGATAGGGTCTCGCTCTGTCACCGAGGCTGGAGTGCTCTGGCATGATCTCTGCTCACTGCAACCTCCATGTCCCAGGTTAAAGCAATTCTCATGGCTTGGCCTCCCACATAGCTAGGATTAGAGGTGTGCACCACCAAACTCAGCTAATTCTTATACTTTTAGTAGAGACAGCATTTTGCTATGTTGGCCAGGCTGGTCTGGAACTCCTAGCATCAAGTGACCCACCCACCTCGGCCTCCCAAAGTGTTAGGATTACACCTGAGCCACCACACTGGCCTCCTCTTAGCATTTAAATATATTCAAATTTCTGCCATCCTTAAATATTAAAGACACTCCCTACTACTACCTTTCCATTCTGCTACTCATCCCCTTACTCCACACTTTGACCACTGACCTTTTAATTTTCAGATTCTTTTATAATTTTCCTGCATCATCTGATATCAATGATCACTCCCTTTTTAAACTTGCCTATCTTGCATTCATATTTTCCGTATTTTCTTCCTCTCTCTGACCATTTCTCTTGGGTTACATTTCTGACATCTTTTACACGCTCAGTACCTACCAAATCTGTACTGGTAGTTTGGAACTCCCAAATGACCATATGCTATTAAATATCACTGTCCTGGATATATAAAAGAGATATCTAAAAGGGATTTGCCTCTTACCACATCCATCCTACTCTTCCTTCTGTCTTCCTTGTATTGATTAGTAGTGCCACCCATCTAGCTAGTTTTTGAAGTCAGAAACCTGTGAGTTATCTTACTTTAATTCATTATCTACTATTCACTCACTCACCCAAAGTCTACTGTTCTATCAAGTCCATCCCTACTAGTAGTATCTGGGTTATTTCAAGCCCTGACCACTTCTTATGACATTCTTAGTAGGTCTCTCTGCCTCCAGTTTATCAGCATAAGGTGATAATTTTTGACCTTTCCAAAACAGAAGGTTGACTATGTCTATCCTCTATATAAAATGACTTGGTCTCATTTATACTTTGTAATTAAAATATAATGAACATTGTGGAATCTAACTCTGCTTCTCTCTCTCTCTCTCTCTCTCTCTCTCTCCCCCCCTCCCTCCCCCCCTCCCTCCCGCCAACTGCTCTCTCTCTTCTTTGCCCAGCTGACAACCCTTCACCATTTTTTCCAGGCCATCTCATCCAGAGGTCTCTGAATAGGCTGGATGGATCAGGCTAAACTGTGTGATTCCTGTATCCTGCTTAGCAACCTGAGGAGGAAGTTCAATTTAATCTGGAACCTCATCAGCTTTGACTCTGGAAAGTCAAGAACCAAAAGGCCTTAACCACCAGAAAGAACACCAAACTGAGCTGCAATTACTCCCTGCTTTAACACATCTCCTCATGGAGGAGTAAAGGGAACAGCCAAAAGTATATTACACTACAGGCCAGAAAGCTGAAAGCTAATAGCCATTAAGTTCTTGATGCATTATTTACTCTAGATGCAGTCACCAACCTCCAACTTTACTGGTAATTATAAGTCAGAGAAAGCAACATGAAGTAATAATTTTGGCTGGGCACGGTAGCTCCTGCTTGCAATCCCAGCATGTTGGGAGACCAAGGTGGGTGGATCACAAGGTATGGAGATCAAGACCACCCTGGCCAACACAATGAAACCCTGTCTCAACTAAAAATTCAAAAATTAGTTGGGTGTGGTGGTACGTGCCTGTGATCCCAGCTAGGGAGGCTGAGGCAGGAGAATAGCTTGAACCTGGGAAGCAGCAGTGAGATCATGCCATTGTACTCCAGCCTGACAGATCAAGACTCTAAGATTATTTCTTTTTTTGATATGGAGTCTTGCTCTGTTGCCTGAGCTGGAGTGTAGTGGTTAGATCTCAGCTCACTGCAACCTCCACCTCCCAGGTTCAAGCAATGCTGATCCGTGACAAATACAGATAAAGTTTAAGTTCCTCAGTGGGGCATACTAGATCCATAAATGGGCTCCATGTAACTACTCAGCTTCATCTCTAGGCCACTATGTGCTTGCTTCTTCTTGCTCTAGATATACTGACCTGTTTAAGTTTTCCAGACATAATGTGTTATTTTCAGGTTTATGTGCTTTTGTGTGTGCAGCTTCTTCTGCCTAGAAATTTGATTACCCACTGTCAGTTTTTCAGGTAAATTCTTATTCACCCCTCAAGGCTACATCTTTTCAGGTACTCTCAAATTCCAGGGGAAAAAATTGAGCTTAATAAATGCTTATTAAAATGAGTCATTTATTTGTTTATTTTTCCTACAAAGAAAAATGATTGGATTGCAGTGTTCAATCATCTTATGTGAGACTTTCAGCACTAAAACCAGTCCCAGGTAACCATGAATGAGGTTATTCTACTCCATAAAGAGAGGAGATGTGTCATATCATTCCATGTTCCTATGTAATGTTTGTTAAACTAAACGGAAATGTTTAAAACAATGAGTGAATCAGACAAAAATAGATGTAACCAACCTAATTACCTAAAGAACTAAACACTTCCTTAATTTACTTTTTCTTTTTTTGAGACAGAGTTTCACTGTTGTTGCCCAGGCTGGAGTGCAATGGCACAATCTTGGCTCACTGCAACATCCGGCTCCAGGGTTCAAGCGATTCTCCTGCCTTAGCCTCCATAGTAGTTAGGATTACAGGCATGCACACCATGCCTGGATAATTTTGTATTTTTAGTAGAGACAGGGTTTCTCCATGTTGATCAGGCTGATCTGGAACTCCCGACCTCAAGTGATATGCCCAGCTCAGCCTCCCAAAGTGCTGGGATTACAGGTGTGAGCCACCACGCCCAGCCAAAACTTCACTAATTTAAATGGTACCAGACTTGTTCTTTACCACTCAGCAAGTAGGACTATTAAAAAAAACTAGTGTGGCCGGGCGCGGTGGCTCAAGCCTGTAATCCCAGCACTTTGGGAGGTCGAGGCGGGTGGATCATGAGGTCAAGAGATCGAGACCATCCTGGTCAACATGGTGAAACCCTGTCTCTACTAAAAATATAAAAAATTAGCTGGGCATGGTGGCACATGCCTGTAATCCCAGCTACTCAGAAAGCTGAGGCAGGAGAATTGCCTGAACCCAGGAGGTAGAGGTTGTGCTGAGCCGAGATCGCGCCATTGCACTCCAGCCTGGGTAACAAGAGCGAAACTCCGTCTCAAAAAAAAAAAAAAAAAAAAAAAACAGGCCAGGCGCGGTGGCTCAAGCCTGTAATTCCAGCACTTTGGGAGGTCGAGGCGGGTGGATCGCGAGGTCAAGAGATCGAGACCATCCTGGTCAACATGGTGAAACCCTATCTCTACTAAAAATACAAAAAAGTAGCTGGGCATGGTGGCACATGCCTGTAATCTGAGCTACTCAGGAGGCTGAGGCAGGAGAATTGCCTGAACCCAGGAGGCAGAGGTTGCGGTGAGCCGAGATTGTGCCATTGCACTCCAGCCTGGGTAGCAAGAGCGAAACTCTGTCTCAAAAAAAAAAAAATACTAGTGTGCATAATACATCTGATATTACCAATGCAGTACAAGCAAGCAAACAGAAAAGAAAGCAGATGATAAAAGCTTCTGATGAATTAACACCTGTTTCATCACCAGATTCCTGCTTGTTTACGCTATTAAAACCTAGGAGTATGTACTGGGCAGGATAGGCCAATCATCAACCACACACCAAGGTTTATTCAGAAAGCTAGCAACTAGCAGGGCGCAGTGGCTCAAGCCTGTAATCCCAGCACTTTGGGAGGCCGAGGCGGGTGGATTACGAGGTCAAGAGATCGAGACCATCCTGGTCAACATGGCGAAACCTCATCTCTACTAAAAATACAAAACATTAGCTGGGCATGGTGGCACGTGCCTGTAATCCCAGCTACTCAGGAGGCTGAGGCAGGAGAATTGCTTGAACCCAGGAGGCAGAGGTTGCCGTGAGCCGAGATCGTGCCATTGCACTCCAGCCTGGGTAATAAGAACAAAACTTCGTCTCAAAAAAAAAAAAAGAAAGCTAGCAACTGAGAAATGCTAAAGAACAGCTAAAGAAGCAGGCATGTTTCTCCCACATTGAACACAGGGAATATCACTGAAAACTCAATGTGTGTGTGAATACTGCAATATTAGGTCTAATTAACAATTTGAAACTGAAAAGCATAGGAGGAGAAGAGGAAAGTGTGTAACCTTATTTGGTTACTATGTTACCTGTTATTCAGCAAAATGTTAGAACACTTAATATCCCGATGCAGGAAATTCTTTTTGTGACAGTAATCCAATCCTTCCATCAGCTGTTTCATGAACGACTTGATATGGTCCTCAGAAAAGTGCACCAAACCAGATTCCAGCAGTCCCATTAAGTCATGGTCCATATACTCAAATACAAGATAAAAGGCACCTACGTAAGATGAAAAAAAAAAAAAATTAAAAGGAAGCAAAAAAAAAAAAAAAAAAAAAAAAGAATGCTGAAAAACAATGTTTCAAGTCCTATTATAATTTTGGAGTTGACTTTAGACTCTCTAGAAAAAACCCTTAAATTTTATAGATGAAGAAAGTGAAACTAAGAGTAGTTGAAGAATTAGTCCTTCTTAGTAAAAAATAACAGAGCTAATATTTGAACTAATCTTCTGTGGCTGGTAATCCCAGCACTTTGGGAGGCAAAGGAGGGCGGATCACTTGCAGTCAAGAGTTCAAGACCAGCCTGGCTCAACATGGTGAAAATCCCATCTCGACTAAAAAAAAATACAAAAATTAGGCAGGCATGGTGGCATGAGCCTGTAATCCCACCGACTTGGGAGGCTGAGGTGGAAGAATCACTTGAACCCAAGAGCCAGAGGTTGCAGTGAGCTGAGATGGCACCACTACATTGTAGCCTGGGCAACAAAGCAAGACTCATTCTCCAAAAAAAAAAAAAAAAAAAAAAAAAAAAGGAATTAATCTTCTGATTCCTAGTCTAGTACTACTGCATGGACTACTTACTCTTCACGGGGCAACTGCCCTGATCAGGCTGCACTACTAGACTTTTTTTTCTTGCTTTTGTTTGTTTGTTTGTTTTGAGACAGACTCTCACTCTACCATCCAGACTAGAGAACAGTGGCACAATCTCGGCTCACTGAAACCTCCACCTTCTGGATTCAAGTGATTCTCCTGCCTCAGCTTCCCAAGTAGCTGGGATTACAGGCATGTGCCACCATGCCAAGCTAGTTTTTCTATTTTTAGTAGATACATTTTCACCATGTTGGTCAGGCTGGTCTCGAACTCCTGACCTCAGGTGATCTGCCCACCTCAGCTTCCCAAAGTGCTGGGATTACAAGCTTAAGCCACTGCACCCAGGCTTTTTTCTTTCTTTTTTTTTGAGACAAGGTCTCATTCTGTTGCACAGGCTAGAGTGCAGTAGCATGATCACGGCTCACTGCAGCCTCAAACTCCTGGGCTCAACCGAACCTTCCACCTCAGCCTCTCAAGTAGCTGGGACTACAGGCACATGCCACCACATTCAATGTTTTTCATTTTTGGTAGAGACAGGATCTTGCTACGGTACCCAGGCTGGTCTCTAACTCTTGGGCTCAGGCAATCCTTCTGCCCTGATATCCCAAAGTGCTGAGGTTAGAGGCATAAGCCACTGTGCTCAGCATGTCTTACTAGACTTTAATGACCTACGTCAATTACCAAATTACAGACCTTAGACCAGAGCCAGCCAGCTGCTTGTTGCTATAAGTGAAGTTGTATTTCTAACACAACCATGCCCATTTATTACATATTATTCACGAGCAGTTTTGTAAAGGGTTTTATACAAGTTAAAGGGACTCACTATCCCAGGGATAGCACAATAAATATGTCATAAATTATTAGTGAAATTCACAGCCGGACATGGTGGCTCATGCTTGTAATCTCAGCACTTTGGGAGGCCAAGGCACACCCATCACCCAAAGTGAGGAGTTTAAGACCAGCCTGGCCAACAGGTGAAACCCCATCTCTTACTAAAAATACAAAAATTAGCCAGGCATGCGTGGTGGCAGGCGCCTATAATCCCAGCTACTCAGAAGTCTGAGGCAGGAGAATCACTTGAACCCAGGAGGTGGAGGCTGCAGTAAGCCAAGATCGCAGCACTGCACTCCAGCCAGGGAAAAAACAGTAAGCCTCCATCTCAAAAAAAGAGAAAGAAAATCATAGTACTTATGAATTGAGAGAAAAACAAATCAATGAATTCAATCTGTTAAATTTAGGGCTGTGTGCGGTGGCTCATACCTACAATCCACGCATTTTGGGAGAATGAGGTGAGAAGATTGCCTGAGTTTTAAAAACCAGACTGGGCAAAATAGTGAGACACCATCTCCACAAAAAAATTTAAAAATTAGCTAGGTGAGGCCGGGCGCAGTGGCTTACGCCTGTAATCCCAACACTTTGGGAGGCCGAGGCAGGTGGATCACGAGGTCAGGAGATCGAGACCATCCTGGTCAACATGGTGAAACCCCTTCTCTACTAAAAATACAAAAAATTATCTGGGCACGGTGGTGCGTGCCTGTAATCCCAGCTACTCAGGAGGCTGAGGCAGGAGAATTGCCTGAACCCAGGAGGCGGAGGTTGCGGTGAGCCAAGATCGCGCCATTGCACTCCAGCCTGGGTAACAAGAGTGAAACTCCGTCTAAAAAAAAAAAAAAATTAGCTAGGTGAGATGGTACATGGCTGTAGTCCCAGCTATTTGGGAGGTCCAGCCTTCCCAGCAGTTGAGAATCTTTGAGCCCAGGAGTTCGAGGCTACAGTAAGCTGTGACTGCACCAATGTACTCTAGCTTGGGTGAGACAGCAAGATTCTATCGACAAAAGATTTAGAAAAGAAGAAATATCTTGGAGAGATTTAGCTAAGACCTCAAATTACTAAGAAAAGCACTAGAAATGCAAAAGATATGTAAGCAAAGGACCTCAAAAGAGACCAGGTATGTTGGCTCATGCCTATAATCCCAGCAATCTAGTAGGCCAAAGCAGGAGGACTGCTTGATGCCCAGAGTTCAAGACCAGGCTGGGCAACATGGAAAGATCCTGTCTCTACCCAAAATTTTTAAAAACTAACCACGAGTGGTGTCTAGTCTAGCTACTTGGGAGGCTGAGGCAGGAGGATCATTTGAACCCAGGAGTGCAAAGTTACAGTGAGCTGTGATCTTATCACTGCACTCCAGCCTGGGTAACACAGCAAGACACTGCCTCAAAAGAGAGAAAGAGAAAGAGAAAGAGAGAGAGAGAGAGAGAGAGAGAGAGAGAGAAAGTAAATAAAACCAGTAACATGGAAAAAACTAAAAATATAACAAATATAATCTAAAATGACATTGGCTGGGTGTGGTGGCTCAAATCTGTAATTCCAGCACTTTAGGAGGCCAAGGCGAGCAGACTGCTTGAGCCCAGCAGTTAGAGACCAGCCTGGGCAACATAAGAGATCTCATTCCTACCAAAAACAGAAAAATCAGCTGTGTGTGGTAGTACATGCCTGTTGTCCCAGCTAATCAGTAGGCTGGCTGAGGCATGAAGGATCCCTTGAAACTGGAGGTTGAGGATGCAGTAAGTTGTGATCACCACTGTACTCCAGCCTGGGCAACACAGTGAGACCCTGTCTCAAAAAATTAAATTAAAATACGAAATAATAATATTATGCTTAACCTATCCAGACGATAATTGTTGTTGTTTTTTTTTTTTTTTTTTTTTTTTTTTTTTTTGAGATGGGCTCTGTTGCCTGGTCTGGAGCGCAGTGGCACAATCTCGGCTCACTGCAACCTCTACCTCCCAGGTTCAAGCAATTCTTCTGCCTCAGCCTTCCCAGTAGCTATGATCAAAGGGGCCCAGCACCATGCCCAGCAAATTTTCACATTTTTACTAGAGAGGGATTTCTACTAAAATTACAAAATTTAGCCAGGCATGGTCACATGTGCCTGTAATCCCAGCTACCTGGGAGGCCAAGGCAGGAGTATCACTTGAACCTGGGAGTGGGAGGCTGCAGTGAGCTGAGACTGAGCCATTGTACTCCAGCCTGGGTGAGACAGTGAGAACTCTGTCTCAAAAAAAAAAAAAAAAAAAAGGACTAAAAGCAAATATTCCAAAATGTTAATATTAATACTTTAGTGGTTTTCCATGGATGGTAGTATACTGGGAAGAAGTGACAGAGAAATTACTACCATCTTCTTTTTCTTCTTCTTTTATATTTTCAATTTTTCCATGAAAGGCATGCATGTATCATATCCGTTCATGGACTTATTATTTTATAATTAAAAAAAAAAAAAAATAGGCCGGGCGCGGTGGCTCAAGCCTGTAATCCCAGCACTTTGGGAGGCCGAGGCGGGCGGATCACGAGGTCAAGACATCGAGACCATCCTGGTCAACATGGTGAAACCCCGTCTCTACTAAAAATACAAAAAATTAGCTGGGCATGGTGGCGCGTGCCTGTAATCCCAGCTACTCAGGAGGCTGAGGCAGGAGAATTGCCTGAACCCAGGAGGCGGAGGTTGCGATGAGCCGAGATCGCGCCATTGCACTCCAGCCTGGGTAACAAGAGGGAAACTCCGTCTCAAAAAAAAAAAAAAAAAAAAAAATGAGGCCAGGCATGGTGGCTCACACTTGTAATCCCAGCACTTCGGGGTGCTGAGGCGGGAGGATCACTTTAGGTCAGGAGTTTGAGACCAGCCTGGCTAACATGGCAAAACCCCCACTCTACTACATATACAAAAATTAGCCAGGCATGATGGCACACGCCTGCAATTGCAGCTACTTGGAGGGCTGAGGCACGAAAATCACTTAAACCTGGGAGGGAGAAGTTGCAGTGAGCTGACATCAACGACTGCACTCCAGCCTGGGTGACAGTGCAAGACTCTGTCTCAAAATGAAGAGACAAATAAGAAAGAAAAAAACTTTCGGAGGCTGAGGCAGGAGGATCATCACCAAGTCAGGAGTTCCAGACCAGCCTGACCAACATGGTGAAATGCCATCTCCACTAAAACTACAAAAACATTAGCTGAATGTGGTAGCACATGCCTGTAATCCCAGCTACTCAGGAGGCTAAGGCAGGAGAATTGCTTGAACATGGAAGGCAGAGGTTGCAGTGAGCCACGACTGTGCCACTGCACTCCAGCTTAGGCGACAGAGCGAGACTCTGTCTCAAAAAAAAAGGCAAGGATAGGAACAGTCTTCCTGGTAAAAATGTATGTCTTTGCTAGTACCTTTGTCCTTCTTGAAATCCAGTGCATCTTGTTTATCTGTGACAATTTCCTTCATGTTAACAACACTTCGGTGAATTAACTGACGAAGGATTTTGATTTCACGAATGGCTGTGATTGGGAAGCCCTCTTTCTCATTGTCTAATCTCACCTTCTTCAGAGCCACTAGTTCTCCTGCCAAAACAAATGTAAACTTTTATTATCAATGAGCATTTTTGGCCGCTATTGTGAACTAGCAATATATGCCCTTGCTCTAGAAGACAAACTTAATGCCTACTTTAATGCTTACATATAAGATACTTTTACACCTTTAAAAAGTAAACTCTAGGCCGGGTGCAGTGGCTCACACCTGTAATCCCAGCACTTTGGGAGGCCAAGGCAAGTGGCTCATCTAAGGTCAGGAGATGGAGACCAGCCTAGCCAATGTAGTAAAACCACGTCTCTACTAAAATACAAAAATTAGCCGTGCGTGGTGTTGGATGCCTGTAATCCCAGCTACTCTGGAGGCTAAGAAAAAAAGAATCGCCTGAACCGGGGAGGCGGAGGCTGTGGCGAGCCAAGATCCAGCCATGGCATTCTACCCTGGGCAACAAAGTGAGACTCCTTCTCAAAAACAAAAACAAAAAACCAAAACAAAACAAAAACAACAACAACAAAAAAACTCTATATTCCCTTTCTCGTCTTTATTTTTTTCTCAAGACATGGAAATAACTTTTAATTCAATATTCAGGGAGGTCTTTCAGTTATTTTTATTTATTATTATTATTATTTTATTTATTTATTTGAGACAGAGTCTTGCTCTGTGGCCTAGGCTGGCGTGCAGTGGCACTATCTTGGCTCACTGCAACCTCTACCGCCCAGGTTCAAGCAATTCTCCTGCCTCAGGCTCCCAAGTAGCTGGGATTACAGGCGCCCGCCACCGCTCACAGCTAATTTTTATAGTTTTAGTAAAGATGGGGTTTCAGCATCTTGGTCAGGCTGGTTGTGAACTCCTGACCTTGTGATCCACCTGCCTCAGCCTCCCAAAGTGCTGGGATTACAGGCATGAGCTACCACACCCGGCCTTATTTTTATTTTTTTGAGATGGACTCTTCCTCCGCCTCCTGGGTTCAAGAGATTCTCCTGCCTCAGAGTCCCAAGTAGCTGGAATTACAGGTGCACACTACCACGCGCAGCTAATTTTTATTTATTTTTTAGAGACAGCATTTGTCCATATTCGTCAGGCTGGTCTCGAACTCCCAACCTCAGGTGATCCACCCACCTAAGCCTCCCAAAGTGCTGGGATTACAGACATGAGCCACTCTACCCTGGCCTAATTTTGTATTTTTGTAGAATAGCTAATTTTTTATTTTTATTTTATTTATTTATTTATTTATTTTAGAGATGGGGTTTCTCTATATTTGTCAGCTGTTCTCAAACTCCCAACCTCAGGTGATCCACCTACCTCAGCCTCCCCAAATGCTGGGATTATAGGTGTAAACCACTGAGCCCAGCAGGCCTGTTATTAAAATATAGCAGTAACACAAATACTTCAATGTTACCTTCGAGGATTTCCTCCTTACAAAGCAAATAGCAATCTACAAATTTTATTTTTACCCTCCCTTAAAATTCCCAGGAAGCTATGAAATATTTTGGATGAACCATATAGTTGTTGTTTTTCTTTTGAGACAGACAGAGTCTTGCTCTGTCACCCAGGCCAGAATGCAATGGCCCAATCTCAGCTCACTGCAACCTCTGCCTCCCAGGTCCAAGTGATTCTGCTGCCTCAGCCTCCCGGTAGCTGAGACTATAGCCCAGCTAATTTTTTGTATTTTTAGTAGAAACGGGGTTTCATCGTGTTAGCCAGGATGATGTTGATCTCCTGACCTCGCGATCTGCCTGCCTTGGCCTCCCAAAGTGAGGGGATTACAGGCCACTGTATCCGGCGAGAGAGTTTTAAAAGTTACAGTGTTCTTGGCCAGGCACAGTGGCTCATGCCTGTAATCCCAGCGCTTTGGGAGGCCGAGGCAGGCAGATCACAAGGTCAGGAGTTCAAGACCAGTCTGACCAACATGGTGAAACCCTGTCTCTACTACAAATACAAAAATTAGCCAGGCATGGTGGTGTGCACCTGTAATCCCAGCTACTCAAGAGGCTGAGGCAGGAGAATTGCTTAAACCCAGGAGGCAGAGCTGAGATTATACCACTGCACCCCAGCCTAAGCTACAGAGCAAGACTCCATTTCAAAAAAAAAAAAAAAAAAGTTATGGTTTTCTTTTGGAAAACTTTCATCTACTTAATAACTTTTGGAGACCAAATTAAAACTAAAAATTTGGCTGGGGCCAGGTGCAGTGGTTCGCACCTGTAATCCCAGGACTTTGGGAAGCCAAGGCAGGCGGATCACCTGAGGTCGGGAATTTAAGACCAGCCTGGCCAACATGGAGAAACCCTGTCTCTACTAAAATAAAGAAAAATTAGCCGGGCGTGCTAGCGCATGGCTATAATCCCAGCTACTTGGGAGGCTGAGGCAGGAGAATTGCTTGAACCCAGGAGTCGGAGGGTGCAGTGAGCCAAAATCTCACCATTGCACTCCAGCCTGGGCAACAAAAGCCAAACTCCAGCCGGGCACGATGGCTCACACCTTTAATCCCAGCACTTTGAGAGGCCAAGGTGGGTGGATTACCTGAGGTCAGGAGTTGGAGACCAGCCTGGCCAACATGGTTAAAACCCCATCTCTACTAAAAATACAAATATTAGCCAGACGTGGTGGCATACACCTGTAATGCTAGCTACTTGGGAGGCTGAGGCAGGAGAATTGCTAGAGCCTGGGAGACGGAGGTTGCAGTAAGCTGAAACTGTGCCACTGTACTCCAGCCTGGCTGACAGAGCAAGACTCTGTCTAAAAATTTAAAAAAGCCAAACTTCATCTCAAGAAAAAATTGGCCTGGTGTGGCAGCTTACACCTGTAATCCTAGTACTTTGGGACGCCAAGGCAAGCGGATCATTTGAGGTCAGGAGTTCGAGACAAGCCTGGAGTTAGAGACCAGCCTGGCAAATATGGTGAAACCCCATCTCTACTACAAATACAGAAATTAGCTGGGCGTGGTGGCGCATGCCTGTAATACCAAATATTCGGGAGACTGAGGCAGGAGCATCACTTGAACCCGGGAGGAAGGGCCTGCAATGAGCAGAGATTGAGCCACTGCACTCCAGACTGGATAAAAGAGTGAGACTCGCCGGGCGCGGTGGCTCAAGCCTGTAATCCCAGCACTTTGGGAGGCCGAGGCGGGTGGATCACGAGGTCGAGAGATCGAGACCATCCTGGTCAACATGGTGAAACCCCGTCTCTACTAAAGGTGCAAAAAATTAGCTGGGCATGGTGGCACGTGCCTGTAATCCCAGCTACTTAGGAGGCTGAGACAGGAGAATTGCCTGAGCCCAGGAGGCGGAGGTTGCGGTGAGCCGAGATCGCGCCATTGCACTCCAGCCTGGGTAACAAGAGCGAAACTCCGTCTCAAAAAAAAAATAAAAAATAAAAAAAAAAAAAAAGAGTGAGACTCCATCTCAAAAAAATAAAAATGAAAAAAAGCCAGGCACTGTGGCTCACGCCTGTTATACCAGCGCTTTGGGAGGCCAAGGTGGGCAGATCACAAGGTCAGGAGTTCAAGACCAGCCTGACCAACATGGTGAAATCCCATCTCTACTAAAAATAAAATAATTAGCTACGTGTGGTGGCATATGCCTGTAATTCTAGCTACCCAGGAGGTGGAGGCAGGAGAATTGCTTGAACCCAGGAGGTGGAGGTTGCAGTGAGCCGAGATCACACCACTGTACTCCAACCTGGATGACAGAGCAAGACTCTGTCTCAAAATAACAAAAACAAAAACAAAAACAAAAAAAACCTCAGAATTTACTTTTGCTAAATCCACTTAAGATATTAGTATTGCTAAATTGTTAACATTCTGACACCTAAAATTTTGTGGCAATATTTACCTGTGTCTTTGTCCTTGGCTTTATATACTTGACCATAGGTTCCTTCTCCAATAATTCCAATAATGTCAAACTTGTCCACACAGCGTTTCCCCCAGTCGCTTTCTGTTTGTCTTCTTTCTCCATAACGAGGACAACAAATTCTAAAACGTAAAAACAACAAAAAAGAAGAAAATGAAATTTAGTCAAAAAAGAAATAATTCTTTTATGATAATTTCACTAACTCCTGTATCTTTTATACATTTTACTAAAAAAGCAGAAATATATAAAGACACGACATAAAATACAAATACAGGTCAAGCGTGGTGGCTCACGTCTGTCATCCCAGTACTTTGGAAGGCCGGGGTGGGTGAATCACGAGGTCAGGAGTTTGAGACCAATCTCACCAACATGGTGAAATCCTGTCTCTAATAAAAATTCAAAAATTAACCAAGCATGGTGGTGTGCACTTATAATCCCAGCTACTCAGGAGACTGAGGCAAGAAAATCGTTTCAACCCAGGAGGTGGAGGCAATGAGCCAATATCATACCACTGTACTCCAGCATGGGCAACAGAGACTGCATCTCAAAAAAAAAAAAAACAAACGAAAACAGTCTCCCACAGTGGCTAAGCCACAGGGTTGGAGCCTTAGGAAGACGTAATATGAAATAATAAATTTGCTGTTTGCTTTCTGACCTCTCTCAGGTATGGCTTCAATTATAAAATGGGAATTTGCAGGGCACAGTGGCTCATGCCTATAATCCAACACTTTGGGAGGCCAAGGTGCGCAGATAACTTGAGGTCAGGAGTTCCAGACCAGCCTGACCAATCTAGAAAAATCTCTCTCGACTGAAAATAAAAAATTAACCAGACATGGTGGTGCACGCCTGTGATCTCAGTTACTAAGGAGGCTGAGGCTTGAACCCAGGAGGCAGAGGTTTCGGTGAGCCGAGACCACGTCACTGCACTCCAGCCTGGGCAATAAGAACAAAACTCCTTCTCAAAAAAAAAAAAAGAGGGGGGCGGGAATTAATTGCTACATGCTAAGGCGACTATGAAAATAAAATATAAAACTATGGCAATAAAAACAAAGAAAAAAACTATAGCAATAATATGTGCTCAATAAGTAACTTTTTATTATTAACAGAGAAATGCTAACAATCAGATTAGACCCAGATTATACTATATTTATGGCATGGCAATTTATATGTTTTCAGGGGAAAAAAATCCCACATCTATTAATTTTTCATTAATGTGTATATGACTGACACATCCTGAATTTTAAAAGCTTTTATTCTTCCTTAGTCTAAATATTATGAATAAAAAAGATATGAAGCCGGGCACAGTGGCTCATGCCTGTAATCCAGCACTTTGGGAGGCCGAGGCGGGTGGATCACGAGGTCAAGAGATCGAGACCATCCTGGTCAACATGGTGAAACCCCATCTCTACTAAAAATACAAAACATTAGCTGGGCATGGTGGCGTGTGCCTGTAATCCCAGCTACTCAGGAGGCTGAGGCAGGAGAATTGCCTGAACCCAGGAGGCGGAGGGTGCGGTGAGCCAAGATCGCGCCATTGCACTCCAGCCTGGGTAAGAAGAGCGAAACTCCATCTCAAAAAAAAAAAAAAAAAAAAGATATGAGATAAATGTTCATAGTATATCTGGATTTGGGAATTTACTGTCATTCTAAAAACACAGCTGGGTATCTGAGGGCACAGATGAATGGCCAGGTCTCCAAGGAAGGCTTTCTTCCATTAAAATAAAATAAAAAGTATACTTTAGGACCAAATTTCTATGATCTTACTGGTGTGGGTTACAGAAGACACATGAGAGATTTAGTTCAAAAGGAAGGAAGAAAACTATCATGAAAGATAGACTCGTCCAAAAACTCACTTTGGTCTCTTTTTATATGGTTGCTGAGGTGGTGTGATTGCCTTTGGTTCTGGGGAGTCTGGGGGAGACAGATCTCCACCAGGGAGCTCTGGAGGGAGAGGAAGGTCTGTGAGTAAGTGACGTGTCCTCTGTTCCTTCTCTTTCTTCACAGGTTTTGAAGGAAGAGTTTCTTTTGGACTAAACAATAAAGGCGAAGAGATGACAAAAATTACAATTACTTCCAAGATACGCAAATAAAAATTTTCAAAGATCACAATGAATCACTAAGAGGTTAGAAAGGTTTCATTTTTAAGGAAAAAACCTGTAATATAACATAAGAAAATATAATTTATCACAACTAAAAATACTTACATTTTTCTTGAGATGGAGTATCACGCTGTCGCCCAGGCTAGAGTGCAGTGGCACAATCTCGGCCAACTGCAACCTGCCTCCCAGGTTCAAGTGATTCTCCTGCCTAAGTTCCCCAGTAGCTGAGATTACAGGTGCATGCCACCGCACCCACCTAATTTTTGTATTTTTAGTAGAGATGGGGTTTCGCCATGTTGGCCAGGCTGGTCTTGAACTCCTAGCCTCAAATGCTCCTCCACCTCAGCCTCCCAAAGTGCTATGATTACAGGCATGAGTCACCATGCCTGGCCAAGATAATTAAATTTTATAAAAAGAAATCTATTGCATACTAAAGAAACAATAAAAAATTTGTGATATTACTCGCAGTTCCCTTTATCAAACTTTTTCTCTTTTTTTTTCTTAACATCTCCTTCTTGAATTATCAAACTCTTAGTATATCCTTCCTAAAATTGTATTTGGATTTTCAATGAGATGAAATAAAATTCACCTGGGCATGGTGGCTCACCCCTGTAATCCCAGCACTTGGGGAGGCCGAGGTGGGCAGATCATGAGGTCAGGAGTTCAAGACCAACCTGGCCAACATAGTGAAACCCTACCTCTATTAAAAATATTTAAAAATCAAAAAAAAAAAAGAAAAAAAAAAATATATATATATATAAATTAGCCGGGTGTGGTGGCAGATGCCTTCAATGAGGCAAGAGAATCACTTGAACCCAGGAGGTGGAGGTTACCGTGAGTCGAGACTGCACCATTGCACTTCAGCCCGGGTGACAATGTGAGACTGTCTCAATAAAATAGAAAAAAATTAGAACTTAAGATGGGTGCAGGCCGGGCACAGTGGCTCAAGCCTGTAATCCCAGCACTTTGGGAGGCCGAGGCGGGTGGATCACGAGGTCGAGAGATCGAGACCATCCTGGTCAACGTGGTGAAATCCCGTCTCTACTAAAAATACAAAAAATTAGCTGGGCATGGTGGCGTGTGCCTGTAGTCCCAGCTACTCAGGAAGCTGAGGCAGGAGAATTGCTTGAACCCAGGAGGCGGAGGTTGCGGTGAGCTGAGATCATGCCATTGCACTCCAGCCTGGGTAACAAGAGCAACACTCTGTCTCAAAAAAAAAAAACAAAAAAAGATGGGTGCAGTGGCTCACACCTGTAATCCCAGCACTTTGGGAGGCTGGGATGGGCAGATCACTTGAGATCAGGAACTCAAGACCAGCCTGCCCAGCATGGTGAAACCCTGTCTCTACTAAAAATACAAAGATTAACCAGGTGTGGTGGCATGTGCCTGTAATCCCAGCTACTTGGGAAGCTGAGGCAGGAGAACTGCTTGAGCCTGGGAGGCAGAGGTTGCAGTGAGACAAGATTGCCTCACTGTACTCCAGCCTTGGTGACATCAAAACTCTGTCTCAGGCAGGGCACGGTAATTCACGCCTGTAATCCCAGCACTTTGGGAGGCCAAGGTGGACACATCACCTGAGGACCAGAGTTGGAGACCAGCCTAACCAACACGGAGAAACCCTGTATCTACTAATAACACAAAAATTTGCCAGGCTTAATGATGCATGCCTGTAATCCCAACTACTCGGGAGGCTGAGGCACGAGAATTGCTTGAACCCAGGAGGTGGAGGTTACTGTGAGCCAAGATCCTGCCATTGCACTCCATCCTGGGCAACAAGAACAAAACTCTGTTTAAAAATAAACAAAAACAAAAAATAACAAACAAAAACCTCTCTTCTCAAAGAAAATTAGCTAGGCAGATGGGAACAGGCAGTCTTCAGATGGGAGGATCATTTGAGCCCAGGAAGTCAAAGCTATAGTGAACCATCACCACACCACTGAACTCCACCCCAGGCAACGAAGGGAGACTCTGTCCCAAAAACTTAAAATTTTAAAACTAGAAATGAAATGCAAGAAGTAATCACCTTAAATTCACAAAGTATCCCTGCAACTCTGAGTTCATAGAACTTACTCTACATTTTAACAAAGATTTAAGTAACAAGAGCTCAACAATTTAATACTACCCTATTGCTAAAGAAAAAGGAAACAGTATTTCACAATGTCTTGCCCGTAAGAAATATAGTAAACTGTAGAAGATATTTACAAAAATATATAGAAGTATAGTTACGTTGTAAGTCAAAACTAATAAAAAATATACTGAATTATTCTGTTCATTTCTTTCCTTTTTTTTTTTTTTTTTTTTTTTTTGAGATGGAGTCTCGCTCTTGTTACCCAGGCTGGAGTGCAATGGCGCGATCTCGGCTCACCGCAACTTCCGCCTCCCGGGTTCAGGCAATTCTCCTGCCTCAGCCTCCTGAGTAGCTGGGATCACAGGCACACGCCACCATGCCCAGCTAATTTTTTGTATTTTTAGTAGAGACGGGGTTTCACCATGTTGACCAGGTTGGTCTCGATCTCTCGACCTCGTGATCCACCCGCCTCGGCCTCCCAAAGTGCTGAGATTACAGGCTTGAGCCACCGCGCCCGGCCTATTCTGTTCATTTCAAAGCAGAAGGCTAATCTCTCTGACCAGCCAAAATAGATAATCATCAAACTAAAATCTAAGGAGAAAGGGTCCAAGCAACTATTTCAGAACTAAGGCACCTAGTGGCAGAGGCCTCTCATAATAATCAGCAAACTACAATAGTCAGTAAGGAAAAAAGACAGCTTTCCAGGAATAGAACAGAAAAGTAAGTGTTCAGATCCTTTTTTTTTTTTTTTTTCCAGAGAGGGACTCACTTTGTTGCAGAGGCTGGAATGCAATGATGCATTCATCGCTCACTGCAGTCTCAATCTCCTGGGCTCAAGCAATGCTTCCACCTTTGCCTCCTAAGCTGGGACCACAGCAAACACCACCATACCCAACTAATTTTAAAAATTTTTTTGTAGAGACAAGGTCTTCTCATATTGCCCAGGCTGATCACGAACTCCTGAACCTCCCCAAAAGATCCTCTCCTACCACACATGGCCCAGATTCGGGATTTCATCTAAGTTTATTAATAGGTAATAGACAAATGTTGTGCCATGAGCCTGGGGCATGGTGGCTCACATCTGTAATCTCAACACTTTGGGAGGCCAAGGCAGACGGATCACTTGATCCCAGGAGTTCAAGAACAACCTGGCCAACATGGTGAAACTTTGTCTCTATTAAAAACACAAAAATTAGGTCAGGCACAGTGGCTCATGCCTGTAAACCCAGCACTTTGAGAGGCTGAGGCAGGCAGATCACAAGGTCAGGAGTTCAAGACCTGTCTCTACTACAAATACAAAAAAATCAGCAGGTTGTGGTGGTGGGCACTTATAATCCCAGCTACTTGGGAGACTGAGGCAGGAGAACTGCGTGAACCCGGGAGGTGAAGGTTGCAGTGAGCTAAGATCGTGCCATTGCACTCCAGCCCAGGCGACAGAGCAACACTCCGTCTCCAAAAAAAGTAAACAAAAAGAATAACAAAAGAAATTAGCTGGGTGTGACAGCATGTGCCTGTAGTTCCAGCTACTCAAGAGACATAAGCTTTGCTTGAACTGGGGAGGCAGAGATTACAGTAAACTGAGATCATGCCACTGCACTCCAGCCTGGGTGACAGAGTGAGACTTTGTCTCAAAAAAAAAGAAAAATTGCCGGGCGCGGTGGCTCAAGCCTGTAATCCCAGCACTTTGGGAGGCCGAGGCGGGTGGATCACAAGGTCGAGAGATCAAGACCAACCTGGTCAACATGGTGAAACCCCGTCTCTACTAAAAATACAAAAAATTAGCTGGGCATGGTGGCGCGTGCCTATAATCCCAGCTACTCAGGAGGCTGAGGCAGGAGAATTGCCTGAACCCAGGAGGCGGAGGTTGCGGTGCGCCGAGATCGCGCCATTGCACTCCAGCCTGGGTAACAAGAGCGAAACTCCGTCTCAAAAAAAAAAAAAAAGAAAAATTGTGCACATCCTCATAAAAGATAAGACATCTACAACAAATTGTGCACATCCTCATAAAAGACATTTACAGTACAAAAAAAACTGTTCACAGCAGGGTGCGGTAGCTCAAGCCTGTAATCCCAGCACTTTGGGAGGCCAAGGCGGGTGGATCACAAGGTCAAGAGATCGAGACCATCCTGGTCAACATGGTGAAACCCCGTCTCTACTAAAAATACAAAAAAAGTTAGCTGGGCATGGTGGTGCGTGCCTGTAATCCCAGCTACTCAGGAGGCTGAGACAGGAGAATTGCCTGAACGCAGGAGGCGGAGGCTGCGGTGAGTCGAGATCGTGCCATTGCACTCCAGCCTGGGTAACAAGAGCGAAACTCCGTCTCAAAAAAAAAAAAAAAGGAGGCTGAGGCAGGAGAATTGCCTGAACCCAGGAGGCGGAGGTTGCGGTGAGCTGAGATCGCGCCATTGCACTCCAGCCTGGGTAACAAGAGCGAAACTCTGTCTCAAAAAAAAAAAAAAAAAAAAAAATGTTCACATCCTCATAAAAAATAAGACATCTATAGTACAACAGACTAACACATGCCTACAAATAAAATCAGGACAGAATGGGTCTTTTCTATTCCTTCACAATCGGAAGGCTGAAAAAGATCTGAGAACCTTAACCACAAGGGATCGTCTCCATTTTTATGACAGTTAGTTATAAACGAAAAAACTGGTGCTTTGCATGAATACTTCCTATAACCACAAAGATCTATCTCTTGTATCTTTTTAAAGAATACTGCTGCCCTCTTTATGTGAAATTTTAAATATTTTCCATAAAAGAATGTCACTTAGTCAAATTATAAGAATATAAATCTCAAGAGCTATTGACTCCTGCCAATTATTATCATTTTAATCCCTTGTAAATCCAACAGAAAAATACAATGTAGGTTTGTCTGTACCATATCAACCAGAACCAGAGTAATCAATGGAGTGTGAAATGATCATCTGAAACTTTCTGTGAAAATACTAGGAGAGACAAACATACAAGATAATCTGCACTCAGATTTTTCCATCCTAGGAACAAAGCCTATTACCAGAAAACTCTGAGTCACAATGCAATGCAGATTTTTAAAATTATTCCCATTTTTTAAGATATTCAGGGAAAGAAAACTTATAATTTCTCAACCACTGTCCAAATATTCCTGTTTTGTTTTTGAGACGGATTTGCCACTCTGTTGCTACGCTGGAGTGCAGTGGCAGGATCTCGGCTCGCTGCAACCTCCTCCTCAAGCAATTATCCTACAGGGTTTCACCATATTAGCCAGGAAGGTCTCAAACTCTTGACCTCGTGATCCACCTGCCTTGGCCTCCCAAAGTGCTGAGATTACAAGCATAAGCCACCATGCCCGGCCCAAATATTCTTCAGAAATCTCAATTCCTCATTATTCAAAATAGATTTCTTCTTGGTTTGGCTTCACTAGAAAAACAAGAAAAATCAGGCTAAGCATGGTGGCTTATGCCTGTAATCCCACTACTTTGGGAGCCAAGGCAGGAAGACTGCATGAGCCCAGAAGTTCAAGATCAGCCTGGGAAATATAGTGAGACCTTAACTCTAAAAAAATAAACAAAGTTATCTGGGTGGTACACTTCTGGTCCCAGCTACTAAGGAGGCTGAAGCGGGAAAATCGCTTTGGGGGAGGGGCCGGGGGTCAAGGATTACAGCCATGATCACCCCACTACACTCCAGCCTAAGTGACAGAGCAAGGCTCTGCCTCAAAAAAAAAAAAAAAAAAAAGGCCGGCCGCGGTGGCTCAAGCCTGTAATCCCAGCACTTTGGGAGGCCGAGGCGGGTAGATCACGAGGTCGAGAGATCGAGACCATCCTGGTCAACACGGTGAAACCCCGTCTCTACTAAAAATACAAAAAATTAGCTGGGCATGGTGGCACGTGCCTGTAATCCCAGCTACTCAGGAGGCTGAGGCAGGAGAATTGCCTGAACCCAGGAGGCGGAGGTTGCGGTGAGCCGAGATCGCGCCATTGCACTCCAGCCTGGGTAACAAGAGCGAAACTCCGTCTCAAAAAAAAAAAAAAAAAAAAATCCAGGCGCGGTGGCTCAAGCCTGTAATCCCAGCACTTTGGGAGGCCAAGGCAGGTGGATCACGAGGTCGAGAGATCGAGACCATCCTGGTCAACATGGTGAAATCCCGTCTCTACTAAAAATACAAAAAACTAGCTGGGCGTGGTGGCGCGTGCCTGTAATCCCAGCTACTTAGGAGGCTGAGGCAGGAGAATTGCCTGAGCCCAGGAGGCGGAGGTTGCAGTGAGCCGAGATCGCGCCATTGCACTCCAGCCTGGGTAACAAGAGTGAAACTCTCTCTCCAAAAAAAAAAAAAAAAAAAAAAAAAAAAATGAAATCAGATGCAATGGCTCATGCCTGTAATCCCAGCAGTTTGGGAGGCCAACGTGGACAGATCACCTGAAGTCAGGAGTTCGAGACCAGCCTGTCCAACAAGGTGAAACCACCCCTACTAAAACTACAAAAACTAGCTGGGCATAGGGGTGCACACCTGTAATCCCACCTACTTGGGAGGCTAAGAAGAAAGGAGAATCACTGGAACCCAAGGGACAGAGGTTGCAGTGAGCCAAGATCACCCCCCCATACTCTAGCCTGAGCAACAGGGCAAGATACTGTCTCAAAAAAAAAAAAAGAAAAGAAAAAAAGAAAAAAAAATTAAGGTATTTTAATTATCTCATCATCATTTTAAATTAATTCAGTCTATAGTTTTTATGTCTGTTTGTTTGGACACAGAATCTTGCTCTGTTATCCAAGTTGGAGTGCAGTGGTGCAATGATGGCTCACCGCAGCCTCAAGGCTCAAGGCCCATCACAACATTCCCAGTTGCTGAGACTACAGGTACACACCACCACAGCTGGCTAATTTTTTTTTAAGAGATGGGAGCTGGGCGAGGTGGCCCACACCTATAATCCCAGCAATTTGGGAGGCTGGGGTGGATGGATCACAAGGTCAGGAGATCAACACCATGCTATCCAACATGGTGAAACCAGTGTCTCTACTAAAACACACACACACACACACACACACACACACACACAAAAGCCCAGTGTGGGGTGCACACCTGTAGTTGCAGCTACTTGGAGGCTGAAGCAGGGGAATCACTTCAACATGGGAGGCAGAGATGGCAGTGAACCAAGATCGCACCACTGCACTCCAGCTTGGCGACACAGTGAGACACCGTCTCAAAAAAAAAAAAAAAAAATGGGATGCCAGGCTAGTCTCAAACTCCTACCTGAAACAATCCTCCTGCCTTGGCCTCCTAAAGTGCTGGGATTACAGGCATCAGTCACCTTGCCCAGTCAGTCTATGCTTCATATTTAGGTTTTGTTTTCTCCAATGTTTACTTTATGAGCTCAAATAGAATTTGCTAATACAGTTAGGTATTTCCTTATCCAAAATGCCTCAAACCAGAGTAATTCAAATTTTGGATTGTGGCCGGGTGCGGTGGCTCAAGCCTGTAATCCCAGCACTTTGGGAGGCCGAGGCGGGTGGATCACGAAGTCGAGAGATCGAGACCATCCTGGTCGACATGGTGAAACCCCGTCTCTACTAAAAATACAAAAAAAAAAATTAGCTGGGCATGGTGGCACGTGCCTGTAAATCCCAGCTACTCAGGAGGCTGAGGCAGGAGAATTGCTTGAACCCAGGAGGCGGAGGTTGTGGTGAGCTGAGATCACGCCATTGCACTCCAGCCTGGGTAACAAGAGCGAAACTCCGTCTCAAAAAAAAAAAAAAAAAAAAAAATTTGGATTGTGGCTGGGTGTGGTGGCTCACACCTATAATCCCAGCACTTTGGGAGGCTGAGGTGGGTGGATCACAAGGTCAAGAGATGGAGGCTATCCTGGCCAACATGGTGAAACATCATCTCTACTAAAAACACAAAAAAATTAGTTGTGCATGGTGATGCGTGCCTGTAATCTCAGCTACTTGGGAGGCTGAAGCAGGAGAATCGCTTGAACCGAGGATATGGAGGTTGCAGTAAGCCAGGATCACACCACTGCACTCCAGTCTGGTCAAAGAGCAAGACTTAATCTCCAAAAAAAAAAAATCAAATTCTGGATTGTTTTAGATGTTGAATTATTTGCATTATACTGGTTGAAGATACTCAATGCAAAAATTTAAATACTGAAATGCTCCAATGAGCATTTCCTTTAGGATGCTGAAGTGAGCACTCAAAATGTTCCAGATTTTGGAGGATTTCTAGATTTTAGATTTTTAGATTAGGGATCTTGAACCTGTATGAAAAATGTATACTGCTTCTAAAATATTACATTTTTAGCATGTTTATTTCAAGACAGAATGAGTGTGTGACAGGCTATGTCCTACCAGTTCAGGATATACAATTTGAATAGAAGTAAAATCCTGTTTCAACAAATTCCAATTTACCAAAACCCCAGAAAATTTAATCACAACCTCAAAACTACAATGCTTAACATTATGGCCTTTAGCATAGGACACTTAAGTATTACAAAAGACTGAGGAGGGCCGGGCGCAGTGGCTCATGCCTGTAATCCTAGCACTTTGGGAGGCCAAGGTGGGTGGATCACCTGAGGTCAGGAGTTCAAGACCAGCCTGGCCATCATGGTGAAACCCCATCTTTTAAAAAAAAAAAAAAAAAGACTGAGGACATGTGGTATGTGCCAAGTGAGTCTAACATAGGAGAGGAGCAGATGCTATACATACAGTCATTTACTTGAAAAGTCACAGCCAGGCACAGTGGCTCATGTCTGTAATCCCAGCACTTTGGGAGGCCGAGGTGGGTGAATCACGAGGTCAGGAATTCAAGACCAGTCTGGCAAAGATGGTGCGACCCTGTCTCCACTAAAAATACAAAAAAATTAGCTGGGCATGATGGTGGGCACCTATAATCCAGGCTACTGGGGAGGCTGAGGCAGGAGAAACACTTGAACCCAGAGGCGGAGGTTGCAATGAACCAAGATCGTGTCACTGCACTCCAGCCCCAGCAACAATGTGAGATTCCATCTCAAAAAAAAAAAAAATTGCCGGGCGCAGTGGCTCAAGCCTGTAATCCCAGCACTTTGGGAGGCCGAGGCAGGTGGATCACGAGGGCAAGAGATCGAGACCATCCTGGTCAACAAGGTGAAACCCTGTCTCTACTAAAAATACAAAACATTAGCTGGGCATGGTGGTGCGTGCCTGTAATCCCAGCTACTCAGGAGGTTGAGACAGGAGAATTGCCTGAACCCAGGAGGCAGAGGTTGCGGTGAGCCGAGATCGCGCCATTGCACTCCAGCTTGGGTAACAAGAGCGAAACTCCGTCTCAAAAAAAAAAAAAAAAAATCAGCTGGGCATGGTGGCAGACACCTGTAATCCCAGCTACCTGGGAAGTTGAGGCAGGAGAACTGCTTGAACCTGCGAGGTGTAGGTTGCAGTTAGCCGAGCTCTTGTATCACTGCACTCCAGCCTGTGGGACAGAGACTTTGCCTCAAAAGAACAAGAATAAAATTGCATATATATACATTTAAAAAAAATTTTTTTTTTAGTTGAGTGCTCACTTCAGCATCCCATACACTAAAACAGGAACAAAACAGAAAAGAATAACATGGCCCCTAAAAAAGATGACATAATTCGTGAAGTGTTCCCTATTTTTTTTAAAAAAAAGTTTAGTTAAGTACATAAAAAATGAAAACCAAGCATTGCATTTTACTAGCAAAATCCTGGTTCATTTGGAGTTTCCTGAACTTTTAGAGCTACAGCCTTTAAAAATGACGCAGACTCCCTTGAAGTTCAGTAAACTCGAAATAAAGCTATCAGAAAAAAAAAAACAGAAGGGCTGGGTGCGGTGGTTCACATGTGTAATCCCAGCACTTTGGGAGGCCAAGGTGGGCAGATTGCTTGAGCTCAGGAGTTTGAGACCAGTCTGTGAAACATAGCGAAACTTGGTCTCTACCAAAAATGTAAAAAAAACAGCCAAGTGTGGTGGCATGTGCTTGTAGTCCCAGCTATTCAGAAGGCTGAGGCAGGATTGCCTGAGCCCAGGAGGTGGAGAATGCGGTGAGCCAAGATCATGCCAGCCTGGGTGACAGTGTGCTTCTGTCTCAAAAAAAAAAGAAGAAAATCAGACTTTAAAAATTGTATGTGGTTAACTGAAATTTTTAAGAGCACACAGATGATCTACTTAAGGCAGGAATATATCCATTAATAGCTATGGTCATGCAGATGGTACTATGTTGGACATGGGCTGTCTTGCTTCTTGAAATCAAGAATTGTAAACCACAAGAAAGAATTTTGAAATAACATTAGCTAAATTCATTCTTGCATTTGACACCTGAGCTAGTATACTCCTACTTAAAATAGATGTTTTGAAAGTAAAGTTTCAGCCAGGTGCATGGCTTACACCTGTAATCTCAGCACTTTGGGAGGCCAAGGCGGGTGGATCACTTGAGGTCAAGAGTTTGAGACCAGCATGGCCAACATGGTGAAATCCTGTCTCTACTAAACATTACAAAATAATTAGCTGGAATCTCAGCTACTTGGGAGGCTGAGGCAGGTAAACTGCTTGAACCCAGGAGGCAGAGGTTGCAGTGAACTGAGATCATACCACTGCACTCCAGCCTGGGCAACAAGAGCCAAACAACGTCTAAAAAAAAAAAAAAAATTAGCCGGTTGTGGTGGCATATGCCTGTAATCCCAGCTACTTGGGAGGCTGAGGCAGGAAAATCACTTGGGACTCAAAGTGAGGCAAGATCACACTACTGCACTCCAGCACAGGTGACAGAGTGAGACTCTGTCTCAAAAAAAAAAAGAAAAAACGGCCGGGCGCGGTGGCTCACGCCTGTAATCCCAGCACTTTGGGAGGCCGAGGCGGGTGGATCATGAGGTCAAGAGATCGAGACCATCCCGGTCAACATAGTGAAACCCCGTCTCTACTAAAAATACAAAAAATTAGCTGGGCATGGTGGCGCGTGCCTGTAATCCCAGCTACTCAGGAGGCTGAGGCAGGAGAATTGCCTGAACCCAGGAGGCGGAGGTTGCGGCGAGCCGAGATCGCGCCATTGCACTCCAGCCTGGGTAACAAGAGCGAAACTCCGTCTCAAAAAAAAAAAAAGAAAAAAGAAAAAAAAGCCAGGTGCAATGGCTCACGCCTGTAATCCCAACCCTTTGGGAGGCCAAGGTCAGGAGATCAAGACCCTCCTGGCTAACACAGTGAAACTCTGCATCTACTAAAAATACAAAAAATTAGCAGGGCATAGTGGCACCTGCCTGTAATCCCAGCTACTCAGGAGGCTGAGGTAGGAGAATCACTTGAACCCAGGAGTCAGAGGTTGCAGTGAGCCAAGATCATACCACTTGCACTCCAGCCTGGGCGACAGAGCCAGAGTCCATCTCAAAAAAGAAAAAAAGTTTCATTCTTTTCCCAAAATGACACTAAATCCTCTAGGGTCAGGCACTGTGGCTCACACCTGTAATCCCACAACTTTGGGAGGCCAAGGCGAATGGATAACTTGAGGTCAGGAGTTTGCCATCAGCATGGTCAATGTGGTAAAACCCTGTCTCTAGTAAAAAACACAAAAATTAGCTGAGCATGGTGGCGGCTGACTACAGTCCCAGTTCGGCAGCTAAGGGAGGAGAACTGCTTGAACCAAGGAAGTGGAGGTTGTAATTAGCTGAGTTCGAGCCATTGTACTCCAGCCTGGGTAACAAGAGAGAAACTCTGCCTCAAAACAAAACAAAACAAAAAATGGTGGCTCACGCCTATAATCCCAGCACTTTGGGAGGCCGAGGCAGGTGGATCACGAGGTCAAGAGATCGAGACCATCCTTGTCAACAAGGTGAAACCCCATCTCTACTAAAAATACAAAAATTAGCTGGGCATGGTGGCACGCGCCTGTAGTCCCAGCTACTCGGGAGGCTGAGGCAGGAGAATTGCTTGAACCCAGGAGGCGGAGGTTGCGGTGAGCCAAGATCGTGCCATTGGACTCCAGCCTGGGTAACAAGAGCGAAACTCCGGCTCAAAAAAAAAAAAAAAAAAAAAAAAGCCAGGCACGGTGGCTCACGCCTGTAATCCCAGCACTTTGGGAGGCCAAGGCAGGTGGATCGCGAGGTCAAGAGATCGAGACCATCCTGGTCAACATGGTAAAACCCAGTCTCTACTAAAAATACAAAAAAATTAACTGGGCATGGTGGCACGTGCCTGTAATCCCAGCTGCTCGGGAGGCTGAGGCAGGAGAATTGCCTGAACCCAGGAGGTGGAGGTTGCAGTGAGCCAAGATCCCACCATTGCACTCCAGCCTGGGTAACAAGAGTGAAACTGTCTTTAAAAAAAAAAAAAAAAAAAAAAAAGGCAGGGAGCGTGGCTCACCATCTCTATTCTCAACACTTTGGGAGGCCAAGGCAGATGGATCATCTGAGGTTAGAAGTTTGACACCAGCCTGGTCAACATGGGAAATCCCTGACTCTACTAAAAATCCAAAATTAGCTGGGCATGATGGCAGGTGCCTGTTGTCATAGCTACTTCGGAGGCTGAGGCAGGAAAATCGCTTGATCCCAGGAGTCAGTGATTACACTGAGCCCAGATCATGCCACTGCACTCCAGCCTGGGCAACACAGCAAGACTCTGTCTTGGACAAAAACAACAAACAAATCCTCTAATATAAGCTTTATGTTCTTTATGTGCACACTGATATCTCTTACATGTCCACTGTCATTCACACAAGCCCTGACTCTGGCTCCATCAATTCAAATAACCAATGTTTACTAACCGCATTCTGTATTCCATCTATAAGGTACCATAAGTATCCTAATTGTTCTGTGAAAATAAAAAAAAATTAGGAGGCGGGTGCGGTGGCTCAAGCCTGTAATCCCAGCACTTTGGGAGGCCGAGGCAGGTGGATCACGAGGTCAAGAGATCGAGACCATCCTGGTCAACATGGTGAAACCCCGTCTCTACTAAAAATACAAAAAAATTAGCTGGGCATGGTGGCGCGTGCCTGTGATCCCAGCTACTCAGGAGGCTGTGGCAGGAGAATTGACTGAACCCAGGAGGCGGAGGTTGCAGTGAGCCAAGATCGCGCCATTGTACTCCAGCCTGGGTAACAAGAGCGAAACTCCGTCTCAAAAAAAAAAAAAAAAAAAATTAGGCCGGGCGCGGTGGCTCAAGCCTGTAATCCCAGCACTTTGGGAGGCCAAGGCGGGTGGATCACGAGGTCGAGAGATGGAGACCATCCTGGTCAACATGGTGAAACCCCATCTCTACTAAAAATACAAAAAACTAGCTGGGCGTGGTGGCGCGTGCCTGTAATCCCAGTTACTCAGGAGGCTGAGGCAGAAGAATTGCCTGAGCCCAGGAGGCGGAGGTTGCGGTGAGCTGAGATCGCGCCATTGCACTCCAGCCTGGGTAACAAGAGCGAAACTCCGTCTCAAAAAAAAAAAAAAAATTAGGCCGGGCGCGGTGGCTCAAGCCTGTAATTCCAGCACTTTGGGAGGCCGAGGCGGGTGGATCACGCGGTTGAGAGATCGAGACCATCCTGGTCAACATGGTGAAACCCTGTCTCTACTAAAAATACAAAAAATTAGCTGGGCATGGTGGCACGTGCCTGTAATCCCAGCTACTCAGGAGGCTGAGGCAGGAGAATTGCCTGAACCCAGGAGGCGGAGGTTGCAGTGAGCCGAGATGGCGCCATTGCACTCCAGCCTGGGTAACAAGAGCAAAACTCTGTCTCAAAAAAAAAAAAAAAAATTAAAGAAAAAAAGATACTGTAAGTAATAAAAAGATGTGTAAGTCAGAGAAGATAAAATAGAGAATGTAAGTGAGTTCCTTACACAAGTTTTCAGTTTGTTTCTAAAAAGCTTTCCTACGTAAAAATTACTTTTCATGTCAAACATAGTGAGCAGCTGGTACATGGATATGGAGCAGCTGGTACATAGCAGTGCACACAAACACACAAACACACACATACACAACAGAAACAGAAATACATCTTGAATTTAAAATGAAACAACAAAATTGATAATGGAAGACATCCTCTCCTTTTTTGATACAACATCTCACTGAAATACAGGCTAGAGTGCAGTGGTGCATTCATGGCTCACTGTAGCTTCCATCTTCCAGGCTCAAGTGATTCTCACCTCAGTCTCCAAAGTAGCTGAGATGACAGGTGCAAGCTATCATGCCTAAATTTTTTTTTTTTTTTGGTAGAAACAGCGTCTTGCCATGTTGCCTAGACTGGTCTCAAACTCCTGGGCTCAAGCAATCCTCCTGCCTTGGCCTTCCTAATGACTGAGATTACAGGAGCCAGCCACAGAACCTAGGCTATTTCCATTTTTCACCCTTAGTTATTTATTAATATGTAGAAAACTGATAATAATCATGTCTAGGGCTGGGTGCTGTGGCTCATCCTTCTAATGCCTGCACTTTGGGAGGCCAATGGAGGTGGACCACCTAAGGTCAGGAGTTCAAGACCATCCTTGCCCATGTGGTGAAACCCTGTCTCTATTAAATACCAAAAATTAGCCAGGAGCGGTGGTGTGTGCCTGTAATCCCAGCTACCTGGGAGACTGAGGCAGGGGAATCACTTGAACCTGGGAGGCAGACATTGCAGTGAGCCAAGATCACATCACGGCACTCCAGCATGGGCAACAGAGCGAGACTCTATCTCAATTAAAAACAGTAGGGCCGGGCGCGGTGGCTCAAGCCTGTAATCCCAGCACTTTGGGAGGCCGAGGCGGGTGGATCACGAGGTCAAGAGATCGAGACCATCCTGGTCAACATGGTGAAACCCCGTCTCTACTAAAAATACTAAAAATTAGCTGGGCATGGTGGCGCGTGCCTGTAATCCCAGCTACTCAGGAAGCTGAGACAGGAGAATTGCCTGAACCCAGGAGGCGGAGGTTGCGGTGAGCCGAGATCGTGCCATTGCACTCCAGCCTGGGTAACAAGAACGAAACTCTTGTCTAAAAAAAAAAATAGGGGGACATGGTGGTTCACACCTGAAATCTCTGTATATTGAGGGGTCAAGGAAGGCAGATCACCTGAGGTCAAGAGTTCGTGATCAGCCTGGCCAACATGGTGAAACCCCGTCACTACTAAAAATACAAAATTAGCTGGGTGTGGTGGCACGTGCCAATAATCCCGGCTACTTGGGAGGCTGAGGCAGAAATGCTTGAATGCAGGAAGCAGAGGTTGTAGCCAAGATCGTGCCACTGCAATCCAGCCAGGGCGACAAGAGCAAAATCCCATCTCAAAAAATACAAATAGTGGCCGGGCGCGGTGGCTCAAACCTGTAATCCCAGCACTTTGGGAGGCCGAGGCAGGTGGATCACGAGGTCAAGAGATCGAGACCATCCTGATCAACATGGTGAAACTCCGTCTCTACTAAAAATACAAAAAAAAAAAAAAAAAAAAAACAATAATTAGGCAGGGCGCAGTGGCTCATGCCTGTAATCTCAGCACTTTGGGAGGCTGAGGCAGGCAGATCACTTGAGGTCAGGAGTTTGAGAACAGCCTGGCCAACAAGGTGAAATCCTGTCTCTACTAAAAACACAAAAAAAATAGCCAGCCATGGTGGCAGGCGCCTGTAACCCAAGCTACTCAGGAGGCTGAGGCAGAAGAATCACTTAAAGCCAGGAGGCAGAGGTTGCAGTGAGCCAAGATTAAGCCACAGCACTCCAGCCTGGCAACAGAGCAAGACTCCATCACACACAAAAAAAAAAAACCACCACCATATTCTTTTTGTTTCCTAAACATTCTTCTGAAGTGAAAAAAAAAAAAAATCAAGATTCTTAGCCACCTTAATATTCTAGCCACTATGCAAACAAGTATTGAAATGAGCTTCCTGTAGCTAAAGGGCTAGAGTAGAGTCTCTTTGGATAATGCTCAGCTATTTCCTTTTCCAACAAAAACTATAAAAATATGGTTTTTATCTATGAAAAGTATATTGTGGACCTCAAATTAATTCTTCCACATAACTTTCAGGCTCTGTTTTTCTCCTCTGTAATTTTCATCATGTGACAGAATTTATTACTTTTTAATTAAATTTTTTTTTTCTTTTTTAGAAATAGGGTCTCTTTCACCCAGGCTGGAGTATAGCAGCCCTATCATAGTTCACTGCAGCCTTGAACTCCTGGACTCAAGTGATCCTCCTGCCTCAGCCTTCCAAGTAGCTAGGACTACAAGTACCTGCCACCACATCCAGCTAATTTTTAAATGTTTCATAAAGATGGGGTCTCACAACATTATTGTCCAGGCTGGCCTTGAACTTCTGGCCTTAAACAATCCTCCCACCTTGACCTCCCAAAATGCTGGGATTACAGCCACAAAGCTCAGTCCATACATACCTATTAACATTAGAAAGAGCATGGGGAAATTTTCTTTAAAATCAGATTTTGGCAGTCTGCCCATCCAAAAAACAAACAAACAAATCATATTTGTTACTATAAATAGTGATGGAGCCATTCCTTAAAATAGTTTATCTCCCTTCTCAGAGCAGCAATAAGAAAGAAAGAGAGAGACAGAGAGAGAGAGAGAGAGAGAGAGAGAGAGAGAAAACGAAAGAAAGAAAGAAAGAAAAATAGTTTATCTCCCCCTTTCCATTTGCATCTTCTGTAAAAGAACAGAGGGTAAACATGAAAGAACTTTCGGCCAGGCACAGTAGCTCACACCTGTAATCCCAGAACTTTGGGAGGCCGAAGCAGTTGGATCACCTGAGGTCAGCAGTTCAAGAACCAACATGGAGAAACCTCCTCTCTACTAAAAATACAAAATTAGCCAGGCGTGGTAGCACAGGTCTGTAATCCCAGCTACTCGGGAGGCTGAGGCAGAACAACTGCTTGAACCTGGGAGGCAGAGGTTGCGGTGAGCCAAGATTGTGCCACTGCACTACAGCCTGAACAACAAGAGCAAAATTCGATCCCAAAAAAAAAGAAAAGAAAAGAAAGAACATACTTTCGTACTCAGAGGGCTGAAATGTATCATCATTCAAATTACCAATACTGGGCGGGAGTGGTGGCTCATGGCTGTAATCCCAACACTTTGGAAGGCCAAGTCAAACAGATCACTTGAGTCCAGGAGTTTGAGATCAGCCTGAGCAAGATGAGGAAACCTCATCTCTACAAAAAAATTTAAAAATTAGCTAGGTGTGGCTGGGCACAGTGGCTCATACCTGTAATCCCAGCACTTTGGGAGGCAGAGGCGGATGGATCACAAGGTCAAAAGATCGAGACCATCCTGGTCAACATGGTGAAACCCCGTCTCTACTAGAAATACAAAAAATTAGCTGGGCATGGTGGCGCGTGCCTGTAATCCCAGCTACTCAGGAGGCTGAGGCAGGAGAATTGCCCCTGAACCCAGGAGGCAGAGGTTGCGGTAAGCCGAGATCTCGCCATTGCACTCCAGCCTGGGTAATAAGAGCGAAACTCCATCTCAAAAAAAAAAAAGAGAGACTGAGACCATCCTGACCAATATGGTGAAACCCCGTCTCTGATAAAAATACAAAAATTAGCTGGGCATGGTGGTGCACGCCTGTAATCCCAGTAACTGGGGAGGCTGAGGCAGGAGAATTGCTTCAACCCAGGAGGTGGAGTTTGCAGTGAGCCCAGATCACGTCACTGCACTCCAACCTGGAGAAAGAGCAAGACTCTGTTTCAAAAAAAAAAAAAAAAAATTAGCCAGTTGTGGTAGCGCACACCTGTAATCCCAGCTAGTCAGGAGGCTGAGATGGAAGGATCGCTTGAGGCTGGGGGGCAGAGGTTGCCATGAGCCTATATCACACCACGGCACTCCAGCCTGGGGGACAGAGCCAAATCCTGTCTCAAAGAAATAAAATAAAATTACCAGTATCACCTTGAAAGGAAGGGAGGCTTGGGAATTAGACTAGGATGCAAGATCAGTCAGTGGCACTTAATTTTGTGCTTACAATGAAAAGTTTGTTTCAATAGAATTCAATTCACATCCCAGAGAAAAGCACAGTATCTCAGTAGAATAAGCAAACCATAACACAAAGATCTTTTTTTGGTAGAGATGAGGTTCTACCATGTTGGCCAGGCCATCACCTGTCACTGCTAAAGCAAGTTTGTTTGGTGGTACTTGCCTAACTGGTGCTGTCAAAATATTAAATACATACATACATATACACACAGACACACATGCATATATAAAAAATATATATACACATACAAGTGTATATAAAATATATATGCATATATAATATATATGTGCATATATGCACATATAAAAATATACACACATATGTATGCTTAAAATATACACATATACATGTATATTAAAAATACATATATACACATACACATATACACACGTGTATATTTTATATGTATTTTTAATATACACGTGTGTATATGTATATATGTGTATATATTTAATAATGTGTATATATTTATGTGTATACATATATACATATATACACATGTATGTGTATATGTATTTTTAATATACATGTGTGTGTGTATATACGTATATATGTATGTGTATATATCATGTATTTTTTAGATGGAGTCTTGCTCTGTCGCCCAGACTGGAATGCAATGGCATGATCTCCACTCACTGAGACCTCTGCCTCCTGGGTTAAAGTGATTCTCCTGCCTCAGCCACCCGAATAGCTAGGACTACAGGCACGTACCACCAATTTTTTGTGTTTTTAGTAGAGACAGGGTTTCACCATGTTGGCCAGGCTGGTCTGGAACTCCCGACCTCGTGATATGCCTGCCTAGGCCTCTCAAAGTGCTGGGATTATAGGCGTGAGCTATCGCAACTGGCCCAGAAAATATACATATATATATATATATATATATATATATTTTTTTTTTTTTTTTTTTTTTTTTGAGACAGAGTTTCACTCTTGTTACCCAGGCTGGAGTCCAATGGCACGATCTCAGCTCACCGCAACCTCCGCCTCCTGGGTTCAAGCAATTCTCCTGCCTCAGCCTCCCGAATAGCTGGGACTATAGGCACGCACCACCATGCCCAGCTAATTTTTGTATTTTTAGTAGAGACGGGGTTTCACCTTGTTGACCAGGATGGTCTCAATTTCTTGACCTCGTGATACACCCACCTCGGCCTCCCAAAGTGCTGGGAGGAAATATATATTTTTGAGACGTAGTCTCACTCTGTCACTCAGGCTGGAGTGCAGTGGCATGACCTCAGCTCACTGCAGCCTCCACCTCCTGAGTTCAAGTGATCCTCCCACCTCAGTCTCCTGAGTAGCTGGGATTACAGGCGCCCATCATCATGCCCGTCTAATTTTTTGTATTTTTAGTAGAGATGGGGTTCCACCATGTTGGCCAGGCTTATCTTGAACTCCTGGCCTCAAGTGATCCGCCTACGTCAGCTTTCCAGAGTCCTGGAATTACAGGCATGAGCCACCAAGCCCAGGCTTAAAGAAATATTTTTGTTAATGGCTTCTATAAAATAAGATTCATGCTTCATAGTCATTGCAGTTCTCAATATTCAGAGGACTCATTAAAACTCTTCCCATCATCCCATTGTGAATTATATTCTAATTAGCAAAGACTTTACATATCGTTCTTTTACTTTTTATGGAAACATACTATTCTTTTACTTTTTACGAAATTTTTTTTTTGAGACAGAGTTGCGCACCATCGCCCAGGCTGCAGTGCAGTGGCGCAATCTCAGCTCACTGCAATCTCCGCCTCCTTGGTTCAAGCAATTCTCCTGCCTCAGCCTCCCAAGTAGCTGTGACTATAGGCATGTGCCACGGCGCCCAGCTAATTTTTTTGTATTTTTAGTAGAGACAGCATTTCACCATGTTGGCCAGGATGGTCTCAATCTCCTGACCTTGTTATCTGCCCACCTCCGGCTCCCAAAGTACTGGGATTACAGGCATGCACCACAGTGCATGGCCGGAATAGTTTTGTTTTGTTTTTTTTTAAAAAAAAAAAACAAAAAAACAGCCCCTTTCAAAATAAACCTGGTTTGGACCCTGGATCAGGAAAAAAAAAAAAAAAAACCTAGCTATAAATGACATTCTGTGAGTTATTCTGAATTCCAATTGTAAACAATAATACATTTTGGGAGCTACTGGAACTATTTGGTTAAATACTATCATTACTGATAGAATGTTATTTATATGACTATTGATATTATTAAGTCAATGCTAAATTTTTCAGGGTGATGAAGATCTTGTGATTATATAGAATAATATTATTATTAAAAGAGACATGCTGAACTATTTAAAAGTGTCATGAAAACCACAGTTAAAGCAAATATGGCAATATGCGATCTTGGCTTACTACAACCTCAGTCTTCTGGGTTGAAGCCATTCTCCCGCCTCAGCCTCTCAAGTAGCTGGGAATAGATGCCCGCCACCACGCCCCGCTAATTTTTGTACTTTTAGTAGAGACAGGGTTTTACCATGTTGGCCAGGCTGATCTCGAACTTCTGCCCTCAGGTAATTCACCAGCCTCAGCCTTCCAAAGTACTGGGATTACAGGTGTGAGCCACTGCACCCAGCCTATTATTCTTTTAATTTTTCTAGAGGTATTAATACTTTCAACAAAAATTTAAGGGAAAAACTCTATTGATTCTTTTTCAAATTTCAAAGGCCAAGCACAGTGGCTCATACCTATAATCCCAGCACTGTGGAAGGATGAGGCGGGCGGATCACCTGAGGTCAGGAGTTCAAGATCAGCCTGACCAACATGGAGAAACTCTGACCCTACTAAAAATACAAAATTAGTGAGGTGTGGTGGTGCATGCCTGTAATCCCAGCTACTCAGGAGGCTGAGGCAGGATGATCCTTGAACCCAGAAGGCAGAAGCTGTGATTAGTCAAGATCGCGCCATTGCATTCCAGCCTGGGCAACAAGAGTGAAATTCCATCTCAAAAAAAAAAAAAAAATTAGGACAGTCACGGTGGCTCACGCCTAAAATCCTCGCACTTTGGGAGGCCAAGGCAGGTGGATCATGAGGTCAAGAGATCGAGACCATCCTGGTCAAAATGGTGAAACCCCGTCTCTACTAAAAATACAAAAAATTAGCTGGGCATGGTGGCACACACCTGTAATCCCAGCTACTCGGGAGGCTGAAGCAGGAGAATTGCTTGAACCCAGGAAGCAGAGGTTGTGATGAGCCAAGATCGCACCATTGCACTCCAGCCTGGGTAACAAGAGCCAAATTCCGTCTCAAAAAATGAAAAAAGCCGGGTGCGGTGGCTCAAGCCTGTAATCCCAGAACTTTGGTAGGCCGAAGCGGGTGGATCACGAGGTTGAGAGATCGAGACCATCCTGGTCAACATGGTGAAACCCCGTCTCTACTAAAAATACAAAAAAATTAGCTGGGCATGGTGGCACGTGCCTGTAATCCCAGCTACTCAGGAGGCTGAGGCAGGAGAATTGCCTGAACCCAGGAGGCGGAGGTTGCAGTGAGCCAAGATCGCGCCATTGCACTCCAGCCTGGGTAACAAGAGCGAAACTCCGTCTCAAAAAAAAAGGAAAAAAAAATTAGCATTATCAATAAACTTAGGCTAGGGGTGATGGCTCACGCCTATAATCCCAGTACTTTCGGAGGCCAAGGTGGGAAAATCACTTGAGGTCAGGAGTTCAAGACCAGCCTGGGCAACACAGCAAAACCCCTTCTCTATTAAAAATTTAAAAATTAGCCAGGCATGGTTTTGCATGGCTGTAGTCCCTGCTACTCGTGAGGCTGACTCGGGAGATTTGCTTGAATCCAGGAGGCAGAAGTTACAGTAACCCAAGATTCCGCCACGGCACTCCAGCGTGGCCAACAAAGCAAGACTATGTCTTGAAATTAAAAAAAAATAAACTTAATGATAAAATGAGTTAACCAGGTCTCAAATTCTTATTCTCTCTTCCCAAGTAATAATGTCATAAATACAGAGGTTCCTACTGAAAACATCAAAGGCATTTCCGGTTCATAAAAGCATGAAAATACTTTATGTTTAGATCAAGGTGGTTAATTTTTTCCAGTTCACTATAGGACTTACCTATCCATGTCATCATCTCCAGGTAATAAGGGAGGGAGGGGAAGTGGAGGCAACGTTGAAGTTTTCAGGTGTGGAATAGCAGCTGTTACAGATACTTGAGTCTTCACAGAAACCTGCACAGGGGGCTGAGAATTTGCCTGAGAGGACACAGCAGATGTCCTTGAGTGAGTAGAAGGGGGCAAAGCTGAAGTACTGGAAGAAGGAACCTGACTAAATCTTGGTTGAGAAGGAGGCAGAGGTGGTTGCTGTGGAAGAGCTGGTACTGGAGGCAAAGGTGGCAAAGGGGGAGTCTGAGGTGGAGGGGTGGTAGTTGGTAGAGGGGGTGGGGGAGAAGTAATTGTGGGGAGAGGTGGAGGGGTCTCCTTTTCTGATGTTTCTGTCTCCTTTGGAGTAACAACTTCCTCTTTCAATGCTATGGGTTTAGAGTCTCTTGTTCCCTGTGCTTTCAAATCTTTAAGAACAGGATGCTTCTCAGAGTTCTCATCCAACTTTACTTTCCCTGTATCTAAAGAATTTTTTACCTCTGTGTTTAGATGTGTTACATTCACCAGTTCAGTATCTGGGGCAGATTTTTCCAATTTTACACTTCTGGGTAACTTTTTAGACTCCAAACCTGAATCCTTAGCCTCTACTGAACTGTTCTCTTTTCTAGGCAAAAATACTGGTGAACCCTTGGATTCCTTTCCATCCATTTTTGCTGCTGCAGCAGCAGCTGCTCTTTCCTTCTTTTTCCTACTGAGTTCAGCTCCCAGACTCGAATTCAGTGGAAGCCTGACAGGTGAGATACTGGAATGACGACTGCGTGAACTGGATCTCTTCTTTTTACTATGAGAAGATGAATGTCTTGAATATGCAGGACTTCTACTTCTGGACTTCATGGATTTCCTACTGGAAAAATAAAAAGGCAGTTTAAAATGAATAGACTACAGTAGTATATGGAGGAAAACAGATCAACAAAACAAACTATGAAGAACGGTAACTTATCAATCTTAAAATAAATTAAGCCTTAGATTGGGCCAAGAAACCAGCCCAATTAAGGGGCACCCAAGACAGAGCTAAATGTAAGATGGGATCGTAAAATCCTGGAAAAAAAAAATGGACATTAGGTAGACTAAGTAAATCTAAATAAAGTATGGACTCCTGGCCGGGCGCGGTGGCTCAAGCCTGTAATCCCAGCACTTTGGGAGGCTGAGACGGGTGGATCACGAGGTCAAGAGATCGAGACCATCCTTGGTCAACATGGTGAAACCCGGTCTCTACTAAAAATACAAAAAATTAGCTGGGCATGGTGGTGCGTGCCTGTAATCCCAGCTACTCAGGAGGCTGAGGCAGAATTGCCTGAACCCAGGAGGCGGAGGTTGCAGTGAGCCGAGATCGCGCCACTGCACTCCAGCCTGGGTAACAAGAGTGAAACTCCGTCTCAAAAAAAAAAAAAAAAAGTATGGACTCCAGTTTACAATTATGTATCAATATTGGTTCTTAACTGTAACAACTGTACCACATTAATGTAAGATGTTAACAATGGGGGAACTGGATGTAGGGATATAAGAGAATTTTTTGTACTATCTTCACAATTTTTCTGTAAATCTAAAACTACTCTAAAAAAAATTAAGTTCACTTAAAAAATAGATTAGAATGAACTAAATCCTACATGAAAACATATCTCTATCATATTAACAATAAAATTATCCACTACTTAACTTATTCAACTGAAAAAAGATGGGTCACTATTTTTTTCACACATTAGAAAAGAAATAGCCAGAAAGAGAAAAAAAAAAGAAAAAGAAGAAAAATAGCCATATTCACAATGATTACTTTCAGAATTTTGATTTTAACCTTTGATAAAGTGAAAACAGGATAAAGTAGTAATACTCCACAGTAAAGGTAGGTTATATCCATCAGAAAGTTACAAACAACAAGCATCCTTCACCAAAACCTAAATTTGTTAACCAGAGAGCTATTTAACTGGCAGATCCCAGAAAAGTATGTTGTTCCTTGCATCTTCAGTTTATAATAAAGATGTAAAGTTTAAAAAAAAAGTACTAAACAAATTTCCAACACATAAGACTTAGGATTTACAAAACAAATGAAGTGCAGAAAATGTTTTACCAAAATAACTTGTTAGAACTCTTCAAAAACATAAGGGCTCCTGATATCTTTAATATAAAACGATTTCCAATTGGCTTTTTTAAAACTCATAAGGCAAAGTATTATTGCATTTTCAATTAATTTTCTTCTTAAAGAAGGCTTTGGAAATAAAATCTGGGAATCTATGGGGCAGATCATTTTAAGCTGAACCAAACTCTCATTAATTTTTTTGACATTTTACTAAAGCCTAATCTGCTGAAGCTTCAACGTAAGAAAAATAAAAAATAAAAATAAAAACATTAAAAGCATAATTGGACAAAACAAAATTTTCCCAGTGGTCTAAAACAAATTGCTTCTATTCTAGATCATCAATATCTCCCTGTATCTTTGATCAGGGGGATATGGTAAGACTAACATACAGTAAGACTGACATGAACCAAAATGTTTCAAAACAACATACATGTGTAAGGGAAACAACTTGCGTAATAGGGGAAACTGGATGCAGGGATATATGCTTCATAATAGCACCAATTATTTTCTTTTACCTATGCTGCTTTTTGCAAGTTAGCTTCCAAAAATTAAACTATAAAATTACTGGAATCAATAAAACTGAAAAACAGTAACACAAAACATGAACATGAGGACATAAGATACTGAAAGGTACTGACAATTACCCAAATATCCACTTACCCTTAAGGAAACAAATATTCCTCCTGTATATACTTGGCTGAAACAAGAGGTTTTCATTGCTTGAATTATAGCTAAGATAGGCAACATCTCTATCCCAGGGAAAATGTGGTAGCTAGCTACCAAGTACCACAAAACACTAATGCTAGCTAGCTACCAAGTACCACAAACTACTGTTTTTTTAGTCAGCATGACCAAATCTTCTTAAGGAAGTCTGTTAGAAACTCTTCAATTTCTGACAGAAGTCTACTGTTAGTAGGAGATTTGGATGGCCATATACTTGTGGTATTTTTAGTGATACAAATGCTACATTTAAGTTCCAAGTTCACTCTTCTAGAAGAAAGGGGAGGAGTAGACAAGTAGGAAAACACAGGCAGCAATAAGTAATGTGTCTTCTTAGATCATATCCTTTTTACAACACAGAGAAAGAAATGTCTTCAAAAACAAATGCATCTCCCCGACTCCCCGAATTAAGTTAGGTTCCACTCATTTGAAATGAAATTGCTACTATTAATCATTGCTAATTAGGTGGATGCAAAGACACTGCATTTCTGCCAAAGCATTTCAGCCTTGTAAAATGATGTTGCTTATTTCATTTCGACTGTTTTCCAAGGAAAAAAAACACAGAGAATATCATAGAAGGTATCTGTATGTTCCTCTACTTTGACTCTACAAAATTTGTGTGCTGTTTAGAATTTCAATCAATAAAAACATGTAATGCACACAAACACATAATGCTCTCTATAAGCCAACTAAAAGCATGTATGTGTCTCTGGGAACACTATATAATGTTTATATTTGCATCCTACAGTACCATATTGTGTCTCCAATTTTTTATAGACTTAATTTCACCATTACTAAATTACTGATTAGTTTAAATTATGTAAGTAGAGTTTTGTTTTTTGTTGTTGGTTTTTTTTTGTTTTTTTTTTGTTTTTTTGAGATGGGAGTTTCGCTCTTGTTGCCCAGACTACAATGTGATGGTGTGATTTCCATTCACTGCAACCTCTGTCTCCAGGATCAAGCAATTCTGCCTCAGCCTCTGAAGGAGCTGGAATTACAGGCATGCACTGCCACATCCAGCTAATTTTGTATTTTTAGTAGAGACGGGGTTTCTCCATATTGGTCAAGCTGGTCTCCAACTCCTGACCTCAGGTGATCCGCCTGCCGCGGCCTCCCAAAGCGCTGGGATTACAGGTGTGAGACACTACACCTTTTTTTTTTTTTTCCTGAGACAGACTGTCACTCTGTTGCCCAGGCTAGAGTGCAGTGGCAAGACCTTGGCTCACTACAACCTCTGCCTCCCGGATTCAAGCAATTCTCCTACCTCAGCCTCCTGAGTAGCTAGGACTATAGGCACGTGCCACCATGCCCGGCTAATTTTTGTATTTTTCGTAGAGATGAGGTTTCACAGCCGGGCGCGGTGGCTCAAGCCTGTAATCCCAGCACTTTGGGAGGCCGAGGCGGGTGGATCACGAGGTCGAGAGATCAAGACCATCCTGGTCAACATGGTGAAACCCCGTCTCTACTAAAAATACAAAAAGTTAGCTGGGCATGGTGGCATGTGCCTGTAATCCCAGCTACTCATGAGGCTGAGGCAGGAGAATTGCCTGAACCCAGGAGGCGGAGGTTGTGGTGAGCCGAGATCGCGCCATTGCACTCCAGCCTGGGTAACAAGAGCGAAACTCCGTCTCAAAAAAAAAAAAAAAAAAAAAGAGATGAGGTTTCACTGTGTTGGCCAGGCTGGTCGAGAACTCCTGACCTCGACGTGCCCTGGCCTCCAAAGGGCTGGGATTACAGGCATGGGCCACCTTGCCCAGCCTCCTCTACTCTTTTTTTTTTTTTTTTTTTTTTTTTTTTTTTTTAAAAAAAAGACAGGGTTTCACCATGTTGGTCAGGCTGGTCTTGAACTCCCGACCTCAGGTGATCTGCCCGCCCTGGCCTCCAAAGTGCTTGGATTACAGGCGTGAGCCACCATGCCCGGCCTGCCTCCTCTACTCTTAAAAAAGAACCTGAGATATGCTGTTTTCTCTAAGAATCCAAAAGGAATCTCTGGAAAGAAGCAGTTTTTACTGAAACTCCTTTTAGCGTTTTAGCCTTTGCACACTTCTGTATTCCCATGCCCTACGACAGTGAACAATTTTTACAGCCTTTATGAACTACTCTATTAAGAAATAAAAGGCCGGGCGCGGTGGCTCAAGCCTGTAATCCCAGCACTTTGGGAGGCTGAGGCGGGTGGATCACGAGGTCAAGAGATCGAGACCATCCTGGTCAACATGGTGAAACCCCGTCTCTACTAAAAATACAAAAAAATTAGCTGGGCATGGTGGCGCGTGCCTGTAATCCCAGCTACTCAGGAGGCTGAGGCAGGAGAATTACCTGAACCCAGGAGGTGGAGGTTGTGGTGAGCTGAGATCGCGCCATTGCACTCCAGCCTGGGTAACAAACTCCATCTCAAAAAAAAAAAAGAAAGAAAATATTCTGAGAATACTTTTTAGGCTTCCTTAAAAAACTAAGCAGCTTGGGCAGGTATAGTGGCTCACGTCTATAATCCCAGCACTGTGGGAGGCAGGTGGATCACATCACCTGAGGTCAGGCAATTGAGACCAACCTGGCCAACATGGTGAAATCTCCTCTCTACTAAAAAAATACAAAAATTCACCAGGCATGATTGCAGGTACCTGTAATCCCACCTACTCAGGAGGCTGAGGCAGGAGAAACGCTTGAACCTGAGAGAAGGAGTTTGCAGTGAGCCAAAATCATGCCACTATACTCCAACCTGGATGACAGAACATGACTCTGTCTCAGAAACAAAAAAAACTAAGCAGCTTTACAAATAAATGCTACACTTACGACTTAGTCATTTTACCATATGTAAATTTTACTCCTCACCCCTCCAAAAAGAAATGCAAATCCAGCTAATGGTAAACATGTTAACATGTTTAGAATGAAGTATACTGAGCCGGGCGCGGTGGCTCAAGCCTGTAATCCCAGCACTTTGGGAGGCCGAGGCGGGTGGATCACAAGGTCGAGAGATCGAGACCAACCTGGTCAACATGGTGAAACCCCGTCTCTACTAAAAATACAAAAAAAATTAGCTGGGCATGGTGGCGCGTGCCTGTAATCCCAGCTACTCAGGAGGCTGAGGCAGGAGAATTGCCTGAATCCAGGAGGCGGAGGTTGCGGTGAGCCGAGATCGCGCCATTGCACTCCAGCCTGGGTAACAAGAGTGAAACTCCGTCTCGAAAAAAAAAAAAAAAAAAAGAATGAAGTATACTGATACCTGCAACTTACTTTGAGATAAATGAAAAAAAAAAAAAAAAGATGAATGGAGAGATAGATGACAAAATACATAGCATTTTTTTTAAAGACAGAGTCTCAGGCTGGACACTGTGGCTCATGCCTGTAATCCCAGCACTTTGGGAGGCCAAGGCGGGTGGATCACAAGGTCAAGAGATCGAGACCATCCTGGCCAACATGGTGAAACTTCGTCTCTACTGAAAATATATAATTAGCTGGCTGTGGAGGGGTGCGCCTGTAGTCCCAGCTACTCCGGAAGCTGAGGCAGGAGAACTGCTTGAACTCAGGAGGCAGAGGTTGCAGTGAGCCAAGATCACGCCACTGCACTCCAGACTGGCACCTGGCGACAGAGTGAGACTCTGAGAAAAGACAGAGTCTCACTCTGTCATGTAGGCTGGAGTGCAATGGTGGAATCTTGGCTCACTGCAACCTCTGCCTCCGGGGTTCAACCCATTCTCGTGCCTCAGCCTCCCAAGTAGTTGGAACTATAGGTGTACGCCACCACACCTGGCTAATTTTTTATATTTTTAGTAGAGAATGAGTTTCACCATATTGCCAGGCTGATCTCGAATTTCTGACCTCGTGATCCATCCGCCTCAGTCTCCCAAAGTTCTAGGATTATAGGCATGAGCCACCACTCCCGCCCCAATTGTTTGTTTTTTTTTTTGAGAGAGGGTGTCACTCTGTTGCTCAGGCTAGAGTGCAATGGCATGATCACAGCTCACTACAGCCTTGACTTCCCAGGCTCAAGCGATCCTCCCAACTCAGCCTCCCAGGCAGTGGGGTCTACAGATGTGCACCACCATGCCCAGATAATTTTCTTTTATTTTTTTCTGTAGTGAAGGGGGCCTCACTATGCTGCCCAGCCTATTTATGGCAAATTTTTATCAAAAAATCTACATGTTAGATATCTGGGTGTTCACTATAATTCTTTTTTTTTTTTTTTTTTTTTGAGACGGAGTTTCGCTCTTGTTACCCAGGCTGGAGTGCAATGGCACAATCTCGGCTCACCGCAACCTCCGCCTCCTGGGCTCAGGCAATTCTCCTGCCTCAGCCTCCTAAGTAGCTGGGATTACAGGCACGCACCACCACACCCAGCTAGTTTTTTGTATTTTTAGTAGAGCCGGGGTTTCACTATGTTGACCAGGATGGTCTCGATCTCTCGACCTCGTGATCCACCCGCCTCGGCCTCCCAAAGTGCTGGGATTACAGGCTTGAGCCACCGCGCCCGGCTCACTACAATTCTTTGAACCTTTCTGTGCTTAAAAATTTCTCATAATAAAATGGAGGAAAGGCCAGGCACGGTGGCTCACGCCTGTAATCCCAACACTCTGGGAGGCCAAGGCAGGTAGATCAAATGAGGTCAGGAGTTCAAGACCAGCCTGGCCAACATAGTGAAACCCTGCCTCTACTAAAAATTCAAAAATGAGTTGGGTGTGGTAGCGCACACCTGTAATCCCAGCTATTCATGAGGCTGAAGCAGGAGAAACACTTGAACCTGGGAGGCGCAGGGAGCCGAGATCATGCCATTGCACTCCAGCCCGGGCAACAAGGGTAAAACCTTGTCTCAAAAAAAGAAAAAAATTAAATAATAAAATAAAATGGAGGAGAAAATATTAAGAATTTTAGCCCCTGACAGCTAGGGACACTCTGTAGCTTGATGTATTCATACCAGTTTATGAATAATTATAACTTCAAGTCAGCAAAAATTATACTGAAATACAAAAGCCATGCATGACCCAGGCATGGTGGCCTGTAACCCCAGCATTTTGGGGGGCGGGAGGATCACTTGAGCTCAGGAGTTCAAGACCAGCCTGGGTAATGGGGCAAAACCCAGTCTCTACCAAAAAAAAAAATTAGCCAGGCATGGTGGCATGTGCCTGCAATCCCAGCTACTCAGGAAGCTGAGGTGGGTGGACTGCTTGAGCCTAAGAGCTCAAGGCTGCGGTGAGCCAAGATGATGCCACTGCACTCCAGCCTAGGCAACATAGCAAGATCCTGTCTTTAAAAAAAAAAAAGTCAGCCGGGCACGGTGGTTCACGCCTGTAATCCCAGCACTTTGGGAAGCCGAGGCAGGTAGATCACGAGATCAAGAGATCAAGACCATCCTGGTCAACATGGTGAAACCCTGTCTCTACTAAAAATACGAAAATTAGCCGGGCGTGGTGGCTCATGCCCGTAATCCAAGCACTTTGGAGGCCAAGGCAGGTGGATTACCTGAGGTTGGGAGTTCAAGACCAGCCTGACCATCATGGTGAAACCCTGTCTATAAAGAAAAATATATGTATACAAAAATTAGCCGGGTGTTTGTCACATGCCTGTAGTCCCAGCTACTTGGGAGGCTGAGGCAGAAGAATCATTTGAACCCGAGAGGCGGAGGTTGCAGTGAGCTGAGACTGCACCACTGGGCTCCATCCTGGCAATAGAGCAAGACGCCGTCTCAAAAAAAAAAAAAAGCCATACATGGATTTTTTTCAAGTTATCACAATTTCTCTATTAATGTTCAACATTATCCTTACTCATAGTTTACTGAGTGGTATTATGTACAAGGCACTGTGCTACGCACTTCAAATTGACTAATTTAATAACAACCCTTAAAAATAGGTCTTTATTATTCCCATTTTACACTTGAAGCAACTTAGGCATGGAGAAATTAATTCATTCGCTAAAGCCCACAAAGCAACATTAGGATTCCAAAGGTCTAACTAAAGCCCACGTTCTGCTTTTGTGAACAGAGGTGAGGCCACAAAGGAGGTACATCTCTTTACCTAGGAACAAGAACAGTTTTCCAGATAATTCACAAAATTTCAAACTAGCATGCCTTCTCGAAAAAATAGAAAGAAGGCATTATGACCATGTGTTTTAGAGAAAGGTTGAAAATTGTCAGCAGTCACAAGGTAGGTCAGTGATGATGCTGTAAAGAAAACCAAATTGTCCTTGGAACCAATTTCTGACAGGTTATGCCATCAAAAGAATAATAGACTAATCAGCTGAATTTCCACTAAAACATCAATTAAAAGACAGGAATATTTTGTAATTATTAAAACAGTGCCAAGTAGGAAATGAATAAATGTACAGGTTTGGGGACTCAGTGGACAAGACAAATAGGATAACCTAGGCAATTAAGTTCCCAAATGAAACTTTGTAATTTCTTAAGTCTTCAACCAGGTCCCACAGAGTCTAAAGCACTAATACCAATGTAATTTTTAAAAAATTTAAAACTAAGCAACAGAAATAGCTAGATATGCTTTGAGAACTATTATCAACTCCATGCACTCACTAAGCAGAAGCCTTTGACGTTTCTCACTCAGAAGCTTACAACTGAAGACCCCACCACTGGAACTACCTACCTTTAGTGGTTTGAGGCCTATGCACTCTTCACTTTTCAAATTCTGGGTTAAGGGGAGGCAGACTCACACACTGGAATGACTAGCTGACAGCAAAGTGTTCTAGTCCAATGATGAACACTGGGGGCTTCCACACAACGTTAGCACGCTGAATGCCAATTCCTCACAACCCACCCTAAATGAGGAAGGACAGTTAGACAAATAGCTCACCTGGGGAGTGGACTTCGACTCAGAGATCGCTTGCTCAGGAAAGGGCTGCTGGACCGCCTTCGACCATAGGGACTGGGCGATCGCCCGCTATAAGAGCCACTTCTTTCGTAGCTGGACGACCGTCTCCTGCTATAGGGACTCACAGATCTCTGCCGCCTACTGTAGGGGCTCGGTGACCGGGTGCTGGACTGGTAGGCCGAAGGCTCCTTGTAAGGGGGGCTGATCGACTGCCTTCTCGAGGTACTTCCAGGACTTTTCTTGTAGGAGTCATAATTGCTCGAGGTATGAGATCTTGGGGGACTAAGGTCATAATCTTGGCCATAAGAAGCTCCCGAGGGGCTATCATCTTGTTTGGAGCTATCAGACCACTTCCTGTGGGGGCTCCTGGATCTCCGTTTTGGGCTGTCCACTGTTTTGTAACTTTTGGGTGTTTCCCTTTTTCGATGACTTTTACTCCGGTCTTTGTGCCCAGACTTCAGCTCCCGTTCTTTCCTGGTCTTCTCCTTGTGGAGCTTGGATGACCTGGATTCCTTGCTGCTGCTTTTGGCTACCTGTGCCTTCCCATAGTCATCAGTTTCCTCATTCGAACGCTTTGAACTTCCTGATATCCGGTCCTTCATCGATCCCGACTTGCTGGAGACTTCCTGGCTTTTTTCTTTTTCGGTCTGTTTAGCTTTCAGTAAGTCCCGGGAACGCCGGTGCTGGTGGTGACGATGTTTGTGCAGGCGGTCGCTCCGATCTGATCCACGACGTTCGTCGTTCTCCCTTCTGTCTAGTTTGAAGGCCATGTCATCGGAGAAGGTGTCGGAATCAGAGCTGATATCATCATACTCCACCAAAGGTTTGATAACTGTACCCAAGGATGCTGCTTCGGGGGTCACCAACCCCATGTCTTTGGAGTGCTTGGACTTATGCCGCTTGTGCTTCGACACCAAGCGGTGACGCTCTCTGCTGTTAGAGCTGCCGCCTCCCGATGACGGCTGCAAAGTTCCAGAAGCTCCTCCACTCCCGTCCTTCTTGCCCCCATGTCTCTCTGAATTGGGCATTCCCCTTCCCCTGAACTGAAGAAGGGAAAAAGTTCCCCAGCACTCCAAAAAGCAACCCCCACCCACCCCCCCAACCCCGACTCCACGCCCACCGAAGCGCCCCGGGAAGCGGGTGGGGAGGGCAGGGACGGTGGCCCAGGCTCCTCCTCCCTCCCGACGCCTCAGCACCCTCCTACATGAGGTGGGGGGGTGAAGGAGCGAGGGAAGAAATGAGAGTTCCTCAGCAGTGGAGTTGCGAGACAACCGGGAGCCGGCTCAAGTCTGTGTCCTTTTTTCGCCCCGCCGAGCCACTCCTCGGGCCCGGGAGCCGGGGAGGTCGAGGAAGTGAGAAGCCGATGGCCCGGGGCTGTGAGGCCGACTCCGGCTCTGGGGCCCTGCGAGGACTACGCGGGCCCTTCCCCTACCCGGTAGCCCGGCTCAGGGCGGCTTCCTGTCGCCGGGGTCCCGCGGCCTAGGTGCCTTACGCCCCCTTTGTCCCTCGCTCCTGAAGGAGCCCCCTTTCTTGCCTCCGTCTCACCCCCACACCACACACACACACACATACACACACACACACTCGCTCCCTCACAGACTCAGTCACACACTAGATTAAACCGAAACGGTACTTGGAGGGGGGGAGGGGCAATCCCAGAAATCGTCGCGAGAGTCCAGTAGCCTCTCGCGATGTTTCGTGCTACGCTTTCACCTCACTCCGCTGCTTCATCAAACAACGCGAGATCACGTCCCGAACAAGAAACGCGACTCTCTTGACTCTCGCGATTAGCTCTCGCTTCCCCATTTGAGCAAAGCTTTATTGAAACGGAACAAACCGAGTGGTTTTTTTTTTTTTTTTTAAATCAAAGCTTTATCGATAACTCGTTAAACAAACACACCCAGGCTCCGTGACAAACTAATTTTAGCATCCTTTTTAACAAGTCTTTTAACTACCAGGATGACTTTTTTTTTTTTTTTTTTTGTGACAGAATCTCGCTCTGACGCCCAGGCTGGAGTGCAATGGCGCGATCGCAGCTCACTGCAACCTCCGCCTCCCAGGTTCAAGCGATTCTCTTGCTTCAGTCCCGAGTAGCTGAAATTACTGGAGCCCGCCACAAAGGCCGGCTAATTTTCGTATTTTTAGTAGAGACGGTTTTTTTTTGTTGTTGTTGTTGTTGTTTTTGTTTTTTTTTTTTTGAGACGGAGTTTCGCTCTTGTTACCCAGGCTGGAGCGCAATGGCGCGATCTCGGCTCACCGCAACTTCCGCCTCCTGGGTTCGGGCAATTCTCCTGCTTCAGCCTCCTGAGTAGCTGGGATTACAGGCACGTGCCACCATGCCCAGCTAATTTTTTAGTAGAGACGGGGTTTCACCATGTTGACCAGGATGGTCTCGATCTCTTGACCTCGTGATCCACCCGCCTCGGCCTCCCAAAGTGCTGGGATTACAGGCTTGAGCCACCGCGCCCGGCCGAGACGGGTTTTCACCATGTTGGCCACGCTCGTCGCGAATTCAAGTGATCCTCCCGCCTCAGCCTCCCAAAGTTACAGGAATTACAGGCGTGAACCCCCGCACCCGGCCGTTTTTTTTTTGTTTGTTTGTTGAGACAAGGTCGCTCTGTCGCCCAGACTGGATTGCAGTGCCGTGATCTCGGCTCGCTGCAGCCTTCAACTCAAGCAATCCTCTCACATCAGCCAGCCGAGTAGTTGAAACTACGGGCTCGAGCCACGATGCTGGGCTTGTTTCTATTTTTCGTAGAGATGAGTTTCGCCATGTTGCCCAGGCTAGTCTCGAACCCCTAGATTCAAGCGATCGTTGGTCTTGAACTCCTAGACTGAAGCAATCCGCCCGCCTGGTTCTCCCAAAGTGCTGGGATTACAGATTCGAGCCACCGCGCCCGACTGAGATGATTTACAGAGCAAAGGGCAAATGTGGGGACACTTCAACCCAAGTTCCTGAGTGTTTAAACAGTGCTTCCCACATATAGGTTGTGTGCTATGAGCCAAGCATTTTACACATATTATCTCTAAATTTTCACAAGTATCCTGCAAAACATGAGATCTTCATCCCTGTTTTATGGAAAACGAATCCCAGCCTCAAGGAAGTTGAATCATTTAGTCCAACAAGTGCCACAGTCCAGATTCAAATTCATGTCTTTCTGAGACTAAAGCTCTTCCATCCTATGGCGCTGTCTCGTCACCAATCTTTGCTTCAAATCTCAGAACCTAAAAGCTCATCCCAGGCTGGGCGCGGTGGCTCAAGCCTGTAATCCCAGCACTTTGGGAGGCCGAGGCGGGTGGATCACGAGGTCAAGAGATCGAGACCATCCTGGTCAACATAGTGAAACCCCGTCTGTACTAAAAAAAAAAAAAAAAAAGCTCATCCCATCTCGAGATCCTCCCATGGCTATTACGGGATAACTTAGCCTTTCATCCTCACACAAAACACTGTAATAAGAACAAGAAAGTGTAGTATTAATTAACAATAAAATAACACTAACTTACACTGGCCCCTCATTTATTACTTTTAAAAACTTTCATGTACCCTGTCATTACATCTTTTTTTTTTTTTTTTTTTTTTTTTTTTTTTTTTTTTTTTGAGACGGAGTTTCGCTCTTGTTACCCAGGCTGGAGTGCAATGGCGAGATCTACGCTCACCGCAACCTCCACCTCCTGGGTTCAGGCAATTCTCCTGCCTCAGCCTCCTGAGTAGCTGAGACTGCAGGCGTGCGCCACCATGCCCAGCTAATTTTTGTATTTTTAGTAGAGACAGGGTTTCACCATGTTGACCAGGATGGTCTCGATCTCTTGACCCTCGTGATCCACCCGCCTCGGACTCCCAAAGTGCTGGGATTGCAGATGTGAGCCACCGCGCCCGGACAAGTCATCACATCTTCTCAAGAGTCCTCTGAAATAGATTGTATAGGTGAGAAAACTTCGACTTGGAGAAGTGAAGTGGCTTGTCCAAAAATGAGAAATTCAGTTGGTAAATTCCGGACCAGAAAACATTCTGAGTGAAGGTAGACTCCATTCTCAAAAATCACAGTGTAAATGTTCTTGTTCCTTTTGCTCACATGGCTACCCAAAACATTTTTTTTTGTTGTTTTACCAAATTCCGTGTGTGCATGTATGTGCGTGTGTGTGTGTGTGTGTGTGTGTGTGTGTGAGAGAGAGAGAGAGAGAGAGAGAGAGAGAGAGAGAGACAGGGTCTCACTCTATCGCTCAGGTTGTAGTGCAGTGGCACAATCATAACTCACTGTAGCCTCAACCTCATGGGCTCAGGTGATCCTCCCACCTAAGCCTCCTGAGTAGCTGAGACTACAAGCATAGGCCACCAGCCCAGCTAATTTTTATTTTTATTTTTTTATAGAGACAGAGGGCTCACTATGTTGCCCAGTCTGGCCTCAGAATCCTTGGCTCAAGCAATCCATCACCCTTGCTCTCCCAAAGTGTTGGGATTATAGGTGTGAGCCACCACACCAGCCTCCCTAAATATTTGACTCCATAAATATAGTTTGTAAAATAAAAAGACCGGCTGGGCACAGTGGCTCACGCCTGCAATTCCAGCACTTTAGGAGGCTGAGGCAGGTGGATCACCTGAGGTTGGGAGTTCAAGACCAGCCAGACCAACATGGAGAAACCTCATCTCTACTAAAAATACAAAAATTAGCTGGATGTGGTGGCACATGCTTGTAATCCTACCTACTTGGGAGGTTGAGGCAGAAGAATCACTTGAACCCAGGAGGCAGAGATTGCTGTGAGCCAAGATTGCACCATTGCACTCCAGTCTGGGCAACAAGAGCAAAACTCCATCTAAAAAAAAAAAAGAAAGAAAAGATGAAATTCTCCACGACAACTTTTTAATCTTCTATGGAAGTAAAATTAATGCTATCAAGAAAAAAAGTGACTGGGCTCGGTGGCTCACGCCTGTAATTCCAACACTGGGAGATCAAGAGAGGCGAATCATTTGAGTTCAGGAGATTAAAACCAGCCTGGCCAATGTGGCAAAACTCCATCTCTACTAAAAATATAAAAATTAGAGGCCAAGCACGGTGGCTCACACCTGTAATCCTAGCATTTTGGGAGGCCGAAGTGCACGGATAACTTGAGGTCAGGAGTTCGAGACTAGCCTGGCCAACATGGTGAAACCCTGTCTCTACTAAAAACACAAAAATTAGCCAGGTTTAGTGGTGCTCACCTGTAATCACAGACACTCAGGAGGCTGAGGCAGGAGAATTGTTTGAACCTGGAAGGCAGAGGTTGCAGTGAGCAGAGATCACACCACTATACTCCAGCCTGGGTGACAGAGCAAGACTCCATCACAAAAAAAAAAAAAAAAAAAAATTACAAAAAATTAGCCAGTCATGGTGGTGTACACCTGTAATTACAGCTACTCAGAGGCTGAGGCATGAGAATCACTAGAACCTGGGAGACAAAGGTTGCAGTGAGCTAAGACTGGGCCACTGCACTCCAGCCTGGGCCACAGAAACTCTGTCTTAAAAAAAAAAAAAAAAAGCTAACGAAAAGAAAAAAAGGGCTGGGTGCAGTAGCTCACACCTCTAATCCTAGCACTTTGGGAGGCTGAGGCAGGCGGATGATGAGGTCAGGAGATAGAGACCATCCTGGCCAACATGGCAAAAACCCTTTTCTACTAAAAATACAAAAATTAGCCAGGCACGGTGGTATGTGCTTGTCGTCCCAGCTACTCAGGAGGCTGAGGCAGGACAATTTTTTGAACCCAGGAGGTGGAGGCCGCAGTGACCCTAGATTGCACCGCTTCACTCCAGTCTTGGTGACAGAGTGAGACGCTGTCTCAAAAAGAAAAGAAAAGAAAAAAAGGCTGAGTGTGGTGGCTCACACCTATAATACCAACAATTTGGGAGGCCAACATGGGAGGATCTCATGAGCCCAGAAGTTGAAGACCAGCCTGGGCAACATGTTGAGATCTCTGACTCTACAAAAAAATGCAAGAAATTGGCCGGGCGCGGTGGCTCAAGCTTGTAATCCCAGCACTTTGGGAGGCCGAGGCGGGTGGATCACGAGGTCGAGAGATCGAGACCATCCTGGTCAACATGGTGAAACCCCGTCTCTACTAAAAATACAAAAAATTAGCTGGGCATGGTGGCTTGTGCCTGTAATCCCAGCTACTCAGGAGGCTGAGGCAGGAGAATTGCCTGAACCCAGGAGAGGGAGGTTGCGGTGAGCCGAGATCGCGCCATTGCACTCCAGCCTGGGTAACAAGAGTGAAACTCCGTCTCAAAAAAAAAAAAAAAAAATGCAAGAAATTAGTTAGGCCACGGTGGTGCCTGCCTGTAGTCCCAGCTACTCTCTGAGGCTGAGGCGGGAGGATCACTTGAGCCCAGGAGGTCAAGGCTGCAATGAGCCATGATCATGCTACTGCACTCCAGCCTGGGTGATAGAACAGGAAACTGTCTCAAGAAAAGAAAAGAGGCCAGGCGCGGTGGCTCAAGCCTGTAATCCCAGCACTTTGGGAGGCCAAGGCGGGTGGATCACGAGGTCAAGAGATCAAGACCATCCTGGTCAACATGGTGAAACCCCGTCTCTACTAAAAATACAAAAAATTAGCTGGGCATGGTGGTGCGTGCCTGTAATCCCAGCTACTCAGGAGGCTGAGGCAGGAGAATTGACTGAACCCAGGAGGCGGAGGTTGTGGTGAGCATAGATCTCGCCATTGCACTCCAGCCTGGGTAACAAGAGTGAAACTCCGTCTCAAAAAAAAAAAGAAAAGAAAAGAAAAAAGAAAAACACAAGCACTGGAACTCAAGTGTGAACACTCCTTATTCACTGCTATAGGAGGATAGGAGGTCCGGGATATAAAAGTCCTCACCAATTTATTTTTTTGAGATAAGTCCTTGCTCTGTTACCCAGGCTGGAGTACAGTGGTATGACCATGACTCACTCCAGTCTTTACCTTCCCAGCTCAAGCAATCCTCCAGCCTCAGCCTCTCCAGTGGCTGGGATTACAGGTGCAAGCCACACAGCCTGGTCTTTTTTTTATTTTTTGTAAAGATGGGATCTTGCTATGTTGCCCAAGCTGTACTTGAAGTCCTCAACTCAAGGGATCCCCCACCTTGGCCTCCCAAGATGCCTGGACTACAGGTTAAGAGCTACTGTGTGTGGCCTTCACCAGCTTTGTTTGTTTGTTTGTTTGTTTCTTTTTTGAGACTTTCGCTCTTGTTACCCAGGCTGGAGTGCAATGGTGCGATCTCGGCTCACCGCAACCTCCGCCTTCTGGGTTCAGGCAATTCTGCTGTCTCAGCCTCCTGTGTAGCTGGGATTACAGGCACGCACCACCATGCCCAGCTAACTTTTTGTATTTTTAGTAGAGACGGGGTTTCACCTTGTTGACCAGGATGGTCTCGATCTGTTGACCAGGATGGTCTCGATCTCTTGACCTCGTGATCCACCTGCCTTGGCCTCCCAAAGTGCTGGGATTACAGGCTTGAGTCACCGCGCCCGGCCTGTTTGTTTGTTTTTTGAGACAGAGTCTCACTTGCTCACCAGGCTGGAGTGCAGTGGCATGATCTCAGCTCACTGTAACCTCTGCCTCCTGGGTTCAAGCAATTTTCTGCCATTGCCTACCGAGTAATTGGGATTACAGGTGCCCACCACCATGCCCAGGTAATTTATTTGTATTTATTTGTTTTGTTTTTGATACAGAGTCTCTGTCACTCAAGTTGGAGTGCAGTGGCACAATCTAGGCTCACGGCAACCTCTGCCACCTGGGTTCAAACGATTCTCCTGCTTCAGCCTCCCAATTAGCTGGGATTACAGGCAACTGCCACCGCACCTGGGTAATTTTTGTAGTTTTAGTAGAGATGGGATTTCACCATCTTGGCTAGGCTGGTCTTGAACTCCTGACCTTGTGATCCACCTGCGCCAGCCTCACAAAGAGCTAGGATTACAGGTGAGACCCACCGCGCCTGGCCAAGATTAAATTTATTTATTTATTTATTTTTTGAGACAGAGTTTCGCTCTTGTTACCCAGGCTGGAGTGCAATGGCGCAATCTCGGCTCGGCGCAATCTCGGCTCACCGCAACCTCTGCCTCCTGGGTTCAGGCAATTCTCCTGCCTCAGCCTCCTGAGTAGCTCGGATTATAGGCACGTGCCACCATGCCCAGCTACTTTTTTATATTTTTAGTAGAGACGGGGTTTCACCATGTTGACCAGGATGGTCTCGATCTCTTGACCTCATGATCCACCCGCCTCGGCCTCCCAAAGTGCTGGGATTACAGGCGTGAGCCACTGCACCTGGCCCAATATTATTTTATATTATATTATAATATAATAATATATTAATATATTTCAATATAATGTTATAATGCAATAATATATTACATTATAATATACTATAAATATAATATAATAATAATAACGCCAGCTGGGCATGGTGACACGTGCCTGTATTCCAAACTACTCAGGAGGCTGAGGCAGGAGAATCGCTTGAAGGCAAAGGTTGCAGTGAGCCAAGATTGTGCCAGTGCACTCTACCGTGCCCACCCTGTATCTAAATTTTGAAATACAAAATCTACTGTAAACTGCAGGTATTGACCCAATAACTGGTGAGATTAGTGCTTTTGGCCAGGCACAGTGGCTTATGCCTGTAATCTCACTTTGGGAGGCCGAGGCAGGTGGATCACAAAGTTAGGAGTTCCAGACCAACCTGGCCAACATGGTGAAACCCCATTTCTACTAAAAATACAAAAATTAGCCGGGCGTAGTGGTGGGCACCTGTAATCCCAGCTACTCAGGAGGTTGAGGCAGGAGAATTGCTTAAACCCAGGAGGTGGAGGTTGCAGGGAGTCGAGACCACACCACTGCACTCCAGCCTGGGCAACAGAGTGAGACTCTGTCTCAAAAAAAAAAAAAAAAAAAAAAAAAAAAAAAAAAAAAATAGTGCTTTTGTAAAATAAGGGTTGCTTCATTCTACAGAAAAACTTTCAGAAATTCCAGGATTGCTCCATTTGTTTTATTTGCATAACATTCAAGGGCGGAGTCAGGGCAACTCTGAGAACCCCAAGGTGATCAGTCAGGTGATGGCAATACTTTGCCTGTAAATCCCCTAAAACAAGGCAGAAAGTTTCTATTTAGGCTGTACCCAAGAGGAAATATTTAAAGTTTCAATGGCTCTTTTTCCTCACAAACCAATGTGTTAGTTTAGATTTTAGGTTTAAAGAGTCCTCTGGAGCTGCTGGACTCAGTGGCACACACCTGTAATCCCAGCACTTTGGGAGGCTGAGCCAGGTGGATCAGTTGAGATCAGGAGTTCAAGACTAGCCTGGCCTACAGGGTGAAACTTCGTCTCTACTAAAAATACAAAAATTAGCTGGGCGTGGTGGTGGGTGCCAATATATAGTACCAGCTACTGGGGAGGCTGAGGCAGGAGAATCACTTGAATCCAGGAGGTGGATGTTGTAGTCAGCCAAAATCACGCCCCTGCACTCCAGCCTGGGCAACAAGAGTGAAACTCTGTCTCAAAAAAAAAAAGGAGTCCTGACGCCGGGCGCGGTGGCTCAAGCCTGTAATCCCAGCACTTTGGGAGGCCGAGGCGGGTGGATCACGAGGTTGAGAGATCCAGACCATCCTGGTCAACATGGTGAAACCCCGTCTCTACTAAAAGTGCAAAAAATTAGCTGGGCATGGTGGCACGTGCCTGTAATCCCAGCTACTCAGGAGGCTGAGGCAGGAGAATTGCCTGAGCCCAGGAGGCGGAGGTTGCGGTGAGCCGAGGTCGCACCATTGCACTCCAGCCTGGGTAACAAGGGCGAAACTCCGTCTCAAAAAAAAAAAAAAAAAAAAAAAGGAGTCCTATGGAGCCTCCTTCAAAGTTTAGTGACTTATGATTTGCCCATTGTACCCATTTTGCTATATATGAAAATTGGTCCTATATGTACCTTGAATAATTTTCTTGTTGAATGACATTGCTCTCTTATCTTCTAGAGTACAACTTTTCCAAAGGTGTCTTTCATCTGCATTTTCACATGACAAATGATAACTTCTCATTCCATTCTGTAACCAAAAGTTAGTAAAGTTTATTTATTTATATTATTATTATTATTATTATTTTTGTAGAGACCGGGTTTCACCCATGTCAGTCAGGATGGTCTCAATCTCTTGACCTCATGATCCACCCACCTCAGCCTTCCAGTTGCTGGGATTACAGGCGTGAGCCACCACACCCGGCCTAACTTTATAAAACTTACAAATATACTTTACGGAGGTGTGCAGTGGCTCACGCCTGCAATCCTAGCACTTTCGAAGGCCAAGGCGGGTGAATCACCTGAGGTCATGAGTTTGAGACCAGCTTGCCCAACGTGGAGAAACCCTATCTCTATTAAAAATACAAAAAACTGGCCAGGCGTGGTGGCTCACACCTGTAATACAAGCACTTTGGAGGCCAAGGCGGGCGGATCACCTGAGGTCGGGAGTTCAAGAGCAGCCTGACCAACATGGTGAAACCCCGTCTTTAAAAAAAAAAAGAAAAAAAATTAGCTGGGCATGGTGGTGCATGTCTGTAATCCCACTTACTTGTGAGGCTGAGGCAGGAGAATCACTTGAACCTGGGAGGTGGAGGTTGCAGTGAGCCAAGATTGCCCTATTGCACTCCAGCCTGGGCAACAAGAGAGAAACTCTGCCTCCAAAAAAAAAAAAGCTTTGTAAAGTTAAAAATTTTCTAGCAACACTTTGTAGTACAGACATTATTTTTTATTTTACTTATTTTATTTATTTATTTATTTTTTGAGACGGAGTTTCACTTTTGTTACCCAGGCGGGAGTGCAATGGCACGATCTTGGCTCACCGCAACCTCTGCCTCCTGGGTTCAGGCAATTCTCCTGCCTCAGCCTCCTGAGTAGCTGGGATTACAGGCACGAGCCACCATGCCCAGCTAATTTTTTGTATTTTTAGTAGAGACGGGGTTTCACCATGTTGACCAGGATGGGCTCGATCTTCTGACCTCGTGATCCACCCGCCTCGGCCTCCCAAAGTGCTGGGATTACAGGCGTGAGCCACCGCACCTGGCCCTTATTTATTTATTTTTAAAGACGGGTTTCACTATGTTGGTCAGGCTGGTCTTGAACTCCCGACCTCAGGTGATCTGCCCACCTTGGCCTCTAAAGTGCTTGGATTACAGGCATGAGCCAGTACGCCCGGCCTATTTTATTTATTTATTTATTTATTTATTTATTTATTTATTTTTGTTGTTGTTTGAGACGGAGTTTCGCTCTTGTTACCCAGGCTGGAGTGCAATGGCGCGATCTCGGCTCACCGCAACCTCCGCCTCCTGGGTTCAGGCAATTCTCCTGCCTCAGCCTCCTGAGTAGCTGGGATTACAGGCATGCACCACCACGCCCAGCTAATTTTTTGTATTTTTAGTAGAGACAGGGTTTCACCATGTTGACCAGGATGGTCTCGATCTCTGGTCCTCGTGATCCACCCGTCTCGGCCTCCCAAAGTGCTGGGATTACAGGCTTGAGCCACCGCGCCTGGCCTTTATTTATTTTTTAGATGGAGTCTTGCTCTGTCACCACGCTAGAGTACAGTGGTGTGATCGTGGCTCACTACAGCCTCCAACTCCCTGGTTCAAGCTATTCTCCTGCTTCAGCCTCCCAAGTAGCTGGGATTGCAGGCACCCACTACCTCACCCAGCTAATTTTTGTGGTTTTAGTCGAGACAAGGTTTCACCATTGAATGGCATTTTTTTAATGTGGGAAAAATCTGAGACTAGGGAGTCAGTAGAAATCCATTGTTTAACATTCTTGCAGCAAGTTAGGTAAAATTCAGCCTCTCAGTGGTAATTAGTTATTTTCAAGGATGTATATGGAAAAATAATTTTTTAATTTTTTTGGAAACGGAGTCTTGCTTGGTCGCCCAGGCTGGAGTGCAGTGGCACAATCTTGGCTCACTGCAACCTCCATCTCATGCACCACCACACCTGGCTAATTGTTGTATTTTTAGTAGAGACATCATGTTAGCCAGATTGGTCTCAAATTTCTGACCTCAGGCAATCTTCCCGAATCAGCCTATTAAAGTGCTGGGATTACGGGGCTCAGCCACCATGCCCCATCTGAAAAAGAATAATAAAAAAAAAATCCTTTGTCAGGTGCTGTGGTGGATGCCTGTAATCCTAGCACTTTGGGAGGCTGAGGCAGGTGGATCACTTGGGCCCAGGAATTCAAGACCAGCTTTGGCAACATGGTGAAATCTTGTCTTTAGCAAAAATACAAAAGATTAGCCTGTCTTTAACCCGGTCTCAAAACAAACAAACAAATAAATAAATAGAATAGAAATAAAATAAATAAATAAATAAATGGAATACAATAGAATAAAATTACATAAATAAATAACGGTCCTAATTATATTAAGAACTTTCCCAGCCGGGCGCGGTGGCTCAAGCCTGTAATCCCAGCACTTTGGGAGGCCGAGGCAGGTGGATCACAAGGTCGAGAGATTGAGACCAACCTGGTCAACATGGTGAAACCCCGTCTCTACTAAAAATACAAAAAATTAGCTGGGCATGGTGGCGCGTGCCTATAATCCCAGCTACTCAGGAGGCTGAGGCAGGAGAATTGCCTGAACCCAGGAGGCAGAGGTTGCGGTGAGCCGAGATCGCGCCATTGCACTCCAGCCTGGGTAACAAGAGCGAAACTCTGTCTCAAAAAAAAAAAAAAAAAAAAAAGAACTTTCCTGTAATGCTAGAACTGTTGCATTTTAGCCTGGTTCTTCAGTTCCAGTGGCCATCAACTTCTTGGTATTACGCTATAATTTCTTTTCTTCTTTTTTTTTTTTTTTTTTTTTTTTTGACAGAGTCCCACTCCATCACCCAGGCTGGAGTGCAGTGGCCTGATTTCAGCTCACTGAAACTTTCACTTCCTGAGTTCGAGCGATTCTCATGCTTCAGCCTCTCAAATAGCCGGGATTACAGGCATCTGCCAACAGACCTGGCTAATTTTTACAGGGTTTCAACGTACTAGCCAGGTTGGTCTCGAACTCCTGACCTCAAATGATCTGCCTGCCTTGGCCTCCCAAAGTGTTGTGATTACAGGCGTGAGCCACCACTCAGCCCATTGTAGAATTTCTTTTGAGAATTTACTGACAGCAAAGATATGACTCTACATTCTTTGTTTTTTTAAATTTTATTTTTTACTTTTCTTATCAAATCAATGGTATTTCATTTCTTTTTGTTTCATTCTTAATCATTTGTAGTGTATAGAACGAGCTAAGCAGCTTGTGTTCACTAGGATTGCAAAAAAGGAACACAATCAATTATAAATAAGAAATATAACTAATATCATTAGATGACTGCTGCAAATAAGCCTATCTTAATCCAAAACTTCTCAGAGCTTCGAAAATATTGTAAATGTTCAAAATATTTTTGAGGCCGGGTGCGGTGGCTCACGCCTATAATCCTAGCACTTTGGGAGGTTGAGGTGGGCGGATCACCTGAGGTCAGGAATTCGAAACCAGCTTGGCCAACATGACAAAATCCCGTTTCTACTAAAAATACGTACAAAAAATTAGCTGGGAATAGTGGTGGGTGCCGGTAATCCCAGCTACTCTGGAGGTTGAGGCAGGACAATCGCTTGAACCCAGGAGGCAGAGGTTGCAGTGAGCCGAGGTTGTGCCACTGCACTCCAGCCTGGGTGACAGAGCGACACTCCACCCCAAAAAAGAAAGAGAGAAAGAGTTTTGAAACTAAAAAACTGAGAAAAGAGGCCAGCGCGGTTGCTCACACCTGTAATTCCAGCACTTTGGGAGGCCGAGGCGGGTGGATCACGAGGTCAGGAGATAGAGGCCAATATAGTAAAACTCCGTCTCCACGAAAAATACAAAAATTAGCTTGGTGTGGTGGCGCACACCTATAATCCTAGCTACTCGGGAGGCTGAGGGAGGATAATCGCTTGAACCCAGGAGGCAGAGAGAGATTGCAGGGAGCCAAAATCGCGCCACTGGACTGCATCCTAGCAACAGAGCGAGATTCCGTCTCAAAAAAAAAAAAAAAAAAAAAAAAAAAAAAAAGAAAGAAAGAAAAGGGGAACTAATTGTGCTAGGCTGTCTTTGAATGTCACGTTACAATGTGCCACTATCTTTTTTAGGACATAATTATTGCATCTAGTATCTCACGGAAGACATACATTCCTGATACCAACGTCCTTTAAAAAGAGTCTTTCAGTAGAGAGATCTGGAGATTTTAATTTGCGAGTTGTTTAACTCCTAAAATTAAAAAAAAAAAAAAAAAGCTGGTTTCCGCGGGGGAGCTGTAAGCTACCTGCCCGCAGTTTTAACCAGCAGCGTCAGGCCAGAGACAGCCCAGAGCAAAAAGAAAACTAGCTTGAAAGAAATCTCGCGATGTCCACGCATTGACCAATATTCGCGAGATTTCGATGTCCTGTCCTCTTCCTCTCTCTGGCAGGGCCACGGTTTATCTCGCGAATTTTGGGAAGTTCCGTTGGGGAAGATGGCGGCGGCCTCGAGCACCCTTCTCTTCTTGCCGCCGGGGACTTCAGACTGATCTTTCCCGGGTAGAGTAGGGACTGCTGGTGTCCTGCGTCTCGGGATCCCGGGCCAACTTGTTTTCCCCGTTAGTGGTGGGGAAGGGCTTATCCTTTTGTGGCAGATCCAGGCTCTCCCCGCCTTCAGGATGAAAGCTCAGGGGGAAACCGAGGGTAAGTGACTGAGGGGGAAAGGAGGGGGCGGGACACAATTTGGGGAGCCAGTTTGTGAGAGGAGGTTCCTGCCGATGTCCGATAGGGGCCACTTTACGGGCACAGAGTCCAGGAGAGGGAATGTTTATGAGTTTTAGATTTTCACTATACCTTCCTTGGTGGATATAGAGCTCCGACTTTGGGGTAATGGGGACTCTCAACTTCTGTTAAGGTTTCCTGATCGACTAGGGACAGTCGATTGGGCCTCAGGGCACTTTTGGCTTAAAGTGGTGGGAGACCCGGCCAGTGAGTACAAATTGACCAGCTTACATGTCGTTCCAGACGAGACGTCTGAATAAATATAGGGCTGTGTGTAAACGTACTGGAGGATATTTTGGCATAAATGAAATGATTAGATCCTTATATTTATTAGCAGCCAGCAGTTCCCTACAATGTCAAGTGTTCAGATCCCGTGCTATTGTGTGTTTTTAAACGGCGCTGAATTTCATTTTTTTTTTTTCCGTTCTTTTATTGACCGAACTAAGAACTGCAAAAAAACACAAACTTCTGTGGAACTTTACTAAGGTTCTCTAAAGTTCCACACTCCAGTTTAGATGCTTCCTTGGCATTTTGGGCATAGTTCTGTTGATGCAGTGAGCTGTATTATTGTTTATCTTCTTCAGTTTACTCTGAGCTTTGCAGATTAGAGACCTTGCCTGATTAATTTTTGTATAGTTTCCGGCACGTAATAGTTGCTCAAAAAATGAGCATTGACGTAATAGTTGCTCAAAAAATGAGCATTGAAGTAAAGATACCTATCAGCAGGTTTCTCAAGGACAAGAAGAAGTGTGTTTTGGAGGAGAGGTCAAAAGGTGGGGCCGGGTACAGTGACTCACATCTGTAATCCCGCTTTAGGAGGCTTTAGGAGGCTGAGGCTGAGGCTGAGGCTGGAGGATCCCTTGAGCCCAGAAGTTAGAAACCAGCCTGGGCAACATAGTGAGACCCTCTCTCTACAAAAACATAAAAAAATTGGCTGGGCGTGAGGGCCTGTAATCCTAGCACTTTGGGAGGCCAAGGCGGGCGGATCACCTGAGGTCAGGAGTTCCAAGACCAGCCTGGGCAACACGGTGAACCCTGTCTCTACTAAAAATACAGTATTAACCGGGCGCGGTGGCTCAAGCCTGTAATCTCAGCACTTTGGGAGGCTGAGGTGGGTGGATCACGAGGTCAAGAGATCGAGACCATCCTGATCAACATGGTGAAACCCCGTCTCTACTAAAAATACAAAAAATTAGCTGGACATGGTGGCGTGTGCCTGTAATCCCAGCTACTCAGGAGGCTGAGGCAGGAGAATTGCCTGAACCCAGGAGGCGGAGGTTGCGGTGAGCCGAGATCGCGCCATTGCACTCCAGCCTGGGTAACAAGGGCGAAACTCCGTCTCAAAAAAAAAAAAAAAGACAATATTAGCTGGTCATGGTGGCATGCCTGTAATCTCAGCTACTTGGGAGGCTGAGGCAGGAAAATCACTCAAACCCGGGAGGTGGAGGTTGCAGTGAGTCAAGATTTTGCCACTGCACTTCAGTCTGGGCAATGAAAGTGAAATTTCACTTCAAAATAAATAAATAAATAAATAAATAAAAAATTAGGGCCCAGCATTTTGGGAGGCCGAAGTGGGAGAGTCAGTTGGGCCCATGAGTTGGAGACCAGCCTGGACAACGTGGCAAAAGCCTGTTTCTACAACAGATACAAAAGCTGGGCATGGTGACACAAGCCAGTAGTTTAGCTACTTGGGAGGCTGAGGTAGGTAGATTACCTGAATCCTGTAGGTCAAGGCTCCATCCAGTGAGCCAGGATTGTGTTACTGCACTCTAACCTTGGTGACAGAATGAGACCCTGTCTCAAAAAAAAAAAAAAAGGAAAATTAGCTATAGTGCCAGCTATTCTGAAGGCTGAGCTGAGAGGATCACTTGATCCTGGAGCTTGGGAGATCGAGGCTGCAGTAGGCCGTGATTGTGCTGGTAGTGCACTCAAGCCTTAGCTACAGAGTAAGACTGTCCTTGTTGCCCAGGCTGGAGTGCAATGGTGTGATCTCAGCTTCCTGCAACCTCTGCCTCCCAGCTTCAAGTGATTCTTCTTAGCCTCCCAAGTAGCTGGGATTAGAGGCGTGTACCACCACACCCGATAATTTTATATTTTTAGTAGAGAAGGGGCTTCCAAAGTGCTAGGATTACAGGCATGAGCCACTGAGCAGAGCTTCAGTGGCTCATGCCTGTAATCCTAGCACTTTGGCTATTTTTTTTTTTCTTTTTAAGTGGTGAGATCTTGTTATGTTGCCCCGGCTGTAGTTGAACTCCCCAGCTCAAGTATTCTCCCACGTTGGCCTCCCAAAATGCTAGCTAGGATTACAGGTGTGAGCCACAGTGTCTGGCTTCCCCAGCACTTTTTTTTTTTTAATTGAGATGGAGTCTCATTCTGTCACCCAGGCTGGAGTGCAGTGGTGTGATCTTGGCTCACTGCAACCTCCGCCTCTGGATTCAAGTGATTCTCCTGCCTCAGCCTCCTGAGTAGTTGGGTTTACAGGTGCCCACCACCATGTCCAGCTGATTTTTTTTTTTTCTTTTTTTTTCTTCCCCCCCGAGACGGAGTTTCGCTCTTGTTACCCAGGTTGGAGTGCAATGGTGCGATCTCGGCTCACCGCAACCTCTGCCTCCTGGGTTCAGGCAATTCTCCTGCCTCAGCCTCCTGAGTAGCTGGGATTACAGGCACGCGCCACCATGCCCAGCTAATTTTTTTTTTGTATTTTTAGTAGAGACGGGGTTTCACCATGTTGGCCAGGATGGTCTCAATCTCTTGACCTCGTGATCCACCCGATCCTCCCAAAGTGCTGGGATTACAGGCGTGAGCCACTGCTCCCGGCCCCCGGCTAATTTTTATATTGTTAGTAGAGATGGGGTTTCACCATGTTGGCCAGGCTGGTCTAGAACTCCTGACCTCAGGTGATCCACCCACCTTAGCCTCCCAAAGCGCTGTGATTACAGGTGTGAGCCATGGCACCCAGCCCTCCCCAGCACTTTTAATAGTGTTTGAGGCCAGGCATGGTGGCTTACACCTGTAATCCAAAAACTGGGAGGCTGAGGTGGGTGAATCACCTGAGTTCAGGAGTTGGAGACCAGCCTGACCAACATGGTGAAATCTCCCGTTTACTAAAAATACAAAATTAGCTGGGTGTGGTGAGGTGCACGCCTGTAATCCCAGCTACTCCAGAGGCTGAGGCAGGAAATTCACTTGAACCTGAGAGGTGGAAGTTGCCTCGAGCCAAGATTACAACATTGCACTCAAAACTGGACAAGAAACACTGTCTCATTAAAAAAAGAAATATTGCCGGGCGCGGTGGCTCAAGCCTGTAATCCCAGCACTTTGGGAGGCCGAGGCGGGTGGATCACAAGGTCGAGAGATCGAGACCAACCTGGTCAACATGGTGAAACCCCGTCTCTACTAAAAATACAAAAAAAATTAGCTGGGCATGGTGGCACGTGCCTATAATCCCAGCTACTCAGGTGGCTGAGGCAGGAGAATTGCCTGAACCCAGGAGGCGGAGGTTGCGGTGAGCCGAGATCACGCCATTGCACTCCAGCCTGGGTAACAAGAGCGAAACTCCGTCTCAAAAAAAAAAAAAAAAAGAAAAGAAATATTTGAATCAATGTCTTAAAATAAAAATGGAAATTGGCAGAAATGTATCCAGAACTATAAATTGGCTAAAACAGCCCCTAAAGTAGTTTTCCAGAAGAGGAGGGCATTGTAGGAAGGATTTTGAATCTTTTTTCTTTTTTTTTTTTTTTTTTTTTTTTGAGACGGAGTTTTTGCTTGTTACCCAGGCTGGAGTGCAATGGCGCAATCTCGGCTCACCACAACCTCCGCCTCCTGGGTTCAGGCAATTCTCCTGCCTCAGCCTCCTGAGTAGCTGGGATTACAGGCACGTGCCACCATGCCCAGCTAATTTTTTGTATTTTTGGTAGATACGGGGTTTCACCATGTTGACCAGGATGGTCTCGATCTCTCGACCTCGTGATCCACCCGCCTCGGCCTCCCAAAGTGCTGGGATTACAGGCTTGAGCCACCGCGCCCAGCTTTTCTTTTTTTTTGAGATGTTGTCTTGCTCTTTTGCCTAAGTTGGTGTGCAGTGGTGCAGTCTTGGCTCACTGAAATCTCTTATTCCCGGGTTCAAGCAGTGCTCTTGCCTCAGCCTCCTGAGTAGCTGGGATTACAGTCATGTGCCACCACGCCTGGCTAATTTTTTTGTATTTTTAGTAGAGATGGTGTTTCACTATTTTGGCCAGGCTGGTCTTGAACTCCTGACCTTGTGATCCACCAGCGTCGGCCTCCCAAAGTGCTGGGATTACAGGTGGAGCCACTGTGCCCAACCAGGATTTTGAATCTTAATTTAGAAGATCTCATCCTCACTGCCTTCACTCTGATTGACTGATCTTCTATTCACCTTTTTTTTTTTGGAGTCTTTTTTTTTTTTTTTGTCTCTCATGCTGGGGTGCAGTGCCACCATCTCCTTCGCTTACTGCAATCTCCACCTCCTGGGTTCAAGCGATTCTCCTGCCTCAGCCTCCCAAGTAGCTGGGATGACAGGCACCCACCACCATGCCTGGGTAATATTTTTGTATTTTTAGTAGAGACGGTGTCACACCATGTTAGCCAAGCTGGTCTGGAATTCCTGACCTCAAATGATCCCCCTGTCTTGGCCTCCCAAAGTGCCATGATTATAGGTGTGAGCCATTGTGCCTTGCCTTGTTAGCTTTCTTGTTCTTCTTCTCTTTTATTTATTTATTTTTTTTTGAGACGGAGTTTCGCTCTTGTTACCCAGGCTGGAGTGCAATGGCGCGATCTCGGCTCACCGCAACCTCCGCCTCCTGGGTTCAGGCAATTCTCCTGCCTCAGCCTCCTGAGTAGCTGGGATTACAGGCACGCGCCACCATGCCCAGCTGATTTTTTGTATTTTTAGTAGAGACGGGGTTTCACCATGTTGACCAGGATGGTCTCGATCTCTTGCCCTCGTGATCCACCTGCCTCGGCCTCCCAAAGTGCTGGGATTACAGGCTTGAGCCACCGCACCCGGCTCTTTTTTTTTTTTTTGAGACAGGGTCTCCGTCTGTCACCCAGGCTGGAGTGTAGTGACGTGATCTGGAATGTAAAACGTGCAGAGGTTCACTGCAACCTGTGCTTTGCTGCCTGGGTTCAAGCGATCCTTCCACCTCAGCCTCCTGAGTGGCTGGGACCAATAAATTACCTGGGCATGCTGGGAAGTGAGCCAGTAAGCCCAGCTAGTTTCTTGTATTTTTGGTAGAGATGGAATTTCACCATGCTGTCCAGGCTAGTCTCTTAACTACTGAGCTCAAGCGATTCACTCACCATGGCCTCCCAAATTGCTGAGATTTCAGGTTCGAGCAACCGTGCTGGCCTTGTCAGCTTTCAGTACCAACATCACCTGTCACTTTTGCTGTAATCTCCCCACAACTAATATGAATGGTGATTAGAACCTGTTTTCTTTTTCTTTTCTTTTTTTTTTTTTTGAGACAGGGTCTTGCTGTGTCATTCCGGCTGGAGTGCAGTGGCTCAATCATAACTCACTGAAGTCTCGACCTCCCAGGCTCAGGTCACCCTCCCACCTCAATCTCTTGAGTAGCTGGGACTACAGGTGCATGCCTACATGCCAGCTTTTTTTTTTTTTTCTGTCACCCAGGCTGGAGTGGAGTGGTGCGATCTTGGCTCACTGCAACCTCTGCCCCAGCAGAGGCTCACACCTGTAATCCCAGTACCTTGGGAGGTGGAGGTGGGTGGATCACCTGAGGTCAGGAGATCGAAACCAGCCTGGCCAACATGATAAAACCGTGTCTCTACTAAAATACAAGGCGGCTCATGCCTATAAACCTAGCACCTTGGGAGGCCAAGGTGGGTGGATCACAAGGTCAGGTGTTTGAGACCAGCCTGATCAACATGGCGTCTCTACTGAAAATACAAAAATTAGCTGGGCATGGAGGTGCGTGCCTGTTATCCCAGCTACTCAGGAGGCTGAGGCAGGAGAACTGCTTATTTTTGTAATTCTTGTAGAGATGGGGCTTCACCATGTTGTGTAGGCTGGTTTGAAACTCCTAGCCTCAAGTGATACATCTGCCTTTCCTTCCTAAAGTGCTGGGAATACAGGCATGAGCCACAGTGCCTGGCCAGATCTCTTTTCTTGGTCATACTTTTAAATTGGTCTCTTAAAATTGTGATATAAAATTAAGGAAGTCAGTATTACTGCATTGAAAACCAGCTAACCATGGTAAGGCCATGTTCTAATGTTTGTGCTACCCATATTGTGCAGCAGATTTCGTGCATATCTTGAAATGACTTTGTCACTAAATTGTAGACTTGATAATGAAACATGATTAGGGATTTTTGTTTGTTTGTTTCCATTAAACCTTTCGATAGAGGCTGAGCATGGTGGCCCTTGGTTCTAATCTCAGTACATTGGGAGGCCAATGTAGGAAGATTACTTGAGCCCAGGAGTTTAAGACCAACCTGGGCAGAAAACAGGGAAACTATTTTTTTGAGACGGAGTCTCGCTCTGTCTCCAGGCTCACTGTATAGCTAGCTGGGACTACAGGCACGCGCCACTCTGCCTAGCTAATTTTTATATTATTATTATTATTTTTTGAGACGGAGTCTCACTCTGTTGCCAGGCTAGAGTGCAGTGGTGTGATCTCAGCTCACTGCAAACCCTGCCCAGCCAATTTTTGTATTTTTAGTAGAGATTGGGTTTCACCATTTTGGTCAGGATGGTCTCGATCTCTTGACCTTGTGATCCACCTGCCTTGGCCACCCAAAGTGATGGGATTATAGGCATGAGCCACTGTACCCCACGGTGGTTCAGTTCTGTAGTCCCTCCTGCTCTGGAGGATCACAAGTCTGGGAGGCAGACTGTGTAATGAGCTAAGATCATGCCACTCATTCCAGCCTGGACAACAGAGCGAGACTTTTTTTTTTTTCTTTTTTTTTTTGAGACGGAGTTTCGCTCTTACCCAGGCTGGAGTGCAATGGCGCAATCTCGGTACACCGCAACCTCCGCCCCCTGGGTTCAGGCAATTCTCCTGCCTCAGCGTCCTGAGTAGCTGGGATTACAGACACGCGCCACTATGCCCAGCTAATTTTTTGTATTTTTAGTAGAGATGGGGTTTCACCATGTTGACCAGGATGGTCTCCATCTCTTGACCTCATGATCCACCCGCCTCGGCCTCCCAAAGTGCTGAGATTACAGGCTTGCGCCACCATGCCCAGCTGAGACTGTTTTTTTTTTTTTTTGAGATAGAGTTTCACTCTTGTTACCCAGGCTGGAGTGCAATGGTGCTATCTCGGCTCACCGCAACCTCCGCCTCCTGGGTTCAGGCAATTCTCCTGCCGCAGCCTCCTGAGTAGCTGGGATTACAGGCACGCGCCATCATGCCCAGCTAATTTTTTGTATTTTTAGTAGAGACGGGGTTTCACCATGTTGACCAGGATGGTCTCGATCTCTTGACCTCGTGATCCACCCGCCTTGGCCTCCCAAAGTGCTGGGATTACAGGCTTGAGCCACCGCGCCCGGTGCTGAGACTGTCTTTAAAAGAAAAAAAAAAGGAAAGAAAAGTGGCTGGGCACGGTGGTTCACTCCTGTAATCCCAGCAGTTTGGGAGGCGGAGGTGGGCAGATCACCTGAGATTTGGAGCTTGAGACCAGCCTGACTGACATGGAGAAACCCCATTTCTACTAAAAATACAAAATTAGCTGGGTGTGGTAGCGCATGCCTGCAATTCCAGCTACTCAGGAGGCTGAGGCAGGAGAATCACTTGAATCTGGGAGGTGGAGGTTTCAGTAAGCCGAGATCACATCATTGCACTCCAGCCTGGGCAGCATGAGTGAAACTCCGTCTCAAAAAAAAAAGTCTGGAGGGAAAACAGTCCAGCTGGCTGGGCACAGTGGCTCACGCCTATAATCCCTGCACTTTTGGAGGCTGAGGTGGGTGGATCACTTGAGGTCAGGAGTTTGAGATCCTGACCAACATGGAGAAACCCTGTCTCTATTAAAAATATAAAATTAGTTGGGCTTGGTGGCACATGCCTATAATCCCAGCTACTCGGGAGGCAGAGGTAGGAGAATCGCTTGAACCCAAGAGCTGATATTGTGCCATTGCACTCCAGCCTGGGCAACAGAGCAAAACTTTGTCCCCCCTCCCCCTCCAAAGAAAAGAACAGAAAAGAAAACAGTCCAGCTGTATGGTGTTCTTACATCAGACCCATAATTTGTGTGTCATCTTGCCATTAAAAATGTCTTTTGGGCCGGGCGCGGTGGCTCAAGCCTGTAATCCCAGCACTTTGGGAGGCCGAGGCGGGTGGATCACGAGGTCAAGAGATCGAGACCATCCCGGTCAACATGGTGAAACCCCATCTCTACTAAAAAAAAAAAAAACACAAAAAATTAGCTGGGCGTGGTGGCGCGTGCCTGTAATCCCAGCTACTCAGGAGGCTGAGGCAGGAGAATTGCCTGAACCCAGGAGGCGGAGGTTGCGGTGAGCCAAAATCGCGCCATTGCACTCCAGCCTGGGTAACAAGAGCGAAACTCCGTCTCAAAAAAAAAAAAAAAAAAAAAAAAAAAAAAAAATGTCTTTTGGCTGGGGGTGGTGGCTCACACCTGTAATCCAAGAGGCCGAGGCAGGTGGATCACCTGAGGTCATGAGTTTAAGATAAGCCTGGGCAACTTAGTGAAACCCTGTCTCTACTAGAATACAAAAATTAGCTGGGCATGGTGGTGTGCGCCTGTAGTCCCAGCTACTTGGGAGGCTGAGGCAGGAGAATTGCCTGGGCCCAGTAGGCGGAGGTTGCAGTGAGTCGAGATCGCGCCACTGCACTCATCCAGCCTGGACAGAGTGAGACTCTGTCTCCAAAAAAAAAAAAAAAAAAAAAAAAAAAAATCTTCTGTGGATATTTTGAAGTAAAATGATGTGGAAAATGTTTTAACTGAATTTTTTTTTTTTTTTTTTTGAGACGGAGTTTCATTCGTTACCCAGGCTGGAGTGCAATGGCGCCATCTCGGCTCACCGCAACCTCCACCTCCTGGGTTCAGGCAATTCTCCTGCCTCAGCCTCCCGAGTAGCTGGGATTACAGGCACGCACCACCATGCCCAGCCACTTCTTTGTATTTTTAGTAGAGATGGGGTTTCACCATGTTGACCAGGATGGTCTCAATCTCTTGACCTCATGTTCCACCCACCTCAGCCTCCCAAAGTGCTGGGATTACAGGCGTGAGCTACTGCACCCAGCCTTAACTGAATTCTTACTGAGATGAAGTGTGGGAATTTATTTTGCAAGAAAAACCTGATGGTCTTGAAAGAACAGTTACTAATATGATGTTTTCTGATTTAAATCGTAGAGTCGGAAAAGCTGAGTAAGATGAGTTCTCTCTTGGAACGGCTCCATGCAAAATTTAACCAAAATAGGCCTTGGAGTGAAACCATTAAGCTTGTGCGTCAAGTCATGGTAAGGACTGTGGTAAAGTGGGTAAGGTGTTTTACTTAGATAATTATTCTTTTTTTTTTTTTTGAGACAGAGTCTCGCTCTGTCACCAGGCCAGACTGCAGTGGCGCCATCTTGGCTCACTGCAACCTCTTGTCTCCCAGGTTCAAGCGATTCTCCTGCCTCAGCTTTCCGAGTAGTTGGGATTACCGGCATGTGCCACCAAGCCCAGCTAATTTTTGTATTTTTAGTAGAGACAGGGTTTCCCTATGTTGGCCAGGCTGGTCCCAAACTCGACCTCGTGATCCACCTGCCTCAGCCTCCCAAAGTACTGGGAATATAGGCATGAGCCATCATGCCCGGCCAGATAATTATTCTTTTTTTTTTTTTTTTTTTTTTTTTTTTTTTTTGAGACGGAGTTTCGCCCTTGTTACCCAGGCTGGAGTGCAATGGCGCGATCTCGGCTCACCGCAACCTCCGCCTCCTGGGGTCAGGCAATTCTCCTGCCTCAGCCTCCTGAGTAGCTGGGATTACAGGCACACGCCACCATGCCCAGCTAATTTTTTGCACTTTTAGTAGAGACGGGGTTTCACCATGTTGACCAGGATGGTCTCGATCTCTCGACCTCGTGATCCACCCGCCTCGGCCTCCCAAAGTGCTGGGATTACAGGCTTGAGCCACCGCGCCCGGCAGATAATTATTCTTAATATGCTAAGCTCCCCAGGTAGATGTGTTCAAACTGTCTTTAGTTTTATTTATTATAAAAATCTGAATACATGGTGGTCTCAATGTTAGAAATCTATTGTATCTATATTACAGATTGAATATCCCTTATCTGAAATGCTTGGGACCAGAAGTGTTTCAGATTTTGGGATATTTGCAGATATATAATGAGATATCTTGGGGATGGGACCCATGTCTAAACACAGAATTTATTTGTTTCATAAACACCTTATAGACATAGCCCGAAGGTAATTTTATACAGTATATTTAATAATATATTTAATAGTTTTGTGCATGAAACCAGATTTTGACTGCATTTTGACCTTGACCTATTATATGGATGAGGTCAGGTGTGAAATCTTTTGTGGCATTATTGTGAATGCTCAAAATTTCAGATTTTGGAGCATTTCATGTTTTTGATTTTCAGATATGCTCAGCTTGTACTAGTGAAGTTTTTGATTCATTCTTTTTTTTTCGAGACGGAGTTTCACTCTTGTTACCCAGGCTGGAGTGCAATGGCGCAATCTTGGCTCACCGCAACCTCCGCCTCACTGCAACCTCCGCCTCCTGGGTTCAGGCAATTCTCCTGCCTCAGCCTCCTGAGTAGCTGGGATTATAGGCACGCACCACCATGCCCAGCTAATTTTTTGTATTTTTAGTACAGATGGGGTTTCACCATGTTGACCAGGATGGTCTTGATCTCTTGACCTCGTGATCCACCCTTCTTGGCCTCCCAAAGTGCTGGGATTACAGGTGTGAGCCACCGCGCCTGGCTTCATTCTCTTTTTTTTAAGACCGGGTCTTACTTTGTCACCCAGGCTCAAGTGCAGTGGCACAATCATGGCTCACTGCAGCCTCGACTTCTCAGTCTCAGGTGGTTTTCCCACCTCAGCTTTCTAGTCTCTGGGACAGTAGATGCATGCCACCATGTCTGGCTAGGCTTTTTTTTTTTTTTTTTTTTTTTTTTTTTGAGACGGAGTTTTGCTTTTGTTACCCAGGCTGGAGTGCAATGGCGCGATCTCGGCTCACCGCAACCTCTGCCTCCTGGGTTCAGGCAATTCTCTTGCCTCAGCCTTGAGTAGCTGGGATTACTGGGCTCTCATCACCACACCCGGCTAATTTTTTTGTATTTTAGTAGAAACAGGGCTTCACCATGTTAGCCAGGATGTTCTTAATCTCCTGACCTCGTGATCTGCCTGCCTCAGCCTCCCAAAGTGCTGAGATTACAGACGTGAGCCACTGCGCCCAGCTGCCTGACTAGTTTTTTTATGTTTTTTTTTGTAGAAATAGGTTTCTACGATGTTGCCTAGGCTGGTCTCAAACTCATGGGCTCAAGTGACCCACCCATCCTGGATTCCCAAAGTGTTATGATTATAGGTATGAGACACCGCATCTGGCTGATTCGTTCTTTTTTTTTTTGGGACAGAATCTCGCTCTGTTGCCCAGGCTGGAGTACAGTGGTACTGTCTCAGCTCACTGCAGCCTCTGCCTCCTGAGTTCAAGCAATTCTCCTGCCTCAGCCTCCTAAGTAGCTGTCATTAAAAGTGCCCACCACCACACCTGGCTGACTTTTTTTTTTTTTTTTTAAGATGTGGTTTCTCCATGATGGCCAGGCTGGTCTTGAACTCCTGACCTCAGGTGATCCACCTACCTTGGCCTACCAAAGTGCTGGAATTACAGGCATGAGCCACTGCGCCCAGCGACTTTTTTATGTTTAATAGAGGTGGAGTTTCAACATGTTGGCCAGGCTATTCTTGAACTGCTGACCTCAGGTAATTTAATTGGCCGGCTTAGGCCTCCCAAAGTGCTGGAATTACAGGTGTGAGCCACTACACTCAGTCTGATTCATTTTTTTTTTTTTTGAGACAGAGTTTCACTGTTGTTGCCCAGGCTGGAGTACAGTGTCATGATCTCGGCTCACCACAACCTCTGCCTCCCGGGTCCAAGTGATTCTCCTGCCTCAGCCTCCCAAGTAGTTGGGAACACAGGCATGTGCCACCATGCCTGGCTAATTTTGTATTTTTAGTAGAGACAGGGTTTCTCCATGTTGGTCAGGCTGTTCTTGAACTCTGGACCTCAGGTGATCCACCTGCCTCAGCCTCCCAAAGTGAGGGGATTACAGACGTGAGCCACCGCGCATGGCTGATTGATTCTTAATATCGGTGAACTCTGGGTTTTCACCAGTCACTGTCAACCTTTTTCTCTACAGTATTACTTCTCCATCCTAAGTCATTCACCAGTATAGGGATCCCTTAGCTGGTAAGTACAAGATAGGGAATTAGGGAATATGTGATGGCTAGTCTCAGAGCTGGGTGTTAAAAAAAAGCTCACCCAAGGCCAGGCGAGGTGGCTCATACCTGTTATCCCAGCACTTTGGGAGGCCGAGGTGGGCGAATCACCTGAGGTCAAGAGTTTGAGACCAGCCTGACCAACATGAAGAAACCCCATCTCTACTAAAAAATACAAAGTAAGCCGGGTGTGGTGGTGGGTGGTAGGCACCTGTTATCCCAGTTAGGAGGCTGAGGCAGGAGAATTGCTTGAACACGGGAGGCAGAGGTTGCAGTGAGCCGAGATCGTGTCATTGCATCCAGGCCTAGGCAACAAGAGCAAAACTTGATCTCAAAAAAAAAAAAAAAAAAAAAAAAGCCAGGTGTGGTAGCTCATGCCTGTAATCCCAGCACTTAGGGAGGCCAAGGTGGGCGGATCACTTGAGGTCAGGAGTTCCAGACTAGCCTGACCAACAAGTGAAACCCTGTCTCTACTAAAATTACAAAAATTAGCTGGACGTGGTGACATGCGCTTGTAAATCCCAGCTACTCGGGAGACTGAGGATGGAGACTCTCTTGAACCCACGAGGTGGAGGTTGCAGTGAGCCGAGATCGCACCATTGCACTCCAGCCTGGGCAACAGAGGGAGACTCTGTCTCAAAAAAAAAAAAAAAAAAATTCATCCATATGATTTCAGTGGTAATCAATTAATATAGGAAAACTTTACTCCTGTTTTTTGACCCAGGCAATGGTTACATGGATGTGTTCACTTTTTGTTCTTCATGTGTGGTTTGTATAATTTTCCTTGTATATATTATACTTTTCTTTTTTTTTTTTTTTTTTTTTTTTTTGAGACGGAGTTTCGCTCTTGTTACCCAGGCTGGAGTGCAATGGCGCGATCTCGGCTCACCGCAACCTCCGCCTCCTGGGCTCAGGCAATTCTCTTGTCTCGGCCTCCTAAGTCGCTGGGATTACAGGCACGCGCCACCACGCCCAGCTAGTTTTTTGTATTTTTAGTGGAGATGGGGTTTCACCATGTTGACCAGGATGGTCTCGATCTCTCAACCTCGTGATCCACCCGCCTCGGCCTCCCAAAGTGCTGGGATTACAGGCTTGAGCCACCGCACCCGGCCTATTATACTTCTTTCAAAGTACCTTCCCCTCTTCCTAAAATTTTACTTGAGGCTGTGTGTGGTGGCTCATGCCTGTAATCCCAGCACTTTGGGAGCCTGAGGTGGGCAGATTGCTTGAGGCCAGGAGTTCAAGACCAGTGTGGCCAACATAGGAAAACCTTGTATCGGCTAAAAATGCCAAAATTAGCTGGGTGTGATGGGGCGTGCCTGTAATCCCAGCTACAGAGGCTGAGGGAGGAGAATCACTTGAACCTGCCAGGCGGAGGTTGCAGTGAGCCAAGATCAAGATCATACCACTGCAATCCAGCCTGGGGTGAAAGAGTGAGACTCCATCTGAAAAAAAAAATTGTTTTTTACTTTGGGTCCAGAGTAAGTTCAGTTCGGTAGATTTGTTAGTGTTTAAATGATCAATCAGTATAGAAGTAGCAGAACTGAATTTGCTGTCAAAAGTCTGTATTTTGGGCTGGGCGCGGTGGCTCAAGCCTGTAATCCCAGCACTTTGGGAGGCCGAGGCGGGTGGCTCACGAGGTCAAGAGATCGAGATTATCCTGGTCAACATGGTGAAACCCCGTCTCTACTAAACATACAAAAAATTAGCTGGGCATGGTGGCGCATGCCTGTAATCCCAGCTACTCAGGAGGCTGAGGCAGGATAATTGCCTGAACCCAGGAGGCGGAGGTTGTGGTGAGCCGAGATCGCGCCATTGCACTCCAGCCTGGGTAATAAGAGCGAAACTCTGTCTCAAAAAAAAAAAAAAAAAGTCTGTATTTTGGGCTTTACTCTGGTACTTACTGTGTAACTTTGGACAAATTATTCATTCATCTTAGGTCTTAGTTTTCTCATCTGGGAAACAGAGGCATATAATACCAGCTTGCTTTTCCACATAATTTTGTTGTAAAGATCAAATGTGGTAATGGATGTCAAAATATCATGTTGCTGAAAGATTTCTGTTAAGTGTAAACTTTATAGATGCCTGTGTATCTTCTGGCTCAGGTTTGTAGGTAATAAAGGTATTTTTGTTGTGGTTGTTGGTTGAGATGGGGGTGTTGGTCTTGTTGTCCAGGCTGGAATGTAATGTTGGGATCTCGGCTCATTGCAACCTCCCAGGTTCAAGCGATCCTCCTGCCTCAGTCTGCAGAGTAGCTGGGATTATAGGTGCCCACCACCATGCCTGGCTAATTTTTTGTATTTCTTGTATACGGGGTTTCACCATGTTGGCCAGGCTTGTCTTGAACTCCTGACCTCAGGTGATCTGCCCGCTTTGACCTCCCAGAGTGCTGGGATTGAAAGCATGAGCCATGGTGCCTGGCCCAGGTTGTCATTTTTATTCCTTAAGGCAACCAAATTCTAGTTTGAAATATGATCTGTGGCTGGGTGCGGTGGTTCATGCCTGGGCAGCAGAGCAAGACTGTGTCAAAAAAAAAAAAAAAAAAAAAAAGAAGCCGGGCACGGTGGCTCATGCCTGTAATCCTAGCACTTTGGGAGGCCAAGGTGGGTGGATCACCTGAGGTCAGGAGTTCAAGACCAGCCTGGCCATCATGGTGAAACCCCATCTTTAAAAAAAAAAAAAAAAGGTTCTGTGAATGATATTGTCATTAGAGAGACTGTGAGATAGAGGGATTCCAGGTGGCTATTAAGGTCCTCTCTTGGGGTGCCACTGTCTTAGTTTGGTTACCTTGACTTTCCTTGTCTACTTCTCAGTTTCAAAGATTCAGAAACCTAATTTTATTGATACCTCAATGTTTTATAGAGTTTTCAACAACTGAGGTATTAGCCAAATCTCAGAAATTAACATGTATGTCAGAATGTTTGTTTGTTTAATTAATTTATTTAGGCAGAGCTTTGTTCTTTTTGCCCTGGCTGGAGTTCAATGGCACGATCTCAGCTCACTGCAACCTCCGCCTCCCGGGGTCAAGCGATTCTCCTACCTCAGCTTCCTGAGTAGCTGAGATTACAGGCATGCACCACCATGCCTGGCTAATTTTGTATTTTTTTTTTTTTTTTGAGATGGAGTTTCGCTCTTGTTACCCAGGCTGGAGTGCAATGGCACGATCTCGGCTCACCGCAACCTCCTCCTCCTGGGTTCAGGCAATTCTCCTGCCTCAGCTTCCTGAGCAGCTGGGATTACAGGCACACGCCACCATGCCCAGCTAATTTTTTGTATTTTTAGTAGAGACGGGGTTGCACCATGTTGACCAGGATGGTCTCGATCTCTTGACCTCGTGATCCACCCACCTCGGCCTCCCAAAGTGCTGGGATTACAGGCTTGAGCCACCGCGCCCGGCCCTGTATTTTTAGTAGACATGAGTTTCACATGTTCGTCAGGCTGGTCTCGAACTCCTGACCTCAGATGATCCACCTGCCTTGGCCTCCCAAAGTGCTAGGACTACAGGTGTGAGCCACCATGCCTGGCCAGAATGCCTATTTATTGACTTATAACAAAGCTTTAGTATTCCAGTTTTCCGTAATACTGGTATTCATTGACCAGAGCACCTCTTCTCCTGTGAAGGATCAAGAGATGTTAGATTATTACTGAATTACTTTGTTTTGTAAGGGAGAATTGGAGCAGTGAGATAGATTTATTTGCAACATGGAAAAGCCTGAAAAACTATTCTTTTTTTGTCTTTTTGTTTTTTTCCTTTTTGTGGAGAATGGGGTCTCGCTATATTGCCCAGGCAGGTCTCGAACTCCTGGGCTCAAGCTATCCTCCCACCTCTGCCTCCCTAAGAGCTGGGATTACAGGCGTGAGCCACAGCGCCCGGCGAAAAACTATTCTTATGCCATAAAACCGTTCACGTTTTTAGGGACTGGAATGTTTTCCAAAGAGAAACTTTTTTGCTGCATAGGGTTAGGAACACTATGCTAGGTTTTTTGTTCTTTGGATGTCCCTTTTCTGGACTACATGTTCTGTTTCTTCTGTGTGTGTGTGTTTTGTTGTTTTTTTGAGATGGAGTCTCGCTCTGTTGCCAGGCTGGAATGCAGAGGCGCGATCTTGGCTCACTGCAGCCTTCGCCTTCTGGGTTTAAACGTTCTCCTGCCTCAGCCTCCTGAGCAGACGGGACTATAGGCACCTACCACTATGCCCAGCTAATTTTTTTTAGTAGAGACGGGCTTTCACCATGTTGACCAGGATGGTCTCAATCTCTTGACCTCGTGATCCACTCGCCTTGGCCTCCCAAAGTGCTGGTATTACAGACCTGAGCCACCGCACCTGGCCTACATGTTCTATTTCTTTTTTTTGTTTGTTTGTTTGTTTTTGTTTTTTTGTTTTTGAGGCAGAGTTTCACTCTTGTTACCCAGGCTGGAGTGCAATGGTGTGATCTCGGCTCACCGCACCCTCCACCTCCTGGGTTCAGGCAATTCTCCTGCCTCAGCCTCTCGAGTAGCTGGGATTACAGGCACACGCCACCATGCCCAGCTAATTTTTTGTATTTTTTAGTAGAGACGGGGTTTCACCATATTGACCAGGATGGTCTCGATCTCTTGACCTGGTGATCCACCCGCCTCAGCCTCCCAAAGTGCTGGGATTACAGGCGTGAGCCACCGCGCCTGGCCACATGTTCTATTTCTTTCTTTCTTTCTTTTTTTTTTTTTTTTGAGACAGAGTTTCGCTCTTGTTACCCAGGCTGGAGTGCAATGGCGCAATCTCGGCTCACCGCAACCTCCGCCTCCTGGGTTCAGGTAATTCTCCTGCCTCAGCCTCCTGAGAAGCTGGGATTACAGGCACGCGCCACCATGCCCAGCTACTGTTTTGTATTTTTAGTAGAGACGGGGTTTCACCATGTTGACCAGGATGGTCTCGATCTCTTGACCTCATGATCCGCCCGCCTCGGCCTCCCAAAGTGCTGGGATTACAGGCTTGAGCCACCGCGCCCGGCCCATGTTCTATTTCTTAAGAGTCAATCTTATTTTCCTAAAATTTGCTTGCATTTCTCAATTGTACGCTACCAAATCTCCTGAGCCATCTCATTTAACTGTTTATATCTTAGAATGTAGTCCTTTCCACAGGAGGCAGATCTCATCAGTTACATTTTGTTTTCTTGTTGTAGATCTGGAAATACGTTTTTCTTTTTTGTTTTTAACTAAATAGAGACAGGGTCTCTCTATCTTGCCTTGGCCGGTCTCAAACTCCTGGGCTCAAGTGATTCTCCAGCCCTGGTCTCCCAGTGTGCTAAAATTACAGGCATGAGCCATGTGCCTGGCTAAAGAATACCTTTCTCTACACTCATGTATATGGATTTTTCTTGCTGTGGATAGTCTACAAAGCCTGTACACTATATAGCATGTATAGACTATCCTAAAATATTACCACTAGGATAATGTGTATGTTTATCCAAAACACTGTTGGCTTGCTTAATTTTCACCTCAAATGTTTTCCCACTTGACACAGGAGAAGAGGGTCGTGATGAGTTCTGGAGGGCATCAGCATTTGGTCAGCTGTTTGGAGACATTGCAGAAGGCTCTCAAAGGTTTGTAAACACTTGAAATATGCTGATTTCACAAAACCCCCAGTTTAAGAAGGACTGTTTTATACTTAGACTAGAAGTATAAATTGAGGTAGGTCAGCTTTATATACTAGTTTTTGCTGTTGCTTTCATTTATGGAGTTGGAATTAGCTTTTTGCTAAAGCTTGAAACATTTGTTTTCGATCCTGTTTTGGAGGCCAAGAGATTTAAAAGATAAATTTAAAAGATAAATGACGAAGGGTAATAAAGATACCTGGGGAAAGTTTTTTTTTCTTCACATTTTTTTTTTTTTTTTTTTTTTTGAGACGGAGTTTCGCTCTTGTTACCCAGGCTGGAGTGCAATGGCGCGATCTCGGCTCACCGCAACCTCCGCCTCCTGGGTTCAGGCAATTCTCCTGCCTCAGCCTCCTGAGTAGCTGGGATTATAGGCACGCGCCACCATGCCCAGCTAATTTTTTGTATTTTTAGTAGAGACGGGGTTTCACCATGTTGACCAGGTTGGTCTCGATTTCTCGACCTCGTGATCCACCCGCCTCGGCCTCCCAAAGTGCTGGGATTACAGGCTTGAGCCACCGCGCCCGGCCCCTCACATTTTTTTTTTTTTGAGATGGGGTCTCAGTGTGTTGCCCAGGCTGGTGTGCAATGGTATGATCTCGGCTCACTGCAGCCTCCTCCTCTTGGGTTCAAGTGATTCTCCTGCCTCAGCCTCCTGAGTGATTATAGGTGCCCACCACTACGCCCAGCTAATATTTTGTGTGTGTTTTTAGTAGAGATGGGGTTTCACCATGTTGGTCAGGCTGGTCTCAAACTCTTGATCTCAGGTGATCTGCCTTCCTCAGCCTCCCAGAGTGCTGGGATTATAGGTTTAAGACACTACACCTGGCCCTTCACATGTTCTTTTTTGATTAATCTCCATAAGAAGGGCCGGGTGCGGTGGCTTATGCCTGTAATTCTAGCACTTTGGGAGGCCAAGGTGGGTGGATCACCTGAGGTCAGGAGTTCAAGACCAGCCTGGCCATCATGGTGAAACCCCATCTTAAAAAAAAAAAAAAAAAAAATCTCCATAAGAAGATGGACATTTTTTTTTTTTTTTTCTGAAACACAGTCTCACTGTGTCACCCAGGCTGGAGTTCAGTGGTACAATCTCTGCTCACTGCAATCTCTGCCTCCGCCTCCTGGGTTCCAATAATTCTCCTGCCTCACCCTCCCGAGTAGCTGGGACTACAGGAGCATGCCACCATGCCCAGCTAATTTTTCGTATTTTTAGTAGAGACGGAGTTTCACTGTGTCAGTCAGGATGGTCTTGATCTCTTGACTTCGTGATCCGCCTGCCTCAGCCTCCCAGTGTGCTGAGATTACAGGCATAAGCCATCATGCCTAGCCAGAAGATGGACGTTTTAATTGTAAAAATATTTTCATGATGTTTATGGAGTGAATTTCCAGGAAAGCAAATGTAAAATATAAATTGTGAGCTTGATTATTCATGCTTACACTGACTAATTCTATTATTATTATTATTATTATTATTATTATTATTATTAGTTTGAGATGGAGTCTCACTGTTGCCCAGGCTGGAGTGCAGTGGTGTGATCTTGGCTCACTGCAACCTCCTCCCAGGTTCAAGCAGTCCTTCTGCCTCAGCCTCCCCAGTAGCTTGGGACTACAGATGCATGCCACCAGGCCTGGCTAATTTTTTGTATTTTTAGTAGGGATTGGGTTTCACCAGTTTGGCTAGGATGGTCTCGAACTCCTGCCCTTAGGTGATCCACCTGCCAAAGCTTCCCAGAGTGCTGGGATTATAGGCATGAGCCACTGCGCCTGGCCAACTAATTCTATTTTTTTGGGAATAGTGATTGTAAAAACAGATTTTACTTTGATTCACCACAACTGGCCCTAATTCAGCTGAGTATTTTGTGTTTTTTTTTTTTTGAATTGGGGTCTCATTCTATCGCCCAGGCTAGAGTGTAGTGGCACCATCTTGGCTGACTGCAATCACCGTCTCCTGGATTCAAGCTATTCTCCTGCCTCAGCCTCCCGAGTAGCTGGTATTACAGGGGCACACCCCCACGCCAAGCTAATTTTTGTACTTTTAGTAGAGAGAGGGTGTCATCATGTTGGTCAGGCTGGTCTTGAACTCCTGACCTTGTGATCTATCTGCCTTGGCCTCCCAAAGTGCTGGAATTACAGGCGTGAGCCACCATACCCAGTGTATTTTTTCTTTTTAAATTGTGGTAAAATATACATAACATTTACTATTTTCACTGTTTCTTAGTGTATAGTTCAGTAGCATTAAGTACATTTATATTGTATCATCATCACCACTGTCCATCTCTAAAACTTTATTCATCTTCCCAATCTTACATTCTACAAGTGATGTTTCATTCCTGCCTTCCCCTAGTCCCTGGCAGCCACCATTGTACTTTCTGTCTTTATGAATTTGACTACTCTGTATACCTGATATAAGTGGAATCATATAATATTTGCCCTTTTGTGACTGGCTTATTTTGCTTAGCATAATGTTTTCAAGGTTCATCCATATTGAAGCATTTGTTAGAATGTCTTTTTTTTCAACAGCCTTAATTCTGTCCGTCTGGAAAAAAAAATAATTTCTTTTTTTTAAGGTTGAAAAATACTTCTCTCTATGTATATACATAGTGGACATTTGGGTTGTTAATTATGAGTATTTGTTTTTATGTTCATTTTTATGTTAATCTTCCTTGTTCTGTGATTAGCAGATAAATGTGTCTTAAGTTTAAGGCAACTTGTTCCACATAAGGAGTAATAGAAACAGGAGTGGAGAAAGATTAAGTAATTTTTCAAATAGATTTTTTTTTTTTTGACCTTTAGTGCTACATAGGACACAGCTAAGCCTTACTAATGAACTTTGTGCAAATTACAAACATTTGAACTACTGAATATGTTTATGGCTTTGGAAGGTTGGATCTTTCTGTCTTTGAAGAATATCATTGTTATTTGGAGCATTCTGTGTGACTTCCTTTTTTCATCCTTTCATAGTAACATCTTTACCAGCAATGACTGATCGTTTGGAGTCCATAGCAAGACAGAATGGGTAAGTAGTCTTTCTGTAGGCAGAAATGTTTAACTTAGTGTTAACTTTGGGTGGCTTTATTTATGTGTCTTCTATTAATTTTTGTTTTGATTTGTTCCTGCTAGACTGGGCTCTCATCTCAGTGCCAGTGGCACTGAATGTTACATCACGTCAGATATGTTCTATGTGGAAGTGCAGTTAGATCCTGCAGGACAGCTTTGTGATGTAAAAGTGGCTCACCATGGGGAGAATCCTGTGGTATGTGTTGTTGATATTTCACTGGAATCTGTGGGGTTTACTTAGGGACATTAATTTTAAAATTAATTGTTGGGGTTTATATAGCTTGGGTTTAGGTTTTTTTCATGAGCCACTGTAGAGATGATGTGATGGGCTACAAAATCAACGGCTATAGAATGGAATTTAGAAAACATGTGTCCATCTCTGACATCATCCAGGGCTTTGACAAGTGGAAACACCATAGGAACCCTTTTCTTTTTCTTTCTTTTTTTTTTTCCTTTGAGGCACAGTCTCGTTCTGTCACCCAGGCTGGATTGTAGTGGCATGATCTCGGCTCACTGCAATCTTCGCCTCCCGGATTCAAGCTATTCTCCTGCCTCAGCCTTCTGAGTAGCTGGGATTACAGGTGCGTGCCACCATGCCTGGCTAATTTTCGTATTTTTAGTAGAGACGGGGTTTCCCTATGTTGGTCAGGCTGGGCTCGAACTCCTGACCTCAAGTGATCTGCCCACCTCAGCCTCCCGAAGTGCTGGGATTACAGGCCTGAGCCACTGCGCCTGGCAGGAACCCTTTTAATTTCATATCAACAAACATGAGCCCCAATTGAACAATAGGTGGTGGGGATACAGAAATAAATGACTCAGGGTTCCTACCTTCAAAGAAATTATAATCAAAGACAGATAATCTGAAAAATTGTGTAATAGAGATGAATGTAAAATGTGTGTAGCCACACAATTTGATATAAATTCCATGTATGGCATTACAGAGTTCCTAATGTTTTAAGCTAGCTACTGAAAGTTGATTCTTTTAAAAACTATTTGATATGCTTTGACTTTAAATTTCTCACCCTAATCTTGTGGTTCACTAAGTAGGAAGAACAAGCTTAAAATATTTTAATATGAGGACCATCTGTAGTTTTAATGATTTTATTGTAAAGCATGTGCTATAGAAAAAGAGAAAGGCTTTTGATATCTTCAAATGTGCTAAAGTAGTTTTCATATAATTTTTTTGATTTCAGAGCTGTCCAGAGCTTGTACAGCAGCTAAGGTGAGCAAATAACATTGATATTCCTTGATTTTGACAGACAGTGCTGTTCTTCACAGCTAGGTTTTTTTTTTTCTTTTTGAGACGGAGTCTACACTGTTGCCTGGGCTGGAGTTATAACGGTGTGATCTCAGTTTACTGCAAGCTCCGCCTCCCAGGTTCACATGATTCTCCTGCTTCAGCCTCCCGAGTAGCTGGGATTACAGGCATGCGCCACTACACCCAGCTAATTTTTTGTGTTTTTAGTAGAGATGGGGTTTCAGTATTTTGGCCAAACTGGTCTCGAACCTGACCTTGTGATCCACCTGCCTTGGCCTCCCAAAATGCTGGGATTACAGGCGTGAGCCACTGTACCCGGCCTCACAGCTAGGTTTTGAGACTGGTCAGAAGTTATTCTTCTCCGGAACAAGTTTATTTTCTTGGGCAAAGATTTTTCAGAGTCTATACTTAATCACATTCTGAATTGACCTAGCATGGATTTCACCCTACTCTATCCCAGGGCTTCTCTTTATTTTCTTTCTTTTTTTGAGACGAAGTCTTGCTCTGTCACCAGACTGGAGTACAGTGGCATGATCTGAGTTCACTGCAACCTCCGCCTCCTGGGTTTAAGTGATTCTCCTACCTCAGCCTTCCAAGTAGCTGGGACTACAGGTGTGTACCACCATGCCCAGCTGATTTTTGTATTTTTAGTAGAGGCAAGGTTTCATCTTGTTAGCCAGGATGGTCTCAATCTCTCTTTTTATTTATTTATTTATTTATTTATTTATTTATTTATTTATTTTTTATTTTATTTTTTTCTGAGACGGAGTTTCGTTCTTGTTACCCAGGCTGGAGTGCAATGGTGCGATCTCGGCTCACTGCAACCTCCGCCTCCTGGGTTCAGGCAATTCTCCTGCCTCAGCCTCCTGAGTAGCTGGGATTACAGGCACGCGCCACCATGCCCAGCTAATTTTTTGTATTTGTAGTAGAGACGGGGTTTCACCATGTTGACCAGGATGGTCTCGATCTCTTGACCTCGTGATCCACCCGCCTCAGCCTCCCAAAGTGCTGGGATTACAGGCTTGAGCCACCTCGCCCGGCCTATTTATTTTTTTAAGACGGGGTTTCACCATGTTGGTCAGGCTGGTCTTGAACTCCCGACCTTAGGTGATCTGCCCACCTTGGCCTTCAAAGTGCTTGGATTACAGGTGTGAGCCACCCTGCCTGGCGTCTTTTTTTGTTTTAAATTTGAGATGGAGTGTTGCTCTGTTGCCCAGGCTGGAGTACAGTGGCACAATCTCTGCTAACTGCAAACTCTGTCTCCTGGAGTTCAAGTGATTTTCCTGCCTCAGCCTCCTGAGTAGCCGGGACTGCAGGTGTGTGCTACCATGCCTGGCTAAGTTTGTATTTTTAGTAGAGACGAAGAGGTGGCTGGGTGCAGTGGCTCACGCCTGTAATCCCAGCACTTCGGGAGGCTGAGGCGGGTGAATCATGAGGTCAGGAGTTTAAGTGCAGCCTGGCCAAGATGATGAAACACTGTATCTACTAAAAATACAAAAATTAACTGGGTATGGTGGTGGGTGCCTGTAATCCCAGCTACTTGGGAGGCTGAGGCAGAGAATTGCTTGAACCCAGGAGACAGAGGTTGAAGCGAGCCAAGATCAGGCCACTGCACTTCAGCCTGGGCGACAGAGGGAGAATTTGTCTTGGAAAAAAAAAAAAAAAAGGAGATGAGGTTTCATGGTGTTGGGCAGGCTGATCTGGAACTCCTGACCTCAGGTCTCCCAACGTGTTATGAGTACAGGCGTCAGCCACCATGCTGGGCCTTTTTTTTTTTTTTTTGAGACGGAGTTTCGCTCTTGTTACCCAGGCTGGAGTGCAATGGCGCAATCTTGGCTCACCGCAACCTCCATCTCCTGGGTTCAAGCACTTCTCCTGCCTCAGCCTCCCGAGTAGCTGGGACTACAGGCGTGTGCCACCATGCCCAGCTAATTTTTGTATTTTAAGTAGAGACAGGGTTTCACCATGTTGACCAGGATGGTCTCGATCTCTTGACCTCGTGATCCACCCGTCTTGGCCTCCCAAAGTGCTGGGATTATAGGCGTGAGCCACCACGCCCGGCCATTTTTTTTTTTTTTTTTTTTTGCAATGAAGTTTTGCTCTTGTTAATTAACCCAGGCTGGAGTATAATGGTATGGTCTCTGCTCACTGCAACTTCTACCTCCCAGGTTCAAGTGATTCTCCTGCCTCAGCTTCCCAAGTAGTTGGCATTATAGGCACCTGCCACCACGCTTGATTAATTTTTAATTTTATTATTATTATTATTATTATTATTTTTTGAGACGGAGTTTCGCTCTTGTTACCCAGGCTGGAGTGCAATGGCTCGATCTCGGCTCACCGCAACCTCCGCCTCCTGAGTTCAGGCAATTCTCCTGCCTCAGCCTCCTGAGTAGCTGGGATTATAGGCACGCACCACCATGCCCAGCTAATTTTTTGTATTTTTTTTTTTTTGAGACGGAGTTTTTTGCTCTTGTTACCCAGGCTGGAGTGCAATGGCGCGATCTCGGCTCACTGCAACCTCCACCTCCTGGGTTCAGGCAATTCTCCTGCCTCAGCCTCCCGAGTAGCTGGGATTACAGGCACGTGCCACCATGCCCGGCTAATTTTTTGTATTTTTAGTAGAGACGGGGTTTCACCCTGTTGACGGGGTTGGTCTCGATCTCTCGACCTCGTGATCCACCCGCCTCGGCCTCCCAAAGTGCTGGGATTACAGGCTTGAGCCACCGCGCCCGGCAATTTTTTGTATTTTTTAGTAGAGACGGGGTTTCACCATGTTGACCAGGATGGTCTCGATCTCTTGACCTCGTGATCCACCCGCCTCGGCCTCCCAAAGTGCTGGGATTACAGGCTTGAGCCACCGCGCCCGGCCTTATTTTTATTATTATTATGTAATTTTTTTGAGACTGAGTCTTGCTGTTGCCCAGCTTTATTTTTATTTTTTGAGACGAAAGTCTCACTCTGTCACCCAGGCTGGAGTGCAATGGCTTGATCTCGGCTCACTGCAACCTCTGCCTACTGGGTTCAAGCAGTTCTCCTGCTTCAGCCTCCCAAGTAGCTGGGACTACATTTGCATGGACCATGATGCCCAGCTAATTTTTTGTATTTTAGTAGAGACAGAATTTCACCATGTTGGCCAGGATAGCCTTGATCTCCTGAACGTTAGATCTGCCCATCTTGGCCTCCTAAAATGCTGGGATTACAGGTGTGAGCCACTAGCCTGGCCAATTTTTTTGTATTTTTAGTAGAGACAGGGTTTCACCCTGTTAGCCAGGCTGGTCTCAAACTCCTGACCTCAGGTGATTTGCCCATTTTAGCCTCCCAAAATGCTGGGATTACAGGCGTTAGCCACTGTGCTTGGCTCCTTTTCTGGTTTTTTTTTTTTTTTTTTTTTTTTTTCTTATTTTATCTCAGATTCCCTGCAGAAAGATATTCCTGGGTCTCTCCAACTTGATACTGATGACAATTTAGATTAGAAAATTCTTTGCTCCAGGGCGGCCTGGTGCATTCTTTTTTTTTTTTTTTTTTTTTTGCCTGCCTTCACCTAGCAACCTGGTGCATTCTTGAATGTTAAATAGCATCCCTGGTCTCTTCATTAGTTGCCAGTAATATCTCCTCATTTGTTACAGTCATGTCCCCTGGGGCACAAAATCACCCCTGGTTGGGAATTGCTCATCTAAGCCTAGGAATTCCGTATAGCTGGGGGTGATGGCTCATGTTTATAATTCCAACAATTTGGGAGGTTGAAGTAGGCAGATCACTTGAGGTCAGGAGTTTGAGACCAGCCTAGCCAGCATGGTGAAATCCTGTCTCTACAAAAAATACAAAAATTATCTGGGTGTGGTGGCTCATGCCTGTAATCCCAGCTACTTGGGAGGCTGAGGCACTCAATGGCTTGAGCCTGGGAGGTGGAGGTTGCAGTGAGCTGAGATCATATCACTGCACTCCAACCTGGGTGACAGAGCAAGATTATATCAAAAAAAAAAAAAAAAAAAGAATTAAGTGTGGAACAAGATAAATAGAAGGTAATCACTGAATCAGAGAATGCTTGATAAAATTGAGTATAATGTTATGAATATAACTTTTTTGCTTTGATTTTGGGAAAAATTGTTTGATTTGGAAGGTATATATGTGTGATAAACTCCTGTTACAGTAAAAATGCTAGGCTTGAAGACAGTCGCTTTCAGCAGGTCGTGGCTTTTTACATTTTTAATTTAGTGGAAATTTCCATGCTTAAATTCAGAATTAAGACTTTGGGAATTTAAGGAAGTTATTAATAAACTATGTTTAGAGCATAGTGAAGTTCTCAGGTAGCACATGGTGATATCTTAGAGTGTTCATATTGAGGAAATAAGTTTTACATTTAGCCTACTTTTGTGTGTGTGTGTGTGTGTGTGTGTGTGTGTGTAAAAGCAATTTTTTTCTTTCTTTTTTCTTTTGAGACGGATTCTTACTCTGTCTCTTAGGCAATCTTGGCTCACTGCGGTCTTTGCCTCTTGGGTTCAAGCAATTCTCCTGCCTCAGCCTCCCAAGTAGCTGCAATTACAGCTATCCGTCATCATGCCCAGCTAATTTTTTTTTTTTTTTTTTTTTTGAGACGGAGTTTCGCTCTGGTTACCCAGGTTGGAGTGCAATGACGTGATATCGGCTCACCGCAACCTCCGCCTCCTGGGTTCAGGCAATTCTCCTGTCTCAGCCTCTTGAGTAGCTGGGATTAGGGGCACGCACCACCATGCCCAGCTAATTTTTTGTATTTTGAGTAGAGACGGGGTTTCACCATGTTGACCAGGATGGTCTCGCTCTCTTGTCCTCATGATCCACCTGCCTCTGCCTCCCAAAGTGCAGGGATTACAGGCGTGAGCCACGGCACCCGGCCCAACCTGGCTAATTTATATATATATATACATTTTTTTTTTTTTTTTTTTTTTGTGAGACGGAGTTTCGCTCTTGTTACCCAGGCTGGAGTGCAATGGCACGATCTTGGCTCATCGCAACCTCCGTCCCCTGGGTTCAGGCAATTCTCCTGCCTCAGCCTCCTGAGTAGCTGGGATTACAGGCACGTGCCACCATGCCCAGCTAATTTTTGTATTTTTAGTAGAGGCGGGGTTTCACCATGTTGACCAGGATGGTCTCGATCTGCCTGCCTCGGCCTCCCAAAGTGCTGGGATTACAGGCTTGAGCCACCGCGCCCGGCCATTTTTATATTTTTAGTAGAGGCTCGGTTTTACTATGTTGGCCAGGTTGGTAACGAACTCCTGACCTCCAGTGATCTGCCCACCTCAGCCTGTTAAAGTGCTGGGATTATAGGTGTGAGCTACCATGCCCAGGCATTAAAAGCGTTTTTTAATTTTTCCAAAACTTGCATCAAGGTAAAGCAAAGGTCTAGTTGATGTGGGTGTGTTGTATTTGGGGTTAGCCGTATTGCCCTCATTTGCCCTCATTATGTGCTCACTGGACAGCAGCAAATTTTTTTTTCTTTTGAGATGGAGTCTCACTCTATCACCCAGGCTGGAGTGCAATGGCTTGATCTTGGCTCACTGCAACCTTCACCTCCCTGTTTCAAGCAATTCTCCTGCCTCAGCACCCCAGGTAGCTGCGATTACAGGTATCTGCCACCACACCCAGCTAATTTTTGTATTTTTAGTAAACATGGGGTTTCACCAAAGTGTTGGGATTACAGGCTTGAGCCACTGTGCCCAACTGAATTGCAACTTCAAGTAAAGGATTAGCCTTCTGAATCATCAGTTTAATGTGCATATAGGCAAATACACCAAATCTGAACCAGCTTTAAAAAATTATAATGTGGCCAGGTGCAATGGCTCACACTTATACTTTGGGAGGCCGAGGTGGGCGGATCATCTGAGTTCAGGAGTTCGAGACCAGCCTGGCCAACATGGCGAAACTTGATCTCTAATAAAAATATAAAAAAGTAGTTGGGTGTATTGGTGCACACCTTTAATCCAGCTACACAGGAGGCTGAGGCTGGAAAATTGTTTGAACTCTGGAGCCAGAGGTGGTAGTGAGCTGAGATTGCATCATTGCACTCCAGCCTGGGCAACAGAGTGAGACTCTGTCTCAAAAAAGTAAAAGAAAAAGGAAAGAATTTTTTTTTTTTTTTGAGATGGAGTTTCGCTCTTGTTACCCAGGTTGGAGTGCAATGGCATGATCTTGGCTCACGGCAACCTCTGCCTCCTGGGTTCTAATTCTCCTGCCTCAGCCTCCTGAGTAGCTGGGATTACAGGCATGCACCACCATGCCCAGCTAATGTTTTGTATTTTTAGTAGAGATGGGGTTTCACCATGTTGACCAGGATGGTCTCGATCTCTTGACCTTATGATCCACCCGCCTCGGCCTCCCAAAGTGCTGGGATTACAGGCGTGAGCCACTGTGCCTGGCCAAAAAAAGAAAGAATGTTTTCCTTTACCTGATATTTAGTCATTCAGTATAGATGGTAATTTTAAGTTAAGGAGTATATTTTGCTGCTACTCCTGTTTCTTTTTTTTTTTTTTTTTTTTGAGGCGGAGTTTCGCTCTTGTTACCCAGGCTGAGAGTGCAATGGCGCGATCTCGGCTCACCGCAACCTCCGCCTCCTGGGCTCAGGCAATTCTCCTGCCTCAGCCTCCTGAGTAGCTGGGATTATAGGCACGCGCCACCATGCCCAGCTAATTTTTTGTATTTTTAGTAGAGACGGGGTTTCACCCTGTCGACCAGGATGGTCTCGATCTCTCGACCTTGTGATCCACCTGCCTCGGCCTCCCAAAGTGCTGGGATTACAGGCTTGAGCCACCGCGCCTGGCCTTCCTGTTTCTTTTAACTGTCTTCATAGCACTGTGGACTGCTAAGTGCTCAGTAAATGCTTACAGAATGTCTGCTCAGGGGTCTGACATTGTCATGGCAGTTTAGTTTTGCAAAGACCTTTCTTATTTTTCAAGTTTGAAAAAATATACCAAGAGTTAGAATTGTGGAGGTGTATTGGATTCCTAAACCTATCCACAAAAGCCCATTTAGCTGAGAATTGAAGCCTGAATATTGGGTCCTAGAAACCCAGAGGTCACAGTAGTTTATTTTTTCTGGGATGGATCTGGTCATAGGAATTTTTTTTTTTTTTTTTTTGAGACGGAGTTTCACTCTTGTTACCCAGGCTGGAGTGCAATGGCGCGATGATCTCGGCTCACCGCAACCTCCGCCTCCTGGGTTCAGGCAATTCTCCTGCCTCAGCCTCCTGAGTAGCTGGGATTACAGGCACGAGCCACCATGCCCAGCTAATTTTTTTTTGTATTTTTAGTAGAGACAGGGTTTCACCATGTTGATCAGGATGGTCTCGATCTCTCGACCTCGTGATCCACCCGCCTCGGCCAGGAATATTTTCTAATGGGTAGTTTCCCTCCAGAGTACCCACTGCCTTTTCTCTGGGTCTCTATCTCTGCCCTAGTGTTTCTTTTCCCTCTCATCTTTCCTCTCATGTTGCTGTATACCCACAAGTGTTGACTTACCAATTTATTTTCTTCTCATTATCTCTGCAATCAAAAGTTTTATTTTCTGTTGATATCCAAAGTCAATTACATATTTGGAGGAAAGGAGCTGGGTGTGGGGGTGCACACGTGTAGTCCCAGCTACATGAGAGGTTGAAGTGAGAGGATTACTTAAGCCCTGGAGTTGGAGTCTGGCCTGGGCAAGATAGGGAAATACTATCTCTACAAAAAAGTTAATAAAAAGGAAAAAGAAAGGAAAGGCATTAATGATTGATTTAAACTAGGTTTCATTACTTGGGAGCTAATAAAACAACTGGTGGCCGGGCATGGTGGCTCACACCTGTAATCCAAGCACTTTGGAGGCCAAGGCAAGTGGATCACCTGAGGTCGGGAGTTCAAGACCAGCCTGACCAACATGGTGAAACCCCGTCTTTATAAAAAAATACAAAATAAGCCAGGTGCGGTGGCTCAAGCCTGTAATCCCAGCACTTTGGGAGGCTGAGGTGGGCAGATCACAAGGTCAAGAGATCGAGACCATCCTGGTCAACATGGTGAAACCCCGTCTCTACTAAAAATACAAAAAATTAGCTGGGCATGGTGGCGCGTGCCTGTAATCCCAGCTACTCAGGAGGCTGAGGCAGAAGAATTGCCTGAACCCAGGAGGCGGAGGTTGCAGTGAGCCGAGATCGCGCCATTGTACTCCAGCCTGGGTAACAAGAGCGAAACTCCGTCTCAAAAAAAAAAAAAAAACAAAATAAAAAAAATAAAACAACTGGTAAAGAGGTTTTGATCACCTTTATTTTAACTTTCACACTGCTTGTTAGCACCTTCTTCAGAAAAAAATGGAGCCAGGAGACAAAGGAAAGCATTTTATTTTCTTTTGCTACTTTTTGTTGACACTAGAAAACTTTTTTTTCCTCCCACCGCTGCCTCCTCAGCAACACTATAAAACTTTTTAGGAAAAGGGCTAAAGCCAATTATTAATATCAATTTTATGGCCAGGCGTGGTGGCTCACATCTTTAATCCCAGCACTGTGGAAGGCTGAGGTGGGTGGATCACAAGGTCAGGAGTTCGAGACCAGCCTGACCAACATGGTGAAACCTTGTCTCTACTAAAAATACAAAAAATTAGCTGGGCTTGGTGGCAGACGCCTCTAATCCCAGCTACTCGGGAGGCTGAGGCAGAAGAATTGTGTGAACCTGGAAGGCAGAGGTTGCAGTGAGCCAAGATTGTGCACTCCAGCCTGGGTGAGAGAGTGAGACTCAGTCCCAGAAAAAAAAAAAATCAGTTTTATATAGTGACTTTTGGTACTTTGTTGTAACGTTGAATAGTAACTTTATGCTGTATTCTCCTCTCTTTCCCCTCTTCCCTGAACTCCTTATAGGGAAAAAAATTTTGATGAATTTTCTAAGCACCTTAAGGGCCTTGTTAATCTGTATAACCTTCCAGGGGACAAGTAAGTATTTTTAATATTTTTGCTTTTGTTTGGAAAAATCAGTATAAATCTATAAGAAACGTTATGCTTAGAAATTTGCCAACTCTTCTGCTATTTGTCACTCCTAGTTTCTACTTATACTGCAGTCTTTAGCTCAGCTTCCACCTTTATGCCTTTCACAGATATCTTCAGAGGCAATGCCTGCATTAATCGATCATAATGCTGGAAGACCGAATATAATCTTTGAGATGTTCAGCATTCCAATATCTGGCTGAAAGGAATTAGTTATTGTGGAACTGGCTTATGATTTCTATTTTTAACCTACCTGGGATTCTGTTAACCTCCTCAGCTTTTTAAACCAGAGATAAGCCGGGCGCGGTGGCTCAAGCCTGTAATCCCAGCACTTTGGGAGGCCGAGGCGGGTGGATCACGAGGTCGAGAGATCGAGACCATCCTGGTCAACATGGTGAAACCCCGTCTCTACTAAAAATACAAAAAATTAGCTGGGCATGGTGGCACGTGCCTGTAATCCCAGCTACTCAGGAGGCTGAGGCAGTAGAATTGCTTGAACCCAGGAGGCGGAGGTTGCGGTGAGCCGAGATTGCGCCATTGCACTCCAGCCTGGGTAACAAGAGTGAAACTCCGTCTCAAAAAAAAAAAAAAAAACAGAGATAAAAATCAGCCTTGAAGTGCTAAAAATAGGCATTAGTAGTAGTGAAGTCAGTTGAAGTGGCTCATGCCTCTAATCCCAGCACATTGGGAGGACAAGACAGGAAGATTTTTTTTGAACTCAGGAGCTCAATACCAGCCTGGGCTACATAGTAAGACCCTGTCTCTAGCAGAAAGACAATAACAACAGCTTAGCTGGGCATGGTGATGAGTGCCTGTAGTCCTAGCTACTTGGGAGACTAAGGTGGGAGGATCACTTGAAATTAGTAGTTTTTTTTTTTTTTTTTTTTTTTGAGACGGAGTTTTGCTCTTGTTACCCAGGCTGGAGTGCAATGGCGCGATCTCGGCTCACCGCAACCTCCGCCTCCTGGGTTCAGGCAATTCTCCTGCCTCAGCCTCCTGAGTAGCTGGGATTACAGGCACGCACCACCATGCCCAGCTAATTTTTTGTATTTTTAGTAGAGACGGGGTTTCACTATGTTGACCAGGATGGTCTCGATCTCTTGACCTCGTGATCCACCCGCCTCGGCCTCCCAAAGTGCTGGGATTACAGGCTTGAGCCACCGCGCCCGGCCTGAAATTAGTAGTTTTAGGGCGCTGTTAGCAGTGATTGCATCACTGTACTCCAGTATGGGCTACAGAGAAACTCTCAAAAAAATACACACACACACACACACACACACACACACACACACACACACACAAACGTAGTGACAAAAATTACTTTATTTTAAAAATCAGTGTTTTAGGCTGGGCACAGTGGCTCATGCCTGTAATCCTGGCACTTTGGGAGGTTGAGGTGGGTTGACCACCTGAGATCAGGTCAAGAATTAATGCAGGCGTCCCCAGAATACGGCCCCCCCGCCGCACTTCAGGAAGGGGCACCTCTTTCATTGGTGGTCAGTGAGAGGAGTACAGTATGTGGCGGCCCTCCAACGGTATGAGGGACAGTGAACTGGCCCCCTGTGTAAAAAGTTTGGGGATGCCTGAATTAATGTTTTAAAGTTATTTTTATGTATTTACTTATTATAAGATGGGGTTTCACCATGTTGGTCAGGCTGGTCTTGAACTCCCAACCTCAGGTGATCCACCCATCTTGGCCTCTAAAGTGCTTGGATTACAGGCGTGAGCCACCACACCCTTTAATGGACTGTCACTATGTCACCCAGGCTGGAGTGCAATGGTGTGATCTCAGCTCACTGCAACCTCTGCCTCCCAGGTTCAAGCAATTCTCCTGCCTCAGCCTCCTGAGTAGCTGGGTTTACAGGTGTGCACCACCATACAGGGCTAATTTGTTTGTTTGTTTGCTTTTTTTTTTTTTGGAGACAGAGTCTTGCTCTGTTGCCCAGCTAGAGTGCCGTGGTGCAGTCTCCACTCACTGCTATCCCTACTTCCTGGGTTCAAGCGATTCTCTTGCGTCAGCCTCTTGAGTAGCTGGGATTACAGGTGCCCACCATGATGCCCAGCTAATTTTTACATTTTTAGTAGAGATGTGGTTTCACCATGTTGTCCAGGCTGGTCTGAAACTCCTGACCTCAGGTGATCCGCTTGCCTCAGCCTCCCAAAGTACTGGGATTACAGGTGTGAGTTACTGCACTGGGCCATATTTTTCAACTATTTAACTCATGTTCTTATCTACTCTCCAGCAAACTGAAGACTAAAATGTACTTGGCTCTCCAATCCTTAGAACAAGATCTATCTAAAATGGCAATTATGTACTGGTAAGACTGCTAAAACCTTAATTTGATATGATTCTTTGAGTTTTTTCCAAGGAGATTGGGGTCCTATTTTATTTTATTTTATTTTATTTTTATTTTTTTGTTAGGGTCCTATTTTATACATCTCTTATAGCCTGTGTGATATATCTCCTTTCTCTTCCAAAACGCTGACTGCATTTGAACTTCTGAAAGTATCATTAATTTGTTGGTTACCATAGGTTTTATCTCAAGACTTGTCAGACCTAGACTCCCATCTGACAAACAATAGTCTAATTGTATTTTTTGTTCACCATATTATATACTGGTGTGTACTTGTGTACTTGGAAATAATCCCTTTGCTTTGGAGATGAAATACATTTGCTATATGCTCAATTACAAGACAGAGCCATTATAAAAGTATAAAACTTTGGGCCGGGTGTGGTGTCTCATGCCTGTAATCCCAGCACTTTGGGAGGCCGAGGTGGGTGGATCACCTGAGGTCAGAAGTTCGAGACCAGCCTGCGCAACATGGTGAAACCCCGTCTCTACTGAAAATACAAAAAATTTGCTGGGTGTGGTGGCACACGCCTGTAATCCCAGCTACTCGGGAGGCTGAGGCAGGAGAATCACTTGAAGCCAGGAGGTGGAGGTTGTAGTGAGCTGAGATTGCACCACTGCATTCCAGCCTGGGCGACAAGAGTGCAACTCTGTCTCAAGAAAAAGACTTTAGAGCGGTGAACTTGTATCATAGTGTGTACCAAGACCATCAAGGATTAAATATAAACAAACATAGATCATTTGTCTTACAGGAAAGCAACTAATGCTGGTCCCTTGGATAAGATTCTTCATGGAAGTGTTGGTTATCTCACACCAAGGAGCGGGGGTACGTGATCCTATTTGGCTTATTTAAAAACATGTCTGATTTAAGTTGAGGGGTCATTACTTTTCATTTCACCTTTAGTTTGTTCATTTATGTATTTTATTTTATTTTTTTGAAACAGAGCCTCACTTGTGGCCCAGGCTGGAGTACAGTGGCATGATCTCAGCTCACTGCACCCTCCACCTGCTGGGCTCAAGTAATTCTCATGCCTCAGCCTCCTGAGTAGCTGGGATTACAGGTTTGCACCATAACACCCAGCTAATTTATTCTATTGTTGGTAGAGACAGGGTTTAACTGTTTTGGCCAGGCTGGTCCTGAACTCCTCACTTCAAATGATCCGCCTGCCTTGGTCTCCCAAAGTGCTGGGATTGGGGGCATGTACCACTGCACCCAGCCTATTGATTTGTTTTTATTCTTATTTATTTTTTTGAGACAGGCTCTCACCAGGCTGGAGTGCAGTAGTGTGATCTTGGCTTATTGCAACCGCTGCCTCCTGGGTTCAAGCAATTTTTCTGCCCTAGCCTCCTGAGTAGCTGGGATTATAGGTGCACGCCACCATGCTCAGCTAATTTTTGTGTTTTTAGTAGAGACTAGGTTTCAACATGTTGGTCAGGCTGGTCTTGGACTCCTGACCTCATGATCTACCTGTCTCGGCCTCCCACAGTGCTGGGATTATAGGCATGAGCTACCATGCCTGGCCTTTTTTTTTTTTTTTTTTTGAGAAGGAGTCTCACTTTGTCACCCAGGCTGGAGTGCAATGGCACGATCTTGGCTGATTCCACCTCCCAGGTTCAAGTGATCCTCTTGCCTCAACCCCCCTAGTAGCTGGGATTATAGGCATGTGCCACCATGCCTGGCTAATTTTTATATTTTTAGTAGACATGGGGTTTTGCCATGTTGGCCAGCCTGATCTCCAATTCCTGACCTCAGATGATACACCCACCTTAGCCTCCCAAAGTGCTGGGATTGCAAACAGTTTTAGCCACTGCACCACCCCTGTTTATTTATTTTTGAGACAGGGTCTTGCTGTGTTGCCCAGGCTGGAGTTCAGTGGTGCAATCATGACCTCTCTCTAGCCTCAAACTTCTGGGCCCAAACAATCCTCCCAACTCAGTTTCTTGAGTAGCTAGGACTACCGGGATACCATGCCTGGCTAATTTTTTATTGTTTTATGGAGTGGTCTTACTACGTTGCTTAGGCTGGTCTTGAACTGGGACCAAGTGATCAAGTGATCTTCCTGCCACATTGAATCACAAAGTGTTGGGATTATAGGCATAAGACGCTATGCCTGGCCTCATCTTAGGTTTATAAACATATAAGCAGGTAGGTAAAATTCTCAGATATTTGTGTATTTTGTGATGATTTCTTTTTTGGGGGGGGCAGGTAGAGTCTCATCTGTGTCCCAGGCTGGAGTGCAGTGGCGCTATCTTAGCTCACTGCAACCTCTGCCTCCTGGGTTCCAGTAATTCTCTTGCCCGAGTAGCCAAGATTACAGGCACGCTCCTGTAATTTTGTGGCCACCATGCCTGGCTAATTTTTGTATTTTTAGTAGAGATGGGGTTTTCACCATGTTGGCCAGGCTGGTCTTGAATACCTGACCTTAGGTGATCCACCTGCCTTGGGCTCCCAAAGTGCTGGGATTACAGGTGTAAGCCACAGCATTTGGCCTTTCTGTGATGATTTATAAGCTGTCAATACCTGTCCTCCCCATTTTTGTTTGTTTTTGTCTGTCCTTCTGGCTGGAGTACAGTGATCCGAACATAACTCACTTCAGCCCTTAACTCTTGGGCTTAAGTGATCTTCCTGCCTCAGTCTCCTGAGTAGCTAGGACTATAGGCAAGTGCAGCCATGCCTGGCTAACTGTAACAATTTTTTTGGAGATGGGGGTCTCACTATGTTGCCTAGGCTGGAGCGCAGTGATTCAGTTCTAACTCACTGCAGACTTTAACCCTGACCTCAAGTGATCCTCTGGCCTCAGCCTCCCAAAGTGTTGGGATTATAATCGTGAGCTAGTGCACCCAGCCCTTTATTTAATCAATTTTGTGAAATAAATTGTTAGTCCCAGATTCCATACTTAATCTTCTGTCATACTTCTTTATTTATTTTTCGAGACAGGGTTTTGCTCTGTCTTCCCAGCTGGAGTGCAGTGGCATGATCATGTGCATCCTTGACCTCCCACCTTATCTTCCTGAGTAGCTGGGACTACAGGCACTCACCAGCATGCCAGGCTAATTATTATTATTATTATTATTATTATTATTATTATTGAGATGGAGTCTCACTATGTCGCCCAGGGTGGAGTGCAGTGGCTCGATCTTGTCTCACCTCAACCTCCATCTCCTGGGATCAAGCAATTCTCCTGTCTTAGTCTCCCAATTAGCTGGAACTACAGGCCCATGCCACCACTCCTGGCTACTTTTTTGTATTTTTACTAGAAATGGGGTTTCACCATGTTAGCCAGGATGGTCTCCACCTCCTGACCTCATGATCTGCCTGCCTCAGCCTCCTAAAGTGCTGAGATTGCAGGCGTGAGCCACCACACCTGGCCAATTTTTTTTTGTATCTTAATACAAAAAACCCTATCTCTTAAGATAGGGTTTCACCATGTTGATGGCTGGTCTTGATCCACCTGCCTCAGCCTCCCAAAGTACTAGGATTACAGGCGTGCCTGACCTATCATTTGTTTTTTTAAAGATGAGGTCTCACTGTGCTTCCGAGACTGGTCTCAAACTCCTGGGCTCAAGTGATCCTCCTGCTGCAGCTTCCCAAAGTGCAGTGATTATAGGTGTGAGCCACCATGCCTGCCGTCTTTCATAAGTTGCTTTGGAGCGTGACTCTTCATATATGTTAAACTACTTGTTTGAGTATAGGTTTATGTAAATGTTAATGCTTTTCTTTATTTGTAATTTACCTGATAAAGATACCATAATGAGTTTTATTTTTCATAGGTCATTTAATGAACCTGAAGTACTATGTCTCTCCTTCTGACCTGCTGGATGACAAGACTGCATCTCCCATCATTTTGCATGAGAATAATGGTAAGACTTTAATTGTAAAGAAACTAATGGTTTTGTTGGGTGCCCAGCTTTCCTTTAATTTCCAGTTTGCTATTCTCTAATGAGTTTGCTGACCTTATCATTTGCACCTTATACACACAACACCTCACACACAAATATATACATCTGTTCACATGTATATCTATCCATCTATCTATATATATACAAACATGCATATATACACAAATACGTAATAGGAGCTTAGTAAGTACTTTTGAATAAATAAGTAAATGAGTGAATCAAGAGCTATAAACCATCTTTCCTGAGATAATCAGGTTACTTATTGTTTTAAAAGTGAAGAAGGGTGGGCATGGTGGTTTATGCCTACAGTCCTAGCTACTTGGGAGGTTCAGGCATAAGGATTGCTTGAGGCCAGGAGTTTGAGACTGTAGCACACCATGATCGTGCCTGTCAATAGCCACTGTACTTCAGCCTGGGCAACATAGTAAGTTACTGATCAAAAAAAGAAAAAAGTGAGCCGGGCGCGGTGGCTCAAGCCTGTAATCCCAGCACTTTGGGAGGCCGAGGCGGGTGGATCACGAGGTCGAGAGATCGAGACCATCCTGGTCAACATGGTGAAACCCCGTCTCTACTAAAAGCGCAAAAAATTAGCTGGGCATGGTGGCGCGTGCCTGTAATCCCAGCTACTCAGGAGGCTGAGGCAGGAGAATTGCCTGAGCCCAGGAGGCGGAGGTTGCGGTGAGCCGAGATTGCGCCATTGCACTCCAGCCTGGGTAACAAGGGCGAAACTCCGTGTCAAAAAAAAAAAAAAAAAAAAAAAAAAAAAAAAAAGAAAAAAGTGAAGTTAGCTTTCTAAATTAAAGAACTATAGTAATGGACATTATTTTCTGTTTACCCTTAATACAAGAAAAGATAAAAGAAATGGACTTAATACCTCCTTAAGTCTTTTTGTACTTTCGCTCATTGACTCCGTCCCTTTATTGTTTCCTTGTTTGTTTATTTAAGATGGAGTCTCAGCCACTTATGGTGGCTCACGCCTATAATCCCAGCACTTTGGGAGGCCAAGGTGGGTAGATCAGGAGGTTAGAAGATCGAGACTATCCTGGCTAACATGGTGAAGCCCTATCTCTATTAAAAATACAAAATATTAGCCGGGCGCGGTGGCTCAAGCCTGTAATCCCAGCACTTTGGGAGGCTGAGGCGGGCGGATCACGAGGTCAAGAGATCGAGACCATCCTGGTCAACATGGTGAAACCCTGTCTCTACTAAAAATACAAAAAATCAGCTGGGCATGGTGGCACGTGCCTGTAATCCCAGCTACTCAGGAGGCTGAGGCAGGAGAATTGCCTGAACCCAGGAGGTGGAGGTTGCGGTGAGCCGAGATCGCGCCATTGCACTCCAGCCTGGGTAACAAGAGCGAAACTCCGTCTCAACAACAACAACAACAACAACAACAACAAAAAAATACAAAAAATTAGCTGGGCATGGTGGTGCATGCCCGTAATCCCAGCTACTCAGGGAGGCTGAGGCAGGACAATCGCTTGAACCCGGGAAGTGGAGGTTGCAGTGGGCTAAGATTGCGCCATTGCACTCCAGCCTGGGCAACAAGAGCAAAATGCCATCTCAAAAAAAAGAATGGAGTCTCCCTCTGTTGCCCAGATTGGAGTGGAGTGGTATGATCTCAGCTCACTGTAGCCTCCACCTCCTGGGTTCAAGCAATTCTCCTGCCTCACCCTCCTGAGTAGCTGGGACTACAGGCGTGTGCCACTACACCAGGTTAATTTTTGTATTTTTAGTAGAGACAGGGTTTCACTATGTTGCCCAGGCTGGTCTTGAACTCCTGACCTTAGGTGATCCACCTGCCTTGGCCTCCCAAAGTGCTGGGATTACAGGTCAGGCTTCTTTATTGTTACTAAAATTTGGCATGGGGGGAAGTAGGTCTCTCTCTGTTGCCCAGGCTGGAGTACAGTGATTAGATCACAGCTCACTGCAGCCCCAAAGTCCTGGGCTCAAGCCATCCGTCTGCCTTGGCCTCCCAAAGTTCTAGGATTTCAGGTGTGAGCCAGTGCAACAGCTTATCCCTTTATTATAATCCTACTTAAATGCATTCTGAAGAAAAAATAATATTGGTACTGAGCCCTTCATAAATGATGTTTTTGGACTGCATTGTTTCTTGTGTTTATTTACTTACAAAAATAATTATTGGAGGATTAGGAAGGTAACTTTCAGGATTTCTAAGTTTCATAGGAAGTACAGGCCGTGTGTGGTAGTTTATGCCTGTAATCCCAGCACTTTGGGAGGCTGAGGTGGATGGATCAACTTTAGGCCAGGAGTTTGAGAGCAGCTTGGCCACCCTGGCACAAGCCCATCTCTACTAAAAATACAAAACAATTAGCCAGGCATTTTGGTGCATGCCTGTAATCCCCGCTACTCAGGAGGCTGCCTGGGCAACAGAGTGAGACTCCGTCTCTAATGAAAAAATAAATAAATAAAGGAATAACCATCTGATAAATTATGGCTGACAAATACTGCAAAATATTACCCTTTTTTTTTTTTTTTAGATGGAGTCTCACTGTCACCCAGGCTGGAGTGCAGTGGCATGATCTCAGCTCACTGCAACTTCCGCTTTCCCATTCAAGCAATTCTCCTCAGCTTCTAAGAGCTGTGATTACTGGCATGTGGCACCATGCCTGGCTAATTTTTGTATTTTTAGTAGAAATGGGGTTTCACCATGTTGGCCAGGCTGGTCTCCAACTCCTATACCTCAAGTGATCCACCTGTCTTGGTCTCCCAAACTACTGGGATTACAGGTGTGAGCTACCGCGCCTGGCCTAAATTAACCTTTTAAAACATTTTGTGGGTTGGGCAAGGTGGTTCACACCTGAGAGTTTCTGTCTCAAAAAAAAAAAAGACAAAAAGAAACCCCACCAAACATATTGTGATCCCTGTCATTTGTATTGCTTTGAGGAAAACCCTTTTTCTTTCTTGTCCCCAGTTTCTCGATCTTTGGGCATGAATGCATCAGTGACAATCGAAGGAACATCTGCTATGTACAAACTTCCAATTGCACCATTAATTATGGGGTCACATCCAGTTGACAATAAATGGTAAGTTAAATAGAATTTTAGAGTAGCAAAGTCAGTTTTTCTCAAAGTGCAGTATGGAACAAATGTTTATTCTGGCTCTTATTCTACTTGAATTTCTAGAGGTTGGCCTTTTGTTTTATCCACTGATTTCTCTTTTGTTCAGTATCTGAGTATTCCTCTCCAAAGTCTGCTCATAGAACACATTCTCTGCCCTGAGAGAGAAGGAAGAGAACTGTGCTAATTCCTCATGTTTAACGAGTGCCCGTTTTTATCTTATGTTCATTTGGAGTTATATTGGAGTAATAACTGGAGAACATGCCTTAGGATAAATGTTTGATTAAATACTACAGCAATAACCAACAGCATGTTTGGGAATTGGGGGTAGGAAGTTTCAAAGAGTGAGCTTTTGAGAGTTTGTAAGTATGTGTCTGTGTGATACATATATGTTTAAGAATAGGTGTTTAGATTTTTCATTTTCATGTCAAGTCAAAATCCAACCCTTCCGCCCTTTTTTTTTTGGAGGACCCCTTCCTTCTCCTCAATCACCAGTGCCAACAGTGTTGATCTTCCTGCCTGTTTCTTCTTGAAGTTTCCACAGCCAATCCCAGTATCTAGAGCATTTGTACAGAAACTGCAGAACTGCACAGGTGAGTTTTTAGCATCAGGAGCTAATACTTGTTATAAGTGTGAAAAGGAAACTTGAAAATCAGGTCATCATGGATGTTTTTCAGTCTTGCATGCCTCACTGAAGTATTAATGGGTGTAGATGTTACAGTGCTTTGTACTAGTAAATGCTTACTCTTTTTAAATAAATGGGTGAAGGAATGTGGAAATCATGAAGGGGAAACTGAGTTGTCAGTGTTTTCATCTTAACATGATCATTATATTGATCCTTGTTTTTCCAGGAATTCCATTGTTTGAAACTCAACCAACTTATGTACCCCTCTATGAACTGATCACTCAGTTTGAGCTATCAAAGGACCCTGACCCCATACCTTTGAATCACAACATGCGATTTTATGCTGTAAGTAATGACCTGTGGAGCTAGAATGTTATAAGTTATGTTTGGACGCAAGATCATAATCTTCCTTCATAGCATTATTGAGGTCAGATAAATTCCTTCAAGACTGCTGGATCATGTCCTATTTCCTTAATAAGGTAGGAAATTACAGAAAGCTCAGAAATGTACTGAAATCAAACGGCATGAGCTTTCATTAGGAAACAACAATGTACGTTTCTTTATTGAAATTTTTGGGTGATTGGCTGGGTGCAGTGGCTCACACCTGTAATCCCGGGACTTTGGGAGGCCAAGGTGGGTTGTTCACTAGAGGTCAGGAGACCAAGACCAGCCTGGACAGCATGGTAAAACCCCATCTCTACTCAAAGTACAAAAATTAACTGGGTGTGGTGGCTCATGCCTGTAATCTTAGCTACTTGGGAGGCTGAGGCAGGACAATCGCTTGAACCTGGGAGGCAGAGGTTGCAGTAAGCTGAGATTGTGCCATTAGCACTCCAGTCTGGGTGACAGAGAGAGACTATCTCAAACAGAAAAGAAAAAGAGGCTGGGCATGATGGCCCACACTGTAATTTCAGCACTTTGGGAGGCTGAGGCAGGCGGATCATGAGGTCAAGAGATCGAGATCATCTGGCCAACATGGTGAAACCCCATCTCTACTAAAAGAAAAATACAAAAATTAGCTGGGCGTGGTGGCGTGCGCCTGTAGTCCTAGCTACTCAGGAGGCTGAGGCAGGAGGATCGCTTGAACCTGGGAGGAGGAGGTTGCAGTGAGCTGAGATTGCGCCACTGAATGGTGACAGAGCGAGTCCATCTCAAAAAAAAAGAAAAACAAATTTGGGTGACAGACTCTTAATGGTATTTTGAACATTCGGAATGTCATAAATAGGTGTTATAAAAGTGTTTAATTCTTTCAAGTGCCATGAGTTTATAATCTGGAAGGGTCCTGAAAGTACTTACAGAGTGGAAAATGCTGGAAGCGGTAATTATGAGGCTGAGCATGGTGACTCACACCTGCAATCCTAGCACTTTGGGAGGCTAAGGCAAGGCAGATCACTTGAGCTCAGGAGTTTGATACCACCCTGGGCAATATGGCAAAATCCTGTCTTTTTTTTTTTTTTTTTTTCTGAGACAGAGTTTTTGTTCTTGTTGCCCAGGCTGGAGTGCAATATTGAGAATTTATCTCACTGCAACCTCTGCCTCTCAGGTTCAAGCGATTCTCCTGCCTCAGCCTCTAACAAAATCTCGTTTCTACAAAAAAATAAAAAAGAAGAAGAAAAGAAAAATTAGGCAGGTGTGGGTGTGGTGGCTCACACCTGTAGTCTCAGCTACTCAGGAGACGAAGGCACTTGAGCCTGGGAGGCAGAGGTTGCAGTGAGCTGAGATTGCACCATTGTACTCCATGCTGGGTGATGTCTCAATAATAATGATGGAATGTTCCAAAACCTCATCAGGACTTGAATTTGAATCTTCGACAATACACTAAAGTAGTAGTTACCAAATTCTGGCTGCATTATTATTATATAGGTATTTTATTAAAAATAGAGATTTTGCATTTATGGTTTAGGAACCTCTTTATTATAGATTTCTGAGGTAGTTTTTATGCCAGGTAGGTTGGGAAACCACTAGCGTAGTGCATTTACTGAAAAGACTTCTTTTCAGCCTAATGAGTAATTGACTGGCATTTATAATATCAGTTGATGAACCCATTCACTGTGGAGACTCTGCTGCAGTTTTTTGAGCAGTAGGTTTTTTCAAGTTCCTTTGGGTTGGAATACAATAGGTAACTAACTAGCACTTATAAACTGTTCTTTTTGTCTAGGCTCTTCCGGGTCAGCAGCACTGCTATTTCCTCAACAAAGATGCTCCTCTTCCAGATGGTCGAAGTCTACAGGGAACCCTCGTCAGCAAAATCACCTTTCAGCACCCTGGTCGAGTTCCTCTTATCCTTAATCTGATCAGACACCAAGTGGCCTATAACACCCTCATTGGGAGCTGTGTCAAAAGAACTATTCTGAAAGAAGGTACTGCCTTTCCTTTGGTATGCTTACTGGAAGATGGAAACTTACTTCTCCAGTGGTTCTTTAATTTGGTGGCCCATCAAAATCACCTGTGGAACTTAAAATAATTTTTTTTTCATTTTTCACATAAAAGTCAAGCATACTGGGCCGGGCGCGGTGGCTCATGCCTATAATCCCAGCACTTTGGGAGGCTGAGATGGGTGGATCACGAGGTCAAGAGATCGAGACCATCCTGGTCAACATGGTGAAACCCCGTCTCTACTAAAAATAAAAATTAGCTGGGCATGGTGGCATGTGCCTGTAATCCCAGCTACTCAGGAGGCTGAGGCAGGAGAATTGCCTGAACCCAGGAGGCGGAGGTTGCGGTGAGCCGATATTGCGCCATTGCACTCCAGCCTGGGTAACAAGAGCAAAACTCTGTCTCAAAAAAAACACAAAAATTAGCTGGGCATGGTGGCGCATGCGTGTAGTCCCAGCTTCTCGGGAGGCTGAGGCAGGAGAATTGCTTGAACCCAGGAGATGGAGGTTGGGTTGCTGTGAGCCGAGGTCGCGCCATTGCACTCCAGCCCGGGTAACAAGAGCGAAACTCTGTCTCAAAAAAAAAAAAAAAAGTGAAGCATATTAGCTGGGTGTGGTGGTGCATGACTGTAGTCCCAGATACATGGGAGGCTGAGGCAGGAGAGTCACTTGAACCTGGGAGGCGGAGGTTGCAATGAGTCACTCATGCCACTGGACTCCAGCCTGGGAGACAGAGTGAGACTCCCTCTCCAAAAAAAAAAAAAAAAAAAAAAAAAATCAAACCTCTGGAGCTTTTTAACACTACAGATGTGGTGGCTCACGCCTGTAATCCCAGCACTTTGGGAGGCCAAGTTGGGCAAATCACTTGAGTCCATGATTTGAGACCAGCCTCAGGAACATGGCAAAACCCCATCTCTAGAAAAAAGTAGCCAGGTGTGGTGGTAAGCACCTGTGGTCCCAGCTACTTGGGAGCCTGAGGCGGGAGGGTCATTGCTTGAGCCTGGGAGGCAGAGGTTGCAGTGAGCCCGGATTTCGCCACTGCACTCCATCCTGGGTAACACAGTAAGAACCTGTGTCAAAAACAAAATACCACAGATGCTTTGTTTCTACACCCAGATGAACTGAATGGCAATCTCAGTGGAAAGAGTTGGGAATCTAATTTAACTTCCACAAATCATTCTGATGGAATCAATCTGTAGATTAATATTTAGGGACCACTGCTTTTTGCAGTGTCCTTAACTCTTTTTCTGAACATAGTAATGTAACTGGGTGTTTTAGTGCCTGTACCTTGCAGCAGATATATACATAAGGTAGAACTTGGAATGGTGTAGTGAAAGAGGCTTTTTTTTTTTTTTTTTTTTTTTTTTTTTGAGACAGGGTTACACTCTGTTGCCCAGGCTGAACTTCAGTGGCATGATCACAGCTTACTGCAGCCTCTAACTTCTTGGCTCAAGCAATCCTTCTGCTGTAGTCTCCTGAGAGCTGGGGCTTTAGGCATGTACCACCAAGCCTGGCTAATTTTTTCTATAGAGACAGGGTCTTTGTTTGTTGCCCAGGTTGGTCTCTTAACTCCTGGGCTCAAGTGATCCTCTCAACTAGGCCTCCCAAGGTGCTGGGTGGGATAATAGGTGTAAGACACGGAGCTCAGCCAGATACTTTGATTTCTAAATTTTAGGTTGTTAGGATAGTGCTTCCCAGGTTTAGTCCTGAGTACATTTTCTCTCTCTGTTGTTTGGAGAACTTAATCATACAGATTTTAAAAGGTTGGCTGGGCGCAGTGGCTCAAGCCTGCAATCCCAGCACTTTGGGAGGCCGAGGCGGATGGATCACGAAGTCAAGAGATCGAGACCATCCTGGTCAACATGGTGAAACCCCGTCTCTACTAAAAATACAAAACATTAGCTGGGCATGGTGGCACGTGCCTGTAATCCCAGCTACTCAGGAGGCTGAGGCAGGAGAATTGCCTGAACTGGAGGTGGAGGTTGCAGTGAGCCGAGATCACGCCATTGCACTCCAGCCTGGGTAATAAGAGCAAAACTCTGTCTCAAAAACAAAACAAAATAAAAGGTTTAGCTCTTTTTTCTCTCAGGATTCTGGAATGCTGATGATTTTCAAACAAAGTTGGCTATTAGAAGCCTTGCTGTAAATTTTGGCTGTTCTAGCTAACCATAGCTAATTTAAAAAATCTTAAGTCATAAGCACTCTGTTGACAGACATGTATCAGTGCCAACTGTAGGCAGTAAGAAACAGGGAAGGCAAATCAGATCTCTCTTTTTTCCTTTTTTTTGTTTTTTTTTTTGTTTTTTTTTTGAGACGGAGTTTCGCTCTTGTTACCCAGGCTGGAGTGCAATGGCACGATCTCGGCTCACCACAACCTCCGCCTCCTGGGTTCAAGCAATTCTCCTGCCTCAACCTCCCGAGTAGCTGGGATTACAGGCACGTGCCACCATGCCCAGCTAATGTTTTGTATTTTTAGTAGAGACGGGGTTTCACCATGTTGACCAGGATGGTCTCGATCTCTTGACCTCGTGATTCACCCGTCTTGGCCTCCCAAAGTGCTGGGATTACAGGCTTGAGCCACCGCGCCCGGCCCTCCTTTTTTTTTTTTGAGATGGAGTTTCGCTCTTGTTACCCAGGCTGGAGTGCTTTTTTTTTTTTTTTTTAAGACAGAGTCTTGCTTGGTCACACAGGCTGGAGTGCAGTGGTGTGATCTTGGCTCACTGCAACCTCTTCCTCCTGGGTTCAAGCAATTCTCCTGCTTCTGCCTCCCAAGTAGCTGGGATTACAGGTATCCACCACCATGCCCAGGTAATCTTTGCTTTTTTTTTTTTTTTTAAGATGGGGTTTCACCATGTTAGTCAGGCTGGTCTTGAACTCCCGACCTCAGGTGATCTGCCCGCCTTGGCCTCCAAAGTGCTTGGATTATAGGCGTGAACCACCACGCCTGGTCATCTTTGCATTTTTAGTAGAGATAGGGTTTCATCATGTTGGCCAGGCTGTCTCGAACTCCTGACCTCAAGTGATCTGCCTATCTCGGCCTCCCAAAGTGCTGGGATTACATGCATGAGCAACCATGCCTGGCCTTTTTTTTCTTGATATAGGGTGTTGCTCTGTCACCGAGACTGAAAGCAGTGGTACAGTCATAGTTCACTTTGGCCTCAAACTCAAGTGATACTTTTGCCACAGGCTCCCCAAGTAGCTGGGATTATAGGCATGTGGCACTACACCTAGTCAGATTTTGAAGAAATTTATATTATACTCTTTATTTCAGTGTCCATATTTATACAGCAACATTTGTTTTGTAGTGATGGGGTCTTGGCATATTGTGTAGGATAGTCTCGAACTCCTGGCCTCAGGCGATCCTCCCACCTCAGCCTCCCAAATTTGTGGAATTAAAGGTGTGAGTCACTGTGCTGGGCCAGGAGATACTTCTCATGGGAATAAGAATTGCTTTAGAAGTGATATATTTTTAGTAGTTGGAGTAATGGCATAGAGCATATACATTCAAACTTGTGTCACTTCTGTTTCATGTGTTTAAATGCTGTAAGAAGTCTCTAGATAGCTTTAGGGCATTTAAAAATCAGTTTTCAAAAGGTAGTTATGGAGCTAATCCTACAGAGAGCCATACTTTTTACAAAGAAAGTATATGATCTTTGTGTCTAGGCTTCTTGCACATCTGGCATATGAACATAAGATTATGGCCAGATATATATATTTGGAATAAGTACATCATTTTGGATTACAGCCTGTATATCTCTGTTTGCCACACTATGGGCTGCGCAGCTAACAGCTGCAAATACTTGATAGAAAGCAGAGTTCATGGCAGTGCTTCTGGATATCTGTTTATCAAGAAGGAGACACTCCTTTGGCCACTTCTATTTTCAGAATTCATTTTTACATTTTAGGGATTAAATTTCTTCATCTTGGAAAACTGAAAGTCTAGATATTTTTTTTTCTGGAGAAATTTGTAACAAACTGGCAGGATCCTTGGAATCTGATTCCTTCTACCATCTATAGATGACATAGTAAGTTTGTTTTTTTTTTTTTTTTTTTTTTTGAGACGGAGTTTCGCTCTTGTTAATCAGGCTGGAGTGCAATGGCGTGATCTCGGCTCGCCGCAACCTCTGCCTCCTGGGCTCAGGCAATTCTCCTGCCTCAGCCTCCTAAGTAGCTGGGATTACAGGCACTCGCCACCATGCCCAGCTAATTTTTTGCACCTTTAGTAGAGACGGGGTTTCACCTTGTTGACCAGGATGGTCTCAATCTCTCGAGCTCGTGATCCACCCGCCTCCGCCTCCCAAAGTGCTGGGATTACAGGCTTGAGCCACCGCGCCCGGCCAACATAGTAAGTTTTATATGTGAAAAAAGTGTGGGATTTATTTTCTAAGGGAGAGAAAGAATTTCAGTCTGTACATTTAAGGAATATTATTTATGTGAAGTGTTTTTTTTTTTTTTTTTTTTTGGGCAGACTGTTGCTTTGTTACCCAGGCTGGCATTCAGTGACGTGATTTTAGCTCACTGCAACCTTCGCCTCCCAAGTTCAAATGATTCTCCTGTGTCAACCTTCTGAGTAACTAGGATTACAGGCATGTGCTACCACACCTGGCTAATTTTTTTTTTTTTCCTTGGGACAAAGAGTCTAGCTCTGTTGCCCAGGCTGGAGTGCAGTGGCACCATCTTGGCTCACCACAATTTCCGCCTCCTGGGTTTAAGTGATTCTCCTGCCTCAGCCTCCTGAGTAGCTGGGACTACAGGTGCATGCCACCATGCCCAGCTAATTTTTGTATTTTTAATCGAGATGAGGTTTCCCTGTGTTGGCCAGGCTGGTCTAGAACTCCTGACCTCAGGTGATCTGCCTCCCTCAGCCTCCCAAAGTGCTGGGATTATAGGTGTAAGCCACTGTGCCTGGTCTGCATGAAGTCTTATATTTGGTTGATTGTTTTATGATCTTTCTCTTTGCCTTTTAGATTCTCCTGGGCTCCTCCAATTTGAAGTGTGTCCTCTCTCAGAGTCTCGTTTCAGCGTATCTTTTCAGCACCCTGTGAATGACTCCCTGGTGTGTGGTGAGTTGTGTGGGTGGCTAACACTTCTTTAACGGAGCAGTTTGGTCCCTAGGTCTTTTTTGGAAAGAAGCTAAATCTATCTCAAATAATTTTCTATATATTTTGTCTTTCAGTGGTAATGGATGTGCAGGACTCAACACATGTGAGCTGTAAACTCTACAAAGGGCTGTCAGATGCACTCATCTGCACAGATGACTTCATTGCCAAAGTTGTTCAAAGGTAGCCTTGGCCCTTTTTCAGCTAAGTCCAATTTAGAGATGGATAAAGAATGTTGTTGGGCCAGGTGCAGTGGCTCACACCTGTAATGCCAGCACTTGGGGAGGCTGAGGCGGGTGGATCATGAGGTCAGGAGGTTGAGACCATCTTGGCCAACATGGTGAAAGCCCATCTCTACTAAGAATACAAAAATTAGCTGGGCATGGTGGCAGGTGGCTGTAGTCCCAGCTACTTGGGAGGCTGAGGCAGTAGAATTGCTTGAACACGGAAGGCGGAGGTTGCAGTGTGCCAAGATCACGCCACTGCACTCCAGCCTGGTGACAGAGCGAGACTAGGTTTAAAAAAAAAAAAGAATGTTGTTTTCAGTATTAGCATGAATTTCAAATAAAGGAGCAATTTAGTTATTGCTTTGATTTCACTCTTCTCTTCTTTTGGATTCAAAGTAATCTGAACTTTGTTTTTTTTTCTTTTTTCTAGACAGTCTCTCTCTCTATTGTCCAGGCTGGAGTGCAGTGTTGCAATCTTGGCTCGCTGCAATCTCTGTCTCCAGGTTCAAGCAGTTCTTGTGCCTCAGCCTCCTGAGTAGCTAGGATAACACGCATGTGCTACTACACCCAACTAATCTTTGTATTTTTAGTAGAGACAGGGTTTCATCATCTTGGGCAGGCTGCTCAAGATGATATACCTGCCTTGGCCTCCCAAAGTACTGGGATTACATGGGTGAGCCACTGCGCCTGACCAGCTTTGTTTCATTTAAAAATAATACTACTATGAGAATAACAAGAAGCAAAGTAGGTAACTTCAGGCCTGGAATTATGGTACTTGAAGGCAGGAGAGAGCCATAATAAAATACAGATATTTTTCTCACCTATCCTGTGTGCCAATTCTTAACAGATATAACATTTTTACGTTTTTAAATTACTATTATTATTATTTTTTTTTTTGAGATGGAGTTTCGCTCTTGTTACCCAGGCTGGAGTGCAATGGCGCGATCTCGGCTCACCGCAACCTCCGCCTCCTGGGTTCAGGCAATTCTCCTGCCTCAGCCTCCTGAGGAGCTGGGATTATAGGCACGTGCCACCATGCCCAGCTAATTTTTTGTATTTTTAGTAGAGATGGGGTTTCACCATGTTGACCAGGTTGGTCTCGATCTCTCGACCTCGTGATCCACCCACCTCGGCCTCCCAAAGTGCTGGGATTACAGGCTTGAGCCACCGCGCCCGACCTAAATTATTTTTTTAAATTTTGAGGGAGGGTTTATTGCCCAGGTTGGACTGCAGTTACATGATGATGGCTCACTGCAGCCTCGACTTTCCAGGTTCGGTGATCCTGCCACATAAGCCTCCTGAGTAGCTGAGACTGTAGGTGTAAGCCACTGGGTCCACCGGGCCAGATTTTACAACTTAAATGTTAGGCCGTGCATGGTGGCTCACACCTGCAATCCAGCACTTTGGGAGGCCAAGGTGGGCAGATTACTTGAGATGAGAAGTTTGAGACCAGTCTGGCCAACATGGGGAGAGCCCATCTCTATAAAAATACAAAAATTAACTGGGCATGGTGGTGTGCATCTGTCATTCCAGCTACCTGGGAGGCTGAGGCAGGAGAGTCACTTCAACCTGGGAGGTGGAGGTTGCAGTGAGCCAAGATTGCGCCACTGCACTCCAGCCTGGGTGAGATTCTGCCTGAAAAGCAAAGAAAGAAACAAAACAAAAACTATATATATAAATAAAAATTCAAAAATTAGCCAGGTGTGGTGGCAGGTGCCTATAATCTGAGCTACTGGGGAGGCTGAGGCAGGAGAATCGCTTGAACTTGGGAGGTGGAGGTTGCAGTAAGCTGAGATTGTGCCACTCCACTCCAGCCTAGTCGACGGAGTGAGATCTCATCTCAAAACGAATAAACAAAAACACCAACTTAAATGTTACATGGGAGATACTTAAGCCAGTCTGCATCCCAGAACCATTAATATGTAATTTTTTGAGATTTTTCTACAGCCAGATCTGGCAGCATATTTTTGTAAATAAATTTTATTGGAACACTGCTGTTCATTTAAGTATCTGTGGCAGGCCGGGCGCGGTGGCTCAAGCCTGTAATCCCAGCACTTTGGGAGGCTGAGGCGGGTGGATCATGAGGTCAAGAGATCGAGACCATCCCGGTCAACATGGTGAAACCCCGTCTCTACTAAAAATACAAAAAATTAGCTGGGCATGGTGGTGTGTGCCTGTAATCCCAGCTACTCAGGAGGCTGAGGCAGGAGAATTGCCTGAACCCAGGACGCGGAGGTTGCGGTGAGCCGAGATCGCGCCATTGCACTCCAGCCTGGGTAACAAGAACGAAACTCCATCTCAAAAAAAAAAAAATATCTGTGGCAGCTTTCTAGCTAATATTGCAGAGTAAGTGGACAGGAAACATATGACCTACAAAGCCTAACAGATAACTATGTGGCCTTATAAGAAAAGTTTGCCGGCAGGGTACAGTAGCTCATACCTGTAATCCCAGCACTTTGGAAGGCCAAGGCGGGTGTATCACCTGAGGTCAGGATTTCGAGACCAGCCTAACCAATATGGACAAACTCCATCTCTACTAAAAACACAAAATCAGTCAGGTGTGGTGGCGCATGCCTGTAATCCCAGATATTTGGGAGGCTGAGGTAGGAGAATCCCTTGAATCCAGGACATGGAGGTTGCAGTGAGCTGAGATCGAGCCATTGCATTCCAGCCTGGAGAACGAGTGAAACTCCCATCTCAAAAAAGAAAAAAGAAATATGCTGACATATGTTCCGGAGCAAAACATTTGCAAACTGAGGTTTATGAATATAAATTTATCTGGAAAATAAAAAGTGCTTTGCTTTATAATAAACAAGATTTCATTCCTGAAATAGCAGTTTTTATAACAGTGTAGCTTTGGGATGATCTAGGCCATTAAGGTTTAGAACTTGATGGGTCGAGATTTTTCTAACGGTTCCTTAATTAAAATAAGTTTTATATCCCTGTAATTATCATACGAATCCCCCAGAGGAAGGCATTTTTTTTCTTTTTCTTTTTCTTTTTTTTTTTGAGACAGAATCTTGTACTGTTGCCCAGGCCAGAGTGCAGTTGCATGATCTCGGCTCACTGCAACCTCTGCCTCCCAGGTTCAAGCGATTCTCCTGCCTCAGCCTCCTGAGTAGATGGGATTACAGGCACCCACCACCATGCCCTGCTAATTTTTTGTTTCTAGTAGAGATGGGTTTCACTATATTGGACAGGGTAGTCTTGAACGCCTGACTTCGTGATCTGCCCGCCTCAGCCTCCCAAAGTGCTGGGATTACTGGTGTGAGCCACTGTACCTGGCCCCCTTTTTTTTACTTTGAGACAAAGTCTCCCTCTGTCACCCATGCTGGAGTGCAGTGGCATGATCTTGGCTCACTACAACCTCTGTCTCCCGGGTTCAAGTGATTCTCCTGTTTCCTCTTCCTGAGTAGTTGGGATTACAGGTGTGTACCATTACGCCTGGCTAATTTTTTGTATTTTTAGTAAAGACAGGGTTTCACCATGTTGGCCAGGCTGGTCTCAAACTCCTGACCCCAAGTGATGCACCCCCTCGGCCTCCCAAAGTGCTGGGATTACAGGCATGAGCCACTGCACCCGCTCTAAGGAGATATTTTCTTACCGAGTTCCATTATTATCAATTTTCTTTTAGTTCAGTTTGAAATCCAATTATTTGGACTCTTGATTATAGTTCGCTTTTGTTGTGTGACTCTTAAGAGGTTGACAATTTCATTTTGGCATAGATTTTTCTAATGAATTTACCCAAAGCTCTGGTATTTGATAGAACTATTATTTGCCCTACATGAAAGCTGCTTACAGCAAAACTCTTACGTTGTATCTAAATCTCAGGTCTCATTCAGCAGCTATTGCAATGTTAACGTTGTTTTCTTCTATCTTATCTTGCAGATGTATGTCCATCCCTGTGACGATGAGGGCTATTCGGAGGAAAGCTGAAACCATTCAGGCCGACACCCCAGCACTGTCCCTCATTGCAGAGACAGTTGAAGACATGGTGAAAAAGAACCTGCCCCCGGCTAGCAGCCCAGGGTATGGCATGACCACAGGCAACAACCCAATGAGTGGTACCACTACACCAACCAACACCTTTCCGGGGGGTCCCATTACCACCTTGTTTAATATGAGCATGAGCATCAAAGATCGGCATGAGTCGGTGGGCCATGGGGAGGACTTCAGCAAGGTGTCTCAGAACCCAATTCTTACCAGTTTGTTGCAAATCACAGGGAACGGGGGGTCTACCATTGGCTCGAGTCCGACCCCTCCTCATCACACGCCGCCACCTGTCTCTTCGATGGCCGGCAACACCAAGAACCACCCGATGCTCATGAACCTTCTTAAAGATAATCCTGCCCAGGATTTCTCAACCCTTTATGGAAGCAGCCCTTTAGAAAGGCAGAACTCCTCTTCTGGCTCACCCCGGATGGAAATATGCTCGGGGAGCAACAAGACCAAGAAAAAGAAGTCATCACGATTACCACCTGACAAACCAAAGCACCAGACTGAAGATGACTTTCAGAGGGAGTTATTTTCAATGGATGTTGACTCACAGAACCCTATCTTTGATGTCAACATGACAGCTGACACACTGGATACGCCACATATCACTCCAGCTCCAAGCCAGTGTAGCACTCCCCCAACAACTTACCCACAACCAGTACCTCACCCCCAGCCCAGTATTCAAAGGATGGTCCGACTATCCAGTTCAGACAGCATTGGCCCAGATGTAACTGACATCCTTTCAGACATTGCAGAAGAAGCTTCTAAGCTTCCCAGCACTAGTGATGATTGCCCAGCCATTGGCACCCCTCTTCGAGATTCTTCAAGCTCTGGGCATTCTCAGAGTACCCTCTTTGACTCTGATGTCTTTCAAACTAACAATAATGAAAATCCATATACTGATCCAGCTGACCTTATTGCAGATGCTGCTGGAAGTCCCAGTAGTGACTCTCCTACCAATCATTTTTTTCATGATGGAGTAGATTTCAATCCTGATTTATTGAACAGCCAGAGCCAAAGTGGTTTTGGAGAAGAATATTTTGATGAAAGCAGCCAAAGTGGGGATAATGATGATTTCAAAGGATTTGCATCTCAGGCACTAAATACTTTGGGGGTGCCAATGCTTGGAGGTGATAATGGGGAGACCAAGTTTAAGGGCAATAGCCAGGCTGACACAGTTGATTTCAGTATTATATCAGTAGCTGGCAAAGCTTTAGGTCCTGCAGATCTTATGGAGCATCACAGTGGTAGTCAGGGTCCTTTACTGGCCACTGGGGACTTAGGGAAAGAAAAGACTCAAAAGAGGGCAAAGGAAGGCAATGGCACCAGTAATAGTACTCTTTCGGGGCCAGGATTAGACAGCAAGCCAGGAAAGCGCAGTCGGACCCCTTCTAATGATGGGAAAAGCAAAGATAAGCCTCCAAAGCGGAAGAAGGCAGACACTGAGGGAAAGTCTCCATCTCATAGTTCTTCTAACCGACCTTTTACCCCTCCTACCAGTACAGGTGGATCTAAATCTCCAGGCAGTTCAGGAAGATCTCAGACTCCCCCAGGTGTTGCCACACCACCCATTCCCAAAATCACTATTCAGATTCCTAAGGGAACAGTGATGGTGGGTAAGCCTTCCTCTCACAGTCAGTATACCAGCAGTGGTTCTGTGTCTTCCTCAGGCAGCAAAAGCCACCATAGCCATTCTTCCTCTTCTTCCTCATCTTCTGCTTCCACCTCAGGGAAGATGAAAAGCAGTAAATCAGAAGGCTCATCAAGTTCCAAGTTAAGTAGTAGTATATACTCTAGCCAGGGGTCTTCTGGATCTGGCCAGTCCAAAAATTCCTCGCAGTCTGGGGGAAAGCCAGGCTCCTCTCCTATTACCAAGCATGGACTGAGCAGCAGCTCTAGCAGCACCAAGATGAAACCTCAAGGAAAGCCATCATCTCTTATGAATCCTTCTTTAAGTAAACCAAACATATCCCCTTCTCATTCAAGGCCACCTGGAGGCTCTGACAAACTTGCCTCCCCAATGAAGCCTGTTCCTGGAACTCCCCCATCCTCTAAAGCCAAGTCCCCTATCAGTTCAGGTTCTGGTGGTTCTCATATGTCAGGAACTAGTTCAAGCTCTGGCATGAAGTCATCAGGGTTAGGATCCTCAGGCTCATTGTCCCAGAAAACGCCCCCATCATCTAATTCTTGTACGGCATCTTCCTCCTCCTTTTCCTCAAGTGGCTCTTCCATGTCATCCTCTCAGAACCAGCATGGGAGTTCCAAAGGAAAATCTCCCAGCAGAAATAAGAAGCCGTCCTTGACAGCTGTCATAGATAAACTGAAGCACGGGGTTGTCACCAGTGGCCCTGGAGGCGAAGACCCAATGGACGGCCAGATGGGGGTGAGCACAAATTCTTCCAGCCATCCTATGTCCTCCAAACATAACATATCAGGAGGAGAGTTTCAGGGCAAGCGGGAGAAAAGTGATAAAGACAAATCAAAGGTTTCCACCTCTGGGAGTTCAGTGGATTCTTCCAAGAAGACCTCAGAGTCAAAAAATGTGGGGAGCACAGGTGTGGCAAAAATTATCATCAGTAAGCATGATGGAGGCTCCCCCAGCATTAAAGCCAAAGTGACTTTGCAGAAACCTGGGGAAAGTAGTGGAGAAGGGCTTAGACCTCAGATGGCTTCTTCTAAAAACTATGGCTCTCCACTCATCAGTGGTTCCACTCCAAAGCATGAGCGTGGCTCTCCCAGCCATAGTAAGTCACCAGCATATACCCCCCAGAATCTGGACAGCGAAAGTGAGTCAGGCTCCTCCATAGCAGAGAAATCTTACCAGAATAGTCCCAGCTCAGATGATGGCATCCGACCACTTCCAGAATACAGCACAGAGAAACATAAGAAGCACAAAAAGGAAAAGAAGAAAGTAAAAGACAAAGACAGGGACCGAGACCGGGACAAAGACCGAGACAAGAAAAAATCTCACAGCATCAAGCCAGAGAGTTGGTCCAAATCACCCATCTCTTCAGACCAGTCCTTGTCTATGACAAGTAACACAATCTTATCTACAGATAGGCCCTCAAGGCTCAGCCCAGACTTTATGATTGGGGAAGAAGATGATGATCTTATGGATGTGGCCCTGATTGGAAATTAGGAACCTTATTTCCTAAAAGAAACAAGGGCAGAGAAAAAAACTATTGTTAAGTTTATAGGCAAACCACTGTAAGGGGTGAGTCCGACAGGTCTGATTCGGTTAAGAATACTAAATGGCATGGCTTTGACACCGAGCTGGGTGAATTAGAAAGGCATATCCAGACCCTGTTAAAGAGGCCACAGGGTTATCAAGAAGTCTTTGTTCCTGTGCCAGAAAGAAAAAGTTAAAATACTTGCTTAAGAAAGGGAAGGGGGGGTGGGAGGGATGTAGGGAGAGGGAAGGGTGGGAAACAGTTTTGTGGGAAATACTCACATATATTTTCTTCTCCCTTTTTCCATTTTTAGGCCATGTTTTAAACTCATTGTAGTGCATGTATATGAAGGGCTGGGCAGAAAATGAAAAAGCAATACATTCCTTGATGCATTTGCATGAAGGTTGTTCAACTTTGTTTGGGGTAGTTGTCCATTTGAGTCATGGGCAAATGAAGGACTTTGGTCATTTTGGACACTTAAGTAATGTTTGGTGTCTGTTTCTTAGGAGTGACTGGGGGAGGGAAGATTATTTTAGCTATTTATTTGTAATATTTTAACCCTTTGTTTTTATACAGTGTTTTGTTCTAAATCTATGAGGTTTAGGGTTCAAAATGACAGGAGGCGGAACAGCAAGGTTTATATGGTGGTAGGGAGCTTATAGCTTGTGCTAATACGTAGCATCAAGCCCAAGCAGATTAGTCAGAGCCGCCTTTAAAGTTAAATATAATAGAAAAACCAAAATGATATTTTTATTTTAGGAGGTTTTAAATAGGGTTCAGAGATCATAGGAATATTAGGAGTTACCTCCCTGTGGAGGTATTGATTTGTAATCTCATTTTCCTTTCAAAAAAAAAAAAAAAAAAAAAAAGCTGGTGGCTTTTTGGGATGTAAACATGTTTTCAGATGCAGTAAGGTTTAGTGTAGGACAGCCTTCCTGACCCGATGGCATGAAAACCATTACAGAATTAATAGTTCTCCTGTTTCCACAATGTGCCAAAACTCTGCATCCCAGCATTTTGTTTGCAGGAGAACTGATGCCATTCCTAAGAGCTGGACTCATTGTTTCTCTTCATCACAAGGAGAAGGAGTCCAGACTTTAATCACTCCACTGTATGCTCCCTGAGAGATAAAACAGTAAAAAATCTGCAGCCATAGTTCACTTAAAACAATTTCAAGCTCACTTGAAGTAACGGGGGCCTGGAATGCTGGGTGAGCATGAAGATAAACCCTTGCTACTATGTAGCAACCCAATTGGACCTTTTTGGAGAAATAGGTCTGAGTCTGGATTCTGGGGGACATCAATAAGAGCCCTTCACATAAAAATATAGAAATCCAGGAGACTGTTTTGAGTGCAACAGAAGTTCTCAGTATTTGGAGGGTCCTCTCAAAATTCTGCGGCCTTACTTTGATATTGACACCTGCACTGTGCCATTCCTGATGATTCCATTCAGGATCTGTATCAGCGGGATGGAGCCTGGTCCCCAGCACAACTCTTCTGGGTTAAAAAAAAAAAAAAAAAAAAAAGCCAGGCGATTCCTCTGTGTGTTATGTCATAAGTGGAGTGACTTCATCATATATGGAAGATTTCTATATTCAGCTCTTTCTGCAGGTTGGAGTCAGCATAGAGTTGGAAAATCAGCTTTGGCTTTCTTTCCTGTCTCATTTCCTCTAGTGTTCTCCCTTTTCTGGTCATCAGCTCTCAACAACTCTGCCACTTTTGTGTCCCAAGGTAATAAGATGTAGGAAACAAAACATTGCAAAGTGGAGCAAGAAAAGTTATCGGTTACCGTATCAGAGTCAAATGTCTTGGGTGACACTAACGAGGATATGGGCAGGTGATACCAGAGTGCTTTATCTTGTGATGTTGATACAATAGCAGCCTCTCAGACATTCAGCCAGGTTCGATTTCTCACGGGTTTGTCACCTAGTTTTGAATCTTATCCCATTGGTTTCTGCAGGAAAAAAAAAGTTACGTGGTTTTTAAAATTTGTTCTGGGTGGGGAAAATCTTACTGGGAATGTACTGAATAGTATCGGGGCTCAGCTCCCCCAAGCAGGGCCAACAAATACCAAAATGAGTAAACTGGGAAGCTTTTCTCTCTTTCTGTCTTCATCCCAGATCAAAGAATCCCGAGTTAGGATCTGGATGAAGGATAAGCCCCTGAATTGTCGATGGGCTCACCCCCACACTGACCCAGCATCTGAACTTGCTTAACAGGGAGCCGGGGCTAAACTGCTTCACCCTGCCTGAGAACCAGGGAGCACTGCATTTCTCCACAGGGTGGAGGAGAAGAGGCAGAATAAACCAAGCCTGGGACACCTCCCTCCTGTCTAGGTGTACTTATTCTTCTGTTTCAAAAGAAGGCAAGGACATGAAGTCAACTTCTACCTATCTTCTGCTGCTGGTGTCTTATGTATTCTCAGTTTGACCTGATTCCTCTTCTGTCTTTTGGCTTAACATTAGGGGTTCTTGGTCATAACCTGCTCTGATGTACATGAAGATTTCAGGTTCAAAATCAATGTGTCTTAAAACAGAAGTATTTAGCGGGTGGGGGTGGGATGGTGGGGACAAACAGGATATAATTGCCAAAACCAGGCTTGAGGTTGGTGACTCTTGAAAGATTTTCCTTCTTCAGGCCTAGATGGAAAAATTAAGTGCAGCAATACCATGAATTCTCAGAAGCCCTTTCAGGGAGCCAGTGAGTCATACAGTATCCACAGCTGAGTCACTTAAAGATGTCAGTATGGGAAACATTATTCACAATCCTTGGGCAACCTAATTTTTCTTTCCTTCTCCCCTCCTCCCCTGCCCCCCATACATTTCGAGTTAGTTTTTGGCGGGGCAGGAAGTACTTAACATCTCAGAAGCTAGATTGGGAAACATGCTCAGCTATAAGAACTGAGCTTTAAATTTTGAGTTTAAAAATGTACATCAGGAGCAGCTGGGGAGGGTCGTTTTTTAAAAATAAATCTTTCAAATTTGATTTTCTGTGCATATGGCCGTTCTGTAAATACTTTGGGGTTTTTCATTTTTTTGAAAGTAGATGAAATCTGTTGTGGGATTTTTTTTTTCCCCTGAAACATTACAAAATAACCTGTTTATTTACATGCAAATAAACTTCTTTGATAAAAAGTAATGTGCCTGTGTGTAATAAAATTTTAGCCTTTGAATACGTTTTTCATTTGTTCAAAACTCCAGTGAATAAGAGTCAGTCAAAAGTAAATGTCTTCCCTCAGTACTACTTGAAATGGTCCACTGGAAATGGATAATTGACCTGTGAAACGTCTTCATTCTGTTAATCTGTAGGCCAGTTTTTCTACCCTTTGCCATTGTTACTCACCAAATGCATCAGTAGTTTTTGCTGGGAGAATACAGATGAGACAGAATGAAAAGGCTTTTTTATTCCACTGGCTGAACTCAAGCAAAAACATTAAAAGTACCTGGACAGAAGGAGAAGACAGACCTGGGATTACGGGTCTGAGAATGAGTTTTCTGTAGCTAGGTCCCTGTTTTTAGGAAGCCCCCCTCTAGGATTGATAAAAAAGGGGGCCGATCGAGGTGACTCACATGAGGCCTGTAATCTCGGAGGAGGCTAGAGGATCACTTGGGCTCAGGAATTGCAGATGAGCCTGGGCAACACAGGGATACCCTGTCTCTACAAATAAAAAAAGACCCCAGCATTCTGGGAGCACAAGGCGGGCAGATTACCTGTAGTCAGGTGTTCCCGACCAGCCTGGCCAATATGGCAAAACCCCGTCTCTACTTAGCTGGGTGGGGTGCTGCGCGCCTGTAATCCCAGCTACTTGGGACGCTTGAACCCGTGAGGCAGAGACTGCAGTGAGCCGAGATCGTGCCACTGCATTCCAGCCTAAGCGACAGAGTTGAGACTCTTAGCAAAAAAAAAAAAAAAAAAAAAAATTGTACAGTGCTTTAAGAGTTTGGTAATAGGGCCAGGCGCGGTGGCTCAAGCCTGTAATCCCAGCACTTTGGGAGGCCGAGGCGGGTGGATCACGAGGTCAAGAGATCGAGACCGTCCTGGTCAACATGGTGAAACCCCGTCTCTACTAAAAATACAAAAAAAAAAAAAAAAAAAAAAAATTAGCTAGGCATGGCGGCGTGTGCCTGTAATCCCAGCTACTCAGGAGGCTGAGGCAGGAGAATTGCCTGAACCCAGGAGGCGGAGGTTGCGGTGAGCCGAGATCCTGCCATTGCACTCCAGCCTGGGTAACAAGAGCGAAACTCCTTCTCAAAAAAAAAAAAAAAGTTTGGTAATATGCCCTCCAGCTAAAATGTGCCTATTCTTAAAGATCAACCGCACTTGTTGGTCTTGTTAATTTCTTAGATGCAAACAAGTCAGTCGCTAAAACCATTAATTAAAAGGGGTGTGAGGAAGAACAAGTCATAACTGCTTTGGAAGCATACAATTAGCAGTGCTGCTGCTCCTGCCAGGACTGCTGGAATTTATTATACAGTTTCTAGTATTTCACGCTTAGGACACGATTTCATAGTTTGTTGCTCTTTGAAGGCGCAACGAACTACAAACCCTGAGTTACTCCTTCGTAGAAATTCGGTCATAAATTATGAGACCTTGAATACCAGAGTTGTTGAAACATAATATAAAATGATGACACAGATCTGCTTCGATACAAGGAGCCCCGGAGTATGATGAAGCGCTTCTACCGGGAAAACGCCCCCACCTACTCGCTCACTCACGCTTGTTTCTCCCGCCAAAGTGGCGTCAGGCCGAGGCTCTCACCAACCAGCGCCCTGATTGGCGGATGGGCAGGCGCTGCAGCCCATTGGGCGCCAGCGACGGCCCAGCAGGGGAAGTCAAAGGCCCTTCGGCCTCGCCCGCCCCACCCCCACGGACACGCGCCCCTCCCCATGCCATAGAAAGGGTTGCCGGGCTCCAGCCCTGCACCCCGCCCAGACCCCGGCCCCAGGTGCCGCCCCGCAGCTATCCTGGGACCAGGGCGGGCACTCGGCCTGCCGCTCAGCACAATCAGCCCCCGCCCTCCCAAGCCATGCACCGGGAGACAAGCGTCCCGCAGCGGCCCCCCAGGCCTCCCTGCAGCACCCCGTAATGCAATCCACTGGGGCGGGGGAGGCGGCGGCGGCGGCAATCGAGGAGGCGGCGGCGGCGGCAGCCGCAGTGCCCCAATCTAGAGACATCCAGAAAGAGGAGGAAAATGGCTCCAAGCAGGGACCGCCTGCTGCACTTTGGGTTCAAGGCGACAGTGAGTGACAGGGGAAGGGAGCTGGGTGGCCGGGAAGGATGTATGTGCCTTACAGGCTCCTGGGGAACAAGTGACGAGGGATGGGAGACGCGGGCAGAAGCTGAGTTCTGTGCAGGTGGGTGCGTGCCTGTCTGTCTGCGGTGGGAGGAGAGGGGGACACCGGGCAGAAGAGGGGACCCCCCGCGCAGAGTGCGGTCTTGCTCTTCTCTCCCTCTCCGGTCCGCGAGCACGCGCGCACTCGCGCCCACCCCACAGCCCCCCTTTTCCACACGCAAAGGCCCTTCCCTGCCTCGCCTGCTCTCGATGGGCTCAGCTGCCTCGGAGGTGCTGGGGGTCGTGCCACCGCCGCCAAGCTCCGGCTGCTCCAGGGCGCACTGTCAGGGCCGGCCCCGCGTGGGGGAGGGGTGGTCTCGCGCCGCCGCTGCCGCCGCCGCCGCCGCCGCGCTCCTCCCCCTCCCGCCCCTCCCCCTCCCAGGCTCGCCGAGGCCCGGGCGGCTCTGCCCAATGAGCAGCGGCGTTGCTGGCAGGTGGGGAGTGTTTTTGTTTTGGGTTGAAGTTGAGGCTGTGGAGAGAGCCGAGCTAGCGACGAGCAGTCGTCGCGGCCGCCGGCGCCGCGGGAGGTGGTGGAGTCCCCGTCGGAGCCGAGAGGTCTCTCCTTCCCGTCCCACGGCCGGGACTTGGCCCCTCCGCGTCCTGGTCCCCGTCCCGGAACTCCCGGGCCTGTCCTGGGCCCCCGGTCTGTGCACTCCGCTCGCCGCAGCGCCCGGCCCGGGCCGCACCCGCCGGCCCCATGAGGAGAGACGTGAACGGAGTGACCAAGAGCAGGTTTGAGGTGTGAGCCTGGGCTCGGGCGGCGTGAGGAGGGCGGGTCGCGCTCTCTCGTCCCGAAACGTCCGCTCCGCACGGAGTCTCCTCCCTGGCGGGCGCCGCCACCCACCCACCGGCGGGGCTGCCAGACTCGGCTCCCCTTTCTCGCGACCTGAAAGCCCAGCGCAGCCCGGCGCCCCAGTCCGCTTGCCGGTTCGCCCCCCGTCTCTTCCCACTAGCGGGCCCCGGCAGGGGATTAGCTCGGGCGCCCTAATTCCCCCCATCCCCCAGGATCGCTCAGCTTTTCATTCTTTATACAACCCTTGGCTTGCAGCCTTCTACCCAACAGAAAAAGCATCACGGCTCCGGTCAGCAAGAGCCTGCTGCTTTTCTCGCTGCCACCTTCTTCGTGACGCGTTTGTTGTCTGTTGAGGGTGGAAATGAGAGGCTGGGGGCCATTTCTCCGAGTTTGAGACCTTGGTGGAACTAGAGAAGTGGGGCCGGTAGACCGGGATGATGGAGGCGACCACGGGTTTTCGGTGCTCTTTGGTTTGGGTATTGTTCTGATACTTCCTCTTCTTTCCCGTTTAGTCTGTACTTTTGTAGCTCATTGTTTTGGGGAACCCTTGGATGTCTACATGCTTTGAGATTGGGACGAAAGTTCAGCAAATCCATTCCGATCTGTCTTTTAGGAACTTTTTCTCCTCTAGCGAGGGAGGTTTACAGTCCTGGAATTGAGTGGATAGTCTTGGAAGCATCTGTAGAGAGTAGTCACCGGGCAGGAAAGACATTCATTCCATTGGGAAGCAATGGTGAATTACAATAGTATAACAGTATACTGGAAGGTTCTTTGAAGGGACAAGAGAAAGAAACTTACACAGGAAGAATAAATGTCACCTGGTCTTTTCTGGCAGAGAACCAGGCTGACCTGGTATCACTCACAGCTTGGACAATCTCACTCGGTGTTTTTCTTCGTCTCCATTTGAAAGATGAAATTGTAAGTCGGCGAGAAAAAAGTTAAGAAGCTTGACTACTAGGTACAGGGGGTGAAAAATTTTAAGGGTCGTCAGTTTGTTCCTTGATTTTTTTTTTTTTTTTTTTTTTTTTTTTTTTTAAATTTCATGACTCCTTTTGTGCCACCTTGATTTCTTCTTATTAGAACGGGAAAATGATTTGAATTGATCCGTGAAGATCAAGATAGGAAGTGTTCGGGGTGAGTTTAAGTTCAGAGCTACAGTGTTATTGTTGCACTCGAGGAGTGGAGAAAATCAAAGAATTGGTCTTCTTAGAGTTTTAGTATTTAATTTGATCACGAGAAGAAAATGCTATGGTAGATATTATTTGGTGGTTAATAGGACATTGGATGGCTCTAATGTACAGAGCCCCAGTAGGTTAATTTATGATGGTTTCATATTCAGTACTACTTTAAAAATCTTGAAAGGGAGTTCCAGATTCTGAAGATTTGAGTCAGGGACAGTCTTTTGCCTGTGGAATTATATCTTTATCAGTTTGCTGTTCATTTTAGGTTGAATAATTGTTGGAAAGTATTCTCTTGTATGTGCTTTAAAATTATGCTGTTATTTTCTATTTTTATAATTCTTTTATATTTTAATGTACAATCTGTAGTGGTGACATACTATAATAAAATACTAAGAAAATTTGTTGCTTTATTAAGAGCAACAAATTTGTTGCTTTATTTAACTTGACTGTGACGTAGCTGGCAACTAAAGCTTTCTAAATATTATCTGAGAAGGTTTAAAAAATATTAAGGGGGGAATCCTTGGACAGTTTCATGATTAAAGTGTTTTATAAACTAAAAGCTGTTCCCTCAGTATGATGTGAAGTGTTCCATGCCAGAATACAGGTAAGAATGGCTAGAAATGATATGTATTAATGAAGTTAAATGAGTATTCTTAAAACCATTTACCTCTTTATGGATCTAATTTACAAGTAGTGAGAACAATTAGTAAATTGGCTTCTTAGGAGGTAGTAAACTTACTGCTAATTTGTTGAAAATATTTTAAATATTTACTTTCTTTCTTTTTTTTCTTTGAGACGGAGTTTCGCTCTTGTTACCCAGGCTGGAGTGCAATGGCGCGATCTCGGCTCACCGCAACCTCCGCCTCCTGGGCTCAGGCAATTCTCCTGTCTCAGCCTCCTGAGTAGCTGGGATTACAGGCACGCGCCACCACGCCCAGCTAGTTTTTTGTATTTTTAGTAGAGACGGGGTTTCACCATGTTGACCAGGATGGTTTCGATCTCTTGACCTCGTGATTCACCCGCCTCGGCCTCCCAAAGTGCTGGGATTACAGGCTTGAGCCACCACGCCCGGCTAAATATTTACTTTCAATCAATAAAAGATAGGCAAATAAAGCAGATCTAAACCTTTACATCAAATGATTTTTTTAAATCCTCAAGATTACAGTCTGCTTCTTAAAAGAACTGATAATTTGGCCGGGCACAGTGGTGGCTCACGCCTGTAATCCCAGCACTTTGGGAGGCAAAGGTGGGTGGGCGGATCACGAGGTTAGAAGTTTGAGACCAGCCTGACCAATACAGTGAAACCCCATCTCTACTAAAAATACAAAAATTAGCTGGGCATGGTGGCTTGCACCTGTAATTTCAGCTACTCAGGAGGCTCAGGCAGGAGAATCACTTAAACCGGGGAGGCAGATGTTGTAGTGAGCTGAGATTGTGCCACTGGGCAACAGATTGAGACACTGTCTCAAAGACAAACAAACCAAAAAAATGATAATTTTACAACTGTAAGCAGATAGCAGATCTCTTATTGAGAACTTTTGTGGATGCATGAAATCTTTATATCACGTAATAGCTAATTTCAAATTGTGGCTGTAAAAGATTTATTTTTCTGGGGAGTGGAGAGTTGGGGAGAAATAGCATGGGGAGAAATGCCAGATACAGGTGATGGGGAGGAAGGCAGCAAATCACACTGCCACGTGTGTACCTGTGCAACAATCTTGCATGTTCTTCACGTGTACCCCGAGACCTAAAATGCAAAAAATTAAAAAATTTAAAAAAATAAAAAATGCGCTAAAAAAAAAAAGATTTATTTTTCGATTTTTCTTGGATAAAATAACTGAACGATTTTTATATAGTTGATTCATTTAAATCCTTTTATAGGTATGCTTTTATATGTTGTAACTGGAGACCACACACTTTAAATCTCCCTCTCTCGGTTAGAGCTACAGAAAAAAAAAAAATGTTAAAACTGAGGAAGAGTACCTGTTAGCCAGATGTGTAGCATCCTTTACAATAGTCAAAGTAGATGACTACTGAATAAACAGTCTCTAAGATATTGAAAGATGTGGAAATTCATGTTGTTCCTTGCTGTGTCACCTTGGCATTAAATGTATACATTAATAACCCTTGTAGGTTAACATAGTATGTGCTGAATTCTGTTAGTCCCTTAATTAAAATTTACTATTCATATTTTTTATGATATTATTTATAGTGAACTTTGCAGCAAATTTTAGTAATTTTCTTTCAGATTTAATGATGGTTATTGAATACTTCCTGCATCCAGACATTGAGCCAGATGTTTTACCTCTGTTACCTCTAGTTTTACGATTCTATTTTACATTTGAGGAAAGTGGAGGCCTGAGACATTAAAGTAAGGTGTTCAAATTGCACAGCTAGTAAGTGGGGGAGCCAGAATTTCCAATCTGCATTTTTTTTTTTTGACTCCACTGTTACCCTGCTTAGTTTTTAGCATAACTAGCAAAAAGTCTATAAAATTTTTGGAAAAGACCTTTTCCGCAGTTCATCCAGTATATTTTATTTTCGTATTTGTTACTCCAGGGCTTAAGGTATCGTCTCACTGGCCACCCAAAGTGTCAGAGTTATAGGTGTGATCACCACACCTGGCCACCTTCATTTTAAGTGCCATAACTGACATTATCTTAACACTTAGTGAGATTAGTGTTTAAATATCTAGGCTAGCCCTTGAGTCTAAGCTTAGATTTATTTTAGTTAAGCCTCTCCACTTTGTCATATTCTTAGTAGGTTCATTTTGAGGATGTAGTACTGTTGGAGGAAAATTCTGTATTGAGTTTATTAAAAAGCCTGACATTAAAAAAGAATCATAGTGGTAACATTAACTGACACTCAGATATCATTTTACAGTTTAAACAGTGCCTAGAGATAAGGACCCCTAAGTTAGAAAATGATATGCTCCAATTTGGATATTTTGAATCCATGTTCATTATTGTTTTTCATTATACCTCACTGACTTTCTTATAAATCTGTAATATTACTTGTAACCTGTAACACTAGCATGTAATATTTGTTTGCCTACTTGCTTCATTTTATCCAAAGTAATGAAAATTTGCCTGGGTCTGGTGACTCACACCCATAATCCCAAAATTTTGGGAGGTCAAGGGGGGGCAGATCACCTGAGGTCTCGAGTTGGACGCCAGCCTGGCCAACATGGTGAAACCCCATCTCTACTAAAAATACAAAAATTAACTGGATGTGGTGGCGTGTGCCTGTAGTCCCAGCTACTCCTGGGAAGCAGAGGTTGCAATGAGCCAAGATCATTCCACTGTACTCCAGAGTGGATAACAGAGTAAGACGCTGTCCCAAACAAACAAACAAAATAAACAAAAACCAAAAATCTTAAAATGCAGCATGACCAAAAGAGCACACTACATTGTGAATGAAGAGACCTGGATATTAGTTAATCTTAATTTTTGCCAGGAACTAACTTGTAACTTTGGTCATTTCTTTTTTTGAGATGGAGTCTCACTCTGTTGCCAGGCTGGAGTGCAGTGGTGTGATCTCCGCTCACTGCAGCCTCCACCTCCTGGGTTCAAGCGAATTTCCTGCTTCAGCTTCCCAAGTAGCTGCGACTACAGGTGTGTGCCACCATGCCTAGCTAATTTTGTATTTTTAGTAGAGATGGGGTTTCTCCATGTTGGCCAAGATGGCTTCAATCTCTTGACCTCTGATCCGCTTGCCTCAGTTTCCCAAAGTGCTGGGATTGTGGGTGTTAGCCATCGTGCCCGGCCTTTTTAAAACATTTTTGAGACGGAGTTTCACTTTTGTTGCCCAGGTTGGAGTGCAGTGGCACAATCTTTTTTTTTTTTTTTTTTTTTTATTGTTAGTGGCACAATCTTGACTCATTGCAACCTCCACCTCCCAGTTTCAAGTGATTCTACTGCTTCAGGCTCCTGAGTAGCTGGGATTACAGGTGTCGGCCACCACGCCTGGCTAATTTTTGTATTTTTAGTAGAGACAGGGTTTCGCCTTGTTGGCCAGGCTGGTGTCAAACTTCTGACCTCAATTGATCGGTCCTCCTTGGTTTCCCAAAGTGCTGGTATTACAGGTATGACACTGTGCCTGGCTTCTTTTTTTTACCTTTTGAAACATTGTACATTCTATCATGTACTTATATAGTAGCTTCCATTATTGAAAAATCAATACGTGTATGAGAAACAAAGATAAACCATTACGTTGCAAATTACTGTTTTCTATTGTGTCATTAAAAGTCTGTCACCTGACAAAAAGTTTATGAAATGTATTATTAACATTATATCCCACATTCTTAGGTGTAATCTACTTTTATGTTGAAGATTTTCATTCATTAAATTAGTATTTCTGTTAGAAATAGTCACACATTTATATATTTATTTTAGTTATTTATGTATTTTTTGAGACCGAATCTCCCTCTTTTGTCCAGGCTGGATTGCCGTGGCAAATTGCAGCTCACTGCAACTTCCACCTCCCGGGTTCAAGTGATTGTGGTGCTTCAGCCTCCTCAGTAGTTGGGACTACAGGTGCCCATCACCACACTTGGCTAATTTTTGTATTTTTAGTAGAGATGGGGTTTTACCTTGTTGGCCAGGCTGGTCTAGAACTCCTGACCTATCCATCCACCTTGGCCTCCCAAGTGCTGGGATTAAAGGTGTGAGCCACTGCGCCTGGCCTAGCAAGGGTCACACTTTAAAAATCTTGTTATGTTTTAGGTCATTTGTCAGTTTTAACTGTTAGTGTTGATGGATGCTTTTTAATGCTGATTTTTTTTTTTTTTTTTTTTTTTTTTTTTTTTGAGACAGAGTCTCACTCTGTCACCCAGGCTGGAGTGCAATGGCACGATCTCAGCTCACTGCAACCTCCACCTCCCAGGTTCAAGCGATTCTCCTGCCTCAGCCTCCTGAGTAGCTGGGATTACAGGCACATGCCACCGCACCCAGCTAATTTTAATGCTGATTTTTAACAAATCCATCTCTTTTCCTTTCCAAAGTTGTCTGTTTTCAAATCTCGATCTCATTTTTCTTATGCATTTGTAAGTGCTCTCTTATAGGCCAAGGATCTCATTCCTGCTCCTGTTTTCCAACTGGCAATATATTGGAAACCGAAATAAAAATTTTAGTATCTGGCCGGGTGCAGTGTCTCGGGCTTGTAATCCCATCACTTTGGGAGGCCGAGATGGGCAGATCACTTGAGGTCAGGAGTTCAAGACCAGTCCTGGCCAACATGGTGAAACCTTGTCTCTACTAAAAATACAAAAATTAGCTGGGCATGATGGCGAACACCTGTAATTTCATCTACTGAGAAGGCTGAGGTGGCAGAATTGCTTGAAACCAGGAGGTAAAGGTTGCAGTGAGCTCAGATCATGCCACTGCACTTCAGCCTAGGTGACAGAGTAAGACTCCATTTAAAAAACAAGTTTTCAGTAATCTAACTAGTACTGTGGTTTTTGGAAGGGTATTTTTAGATGTTCAAAATAAAATACTCCGTGACCCCAGGAAAATCCAAAGGAGGGAGGGAGAAGAAAGAATGCCCTTAAAGTGACCAAATTTAGCTACTTGTACATAGTTGTCTTTACACTATTTTCCTACCTAATCTTTCAGACCTAGTGAGACTTAGTGAATTCTTAGGTCAGACCCCTCCCACCCAAATATTGACCCAGAAAAGCCAAGGCATCCAACTGTGGTTTTACAGTTTTATGTCTTAATGTAGTTGCATCCATTAGATACATAAAACATTTTTACTTGACAGCTACTAACAATAGGTGGTGGTACTGAACTATGCAGTAATATTTATGCTCAATTCATCTTGCTTAGTTATATAACTTTTATACACAACAAAAATATGTATTTAATATGATAAATCCAAACCAAATTTGCATTATTGTTTGAAGACTCTCTCTTAAATAGCGATTTTATTGGGTATTCAGCAAAGATTAAATAACTAGTAGGCATGTGAGTTATGCTTCTGTTACTTTGGTGCTAAGACAGAAATTATATCTAACAACATGGAAGTGAAGGTTGGCAATAAATATATATAATGCCTGTCCAAACATGATCAAATGTACTCACCACTGTTGTGTTTGTTGGTGTGACTTTCTGATCAATTGGAGAATGTAGGCAGAGATAATTCTGTAGTCATTTCAAAGTGAAAAATGGGGAAGCATTCTCAGTTTATTTATTTATTTATTTATTTATTTTCTGAGATGGCGTTTCACTCTTCTTGCCCAGGCTGGAGTGCAATGGCTCTATTTCGGCTCTCTACAACCTCTGCCTCCTGGGTTCAAAGGATTCTCCTGCCTCAGCCTTCCTCAGGCGTGTGCCATCACACCCAGCTAATGTTTGTATTTTTAGTAGAGACAAGGTTTTGCCATGTTGGCCAGGCTGGTCTCAAACTCCTGACCTCGGTTGATCGGACTGCCTTGGCCTCCCAAAGTGTTGGGAGTACAGGCATGAGCCACCATGCCGGCCTTTTTAAAAATTTATTTATTTATTTATTTATTTGAGATGGAGTTTCGCTCTTGTTACCCAGGCTGGAGTGCAATGGCACGATCTCGGCTCACTGCAACCTCCGCCTCCTGGGTTCAGGCAGTTCTCCTGCCTCAGCCTCCTGAGTAGCTGGGATTACAGGCACGCACCACCATGCCCAGCTAATTTTTTGTATTTTTAGTAGAGATGGGGTTTCACCATGTTGACCAGGATGGTCTCGATCTCTTGACCTCGTGATCCACCCGCCTCGGCCTCCCAAAGTGCTGGGATTACAGGCTTGAGCCACCGCGCCCGGGCCTATTTATTTATTTATTTATTTGAGATGGAGTTTCATTCTTGTTGTCCAGGTTGGAGTGCAGTGGTTTGATCTCACTGTAGCCTCTATCTTCCAGGTTCAAATGATTCTCCTGTCCCAGCCTCCCAAGTAGCTGGGATTACAGGCATGTGCTACCACGGGTCGGCTAATTTTGTATTTTTTAGTGGAAGTGGGGATTCACCACATGGGTCAGGCTAGTCTTGGACTTCTGACCTTAAGTGATCCACCCGACTTGGCCTCCCAAAGTGCTGGGATTGCAGGCATGAGCCACTTCGCTCAACCTCACTTTTACTTATAATTTGCAATAATAAGGTACCATAGGTATAGCTATTCTGGATGCTTCACATTTGCTTTCCTGTCTGCAGACTGAGGAATTTCATGTGGCAGGAAGGGCAGGCAAAAAGAAAACTAAAATTTTTTTTTTTTTGAGATGGAGTCTCTGTCACCCAGGCTGGAATGCAGTGGTGTGATCTTGGCTCACTACAACCTCCGCCTCCCGGGTTCAAGTGATTTTCTGCCTCAGTCTCCTGAGTAGCTGAGATTATAGGCATGTGCCACCATGCCTGACTAATTTTTGTAGTTTTAGTAGAGACGGGGTTTCACCATGTTGGTCAAGCTGGTCTCCAACTCCTGACCTGGTTATCCGCCCACCTTGGCCTCCCAAAGTGCTGGGATTACAGGCATGGGCCAGTATTCCGGGCAGAAGACTAAAGTTTTTAGATTAGGGCAGGTTTTTAAATGTGGAACATTTTTTGTATATGTCATCCTTTCTGTATATGTCTAAGAAAAGCCGGAGCCAACTCATTGCTAGCAACAAAGAGCCAGTATTGTTTTTCCTTCCTTGCTTGCTTCCTTCCTTCCTTCTTTTCTTTCTTTCTTTTTTTTCCTTCCTTCCTTCCTGTCTGTCTTTCTGTAGTACTTTTTTTTTTCTCTTTTGAGATGGACTCCCACTCTCTTGCCCAGGCCCCATGCATCTTTTGTTCACTGCAGCCTCCAATTCCCAGGGTCAAGCTATTCTGGGGTCTCAGCCTCCTGAGTAGCTGGGACTACAGGCACGCACCACAATGCCGAGCTAATTTTTATATTTTTAGTAGATGTGGGGTTTAACCATGTTGGCCAGGCTGGTCTTGAACTCCTGACCTTAGGTGATCCACCTACCTTGGCCTCTCAAAGTGCTGGGATTATAGGCATGAGCCGCTGTTGTGGCCGTTTTCTTTTTTTCCGTTTTAGAAGTGGTTGGGGAAAAGAAAAAGAAAGGAAGAAGTGATTTGTGATTTGTAGCAAATAAACAATTTAAATCTTAGCTGCAGGGTTTTTCAGAATTCTCTGTTAGAATGTTTTTTCATCTTGTTTTTTTTCTTTTTTAACCAGATCATCTATATCTTTTTTTTTTTTTTTGAGACAGAGTTTCGCTCTTGTTACCCAGGCTGGAGTGCAATGGCGCGATCTCAGCTCACCACAACCTCCGCCTCCTGGGCTCAGGCAATTCTCCTGCCTCAGCCTCCTAAGTAGCTGGGATTACAGGCATGCGCCACCACGCCCAGCTAGCTTTTTTGTATTTTTAGTAGAGACGGGGTTTCACCATGTTGACCAGGATGGTCTGGATCTTTTGACCTCGTGATCCACCCACCTCAGCCTCCCAAAGTGCTGGGATTACAGGCTTGAGCCACCGTGCCTGGCCTATCTATATCTTTTAATGTTGTTGTTTTGAAATTAATTTGGATAAGAAGACAATGAAAGCTTTAAGGTGATGTCATCAGGATTTTACAAAGGGAATTAGTTCTGAACTATGAAACAAAACGTACTCTTAGACTTTATATACATTTGTGTATTTGTGTGTTTGTGTGTGTGTGTGTGTATTATACATACTCTAGTGAAGTTCTAGTATTACTGGTGTCTGGGACCTTTGGTAACTTACCTCTCTGAACCTACATCGTTTCAACTGTAAGTTTCCTTCTAGCGTGGAAATTCTGTGATTCTCTGGAGAGAGATTAGTTTATTGCCAATGTTCTTAAATTTTTTTGCTTCCATCTACTATTAAAGAAAAGCCAGTTAGACTTTGTAATACTGTTGTATATGCTGCTTTAGATTCCTGCTTGTTTCTTTTTTTTCTTACTAAAAAAAAATTTTTTTTTTTTTTTTTTTTTTTTGAGACGGAGTTTTGCTCTTGTTACCCAGGCTGGAGTGCAATGGCGCGATCTCGGCTCACCGCAACCTCCGCCTCCTGGGTTCAGGCAATTCTCCTGCCTCAGCCTCCTAAGTAGCTGGGATTACAGGCACGCGCCACCATGTCCAGCTAGTTTTTTGTATTTTTAGTAGAGACGGGGTTTCACCATGTTGACCAGGATGGTCTCGATCTCTCGACCTCGTGATCCACCCGCCTCGGCCTCCCAAAGTGCTGGGATTACAGGCTTGAGCCACCGCGCCCGGCCAAATTTTTTTTTTTTTAAGACAGGGGGCGGGGAGTGGTGGTGGTGGTGGTCTCACTGTTGCCCAGACTGGTCTCCAACTCCTAGTCTCAAGTGATCTTCGCACTTTGGCCTCCCAAAGTGCTAGCATTGCAGGAGTGAGCCATTGCACCCAGCTGCAAATAGATTTCAAATGCTTTAAAGGAACTTACTATTTAAATGGAAAAATTCTTTTACAGAGGGAAGAATGCAACTAATGATCTTTTTTTTTTTTTTTGAGATGCAGTCTCCCTCTGTCGCCCAGGCTGGAGTGTAGTTGTGAGATGTCAGCTCACCGAAACCTCCGCTTCAAACACTTCTCTGCCTCAGCCTCCTGAGTAGCTGGGATTACAAGTGCCAGCCACTACGCATGGCTAATTTTCATATTTTTAGTAGAGAGGGGATTTTACCAAGTTGGTCAGGCTGGTCTTAAACTCATGACCTCAGGTGATCCACCTGCCTCAGCCTCTCAAAGTGCTGGGGTTACAGGCGTGAGCCACAGCGTCTGGCCAATTTTTGTATTTATTGTAGAGTTGGGGTTTCACCATGTTGCCCAGGCTGGTCTTGAACTCCCGCGCTCAAGCAATCCATCCACCTTGGCTTCCCAAAGTGCTGGAATTATGCACATGAGCCACTGTGCTCAGCCTGATTCAGTTTTTTATATTGGATATATTAAACAGGAATGCCTATGAATTTTAATCTAGTTGAACAGTAATAATTTAGTAGTGTTTCAGTCTGCAGTTTATACTGCAACTATTATTGTACTCATTGTTAGGCAAATGTGAATAAATGTCTCCCAGGATGAGAATCTGGCATCAGATTTTAAGTTGACATCTAAAACACTAGATCAGCCAGTTTTTACCCCCTAATAAATAGGTAATTCTTCCTTCTTTGATTTGTGGAAAATAAAGCAATGATGTGATTAAACACAGACATTAAAGATGCCTTTGTTTTTTAAAAAGAGCACTGCATTGCTAATACCCTTTCCTGACATTCATCCTTATCAGCTTTTTGAATATTGTTTGCATGTTCTTAGTGTAAAGAAAAGAAGGTCATGTTCAACAAAATCATGTCATAACTTACTTCTGCAGTTAATGCAATCTGAAATGCTTCTTTCTACATTCTACTTTCTACCCATTTGTAGAAAAGAAACCTGATATATCTTGGAATTCTCCTAGGACAGGTTAAAACTTTTCTTTAATACCGTAACTTTCCTTGTACATTGTGAATAGTAGCTGCAGGAAGATGAGAAACTTCATTATTGCTGGGCGAGGTGGCTCACGCCTGTAATCCCAGCACTTTGGGAGGCCGAGGGAGGTGGATCACGAGGTCAGGAGTTTGAGACCAGCCTGGCCAAGATGGTGGAACCCCGTCTCTACTAAAAATACAAAAATTAGCCAGACGAGGTGGCATGCTTCTATAATCCCAGCTACTCAGGAGGCTGAGGCAGGAGAATTGCTTGAACCCGGGAGGCGGAGGTTTCGATGAGCTGAGATTGTGCCATTGCACGCCAGCCTGGGTAACAGAGTGAGACTCTGTCTCAAAAAAAACAACAACAAAAAAAAACAATTAAACTTCATTGTTATTCAGTAGTCTTTGTCACAGCTGACTGGGGTTATATAAAAGAAGCTTCCCAAATGTAGATCTAATTTTAAGCACAAGAAAAAAAATGCAACTTTTTTTTTTTTTTTTTTTTTTTTCCCCAAACAAGGTCTTGCTCTGTCGCCCAGTCTAGAGCACAGTAGTGTAATCTTGGCTCACTACAACCTCCATCTCTTGGGCTCAGTTGATTCGTGTCTCAGAGTAGATGGAATTACAGTTGTGTGTCACCATGCCCAGCTAGTGTTTTTGTATTTTTAGTAGAGACAGAATTTTGCCATATTGGCCAGGCTAGTCTTGAACTCCTGAGTTTAAGCGATCTGCCTGCCTCAGTCTCCAAAAGTGCTGGGATTACAAGTGTGAGCAACCATGCCTGGTTAAAATAAGCTTTTAATATAGAAAGAATACCAAGAAAAGGCCAGGCATGGCAGCTTACCCCTGTAATCCCAGCACTTTGGAAGACCAAGGCAGGTGGATCACCTGAGGTCAGGAGTTCGAGGCCAGCCTGGCCAACATGTCAAAACACCGCCTCAGCCGGGTGCGGTGGCTCACGCCTGTAATCCCAGCACTTTGGGAGGCCGAGGCGGGTGGATCACGAGGTCAAGAGATCGAGACCATCCTGGTCAACATGGTGAAACCCCGTCTCTACTAAAGATACAGAAAATTAGCTGGGCTTGGTGGCCTGCGCCTGTAATCCCAGCTACGCAGGAGGCTGAGGTAGGAGAATTGCCTGAACCCAGGAGGCGGAGGTTGTGGTGAGCTGAGATCGCGCCATTGCACTCCAGCCTGGGTAACAAGAGCGAAACTCCATCTCAAAAAAAAAACAAAAAAAAAACAAAAAAACACAGCCTCTACTAAAAATACAAAAAATAAAAATTCGCCAGGCATGTGCGCTCGCCTCTTGTCCTAGCTACTTGGGAGGCTGAGGCAGGAGAATCACGTGAACCCGGGAGGCAGAGGTTGTGGTGAGCTGAGATCGCGCCATTGCACTCCAGCCTGGGTAACAAGAGCGAAACTCCATCTCAAAAAAAAACAAAAAAAACAAAAAAACACCGCCTCTACTAAAAATACAAAAAATAAAAATTCGCCAGGCATGTGCGTTCGCCTCTTGTCCTAGCTACTTGGGAGGCTGAGGCAGGAGAATCACGTGAACCCGGGAGGCAGAGGTTGTGGTGAGGCAAGATCGCGCCACTGCACTCCAGCCTGGGCAACAGAGTAATATGTAATTATCTCATTACCTTTTAGTTTTTGTAATACACATGGTACTATGCCCTGATAAACCTATAATAGATTGAAAGTATCATAAGTTGGAAATGTAGTTAAGACCTGGTGGAGTGACTCATGCCTGTAATCCCAGCACTTTGAAGGCCGAGGGGGGTGGATTGCTTGAGCCCAGGAATTTGAGATCAGTTTGGGCGATATAGTGAGACCTCATCTCTACAAAAATTTTTTTTTTTTTTTTTTTTTTTTGAGACGGAGTTTCGCTCTTGTTACCCAGGCTGGAGTGCAATGGCGCGATCTTGGCTCACCGCAACCTCCGCCTCCTGGGTTCAGGCAATTCTCCTGCCTCAGCCTCCTGAGTAGCTGGGATTACAGGCATGCGCCACCATGCCCAGCTGATTTTTTGTATTTTTAGTAGAGATGGGGTTTCACCATGTTGACCAGGATGGTCTCGATCTCTTGACCTCGTGATCCACCCGCCTCGGCCTCCCAAAGTGCTGGGATTACAGGCTTGAGCCACCGCGCCCGGCCAAAAATTTTTTTTCTTTTTTTTTAGAGACAGAGTTTCACTCTTGTTACCCAGGCTGGAGTGCAATGGCGCGATCTTGGCTCATGGCAACCTCCGCCTCCCGGGTTCAGGCAATTCTCCTGCCTCAGCCTCCTGAGTATCTGGGATTACAGGCACGCGCCACCACGCCCAGCTTATTTTTGTATTTTTAGTAGAGACGGGGTTTCACCATGTTGATCAGGATGGTCTCGATCTCTTGACCTCGTGATCCACCCCCCTCGGCCTCCCAAAGTGCTGGGATTACAGGCTTGAGCCACCACACCCGGCAAAAATTTTGCTTTTTTGTTTTTACTTTAGGTGTATACTATATCCAGCATTTCTTCCCATGTTATCCCCCCACCCCCTGCTGTCCCTCCCCTGCCCCCTCACAGCTGCCCCCAGCGTGTGATGCTCCTCTCCCTGAGTCCACGTGTTCTCATTGTTCAATACCCACCTATGAGTGAGAATATGCGGTGTTTGGTTTTCTGTTCTTGCGTCAGTTTGCTGAGAATGATGGCTTCCAGATTCATCCAAGTCCCTACAGAGGACATGAATTCATCGTTTTTTATGGCTGCACAGTATTCCATGGTGTATATGCACCACATTTCCTTTGTCCAGTCTATCATTGATGGGCATTTGTGTGGCTTCTAGGTCTTTGCTATCATATACAGGGCTGCAGTGAACATATGTGTGCATGTGTCTTTATAGTAGAACAATTTATAGTTCTTTGGATATATATACCCAGTAATGGGATTGCTGGTACAAAAAATTTAAAAATTAGTTGGGCATGGTCGCGCACCCCTATAGTCCCAACTACCCGGGAGGGTGAGGTAGAAGGATTGTTTGATTCCAGGAAGTGGGGGAGGTCGTAGTGAGCCAAGATCATGCCACTGAACTCCAGCCTGGGTGAAAGAGAGACCTTTTCTCAAAACAAAACAAAACAAAACAAAACACAAAGAAAATGCAGTTAATACAACTAACCTACCAAATGTAATAGATTAGCCTAACCTACCTTAAGTATGTTCATAATCCATTAGTCTACAGTTGGGTAAAATTATCTAACACAAAACTGATTTTGTAATAAAACGTTAAATATCTTGTGTAACTTAATGACTATTGTACTGATAGTGAAGAACAGAATGGTTGTGTGTGTACTCAATGAAGTTTCTACTGATGCATATTATATGTACATAATTGTAACATCAAAAAATCTTAAACCATCCTAAGTCAGGGAACACTGTACTACATACCTAGCAAGCATCTAGTTTTATTCTTTTCTTTACATGTTCTGACTGTTGTCATATGGCTGAGGTTTGGTCAGTATTACTAGAAACCGTATTTTTTCAGAGATGGGTTAACAACAGAAAAGCACAGGATTCAATGCAATATCAGGCTGGGAAGTAGGGGATAATATATATGCTCCACATAATCCTGACTGGAAATAGTGTTCTTTTGTGGAATTAGAAGTGGATACACATTTAGGTCGAAAGTCCCTAACCATCACACAGTACTTTTAGGTAGGTATTATGCTTCGTGCTAATGGTACTCTTTAAAAATGGAAATAAGATTGAGGTCTAAGCAAAAAAAATTATTTTTTTGAGATGGAGTCTCACTCAGTCACCCAGGCTGGAATACAGTGGTGCAATCTCAGCTCACTGCCACCTCTGCCTCCGGGTTCAAGCGATTCTCTTGCCTCAGCCTCCTAGGTAGCTAAGACTATAGGCATGTGCCACCATGCCCGACTAATTTTTGTAATTTTAGTAGAGATGGGGTTTCACCACGTTGGCCAGGATGGGCTCCATCTCTTTTTTTTTTTTTTTTTTTTTTTTTTTGGTCTCCATCTCTTGACCTCATGATCTGCTGGCCTCAGCCTCCCAAAGTGCTGGGATTACAGGTGTGAGCCACTATGCCCAGCTGCCTAAGCAAAATTTAATGGAGAACTAGTTCAGTAAACTTCCTTGTAGCTTTCATTCACTGCAGGCAAGTTGGACTGTGCAGTCTCTGTGAAGTGTACCATTATTTTAGCTAAAGAAAACTTGAGCATCAGCCTTCTTGGCTGTCCTACAGTAGACTCAAGTCTCTCAGTTTAATGTGTTTCAGTGACATATCTTTCTTCCACCCACTTCTGTTTTACTAAAATAAGACAGTTAACAGGAATAGGCCTATGGTTTAATTTGAGACTGGAAATGGAAGTTAAACTGTTGCTTTAGTATTTGTGCTGGGAAGAGAAGTTAAAATACAATTTTCTGTTCATTTTAAAATGAGTTTTGGTGAAAAGTAAGTCTTTCTTCTTTTCCCCACCTCATTCCCCAGAGGTAACCATTGTATGTTTTTTTTTGTTTTGTTTTGTTTTGTTTTTTGAGACGGGGTCTTGGAGTGTTGCCAAGTCTGGAGTGCAGTGGCATCATCATGGCTTATCGCAGTCTCAACCTCCTAGGCTCAAGCAATTCTCCCACTTCAGTCTTCCAAGTAGCCGAGACTAAAAGCATGCACCACCATGCGTAACTAATTTTTACATTTTGTGTAGGTACAGGCTCTCCCTGTGTTGCCCAGTCTGATCTTGAACTTACGGATCCTTCACCTCCCAAATAATTGAGATTATAGGTTTGAGCCATTGTGTGCCACTGTGCCCTGGCAGTAACCATTGTTAACTGTGTATATGTATCCTTTTATAAATTATGTCTCCTTTCCCTTTCCTTTCCTTTCTCCCCCACTTCCCCTTCCCCTTCCCCCCTCTCCTGTCCCTCTTCCCTTCCCTTTTCCCCCTCCCCTTCCCCCTCCTCCTTCCCTTCCTTCCTCCCTTCCTTCCTTCCTTGGAGTCTCACTCTGTTGCCCAGGCTGCAGTGAAATGGCACGATCTTGGCTCACTGCAACCTCCGCCTCCCAGGTTCGAGTGATTCTCCTGCCTCAGCTTCCTGAGAAGCTGGAATTACAGGCACGCACTACCACACCCAACTAATTTTTGTGTTTTTAGTGGAGATGGGGTTTCACTATGTTAGCCAGGATGATCTTGAACTCCTGACCTCGTGACCCATCTGCCTAAGCCTCCCAAAGTGCTGGGATTACAGGCGTGAGCCACCGCGCCTGGCCAAATTATGTATCTATTTCTATATTTTATGAACAAACAAGATTGTACTGGACATATAGTTTAGCACCTCTGCTCCACCTTTAGAAATAAGTTTTTTTTTTTTGTTTTTTGTTTTTTGTTTTTATTTTAAGAAAAAGAATAAAGAAGAGGAAGAAAGAGGAAGAGGGAGAGAGGATGGGGGTATTGCTTTATTGCCCAGGCTAGAATGCAATCTAAATATGGGTATGCCTATAATTGTCCTATAATGGAGACATAAAAGAAAATGAGAGAAGAGAATAACAAACAAGGAGCCAACCAACATTTCGTTTAAACTTCTAAGTTGATATGATGTGGTACTGATAAGTATAAGTAAATATACTTTGTATATTTTGTGTATTTAAAGTGGAGAGTTCTATAAATGTTAATTATGTTTACTTGTTCCAGATCTGAGTTCAAGTCCTGGATATCGTTGTTAATTTTCTGTCTCATTGATCTGTCTAATATTAATGTTGAAGTCTCCCACTATTACTGTGTGGGAGTCTAAGTCTCTTTATTAGTCTTGTATGTCTGGGTATTCCTGTATTGGGTGCGTATATATTTAGGATCTTTAGCTCTTCTTGTTGTTGCATTGATCCTTTTATCATTATATAATGTCCTTCTTGGCTTCTTTTGATCTTTGTTGTTTTGACGACTATTTTATCAGAGGCAAAAATTGTAACTTCTGCTTTTTATTTATTTATTTTAGCTCTCTGGTTGGTAAATCTTTCTCCATCCCTTGTTTTGAGTCTTTGTGTATCCTTAAATGTGAGATGGGTCTGGATGCAGCATACTGATGGGTTTTAGTTTTTTATTCAAATTGCCTGTCTGTCTTTGGATTGGGGGATTTAGTCGATTTAAATTTAGAATTAATAACGACATATGTGAGTTTAATACTGCCATTTAATATTAGCTGGCTATTTTGCCCATTAGTTGATGTAAATTCTTCATTTTATTGATGCTCTTTTTAGTATTTTTTAGAAAGGCTGATACTGTTTGTTCCTTTCTATGTGTAGTGGTTCTTTCAGAAGCTCTTGTAAAGCAGGTCTGGTGGTGATGAAATCTCGTTGAGTGTTTGTTTATTCAGAAAAAAACTTTATTTTTCCTTCACTTATGAAGCTTAGTTTGGCTGGATGTGAAATTCTTGGTTGAAAGTTCTTTTCTTTAAGGATGTTGAATATTGGTCCCCACTCTCTTTTGGCTTGTAGGGTTTCTGCTGAGAGATCTGCTGTAAGTCTGATAGGCTTCCCTTTATGGGTAACCTGACCTTTCTCTCTGGCTGCCCTTAGTATTTTCTCCTTCATTTCAACCCTGGTGAATCTGATGATTATGTGCCTTGGAGTTGCTCTTCTTGAGGAATATCTTTGTGGTGTTCTCTGTATTACCTGGAGTTGAATATTATCCTGCCTTACTAGGTTGGGAAAATTTTCCTGAATAATATCCTGAAGTGTATTTTCCAGCTTGGATTCATTCTCTTCGTCACATTCAGGTACACCTATCAAGCGCAGATTAGGTCTTTTCACATAGTCCCATAATTCTTGGAGACTTTGCTCGTTCATTTTTATCCTTTTTTCTCTAATCTTGTCTTCTTGTTTTATTTCATTGAGTTGGTCTTCAACCTCTGATATCCTTTCTTCTGCTTGATCAATGAGGCTGTTAAAACTTGTGCATACTTCACGTAATTCTCGTATTGTGTTTTTCAGCTCCATCAATTCACTTATATTCCTCTCTAAATTGTGTATTCTTGTTAACATTTCGTCAAACCTTTTTTTAAAGTTCTTTGTTTCTTTAGATTGAGTTAGAACAAGTTCTTTTAATTCACAGAAGTTTCTTATCCACATTTTGAAGCCTGCTTCTGTAATTGGAACACACTGGTTCTCCATCAAGCCTTGTTCCGTTGCTGATGAGGAACTGTGACCCCCTGCTGAGGGAGAGGCGTTCTGATCTTGGGTATTCTCAGCCTTTTTTGGCTGTTTTCTTCCTTTCGTTATAAATTTATCCATCTGTGGTCTTTATAATTACCGTCTTTGTAATTGGGTTTCTGAGTGGACGTCCAACTTACTGATGCTCAGCGCCTAAATCCGAGCAACCCACTGCGCCGGCTAAATCAGCGGCGTTAAGATTGATGGTGCTGGGCCGGGCGCGGTGGTTCAAGCCTGTAATCGCAGCACTTTGGGAGGCCGAGGCGGGTGGATCACGAGGTCGAGAGATCAAGACCATCCTGGTCAACATGGTGAAACCCCGTCTCTACTAAAAATACAAAAAATCAGCTGGGCATGGTGGCACGTGCCTGTAATCCCAGCTACTCAGGAGGCTGAGGCAGGAGAATTGCCTGAACCCGGGACGCGGAGGTTGCGGTGAGCCGAGATCGCGCCATTGCACTCCAGCCTGGGTAACAAGAGCGAAACTCCGTCTCAAAAAAAAAAAAAAAAAAAAAAAAATTGATGGTGCTTGGGCCGGGTGCGGTGGCTCAAGCCTGTAATCCCAGCACTTTGGGAGGCCGAGGCGAGTGGATCACGAGGTCGAGAGATCAAGACCATCCTGGTAAACATGGCGAAACCCCGTCTCTACTAAAAATACAAAAAACTAGCTGGGCGTGGTGGTGCGTGCCTGTAATCCCAGCTACTTAGGAGGCTGAGGCAGGAATATTGCCTGAGCCCAGGAGGCGGAGGTTGCGGTGAGCCGAGATCGCGCCATTGCACTCCAGCCTGGGTAACAAGAGGGAAACTCTGTCTCAAAAAAAAAAAAAAAAAAAAAAAAAAAAAAAGATTGATGGTGCTTTTCTGACTCTGCACCAAGAACCGACGCTCCGAGGCGCTGGCAAAACGGCCTCGCCGGTCACAAGAGTCGTGCTGGCGACCCGTGGGGCTCCTCCGCTGGGAATCTCCTGGTGCGTGAGCAACAAGAATTCATGTGAAGGTGTGGCGTCCTCTCATTCTTTGCGCTTTCACTGGGAGCTACAATCCCGAGCTGCTAGTGATCAGCCATCTTGGGTCTCTCTCCCCTAGAAATAAGTTTTAATTTATACAAGTTATATACAAATTTTACTTATTTTTTTGAGACAGCGTTTCACTGTGTCACCCAGGCTGGAGTGCAAGAGTATGATCACAGCTCACTGCAGCCTTGATTTCCTGGGCCCAAGTGATCCTCCCACCTTACCCTCCCAAATAGCTAGATAGGCACATGCCACCATACCCTGCTAATTTTTTTTTTTTTTTTCCTTTTTCTGGCATTTTGTAGATATGGGCTCTCCCTGTATTGCTCAGGCTGGTCTTGAACACCTGAGCTCAAGCAGTCCTCCTGCCTTGGCTTCCCAAAGTGCTAGGATTACAGGCATGAGCCACCAGGCCTGGCCTATGAATTTTATATATAAAATAAAATGTACATAAATAAAATTTTTTAAAATTAAAACGTGAAGTATAACAAAAAGAGCCTCTTTCTACACTACCTATGACACTGATCCTCTCCATTCTACTCTCTACTTCAAGAGATAAGGACTGTTATAAACTTGGTGATTATCCTTGTAGGGTTTTTCTGTTTCTTTTTGGAGACAGGATCTTCCTCTGTTACCCGTGCTGGTCTCCAACTCCTGGCTTCTTTCGATCTTCCCACCTCAGCCTCCCAAAATGTTAGGATTATAGGCATGAGCCATCACACTCTGCCAAGGTTTTTCTTCTCCACATGTTTCTTTGTATGTGTGGGTGTTTACATAATTGACCTTCTATTGTGTCTGTTATTCTGAAACTTTCTCTGCTACATTTCTTAGAGGTCTGGTCAATCTATTTCTTTTAATTGTTACATAGTATTCCATTATATGAATATTTCAGGTTTTTTTTTTTTTTTTTTTTTTGAGACGGAGTTTTGCTCTTGTTACCCAGGCTGGAGCACAATGGCGCGATCTCGGCTCACCGCAACCTCCGCCTCCTGGGTTCAGGCAGTTCTCCTGCCTCAGCCTCCTGAGTAGCTGGGATTACAGGCACGCACCACCACACCCAGCTAATTTTTTTGTATTTTTGGTAGAGGCGGGGTTTCACCATGTTGACCAGGATGGTCTCGATCTCTCGACCTTGTGATCCACCCGCCTCGGCCTCCCAAAGTGCTGGGATTATAGGCATGAGCCACCGCGCCTGGCCTTTTTTTTTTTTTTTTTTTTTTTTTGAGACGGAGTTTCGCTCTTGTTACCCAGGCTGGAGTGCAATGGCGCGATCTCGGCTCACCGCAACCTCCGCCTCCTGGGTTCAAGCAATTCTCCTGCCTCAGCCTCCTGAGTAGCTGGGATTACAGGCACGTGCCACCATGCCCAGCTAATTTTTTGTATCTTTAGTAGAGATGGGGTTTCACCATGTTGACCAGGATGGTCTTGATCTCTCGACCTCGTGATCCACCCGCCTCGGCCTCCCAAAGTGCTGGGATTACAGGCTTGAGCCACTGTGCCCGGCTGGGGATCAGAGTTTTTAAGGACAGCTTGGTGGGTTGGGGGAAGTCAGTGAGCCAGGAGTGCTGATTGGTTAGGGATGAAATCATAGGGAGTCGAGGATGTCTTCTTGCACTGAGTCATTTCCTGGGTGGGGGCCACAAGATCAGATGAGCCAGTTAATTGATCTGAGTGAGGCCAGCTGATCCATCAAGTGCAGGGTCTGCAAAGTATCTCAAGCACTGATCTTAGGAACAGTTTAGGGAGGGTCAGAATCTTGTAGCCTCCAGCTCCATGACTCCTAAACTGTAATTTCTAATCTTGTGGCTAATGTTAGTTCTACAAAGGCAGTCGAATCCCAGGCAAGAAGGAGGTCTGCTTTGGGAAAGGGCTGTTGGTCTTTGTTTTAACTAGAAACTCAGTTTGTCTCAAGTTAGTTCAGCCTAGGAATGAAACGGGACAGCTTGGAGGTTAGAAGCAAGATGGAGTCGGTTAAGTTAAATCTCTTTCCCTGTCTCAGTCATAATTTTGCAAAGGTAGTTTCTTTTTTTTTTTTTTTTTTTTGCAAAGGTAGTTTCAATGCCCGGCTCGCCTTCTTATTTTTGTAGAGACAGAGTCTCACTATGTTACACAGGCTGATCTCAAGCAATCCTCCTACCTAGATCTCCCAAAGTGCCAGAATTACTTGCATGAGCCACTGCACCTGGGTTAAAATCTCTGTTCCTTTAGCTTAGTGGTCAGCTAATGACCGTACAGAAATTTCTAAATACATAGAACCACAATTCTCCCAGTCTTTGCTGAAGGGGTTTATGTAGGGGCACACTTTGAACACACCGCCAGTTGGTTTACAACTCTGGCTTAGCCTTCACTTCTTCTGCAGAGCCTTAAGATCAACTAGAGGTGCGAACTCTGGGCCTTATCAGGTCTTTTCCTCAGCACATACACAATCCTGGGCATGCATGTGGCCTTCTGAGTCTAAGGAATATCTCAGAGCTTATCAGTGCTCTTATGGGCATACATTTCCCTGGCTTTTCCCCTCTCTTTTAAGCTTTTTGGTTAGTTTATTACCTGTTCCTCAATCAGCAGTGACTAAAACATTTGCCTGTAAATGTTTTTGACAAATGGAGGGTAGTTACTTTAGCAGTAGGCCAGTTCTGAGTCAGGCAGTATAAAGACAAACTTTTTGAGCTGGTTTTCCAGGGAGCACCACACAGGTTAAAGCAAATCATTACAGTTCTTTGGAAATTAAATCTGTTCGGTTCCCTCAGTTACCAGTAATACCAGTTGTTATTTTTAAGGCTACTGCCAACAGGTGCAGTTGGGGTAAATTAAAATGCTAGTCTTACTGAGATTCAGCCATTTTTCTTGAATGAAGACTCTTTGGATTATTGCAAGATTTAGTTAATTTTTAAAGTTCAAAAAAATTTGATTTTTCAAAATTGATATGTAATATTTACATATTTGTGGGGTACATACGAGTATTACAGGCATAAAATGTGTAATGATCAAGTCAGGGTACTCGGGGTATCCATCACCTTAAGTATTTATCATTTCTATGTGTTGGGAACATTTCAAGTACTCTCTTCTAGCTACTTAGAAATACACAGTATATCCTTGCTAACTATAGTCATCCTGCTCTGCTATGAAACATTAGAACTTGCTTTTTCTATCTAACTGTAAAAATTTGATTTTTGCGAGTTTTGTTGTTATTGTTGCTTTTATGGAGGGGGTGAAATTTTTTATGTTTCTTATTGTGGCATTTTCACTGATGTCACCTCTGAGTACATGTTTGATTGGAGGGTTCTGAAGAGCTCCAATACCTTATCTTGACCTCCAGTTCCACAAAAGTAAATGTCCTTTCTCAGTTTATAGTTTTTGTTTTGCGGAAGAGTGGCTGCAACAACTACTTGGGCCATGTCTTCTCCTCGTCACTTTTTGTATATACTGCTTATTTTTAACCACTAAAGTTACTGATGATGGTACACTAATTCTGTGAGTATTGTGTTTGTCCTATATTACTGAAAAGTAGCAGCCGGGTGCAGTGGCTCAAGCCTGAAATCCCAGCACTTTGGGAGGCCGAGGCGGACAGATAACAAGATCAAGGGATTGAGACCATCCTGGCCAACATGATGAAACCCCGTCTCTACTAAAAATACAAAAATTAGCTGAATGTGGTGGTGTATGCCAGGAGGCTGAGGCAGGAGAATCACTTGAACCTGGGAGGCGGAGGTTGCAGTGAGCCAAGATGGCACCACTGTATTCTGGCCTGGCAACAGAGTGAGACTCCATCTCAAAAAAAAGACAAGAAAAGTAGCTTGAGCTTGAATTCTATCCGTTTCATTCAAATTCCTCTGTCACATTTGTCTCTTCAGTGTAATTGGAATTATTTTCAATTTTGGGTTTAGAGGATGTATAATTAGTTTTCAGGAATCCTAGACAATAGGTACAAGAAACAGAAATAATGATGACCTGACATATTGTAGAAGAAATTTGGCAAGGAAAAATAAAATCTTAATTATAAAATTAATTATAATGTAGTGTTTTTTATTTTTGAGATGGAGTCTCGCTCTGTTGCCCAGGCTGGAGTGTAGTGGCGCAGTCTCTGCTCACTGCAACCTCTGCCTCTTGGGTTCAAGCAGTTTTCCTGCTTGAGCCTCCCAAGTAGCTGGGATTACAGGCACTCGCCATCACACCCGGCTAATTTTTTTTGTATTTTTAGTAGGGATGGGGTTTCACCATATTGGCCAGGCTAGTTTCGAACTCCTGACCTCAAGGGATCTGCCCACCTTGGCCTCCCAGAGTGTTAGGATTGCAGGGGTAAGCCATCCTTCCCCTCCTTTTTTTTTTTGGAGACAGAGTTTTGCTCTGATGCCCAGGCTAGTGTGCAGTGGTGCGATCTCAGCTCATTGCAACCTCTGCCTCTGGGTTCAAGTGATTCTCCTGCCTCAGCCTCTTGAGTAGCTGGGACTACAAATGCCTGCTACCACGCCAAGATAATTTTTGTATTTTTAGTAGAGGTGGGGTTTTGCCATGTTGGCCAGGCTGGTCTTGAACTCCTCACTTCAAATGATCTACCTACCTCAGCCTCCCAAAGTGTTGGGAATGCAGGTGTGGGCAACCATGTCTGGCCATAATCTAGCAATATTGATAATGCAGTGATGTCTGTCACTTTATATTACCTGAAATAGCAAAACAAAATGAAACAAAACTCATATAATCATCTTCACTTTTAGTTGAAAGAAACATTTAGCCCTTCAATCAGTTAATCTAACAAATACTTATTTTGTGGCTTGTCATATGTAAGACACTATGTTCTGAAAGCTTGTGGCCTAGTAGGCTAGACAAAATTTAACACAGTAAGACAAAATTTACTCCGCCTCCTGGGTTCAGGCAATTCTCCTGCCTCAGCCTCCTGAGTAGCTGGGATTACAGGCACGTGCCACCACGCCCAGCTAATTTTTTGTATTTTTAGTAGAGATGGGGTTTCACCATGTTGACCAGGATGGTCTTGATCTCTTGACCTTGTGATCCACCCGCCCCGGCCTCCCAAAGTGCTGGGATTACAGGCTTGAGCCACCGCGCCCGGCCTGTTAGCTGAAGTCTTATTAGATAGACATGCTCCTGCCCCCAGTTGTAAGCAGTGCTATACTGAATCAAGCTTTTCTACCCAGGAGAGAGTCTGGCCCTGAAGAACTGGAGAATACTTGTTCAGAAAAGGTAGAAATACAGAGTTCTGAGCCAAGATGTACTTCATTCTTCTATGATTTTCCAGTCAGATAAGAGAAAAAGATAAGTTATACTTAATCTCTACATGAGAGAAGGTTTTTCCCTCATGTAAACCAGGAGTGGAGAAGAGGCATTCCTTTCTACAGAGGGGTCCAGAAAAGGTTTCATGGAGAATATACCTTGAGCTGAGGCTTAAAAATGGATAGGTTTCTAGATAGAAGGTGTAAAGCCACAGAAATGAGGCAGTATAAGCTATGTTTGACAAACAAATAGTCTAATTTAGTAAAGCATTTGAGTTCTTGATTTCAGCTTTGTTAACCTTTGGGTGTTCGTTATCAAACAGGCCGGGAGCAGTGACTCATGCCTGTAATCCTAGCACTTTGGGAGGCTGAGGCAGGTGGATCACCCTGACCAACATGGTGAAACCCAGTCTCTACTAAATACAAAAAATTAGCCAGCCATGGTGGCATGCACCTATAGTGCCAGCTACTTGGGAGGCTGAGGCAGGAGAATCCCTTGAACCCAGGAGGTGAAGGTTGCAGTGAGCCGAGATTGAGCCATTGCACTCCAGCCTGGGCAGCAAGAGCAAAACTCTGTATTTAAAAAAAAAAAAAAAAAAAGCCAGGTGTGGTGGCTCATGCCTGTAATCCCAGCATTTGGGACACTGAGGCAGGTAGATCACCTGAGGTTGGGAGTTTGAGACCAGCCTGACCAACTTGGAGAAACCCTGTCTCTACTAAAAATACAAAAAATTAGCTGGGCGTGGTGGTGCGTGCCTGTAATCCTAGCTATTCAGGAGGCTGAGGCAGGAGAATTGCTTGAACCCAGGAGGCAGAGGTTGAGATGAGCTGAGTTTGCGCCATTGCACTCCAGGGAAACTCGGTCTCAAAATCAAATATTTAGCCCTTAAACAGTCATTGGCTCATTTTTAAGATTTTTTTGACTTAAAATATTACCAAAATCACTTTTCTGATTTTAAGACAGCAAAGTAGAATTATTCCCAGGCTCTTTTGAAAATTGCCTAAAAACAATGATAGAAGCTCCACTTGAAATTATGAGGCATATGCAGTCCTTGTATGGGAAAAAAGAAAAGAGAAAGAAATAGTAAATGTCTTAGCAGAGGAGGGGTAGGTGAAACCCAGATGTTTCAGGAGACTATTGACAAGAGGCAGGTCATGATTTATCTGTGAAACCCCTCAAAAGTTAGAACCTGGAGGTACTCCAGGTACCATGTACCATAGAAGGCAGGGATAAGATGGAGGCAGACAACAGGATGATTATCCAGAAGTCTATAATGGGAGGATAGACTTCCCTTTCAGTACCTTCTCCCTTAAACCTGAGTAGTTGGGGAGCTACCATCAGCCTTATAGAAGTTAAGAGATTTGTTCTTTGGAGGAATTGAATATGAGACGTTCAGGACCTAGAACCTCAATCCCAGAAGAATATCGGGCTAAAATTCCAGACAGAAAATGGAAGGCAGGAGCCAATTAAGTGAGAAGTCTACACAATTATTAGTGAATTATTTCACTAGCTAGCTCCAGAATGCCTGCAGCCAAGTAAAAGCTCAGAGAATCTTCCTCTGCAGTAAGAGAATGCCCCCCACCCAATAAAAGAGAATGGTCCCAGAGGAAAGATAGCGATTTTTTAAAAATACATTTAGGCATTAACAGGCTTATGCCTGTAAGTGTTGATTTATTAAAAATATATATATATATAAGCATGTTTTTGTTATTTTTTTATGGCTGATGGCAGATGATCTTGTAAAGTCCTTCACGACAAAACTCTTTATACAACTGTTCTATAAGACAGATTCTAGGAAATCCATACAACTGTACTATAAGACAGATTCTAGGAAATCCACAAAAGTCTGAGATTAGTGAAGTGTGGGGAGAAAGAGAGGTAGAAGGGACGAATATAAGGTTGCCAATGTTTTCTCTCTTTTTGGGGGCTGGGGGGACAGAATCTCCCTCTGTCACAGTGGCTTGATCTCAGCTCACTGCAAACTCTGCCTCCTGGGTTCAAGTGATGGTCCTGCCTCAGCCCCTGAGGAGCTGGGATTATAGTTGCCTGCCACTGTGTCTATCTAATTTTTTTTTTTTTTTTTTTTTTTTGAGACGGAGTTTCTCTCTTGTTACCCAGGCTGGAGTGCAATGGCGCGATCTCGGCTCACCTCAACCTCTGCCTCCTGGGTTCAGGCAATTCTCCTGCCTCTGCCTCCTGAGTAGCTGGGATTACAGGCACACACCACCATGCTCAGCTCATTTTTTGTATTTTTAGTAGAGACGGGGTTTCACCATGTTGACCAGGATGGTCTCTTTTGATCTCTTGACCTCGTGATCCACCCGCCTCGACCTCCCAAAGTGCTGGGATTACAGGGTTGAGCCACCGCGCCCGGCTGTGTCTATCTAATTTTTATATTTTTAGTACAGACAGAGCTTTGCCATGTTGGCCAGGCTGGTCTCAAACTCCTGATCTGAGATGATCCACCTGCCTTGGCTTCCTAAAGTGCTGGGATTACAGGCGTGAGCCACAGTGCTTGCCCCACCCCCAGCCTTTTTTTTTTTTTTTTTTTTTTTTTTTTTGAGGAGTTTCGCTCTTGTTGCCCAGGCTGGAGTGCATTATCTCGGCTCACCACAACATCCGCCTCCTGGGTTCAAGTGATTTTCCTGCTTCAGCCTCCCAAGTAGCTGGGAGCCACTGCCACTGCACTCCAGCCTGGACAACAGAGCAAGACTCCATCTCGGGAAAAAAAAAAAATTGTCTTTTTTTTTTTCGTTTTGCCTTGGGTCACCACTGTTTTAGAGATAGGATTGAACAGTTACTGCTGAAGAGCAGAGTTACCAAGCCTTTGTTTTAGGTTGAATCCTTATTCATATATGCAATAGTGATACGGCTGGCTTTTTCCTCAATCTGATTTTGATTTTGATAATTCTTTTTATGTTTAAGAAAAATAACAGTAAATGTAAACCTGTTTTAATCTTAGTGACTGTAGTCCTTATCTAAATTACATTTCTTTATTTCTGTTGTTCCTTTATTGGTAAGAACCTTAAGGTCATCTATTTCAAGCTCCTAATTGAAGAAGCCAGCCTATGATATTCTTGGTATTGAAAAAACTAACTAGAAAATGGAGAGCGCTCACTGCTTTACAGATGTATTCAAGCTATATTTATTTATTTGTAATTTCTTTTTATTTTGAGACAGAGTCTCATCCTGTTGCCCAGGCTGGAATACAGTGGCATGAACTCAACTTAATGCAGCCTTGACCTACTGTGCTCAAGCAACCCTCCCACCTCAGCCTCCCAAAATGCTGGGATTACAGGTGTGAGCCGTTGAGCTTGGCCTCAAATGTGTCTTATACACATTGGCTCCATTTCTTCTAGGTTGATTATCTGCAATAAAATAGAATTAACTTTATAAAGGACAGTTCTTCAGATAGTCTAGAAAACAACTATAATGTTCTTCCATTCCAGAGTTTGAATCTCTCTCATAATCTCAACCAACTTACCTTCCTTCCTTCCTTGTTTTACATTTTTAAAAATTTTTAGTTTTTTTTTAGAGACAAGGTCTTGTTCTGTTGCTCAGGCTGGAGTGCAGTGGTATGATGAAAGTTGACTGTAGCCCTGAGCTCCTGGGCTCAAGCGATCCTCCTGCCTTAGACTCCCCAGTAGCTAGGACTACAGGAGTGCAACACTGTGTCTGTGTAATTTTATTTTATTGTTTTGTAGGGTGAGTTCTTGCTGTGTTGCCCAGGCTGGTCTTGAACTCCTGGCCTCACGTGATTCTCCTACCCTGGCTTCCCAAATTGTTGAGATTATAGGAATATGCCACTGTGCTTGCCCTAGGATACTATTCTTAAAAATCTTTTGTTGGCCAGGCAAGGTGGCTTACGCCTGTAATCCCAACACTTGGGGAGGCTGAGACAGGTGGATCAGTGGAGGCCAGGAGTTTGAGATCAGCCTGGCCAACATAGTGAAACCCCTTCTGCACTAAAAAGAAAAAAAAATTTGCTGAGTGTGGCAGTATGTACCTGTAGTTCCAGCTATACTTCGGAGGCTGAGGCAGGAGAATCGCTTGAATCTGGGAGGCAGAGGTTGCAGTGAGCTAAGATTGTGTCACTGCACTCCAGCCTTCCAGCTTGTATGATGGAGCCAGACTGTGAAAATAAATAATCTTTCATAGAAACTTAATGAAAAATTTAAAATATGATAATCCTCTGTTCCCCAAAAAGAATTAGTAAAAATTTAGAAGTAAAGTCAAAACAATTTGGATATAGGAGAAAAAGTATTTAAAAGATTAAAGATATACTGGGTGCGGTGGCTCATGCCTATAATCCTAACACTTTGAGAAGCTAAGGTGGGCAGATCGCTTGAGGCCATCACCTGACCAACATGGTGAAACCCTGTCTCTTCCAAAACTACAAAAATTAGCTGCGCGTAGTGGCAGGAGCCTGTAATCTCAGCTACTTGGGAGGCTGAGGCAGGAGAACTGCTCGAACTCAGGAGTCGGAGATTGCAGTGAGCTGAGATCACACCACTGTACTCCAACCTGGGCAACAGAATGAGACTCTAATCCAAAAAAAAAAAAAGAAAAAGAAAAAGATAAACCAGGAGGTCCAATGTTTGATTAATAGGAATTCTAGAGTGAGAGGACAGAGAAACAAAGAAATTAAACAAAACTTCAAAATATTTGCCAGATTATTCCAGATTAAAAGGACTGATAGAATAATAATCTCAGACCAAGAGGCTTGATCATGAAATTTTGGTAAACTTACTCAAGATGAAGAGAATATACTAAAAGCTTCCAAAAGTAACTAGAGGTTACATTCAAAGGACCCAAAATTGGAATGGCATTACATATCACAGCAGAAACTTAGGAGGTCAGAAATGCATCAGATGTCTTCAGATATCTTCAGAGGAAAGGATTTCCATCTTTTTTGTTTTGTTTTGTTTTGTTTTTGTTTTTGTTTTTTTGAGACTGAGTCTCACTCTCTTGCCAGGCCAGAGTGCAGTGGTGCTATCTTGGCTAACTGCATCCTCCACCTCCCAGATTCAAGTGATTCTCCTGCCTCAGCCTCCCGAGTAGCTAGGGCTACAGGCGCATGCCACCATGCTGGCTAATTTTTTTGCATTTTTAGTAGAGACGGGTTTTAATGTGTTAGCCAGGATGGTCTTGATCTCCTGACTTTGTGATCCACCCGCCTCAGCCTCCCAAAATGCTGGGATTATAGGTGTGAGCTACGGAACACAGCCAGATTTCCATCTTACAATTTTATTGCAAGCCAAATTATCAATCAAATATGAGTCTGGAGCAAATACGTATTTTAGACATGCAAGAGACTTAAAAAATGAGTTCATATGAGCCCTTTTAAAATAAATTACTATAAGGTGTTCCCTTAAAAAGCAAATGAGACAGTATGGGGTACTGGAAACAATGCAATAAAAGAGAAGAGCTAGTGGAGAGCCCAAGATAACAGTTGCGTAGCCAGTCTAGGGAATTTCCTAGAGTGTAGAAAAGGAAAGAGCAAAGGGTTCTGGGAATGTTTAGCACCAGATAAAAACCAGTATCTGATGCATTTGAGTTGTATGGAAAATATTCAGACCTAACAGATCTTGGAGCAGTTGAGGGAAAAGAGTATAGAAAGTAGAAAAAAAAATGTGATTGTCATTAATATGTAGGGTGAAAGAGTCCATGGTCCTATTGTCTGCTTGTCCTGACACTGATTAGTATCTAAATACTAAATATTCACACTGACTCTTGATTTAAACAAAGATTGTGATAAAATTACACTGAGGACAGCCAGGGGCAGTGGCATGTGCCTGTAATTCCAGCTACTTTAGAGACTGAGGCTGGAGGATTGCTCAAGGGTGTCTGTCCTACGATCACTCCTGTGAATAGCCACTTCACTCCAGACATAGCGAGACCCCGTCTCTTAAAAAAAAAAAAATTAAAAATTCCGTTGTTGTCTTTTAGTATTCACCTCTTAGTTCTTTCCTGTGTTTATAGGTGAAGTGAAACTAAGGGAAATAGAGGAGGAGAAGAGGTGGATGACATGAAATAATGTTGTCACTTTGAATTTTAGTTTCTTTCCTTTCACTTCATAACTTTAAAAGAAGTTTTCAGTAGGGCATAAAATTATTTCCAGGATTAAGCAGCACCAGTTCAACATGAAATTCAGTCATATTCAGTTCTTTCTTATTTATTTATTTATTTATTTATTTTATTTTATTGAGAGAGAGAGAGAGAGAAACAGAGAGAAAGAAACAGTTAACTCTCACACTGAATGAGAGAAAGAAAAGATGGAATCTAGGAGAGGAAAGCCAGCTTCCACACTGAGTGGAAGGGAATAGAGAGAGGTGGAGTTTAGGAGGAGAAGACAGGCTTCCACGAAAGGAGTGTTCGTGGAAGGGGACCCAAACATGGAGTCCCAGTCATATTCGGTTCTTCAGAGTTCATGGAGTCCTCCAGGACCTAGACCAGGCGTCCCCAAACTTTTTACACAGGGGGCCAGTTCACTGTCCCTCAGACCGTTGGAGGGCCGCTACATACGGTGCTCCTCTCACTGACCACCAGTGAAAGAGGTGCCCCTTCCTAAAGTGCTGCGGGGGGCCGGATAAATGGCCTCAGGGGGCCGCAGTTTGGGGACGCCTGCCCTAGACAGTTAACTGAGGATGGTTAATGTCAAATAAATGAATACTGAACAGAAAAAAATAAAAGTGTGTAGGTACTCTATTTTGGACTGAGAGCAATGAATGACAGTGGACATAGGTTTTGGTTAAGTAAATGAAACAGAAGTCAGCAGTAAGGAAAGCTCAGAATATTGAGTCAGATGTTAGAAGGTGTCCAAAGCAGAAAATTTGACCTATTAAGTCATGTGTCTGTTTGCTAAATGTAATCCTTCTGTAGTGTTTTTATCTAGAGATTTCTTTCTTAGGAGAAATTTAGTCATGAGATGGCAATGCACTGGCAGTAGTTTGCTTCTAAAAAACAATTATATTTCTACTAGGGACAAGATGTTGGGTGGAGGAATTATAAACTTACTTTGTTTTAGGTTTATTTGGCCATACAAAAATGTTTTTCCTTTTAGATTCTGGCAAGAAAACTGGCCAACTGGAAAAACATCTGGTGTTGGTTGAGTGAAGGAATGGCATAATCAGTAAAAATTACTTATAGGAAAAAAACACGTTTAAAAAATCTTCTGTAGCTTCAACTCTGAAATTCTTTATGAAAATTGATTCTTAGTCTCTGACATTTTCCTGCCACCAAAAGATTTCATCTATGTTGGCCTACCTTTGTATGTTAGAAATTTTGCTTAGTCTATGAATTTTTAAAAAAATTTCTTAATCTATGAAATGTAGATTGTGAGTCATAGATTTTTTTTGAACTTAGAACCTGTTTTTATAGTATTAGCTGTTAAACTACCGCCCTGGAGCTTTGTAACTTAAAACAATTAATTGTGCGGCCTGATGGTCCTGCCATCTCCCTAATAGGTTGCTCATAAGACTGCAGTCATTTGGTGAGTTGACTGGGGCTCAAGTATCTGATGGCCTGGCCTCACTTAGGCTCTGAGACCTTTTGGTATTGCTGTCAGCTGGTTCTCATTCTCCATATGAGCATCATTCAGGAGTTTAGTGTGGACTTCTTAGATGGCAGCAGGAGTCTGTCAAGAGGATAAAACCTTTATTTTCTCCTAGTCTGGGAAATCACACAGTGTTACTCCTGCCACATTCTTTTTTTTTTTTTTGAGCAGGGTTTTGTTCTGTCTCCTGGGCTGGAGTGCAGTGGCACGATCTCAGCCCACTGCAACCCTCTGCCTTCCCTGTCTCAAGTGATCCCCCTGCCTTAGCCTTCTGAGTAGATGAGACTACAGGTGTACCCCACCATGCCCTAATAATTTTTGTTGTTGTTGTTGAGAGAAGGTTTTGCCATGTTGCCCAGGTCTCAAACTCCTGGCCTCAAGCAATCTATTCTCCTCGGCCTCCCAAAGTGCTGGGATTACAGGTATGAGCCACTGTGCCCAGCCCCACCGCATTCTTTTGGTCAAATCAAGTCACTATGTCAACCTAGATTGAAGAGGTGGGAAAGTAGACCCCGTCATTTGAAGGGAGAAGCAACAAAATTGCATTGCAAAAGGGCATTGCGATAAGAGGTGTGATTCTTTAGGAGCTGGGCACAGTGGCTCGCACGTTATAATCCCAGCACATTGGGAGGCTGAGGTGAGCAGATCACTTGAGGTCAGGAGTTCAAAACCAGCCTGGCCAACTTGGTGAAACCACATCTGTACTTAAAAACAAAAATTAGTTGGGTATGGTGGCACATACCTGTAATCCCAGCTACTCAGGAGGCTGAGGCACAAGAATCACTTGAATCCAGGAGGCGGAAGTTGCAGTGAGCCAAGATGGCGCCACTGTATTCCTGTCTGGGCAACCGAGTGAGGCTTTGTCTCAAAAAAAAAAAAAAAAAAAAAAGATATGATTCATTGGGGTTATTTACTTTTTATTTTTATTTTTTTGAGATAAAGTGTTGCCCTGTCACCCAGGCTGAAGTACAGTGGCCAAATCACGGCTTACTGCAGCCTGGAACTCCTGGGCTTAAGCAGTCCTCTCACCTCATCCTCCCAAGTAGCTGGGACTGTCAGCATTTCTCACCATGTCCAAAATTTTTTTCCTTTTTTTGAGACGGAGTCTCGCTCTGTCACCCAGGCTAGAGGACAATGGTGTGATCTCGGCTCACTGCAGTCTCTGTCTCCCAGGCTCAAGCGGTTCTCCTGTCTCTGCCCCCCAAGTAGCTGGAACTGCAGGTGCGTGTTGCCACACCTGGCTGATTTTCGTATTTTTACTAGAGACAGTGTTTCACCATATTAGCCAGACTTGACCTCGTGATCTACCCGTCTCAACTTCCCAAAGTGCTGGGATTACAGGCGTGAGCTACCCTGCCTGGCAGTTTTTAAATTTTTTTCTAGAGGAGGGCCTCACCTTGTTGCTCAGGTTAGTCTGGAATTCCTGACGATCCTCACACCTCGGCCTCCCAAAGTGCTGGGATTATAGGCATGAGCCACGTTGTCTGTCCCATTATTTATCTACTTTTATAGACATGTAGCTTAATTTATAAACACTCAGATACTTGTAAAGAATGCAAAAGGAGGCTAGGTGTGGTGGCTCACACCTGTAATCTCAGCACTTTGGGAGGCTGAGGTGGGAGGATCACTTGAGGCTAGGAGTTTAAGACCAGCCTGGGCAACATAGGGAGATCCTGTCGCTACAGCAAATTTAAAAATAAAAATTTGGCCAAGTGCAGTGGCTCGTGCCTATAGTCCTAGCACTTTAGGAGGTGAGATGGGTGGATCACCTGAGGTTAAGAGTTCCAAACCAGCCTGACCAACATGGAGAAACCCTGTCTCTACTAAAAAATATTTAAAAAATTAGCCAGGCATGGTGGCACATTCCTGTAATCCCAGCTACTTGGGAGGCTGAGGCAGGAGAATCATTTGAACCTGGGAGGCAGAGGTTGCGGTGAGCCAAGATCATGCCATTGCACTCTAGCCTGGGCAACAAGAGTGAAACTCCGTCTGAAAAATAAATAAAAAATAAAAATGTAGAAAGGAATGCAAGAGGCCATTTAATACTGGTTTTGTTTATAATAAATGCTTCATTAGGACAAGTTATTAGGCCGGGCGTGGTTGGCTCATGCCTGTAATCTCAGCATTTTGGGAGGCTGGGGCAGGCAGATCACTCAAGGTTAGGAGTTTGTGGCCAGTCTGGCCAACATGGTGAAACCCTGTCTCTACTAAAAATACAAAGATTAAGGCTGGGCGCGGTGGCTCAAGCCTGTAATCCCAGCACTTTGGGAGGCCGAGGCGGGTGGATCACGAGGTTAGGAGATCAAGACCATCCTGGTCAACATGGTGAATCCCCATCTCTACTAAAAATATAAAAAAAATTAGCTGGGCATGGTGGCGTGTGCCTGTAATCCCAGCTACTCAGGAGGCTGAGGCAGGAGAATTGCCTGAACTCAGGAGGCAGAGGTTGTGGTGAGCCGAGATCGTGCCATTGCACTCCAGCCTGGGTAACAAGAGTGAAACTCCGTCTCAAAAATAAATAAATAAATAAAAATAAAAAACTAAGAAATACAAAGATTAGCTGGATGCGGTGGCGCATGCCTGTAATCCCAGCTACTCGGGAGGCTGAGGCAGGAGAATCTCTTGAACCCAGGAGGCGGAGTTTGCAGTGAGCTGAGGTCATGCCACTGTACTCCAGCAGCCTGGGTGACAGAGCGAGACTCTGAAAAAGAAAAAAAAGTTCATTAGTAATTTGTAAAATAATGGAACTTGAGGTTTTGACAATTGTGTTCATTTTCGTTCTAAAGTAGACTGAAAGCACAGTGTGACTTCTTGTCATAATCTCCTCCATCACCAGTTTTCTCCTGTGGTAAATATTGGGATCATACTACTAAACTCGAAAACTAGAACAACAGGATACTTGGTGATGTATTACTTAATGTTTTCCCCACCTTTTTAAAGGTACAATCGGCAAATACCACAATTGGCTTCTGGCTCCATTGATTTATATTCTTACCACAAGCAAAATATTCTCTCCCAAAACCTTGAATCTTATCCAAAAAGAAATTAAAGATCTGTGTTCTGTTATCAGCTTCAAATTCAGAGGTGGATAAAGCTCCTCAGATGCAGTACCTCTTGATACAGAGATCTGTAATGTAAAAAGAAAAGTTATCTACCCCACACACCAAACATACAATAGAGTCACAGGGATATAATGGCAATAGACGTTGCCCCAACAAAGAGAAGATGGAGAAGCATTTAGCAGTGGTTGGTTCGTATCAATTTTGAGTTCAGCTGGCCACATATTGTTAGGGTCATCTACTCCAGGAGCAGGAAATGCTCCTTGTTTGGGATCCAGTTTTGTTCCCTAGGAATAGTTCCCTAATCCATTGTTCTTGGCTCTTGGTTTTGTCATCTCTCTGACCCTTTTTTATATGTTCCCAATTAATTTTTACTATTAAGTCATGGTTCAGGCTCCCAGGGTGGGCATTACCGTGTACCCAGGTAGAGAACACCCTGGGAATATGGAGGACAAATGAGAAGTGAGGCAGAGTCGGTTCAGATATTCCCAGGATATAGGGCACAGAGGGGTCTTATACACACTCTGGAACCATTTGAACAGACATCACTGTGCTTTCTGAGAGGTTTCTTCTTTTGCATAAGAAATGCCGTATAAAGCTGAGGAGCTTTCTCAGTGTACTTCTTAGTGTGCTTCCTTCTCATAGAAAGTTGGGGGCCCAGTGGTCTCTCTTCATTTGCACTGTCGTATCTTTTTTTTTTTTTTAATATAGAGTCTTACTTTGTCACCCAAGCTGGAGTGCAGTGACGCAATTTCAGCTTACTACAACTTCTGCTTCCTGAGTTCCATGGATTCTTACGCCTCCAACTCCTGAGTAGCTGGGACTGGAGGCGTGCACTACCATACCTAGCTAATTTTTATATTTTTAGTAGAGATCGGGTTTCACCATGTTGGCCAGGCTGGTCACGAACACCTGACCTCAGGTGATCTGTTTGCCATGGCCTCCCAAAGTCCTGGGATTATAGATGTGAGCCACTGCACCCAGCTTTTTCTTTTTCTTTTCTTTTTTTTTTTAGATGTAGTCTCATTCTGTTGCCCAGGCTGGAGGGCAGGGCTGTGATCTTAGCTCACTGTAACCTCTGCCTCCTGGATTCAAGCGACTCTCGAGTCTCTGCCTCCCAAGTATCTAGGATTACAGACATGTACCACCACTCCGCCTCCCAAGTATCTAGGATTACAGACGTGTACTCAGCTAGCTAATTTTTAAATTTTTTAGTAGAGACAGGGTTTCACCTTGTTGGCCAGGCTGGTCTCAAACTCTGCCTGCCTCAGCCTCCCAAAGCGCTGGGATTACAGGCATGATCCGTCATGCCTTGCCTGTAGAATCTTCTAATCCAGCTGCTGCAACTTCCTTTCATATGTTTTCGATTTTCTATGACTCTGTCTTGGTTCATTTCATGTCCCAAAAGTTGTATCTGTCACACACTTTAAGACCTCTCTACTTTGGTTATGTCACGCTACTGTGACATAATTTCCTTAAACTTAGAGGCCTGGTTGTTTAGCTGAGAGAATCTACTAGGCATGGCCTTAAATCTTAGTATTTCAAAGGAATTTACTGCCCCACCCTTGATCTGATATTTACACTTAGGGCATTTTTTTTCATGCTCCAAAATCCAAAAGCATTTTTAAAAATTTATTCTTTTTAAATAATAGAGATGGGGTCTTGCCATCTTGCCCAGGCTGGTCTTGAACTCCCAGGCTCAATCAGTCCTCATACCTCAGTTTCTAAAGTGCTGGGATTACAGGCATGAGCCAGTGTACCTTGCCAGATTTTTTGTTTTAGAAAACAGCCTTGGTGGGGCAAGGTGGTTCAAGCTTATAATCCCAGCACTTTTCTGAGAGACCAAAGTGGGCGAATCACCGGAAGTCAAGAGATTGAGACCATCCTGGCCAACTTAGTGAAACCCCGTCTCTACTAAAAATACGAAAATTAGCTGGGCATGGTGGCAGGCGCCTGTAATTCCAGCTATTTGGGAGGCTGAGGCAGGAGAATGGCTTGAACCACAGAGGTAGAGGTTGTAATGAGCCGAGATCACACCACTGTACTCCAGCCTGGGCAACAGAGTGAGACTCGATTAAAAAAAAAAATAGTCTTTTGGTTGGGTGCGTGGCTCACACCTAATCCCAGCACTTTGGGAAATGGAGGCGGGTAGATCATGAGTTTAGGAGTTCAAGACCAGCTTGACTGACATAGTGAAACCCCATCTCTGCTAAAAATACAAAATATCATCCAGGCGTGGTGGCAGGTGCCTGTAGTCTCAGCTGCTTGGGAGGCTGAGGCAGGAGAATTGCTTGAACCTGGGAGGCAGAGGTTGCAGCGAGCCAAGATCTCGACACAGCACTCCAGCCTGGGTGACAGTATGAGGCTCCATCTCGGAAAAAAAGAAAAAGAAAATAGCTGTCCTAATGATTGTGAAGTGGTATCTTGTGGTTTTGATGTGCACTTTTCTTTTTTTTTTTTTTTTTTTTTTTGAGACGGAGTTTTGCTCCTGTTACCCAGGCTGGAGTGCAATGGCGCGATCTCGGCTCACCGCAACCTCCGCCTCCCGGGTTCAGGCAATTCTCCTGCCTCAGCCTCCTGAGTAGCTGGGATTACAGGCACGTGCCACCATGCCCAGCTAATTTTTTGTATTTTTAGTAGAGACGGGGTTTCACTATGTTGACCAGGATGGTCTTGATCTCTTGACCTCGTGATCCACCCGCCTCGGCCTCCCAAAGTGCTGGGATTACAGGCTTGAGCCACCGCGCCCGGCCTGATGTGCACTTTTCTAATGATTAGTAATGTTGAGCATCTTTTCATGTGATTATTGGTCCCTTGTATATGTTCGAATATTCAAGCCTTTTGCCCATTTTTTAGTTGGATTGTTTTTTGTTTTTCAGTTTGTAGGACTTCTTTATATATTCTGGGTGTTAACTCTTTAGATAGATATTTGCAAATATATTCTCCTAATCTGTAGGTTCCCTTTTCATTCTGTTAATAGTTTTGTTTTGTTTTGTTTTTTTGTTTTTGTTTTTGTTTTTGTTTTTGGGAGCAGGGGTAATGAGTCTCATTCTGTCGCCCAGGCTCCAGTGCAGTGATGTGATTTCTGCTCGCTGCATCCTCTACCTCCCAGGTTCTAGCGATTCTCCTGTGTCTACCTCCTAGTAGCTAGGATTACAGGTGCACGCCACCATGTCCGGATAATCTTCATATTCTTAGTAGAGACAGGGTTTTGCCATGTTGCCCAGGCTGATCTTGATCTCCTGACTTCAAGTGATCCACCCACCTTGGCCTCCCAAAGTGCTAGGGTTACAGGTGTGAGCCACTGCTCCCGGCCTTTTTGAGAAGGCTAAGGGATGCCTAGATAGCTAGTAAAACATTATTTCTGGGTGTGTCTGTGAGGCTGTTTTGGTAAGAGATTAGCATTTGAATCAGTAGACTGAATAAAGAGAGATCTACCCTCACCAGTGTGGGCCAGCATCATCCAATCAGCTGAGGGCCTGAATAAAATAAAAAGGTGGAGGAATGGAGAATACTGCCTCTCCTTGAGCTGAGACATTTGTTTTCTCTTTTTCTGTGGACATCAGAGCTCCTGTTCCGGCCTTTGGACGCTGGTAGTACTGCCTCACTTCCACCTCTGGTTCTTAGGTAGGCCTTTGGACTCTGACTGGATTACACTATAAGCTTTCTGTGAGTCAGTTCTTATGATAAATCTCTTCTCATACATATACATACATATATATGAGAATAGATTATATATATGTGATTGTTATTGTTTATCTTGAAAACCTGGACTAATACATTGTTCAAAAGTTGAGGCAAAATAAAAATGTTTCCAGATAAGCAAACAGAGAATTTGTTAGCAGTCTTGGCTTACTAAAGGAAGTCCTTTAAGCTGAAAGGATGTGGTACCAGATGGTAACTTGAAGAAAAAGAAGAGCAGAAGTTAATTTCTGAGGTAAACATGAATGACAATAAGTAAATGTTTCTTTTATTATCTTAACTGAATTAAAAGCATTTGCAGGCCGGGCATAGTAGCTCACATCTGTAATTGCAACACTTTGGGAGGCTGAGGCAGGCTTGCTTGAGCCCCACAAGTTGGAGGTTGCAGTGAGCTGTGTTTGTGCCAGAGGCTGTAGCCTGGGTGACAGTAAGACACTGTCTCAAAAAAAGGGGGGGAGTTTGCATAAAACAGTAGTTACAAAACTGTTTAAGACAATAATTATAAAATTGTTTAAGACACCAGAAGGCAATAAAAGTGGAACAGAAGAACAAAAGATATGAGACAGAAAGCATATAGAATCAGAGACATGTCTATCAATGACAGTGAATTGTTGACATAAATATATATGTATAGATTAATGGAACAATATTGAGGGTCTAGAAATAATGACAACATTTATGGCCAAGTGATACTTGATTAAAGTACTGAAGCAATTCAGATGGGCAAAAAATAGCCTTTAAAGCAAATGGGACTGGGTGCAGTGGCTCACGCCCGTAATCCCAGCACTTGGGGAGGCCAAGGTGGGAGGATCTCTTGAGTTTAGGAGTTTAAGAATAGCCTTGGGCAACATGGTGAGACCTTGTCTCTACTAAAAATTTTAAAAGTAGCCTGACGTGGTGGAGTATACCTGTAGTTCCATCTTCTCAGGGGGCTGAGGTGGGAGAATTGTTTGAGCCCGGGAGGTCAAGGCTGTGGTGAAAGGGGATTACACCACTGCACCGTGGGTGACAGAATGGTACCCTGCCTCAAAACAAACACAAATGTAGGACGAGGGCCAGGGGCTCATGGCCTGTAATCCTAGTTCCCGGGAGGCCAAGGCAGACAGATTGCTTGTGTCCAAGAGTTTAAGACTATCCTAGGCAACATGGTGAAACCCCATCTTTACAAAACATATAAAAATAGCTAAGCATGATGGCACGTGCCTGTACTCCCAGCTACTTGCGGGGCTGAGGTGGGATGATCACTCGAGCCCAGGAAGTTGAGGCTGCAACGAGCCATGATCGTGCCACTGTACTCTAGCCTCAGTGACAGAGTGAAACCCTGCCTCAAAACAAATGGCGGTGAAATAATTGGATATCTACATGCAGACAGATAAAGTTGTGCTCTCACCTCACACCACATACAAAAATTAACCATTTAACGAGATTGAGAAAGACATCATGGAATGGGTAGTAAGTTCAATGGGCATTAATTTCTTTCTATTGACAGAGTAGGCAGGTTTCATTGCACAGGTACTCTAAAGAAATTAAGGCTGGGCGCGGTGGCTCAAGCCTGTAATCCCAGCACTTTGGGAGGCCGAGGCGGGTGGATCATGAGGTCAAGAGATCGAGACCATCCTGGTCAACATGGTGAAACCCCGTCTCTACTAAAAATACAAAAAATTAGCTGGGCATGGTGGCGTGTGCCTGTAATCCCAGCTACTCAGGAGGCTGAGACAGGAGAATTACCTGAACCCAGGAGCCGAGATCTCGCCATTGCACTCCAGCCTGGGTAACAAGAGCGAAACTCCGTCCCAAAAAAAAAAAAAAAACAGAAATTAGCAGCCAGGCGCGGTGGCTCAAGCCTGTAATCCCAGCACTTTGGGAGGCTGAGGTGGGTGGATCACAAGGTCAACAGATCGAGACCATCCTGCTCAACATGGTGAAACCCCGTCTCTACTAAAAATATAAAAAATTAGCTGGGCATGGTGGCGCATGCCTGTAATCCCAGCTACTCAGGAGGCTGAGGCAGGAGAATTGCCTGAACCCAGGAGGCGGAGGTTGCGGTGAGCCGAGATCGTGCCATTGCACTCCAGCCTGGGTAACAAGAGCAAAACTCCGTCTCAAAAAAAAAAAAAGAAATTAGCATCAACAAAAAAGCAAGAGCTTGTTTGAGAAGAAGCAAATGGTCCTCAGGTTCTATCTTGTTTTCCCCCTGTTGCTTATACTTCACTATATGTCATTAAATCAAAGATGCCATGAATTATAAACTTCAACATTATTTTATACATAGATGCTTTTGATTTTAATTGTAAGATGCATCCTGATTTCACAGATACTAGAATATGAAAATACTTGTACCTTTAACATTTTGTGATAAAATACATGTAACATAATATTTATCACCTTAACTTTTTTTTTTTTTTTGAGACGGAGTCTTGCTCTGTCACCAGGCTGGAGTGCAGTGGTGTGATCTTGGCTCACTGCAACCTTCGCCTTCTGAATTCAAGTGATTCTCCTGTCTCAGCCTCCCGAGTAGCTAGAACTACAGGTGCCCACCACCACGCCCAGCTAATTTTTGTTTTTTTAGTAGAGGCAGGGTTTCACCAAGTTGGCCAGGATGATCTCAATCTCTTGACCTCGTGATCTGCCCACCTTGGCCTCCCAAAGTGCTGGGATTATAGGTGGAAACCACTGTGCCTGCCCATCTTAACTATTTTAAAAGTATGTTACACAGTTCAGTAGTGTTAAGTACAAGCAATCTTCAGAACTCTTCATCTTGAAAAACAAAACATTTAAAGATGTAGTAGTAGTCTCCGTTATCCATGCATGGGGAATATGTTTCAGGACCCCCAGTGGAAGCCTAAATTGAATCTAATATAGAGCCCTATGTATACTATGATTTTTTTCTATACTTATATACCTATGATAAGGTGTGATTTATAAATTAGGCACAGTAAGAGATTAACCAGAGCCGGGCGCGGTGGCTCAAGCCTGTAATCCCAGCACTTTGGGAGGCTGAGGCGGGTGGATCATGAGGTCAAGAGATCGAGACCATTCTGGTCAACATGGTGAAACCCCGTCTCTACTAAAAATACAAAAAAATTAGCTGGGCATGGTGGCATGTGCCTGTAATCCCAGCTACTCTGGAGGCTGAGGCAGGAGAATTGCCTGAACCCAGGAGGCGGAGGTTGCAGTGAGCCGAGATCGCGCCATTGCACTCCAGCCTGGGTAACGAGCGAAACTCCGTCTCAAAAAAAAAAAAAAAAAAAAGAGATTAACCAGAAAAACTGTAATAGTAAAATAGAACAATTATAACACTATGCTGTAATAAAGTTGTGCTAATGTCTGTCTCTTTTACTCACCTGTTTTCAGAGTGTGGCTGACCATGGACCGTAGAAAGGAAAACCACTGATAAGGGTGGACTTAGTAAGTTTTAGCAAGTTTAGCTGTACATGTATTAGTAAGTTTAGCTGCATATATCAGAGACCCAAGTTAAAAGTGGCTTAAATATTTAAGTTTATTTTCTTTCATACATAAAGTCCAGATGTAGACAGTTTTTACTGGCATGGTATCCCTGGAATCGTCTACAGACTTTTTCTAGTTTTCTGCTTGTCTTTAAAACTGTGGCCTTCAACTTCATGATACAAGATGGAGTTACATTCTACTGCAAATGTACATAGAAAAAAAAAAGAAAATAAAAGATGAAGTTACAGTCATCCTAATCCCATTCTAAGAAGCAGAATTGAGAAAGGGGGAAAGAAAGGAGATAACCTCTCTCTTTAAGTACTATCCTAAAATTGTACATAGCACTTTTTCTTACAACCCACTGGTCAACGCTTAGTTACTGAAGCATGCCTAGCTGCAAGGGACATAGTCTTCTTTCCACACAGCCATGTGCTAGCTAAAAATTGGGAATTCTGTATATAATCTATAAAGCTTGAATATTATCAGTCAGATATTTTAATTTCCTGTTTAGTACTTGGTAGATTTAATTTGAGCAGTAGCATTCGCTGTTGAACAAGTATTTATTTCTTTCCTATTTTTTGTTTTGGTTTGGTTTGGATTTGGTTTTTATTTTTGGGACAGAAGTCCACTCTGTTGTCCAGACTGGAGTGCAGTGGTGCAGTCTCGACTCACTACAACCTCTGCCTCCTGAGTTCAAGCAATTCTCATGCCTCAGCCTCCCAATGAGTTGGGATTTCAGGTGCACACTACCACACCCGGCTGATTTTTGTATATTTTTAGTAGAGACAGGGTTTCACCATGTTGGCCGATCAACTCCTGAGCTCAAGTGATCTGCCTGCCTCAGCCTCCCAAAGTGCTGGGATTACAGGTGTGATCTACTGTGCATGGCCATTTCTTTCCAATTTTTTTTTAATGTGTTTATTTTTTCAGACATGGGGTCTTGCTACCTTTTGCAGGCCAGACTTTGGAACTCGTGGGATGAAGTGATCCTCCCCCATCAGCCTACCAAGTAGCTGGGACTGTTGGCATACATCACTGCTCCTGACTCTTTCCTAGTTTCCTTGTTCAATCTGTCTGCCCTTTTCCACCCAAACTCTGGCTTTAGAGCCTCCTGAAGTGATTTCTTGGGTCCTGTTTATTTACTAAGCATTTAAATTAAATTTATTACGTTAGTAAACAGATCCCCAAATGTGTCAAACTGAGATGTGAAAACTGATAGGAAAGGCAAAAGTAATAGCATGCACACACACAAACACAAACTGCTTAATATTCAGGAACTCTATTGAATGATATAATTCTAAATTGGTACAAGTGGCTTCAAAGGTGTTTCCTCAGCTATGTAAGTTATAGAAAAATAATTATAATTTTATACAAATCAACAATATACTAATGTATACAAACCAAGTTGCTTAGTTTTCTAAAAACCAGAATATTGAAGAACATTCTACCCCTATAAGTCATGGCTATTGCAGTATCTGCTTGCATGTTTAGGTGATCCTGTCCTTTGAAACAATAAGAATTGAATTGCTCCCATGTTTTTCCAATGACTGCTTCTTTGTAACTGTTTATCGACAGATTATAGAAATATGATATGTCCCCTGTGTTAATATAAAACCAGATTATCTGGCTGGGTGCAGTGGCTCACACCTATAATCCCAGCACTTCGGGAGGCTGAGGTGGTGGGCTGCGCCATGGCAACCTCTGTGCCCAGCCAAATCCCAGCAATTTCAGAGGCTGAGGCAGGAGGATTTCTTGAGCCCAGGAGTTCAAGACTAGCTTGGGCAACATACTGAGGTCCCATCTCTACAAAAAATACAAAAATTATCTAGGTGTGATAGCACATTTCTGTAGTTCTGCCTACTCAGGAGGCTGAGAGGGGAGCATTGTTTGAGTCTAGAGGTCAAGGCTGCAGTGATAGGACCACTGTACTCCAGCCTGGGCAAAAGAGTGAGACCTTGTCTCAAAAGAAAAAATATATATAAATACATTACAACTTTGTGTATTGCTGCTTGAGTGCACCCAGAGAATAATGACCAAAGGGACGCAGTATCTTAGAAACCATGTTATTTAAGAACATCAGAAGAACCTGCTAGGCACAGTAGCTCACAAATGAAATCCCAACACTTTCAGAGGCCGAGGCAGGAAGATCACTTGAGGCCAGGAGTTTCAGACCAGCCTGGCCAACATAATGAGACTCCGTGTGTGTGTGTGTGTGTGTGTGTGTGTGTGGGTCTCACACACCCCTCAGGAGATCCTGAGAACACGCGAGACTCCATCTTTACCAAAAAAAAAAAAGAAAAAAAAAAAAAGAGGAACCCAACCTTGTTTAGAGGGAAAGGTTTATTGCCCAGTTTGGAGTACAATGGCGTGTACATGCTCCACTGCATCCCTGACTTCCTAGGCTCAAGTGATCCTCCCACCTCAGTTCTGCAAGTAGCTGGGACTACAGGTATATACCATCACATCTGGTTGATTTATTATTTATAAATCTTTTTACATTTTTTTTCAAGATGGGATCTCACTATATTGCCCAGGCTGGTCTTGAACTCCTGAACTCAAGCTGTCCTCCTACTTTGGCCTTCCAAAGTGCTGGGATTACAGGCGTGAGCTACTACGCCCAGCCAATACCTGGTTAATTTTTGTGTTTTTGTAGAGACAGGATTTCGCCGTGTTGCCCAGAGGTAGATTTATTAATTTTCTGCCATATATCAGGCTCTGTGCGTAACTGTAAGAATATGGCAGACATAAAAGGCATGGTGCCTGCCTTCACAGAGCTTTCCATTTATCTGTAATATAGGTTACTGTAATCATTAGAATATATTTAGGCCAGGCACGGTGGCTCACACCTGTAATCCCAGCACTTTGGGAGACTGAGGCAAGCAGGATCCATTGAGCTCAGGAGTTTGAGACCAGCCTAGCCAACATGGCGAAACCCCATCTCACCTAAAAATACAAAAATTAGCCCAGTGTGGTGGCAGGCACCCATAATCTCAGCTAATCAGGAGGCTGAGGTAGGAGAATCTTTTGAACCAGGGAGGAGGTTGTAGTCAGCCAAGATTATGCCACTGCCCTCCAGTTTGGGCAGCAATGAAACTCCATCTCAGAAAAAAGAAAAGTATTACTATTTTTTGAGACAAAGTCTTACTCTGTTGCCAGGCTGGAGTGCAGTGGTGTGATCTCGGCTCACTACAACCTCTGCCTCCCAGATTCAAGCAATTCTCTGACCTCAGCCTCCCTAGTAGGTGGGACTACAGGCGCGTGCCACCACACACAGCTAATTTTTGTATTTTTAGTAGAGACGGGGTTTCACCATGTTGGCCAGGATGGTCTCAATCTCTTGACCTCGTGATCCGCCTGCCTTGGCCTCCCAAAATACTGGGATTACAGGCGTGAGCCACGACACCTGACCCAAACATTTTTTATTAAAATTACTCTTTAAATGAGATTGAGGGGGAGTGCATTTTGTCCATGACTTCCCTATCATTTCCGCTTTAATCTTCCATGAGATACTAGGATCTTCATGAATTAGTCTGTTATTTTGTACATATTATCTTTTTTCCTAATTTCTGACCTCCTTTTAACACTCGAATTAGATATAGTTCCAGGTAGAATTAGTTGTGTCATCCTTTGTCCTCTCCTATATACCACTTGTCATCTATCTCTAGTAATTAGTAAGTTATTTGTTTCTGTTTTCTTCATTGTAGCACAAGAGCTCCTTAAGGACAGAGAGAGCGTCTTATTTTCTTTTTATCCCATTGTCTAGAAAAGGGACTGATAGGTAGGTATTCAGTAATGTTTATTGCGTGACCATAAGAGCAATTTCTGCAGTAATTATTAGCAGCGATGGAACTCTCAGCTTTGATGACATGTGTATATGCTCTTTTTACTGTGCTTTTGATTGTGTATGGTATTTGGTTTTTTACATAGCTTACAAGACAAGCTTATAGTCATGATTTCCTTTGTGGCAAAAATGGTGGCTCTCGTTAAAAGTACCCATTGTGAGTAATTTGATTAATTTGTTAAATGGTCACTTGAGATCATCAAGAATGCTATGGTGGTGATTAAGAAGCACTATTTTCTGCACACTATATAAACGTGAAAGAGAATATTTTCCTTTTTTTTTTTTTTTTAAATTGAGATGGAGTCTCACTCTGTTGCCCAGGCTGGAGTATAGTGGTGCAATCTCCGCTCAATGCAAGCTCTGCAGGCTGGGGTTCTAGTGATTCTCATGCCTCAGCTTCCTGAGTGGCTGAGACTATAGGCACATGCCATCACACCCAGCTAATTTTTTTTCCTTTTTTTTTTTTATTGTACTTTAAGTTATGGGGTACGTGTGCAGATCTTGCAGGATTGTTGCACAGGTACACAAATGCCGTGATGGTTTACTGATTTCATCCCCTCATCACCTACATCAGGCATTTCTCCCAATATTATTCCTCCTCAACCTCCCCATCCCCTGCTCTCCCTCCCCTAGCTCCCTACCCCCCAACAGATCCCAGTGTGTGATGTTTCCCTCCCTGTGCCCATGTGTTCTCATTGTTCAACACCTGCTATGAGTGAGATCATGCGGTATTTGGTTTTCTGTTCTTGTGTCAGTTTGCTGAGAATGATGGTTTCCAAATTCATCCATGTCCCTGCAAAGGACATGAACTCATCCTTTTTCATGGCTGCATAGTATTCGATGTTGTGTATGTGCCACATTTCTTTGTTCAGTCTATCATTGATGGGCATTTGGGTTGGTTCCAGGTCTTTGCTATTGTAAACAGTGCCACAATGAACATACGTGTGCATGTGTCTTTATAATAGAATGATTTATAATCCTTTGGGTATATACCCAGTAATGGGATTGCTGGGTCAAATGGAATTTCTATTTCTAGATCCTTGAGGAATCGCCACACTGTCTTCCACAATGGTTAAAGTTTACTCTCCCACAAACAGTGTAAAAAGTTTTCCTGTTTCTCCACATCCTCTCCAGTTTCTGTTGTCTCTAGATTTTTTAATGATCGCTATTCTAAGTGGTGTGATATGGTATCTCACTGTGGTTTTGATTTGCATTTCTCTAGTGACCAGTGATGATGAGCATTTTTTTATGTTTTTTGGCCACATAAATGTCTTGTTTTGAAAAATGTCTGTTCATATCTTTTGCATACTTTCAAATGGGCTTGCTTGTTTTTTTTTTCCTTGTAAATCTGCTTTAGTTCTTTGTAGATTCTGGATATTAGCTCTTTGTCAGATGGGTAGATTGAAAAAATTTTTTCCCATTCTGTTGGTTGCTGGTTCTGATGATTGTTTCTTTTGCTGTGAAGAAACTCTTAAGTTTAATTAGATGCCATTTGTCTATTTTGGCTTTTGTTGCCATTGCTTTTGGTGTTTTAGTCATGAAGTCCTTGCCTATGCCTATGTCCTGAATGGTTTTGCCTAGATTTTCTTCTAGGGTTTTTATGGTGTTAGATCTTATGTTTAAATCTTTAATCCATCTGGAGTTAATTTTAGTGTAAGGTGTAATGAAGGAGTCCAGTTTCAGCTTTCTGTACATGGCTAGCCAGTTTTCCCATCACCATTTATTAAACAGGGAATCCTTTCCCCATTGCCTGTTTTTGTCAGGTTTGTTAAAGATTAGATGGTTGTAGATGTGTGGCGTTACTTCCAAGGCCTCTGTTCTGAAAAATATGAAATGCTTCACAAGTTGGTGTGTCATCCTTGCGCAGGGGCCATGCTAATTTTCTCTGTATTGTTCCAATTTTAGCATATGTGCTGCTGAGGTGAGCACCTCCAGCTAACTTTTTTGCATTTTTAGTAGAGACGGCATTTCACCATGTTGGCCAGGCTGGTCTCAAACTCCTGACCTCAGATTATCCACCTACCTCAGCCTTCCAAAACTCTGGGATTACAAGTGTGAGCCACTGTGCCTGGCCCAGAGAGAATATTTTCTATTCCAGGTTTCTGAACATCTCCTTGAACGAGTAAATGTGAGCCAAGTTTGGGGAGTCACCTTATCTTAATGGCATATTAAAATAGTCACATCCATAGTGATGTGAGCTGAACAGTAAACCTTTTCGTTTTTGTTTTTGAGAACGGAGTCTTGCTCTGTTGTTGCCAGTTTAGAGCGTAGTGGCTAGATCTTAGCTCACTGCAACTTCTGCCTCCTGGGTTCAAGCGATTCTCCTGCCTCGGCCTCCCAAGTAGCTGGGACTGCAGGTGCACACCACCATGCCTAGCTAATTTTTGTATTTTTAGTAGGGATGGGGTTTCAACGTGTTAGCCAGGATGGTCTCCATCTTTTGACTTCGTGATCCGCGCGCCTCAGCCTCCCAAAGTGCTGGAATTACAGGTGTGCACTACCACACCAGGCCTTTTTTTTTTTTTTTTTTGAGACTGGGTCACACTCTCTCACTGAGGCTGGAGTGCAGTGGTATGATCTCAGCTCACCGCAACCTCCACTTCCCTAACTCAGGCAATCAGTCCTCTCACTTCAGCCTCCTGTGTAGTTGGGATGACAGATGCACACCACCACACGTGGTAAATTTTTTGTGTTTTTGGGGCAGAGAACAGAGTTTTGCCAAGTTGGCTGAGTATAGTGGCTCACACCTATAATCCCAACACTTTGTGAGGTCAAGGCAGGTGGATCACCTAAGGTCAGGAGTCCAAGACCAGCCTGGCTAACATGGTGAAGCTCCATCTCTACTAAAAATACAAAATTTAGCTGGATGTGGTGGCATGTGCTGGTAACCCCAGCTACTGGGGAGGCTGAGGCAGGAGAACCACTTGAACCTGGGAGGCACAGGTTGCAGTGAGCTGAGATTATGCTACTGCACTCCAACCTTGGCTGCAGACCAAGACTCTTGTCTCAAAAAAAAGAATTTTGTCCTGTTGCCTAGGCTGCTCTTGAATTCCTGAGCTGAAGCAATCCACCTGCCTCAGCCTCTGAAAGTACTAGAATTAAAAGGCGTAAGTCTGCGCCCAGCCTCTGAGCAGTAACTTTGGTAACTAAGTTGCCTGTCTATAAATTGAAGATAATAGGGATGATATGAAGATTAAAACCATTAATATGTGAAAACACCTAAAACAGTATCTGGCATTTAATGTATCCTTCTGACTGCTATTAATTCTTTTTCTTTGAAAACAGGGAATGAATTAAATGCTTTAAAGATCTTTTTCCTCCAAAATTATGACTTTGGTTTATAATACCCTCTCTCTCTCTATTTTTTTTTAACCTCTTTTCCTGAGAGAATTGCCTTTAAACTATTGAGTTCAACATTCTGTAATAAAATATTAAGCAACACTTGACACGATGATTTTGTTTCTGCAGATGTTTTCAAATAGCGATGAAGCTGTAATCAATAAAAAACTTCCCAAAGAACTCCTGTTAAGGTAAGTCTGAATACTGACTTTATAGGTTTTTTTTTTTTTTTTTTTTGATGTGTATGTCATATTTGCCTATTTAAAAAATTTTTAACTTTCTGCTAATTTTTAAATGTGTATGGTATTTTACCTGAATTTTTAAATTTCATTGCTTTGTTTAATAGTCTTACTCTACGTTTTCTAGATGTGAATCAAGATATTTGAAAATTTAGTAGCAGTTTTTTCCCTTCCAACTTGTACTTATGGTTTTATTTACATGTTTTCCCTTTTCTTTATTCTTGTATAGACAGTAATGTGAAAGAAGTAGGTTTTTTGTTTGTTTTTGACACAGGGTCTTGCTCTGTCGCCCAGGCCGGAGTGCAGTGGCACAACCACGGCTTACTGCAGCCTGGACCTCCCAGGCTCGAGCAATCCTCCCACCTCAGCCTACTGAGTAGCTGGGACTATAGGCACATGCCACCATGTCTGGCTAATTTGTTTTTAAATTTTCTGTAAAGAGAGGTAATTTCACTGTGTTGCCCAGGATAGGCTTGAACTCGGGGGCTCAAGCGATCCTCCCACATTGGTCTCTCAGGGTGGTGGGATTACAGACTTGAGCCACCGTACCTGGCCTACAGTAGTTAATACTTAAGGTTCACTAAGATTTAGGAAAATTACTTCAGTCTGGTAACTGGCCCTACTGTGTTATGGTTTACATTTTTTATTTTAATACCTCTAGAGTTCTTTTGTTTTCACCATGACACTCAAAGTTCCATACCATGGCCTATAAGACCCCTCATGATCAGACAGAGGTATAACATAAACACATAAACTGATTTCTGTTTTAAATATAATTAGCCTGACTACCATGCAAAGACCAAACTGGGGAATAGGAGTGGGGAATAATAAGAAGGCTATTAAAGGCTATTTGAGGGTGCTATAGATAACATTTTCTGAAATTTGTTAGACTGCAGGATTGCCTACCCATGTTCTTTCTAGCTTTTGTCAACATTTCTAACCTCATTCTAGTACATGTTTATGAGCTATAAGGTATGTAGTTAACAGACAGATGACATGACAATTGAAATTGGATGAGGAGAAACTTTTAAATCAACCAGACTTTGCTATTACAAACAAGTTATAAATCTCAGTGTTTTTTTTTCTCTTAGGCTGAGGGCAGGTGCACAAGAGACCAAGCCAGGTCACCTAAATGATCTTTGATACAGCTTACATTTCTACTTGTATCCCATTGCCTAAAGTGAGTCATATGTCCAAGTCTAATAATGATGGAATGAGGAATATATGGGAAGAGTATATGAACATATGTAAACAGTCCTGTAGGGACCATATATACACACAGTCACATATGAACCTTCTCTCCTTAATTCTGTCTGTACTCTTCAGTCTTCAGCATTGGCTACAGTGTAGAGTTATGTAATGATATTCCAGCATGACCTCTGCCTCTCAGCTTAGCACACTGCCATGCCACGATTTGGGAGTGGGAAAGTTACAAGTATATAACTCCTTCTCTGGGATGTGGAAATGAGTAGTCATGAGTTGAGGTGTTGGAAAAAGGAGGAAATTAAAGAAAGAAGGTATGTGCCTGTTTTCTCAAGTTTTGGGACACTGGAGATACTTTATAGCAGCACTTTTTAAAATTGAGAACTTGATTTGAATTTACATGTGTTATATTGGAATAACCCTTGTGTACATTATAGGTTAAATTGGCTCCTTTCTAAGCTAATCAGGGAACTAACGTTTATTATATGATTTCTATGGGGAAACGAGCTTGAGTTCCAAACATCCAATTCTAAACTTAATGTTGGAAACAAGTCCTTCCTCAATTGGAGACCAAGCAAAATCAGTATCCTGGAAAGGAAGGAAACAGATTTGACACCACAAAATACTTAATATTTATGAATATATTTAAGTATACAAAGCATTGGTTTAGTGAAGTCTGTAAAATAGTTGGTTGCAATTTTGTTTAAACCCCATGATAAAATCTTGCCATGTTAAAAAAGAAAAAAAGCAAAACTTTGTTTAAACAATTAAAGCCAAATAGTACAAAGACTTTTTTTGATATCTTTGACATTATACTAGATAGAAAACAATTGGTCAGCATCAATTTTAATAAATCTAGTTTGGGGCGTTTGTAATTTTAAAAAGTTCATTGAGTTTAATATATCTTTAAAGTTTAATAGTTCAGAATTACTTTAAAGTATGTGGCTTTTATGACGGGAACAGTAGATTCCTCTGGGAAGGATAACTGGGTAGTAGGAAGATGAGAGAAGAAAAACTGACTTTTCATTATGCTTTTCTGTATCTTTTTTTTTTTTTTTTTGAGACACAGTTTCGCTCTTGTTACCCAGGCTGGAGTGCAATGGCGTGATCTCGGCTCACCGCAACCTCCGCCTCCTGGGTTCAGGCAATTCTCCTGCCTCAGCCTCCTGAGTAGCTGGGATTACAGGCATGTGCCACCATGCCCAGCTAATTTTTTGTATTTTTAGTAGAGACGGGGTTTTACCATGTTGACCGGGATGGTCTCGATCTCTTGACCTCGTGATCCACCCGCCTCAGCCTCCCAAAGTGCTGGGATTACAGGCTTGAGCCACCGTGCCCGGCCTTTTCTGTATCTTTTTAAAAAGATGTTATTTTTTAGTTTTCATTTTGAAATGGTGTCATATTTAAGCAAACAGTTCTAAAAATCGGACAGAGAATTTAAGTATATCACAGCTTTCTCAATTAATATTAACATCTTAAATCTCAACAATATCAGTTACCAAAATCAGGAAATTAATGTTGAAACCGTTGGCTGTGCACAGTGGCTTATGCCTGTAATCCCAGCACTTTGGGAGGCCAAGGTGGGTAGATCATTTGAGGTCAGGAAGTTTGAGACCAGCCTGGCCAACATGGTAAAACTTAAGTTTCTACTAAAAATACAGAAATTAGCTGGGCCTGGTTGCAAGCACTTGTAATCCCAGCTACTAAGGAGGCTGAGGCAGGAGAATCGCTTGAACCTGGGAGGCAGAGGTTGTAGTGAGCCCCACTGTGCTCCAGCCTGAGTGACAAAGCAAGACTGTATCTCAAAAAGTTTAAAAAAAAAAAAAAAGAAAAAAAAAAAGCCACAGTTCTGTGAACTAATCTACAAACCTTATTCAGATTTTTTTTTTTTTTTTTTTTTTGAGACGGAGTTTTGCTCTTGTTACCCAGGCTGGAGTGCAATGGCGTGATCTTGGCTCACCGCAACCTCCACCACCCAGGTTCAGGCAATTCTTCTGCCTCAGCCTCCTGAGTAGCTGGAATTACAGGCACCCGCTAGCATGCCCAGCTAATGTTTTGTACTTTAGTAGAGATGTGGTTTCACCATGTTGACCAGGTTGGTCTTGATCCCTTGACCTCGTGATCCGCCCGCCTCGGCCTCCTAAAGTGCTGGGATTACAGGCGTGAGCCCCTGCGCCTGGCCCCCTTATTCAGATTCTTAAACTGTCCGGTAGTATTCTTTTTTTTGGCCCAGGATTCAGTCCAGGATTACACATTCCATTAAATTGTTATGACTCCTTGCTCTTCTAAGAACAGGATTTTATCCACAGCTTCAACAAGGAAAGCAGGACAGCAAGATTTTCTGCTGAATACAGAAAAGTCTCTTGCTGTCACTCAGGCTGGACTGCAGTGGTGCAAACACAGCTTACTGCAATAGCTCACCACAGTCTTGACCTCTCGGCCTTAAGTGATCTTCCCATCTCAGCCTCTGGAGTAGTTAGGACTGTAGGTACATGCCACCACACCTGCATAATTTTTAAATTTTTTGTAGAGATGGGGTCTTGCTATGTTACCCAGACTACTCTTGAACTCTGGCCTGGCTAATTTTCTTTTTCTTTTTCTTTTTGTTTTAAATACAAATGAGATCTCACTGTGTTGCCCAGGCTGGTCTTTTTTTTTTTTTTTTTTTTTTTTTTGAGACAGGGTCTCACTGTCTTTCAGGCTGGAGTGCAGTGGCATGATCTCAGCTCACTCCATCTCCAAGGTTAAAGCGATTCTCTTGCCCCAGCCTCCTGAGTAGCTGGGGCTACTGGTGTGTGCCACTATACTCAGCTAGTTTTTGTATTTTTTGGTAGAGACAGGGATTCACCATGTTGGCCAGGCTGGGCTCAAACTCCTAACCTCAAATTATCTGTCGAACTTAGCCTCCTAGAATACTGGCATTACAGGCATGAGCTGTTGTACCGAGCCTTGATAATTTTAAAGAATATTGGTCAGTTTTTAAATAGAATGTCCTCAGTTTGGCTTTATCTGATGTTTACTCTTGTTTTCTCATAATTAAATTCAAGTATGAAGTTTTGTAAGTATACTGTAGAAATGATGGTATACCCTTGTCCATGTATCAACAAGAGGTTCCTGGTGTCAATTATGCTTGTTACTGGTGATACTAACTTTGGTCACTTATTTAAAGTAGTGTCTTTCAGCTTATCCACTGCAGAATTATTTTCGTCTTTGTAATTAATAAATTTATTATTGCTAGAGCTACATTGAATCTATGCATTGTTACATTTTAAAATTATTTTTAACATCTATGATGTTATATGAAGGTTAGCATTGTGGAATTATTTTTTTTTGAGACAGGATCTCACTGTGTTGCCTAGGCTGGAATATGGTGGGATGATCATGGCAGTCTCAAACTCCTTAAATGATTGATCCTCTTTCTCACTGCCTGTGTACCTGGGACTACATGTATGAGCCACCATGCCTGGCTAATTATTTTTTCTTTTGTAGAGGCAGGATCTTACTTTTTTTGACCAGGCTGGTTGAACTCCTGGCCTCAAGTGATCCTCTCCCCTTAGTCTCACAAAGTATTAGGATTACAGGCATGAGCCACTGTACCCAGCCTGTTTCCCCTTTTTTACTGATTCTCCTCCTTCTCTATTGAAACAAAGTTTGTGATTAATGGTTTAACATGCAGCAATCCACTGTTTGCATAATGTGAAATTCAGTTAGCAAGATTGACAGTACTCCCTCTTAGAGCAAAACCATATGTACCATGTAGGAGTACCACTTGAAAAATGAATGTCTATGTTATAAGACAAAGACTGTGTTTTACAAGAGTTGCTGTGAAGTGACTTGTTTCTCAAAGATTCCTTCTGAGGATGATGTTGATAACTATAAAAATGACACTGATGGCTGGGCGCGGTGGCTCAAGCCTGTAATCCCAGCACTTTGGGAGGCCGAGGCGGGTGGATCACGAGATCAAGAGATCGAGACCATCCTGGTCAACATGGTGAAACCCCGTCTCTACTAAAAATACAAAAAATTAGGTGGTGGCTTGTGCCTGTAATCCCAGCTACTCAGGAGGCTGAGGCGGGAGAATTGCCTGAACCCAGGAGGCGGAGGTTGCGGTGAGCCGAGATCGCGCCATTGCACTCCAGCCTGGGTAACAAGAGTGAAACTCCGTCTCAAAAAAAAAAAAATGACACTGATAAGACTGCTTGAGTCTGCACATGCCCCTTTTTTTTGGAGACAGAGTTTCGTTCTTGTTACCCAGGCTGGAGTGCAATGGCGCGATCTCGGCTCACCGCAACCTCCGCCTCCTGGGTTCAGGCAATTTTCCCGCCTCAGCCTCCTGAGTAGCTGGGATTACAGGCATGCACCACCATGCCCAGCTAATTTTTTTGTATTTTTAGTAGAGATGGGGTTTCACCATGTTGACCAGGATGGTCTCGATCTCTCAACCTCGTGATCCACCCGCCTCGGCCTCCCAAAGTGCTGGGACTACAGGCTTGAGCCACCGCACCCAGCCTGCACATGCCCTTTTAATTATAAAATGCAGTTTCAGAATAAGGACTGTTATTACCTATAGGAATATGAAATTTTTGCTGAGACTTGATTATGACAAAAGAAGACAAAGAAGATGAAATTTTTTTAAAGGGTTGAGGAAAAAAGAATGAATTTTTTTTTAACTCTTCTGGTGTTGGGTCATAATTGTCATGTAATATCTATGTAAGTGGGTAGGAGATGAACTTCATGAACTGAAATGGAAAGAATGAATTAGCTGATTTATTTTTCTTTGTCTAAAATAGTAGAGAGCCAGGTGCGGTGACTCATGCCTATAATCTCAGCTGCTTGGGAGGCTGAGGCAGGAGGATTGCTTCAGGCCAGGAGTTAGAGACCAGCCTGGGTAACATAGCAAGGCCCTGTCCCTTTAAAAAAAAAAAGAAAGAAAGGAAAAAGGCAGCAATTCATTCTGTGTTAGGGTCCTGCTAGATCAATTCACAGGTGTGATGATGTGCAGGAGGATTCACAGGATTCATCGTGTAGTCATATACACAGCTATGATTTATTGTAGGAAAAGATACAAAGAAAAATCAGCAAAGGGGAAAGGTGCACAGATAAAGTGTACAGGAAACCAGAGGCAAGCTTCCAAGAGTCCTCTCCCAGTGGAATCACACAGGGTGCACTTAATTCCTCCAACAAGTTGTGACAACACATGTGAAATACTGTCTTTTAGAGAAGCTAGTCAGTGAACCGTCCAGTGACTTAGGTGCCATTCAGGGGCTAACTTTGCAGGCAGACATTTCTAAAGATAGCATTCCCAGGCCTGCTGTATTAACTCTTTTCTGCACATGTGCAATCTCATATGCATTTCAGGGAAGTTCACAGTGTTGAAGATTTCTTATAGCCTTTCCTTCAGTTTAAATGCTAGGAGTTGAAGGTGTGGAAAAATATATTTCTGTAGTTTTCCTTCCTTTGGAAAGCATTAATAGTTAAGAACATGGACTCTGCAATATGACTTCCTGGGTCCTGTCATATACTTGTTAATTGAGGACACAATCCTTGGCATATAGTAAATGCTATAAAATTGTTAGGCATGTATTGTTACTGTTGGTACTATTTTTTACTCATAGACCATAAAGTGATGTGATCAGATTCCAAAACTACCAAAAGTGTTCATCTCTCAACTTGACGGTACAAAGTGGTAGATGTTCTATATCAAAGAATAGAATACCAATATTACTCTTATCCAGCATTTAGTTTTCTGATCTTCAGGATTACCCAGAACAAAGCAAAGAAAAAAGGCAGCAGAAAGATCAAATGTGTACTCAGAGAATGCATACCAACCATTTCTCAGGCCCTTTTTAATTCTTTTTTTCTTCAGACACAGTTCATACACATTTGATTTTGAGAATCAGTAAATTAAAATGAGACCAGAAGAGTAATGCTGTTAGGGAGTTTACTGAGTTTTGAAGAGTACCTGTCTGACAGTAAGGGAGTGCCATGCTCTGTATGTCTATCTTCCCCACCTCTCCAAAAATTCGTATGTTGAAATTTAATCACTAATGCAGTAGGATTAAGAAATGGGTTCTTTAGCATGTGGTTAGTTAGCTTAGAAGGCAAGAGCCCTCATGAATGGGATTAGTACAGTTATAAAATAAACTTGAGGAAGCTTGTTTACCTTTTCAGCTAGAAGGTGGGATCTTCGAAGCAGAGTAGACATCGAATCCGCTGGTGCCTTGATCTTATACTTCCCAGCCTCCAGAACTGTGAGCAGTATATTTATGCAGTTTATAAATTACCCAGTCTGAGGTATTCTGTTATAGTAGGCCAAATGGATTAAATATAAAAGTATATATAAAATATAAAAGTAAAAGCACAAAAACTTGTAACAAATATTCAAACCAGGCTGGGCGCATTGGCTCACGCCTGTAATCCCAGCACTTTGGGAGGCTGAGTTGGTTGGATCATGAGATCAGGAGTTGGAGACCAGCCTGGCCAAGATGGTGAAACCCACTCTCTACTAAAAATATAAAAATTAGCCGATGCGGTGACTGGTGCCTGTAATCCCAGCTTCTGGGGAGGCTGAGGCAGGAAAATCGCTTGAACCCAGGAGGTGGAGGTTGCAGTGAGCCAAGATCGTGCCATTGCACTCCAGCCTGGGCGACAGAGTGAGACTCCCTCTCAAAAAAAAAAAAAAAACCATTCAAACCATTACAGTGCAGGGCTATTTATTGAATGAAGAGACAAACAGATTTAGTCATTTAGAAGTGTTTTGCTGTGTGGGATGACAACTCATGTTCTTTATGAAGGATGTGAGATGTATAGAAATAATTAAATTACCTTTCTTTAAACTTATAATGTGGGTATAAATATTTGTTGAGTACCTGCAATGTCCCAGATACTATGCTGGATATAGAAATAAACAATTTCTGTCCTCAGGGAGCTCACAGAGCAGTAGAGAAACAGGCATGGCAATAATCAATATAGAGCAAGAAAAGAGGTTTTGCCTAGGGCATTGTAGCAGTCTGACATATAGGGCTTTACACCTAGCATGGAAAATTCAGAAAATGAGACAAATGAGCTGTGACTTAAAGAGTAGTACCCCATCTCTACAAAAAATAGAAAAATTAGGCTGGGTGTGATGGCTCCCACCTATAATCCCAGCACTTTAGGAGGCTGAGATAGGTGGGAAACCTGAGACCAGGAGTTTGAGACCAGCCTTCCTAACATGGTGAAACCCCGTCTCTACTAAAAATACAAAAATTAGCTGGGCGTGGTGGCAGGCACCTGTAATCCCACCTACTTGGGAGGCTGGGGCAGGAGAATCGTTTTAACCCAGGAGGTGGAAGTTGCAGTGAGCCGAGATCACACCACTGCACTCCAGCCTGGATGACAGAGTGAGACTCTATCTCAAAAGAAAAAAGAAAAAAAAATACAAGGGGTCCTTGAAGAAATGATTGATTCCAGGAATGAATCACGGGAGGTATAAGAAAGGTCTGAAACACCTTGTGCCAGAAAACAAGGAAGTGCTCAATGAATGATGGTGACATATTCAAAGGACAAATGACACAGCTGGAAGTTGATCCCACTGGCTAAATTTGAAACAGTTTGAGCATTGAAATAATGATAACCCAAATGAGATTACAGTTCACTGAATATATGAGCAATCCATGAATCCATACAGATATAAACACAAACAAATAGCAAACTGGAGTCCAAGGGAAAGCTCTTCCTTAGAGTGGAACTCCAACTAATAAAATGTGGAAGTAATGGTAAATTTAGAAAATCACCGTTTGGCAACTGCAATAGTAGTAACTGTTTCAGAAAAAATTAAACTAGTGAGTCAAAGTTTTTTGAGAAACAAGATATTTACAATGTCACGGATAGGCACAGCTGCTCATGCCTGTAATTCCAGTGCTTTTGGAGGCCAAGGTAGGAGGACCACTTGAGGCCAAGAGTTCAAGACAGCCTGGGCAACATAGTGAGACTCTGTCTCTACAAAAAAATTTTAAAATTAGCCAGGCGTGGTGGGGCACGCCTATAATTCCAGCTACTCAGGAAACAGAGGTGAGAGGATTGCTTGAGCACAGGAGTTCAAGGATGCAGTGAGCTATCACTGGCCACTGCATGCATTTCCGCCTGGTGACAGAGCAAGACTCTGTCTCTAAAAAAGCGATTCTTGGCAGGGTGCCGTGACTAACCCCTGTAATCCCAGCACTTTGGGAGGCTGAGGTGGGCAGATCACGAGGTCAAGAGATCAAGACCCATCCTGGTCAACGTGGTGAAACCCTGTCTCTACTAAAAAATACAAAAATCAGCTGGGTGTGGTGGGGAGCACCTGTAGTCCTAGCTACTCAGGTGGATGATGCAGGAGAATTGCTTCAGACTGGAAGGCGGAGGTTGCAGTGAGGCAAGATCACACCATTGTACTCCAGCCTGGCGGTAGAGCCAGACTCTGTCTCAAAAAAAAAGAAAAAAGAAAAAAGCAATTCTTCTGCCTCAGCCTTCTGAGTAGCTGGGATTACAGGCATGTGACATCACCCCTGACTAATTTTTTTTTTTTTTTTTTTTTTTTTTTGAGACGGAGTTTTCACTCTTGTTACCCAGGCTGGAGTGCAATGGCGCGATCTGGGCTCACTGCAACCTCTGCCTCCTGGGTTCAGGCAATTCTCCTGCCTCAGCCTCCTGAGTAGCTGGGATTACAGGCATGCACCACCACACCCAGCTAATTTTTTGTATTTTAGTAGAGACGAGGTTTCACCGTGTTGACCAGGATGGTCTCGATCTCTCGACCTCGTGATCCACCCGCCTCAGCTTCCCAAAGTGCTGGGATTACAGGCTTGAGCCACCGCGCCCGGCAATTTTTGTATTTTTAATAGCGATGGGGTTTCACCATGTTGGTCAGGCTGGTCTCGAACTCCTGGTCTGCCCTCCTTGGCCTTTAAAAGTGCTGGGATTACAGGCGTGAGCCACCAAGCCCAGCTGGGGATCACATTTTAACATGAGACTCAAAGGGGACAAACATTAAAATTATATCAGAATTTTTCTCTCCATCCTTATTCAGTATATTTAATTTTTGAGCAGACAGTTAACGTTGCTGTACCCAAACTACCTGTCGTATGTGTCAGCTCAAATATAAGTTCAGTTCTTTTACCCTTAGCTGCTTGGAGTCTGTCCCATGCATGCAGTGTTCAGAGGTCAGTCAGCAATTTGAACAGAATTTGTACTGCCTCACATTGGTTCCCTACACAGTTTCCAATGTGGTTGCTCTATATTCTGTTCTCTAGTTCTGCTTTGTAGGTTTCTGTCGCATTTTCTAAGTGCTCCAAGGGTCCCAAATATAACCTGCCCTCAGGATAAATGCTGTAAAACTAGAAATTATCATTCCCCTAACCCTTTAATATCTGCCTACTTTTGTTCACTTTCCAATACATTCAGGTAGTTTTTTTTTTTTTTTTGAGACAGTCTTGCTCTGTTGCCAGGCTGGCCAGATCTTGTCTCACTGAAACCTCCACCTACCAAGTTCAAGCGATTCTCTGCCTCAGCCTCCGGAGTAGCTGGGATTACAGGTGTGTGCCACCACACCCAGCTAGTTTTTTGCATTTTTAATACAGACTGGGTTTTATTGTGTTAGTCAGAATGGTCTTGATCTTCTGACCTCGTGATCAACTCGCCTTTGCCTCCCAAAGTGCTGGGATTATAGGTGTGAGCCTCTGCACCCAGCGTAAGTGGCAATTTTTAATATTTCATTCCAAATTTATAATTGTGTCTGGAACGTTAGTTCACTGGAAGCTTACTCAGCTATGACCAGAAGTGAAACCAATTTTATGTTTGATTATTTAAAACATGTTATTGCAAAAGTCAGATCTATACAAAAAGGTATTACTTAAAATATATATCTCTCCACTCCAACCTTCCACCCCATTCTCATCCTTCATTTTGAATCATTTCACAAGAGTTTTGTCTGAAGAATGATTTTTTTTTTTTTTTTTCGAGACAGGGTCTCACTCCGTCATCCAGGCTGAAGTGCAGTGGCACAATCATGGCTCACTGCAGCCTTGACTTCTTAGGATCAGGTGATCCTCCCACCTCAGCCTCCTGAGTAGCTAGGACTACAGGTCCTGCCACCACGCCCGGCTAATTTTTATATTTTTTTGTAGAGACATGGTTTTGCCATATTGTCCAGGCTGGTCTCAGAACTTCTGAGCTCAAATCATCTGCCTGCCTTGGTGCCTCTGAAAGTGCTAGGATTACAGGCGTGAGACACTGCACCTGGCCTGAAGAATGATTCTTGACCTTGACTTTTTTTGAATATTAAATCTCAAATGCCATCACTGACATTCATATTTTATCAGTTGGATTTGGATTAACAGATTTCATCTAGAAATTAGAATTTCTAATTTCTAATGATCAAAACGTACTGCAATTCACTGTTTTCATATTTCTATCCTGGTATATTTTACAACTTAATTGGAGGATTAAAAAGAGAAATGTCCACTTGTTCTGCAGTTTTCTTTAAAAAAAAAAAAAACAAAACTGCCAAACTCTAAATTCACATTTTATAAATGTTTTTCTAGTAGGTATGTGATCCCTCTTTAATTAATTATTAAGGAACACCTGGCTAGGCTCGGTGGCTCATGCCTGTAATTCCAGCACATTGGGAAGCCAAAGCAGGTGGATCACCTGAGGTCAGGAGTTCGACACCAACCTGGTCAACATGGTGAAACCCCCGTCTTTACAAAAATACAAAAATAAATGACCCGGGCGTGGTGGCACGCACCTGTGGTCCCAGCTACTCAGGAGGTTGAGGCAGAATTGCTTTTTTAGAGACAGAGTCTTGCTCTGTCACCCAGGTTGGAGTGCAGTGGCCAGTGTTAGCTCACTGCACCCTTGAACTCCTCCGCTCAGGCGATTCTCTCACCTCTGTCTTGCTGAGATTGCAGGATATAGATCAGTTATATTTGCTTTCCATGTTGCTCCTTGCTTAACCCTCCCAGCTCATTTAATTTATCATCAGTTTTAAACAGTCCCTTACATGGGCCTTTATAGTTGGAGAAAATCAAAGTATCAGATATCTATCAGAGGAAGTAAATGTGTAAGAAAACATAAGGGAAGATTCTTGAAACCAATTTAGTTGCTGTTAATAGTTTTTCTGACATTGTGCAACTATTTCAATCACCAAAAGCACTTTCTGCTTCAAAACTGAAAATATTGAAAATAGTGTGATAGATAAAAGCAGACATAGACCAATGAAATCGAATAGAGAGCTGAGAAATAAACCCTCACATATATGGTCAAATGATTTTTGACAAAGATGCCAGGACCATTTCGTGGGGGAAAGGACGGTCTCTTCAATAAATGGTCTTGGGAAAACAATATCCACATGCAAAAGAATGAAATTGGCCCTTACCTTTACAGTATACAAAAATAAACTCAAAATTGTTCAAAGACCTTTATGTAAGAACTAAAATTATAAAATCCTCAGAAGAAAACAGGAGAAAAACTTGATGACATTGAGTTTAGCAGTGATTTCTTGGATCTGACACCACAAATTCAGGAAACAAAAGAAAAAATAGATAAAGTGGATTACATCAAAATTTAAAACTTTTGTGTATTAAAAGACACTATCAACAGTAAAAATGCAATTCTTGAAATGGTAGAAAATATTTGCAAATCATGTATCTGATAAAGGGTATTTTCCATAAAGAACTACAACACAACAACAACAACAAAATCCTGATTTTTAAAAAGGAGGCCTGGCATGGTGGCTCATGCCTGTAATCCCACCACTTTGGGAGGCTAAGGTGGGTGGATCACTTGAAGTCAGGAGTTTGATACCAGCCTGGCCAACATCTCTACTAAAAATAGCACCTGTAATCCATGCTACTTGGGAGGCTGAGGCAGGAGAATTACTTGAACCTGGGAAGTGGAAGCTGCAGTACCTGAGTGACAGAGTGAGACTCTGATTCAAAAAAAAAAAAAAGATGGGTACAGGACTTTAAAATAGGTATTTTCCTAAAGAAGAAACACAACTGGCCAAGAAGTAGAGCTGGCTAAAGAATGAACAGATTCCCAACATCACTAATCATTAGGGAAATACAAATCAAAACCTCAGATAATCAGTTGAGACACATTAGGAAGGTTATTATCTTAAAAATAAGTAAGTGATGTGTTGACAAGGATGTGGACAAATTGGAACCCTTGTACACTGGTCATGAAAATTTAAAATGGTGCAACTGCTATGGAAAATTGTATGGCAATCTTTCAGAAAATGAAACATATGATCCAGCAATTCCACTTCTGGGTATTTACCCAAAATAATTAAAGCAGAAACTCAAACACTTATTTGTACACCAATGTTCATAGCAGCATAATTCACAGAGCCAAATGGTGGGTACAGCCTAAGTATCCATCAGTGGATGTAAGAAATACTGTATATACATACAGAGGGATATTACTCAATGTTAAAGGAAATTCTGACACATACTACAACATGGCTCAACCCTGAAAACTTAAGTGAAATAAGTCACAAAATGACAAATAATGTATGATTCTAATATGAAAGGTACACAGAAGGATACTTGTATGAGGTACCTAGAATAGTCAACTTTATAGAGACAAAGTATTAATAGAATGGTAGTTGCCAGGGTCTGGGAGGAGGGGTAAATGGGGAGTTACTGTTTAATGTGTAGTATCAATTTGGGAAGATGAAAAAAGTTTTGGAGATGAACGGTGATGATTATGTAACAATGTGAATATACTTAATGCCACTAAACTGTGTACTTTCCAAAACAGTTAAGGCCAGGCATGGTGGCTCATGCCTATGATCCCAGCACTTTGGGAGGCTGAAGTGGGAGGATCACTTGAGCCCAGGAATTCAAGGTTACAGTGAATCATGAATGCACTACTGCACTTCAGCTTGGGGGACAGAGTGAGACCTGTCTTTAAAACAAAAAAAAAGGGCTGGGCACGGTGGCTCAAACCTGTAATCCCAGCACTTTGGGAGGCTGAGGTGGGCGGATCACGAGGTGAAGAGATTGAGACCATCCTGGCCAACATGGTGAAAACCCATCTGTACTAAAAATACAAAAAAAAAATTAGCTGGGCGTGGTGGCGTGTGCCTGTAGTCCCGGCTACTTGGGAGGCTGAGGCAGGAGAATTGCTTGAACCTGGGAGGCAGAGGTTTCAGTGAGCCAAGATTGCACCACTGCACTCCAGCCTGGCACCTGGTGACAGAATGAGACTCTGTCTAAAAAAAAAAAAAAAAAAAAAAAGGCCGGGCGCGGTGGCTCAAGCCTGTAATCCCAGCACTTTGGGAGGCCGAGGCGGGTGGATCACAAGGTCAAGAGATCGAGACCATCTTGGTCAACATGGTGAAACCCCGTCTCTACTAAAAATACAAAAAAAATAGCTGGGCATGGTGGTGCGTGCCTGTAATCCCAGCTACTCAGGAGGCTGAGGCAGGAGAATTGCCTGAACCCAGGAGGCGGAGGTTGCGGTGAGCCGAGATCGCGCCATTGCACTCCAGCCTGGGTAACAAGAGCGAAACTCCGTCTCAAAAAAAAAAAAAAAAAAAAAATACAATGGTGAATGTTACGTGTGATTTACCACAATAAAAAGTTTTTTAAGACACTGACAATATTTGCAGAATGCATGTGACTTCCTATCTGATGTAATTCTTATCCCCGCTTATTTAAAGTTCAAAAATGTGACTTGATAGCCTCTAAACACTAAACAAAATTTTATTATGTTAAGCAGACTTGGAAGCCTTTTTTTTTTTTGAGATGGTGTCTTGCTCTGTCGCCAGGCTAAAGTGCAGTGGGGTGATCTCGGCTCACTGCAGCCCCCTCCTCCCAGATTCAAGTGATACTCCCGCCTCAGCCTCCTGAGTAGCTGGGATTACAGGCGTGTGCCACCACGCCCGGGTAATTTTTTGTATTTTAGTGGAGACAGGGTTTCATCAAGTTGGCCAGGATGGTCTCGATCTCCTGACCTTCTGATCTGTCTGCCAAAATGCTGGGATTACAGGCATGAGCCACCATGCTCAGCTGGAAGCTTTTTATACTTAAAGCAACTATGGAATAGAAAATCTGACCCTAAAAACATCCAAATGAATGCTTTTAGACCTGGATTTTTTAATGCTCCAGCGATTTCTGTTTATCTCAAGGAATGCTATAAAATTCTTAAAGCAATATTAACTTTAATTTTTTTTTTTTTTTTTTGCAGACAGTCTTGCTCAGTCACCCAGGTTGGAGTGCAGTGCAAGATCTTGGCTCACTGCAACCACTGCCTCCTGGGTTCAAGCGATTCTCCTGCGTCATTCTCCTGCAGTTGGGGCTACAGGTGCAAGGCACTACACCCGGATAATATTTGTATTTTTATTAGAGACCAGGTTTTGCCATATTGGCCATGGTAGTCTCAAACTCCTGACCTCAAGTGATCCACCCTCCTTGGCCTCCCAAAGTGCTGGGATTACAGGCATGAACCACCACGCCCGGCCAATTCACTTGAATTTTTAAAGCACATGCTATATTGTACTTTTTGCCCCTGGACAAGAGCTTAGTTTGTCATTCATATCAAGTTAACCTTTAAGCATATTCAGGCATGGTGGTCGAGTGCCTATAATAATCCCAGCTACTCAGGAGTCTGAGGCAGGAGAATCACTTGAACCCATGAGGCTGAAGTTGCAGTTGCAGATACAGAGATTGCGCCATTCTACTCCCTCACTCCAGCCTGGGTGACACAGCAAAACTCTGTATTTAAAAAACAACAACAACAAGAACTCTGTTACCAAGCCTGGAGTGATGATAGCTTACTGGAGTCTCAAACTGAGTAGCTAGGAGCTACAGGCATATACCAGCATGCCTGGCTAATTTGTTTTGTTTTTGTTTTTTGTTTTTGTTTGCTTTTTAATTCAGATGGAGTTCTGCTCTTGTTGCCCAGGCTGGAGTGCAATGGCACGATCTCGGCTCATCACAACCTCTACCTCCCAAGTTCAAGCGATTCTCCTGCCTGAGCCTCCCGAGTAGCTGGGATTGCAGGTGCCCCACTTCCATGCCTAGCTAATTTTGTATTTTTAGTAGAGATGGGGTTTCTCCATGATGGTCATGCTGGTTTCAAACTCTTGACCTCAGGTGATCCGCCCACCGCGGCCTCCCAAAGTGCTGGGATTATAGGTGTGAGCCATCATGCCCAGCCCAACCTAATTTTTAAAATTTTTGTAGAGACAGGCTCTCACTGTATTTTCCAGGCTAGTCAAACTCTTGGCCTCAAGTGATCCTCCCAAATGGTGGAATTACAGGCTTTAGCCATCATGCCTAGCCAAAGCTACCTTTTTTTTTTTTCTTTGTTAAAATAGGGAGCCTATGTTGCCCAGGCTGGTCTTGAACTCCAGGCCTCTAGCAGTCTTTTCACTTCAGCCTCCCAAAGACATGGGATTATAGGCATGAGCCACCATGCCTGATCTTCCATTCACTTTTATTTCCATGATTCCCTGACCTATTTGCATAGGTGGCTTATGGTATGGTTTGTTAGGCTTTAAGCAAACAACTTACTGGTCTACTTCAAAATAAATATTTATTTACCTTCTCTAAGGCTGAGAAAAATTCTAGACAATAAATGCTTTCTAGCATTGCTGTGTTAAAAGAGTTTTATAATTTATTAGAATGAAATATGTAGAGTTCTAACATTTTTAAAATTTATATTTTGTTTGTTTTTTTCTAGAGATTTAACACTTTTTGTTGCCGTTTTTAGATTTTATTAAATTATTTTATCTTTTTTTTCTTTCATAACTGTAAAATACTTCATTAAGATCCTTTCCAGCGGGCCGGGTGCGGTGGCTCAAGCCTGTAATCCCAGCACTTTGGGAGGCCGAGGTGGGTGGATTACAAGGTCAAGAGATCGAGACCATCCTGGTCAACATGGTGAAACCCAGTCTCTACTAAAAATACAAAAAATTAGCTGGACATGGTGGCACGTGCCTGTAATCCCAGCTACTCAGGAAGCTGAGGCAGGAGAATTGCCTGAACCCAGGAGGCGGAGGTTGCGGTGAGCCGAGATTGCTCCATTGCACTCCAGCCTGGGTAACTAGAGCGAAACTCCGTCTAAAAAAAAAAAAAAAAAAATCCTTTCCAGCAGGGGCTGGGTATGGTGGTTCATGCATGTAATCCCAGCACTTTGGGAGGCTGAGGTAGGTGGATCACCTGTGGTCAGGAGTTAGAGACCAGCCTGGCCAACATGGTGAAACACCATCTCTACTAAAAATACAAAACTTAGCTGGTCGTGGTGGTGGGCGCCTGTAATCCCAGCTACTCTGGAGGCTGAGGCAGGAGAATCGATTGAACCCGGGAAGCAGAGATTACAGTGAGCTGAGATCATGCCACTGCACTCCAACCTGGACAAAAAAAATTAGCTGGGCATGATGACATGTGCCTGTAGTCCCAGCTGTTCGGGAGGCGAGGTGGGAGAATCATCTGAGCTTGGGGGATGGAGACTGCAATGAGCAATGACTGCTGGACAACAGGAGTGAGACCTTGTTTCAAATTTTAAAAATTCTTCCCATCTAAGCATACATAACATCCTAGAACTTCGGGAGTCTGAGGCAGGAGGATTACTTGAGCTCAGGAGTTCAAAACCAGCCTGCGCAATATAGGGAGATCCTTATCTCTACAAAAACATTTAAAAATTAGCCAGGTGGCATATGCCTATTGTCTTAGCTACTTGGGAGGCTAAGGTGGAAGGATTGTTTCAGCCCAGGAGATCAAGGCTGCGGTGAGCTGTGATTGTGCCACTGTACTTCAGTCTGCATGACAGAGTGAAACCCTGTCTCTAAACAAAACAAAACAAAAAAAGATTCTTCCCTAGCGTCTTTCTTTTGATAATTGGAGGTGGGAATTTTTTTTTTTAACTTAAAAACAGTAAGAAATTATTTATCATTCTTTGATGTAATTGAACTTGGACAGCATCTATATGTACATTATCAAGTAAAACATTTTTTTCCAATGTGTTTTATATGGGCAGTATTATCTTCACAAATTGCTTAAGTATTTTGTGTGTTTGTTCTAAAAAACTGCCTTTGTGTTTGGGTGTGTATATACACATAATCAATTATTTGTATGCTAAAATCAAGAGCAACTACTATATCATACTGGCCAGGTGCAATGGCTCATACCTGTAATCCTAGCAATTTGGGAGGCCAAGTAACTTGAGCCCAGAAGTTTGAGACCAGCCTGGGCAACATGGTAAAACCCTGTCTCTACAAAAAAAAATAAAAATTAGCCAGGTATGGTGTCAGGTGCCTGTAGTCCTAGCTGCTCAGGATCCTGATGTCGGAAGATCACCTGACCCTAGGAAGTTGAGTCTGGGTGAGCAGTCATTATGGCACTGCTCTACAGCCTAGGTGACAGAGTGAGACCCTGTTTCAAATAAATACAAATAAATAAAGGTCAACTTACGCAGTAAAATTTGTCTTTCTCTCTTCTTTTTAGGATATTTTCTTTTCTAGATGTTGTTACCCTGTGTCGCTGTGCTCAGGTCTCCAGGGTAAGTATGGTTGGCATAGTTACAAGGGGACCCTTCACACTGATGATAAAAGCTTCTTTCATAGGCTACCCATTTGTTTTAGGTGTTACTTGTATGTTTTCATGTTTCAAGGAATATTATTTCACCAATGACATACCCAGACATAATTTTATGATGGGATTCTACTATATATACTGACTCTGACTTTTTGTATCTCTTATTTGCATAATATAAATAGGAAACATTTTCAATGAAAAAGCAATAAACATGCATATTAAAAGTTTAGACCTGCCGGGTGCGGTGGCTCAAGCCTGTAATCCCAGCACTTTGGGAGGCCGAGGCGGGTGGATCACGAGGTCGAGAGATCGAGACCATCCTGGTCAACATGGTGAAACCCCGTCTCTACTAAAAATACAAAAAACTAGCTGGGCGTGGTGGCGTGTGCCTGTAATCCCAGCTACTCAGGAGGCTGAGGCAGGAGAATTGCCTGAACCCAGGAGGCGGAGGTTGCGGTGAGCCAAGATCGCGCCATTGTACTCCAGCCTGGGTAACAAGAGCGAAACTCCGTCTCAAAAAAAAAAAAAAGTTTAGAGCTGACTCAGTTGTGATGAAATCTTGTTTTATTATGTTTTCCTAGTTCATTTTATACAAACACAACACACACATACACACATACACAACTCTTGTTTCCAGGAGGGTTGGAAAAAACAATACTTGAGGGATTAATTCTCGTGTTATTTCCCTGTATTCTTCAAGAGATGATAGCTAGAAGTAAAAAAAAAAAAAAAAAAGTTGCAGAGCAAACCAGACTTCATTTTCAAAGTCTGTTTCTACATTACACTTAACCATTTTTGTCAGTAGACATTGCTGAGACAAAATAGCAAAACATCATAAACTTATTTTTTCTTATTTTCTGTCCACAACAAAAGCCACATTCAAAAAACTATACCCCTGAACTCCTGGGCTCGGGGATCCTCCTGCATCAGTCTCCCAAGTAGCTGGGATTACAGATGTATGCCACCATATTTGACTAGTTTTTTTACTTTTTTAGAGATGAGATCTCACTGTGTTACCCAGGCTGGTCTCAAACTTTGGGCCACAAGTGTTCCTCTCTACCTGGCCTCCCAAAGCACTGGGATTACAGGTGTGAGCCACCTTGCCCAGCTTACCAAGTGTCCTTTTATGTTCTCACTGTTGCCTAGGCTAGAGTGCAGTGATTCAAATACGGGTCACTGCAGACCTCCTTGGCTCAAGCTGTCTGTACTGCCTCAGCCTCTCATGTAGCTGGGACCACAGGAGCTTGCTGCCATGGCATGCTTTTTTTTTTTTTTTTTTTTTTTTGGGTAGAGACTGGGTCTCACTTTGTTGCCCAGGCTGATCTTGAACTCCTGGGTTCAAGCAATCCTCCCACCTCGGCCTCCAAAAGTGCTGGGATTATAGGCATGAGCCACCATGCCCAGCTTCAAGTGTCCCTTTAAATCACTGCCTTAATCACTACTACTATGCCAAAAAAGGGAAAACTTAACAGAAAATTCAGGCTGGGCATGTGGTGGCTCACACCACCCAAAACTTTGAGAATTAGAAATGGGAGGATTGCATAAGATCAGCCTGGAAATGTATGAGACCTTGTCTCTATAAAAAAATAATTAAAAAATTAGCCAGATGTGGTGATGCCAATCTGTAGTCTCAGCTATTTGAGAAACTGAGATGGGACGATCACTTGAACCCAGGAGGTTGAGTCTGCTGCACTGAGCTAAGATTGTGCTACTTCACTCCAGCCTGGCAACAGAGTGAGACCCTATTTCAGAAAAAGGCTGGGCGCGATGTAATCCCAGCACTTTGGGAGGCTGCGGCGGATGGATCACGAGGTCAGGAGTTTGAGATCAACCTGGCTAACATGGTGAAACCCCGTCTCTACTGAAAATACAAAAAATTAGTTGGACATGGTGGCTTGCATTTGTAATCCCAGCTGCTCTGGAGGTTGAGACAGGAGAATCACTTGAACCCAGGAAGTGGAGGTTGCAATGAGCGGAGATTGCGTCATTGCACTTCAGCCTGGGTGACAGAGCAAGACTCCATATCAAAAAAAAAAAAAAAAAAAAAGAAGCCAAGTGCAGTGGCTTATGCCTGTAATCCTAGTACTTTGGGAGGTTGAGGTGGACGGATCACTTGAGGCTAGGAGTTGAGAGACCTGCCTGGCCAGCATGGTGAAATCCCATCTCTATTAAAAATACAAAAAAAAATTAGCCAGGTGTGGTGGTGCACACCTGTAATCCCAGCTACTCAGAAGACTCAGGCATGAGAGTTGCTTGAGCCTGGGAGGCAGAGGTTGCAGTGAGCCAGATCACACCATTGCATTCCAGCCTGGGCAACAGAGCAAGACTCTGTCCTTAAGGAAAAAAAACAAAATTCACCTTGTTTTGGTAACTTTATTTTTTGCATCATAAAAGCTGTACTAAATGGGTATCAGCTCTTTTAGAAACAGCCTTTGATTATTTCTTTTATGGCATTTCTATCCCTATTACTTGTATGGTCTCTCTGGACGTAGGCATTAAACTTCCAATTGAGTGTGTTTTCCATTCTGTCTCCATATGAAACCAAAGTCACCACTGAGAAGCAAAGTACTCAGACCAGTGTCTAAACCTGTTTAGTTGCAGAGTCTCACCTCAGGAATGTTTATTTGAATTAGTTGTAATTGTTTCTGTTCTTCAATTTTAAATATATATTTTTACAGTTTTTTGGTTTATAGAGATGGGTTCTCAGCCGGGCGCGGTGGCTCAAGCCTGTAATCCCAGCACTTTGGGAGGCCGAGGCGGGTGGATCACGAGGTCAAGAGATCGAGACCATCCTGGTCAACGCGGTGAAACGCTGTCTCTACTAAAAATACAAAAAATTAGCTGGGCATGGTGGTGTGTGCCTGTAATCCCAGCTACTCAGAAGGCTGAGGCAGGAGAATTGCTTGAACCCAGGAGGCAGAGGTTGCAGTGAGCCAAGATCGCGCCATTGCACTCCAGCCTGGGTAACAAGAGCGACACTCCGTCTCAAAAAAAAAAAAAAAAAAAAAAAGAGATGGGTTCTCTTTATGTTGCTCAGACTGGTTGGATCTCCTGAGCTCAAGCAATCCTCCTGCCTTAGCCTCCCAAAGTGCTGGGTTACAGGCATGAGCCACCTTAAATATTGTTTTTATTTATAGATTTTTCTTCTTTCTTAACATGTGTTAACTTTTAAAGAATAGAAGGCGTGGCTGGGCACAGTGGCTGACACCTGTAATCCCAGCACTTTGGGAGACCAAGGCAGGCGGATCACCTGAGGTCAGGTGTTCAAGACCAGCCTGGCCAACATGCCAAAACCTTGTCTCTACTAAAAGTACAAAAAAAAAGTGGCCGGGTGTGGTGGCTCAAGCCTGTAATCCCAGCACTTTGGGAGGCTGAGGCGGGTGGATCACAAGGTCAAGAGATCGAGACCATCCTGGTCAACATGGTGAAACCCCGTCTCTACTAAAATACAAAAAAAAAAAAAAAAAATTAGCTGGGCATGGTGGTGTGTGCCTGTAATCCCAGCTACTCAGGAGGCTGAGGCAGGAGAATTGCCTGAACCAGGAGGCGGAGGTTGCGGTGAGCCAAGATCGCGCCATTGCACTCCATCCTGGGTAACAAGAGAGCAAAACTCCATCTCAAAAAAAAAACAAACAAAAAAAAATTTTTTGGGGCCTGATGGTTCATACCTGTAATCCCAGTTACTCAGTCGGCTAAGGCACTGGAATCAGTTGAACCTGGGAGGCCAAGGTTGCAGTGAGCCAAGATTATACCACCGCACTCCAGCTTGGGCAACAGGATAAGACTCTGTCTCAAAAAAAAATAAAAATAAAAAAATAAAATAAAAATGGTAGGGAAAATGAAAAATTTTAAATTAAATTTGTATAGTTGAGGATCATAAGTACTTATCCTGCTGTTCTCTGTAAAGTTTTGTTTTGTTTTTTAAATGTAGACTCTAGAGAGGACTCTGTCATTCCTAATTTTAGTCTGAGTTATAGATATTTTCCTGCTTGCTGGAGAAAGTAGTATAAGGAAATAAGAAATACCATACCAAATCAGAGGTGTATTTAGCCTATGAATCTATTAAACACGTGATCTTTAAAAATTTTATCTAGCCAGGCGCGGTGACTCAAGCCTGTAATCCCAGCACTTTGGGAGGCCGAGGCGGGTGGATCACAAGGTCGAGAGATCGAGACCAACCTGGTCAACATGGTGAAACCCCGTCTCTACTAAAAATACAAAAAATTAGCTGGGCATGGTGGTGCGTGCCTGTAATCCCAGCTACTCAGGAGGCTGAGGCAGGAGAATTGCCTGAACCCAGGAGGCGGAGGTTGCGGTGAGCCGAGATCGCGCCATTGCACTCCAGCCTGGGTAACAAGAGCGAAACTCCGTCTCCCAAAAAAAAAAAAAATTTTATCTATTTCCTTCATGGCTAGTCATTTAAGAAACCACTGGAAAAAGCCATAAAAATAAAAGTAATGTGGAACATCTGAGAAAACTTTAGACGTTTCTAGAATGGTAACTACTTGCTTACTGTCATACCCCTGGCATCTTTTTTGGTGGTTGTGTGACAGTAATTATCCTGGGGCTTGTAAGTATATCCAGAATTTCCTTTTAAAAATTTCAGAGAGGTTCGGTACGGTGGTGGCTCACGCCTGTAATCCCAGCACTTTGGGAGGCCAAGGTGGGCGGATCACGAGATCAGGAGTTTGAAACCAGCCTGACCAATATAGTGAAACCTTGTCTCTACTAAAAACACAAAATTAGCCATGCATGGTGGCGCATGCCTGTAATCCCAGCTACTCAGGAGGCTGAGGCAGGAGAATTGCTTGAACCTGGGAGGCAGAGATTGCAGTGAGCTGAGATTGTGCCATTGCACTCCAGCCTGGGCAACAAGAGCAAAACTCTGCCTCAAAAAATAAAGATTTCAGAGAAATTATAATGTCTTTTTTTTTTTTTCTCTTTTGAGACAAAATCTTTCATTGCCCAGGCTGGAGTGCAGTGGCATGGTCTCAGCTCACTACAACCTCCACCTTCCAGGTTCAAGCAGTTCTCCTACCTTAGCCTCCTGAGTAGCTGGGATTACAGGTACCCACTACCAAGCCCAGCTAATTTCTCTACTTTTAGTAGAGATGGGGTTTTGCCATGTTGACCAGGCTAGTGTAGAACTCCTTAGGTGATCACGCCACCTAGGCCTCCCAAAGTGCTGGGATTATAGGCACCAGCCACCATGCCTGGCCGATAGTGTCTTTTCTAAGTCCTAAATCGCCACATCACAGTTGTAAGTCCTACCAGGTGATAGGATATGGATAGCAAATAAATATTAGAACTAAGGCTGGGCCTGGTAGATTACAGGTGTGAGCCACCACACCCAGCCGATGGTGTCTTTTCTAAGTCCCAAATCACCATCCATCTCACAGTTGTAAGTCCTACCAAGTGATAGGATATGAATATCAAATAAATATTGAACCAAGGCTGGGCTTGGTGGCTCACACTTGTAATCCCTCTACTTTGGGAGGCCAAGATGGAAGGATTGCTTGAGGCCAGAAGTTTGAGACTAGCCTGGGCAACATAGGGAGACCCTATCTCTACAGAAAATTTAAAAAATTAGCCAGATGTGGTGGTGCATGGCTGTGGTTCCAGATACTTAGGAGGCTGAGGTGGGAGGATTGCTTGAGCTGGGGGAGGGGGTCCGGGCTTCAAGTGAGCCATGATTGAGCCACTGCACTCCATCCTGGGTGACAGTGATACTGATACCCTGTCTCAAGAAATACACCTCTCTCTCTCTCTCTCTCTCTCTCTCTCTCTCTCTCTCTCTCTGTGTATATATATATATATATATATATATATATATATATATATATATATACACACACACACACACACACACATATATACACACACACACACACACACACACACACACACAACTCTCTGTCTATATATGTAGAGAGAGAGTGAGTGAGAATAGAGCAGTATTCAGAGTACTGTCCTATTTGATGTTTGGTTTTACCCTCATCTTTTTGAGGTTTAAGAATAGAAGAAAGACTTGCTTTTCATCAACTGAACTTTTGTCTCATTTTGGGATTAGAAATTAGAATTTTCTGGTTAGAAAACACCTGGCTATGATATATTTATCACAACCTGCCCTTTCCTTAACTTCTCTCATTTATGTGTATGTGGGGGTGTGGGGGTGATAGTTTTGTTTTTTGTTTTTTTTGCCAGGGTCTTGCTCTGCCTCCCAGGCTGGATTACAGTGGTGAGATCATGGATCATTGCAGCCTTGACTTCCTGGACTTATGTGATTCTCCCATCTCACCCTTCTGAGTAGGTGGGACTACAGGCATGTGCCACCACACCTGGCTAATTGACCTTTTAAAATTTTTTTTTTTTGAGATGGAGTCTCGCTCTGTTGCACAGGCTAGAGTGCAGTGGTACAATCTTGGCTCACTGCAACTTCTCCCTCCTGGGTACAAGTGATTCTCCTGCCTCAACCTCCCAAGTAGCTGAGATTACAGGTGCGTGCCACCACACCTGGCTAATTTTTGTACTTTTAGTAGAGACGAGGTTTCACCATGTTGGCCAGGCTGGTCTTGAACTCCTGACCTCAGATAATCTGTCCACCTCAGCCTCCCAAAGTGCTGGGATTACAGGTGTGAGCCACCGTGCCTGGCCAACGTTTTAAATTTTTTTGTAAGGCCGGGCGCGGTGGCTCAAGCCTGTAATCCCAGCACTTTGGGAGGCCGAGGCGGGTGGATCACAAGGTCGAGAGATCGAGACCAACCTGGTCAACATGGTGAAACCCCGTCTCTACTAAAAATACTAAAAATTAGCTGGGCATGGTGGCGCGTGCCTGTAATCCCAGCTACTCAGGAGGCTAAGGCAGGAGAATTGCCTGAACCCAGGAGGCGGAGGTTGTGGTGAGCCGAGATTGCGCCATTGCACTCCAGCCTGGGTAACAAGAGCGAAACTCCGTCTCAAAAAAAAAAAAAAATTTATAGAGATCGAGTTTTGCTGCATTGCCCAGGCTGGTCTGGAACTCCTGGGCTCACGTGATCCTTCCACCTTGGCCTCCCAAAGTGATGGGATTATAAATTTGAGTCACCATGCCCGGCCTAAGATCTTTTGTAGCTGCTAGTTTCTGGTACCCACTCATTTATGAGATTATCTAATTGGAGAAGAAAGTATGGGTCAGGAATAAGGCACATCATTTGGGAGTAAGTGGTAGGGCCTGATATATTTTTGGATTCATTTCAGTCATTTGGTTGAATTGTAAACTTGAATATTGCTGCCTCTTCCCCTTCATTTTAGCTTCTGCTCATTTTGTCTCTTTTTCTTTAAAACAGGCCTGGAATGTTCTTGCTCTGGATGGCAGTAACTGGCAGCGAATTGACCTATTTGATTTCCAGAGGGATATTGAGGTATAATTAAGTGGTGTGTGGCCCCAATTTTCATGTTAGTAATTACAGCATGGAACAGATTAGCCCTAACCATATTAATCTCATTTTCCTTAGAGAAGGGGGACTATTATTTTCAGTTCATCTGAACTTTACTGGAACCTCCAAAGTTCCCAAGAGTTTCTGTAGTTTTTGAGAATGAGCCAAATTATTTCATTTAAGTAGTACAATTACTTAGTATTAATAGAACTAAATAGAACTCTTTGGTCCTGAAATACGACTAAAAGTTTGTTTTTGCAGTAGAAACATTTAACTTACGTTTGCTTATTTTAGTGAAGACATTTTATATGTTTATTGAAGAACAAATAGAGTCACAACTTCTTGGGATGGCATTTGTATATTATTTTTTTGAGATAATGTGTTTTGGTTCTTGAGGCTTTTTTTTTTTTTTTTTTTTTGAGATGTAGTTTTGCTTGGTTGCCCAGGCTGGAGTACAGTGGTGCAGTCTCTGCTCACTGCAACCTTCACCTCCCAGTTCAAGCAATTCGCCTGCCTTGGTCTCCCGAGTAGCCGGGATTACAGGTGTCTGCCACCATACCCAGCTAATTTTTTGTATTTTTAGTAGAGATGGGGTTTCACTATGTTGTTCAGACTAGTCTCAAAAGTCCTGACCTTGTGATCCAGCTGCCTCCACCTCCCAAGGTACTGGGATTACAGGCATGAGCTACCATGCCTGGCAGTGAGACAATTTCTTGTGGAGAATGAAGATTGAATAAGGCCAAAACCATTGTTTTTGCTAGAGAGATTTTTTTCCTCTCACTTTTTACACTATGTTTTATCTCTTAGTATAGCCTATTAACTATAAAATGGAGAATAGCTTAAGCTTAAATTATTTTAAACTGAATTTGAACTCTGTGGTTCTTAGTCTTCTCATCAGGAAAGTAGAAATAATAGCTTCTTTGTGGCTTCGTGAGGATTGAATGAGATTTTTTGAGGCTACACAGAATGGCTCACACCTGTAATCCTAGCATTTCGGGAGGCCGAGGTGGGCGTGTCACTTGAAGTCAGGAGTTCGAGACCAACCGTGGCCAACATGGTGAAACACCATCTCTACTAAAAATACAAAATTAGCCGGGCATGGCAGCACATGCTTGTAATCCCAGCTACTTAGGAGACCGAGGCAGGAGAATTGCTTGAACCCAGGAGGTGGAGGTTGCAGTGAGCTGAGATTACGCCCCTGCACTCCAGCCCGGGCAACAAAGCGAAACTTCATCTCAGAAAAAAAAAAAAAAAAAAAAAAAAAAAAAAGATTTTTTTTAAGTTGCAACAGAAATGAATTTTCTTGAATCCATGGAAGAAGTTTTTTAATGCCTGAGATGAACCTTCCATTATCTTTAGAAAGTGCTTTTAAGCCGGGCGTGGTGGCTCAAGCCTGTAATCCCAGCACTTTGGGAGGCTGAGGCGAGTGGATCACGAGGTCGAGAGATCGAGACCATCCTGGTCAACATGGTGAAACCCCGTCTCTACTAAAAATACAAAAAATTAGCTGGGCATGGTGGCGCTTGCCTGTAATCCCAGCTACTCAGGAGGCTGAGGCAGGAGAATTGCTTGAACCCAGGAGGCGGAGGTTGCGGTGAGCCGAGATTGCGCCATTGCACTCCAGCCTGGGTAACAAGAGCGAAACTCCATCTCAAAAAAAAAGAAAGTGCTTTTAAAATAATACCCACTAGCATTATATTGGATTTTGTTTTTCACAATTCTATAATCTTCATGGATATAAATATTTAAAGCAACACCACCCACAAAATTATTCAGCAAGCTTTTGGGTTTTGTTGTTGTTGTTGTTTTTGAGATGGAATCTCATTTTGTTACCCAGGCTGGAGTGCAGTGGTGTGGTCTTGGCTCACTGCAGCCTCCACATCCTGGGTTCAGGCAATTCTCATGCCTCAGCCTCCCGAGACGCCGGGACTACAGATGTGTGCACCACCTGGCCTGGCTAATTTTTGTATTTTTAGTAGAGATCAGGTTTTGCCAGGTTTTGCCATGTTGGCCAAGCCTGTCTTGAACACCTGACCTCAAATAATTTGCCTACCTCAGCCTCTCAAAGTGCTGGGATGACAGGCAGGAGCCACTGCACCTGGACAGCTTTTGTTAAATTTTTTGTTAACATTTAAACTGTTAAATGTTCATTAAGTCCCTGCTATAAGCAGAGTATTACAGTACACATTTTGGGAAAGATACAAAAAAATAAATGTAGTTGCTATCCTTCAGTAGCTGTGGCTTAACCCAACTGGGCAGTATATATGCATATAGTGCCGTAGAGATCTATAGAAGATCATTTTCTCAAATACAGAATATATTTTACAAGTTGAACAAAATAAGAATATAGGGTTTAGGCATGATTCAAGTGATAACGGGTTAATCAGGAAAGCTTTCTTAGGGTAAGTTGCAATTTTCCTTTTAAATTAATTAGGTCATAATGGAAGCATTTTCTCTTTGTTTATAAATTGTTAAAAAGGAGGACGTATTCTTTTCAAAAGTAATGAGGTGGGTTATCTTTTTGTTTGCCTGTCCGTTTTTACAGGGCCGGGTAGTGGAGAATATTTCAAAACGATGTGGGGGCTTTTTACGAAAGTTAAGTCTTCGTGGATGTCTTGGAGTGGGAGACAATGCATTAAGGTAAAAACATGACAGTTGATTGATTTTCTTGATGGAAGTAAAGAGCAGCACCATCTCACCCAGAAAAGGCTAAAATAGTTTTAAAATTCCTAAGCTATAAAAATGCAACCACACATACTGAAAATATCCAGTAATAGGAAATGTAGTTTTAACAATAAACAAGAACAAAGTACTGCCTGAAAAAACCCAGATTCCTCATCATAAGTGGTTCTTTTGGAACTTTGAGAAGCTTTTTTAAAATTAATTAATTAATTATATTTACTTTATGTTTTGAGACAAGGTCCCACACTGTTACCCAGGCTATAGTGCCCTGGCGTGATCATGGCTCACCGCAACCTTGAACTCCTAGACTCAAACAGTCCTCCCCTTCCTGAGTAGCTGTGACTAAAGACGTGTACCACAATGGCTGGCTAATTTTTAAAAATTTTTTATAGAGACAGTCTCATTTTGTTGTCCAAGCTGGTTTCAAACTCTTGCACTCAAGCAGTCCTTTTGCCTCAGCCTCCCAAAGTGCTGGAATTATAGGTGTGAGCCACAGCACCCAGCCTAGTTCTTTTTGTAAAAACTTTCATTTACTCAAAAGATAAGATAATGTTAATTTAGGCTGACACAAAGATCAGTGTTTAGCGTTATGGTTAAACCTAACCTGAGCAGTGGCCCCAGTACTTTGGGAGACTAGGTGGGAAGATTACTTGAGGCCAGGAGTATAAGATCAATCTAGGCAACATGGCAAGGCCCCAATATCTACAAAAAAGTTTTTTTAATTAACCAGGTTATGTGACATATGCCTGTAAACCCAGCTACTTGGGAGACTGAGGTTGGAGGATCACTTGAGCCTGGGATGTTGAGGCTATAGTGAGCTGTGACTATGCTACTGTACTATAGCTTGAGTGACAGAGGAAGACCTTTTCTCTAAAAATAAGCAATCATTTAATTTATTTTAAATTTAAAATAATTTTTAAAGTTAGGTTTGAATAATTTATAATTGAAAATTAATTTAAGCCAGGTCCAGTGGCCCAAGTCTGGAATCAACAGCACACTTTGGGAGGCCAATGTGTGTGGGTCACTTGAGGTCAGGAGTTCCAAGACCAGCCTGACCAACATGTGAAACCCTGTCTCTACTTAAAATACAAAAACTTAGCTGGGCATGGTAGCGCTTACCTATAATTCCAGCTACTCAGGAGGCTGAAGCAGGAGAATCACTTGAACCTGGGAGGCGGCGGCTGCACTGAGCTGAGATCGCACAATTGTACTCCAGCCTGGGTGACAGAGAGAGTCTCTGTCTCAAAAAAAAAAAAACAAAAAAAACCACACACAAAAACATCATGGCCAGCTCAGTGGCTCACATCTGTAATCCTAGCATTTAGGGAGGCTGAGGTAGAAGGAATATGAAGAAGTGTGTAACGCAGGGTCTAGAAGGTTCCCAGGCACAGGAGCTTCTGTCCCCATGGAGTTGAGGTGTACTGCCCTCCTGGTATATGGTTACTTTCCCCAACCCAGAAGCTCTCTGATCCCTATTATTTAGGGGTTTTTACAGAGATTCCTTGATTGTAGACATGATTGAAGACAAAATATTCTATTAGGTTGGTGCAAAAGTAATCATGGTTACTTTTCACTAACCTATAACAAAAGACACTATCACTCAGGAAACTACAAGGATTTTAGTGACTGTATGCCAAGAACCGAGGATGAAGACCAAATATGTGTTTTTTCCTTATATCACAGTATCACAGGTATCAACAATCAATATTACCAATAATATGTTTTATTTTTTAATGACTGGAATTTTGCCCATTTCATTTGAAACCTTTTATTTTCTTTCCCACAAAGAACCTTTGCACAAAACTGCAGGAACATTGAAGTACTGAATCTAAATGGGTGTACAAAGACAACAGACGCGTAAGTATTTTATTTTAGGAGGGTAAGTCATAGCCCCTTATGTCTGGCTGATATTAGCTTTAAATTCAGGGCGCTAACTATATCTAGCAAATTTTATCTTGGTTTTGTAGAGGAAAGATTTTTAAAAGAGAAAGCAACATCAAAGTAGAAGTGGAATAAGAAACTTACTTTGGAATTCTATCTTTGATATTTAAGGTGAAACTTTTAATAATTGTAGTCAATGTATATACAGTAGGGATACTAATAATACACATTACTGGGATTATTTATATATTTTTTTTTTTAGGCCTTCCTACATTAGCCATATTTATATTTCAAGATGCTAGTAGATATCAATTAAAAGCTACAATAAACATAATTTTATCTAAAGATTAAAATCTTAAACACAGGACTAAACAGCTTATGATACTCCGTCCTGAGAGCAGTTATTGAATGAAAATGATTCACTAAATAAGCTGAGTCTGCTTTGGTCATGATCTAAAGGAAATTAAGCTTATTTCTTCATCCTTAAGAGGCTTACAGTCATGCCTTAAACTTATGAGTAAGGAAAATAACGATTCGGGGTGACGCCCGAATCCTCACTGCTAATGTGAGACGAATTTTTGAGCGGGTAAAGGTCGCCCCTAAGGTGACCCGCCTACTTTGCGGGATGCCTGGGAGCCACGATCTGCCCGACCCCATTACTCCGAAAAGTTAGACTGTGGAGCGTGGTACTGTGTGTGTGTGTGTGGTTGGTAGGTGGGCTCTGCTTTTTTAAACTGGCGATTTGCATGTGTGCAGCCTTCCCCAGTTGTCTGAATTAACCACTTCTCTGTGCTTCTCAAACATGAAACACGTTTCTCAAGCTTCACACAACAGCAATTCGTGACCCAGCGTGTGTTTGTGATAACCTGTTTTGCCAATTAAAACTGACTCTCATTTGTTGTGATTAGAACGTTTTGCAATATTAAAAAATAAAAATGCAGCCATTGGGAAAAAAAAAAAAAAAAAGAGGCTTACAGTCACAGAAATTAGACATAGAAGGTAGTAGAAGGTAGTTATTCATTAACTCTACTAATAAGTATTTCTATAGATTGATTTAGAAATCTTTACTGTAAGAGATGAAATATAGTCACCTCTTTCCCCACCATTTCTTTATACCAGTAGCACTACATATACTTTAGATAAGTAATCTTTTAATTTTTGCTTCCTTTGAGTACTTAGTGTTATAAAGATTAAGAATTTGATCACTTGGTATCTAGAAAAGTGACATGTAATTAATGCTTTTTTGTCAGAATCTATTTTATCCCAAGACGCATTGGTGAAAACATAATACATATGTACAAGGCTACTATATTATTCATAATAGCAAAAGATAGGAAACTACAAGCATCTATCAGTAGACAACAAGGCTCTATATAATACTCAGGAGTGATTTTTCAGGAGATATTGTTAAATGATGAAAGCAAACTACAGAGGAGTTTGTATAATATACCTTTTGTAGGGCCAGAAGACTTTATATATTCTATATAATCTCCATATTTATATATTTTCAAAAAGAATGGAAATGCCAATCAACAATAAAATAAGGCCGAGTTCAGTGGCTCATGCTTGTAATCCCAACACTTTGAAGGCCAAGGCAAGAGGATCACTTGAAGCCAGAAATTCAAGATTAGCCTGGGCATCATAGTGAGACCCTGTCTCTACAAGAATTAGGTGTGGTCGCACGTATCTGTAGTCCTTGCTACTCAGGAGGTTGAGGTGGGAGATTGCTTGAGCCCAGGAGTTGGAGGTTACATTGAGCTATGATCGTGCCACTGCATTCCAGCCGAAGTGACAGAGTGAGATCCTGTCTCTAACAAAAAAAGAAAAAAGAAATGAAAACATTGGCCCACACAAAGATCTAGGAGACATATCAGCAAAAGAGAAAGTGTGACTTCTATTTGGATCCTAATTTGAACAAATGAACTTGTCAAAAACATGTATGATAATAATTGGAGAAAAATTAACACATTTAGGTATCATATGATATTAAGGAATTAAAGTACTTACCTATTAGAAATAGATACTGAAATATTTACAGGTAAAATGATATGTCTGGAATTGACTTTACAATCCTGGAATAAAAAAGTGGGGAAGAAGAGATGGAATAAGTTTTTTTTTTTAGGTGGACTTTTGCTCTTGTTGCCCGGCTGGAATGCAGTGGTGCAGTCTTGGCTCAGTGCAACCTCCACTTCCTGGGCTCAAGCCATTCTCCTGCCTCAGCCTCCCAAGTAGCTGGGATTACAAGCATGCACCACCACATCCAGCTAATTTTGTCTTTTTAGTAGAGAGGGGGTTTCACCATGTTAGTCAGGCTGGTCTAGAACTCCTGACCTCAGGCAGTCTACCCGCCTCAGCCTCCCAATAAATAAAAATATTTAATAGTAGAATATTGATAAATGCTGGGCCAGGCCCAGTGGCTCACATTTATAATCCCAGCAATTTGGGAGGCCAAGTGGGTGGATTACTTGAGGCCAGGAGTTTGAGACCAGCCTGGCTAACATGGAAAAACCCTGTCTCTGCTAAAAATATGAAAAATTAGCTAGGTATGGTGGCACGTGTTTGTGGTCCTAGCTACTCAGGAGGCTGAGGCAGAATTGCTTGAACCTGGGAGGTGGGGGTTGCAGTGAGCCAAGACTGCATCACTTCTCTCCAGCCTGGGCAACAGATCAAGACTGTCTCAAAAAAAAAAAAAAAAGAATATTGAGAAATGTTGAAGTTTACCGATGGTACATGTGGGTTCTCTGTGTTATTTACTCTTGTTTATATTTGAAGTCTCTCATGATTTGTTAAAAATTAAAATGAGAAATTGACCACCAGAAAAAAAGTCTTTAATACATAACTTACTTTTTTCAGGCCAGTACCTGATCCATCCTTTGTATACCTTGGAAAAATCCAGTTCCTACATAATATTGTTATGCAAATGATTATCTTGATTAGGGATTTAAGTGAAAAAACATGCAGAGCTTTTCTTCTTCATGTTTGACTACATGCTAGTAGATAGCCATTAGCTTTCTGGTTTTTCGGATTTGCAAAATGCATATAGGTCTCTTAGAACTCACTTAGACGTACCACACTGTTAAGTGCTGTTAACATTTTGAAATGTGAATCAAACACAATCTTCCCCTTATGCAAAATTTCATACGCAGCACAGCATTTCTTCTTTGTGAATGGTATCTGTCTCTTCCTTAATGTGAAGGGTCTTAGGATAGAAAACTGCTTTTTTAGGGGTGTGAAAATTTTACAATTCTTATATATATACATTGGTTTAATGAGAACAGTGTCTGATATACCAAGGATGTGTACTTGTCTTGTTTATTCATTATTTTCTCCTTTTTCCATTTTCAGTACATGTACTAGCCTTAGCAAGTTCTGTTCCAAACTCAGGCACCTTGACTTGGCTTCCTGTACATCAATAACAAACATGTCTCTTAAAGCTCTGAGGTAAATTTCTTATAATAAGTATGTCCAGTAATCAGAAAAAATACATACTTTAAAAAAATAACTGATATAAAGTTGGAATTGAAGGCAACTCTGTTTTATGGATATATTCTGTAGTTCAGAGTAGATATTTTCTTTTACCACTTGCCCAAATTACAATTATGTGACAAAGTGAAATGATTAGAGGTAACTAGGATTTCTGAATAGGGTAGTACAGTTTATACATGAATGGTTAGATTTTTATAAAGTCTTATTTTCAAAAAGAAAAGAGGCTGGGCACAGTGACTCACACCTGTGATCTCAGCACTTTGGGAGGCCGAGGTGGGTGGATCATGTGGTCAAGAGATTGAGACCATCCTGGCCAATCTGGTGAAACCCTATCTCTACTAAAAATACAAAAGTTACCTGCGCCTGGTGGCACATGCCTGTAGTCCCAGCTACTCAGGAGGCTGAGGCAGGAGAATCACTTGAACTCGGGAGGTGGAGGTTGTAGTGAGCCAAGATCCTGCCATTGCACTCCAGCCTCGGCAGCAGAGCAAGACTATCTTTTTTTTTTTTCTTTTTTCTTTTTTCATTTTTTTCCCTCACTATCTACCAGTAATGGCTATAAGCAGGAGACTCCATCGAAAAAAACAAAAAGAAAAGAAGGCATGCGTTATAGCCTAGTGCTTAAAACGGGCATCTGGAGCCAGATTACTAACCATGTACTTTAAGCAAACATAACTAACCTTTCTGAGCTTTTTCTTATCATCTCATAACATTTTATTAAGGTTTAACAAGATATTAGGCAACACCATATAAAATTTTGCCAGTATTTGACAGTTCACATGTTTTAAGAATGACAGGTACATGTGGCTCAACCTAATGTATATAAAGTGCTTTAAAAAGAGTCCCTGAGGGCCGGGCGCGGTGGCTCAAGCCTGTAATCCCAGCACTTTGGGAGGCCGAGGTGGGCGGATCACGAGGTCAAGAGATCGAGACCATCCCGGTCAACATAGTGAAACCCTGTCTCTACTAAAAATACAAAAAATTGGCCGGGCGTGGTGGCTCAAGCCTGTAATCCCAGCACTTTGGGAGGCCGAGGCGGGTGGATCACAAGGTCAAGAGATCGAGACCATCCTGGTCAACATGGTGAAACCCCGTCTCTACTAAAAATACAAAAAAGTAGCTGGGCATGGTGGCATATGCCTGTAATCCAAGCTACTCAGGAGGCTGAGGCAGGAGAATTGCCTGAACCCAGGAGGCGGAGGTTGCGGTGAGCCGAGATCGCGCCATTGCACTCCAGCCTGGGCAACAAGAGCGAAACTCCGTCTCAAAAAAAAAAAATATATACAAAAAACTAGCTGGGCATGGTGGCACGTGCCTGTAATCCCAGCTACACAGGAGGCTGAGGCAGGAGAATTGCCTGAACCCAGGAGGCGGAGGTTGCGGTGAGCCGAGATTGCACCATTGCACTCCAGCCTGGGTAACAAGAGTGAAACTCCGTCTCAAAAAAAAAAAAAAAAGAGTCCCTGAGGACGGGCATGGTGGCCTGTAATCTCAGCACTTTGGGAGGCCAGGGTAGGAGGATCGCTTGAGCCCAGGAGTTTGAGACCAGCCTGGGCAACATGGTGAAACCCTGTCTCTACTTAAAAAAAGAAAAAAAAAAAAAAAAGCCAGGAATGGTGGGGTGTCCCTGTAATCCCAGCTGTTCGGGCCACTGTGGCAAGAGGATCACTTGAGCCTAGCAGATTGAAGCTCCAGTGAGCTGTAATCGTGCCACTGCACTACAGGCTGGGCAGTAGAATGAGACCTTATCTCAAGAAAAAAGAAGACTTATAAATTTAGTTAAATAGAGTATAAATAATCTAAAATGTGGCTCCTTTTAGACCTTCCTTGTGAATACTGAACACATATACCTAAGATGGTTTGCTATATGGGATAATAAATTTGATAATAAAACTTTTATCATTTATAAAATATTTTCACATAAATTATTTATTTAAAAGCCTTGTGAAGTAGATTGGACGGACATTTTACAGATAAGAAATTCTAGAACGTTGTTGACTGCTGGGTACTGTGATGCAACCATGAGATGTAACTGAGTAAGATATTGCTGCCCTTAAGTTGCTCACAGTCAACTGTTACTGTGGAATAAATGCTATGATAGGAATGAGTACATCACTTTTGGGAAAACAGAGCTGTGGGGCTAATCTTAGAGAGGTTCGGACAGGCTTCCTAAAGTCACTTGGCTGAAATTAAGCTATTAATATTGGAGAATGAACTTTAACCTGAATATCTTGGCTTTATCTTCTGGGTCTTTTCAGCAGGCAGGAATATTTCAAACAATTTATGGAGTGTTTTCCAAAGAATATTAGAGAAAACTTGGAATTCGTCCATAATCCAAATATGAAGCTAAACTGATGAGAAGAGATGGGATCAACAATGAAACTAATATTTTGAAGGCAGAGATTAGACATAAGAGACCCTAAATTCAGCCTACAAAAGCAGTACTCTAGAAACATTTCAGATAAGGAAATACACAGGGCCTTTGTAATTTTTTAAAATAAAAGTTAAAAAGGCTTCATTACTACTCTGGCACTGTGAGTTGAATATCCCTATTTCAGAAATCCAAAATGCAACTGGGTGCTACTTGAGGGACTTAAGCGGGAGGATCGCTTGAACCCTGGAGGTCACAGCTGCAGTGAGCCCTGATATTGCTGCTACTGCACTACAGCCTGGGTGACAGAGCAAGACTCTGTCTCAAAAAAAAAAAAAGAAAAAGCAAAAACCCAAAATCTGAAATGCTTGAAAATCTTAACTTTTTGAGTAATTATGTGACACTCAAAGGAAATGCTTATTGGGGCACTTCAGATTTTCAGATATGGGATACTCAACCATGTAAGTATAATACAACTATTGCAAAATCTGAAATCTAAAACACTTCTGGTACCAAGCTTCCCCCTGCCCCTCCCCCCCAGACGGAGTCTTGCTGGAGTGCAGTGGCAAAATGTCAGTTCACTGCAACCTCTGCCTCCCGGGTTCAGGTGATTCTCCTGCCTCAGCCTCCTGAGTAGCTGGGATTATAGGTGAGCACCACCACGCCTGGCTAATTTTTGTATTTTTAGTAAAGATGGGGTTTCACTGTGTTAGTCAGGCTTGTCTCGAACTCCTGACCTTGTGATCCTCCCTTCTCCACCTGCCAAAGTGCTGGGATTACAGGCGTGAGTCACCTCGCCCGGCCACCAAGCATTTAAGATAAGGGATAGGCAACTGGTAATAGTGTTGCTCGATGGAGAATCTGCCTTTGAATCTGAGCTCTTTATTATTACTCTGTAAACTAGAATAAATCATTTAATTTCCATTTTCTGTCTAGAGAGCTTTGAGATATGTGGTAAGTACAAAAGGAATATAAATCTGAAAAACAGTATAATGCTTTGTTTTTGTTCATTAAGCTGGATTTGAGATGACCCTGCTAATGATGGAGTCCCATGTGAATACCACATGGATAAATTCGCTTTTTTTCTAAATATACATTAGGTAAATATGTTTTTTCTTGTGGGAAAGAATGGGAATGTTTTCATTTCTTTACTAAATAGCCAATAAATTGAGATGTTGGTGCCTTTGAAATTGGATTTAGTGATATGTTTCTCTCATTTTGTTTTATCCTAAGTGAGGGATGTCCACTGTTGGAGCAGTTGAACATTTCCTGGTGTGACCAAGTAACCAAGGATGGCATTCAAGCACTAGTGAGAGGCTGTGGGGGTCTCAAGGCCTTATTCTTAAAAGGCTGCACGCAGGTAATACTCCATGTAGGGTCTGTGAAATTCAGAAGAATCATGAGCTCTCTGTAGGCAGCCCCAAGATGTTTGTCTTGAGGGAAAGGTTAGTTGTATGTATTATTGACCAAAGACACATGCTTACCAAAACTTAAAGTGATTTCCTTAGCATAAAAGAATGAGAAGAATTAATGTCTGACCAAAAATAAACTTGAGGAGGAGGGAGACAAGGTGGGAAGATTATATTAAAGATACACCATGGTCAAGAAGAGTTTCATGCAGTTTAAATTGTGCTGAAAAGAAAACTTGCTGTGGCCAGGCGCGGTGGCTCAAGCCTGTAATCCCAGCACTTTGGGAGGCCGAGACGGGTGGATCACGAGGTCGAGAGATCGAGACCATCCTGGTCAACATGGTGAAACCCCATCTCTACTAAAAATACAAAAAATTAGCTGGGCATGGTAGCACGTGCCTGTAATCCCAGCTACTCAGGAGGCTGAGGCAGGAGAATTGCCTGAACCCAGGAGGCGGAGGTTGCGGTGAGCCAAGATCGCGCCATTGCACTCCAGCCTGGGTAAAAAGAGTGAAACTCCGTCTCATAAAAAAAAAAAGAAAACTTGCTGTGTTGTCACTGCCTGATACTTTGAACTGGATAGGCAAAGAAGGCAGTCTTAGCAATTTCCACTGGTTTTTTTAACCACCAGTGTTTCTTAAATATGCCAGGTGTATAGCAACCTGCATTTTATAGTATTGATACTTATTTCCTGCCAGACACATTACAAATCCGACATATTTTGTCATTAAAATTTTTATTATCGGCCGGGCGCGGTGGCTCAAGCCTGTAATCCCAGCACTTTGGGAGGCCGAGGCGGGTGGATCACGAGGTCAAGAGATCGAGACCATCCTGGTCAACATGGTGAAACCCCGTCTCTACTAAAAATACAAAAAATTAGCTGGGCATGGTGGCGTGTGCCTGTAATCCCAGCTACTCAGGAGGCTGAGGCAGGAGAATTGCCTGAACCCAGGAGGCGGAGGTTGCGGTGAGCCGAGATCGCGCCATTGCACTCCAGCCTGGGTAACAAGAGTGAAACTCCGTCTCCAAAAAAAAAAAAAAAAAAAAAAAAAATTTATTATCTCGGCCAGGTGAAGTGGCTCGTGCTACTTCACCTGAGGTCAAGAGATCGAGACCATCGTGGCCAACATGGTGAATTCCCTGTCTCTATTAAAAATATAAAAATCAGTGGTGGTGCACGCTTTAGTCCCAGCTGCTCAGGAGGCTGAGGCAGGAGAATTGCTTGAACCTAGGAGTCAGAGGTTGCAGTGAGCCAGGATTGCGCCACTACATTCCAGCCTTGTGACAGAGCGAGAGTTGGTCTCAGAAACAAAAAAAAATTAGGCCAGGTGAGGTGGTTCATGCCTCTAATCCCAGCACTTAGGGAGGCTGAGGCAGGTGGATCATGAGGTCAGGAGATTGAGGCCAACGTGGTGAAACCGTCTCTACTAAAAATACAAAAATTAGCTGGGTGTGGTGGCACGTGCCTGTAATCCCAGCTACTTGGGAGGCTGACCAAGGAGAATCGCTTGAATCTGGGAGGCAGAGATTGCAGTGAGCTGAGATCGCACTACTGCACTCCAGCCTAGCAACAGAGCAAGACTCCATCTCAGAGGAAAAAAAAAGAAATTTTACTATCAGTGTTTTATAGTGAAAAATAGAACGGACTATTTAGTATCTGGAAAGTAATGAGTGGATTTAAATTGTGGCTGACAAACTAAGGCTAGGCTCTACTTTGTTTTATTAATGGTTACTAAAACCATAACTTGTTCCATTAAAAATGCCCTCATTCTTTTATCATGATGAGAGGGGTTCCATTGTTTGAAAGAGAACTTCAAATGTATGACTGCTTTAAAATAGCAGCTTGAGCTTCTGGTTATTTATGGAATCCTGAAAAATACTGATAGGAATGTATCATTATAATCAGTTACTTACCATCTGTTCTCAGCACTGTAAGCATGGCACTGATCTTCTAGTGCAGGCATCCCCAGACTTTTTACACAGGGGTCCAGTTCACTGTCCCTCAGACCATTGGAGGGCCACCACATACTATGGTCCTCTCATTGACCACCAATGAAAGAGGTGCCCCTTCCTGAAGTGCGGCGGCGGGCTGGATAAATGGCCTCAGGGGGCCGCATGTGGCCCACGGGCCGTAGTTTGGGGACACCTGTTCTAGTGGGAGATGAACCCTGGATTCCTTTCTTGGCTGTTTCTTCTCAAAATTTGTTTATAAAAAACCTTACAAGGGTTGTTAGAAGTTTGAAAATTATTTTTGCTTCATGGGCCCTCAGCAAAATACTGTCAGGTATATTTTATCAGAAGTAAAACCCATAAAAGCTAGGCAATGTTTTTTTTTTTTTTTTTTTTGAGACAGAGTTTTGCTCTTGTTACCCAGGCTGGAGTGCAATGGCGCGATCTCGGCTCACCGCAACCTCCGCCTCCTGGGTTCAGGCAATTCTCCTGCCTCAGCCTCCTGAGTAGCTGGGATTACAGGCACGTGCCACCATGCCCAGCTAATTTTTTGTATTTTTAGTAGAGACGGGGTTTCACTATGTTGACCGGGATGGTCTCGATCTCTTGACCTCGTGATCCACCCGCCTCGGCCTCCCAAAGTGCTGGGATTACAGGCTTGAGCCACCGCGCCCGGCTTTTTTTTTTTTTTGAGACAGAGTTTCGCTCTTGTTACCCAGGCTGGAGTGCAATGGCGCAATCTCGGCTCACCGCAACCTCTGCCTCCTGGGTTCAGGCAATTCTCCTGCCTCAGCCTCCTGAGTAGCTGGGATTACAGGCACGCACCACAATGCCCAGCTAATTTTTTAGATTTTTAGTAGAGATGGGGTTTCACCGTGTTGACCAGGATGGTCTCAATCTCCTGACCTCATGATCCACCCGCCTTGGCCTCCCAAAGTGCTGGGATTACAGGCTTGAGCCACCGCGCCCGGCCAAAAGCTAGGCAATGTTTACTTCATCTTCTTGATTTGATAATATGAATTTTAATGTAGTCAAAACTGATTTTTAAAATGCTGAGAATCATATGAATTATACTGTTATGTATTCATAGTTTATTGTTTTCTGATCCATTGTTTCTTCGAAACTTGAAGAAACAAGTTGGCTGTATTTTGAATGTATGAATGAATGTGTACATTCTTTGAAACAATGTCAATAATAATTTTTTTTTTTAATCTTTCTAGCTAGAAGATGAAGCTCTCAAGTATATAGGTGCACACTGTCCTGAACTGGTGACTTTGAATTTGCAGACTTGCCTGGTAAACGTCCCATCTGACAACTCTTCTGTTTTAGTAATTCATTTCAGTAAAACTATTTTAAGAGCTTCAGTTATCAAGACCAGTATTGTTTTTCTACCACAACCCTGGTGACACAGTAGACACACAGATGACTCTTGACATGCTTAACAATACCATTCCTAGGGGCCTTGATATAGATACGATGGGAGGTAGCTAGCTTATGCAGAATTCCATATGAGCTAACTGTAGCTCCACCCCTTTCTTATGTACTTAAAAACTGTCTACTTTTAAAATGTAAATAATTCACAAAGTTAATATTTAAAATTGCAATCAAGCTGGCTGGGCACGGTGACTCACGCCTATAATCCTAGCACTTTGGAAGGAGAGCACATCACCTGAGGTCGGGAGTTCAAGACCAGCCTGACCAACATGGAGAAATCCTGTCTCTACTAAAAATAACAAAATTAGCCAGGTGTGGTGGCACATACCTGTAATCTCAGCTACTTGGAAGTCTGAGGCAGGAGAATCGCTTGAACCCAGGAGGCGGAGATTGCAGTGAGCTGAGATTGCACCATTGCACTCCATCCCGGGTAACAGAGCCAGACTCAAAAAAAACGGAAATGTTTATACTCTGAGAGATCAACCACAGTTACTAACATGAAATCATCATCTTATGATGCTAAAGAAAACCTATTCCTGGAGAGCTTAAAATGTGTGTGTGCCAGGTATACTGTTTCACTCCTGTAATCTCAGGACTTTGGGAGGCCAAGGCAGGTGAATCACCTGAGGTCAGGAGTTTGAGACCAACCTGGCCAGCATAGTGAAACCCCAACTCTACTTAAAAAAAAAAAAAAAAAAAAAAAAAAAAAAAAGTCAAATGTGGTGATGTGCACCTGTAATTTCAACTACTCAGGAGTCTGACACAGGAGAATCACTTGAACCTGGGAGGTGGAGGTTGCAGTGAGCCGAGATTGTGCCAGTGCACTCCAGCCTAGGCAATAGAATGAGATGCCATCTCAAAAAAAAAGTGTGTGGGGGTGTGTGTGTGTGTGTAAGCACACACATACATGCACATAGATTTGCATATGCACTACATATATTACATACACATAAATACATACCATTTGCAGGTTAGGTTTGATGTTTCTTCATCCTTCCAGCAGGCAGGAATCACAGTAAACATAAACCAATTCTACCTTATGTGTATTTTATTGCTTTTCTTCACCCAAATCTTAGTACAGGAGTCTCTTTTTTTTTAGACGAGGTTTCACCATGTTGGCCAGCATGGTCTCGATCTCTTGACCTTGTGATCTGCCCGCCTCGGCCTCCCAAAGTGCTGGGATTACAGGCGTGACCCACGGTGCCCGGCCAGGAGTCATTTTTTACCTGCATGGTGATAAAAATTCTCAGCATTCATGAGAGTTCATGCTCTGCCCAAAACTATTGAGATGATTAAAGTACATTCTTGATTCTTTGATTTTCTTGAAAGATTTAAAAACATAAAAGTTTAATACATTTTACGTTTTTTTTTTTTTTTTTGAGTTGGAGTTTTGCTCTTCTTGCCCAGGCTGGAGTGCAATGGCGCGATCTCAGCTCATTGCAACCTCTGCCTCCTGGGTTCAGGCGACTCTGCTGCCTCAGCCTCCCAAGTAGCTGGGATTACAGGCATGTGCCACCATGCCCAGCTGATTTTGTATTTTTATTAGAAACAGGGTTTCTCCATGTTGGTCAGACTGGTCTTGTACTCCTGATCTCAGGTGATCTGCCTGCCTCGGCCTCCCAAAGTGCTGGGATTACAGGTGTGAGCCACCATGCCCAGTGTTTTTTTTTTTTTTTCTGAGATGGAGTTTTGCTCTTGTTGCCCAAGCTGGAGTGCAGTGGCGATGGCGTGATCTCGTCTCACTGCAACCTCTGCCTCCCAGGTTCAAGCCATTCTCCTGCCTCAGCCTCCTAAGTAGCTAGGATTTACAGTCATGCACCACCACACCTGGCTAAATTTTTTGTATCTTTAGTAGAAATGTGCTTTCACCATGGTAACCAGGCTAGTCTTGAACACCTGACCTCCGGTGATCAGTCTGCTTCAACCTCCTTAAGTGCTAGGATTACAGGCAGGAGCCTTTTTGAGGAGAAATTCATGAAATAAAACAAAGAAGGAAAGAAAAAAAAAATACAGGCAGGAACCACCACTCCTGGCCTACAATTTTTTAACTTGGGCAGTATGACTTTATTTGTTTATTTATTTTTTTTGAGACAGTGTCTTGCTCTGTCGCCCAGGCTAAAGTTCAGTGGCACGATCTCGGCGCGCTGCAATCTCTAGATTACGGGCGTGAGCCACTGCACCCAGCCTACTTTACTCATCTTCCTCAGTACTCTCTTATAACATACAAAGGAAAGGGCAGCACATCCCTTCAGTACTTTTCTAATATTGTATGGCACAAGTATCTTTGGCCTGCTAAATTGGCATGTTTATTGATTCTTCCCTCTTGGCTATCATAGTCTAAAGATAATACACCATATTTACGTGGCATGTTTTTAGCTGCTTCCCTAATACCTCATTACTTGAGCCTTATGAGTATCTGCCTTAGCATACATTTTTTTTTTTTTTTTTTTGAGACAAAGTCTTGCTCTATCGCCCAGACTAGAGTTCAGTGGTGTGATCTCAGCTCACTGCAGCCTTCACCTTCAGGGTTCAAGAGATTCTTCTGCCTCAGCCTCCTGAGTAGCTGAGATTACAGGCATGTGCCACCATGCCCTGCTAATTTGTATTTTTAGTAGAAACGGGGTTTCTCCATGTTGGCCAGGCTGGTCTCCAACTCCTGACCTCAGGTGATCCACCCACCTTGGCCTTCCAAAGTGCTGGGATTACAGGTGTGAGCCACTGCACCCAGCCAGCATCCAGTTTTTTTATATTTGTTTCAGTTGCATGATACTGAAAACGTGCTGATTTAAGCAGTGATATTAAAACTTGTGGGATTTTGTTTATTCAGTTGTCCTTGTAACTTATGGACACGACTTGATTAAACAGATATGGCAAGAGAGCTTTTATTTTTAAACCTATACAAAATTAGTAAATCAAGAGGCTAAATTGAAGTGCTGATAGTATCTACCATGTTAAGATGTTTATACATAACTTCCCTTTTTTTTTTTTTTTTTTAAGGGAGTTGGGTGGGGAGGATGGTCTTACTATATTGCCCAGACTGGCCTTGAACTCCTGGGCTAAAACAGTCATCCCACCTCAGCCCCTGGATAGCTGAGACTGCAGGCATCTGTGCCTGTAATATTTAAAAAAATATAACATATTTGATGTGAGGTGGCTTATTATACAACAAATTACTCAGTTGGTTAGAAAACAGCCAGTTTACTTACAAAATATTTGTACTGGGTCTGGGCGCGGTGGCTCATGCCTGTAATCCCAGTACTTTGGGAGGCAAAGGTGGGCGGATCACAAGGTCAGGAGATAGAGACCATCCTGAGCAACATGGTGAAACCCTATCTCTACTAAAAACACAAAAATTTGCCGGGTGTGATGGCATGCCCCTATAATCCCAGCTACTCAGGAGGCTGAGGCAGGAGAATCACTTGAACCCAGGAAGTGAAGGTAGTGAGCAGAGATTGGGCCACTGCACTCCAGCCTGGGCGACAGAGCAAGACTCTCTCTCAAAAGAAAAAAGAGGTATTTGTACTGGTTAAAGATGGTCCCTCTAAATCATCATGAAAGAAATAAAATAGTTTATAAATCATCATGGAAGAAATAAAATAGGATTACCTGAGGTCTGGAGTTCAAGACCATCCTGACCAACAAGGAGAAACCCCGTCTTTACTAAAAATAGTAAATTAGCCGGGCGTGGTGGCACATACCCGTAATCCCAGCTACTCCAGAGGCTGAGGCAGGATAATCCGTTGAACCAAGGAGGTGGAGGTTGTGGTGAGCTGAGATGGTGCCATTGCACTCCAGCCTGGGCAACAAGAGTGAAACTCAGTAGCAAAAAATAAAAAATAATAACATAAAAATAAAAGATGGAAGAAAATGAATGCTGTGGCTGATAAAAGATTACAAGTGTCATCCACAGTTTAATTTTTTTCACTAACTTATTTGTGTCAATTTGAACTTGTAAATATATTTATACTTCTAAATTACTTATATTGTCGGTTTTTTAGGTTTTAAAATTATTTGAGGCCAGGCATGGTGGCTCAAGCTTATAATCCTATTACTTTGGGAGACCAAGGCAGTGGATTACTTGAGGCCAGGAGTTTGAAACCAGGCTGGCCCACATGGCAAAACCCTGTCTCTACTAAAAATACAAAAAAAAAAAATTTTTTTTTTTTTTTGCTGCCCACAATCATGTGTACCTGTAGTTCCAGCTACTCAGGAGGCTGAGGCACAAGAATTGCTTGAATCTGGGAAGTAGAGGTTACTGTGAAGCAAGACTGCACCAGTGCACTTCAGCCTGGGTGATAGAGCGAGACTGTGTCTCCAAAAATAAATAAATAAAATTATTTAATTGAACCTAAACTATGATGTGCTCCATGCTGATCCCAGTCCCATTAGAATCCTATTGTAGCTTTTAACAGATCCTATTATAGCTTCTTCCCTTTGCACCAAAGCTGAGCACAGATCCTCTTGCCGACTAAATCAGAAGGAACTGGAAGGCAGAAACAAAGTGTGTTCATTTTCTTTTAGGTCTGCTATCTGATGAATATTAAGCATTTCTTGATTTCCTTTTTGGTGATTATTTTTACAGAGCTATCTTTTTTCTTCTTTTCTTTTGCTAAGATACTAATATTTTTTTGCTTTTGTTTTTAGCAAATCACGGATGAAGGTCTCATTACTATATGCAGAGGGTGCCATAAGTTACAATCCCTTTGTGCCTCTGGCTGCTCCAACATCACAGATGCCATCCTGAATGCTCTAGGTCAGAACTGCCCACGACTTAGGTAAACATTTCTTGTTTAGCAAAAAAAAAAAAAATTACAGAACAAAAGCTTCCTTCACCCATACTTCTTCCTTGGAACTTTGGAATTTTAAGGTAGACACTACAGACACTTAAAAATTTTAACATAGTCCCTTATAGATGCCCACCTACTTGCTTTTTGTACATCATTTGATAACATGTAATTGGCGTAAACCAAGGGGTAACAGTCCCCAAATTCTATTACTTGCTATCCATACTAGAAAAACAATCAACATTTTATTTTATTACTTGAGATAGAAAGAAGGGTATTTACTCTTATTAGTGCTTTTATATAATTCTTTTTTTTTTCTTTTTTTTTTTACTGCTCACCTTCAGCTGTCTTGATCAAGTTATGTAATTCTTAAGTAGTTTTTAAAGGTCCGCCCTGAGGTCATTTATGTCATAGTAGTGATATCATGTACATAGCAAGGGATATACTATGTTTAAAAATAAAAAACATTCAGCCGGGCGTGGTGGCTCATGCCTGTAATCCCAGCACTTTGGGAGGCCGAGGCGGGTGGATCACAAGGTCAAGAGATCGAGACCACCCTGGTCAACATGGTGAAACCCCGTCTCTACTAAAAAATACAAAACATTAGCTAGGCATGGTGGCACATGCCTGTAATCCCAGCTACTCAGGAGGCTGAGGCAGGAGAATTGCCTGAACCCAGGAGGCGGAGGTTGCGGTGAGCCGAGATCGCGCCATTGCACTCCAGCCTGGGTAACAAGAGCGAAACTCTGTCTCAAAATAAAATAAAATAAAAAACATTCTTACAGGAATACCTCTTTCATACTGATAGGCTTTTAAAACAGCCTTATTTCTCTCTGGCTCCTCCTTAGTTTGAAGAATGCTGTGATTTTTACTTTTTGTAGAGATGGGGTTAGGCTTTGTTGCTCAGGCTGGTCTCAAACTCTTGGCTTCTCCTGCCTCAGCTTGAATTCTCCTGCCTCAGCTTCCCAAAGTGCTGAGATTACAGGTGAGAGCCACAGTGCCCAATCTGTTACTGTCTTTTGAGGCAGTGTTGCATGGGCCTGCCTCAATCTCCTGGGCTCAAGTGATCCTCTCATCTTAGCCTCAGGAGTAGCTGGGACTAAAGGTATGTGCTATTATACCTGGCTACACATTTTGTTCTCTAAAATAAACTTACATAGTACTTGTAAATTAGGTGTGGCTTTATATGCTTTACAAATACCAATTCAGGGCCAGATGCAGTGGCACACACCTGTAATCCCAGCATTTAAGGAGGCCAAGGCTAGAAGATCACTTGAGCCCAGGAATTTGAGACTGGCATGGGCTGCATGGCGAATCCCTGTCTATACAAAAAATACAAAAATTAGCCAGGAATGGTGGTGTGTGCCTTGTAATCCCAGCTACTCAGGAGGCTAAAGTGAGAGGATCACTTGAGCCCAGGAGGTCAAGGCTACAGTGAGCTGAGATCATACTGCTGCACTCTGGCCTGGGCAACAGGCAATTATCTTTCTCAATAACAGTAATAATTTGTTTAACCTCCATAGCACCATATAAGCACTGTTATATCCATTTTATAGATGAGAAAACTGAAGCACAAAGAGGCAAAGTAACCTGCTCAAGGTCTTAGCTAGTTAGTGTAGGAGCAAGTATGCAACCCAGGCACACTGGCCCCTGAGCCTATGAAGCCACTTTTCTTTTTTTTTTTTTTTTTTTTTTTTTTGAGACGGAGTTTCGCTCTTGTTACCCAGGCTGGAGTGCAATGGCGCGATCTCGGCTCAACGCAACCTCCGCCTCCTGGGGTCAGGCAATTCTCCTGCCTCAGCCTCCTGAGTAGCTGGGATTACAGGCACGCGCCACCATGCCCAGCTAATTTTTTGCACTTTTAGTAGAAACGGGGTTTCACCGTGTTGACCAGGATGGTCTCGATCTCTCGACCTCGTGATCCACCCGCCTTGGCCTCCCAAAGTGCTGGGATTACAGGCTTGAGCCACCGCGCCCGGCTTGAAGCCACTTTTCTTACATGTAACAATCATTGTCAAGCTATACAACTTTCAGAAAACTTTTTTCTGATGATTACCTGATGACTGACAATAATTGTTGAAAGAACTTTTGCAGTGGCTCACAACTGTAATCCCCTAACAGTGGGAAGCCGAGGCAGGGGGATCACCTCAGGTCAGGAGCTTGAAATTAGCCTGGCCAACATGGTGAAACCTCATCTCTACTAAAAATACAAATGTGACAGGCATGGTGGCCTACTCCTGTAATCCCAGCTACTCAGGAGGCTGAGACAGGAGAATTGCTTAAATCCAGGAGGTGGAGGTTGCAGTGAGCCAAGATTGTGCCACTGCATTCCCAGCCTGGGTGGCGGACTTGAGATTCCATCTCAGAAAGATAAAAAAGAACATTTGCCTACAATATCAAAATTTCTTAAGAGAACGTAGACTTGTTGATTAAAATTAGTAATATCAAAAGCCTCGAGTAAAGTATTCCTTAGGAGCTAGGGAGGTAATCAAACCTCTCTGAAAATCTTACACATTATCCTTTAAGACTTTAGAGAGAGGAATCTTCAGCTCCATCTCCCTAAATAGTTTATTACATTGTTAGAATGGAAAAGCTCTCAACTGCGAAAATCAAAAGTTGGGTTTTAATCGGATCATGTTTTCCCATTAGGTAGCATTCATTTCTTTCTTTCTTAAAAAAATTTTAAGATTATTTCTACTCCCCTGCAACTGTGAAGCCTCTTATTTTTATTTTTAATTTTAATTTTAATTTTTTTGAGACAGAGTCTGGCTTTGTTGCCCAGGCTGGAATACAGTAGCACAGTCTTGGCTCACTGTAACCTGCTCCTCCCAGGTTCAAGTGATTTTCATGCCTCAGCCTCCAGAGTAGCCAGAATTCCAGGCATGTACGGCTAATGCCTGACTAATTTTTTTTTGTATTTTTGGTAGAGATCGGGTTTTTCGATATTGACCAGGCTGGTCTCAAACTCCTGGCCTCAGGTGATCTACCCTCCCAAAGTGCTGAGATTACAGGCATGAGTCTCCTCACCCTCTTGGAATTAAAAAAAAAAAATTTTTTTGAGACAGTGTCTTGCTCTGTTGCCCAGGCTGGAGTGCAGTGATTTGACCTTGGTTCACTGCAGCCTCCACCTCCTGGGTTTAAGTGATTCTCTTAATCTCCACCTCCCAAGTAGCTGGGACTGCAGGGGCACGCCACCATGCCCGGCTAATTTTTTGTATTTTTAGTAGAGATGGGGTTTCACCGTGTTGGCCAGACTGGTCTCTCAAACTCCCGACCTCAAGTGATCTACCCACCTTGGCCTTCCAGCGTGCAGGGATTATAGGTGTGAGCCACAGCACCTGGCCAGAATTTAAATTTTTTTTTTTTCCGAGACAGAGTCTGATTCTGTCACCCAGGGTGGAGTGCAGTGGCACAATCTTGGCTCACTACAACCTCTGCCTCCCGGGTTCAAGCAATCCTTCTGCCTCAGCCTCCCGAGTAGCTGGGACTATAGGTGCGTGCCATCACAGCTGGCTCATTTTTGTAATTTTAGTAGAGACAGGGTTTTACCATGTTGGCCAGGCTGGTCTCCTTACCTCCTTACCTCTCCTTACCCACCTCGGTCTCCCAAAGTGCAGGAATTACAGGCATGAGCCCCCATGCCCAGCCAGAATTTTAAAATTTTTTTATGGAGATGAGGTCTTGACATACTGCCCAGGTGGGTTTTGAACTCCTGAGCTCAAGTGATCCCTCTGCCTCAGTCTCCTGAAGTGCTGGGATTATAGGTGTGAGCCACCACATCTGGCCATCATTTATTTCTCATTGATTTTCCAGTTGTTAATTATTTCCTAAAGTTTAGCTTTTATTTTTTGAAAGTTAAGAGTTTTATAAGCAAACATGTCTTTGTTACTATTATACAGAGGTCACCCAACTTTTCACAGAAGAGAGCTACTTTTGATTCCCCAATCCTGTGGTTGATATTTAGGTTGGAGTTTAACAGTTGATTAATAAGAGGTGAATGACTGCCAGCTCAGCTTCCCTTTCTACTGGGCCTCTCTGGGAGCCTGTGGAAGGAAGCAGTTAAGAATTTCATATTTGGGACAGACCTGTAATTAAGCAGTCCCTTTGTCACATTTTTTTTAAAAGCAACTTAAATCTAAGTGAACCTACTTCTAAAACAGGGAAAGAAAATAATTCACTTCTGCAAGAGATTAACTGAAATAGAGTATTTATCTCCATTTCCTTTGTTTTCTAGGAGCAGGCTGCCCTCTGAGGGTAAGCAGTATGCCATCAAGAAGGCTTTTAATGCATTTCATGCATTTTGACATTAACTACAAGCTTCAATTATATTCTGTGTTCATTAATTGCACCACCCTGAAATGTGGTATTTATAGGACCACTTTATGATGACTCCATGAAAATGAATGGCAAGATCTGTATGGAGACTTGCTTAGTTGTTAATGTCATTCTATATTATAAAGTTCTTAGAAAATAGGAGATTGTTTGCTTATATTCTTACTGTTTTAATAAACTTAGTTTTCAGGGACCAAGAGCTTGACTTGCACTTTTTTTTTTTTTTTAAACAGAATATTGGAAGTGGCAAGATGTTCTCAATTAACAGACGTGGGCTTTACCACTCTAGCCAGAGTAAGTATTTTCTTTAGGTTCCATAGGTTTGTTTCCATAGGTTTTGTTAGGGTTTTTATTTCAGAAGAACAAGCAGCAAGGGAAATGTGAAATGGTAGCAGAATTGGGGGTGTGAAACCAGGTTTCGTGCTATAGCTACAGACCTATTGACACCAATAAGAATACAAACTGCTCTAGAAATGCACACATGCATTGGCAAATATGACATCTCTTCATGAGCCTTTTTTTTGTTGTTTTTAATTTAAAAAATTTTTTAAGATAGGCTCTTGCTCTGTCACCTAGGCTGGAGTGCAGTGGCACAATCTCGACTCACTGCAACCTCTGCCTTCCAGATTCAAGTAATTCTCTTGCCTTAGTCTCCCGAGTAGCTGGGATTACAAATGTGCACCACCACTTCCAGCAAAATTTTGTATTTTTAGTAGAGACAGGGTTTTGCCATGTTGGCTAGGCTGGTCTTGAACTCCTGACCTCAAGTGATCCAGCCACCTCAGTCTCCCAAAGTACTGGGATTACAGACGTCAGCCACTGTACCCAGCCTGTGAGACTTGATTCTCCACAATTTCGTAAGATAATAAATTAAGCCCGTGCTTCTTGGTACTTTGTGAAAGAAACTTACTTGGTTATTTTGGCATATGACTAGTGGATGAAATTAACATTGAGAACCACAAGTCTGTTTTTATTTTTATTTTTTGAGATAGAATCTTGCTGTGTTGCCCAGGCTGGAGTACAGTGGCGCAATCTTGGCTCACTGCAGCCTCCACCTCCCAGGTTCCAGCGATTCTTCTGCCTCAGCCTCCCAAGTAGCTGGGATTACACAGATGCACACCACAATGCCCGACTAATTTTTGTATTTTTTTTTTTTTTTTTTTTTTTGAGACGGAGTTTCGCTCTTGTTGCCCAGGCTGGAGTGCAATGGCGCGATCTCGGCTCACCGCAACCTCTGCCTCCTGGGTTCAGGCAATTCTCCTGCCTCAGCCTCCTGAGTAGCTGGGATTACAGGCACACGCCACCATGCCCAGCTGATTTTTTGTATTTTTATTAGAGACGGGGTTTCACCATGTTGACCGGGTTAGTCTCGATCTCTTGACCTTGTGATCCACCCGCCTCGGCCTCCCAAAGTGCTGGGATTACAGGCTTGAGCCACCGCGCCCGGCTAATTTTTGTATTTTAAGTAGAGAATGGGTTTTCATCACGTTGGCTGGGCTGGTCTTGAACTCCTGACCTCAGGTGTTCTGCCCGCTTCAGCCTCCCAAAGTGCTGGGATTACAGGCATGAGCCACAGTGCCCGGCCAGCATGTCTGGTTTTAAATGAAAGGTTTTAGGAGATTTTCTATATTCTTCTGAAGATTTTAATACTTGGATGGGTTTATAAATTACTGTATAGTAATACTTAAAATTATACTGACTTTGACCAGTGTTGTGGGACAAGGGGATGGTCACTTGCTTTTAGGCAGATTGATAGAATACTAATTAGGTGGGGGCCAGCACATGGCATGACTAAAGGAGCACATGGGCCAGATGTAGTGGCTCACGCCTGTAATCCCAACATTTTGGAAGGCCAAGGCAGGCAGATGGCTTGAGCCCAGGAGTTTGAGTCCTGCCCGGGCAACGTGGCGGAATTTCATCTCTATAAGAAATACAAGGCTGAGCGCAGTGGTTCATGCCTGTGATCTCAGCACTTTGGGAGGCCAGGGTGGGTGGATCACAAGGTCAAGACATTGAGACCAGCCTTACCAACATGGTGAAACCCTGTTGCTACTAAAAATACAAAAATTAACCAGGCGTGGTGGCGCACGCCTGTAATACCAGCTACTCAAGAGGCTGAGACAGGAGAATCAACCGAGAGGTGGAAGTTGCAGTGAGCCAAGATTGTGCCACTGCACTCCAGCCTGGGCAACACAGCAAGACTCCATCTCCAAAAAACAAAAATTAGCCAAGTGTGGTGGCGCATGCCTGTAGTCTCAACTACTCGGGAGGCAGAGGTGGGAGAATCACCTGAGCCTAGGGAGGCAGAGACTGCAGTGAGCCATGATCACACTACTGCACTCCAGCCTGGGTGACCGAGTGAGACCCTGTCTCAGAAAAAAAAAAGAAAAAGAAATTAGCATGACACTAGCTCTGAAACACTAAATAATTCATCAGTGCTGGGCACAGTGGCTCATGCCTGTAATCCCAGTACTTTTGCAGGCCGAGGCGGGCTGATCACCTAAGGTCGGGAGTTTGAGACCAGCCTGACCAACATGGATAAACCTCATCTCTACATTTTTTTTTTTTTTTTTTTTTTTTTTTGAGACAGAGTTTCGCTCTTGTTACCCAGGCTGGAGTGCAATGGCGCAATCTCGGCTCACCGCAACCTCCGCCTCCTGGGTTCAGGCAATTCTCCGGCCTCAGCCTCCTGAGTAGCTGGGATTATAGGCACGCGCCACCATGCCCAGCTAATTTTTTGTATTTTTAGTAGAGATGGGGTTTCACCATGTTGACCAGGATGGTCTCGATCTCTCGACCTTGTGATCCACCCGCCTCGGCCTCCCAAAGTGCTGGGATTACAGGATTGAGCCACCGCGCCCAGCCTTTTTTTTTTTTTTTAAGTCAAACCTGTGAGTTCACACAAGGGGTTTCACCACCATCTTGGCCAGGCTGCTCTTGAACTCCTGAACCTGTGATCCATCTGCCTCTGCCTCCCAAAGTGCTGGAATTGCAGGTGTGAGCCACCGTACTCTGCCTTTTTTTTTTTTTGAGTTGGAGTCTTACTCTGTTTCCCAGGCTGGAGTGTAGTGGTGCCATCTCTGCTCACTGCAGCCTCCACTTTCTGGGTTCAAGCAGTTCTCCTGCCTCAGCCCCCTGAGTAGCTGGGATTACAGGCGTGCACCATCATACCCAGCTCATTTTTGTATTTTTAGTAGAGACAGGGTTTCACCATGTTGGTCAGGCTAGTCTCAAACTCCTGACCTCGTGATCCGCCCACCTCAGCCTCCCAAAGTGCTAGGCTTACAGGCCTGAGCCACCTTGCGTGTGCCCCATCTCTACTAAAATTACAAAATTAGCTGGGCATGGTGGTGCATGCCTGTAATCCCAGTTACTCCAGAGGCCGAGACAGGAGAATTGCTTGAACATAGAAGGCGGAGGTTGCAGCGAGCCGAGATTGCACCATTGCACTCTAGCCTGGGCAATGAGTAAAACCCCGTCTCAAAAAGAAAAAAAAAGAATTCATCATTATATTTAATATTACTTGTTAGTTTTCTGGCCTTAAAGTTTTCTCATATTTTAAATGTTTCTACTGTAATGTTTGGTTTTGTACTTTGTAGAATTGCCATGAACTTGAAAAGATGGACCTGGAAGAGTGTGTTCAGGTAAGATTATAGATTTTAATTCAGAAATACAGTATGATAGACACTTAGATAAAACATGACATCAGAACGTCCAGTTCTCTGCCCTAGTGTAGGACTCTATAGTACCTGACAGCATTGCTGATTCTCCATTAAGTAAGACATCTTCCAGGCAGAGGTGCTCATGGTGTGTATCACACAACTGTGGAAATACATGTCATCAGTCAGGTTGCTGTTAGAGAAAAAGGAGGCCTAAGCATTCAGGCCATAAAGCCATTAAAAATATTTCTTTAGACCTATAAAGTTATGATACTAGTAAATAATTAAAGCCACATCACATGGATCTATATAGCACTGCCTTTCCTTAACTTTGCTGTATTCTATATCCCTGGCATCATTAGCCCTGGAGACCTGACTCTTCATAGAGCTATGCCCTTAGGGCAAACTGATCTCCTTATTAACAGCTTTTATTTTTTATTTTTGAGACAGAGTTTTACTCTTGTTGCCCATGCTGGAGTGCAGTGGCACAATCCCAACTCACTGCAACCTTTGCCTCCTAGTTTCAAGCAGTTCTCCCTCGGCCTCCCAAGTAGCTGGGATTACAGGCATGTGCCACCATGCCTGGCTGATTTTTTGTATTATTAGTAGAGATGGGATTTCACCATGTTGGCCAGGCTGGTTTTGAACTCCTGATCTCAGGTGATCCACTCGCCTCAGCCTCTCAGAGTGCTGAGATGACAGCTGTGAGCCACATTAACAGTTTTTATTACCAATTTTAAGAACTTTTGAGATTATTAATTGATCAGGGAAAAACTTTAAAGACGGGACTCCAAAAAAGAAAGAGCAATTAATTTTTTAATGGTAAAAATAAAGAAAGGGAGATATGTCAGTAACTGTAAAAGGCACTTAAAAAATTATTTGTTGTGTGGCACTACTTAACAGCTGTAAGTTCTTACTAAACTAAAACTTGTTTACATCCATTTATGTCTTATAAATGCCTGAGTGTTCTCTATGTCCCTTTCAGTGTTAGTCCTTCTAAACGGACATGCCTGCCTGCTTGCCCACCTGCTTTTTCTACCATTTTTTTAGTCCCCGTGAAGCTATGTGTAATAGAAAATAATAAGCTCAAGAGTTGGAGAAGAATTTGAAAAGAAGTGCTGATTTACTTTCAGTCCTAACATAAATATGAAAACTGTTCTTCCTACCTGAATGTTGATAGTTAACCCAGATTCCAGCAGTGCCTGGCTTCCACCTTTGGGAAAATAACCCAAGTTATCGATGTTGAGTTGTGGCATGCTTTATTAAAAATTTTAGGATGGGCTAGGCACACTGGCTCATGCCTGTACTCCCAGCCCTTTGGGAGGCTGAGGCAGGCAGATCTTGAAATCAGTTCAAGACCACCCTGTCCAACGTGGTATAACCCATCTCTACTAAAAATACAAAAATTATCCAGGCGTGGTGGCGCACGTCTGTTATCCCAGCTACTCAGGAGGCTGAGGCAGGAGAATCGCTTGAACCTGGGAGGTGGAGGTTGCAGTGAGCCAAAACTGTGCCATTGCACTCCAGCCTGGGCAACAAAGCAAGACTCCACCTCAAAAAAAAAAAATTTGAGCATGTTCCAACTTTAATTTATTTTCATAGAGCACTATATTCTGATTGCTTTCTCTGGTGATTCTAAAGAGATAGAGCAAAGTCCAGTGAGTAGAGCCTCTCAGGTTCAATCAGTTCTCCTGTCTTAGCCTCCCAGGTAGCTGGGATTACAGGTGCCTGCCACCACGCTCGGCTAGTTTTTGTATTTTAGTAGAGAACAGGGTTTCAACATGTTGTCCAGGCAGGTCATGAACTCCTGAACTCAGATGATCCACTGGCCTCGGCCTTCCAAAGTGTTGGGATTACAGGCATGAACCTCTGTGTCTGGCCCCACTCAGACTGGTCTTGAACTTCTAATCTCAAGCAGTCCTCCTGCCTCAGCCTCCCAAGCATTTGGGACTATAGGCACAAATCACCACATCTAGCTACCAAGGGGACAGATTTTATTTAAAAAATAAAATACATTTTGAGTAGAGCTGTCCAGAGATGAAGACTAGAGATGACTAGATGTATTCAAATGTAGCCTGAGTGGATTCTCATAGAACACGTTCTGGTAGCCAATGGAATATAAACCGAAAGATTCTGTTATTTGATGATTGATTATTAAAATGCCTGGACTAGAAATGTAGTCAAGAATGAGGTAGGGGCACTGGGCATGGTGGCTCATACCTGTAATCCGAGCATTTTGGGAGTCTGAGGCTGGTGGATCACCTGCGGCCAGGAATTCGAGACCAGCCTGGCTAACATGGCAAACCCCATCTCTACTAAAAATACATCAGGCACAGTGGCTCACCCCTGTAATCCTAGCACTTTGGGAGACTGAGGCATGTTGATCACCTGAGGTCAGGAGTTTGAGATCAGCTTGGCCAACATGGTGAAACCCCATCTCTACTAAAAATACAAAAATTAGCTGAGCATGGTGGCACATGCATGTAATCCCAGCTACTTGGCAGGCTGAGGCAGGAGAATTGCTTGAACCCAGGAGGCAGAGGTTGCAGTGAGCTAAGATTGCACCACTCCAATCTGGGCAACAGAGTGAGACTCTATCTCAAAAAATAAATAAATAAATAAATAAAATGCCGGGGGCGGTGACTCACACCTGTAATACCAGCACTTTGGGAGGCCAAGGTGGGCAGATCACAAGGTCAACAGATGGAGACCATCCTGGCCCACATGGTGAAACCCCCTGTCTCTACTAAAAATACAAAAATTAGCTGAGCATGGTGGCACACACCTGTAGTCCCAGCTACTTGGGAGGCTGAGGCAGGAGAATTGCTTGAACCCGGGAGGGAGAGATTGCAGTGAGCCGAGATCTCACCACTGCACTCCATCCTGGGCAGCAGAATGAAACTCCATCTCAAAAAAAAAAAAAAGCCAGCCTGTAATCCTAGCTGCTGGGGAGACTGAGGCACAAGAATCACTTGAAGGCGGAGGTTGCAGTGAGCCAAGATCATGCCACTACGCTCTAGCCTGGGCGACAGAGCAAGACTCTGTCTCAAAAAAAAAAAAAAAAAAAGAAGAAGGTATAGGGTTGCTGGGTGTAGTGGCTCACACCTGTGATCCCAACACGTTGTGAGGTGAGGCAAGAGGATTGCTTGAGCCCAAAAGTTGGAAGAACAGTCTGGGGAACATAACAAGACTCTGTTTCTACCCAAAAAGTTTTAAAAGTCTCGGGCATGGTGGTGCACGTCTGTAGTCACAGCCACTCAAGAGCCTGAGGCAGGAAGATAACTTGAGCCTGAGAAGTTGAGGCTGCAGTGAGTTGTGATCACTCATGTTGGTCTGTAATCCTAGAGCTTTGGGAGGTTGAGGTGGTAGGATTGCTTGAGCTCAGGAATTCGAGAGCAGCCTGGGCAACATAGTGACACCCTGTCTCTACCAAAAAAATAAAATAAAATAAAATACTAATTACAAAAACTAGTCAGTCATGGTGGCTTGTGCTTTGTTGTCCCAGCTATTCAGGGGTCTGAGGTGGGAAGATTACTTGAGCCCAGGAATCTTGGGCTGCAGTGAGCTATAGTTGTGCCACTGCACTCTAGCCTGGGCAACAGAGCATGACCCTTTATTTTTATTTTTATTTTTATTTTTATTTTGTTTGAGATAGAGTCTCGCTCTGTAGCCTAAGCTGGAGTGCAGTGGTGGAATCTCGGCTCACTGCAACCTTTGCCTCCCAGATTCAAACAATTCTCCTAACTCAGCCTCCTGAGTAGCTGAGATTACAGGCATGTGCCATGTCACCTGGCTAGTTTTTGTATTTTTGGTAGAGACGGGGTTTCACTATGTTGGTCAGGCTCGTTTTGAATTCCTGACCTTGTGATCCACCCGCTTTAGCATCCCAAAGTGCGGGCATTACAGGTGTGAGCCACTGTGTCTGGAGCAAGACTCTTTCTAAAAGAAAAAAACATCAGCTATGGCTCTTGATTTTATTTGGATTATACCTAAAATCAGCGTATGTATTTCTTTCAGATAACAGATAGCACATTAATCCAACTTTCTATACACTGTCCTCGACTTCAAGTATTGGTGAGTTTGACTTTGAAAGTTGTCTGTGTTTATTGGGTTTAATCAAAAGCCAATACTATAGTTCAAAAACCCATCTCTTAGTGTCTGGCTGCCATTTTAGTAAAGGATGCTTCCCCAAATTGCCAACTTACAGAGGACCAAAGGAGTACCTGAGTAAAGTAGGAAACTAAGGTAAGAACTGAAAAAGTTAAATGTCTTCTATATCAATACTTGAAGACTGAAAACTGCCATGAAACCTATGAGTTCTCTCTTGCAGATAACATACTCCAGCCTGAATGATGTTTAAATTTCTAGAAATCCAGGGGATGAGATGGCCCAAAATACAATTTGCTTCACCTTGAGATCAAATGTTACTGGTCTTAAGAATGGAACAAATCAAAGCTTTAACTAAGGGAAGTTGTGTTCCTATTTTCAGGAAGGCTGGGCATGAGGAAGGCATTCTGGGTGACTGTTCTGTATCCAGGCTCATTTTTGGTGTTCGGTGGCACCGTGCTATTGAGAATTGGGTCAAGGTTTCTGAGTTTCCCTGAACCAGGGATTTAATAAATATTGATGAAGAGATGATGTGATGAGATGATCACACCTGACAGCTGTAAAAATCTTCAGCTAATTAATTGTTGGGGCATGTCCCTCAACCAGATATTCAGTTATTTAGTTCAAATTCCAGAAAATAGTATGAATGGAAAACTTGATTCCCATTTGTCCCTGTAGAGAAGAAAAGTGTTAATTTGAGGAAGGGGTCATTTTTAAGGCTGTCTTACTTTGTCTATGAACTAGTTCATAGTCATTACATGTATTTATTAAATGTATTTAGAGTCACACACCAAAATATCAATCACTGATTGCCAAAAGCATAACCCCACTATCTTCAGTTTTCCTAATTTCACCATGTGGATGTAGTGCTTGCTCCATATTCATCAAAATCAAACCAAAACGTCTCCTTTCCAATTTTACACAAGCCTCTGGTAGAGAAATGCCAGAAGATATTTCACCATTCTTACTTGCTCTGTTCGGCTGCAGAGTCTGTCTCACTGTGAGCTGATCACAGATGATGGAATTCGTCACCTGGGGAATGGGGCCTGTGCCCATGACCAGCTGGAGGTGATTGAGCTGGACAACTGCCCACTAATCACAGATGCATCCCTGGAGCACTTGAAGAGCTGTCACAGCCTTGAGCGGATAGAACTGTATGACTGCCAGCAAATCACACGGGCTGGAATCAAGAGACTCAGGGTAAAAATGGCTACATACCTCTCCAGCTCTAGTGTTCTCAGCACTTTCTTCTTTCTCTTTTTTTTTTTTTTTTTTCAAATTTAGATTTGTATGATTTTTATGTTTACTTGAACATTTAACAAGGAAAAAAAAATAGAGTGCAAACCTAAGGGCAGATAGTTTTTTCCTGTGGTTCCAGAGATGGAAATTTAGTAGGAAAAGACCCACTGAAGGGAAGAAAAGTAGGTCTCCACCCAGCAGTCTCTTTGATAATGTCTAGGGCTTAATAACTTTCCCAGATTGAAAAAAGAAAGAAAAAGCACATGCCACATTTTTGTTCTTTTTTTTTTTTTTTGAGACGGAGTTTAGCTCGTTACCCAGGCTGGAGTGCAATGGCGCGATCTCGGCTCACCGCAACCTCCACCTCCTGGGTTCAGGCAATTCTCCTGCCTCAGCCTCCTGAGTAGCTGGGATTACAGGCATGCGCCAGCTAATTTTTTGTATTTTTAGTAGAGACAGGGCACATTTTTGTTCTAAAGGAAGGAAAGCAGTAACAAAGTGTTTGGTTAAATGGGATTTAAGAATTTGTATTTGTGTTTCACATTAAACCCTTTTCCTGGGGTTCGTATTTTTTAAGACAACAAGTAAAGTAGACAGATTTTTACCTTTTCTATCTTTTTCTTTTAAGAGATGGGGTCTCTTATTGCTCAGGCAGGAGTACAGTGGCACCTTCTTAGCACACTGCAGCCTTGAACTCCTCAGCTCAAATGATCCTCCCGCTTCAGCCTCCCCAGTAGCTAGCACTACAGACACACCACTACACCTAGCTAATTTTTTGAAAACTTTTTTTTTTTTTTTTTTTTCTTGTTTTAAGACAGGGTCTCCTCTGTTACCCAGGCTGGAGTACAGTGGCTCAATCTTGGCTCATTGCAACCTCTGCCTCCCAGGCTCAAGCCATCCTGCCACTTCAGCCTCCCAGTAGCTGAAACTACAGGCGTGTACCATCACACCAGCCTGATTTTTTGTATTTTTGGTAGAGAGAACATTTTACCATGTTGCCCAGGCTGGTTTCAAACTCCTGAGCTCAAGTGATCTTCCTGCTTTGGCCTTCCAAAGTGTTGGGATTAGAGGTATGAGCCACCATGCCTAGCCTTAAAAAAAACTATTTTGTATTGTGAGGTTTGGACTACCAAAAAAAAAAAATTTTTTTTTTGTAGAGACAAGGTCTTGCTACGTTGTGCAGGCTGCTCTCAAACTTCTGGCGGCCTCAAGCAGTCCTCCCACCTCAGCCTCCCAAAGTGCTCAGATTACAGGTGTGAGTCACTGTGCCATGCCCAGATTTTTACCTTTTCTTTTGGCCCTATCAACCATGAGTCTTGCTCTGTTGCCCAGGCTGAAGTGCAGTGGCATGATCTCGGCTCATTGCAACCTCTACCTCCTGGATTCAAGTGATGCTCCTGCCTCAGCCTCCTGAGTAGCTGGGATTACAGGTGCCCACCACCACATCTGGCTAAGTTGGTTATTTTTAGTAGAGACAGGGTTTCACCATATTGGCCCGGCTGGTCTTGAACAACTAACCTCAAGTGATCCACTGCCTCGGCCTTCCAAAGTGCTGGGATTACAGACGTGAGCCACTGCTTCCGACTAGAAAAAGAAATTTTAAAAAGCTGGAAGAATCTGTATGTTGGGATTGTTCTGCTCAACAGACATTTATTGGAATATCTGCTTTATACCTGCTGTAGGAAAGACAGTGTGCTTATTTAGGCCCTTTTTTTTTTTTTTTTTTTTTTTTGAGACGGAGTTTCGCTCTTGTTGCCCAGGCTGGAGTGCAATGGCGTGATCTCGGCTCACCGCAACCTCCGCCTCCTGGATTCAGGCAGTTCTCCTGCCTCAGCCTCCTGAGTAGCTGGGATTACAGGCACCCGCCACCATGCCCAGCTAATTTTTAGTATTTTTAGTAGAGACGGGGTTTCACAATGTTGATCAGGATGGTCTCGATCTCTTGACCTCGTGATCCACCCGCCTCGGCCTCCCAAAGTGCTGGGATTACAGGCTTGAGCCACCGCGCCCGGCCTATTTAGGCCCTTAATACCAACTTCTAGGTCAGGCACCGTGGCTCAGGCCTGTAATCCCAGCACTTTGGGAGGCCAAGGTGGGAGGATCACTTGAGGTCAGGAGTGCAAGACCAGCCTGGCTAACATGGTGAAACTCCATCTCTACTAAAAATACAAAAATTAGCTGGGAGTGGTGGTGGGCACCTGCAATCCCAGCTGCTTAGGAGGCTGAAGCAGAAGAATCGCTTGAACCAGGAGGCAGAGATTGCAGTGAGCCGAGATCATGCCATTGCACTCCAGCCTGGGCAGCAAAAGTGAAACTCCAGCCGGGTGCGGTGGCTCAAGCCTGTAATCCCAGCACTTTGGGAGGCCGAGGCAAGGTGGATCACGAGGTCGAGGGATCGAGAACATCCTGGTCAACGTGGTGAAACCCCGTCTCTACTGAAAATACAGAAAATTAGCTGGGTATGATGGTGTGTGCCTGTAGTCCCAGCTACTCAGGAGGCTGAGGCAGGAGAATTGCTTGAACCCAGGAGGCGGAGGTTGTGGTGAGCCGAGATCGCGCCATTGCCCTCCAGCCTGGGTAATAAGAGCGACACTCTGTCTCAAAAAAAAAAAAAAAAATACCAACCTCTGGCTGGGTGTGGTGGCGCACCCTTGTAATCCCTTACAAAAGGTCAAGGCAAGCAGATCATGAGGTCAAGAGATGGAGACCATCCTGGCCAACATGGTGAAATCCTGTCTCTACTAAAAAAAGAAAAATTAGCCAGGTGTGGTGGTGTATGTCTGTAGTCCCAGCTACTTGGGAGGCTGAGGCAGGAGAATATTTGAACCTGGGAGGGAGAAGTTGCAGTGAGCCGAGATTGTGCTACTGCACTCCAGCCTGGGTGACAGAGCGAGACTCTTGTCTCAAAAACAAAAACAGCCAGGCGCGGTGGCTCAAGCCTGTAATCCCAGCACTTTGGGAGGCCGAGGCGGGTGGATCACGAGGTCAAGAGATCGAGACCGTCCTGGTCAATATAGTGAAACCCCGTTTCTACTAAAAATACAAAAAAAAGTAGCTGGGCATGGTGGCACATGCCTGTAATCCGAGCTACTTAGGAGGCTGAGGCAGGAGAATTGCCTGAACCCAGGAGGTGGAGGTTGCGGTGAGCGGAGATCGCGCCATTGCACTCCAGCCTGGGTAACAAGAGCGAAACTCCGTCTCAAAAAAAAACAAACAAACAAACAAAAAAAACACCTGAAAAATCCACCTTGGCTGTATGGTCTTGAGCAAATAAGAGTACCAGACCTTACCTTCAGTTCCAGTTGGTCTAAGTTCCTCTTCCCCTCTTCACATACAGAGGACTGTGAGCATAATTGCACTGGGGGAGGCTTTGCAACCATATTTTTTCTACACCAAAGAGAGTAAGAGCCACAGGTCAACTAGAGCGTCTTATGTGGCCTGCTTATATTAGGGTTCCTAGACTGCCTGGCTGTCAGGAATCTCTTCTCTCAACCCTCAGGAGATGGATCTGTTACCTGTTCTTGAAGTCATTTAGCAAGCACCTTTCTACTTTAATATGCTATTGCTTCTGGGCTCAAGCAGTCCACCCCCTCGGCCTCCCAAAGTGGTGGGACAATAGGTGTGAGTTGTTTTTTTTTTTTTTTTTTTTTTTTTTTTTTTTTTTTTTTTTTTGAGACAGAGTTTCGCTCTTGTTACCCAGGCTGGAGTGCAATGGCATGGTCTCGGCTCACCGCAACCTCCGCCTCCTGGGTTCAGGCAATTCTCCTGCCTCAGCCTCCTGAGTAGCTGGGATTACAGGCACGTGCCACCATGCCCAGCTAATGTTTTGTATTTTTAGTAGAGACGGGGTTTCACCATATTGACCAGGATGGTCTTGATCTCTTGACCTGGTGATCCGCCCGCCTCGGCCTCCCAAAGTGCTGGGATTACAGGCGTGAGCCACCGCGCACAGCCCAGTTGTGAGTATTTATGTACATACCTAGACTACATGTGCCCAAGAGCAGAATTCCCATCTTGACCATCTCTGTACTCCCTCACTTAACTATTGAATTGCCTTGAATATAGTAGGAATTCAGAGATACTAATTTAGACATGTTGTTATAAGAGAATAATGAGGTTTTTTTATATCAGGAAAAAAAATCATTGTCCAAAATTACTTGTAAAAAAATTATTTTAAACTGTAATGTAGCTAACCAGGCACGGCGGCTCGTGCCTGTAATCTCAGCACTTGGGAGGCTAAGATGAGTGGATCAGTTGAGGTCAGGAGTTTGAGACCAGCCTGGCCAGCATGGTGAAACCCCCTCTCTAGTAAAAATAGGAAAATTAGCCTGGTAGAGTGTACCTGTAGTCCCAGCTACTTGGAGACTGAGGCAGGTCACTTGAGCCCAGGAGGCAGAGGTTTCAGTGAGCCAGGATTGCAGCACTGCACTCCAGCCTGGGCAATAGAATGAGATTCTGTCTCAAAAAAAAAAAAACAAACCAAAACCGCAACCAAAAATGCAAGTAGCTTCTTTCAGCTATGAGAATACAACTAGATCGCTTCTCGGCCTTTTGGCTAAGATCAAGTGAGAATACAACTAGAAATCCTTTTTTGGAGAAGATAAGACATTAGTATGATGTCTTTCCTCAGTTGCATTATTACACAAACAGGTACTAAAGTTATATGAGTTGTTCTGGTCGTTTAGAATAACCTAGGATGGAACAAAGTAAAGTAGAACCCAGGCCTTCTAACATCTTGACCAATGCTTAGCCTTTGCCCTGCTTTCATGTTCATTGAGCCCCTTGGTAGTTTTTTTGAAAAACAACATTGCTCTTTCTGTGTTTTTTTTTGTTTTGTTTTGTTTTTTGTTGTTGTTGTTGTTTTTGAGATGGAGTTTCGCTCTTGTTACCCAGGCTGGAGTGCAAGGGCGCAATCTCGGCTCACCGCAGCCTCCGTCTCCTGGGTTCAGGCAATTCTCCTGCCTCAGCCTCCTGAGTAGCTTGGATTACAGGCACATACCACCATGCCCAGCTAGTTTTCCATATTTTTAGTAGAGATGGGGTTTCACCATGTTGACCAGGATGATCTCAATCTCTTGACCTCGTGATCCACCCGCTTCGGCCTCCCAAAGTGCTGGGATTACAGGCGTGAGCCACCGCGCCCGGCCCTGCTCTTTCTGTTTAAGCCCTCTCTCTTAAATGTTTAATGTTTCTTGTCTTGTTTCAGACCCATTTACCCAATATTAAAGTCCACGCCTACTTCGCACCTGTCACTCCACCCCCATCAGTAGGGGGCAGCAGACAGCGCTTCTGCAGATGCTGCATCATCCTATGACAATGGAGGTGGTCAACTTTGGTGAACTGAGTATTTAATGACACTTCTAGAGCTACGGTGGAGTCTCTCCAGTGGAAGCGACCCCAGTGTTCTGGGCAAGAGTTACAAAGTGAGGGGGGGCAGTGTCCAGATCCCCAGAGCCACACATACATACACGTACACACACACACCCCTATCCACTCTAGCTCTGTGACCATGGGACTGAAGTTTGTGATGGCTTTATCAAGTAGATTGGTAAAACTTAACCATTCCTGTTGAGGTGCCCAGAAGAAAATCATAGGCCAAGATAGAGGGAGGGGCATTCCAGCAAACCCAGTGTTACTGCTACTGTGGTTTTTAAATTTTTGTCTAGGGGTTTCTTTGGGGATTTTGGAACATCTGCGTCTGCATCTGCAGTCCTCCAGGGTCAAGAAAAGCATGGAAAGACAATATATGATGTACCCAGGGACCAGAAAGAAAATTTCTTTGCATCTTAGAAATGGTAGACATTCATTGTGACTACAGAGCTTCTGTGCTTCCTTGTTTCCATGCCAACATGCTGAGCATGCTCACAAAGAAGGCTCGTCCATTCCTCCTATGTTTTAGTCTTTGGCCCAGAGGTTTCCTAAATGGTTGCATTGAAATCACTGTGGTCCAAATGTAATTCTTACACACTCAAATTATCACCGTCTGTAGCACACTTGTGCACGTGTCTTCCGTTCTCTGTTGCTCCCTCCCGCACTCTTGCTCAGTCTGTCATCTGTTCAGTCTGCTTACTCACTCAATTGTTACTCTTTTGCTGTTGTCGTGTTTACAGTTTGCATTTTGAATAATTAGTTGGGATTACCAAACATTTTTTAAACAGATATCAATAAATATTTTTTTAATTCTAAATTTTACCATTAGGGGACCCTGCCTGAATCTTTGCCAATCTGGAAGGAAACTATCACAAAAACAAGAAAAGTTATGAGAAGAAATTGACTATTTTGATGAAAACAGATGCTGCCTTTTGGTTTCTGTTATATCTTCTGATATATGATACTTTGCATGATATGCCCAATATTTCACCCTACACATTTTTCCTTCTGTCAGACTCCACCTTAATAAGGAAAGAGAGAGATGTATTATTAGGAAGGAGTGGAATGATAAATCACAAAACCAAGCCTGAAAGTCCCCACCACCGAAGTTCAGACATTAATGATTTGTTACTAGATACTTACTGAAATCTAGGTGTGATCAGTGGCATCTCTGACCTGTGTCTGTGAGGCTGTTTTGTTTTAGCAGGAATGCTACCAGAGTAGTTGTATATTCTAGCCAGTCTGTTTATCTTTTTCACTATTTCAGCCTTTCAGGGATACAAGAATGGCATTATAACAGCTGGTCAACTGTATGTCAGTGTTAATGGATTCATATGTTGGCACCCCAAAGGGCCAGAACCTTCCCAGAACCTGTCAGTTATCTCTCTTTTCTGCTCCAGTCTTTTTTTGAGACAGGGTCTCTCTGTTGCCCAGACTGGAGTGCAGTGGCTTGATGTTGGCTCACCGCGACCTCCACCTCCCAGGCTCAAGTGATTCTCCTGCCTCAGCCTCCCAGGTAGCTGGGATTAGAGGCATGCAGCACTATTACCCGGCTAATTTTTGTATTTTTAGTAGAGATGAGGTTTCACCATTTTGGCCAGGCTGGTCTTGAACTCCTGACCTCAAATGATCCACTTGCCTCCGCCTTCCAAAGTACTGGGGTTACGGGTGTGAGCCACAGCACCTGGCCCTGCTCCAGACTTCTGAATGAAGTATGAATGTAGCCAGGTGAACCATGGAGGCAGCTGAAAGAGAACATTGAGAGGAAGTAGGGGGTTTAGTGTCTCTGCTCGGCCTGGGTACTAGAACTAAGGGAGGAATTTGATGTCTAGGACTTACAGTCGAAGAAGTAGTAACCTCTCTCCCACCAAAAAATCAGAGGATGAAGGAAGTAAAATGAGTTTTTAAAGCATAAGAAGTAAATTTCTAAACCCCAAGGTCAGAAACCTGAGTGTGATTTTTAATAGGGTGATTTTGGCAGGGGAGTCCTTTAAGATATTAATGTGCAGTCCATCATAATCTTAGATAATCTTCTGTGTGATCCAGACTATTAAAAGGCTTATTTTATTTATTTATTTATTTTTATTTTTATTTTTTTAGAGATAGGCCCTTGCTACCTTGCCCACCCTGGAGTCAAACTCCTGGGCTCAAGTCTTCCTCCCACCTCAGCCCCCCAGGTAGCTGGGACTACAGGTGTGTGCTATTGTACCCAGCTTAAGAGGCTTGTTTTAATGCTGCAGTTGCTGATTCTACCAGCATACGTAAGAATAAAGTCTGATTTATTTCTCCATTGATTTAGAAGGCAATCGGATGAAAGGGTCTTAGAAGTCTATACCCATCAGTATTTAGCATATTAAATTTATGTTAAATCCTGTTTTATTGTGCCCTTTAAAAGTGCAAATTACTTGTTTTATTCATTCCTCTCTCCCCTTAATCTCTTTCAGATTACCTTATAAGGAATATAACATGAAACTCAGTTTCCTGGCTGTCCCCCTCCACACATACAAATACATACATGCATGCACACACACTTCCAGATGTGGTTGTTAATATTCAGATCCCCAGGTTATTCATTCAAACAAAACTAAAGGAGAAAACTATTTAGGGGCCATCTCCTTTAAAGTTTAAGGTGTTTTATTGTTTTTTGGTGCCTGTACAAATTGACCAAAAAACCCAGATTGATTAGTGAATGTGGATTTGAATTGCCTACGTTGAGGCTATTAAGGTACTTCTTTACTTAAAAATAAGTTTAAAAGACCCTATTCATCAGGTCATGAAGATCTTGGAAATGGTGTTTCTCTAAAGATTATATCCACAGGCAGGTCCATGGTGACTTGCCCTGGTGATCCCTGCTATTAAGGCAAATTCCAGCCGTCTGGGCCAAGAATAGTCAAGTAAGAGAACGAAGACTCAGGGGTGTGCAGCACTGGCTTGTATTTTGTCAAGCAGAAGTCTTACTTTCTCAAGAAAACTTCAGGCTCATCAAGCTTGGAAGGAAATACATTTTTTATGCTGATTTGCAGCCTATGCCAGCTGATGAATATGCTAGGACTTTGAGAATGCAAAGCATGGTAAGTTTTGGTCAGGTGGAAAGGACCCTGACATCTGAACATAATGCTTCCTCTCTCAACATCTGGGATACTTGTGAAAATTAAGCAAGGATTAATGTAGGAAAAATTCTCTACAGAAAAAGCTAATTGGTCTGTTTGTCTAACTTCATAGCCACTCCAAAACATGCCTTTTATAATGAAAAAAACAGTGAACAGAGAGAAGAGATTTGGGGGTAAGTTAGAAGGTAGCCTCAAAGCTGCTGCCCTAAACCTACATGTGGACAAGGAGAAATTATGGTAGTGTCTCTGGAGAAAGTTCTTGGACATCCAGATCATCTCTTTTCTAAGCAGTTTTCCCCTGTTTCATCCCTTATATTTTCCAGCATCATTTGCTACATGTCTTTTCATCCTCCATCAGCTCCATTGAGCTGACTCCAGCTTATTTTTGCACTGATTTCCAACATTTCCTTCCCACACCCATCCTTTCCCTCTATTTAAAGCCTCCATCTCACCCTCACCAATGCTGCTGATGTACTCTCAGATGTCTCCAGTCTAGCTTCCTCTTTGAATTCCTCTCCTACTCCAGGTGCTGTCATGGGCAGCCTTAAATTCAATACCTGTTAGGTGGCTCAGGCCATTTTTCATTCGGTGGTCTTTGTTGTTTGCATACTGAATTTGAATTGAGTTCAAAAGCAAACTGTTGGATATGACATTTTACAGGGAAACCTGGTAAATTTATGATGCTTTATTTTGGATTTTCCAGACTATTTTGAGTTATTTGGTATAGCCATAATGCTTCAGTAGCCACAGTCTTTTATTTCATGTAATTGCCTTGTAAAATACATTGTTATGGCTGGGTGTGGTAGCTCACGCCTGTATCCCAGCACTTTGGGAGGCTGAGGCAGGTGGATCACAAGGTCAGGAGTTTGAGACCATCCTGGCCAAGATGGTGAAACCCCCGTCTCTACTAAAAATACAAAAATTAGCCAGGCATGGTGGTAGGCACCTATAATCCCAGCTACTCGGGAGGCTGAGGTAGGAGAATCACCTGAACCTGGGAGGCAGAGGTTGCAGTGAGCCAAGATCGTGCCACTGTACTCCAGCCTGGGCAACAGAGCGAGACTCCAGCTCAAAAAAAAAAAAGAAATGCGTTTTTACTAGTTGGAAAGCTCACTAATGCCAAGGGGGACTAAACAAAATAGATGATGAAACCTGTCTTGGTTTGAAGTTGTTAGAAAGTGTGAGAGTGAGGCTGGGCGCCGTGGCTCACACCTGTCATCCCAGCACTTTGGGAGGCCAAGGCTGGTGGATCACAAGGTCGGGAGTTCAAGACCAGTCTGACCAATATGGTGAAACTGTCTCTACTAAAAATACAAAAATTAGCCAGGTGTGGTGGCGCACACCTGTAGTCCCAGCTATTCAGGAGGTTTAAGGCAGGAGAATCTCTTGAACCCGTGAGGCCGAGGTTGCAGTGAGCTGAGATCACACCACTGCACTCCAGCCTGGGCAATAGAGCAAGACTCCACCTCAAAAAAAAAAAAAAAAAAGTGTGTGGCTGGAAAGAAGACAGTAAGTGTCCTTCCTGCCTGTGTAGTCAGCATGTCCTTGATTGATCATGTTATTGGGAGAAGAGCACTCGTGGATCATGGTTGACCCTTGGCCCTTTTATGTTTATTGTGCTGAAAATCACAGACTGTTCATGCCAGTTGCTACCAGTGAGAGGAGGGGTTTAAAGGAAATTGCTCTGTTCTGCCTTTTTCTTATGTGTATGATTTAAGGGTAGGCTTTTATCCTGGTTATATCCCCAGCTGACAGACTATCTCAGTTGTATGTTTGAGCTCTAAAACATTTTACAAAAAGATTGCCTATCTGCCTACCAATTCTAGGATCTTTAGTCACCTCAAACCCAGGCACTGTGAATTAGCCAAGTCCTGTTTGAGAAGAAATACAGGATGTTTGGTTGGAGTTCTTAAGACAGAACCTCTCTCCCATTAATGATATTAGACCAAAGAATTCTAAAGCAGTAGGATAGGGGGGAAAATGGAGTCCCAGGTTTTCCTTTCCTTTATTTCTATCATAATTTTTTTTTTTTTTTTTTTTGAGATGGAGTCTTGCTGTCACCCAGGCTAGAGTGCCATGACACAAACTTGGCTCACTGCAACCTCGGCCTCCTGGGTTCAAGTGATTCTTCTGCTTCAGCCTCCCAAGAAACTGGGATTACAAGTGCCCACCACCAACCTAGCTAATTTTTGTATTTTTAGGAGAGACAGGGTTTTGCCATGTTGGCCAGGCTGGTCTCGAACTAATGACCTCAAGTGTTCCACTTCCTTCAGCCTCCCAAATTGCTGGGATTACAGGCGTGAGCCACCATGGCTGGCCAATTTCTATCATAAATTTTAAATGTAAGATTGGAAGATGCAGAGAGCTGTACAAAACCATGTCAGTAGGGTATGATTAATCCAGGTAGTTTAGGAATAAAATTGGGCTGTATCTGTCAGGTGTGGTGGCTCACGCCTATAATCCTAGCACTTTGGGAGACCAAGGTAGGCAGATCATGAGGTCAGGAGATTGAGACCACCCTGGCTAACATGGTGAAACCCAATCTCTACTAAAAATTCAAAAAAATTAGCCAGGTGTGGTGGCATGTGCCTGTAGTCCCAGCTACTTGGTAGGCTGAGGCAGGACAATCGCTTGAACCTGGGAGGTGGAGGTTGCAGTGAGTTGAGAATGAGCCACTGCACTCCAGCCTGGGTCAGAGAGTTAGACTCCACCCCCCCAAAAAGAAAACATTTGGGCTGTATCCAAGTGCCCTAACTTGACATTTTGATTCTCCAGCAGAGAGCATAGGTTACCAACCTTGCCTTCTCGTTCATGTGTGTGTGTATCTCTGTGTGTGTGTGTTTGAGAACGAGTTTTGCACTAATTGCCCAGGCTGGAATACAATGGCATGATCTGGGCTCACCTTAACCTCTGTCTTCCAGGTTCAAGCGATTCTCCTGCCTCAGCCTCCCCGGTAGCTGGGATTACAGGTGCAAACCATTACCACCTGGCTAATTTTTGTATTTTTAATAGAGATGGGGTTTGACCATATTGGTCAGGCTGGTCTCGAACTCCCGACCTCAGGTGGTCTGCCCGCCTCAGCGTCCCCAAGGCCTGGGATTACAGGCGTGAACTACCACACCCGGCCCAGGATAAACTTTCTACCTGCCTGAAAGTACCATATGAGGCAAGTGACTTTCTTGCATGAAGGACTTCAGCTTCCCCCTCAAGTCACATCTACCTGTTGTACCTATTTTTATTCTTAAGACACATCAATTCAGTGTCTCTGAAGCCTTTGATCTTTAGTCAGTACATAACCCCTCAGGTGAGGCTGAGTCAATCTTTGGAGCCCAACAGAGTTAGTTGATTTTCGGGAAAAAAGAATTAGGGCAAGCTCCCCTGTGCGATGTTAAGAGAAAGTCCATATGCACTTTTTCCACCTCTGCCTTATGTTTTTTAATAAGTGCTTATGAGGTTCAGTTTGTGGATGTTGAGTCTCAGTGCTTCCTCAGCCAGGGTGGTTTATTGTCCTTTTATGAAGAAGAACCATGAGCAAGTAAAGTCCTATCAATAGTCTTTTCTGTTTTGTGTTTTATAATCTTATTTTGAAGAATCAGCATGGGAAAATGATAGAAGAGGTTCAAATAAAGGAGAGAATTAGCTCTAGAATTGGGGTACTTTGCCTCAGGTACAGCATCTGTCCTGAATACATACTGCCTCACACATGGGTACATTTACTTTCCTCTTTGTCTGATGAACTCCACCCCTTTTTACTGGCAAAGAGGGCTCCTACTTTCTACACACTTAACCAGTCATACAGATGGGTTTTGGCACCACCAGAACCACAAGTGCATCCAGCTGCATCTGGGTGTGGTTTTGGTACTAGGACAAGAGAGATGAGCAGTAAATGACAATCCCTACTCCAGGAAGAAATGGGAAAAGAGAGGTGTCCAGACACATTTACCTTTTTCTTCTGCCCTGTCCCAAGAACCAAGGATCATCTTTGAAGTAAGATGTCTTTTTTGTTAAATTGGAAGAAAACTACTTCACTAAGTTTCTCTTACCATTATCTCATTAATTCAGATCTGTACCACATTGCCGCGCCCCCCCCACCCCAAGTATATGTTTCTTACCTTAGCCTAAACCTTCTCAGCTTTCTCAGTGCTTGAAGTCATTATTCTACTTTCCTCCCCCCACCCCGCCTCCGTTTTTATGGCACTAGAGAATGAAAACCTAAAGTCTTAGAAAATCTTAACTTGAAAAAGTCTCTAACTGGCATGGTTTGACTAATTACTTTTTTCCCCCTATGGACAGATAATTTTCTTTCCTAGTGCTATATAATAGATTTTTAATAAGTGAAATCTTTGCTGCTGCTTTCTCGGGTTTACATTACTTTTTTTCTTTCCCTTAAGAATAATTTCTTATCTGTGCTTCTCTGATGACTGTTAATTTCTAATAGCACAGGAAGGAATGAACTTGTGATTTCTTCTCACTCCCCTCCCCACTCCACTTCCAAATTACACACTAACTTATAAAACTCCCTAGAGCCTGTTGGCACCTACACAAGATCCATGAGACTGTGCTCCTCAGAAGCTACCCCTTGTCCTTTCTCGCCATGCTGTGGCTCTTGGAGCCCCGAGTGTCTGTGACTACCCACTCCAAAGGGTGACTTTAAGAGAAGAGAGGCCTTCTTAATTTTGCATTTCTTAATTTTGTTTCTCTCCATTCCTGCTTTATGACTTGGCCTTCAGATGCTTCCTGCCCTTGCCTCTTCCTTTTTTCTCCCAGGAATTGTTTCCAGGTAACCTGCCGTGTGCACTTCTCAGCTGCTCTGCTCACCTTTGCCCACCTTCCAGTGACCCTGAGAGCACAGATCCAAATAATGTGACCTGTGCAGAGCTCAGAGAACTGTGAGGACTACCCATGCCTGTCAGACTCTGCTCGGGGACAGAGATGGATGGGTAAATGGTGCTGTTGGAGACATTTTTATCTTCAGGCTCTGTTTCATCCCTGTACCCCACACCCCCATCCACTCCCCTGAGGGGGTAAAATGCAGAGGTGGTTGGCCGCAAGGTCTAATCCCCTCCTTCCCCAGCTGTGGGGCCTACCCTGGAGTGCTGCAGTGTGTGGGAGCTGCTCCTTGCTTGTTCTCCACCAGACCTGTTCCAAATGCTTAGCCAATCTCTGGAGCTGACAGTTGCCTATGGGGTAACTTAGCATCAGGTTCCATTAGCTGTCCAAGTGACTGTTTGCACCCAGTACTTTTGGCGCTTGAGGATGGGGAGGGGTGTTATTTAAAATAAATAAAATCCGAGGTGGCAGTAGAGGATTCCTTTTGCTTTAAAAATCTTTGGACTAAAAAAAAAAAAAAAAAAAAAAAAAAAAAAGTTTTTTATATATAAATATATAAATTGTTATGTAACTATTATTGTTTCCTGTATGTTCTAATTTTGTTTTATGATGTAATTAAAGAAAATAAGCTGTGAAGACTTTTCATTTTCCTGTGGAAGTAGCATGACTTGGAGCAGTGATTTTTAACTTCCTTGAAGCCTGGAACTACAAAACCTCCTGAGACTGAATGGACTTCTTTTTGGCATCCTTACATTTTTAAATACTCCTTAATAGCCTTTATTTAATACTCATTTATTGACTCATGTAATAGCCTCTGTTTAATACTTTTTAACAGCCATTATTTAATACCCTGAGCTTCACTTGTCCTTAAGAAATAAGAAAGACATATTGTAAATAAGTTGCCTTAATTTGATGGATAAAATTCAACCCAGGTCCCTTCTCTCTATGCAGAGCATTCATTGCCCTTACCTTGTCTAGGAAGGAGTCAAGATGGAGTAGTGTAATGGTTAAACACACAAGCTCAAAAGTCAGATTACCTGAGGTCATTTATCCTATGTGACCTCAGCCAATTAACTCCCCTTTCTCAGTTCTCCATTGGTAAGATGGAGACTACAGTATCTACTTTGTATAGTTGTAAAGATTGAGATAATGGTACATAGTAAACACTCACATGTTGGCAGCTTTTATTCCCTTTATCCCAATGAATATTTCAATACTTTGTCTGTGCTAGAGGCCTCTAGGACATAGAGATACACAGACATAAATGCAGTAGGGTCCCCGTCCTTTTGGTAGAGGTGAGCAGTAGAGCCAGCTCAGCAAAGTAATTTATATCTCTATCTACCTTGCCATGAAGCACCCTGGGGGAGCCCTGTGGAATCGTAGGCCCCACTTCACATCCATTTATTGTCCCACATAAGGTAAAGACCTACCTTTACCCTAGATCAGGCGTCCTCAAACTTTTTACACAGCGGGCCAGTTCACTGTCCCTCAGACCGTTGGAGGGCTGCCACATACTGTGCTCCTCTCACTGACCACCAATGAAAGAGGTGCCTCTTCCTGAAGTGCGGCAGGGGGCTGGATAAATGGCCTTGGGGCCGCAGTTTGGGGACGCCTGCCCTAGATTAATCCCAACACAGTCCCTTCCAGGGATGTGAGCAGTGTCTGTCTGCTCAGTTGTTCATAGTAACTTTGAACTAAATATTCAGCAGACTCAAAAATGACTTGTCTTCTACTTTGTGCCTATGAAAATCTTCAAATGTAGTTTTCTGTATATTTAAGGATTTTAATAGTAAAACTTAAAGGGTGGGTGGAACGGGAAAATGTAACAAAGATATGACCTGATACCATTTATCTTTTAAGAAAGCACTTACCATTTAATAAAAAAGTGGTTCTCTCCTGCTGAGCAGTCTAAAGAAAGAAGAAAAAAAATGGTTCTCTAGCTGAGTGCAGTGACTCATGCCTATAATCTTAGCACTTTGGGAGGCCAAGGCAGATGGATCACCTGAGGTCAAGAGTTCGGGACCAGCCTGGCCAACATGGTGAAACCCCGTCACTATTAAAATTACAAAAATTAGCCAGGCTTGGTGGCCGATGCCTGTAATCCCACCTACTTGGGAGACTGAGGCAGGAGAATTGCCTGGGGTGGGCAGGAGGTTGCATTGAGCCGAGATTGTGCCACTTCACTCTAGCCTGGGCAAAAGAGCAAAACTCCCATCTCAAAAATAAATTTTTAAAAAAGTGGCTTTCTATATAGAAAAATATGACTAGATTCCTATCTGACAAGATAAACAAAAATCAATTTCAGGTGCATTACTGACCTAAAAGTGAAAAGCAAAACTAAAATTTAAACTTTTTTTTTGAGACGCAGTCTTCCTCTATGGCCCGGGCTGGAGTGCAGTGGCACGATCTCAGCTCATGGCAACCTAAGCTGCCCAGGTTCAAGAAAACCTGCCTCAGCCTTCCAAGTAATCTTGGCCAGGCTGGTCTTGAACTTCCGACCTCGTGATCCACCCGCCTCAGCATCCCAAAGTGCTGGGATTACAGGCGTGAGCCACTACGCCTGACTAAAATTCAAACTTTTAAAAATATGCATATGGACCTTCTGCTGCCATGTAAAAAGTATCTTGGTTCCCCTTCACCTTCTGCCATAATTTTAAGTTTCCTGAGGCCTCCCCAGCCATGTGGAACTGTGAGTCAAACCTCTTTATATTAAAAAAGAAGAAGACCGGGCATGGTGGCTCACGCCTGTAATTCCAGCACTTTAGGAAGCTGAGGTGGGCATGTCACGAGGTCAGTTCAAGACCAGTCTGGCCAACATGGTTAAATATAAAAATACAAAATTTTTTTGTAAAATGCAAAATTATTACCAAAAAAAAAAAAAAAAATTAGCTGGGTGAGGTGGTGAGTGCCTCTAGTGCCAGCTACTCGGGAGGTTGAGACCAAGAGAATCGCCATTGCACTCCATTCTGGATGGCAGAACGAGACTCCACGTCTCAAAAAAAAAAAAAAAAAAAAAAAAAAAAAAAAAAAAGGCTGGGGGAGATGGCTCATACCTGTAATTCCAGCACTTTGGGAGACTGAGGTGGGCGGATCCTAACTCCATCAGGGGTTAGAGACCAGCCTGGCCAACATGGTGAAACCGTGTCTCTACTAAAAATACAAAAATTAGCCAGGCACAGTGGTGCGCACCTGTGATCCCAGTTATGCAGGAGGATGAGGCAAGAGAATTGCTTGAACCCAGAAGGTGGAGGTTGCAGTGAGCCGAGATTGCACCATTGTACTCCAGCTCTGGGCAACAGAGCAAGACTGGGTCTCGAAAAAAAAAAATACATTTATGACTTTAGGAAAATGTTTCTTAAGATCAAAAAATGAGGCCGGGCGTGGTGGCTCAAGCCTGTAATCCCAGCACTTTGGGAGGCCGAGGCGGGTGGATCACGAGGTCAAGAGATCGAGATCATCCTGGTCAACATGGTGAAACCCCGTCTCTACTAAAAATACAAAAAAAATTAGCTGGGCATGGTGGTGCGTGCCTGTAATCCCAGCTACTCAGGAGGCTTAGGCAGGAGAATTGCCTGAACCCAGGAGGCGGAGGTTGCGGTGAGCCGAGATCGCGCCATTGCACTCCAGCCTGGGCAACAAGAGCGAAACTCCGTCTCAAAAAAAAAAGATAAAAAAATGAAAGATTAATATTTAAGGTTTTAAAAAAGGCCAAACACGGTGCACACCTGTAATCCCAGATACTTGAGAGGTTAGGTGGAAAGATCACTTGATACCAGGAATTTTAAGACCAGCCTTGACAACAGAGCCCTCATCTCTTAAAACTAAGAAAACAGTACGTCTTTTTTCTAAAAGATAGCCCCATAGCCTTAATTCTAGAGAATAGCTAATAGTATTCTTAAATCTCTTACAACTGAGTTTTATTTTTGTCTTGTTTTCTGAAAGTCTCGCTGTCTCCGAGGCTGGAGTGCAGTAGTGAGATCTTGGCTCACTGCAACCTCCCCTCCTGGGTTCAAGCAATTCCCCTGCCTCAGCCTTTTGTGTAGCTGGGATTACAGGCACACGCCACCACACCTGGCTAAGTTTTTGTATTTTCATTAGAGACGGAGTTTCACCGTGTTGGTCAGGCTGGTCTCAAACTCCCGACCTCAAGTGATCCTCCCGCCTCCACCTCCCAAAGTGCTGGGATTACAGGTATGAGCCACTGCACCTGGTAGAACTGAGTTTTTAAAGTAGGTACAGTGCTTTGAGTATTGTCTTTCGGAGGCTTCAGTAATTAGTTTTGCCCAAACTAATTGGGGAAAAAAAGATCCAGCTGGATTGATTTATTCCCTTGTTCCAGACCCCATCCTTTGCCCTAGTTTATAGTTTAAGCAGAAGATACTTCCCCTTGGGGACAATAAAGCCAAGAAAACTGAACGCCACATTAAACGTTCAACACATTGGACAACACATTAAGTGTATATACCTTTTAAAAATTAACTTTTAATTTAAAAAGGAACAGGGCAAGTAAAAATTTTAAATGAATTAGCACACTCTTAGTGTTCAGCAGCCAACACTGCTCATGGCAAAAGCTGTTTTTCAACATGCCAGTTTTTTTGCCTCATAAACTTGGCCAGCTCAGAATGAATGGGCAAGGGAGACTTCCAACAACCATTGCTGCTGAGCAGAAAGAAAAGTGAAGCTGGAGGCTACTTGCCTCCTCCCCAGGGGTAAGATGCAAGATAGTTTGGTTCACCTGGAGCCTGGTGAGTCAGCCAAGCGTTTAACAAGGTTTCTGGTGACAACGGAGCCATCAGTCTTGAGCAGTGGAGTTCCCCTGGGCCTAGGTCAGAACCAAGTAGTAGCCATCTGGATTCTGCACTGAAAGCAGTAAAAAGGCACCAATGGATGAGTCAGGTCCTCAACCTCCAAGCAGCCTGCAGTGTGTCTGGCACACCCAACTCATAAAACCCCACTTCACATCTACCTCTTCCTACCTAACCCCCTTGTATACATACACCAAGCTGACCAGCTCTGGCATGTGGAGGGGTGGAAGGCAAACATCTGAATAACCAGATGCCAAGCAGACTAGTCAGAGGTGCTGTAGGCCAGGTGATGTCCAGAAAGCACCTGTCCTGCCTTGTATCATGCGGGGGGGCAGGTGGAGAAAAGTGAAGCCTTAGCTTCCCCTCTAATAAACTCCCTGACAACAGAAACTGGAGCATTTTTTACTTCCTGAGAATGCATTTATTCAACCACATTTTTCCTAAGCAGTAAATGTCTTTTAGCTATACAAATCCCCCTCCCCTTGACATAAAGTTGGCATTCGCGCATGTTTGCCAGTTAATTGGGACACACCCACTTAACCCCTTTCAAAGAGCCTTTTATTTTTTAAGACAGACTTGCTCTGGGTTCAAGCGATTGCCTCCTGGGTTCAAGCGATTCTCCTGCCTCAGCATCCCAAGTACCTGGGACCACAGACGTGCGCCACGATGCCCAGCTCATTTTTTGGAGAGATGGAGTTTTGCCATGTTGGCCAGCCTGGTTTTGAACTCCTGATTTCAAGTGATCCATCTGCCTCAGCCTCCCAAAGTGCTAGGATTACAGGCCTGAGCCACCTCGCCTGGTCCCCAAAGAGCCTTTTAGTCTCATTTAGGAGACAGAATATATGCTCAGCACACTCCTATCACCCTTTATAGGGCTGGCCAGCCACACTCCTCTGCCTCTAAAATCCCTACCTTTTTTCACCACAGCCACAAAGTATGATTCATCCTTAAAATTCTGGACCACCTATAAGAGAAGTGGGCACAAAGATGGTTTTGTTCTTAGAGCCAAAGAGAACAAGCCATGCTATGAAAAAGAAAGCTGAATCTGAGGCAGAAGTGTTAGCAAGGCCTCCATGGGTACTTGACAGGAAATGGTTGCCTTTTACCTGGTCACTGAGGAGAACGAGGATGCCCCCAGGGCCCTGGTGGAAAAGGCGATGGATCTGATTGGCTGGGAGGGCCAGGAGCTCAGCCAGTTTCCCCATCAGCTCTACAGCACTGAGTTCATCCAGAGAGATTTCTTGATAAAAGTCTTGGGGCATGGGCAACACAGAGGCAGAGGTCAGTGGGGGAAGAGGGTTCAGAGATGCACCCACAGGAAACCAGGGGTGCCAGGAAGATGGCCATGGGTGGGGGAGAAGTAAAGGAGGAAAGAAGTCAGCCGGGTGTAGTGGCTCACGCCTGTAATCCTAGAACTTTGGGAAGCTGAGGTGGGTGGATCACCTGAGGTCAGGAGTTCAAGACCAGCTTGGCCATCATGGTGAAACCCCATCTTTATCAAAAAAAAAAAAAAAGGAAAGAAGTCTACTTCACCTCTCATCCCTCACCTTTTGGAAGGTGTCTGAGAAGAACCCCCAGTTTAAAGACATAGGACACCACATATATATACATATATTTGAGATAGAGTCTCGCTCTGTCACTCAGGCTGGAGTGCAGTGGCACAATCTTGGTTTACCTCCACCTCCTGGCTTCAAGAGATTCTCCTGCCTCAGCCTCCCAAGTAGCTGGGATTACAGGTTCATGCCACCATGCCCAGCTCATTTTTTGTATTTTTTTTTTTTTTTTTTTTTTTTTTTTTTTTTTGAGACGGAGTTTCGCTCTTGTTGCCCAGGCTGGAGTGCAATGGCGCGATCTCGGCTCACCGCAACCTCCGCCTCCTGGGCTCAGGCAATTCTCCTGCCTCAGCCTCCTAAGTAGCTGGGATTACAGGCACGTGCCACCATGCCCAGCTAGTTTTTTGTATTTTTAGTAGAGACGGGGTTTCACCATGTTGACCAGAATGGTCTCGATCTCTCGACCTCGTGATCCACCCGCCTCGGCCTCCCAAAGTGCTGGGATTACAGGCTTGAGCCACCGCGCCCGGCCATTTTTTGTATTTTTAATAGACACGGGTTTCACTGGGTTAGCCAGATGGTCTTGATCTCCTGATCTAGTAGTGATCCACCTACCTCAGCCTCCCAAAGTGCTGGGATTACAGGTGTGAGCCACCACGCCAGCCTAGGACACCCATATGTTAATGACTGGGACTCAAGTACATCACAAGATGACATTCTAATTCCATATGCTAATGGAGTGACAGGTGAGGTGGGGGAGTAGAACATGGTAGAATAAACCCATGGAGACATTCTGGAAGGAGAGGGACTAATCTGGTCATAGAAGGTAGGGGAATGCCAAGAAGGGCATTCTGGGTCCCAGGAATGGTGGGGTATCACCCTCCACAGAAGAGGTGGCAGGCAGCTACACCGAATTTCCTGTCTTCTGGAGAGAGGCCAGAACCTCACCTGAGTCAGGGTTCTTAGGAACCTCGTTCTCTTGCCTAGAGGCCTCCTGAGCCACATACAAAGTCAGTCGGTGATGGATGGACCTGGGTCAGGAAAACAGTGTATGTATCAGCCTTATACCTGAACTAACAGCTCCCACTTCTAGCCCCCATCCTAGGAGAGATCCTAGCCTCCTCCCAGGTCCCGAGGGAGAGAGGTCACTAAGCACTTCTTAAATATTTAATGAATGCTGGACACTAGGGGGAGAAAAAATGGGGGGGGAAACCCCACAAACATCTTTGTCCCCAGAAACGGCATGATGCAGGTGAGATGGCCACAGAAGGAGGAGGTCACAGGAGCCTAGCTTTTCATACCAGCCCTGCCAGCCTTGGATTGTGACCTCAGACTGGTCACTGTCCTTCTTGGGCCCGAGTTTCTTTTGTAAAAGGAGGGAGTGGGACTAAGTGGTCTTTAAGTTGCCTCTGGCTTAAATACTATATGAGCCAGGCGCAGGGCTCAAGCCTGTAATCCCAGCACTTTGGGAAGCCAAGGTGGGTGGATCACCTGAGATCAGGAGTTCAAGACCAGCCTGGCCAACCTAGTGAAACCCTATCTCTACTAAAGATACAAAAATTAGGGCCGGGCGCGGTGGCTCAAGCCTGTAATCCCAGCACTTTGGGAGGCCGAGGCGGGTGGATCACGAGGTCGAGAGATCGAGACCATCCTGGTCAACATGGTGAAACCCCGTCTCTACTAAAAATACAAAAAATTAGCTGGGCGTGGTGGCGCGTGCCTGTAATCCCAGCTACTCAGGAGGCTGAGGCAGGAGAATTGCCTGAACCCAGGAAGCGGAGGTTGCAGTGAGCCGAGATCGCGCCATTGCACTCCAGCCTGGGTAACAAGAGCGAAACTCCGTCTCAAAAAAAAAAAAAAGATACAAAAATTAGCTGGGCATGGTGGCAGATGCCTGTAATCCCAGATACTCGGGAGGCTGAGGCAGGAGAATCTCTTGAAGCTGAGGCAGAGGTTGCAGTGGGCCAAGATCACATCATTGCACTCTAGCCTGGGCAACAAGAGTGAAACTTTATATTAAAAAATAAATAAATAGGCCGGGCGCGGTAGCTCAAGCCTGTAATCCCAGCACTTTGGGAGGCCGAGGCGGGTGGATCACGAGGTCAAGAGATCGAGACCATCCTGGTCAACACGGTGAAACCCCGTCTCTACTAAAAATACAAAAAATTAGCTGGGCATGGTGGCACGTGCCTGTAATCCCAGCTACTCAGGAGGCTGAGGCAGGAGAATTGCCTGAACCCAGGAGGCGGAGGTTGCAGTGAGCCGAGATCGCGCCATTGCACTCCAGCCTGGGTAACAAGAGCAAAACTCCGTCTCAAAAAAAAAAAATAATAAAATAAAATAAATAAATAAATAAATAAATAAAAATGGTATGAAACACACCTACTAGCTAAGTTAATAAGGGCCACTACAGTGGGAAGGGGACCCTGGTTGGCTGTGCCCAGCACCTAGCTCTAAGAGTATTGAAAAGATGGATCCCATCAGCAGCCCCGCAGATCTGGATAAGGTCCTGGCGTGTAAGCTTCAGCAGATCCGGGCCTGTAGAGTCAGACAGAGCCAGATTGGGGAAAGAGGCCTGGGCTCAAGGGTAGGAAGCAAGGGACACAGTCTATTAGTCTACATATAGCCCTACTGTGCTCAGACATGGGAGTTAGACTTGGATTCAAATCCCAGTTCCGCCACTTGTTAGCTGTGTGTCTTGGGCAAGTTATTTAACCTCACTGGGCACTGTCATCAAGGAGTAGCATATAAATTATGTGGGATCATTCATGAGACAAGAGCCTAGCACAATGCTGGGCAACTCTTACGCTCCAATAAAGGTTAGTTAAAGGACCACAATAAGCCAAGACAGAGGCAGGTTTCCTGCCTGAGTGTCCACCCACCCTCAGTCTCTAAAGGTCTGGCTCTTGCCAGACACCAGCCTTACCAGTGAAGTTGGCCAGCATCTGGCAGTAGCTGGAGAACCGATGCTGATATAGCCACTGCTGTGTCTCTGAGATGGAGGCTCTATGGTTCAGCTCCTGAGGTATTAAATGGATGGTCCAGGTAATACCGGGACCCAGGGACAGAACAAGAAAGGGAAACAGCCCCTCCCTTGGGAGGTCCCAAGGCTGAGAGGGGAAGACTCCTCCTTGCCCAGTCCTATCAGGTCAGTTACAATCTGTGGCCATACCACATCTGGCCACCAGGGGGCAGAGCCACCCCATTCTGGAGCGTGAGATGAACCTGCCGAGAAGGCTTTGAGACCCTGGGGAGTGGGAAGGGGAAGGCTCACCCCAACGGGGCTACACCCCAAGGTGTCCAGAGCGATTGGTGGTGATGAACAGAGCCTGTGAAGAGGAGCAAGGGTTCAGAGACTCTGTGGGGCACTGCAGCCAGTCTCCCTCCGACGACACCGTTGGGACACAGAGCTTGCTCCCGTCTGTCCTCACCCCACACATTTCCTACCAATCCTCAGCCTCACCCTCAGTCCTGCCCCTTGCCCCGTCCCTGCGCTGGGAGCTCTTTTCTTCACTCTCACCCCAAAGGGCTGACAGGAGATGCTCATCCTGCCTCACCTCTCTGGGGACAGGAGCCTGCAGGAGTAGGGAGCGGTCAGAGCCAGAGAGCCGAGAGGTGGCAGGGGTTTTGCAGGGGACTCCGGCCATGGCGAACACTGTGGGGCAAACACACAGCAATGCAGGTCATTGCTCTCTGCTCTCCACCTGTATATTAAGAGCTGACCAAGGCCTTGACAAGTGGACTTAGTTTCCACACGAAGGAAGAGATTAACGCGCCATTGGGCCTGGGGCAGTGGGGAAGGGCCCAGGAAGAGCTGGCCAGGAGGAGTGGCAGCAGGAGGAGGGGGCCAGGCAGAGGGAGCATACAAGGAAGGAGCTGGCGATGGGCCCTGGCGGGCAGGACAGGCAGCCTGGAGGGCATCAACTCCTGGAAGCTTCAACAACCACAGACAGGGCGGAGAGTATCTTCTTCAGGAAGCAGTGGAGTCCCAGGGGCTGTGATGGGCCTGCAGCAGTCAGAGCCCTGGAGGCCCTCATTTCCCCATCTGTACGGTGAGGATCTTTTTTCCAAGTCTTCCCTCCAGCTCTTGCCCCAACACACGCACCTCCAAGAAGACGGTGTTCTCGCAGGCGGTCTGATACTTGTCCCTCTCATGCACGGGCTGTTTCTCCAGCTTCTCACGGTCCATTTTCAGTTTCCTGTCTGCACCTTTGGGCTGTAGGAGGATGAGGAAAGCCTCAGAAGCTCCTTTTTTTTTTTTTTTTTTTTTTTTTTTTTGAGATGGAGTCTCGAGCCAGGCTGGAATGCAGTGGCACAATCTCGGCTCACTGAAACCTCCGTCTCCTGGGTTAAACAATTCTCCTGCCTCAGCTTCTGGAGTAGCTGGATTACAGGCATATGCTACCATGCCCGGCTAACTTTTTGTATTTTAGTAGAGATGGGGTTTCACCATGTTGGCCAGGATGGTTTCAATTTCTTGACCTCGTGATCTGCCTGCCTCAGTCTCCCAAAGTGCTGGGATTACAGGCGTGAGCCACGGCGCCCGGGCCAGAGGCTCCTTCTTTACCTGCCCGCCTCCCTTCGGTGGCTCTGTTGGGTTGGCTGTGAGACGGAGACCAAGCCCCACCCCTCCCTCTGTGTACAGAAAAGGAAACAGTCCCAGAGGTGGGGCACAGCAATGTGTGGCCAGCACCCACACAGCCGGCGAGGCCAGGTGACAGCCCTGTGAGGGAAGAAAACAGGCCGCATTGCTGCCTGTACCTTAAAAACCTTGATGAGGCAGCCAGCCGAGTGCAGGTGGTCCGGCGGAAGCCCCTTGTCACTAGGCCTGAAAGTGTCAATCAGGAGGCGGAAAGGGACGCCTTTCTCTCCACCTTTCTTTCGGGGTGTGAACTCTGTGCTGATGCAGTGAACCTGAGATGGAGAAGAAACAGAGAAAATGGGGTGACTCAAGTCTACCCGAAACCTGTTATCCACCTGCCACCTGTCAGCCACTTACTACTACAGCAATTTTCCCCAACCGGTGTCCATTCTATTTTTTCTTTTTTGAGACGGGCTCTTGCTCTGCTGCCCACAAGTGGCGGCCATCTCGGCTCACGGCAGCCTCCGCCTCTCAGGTTCCTGCGATTCTCCTGCCTCAGCCTCAAGAGTGGCTGGGATTACAGGACTTGTGCCTCCATGCCGTTAATTTTTGTATTTTTAGTAGAGATGGGGTTTCATCATGTTGACCAGGCTGGTCTCAAACTCCTGACTTCAGGTGATCCACCCACCTCAGCCTCCCAAAGTACTGGGATTACAGGCATGAGCCACCGCGCCTGGCCAGCTTCCATTTTTTTTTTTTTTTTTTTTTTTTTGAGACGGAGTTTCGCTCTTGTTACCCAGGCTGGAGTGCAATGGCGCGATCTCGGCTCACCGCAACCTCCGCCTCCTGGGTTCAGGCAATTCTCCTGCCTCAGCCTCCTGAGTAGCTGGGATTACAGGCACGCATCACCATGCCCAGCTAATTTATTGTATTTTTAGTAGAGACGGGGTTTCACCATGTTGACCAGGATGGTCTCGATCTCTTGACCTCATGATCCACCCGCCTTGGCCTCCCAAAGTGCTGGGATTACAGGCTTGAGCCACCGAGCTTCCATTCTTAAAGCATCACTTTATGAGGTTCTTTCCCTTGGTCAACATCCTTCAGTGGCTCCCCATGGTTATGAAACCAGAAGCAAAGTTCCTAACCCTGACATTGGAGCACCTTAAAGAGTTGAGCCTTGCTGCACGGCTGCTCTTTCTCATCCATCAGTGAACCCACTGACCTACCCTGCCCCGGTAATCAGGACCCCAACACACCTGCAGAGTTTTCACGAGAGACCTCTACCCAGAAAGCTCCCTCTACTCACATCTGAGCCAAGATTTCCCCTTCAAGGGTAGAGTGGCCAGATAAAATACAGGATATCCAGTAAAGTTTGAATCTCAGGTAAACAACAAATAATTTTTAGTATAAGTGTATCTCAACTATTGCATGAAATATACTTAGACTAAAAAAAAAAAAAAAAAGGTCATTTATTTATTTTTAGACAGAGTTGCCCAGGCTGGAGTGTAGTGGCATGATCTCAGCTCACTGCAACCTCCACCTTCCTATTTTTAAAAATATTTAAAATTTAAATTTGGCTGGGCATAGTGGCTCATGTCTATGATCCCAGAACTTTGGGAGACTGAGGCAAGAGGATCGCTTCGGACCAGGAGTTTGAGGCCAGTCTGGGCAACAGAGTGAGACCTTACCTGTACAGAGAATTTAAGAATTAGGCCGGGCGCGGTGGCTCAAGCCTGTAATCCCAGCACTTTGGGAGGCCGAGGTGGGCGGATCACGAGGTCAAGAGATCGAGACCATCTGGTCAACATGGTGAAACCCCGTCTCTACTAAAAATACAAAACATTAGCTGGGCATGGTGGCACGTGCCTGTAATCCCAGCTACTCAGGAGGCTGAGGCAGGAGAATTGCCTGAAACCAGGAGGCAGAGGTTGTGGTGAGCCGAGATCGTGCCATTGCACTCCAGCCTGGGTAACAAGAGCGAAACTCCGTCTCAAAAAAAAAAAAAAAAAGAAAAATCAGCCAGGTATGGTGGTGGTGCATCCCTGTAATCCTGGCAACTCAGGAGGCTGAGGCAGGAGAATTGCTTGAACCCAGAAGGCGGAGGTTGCAGCCAGCCTAGATCATGCCACTGCACTTCAGTTTAGGCGACAAGAGTGGGACTCTTGTTGCCAAAAAAAAAAAAAAAAAAAAAAAAAAGGCAGTATTTTTCAGTTATAAAGGGATAGATGGGGTTTCTTCATGTTGGCCAGGGTAGTCTTGAACTCCTGATCTCAGGTGATCTGCGCCCACCTCAGGCTCCCAAAGTGCTGGGATTACAAACATGAGCCACTGTGCCCAGCCTTTCTTCTTCTTTTTTTTTTTTTTTGAGATAAAGTCTCACTCTGTCACCCATGCTGGAGTGCAGTGGCACCATCTCGGCTCACTGCAACCTCCACCTCCCACGTTCAAGCTAGTATCCTGCCTCAGCCTCCCAAGTAGCTGGGATTACAGGCATGGCTAATTTTTGCATTTTTAGCAGAGACAGGGTTTCACCACACTGGCCGGGCTGGTCTCCTGACCTCAAGCAATGAGCCTGCCTTTGGCCTCCCAAAGGGCTGAAATCACAGGTATGAGCCACCGTGCCTGGCCTATGCATCCTTTATATAGTAAGGATATAATGCAGCCAGATGTGGTGGCTCACACCTGTGATCCCAGCACTTTGGAAGTGTGAAGTGGAAGGATTGCTTGAGCCCAGGAGTTTGAGACCAGCCTGGGCAACATAATGTGAGACTTCATCTCTATAGTAAAAAAAAAAAAAAGAATAAAAAATAAACATAGAGGCTGGACGCGGTGGCTCACGCCTGTAATCCCAGAACTTTGGGAGGCCGAGGCGGGAGGATCATGAGGTCAAGAGATCGAGACCATCTTGGTCAACATGGTGAAACCTCGTCTCTACTAAAAATACAAAAAATTAGCTGGGCATGGTGGCGCGTGCCTGTAATCCCAGCTACTCGGGAGGCTGAGGCAGGAGAATTGCTTGAACCCAGGAGGCAGAGGTTATGGTGAGCCGAGATTGCGCCATTGCATTCCAGCCTGGGTAACAAGAGCGAAACTCTGTCTCAAAAAAAAAAACAAACAAACAAACAAAAAAACTAAACATAGAAATAAAATATTAGCTTGAACCTGGGAGACGGAGGCTGCAGTGACCTTGAGCTGATATTGCACCACTCCACTCCAGCCTGTGCAACAGAGCAAGACTCTGTCTAAAAAAAAAAAAAAAAAAAAAAATTAGCTGGGCATGGTGGTACACACCTGTAGTCCCAGCTACTTGGGAGGCCAAGGCAAGAGGACTGCCTGCACCTAGAAGTTCAAGAATTCAAGGTTGCATTAAGTTTTGAGTTAATGATTACACCACTACACTCCATCACTCCAGGCTGGGCAACAGAGTGAGACCCTGACTCTAAAAGAAAAAAAAAAAAAGGACATAATGCATTGTATGTCATAGGTGGCAAATATTTTTCCCATTTATTGTTTGATGTCTCTTTTTTTTTTTTTTTTTTTTTGAGACAGAGTTTCACTCTTGTTACCCAGGCTGGAGTGCAATGGCAAGATCTCGGCTCATTGAAACCTCCGCCTCCTGGGTTCAGGCAATTCTCCTGCCTCAGCCTCCTGGGTAGCTGGGATTACAGGCACGCACCACCATGCCCAGCTAATTTTTGGTATTTTTAGTAGAGACGGGGTTTCACCATGTTGACCAGGATGGTCTCGATCTCTTGACCTCGTGATCCACCTGCCTCGGCCTCCCAAAGTGCTGGGATTACAGGCTTGAGCCACCACGCCCGGCCCTGATGTCTCTTTTATAATCTTGCCTATGGAGTTCTAGACCACTACTTTTCAGGAAGCTCAATTCTGCCCTGTGTTTTGTAGTTTCTTCCATTGCTTTTTGTTTGTTTTTGAGACGGAGTCTCACTCTGTCACCAGTGCAGTGGCTGATCTCAGCTCACTGCAACCTCAGCCTCCCGGGTTCAAGCAATTCTCCTGTCTCAGCCTCCCAAGTAGCTGGGACTACAGGTGCAGGCCACCACACCCAACTAATATTTTTGTACTTTTAGTAGAGTTGGGGTTTCACTGTGTTAGCCAGGATGGTCTCGATCTCTTGATCTCATGATCCGTCCCTCTCAGGCTCCCTAAGTGCTGGGTTACAGGCATGAGCCACCGTGTCTGGCTCTCCATTGCTTTAATGTTTGACAAGTCTTCCTCTGTGCTGAGATTTGATCCATATTTTTCCTTCAAGGCCCTTTCTGGCAGAGTTTTGTTCTTTTTTGAAACAGAGTCCTGCTTTGTCATTCAGGCTAAAGTGCTGTGGTGCAACCTTGGTTCACTGCAACCTCCACCTCCTGGGTTCAAGCGATTCCTCTGCTTCAGACTCTCAAGTAGCTGGATTACAGACAAGCCTCTAGGCCTGGCTAATTTTTTTTTTTTTTTTTTTTTTTTTTTTTTTTTTTTTTTTTTAAGTAGAGACAGGGTTTCGCCAAGTTGGCCAGGCTGGTGTCAAACTCCTGACCTCAAGTGATGCACCCACTTCAGCCTCCCAAAGTACTGGATTACAGCGTGAGCCACCCTGCCTGGCCCAGAGATTCATTCTTATTTCCACCTCACCTATGCCCAAACTTACCTTCCTTTTCCACCTACACGGTTGCCACCCCCATGCCTCTTCCCAGGCCCAGCTTCAGGCTCACCTGCAGGAAAAGTGATGTCCTCTTGGTTGGGTCCCAGTGAAACTCCACCGTGTTGAGCTGTGAGGGCAGCACTTGGGGTGCTATGACTCCCAGGGACAGTGGCACATCTGCAGGCACAGGTGGCAAAGCAGGGAGCCAGGCTCAGCCTTCCCAGTCCACAAGGACTTCCAAGCCAGAGCGCAGGCTGGAAGGGCCCCGGGCCTTTCCCCACTCACCGATGTCCAGGATGCGATTCCCAGGCCGGCTCCACCTCCACTCAGCCAGCTGCTGCTGCTCTGTGGACTGCAGGCGCCGGTCATGAAACGACACCCGCACCACACTCTGCAGCCACAGGAGAGCGTGGCACACAGTCAGAGGGCGCCGGGCACTGAGGACGGAGCCTTCATACCACGTAGGCCGACCTTCCCGCACCTCCCTTCCTACCCCAAGGAGGCATTAGGACTTAGAATCACCAATCCGTGTTCAAATGCCCATCTGCCATCCACTACTGTGAACCAGAGAAGGAATCTAGAGAAGTTGAGCCTGTTTCCTCATTTGTAAAAAGGGGGAGTTAATGCCTTCCCACCCTAGGCACACCACCCATTTCTAGTAACATGCCACTGCTCGTCATTTCATAGAATATGTGTAATTACTTGTTTTAGAATGCAAACCTCCTGAGGAAGGGAACCATATCTGTCTCATTATGATGAATCACTAGCTCATAGAACATTTTCTGGCATAGAATGGGGGCTAGATAATTTTTTGAGAAAAGGTCATGTGTGTGAATAATGCTGTGTAAATGTATTTCTAATTTTATTTTACTTTATTTTTTTATTTTTTTCTGAGACAGAGTTTCACTCTTGTTACCCAGGCTGGAGTGCAATAGTGCTATCTTGGCTCACCGCAACCTCCGCCTCCTGGGTTCAAGCAATTCTCCTGCCTCAGCCTCCCGAGTAGCTGGGACTACAGGCGTGTGCCACCATGCCCAGCTAATTTTTGTATTTTTAGTAGAGACAGGGTTTCACCATGTTGACCAGGATGGTCTCGATCTCTTGACCTCATGATCCACCCGCCTCGGCCTCCCAAAGTGCTGGGATTACAGGTGTGAGCCACCGCGCCCGGCTGATTTTATTTTATTTTAAAGACAGGGTTTCACCATATTGGTCAGGCTGGTCTTAAACTCCTGACCTCAGGTGATCCACCTGCCTCAGCCTCCCAAAGAGCCAGGATTACAGGCGTGAGCTACCGCGCCCAGCTCTAATTTTATTATCATTATTATTATTATTTTTTTGAGACGGAGTTTCGCCCTTGTTACGCAGGCTGGAGTGCAATGGCGCGATCTCGGCTCACCGCAACCTCCACCTCCTGGGCTCAGGCAATTCTCCTGCCTCAGCCTCCAGAGTAGCTGGGATTACAGGCACGTGCCACCATGCCCAGCTAATTTTTTTGCACTTTTTAGTAGAGACAGGGTTTCACCATGTTGACCAGGATGGTCTCGATCTCTTGACCTCGTGATCCACCCGCCTCGGCCTCCCAAAGTGCTGGGATTACAGGCTTGAGCCACCGCGCCCGGCTATCATTATTGTTATTTATTTTTTGAGATGAAGTCTTGCTCTGTCACCAGGCTGGAGTTCAGTGTTGTGATCTCAGCTCACTGCAACCTCTGCCTCCTGGGTTCAAGTGATTTCTCCTGCCTCAGCCTCCTGAGTAGCTGGGACTATAAGTGCACCACCACGCCCAGCTAAATTTTGTATTTTTTTTTTTTTTTTTTTTTTTTTTGAGACAGAGTTTCACTCTTGTTACCCAGGCTGGAGTGCAATGGCACCATCTCGGCTCACCGTAACCTCCGCCTTCCAGATTCAAGTGATTCTCCTGCCTCAGCCTCCTGAGTAGCTGGGATTACAGGCGTGCGCCACCATGCCCAGCTAATTTTTTGTATTTTTAGTAGAGACGGTGTTTCACCATGTTGACCAGGATGGTCTCGATCTCTTGACCTCGTGATCCACCCACCTCGGCCTCCCAAAGTGCTGGGATTACAGGTGTGAGCCACCGCACCCGGCCAAATTTTGTATTTTTAGTAGAGTTGGGGTTTTGCCATATTGGTCAGGATGGTCTCGATCTCTTGACCTCATGATTTGCCTGCCTTGACCTCCCAAAGTGCAGGGATTACAGGCGTGAGCCACCGCATCCGGCCTATTTTTATGATTTTTTTTTTTTTTTTTTTTTTTGAGAGGGAGTTTCGCTCTTGTTACCCAGGCTGGAGTGCAATGGTGCGATCTCGGCTCACTGCAACCTCCGCCTCCTGGGTTCAGGCAATTCTCCTGCCTCAGCCTCCTGAGTAGCTGGGATTACAGGCACGTGCCACCATGCCCAGCTAATTTTTTGTGTTTTATTTTTTTTTTATTTTTTTTTTATTTTTTTTTTTTATTTTTTTTTATTTTTTTTTTTGAGACGGAGTTTCGCTCTTGTTGCCCAGGCTGGAGTGCAATGGCACGATCTCGGCTCACCGCAACCTCCGCCTCCTGGGTTCAGGCAATTCTCCTGCCTCAGCCTCCTGAGTAGCTGGGATTACAGGCACACGCCACCATGCCCAGCTAATTTTTAGTATTTTTAGTAGAGACGGGGTTTCACCATGTTGACCAGGATGGTCTTGATCTCTTGACCTCGTGATCCACCCGCCTCGGCCTCCCAAAGTGCTGGGATTACAGGCTTGAGCCACCGCGCCCGGCTTTTGTGTTTTTAGTAGAGACGGGGTTTCACCATGTTGACCAGGATGGTCTTGATCTCTCGACCTCGTGATCCACCCGCCTTGGCCTCCCAAAGTGCTGGGATTACAGGCTTGAGCCACCGCGCCCGGCCAATTTTTATGATTTTTTTTTGAGACAGAGTCTGCTCTGTTGCTCAGGCTGGAGTGTAGTGACACGATCTTGGCTCACTGCAATCTTGGCCTCCTGGGTTCAAGCCATTCTCATGCCTCAGCCTCCCGAATACCTGGGATTACAGGTGTGTGCCATTACACCCAGCTAATTTTTGTATTTTTAGTAGAGGCAGGGTTTTGCCATATTGCCCAGGCTAGTCTTGAACTCCTGACCTCAAGTGATCTGCCTGCCTCGGCCTCCCAAAGTGCTGGGATTACAGGCGTGAGCCACTGCGGCTGGCCTCCACTGTGTAAATGTGTTTCTAAATCTCAGTTCTGCTACTTACTGGCTCTGTGTCCTTGAGAAAACACTTAACCTCTCTGTGCCTGTTTCTTCAATTCTTGCCCACCACTGAGCTGTGGTGAGGGTCCAGCTAAATGACAGACTTGAGAGGGTTCTCTGATGATGACATCACTGTGATGACGTTGGCTTCCTGCCCAGAGGAACTGTCACACCCAGCCTTTGCCACTTCTGGGGAGGAGTGTACTCACCTTCAGCAGCTGGGGACGCTGGGTAGCCTCACACAGCTTGGAGCTGCAGAGCATCCGCACCTCATAGGACTGGCCTGGGAGGGATTAAGGGGATGTGTGAGCCCCTCTCTGAGGGGCAAAATGGCACCTGCCACTTCCAATCCAGCTCACCCTGGGCCCAGCTTCCGGAGCTCACTGGCCACTAGCTTCTTCCCTCCCCCAGGCCCAGCATACCCTGGTTCAGGTAGGTGAGGGTCTCCTCCTGCTGCTTCACAGCTGGTGAGGTGGCTGCACAGAGCACATACTGGAACATGGGGCAGGGTGGCTCCGGGCCAGGGATGTTGGGCAGCTCCTCCTGCTTCAAGTAGGGCAAGGGCGGGGGCTCCCTGCCAGGGAGAGGAGGGTTCTGCCAGCTTTCTGCCCTGTCCATCCCCTTTTCTAAGGGTCTTTGACCCTCTATGCCAGGCCTTCCCTCTGGGGAGCCCGCAGTTTCCTGTAGCAGGCCCCTGAGCCGCAGCCAGGACGGAAGGGACCCCCATTCAGTACCCTGGATCCTCAGGAGGCCCACCTGAAGGTGCTAGTCCCGGATTTGTAGCCGTTCTACTCAACAGCTGCCACCAATTACTTGTCTTTGCAAACTCAAGGTTTGCCTGATACTGAGTAAAATCCCAACAAGATGTCCTAACTGGATCAGGGTGTTTTTGAGATGTCCCAGGACGCACTAAACTCCGGATACATCTGACCACTTCCCATCTCCAGAGGAGCTCAGGAGCAGGAGCCCTACTCTCCTCAGCTTGAAATTGACGAGGCCCACCCCAACTTCAGAGCAGCACCTTCCCTGGGACCTGGTGGATCCACCCCTTACCTGAGTAGGCTGCTGGGGGGTGCAGGGTATAGATCCCCAGCACTGGGCCACAGGTGCTCTGGCTGGTTGTGCCAAAACAGCATCTTGGAGAGGGAGCAGAGCCGGCTGTGAAGCCGCTCAGTGTAGGGTTGGGCTGCACCCTCTAGGCCCCACTGCTGGGGCCTCCACCTTTATACACAGAAGCACCCCTGCAAAAGGGTGGGAGGGGCCTGGCCTCTTATTGGCTCAGGGCTCTAGGACACTGCGGACCTATAGGGACAGCCCAGGTTGAGGGGAATCAAGAGCTGGGTCCCCAGGGCTCCCCAGCACTCATTAACTTGAAGGGGTGATGGGGGTACAGCAAAACAAAGTGACAGGATGGATGTCCACTCCCCTACTGTTTCCAAGAGGCCCAGGGATAATGAAGGGCACTCTCAAGCTTCAAGACTGGCCCCAGATCCATAAGCCATGCAGAGTCCTAGAGAACCCTGGGCTCGGCCCCTCCCCTGACCCCATGGGAGAAGCCTGTCCACTCTAGGGCACAGGACAGGCAGACAGACAGCCTTGCAGGGGCCCACAAATGGGCCTCTGATGCCCACTGCCCTCCCTCCTCTGCCTGACCGCACACACACACACACAGGCAGGACACATGTCCTTCAGCCGAGGGCTGCCTAGCCAGGCCTCTGGAGCTTACAGAAAACAACCTAGCGTGTTGTGCAAACACTGAGGGTGGCGCTTCCAGGAGAGGGAGGCTTGCGCACGGGAGCTTCCCTCTAGAGCGGCCCAGGAGCTCCAGTGGGGCTGGTTCCTTTGCCCCTTCCTTGGCCTGGGGCTTGGAGCAGGCTGTTTATGGACAAATACAGTCAGCCTGGGGGCGGGCCTCTTTCCCCACACAGAGCACCTGTTGTCACTGTATACAGACAGCCTCGGCCCCCTGCCCACCTCCTACTACTGTGTTTGGTATAAATAGACCTAGGGCAGAGAGCAGAGATGGGGTCCAAAACTGTGGCTGACTCGTGGGACTCTAGCTACCCAGGCTCCCAGATTCTGCGGCACAGGCCTGGGAGGGGTGGCGGTGGAGCCAAAGAGCCGCCCCATCCCTACTCTGCCGCCTTCATCTCCAGTCACCTGGCACCAATGGGGAGGATGGGGGAGCCTGGAGGAATGGAGGCATTCCTGCCACTGGGGCCACAGAAGCAGCCGGAGCCCCTGCAGTCCCCTCTATACATTGTCCCCAAGGCTGCAAGGACCCTCCCCGAGCTGGAGTCCACACTGGGAAGCACCCTCAAGCCCTTGGGGAGGGCACAGCAGGATCCCAGGAGGAGGGGGAGAGGAGGGTAGGAGGGGTCCCTGTGGAACTTGGTGCTGGCCTGGGGGGAGTTGTGCCATCTGAGCAGGGGTGGGAGGGGTGGGGCAGGGAAGGCCGAGCAGGCCAGGGGGAGGCCTGCTCTAGTGGTGGAGGTAGAAAGGGTAGAAGCTGGTGTGGGCGCCCTTTGCCCCTTGGGGACACCACCCACCACCCGGGGCTGGCTCAGAGCGGCTCTCGACTCCAGAACCCGATCCCCAACCTGCTCACCCTCCGTCTCCGAAGCAGTCTGCCCTCCCGGTTTTCCGGCTTCTCAGAGTCTCCGGGCTTTGCCCACATCCAGGTGTTGCTGGGCCTGCTCTAGCTTTCTTGGCTCTCTCTCTAAGGGGAAAAAGCTGGGGCTTGGAACAGATGCAACTGGGCCGGTCCCAGCCCCCATCCCAATCTTACGCTGTGCCTCCTGGACCAGGCACAGCACAGAGTCTGGACAATTTATCCTCAGGCTCAGAAGGTCCTAAGAAAACTTTGGGTCCAGCCCCCCACTCTGCACAGGAGTCTCAGGCCCTTGGAAGGTCTGAGGCCCAGTACGCAAAAGGCACTGCCCAGACTCGGCTATTCGAATTCTGAACCTATCTTTTTCTCCCTAAGACGGGGGCAAGGTCTCCTTCCCGTTCACCGTGGCACCGAGGGTTAAATGATGGTCTGAGGAGCTGCAGCTGACTCACCTCCTCAGGCGCTCCCGGTGTAGCAAGAAACGTCACTGATAACCCCAGGGTCCTAGCCAGAGGGGCACAGACGTGACATCCCAGAAAACTCCCCACCACAGATCATCTCAGGACAATTTTGGGGGTGCACTTTTTTTGAGACAGGCTCTTGCTCTGTCACCCAGGATGGGGTTTTGTTGTACTCCCATCTCCCCTTCAACTTAATGATTGATTAACTTGATTCCCCCTTGATTAACTCTTGATTCCCCCAACCTGGGCTGTGCCCCAGGTCCAGAGGGTCCTAGAGCCCTAGGTGCTCAGCCAGTAAGAGGCCCAGGCCCCGCCCACCCTTTTGCAGGTGTGCTTCTGTGTATAAAGGTGGAGGCCCCACTGGGCATGGTGGCTCATGCCTGTAATCCTAGCACTTTGGGAGGCCGAGGTGGGTGGATCACCTGAGGTCAGGAGTTCAAGACCAGCCATCATGGAGGAACCCCATCTTAAAATAAATAAATAAATAAATAAACAGAAAGAAAAAGAGCCGGGTGCGGTGGCTCAAGCCTGTAATCCCAGCACTTTGGGAGGCCGAGGCGGGTGGATTACGAGGTCGAGAGATCGAGACCATCCTGGTCAACATGGTGAAACCCCGTCTCTACTAAAAATACAAAAAAGTAGCTGGGCATGGTGGCGCGTGCCTATAATCCCAGCTACTCAGGAGGCTGAGGCAGGAGAATTGCCTGAACCCAGGAGGCGGAGGTTGCAGTGAACCGAGATCGCACCACTGCACTCCAGCCTAGGCCACAGAGCTAGATTCTATCTCGAGAAAAAAAAAAAAAGAAAGAAAATGTACAAATGGGCCGGGCGCGGTGGCTCAAGCCTGTAATCCCAGCACTTTGGGAGGCTGAGGCGGGCGGATCACGAGGTCAAGAGATCGAGACCATCCTGGTCAACATGGTGAAACCCCGTCTCTACTAAAAATACAAAAAATTAGCTGGGCATGGTGGCGCGTGCCTGTAATCCCAGCTACTCAGGAGGCTGAGGCAGGAGAATTGCCTGAACCCAGGAGGCGGAGGTTGCGGTGAGCCGAGATCGCGCCATTGCACTCCAGCCTGGGTAACAAGAGCGAAACTCCGTCTAAAAAAAAAAAGAAAAAAGAAAAAGAAAGGTGGAGGCCCCAGGAGGGGAGCCCAGTGGGTGCAGCCCAACCCCACGCTAAGCTGTTTCACAGCCGGCCCTATTCCCTTTCCAAGATGCTGCTCCAGATCAGCAGCCAGGTGAAGGGGTCCCTCCTCCCAGCTAAATGTCCCTAGTGCCTTCGGGTGCACAGTTTACCGGACACCATCTGCCCCGAGCAGTGCCCTCTGGAGTTAGACCGTGAGAAGGGCTGGCTCAAACCCTCAGGTCCTCGGGAGTTCCTCTCTAGCACCACACTCAGTTTCTCCTGGGGAAGACTCTCTGCTCACATTTCAGATTTCAGACTTGCTGCCTGCTTCTATTTTTTTTTTTTTTTTTTTTTTTTTTTTTTTTTTGAGACGGAGTTTCGCTCTTGTTACGCAGGCTGGAGTCCAATGGCGCGATCTCAGCTCACCGCAACCTCCGCCTCCTGGATTCAGGCAATTCTCCTGCCTCAGCCTCCTGAGTAGCTGGGATTACAGGCACGCGCCACCATGCCCAGCTAATTTTTTGTATTTGTAGTAGAGATGGGGTTTCACCATGTTGACCAGGATGGTCTCGATCTCTTGACCTCGTGATCCACCCGCCTCGGCCTCCCAAAGTGCTGGGATTACAGGCTTGAGCCACTGCGCCCGGCCGCTGCCTGCTTCTTACTTAGCCCTTCCCATAGCCCCTCCCTCTGACGCTCACGTCCTCCACGGCCTGTCTCTGGGCTTCGCAGCGCTCTGCCCAAGTCCTTCACGAAATTATCCAACGTGCAGTGAAGGTTTGTGTACTTTGTCTAATGTCTTTTTTCCCACCAGAGTGAAAGCTCCCTGAGGGCAGGGACTAGGAGAGGCGCACTAATGTTGGGGTTAAGATCATGTTTCTTGGGCCGGGCGCGGTGGCTCAAGCCTGTAATCCCAGCACTTTGGGAGGCTGAGGCGGGCGGATCACGAGGTCAAGAGATCGAGACCATCCTGGTCAACATGGTGAAACCCCGTCTCTACTAAAAATACAAAAAATTAGCTGGGCATGGTGGTGCGTGCCTGTGATCCCAGCTACTCAGGAGGCTGAGGCAGGAGAATTGCCTGAACCCAGGAGGCGGAGGTTGCGGTGAGTCGAGATCGCGCCATTGCACTCCAGCCTGGGTAACAAGAGCGAAACTACGTCTCAACAACAACAACAAAAAAGATTATGTTTCTTTTCTTTCTTTTTTTTTTTTTTTGAGATGGAGTATCGCTCTGTTGCCCAGGCTGGAGTGCAGTGGCACTATCCTGGCTCACCGCAACCTCTGCCTCCTGGGTTCAAGATATTCTCGTGCCTCAGCCTCCTGAGTAGCTGAGATTACAGGCATGTGCCACTATGCAAGGCTAACTTTTGTATTTTTAGTAGAGACAGGGTTTCATCATATTAGCCAGGCTGGTCTTGAACTCCTGACCTTGTGATCCACTTGCCTCTGCCTCTCAAAGTGCTGAGATTACAGGTGTGAGCCACTGCGCGTTTTTTTTTTGTTTTGTTTTGTTTTTTGAGATGGAGTCTGACTCTGTTGCACAGGCTGGAATGCAGTGACATGATCTCAGGTTCAAGTGATTCTCCTGCCTCAGCCTTCTGAGTAGCTGGGATTATAAGCACCTGCCACCATGCCTGCCTAATTTTTGTATTTTTAGTAGAGACAGGGGTTTCTCCATGTTGGCCAGGCTGGTCTTGAACTCATGACTGCAGGTGATCCGCCTGCCTCAGCCTCCCAAAGTGCTGGGATTACAGGCGTGAGCCACCATGCCTGGCGTCTGTTTCTTAGTAGGCTGTTCTTCAGTGCTCAGTATGACTTCAGAGAGCTTTTCTTTTTTTCTTTTTTTTGAGATAGAGTCTGGCTCTTGTTGCCCAGGCTGGAGTGCAATGGCACCATCTCGGCTCATTACAACCTCTGCTTCCCGGGTTCAAGTGATTCTCCTGTCTCAGCCTCCTGAGTAGCTAGGATTACAGGCATGCACCACTTCACCTGGCTAATTTTGTATTTTTAGTAGAGACGGGGTTTCTCCATGTTTGTCAGACTGGTCTCGAACTTCCGACTTCAGGTGAACCGCCTGCCTCAGCCTCACAAAGTGCTGGGATTGCAGTTGTGAGCCACCAGGCCTGGCCGACTTCAGAGTGCTTTACAAACTTTCTTACATAGTAGATACTTTTTTTTTTCTGTTACTCTATTATTGCTCCCCATTCTATAGATGGGGAAACTGAGACAGAGAGGTTAAATAGCTAGCCCAGGGTCACACAACTAGGAGGAAACAGAGCCAGGACTTGAACTCAAGCCATCTGTCACTGTCCCTGCTCTTAATCACTGTTCTATGCCCCACTCTTCAGGATACGTATGTGTGGGCTTTTATTTTTCTTTGAGACAGGGTCTCACTTTGTCTCCCAGGTTGGAGTGCAATGGTGTGATCATGGCTCACTGCAGCCTTGACCTCCAACACTCAAGCAGTCCTCCTACCTCAGATTCCCAGGTAGCTGGGACTATGTGCTAAAGCCACCATGCCTAGCTAATTAAAAATTTTTTTTGTAGAGATGGGATCTCACTATGTTGCCCGATCTGGTCTCAAACTCCGTGTCTCAAACGATCCTCCTACTTTGGCCTCCCAAATTGCTAGCATTACAGGCGTGAGCCAGCACACCCAGCCTTTTCAAAACAAATCTTGGGCCAGGCGAGGTGGGTCTTCCTGTCTATTTTTGCTGTGAAGCCTTTGGCCACCAGAAGGATCCCAGGCGCCCTCTACTTGGTCCTCTGTGTCTAGTGTGCTCCCCTTGGGAGCCAGAGAGGTTTCCCTAAGACACAGGAATGACCCAGTTACTTTTCTTTCTTTCTTTCTTTCTTTTTTTTTGTTGAGACGGAGTTTCGCTCTTGTTACCCAGGCTGGAGTGCAATGGCACGATCTCGGCTCACCGCAACCTCCGCCTCCTGGGTTCAGGCAATTCTCCTGCCTCAGCCTCCTGAGTAGCTGGGATTACAGGCACGCACCACCATGCCCAGCTACTTTTTTGTATTTTTAGTAGAGACGGGGTTTCACCATGTTGACCAGGATGGTCTCGATCTCTTGACCTCGTGATCCACCCGCCTCAGCCTCCCAAAGTGCTGGGATTACAGGCTTGAGCCACCGCGCCCGGTGACCCAGTTACTTTTCTACGGAGAACTCCCCACGGCCTCCGATAACCCTCAGTGCCATTCTCAAGCTGGGCTGTGGAAGTCCCGGGGTAACTATGGGTCCTATTCCAGGCTATCCATGGCACACAATGGTTAGTGCTAAAAATCATATTTTTGGTAGGAAAACTAACACAGATATTCTTGGAGTCAAATGCAAAGCTTGCACCAGTGTTTAAAATAGAGTCATGTCTTAAAATCCCTCTCGTTTGGGGTGAACCACTTTGCCTGCCTCCCCTCCCTGCCCCCCGTGGCATGTCCGAATTGCTCCGGCGGTGAATGAGTTTGAGAAGCCCCCTTGTGCAGAGAAAACCAGCTTCCCGGTCCGGCACTCCAGGCCATTTGTTCCCTTTTTCCTGCCTTTGGCGCTCACCACCTCTCTCCCTCCGGGCTTTCCAGTAGCTCCGGAACCGGCTGTTCTGTTTCACACCTCCATGCCTTTGCCTAGGCTGTTCCCTCTGCCTAGAATATTCTGGTCCCCTCTGCCTTACAGTCCCCGAGATGGCCCTGGTTAGCTCAGCTTGATGTGGCCCTCTGTATTACCTCTCTCTGGGTCAGAATCTACAGGAGGGCCTGGCATGCAGGGACAAGGCGCCCCGGTGCCCAGAACCAACCCATACACTTGGTAGAAACTCACGGTTTAGATCGTCTCCAAAGCAGACTCTCGAAGGTCCTGCCTAAACGCCCCCCAACCTGGGCTGCCCCATGCTGCTTTCTGTGCAGTCTGCAGGGGGCAGTGTGGACCCAGGCCGGCCACAGGTCCCAGGCTGCTTCAGCTGGGTCTAGACTCCCCTGCAGGACCTCTCCCCAGGTGGTAACCCCGAGGGAGGAGTTAAACGCAGGCTCGTCCTCTCTGCCTCAAGTCTCCTCGGCATCACCACACTCACGCTTGTCCCACACAGTAAGCCATGGGCACCCTCACCACCAACACCCAATCCAGCTGTGACCAACTTCATCCCCCTCCTAAACGACACTCACTCTCAGCCACAGCTCCTCCCTGCCTGCGCCTGGCCTCCTCTCCAGCAAAAGATCCTCCTTGAAGAATTCGGGGGTCCACAGTGCTCATCTCTCCAAAATTCTAACCCTCAACCATGCGCCCCTCCACAGGGCTCCACCCACTTGCTCACCCGAAGTGATGCTCTTGCTGTCACCTTGGCAACAGATGCTCTGTAGGTGGGCGGGGGGAACGGACTGGAGGACAGGACACTATTGGAAGCACAGGGTGGGGGGACGCAGTGTAGACAAACTGGCACAGGGCTGACAGGGGCAGCTGAGGGCTAGGATGCCCCACCCCCACCCCGCCACGGCTGCTGTCAGCCCCATGTCCCCAGCCTCAAGGAGAAAAGAAGCAGAACAGAAGACGATGTGTTCCTGGAGAGAGGGGTTTTTTTCATGGAGGAAAAGGAAACAGCTGTAACCCCATTATCCCCTCACACAAGAACCGCTCTCCCAGAGAGCCTGGCTTTGTGGTGGGGAGAGGGGGCGGCAGGAGGGAGGGTGTGAGGGATTGCATACACAGAGCCCATCTTGTTCCCCTACAGGAGGCCTGGGGCTCAGAGCGAGGGAACAGCTCACCCAGGGCGCATTAGGGACAGTGCCATGGGCAGTGGGAGGGTGGCTCCATGCCAGTGTCCCAAGCTCCAGGGACTGGAGGCAGCAGGGGATGGGGGGGGCTTCTCCAGCCCCTGGGGACCTGGCTGTCCCAGATGCCACAGCCGGGAAGTATGTCAGGCATTTGCGTAAGAGCCTTCTGTATTTCCATAAAATCATAATTACCGTTGCCTGCCATGAGCCTTAGCTCATTAGAGCGGTATCTGCCTCTTGGGCCCCAGGTGGGCTGGTTGGGGGAGGTAGGGGATGCTGGGGCAAGGCCAGGACTCTCACTGTGGTCTCTGCATCCCTGGGCTGGGCTGGGACCCTCTTCCCTTCCCCAGCTGGGAGACAGGAACCCAGACAGCTCCCAACCACACTGGGCACCTCCACCCTAGGAGTCCTGATTCTAAAGCTGCAGGGAAAGGCCATCCACTCATGATTTCTGTCCTGGGTGACCCATGGGGCAGAGGACGAAGACACAAAGGGCTTGGACTGGAGGTGTTGATGTAAGGACCACCACCATGGGAGGAGAAGCAATTCCCCACATTAGAGAATCTCAGTCACTCGGAGAGGAGACTCCCTGGGGGTCATATAGGCCAGTGGCTCTTAATCTTTTGGGGATCTCTGGACTCTCCCCAGAAAAATATTTATTATCCTCCGCAATTTTACACAGCTTCAAGGGTTCATGAACTCCCTGAAACTCACTTGCAAGTTCAAGGTTAAGAATCCCCAATAATATTATTAATAATTAGCGGTAATTAATAGCAACTAATAACAACATAAGAATTAACAGGCTGAGCTCAGTGGAACATGCCTGTAGACCCAGTTACTCGGGAGGCTGAGGTGGGAGGATCACTTGAGCCAGGGAGGTAGAGGCTGTAGTGAGCCATGATTGCGCTACTGCACTCCAGCCTGCGCAGCAATGTGACGCCTTGTCTTGAAATAAATAAATAAATACAATAACATCCATTTACTATGCGCTTATTCTGTCTATCTTTTTACTTTTTATTTTTTGAGCTGGAGTTTCACTCTTGTTGCCCAGGCTGGAGTGCAGTGGCGTGATCACAGCTCACCGTAGCCTCCACCTCCTGGGTTCAAGCGATTCTCCTGCCTCAGCCTCCCGAGTAGCTGGGATTACAGGTGCCCACCACCCTACCGGGCTAATTTTTTGTATTTTTTTTTGTTGTTGTTGTTGTATTTTTAGTAGAGACGAGGTTTCACCATGCTGACCAGGATGGTCTCGATCTCTTGACCTTGTGATCCACCCGCCTCAGCCTCCCAAAGTGCTGGGATTACAGGCTTGAGCCACCGCGCCCGGCCCAATTTTTTGTATTTTTAATAGACTCAAACTCCTGACCTCAGGTGATCCACCCACCTTGATGTCCCAAAGTGCTGGGATTACAGGTGTGAGCCACCACTTCCAACCTGTCCATCTCTTTACATATATTAATTCATTTAATCCTCAAAAGAGTGCTAAGAGATACACCATCATTGCCCGCGTTTTAATCCAACTCCTCATTTCAAACTCATCTAATCCAGTTCTGCCAGTCTGACAAGAAGGAAACTCCAGTGCCTTTAGAGATAGCTCTCTGCCCAGGGTCACAAACAGGAGATGAAAGGCAGGGCTGGGCTGAGGCCTGGTCTCTTTTCAAGTGCTAGGCATTGTGCTGCAGGCAGATTTGAAGTCATCCCTGACCCAGGGCTCCCAAGAGCCCACTGCCCACTCTCCCAGCAAGAGGCACCCCAGCTGTCCTATTGCCACTTCTAAGGGAGCCCTCCCCGAGTGTGGCGGCCATTCATCCTCCAGCAGCGCCTGGCCCTCGCTCTGCCCGCCTCTTGTTTCTGCCCTCCGAATCTGAGATGGGGCAACGCTCCTCTCCAAGAGAGGCTGGCCTGGCTGCTTCTGCCTCGTCTCTGAGTCACTGCAGTGGGAGTTGTCAGTACTAAGAGCAATGACTCAGACTCAGTTCAGGAGAGACCGCTCTGAGACACGAAGGCTGCAGTCCAGGAAGGACAGCCAGAGGTCATCGCATCCAGCCCCCTCCTCCCCTGTGCTTGCCCCGCCTCAGGCCTCTGATGTCCAGACTAGGTGGGCCCCACGGTCCTCCAGCTTCCCTGGCTTTCCTCGGTTGCCAGCACCCCGGCTTCCCCCGGGAATTCTCTGTATCTAGTTAGCCTCTCTTTGTCCAGGAATCACCACTTCTAGGTTGGTTCCCCCACAGAATACCAGGCTCCAAATGGCCAAGGAAAATGAGAGAAGGAAGCTGTTTTCTTCTCTCTGCCTCAGAGAAAGCACCGGGAAGGGACAGATTTCCCAGGAGAAACGAGGGAAAGAAAAATAATGGCCTTTCCCTGGCTGGATGTGATGGCAGGTGCCTGTGATCCCAGCACTTTATCCAGGAGACCAATGCAGGGAGATCACTTGAGGTCAGGAGTTCAAAATGAGGCTGGGGCAACAAAGTGAGATCCCTGTCTCTACCAGAATAAAAACTTTTTTTTTTTTTTTTTTTTGAGAGACAGGGTCTCGCTATGTTGCCCAGGCTGGAGTGCAGGGACGCCACAGGTGCGATTCTACTACTGATCAGCACGGGAGTTTTGACCTGCTCCGTTTCCGACATGGGCGGGTTCACCCCTCCTTAGGCAACCTGGTGGCAGCCCGCTCCAGGGAGGTAACCATACTGATGCCAAACTTAGTGTGGATACCCGATCAGCATAGAGCACTACAGCCCAGAACTCCTGGGCTCAAGCGATCCTCCCACCTCAGCTTCCCGGGTAGCTGGGACTACAGGCACGTGCCATCTTGCCCAGCTTTTTTTTTTTAAAGCTTTCCTTTCCTGTCTTCCTGTGTTTTCTGGGCTAAGTGCCACTCTGCACTATCTCATTCATTCTCCTACAGTGGGGTGGACACAATCACTATTTTGCAGATGAAGAAACCAAGGCTCTAGAGTTGGTTGCTAGGCTGGGTGTGGTGGCTCACGCCTGTAATCCCAGCACTTTGGGAGGCCAAGGTGGGTGGATCACCTGAGGTCAGGAGTTCGAGACTAGCCTGGCCAATATGGTGAAACCCCATCTCTGCTAAAAATACAAAAAGTTAGCCAGGTGTGATGGTGAGCACCTGTAACCCGAGCTACTTGGGAGGCTGAGGCATGAGAATCACTTGAACCCAGGAGGCAGAGGTTGCAGTGAGCCAAGATCCTGCCATTGCACTCCAGCCTGGGCAACAAAAGTGAGACTCCATCTAAAAAACAAAACAAAACAAACAATAAAAAACAACTAGGCTCTAAAAGATTGTGTTACATGCCCAAGGCCACACAGTTAATTAGTGACCATAGAGGTACTGGACCCTAAGGAACTCAAAGCCCCTGCTCTTTGAGAGGAGACAGGGGCACCTCCCCCAGAAGATCTCCAAACTCAGAAGAAGGCCCTGTCTATTCCAGCTCGGGATAAGTGGAGGGCCTGACGTCCCTGTCTCAATGCTGCAAGCATTCCGGAAGTCTGAGCTGCCCAGCGAGGGGAGGCTGCACTGGCCTGGGTTGGGCAGGAGGGAGAAGGACAGTCTGGGGCGGGGGATGAGGGAAGACTGGTCATGAACAGGCTTTTGGGGAGACTGATTTGATGGCGCTCAGGCTCCATCCCACCTTCCTCAGGAAATCTCGAAGTCAGAGCCCCTACAACCATGAACCCTCACTGTGCCCTTGTCCTGCTTCTGCCACTGGCAAGTAAATCTCTATTCCTGGACACGGTAACCTGAACAGGGCTCCAGTGGTGAGTTCATGCTTGGGAGGGCAGAGATCCTATGAATGGCTGGGTGCATGGGGTTGGGGGGAGCGCGGGGAGGTGTTCACCCCAGCTCTCGCCCTCCAGGCCCCCATGTGCCACCCCCTACCCACAACCTTACCACCTACAGCAGAGGAGGAGGGAGACTTAAACCCAGAAGTCCCTCCACTCACACCAGGAGAAAAGAAGCCAGATCTGCTGGTCAGAGCCAGAAGGGGCAGAAGGAAAGGGGGCTGGAGGAGGGGGACCCGGGGAAATGGGTCCCAGATAATCAACACGCATTAGAAGCAGCATCTCGGCCAGTGTGGTGACTCACACCTGTAATCCCAGCACTTTGGGAGGGTGAAGCAGGAGGATCGCTTGAGCCTAGGGGTTTAAGACCAGCCTGGGCAACATAGACTCCTCCTGTACAAAAAATTTAAATTTTTTTTTTTTTTTTTTTTGAGACCGAGTTTCGCTCTTGTTACCCAGGCTGGAGTGCAATGACGCGATCTCGGCTCACCGCAACCTCCGCCTCCTGGGTTCAGGCAATTCTCCTGCCTCAGCCTCCTGAGTAGCTGGGATTACAGGCACGTGCCACCATGCCCAGCTAATTTTTTTGTATTTTTAGTAGAGATGGGGTTTCACCATGTTGACCAGGCTGGTCTCGATCTCTTGACCTCGTGATCCACCCGCCTCGGCCTCCCAAAGTGCTGGGATTACAGGCTTGAGCCACCGTGCCCGGCACAAAAAATTTAAAATTTAAAAATTAGCCGGGTGAAGTGGCATGTGCCTGTGGTCCCAGTTGTTTGGGAGAGTTGAGCCCAGGAGGTCCAGGCTGAAGTGAGCTGTGATCAGGCCACTTGCACTACAGCCTGGGCAATAGAGCAAGACCCCGTCTCAAAAAAAAAAAAAAAAAAAAAAAAAAAAAAAAGGGAAAAAGAGAAGGAGAAGAAGAAATATTTTGACTGGGCACAGCGGCTCACGCTTGTAATCCCAACATGCTGGGAGGCCAAAGTGGGAGGATCGCTTGAGCTCACGAGTTGGAGATCATCCTGTGTAACATGGCAAGACTCCATCTCTATCAAAAAATTTTAAAAATTAGCCAGGCATGGTGGCATATGACCGGTCCCAGCAATTAGAGAGGCTGAGGTATGAGGATCGCTTGAGCCCAGGAGCCTGAGACTGCAGTGAGTTATGATCACACCACTGCACTCCAGCCTGGGTGAAAGAGTGAGACCCTGTTTCTAAATAAAAAATAAATAGAAGGTTATTGTCAGACCAGGTGGAACGAGGGACACCTTGGAGGGTGAGGACCTCTTCCCCCACCTCTCCGTATTATCCCCTGATCAAACTCCAGTTGTGGTAGGATCTTCAGGAGGGGAGAGTGTTGTAGTGAAGTCTGGGGACTTTGGATGTGAGGACTGAGGTCCCACCTCTGCTGAAGTTCAGACACCAAGCCCGGAAAGGGATAGAATCATCCTGCTTTCCATCACAAGGAGGAATCGTCTGGCCTGACTTTGACGCATACACCATAGTCCAGGTGTGTGTATATTTGGAGAAAGTCTTTTCAGGGCACAGAGGCATCCAATTAATGGCACAGATGGGTCCCCATTCTTCCTTCACCAACCTCTGACATCTTTCGATCTTCGCTCTCCAGGAAGTCCTAACTCCGATCTCACTCTCAGCTATCTTGCTGCAGCCCCAACCTATTTCTGTTCCCTGCAACCCATCGCGACGCTACTATGATCTCCCCAAGCTTCCCTCAATCTGGTCACGCCCCCCCATCCAGGGTTTTTCAGTGTGAAACTCCCTCCTCCGCTTCTTTCCCCGCCAAGCCCCGCCCCATCGTGTCGAGCCCCCCAAGATTCCGCCCAGTTCGCCCTCCTGGCCACCGCGGCAGCCAATAGCTGAGAGCCCGATTTGCATGGCGGCGCGGGGGAGCGGCGGAGGGCAGGGGGCGGGACCAGGCGACCTCCTAAATCAAAGTTGGGCGGCGAGGACTGGGCGGAGGGGCCGCCGGGTGCCGGGCTGGGGCCGGCGGGGGAGGGGAGGGGATGGGGGGCGGGCGCAGAGGACGGCGGAACCGGCCGGACACGGACAGCTCCGTGGCTCCCTCCCTCGGCTCATCCCCGCGGCCCCACTTTCCTCCTCCCCGCGCTCCGAGCAGCATCCTCTGCAGACCCTCGGTCCTCTCGCCCGGGGTCGTCCCGCTCTCGCGGCTCGGCGTGGTCATCTCCCCTCGCCCGCCACCCCGGCAACTTTCTCCGCCCGCGCCCGCGGGTGGGGGGCTGCCGTGCCCGAGGCTAACTGGGGGCAGCCTCTGGAGAAGGGCTTCAGAGTCCCGGAGACGCCCGCCACCCGCAGCCTGCCCGCGGCCGGCCTGCCGTCGGGTCTCCGCACCCTCTCCGACCCTCCTCCCGAGCCATGACCGAGATGAGCGAGAAGGAGAACGAACCGGATGACGCGGCCACCCACAGCCCCCCAGGGACCGTCTCCGCCCTCCAGGAAACCAAGGTAACTTGGGGGGCGCGAGGCCTGTCCCCGCCCCGTGTGTCCCTGGCCCGGGTGCCCTCTTCCTGGCGGGGTCCTCCTGTGGGCCCGGGCGTCCTGGGGTCGCGGTCGCGGGGCCCGCGTGACCACGGAGGCTCCGCGCCACGCTCGGGGGGAGGAGTGGATTGGCGACGAGGGGCCACGAGGAGCCCCGGATCACACCAGCACCGCACGGCCGCGCGCACCATCGCTACCCTCCGGGGAGGCGGCAACCGGGCTTCGTTGGAGGGATGGGCGCAGGGAGGCCGGAGGGCGCGTGTGGAGCGGCGCGGGCGGGGTGCGTGCCCGGCTGTGCGTGCGAGGCGCACTCTCCCGCGGCCGCCAGGTCCCCGTCCCGGGCTCGGTCCGCGCCTCTGTCCTCGCTCGTGTCTCTGAATGTGTCTCTACAACCTGCGTGTCCGTGTCTTGGCGTCTCCCTGTGTGCGTCTCTCCGCGTCTCTCCCCGCGTCTCTGGGTGTCTCTCCCTGCCCCTCCGCAGTCCTGCATTCCCCGCTCCCAGCCAGGTTGGGCTCGGGGACGCGAGGCCGCGGCCGGGGGTGCGCAGCTGCGGAATCCACGCGGGGGCCTGCGGCAGCGCGGGCCGTCGGTCGCGAGCGGGGACCCGGGCCTGCGGTTGTGGCTCCAGACCAGAAAGGCAGCCCCACCCCCTACCCCGGGAGCGGGACCAAGCGGTGGAGGGGGGCGGGGGAGCGGGTAGAAGCGAAAAGAGAAGTCATCGTAATTAATGAATGTCATCATTAACCCTAATTATGGATGATTGTTACTCCTGCGGGAGTCATCATGAATAAATTACTCCCCGCGAAGGCGGGCGGAGCCCAGACTCCTGGCGCTGAACTGGGTGTGGAGAGATCGCCACTCACACTCAGCACCCCCCTACCCCACTTCTAATCCGTCTGCTCCCTTCCCAAGTTCTAGGTACTGGCGACTGGCCCACGGGAAGTTTTGTTCTGCGGGAGCAACCTGAGCGGTCCGGGGGATGGGGCAGAAAGGGCTGTGCCAAGCGTGCGCCCTGCCCCCTCCCAGACTTCAGGCCAAGACCTCCTCCCTCTCTCTTCCCCTGGTATTTTGTTCCCATCCTGTTCCTGTTCTCCAGAGGCGATGGGGGACAGTGAGGACCAGAAATGGTGGGCCTGGGCTCCGGAGGAATCGCTGGCTCTTCCCACTGTCCCCCTGACTCCTCCTTCCATCTTGACCACCCCGCAGGAGCTGAGGTTCATTCAAGGTCAAGGTCATCAAGGGAGTGACCCTGAGGAGGACGGTCTCCATCCTGATCCTACGGAGGAGGAGGCCATAGGATCAGGGTGGAGTCTGGCAGAGGCACCCCAGGGAGCTGCCATCCTGCATCAGGGGACCCAGTGGGTCTCCATGTTTCAGTCTTCACATGCACACCTGGCCTTCTCTTGTCCCCTTCTAAAAATGCGACTCTGGCCTGTCAGGCCACAGAGCTGACTCCCATTTAGAGAGCCAAGTCTCTCCTGGGAAAGGACTAAGATGTTTGGGTGGGAGGGTATTGCCTGGAATGTTTGTGACAACTTCTGTCAAGCAGGCGGTCTGGGAGCCGAACCTCCCCTAAGTTCCAATGCCGCTGACCTCGGTTGCCCTCTAGTCACCCTGGGTAGACATACACAGTCCCCCTGCTTGCCTCCAGGGACTTGGGGGCCCCACAGGCCCTGCCCTGCTTCCCATACCAAGGCCTGTTCGCTCCAGCCCCCTCCGTGGGAGCTCTGGAAGGCGGGCAGGAGCTCGGGGTGGTGCTGCCTCAGCACTCCAGCAGGCTGCCTGCTCAGCTGTGTGTGGGGGGAGGTCACGGCCTGCAGGTCTGTACCTCTCCCTCCTCCCAGCCCTGGAACCCTCGAGTGTCATCACCTCTCTGTCTGAGCTTGGAGATTCAAAGGGCAGGGGAGGGCAGAGGTTACATACCTGAGCCAGCCCCTCTGTGCTAGGCCAGCTGGAGCCCTGGCCCTCTGCCCCTCCCCTACACTTCACTCTTGTGAAGGACTCCGCACTAACACAGACTAGGCTGTGGGTCGGGTTGGGGGTATTCGGCAGGGCAGAGGTGGCAGAGAGAGAACCCAGGATCCCCCGCTAGCCTCCTTCCATTGCACACCTCACCCTGGCCCAAAGAAGCTCCTGTCTCCAGACTGTGTGGGTGGGGGAGATGGAAGAGAGCGCGGTTGGGTGCTGCCCACCCAGCTCAGCGTGAGGCAGGTACGACAGAGGGGGCCAGTGCCCATCAGGTAGTGACGCCAACACTCCAGGCTTATTCATCAGTGTTGGTGCCCCCTGGGAATCGCTGGCTGCCTCCTGCTTGCCCCCAGGCGGGATCAGCCCTGCATCTGGGCCACTCAGCAACCCTCCCAGGGAATCCTCCTCCTCTCTTGGTCTCCATCCCTTCTTACCACATAGGGCCTGCCCATCACCCCCTTTGTTGCCACCCTTGGAAGGACCCCCTCATGCCAGCTCTGCTCTGAGTCAGCTTGCGCCACATCTGCCACCACCCACTGCCAGATGCCTCATGCCCTTTCAGGAGATGCTGTGGGGATTGAGGAAATAAGGGGCCACGCAGGGTATGGGGAGGTAGGGGGGAAACAGGCCAGGCCCTGTCTCTAGGATGGGGTTCAGAAGAACAGACTCGGTGGCCCAGGCTCCCAGCCGGACAAACTGGGTGCACTGGGAGGAAGAGTGAGCAGGCGAGCCCACTTGCCAGGGTACACGGCAGCTTCTCTCCATGCCAGAGAATGGGCCCCATGGAAGTGAGGGCACCAAAAATATAGTAGGGGAAAGAGCTGGGAAAAGGTCCTGTCCGGGAATCAGGAGCCCCAGCAGCAGGAATACCTGGCCTGGCTGCACCAAAATTCAGTTTGGGTAACCAAGCCAGATGTCTCTGTAGTGGGCAGGCAACAAGCCATTTGGCAGAGATGCACCAACCCAGACCTGTAGCCTTTGACATCTGCCAGCCACCCCAGGTGGCATGTCATTCCTTCCTGCTTCGCCACCCTGCTGGGATCTGGGGCCCACAGCCAAGCCAGAGAGTATCAGCCGGCAGAGTTGGGGCTGCCCTGGTACCCAGGAACATTCTGTTCCAGAGGCCTCTGGTACCCAGCAGAGGTGGCTCTTGGCACTGAGTCCAGGGGATACCAGGAAAGGGCACAGCCTGGAGGGTAGGGAGACTTGGAACCTCCTATGAGGATTACTATGAAAATAAGGGCCTGGGGGGTAAGGGGGACATGATCGATGAGGTCTTCAAATATTTGAAGGGCTGATGTGTATGAGAGGGCGTAGCCCTTTCTGGAGCCAAGGGAGGAACAAGGGCTGATAGGCAAAAATCCCAAGGCGGCAGGTTTCAGCTCTATATAGGGAAGCACTTTCCAGCGATTGCAGCTGCCCAAAGATGGAATGACTGTCCCAAGAGACCGCTTGCTTCCCATCACAAGAGGTGACCAATTCTTGAGAGGGGATGTGGCCAGGGCATTGCAGGGTGATGAGGTGGGGACTACTCTAGGTGGCCAGTCCTCCAGGTCCCTTCTCACCCTAACCTTTGCTTGACCTGGTGGACAAGCCCCTGGCTAAGGGACGGGGCTGAGGGCCCAGGCAGGGCCCAGCGCAGCAGGATGCTTCTGGTGCTTTGGGCTCACTGGAGCCACTGGTTCAAGTCCTGGCTCTACTGTTTACCAGCTGAGGACTCCTGGGCAAGTGATTTAACTGCTATGAGCCTCAATTCCTCATCTGAAAAGTGGGACAGTAATTATCACTACCTCCAAGGGCCACATTGGGATGAATGAGATGCTACATTTAGAGTGTTAGCTTAGTTCCAGTGTTTGGACCATGACAGCCCCTCAGAGATGTAAGTTTCTGGGGGTATTTGGACCTAGAGCCTTCTATTGCTTAGAGAGTATCTAGTTTTCCTGGCCAGGAACGGTGGCTCACGCCTGTAATCCCAGCATTCTGGGAGGCCGAGGCGGGCGGATCACCTGAGGTTGGAAGTTCCAGACCAGCCTGATCAACATGGAGAAAACCTGTCTCTACTGAAAATACAAAATTAGCTGGGCATGGTGGTGCATGCCTCCCAGTTACTCGGGAGGCTGAGGCAGGAGAATCGCTTGAACCGGGAGACGGAGGTTGCAATGAGCCAAGCGTGCCACTGCACTCCAACCTGGGCAAGAAGAGTGAAAAAAAAAAGAGAATATCTAGTCTTCCCTCTTGGATGTGGGGAAACTGAGGCTCAGAGAGAAGAAGTGAAGTGATTTGCCTTCAGGCTGCAGGTTTAGTTTTGCCCCCAGCCCCAGCACATCCTCCAGCAACCCCGTGTGCTCCATGCCTGAGGTCCCTGGACAGAGCAGTGGATGGTTCACCTGCCTGTTGGGGCCCATCCGAGCCCCTAGAGCCACATGTGGCCCTGGCTGGCCCAGAGCCTGACATGGGCTGGGTTTTGTGTTCTCATAATTGTCTCTCCAGCCTTCCACCTCTGCGCCAACGCCCAGGCATCTGGGGCCCGGGGCCTTGCTTCTCATAGATACACAAAGAAGCCCACAGTGCTGTCCAGGAAGCTGGGTTTGGAAGGCACTGAGCACATCAGTGTGCCAGACACCCCAGGGCTTTGGCCTCCCAGCTGGCACACCAGAGCCTGCCTTATGCCCAAACATCCCCTCTGCTTCTCTCTGTCGTGCCTCCTGGAGACTGGAGGGGCCACCACTTCCATCCCCTTGGCACGGTGGCCAGGCAGACAGCCATGGCACATAGGCTGCCCGGTGTGCCAGCTGGGAACGCTGGCCAAGTCCCTCTGCCTGGAGCCAGGCTGCTGGCCCCTGTTTCTGTCTCTAGTAGGAAGGAGTGGGCAGGGGTAAGGCGACTCTCAGTGGGAAGGGAGACGGCCAAGGCTCTGGTTAGGAGGCTTCCAGACCTCCCTCTGGGAAGACTCAGTAGGGCGTGTTTAGGTGAGAGGCGGAAATAGCTCTGGCCTCACCACAGAATCGACCCTTTCCTCCAGAATGGGATCCATGGAGAGTCCAGCCTGGCTTATCATTTGTTTACCAAAGGCCTCTGGCTGAGCACCTAGTATGTGTTGAGAGCCTGTGTGGGGATGTGAAGCCAGCCACTGTGCCCATCCCTAAGGGGCTCACAATTTCCTGGGGAATGAGAAATAAATAACAGCCATCACCTGATTGGGGCTGTGATGGAAGTTGGGCTGGATGCAGCAGACACCAGAGGAGGGCGTGGGCCACGAAGCACAATTCCTTCGGAAAAGACTTTCGTCGAAGAGAAGGGCCAGTGGAAGCAGATTGGCAGGATAAAGAGGGTACGAGCTGAGTAAGGCAGAGAAGATGACGAACATGGCAAAAGCTCAGAGGCATGAAAGCATGAAGGCGGCCGGGCGCCGGAGCTCACGCCTGTCATCCCAGCACTTTGGGAGGCCGAGGCGGGTGGATCACGAGGTCAAGAGATCGAGACCAGCCTGGTCAACATGGTGAAACCCTGTCCCTACTAAAAATACAAAAAATCAGCTGGGCATGGTGGCGCGTGCCTGTCATCCCAGCTACTCAGGAGGCTGAGGCAGGAGAATTGCCTGAACCCAGGAGGCGGAGGTTGCGGTGAGCCGAGATCGTGCCATTGCACTCCAGCCTGGGTAACAAGAGCAAAAACTCCGTCTCAAAAAAAAAAAAAAAAAAAAAAAAAAAAGCATGGAGAAGTTAAAGAATCCTCATTTCTGGGCTACAGGTTGGAAGGACAGGTTTGGCCAAGGTGCAAGGAGAGTCTCATGGCTGGGGTGAGTGCCTTGGACGGCGTCCTGAGGAGCCAGGAAGGGTTTTCAGCAGGGTCAGGCATCACCTCCCCAGCAGCTGTACAGAGGGCAGGTGGAAGCAGGGGCTGGAGCTGGGGCTGTGGCCTTGAACCAGACTGGGGACATCAGGGCCTGAACTAAGGGCTGTGGAGGTGAGGAGTTGCTGGGAGGGGAGGGCTGGGGAGACATTCTGGAGGGAGAATCAGTCCCAAGGATGAGGATCCAGGACGACCACTCCTCCCACCCCCAGCCTGTTTGAGAACACGGGTGGATACTATGTTGCCCAGGCTGGCCTCCAACTCCATGGCTCAAGCAATTGCCTCCTGCCTCAGCCTCTCAGGGTACTGAGATTATAGGCGGGAGCCACTGCATCACCCTATTTTTTTTTTTTTTTCTAAATTTGAGTAAATGGTACACCCATACAACAAAATACTTTGTAGCCATAAAAAAGAATGATGAATCTATTTATGTATGGGTATGGAATGATTTCCAGGATTTACTGTTAAGTGAAAGAAAGCAAAGCAGAGGAAATATAGTATACTACCATTTCTGCAAGGAAAAGTGGCACTGAAGCTCTTAAACTTGTTTCTATCCACTTTCACATCAAAGTCTAGATTTCTTTTGAAAAATTAGAAACCCTGGCAGCACTGGGCTGGCCTTCTAGAGCAGCCTCGGTTGGCTGCAGACCTGCAGCGGCTCCCTGGGGATCCAGTTAGCCATGGCCCTCACCCCTCCTGACTGCCGCCCACTCAGCCAGGACTCCTTTCTCCCCGTGGTCACCCACCAGGCTCTTGTGGTACCTGAGGTTGCGAAGCATCAGCGGGACCTAGGAAGCCTTTCTCTTGGTGTTTCGTTTTGCGCCGGCCCTCAGCCCCCACACTGCTGCTGCTGCTGCTGTCCCAACAGCCAGAGACCCCCTGAAGGGAAGCCCTGCGTGGCCAGCCCCCTCTAGGCTCCCACTCACAGCTCCCTCCTATTCTCTCAGCTCCAGCGATTCAAGCGCTCCCTCTCCCTCAAGACCATCCTCCGAAGTAAGAGCGTGGAGAACTTCTTCCTTCGCTCGGGCTCTGAGCTCAAGTGCCCCACTGAGGTGCTGCTGACGCCCCCAACCCCACTGCCCCCTCCCTCCCCACCACCCCCAGCCTCGGACAGAGGCTTGTCCACCCCCAGCCCCTCGCCATGCCCAGCCCCACGCTCCCTGGCAGCGCTCAAACCAGCGAGGCTGCACAGCTTCCAGGAGCATGTCTTCAAGCGAGCCAGCCCTTGTGAGCTGTGCCATCAGCTCATCGTAGGTAGGTGCCTGGGCGCCGAGGCCAATACGGGGAGGGGCTGGGGAGGGTCTTAGGGCGTGGGCCCATGGAGCTGCCGGATACTATTGGGTTCTGGCTGTTCAGGGGCCCCAATACTAACTGTGCTTCTTTTTTTTTTTTGAGACGGAGTCTCGCTCTGTCTCCCAGGCTGGAGTGCAGTGACACAATCTTGGCTGACTGCAACCTCCACATCCCGGGCTCAAGGGAGCCTCCTTCCTCAGCCTCTGGAGTAGCTGGGATTACAGGCACACACTGCCACACCCAGCTAATTTAAAAATTTTTTGTGGAGATGGGGTTTTGCCATGTTGCTCAGGCTGGTCTCCAATCCTGGGCTCAAGCAATCCATCTGCCTCAGCCTCCCAAAGTGCTAGGATTACAGGCATGAGCCACTGCACCCGTCCCTAACTGTGCCGCTTACCCTGGGCAGAGAAGGGAGCATGGCCGGGATTGGGGTGTACCCAGTGTCACTGCTGTGTTCACTGACTCTGGCTTCCACGTGCCTTCACACCCTGTGTGAGGGGTAGGTGCGGGGCCGCAAGGCTGGCATGAGGATGCCCAACCTCTGCTCTCTTCATGCCCTAACGTGCTTCCTTTGCCCATGGGGCTGTCCTCGATTGCTGAACCTAAATTCTTCCTAGGAAACTCCAAGCAAGGCTTGCGATGTAAGACGTGCAAAGTCAGCGTCCACCTCTGGTGCTCTGAGGAGATCTCCCACCAGCAATGCCCAGGCAAGACGGTGAGCGGGGACCCAGGCAGAGATGGCCAGCTGAGTGCTGCCAGGACTGTCACATGGGAAAATGAATACCCCTCAGGGTGGCTCCCTCCTGTGGGGTGGGCCCTGGGCTTGGGAAGGACCAAGTTCTCCATGGGCCATGACCTCCTCACACCCTCTGCTCTCTCTCATCATAGTCCACCTCCTTCCGCCGCAACTTCAGCTCCCCTCTCCTGGTGCATGAGCCACCACCAGCCTGTGCCACAAGCAAAGAGTCCCCACCCACTGGTGAGTGTCCCCTTGGCTGCTGTCCTGCTCCCACTGTGGTGTGATGAGAAATCAACATCCCTGACCAGCCTGGCCAGCATAGCGAAACCCCACCTGTACTAAAAATATAAAAAATTAGCTGGGCGTGGTGGTGCGCACCTGTGGTCCCAGCTACTCAGGAGGCTGAGGCAGGAGAATTGCTTGAACTCGGGAGGCAGAGGTTGCAGTGAGCCAAGATGGCGCCACTGCACTCCAGGCTGGGCTACAGAGTGAGACTTCACCTCAAAAAAATAAATAAATAAATAAACATTTCTGAGATGGGTACCTGAGTCATGCTGGCATGGCCAGTTCTTGGCTCTCCTACCATTTCCCTTCTCTGGATGCTCCTGTCCTGAATTTGGGGCTCATTCATTCATTCACTCATCATTCCTTCAACAAGCACTTTATTAAGCACATACTAAGTGCCAAGCACAGAGCTGGACTCTGAGACACAGCAGTGAAGAAGGGGGAATTTATGGCCTAGTAAAGGAGATAGGACTGAAATGGACAGTCAGGCAGATCATCAGTCGGTCACCATTGGCATGAGTGCCTTAAGCGGGCAAGAAGGAATAGAGCATAGAATGTGTGCCAAAAGCCCAGTGTGGTGGCTCGTACCTGTAATCCCAGCTACTTGGGAGGCTGAGGTGGGAGGATTGCTTGAGCCCAGGAGTTGGAGTCCGGTCTGGGCAACATGGTGAGACTCTGTCTTTAAACTAAGAGAGACAGAGAAAAAAAATCTTGCTGTCTTCATCTGCAAAATCAGGGAAGACTTCCCAGAGATGTGAAGGATGAGGTGTGAGGGGTTCACCTGTTCAGGATCTGGAAAGATGGGTGTGGGGCAGAGGGAAGGCTGAGAAAGGAAGGACAAGGAGTTTAAGAAAGGGCAAAGTGGGCCAGGTGCGGTGGCTCATGCCTGTAATCCCAGCACTTTGGGAGGCCGAGGTGGGCGGATCACAAGGTCAAGAGATCAAGGCCATCTTGGTCAACATGGTGAAACCCTGACTCTACTAAAATACAAAAATTAGCTGGGCATGGTGGTGGGTGCCTGTAATCCCAGCTACTCAGGAGGCTGAGGCTATAGAATTGTTTGAACCTGGGAGGCGGAGGTTACAGTGAGCTGAGATCTGGCCACTGCACTCCAACCTGGAAGACAGAAGGAGACTCCGTCTCAAAAAAAAAAAAAAAAAAGGCAAAGTGAGTGGTGACTGGGACTGAGGGAGGAAGATGGAGTGGCTATAAAGAGACTATGGGTTCGAGGCCTCAGGGTCCATTTTAGTCTTTGGACTTTCTTCTAAGGGCAATTTCTGTTCCTACAAAAGCATTCTGGTTGCTGTGTGGATTGGCAGAGCGGCAGTGGAAGGAGGGAGACTAGTTGAAAGGCCATGACAGCTGTTGAGACAGTGTGGTAGCGTGAATTAGGCTGGTAGCAGTGGTGACGGAGGGAGGTGTTCAGGTTCTGGGCGTGCGGGGAGGGAGGGCTCAGCGATGGAGTGGCTGTGGGCAGTGAGGACAGTGAGGAGTCCAGGATGATCCAGGTTTCTGCGTGAGCACCATGGGAGGACCCGGAGCCATCTCTGGGATGAGGAAGACCTGCGAGGGACAGGTGAGGGGCAGCTGCGGAGCTCAGCCTGCGGCATGCTGAGCCGGGGCTAGAGGTGCAGGGCTTCGGGGCAGAGCCAGACCTTGAGGGTGGATATTCAGCAGGGGCCAGTGGGAAGGTGGACCCTGTCTACGAGACCCTGCGCTATGGCACCTCCCTGGCACTGATGAACCGCTCCAGTTTCAGCAGCACCTCTGAATCCCCGACACGGAGTCTGGTATGGTGGGCAAAAACGGGGGGCGGGGTCTTTTGGGGAGGGGTGTCTGAACATGACAGTGGGCTTGGGGGCTGAACCCTCTCCTCTCTCTGTCCCCAGAGTGAGCGGGATGAGCTGACCGAGGATGGGGAAGGCAGCATCCGCAGCTCCGAGGAGGGGCCTGGTGACAGTGGTGAGTGGCAGCAGGCACCAGGGGCAGGAATGGGGTACAATGGAGGTGCCCCCTGCTGCCTCTCACCCTTCCCTGCTCCCACCCCTAGCATCTCCAGTACTCACAGCCCCAGCAGAGAGTGAAGGGCCAGGACCAGAGGAGAAGAGCCCTGGACAGCAGGTGAGCCTGTACTGGCACCGGCCCGGAAGGCCAGGATGGGAAGCGGGTGTCATCTCTTCTTGCCATTGATGCATAGGAGGGCAAGAACATGGTGCATGGGGATTCGATGCTTTCTTTTCACTTATCCTCGGGGATGGGCAATGCCAGGGTGAGAGGGCATGGGAGGCAGGAGGAGTTACCCTCTCACCCCCAGCCCACTGCCCACTGCACTCACTCCTGCTCTTCCAAAGGCAGGCAACTCCAGGGGATAGCAGGCAGGAGGGGACTCCCCTCTCCAGCCTGGCCCAGTGCCCATTGGGGTGGGTGAGCAAAGCACGTACGAGGGTCTCACTTCTCCCTGCCTTTGACCCAGGACTCACTGTGTCCCCTACAGCCCCCAGGGTGGCACACTCAGAGCAAGTGGAGAGTGGGGGGAGTGAGGGTGCTGCTTTCCCGTCACCGACCCAGAGATTCTCCCGCAGCCCCCCAAAGTGCCACTGCGGAAGGATGTGGGGCCCATGTACTCCTACGTCGCACTCTACAAGTTTCTGCCCCAGGAGAACAATGATCTGGCTCTGCAGTAAGTCCCCTTGGTGACCGGCCCTGCTGAGCAGCTCTGTGCTCCCAGACCTTGGGGCACAGTGTGAGGGGGGCCTTCAAGAACCTTCTTGCACACTTGAGGCCAGTGAGCCCAGACAGGAGCCAGAGCTGCCCAGGGTCCAAGAGTGATTCATGCTAGGGTCATGTCTCCTGCCCTCTGTCTGGGCTATCCCAGCAAGTGCCTGCTGCACCTGTGGTCACACAGTGTCCTCTGAGGGCATCAAGAATCTCTTCCCAGCAGGGCATGGTGGCTCATGCCTGTAATCCCAGCACTTTGGGAATCTGAGGCCAGCAGATCACTTGAGGTCAGGAGTTCAAGACCAACCTGGCTTGTTTTGCATAATGATTAAAACAAACAAACAAACAAACAAAAAACCAGCCTGGCCAACAGGTGAAAACTTAAAACTCCATCTCTACTAAAAATACAAAAATTAGCTGGGCATGGTGGCAGGTGCCTGTAATCCCAGTTACTTGGGAGGCTGAGGCAGGAGAATCACTTGAACCCAGGAAGTGGAGGTTGCAGTGAGCCAAGATTGCATCACTGCACTCCAGCCTGGGTGACAGAGCGAGACTCTGTCTAAACAACAACAAAAAGGAATCCTCTCTCCCAGCTGAGGACTGCAGGGTCCCAGGTGCCCAGGGACTGCTAGAATGGAGGTGGGCAGGACTCCCTGCTCCCTATGCTAACCAAGGTGTCCTCCCCAGGCCTGGAGATCGGATCATGCTGGTGGATGACTCTAATGAGGACTGGTGGAAGGTGACTCAGCAGGGTGGGGAGTGGAGGGACCCTGGTAGGCACCCCAGCAGCCCCCACCCTCGATGGGCACTGCCCCCACCTTCTCACCAGGCCCCAACCTCTCCTCCCATCACTGGTCCTAGCCAAAACGAAGACCAACCCTTGGGACATCCTCTCCATTTTGATTCTCCTTGCCTCAGCCCTGTCCCTCTGCTTACCTCATGCCCTTCCTGGCCCAGAAGCCACCTGGCTGGGGGCTGGAATACGGAGAGCCCCAGATCTGGAGGGTAATGGCGTTGGCGCTGAGTGGGAGCCGGGTCTAGAGAAAGCAGTGGTGGGTAGGAGGGGTGGGGTGTGGCTCAGGCGCTCATTGCCAACCTCGTCCCCAGGGCAAGATCGGCGACCGGGTTGGCTTCTTCCCAGCTAATTTTGTGCAGCGGGTGAGGCCAGGTGAGAATGTTTGGCGCTGCTGCCAGCCCTTCTCTGGGAACAAGGAACAGGGTTACATGAGCCTTAAGGAGAACCAGGTGAGTGCCTGAGGCCCAGCCTGGGGCCCTGCGGTGGAGGCAGGGAGTCAGGCTTCGGGGTGGGGGCAAATGTCAGGGGGAGGCTGATCCTGGCAGCTGGGGGGAAAGCAGGTTAGAAGGAAGGGGATGCAGGCCCTCCTGCCAGCCCCTGTTGGATAATTTGGGTTGGTGACTAACAGAGACAGGAGACCGAGTGACATTATAGGGCAGGAGCACTGGATTCAGAGTCTAAAGCTCAGGTTTGAATGCTAGCTCTGGCTTTCTGTGTAACTTGAGACAAGTCCTTTTCCCTTGTAACCTCCTCTGTAATGGGGTTGGGGTGGGGCAGTATGGCGGCTGATCTCCTAGGTCAGCCCTGAAGCACTGTTTCGTGTCTGCTGATGTCCTGGTCTCACTGCTGAGGCCTCTACCCTCGGGAAATCTGCTCCCATCACTCCAACGAAGGGCTTGATCCACATCTGACACTGGTCCCATCATCCCCCCCGGAGGGGTCCGCTGGGGGCCATGGGCAGGACTGAGGGCAGGGCTGCCAGCCATGCCAGGCCTCAGCTCCATGTCTCTCTGGCTCAGATATGTGTGGGCATGGGCAGAAGCAAGGATGCTGATGGCTTCGTCCGTGTCAGCAGCGGCAAGAAGCGAGGCCTGGTGCCAGTCGACGCCCTGACCGAGATCTGAGAGGAGCCAAGGGAACCCAGATGCCAACCTTGCCCGTGTCTGGCCCTTGCTTCTGGCCAGGGAGGGGATCAGGCCCCCTTGTCCACTCCATACCCTTCCTCCCTCTGTCTCTCTCCTAGGTGCCACTAACTGTGGCTTAGGAGCCTCTGTACTGAGGAATATTTTATTTCTTGGGTGGGGTGACCTGAGTGGTATATCCTCTGGGACTTGGCAGGGATGGGGTGGGGCGGGAGAGAATGAGGAAGCTACAGGTAGGTCCACCCAGCACCCAGGCACCCCGATCCACTTGCTGGGCTGAGTCCAGCCCCAGGGAGGGTTCTGGGGAATTTCTTTGCTGCTTCTTCCAGACTTCCCTGCCCACACTGCCTGTGCATGCCTGGCACACCCCTCTCCCCACAGGGCCTCTGCTTGGGTCTGTGTTTGTGTGACCATGCATCTGCTCCTTTGCAAGTGGGGCCTTGGGAGCAGGCCTTTGTCCTCAGCCCTCCACCCTGGGTGGGGAGGGGACCCAGGGCCATAGGAGGGTCCTGAGTTTACCCTCTGGTCTTCCCCTCTGTCACTCAGTCAATTCTCAGGAAAGTTGTGCAGGAATCTCTCCCATTACTTGAAACCTGGGCTGAAGGAGAGGAAGGCTGAGGTCCCTGGAAGGTGTGACAAATAAGAGACTGTCCTTTCAAGTAGAAAACTCAAGAGCTGGCCGGGTGTGGAAGCTCATGCCTGTAATCTCAGCACTTTGGGAGGCCGAGGTGGGCGGATCACCTGAGGTCAGGAGTTCAAGACCAGCCTGGCCAACATGGTGAAACCCCATCTCTACTAAAAATACAAAAGTTAGCCAGGCATGATTGGGGGTGCTGGTAATCCCAGCTACTTGGGAGGCTGAGGCGGGAGAACTGCTTGAACCTGGGAGGCGGAGGTTGCAGTGAGCTGAGGAGGCTCTGTCGTGCCACTGCCCTCCAGCTTGGGCAACAGATCCAGACTCCGTTTCAAAAAAAAAAAGAAAAAGAAAAAGAAAACCCAAGAGCTGCCTGGACGGGGAAACCCAGTTGAGAACAAAACCCTGGCCCATGCTTGGTCAAAACAACCCCATTTCACTGTTAGGACCCTCAGTCACAGAAACCGCCCACCAGGGGAGCCTGTAACTTGATGTCAGTTCCCATCCCAGGCTTTGCCGGCCTGCCCCAGGAGCCCAACCCTCTGGCTGACCTTTCTCCCGCATCTCTCCAGGCTCTTCAGGGGGCAGGCAGATGCTACAGGAGCCCCTTTGCTGGCTGTATCTGCTCCCTTGTCCTGGACACAGAACCCTGGGGAAAAGACTGGGTGGAAGACAGATAAGGAAGGTGGAATGTTCTGTTTGGCCTCCAGGAAAGGGGGTGGATGGGCACACACAGAGAGGACCCCTCCCTTGCAGGCTGCTTTTCTCTGGTGCCAGCCTCCCTCCCCCAAGCTCAGACCCTCCTCTATGCCCTTGATTGTGCCCACCCATGCCACCCCATTCTGGGCACAGTTAGACCCTCCCATGCAGTGGGAGAGACACAGACCCTCCTACCCAAAGGCCCCTGCCCCACTTCTTCCCCGCAAAGTGGGGGTTCAAGCCACACTGCCCTGTTTGCTGCCATGAGGCCCCCCCCAGCAATATCCCAGGGGCGGGCCCAATGCCCACTGTACATGAGGCTGCATGATGGGTCTGCTGGGTTCTTGCCGAGCCCCCAGATCGCTAATTAAATGTTTCTTGTCCCAGCCCATCTGCTCTGTGTCTCACTGGGATAGAGGAAGGAAAGGGGCAGGGAGGTGGGGAGTGGGGGCTGGGGATGCTGAGAGGGGCAGGGCTGAGAGCAGAAGGATTCCTCCGTCTCTGAAAGGAGGGGTGCTGGGCAGGTGGCAACATGGCAGGGGTCTCAGGCTTCATCCCCTTCCTCCAGCAGCCCGAGGAGGGTAAGGTCTGGGGAGAGCCTAAAGAGGACCTGAAGAAAGGGGTAGGAGGTATGGGGACGCTGGAAGGAAACGGGGTGGGGCTGCGGTCACTTTCCGGCTCCACGTGCATCTGAGTGTCGCAGGGGGTGGACACGCACCTGCGCGCCAGGGCCGTTGGCACCGTTTTTGCCCACCCAGAGGTGCCTTCCGAGACCGGGCGTGCCGGCAGTCTGGGAGGGCTCACTACTCGCCCGCGGTCAGCCTCGCCCCCGCAGTCCCCTAAGCCCGAGACAGAAACGCTGGCGGCGGGGACAGTCGCGGCCCGTGGGGCCCCGGGATGATTCAGTGGTGGCCGTCATCGGAGCCCAGCATGGAGGGGCTGCACCCCTCCTGCCGCCGCGCCCGCCGCCCACCGCTCTGGCAGAGCTGCCTTTCCCTCCGCCTGCCCAGCCGCGTCATCGCCACGGCGAGCTTGTCCTGTGCTATTTATAGGTGGAGGGGAGCGGGGCGCGAAGGAGAGGCGGGCTGCGGGGGTGCCGGGGCATTGCTGGCGCTGCCGAGATGCGGGGGGTGGGCTGCCTTTCCTGATGGGCGCCCCCTCCTCCGCCGGTTCCGGTTTCCAGCCCCCACCCCCTGAGCAAGGTAGGCCAGGTGGGCCCAGACCTTGGGTCCCCTCCTTGAGTTTTCTTTGGGTCTCTTAACATGGAGAAGGCCCTGGAGGTTGGGGGTCGGGGAAGCCGGGAAAGGAGGGTGGCCCTCCCCCTTCCAGGAAGAAGGGGTCACAAGCACCGTATGAAGGTTTTTAGAGAGAGGGAACTCATAAATAGGCACCTACTGTGCCGGAGGAACGGCGCCAAGAACTTGATGTTACTTAATCCTCTCCAGGATCCAGTGAGCCGAGTGGGGGTGTCTTCCTCTCACAGGGGAAGAACCGAGGCACAGCCAGGTTAGGTAGTTTATCCCAGGCCACATGGATTATCCAGCTCAACCCTCCCTCTTTATACAGAGGAAACTGAGGCCTGGCGTGGGCTAATGACTTGTACAAGGGCAGGGTCACCCAGCAAATTAGTGATCAAGCCAGGCTTGGAAGCTGCCTTTTCCTTCTCAGCTTAGCTCTTTCCCTCCCAGCCCTGGCTTCCTCAATGCCTTAGACCAACAAGATGGACACACACCCTGAGGCACTGGGCCACAGGCTCCAGGGACTGAAAACCGGAAAGCCTCGCAGCCAAGCCTTCTGCACACCCCGCTGCGTGTGCCAGCAGCCTGCAGCTGGCCTGGACGCCCACTCCCCCCAGCCTATTTGCTGCACTGCTGAGCACAGCAGCTTTTTTCGGGTGGCTGAACCCCCTGGAGCACGCTCACAGCCTAGGGCCTGGGAACAGCTGGTGCCCCACTGTAGCCTTTGCCCTCTTCTGGGCCCACTCTGGGGGTGGATGGAACAGCAACACCATTGGCCTGGGGCAAAAGATGTCTAGGAAGCCACTGGTGATGCCATCCCACCATTTGGCTCTGTCTCTGATCCACATGTGACCTTCATTCCCCGCCACCACCTGCAGGCTGAGCTTCACCTGGCATGTACTGTGTGGGATGAAGAAGGTTCCCTGGACTTCAGGGAGATGCAAAAAGAGGAGGGAGTCTGGAGAGATGGATGCTGGAGGTCGGGGGAAGGCAGAGTGAGCCCCTCTGTGCAACCCCATCCATTTTGCTAGCACTGCTTCCTTTGGCCCCTTCAACCTTCTTCACCCCCATTCTCACCCCTGCCCACCCAGTGCCTGAGCAGGTGGGGGCACCTGCTGAGGAGTGCAGGAAGGCAGCCTCGGCCTCCCTGTGCTTTTCAGGAAGCCAGCCTAGGTTAGCCCTGTTGTAGCCTCAGAGGCAGCACTGAAGGCCAGGCCCCCGTACCCACTTCTCCAGCTTATGGCCCTGCAGTAGCAGCTGTGCTCAGTGGCTCTGCTGCACCCCAATCCGAATCACACCCTCCCACGTCGGGAGACTGCAGCCCGGGAATCAGAGTCAGGCGCCAGTGTTCGTGCCACACTGAGGTTCTGCTCGCCCCACTTGTGTCTGCCACCAGCCTGTGCCAACCTAGCTCCCCACCCCCAGCCTGTTTGCCGCACTGCTGAGCACAGCAGAAGAGTTGGTCACTGGCTCTTCTGGGTCTCTATTTCCTCCTCTGGAAAATCAAGGGTTGGGTTTGCTCAGGGATTCTTTATGCGGTGAGGGGGTGAGTCATGAGCTCCTTGAAAGGTGTGGAATTATATGATAGAGACACTTATATGCTCTTGAAAGAAAAAATACATCTTTTTTTACAATTTTTTTTTTTTTTTTTTTTTGAGACAGAGTCTCGCTCTGTTGTCCAGGCTAGAGTACAGTGGCTCGATCTCAGCTCACTGCAACCCCTGCCTCCTGGGTTCAAGTGATTTTCCTGCCTCAGCCTCCTGAGCAGCTGGGATTACAGGCGTGTCTTACCACAACCGGCTAATTTTTGTATTTTTAGTAGAGACAGGGTTTCACCATGTTGCCCAGGCTGTTCTCAAACTACTGACCTCAAATGATCCACCCCCCTCACTCAGCCTCCCATAGTGCTGGGATTACAGGCGTCAGCCACCATGCCTAGTCCACAAATTAGTTTTGCTATTTTTGTTTTTTGTTTTTTGTTTTTTTTTTTGAGACGGAGTTTCGCTCTTGTTGCCCAGGCTGGAGTGCAATGGCACGCTCTCAGCTCACTGCAACCTCCTCCTCCTGGGTTCAAGCAATTCTCCTGCCTCAGCCTCCTGAGTAGCTGGGATTACAGGCACGTGCCACCATGCCCAGCTAATTTTTTGTGTTTTTAATAGAGACGGGGTTTCACCATGTTGACCAGGATGGTCTCGATCTCTTGACCTTGTGATCCACCCGCCTCGGCCTCCCAAAGTGCTGGGATTACAGGCTTGAGCCACTGCGCCCGGCCTATTTTTGTTTTAGAGACAGGGTCTCATTATGTTGCCCAGGGTGACGCCGTGTGTATTCACAGTACTGTCATAGCTCACTGCAACCCCAAACTCCTGGCCTCAAGCAGCCCTCCCCACTTAGCCTCCAGAGTACCTGGGATTACAGGCTTGCACCAATGTGCCCAGCAGGATACATCTTTTCTTTTTCCTTTCTTCGTGAGGAAACAAGAGGAGACATCTTTTAATCAGATTTTCTCAAGGCTACAGGACCTGGAAAAGATCCAGCAGTTACTTCAGGGGTTCTTTCTGCTTGGGACTCCTGTGGGAGCAGGTCCCTCCTAGGCACTGGCTTGGGAAGGGGTTGGAGGCCCACAGTGGAAAGAAGTCAACTCCAGGTGTGGGGTGAAGTTCAGAAAGAAGTGGGGAAACCCAAGGTCTTCCAAGAGGTGGGTTCCTACAACTTCATAACTCACCCCCCAAAACAAACAACAAAAACAGAACCAGAAAAGCAACTCCAGTGAGGCAGCAGCTGCCACCTGCATTGACCTGTGAGCGAGCAGCACCATCTCCTGGTCCAGGGTGGAAACCAGCTTCTGTGCTGCAGGCTCTGGAATCCCGGGAGGGTGTCATATTGGGTTACCTCATTCTTCTTTTTTTTTTTTTTTTTTTTTTTTTTTGAGACGGAGTCTAGCTCTGTTGCCCAGGCTGGAGTGCACTGGCGCGATCTCAGCTCACTGCAACCTCTGCTTCCCGGGTTCAGGCGATCCTCCTACCTCAGCCTCCCGAATAGCTAAAACTACAGGTGCCTGCCACCACACCTGGCTAATTTTTGTATTTTTAGTGGAGATGAGGCCAGGAAGATCTCAATCTCCTGACCCTGTGATCCACCTGCCGCAGCCTCCCAAAGTGCTAGGATTACAGGTGTGAGCCACCTCATCGGGTCCTTCCTGTCGTTTTTTTTTTTCTTTTTTTTGGTTAGTGGCGGGTGGGCAGGGTCTTGCTCTGTCACTAAGGCTGGAGTTTAGTGGTGCAACCTCAGCTCACTGCAGCTTTGACCTTTCGGGTTCAAGTGATCCTCCTATCTTACTCTCCCGAGTAGCTGGGACTACAGGGGCACACCCCACCATTCCTGGCTAATTTCTGTATTTTTTGTAGAGATAGGTTTTCGTCATGTTGCCCAGGCTAGTCTCAAACTCCTGGGCACAAGTTCTCCTGCTCAGCCTCTGCAAGTGGCAGGATTACAGGCCTAAGCCACCACACCCAGCTTTTCCTTCCCGTCATCTAGGAGGGGTCTATTGCATGGAGGGGTTGGGGTGGGTGGTCTCCAATACCCCTCCTCCTCTGGGCCAGGCCTGGGAAACAGGTATCCCACACACCAAGCTGGGAGCTTGGCCAAGACCCTTTCCCCTTTTTTTTTTTTTTGAGATGGAGTCTGGCTGTCGCCCAGGCTGGAGTGCAGTGGTGTGATCCTGGCTCACTGCAACCTCCACCTCTCCGTTTCAAGTGATTCTCTGCCTCAGCCTCCTGGGTAGCTGGGATTACAGGTGCCTGCCACCACACCCAGCTAAATTTTGTATTTTTAGTAGACATGGGGTTTCACCACGTTGGCCAGCTTGGTCTCGAACTCCTGACCTTGTGACCTACCCGCCTCAGCCTCCCAAAGTGCTGGGATTACAGGCATGAGCCATCGTGCCCTGCTAGACCCTTCCCTTTCTAGGCTTCAGCTTCCCCACTTCAAAGGGCAAGAGCTAATGGGTGAAACACACACCGCTGCTCCAGTGGCAAGGGAGATCCAGAAGTCAGTGGTTTCTTATCCCAGGATCTGATGCATATGATGGGGGGTCTTCAGGACTTTTTTTTGAGATGGGGTCTTGCTCTATTGCCAGGATGGAGTGCCATGGCATGATCTTGGCTCACTGCAACCTCTACTTCTTGGGTTCAAGTGATTCTCCTGTCTCAGCCTCCCGAGGTAGCTGGGATTACAGGCGCCTGCCACCCGTGCCCAGCCAGTTTTTTTTAGTAGAGGTGGAGTTTTGCCGCATTGGCCAGGCTGGTGTTGAACTTCTAACCTCAGGTGATCCACCTGCTTCAGCCTCCCAAAGTGCTGGGATTACAAGTGTGAGCCACTGTGCCCGGCTTCCTTGGGATATATTCTAAGTGTGGGCATCCCTGCCTTCTGCTACCCACCTCCCCATCCTGCCCCAAACAGGATGACACCAGAGGCAGAGCTAGGAGGGGTCTGCTGGCCCCAAGACCACAGCCAACCTCCCATTCCCACTCAGGTCTTGCCCTTTCCCATCGGCCTAGTGCATCCCCTGAAGGGTGCCAACTGGTCACCCCAACAAAAGAGTTCCTCAGAAAAGGGGTTGGGTGGAGTGGCTCACACCTATAATCCCAGCACCTTGGGAGGCGAGTGGATCATCTGTTAGGAGTTCGAGACCAGGCTGGCCAACAAGGTGGAACCCTGTCTCTACTAAAAACTGTAAAAATTAGCCAGGCGTGGTGGTACATGCTGGTAATCCCAGCTACTTGAGAGGCTGAGGTAGGAGAATCACATGAACCCAGGAGGGAGATCGCACCACTGCACTCCAGCCTGGGTGACAGAACGACTCTAAGTTTTAAACATTATCTCAATAAAACTGTTTAATGACAGCACAGGCAGTAACCAGTAGTCCAAGCTCAGGTCCCAGTTGCAACCCCTACTTGTCAACTGAGAAGCGTAAGGATGCTAAGTGCTTTCTATGGCTTTTGTAAAGAATGTGATTCCTTAACTGACATCACAACTGACTTCTGGTCCCGACCAACACCCAACTTCTTAGGTGCCACCCATGCTGTGAAGGTCAGTTTGAAGCACAGTATTTTGGAGGCTTGGATAGAAGCCATTCCTTCTCTCCCTATAGCCTACTAAAACAAGGTAGAAGACTCACTGAGCAGAATCCTGGCACTTTGGGAGGCCAAGACAGGTGATCACCTGAGGTCAGGAGTTTGAGACCAGCCTGGCCAACATGGTAAAGTTGAAACCCTGTCTCTATTAAAAATACGTAAATCAGCTGGATTTACGTGTGGTGGTACCAGCCTGCAATCCTAGCTACTCAGGAGGCTGAGGCAGGAGAATCGCTTAAACCAAGGTCCCACCACTGCACTCAAGCCTGGGCAACAGAGAGTGACTGCCTAAAAAAAAAAAAAAAAGACTCACTGAGCAGCCATAAACCTTGCAAGCAGCAGAGAGGCAAGCAGATAAAGGCTTGTTTTATTTAATGGCTGATCTATGTAATCACGGAGGCCAGTATGTACAGACAAAGGGGGCGCTTTTATTTCTTGGTCTCCTCCTCCTTGGACAGAGTCTTGATGATCTCCTCCTTTTTGGCCTGGAGGCGCTCTTCACGGCGCTTTCGTGCTTCCTTGGTCTTAGACCTGCGGGCCTCAGCCTGGTCACTGGTCAAAGAGAAAAGATGGGTCAGTTTGGGAAGAGATGAGATGCTGGGAAGATAAAGGCACATTCCCAGACTTCTCCTTTTGAGCCTAGGTTGCCTCAGAAATGAGTTGCTGGGACCACAAAGGGCTCCTGCTTCAACTAAACCTCTACAGTCCCTATGAGAACAGGACGGTTGGGTGCATACAGGACAGAGGAGTTACGCCTCTAACGGAACAGCTGTATTCCTATGACAGACTGTGACCAAGTCAAGACTTGGGCATCGGGACATTTTAAGTATCTAAGAACAACTCTCAAAATAAAGGTCAAAGAACTTTCCCCTAAGACTGTAATGCCAATTCCTGAAAACACTCACGCCAGGAGCTTCTTGCGGGCCTTGTCTGCCTTCAGCTTGTGGATGTGTTCCATGAGAATCCGCTTGTTCTTGAACACATTCCCCTTCACCTTCAGGTACAGGCTGTGATACCTGCAGGGTACACGGAGTGAAGAAATGCTGGTCGGTGATGGATCAGAGGCTGCCTTGTGAGCTGTTCCTCCACCCAAGACCACTAAGCTTGTATGTTCCTTTCCTTTCTCCTATTGTTGCATCAATTACTTCTCAAACCATGACTTTTTTTTTTCAGGCAGATCACTTGAGGCTGGGACTCTGAGACCAGCCTGGCCAACATGGTTAAACCCCATCTCTACTAAATATACAAAAATTAGCCAGGCATGGTGGTACATGTCTGTAATCCCAGCTAGTCGGGAGGGTGAGGCAGAATTGCTTGAACCTGGAAAGCAGACGTTGCAGTGAGCCAAGACCGTGCCACTACATTCCAGCCTGGGAGTGAGAGAGAGACAGACTGACTCCAAAACAAAAAACAAAAAAGCTCCCTAACCAGGGCCAGTAAGACAGTGTCTGTGAAAGAACAAGCCATCAAAGCAGCAAATGGATACTGGGCCTGCGAGGGCGGCTTACATGTGGCGATCAATTTTCTTAGATTCCCGGTATCTTCTGAGCAGCCGGCGCAGAATCCTCATTCTCCTCATCCATGTGACCTTCTCTGGCATTCGGGCATTGGCTGTACCCTTACGCTTACCTGTGGAGAAGATGAGTTAGGAATGGGCCACTGTCTGTAATACAGGAAATGAATAGTTTCAAGTCAGGGTCCTTAACTTATTTAATCCTCACAATCTCATTTTAAGTAGCATTACTTCCATTTTCCAATGATGATCCTAACTACTTAAGCTCCTTCATTTACTCAATTTTAAAGGAAGCACAAACATGGCAGTAATTCCCCATTCACTTCATACAGAATGTGGGTTTAACAGGCACTGCACCACAACAGTATAGCCCGTTGTAAGGAGCTTCCCTCAATCATTCTGACACTAGAAAGTAATTTTAGACTTAGACAGACAACATTCTCAAGGACCCAGCAGAATCCTTGGCATAGTGTAGGTAGGGACTTAGTGAATGTGACCTCCTACCAGCAATACTCTCAGCTCAATACCAGCACCAACTCTCTGATTTGCACACAGGCAGAAAACACATCAAATATCAAGGAGTTAAGAAACGGGCTCAAGATGAGACAGAGTGCAAAGATCTTGAATATATTTTAGTGTAGACACCAGCCCCCATTATTTCTTACCTATGCCCATGTGCCTGCCCTTCCGGCGGGCCAAGGTGTTTTTCCGGCAGCGAGCCCGGGAATGGACTGTCACAGGCTTGCGGATGATCAGCCCATCTTTGATCAGCTTCCGGATCTGCTGACCTGAAAGCAGAGGTCCTGCTCACATTCCTAGCCTCATGGTCTCAAAAAGGATAGAAATACTGCAACTTGTTTGTTTCTTAATAATAACTTGTTTATTTCTTCTTCTGAAAACCAAACAAAACCTCTATCTTTTCTTTTTCCTTCACAAACAGAAGTTGTGAGAGATACTTTTTGTCTTTCAGTCTCCCTATGTTGCCCAGGCCTGTCTTGAATTCCTAGCTCATGATCCTCCTGCCTCAGCTTCCCAAATAGCTAAGATTACAGATGCCTGCCGCCATGCCTGGCCTTTTCTACTTTTTAAATGTATTAGAGCACACTCAAAAGAACAAGCCTGATACAATGTCTCCTCCATTTTATACATCCCCTGAATAACGAGCTTTCATAGGTTTGTAGAGTCAACACAGGCTAGGTGTGGTGGCTCACACCTGTAATCTCAGCACTTTGGGAGGATGAGGGGGGCCTTATCACCTGAGGTCAGCAGTTTGAGACCAGCCTGGCCAACATGGTGAAACCCCATCTCTACTAAAGATACAAAAACTAGTCAGGTGTGGTGTCATGCGCCTTAGTCCCAGCTACTTGATGGGTGAGGCAGGAGAACTGCTTGAACCTGGGTGTGAATGCTTGGACCTGGTTGCAGTGAGCTGAGATCTTACCATTCCACTCCAGTACAGGTGACAGTGAGACTGTCTCAAAAATAAATAAATTAGCCAGGCGTGGTGGTGCACACCTGTAATCCCAGCTACTCGTAAGAGGCTGAGGCAAGAGAAATCACTCGAGTCTGGGAGTGGGGTGGGGGTTGCAATAAGATGCCACCAAAAGATGCCAAAACAACAACAAAAAAAGCAACGAAATTGTGTTATCATTTATCTGATGCCGGACAAGGGAAGGGGATAAGGTGAAGAGACAGATCCCAGATACTCACGCGAGTTAGCATTGGCGATTTCGTTGGTCTCATTCGGGTCCAACCAGACCTTCTTCTTGCCACAGCGGAGGACACTAGAGGCGAGCCTCTTCTGAAGCCTAAGCATACTGAACACACAAAAAACATTATTAGACCCTGAAAGCCACTCCTGGGCAAGAACGAACGTCCCCAAGACCCACCCTTTGCCACCCACACCACAGCCTCGAACTCAGACTCTTTACTCTGCTTTCTGGGCTCATTTCCTCGTTTTATCACAGTAACAAGCCACGTTCGGCCATTCATAAAGATTTCCTTTATGAGTGGCCAAAGGAAAGGAAAGCGTCAATCACCTCACTCCGCAGTCGGAGGCCTGGGGCCTAAGCTGAGCTTGCCCTAAGTCACGTGAAAGCAGAGATCTGCTCGGCTCCGGTTGTGCCCAGCAAAAAAGGGCCCACGGCTCGGTCCCGGTCGCTGCCTTTGTTCTGCCCGCGTGGGTCGACCCGACACGTGTGCGGCGCGGCGCCTGCCGGGGCAGCCTTTCCGGGTCTCAGTGGCTGCGACGCTCCCCGCTCCCCCTACTCCGGAGGCCCGGGACAAGTGTGCTCCCGCCTACCCCAAACTCCGAGACCAGCCGCTTTACGCCGGCCTCCATCTCATCTCCCCTAACCCCGGCAGCGGTCCCAAGCCCGACCATCCCCTGGCGGAACGCTTCACCGCCGGCAAGGGACCCGCGGTACCTCACCTCATGGCTGCGGCCGCAGCAGCGAAAGGAAAGAGCTCGCTTGGGCCTGGCTCCTCCCATTATCTGCGAAGGGGAAGAGCCCAAACCCCGCTCCAATTTCTTCTGCATTCCTGTACGGTTCTTTCGTCTTCCGCCACCCCAAACTCACTCATGGCCTCCATAAAGACCTGGAATGATAAACATCTAATATAGGAAATCGGTTTTAAACTTAAAAACATAGAAAGTGTACCCCTTCTGTAGGAAAAGTGGTATAGTCCGACTTCCTATTAGACATGCGCAGCAAGGGTACCGGATCCCGTGGTTATTTGTAACCGGAAGTCAGGTGGATTGCGCAGGCGGAGTGAGAGATTTTGCTAGAGGCCTGGTGTCTGTGGGCGTTCAGCTGGTTGTGGGTGGGTGTTTTATTAGCCGGAAAAAAAAGTCAGTTAAAGAAGGGAGAGAGGCTGGGCGCAGTGGCTCACGCTTGTAATCCCAGCACTTTGGGAGGCCGAGGTGGGTGGATCACGAGGTCAAGAGATCGAGACCATCCTGGTCAACATGGTGAAACCCCGTCTCTACTAAAAATACAAAAAAACTAGCTGGGCATGGTGGCATGTGCCTGTAATCCCAGCTACTCAGGAGGCTGAGGCAGGAGAATTGCCTGAACCCAGGAGGTGGAGGTTGCGGTGAGCCGAGATCGCGCCATTGCACTCCAGCCTGGGTAACAAGAGCGAAACTCCGTCTCAAAAAAAAAAAAAAAAAAAGAAGCCAGAGGGAATAATGACAGCAGATATCACACAAAGGCGACCTCTCATTCACTCTCGTAGTAGATTGAAAGCCCCTGGAGTGCCGAATAGATCACTAAAAGATGTTAGTGTTTTTACGCTACCGCGGGTCTTGAATCTCTTGGTGCCTCAATTTCCTCCTCTGTAAAGTGGACCTAATTCCAATATTTCTGTCATCCAGTTGTGAAAATTACTTGAGATAACGTTTGCAGTTAGCAAAAAAAAAAAAAAAAAAAAAAGGCATTAAGACAGCCAACTCTTGGGAGTGTGGGAACCAGTCTCATTGGGCTCACAACTGTACTGTGGCAGACATGAATCCTCCATCCAGCACACCTGAGAAATACTGCATTGGTTGCATGGACGAATGATTGCAGAAAATAAAATTTTTTTAAAAAGAGGGGGCTGGACTCGGTGGCTCACGCCTGTAATCCCAGCATTTTGGGAGGCCAAGGTGGGTGGATCACTTGAAGTCAGGAGTTCGAGACCAAGGTGAAACCCCATCTCTACTAAAAATACAAAAATTAGACGGGCGTGGAGGTGGGCACCTGTAATCCCAGCTACTTGGGAGGCTGAGGTGGGAGAATTACTTGAACGTGGGAGGCAGAGGTTGCAGTGAGCCGAGAAGGCGCCACTGCACTCCAGCCTGCATGACAGAGTGAGACTTTCTGAAAAAAAAAAAAAAAAAAAAAAAAAAAAAAAAGTCAGGACCACTTGAGGCTCGAACTCATGATTGGTTCCCGCTGATCACCCTATCTCTTTTATCTCAACTTTCCTGCCTGAGAAAGTAGGAGAGAGAAAGGGAAGCAATATTTATTCTACTTCCTCACATCACAATTAGTGTCGTCCTCATTTTTTTTTTTGAGGCGGAGTTTCGCTCTTGTTACCCAGGCTGGAGTGCAATGGCGCGATCTCGGCTCACCGCAACCTCCGCCTCCTGGGCTCAGCCAATTCTCCTGCCTCAGCCTCCTGAGTAGCTGGGATTACAGGCACGTGCCACCATGCCCAGCTAATTTTTTGTATTTTTAGTAGAGACGGGGTTTCACCATGTTGACCAGGCTGGTCTCGATCTCTTGACCTTGTGATCCACCCGCCTCGGCCTCCCAAAGTGCTGGGATTACAGGCTTGAGCCACCGCGCCCGGCCATGACTGACTCTTTCATTACACCTTACAGCTTTTCCAAACAACCCAGCAATCCATTTAATTCTCCCTTATCCTCCCAGTAATACCAGGTGACACAGACTCCACAGTACCAGGAATCCCATTTTTTTTTTTTTTTTTTTTTGAGACGGAGTTTCGCTCGTTACCCAGGCTGGAGTGCAATGGCGCGATCTCGGCTCACCGCAACCTCCGCCTCCTGGGTTCAGGCAATTCTCCTGCCTCAGCCTCCTGAGTAGCTGGGATTACAGGCACGCGCCACCACGCCCAGCTAATTTTTTTGTATTTTTAGTAGAGACGGGGTTTCACCATGTTGACCAGGATGGTCTCGATCTCTTGACCTTGTGATCCACCCGCCTCGGCCTCCCAAAGTGCTGGGATTACAGGCTTGAGCCACCGCGCCCGGCCGTGTCGTCCTCATTTTACAGCTGAGGTAACAGATTGAGAACGCAGGTATCTCTGACTGCCAAGCCCATGCTTTCGCGGTTATGCCAGCCTTTCTTGTCTCCAAGGGGCAGGTGGAAACCCTGCTCAGGATTGGAGCTCTTCCTGGAAGGTTTCTAAGGGGCTTCATCTTCACTCACTGCTCCTCCTTCCCCAAAGTGATGTGATCAGAGAAATGACAGGCTGACCATTCACTTGTTATCAGAATCGGGTGAGGAGGAGGAGTCCCAAAGTCTCCTCTCCTGCAGAACACAGCAAGCTGGCTTTATTTTAAGGTCACTTGACCTAGAGAGGGTCTTCTCCATCTCTCTTTTCTGTGGAGCAGGAGAAGGGGTGAAGTAGGAAGGAACTGGGTCCTCCTGTCATGACTCTTTTTTTTTTTTTTTTGAGGCGGAGTTTCGCTCTTGTTACCCAGGCTGGAGTGCAATGGCGCGATCTCGGCTCACCGCAACCTCCGCCTCCTGGGTTCAGGCAATTCTCCTGCCTCAGCCTCCTGAGTAGCTGGGATTACAGGCACGTGCCACCATGCCCAGCTAATTTTTTGTATTTTTAGTAGAGACGGGGTTTCACCATGTTGACCAGGCTGGTCTCGATCTCTTGACCTTGTGATCCACCCGCCTCGGCCTCCCAAAGTGCTGGGATTACAGGCTTGAGCCACCGCGCCCGGCCATGACTGACTCTTTCATTACACCTTACAGCTTTTCCAAACAACCCAGCAATCCATTTAATTCTCCCTTATCCTCCCAGTAATACCAGGTGACACAGACTCCACAGTACCAGGAATCCCATTTTTTTTTTTTTTTTTTTTTTTTGAGACGGAGTTTCGCTCGTTACCCAGGCTGGAGTGCAATGGCGCGATCTCGGCTCACCGCAACCTCCGCCTCCTGGGTTCAGGCAATTCTCCTGCCTCAGCCTCCTGAGTAGCTGGGATTACAGGCACGCGCCACCACGCCCAGCTAATTTTTTTGTATTTTTAGTAGAGACGGGGTTTCACCATGTTGACCAGGATGGTCTCGATCTCTTGACCTCGTGATCCACCCGCCTCGGCCTCCCAAAGTGCTTGGGATTACAGGCTTGAGCCACCGCGCCCGGCCTAGGAATCCCATTTTATAGAAGAGGAAACCGATTCTCACAGAGGTGATTTGTCCAGGGCGGTACAACCAGAAACAGCCTGAGCCAAATTGGCACCAAGGTCTGTTGCCCAGAATCTCCTATTCATCTTCTCTCTACCAGTCATGGTGGGTGGAGTCCAGACCTTGGATGTTTGTCCCTAAATCAGGGGTAAAGGTGGAGCAACTCTAGGTCAAAGGTCATGAGATCGGATTTGAGCAGCCTCTGCTCTCAGCTCCATATTTCTTCCTCTTTTCTCTTCCAAGAGCAGGGACCTCACCCAGTCCCATTCCTGGCCTTTTGGAAGAGCAGGGGCAGGGGGCAGGGGGATGTATCCTAGTGACTGATTAAGGCAGAACTCCTGGACCTCTGGGATTTCTTTTGCTGTCTCTGTTGGACACCCTCCCCATCTTAGCCTCAGCCTCCCACCAGCAGCCCCAGAGCCATGTTGGCGGGGAGAGGCTTTTCTGTTTGGTTTGAGGCAGCCTGGGCCCCACACTGGGGAGAAAGGAGTTAAAGCCAGGTCCCAGGATCACAGGGACCGGGAAGTTCCGGTAGTCCAAGCTGGAGTGGGTTGGAGAGACCCGCAGGAAGAGCGGTTTGGGACAAAAGGGGGCGGTGCCAGCCATGCCAATCCGTGCTGCACCCCCATCAGCGCTCGGCATCCGCCGGTAGACCGCCCCCCACCCAACCCCCAAGTTCCACGCCTGATTTCTCCCTTCCCGCCCCCGCGGGCCGCCTGAACGCCGCGGCCAGTTTGAGGCCCACCTGCGGCCCCCTAGAGCCAGGAGGGGCTAGCATCCCGGCGGCCGCCAGCCCTTCGGGTGCGCGGAGGCGGCGGAGGGGCTGCGAGGGGCGGGGCCGGGGCGGGCGGAGGGAGGGAGGGAGGGAGGGAGGGAGCAAGGGAGGGGTGCGGGGAGATGCTGAGCCTACGGGAGAGGCGGCGGCGGCAGTGGAGAGAGCGGGAGGAGCGAGGCAAGGCAGGAAGGAGGGAGCCGGAGGCCGGGCTGGGTGGCTGCACCGGGTGCTGGCTGCGCCGCGCTGTTCTCGGCTCCCACGGCCTCTCCCATGCGCTGAGGGCGCCCGGCTGGGCCGGGCCGGCGGCGGGAGGGGAGGATCCTCTCCATGGTCCAGAAGACCAGCATGTCCCGGGGCCCTTACCCACCCTCCCAGGAGATCCCCATGGAGGTCTTCGACCCCAGCCCGCAGGTGAGGCGTCGTGGACCGGCCCGAGGGAGGGGGCCGCTCCCGTGGACCGTGTAGGGGTCGGCTCGAGAGGCGCGGGAGAGGAAGGGGTTCTATGCCTGGCGCCGAGGGGAGAGGGATGCCTGCGGGCCCCCATCCTTGCAGGCTGTGATTGATGGGCGCTGGGCCTGGGGCTGGGAGGCGATGCTGCAGAGCGGGGAGGGGGCGGGTTGGCTGCCTGTCACCCTCGCCGTCTTCTCCCCCGCGTCAGGGTTCCTGCCGCTTGGGCACCGGCTTCAGTGGGCTGAGCGTGGGGGTGCTGGTGGGGAGGATCTGGGCCTTGCGAAGGGGCGGTTGAGGAGGCTAGAAAGCCAGCCAGGCTAGGGGGGCGATGCAGAGCACGCTCGGGGGCGCCAGGCGGGTGTGGGTGGGGCGGAGGTGGCACGGGGAGATGGCCAGAGGGTGGTGCCAAATGCCAACAGGCCTTCAAAGCCGAAAACACTGGTTCTCGAGGGTGGGGAAAGGGCCAGCTCCAGGCGAGGCCCCCTTCCAGCCACCTGGGCTCCATCTCTACGTCGGACCTGCTCCCTTCCCCCACACCCACGTTGACTTTCCTCACCCCCCACCCCCGCCCCGAAAACGCCTCCAAAGTTTGGAAAGTTGGATGGCTGCCAACGCACTGTCCGGGATGGGGAAAAGCTGTTTTACCTGAGGGAGGGGTCTGCTTCTCCATGCCGGCCCGCACACTTTTCCTATGCCCCGGGTTACCCCCAGGAAGTGGCATTCTTGGGCGCACTGGGTTCCCATGGAGTGACCAGCAGGCCCTGGGATGGTCGTGCCAGGGGATTTCTTTGGGACTCGCCTTCTCCAAGGGTGGCATTAACTCTTCTATTACTGTGGCCACAGCTGTAACCACCATGATAATGTGGTTGATGGGGAGGTAGAGGGGTCAAGTCAGACCTAAAAATACCTTCCTCCATCCCGGGCCCCTTTGAACTCGGGAGGCAGCTGACTGAGGCCTTCCCTTCAGCTGTCCCCTGTCCCTCTGAGTGCCACTCCCTTGCCCAGCGTGGTGGTGGGGGGAGGGTGGTGTCTGGGACTCACTGGGAGATCCTCTTAGGTTTGTAGGGAGCGTCAAGCCTAGAATTTGGGTGTATGTGTGGTTTGAGAGAAAGGTGGGGAGGGGAGGATCTTGCAAGGGTCCCCAGGTGCCCTCCTCTCCCATTTTCCATCCTCTTTCTTGTACTCTGATCCCAGCAGCCACAACCCCCAGTCTGGTTGTGGCTCCTCTAAGGTTCTTTGGCCAAAGAAAGTCTAGGTGGGAGACTGAGGGCCGGGACTTGGAAGCCTGAGCCTTCATTCACTCTCCCCATTCTGGACTGGGCTGAGGCCAACTGTGTGTATGCATGTGAGCTGGGGAGGGCCAGAAGCAGATCCTCTTACAGGAGGCCTGGAAATACCTGAAGCCCTTAACCTGAACATGCTGCTTCCTGAAAGCTCAGGTGGTGTTTCTTCCACCTGAGCCAGGAGCCTGGTCAGTGAGGCTGAGCCAGCCTTCCCGCTAGGGATCTGTGGGGCTGTGTCCTAGGCTCATGTGGGGTGGGGCCGAGGGACATTTAGATCGACGTTGCCTGATGGGTACCATGGGCATGGGGCATGGGCAGTGGCAGCTGGGGGCCACAGGTGGCCCCTCCCCCAGCACCAGCTTGATCCCTCTTGCCCCCTTGGGGAGGAATGTGGCTACTGTGACTGTGAGGAGAGGGAGCTGAGAAAAAGTCCTGCCTGGGCAAGGGATGAGAGTGGGGAGCAAAGTCTGCTCCATGGTGCCAGGGATCGGGCTGGATGTTTACTTTCCAAATACAGTTCCATGCCCCTACTCCCTCCCCAGAAATCTGGCTCTGAGTCTCCAAGGGAACTGTCATCCCCTCCCTACTCTGAATAGCGAAGGGAAGAGTTGGGCACGGGGAGAAGCCAGGCTGGGCCCTGGGTTGGCAGTTCTTCCTCTCTGGGGGCCACCAACATAAACAGCCCCGCTCTGCTCTTGCGGAGCGGGCGGGGGACTTTCCCGCTCTCTCCACCCCCACCCCCAGCACTGCTGGCTGCCTCTCCCTTCCTCGGGAGGCCTGTGCAGCCTGCCCAGCATCTTAATTAGCTCTGCTGCCTAATGAACCTCCAGCTTCTCCGCGCCTCCCCGATTCCCAGTGTCTCTGGCTTGGTTTGGGGGTTTCCATGTGGGCCTCCTAGGACCCTCTTGCACTGGTCCCCACTCCTAACTGTGGTCTGGGCCCTCTCTGTGAGGATGGGAGACCCCACCTTGGGCTGTACCACCTCGGGAAGAAGGTGCAGGGGGTTGGGGGTGGGGCGGTTCGGATCTGGGAATGCTGTTCCCAGGCTTGGCTGTAGCTGTGGGGCTGGCAAGATGAGGGTTGGGAAAGGGCCCTTCTGATTCTACCCTTGGTTCCTTTCCTGGCCTCTTCAGGGCAAATACAGCAAGAGGAAAGGGCGATTCAAACGGTCGGATGGGAGCACGTCCTCGGATACCACATCCAACAGCTTCGTCCGCCAGGTAATGGGACGGCTGGGCGGAGAAGAGGGAGGTGGCTGGTTGGTGGAGACCAGCGTTGGCGAGCCAGATCTGCGGTATTCTCCAGCCACCCTTCCCTGTGCCATTTGTCACCTGCCTGGAGCCACCCCATCACCCTGACACCCCATGACCTCTCCTGGATGTACTGTCAGCTGCACCCACTCACTCATCCCCCGCCCCTGCCCGGCCCCTCCCCCAGCACCAGGCACCTTCCCCTGCTGCCTGCTGGCCTGCGTCATCTCATTCAGGGACAGCCTGGCCTGCCTCCCTCTAGCTTGCTTCGGGCTGTCACCCACTCCCCCTGCCGGCTGTCTGCTTCCATGTCCTCCCCCAGAATCTGTGACAGGGTGGGGTGGAGGCAGGTCCTAGGAAAAGCAGAGCCAGGATGTTTGGGTCCCTGTAGTCCTGGTGAGGCCCTGGTCAGGGAAACACGCTCCTCGCCTCGAGACATGACTGTCTAAGAAGCACAGAGAAAGGGTGATGGTGGCAGGGTGGGAGCGGTTATGACATGTGGCTGTTGATTTTATAATGGAGAAGACTGTAGCCTAGCACCCCTGCCTGAAAGGGTGTAAGTGAGAATAGCTTCCTGGGGTCTCCTGCGTTCAGTCAGGAAGCGGCTGTTCGCATCTCTCTGTCAGCCCTGGGCCATCTTAAGCTCAGGGTGAGGCACGCAGAGAGGCATGTGGTTGCTATGACTACTTAGCATCTCACCGAAGCCTGGTACCCAAAAAAGGCGAGAGGGGCTTGGGATTAGACAAGGAAAAGGCGTGCATTGAAGAGGAAATGGGCAGGGCACGCGAGGGCAGAGGACAGAAGAGAGGAGGGGTCCCCGGGTGATGAGCCCCTCCCCTCCACCTTGGGCCAGGAGTGAGGGTGATGCCAGGCAGAGCCACTACTGATTAGAGTGATGCCCTTTTCTCCGATTCTTCTGTCTCTACAGCACTTGGCACATGTGTGCCTCAGTCAGACTTGGGAGGTTCAGGAAGGGGAGCCTTCATTCTAGCCTTTTCTAAGTATAGGAACAGACAGGAAGTCCTTTCTTCAATCACTCCCTCATCCCTCCTGTTGCAGGACTTGGCCAGCGCTAGCAAGGATGCCGCTGTGCTTTTATTGCCCCTCTTGGCAGAAAAGGATCTTGGTTCCTTCAGTGTTTGCCACCCCAGGGGATTAGACCCCAGCCTCCTTTTAGCTCCCCAGCTCTGATCCCCAGTAGGTGGTGGGGACTGGGGGGGCAGTCCTTGCCACATCTCTGAGCTAAATATACCCTAGCAGTTTGCACATGTAGCAACTCTGCTTGTAACCTGAGCCCCCGAGGGAACAGGCAGTTTGGGCCACCCCCCGAGCCAGCAGGGCCAGGCACTGAGGGCGCTGGGATGGAGGTGCCCAGCCGGACCCTGGTGGTGGTGAGCTGGGGATGGAGCGGGGGTGGCAGCGGGTAGGACAGGCTCTTAGGAAGGCTGGCGGAGGGCGGCCTTTGCTCCAGCCTGTCTCCATGCCTCCTCACTGTGTCCTGTCTCCTGCCATTTCTGATATGCGTGTGTGTACGTGTGCGTGCATGTGTCTACATATACGTGTGTCGGTGTGTGTGTGTGTGTGTGCCTGCGTGTGCCTGTGTGTCTACCTGTACGTGTGTGTGTCTGTGTGTGCATGTGAGTCTGCATATGTGTGTGTCTATGTGTGTGTACGTACCTGTGTGCGCGTGAGCGTGCGCCTGCTTGTGTACTGGGGTCAGTGAGTGCTTTTCTGCTAGTCTGTCTCCGTGCTGTTTCCCTGGCTCTTTGACTCTGTGTGCGCCCATCAGGGCGGAGAGTGGAAGCTACGCTGGTTTTCTTTCCCTCCTTCCTGCCTCTTTCCCTGCTTCTATTAGTGACCCCCACCCACCCCAACCCTTCTCCCCCCAGTCTCCCATTTTCCTGATTTGACTGGGAAAGGGATTGGCAACTGCACCAGCTGATGACCTGGGGCCCCTGGGGAGAGGTGGGACTTTGTCTTCTCTCTTTCCCAGGACCCCTCCTTGTCAAACTCATGGACATTCCTGGCCAAGTGACTCTTTCATGCCCTCAGGAAAGAACCCCTACATCTCTGCAGTCTACCTCTTTCCCCACATGACCTCCTACGCCCTGTCCAACACCACCCGCATAGTCACACAAATCCATGCCTCCTGCCCTCGCCTGTCCCCCTCCCTCAGGGACGCGGATGTCTGGGAGCCCCTCCCCCAATACACCCACGTGGCTGTATGCACACAGTCATTCGCAGCCATGTATAGAGCACATCCCCGCACACACACGCATCGGCACATGCAGTCCCACTACCAGGTCTGTATGGGCTACACGTGTCTTACACATACGTGTGCGTCCCTAAAGGAGTTCCTTGTGCTCTGGGTTGGTCACTGTGGTCAAAGCCAGCTGCCTGGCACCCAGCAGCCCTCATCTTGGGGAAAGGCCTGTCCCATATCCTGCTCTTCACGTGCCTCTTTGGTCTGCGCCAACCTGGGAATCTTGGATTCTCTCGTGTCCTAGGAGAGCCTGAGGCTTGGGGCTGTAGGTGGTGAAGCCTGATTCTGGCAGTGCCAACTAGAGGAGCAGGGGAGGTAGGACTCTATCTCCCTCTACCCTTGAGCAGAAGCTGGTGAACTCTGTGGTGGCCCCATCATGCGGCAGGCCATCCACGGCTGAGTTCAGAGCTCAGGCCGAAGCTGGTAGCTGCAGTACCTGGCATGGACACGGCTGGATCTCGGCTGAGTCTATCTCAGTGGGTGCTGGGGGCAGGGGAGGGAAGGAGCAATGGGAGTGGAGACTCGTCCCTGGCATTCCTCCCTTGCCTTGTGCCCCTATCAGGTTCCCACCCCTCCCTGGGCCCCAAGCAGCTGTCCTTGGGCCTGCCTTCATCTCCTGCTTGCTGCTGTCACCCTCACTAGGGCCACACTTTCCCCAGGGGCCTGAGAAATCTCAGCTCCTGGTCCCTTCCACCTAATACCACCTTCTCCTAGTTCTTTTGGTGTCATGCTGGGCTGGCTGAGACGTGAGGCATCCATGACGGTGACACCTCCATGCCTTCCCAGGCCCAAGAGCTGGGGGAAGCAGCACAGGCCCTGAGCTGGCTCTGTCTGTTTTCAGGGCTCAGCGGAGTCCTATACCAGCCGCCCGTCGGACTCTGATGTGTCTCTGGAGGAGGACCGGGAAGCCTTAAGGAAGGAAGCAGAGCGCCAGGCATTAGCGCAGCTCGAGAAGGCCAAGGTGAGAAGAATGTGGAGAGCGGCTATGCTGTATTACTCCCCCAGCCCTGGGCCTTAGCGAGAGCCTGTACAGACCCGGGGTCCAGTCTTGACCCAGCCACCTCCTAGCACCCCTGAACCTTGTTCCTTGGTCCTCCACCTGCACAGTGTGGGCTGACATCCCTGCCTCCTTATACAGGATTCATAAGTATAATAAGTGCCTGTTATTGGCCAGGCGCGGTGGCTCAAGCCTGTAATCCCAGCACTTTGGGAAGCCGAGGCAGGTGGATCACGAGGTCAAGAGATCGAGACCATCCTGGTCAACATGGTGAAACCCAGTCTCTACTAAAAATACAAAAAATTAGCTGGGCATCTTGGCGCGTGCCTGTAATCCCAGCTACTCAGGAGGCTGAGGCAGGAGAATTGCCTGAACCCAGGAGGCGGAGGTTGCGGTGAGCCAAGATCGTGCCATTGCACTCCAGCCTGGGTAACAAGAGCGAAACTCCGTCTCAAAAAAAAAAAAAAAAAAAAGTACCTGTTATTATATTGTTTCCACACATAATAAGGGCTTGATAAGTACTAAAAATTTCTTTCTTTCTTTCTTTCTTTTTTTTTTTTTTTGACCAAGTCTCACTCTGTCACCCAGGCTGGAGTGCAGTGGCGCCATCTCAGCTCATTGCAACCTGCACCTTCTGAGTTAAAGTGATTCTCCTGCCTCAGCCTCCCAAATGGCTGGGATTACAGGCGCCTGCCACGACGCCCGTCTAATTTTTGTATTTTTAGTAGAGATGGGGTTTCACCATATTGGCCAGGCTGGTCTCAAACCCCTGGTCTCAAGTGATCTACCTACCTTGGCCTCCCAAAGTGTCAGTATACATTTTGTTGTTGTTGTTGTTTTGAGATGGAGTCTTGCTCTGTCACCTAGGCGGGAGTGCAGTGACACGACCCGCCACGACCCTCACTGCAACCTCCGCTTCCTAGGTTGAAGCGATTCTTCTGCCTCAGCCTCCCAAATAGCTGGGATTACAGGCACGCACCACTATGCCTGGCTAATTTTGTATTTTTGATAGAGACGGCGTTTCACCATGTTGGTTAGGCTGGTGGACTCCTGACCTCAGGTGATCCACCTGCCTCAGCCTCCCAAAGTGCTAGGAGTGTCCATATACGTTATAATGAACAATTACAAAGCACGTATCCAAGTAACCAGTACCCCGTCAAGAAGTTGCACATTACATTGTGGTTTACCCTCTAGTCGTCATCCTCCTCTGTGTGCTTCCTCTAGACCAAGCCGGTGGCATTTGCTGTGCGGACAAATGTTGGCTACAATCCATCTCCAGGGGATGAGGTGCCCGTGCAGGGAGTGGCCATCACCTTCGAGCCCAAAGACTTCCTGCACATCAAGGAGGTAGGTATCTGGAGGGAGGCCGGGGAGTGGGTGCCAGGAGATAGGCAGCCAGAGTGCTAGTGGACCAAAGCCTTCTGAGCCAAGCAGAGCTGGGGTGAATCTGCTGTGTGACCTTAGACACATCTCTCCACCTCTCTGAGCCGCTTAGTTTTCTACTGGAAAAATGGGGTGGTAATGCTTAGGTTAAAAGGTTGTTGGGAGGGTGTGTCGGGGGGCCTGAACTGGCATGGTGGTGTGCCCGGGACATGTTGGTGCCTGCGTTTACTCCAGTGACATTTTTAGAGTAGGCTGGGTAATGGGGAGAAGGACTCTTAGAATTGTGTTGGGCTGGGGGCCGGGTGGTCGTTGGCCAGGCAGCATACGGGTCTCAGAGTTGTCCTGAGAATTGGCAGCTCAACTCAGAGGCTGGAGCCAGGGCTGGGGATCTTTGAGGGTGCCCTCACCTGTTCCTCTCACCTGCCACCCCTGGGGAGGGAGGCGAGTCTGCGTGGTTCCCCTGGAGAGTGACTGCTAGCTGGGCCTCCAGTTTCGCTCTTGGTCTTTCCACCCACCCGCCATGTTCTTTGCAGAAATACAATAATGACTGGTGGATCGGGCGGCTGGTGAAGGAGGGCTGTGAGGTTGGCTTCATCCCCAGCCCCGTGAAACTGGACAGCCTTCGCCTGCTGCAAGAACAGAAGCTGCGCCAGAACCGTCTAAGCTCCAGGTGTCTGGGTGGGGTGCGGGAGGGGTCTGCCGACCCCAGCAGAGGCCACACGCACAGCGTGGACTAGGCCTCCACGGCGGCCCCTGGCCTTGAGGGCACAGAGCTGCCTGTGGTATCACCAGTGGGGCTGGAGCACCTCTGGGGGTGCCGCCTGTGAGAGGATGAGACCCCCACTCCTACCTCTTTGCTCACAAGCTCCGTTTTCCTCTGCCCACACAGCAAATCAGGTGATAACTCCACTTCCAGTCTGGGAGATGTGGTGACTGGCACCCGCCGCCCCACGCCCCCTGCCAGTGGTAAGAGCCATCGCCATTCAGGGGGCTGGGGAGGAGCTCCTGGGCGGGGTGGTCTCCCCACTCCCTGACTCCTCATTTCCCTGCAGTAGGAAGCACCCCAATCCTGAGTCACCCAGACACATGCAGAGTCCCCCTCTGTGAAGAGTAGGGTACCCCCAAGCTGGGCCTGTCATGTCTCTCCTCTCCCCTTTCTTTGGTAGCTCCATCTCTCTGCCTGATTCCCCTGCCCTACCCCCCATTCATTTCTCCCAGCCCTGTTCCATTCACTTCTTCTTCTTTCTTTTTTCCCCATCCCCATCCCTGCGTTCTGTACTTGTGTCTCCATGTTCATCTCACTCCTTCTCCCCACCTTGCCTCCCTCCTCCCTCTCTCCTGACTCTCCGGTCCAGGTAATGAAGTGACTAACTTAGCCTTTGAACTAGACCCCCTAGAGTTAGAGGAGGAAGAGGCCGAGCTTGCCGAGCAGAGTGGCTCTGCTAAGACTAGTGTTAGCAGTATCACCACCCCGCCACCCCATGGCAAACGCATCCCCTTCTTTAAGAAGGTAATTCTCGCTGGGTTCTTGCAAGAGGTGGGGGAGTCAGGGCCAGCACTTTGGTGGAGGGATGGGGCTGTAATGGATTCAGATGTGGTACTAGCCTGTTCTGTGGGCATCAGGGCTTCCTGCTGAGGTGGAGGGAAGGGTAGCGTGGGCACATCCCTCTCCACACACAACTCCACCCTGGCCCCATCTCCAGGAAGGAGTAGTTTTTGTCCTTGGAAGGTTGCTCCCCCACACCTGGGGCAGCAGGGTCTGGTGGTCATGGACCCTGACCTCTACCCTCAATCCCAGTGGCGTGTTCTGGTTTTGGCACCCAGCATGTGAAGCAGGGAACGGGATGGCATTCCTTCTTTGTCCTTTTTTGACTCTCTGGGTGGGCACATAGTGGGTGGGGGCTCGCTGGCTGCAGAGCAAGACAGTTAAGGGAACCCTGAAAATGGGCAGGTTGGCATGCACTGGGGGCAGAAGATGGGCACGAGGGTAGGGGCTGCCACCCTCTCCAGCTCTTTTCCAAGACCCAGAAGAGGGTAGGGTATGTCTGAATAGTCCAACATCTGCTGGACTCACTGTGAGTCCTGCTCCCAGCCCTGATCCAGGGCCATCTCTGGCTTCCCCTTGGTGTGGGGTCCCGTTCCCCCTCTCTGGCTCTGTCTGTCACTAACACGCATGCCCTGTTATCTCTCCTCGTCTGCCTGGCTCTCCCACCCTCTCTTGTCCTGGCTCCTGCCTTGCCCTCTGCCCCTGCCTGGGTCCCCTTCCCTCTCTCCTTCCCCTCCCTCTCTTGGCAATCTCTGGATCCAGCCAAACAGAAGCAGAAGTCGGTGAGTATCACAGCTTTCTGTGTCCTCCTCCCCACTCCCTGGGATGAGCTAGGGGGACCTTCTAACACCCGTTCCCATATCTGCCCCCGATTTCCCCCACCCTTCCTGGTTCTCCCTGGCCATCCCTCCCCACCCCCACCCTGATCCCCACATCTGGGCTCTGGGACAAGGGCGGGGGAAGGCTGCATGGGGGAGCCTGGAGTCTGGGGGAGAGGATCTGATGTCATCTCCACTCTGGGGTTTCCCCTCCCTGCTTCCCCACCAGACAGAGCATGTGCCCCCCTATGACGTGGTGCCTTCCATGAGGCCCATCATCCTGGTGGGACCGTCGCTCAAGGGCTACGAGGTAGGACCCCCTAGAGGGGAGTGCATGCAGAGGGACCGTAGAAAGATCTTCAGACCCCAGAGACATCCTCTAGAAGGATCCAGATCCCCAGGGCATCCTCCCCGGAGGGCTACAGACCTTCAGAGAAAACCCCCAGGGGGCCCAGCCCATGGGAAGACCCACACAGAGGAGCCTCGTCCCCCAAAGAAACCCCCAGAGATGCCACTTACAGGGATCTTTGGAATCAGAGATCCCAATGCAGACCCCTCACACCCAGACCCCCACCCGCCATCCTCCATAGAGGCTTGTTCAGAAGAAAGTGGAACATGAGGGTACAAATACTCAGCTGCTTGGACTCTGAGTGGCTTTAAATGCTTGCTTTCTCCTCCACCCCTCCCCACACACCTCCACCCCCAGGTTACAGACATGATGCAGAAAGCCTTATTTGACTTCTTGAAGCATCGGTTTGATGGCAGGTAAGAGCCCGGGAGCTGCTTCCCACACCTGCCGTGGCTCTGTGCTGCTGAGGTGGGCAGGATGCCTCAGATCACAGTCCTGACACTCTTGGACTGAGGAACAGAAGGCGGTCCTGGAACTGGGGAGTGGGCAGGGCATTCCAGCCCACCCTGACCCCTGACTCCCCTCTTGCCCCATTCCCCAGGATCTCCATCACTCGTGTGACGGCAGACATTTCCCTGGCTAAGCGCTCGGTTCTCAACAACCCCAGCAAGCACATCATCATCGAGCGTTCTAACACACGCTCCAGCCTGGGTGAGCCCACCGCTGCCGTCTTCACTCCCCGGCTGTGGGAGGGCTGGGAGGTAGTGGGTGGGACCATCTCTAGAAGAGTTCCCTCCACCCACCACCTCCTGGGAGGCAGCCTGACATTCCCCCATCCACATGACTCCCTGCCCCCAGCTGAGGTGCAGAGTGAAATCGAGCGAATCTTCGAGCTGGCCCGGACCCTTCAGTTGGTCGCTTTGGATGCTGACACCATCAATCACCCAGCCCAGCTGTCCAAGACCTCGCTGGCCCCCATCATTGTTTACATCAAGATCACCTCTCCCAAGGTGGGTGCAGGAGCCTGACCCTGGCCAGGACAGCGCGCTTTAAGAGGAGTGCTCTGGAGTCGGGCTGCTTGGGATTAAATCCCAGCTCCACTGCTTACTAATTGTGTGACTTAATCTGCCCTCGTCTTAAGTTTCCTTTTCTGTAAAGCTCTTTTGTATTGGCAAGTGTTTCAACCTCGTATGAATGTATAGCACTTAGCAAATGGTCTGATACAACATTAGCTATTATTCACTATTATTAGGGGCATGCAGCCCAGTCCCCTGCCTCCGCTCTGATTGACCTCCCTCCCCGGGACCGAAAGGATTCTGTGCTGTCGTTCCAGCGCCACCCAGCTACTTGGCACTTGGGAGATCTTCTCCTCCTCCTCCTCCTCCTCATCTTCTTCTTCCTTCTTCTTTCCTTTCTTTTTTGAAAGTCAGGGTCACACTTTGTCACCCAGGCTGGAAGGCAGTAGTGTGATCATGGTTAATGTAGCCTCTGCCTCCTGGGCTAAAGCAATCCTCCCACGTCTGCCTCCCAAGTAGCTGGGACTGCAGGTGTCTACCACCATGCCTGGCTAATATTTTTATTTTTAGGTTTTAAAGATGGGGTCTAGATGTGTTGCCCAGGCTGCTTTCCTCTGTTGGTATCAGCCCTTTTGGCTACAGTGTCCTCATTTGGACTTTGATGGCGGGGAAACCGGTAGGAAGGCTGCCTTACTTCTTGGTTGTATTGCAGCACCATTAACTTTCCCTTCTAGATGCCAGTGGGGATCTGAGGAGCATGGAGGAAGAGTTGAGGTGAAGGATTTGAAGTCAGAAGACAGCATGGGCTTAAAATTCTAGCTTTGATTGGTTTACGTATTTATTTATTGTTGTTGGTTGTTTCTTACTGAACTTGGATCTTGGGGGAATTATTTAGCCTCTGATCCTCCATTTCTTCACCTATAAAGTGGTTATAATCCCTCTCTTTTGTTATTGTTGAGCGGATTGGTGTAAGGAGCCCAGTATATTCTCTCATTTATGATGGCAGCCAGTCATGGTAACTGTTACCATCCCGTGATTGCATCCCATGAGGTCAGCTCCCTGGACCAGTTACTGAACCTCTTTTTTTTTTTTTTTTTTTTTGAGATAGAGTCTCACTCTGTTGCCCAGGCTGGAGTACAGTAATGTGATCCTGGCTCACGGCAACCTCCGCCTCCTGGGTTCAAGCAATTTTCCTACCTTAGCCTCCTGAGTAGCTGGGATTACAGGAGGCTGCCACCATGCCCAGCTAAGTTTTGTATTTAAGTAGTGATGGGGTTTTACCGTGTTGGCCAGGCTGGTCTCAAACTCCTGACCTCAGGGGATCCACCTGCCTCTGCCTCCCAAAGTGGTGGGATGACGGATGTGAGCCACAGCGCCTGGTGTAGAATGCCCTTTATGGCAGCATTTCCCCCAATCCAACCTAGGATCGTGTGTTTACTTTTATTTTTATTTTTATTTTTTTTATTATTTTTTTTTTATGAGAGGGAGTTTCGCTCTTGTTACCCAGGCTGGAGTGCAATGGCGCGATCTCGGCTCACCGCAACCTCTGCCTCCTGGGTTCAGGCAATTCTCCTGCCTCAGCCTCCTGAGTAGCTGGGATTACAGGCACGCGCTACCATGCCCAGCTAATTTTTTGTATTTTTGGTAGAGACGGGGTTTCACCATGTTGACCAGGATGGTCTCGATCTCTTGACCTCGTGATCCACCCGCCTCGGCCTCCCAAAGTGCTGGGATTACAGGCTTGAGCCACCGCGCCCAGCAGTTTATTTTCTATTTTTTATTTTTTGAGGTGGAGTTTCACTCTTGTTACCCAGGCTGGAGTGCAATGGCGCGATCTCGGCTAACCACAACCTCCGCCTCCTGGGTTCAGGCAATTCTCCTGAGTAGCTGGGATTACAGGCACGTGCCACCATACCCAGCTAATTTTTTGTATTTTTAGTAGAGACAGGGTTTCACCGTGTTGACCAGGATGGTCTCGATCTCTCTCTTTTTTTTTTTTCCTTTTTTTTTGAGACGGAGTTTCGCTCTTGTTACCCAGGCTGGAGTGCAATGGCGCGATCTTGGCTCACCGCAACCTCCGCCTCCTGGGTTCAGGCAATTCTCCTGCCTCAGCCTCCTGAGTAGCTGGGATTACAGGCACGAGCCACCATGCCCAGCTAATTTTTTGTATTTTTAGTAGAGATGGGGGTTTCACCATGTTGACCAGGATGGTCTCGATCTATTGACCTCGTGATCCACCCACCTCGGCCTCCCATAGTGCTGGGATTACAGGCTTGAGCCCCTGCGCCCGGCCTATTTTTATTTTTTTGAGACAGAATCTCTCTCTGTTGCCCAGGCTGGAGTGTAGTGGCATGATCTCTGCTCACTGCAACCTCTGCCTCCTAGGTTCAAGCGATTCTCCTGCCTCAGCCTCCTGAGTAGCTGGGATTACAGGCACGCACCACCACGCCCAGCTAATTTTTGTATTTTTAGTAGAGACGGAGTTTCACCATGTTCTCAAACTCCTGACCTAGTCCTCCCAAAGTGCTAGGATTATAGGTCTGAGCCACCGTGCCCAGGTGACTTTTTTTTTTTTTTTTTTTTTTTTTTAAAGACGGAGTCTTGTTCTGTTGCCCAGGCTGGAGTGCAGTGGCACAGTCTTGGCTCACCTCAACCTCTGCCTCCCGAGTTCAAGTGATTTCATGCCTCAGCCTTCAGAGTAGCTGGGACTACAGGTGTGTGCCACCATACCCAGCTAATATTTTATTGTTATATTTTAGTAGAGACAGGGTTTCACCATGTTGGCCAGGCTGGTCTTGAACTCCTGGCTTCAGGTGATCCACCCGCCTCAGCCTCCCAAAGTGCTGCGTAACAGGCATGAGCCACTGTGTTTGGTGATCTCGGCTCACAGTCAACCTCCTGGGCTCAAGGGATCCTCGTACCTCAGTTTCCTTAGTAGCTGAGACCACAGGTGCACACCACCACACCTGGCTAAATTTTATATTTTTTTTCTAGAGGTGGGATTTCGCCAGGTTGCCCAGGCTGGCCTCAAACTCCTGGGCTCACACCTCAGCCTCCCAAAGTGCTGAATTATAGGTGTGAGCCACCACGCCCGGCCTAGTTTTCTTTAATCTGGAAGGGTTCCCCAGCCTTTCTTGAATTTTCACGACACTGATGTTTAGGGAGAGTATGGGTCAGCTATTTTATAGACTGTCTGTCCCTCAGTGTGAGTTTGTGTGATTGTTCCTCATGATTAGTTCCAGGTTTTGCATTATTATAATTTTTGACGTTGTTGAGATGAGAATAATAATAGTAGCTACCTGACAGCGTTGTTGTCAGGACTAACTTGATATGTGAAAAGCACAGAATAGGGCTGGACATGGTGGCTCACGCCTGTAATCCCCGCACTTTGGGAGGCCGAGGCGGGTGGATCACAAGGTCAAGAGATCAAGACCATCCTGGTCAACATGGTGAAACCCCGTCTCTACCAAAAATACAAAAAATTAGCTGGGCATGGTGGCACGTGCCTGTAATCCCAGCTACTCAGGAGGCTGAGGCAGGAGAATTGCCTGAAACCAGGAGGCAGAGGTTGCAGTGAGCCGAGATCGCGCCATTGCACTCCAGCCTGGGTAACAAGAGCGAAACTCCATCTAAAAAAAAAAAAAAAAAAAAAAAGCACAGAATAATGCTGGTCTGTAGCAAGTGCCCCACACAGGAAGACTGTTTGCTGTTGTTAATATGGAGGGTGTGGCTGGCTCAGTGGCTCACGCCTATAATCCCAGCACTTTTAGAGGCTGAGGCAAGCAGATCACTTGAGGCCAGGAGTTTGAGACCAGCCTGGGTAATGTAATAAGACCCTGTTTCTATAAAAATTTTTAAAAAAAAGTTAGCAGAGTATAGTGGCATGTGCCTGTAGCCCTAGTTACTCAGGAGGCTAGGCTGTAGGCTCATTTGAGCCTGGGAGCCCAGGGTATAGTGAACTATGAGCACGCCGCTGCACTTCAGCCTGGGCGACAGAGCGAGAACCAGCCTCTAAAATAAAAAAGGCCGGGCGTGGTGGCTCACGCTATAATCCCAGCATTTTGTGAGTCCAAGGTGGGTAGATCACCCGAGGTCAGCAGTTTAAGACCACATGGTAAAACCCCATCTCTACTAAAAATACCAAAAAAATTAGCTGGGTGTGGTGGTGGGTGCCTATAATCCCAGCTACTTGGGAGGCTGAGGCAGGAGAATCCGGGAGGTGGAGGTTGAGGTCAGCCAAGATCGCACCATTGCACTCTAGCTTGGGTGACAGAGCAAAACTTATTTAAAAAAAAAAAAGGAGGGTGGGCGGGCCTATAAACAAGGTTAGAGAAGTTGGGAAGGAGAATCAGTACCCTTCATATAGCCCCTAAGGAAGGCGGGCATGAGACCAGGAGAGAGCCTGAGCATTGCATAGGGTAGACACAGGGCTGCTGAGGTCAATTCTGCAGGGGTGCCCAGGGCTGAGAGTTATAGAGCATTCAAGGGCCCTAACGCTGGCTCTCCATGCTGATGCAACCAGGACCTGCCTCTCCGACTGGGCGCATTGCCTGAGTGTCTGTAGCTCCTCTTCCTTTTGTCCCTCTGCAAACCAGGTACTTCAGAGGCTCATCAAGTCCCGAGGGAAGTCTCAGTCCAAACACCTCAACGTCCAAATAGCGGCCTCGGAAAAGCTGGCGCAGTGCCCCCCCGTGAGTGCCTAGGTCCCGGGGAAGGGAAGGGAGGGAGGGCACTTGGGTTGTCCTGGTTTCCTCTGGCCTGCACGAGAGACAGAGTGACCAGGAACACCTGGGTCAGGCCCGTAGGTGCAGACTGGTCTTCCGGGAGGAGCGCAGGTCCGTCAGTCAAGGACTGGGTTCAAGCCCCAGAAGCACCCTTTCCGTGGAGAGTCAAGCCCTCCCTCCAGTCTTGGTTGCCTTATCTCTAGAACGAGGGAGTTGGACAGTGTGCCAAAACGGCTTGCAGTTCTGCTAATCTGAGAGTCCTCCTTCCCTTCTTCCACATCCAGAGGCCTCTTTTTAACCTTGTCCTTCAATCCCTTGACTCTACCCACTGCACCCAGGCCACACCCTCAACCCCCTTGGCCACGCCCCACTCATCCCAGCCCCGCCCCCTAACCCCGCCTCCACAGGAAATGTTTGACATCATCTTGGACGAGAACCAGTTGGAGGATGCCTGCGAGCACCTGGCAGAGTACTTGGAAGCCTATTGGAAGGCCACACACCCGCCCAGCAGCACGCCACCCAACCCGCTGCTGAACCGCACCATGGCTACCGCAGCCCTGGCTGCCAGCCCTGCCCCTGTCTCCAACCTCCAGGTACAGGTGCTCACCTCGCTCAGGAGAAACCTCAGCTTCTGGGGCGGGCTGGAGTCCTCGCAGCGGGGCAGCGCGGTGCCCCAGGAGCAGGAACACGCCATGTAGTGGGTGCTCTGCCCGTCTTCCCTCCCGCTCAGGGGTCAGAACTGGAGTGCAGGGAACATGGAGGAGGAAGGGAAGAGCTTTCTTTTGTAAAAAATGTGAGCGGCGGCTTCTGGTGTCTGTGGTTTTTGATGGGTCTGGGGCTTCCGGTGCTGGCTTCCTGGGCCTGGTACCATAGGACCGCATCTGCTGCCCGCTGGATCTCAGGCCTGATGGGGGGCCCTTTTAAGGCAAGGGACTAGGAAGGACGTTCGAGGAAGACTGGTACACTCATCCGCTGGACTCCACACCCTGTTTAGACCCAACAGGGCAGGGGCCCTCAGAGCCAGGAGGGCTGTTAAACCCGGACTCTCCCTCCCTGGAACCCTGACTCCTCAAGGTCCCTCAAGAGGGACCCAGAATGTGGAATCTTCTGTGACTTGATGCTGAGCCTTCCACCATTCTCCCAGTTAAAGAGTCCAGGAAAGGCCCTCCCATGGGAGCCCAGCCTGCCTTGCCCTCCTTCCGAGCAAGCCACAGCCCGTCTCTTGATTGCACACCATTAAGTATAAGGTTCTAGGTGAGAGCCAGAAGAAACCCATGAAATCATTCTAGACTGTAGCTTTCAAATTTGTTTTCAGCAACACAACCCATTTGTTCAATGAATCTTATGTGGAAGCTGAGGATGCAGATAACGCATCCTTGCTCTGCCCTGTGAGGAAGCCAGGAGAATGGCCTCCCCTCCACCTCCATGGGGACCCCTGAAGCACTTCTGTGCCCTCCCCACCCCACCCCAGATCTCCAGGCAACAGTTTGGAAACTGCTGCTCAGGTCTAAGCCCCATCAAACTACAACCAAGAAATGAGGCCACAGAGAGGGGAACCGTTTGCTCAGGATCACACAGCTCGAAGTGGCAGGGGAGGGACTGGAACCTCTCTTGTGCCCCACTGCCACATGACATTTGGTGATGAGGGCACTGAGCCACCTCTTCATCTTCAGCAGGAGGGGGAAACCCGGCAGCCTTCCCCAGCTTGCTGCTTTGAGTCCTTGTTGGGGCCAGGGAGGAATCCCATCAGCCTTGGAGACCGTGTCATCTGACTAGGGAATGGTGGGGGAAGCATGGGGTTCTGGAAGTCTGAGATTGGGGTCTTGTGAGTTGAAGCTAGGGTCAGCAGGTTTGAGCTGAAATCTCCTGTTAATATATTTGGAAAACTGAAGGCAATGACTAACCCAATCAGCCACTAATGAGTTTCAGTACTTAGCTGTTAATGATGATTAACCCCAAGATAGCATTAATGACACGCACCGAGGAAGTGGTGACTCATGGCTCACGGCTGTCGGCCATGGTTGCCCTGAGAGTTCCTGTGTCCTCACATCTGTTGAAGGTCAGGTGTCCCCTGTCTGGAGAGAGGCGCGAATGGCCTGAGGTCTGTCCTCTGGCTGGGCTCCAGAGTCACTTGTCCCCGGGGCCCCTCCCCTAGAGCCAGCACCCTCCTTCACCCAGGCCGGCCGTCTTCGGGCTGTCACTAACCTGCCTTGCTTTGTTGTGTTCTTCTCACCCCTGCCTGATCTGCATGGTGTGTGATGTCCGTCTGCTAACCAGGGACCCTACCTTGCTTCCGGGGACCAGCCGCTGGAACGGGCCACCGGGGAGCACGGCAGCGTGCACGAGTACCCAGGGGAGCTGGGCCAGCCCCCAGGCCTTTACCCAAGCAGCCACCCACCAGGCCGGGCGGGCACGCTGCGGGCACTGTCCCGCCAAGACACTTTTGATGCCGACACCCCCGGCAGCCGAAACTCTGCCTACACGGAGCTGGGAGACTCATGTGTGGACATGGAGACGGACCCCTCAGAGGGGCCAGGGCTCGGAGACCCTGCAGGAGGCGGCACCCCCCCAGCCCGACAGGGATCCTGGGAGGACGAGGATGAAGACTATGAGGAAGAGCTGACCGACAACCGGAACCGGGGCCGGAATAAGGCCCGCTACTGCGCTGAGGGTGGGGGTCCGGTGTTGGGGCGCAACAAGAATGAGCTGGAGGGCTGGGGACGAGGCGTCTACATCCGCTGAGGGGCAGGGGCCACGCGGCGGGAGGAAGGGCCCTGAGCCCGGGGGAGGGGAGGGAGCCAGGGCGCACACTCGACATGCATCCGCCTCCAGGGGGCGCTGTCGCCCTCCTTTCAGATGCCTTTGCTCAAAGCTTGGGGTTTCTCCGGTGTTCATCTATCATCCCAGCTCCCGGGTGGCCCTTAAGCCCCAGCTGTCGATTTTTACCTGCCTGTTGCGGAAGGATGGGGGATACCCACCTTTCTGAAGTGTCCCCTTTCTCCTGTCTTAAGGGGCTCTCTTCCCTCACCCTCCTAAAGAAAAGGTGCACTTCCTGAACTCTTTCTCCTCCGGGGCCCTCAGTGACGGTCCTCAGTGGGATGACCCTTCTCCCAGGCTGCAGTATGGGGGAAGGGCTGGGCGCTTTTCCTGGAGAGGGAGGCCACAGATTCTTTCCCAGGGGGCTCTCTTCCC